>NC_136419.1:193385000-196025000 GCF_052625555.1 Lactuca saligna | reverse complement strand
TGGTGATGAACTCGTACAAAATTAGAACCAATTAGTGAATAATAATAAAACCAAAAACGTATTGATAAACCATACATTACGACTATCTATATGTACCATGAAAGCTATCTTTTATTTTTATTTTAAAAAAGTTTGGTTTTGGTTTCATATTACAGATAATCATACCAACAATCATATTTATCAATGAACTTATATGAACTTATAGCCTAGTGATACATGAATATAATTGCTCGAAGCCATGATTTATTTTTTGCAGAGAACGCGTAGAACAGTTGTAATTACGTAGTGAATGGGAAGACATAATTGTGAGAGAGAAATAATTAAAGATGACAAGGGACATTCCATGGGGACTGAGTGCACTTGTCATCCCCCACACTGGGTTCCAATGTCTCATTTACTACAAACAAACAGAATCGTATTTTTAGCGGTGAAGATTCCTTTTCCTTATTTATTTTTTATTTCAATAATATGTGTTCAAATTAGATGTGGGTCATACGTTACATACATCAATAAACACATATAGGTATACAGTTTTAATATTACAGACCTTGTTGTAATGGGTTGTCACACTTTAATAAATAATTAATTAGCTCAGATAAGTATTATATGATTAGTCTTGATAGAAATCATATAGATAAACAATAAATAAAACCAAAGTTATATAGCATTTAAATCAAATGATCTTTTGCCTAATGGTATATAAAGTTGATGTATAATGGTGTTGAGTTTAAGTCTATTTAGAGCAACTCTAATTATACCACTAAAAAAACACTAAATTGGTGTATTTTTAACATCGAAATATTTTTCTACTCCGACCACACACTAAAAATATACACAAACAATATGTTTTAATATTATAATATAAACTATAACAATTAATAAAATTATAAAAGTTATAAAAACTAACCAAAATAGTATTACACAATTCAAAAAATATTTTGGTATAATGAATAATATTACAACAAATATAGTGATTTCTATTCAATCAAACAATTTATTATGGACTTTGGTGGTCCATTCAAATACATTTTTACATCAAAACAATAATTTTGTTTATCCATTAGAGTTGTTTTTAGGATGAAAAATTTATATTCATGACTAAATTAGTGTATATATAAGACATAAAAAACAATTTCTATATTAAAAAATAAGAGAAAATTTATACGAGAATGAACTTTTTTTTTTTTTTTTTTTTTTTTTTTTTTTTTTTTTTTTGAAGATATAGAAGTAATGTCAAGTAGTAATAATTGACATTTTATTTTAAAAAAATAATATCAAAATTGATTAAATACATATTATCTCCATAAATTGTATTAATAAATACAGTTTTTTCACGTTAGCTCTCATCAGACGTGTTTTTCTGTGAATAAACCATATTTGAAATTTATAATAAAACTTATTATTTAGTTAATATATGAATAGAACTCGAATAATATACGGTTGTTTCACATGTTATATGTTACATAATTTATTTATATTTGAATAAACACTTGATGCCAACTGATGTATGAAAATTAAATTAAAAATTATAGTTTATATATATAATAAGAATCATTATTAATGTTGAGTTATGAAGAATAAAATTAAGATTTTAATATGTTCGAAAACTTCATCGATAAAAACAACATTAAAAAATAAGATTATTGTCACTGTATTCCAATAATCTTTAGTATAATTGTTTAAATGGTCAATCGTGATTTTTTTTTGCCTTTAAAGGGTATCAACTTGTATTTTACCTGTTATTTGGTACTTTTACCTACATTAGAAAGTAACACTACTTTGTCAAGTGTCAAGTAAGCATGTCAGTCAACAATATCCCCAGAATCTTGAAAACCTGCAACAACTACAATCAAACATGGTGTCACACTCTTCTAAAAATCTATACCCACAAGCCAGTCAATCAAACCCAGATTCATATTCCTTATTTTAATAATCAAATCCTTCAGCTCCATCCATGTACCCATCACTCAAGACCAAAGATCTCGCTGAGAAACTGTTCCCGGACAATATTTAAAGCCATGAACAATTTAGCTGCTACATCCAGATTCCAATTCGAACATTCCATTTCAGTAATCATGAATTTCACCAGACTTCGAGATGCTTTCATGGTGTGGTTGAGAGCTAATACAAAATCAGTTAGAGTCAATTTTGAGAAATAAAAGTTTTCATGATGCGATAAAGGGCCACTTGAATTCAATCACCTCTCGATCAATTTATTGTCCCTTTCAGCTTCCTCTAATTTCTCTTTCAAAAACACAATCTCAGAATCCTTGAGTCGACTCTGGTTCTCTAGCTTCATTCGTGTTAATGACCCACATCTCTTACTTCTTTCCTCTTATCTAGATATCACTGGCACTATAACGAACAATCTCGTCCCCTTCCCACCGATTCAAATGCCCCCTGTAACAAAATATAGATTCCAGCCATAAAACTATTAATTAGACCTAAACATCACACTTCAAGATTCAATTTCATCCCTAGAGTCATCAATTTCAAAATCAGAACTCAGCAATTGGCTATAAAGATGGAACAAACTTCTTCAAACATTTCACTGGAAGATGACTTACAGAAGGGAAACGAAGAGAAGAAAAGCATGGAGGAGAAGGGGTTGGATTCGGTTGCGAGGTTATTCAAGAGTAGGAAGGTTCCGCCATGGCATAACTAGCTTAAACTTCATGCTTTTGTCTTGAGTTTTATTTTGGGGATTTTGTTCACGTGCATCGTTATGAAGCTTAATCTCATAGCCGGATCAAGGAGTAAGAGAACTAGAGCACTATCAAATAATAACTGGACATCAACACCATCGGTACCTACCAATCTTACCACTCCGACCTTTGAAACATCCAAAACGAAGAGCGAGAAATACGCGTCAACTACTTCTTCATCCTAAGACATGTCCTCAGAAATCGGCGTCGTTATACGTTGCACTCACCGTGCATCAGAGAAGACGCCACAATGAAGAAAAGGTGTGTTGGATTCGAATATATAACACTTGTTAGGGCTTATGGACTACTTTAGTTGACCAAATGCCAAGTGGCATATCAAAATTGATGATTAGGAAGGGGTTCACCGGATAACCCTTTATATTTTTGACAATGACATTTTAAAATGGTAAACGACAAGTACGTACCCCTAAAAGGCAAAAAAAAAAGTCACTAGGGACCATTTAAACCAATATACGAAACATTGTTTGGCTACAGTGACAATAACCCTAAAAAAATATATTGTCAACATTCATTTTTGTATTCATAATAGTTTTTTTTTTTATTCTCCATGAATTTTATATATATATATATATATATATATATATATATATATATATATATATATATATATATATATATATATATATCACCTTTAAAGTGTTTGAGTTTACAAGCTAAAACGATGTCAGCCGTACCAAATCCTGTAAATTCTTCCCAAGCCTTAACCACTATCTGATCAAATCCATCACGTAACATCCATGAATTAAACATCTTGAATGCGGTGTGTCCCAAAATCTTCAACCTACATTTTAAGGATCATCGGTGAGTGGTCTGAGAGTTCTTTTGGGAGAGAAAAGG
The DNA here is from genome assembly GCF_052625555.1 of Lactuca saligna. Taxonomy (NCBI): domain Eukaryota; kingdom Viridiplantae; phylum Streptophyta; class Magnoliopsida; order Asterales; family Asteraceae; genus Lactuca; species Lactuca saligna. The sequence goes on along the minus strand of NC_136419.1, from coordinate 196,021,437 downwards.
AAGAAGCAAAGGAAATTTATTAATGAAGTTCCCACAGACTAAGAATCGGTCTAATTTTGTAACACCGTAAATTTTAAAATAAAATTTTCATTTCAAAATCACATAATTCTCATAGATATAGTTCACAAATCTCAAAAATGACAATCTATCAATACACATGTTCATAAATTGTTCAAACACAATCCAGGATCCTCCAAGCATAACTCCACCTCGTATGTACAATCAACCCGGCGCCTTCCCGTAATCCTGAGAAGTACTTGGAACACATAACACATAACACGGTAAGCACGAAGCTTAGTGAGTTCCGCAAAACACCAGACACATCTCATTTGCCTCTCATGGCTATGCTCGAATAAGACCCTTTGGTCAGTGAGTCTTAGTGGGACCTTCCGGTCTCACAACTCGGGTGGACCCTCCGGTCCTAACTCAGTAAGCTCAGTATAATACACAGCATAAATCATAAAGACATAATGCAAGTGTAACATCCGAGAATTTTGGTATAGCTCTTTGATCTTTTTCTTTCCGTAAGTTGTCAAAATTAGTCCTTGAAAAGAATGTAGAGCATTTGAGTACGTTGGGCGTAATGGAAAGTACGATGTGCGTACTCATGAGCATGTTCATGACGCGAAGACTACCCAGTACGCGGGGCGTACCATAGTGTATGCGGGACGTACCATAGTGCTTGTTGGACGTACTAGGTTCAGATTGAAACCCTAATTATGGGGGTGAGCCCAATATAAGGAACATTATGGCCTCACTTTTAGCCACCATTTCTAGAGAGCAAAACCCTAAGAGTGTCCTAACCCTCGTTCTAGAGCTTGTGTGTGTGTGGTTAGGCTTGAAAGTATTCTTGTGTGATTTTGAAGAGAAGAAGGTGCCTTGAAGAAGCTAGAGTTGGAGTGCAAGCCTTGGATCTGAGCTTTTCTGAGGTTGGACCATCATTTGGAGGTAAAAAGCTCAAAGCTTTCTCAATCTTTTTGATTTGTGCACAAGGACCATTTCTAGGGATTTTGTCCCAAAAGCTGATGACTTTGTGAGTTGAGGAGCCCTATGAACTAAGATCTATCAATTTCTAGTGTATTTCGTGTTAAAAGGTCATAAAAATTCAATCTTGGTCATTAAGAACTAACCATGCATGGGATATGAGCTTAAGGAAGAAAAAGGATGAAGGTTTTGAGTGTTTCAATCCAAACCAGCCATGCATAGGCAAAAAGTCTTCGACTTTATGGATTAAGAGATTGTAGGGAGTCCAGATCTGTATTTTGAGCCAAGGTCTTAATTGATTAAGATCATAAGTGAGTTAAGAGTGAAACTGGGGCGTACGTTGAGCGTTAAGTCCCAGTACGCAGGGCGTAGGGGTCAAGCAGCCCGATAGCTGCATAGCGGTCGAGTACGCCCAGCGTAAGGAGCCGGTACACGCATCGTACTCACAAGAATTGACTTTTGTTGACTTTTAGGGTTCGGTTAACAAGTGGACTTTTGGACTCATGGAGGGGTAAAATGGTCTTTTACCCTTCTGTGAGAGCATAGGAAAGGAATGGTCTAGCCTTTGAGACCCATTATTAATTAGAGATAGTTTCTGTATGTGATTAGGTGGAGGCTAGATCAGTGTTTTGAGTCCGAGATCATTCGAGTTTATCCGATGTGAGTTTTCTCACTATACTTTACTTTGAGTGGTAGTTATTTGTGACTGGAAGGTCTTATGTGCTTACATTGAGTATTATGTTATCCTGTCTTATGTGTTATGTTGTGCATTATTTCTTTGTGATTTATGATATGCAGAGTTTTACAGATCGGACCAGAGGGTCAACGATTTATGAGGCTAGAGTGTCCTCAACCATACCAGAACGGAGGGTCCAATGAGCTAGACTGGACCATAGGGTCCAACAAGCTACGGGACTGGAGGGTCCCGTTGAGACACACCAGTTAGAGGGTCGTACATAGTACAACCTCGAGTGGCGAATTGTTGTATGTGGTATTTTGGGGAACTCACTAAGCTTCCTACTTACCGTGTTATGTGTTATGTGTTTCAGGTTCTTACTAGGATCGTGGGAAGGCGGCGACTCGATTGTACACACAAGAGAAAAGAGTTATGAATGAGGATCCTGGATTTTGATAATGTTCTGAAAACCTTGTTGACTATTAAATGGTATTTATTTAAAATGACATGTGTTTTATGAAAATTTGGTTTGAAATTTTTTCGGTGTTACAAGTTGGTATCAGAACCTTGGTTTGAGGGATTCGGATACACCTTCGGTCATATCTGGTGTAACACCGAAATTTTCAAAACAAAATTTTCATTTAAAATAGTTTATCTCTTTAACACTTTTCATAAAAATCTCCTTTTTGTTTTAATTACAATACATGAATCTTTTGTTCAATCACTTAATAAACCAGGATCCTCAAAACAAACTTTTCCTCTGGTGTGTACAATCGAGCCGGTACCGTCCCGTGATCCTGATAAAACCTGAAACACATAACACAAAACACTGTAAGAACGAAGCTTAGTGAGTTCCCCAAAATACCACACATATCACATACTAGCCACTCGGGGCTATAACTCTACGGGCCCTTGGGCCCTAACTCTGTGGACCTCCCGGTTCTAACTCTGATATATTCTGATATACACACAACATAAATCCCATAGAAATAATGCAGTGCAAAACATCACATAGATAGCATACAATAACTCTGTCACATAACTCTAATTACCTACTCAAGGTAAAGTATAGTGAGAAGACTCACCTCGAATATCTCGGTAAATCTCTAATTCGGTAGAAATATGGTCTAGCCTCCGCCTGATCACATAAGGTAAATACTTTAATAAATATAACTTTCGAGACTAGACTCAACTCTCTCTTGGGATCCTCAGAAGGGTAAAAGACCATTTTACCCCTCTATTGGATCAACGACCCCATTGTTGACCAAACCCTAAAGGTCAACAAAAGTCAACGGTCAAACTTTGACCCGACTCGTCGAGTGCACTTGGGCAACTCGGCGAGTCTACATGTGTCCACTATCTATCTAGTCTCGCTTGGCACGTCGAGTCTTTCCCTTTGCTCGACGAGCTACACCTGGCATGAATCGCGGGGCCATCCCGACTCAACTCGCCGAGTCTCAAGATCAACTCGATAAGTTCTACCTTAAACTCCAGTCCTCTATCCCCCCTCTTACTCACCGAGTCATTTCCCCCAACTTGGCAAGTTACTTACTTAGTGACTGACGGGAAACCCTAGCCCTACTTTCCGAGTTTGCCCTTGGACTCGGAAAGTTCATGCCATGCATAAAATCAATTGGCCTCCTGAGGTCAGATCTGTTCCTTTGATCCGTATATCTGACCTTCCTAAGCTTGATAATCACGTAAAGCTCGGATCTTGACACTCATGTGACGTCTAGGAGGTTTCACTTGGTGATTTAGCCCCCAAAACAACACCCTAAGCTCATTACCTCCATAACTTAACATAAAGCAAGCTGGAATAAGCTCTTTAGACGACTATGGGTCTAGATCTGAAGTCTCAATATGAATAGGGGCCATATTCTCACAATTCATTCCAATAAAGGACATAAAAACTCTACATCTATGGATTCCTTCAACAAAACAGATAAAGGGGCAATATAATACCTCAAAGATGAAGTCTTTTACTAGAAATCCCCAGATGCACAACCTCCTTGGTCTCCTCTAAGCTAGAATCATCTCCTTCTTGCAAGAATCAACCACAAAGATCAAGAAATGGCTCCTTTCTTCTCATAAACTCTCTAGCTCTTTTAGGGTTTCTCTCTGGGGTTTGGTAGCTGCAAATGACGGCCCTAAGGGCCTTTAAATAGGTCCCAAACCCGGGAAATTAGGGTTTCAGAAAACAGAGTGGACTCGCCTAGTCCACTCATGAACTCGTCGAGTCCGGTCATTAATCCGGATGAGTATTCGCGACCCTACTCGGCGAGTCTAAGCACCAACTCACCGAGTCCCTCCACAAACTCCAAAATAAATGAATCAGATAATATACCTGAGAATCTGGATGTTACATCTGGACTCAAACTAAGGATTTAAGGAAAGTTTTTAAAAAGAAACGATTCTTCCAAAACGAGTAAAAGATTTCAAGAGAAAGCGGGAAAGAGCATTGTGTACAATCAGCCAACGCCCGAACGGTGATTTCCCAAAATACCCTTACTTTATGTGTTATGAAATATTATGAGATATTATGCATTCTATAGTAGGCTAGGTATTCATATTTAGGACTAGAGTGGCCTAATTTGTGATGCCTTAGCATAGGATTTGCTGCTATTTGTGATGTGCTTTCGAGTATGTGTTGAGTGAGAGTATCCAGCAGAATCCTTTTAGAGAGGAATATGAGTTGAGGAGTAATCTAAGAGAGATACCTAGATGAGAATTTGTGGAGCCTATTGAGAGAGTAGTTAGATACTCGCGAAGGGTAGAGTTGCAGAGTTCGGTGATATCTTTTGAGAATGAGTAGAGCAAGTGGAGTTATCACCTAGAGTGGGTTTTACGTGTTTATTCGATGCCTGAATGGTGCTTGCTTCGTGCTTTATGACACTCCCGATAATGGGAGTCAACTACCAAGTGAATGTGACAATATTCAGGAGGTAGATGACTGATATCATAAGGAGTTTCTCAGCAACTGATGGCGAAGAAGTGCAAGAACCTAGGAAGTGACTGTAGTCAGATGAGTGCGCTAACACAGTAGAGCATTTCACTGGGAAGTGAGCACGCGTGTTGGGATTGGTGATTGAGAAGGTTGAGCAACTACTTAGGGACTCTAGGATGATCCTTTTAGGGAGTATGGGTAGATGTGGCAGGTAGTATGGGCTCGTACTACTGAAAGCAGAGGACCCATACTCGATGCAGGGAGTATTCCAGAGGATCCAAGTAGTAGATCGAGAGGTTATGTCATGGTTCTAGTACCATGATAAGTAGCAGATCGAGAGGTGATGTCATGGTTTGAGTACCATGATAAGTAGCAGATCAAGAGGTGATGTCATGGTTCAAGTACCATGATAAGTAGCAGATCGAGATGTGATGTCATGGTTTGAGTACCATGATAAGTAGCAGATCGAGAGGTGATGTCATGGTTCAAGTACCATGATAAGTAGCAGTTCGAAAGGTGATGTCATGGTTTGAGTACCATGATTTGAGGCGGATTGAGAAGAGAGAACATGGTTTGAGTACCATGATTCGTAATAGATTAAGGGGAGATAACATGGTGCGGGTGCCAGAATTCATAGCAGATCGAGAGGTGGCCACATGGTTTGAGTACCATGACATGTGGAGGTTAGTGCTTCTGGTTTTACCAGTGTTTCAGTGGTGATTGTCTAGACTGAGATAAGATGTGAAAGAGTATGGGGCCAGAAGGCCATGATGAATGAATTTTATTGGAGCATCCTTTGAGAGGGAAATCGAGTTAGCTCCGATGGATTGTAGATGAGATGCCAGTTGGAGTCGCAAGACTCAGATATGAGTTGGGATGGTGCGTTATGGGAGAATACGGTCTAGACTGAGCGACCGGATGATAGTGGAGATGTCACTTTCTGTGACCTGAGTGGTGCTATTGCAGTTGCTATGGGAAGTAGTGGAAGGTAAACCTTGTGGGGTAGCAAGCATGGTGACCTTTTCACCAGAACATTTGGGCAGTATGTTGGCTGCGAGGAATTCTTGTACTAGGAAAGAGTCATTAGTGGGACTAGAACGGATGAGAACAAAGAGGTTCCTTTTGGGGAAAAGGTGCTTCTAATAGTAGTTTTCGGTGTTCAAAAAGGATTATATCGGGGCAGTGGCCACCATGGTCTACTTTGTGTACCAACAATGAGAATGAGGTCTGTGCTTTTGTGATTATTCTCGATTTGGGAGGCAGGTTGAGGAGTTAGAGTCAAAGTGCGTGATAGGGCACTAATTCCGGATTAGAGACAGATTGGATTTGGAACAGTGGGGTTTTTGGCAGTGTATCAGTCTAAGTCTTCAAGGTGACTAGATGCATTTATGTGGGGACGATTCCAAGATTTTGTAAGGGACAAAAAACTTGGAGAGTATTTTGTTGGGAAGGCACTGGGATGATTGCGTAATACTTTTAAGAGTCAAGTGTCTCATGACGGGTGATTGAATCTTCTAAGTAGGTCGTGGATGTGCCAATTGGGTGATTGTTTGAACCCTGAGTGAGTGAGAATGAGTTCTCCAGTTAGGGGACTAGAGATCCATTCTTGTGCGATCAGAGAAATGGTTATGAGAAATTACGGTGTGGACGCATGAGCCCAAGGATGAGGTGAGGTGCCTGACGGATAGATGTATGAGTTTGGGTTTAAGGAAAGATGAGTGAATTGGAAGATTCTTTGTGGCGTGTGATTTTCGGGGATAGCATATGCAGAGTTCGAGTGCGATCGTGTCGCTGGATTGCGGATGTTGTAAGTCCCCAAATCTGCTTGTGTATCAATCAGATCCAATTGATGGTGTTGAATACCAATCAATTGGATGATTTCAGATCAAAATAGAATAGAAGAAGAAGAAATAACTTGAATCTATGATGTATTCAATGCTGGAATGAAGCTTGTTACACATAGATTCATACACATACACACACACACACACTCTTCTCTCAAACTTTCTCTCACACCTTACGAACACACACTTAAGCACCTAGAGAAATCTTATCACCTCACCCACCTAACACCTGTATATACATGGGCCAAAAACTCAAGGCCAGACCGAAAACCCAATGCTAGACTGAAAACTCATGGGTTTTCGGTCCAAGCTAAAATTAATCCCAATATTAGTTTTCAGCCCAAATAAGAAAACAATAAATGCTTAGAAAAGCAAAGTATAAACCAATTTTAGACCCAAAAATCTTCCCCTTGGTTTATAGCTTTCTTTTCTAATTAAACCAATAAGCTCCCCCTAAAAAGTAGCTGACACTTCTTGTCAATATTCATTAGGAGCTTGGCTTCAGCTATTATCTTCTAATTCTTCACAACATCAGGATGAATATATGAATCTTCTATGAATGAATTATTCTTGAGCAGTTGGGCATTTCGTTAAGATTTTACTCTGAACGCACATTGGGTGAGGAAACTTTATGTATTGATTCTTGAAAGATAGCGCTTTCAGCTTGAGAATCTTCAGAGAGAATATCCGAGAGAACTAATCTTCTAGATCACTTCAGCAAGCTGATTGAGGAGGCTTCAATGCAATCCGTCACATAATCTTGAAGTCAGCTTCACCTTGCTTCTGGGTTTGAAGGATTGAATGTCGAAAGAATAAACTTTATTTCTTTTGATCATTTGAATGAGAATTCTTCGATGATTACAGATGAAGCTTTAGCTCAAAATTCTCGATACAGTCTCCACGAGTCTCATCTACGCCTGAAATCACTTTTCAAGACAAAACAAAACTAAAAGAAAACTTAGCACACAGTATTTTTGGATTTTTTATATTTTCTGGAAAAATAAAATAGAAACAAAAATATTTCTGGATTTTTGATTTTTCTGAACAAGAAATAAAACGGAATATAACACTATTTTTGGATTTTTAATTTTCTGATTTTTGTTTGATTTTTAAAAATTTCTGATTTTTCTTGGATTTTTTTTTAATTTAATTTTAATTCTCCCATAAATTTGTGAAGATACAACTAAGCAGTTTATTACTTGTTTTATGTTTGTGTTGTAATTGTTCTTTTTATAATTTCCATTTAAATTTTCTTCTTTCCGCATCTTATTTATTGTTGAGTTGTTAAAGATCCACGAAAAAACATTTATTCTATAAATCTTCTATCTCCATTCAGTTCTTTTCTTAACAACGTATAAATACATAAATACATTTAAATGAAAAAGAACTTAAAAATACCTTTTTAATGTTCTTTTTTGATATAATATATTTGTACGTGTATTTAGTAATAAGTATAGATACTTTTAAATGGAAAAACAAAACTTTTAAAAGCATTTATTAAGTAGTAACAAAATATAAAAATGTTTCTCATATATATATTTATTATATTTATACATATTTTTTTTTAAATATAAATACATTTTTATATGTACAGATATGTGTTTATAATGTATTTATACATGTATTTATCTAATAATGTTAATAATAACTAATTTAGAAAAATAATATATCTATTTGCATTTTTATAAATAAATAAAAATAAAAATAAAAATAAAGTTTTTTACAGAAAAATCACAATATTTTGGATCATTTTACGAAATAGTCCAAAAGTAATTTGTTACCAGTTGAACTGGAAATTTTTTTATCAAAATATAACATTTTACAGGTTTTAAGTTAAAGTTAATTTTAGACTATTTTGTAAACCGACATAAAATATTAGGATTTTTCTGATGATTTCATTTTATAATATTACAAGTGTAAATTATACGAATGATCCTTATGGTTTGGGGTAATTTGTACGTTTGATCATTAATTTATTTTTTTTTTAATTCGGAAGGTCCCTACTATTTGTTTTTGTTCCGTGCTTGGTCCATGTCTTACCTAAAAAGACAATTTTGCCATTGATTTTTTAATTTATTTAAATAAACATACCCCAACTTCATTTCCACATCACCTACGTGATCTTATATACACCAACTTATTTAAATAAATTGAAAAATTGTGAACAAAATAGTTTTTTTAGATAACACAGAGACCAAGCGTGCAACAAGAACAAACTATAAGGACCTTCCAAGTTAAAAAAATAAATTAGAAATCAAACATACAAATTACCCCAAACCATAGAGACTATTCGTGTAATTTACTCTATTACAAACAATCAAAGTCTAACGTATAGCCAAATTCACCATAAGAAGGTTCATTTTGAATCCTTTTAATAGTTTTCATATGTATATTGATAATAACTCTAATATCAGAGTTAGTCTCACTTGGTATTAAGATTTTTTTTTTAAATGGTTTTATTGTTACAAACTCTTAATGATACGTAATCATTTATAGAGCATTTGAAAATCATGTTTTACAATACAAATATTATGAAACTTAATAAGAAATGTATGTATGATTAGATATGATCCTAAGATGGTATAAGTAAGTTAGGATCAAATGTGAAAACCTCAAATCATATGAACCACTTGTGTAATTTACTCTATTACAAACAATCAAAGTCTCACTTGATAATAATTAGCCAAATTCACCATAAAAAGGATCATGTTGAATCCTTTTAATAGTTTTCATATGTATATTGATAATAATTAATATCAGTGTAAGTCTCACTTGGTATTAAGATTTAAAAAAAAATGGTTTTATTGTTACAAACATTTAATGATACTTAATCATTAATAGAACATTTGGTAATCATGTTTCACAATACAAAGAAGACGAAACTTAATAAGAAATGTATGTACGATTAGATATGAATCTAAGATGGTATAAGTAATCCATAGTAATATGATTAGGAATGTTAGCATGTTGAAAAAACAAACCTATAACTTGGAGAAGACCTTTAAAATGGAAACTCATTGTTACAATTATGTATTCATTTGGCATACACACGATACATACATGATATCACATTTAAAAGACGTCTTTTTTCATACATGTTGTAACCATTATTTTATTGACTTAATACAAAGCTAAAGCAAATCGAAGGATTAAGACTAAAACTATGAGTGAATCCGAGTTTGCTCGACTCTCATACTACGACTACAATATTGGAAATATACATATGGTCACACCAAGTTAGTGACTTTCCATAATTACCATGGTAATTTTGGGTTTAAGGAAAGATGAGTGAATTGGAAGATTCTTTGTGGCGTGTGATTTTCGGGGATAGCATATGCAGAGTTCGAGTGCGATCGTGTCGCTGGATTGCGGATGTTGTAAGTCCCCAAATCTGCTTGTGTATCAATCAGATCCAATTGATGGTGTTGAATCCCAATCAATTGGATGATTTCAGATCAAAATAGAATAGAAGAAGAAGAAATAACTTGAATCTATGATGTATTCAATGCTGGAATGAAGCTTGTTACACATAGATTCATACACATACACACACACACACACTCTTCTCTCAAACTTTCTCTCACACCTTACGAACACACACTTAAGCACCTAGAGAAATCTTATCACCTCACCCACCTAACACCTGTATATACATGGGCCAAAAACTCAAGGCCAGACCGAAAACCCAATGCTAGACTGAAAACTCATGGGTTTTCGGTCCAAGCTAAAATTAATCCCAATATTAGTTTTCAGCCCAAATAAGAAAACAATAAATGCTTAGAAAAGCAAAGTATAAACCAATTTTAGACCCAAAAATCTTCCCCTTGGTTTATAGCTTTCTTTTCTAATTAAACCAATAAGCTCCCCCTAAAAAGTAGCTGACACTTCTTGTCAATATTCATTAGGAGCTTGGCTTCAGCTATTATCTTCTAATTCTTCACAACATCAGGATGAATATATGAATCTTCTATGAATGAATTATTCTTGAGCAGTTGGGCATTTCGTTAAGATTTTACTCTGAACGCACATTGGGTGAGGAAACTTTATGTATTGATTCTTGAAAGATAGCGCTTTCAGCTTGAGAATCTTCAGAGAGAATATCCGAGAGAACTAATCTTCTAGATCACTTCAGCAAGCTGATTGAGGAGGCTTCAATGCAATCCGTCACATAATCTTGAAGTCAGCTTCACCTTGCTTCTGGGTTTGAAGGATTGAATGTCGAAAGAATAAACTTTATTTCTTTTGATCATTTGAATGAGAATTCTTCGATGATTACAGATGAAGCTTTAGCTCAAAATTCTCGATACAGTCTCCACGAGTCTCATCTACGCCTGAAATCACTTTTCAAGACAAAACAAAACTAAAAGAAAACTTAGCACACAGTATTTTTGGATTTTTTATATTTTCTGGAAAAATAAAATAGAAACAAAAATATTTCTGGATTTTTGATTTTTCTGAACAAGAAATAAAACGGAATATAACACTATTTTTGGATTTTTAATTTTCTGATTTTTGTTTGATTTTTAAAAATTTCTGATTTTTCTTTGATTTTTTTTAATTTAATTTTAATTCTCCCATAAATTTGTGAAGATACAACTAAGCAGTTTATTACTTGTTTTATGTTTGTGTTGTAATTGTTCTTTTTATAATTTCCATTTAAATTTTCTTCTTTCCGCATCTTATTTATTGTTGAGTTGTTAAAGATCCACGAAAAAACATTTATTCTATAAATCTTCTATCTCCATTCAGTTCTTTTCTTAACAACGTATAAATACATAAATACATTTAAATGAAAAAGAACTTAAAAATACCTTTTTAATGTTCTTTTTTGATATAATATATTTGTACGTGTATTTAGTAATAAGTATAGATACTTTTAAATGGAAAAACAAAACTTTTAAAAGCATTTATTAAGTAGTAACAAAATATAAAAATGTTTCTCATATATATATTTATTATATTTATACATACTTTTTTTTAAATATAAATACATTTTTATATGTACAGATATGTGTTTATAATGTATTTATACATGTATTTATCTAATAATGTTAATAATAACTAATTTAGAAAAATAATATATCTATTTGCATTTTTATAAATAAATAAAAATAAAAATAAAAATAAAGTTTTTTACAGAAAAATCACAATATTTTGGATCATTTTACGAAATAGTCCAAAAGTAATTTGTTACCAGTTGAACTGGAAATTGTTTTATCAAAATATAACATTTTACAGGTTTTAAGTTAAAGTTAATTTTAGACTATTTTGTAAACCGACATAAAATATTAGGATTTTTCTGATGATTTCATTTTATAATATTACAAGTGTAAATTATACGAATGATCCTTATGGTTTGGGGTAATTTGTACGTTTGATCATTAATTTATTTTTTTTTTAATTCGGAAGGTTCCTACTATTTGTTTTTGTTCCGTGCTTGGTCCATGTCTTACCTAAAAAGACAATTTTGCCATTGATTTTTTAATTTATTTAAATAAACATACCCCAACTTCATTTCCACATCACCTACGTGATCTTATATACACCAACTTATTTAAATAAATTGAAAAATTGTGAACAAAATAGTTTTTTTAGATAACACAGAGACCAAGCGTGCAACAAGAACAAACTATAAGGACCTTCCAAGTTAAAAAAATAAATTAGAAATCAAACATACAAATTACCCCAAACCATAGAGACTATTCGTGTAATTTACTCTATTACAAACAATCAAAGTCTAACGTATAGCCAAATTCACCATAAGAAGGTTCATTTTGAATCCTTTTAATAGTTTTCATATGTATATTGATAATAACTCTAATATCAGAGTTAGTCTCACTTGGTATTAAGATTTTTTTTTTTAAATGGTTTTATTGTTACAAACTCTTAATGATACGTAATCATTTATAGAGCATTTGAAAATCATGTTTTACAATACAAATATTATGAAACTTAATAAGAAATGTATGTATGATTAGATATGATCCTAAGATGGTATAAGTAAGTTAGGATCAAATGTGAAAACCTCAAATCATATGAACCACTTGTGTAATTTACTCTATTACAAACAATCAAAGTCTCACTTGATAATAATTAGCCAAATTCACCATAAAAAGGATCATGTTGAATCCTTTTAATAGTTTTCATATGTATATTGATAATAATTAATATCAGTGTAAGTCTCACTTGGTATTAAGATTTAAAAAAAAATGGTTTTATTGTTACAAACATTTAATGATACTTAATCATTAATAGAACATTTGGTAATCATGTTTCACAATACAAAGAAGACGAAACTTAATAAGAAATGTATGTACGATTAGATATGAATCTAAGATGGTATAAGTAATCCATAGTAATATGATTAGGAATGTTAGCATGTTAAAAAAACAAACCTATAACTTGGAGAAGACCTTTAAAATGGAAACTCATTGTTACAATTATGTATTCATTTGGCATACACACGATACATACATGATATCACATTTAAAAGACGTCTTTTTTCATACATGTTGTAACCATTATTTTATTGACTTAATACAAAGCTAAAGCAAATCGAAGGATTAAGACTAAAACTATGAGTGAATCCGAGTTTGCTCGACTCTCATACTACGACTACAATATTGGAAATATACATATGGTCACACCAAGTTAGTGACTTTCCATAATTACCATGGTAATTTTGGGTTACATGCAAGACGTGTTTTAAGAATAAATTATTGGATTAATGTGTTTAAACCCATAACTAAATTAATATAAACTTGAAAATAAAAGTAGAATCCTTTTAGGTTACTCTCATAATCAGAAATAACCAGAAACGATATTAGGAGAGAGAGAGAGAGAGAGAGAGAGAGAGAGAGAGAGAGAGAGAGAGAGAGAGAAATGTTTCGTTAATATATAATATCTGGTAAATATATTAATTGGAAATAGATAATTGATATGTTAATTTGTTATGTGATTAATAAATTAACATGAGATCTATATTCAAATAATTGATTTTATTAATTTAGATGGTTAATAAATTAATAAGAAATCAAATTAAATTAATTAATTATTAATCAAATTTAATTTGTCATTAATTTGGGATTAATTGGAATTAATTAAAGGTGTAATGCGTGAATTGTAATTATTTCATAGTTGAATAAAAGAAGCAATTCTAGAATCAATCAAGGGGAGAATAAAATGAGAGTCTTTCTACGGTTTCTGCAAGTCTTTTGGTTGCATAAAAGGAAATGATTTGAATAAGAATTAAATCTATTATTTAATCAATTCAGATTTTGCTTTGCTTGTAAGTTACCTAAGCTATAAATATGTCCCCAAGGCCATCACATAAGAGTTTTAGAAACAAAATTTCGTTTTTCTTCCTTTCTATCCTCTTCATTCTAGGTTTTCTAGGGTTTTAGGTCTGAACCATCAAAGACACAAGATCTATGGTGCTTGCTTTCTAAAGCGTGTTCAAGAAGGATTTTATTAATACTTTACAACAATAATCAAAAGGTTTGTAAACCCTAATCCATTTCTAAATTTCAAAAATAGTAGAGTACTTCTACGGTTATTGATGTTCAATTATTTATTGCAGATCACTAGATAAAACATAGATCTAATGGGTAGCATGTAAACTTAGAATTAAGTTTTTCCACCACTTTTTTTTTTTCGATCTATAAAACCTATCAAAGGTATCAGAGCAATTGTTTTCAATTTATCTTGCACAATATTGAAGAGATAAAAATTACGCTTTATAGAAATTAAACACTAAGCAGATATGTTTTTCGAAAGTTGCTAGGGTTCTTAAAACCCTAGCCTCTACCCACAGGTTTTATAAATTTGCTAGGGTTCTTGAACCCTAGACTCCTTAGTTTTTTTCGAAAAATAAGGAGCCATTTTAGGGTTTATCTAATGTTCTAAATATTTATATTAAAAGCCTTAAAATAGAATAATTAAAACCTGATAAACGCAAACCTTATTTTAAAAAATGAGAGGTTTTTGTATTTAGGATTAAATTTAAATTATTTTATTAAGTGTTATATTATAATTATTATTTAATCCATAAATTATTTAATTAATTTAATCAATTGTTTAATTAAAAGATAAACAAAAATCATAATTGGTAACTAGTAATTAGTTAAAAATATTAATTTAAATTATATATATATATATATATATATATATATATATATATATATATATATATATATATATATATATATATATATATATATATATATAAAAGTTAACTACTATATGTATAAGAAAATTTAGTCAAATCAGTAGTATGTATCATTCACGAAACCATGCTATAAAGAGGATATAATGAAGCGGCCTATAAAATGGTTATTGAGTGAGTGTCCACTCTCATCCACCGCTCTCTTATATGGTGGACAGTCGTTAGCCGAAAAGGTTTGAGTGGACACAATCTTATTAAAAGTATAATGAAATAATGTAACAAAACTATTTAAAAAACTTAATCTAGTTACTTTTGGAAAAATGTGAATGCTATTCCATGAAAACTCACATCATACTTTAATATGTGATTAGTGGAGTGTGTGTGGTTCACTGGCACACTAACAGGGACTTTAAAGAGAAAAGATGGGCATCTCGAAAATTATCATTATTAATGGAGTGCGCGCGGTTAACTGACACATTAATTGGAGATGATAAATGACATCTAGGGTGCCAAGCGGGTTTGCATGATTAGTCACATCTCGTTTATGATCATTGGTATTCCAGTCATAAAAGTGAGAGCATAATCTGAGATTAAATATGCCAATTATAAGATTCAATCTAGGAGTTTCATAATATTGGAATTAGTAAGAGCCTTAACTAGCTAAAATAGATTCGAATTTGCTTATGACATCCCTCTTCAAAGTTGGAATCGAAAATATGGATCCTAGCTTTAATTTAAAATTTTTGGTTAATAATTAAGGATTAAAATCAACTAACTTGAATTCTCTTTTCTCACACTATTAGATGTCTTATAAATATAGATATAGTCTTCCTCATTCTTATGGAAATGGTTTTCATCAATCTTGTGGAGATGATCTTCCAATTTCAAGTCAAGGTGAAATTGTTTTCCCTTCCTTAGGAAATGATGGAACTGGAAATCATCTCTCTTCAACTCTTCTACTTTCTTCTCCAATGCCTCTCCCAACATTACATTTTCCTCAAGTTGAAAGATATGAATCTACTCAAGCCTTATTGGTATGTAGACATCAAGATGGAAATTATGTGTGTGCGCATGTTCTACAAAATGAAATCGTACATTGACAAGTTGGATATAATGGGTGTCATTTTCTTAAAGGAGCAAGTCATTGATTTGGTTTTTCTTTCGCGTCCAAAGTCATATGATCAGTTCATTGAGAAGTTTTATATGATTAATATCAGCGTGACCCTAATTGATCTAACCTAAATGTTGACTGTTACTAAAGCTAAAATGTTTAAGAACACATCTAATGCAGAGATGCTTATTGGGTCTAATTCCATGGTTTGCGTCGACATTGATAATGGTGACAATGGTTGTCCAGAAAAGATTTATATTCCAAATAGAAAGGGGTCGTCCAAGATCAAATCGCTTGATCGTATGGTAAAAGGAAAAGTAGCATATGGGATTATTCCATGTATTAACCCCAAAAGTCCAATTGTATCTACTACCAATCAAAGGGACATTGGAAATGAAGCTGCCCAAAATTCCCGAAAGATCATAGAGATAAGAAAGTCAAGTCGTATGACTCTACTTTAGGTACATCTATTATCTGAATCCATTGTTTTATAATTTACTATTTATAGAGTCTTAATACATGATGTAATGATCATATTTTGATCGTATTAAAGGAGCTAAGCGAAAGAAGGAAGCTTGTGCAAGGTGATCTAAATCTGATCATAAGAAATAGACTTTGGTTACATGGTTCGATGATCAAAATTTGGAGCTACTACGAAGGAGTTGGGATAATTTAATTGATGGATATTACACTTCGGAGATGTATAGAAACATAGTTTTCATTTTATGTGTTGTAAGGACAAGTTCCAAATTTGAGTTAATCTTCAATAAAAGTGAAATTTTGGTTTATCTGGTTGCCTTATTCTATATTTCCTTGCAACAGAATTTATGAAAGTGTTTGTTATGTTTCTAATATTAGCAATATATATTGTGGATTTGATTATTATGATATCGCTTGTGGTATTATGATAAGTGACTAAGTGAAAAGAAATATCATCACCTTGTTTCAATTGGACATAAACTTGGAGTCATGCAATTCAAATTATGATAACTCTTTAACTTTCTCATCAAAACAAAGATTCCATCTGCGAGATGCTTGTTTCAATCCATAAATGGATTTCTCAAGCTTACACACTCTATTTGGATGCTTCGCATCGACAAAACCCTCTTGCTGGTTCATATACACATCCTCAGTCAACTTCCCATTAAGGAAAGCGGTTTTCACGTCCATCTGCCAGATTTCATAATCATGAAACGCAGCTATTGCAAGCATTACCCTAATAGACTTTAGCTCCGCAACTGGTGAGAATGTCTCATCATAGTCAACTCCGGGAGTTTGAGTAAAGCTCTTTGCAACCAATCGTGCTTTATAAGTGTGCACTTTCCCATCCATGTATGTCTTCTTCTTGAAGATCCACTTGCACCCGATTGTCTTATGACCCGGTACATTATCAACCAAATTCCAAACTTGGTTGTCATACATGGACTGAATCTCGTTGTCCATCACCTCTTTCCATTTAGCAGAATCCGCGCCTGCCATGGCTTCCTTGTAGCTGCTAGGTTCGTCCAAATTCATTAGTGTTTCATCGCTAATAAACGTATCCTATTAGAACGTCTAAGAGGTAAGGATGCGTCAACGGGTTCAACAGGAGTTTCCTCCTCGGGTTGAGCGCCAGTGTTAGAGGTTCCTTCATCGCTTTGTTCTTGAATCTCTTCAAGATCAGTTTGCCTCCCACTGTCTTCTTGGCTTATAAATTCCCTTTCTCGGAAAACTCCTCTTCTAGCTATGATGACAACGTTGTTATTCGGTCAATAGAAAA
Source organism: Lactuca saligna (assembly GCF_052625555.1). NCBI lineage: Eukaryota > Viridiplantae > Streptophyta > Magnoliopsida > Asterales > Asteraceae > Lactuca > Lactuca saligna. The sequence continues at coordinate 196,003,955 of NC_136419.1, read as the reverse complement.
GATAGCCAAATGACTTCTGTGGATAGCCGATGAAATAACATTTCTCACTATGAGGTTCGAGCTTGTCGTGAGTCTCTCGTCTTAGGAAAGCCTCGCAAACCCAAACCTTAATATGTGCTAACGAGGGAGCCTTCCCTGTTCACATCTCGTGATGAGTTTTGGTAACCTTCTTGGTGGGAACTAAGTTAAGGATGTGGGTGGCAGTCTCTAAGGTATACCCCCATAAAAATATTGGTAACGAAGTCCGACTCATCATAGAACGAACCATGTCCAACAAGGTTCGGTTACGTCTCTCAGCCACACCATTCAATTGTGGCATTCTCGGAGGCGTCAATTGAGAAACAATTCCGCATTCTTTTAGATAGTCACGAACATCAAGATTCTCCTCCTCGGTCTGACCGAAGCATCTTGATTTTCCTGCCCAGCTGATTCTCCACTTCATTCTTTAACTCTTTGAACTTTTCAAAGGTTTCCGACTTTTGCTTGATTAGGTAGGTATATCCATATCTGCTATAATCGTCCGTAAAAGTCACGTAGAAGCGGCAAGCATCCCTTGTGGTGGATCTAAAGGGCCCACACACATCGGTGTGTATGAGATCTAATGGACCCTCACCCCTTTCACATGTGTCAGTAAAGGGTGACTTGGTCATCTTCCCAAGTAAACAAGATTCACACGCGTCATCGTCCCTAAGGTCGAATGACTCCAACACTCCATCCTTTTGGAGTTGGACTATGCGTTTCTTGTTGACATGGACAAGGCGACAATGCCACAAGCATGGTTTGTCTAGGCTAGTAGACGAATCAATATTCAATACATCATTTCCTAAATTATCAACAACCATCACAGATTCATAAATCCCATTACAAGGTAATGCATTGAAATAAAGGACACCATTCAAATAAACATTAATAGAACCATTAGTATTATCAGAAGAATATCTGAAACATTGTCTAAACAATCCATGAAATGAAATAATGTTTCTTGCCATATCTGGCGAATAACAACAATTTTCTAAATCTAACCCTAACCCATTACTAAGCACTATAGTATAAACTCCAACTCTGGTCACAGGCGACGATCTTCTGTTTCCCATAATCAAGTTTATCTTCCTATTTTCCATTTCCCTACTTCTTCTTAGGCCCTGCAAATCACAACAAATGTGGTAACCACAACCTGTATGAAGAACCCATGAAGTAGTAAATGATGAGTTATTAGATTTAATAGAATACATACATGCGATGGTGGGCTTGATCTTCCCATCCTTTATGTCTTGCAGATATTGAGGGCAGCTTCGTTTCCAGTGGCCCTTCTTGTGGCCGTAATAGCAGTCTCCTTCTTTGGGGCCGGAAGAGGGTTTGGCCGAACCAGCTTTGGTTCCACTAGAAGAGGAATCATCTTGGGTCTTACCCTTATGGTGGCCCTTGCAGGGAGCCTTTCTCTTCTTACCCTTTCCTTGGCCAATTGCCAACACGGGAGCAGCCACAACAGGGGATGGTGCAACAAATTTGTCTTTGAGGTTGCTCTCAGCAGTCCTTGGAGCTTGCTCAAGGAGACCTCCTCTTTGTTCATGTGGTAGGTCATTCTGAACTGGTTGTAACACGAGGGCAAGGATTGGAGGATTATGTCGATAGCCGAATCCTCATCAAACTTAACATTAAGTTTGAGATGACGATCAACATACCTCTACATTTTCTGCAAATGAGAGGTTAGGGATTCTCCACTTCCCATCTTAGCGGTGATCATGTTAGTAATGATCTCATAGCGCTCTTGCCTCGCGCTTTGGTGGTACCGGTCCAACAAATCCTGATGCATTTCATACGGATACATGTCCTCGTAGGACTTTTGGAGTTTGAGGTTCATGGTGGCCAGCATGATGCAATGAACTTTCATAGCATCACGCTCGTGGGCCTCAAAGGCGGCCAACTCTTCAGGAGTAGCAACATCTGGGATGATCTTCTCAAGCTTTTCATCGAGAACATACTCTTTGTCCTCGTAGCGAGTGATCAAGCGAATATACCCCATCCACTCGTTGAAGTTTGAGCCATCAAATGTCACCTTTTGACATAGGTTCATCAACGAGAATAAACCAGAAGCATTGTTATTTTTGTTGTTGTTGTTGTTGTTTGCAGACATCTGAAAAAGAAAAGGAACAAAGTTTGATTAGAAATGAGTCCCTAATTAAAAACCCAAAAGAGAAATTAGGGCTAGGACCCAACAACATTATTTACAATTTAGAAAGGGATGTCGTACTCTAAAAGTAAATAATTTGAAGGTAAGTGAATGATGATTCACTAATTCTCACCATGAAAAACGAAAAAGAAGATTTAAGTTTTTAAATGTATTGAAAACTCCTAGGTCTATGAGATTCATTGAACTATTCAATGGCATGTTTAAATCTCGATATGCACTTCAAATTTGCGACTGGGATATCGAGGATTGACTACAAGTTGTGAATAACCATGCGAATCAACATGGTGCACTCAATGTCTCTATCACCTAATCAATGTGTCGGTAAACCACACACGCTCAATTGATCTATGATAAACATCGAGTCACCCTTCGCCACCAATGTTAATCCCAAATTAGTGTGCCAGTTAACCACGCACACTCCACTAACATTTCACAAGTGTATAAAGTGTAATTCCATGAAATAGCATCATTTTCACATTTTACCCTAAAGTAACTATGATTGGGAATTTGTAAAACATGTAGTTACTTTGTATCTTACATTATACTTTTAATGAGGAGAGGATTTCCCTATCCTACCCGTTCGGCTAACGACCTTCCACCAGTCAAGCAAGCGGTTGGTGTGAGTGTACACCTATTAAGCGCCATTTTATATGCAGCAACCTTATACCCACCTTATAGACCGGCTTCGTGAATGAGGCTTATTAATGGTAAGACTAGCATTTTAGTTATACATACATACATATATTATATATATATATATATATATATATATATATATATATATATATATATATATATATATCTTTACTACTTATAAAAGAAATCTAACTATTTCTATAAATAGATTGAATATAATAATATTATTTTTTTAAGACGTACAAACGATTAAGCTAATATTACAAACAACCATTAATAAAATAATATTAAATTTTAAATTTGTTTTGATTCCTTATATTTCTCAGCAAAATCCTAATTTCATGGTCATTCAAAATTTAAAACCTTTTCATCCTAATACGCTTCAACAAATATCCTTTAAATGTTGCATTTGCAGCTGATTAAAATATCTCATAGCAGACGTGTGTTTGTTCTCTCCACCTTATAAACCCTGCTATAAATCCCACTGCCATGAAGTATTTCCCTTATAAACCCTAATCGTTTTTCTCCCTCTCTTAGACGAAGACAATGTGTTTTTTTTAAGAAAAAAAGTTTGAAAATATTCCAATTTCTCAAAAAAATTTACCCCAAATGCGAAACTGGGTAAAATTTTCCATTTTGCGAAGACTACAGGGATGCGAAATGAAAATTCTGCACTTTTGTCTTTTTATGACCCCATTTTGCGAAGTTGGACCACTTATATTATTTCTTGAAAAGATCAGGTGCCAAATGCGAAACTCTAAGCTTTCTTCCCCAATTCGCATTTATACATTAAAAACTTCGCATTTTCATTCAAATTCTTCGCATCTTGCATCCATCCGTCTTTGAGTTCATTCGCATTTCATCGCATTAACTGAGAAATTAATCAGTTGTCTCATATTCGCATTTCAGTTGTTTGAGAAACCCAGATACGAACCCAAATGCGAAACCCACTGATTTCAAATGCGAACCAACCAAAAATCATCAACCACGTACTTGTGTCACCAAATGCGAACTGAATATCACCATTAAATTCTCCTCGCATTCCATAGATGCGAACACAATCCAGATCTCCGACTCCAAGCTTGCGAAATCAAAATCAATTAACCTCAAACAAATCGTGAACTTCTTATGCGAACTGTTTTGACCCACAAAACCAAATGCGAACTCAATTGATGTCATATGCGAACTGATTTCATAGATGCGAACACAATTGATTTCATATGCGAATCCACATCCATCGATATGAAACCAATACCAGTTACAAGCAATTAGTAGCAACAACCATCGATCCTCTAATTTTCAATTACTCAGCCTTCGCTTTTCATACAACCCGTCGACCCTGAAAAATCGATAAACACCAAATGTCTCATTTTTAGATCGATTTTCTGATTAAATGTCATATTTGAAGAATGATCGATTTTCTGATTAAATGACCCCATTTTGCGAAGTTGGACCACTTATATTATTTCTTGAAAAGATCAGGTGCCAAATGCGAAACTCTAAGCTTTCTTCCCCAATTCGCATTTATACATTAAAAACTTCGCATTTTCATTCAAATTCTTCGCATCTTGCATCCATCCGTCTTTGAGTTCATTCGCATTTCATCGCATTAACTGAGAAATTAATCAATTGTCTCATATTCGCATTTCAGTTGTTTGAGAAACCCAGATACGAAGCCAAATGCGAAACCCACTAATTTCAAATGCGAACCAACCAAAAATCATCAACCACGTACTTGTGTCACCAAATGCGAACTGAATATCACCATTAAATTCTCCTCGCATTCTATAGATGCGAACACAATCCAGATCTCCGACTCCAAGCTTGCGAAATCAAAATCAATTAACCTCAAACAAATCGTGAACTTCTTATGCGAACTGTTTTGACCCACAAAACCAAATGCGAACTCAATTGATGTCATATGCGAACTGATTTCATAGATGCGAACACAATTGATTTCATATGTGAATCCACATCCATCGATATGAAACCAATACCAGTTACAAGCAATTAGTAGCAACCATCGATCCTCTAATGAGGAAACAGTTTCCTATTCGATTGTGCTTTGCAATGACAATCAATAAAGCTCAGGGACAAACAATTCCATATGTAGGTATCTATCTTCCAGAACCAGTATTCTCGCATGGACAACTTTATGTTGCATTGTCCAGAGGGGTTTCACGTTGCAATACAAAAGTATTAGTAAAGCCTAACGAAAATTCAAAAGGTGATGGGGTTTATACAGCAAATGTGGTGTATAAAGAAGTATTGCACGATTAATATTTTGTGTCGTCTTGACTGGTTGCTTTTTGTTGGTTATTTGATGCATGATGTAACAAATAACACCATAGTTTGATTATATTGTCTTCAACATGTACTTTTTTTTAACATAACAATTTTGTAATGGAAACATATCACCGAAAGAACTCACGTGCCCCGCCGCTTTGCGCGGGTAGACGGCTAGTATATATATATATATATATATATATATATATATATATATATATATATATATATATATGTTCATTAATCTTGTAATAATATAATAGTATAGGGTTGAATTTTAAACTTGTAAAACACTAAGGGTTTGAAATTTAAATTCTTCGAAATTAAACTTTAAATGACAAAACTCAAATTTCAAAATTTGAGGACAAGTTTTAAACATTTCAAAACTAAAGGGATCAAATAACAAATAATTTAAATTAAACAATTAATTTTATAATTATCTATGTTTGACCTAATTCAATTTTAATCATTAGATAATTACCAAATAATTTTAAATAATCCATATTTATCATATAAACAACCAATATTCAAAAGATTTGAAATTATCTATTGTTTTGGCAAGGATGATCATTTAATTTAGATAAAATTCAGATTTTTACTTCAAAAAACGATTTAGGCATCAAATCCAAGTCAAAACAACAACTAAATCCCGAAATACCCTCTGCCTGACGCACGAACTCGCCGAGTTAGCTCTCGACTATCCGAGTAGGGGCCAACTCGCCAAGTCCAGATACTGAATTGCCGAGTTGAGTCGGGCAGAGGCAAAAAAACTTGATTTTCAGCTAGCAAAACAGTTAACCATCACATACAATTGAAACCAATCAAGGCTTTGATACCACTAATGGGTTTTTTGAATAAGAACAATCGTATGTGCTCATACAAACCCTAATGCTTGGATCTAGGTTTCTCTATTGTACATGATTTGAATCCAAGACTTGCAACCCTAGATCTATCATATAAAATTCGAAATCACCATCATAAGAATAGATCCAAGTGTTTTACCTCTTTCAAGTAGATTGAAATCCTTGTAATCTTCTTGATCTTTAGCTTAGAGTCACAATTGTAACTCCTCTAATGGTTCACAAACCCCACAAGCAAGAAGGCAATATGAGATAGGGTGAGAGATGCTAGAAATCGGCCCTAGGGTTCTCTTGGAATGAAGTGTAGCCGATTTCCATAGCCTAGGGCTCTTATTTATACTTGCAGGCTACTAGGGTTTCAGTGTAAACCCTAATGGACAACTTAACCACCAAGCAGCCCAAGAAACCTTCTGGAATAAGGCCTTGGACGAAAATATGATGGATCCCCATCATAATTTCGTTCCCCCTTATGTCCATAAGGCTTCCTTAGCCCAAAACTTAACTATCATACATTTGACAGTTTATACCCCTTTATTTAATTAATCTCTTTTAGTCACCAAATTAATTCTTAATTAATTTATGACCAATAATAATTAAATAAGTATGATTTCTCCTTTAATATATTATTCTTATAATATACAATAAACCATAATATTCTCTCTTTCTCCTTAAATTACCTTGTCAAGTTGCTTTGGTGAACGCAACCCAAAAGGACCATGCACAACCGGGTCAAGTACATACCAAATATAGTTACGGGCTTAGACACTATTCCAACAAAAATTTCGTTTTATTTATATTCAAAACACTAGAGTAATCGTTTCCAAACATTGGGAAATATTTCAATACAAAAAATTTATCAGAGTTCCTTCCCAAAATCACGTATTGTGGAAAACATGGGTAGATGCATTGCGATCAAGCCGGGCCCATCCTTCGAATCGGAAATAATAGAAACCATGAACAAAACTATACGCACAAATCTTATTGTGTTCCTCAAATACAACATACCACACATACCAAACGAGTCATGAATAACATCCATAACATCTTGCCATACATATCATACATATAATAATAAAAGTTATATGTGCCATCCATAGTCTTGCCATTACGCCACAAGCCACCTCATGGTCTTTTTTGCCATTCCGAGGGACAAAACCTTGGGTCTTATAGAAAAGTGCAAGAAGCCAGATGACTTCCCAAGCTCTCAATACCAAAATATCACCCAATTAGCAATTAGGTTACAAACTATGATTCATAATACATACTTGGGGTAAAATGACCATTTTACCCCTGGCACAACAAGATTCACAACTAGGGCTCAACCCCAAAACCATAAGATCCATAAAATCCTACTAATGGCCCAGGTTTCCAAATTGGGCCCAAACCCTTACATAGGCCTTTCCCTAAAGTACATTTACTTTTTCTGAACAAAAACACATATTCATAGCTAGCCCAAAAAAGCTCAAACAATACAAGCACAAATGCTAGCCAAAACCCGAAATGGCACCACAAGGCCCAATTACCCTAATTAGGCCCAAATCCATCATGGACCTATCCTGAGAAGGACAATATCCAAAAAGTCCTGAAATATTGAATGATCAACCTTAGTCAACTCTTGGTCCAAGGTCCTAATCCCAAAAATTCAACATAATAAGATGAGAAAACCAGGCCGATTATACCCTGTGTACTCATATGGTACTCCCAGCGTAAACCCTTCAGGGCCAATACGCCCAGTGTACCAGGTGGGTACATCCAACGTACTCCCCTAGACTCCAAACTTCTCCAATAAGCACTTTAATCACTTTAACCCTCACTATAACTCTTTAGTTTGATTCCTATGGATGACTTTTTAATTAAGGTAGGCACCTTTACTAGCATGCATGGCTTAATGGGACTCTAGAGCTCAAATGAGCTTAATGGATGGCCTTAACACATGAATGGACTAAAAAACTCCACAAAGCTTCCACCTTTATGAATGCAAGACCCATAAAATATCCAGATCTACAAGATAAAACCTATGAAACAACCTTAGCTCAATCGGACCACCACATGAGGCTAAATTTGCCAAAAACAACCCCAAAAGAAGATCTATGCAATGAGAATACAAGATCAAAGCTTTTTACCTTCAATTGATTTCAAAAGAGGGAAAACCTCTAGATCTACAAGCTCCTTTCCAGGTAGTGATTCTTTAATAAACTCCAAGCTCATCAAAGTGTAGAAAATACCCCAACAATCCTTCACAATGACTTAAATGCTCCAAGGTATGGCTAAAGGTCGACTTCTAGGGTTTAGGAGGCTGAGAGGTGGATACAAGATGAGGCTCATGAATGAAATGAGGTTAAAATAGGGTCAAGGGTCACAAATTATGGTTTCAAGGCTGAAAGAAGTACCCCCCGCATACCCTATGGTACACCCAGAGTACCTAAATCTGCTCCACTTCATTCGGCCATAAATCTTTCGTCCTAAATCTGTTTCCAATGATCTTTATATCTATGGAAAGGTGACGAGAAGCCCTATGCTTCTAACAATTCACTGTTGCCTAAAAATTCCCGAACAAGAACCCAAAATTCATAAAGGATCGCGCTACCAAATTATCATTATACCCTTAGCCTCCGAAGACACAATCGGACACTTAGATCACCTGTACTATGACACCCATATCCAAATTTGGAAAAATCCTTCCTTTCCAAATGGACCTATTCCTTATGACAAATGATGATTGGGCCACAACCCCGAGCAACGAAGCAAAACCAAAATTGAGTGTTACAACTCTTCCCCACTTAAATTAGAGTTCGTCCTCAAAATCGCTCCTTACTAACACTCGTATAAAAAACAACTTTAGGAACACACCCAAATATTTTGCGCATAACACATCCTTCCCATGAAAAATGAAATCGAAATTAAAACTTTCATCTTGAAGAGAACAAACCTTTTTGCCCCAGCAAAACCACTTCTACCTTTTCGAGACCTGAAATCCATAATGGTATGAATCCCCGAAACACTGCCTATGCTAAAACATTACCATGCCAAGGCCTCATCGATTAACATACTAAACATAACACTTCCAACCTTGATTATCTTGATGCAACCTATGAAAACAAAGCCACTGACCAAAACCAGTTGCAGGTCACTTACACTTGACAGAAGGATTAGATAATCCTTTGAGTAAATAATTCATCCCTACAATGGTTATACTCAAATGAGCGTTACAAAACAGGGACACATCAATTACTCTGAGATTATTTAATCCAATTGTAAGTGACTTATCACTTTCGATCATCAAGCTACTCCACACACATGAGCCCTCAAATCACTACTTCAACTCGAAGCATTACACTGCCTCCTATCTTCTTTCCAAAAGTAACTGAGACCTCCCTGGTCCCAACTTATATGAAAAATATATGGATTATCGGGTTCCTTCCTGGTTTCTGAGCCAAAGAACACACTCATAGTTTCCCCACACGACCTCCGAAAGGAAACTTCAACCCATAATAATTAACCGAACCATATCGATACTAAACCCAAAGATAAGTTGAACGCCACATGACTAACTATAGTCTTACCTCATATATGGTCTCCCACATCCCTCAAATTCCTAATGCCTAACATGATCTGGCCCTCCTATTGCCAAGAGACTAGAACCTCCTTGGCCTAAACCATCTGAAGAAATTTTTAAGCAGGTCAAATATTTTCCACAATCCCAACTGAATGCTACCGGCCACCTCGCAGTCTTACAACACCTCCACACTAACCTCTAACTAGTGAATACTACAAGCCACCCCGTAGTCCTACAACACTTCCACTCTAACTACTAACTAGTGAATGCTAGGGGCCACCCTACAGTCTTACCACAACTGCCGTTCATTACCAAACTGCTAATCTTCCAATTTGAACACATCTAGGATCAAGCATGCACTCGACCAAACATGAAATGGAACTCGAGTCATGAGTAGAATCCCCAACCTAGTTTCCCCAAAATCCTACTACCAAACTCTAAAAAGATGCGAACCCAATGTTGGGAAGTTTCCTGAACTCCAAACATATACAATCCACAATGCAAACAACCACTTAGACCGCCTTCCTCCATGATGGGGATGCATAACTAATCCCAGTTTCACACATACTTTTTATCTTAAACACCTGAATGGTTCTCCTCCACTTTGACTCAACTAATCTCTTACAACACACAAGAATTGAAGGATTCCCAATCCTCCTTATCATTTAATGACCGATCTATTGATAACTTGCACTTACCAATGTTAGTGTTCTATTACTAACCATTCTAAAAAGACCGCGCAACCCCTAAAGACCAGATAAACACTTCTCAAATCCCATCAAAATTGATAACCCAAGATGCCTTGAAAGGATATTGCACTCAAATCTTGAGTCAAAATAACAGATTCTCAAACCTAAGCCTTAACAATAGACCACTACCCTCGGCGCCCCCACAAGTCAATCCACGCACAATGACTGAAACCTCCAAATTCTGATGATGTTGTATAACCAACCTGTTGAATCCTGACCACTGACATGCGACCCACTGCTGTTGATCTGATCTCAACCAAAACCGAAGATAACAACCGAACACTTGGAAATCGCTATACAAGATATGACCCCTACTAACCCACAAACTATTCATGGAATGCAAATGGCATATAACACTTCTTGAAGATATAACCATACATACGAAGAGGAATAAACCAAATATATACTTACTCAAACTGATGCAAGATTCCAAACAACATAAATACTGATATGAACCAGAAAGAAAGCAAGAGATACATACCTGCAATGTCACCTACTGGATTCCTGACCTCCCTTGTGCGACACTACAAGATCCGAATCTTTTTTGTTGAAACTCCTACCTTACGCTCTCATCCGTTGGTGATCGTCAAAGTAGCTAGAGCAGGTGCACTCATCGCTCCTCCCATCAACATCGGATAGTCGAACTTCTTGTGACCCATCTTATCATATTAAAAACCTAACGGACTTGCCAGCTGAGGAAAATCCGTGCTCACGTGACCAACCCTACCACACTTGAAGCAACCCAAACCCCAAGAACGACAAAATCCATCATGCCATTTTCCACACTTACTACATAGACCACGACCCTGTTGGCCTTTCAAGCGTTGATTTGAAATCTTGGGTCTCTTCCCAGGACCCTCCACTACATGTACCTGATCTGATCACCTCTTCTAGAGGTGCCCCAAATCAATCTCTTACTCTCGGTCTCTAGAAATCATATCATTCCGGGTCTCGCACCTTGAAATACTCACAAACTCCCAGATGTCATCCCGTAGCATATCATGATACCTCACCTTCTTCATTTCCTCATCTACTGTATATTGCGGTACCGATAAAGCCCTCTCCTGGAACTTGGCAATGATCTCTGCTACAGTCTCAGTACTCTAATGGAGATCCAAAAACTATCGCATCAACTGCTGCACCTTAATTTTCGGTGAAAATTTAGCTCGAAACCTGGTCGAAAAGTCATCCCTTGATATAGCATCAACTACATTATCACCCAACTCACTACTGACCTCATCCCATCAATCTCGTGCCCTGTCCTTCAATAAGCAGAAAACATATCTAACTTTCGCCTCCTTGGGAAAGAAACTCTTCCTTAACGCATTAGCCATATCCGCTAACCACCTCATACTGGCAATAGGGTCCCTCTCCCCATGGAACGTAGGAGCTCCACAAGCATGGAACTCCCAAAAAGAAAGAGTGCAAGCTAAAATAATAACCATAATCTCAGCACGGAATGTGCCAAAGCTCTCATCCAAGATCTCCGAAATACTGTGAGAAATCTTCAATGAAATAAACGCCCGAAACTGCTCACTAATGGTCTCAGCACCGGCACCTGAGCCGGACCCTGAAGTAGAACCAAAACCAGAACCAAAACCAGAACCTGAACCACCTCCTTGAGTGCTCATCTCCAAACTGAAATATGACAAGCCAACAATCAAAGATACCCAAGAATCATCCTCCAATCAGCTTCTTAGATTCTCCAAGACTTTCACCGATTCGAGTATGGATCCAGTGCTTTTAGTAGTATGGGAACCATACTACCTTCCATACCTATCCATACTTTCCTTAGCAATCCTCCCGAACCTCTAAATCACTTCCTCATGCTAATGCACCAAAACTCACTAGCACGCACCACTAACCTACTAAAGGATACCCTAGGCTCTCCTAGGTTCCAGACCTCACCCATCCCTTAGCTACCGAAGGATTTCCATTAATACCATCTACTACCTCATGAATATAGTCACATGTAACATAGATCACATAGTCCTTTGAGTAAAAGAATCAATCCTTTTTCAAACGTTTCTGACTTTTGCTTGATTAAGTAAATATACCCATATCTACTATAGTCATCGGTAAAAGTCACATAGAAGCGGTTCCCATCTATTGTGGTTGATGTAAAGGGTCTACATACATCGGTATGTATGAGGTCCAATAAACCCTCACCCGTTTCACATGTTCTAGTGAAGGGTGCCTTGGTCATCTTTCCAAGTAAACAAGATTCGCATGTGTCATCTTCCCTAAGGTCAAATGACTCCAACACTCCATCCTTTTGGAGTTGGGCTATGCGCTTCTTGTTGACATGTCCAAGACGAGAATGCCACAAGGATGCTCTATCCATACTATTGGAAGAATCGATGCATAAAACATCATTTCCTAGGTTATCTACAATCATAACAGTTTCATAAATTCCATTACATGGCATTACTTCAAAATATAAGACACAATTTAGATAAGCATAAATTGAACCATTCTTATTATTAAAAGAAAATCTAAATCCTTGTCTAAACAAACCATGAAATGAAATGATGTTTCTTGCCATTTCTGGCGAGTAGCAACAATTATTCAAATCTAAACATAATCCATTACTAAGCACTAAAGAATACACTCCAATCTTGGTCACAGGCGACGATCTTCTGTTCCCCATGATTAGATTTATTCTTCCATGCTCCACATCCCTATTTCTTCTTAGTCCCTACAATTCAGAACAAATGTGGTAACCACACCCGGTATCGAGGACCCAAGAAATAGCATGAGATGAATCATTAGATTTAATTGTGTAAATACCTGTGAAAGATGGCTTAATCTTTCCTTCCCTAATTGCTTGCAGGTATTCTGGGCAGCTTCTCTTCGAATGCCCTATTTGTGGCAATGGTGGCACTCTGCCTCCTTTGGTTTAGGATTGGGCTTAGCTGGATCAACTTTGGTCCCACTAGAAGAGAAACCATCTCGAGACTTTCCTTTGCGGTGGCTCATAGACGGAGCCGTCCTCTTCTTGCCCCTTCCATGCCCAATAGCCAAAACAGGAGCAACAGGTGGATTGGGAGTTTGTGCAACAGGCTTGTCCTTGAGGTTGCTCTCAGCAACCCTTAGGAGACCATGGAGCTTACTTAGGGTGACCTCTTCCTTGTTCATCTGGTAGGTCATCCTAAATTGGTTGTAACACGGAGGCAAGGAATGAAGTACCATGTCGATAGCCAAATCTTCCCCAATGTCGACATTCAACTTGCGAAGACGATCGGCATACCTTTGCATCTTTTGCAAATGTACGGTTAGAGATTCTCCATGTCCCATTTTAGCAGAGATCATGTTAGTGAAGATCTCGTAACGTTCCTGCCTCGCGTTTTGATGGTATCTCTCCAATAAGTCTTGATGCATCTCGTACGGATACATGTCCTCATAGGACTTTTGGAATTCGGAGTTCATTGTGGCTATCATGGTGCAATGAACCTTCGTTGCATCACGCTCATGAGTCTTAAAAGCATTCATTTCAGCCGGAGTAGCGATTTCTGGATTGATCTTCTCGAGCTTTTTGTTGAGGACATACTCCTTGTCCTCGTAGCGATCAATCGTGCGAATGTATCTTATCCATTCGCTAAAGTTCGTTCCATCGAAAGTCACCTTTTGGCAAAGGCTCATCAATGTGAATGAACTAGTAACAACGTTGTTCGCGTTCGCCATCTACAAATGGAAAGGACAAAGATTGATTAGAATTTGAATACCTAATTATCACCCAATAAGGAAAATTAGGTCTTGGATCCAACAACATTATTTAAATATTAGAAAAGGGATGCCGTAATCCAACATGCAAACAATTTGAAGGTAAGTGAATGACGATTCACTAATTCTCCACCATGAAAACATTACCTTTAAGTTTTAAACGCATTGAGAATTCCTAGGTTTCGATGAGATTCATTGAACTTTTTAATGGCATGTTTAAATCTCGATATGCCCCTCTTGTTTGTGACTGGGATGTCGAGGATCACAAAATGGGTGTGAATAACCATGCAAATCTACACGGTGCCTTCATTGTAACAATCACCTATTCGATGTGCCGGTAAACCACACACGCTCCACCGAACTATGATAAACAACGAATCACCTTTTTCCACCTACGCTTAGAACCAATTAGTGTGTCGGTAAACCACACACGCTCCACTCACTTCTTAGCAAGGGTGAAAAGTATAATTTCATGGGATTGCATCAATTCACTTTTCCTAAACTAACTAGGATTGGGAATTTTGAAAAAACATGTAGTTACTTTGTATTTAATATTATAGATTTAACGATTAGATAGAGTTGCCCTATCCTACCCGTTCGGCTAATGACCGTCCATCGATCAAGCAAGCGGTGGGTGTGAGTGTACACCCATTAAGCACCATTTTATAGGCATCAACCTTGTACCCACCTTATAGACCGGCTTCGTGAATGAGGCCTACTAACGGTAAGACTAGCATTTTAATTATACATATATATATATACATATATATATATATATATATATATATATATATATATATATATATATATATATATATATATTAAGCTTATAATCATATAGAGTATAGGGTTGCATTTTAAACTTGTAAAATTCTAGGGTTTGAAATTTAAATTGTCCAAATTAAACTTTTAATCACAAAACAAAATTTCAAAACTTGAGGGTTAGTTTTAACTTTTCAAAACACAAGGGATCAAATAACAAATAATTTAAATTAACCATTTAATCTCATAATTATCCATATTTGATTTATTTAAATGTTTCTTGCAAAACAATTTACCAATTTAATTAAAATAATTAATCAATTATCACATAAGGAAGTTATTATTCAATTAATTGGTAATTATCTTGAATTAGGTCAAGGATATACTCAAATATATGTTAAAATCCGAATTTATATTGACCCATTAAGATAAAGGCAAGTTTCCATAAGATAAACAACAAGAAATCTCGAAACTAGCTTGTAACGACCCAAAATTTAAGACCAAAAATTTCTTTTAATAAATCATTACTTAGAGTAAAGTCATCATTCCGAAACATAATATGAGTATAAGTTTTCAAAACACATGTTCATTATCAGAGTAAACATTCCCAGGTTGTCTAAGCTATGGTGTGTGCCATGCGATCATCCCGAGCTCTTCCCTCCGCTACCGGAATTACCTGAAACCAAAACTGAAAACGTAAGCACGAAGCTTAGTGAGTTCCGCATCCTACCACATACCATGCATAACCACATATTGCACTTACTGGGCCACACCCCCTATCTTGGGCCTCGCCCCCTACCTCGGGCCTCGCCCGCTACAACGGCCCCGCCGCTCCGGGCCCCGCCTGGCTTCGAGCCCCGCTCAGATACATATCTGTTTTACTTAGGCCTCGCCTGTCACAGGGCCTCGCCCGTCAACAAATAACAACACATAAACATTTCACAACACATAACTAACACATGCAACTGGTTCTGTCCTAAGGCCTCGCCTATCCTAGGCCTCGCCCATGTCCTGCTACTGATGAGTCATGGAACCCTGTCCACGCTACTAATGGTAGTGAGGTACGGGCCTAGCCCACTCTCACTCCCCTCTAGTTCGGGCCTCGCCCCTATTCTGCTTCTAATGAGATATGGAACCCCATCCACACTCTGTTATTGGTGAGATATTGGACCTCGCCCACACTCACCTCCCTACCAGGCACATACATGTATCACACAGACAACAAGTATAACTATCACATAAACAATTCCCTGGGCACCCACCCGCTATTACCGGACCTCGTCCTAAAAAGAATACTACCATACTACATAGGCCGGCATTGAGGCCTTAGACCCATTCACACAAAAAAGGAAACTCACCTGCACTGGCTGAAGTTGCTGATGATCTCACTAGTTGCTGCCTGACAACTCACGGAACTCCTGCTCCCCTTGCTCCCCGAACTACCAATATCAATGCAACACTGAGTCTAACTGACCCCCGAAAGACAACCAAGTCCACCCTGGTCCAAAGTCAAAGTCCTGGTCAAAGTCAACCTTCCAGGTCAACCCTACTCGCCGAGTCACCCTACTGACTCGCCGAGTTCAAAATGATCAGATTCGTTCCATTCGCGACTCGACTCGCCGAGTCAGTCCATGACTCGCCGAGTCTACCGATTTCTGAGTCCAAACCTATCCAATTCACTGAGTCTCCACCCGACTCACTGATTCGAGTCACAACTCGAAGGGTTTGGGGTTTCGCGACCTGACTCGCTGATTCCAAGAACAGACTCGCCGAGTACAAGGCAATCTTCATACAACTCGACGAGTTGTTCATCCCACTCGTCGAGTTTCTCCACAACTTCATGCTACTTGCCGAGTCCACTAAAAGGACTCGCCGAGTCCCTTCAGTTCTCCTTACATGCAGAGGATTTTTGAGTCATGCATGGACTCCAAACTATAGATACACCCTTCCCAAGCCTATTCCACACGTAAAGTTGCAAACTTTACGTGTAGAGAAGGGGATCTAGGCAAAATATGCCATAAACTAGGGTGTAAGGCCAAGGGGCTTCAAAATCGACTTAATGGCTGATACTTTATGCTTCTCCAGGCCATAACACACTTGGATCTGATGTAGAAACTCCAGATCCGGCTTCTAACTCAAAATAATAACATTATGGCTAAAGAGCCCCAACAACCACACATAGATCTAGGTGCAAAAAGGGTCCAGGAACTAATTTATTACCTCCAAGTGCTCAGAATGAACTCACAATCCCAGATCTATAGCTCCTTCTTGCTCCTCCAAGTTCCTTCTTCCTTTTCCAAGCTTTAATGCACCTTCCAAGGCTCAACTAGGAGATGTGACGGCTAGGGTTTTATATCCAGGGCTAAAGAGGCAGTAAGTAACCCTAGGAAGAAGATTAAGACATTTATATAGGCTCCAAGTCCCGAATTTAGGGTTTTCCATGCACAGACCAGACTCGCTGAGTCACTTTGACCGACTCGCCGAGTCGGTCGCTTACACCTCGACCCGGATCCCGCTCGGACTCGCCGAGTCCCTCCTTGGACTCGCCGAGTCGGCCCTTAAATTAGGGCTTTTCTTTCCTTTCATGGCCTTTAAGACTTTGGGTGTTACAACTCTCCCCCACTTAAACTAAACTTCGTCCTCGAAGTTTACTATACTCCACCGCCTACGATCTGCCTCCAAAACCCCACCAATTATTTCAACACCAGCTGCCTACCTTCGCTGGTCTTCTACCTGGTCATTCTGACTAGCATCACTCCTTGTGGATAATCATCTCGGGTTAATCCTAAACCTGAACATACTGGAGACACAACTTACTCAACCATCAATCCCTCTGGTACTCTCCGAGTACTGCACTGAACCCATAGGGGTTCACCCCCCCTTTTTTTTCCTCACGCGATTCCCTTGCCTTCCCAAGGCGATGCTCCAAAAACAACTATTTCCTCTGTCACTGTGAAGATCCTATCTTCACTGATCCATTATTCCTGCTAAATCTAATACGGGTCATCACCGCCAGTAACCACTGACACTCCTCTCTTGTCATAACTTGGTGTCAAGCTCTCCTTGACTCAACTAACTGAATTCCACCATAACCCGCACTACTATAGACTGGATATTTCTGTCATTCCTCATCTGACTTCTCGATGAACTGAGACCACTCTAGTCCCTACCAACCTATCAATATCTGGGTTACCGGCTCCCACCGGTAGGTAGTCCCAACACCATCACTAGTCGCTCTCAGAGTCTTCCAAAGAAACCTCGACTACCTTTAACTGCTCAAACAATTCTGCCACTCAGGCACTACAAACTTGGGATCCCCAATCCCCTAACTTGACACTAAGGTCCCTACAAGGTCCCACCTGTGCTGCTAAAAACTCACGGGCCTCGCCCACGGGGTCAAACCCGACCATACTACTGAGCAACCCTGCTCCCAGGTCTCATCTACACTACTAATCTCATACGGGCCTCACCCACGGGTCTTACCCAACTATATCCTAGAGCGGCCTCTCCCAAGGTCTCACCTCCCTACCATTCTCAACCACTACCCATCCTGATCCCCCTCTAATCACTAGGAAATAAGGGCCTCGCCCCAACTCCGCTAACGAAGCGACTAAGGAATGCTACGGCTTACCCATAGCCTGAAAATACTTCCACCACTGACTGCTAGCACGAAAACATCTCCTGTAATTTGACCTCAAGATCTCCATTCCGACTTACACGAGTTCTACATGCGGCCCTTTAACTTGAATCCGAACCACATACCCACCATTACCCTTAACACGCACGCACTGATGGGAAGTTCTCAAACTTCCAACCCTGGACTTCTAAATGCTGAAATACCCCCTTTCCTTCTCAGAAATCATATACCCAATCTGGATTTGCGTGCCCTTACCCTATACACTCGTAGGATTCTCCCCCCACTTCGATCCTGCTCACGCCTCGATGCTCGATGAGCAGAAGCCCCAATCCTTGCTACCATAATCAATCCACTGGGGAATCCCAAGCTTAGCATAGCTAAGGATCTAACCTGTCCATTCTAAAACTTATACGGCTGCGAACTAGCGAGGCATACCGAGTCTCTCTAAGGCATGCTACGGATACTGCACTCAAAGTAACCTCCTTCGATACAACCCATCCCTTAATTACTAACCAATAACCAAGGTATGCAAACGACATATAACTCGATCACAATGAACCCGCTCGAAAATAAAATGCTCAACCGCTAATGATGCAGAACCATAACAATATAATCATGCACAAAATAAAAGAACTGAAAACGGAAGTCGCATACCTGCAATGTCCGGCGCTGCTCGCATCTCCAGAGTAGCCATCTGAAAAGCCCTGCCTCCAACTGCAGGCGCCTCCGCACGGCCCTGACGGCCATCTATGATCCTCAAAGTTGCAGGGGCAGGTGCCATCACCCGTCTGGCTGAAAGCAAACTGGGGCACTATGCCTTCTTGTAGCCCTGCTGATTGTAGTGAAAACATATCAAGTCTAATCCCTAAGTGATGGTAGCAGTACAATCTCTGCTAAAATGACCAGTCCGACCGCACCTGAAACAGCCAGACTCACCACCACTACCACTCCTGCACGCGCCCCCGTGCGTCCTGCCACACCTTCCGCATCGACTACGGTCCTGATAATCCCTCGATCTCGACTCTGATCCCTTGGGCCTTTTGCCCGAACTCGCGGCTACCTGAACCTCATCCGGCTTCCTCTTCCGGATCTGCTCCAAATCAATTTCCCTCTCCCTGGCCTGAGAAATCATATCTTCCAGCGTCTTACAACCAGACCTGCTCACGAACTCCCTG
Organism: Lactuca saligna; assembly: GCF_052625555.1. NCBI lineage: Eukaryota > Viridiplantae > Streptophyta > Magnoliopsida > Asterales > Asteraceae > Lactuca > Lactuca saligna. The sequence goes on along the minus strand of NC_136419.1, from coordinate 195,984,380 downwards.
ATGTCATCCCTCAGTATCTCATGATATCGTGCCTTCTTCATCTCCTCATCCGCGACATATTGCAGAACAAGAAGGGCTCTCTCGCTGAACTTGGCGGTGATCTCCGCCACAGTCTCAGTAGTCTGCGTGAAATCCTGAAACTCCCGAGCCAACTTCTGCACCTCAATAATCGGCGAAAACTCCGCTCTAAACCTCGCTGAGAAATCACTCCAAGTCATCGCATCCAATGCGGCATCATCACCCAAAGCGTGACCAATCTCATCCCACCAATCCCTCGTTCTGTCCTTCAGAAGACAGGAAGCGAGTCTGACCTTGTCCTCCTCAGGACACCGGCTCGTATGGAATGCGTTGGCAACATTAGCCAACCATCTGCTGCTAGTAATGGGGTCCCTAGTGCCATGATAATCTGGTGCCCCGCAAGCCCTGAACTCCCGAAATGTCAAGGTACGCGCTCCCAACAAAGCCATCATCTCAATACGGAAGGCTCCCAGCCTCTCATCCAAAATCTCCAATATACCCTCCTTGACCGTGCCAAAGATCACAGGAGTCTGAGCTAGAATACTGCGCGTAACCTCCGCTGATATCAACTCTCTCATCCGCTCCTCGAGCTGCTCGGCCCCTAAACCCGAGCCTAATCGCTCTCCGGTGCCTGATCCACCCGCTGGTCCCTCTTGCAATGTCACCATACTGAAACATACAACATAACCACTATCAGAATACTCCTCACTGCTGCGAGACCAAACATACTCACTACCAGGTTCCCGGTCTTGTCTCGGCCTTTCCCGAATCGAGTACGGATCCTCTGCTTTCAGTAGTACGGGCCCATACTACCTTCCACATCTATCCATACATTCCTCAGGAATTACTTTGACTCCACCAGGCCCCTTTTCTACTTCTACTGCTCCCAGCACTACCTCATCCTAGGCTTACCCTAGGGAAACCTTTGACTCAACTCAAACCAGTCCTCAGCTGCTGAAGGCCTCCTCGCAATGCCAATTAGCCATCACCTGGATACCATCACATGTGACGAGGCTCAGATAATCCTTCAAGTAAAAGACTCGTTCCTACAACGGTTGGACTCAAACAAGAGCTACGCAATAGGACCAAATCCAACATTCTGAGATTATTCAACCTTGATCACATGTGACGTGACGTATCCACCTAATGGCTAACTCCCATCACTTAGAATCCCAAAATGCACAAAGCAAGCAGCATTCAGACAAGGGGAAAATCTAACCATAACATACTCAAGCAATCATATCCACATAGCAAGAATCTGAACTAGCATACAACACAACTCATAAACTCAGGCATAACCTAATCAGGCTATCCTACTACTGACTATTCAGCACTATCATGCAAATCAAAAGCACATATAGCAGGCACATAAGGCATCCTCCCTAGATCCTTAGTCCTAATCTAGCATGTTGTTCTGTTAACTGATAATCAAAACATAAACTTGTATGGGTATTTTGGGGTACTTACTTGAGCTCGGTTGATTGCATGCACCACACCGCTTTTCTCTTTTCAAAGTTCTTTTCTTTCTGAATTCTTTTTACTTTTATAAAACCATTTTCTTTCTCAAAACTCTCTTTACAAAAATATCTTTTCGCTTTTGAAAACTTTTTATCCGACCCCTCAGTTTGAGTTCAGGCACACCCGAGAGTATGCCCGAATCCCTCAAACCAATGCTCTGATACCAACTTGTAACGACCCAAAATTTAAGACCAAAAATTTCTTTTAATAAATCATTACTTAGAGTAAAGTCATCATTCCAAAACATAATATGAGTATAAGTTTTCAAAACACATGTTCATTATCAGAGTAAACATTCCCAGGTTGTCTAAGCTATGGTGTGTGCCATGCGATCACCCCAAGCTCTTCCCTCTGCTACCGGAAGTACCTGAAACCAAAACTGAAAACCGTAAGCACGAAGCTTAGTGAGTTCCCCACCCTACCACATACCATGCATAACCACATACTGCACATACTGGGCCACGCCCCCTATCTTGGGCCTCGTCCCTACCTCGGGCCTCGCCCGCTACAATGGCCCCGCCGCTCCAGGCCCTGCCTGGCTTCGAGCCCCGCTCGGATACAGATATGTTTTACTTAGGCCTCGCCTTTCACAGGGCCTCGCCCGTCAACAAATAATAACACATAAACATTTCACAACACATAACTAACACATGCAACTGGTTCTATCCTAAGGCCTCGCCTATCCTGAGCCTCGCCCATGTCCTGCTACTGATGAGTCATGGAACCCCATCCACGCTACTAATGGTAGTGAGGTACGGGCCTAGCCCACTCTCACTCCTGTCTAGTTCGGGCCTCGCCCCTATTCTGCTTCTAATGAGATATGGAACCCCATCCACACTCTGCTATTGGTGACATACGGGACCTCGCCCACACTCACCTCCCTACCAGGCACACATATATGTATCACACAGAAAATAAGTATAACTATAATATAAACAATTCCCTGGGCACCCACCTGCTATTACCGGACCTCGTCCTGAAAATATACTAGCATACTGTGCCTAGGGCTAACACCCGGGTCTTCTACTCATAACTACATGGGCCGGCACTATGGCCTTAGACCCATTCACACAAAAAGGGAAACTCACCTGCACTGGCTGAAGTTGCTGATGATCTCACTAGTTGCTGCCTGACAACTTACGGAACTCCTGCTCCCCTTGCTCCCCGAACTACCAATATCAATGCAACACTGAGTCTAACTGACCCCCGAAAGACAACCAAGTCCACCCTGGTCCAAAGTCAAAGTCCTGGTCAAAGTCAACCTTCCAGGTCAACCCTACTCGCCGAGTCACCCTACTGACTCGCCGAGTTCAAAATGATCAGATTCCTTCCATTCGCGACTCGACTCGCCGAGTCAGTCCATGACTCGCCGAGTCTACCGATTTCTAAGACCAGACCTATCCAACTCACTGAGTCTCCACCCGACTCACTGATTCGAGTCACAACTCGAAGGGTTTGGGGTTTCGCGACCTGACTCGCCGAGTCCAAGAACAGACTCGCCGAGTACAAGGCAATCTTCATACAACTCGATGAGTTGTTCATCCCACTCGTCGAGTTTCTCCACAACTTCATGCTACTCGCCGAGTCCACTAAAAGGACTCGCCGAGTCCCTTCAATTCTCCTTACATGCAGAGGATTTTTGAGTCATGCATGGACTCCAAACTATAGATACACCCTTCCCAAGCCTATTCCACACGTAAAGTTGCAAACTTTACGTGTAGAGAAGGGGATCTAGGCAAAATATGCCATAAACTAGGGTGTAAGGCCAAGGGGCTTCAAAATCGACTTAATGGCTGATACTTTATGCTTCTCCAGGCCATAACACACTTGGATCTGAAGTAGAAACTCCAGATCCGGCTTCTAACTCAAAATAATAACATTATGGCTAAAGATCCCCAACAACCACACATAGATCTAGGTGCAAAAAGGGTCCAGGAACTAATTTATTACCTCTAAGTGCTCAGAATGAACTCACAATCCCAGATCTATAGCTCCTTCTTGCTCCTCCAAGTTCCTTCTTCCTTTTCCAAGCTTTAATGCACCTTCCAAGGCTCAACTAGGAGATGTGACGGCTAGGGTTTTATATCCAGGGCTAAAGAGGCAGTAAGTAACCCTAGGAAGAAGATTAAGACATTTATATAGGCTCCAAGTCCCGAATTTAGGGTTTTCCATGCACAGACCAGACTCGCTGAGTCACTTTGACCGACTCGCCGAGTCGGTCGCTTACACCTCGACCCGGATCCGGCTCGGACTCGCCGAGTCGGCCCTTAAATTAGGGCTTTTCTTTCCTTTCATGGCCTTTAAGACTTTGGGTGTTACAACTCTCCCCCACTTAAACTAAACTTCGTCCTCGAAGTTTACTATACTCCACCGCCTACGATCTGCCTCCAAAACCCCACCAATTATTTCAACACCAGTTGCCTACCTTTGCTGGTCTTCCACCTGGTCATTCTGACTAGCATCACTCCTTGTGGATAATCATCTCGGGTTAATCCTAAACTTGAACATACTGGAGACAAAACTTACTCAACCATCAATCCCTCTGGTACTCTCCGAGTACTGCACTGAACCCATAGGGGTTCACCCCCCCCCCCCCCCCCTTTTTTTTCCTCACGCGATTCCCTTGCCTTCCCAAGGCGATGCTCCAAAAACAACTATTTCCTCTGTCACTGTGAAGATCCTATCTTCACTGATCCATTATTCCCGCTAAATCCAATACGGGTCATCACCGCCAGTAACCACTGACACTCCTCTCTTGTCATAACTTGGTGTCAAGCTCTCCTCGACTCAACTAACTGAATTCCACCATAACCCGCTTTCCCGCACTACTATAGACTGGATATTTCTGTCATTCCTCATCTGCCTTCCCGATGAACTGAGACCACTCTAGTCCCTACCAACCTATCAATATCTGGGTTACCGGCTCCCACCGGTAGCTAGTCCCAACACCATCACTAGTCGCTCTCAGAGTCTTCCAAAGAAACCTCGACTACCTTTAACTGCTCAAACAATTCTGCCACTCAGGCACTACAAACTTGGGATCCCCAATCCCCTAACTTGACACTAAGGTCCCTACCAGGTCCCACCTGTGCTGCTAAAAACTCACGGGCCTCGCCCACGGGGTCAAACCCGACCATACTACTGAGCAACCCTGCTCCCAGGTCTCATCTACACTACTAATCTCATACGGGCCTCGCCCACAGGTCTCACCCAACTATATCCTAGAGCGGCCTCTCCCAAGGTCTCACCTCCCTACCATTCTCAACCACTACCCATCCTGATCCCCCTCTAATCACTAGGAAATAAGGGCCTCACCCCAACTCCGCTAACGAAGCGACTAAGGAATGCTACGGCTTACCCATAGCCTGACAATACTTCCACCACTGACTACTAGCACGAAAACATCTCCTGTAATTTGACCTCAAGATCTCCATTCCGACTTACACGAGTTCTACATGCGGCCCTTTAACCTGAATCCGAACCACATACCCACCATTACCCTTAACACGCACGCACTGATGGGAAGTTCTCAAACTTCCAACCCTGGACTTCTAAATGCTGAAATACCCCCTTTCCTTCTCAGAAATCATATACCCAATCTGGATTTGCGTGCCCTTACCCTATACACTCGTAGGATTCTCCCCCCACTTCGATCCTGCTCACGCCTCAATGCTCGATGAGCAGAAGCCCCAATCCTTGCTACCATAATCAATCCACTGGGGAATCCCAAGCTTAGCATAGCTAAGGATCTAACCTGTCCATTCTAAAACTTATACGGCTGCGAACAAGCGAGGCATACCGAGTCTCTCTAAGGCATGCTACGGATACTGCACTCAAAGTAACCTCCTTCGATACAACCCATCCCTTAATTACTAACCAATAACCAAGGTATGCAAACGACATATAACTCGATCACAATGAACCCGCTCGAAAATAAAATGCTCAACCGCTAATGATGCAGAACCATAACAATATAATCATGCACAAAATAAAAGAACTGAAAACGGAAGTCGCATACCTGAAATGTCCGGCGCTGCTTGCATCTCCAGAGTAGCCATCTGAAAAGCCCTGCCTCCAACTGCAGGCGCCTCCGCACAGCCCTGACGGCCATCTATGATCCTCAAAGTTGCAGGGGCAGGTGCCATCACCCGTCTGGCTGAAAGCAAACTGGGGCACTGTGCCTTCTTGTAGCCCCGCTGATTGCAGTGAAAACATATCAAGTCTAATCCCTAAGTGATGGTAGCAGTACAATCTCTGCTGATTGCAGTGAAAACATATCAAGTCTAATCCTTATATTATTCTCATAATATATTAATAATATTTCTTCTCTCATTATAAATCATCCTATCAAGTTGCTATGGTGAAGGCAACCCAAAAGGACCATGCACAACCGGGTCAAATACTTGCCAAATATAGTTGCAGCCTTAGACACTATTCCAACAAATACAACATCAGTACTTTTGATGTTGACCTCTCTTAAGCTGCAAATAAGTATTGGTCTCAGGATTGGACTCAACATCAATATATCAGTTAATTTTTTTTGTTAAATACTCTTCTGTTGAAAAACCTGACGTGTTTAATCATTTACGTTTTGATTTATCAATCTCTAACCGTAACAGTCCGAAATTTTAGGTATTGCTTTAAAACTATTTTTGGGGCATTTTAGGAGGGGACTCGGCGAGTTGGTGCATGACTCGCCGAGTAGGACCACAGACTTGGTCGCGGATTCGCGACTGGACTCGACGAGTCCATTAGGGACTCGGCGAGTCGACGCTGTTCAGCAGAAACCCTAGCCGTTTGGTTTTGGATCGTATATAACGCCTCTTAGGCCGTCATTGTTCGTTTTTGCTTTCTGAGAAGAACCCTAGAACGATTGTGTGCATCTGGAGCAAGGATTGAAGACCATTGTTGGGTTTGGAAGAGTTGTGTGCAAGGAAGAGGAAGGTTTAGCTAAAGGAACAGCAAGAGAATCACGTTCTGAGGATTGGGGACACAGAAAGTGCATCAATCAGGTAATATCTCGGATTTCGTTCTTCTGTGATTGATGTGTATATGAAGTTAGGGTTTATAGAACCCATTTGATGATTAGATGGATTATTATGTTGTTACCCAAGTGTTTATACCCCAGTAATAGGATGTTTAGAGGTCCAGATAGTCCCATGAGTGTGTATTTCGGGACCATGCGTGTTTCAGGAAGCAGTTGATCGACTGCATGGCATGGACTCGCCGAGTCGGATGAGCAGACTCGGCGAGTAGCTTGAAGATTCACTGGGACTCACCGAGTTGTTCTTCAGACTCGGCGAGTAGAGTCGGGGTGGCCCCGCGATTCTTCCACAAGGAACTCGTCGAGTCAAGAGGGATACTCGACGAGTAGAAAGGAACATTAGGAGTTGGTGAGGACGTCTAGACTCGCCGAGTCGCCTTTGCACTCGCCGAGTCCGGTCAAGTTGACCGTTGACCGTTGACCGTTGACCTGCATGTAAATTCTTAGGGTCAGTGTCTTGAATGGTAAGAGTATTAATATGGGATGTATGATATCATAGGGAGTTTGTAGCTCGGCGGATTGAGTGCGAGAGATTTCAGGAGTTGCTAGCTTTCATTATCCACGAGGTGAGTCTTCTCACTATACTGTACCCGGAAGGGTATCTATGTGTGACCGGAAGGTCGAATATGTTATGTGTTATATATATATGTGATAATTAAAAAGGTAGTTGCTATGCATGCTATGTATGTTCTATGGGCCGGAAGGCAAAGTATTATGTGACAGAAAGGTCAGGTATGATATATGATATATGTGCTATATGTGTTTAAGTAATTGTACTATGTGTTGCATATGTTTATGGGTCGGAAGGCAATATGTTACGGGCCGGAAGGCAATATGTTACGGGCCGGAAGGCAATATGTTACAGGCCGGAAGGCAATATGTTATGGGCCGGAAGGCAAAATATTATGGGCCGGAAGGCGATTATCTCGTGGGCCGGAAGGCGTTGTACTGTGGACCGTAAGGTTCGGGCCTGGAAAGGCGTATATGTGTAGTGGTATACTGGGGAACTCACTAAGCATTTATGCTTACAAGTTGTTATGTATGTGTTTCAGGTACTAGCGAGGACCGTGGGAAGGCGCCGGCATGATGCATACACACTGCTGCCAATTGAGATCTTGGGGATTTTATATATGTATTTGATATGAAACATGAAATAATATTATTGGTTGAATGAAACTACTTTATTTTAAATCAAAAATTTATTTGAAAATTTGCGTTGTTACAATTGGTATCAGAGCCTTGGTTTGAGGGATTCGGGTGTACCTTCGGGTGTAACTGAACTCAAACCGAGGATTTGAGGAAAAAATCTTTTTAAAAATAATAAATACATAAACTTTTATAAATGGTAAAGTGGTAAACAAGAAAGAAGCAGTGTGTACGATCAGCCAGCGCCCGAACGGTAAAGATCCCCAGAATACCTTACAATGTTATGTTATGCACTGAATTATGAATTGTTATGCATGCTAGAAGACTAGGTATACATGATAGGACTAGAATGGCCTGTTTTGTGATGCCTTAGTCTAGGGAGGTTGCTTGTATGAGATATTCGGTAGCGTGCAGGTAGATAGTGCATACGAGAAGTAGAGTACTCACTATTCGGGGTTTGGGGAGGAAGATTTGGGACGAATACTGACACGGTGTGGTCGGTAGTATTGGGCCCGTACTACCGAAGACACCGGGTCGGTGGGCGACCCAAGTAAGAATCCCTGGATGTCGGAGACTGAGTAGGGTTGCGTTATCGAGTGCAACAGTACTTGATGGAGTCTCTGATAATTTTATGTTGTATTTCAGAGACATCATGGTTATGACACGCTACGGAGCGAGTTCGAGCAGTATGAGTGACGAGGAGATTCGTCAGATGATTCAGGAGGAGGTAGCTGCGGCGGTTCGGGCTGAGATCCCGGAGATGTTTGGGTCCATTAAGACCACCCTGATGGAGGAGTTTGAGGAGCGGTATGCCGCACTGACTGAAGCTGCAGTCGCTGCCGCCACCGCAGCTGTGGCCGCTGCTAGGCCGCAAGGGGGTGATTCGTTGCTATTCCGGGAATTCAGCAACACGAAACCCCCTGAGTTTGATGGGACACAGGATCCGATTGCGGCGATGAGGTGGATCGCCGACATTGAGGGGTGCTTCTATACTTGCTCATGCCCGGAGCACCTGAGGGTATGGTTCCCCTTGAACCAGCTCCGTCTGGGAGCGAAGGATTGGTGGAAGTTCGTAACGGCGAACTTCACTCTGGCGGAGATTTCAGCGGTGACATGGGAGAGGTTTACCGAGATGTTCAGGGATGAGTACGTTCCCCCAGTGGAGAGGGAACGATTGATTCAGGAGTTCTTGACCCTTAAGCAGGGTACTGATTCCGTTGCGGTGGTCACACGGAAGTTTCACGAAAGGGCGATGTTCTGCCCCGAGCTGGTGTCTACAGAGCAGTCACGGATGAGCCAGTACTTGGGCGTGTTGAGGAGGGATATCCGGGAGTTTGTGTCAAACTCCACCTATCGTACTTTTACTGAGCTTCAGGCGAACGCCAGGAAGCGCGAGATCGAGTTAGAGACCCAGGCCAGGGAGGATGCCGAGTCTCGGCGGGCGGACCGGCGACCGGCTCAGTTTCAGCTGGCAGCCAAGCGGACCAAGTCCGCTGATTCGAGGATGGGAGGTTCGAAGGGCCGCACTTGCGGAAAGTGCGGCAAGAGTCATGAGGGGGCGTGTCAAGCGGGGGGTTGCTACAAGTGTGGCAAGGAAGGACACATTGCCAGGGATTGCCCTAACGGGTTTATGGTTTGCTTTCATTGCAACCAGACAGGCCATCGGAAGGCCGAGTGCCCGCAGCTTCATCAGGGATCTACACCTACGACCAGGACTACCGAGACACGACCGGCGAAGGTCGAGGCCCCGAGGGCTCGCGGGAGAGCCTTTCAGCTGACTGCGGAGGAGGTCCGCGCTGCACCCGATGTTGTGGCAAGTATATTGTAATTCGCGTATTTATTTAAAGTTGAAAGGTTATGCTTATGTTAATATATGTGTAGGTACTTTTCTTGTGAACTCTATGCCTGCTCTTGTGTTATTTGATTCGGGTGCGAGTAGATCCTTTGTATCTTTAGCTTTTAGTCAGCATATCAGCATTAGTCGTGAGTCGTTAAGTCGGCCTCTGAGCGTTTCTATAGCGGCCGAGAGGGTGGTTTGTGCTACGGAGGTTCTTCGGGGATGCGTACTAGAGATTTTTGGGGTTGCGTTTCCGATTGACCTAATTCCTATTGCGATGGGTGATGTCTGTGTCATCGTGGGCATGGATTGGTTGAGCCGATTCAGCGCCGTCATCGACTGTGAGCGCCAGCTGGTGAATATACGAGACCCTAGTGGGGGAGTTCTTACGGTGTACGGCGAGGGTACCCGTTCGGGATCAGCTTTTTGTTCGGCCGCTAGGGCGAGGCAATGTCTACAGCAGGGATGTAAAGGTTTTGTGGCGTATGTGATGGATACGCGGGAGGCTTCCGAGAGACCGAGGACAGTGGAGGAGGTTCCAGTGGTGCGCGAGTTTCCAGATGTTTTTCCCGAGGATTTGCCGGAAGTACCTCCTGCGAGGCAAGTAGAGTTTGGTATCGATCTGGTTCCGGGGGCTGCGCCTATTGCGAAGGTGCCTTATTGTCTTGCACCTCCGGAGATGCAAGAGCTGTCCTCGCAACTCCAGGAGTTGCTGGGGAAGGGATTTATTCGGCCGAGTAGCTCGCCGTGGGGAGCACCGATTCTATTCGTCAAGAAGAAGGATGGTTCACACCGGATGTGTATTGATTACCGGGAGTTGAACAAGGTGACGGTCAAGAACCGCTATCCGTTACCGAGGATTGATGATCTATTCGATCAGTTGCAAGGGGCATCTTGGTTTTCCAAGATCGATTTGAGATCAGGGTACCATCAGGTAAAAGTGCGGGATGAGGATGTCCAGAAGACAGCGTTTAGGACGCGGTATGGGCATTACGAGTTCGTGGTGATGCCTTTCGGGCTCACCAATGCCCCGGCAGTGTTCATCGACCTCATGAATAGGGTATGCAGGCCGATGCTGGATCGGTCTGTGATCGTATTTATCGACGACATCCTAGTGTATTCGCGGACTAGAGAGCAGCATGAGGGACATCTGAGGGAGGTCCTTGAGGTACTGAGGTCGGAGAAGCTATATGCAAAATTCTCCAAATGTGACTTCTGGTTGCGGGAGGTCCAATTTCTTGGACATGTTGTTAATCAGGCAGGGATATTGGTCGATCCGGCCAAGGTAGAAGCAGTGATGAGTTGGGAGGCACCGAAGTCACCTTTCGAGATCAGGAGTTTCCTTGGGTTGGCGGGGTACTATCGGAGGTTTATTAGGGACTTCTCCAAGATCGCGGTACCACTCACCAGGTTGACCCGGAAGGGTGTTACATTCTCATGGGGACCCGAGCAGCAGACTTCCTTCGAGACACTTCGTCAGAGACTGTGCGAAGCCCCGGTATTAGCTCTCCCGGAGGGGATGGAGGATTTTGTCGTATATTGCGACGCATCGATTTCGGGACTGGGTGCAGTGTTGATGCAGAGAGGCCATGTGATAGCTTATGCATCGAGGCAACTAAAGCCTTACGAGGCGAGATATCCCACGCATGACTTAGAGTTGGGGGCAGTAGTGTTCGCTCTCAAGATTTGGCGTCACTACCTGTACGGGGTTCGTTGTACTATATACACGGACCATAAGAGTTTGAAGTATTTGATGGATCAACCCAACCTAAATATGCGTCAGAGGAGATGGTTGGACGTGGTTAAGGATTATGACTGTGAGATCCTATACCACCCAGGCAAGGCTAATGTGGTAGCCGATGCATTGAGTCGTAGGGCGGAGAGCACTCCATTGCGAGATGTATGTCTGAGACTGACGGTGATGACTCCGGTATTAGATGCTATTCGTGGGGCACAGGCCGAGGTTGTGAGATCCGAAATGCAGAAGAAAGAGCGGGTCGCTGGGTTAGTTTCGGAGTTCGTTAAGGATGGACGTGGACTTCTGACGTTTCAGGGTCGGATTTGGGTACCATTCGTGGGCGGTACGCGTGCTACTTTGATGGAGGAGGCTCATAGATCGAAATTCTCGATCCATCCCGGTGCTACGAAGATGTATTTGGACTTGAGAAAGGAATATTGGTGGCCTTGCATGAAGAGAGACGTCGCTTGGTTCGTTGAGAGGTGTTTGACCTGCCGTAGGGTTAAGGCCGAGCACCAGAGACCGCATGGTAAGTTGCAGCCCTTGGAGATTCCTGAGTGGAAGTGGGAACAGATTACGATGGATTTCATCACCAAATTGCCGAGAACTGCGAGAGGAGTCGATGCAATTTGGGTGATTGTGGATAGGTTGGCGAAGAGTGCACACTTCCTTGCCATTAGCGAGAGTTCATCAGCGGAGAAGTTGGCGGAGTTATACGTGAGAGAGATAGTATCTCGGCATGGAGTGCCGATCTCGATTGTTTCAAACCGTGATGTACGCTTCACTTCCAGGTTCTGGAAGAAATTCCATGAGGAGCTGGGTACTAAACTGCATTTTAGTACCGCATACCATCCCCAGACAGACGGTCAGAGCAAGCGGACGATTCAGACATTGGAAGACATGCTTAGAGCGTGTGTACTAGACTTCAGGGGTAGCTGGGATGCACATTTACCCTTGGCTGAATTTTCCTACAACAACAGCCATCATTCGAGCATTGGTATGCCACCTTTTGAGTTGTTGTATGGTAGGAGGTGTCGGACTCCCATTTGCTGGGGAGAGGTGGGAAAGAGAGTGATGGGCAGTACCGAGATCGTACTCCAGACGACAGAGCAGATTCAGCAGGTTAGGCAGAGGTTATTGACCGCCCAGAGCCGACAGAAGAGTTATGCGGACAGACGCCAGTCCGAGCTAGAATTCCAGGTTGGCGACTTCGTTCTCCTGAAGGTTTCTCCTTGGAAGGGAGTGATCCGGTTCGGAAAGAGGGGCAAGTTGGGGCCCCGGTTCATAGGTCCATTTTGTGTAATTGCAAGGGTAGGTCGGGTAGCTTATCGGTTGGAGTTGCCAGCAGAGTTGGGACAGATTCACAATACCTTTCACGTATCACAGTTGAGGAAGTGTATAGCCGATGAATCAACGGTGGTTCCGTTAGAGGATATTCAGGTGGATGCGAGCCTGAATTACGCCGAGAGACCAGTAGCTATCAGGGATCGGAAGATCAAGGTTCTGCGGAACAAGGAGGTACCTCTGGTGTTGGTTCAGTGGCAACACCGGAAGGGATCGGAGATGACTTGGGAGCCGGAGCGTGAAATGCGGGAGCAACATCCGGAGTTATTCGCAGAGTGAGACTTCGAGGGCGAAGTCTAGTTCTAGTGGGGGAGAGTTGTAACAGCCCGGAATTTCAGGTATTTCTTTAAAACTATTTTTGGGGCATTTTAGGAGGGGACTCGGCGAGTTGGTGCCTGACTCGCCGAGTAGGACCACAGACTTGGTCGCGGATTCGCGACTGGACTCGACGAGTCCATTAGGGACTCGGCGAGTCGATGCTGTTCAGCAGAAACCCTAGCCGTTTGGTTTTGGATCGTATATAACGCCTCTTAGGCCGTCATTGTTCGTTTTTGCTTTCTGAGAAGAACCCTAGAACGATTGTGTGCATCTGGAGCAAGGATTGAAGACCATTGTTGGGTTTGGAAGAGTTGTGTGCAAGGAAGAGGAAGGTTTAGCTAAAGGAACAGTAAGAGAATCACGTTCTGAGGATTGGGGAAACAGAAAGTGCATCAATCAGGTAATATCTCGGATTTCGTTCTTCTGTGATTGATGTGTATATGAAGTTAGGGTTTATAGAACCCATTTGATGATTAGATGGATTATTATGTTGTTACCCAAGTGTTTATACCCCAGTAATAGGATGTTTAGAGGTCCAGATAGTCCCATGAGTGTGTATTTCGGGACCATGCGTGTTTCAGGAAGCAGTTGATCGACTGCATGGCATGGACTCGCCGAGTCGGATGAGCAGACTCGGCGAGTAGCTTGAAGATTCACTGGAACTCGCCGAGTTGTTCTTCAGACTCGGCGAGTAGAGTCGAGGTGGCCCCGCGATTCTTCCACAAGGAACTCGTCGAGTCAAGAGGGATACTCAACGAGTAGAAAGGAACATCAGGAGTTGGTGAGGACGTCTAGACTCGCCGAGTCGCCTTTGCACTCGCCGAGTCCGGTCAAGTTGACCATTGACCATTGACTGTTGACCTGCATGTAAATTCTTAGGGTCAGTGTCTTGAATGGTAAGAGTATTAATATGGGATGTATGATATCATAGGGAGTCTGTAGCTCGGCGGATTGAGTGCGAGAGATTTCAGGAGTTGCTAGCTTTCATTATCCACGAGGTGAGTCTTCTCACTATACTGTACCCGGAAGGGTATCTATGTGTGACCGGAAGGTCGAATATGTTATGTGTTATATATATGTGATAATTAAAAAGGTAGTTGCTATGCATGCTATGTATGTTCTATGGGCCGGAAGGCAAAGTATTATGTGACAGAAAGGTCAGGTATGATATATGATATATGTGCTATATGTGTTTAAGTAATTGTACTATGTGTTGCATATGTTTATGGGCCGGAAGGCAATATGTTACGGGCCGGAAGGCAATATGTTACGGGCCGGAAGGCAATATGTTATGGGCCGGAAGGCAAAATATTATGGGCCGGAAGGCGATTATCTCATGGGCCGGAAGGCGTTGTACTGTGAACCGTAAGGTTCGGGCCTGGAAAGGCGTATATGTGTAGTGGTATACTGGGGAACTCACTAAGCATTTATGCTTACAAGTTGTTATGTATGTGTTTCAGGTACTAGCGAGGACCGTGGGAAGGCGCCGACATGATGCATACACACTGCTGCCAATTGAGATCTTGGGGATTTTATATATGTATTTGATATGAAACATGAAATAATATTATTGGTTGAATGAAACTACTTTATTTTAAATGAAAAATTTATTTGAAAATTTGCATTGTTACACTAACAAAGAAAAATCTTCTCTTAAAATTGAATTGAAAACCCATAAATTAAAACTATCTTTCTCTAAGAACACCTTGTCTTTCTTAAACAAATAATTCTTCTGTATCTCACTGACCAATAATTTTCTTCGTTCTGAAAAATAAAAAGTTTTTGATCATGCTCAAAGCATTCAACTTATCTTAAATAACTAGGCATCTTCCCACTGTAATGTCACGAGAATTATTAATGATCAAATGCTCATCATTGTGAGAAAATTCTTTGTGGTGATATTGAAGGTGTTGTTTCCTTAGTAAAAAAGGTTGAGAGTAAAAAAAATTCTTATAACGCTGATAATCTCGAGAAGGTTCTAAACCTAGATTTCTCATTACATGTTACATAAATCAAAATCTAATTCATACACATTGTAATATTGAATCAAATTGTAATACCAAGTGTATATCTCGCTTATTTGTTCTTGACCCGTCTCACCAAACTCCCCATCGTGAGTATATTTTTCCCTCCACTAACACCTTGTTGCAATTTACCATCTCCAATGGCGAAGTGCACTCCATAAATGAAGTTCTCAACATGTTTCCTCAGTGCTCTATTAGCAACATTGAATCTGGAGGTCAATCTAAACTCTCTTCCGTTGATCATTCTTCCAAATCCTCTGCGTCCCATGACAAAGTTTCATCTGAGTACACCATTGATTACACTCCTTGGTACAGAACTAAAGCAAGATTTTCAAATCAAATGATCAAGATTTATCAGGTTTGGTTGTTAAAAGAAATCAAATTTATAATGTTAAAAAAAAAAGAATTTTGGAACTAGAGTTTGTTATTGGTATGGTGATTCTTCTCATAGAGTCAGTGAGTGTACATTTGAAGAAAGCTTTGTTCATGTTGACAACATCATGACTCGAAATAATAAATGGATTAAAAAGAAAAACTCATTAAATTCTTCTTGATGCTTGTTATCATATTTTCTCTTAAGTGACCCATAGCAAGATATGTCGATGTATACTAACTGTATATTTTAGTTTTTCAAGGTAAAGAACATATTTGATAATTAGATAGTGGTTGTTCAAGGCATACGATAGGCTTCAAGTATCTTATGGATGACTTGGTGAGAAAATATGGGCAATTTTTAAGTACGAAGATAATGACAATGGAGCTACAAAGAGATATGGTGCTACCAAATGCAACTTTGTTGTATTCGAGAATGTGTCATATGTTAAAGGTATTCAGCACAATCTCATGTCAATTAGCCAAATGTGTGATGCTGACTATGATGTTCATTTTGACAAGAAGGATGGAAAGGTGATTTATCAAAAGCATGTCATTATACTGATTGCAAACTGACATCATCACATCTATGTTCTGGACATTTTTCTGCTGACAACTATCTTCAATGATGCTTCTTCTCTCATGCTCAATTTCATCTAAATTGGTTGTGGGAAAAGAGACAATCTTACTTGACCTTGAAGAACATATCAAAGATTTCTCGGAATCAACTTGTCCGAGGAATTCTTAAGATGCAGTTTGTTAAAGATAAACTATGTTCAGCATGTGAAAAGGGAAAGAAACAAGTCATCCTTCAAGCCAAAGTCATGTTCCTCCATCCCCAAACCTTTTCATATCCTCCATATAGACATGTTTGGACCGGTCCCAATTAAGTCAATATCAGGGAAGAATTTTGCTCTTGTCATTGTAAATGAATATTCCATATTTACATGGTTGATATTTTTGAGAAAGAAAAGTCACGTTCCTAATGAAATCATATCTCTCATTAATAAAAGGAATTTCTTTATGAACATAAAGTCAAGAAACTATGTAGTGATCATGGCAATGAATTCAGACATTCATCCCTATAAGATTTTTTGTCAAACTCAGGAATCTCTCAAAATTTATATGCTTTTAGACCCCCCCCCCCCCCAAACAAAAGGGACAGATGAAATTAGAGTCTCATTGAAGATGGCTGAACTATGGTTGTTGAAGATAGCTTTGCTCCATTATTTTGGGTTGAAGTTGTCAATACAACGTGTTACACTGAAAACCGTTCCATGAGTTTAGGTTATATGCTATATTTTGATTAGAGAGATCAACATTCAAAGTTCAAAGCTAAATCTGGTGAAGGAGTGTTTCTAGGATACTTTAGTGTGTCCAAGGCTTTCAAGGTGTTCAATCTTTCAAGCCAAACTATTGAGGAGACTGTTCATGTAATGTCTAATGAATAGTCATTCATTCATGATCGGATTGATATCCTTCTTCCATTCTAAGTGAGCTCACTTTTAGTCCATCATACCATATTCCTGAGTTATTTCCAAATGTTGCTAAGCCTGTTGTTCCTAATATTGATGAAATTATCAATTCTCATTCTAGCTCTAAAGATCAGGTTGTCGTCTTTGAAGAAGCTTAGGCATCCAACTCTTCGAATCAACAAGACTTAGTCCTGGATAATATGAATGAAAGTTCTAATCTTAGAATTCTTCGAGATCGTCCTGAATCTTGACTCATTGGAGATGTCAATTCTCGAATTCTCTCATAGAAGATGCAGCAGTAACTTCTGCATGTTTGTGAATTTTTTTCTCGATGATTAAACGAAAGAATGTTGTTGATGCCCTCAAAGAAGTTGACTTCATCAAGGCTATGCAAGGCAAGGTTAATGAGTTTGATGTCATCGTGTGTGGACTCCAGTTCCTAGGAATGAAGGAAAACCCATTATTGGTACTCACTGGCTGTTCGAAAACAAGATGGATGAGGAGGTAATTGTTATTAGAAACCAAGCAAGACTTGTGGCTCAAGGATTTTGTCAGCTGGAAGGTTTGGACGATAATGAAACCTTCGCCCCTGTTGCTCAACTTGAAGCAATCCGATTATTCCTTACTTTTGCTTCATTATAGAGCTTCAAAGTCTATCAAATGGATGTAAATATTGCCTTCTTACATGGAAATATTCAAGAAGACGTCTTTATACAACAACCTCCAGGGTTTGAAAGTGAAGAATTTTCCATTCATGTATATCGTCTAAATAAACATGTCTATGGTTTGAAGTAGGCACCCAAGGCATTGTATGAAACATTGGCTAATTATCTTCTAGAGAATGCATATAAATGAGGAAAATTTGACACCACTTTGTTCATCAAGAAATTTGGATATCACGTCATCCTTGCTCAAGTGTATGTTGATGACATAATCTTCGGATGCACTGATGAGAAGCTGATTTTTAAGTTCGCTGAAGTTATGGCCAAGAGATTTGAAATGAGCATGATGGGTGAACTAACTTTACTTTTAGGTTTGCAAGTTAAACAATTCAATGATGTAATATTCTTTTGTCATGCTAAATACATTGCAAACATACTAAATAAATTTGGTTTTTTTTTATAGCAAACCAGCGAAGACTGCAATGTCTTCATCAGAGTCTATCTCTGATGATCCAACTGGTGTTGATATGAATGAAAACTTGTATCGAGGAATGATAAGAAAAACCATTATAGTAATCTCTGGGTGTTTAGAAACAAGATGGATAAAGATGGAATTGTTATTTGAAATCAGGCAATACTTGTGGCTCAAGGAGTTTCTCAGATGGAAGGTTTGGATGATGATGAAACCTTTGCCCTTGTTTCTCGACTTGAAGCAATCCGACTGTTCCTTACTTTTGCTTCATTCAAGTACTTCAAAGTGCAGATGTGAATGGAACCATGCATCAAGGAATGATAGGGTCACTGCTCTATCTTATTGCCAGTCGCCCTGACATTATGTTCACAACCATATCGTGTGCTCGATATCAATCCTATCCTAAGGAATCTCATCTTCTTACTGTAAAAAGGATATTTCATTACTTGAAACATACGTTGGGTTTTGAGCATTCTAAAACTCCTAAGTGTACATGCAACCCTAAATATCTTGGATCTATGTTTTCTCTAATATACATGCATATATGAAGTTTCCAAGATATTACCCTACACTAGCATACAAATATCATATACTTGGGTAATATAACAAGTTAGAATACATACCTTTTAATGATGCTTGAAGTCTATATCTTTAAGAGCTTAGCCCCAATAGTGTCGAAGCCTCAAGTAGAATCACTAATCACCAAAACACCTTCGAAAACCCTTAGAGAATATGGATACTTGGCTCACACTTATGAAATTGGTTATTGCCCTATTTAGTGTATCCACACTAGCTGCTAGCCTCATTTCATGAACCATAAGACCCTTTATATAGTGCGGAGGATTAGGTTTAAACCCTAATACCCATGACCTTTCATTTCCTAGGATCCATGGGTTACAACTCCATGGACTATCCATGAAGACTTAGCCCAACCTAAATGAACTTGGCCCATTACACACACACACACACATATATATATATATATATATATATATATATATATATCTAAGAGTCCATATTTAATTAGTTCCTTTTGATCACTTAATTAGTTATAAATTAATTCTTGATCAATCCTAATTAAATAATATGATTATATATTAATATATTAGAACTTATAATATATTAATATAAATCATAAGCATGTTATTCTCAAAGGATTATCCATATAAATTGTTTTGGTGAAGTGCAACCCAAATGGACCATGCCAAGTCGAGTCAACTACATAAAAAATTATAGTTATGGACTTAAACATTAATCCAACATTCTCCCACTTGGATAAGTCTAAAACTATTATTGAGTATCACTTCCAAACCTAACTGGAAATCGTAGCTCTAAAAGCGCTGTTGAACTCTGACCTTGTCAATGAACTCTGACCTTTGTCAATGACTTTTCCATTAGATAAAGGATCATATATTCATCCATTCTAGATATCATATGGACTGAGACATGGATTATAAATCATTCTCTCTATCCATTTGTTGTTTCCCGATTTCCGATTCATGACGACTGATTGATTGAGAATATCAAATCTGTCGTAGCTTGGCCAAGCACTCACATGTGTCATCATTAAATCATTGAGGGCCCCACAAATATCGCTTTTACCCCAAAGGTAAAAGGAATGGATAAACTTCAACTTATACGGCTTGCTCTACTACTTGTTAAACCATACACAAAGGGACGTTTTATAACATCGAGTTACCAATGCGTTAACATACAATCAATGTATAACCATCTCATGGTAACAACTCATATCTCTAGGTTTGAAGAATATAAGATATTATCGTCTCATGATCACTCGTGATAAAATCCATGAAATGATTCAAATGAGCGCGGGTTGAATCCAATACTCAGAACTTATGAACACTCATGAGTGTTGTAGTACCACTTTGTCCAACATCTTAGACCTCTACAATCCAACCCTTGATAATCTTGATTCATATCTACTTCCAACATATGACTGACTGTGGATGGTTTGAATAAATTAGTCATTCCAGAAGAATAACCTAGTTATTATGGTAGTCAAAACATGCAAAGTGAAACACAATAATAAATGCATCTAATATGGTATCAAAACCTATGAATATAAATAAAACACTTTTTATTTATCACCATACTGATTACTCATTTTTCATTGTTTCGGTTTTATCAACTTTATACTTGAATTAAAACACTAGGTGTCCCATGCTCCAAGCATGTACACTATGTTTTCTAAACAATAGCTTTGCCATACACCAAGTATGAACTCTATGTTTGTTTATGATCCTTTTCTTTGTGAACTTAGATCAATTGAACATAATTTCAATGATTCTCTTTTCACACTCCCAAATCCTTGTCTTAAATGTAAGAATTCCAAATTCCTATCATTTATCAAAATCTGTTTAGATTTTAAACTTATATGCATTGTTCCTCTTGTAATGATTATGTAGAATGCCACAAAGACTTGGAAAAAATCATTACAGAGTATCCCACCGGAAAGCAATTCCATGGAAACGATATCTCAAATTCAAAGCGCATTGCTTTGAACATGCTTCTTGCATTAAGTTTCTTTAACCTTACACAAATTGTTTCCACCTATGAAGACAACCCTATATTCCCATTTTGACTATCACTTCTGAACAAGAGTTGCCTCTTTTTTCAGACTATGTCCATATGGTCCTTCCAATATTAACAGTATACTTCGAACTGTCCTTGAGCAACCAATCTTTGGTAAACCTTAGATTATACTCGACAATTGCTTAATCACTTTAGTCATATCCAGTTCTAGACATTGCTCCCCATAATGCCCCAAGGCATTTGGAAAATTCAGAAAGGATAAATATTATAGCACATGTAATCAATTTTGTACCCAAAGTAAATGGGACACGATTCATGATGTTTCACATAAAGACATAGTTTTAGACCAGTCGTTTGCCATAATAATTTTTTGTTTGCCATATTCTCAAAATTTGACTATGAAAAGGGATGTCGTAATCATAATCGAAGTTCAAATTTCTGATACTAGATTGCTTTGATAAGACTTTATCAAAATCATACACCTCTCTTATATAGCTCACAGGTGTGTCTAAACAATTTCGGAACTATGAAAAGGGATGCCGTAATCATAGTCTCAATTGTTTAAACCTTTACCATTTGTCATAAGTCTATGTTAGTGTGCCAGTTAACCACGCACGCTCCGCTAACGACTTTGAGAATTGCAAATATCACAATTTCTATCTACTTAAAATCTACTTGGTGGAAGTGTTTCCTCACCATCATTTTCATGAATTGGAGTGAAACCTTATGAACCTTAGATTTTATGGTGTAAGTGTTCTTATCCATGTGAATTGTCAAAACCATAGTCACAAGAAAAGGATAATGATATATCTAAACTCATATGGACTTAACTTAACCTTATTTTCTTGCCACCTGGCAGCTCAAGGGTCTGTCATTGCTTCCAAGTTGTCATTGAACCAATTGAGAACTCTAAGAACTCATATGCAAAGCCAACTTTAACTGGATTGGGCACATAAATAGAAATATGTCAACACGATAGGTTATAAACCTCACTTCGTGTGCTAGTCTTAAACTACAGGTTTTTATTCTTGATTAGATCTTGAAATTATTCCAGGATCTTTAAGACTCCCATTGTCCTCTTGATATATAAGATTATCTTGCAAATTATTCAAGTGATAGTGCATATTCTTTATCAAGACAAACACTTCACACAATTGGCCTTAGTTGGTCTGTGTTTTATCCAAAACATCACAACTTACCAATTTCAAATGTACAAGATAGGACACACTTTACTCTTACATTTGACTAGTGTTAATAAACCTTCCTTTAAGATATGTCATCAAGTTAGAATCTTGGAGTATGACTCTAAGAATTGTTTTTGGAACGAGGTATGAATCATCTTCTTGATTTGACCACTTCAACAATTCATAGTTCCTCTTCTTAGCTATCAGAATGCGCTTAGAGAATGAAATGTGAGAAGGTCTCAAAATCATTAAGATGATCTTAAAATATGATATTAAAGTACTCTCCCATCTTTTTTAGATTTGAGACACTTTTATCCTTCTGCCTAATTTGATTCTTCTTATTCATTCTGTGATACACTGAAACTTTTCCAATGTCTCAGAATTATACTTAAGCTTTTAAGTATAATCTTATTTACTTAACTTTAGTAAATCATGACGAATAGTCTTAACAATCATTTGTGGTGGGCTTGATCAGTGCACAAGAGTGTGTACTTGATCCCTTAGTCCTTTACTTGACTCATACATCCATGTGAACAAGTAATTAGTCTTAGTTTTCCAATGCTTGAAACTTCTCATTCATCATACTATACAACTTGCATGATTCCAAGTTTCGGTCCAATTGAAACTTGGGTGATGAGAATCTTTCCTTAGTTGGTAAATTTAGACACTAACACAAATGAAAGAATCAAATTTATATTTCCACTCTTGCTATTAATGGAATCTTATAAGCAACAAATTTTTTTCACAAATGCCATTATAAGGATATTTTAAAATAAATAAAATATAAAATTTTCCTTTTATTTTAAAAACTTTGCGGAAAACTATCCTTACAGTGCAAAAGCACATGAAAATTTTGTTGTTATCTATTCCTAAGCAATATATCATAACTCGTAAGTAACAGCTCAAAATTCTGATCACCGAACCATGCGATCTAAATCCATCTTCGCGATCAAAATCAGCATATACTTCCTTCTTCACATTTTCTATGATTCTTAAAACATCAATATATGACCCAGTCACATCATGTAATAAGAATCTATTAATAGAAACTCAATAGAGTTTGATAGTGGACTTTACCTGAAGTAGAATCAAACTTATTGACTTTACTAACCTTATGATCTTTCAGGTAAATTTGGCTTCTTTGCAACTAATTCCCTTTCCTTTTGGCACTTTAACATACAAATCCTTTGGTAATTGTACATGGTACTATCACAGACTTAGTCTTTCTCTTTACCATTTGGTCAACCGAGTTGACTATGACCGATCCCTTTCCATTGGGAAGAGAATGCTTTTTCTGGATTTCTAGTGTCACCATTGTCAATGTCCATAAAGTCTTGGGGAGTCGATCTTCTAATCAAATTTTCTTTACTAGCCTTCCAAATCATTGTTGATTCAGTAGCACCAAGCAAATAGATAAGATCATTAAGGATCTTGTCATAGTCTTTTTCATAGGAGTCCCAAAGGAACTCACCATGTAACTTAGAAAATGATTGAACCACAAACTTTCTCAAGACTTTGACACCCAACTCTACCGGCTTGTCTGTCACAACTAGGAATTTTGAGGCCTTGTAACTACAACCCTTATATCAATTATGAATCAACAATATGAAAGCATGTATGATGCTTATTCAATAACAACAAAACCTCATCAAATACTTCATTCAAGCACTACAAATAGTCAACAAAGAATTGGAAACCCTTGAAATCACGGTTTAAGTCCATTTTGGACTAGGGTTTCCTTATTGGGCCTAATGGACCAATAAGCTTCCAATTTAACTATCTTGAACCTAGAACTCTCAAATGGGCCCTAATTGGACCCATATACATGAAACATAATATTTTGGGCCTTAATGGGTCACAAGCAACTTAATTTAGCCCTAATAGGACACACAAATTATACAATAGTTTATTTGGGCCAAGCATCATCTAAATTATCTATAATGTGGGCTTAAGGGCAAAAAGCCCAAAATATCTTTCTCTTTTCTCCTCTCTCTCGGCCCAAACTAGAAACCCAAGAAGAAGGGTTGACTTTTGGTAGCCACCTCACCATTATCTCTTGGATTCCCATGCTAAGGCCTTATATCTCCATGCAACAATCCCATCACCACTCTCTCCTCCTCTCTCTTTTCTTCCTTTGGCCAAACACAACACACATACCTCACCAAAAACTCTCTCTAAACCACTCTGAATATCATCTTCTTCTCCTTTGAAGATCTCGAAAATTTTGCTTGAATTCTAAGGATTTTCATCAAGTGATTCATCATCTAAGGTAAGTTGATGACTAATCCATGATCTAGCTACTTCATTTCATCAAAATCTCTTCTCAAGCTAATCAAACTCGTGATCTTGCACCTTAGAAGCATCTAAGATCGAGATCCTCCAAGAAGACTTGCTAGGATCAAAATTTCTTTATCTTTTCCTTCAAAAATCAAAACCACAACTCAAGGTGAGCTTCATACCCCTCTCTTTTCGGGTTTCATATGCTTTATGGGGGAGAATACAATAAAATGTGTAGATCTATGTGTATGTGTATGCTATGTGTGATTTTATGCATGTATGTGTGTGATTTTATGTGTTTTTGTGATAAACATGTAACCAAAAGAGGTGTTAACTCGAGATCTATGACATGAGAAAGGTAAAAAACATAATCTAAGTTAATTTACACCAAAAAAAATCAAGAAAAATAGCTTATAAGTTTATGAGGAACATATTCTAACATAAAACCCATTTTAGGGCTTAAATTGTTAAAAATACAAAACTTGGGTTAAAAATTGTCAAGTCACGGTTTCTTGAGGGTCAAAAGTGTCAAAACAGTTTCTATAATCATTTTATGAATATTATAATTTTCAAAGGACTTGAAATGCAAATTTTTAGCTTAATGGGCTAAATTTGGGCTTTTTGTCCCAATAAGCCCACAATTGCGAAAAATGAAGTTTAAAGGGGATGAAATGAAACTTTATACAAAACAGGGAATAGAACTGTTACAAAACTATTTCAAAGGTCAAAAATGCTTTTCAATTCCAAAAAGGATAAAAAATGTAAACTTTTTGGATTTTGGGCCAAAACTATAAAAGTTGCAAAAAATAAGGTTATTACCGAGAAATACCACTTTAAAAGGGCTGAATCTGTTAACAAAATAAACTTTGGGTTAAAAACTACCATTGCAACAAATTTATGATGTAAAAGCATCAAGAAATTGTTTTAAGGACTAAAAATCAAAATTCTTTTATTTAAAGGACTTAATTTGTTATTTTTATAAAAGAAAGGAAATGAAAAGGTCTATGACACGAGAAAGGTAAAAAACATAATCTAAGTTAGTTTATACCAAAAAAGTCAAGAAAAATAGCTTATAAGGTTATGAGGAACATATGCTAACATAAAACCCATTTTAGGGCTTAAATTATCGAAAATACAAAACTTGGGTTAAAAATTGTCAAGTCACGGTTTCTTGAGGGTCAAAAGTGTCAAAACAGTTTCTATAATCATTTTCTGAATATTATAATTTTCAAAGGACTTGAAATGAAAATTTTTAGCTTAATAGGCTAAATTTGGGCTTTTTGTCCCAATAAGCCCATAATTGCGAAAAATGAAGTTTAAAGGGGCTGAAATGAAACTTTATGCAAAACAGGGAATAGAAGTGTAACAAAACTATTTCAAAGGTCAAAAATGCTTTTCAATTCCAAAAAGGATAAAAAATGTAAACTTTTTGGATTTTGGGCCAAAACTATAAAAGTTGCAAAAAGTAAGGTTATTACCGAGAAATACCACTTTAAAAGGGCTGAATCTGTTAACAAAATAAACTTTGGGTTAAAAACTACCATTGCAGCAAATTTATGATGTAAAAGCATCAAGAAATTGTTTTAAGGACTAAAAATGAAATTCTTTTATTTAAAGGACTTAATTTGTTATTTTTGTAAAAGAAAGGAAATGAAAAGGTCAAACTTATATTTAGACAAACCATGTCATTAAGTCAAAATACAAAACTACGACTACCAACAAAACAAAAGACGAATACACGTTTGACTCCAAATATCGTGATACACGAATCGATTCGGTCTCGAATCGATACAATATAACTAACATTAAAATCCAACTCTCCAAACGATACGCGATACCTTCAATGTGTAAAATTACAAACTTTGGGCTTATGAGTTTCAAATCATGCTGATGGGCCTTGCAAGCCTACTAACATGATCTTTGGGCCCAAAGGGATAACGCTTATATGTTATTGAGCCTTCAATGACCCAATATTTTATAAAAGGACTGTTAATAGCTTTTATGTGCTAGTGGGCCAAAGTGTCCCGTTAGAAAAGCTAGTAAGGTCACAGTAATCAAATGCGAGTTGGTCCATCGTGTCTTTCGCATCCACGACAGCCTAAGGTACTTACGATAGTAGCAGGATATAGTGCTCCTCTTCTCTTCGTTCGCTAAGGCTTACTATTATTCAAAGTAGATGGATTTAGGACGATATGTGACAATCGTCAATCTTGAGTCAAGTCAAGTCATCAAGTCAAACCGGTCAACTCGATTAAACCTCGTGTATTTGGGTTTGTGTTATGTTCATACTGTATAACTTGCTATATTAATGGGAAAACATCACTTGGGAAAAAAAATCCTGTGTTAAAAATTTCCTGAGCCTTAGAGCAAATCGATGAACTAAACTGATAAAACCATGTTGCATACTCATCGGGAATGTGTAAGACCCTTAAACAAGGCTTAACAGTGTTTACGAACCCTGCATTGCGAAGCCGGACACCCACAAATGACACACTCGAAACCTCTCTCAATCGTTTTCACTCTATCTCTCTCTATTTGAAATCCCTTTAAGTATGTGAAACCTCTCCCAAAACTCTCTTTGTATGAGAAATCTCTCCAAGAATGTCAAATCTCTCCCAAATCTCTCCACGTATGTGAAATCTCTCTCAAATATCTCTCTGTATGAGAAATCTCTCCAAGAATGTCAAATCTCTCCCAAATCTCTCCAAGTATGTGAAATCTCTCTCAAATATCTCTTTGTATGAGAAATCTCTCCATGAATGCCAAATCTCTCCCAAATCTCTCCAAATATGTGAAATCTCTCCCAAATCTCTCTCCAAAGTTTCCCGTAACTTTTTAGAATCATTCGGGTCATTCCGACCCTTAACCAGGTCAAAAACGGCTTAAAACGAGGTAAAAACGAGAAAAATGGACATTAGGAACCGAAACCTCTCGAGAAGAGAGAAGCTTCTTAGGACCCGAAGGTCCTCTTAGGGACCGAGAGCAAGAAGGAGCCGAACCCTCCTGAGCCGAAGGTCCTCTCAGGGCCGAACCTCGCCCAGGAGGAACCGAACCCGAGAGCAGGTGGAACCGAACCCGAGCCCAGGAGGAACCGAACCCGAGAGCAGGTGGAACCGAACCCGAGCCCAGGAGGAACCGAACCCGAGAGTAGGTGGAACCGAACCCGAGCCCAGGAGGAACCGAACCCGAGAGTATTGTTCACTACTGTTCATTCGGTACATTTCGGGTCTGACCTTCGCCTTCGCCTTTGCCTCTCGCTTCCTCGCCCCTTCGTTTCCTTCTGTTCGCCTCCCTTTGCTTCCGACTACAGACCTCAGCAAGGACCGAGTCTCGGCCTAGGGACCGAACCTCGGCCTAGGACCGAGAGGTCTCGCTGGGAATGCTTTTCTTCCCGGTTTTCGCATAGTTTTGCGTTTAAAGCCCGTTTTTAATTATTTTAACACGGGATTTTCACCCAAAATCATATTTTAACATAATAAACCCTAAATATTCACAATTTAATCATATTTTCATAAAAATCTTTATTTAAATAATAAAAACAAGTGGGTAAAGTACAAAGAGGTGGAGTGTTGACTTTGCTTTACCTTATGACACAAGCAACCACTCCCACACCCACTCTATGACCAGCCACACCTCCCCACCTTACCTAGGTCACTTCAATGTCCCTTACACTCAATCTCTACTCATTCCCACGTTTTTAGAGCTGGAACAAAACACCCTCTCTCCTCATTTCTCTCATTTGCTCTCATTTCACTAAGTATCAAGCACCACTTTTCTCTCAAACTTTTTCTCCACAAATTTCGAGATTCAAGGCTGATTTTCAAGTGTTCTTCCACTATTGGTAAGTATAATTCATCCTCCTTCTGATTATTTCACTTGTTATACTCAAATCGTGGATATCTTACACAAACTCCATCACGGTTGTGT
This sequence comes from Lactuca saligna, assembly GCF_052625555.1. Classification (NCBI taxonomy): domain Eukaryota; kingdom Viridiplantae; phylum Streptophyta; class Magnoliopsida; order Asterales; family Asteraceae; genus Lactuca; species Lactuca saligna. The sequence goes on along the minus strand of NC_136419.1, from coordinate 195,956,471 downwards.
TAGAGTTTCGAATCTTCAAGTGATTCTTCAAGTGTTCTTGGGTTGAACACTTTTCTTCTTCAACACTTATCTACTGAAATCACTCAAGGTGAGTTCATACCCCTACATTTTCATGTTTTCTCAAGTTTTCAGAGGGGGGGGGGGGGGGGAATACAAGTTAAAACACCAAGAACATAACTAAAATTTTCTAACAGCCTTCATCAGAAAAATTTCAACTCCATTCACGGACTGTTTTGGGCATCTTAAATATTTTTGTTTTTAAAACTGTACAAGGTGAAAATAGTTTAAGTTCTTAGATTTAAAATGGCTACTTGCACATCTCCATACGATTTTTCTACAATTTATGGTGATTTTTACAAAACTGCCTATCATTTCAAACAACAATCCGGACCAGTCTGTGATTTTGGACTTATTCACCCAAGTTGGAGGTCATTAAAAATCGTGATAAAAATTATGAATAAACTAGACACATTTTGTGAACTCTCAGAATATACGGATCTAGTTTTCGACTTCGTATGATTTTTCTATGATTTTTCCAAAACAGGGCAGAATGGCTAAAGTTAGCCAACAACATGTAAATATCATAACACTTTGTATTATGTTGAGCAAAGTGTATAATCATAAGTTCTAATTATTGAACGTGTTTCCTAGTTAGTTTGTCATCACGAACTGAAACTAAGTAATTCATAATAAATATTAATCATTCATTTTAGAACACGTATATTAAACTATAAAGGTATAGTTTGATAAATTCATAACACTAATACATTCCATAAAAAGAGTTCATACATATTACACACATTTTAGATAAACTATAATAGGTATAGTTTATGATACATCACTCAACACACTCCTACAAAAAGGGTACATTCATACAAGAAAGATTTATATTCACACACATTTCACGTAAACTTGTTAACCTATATTGTGAGACTCTCTCTCTCCCTGTACGTCTGAGTGCGGGATATAATTCCTGGTAGTTATAATCAGAATCTCCTTGAGGGAGAACGTGATACTTGTATATAGATCTATATTGGGTTTGACACTCCACACCTTGCTGCTAGCTACAGTGGGACCTGCAGGTCTACGGGTGACAAATGTCATTTCATTTTCGCGACGCCTGAGAAACGTTGTGGCAGGTCTACATAGTCACAGTATGATTATAGCGACTCACCTAGGGAGATAACAATTTATAAAGTTTACGGGATTTTAGGTTGATTTAAAATTTACTTTCCATATCAATTCAAACTCACGACATTTCTACTAAGTAAGAATGATTTCCAATACATTTTTGGTCTTTGGTTACAAGGCTACATTATACAGATTTTAAGGAAAATATCGGATTTTTCTGAAACAAACGCGACATTTACATGTGAAAGACTTCTACTAAGTTTTATAATAAAAGCTTATGAACTCACAAACCTTTGTGTTGACACTTTTCAAACAACTTGTATTCTCAGGAAAACACTAAACAAATAATCAAGTGCTTTTGAGGATGGGACGTTAAGGCGTCAAACTTTTCATATTTTGGCAACATATTGTAATTGATTTTGAACCATGTATTTCATACAAGTGATGTAACTTTTTCAATTTTATATATATATGTTGGTAGTGTTTGCTTAAATTACTATTGAAATTGTGGTTATGATACTATACATGAAGTCCTCCACCCCCGGACGTTTCCGCCATCCTTGGTTTAGGGGTGTGACACGATATCCATTCGATACGATGATACAAGAACTAATAACTACGTATACCTTTAGGTATCGAAAAGCATCGGGTTTTCCGGTAAAATCAATACTGCTCGCTCGAAATTTCTAGAACTATAATACAAAACACCCTTCATATATATGTTTTGAAATCATTCATGCATCAACTATGGATCTTCACACTTTGATAAACCAATGCCTTTTCAAAAAATATTGGATTTTCTGGGTTTTACAAACTACACAAATCATTTTATCACAACATTGCTTATGAACTCACCAACATTTCAAATGTTGACGTTTTTCCAAAATAACTTGTATTCTCAGGTATCAGGTAAGCGGAAGAGTAATATGAAGTAATGTTAGGATGTTGTGTTGTTAAAAGCATTCAAACAATTTATGTTATGAATGTGTAATGTTAAAACAATGTATTTGATGTGAACAATTCTAGTTGTAATATATTGATGCATGGTGACGTTTATGTTATGATTCATGTATATTCATTGTGATGATATTCAATTAAAGTCATGCGAACCCTCAGACGTTTCCGCCATCTGTTTTGGGAGTGTGACATTATCAATATGTGAGTTCATCTCCAAGATGAGACCACACATAGACCTTGCTTACCAATAGGGATTGAGTGACCTTGAACTTGTGGGTAAAGGAGAATAATTGGAGGAGGTGGAGGAGGTGGAGGAGATGAAGTTTCAAGAGTCTTGGGAAAATCATAGATGTCTGAATCAGACATCTTTTTGGGAGATATTCAAGATAGTTGATTTAAAGTCCTTAAGATAACACCCAATATGAAATATTATGGCTAGGACCCAACACAATATTTTAGAACTTGGAAGAGGGATGCCGTAATCCAAGCTATAGAATATTTGAAGGTAGGTGAATGACGATTCACCAATTTCCACCGTGAAAAATGAAATAATTTATTAGGTTTTTAATTGGATTTAAAACTCCTATATCATTTGAGATTCATTGAACTGTTCAATGACATGTTTCAATCTCGAGTGTGCCCTTCAAGTTTTGTGACTGGGATGCCGAGGATCACAAAACAAGGTGCGAATAACCATGCAAATATACTTGGTACCCTTAATTTTTACCCTTCAATCGATGTGCCGGTTAACCACACACGCTCCACCGATACTATGATAAACATGAAGTTACCCTCTTCCTAGCTTGTTAAATATGAGTTAGTGTGCCGGTTAACCACACATGCTCCACTAACCGACTTAAACAAAGTGCAAAGTGTCATTTCATGGATTAGCACCAAATTCACATTTTCCTAAGTTACTAAGATTGAGTATTACTAAGTGTTTAGTTACTTAGTATTTATCATTAATACTTTTAATGAAGGGAGATTTATAGTGCTTGTCCTACCCATTCGGCTAACGACCCTCCACCAGTCAAGGAAGCGGTGGGTGAGAGTGGACACCCATTAAACTCTCATTTTATAGCCAATAACCTTATACCCCCCTTATAGACTGGGTTCGTGAATGAGGCTACTAATGGTAAGACGACTTGCTCTTATACATATATATAAATATTATTAACTTATAATATTATAAAGTATAAGGGTTGAATTTCAACATTTAAAATTCTAAGGGCTTAACATGGAATTAAAGTATTCATGAAAGAAAACTTTTTAAATTCCAAAACTTGAGGGAAAGTTTTGAAACTATTCAAAACTTTTCATTTCATAACTTATGAGTTTAATGATTCATTAAAATGAAGACTCTTCATTTTTTGTGTAACCTCTTATTCTTTAATAACACTTTTAAAGAAGTGACTCTTTAACATCCATAACTTAAGGACAAGTTATGGAGTCATAATACTATTTAATGAAAAAAACTCTTCTTTTTTATGTAACCTATGACACTTTTATTAATTTTAAGATTCATAAATGTGACCTTTTATGTAACTTGAGGACAAGTTACAAAAATAAATTTTACAATCAATTCTTAGATTAAAATGGATCAAACACACATAATCAATCAACATATTTCTATCAATCTAAGTGTAACATCCCGAAATAGCAAGAGTTGTGTGGAAGGGCTAAAAGTGTAATTTGGGAAAGAGTGACTCCTCGAGTCCATGGATGGACTCGGCGAGTAGAGTCGCGACTTGGTCGCGTGTTAAATAGCCGACTCGGCGAGTCAGTGAGATGGACTCGGCGAGTAGGCGCTGAGTGGAGAAAACCCTAATTCTCGGGGTTGAGCCCTATATAAAGAGCATTATGTTTCCTCCTCAGCCACTTTATCACCCCTTTGAGTCCTTGAAACCCTAAAATCGTGGAGAAGCACCGTTGTTGAGTGGATGGGAGCTTGGAGAAGTAATTGTTGGAGAAAGTTTGGAAGTTTGAAGATGTGGAGCAAGGGGTTTTGCTTGGATTCGAGTTTCCTTGCAGTTTAGGGCACTCTTTGAAGGTAAAATCTCGTTCTTGAGCTGCTATTGTCTTGTCTCTTCATTTTGGGGTTTGGGGGGAAACTTATCTTGGGTTATTTTGGAGTCTAAAGGTTGGATATGAGGTTGCTACCTCAGATCTGGAATGGAGGAGGGTTAGAATGTAAGAAAGTCCCTGTGTTGAGTGTTGGATGAAGCTATCTTGTCCTAAACCTTGGCCCTAATGTGCAAAATGCATAGATCTCTTTGGATTCATGTAAAGATTGCCACTTTACGTGATGGATGAGTTGTAGGAGGCTAGATCTATGTTTTGGATCAATTGCATGGTCTGGAACGCTTCTGTTTGGATTCAGACCGGTGGTACTCGGTGAGTCACATGGGTGGACTCAACGAGTTACTTGAAGACGAGCTGAGACTCGACGAGTTAGAAGAACAACTCGGCGAGTTGGATGAAGATGGTCTGGAACTCGACGAGTTGGATGAACAACTCGGTGAGTAGGTTGAAGATAGCCTTAGACTCGGCGAGTCTGTTCTTGGACTTGGAGAGTCTTGTCGAAAAGTCCCAATATCTTCTGGTTGATTCGAAGAATCGGCGAGTCAAGGGATGACTCAGTGAGTTATGTGGGAATGGACTCAGAGTTGTTGGACTCGGCGAGTCTCGGGGTGACTCGGCGAGTTAGGTCACAGATTGAGTGAAGTTTTGAGTTGGGAACTCGGCGAGTCATAGGGTTGACTCGGCGAGTGGGGTCAGTCAGGGGTTGACTTTGACCCAGTCTTTGACCAAGGGTTGACCAGTGGTCTCCAGGGGTATTTTGGTAATTATTGGTTATGGTTTTGAGTTCTGTGCATTGGTGGCTGTCCAGTGGTGGAGATCGTATAAGGGATCGGAGCAGTTCGGGTTATCTGTTCAGTCGGTAGTTTCAAGGTGAGTTATCCTCACTATATCTATAGGGTTTAAGGCACCAAGGTCAACCCTTTTTATCGGATGGAAATCCGAGTAATTGTATGTTGTATGATATTGCGGAAATGGGCCGGAAGGCGTTACGTTATGGGCCAGAAGGCATTACATGTTGTGGGCCGGAAGGAAATACGATGTGGACCGGAAGGTCATGGCCTGGAAAGGCGTACGTGCATAATTAGTATGTTGGCTAAGTCGTAGGGTGATGTTATGCTAGTGATCGGCTAGGCTGGTATCTTGGTTAGACTAATGATATGTTATGTGATCTGTTGATCGATTTGCTAACTGTGAACTGTTATATGATTACATGTTATGTGCATGGTTGTTTTATGTTCTGTCATGATATGTATGCTTTTATGTTGCGGGCCGGAAGGCGATATGATATGGGCCGGAAGGCTATGTGTTATGGGCCGGAAGGCATTACGCTATAGGCCGGAAGGCGATATGTTTTGGACCGGAAGGTTGTGGCCTGGAAGGGCGTATATGTGGTTGGTATTTTGGGGGTATCTCACTAAGCTTTCGGGCTTACAGTTGTGGTTTTTATGTTTTCAGGTTCTCAGGAGTCTGTGGCAAGGCAAAGGCGTGATCATACCATTCCTCGTGTTGGTGTATTTTGAAACGGACCTAGGAAAATACTCTGTTAAATAATGTATTGAAAACCTTTTTGTAACAACGTTATTAAAATGGGTTGTTTTTGAAAAGTTTTAATTGTTTCGATATTTCGGTCGTTACAAGTTGGTATCAGAGCCTTGGTTTGAGTGAATTGGAGGAACACTTGTGTGACTCCAGTCTCAAATCGAGGAAGGTTTTAAAAGAGAAATTAAAATGGTTTTAAAATTAAGAAAAAAAGAGGACGCGGAGGTACGATCAGCCGAAGCCAGTAAGTAACCCCAAATTACCATTCATGACATTTGTTTTATTGAGCTTTGATAGAACAGCATGCTAGAGTTAGGCTAGGGATCTTCAGGAATTCATGTTAATGTTGCCTGATTGTGATGCCTGTAGCCTAGGGTTCCTTATGGGAGATTCTCAGTGTTCCTCTAGTGGTGAGGGTTGAGCGTTGTTATGCATGTTTCTCTAGGGTGTTGTGGTAGTACTTCATACAAATATGGGTAGGTGTGGAAGGTAGTATGGGCCCGTACTACTGAAAGCACAGGACCCATACGCGTATCAGGGAAACCATGACCTCTAGGGTTGGGTTGAGAGTTGGTTCCCAGGATAGTGGGAAGAGTCTGAGGTTTTCTAATATATTTTCAGTATGGAGATTTCGAGGCATGCTGGAAGCGGATCCAAGTCAGGATCGGGTGCAGGAGGAGGAGTTGCGGACGGGTCAGTACCGCCCGAGATTATTGGTCAGATGAGCTCGTGCGAGTTGGATACGAGGATCCGCGAGATCCTGCATGATGAGGTTGCTGCATTGTTCCGGGCTGAGTTGCCGGAGTTGTTTGGGTCGATCAAGACCGCCATGGTGGAGTATTTTGATGAGCGCTATGCGGCTCTTGCGGAGACGGCTGCCGCGGCGGCTACAGTGGCTGTAGCAGCAGTAGGGGGAGGAGCTGACAGGGATTTTCAGTATCGAGACTTCGATAATACGGAGCCTCTCACCTTCAATGGAGTTCAGAACCTGATTGTTGCTATGAGATGGTTATCGGACGTGGAGGGGTGATTCTTCATGTGTTCATGCCCTGCCGATTTGAGGGTGAGGTGTGCTCTGAACCTGTTAAGGCTCGGGGAAAAGGATTGGTGGAGGTTGACCACGGGGTCATATTCGGATGCGCAGAGGGCTGCGATTTCATGGGATCAGTTCAGAGAGATGTTCAGCACTCGTTATGTTCCGTAGGTGGAGAGGGAGAGGTTGGCTCGGGAGTTCCTCGAGCTGAAGCAGGATTCGGAGTCGGTGACGGAAATCACCAGAATGTTCACTGAGAGGGCGATGTTCTGCCCTGAGTTCGCTTCGGAGCAGGCTCAGATGTCCCGATATCTGAGTATGCTAAAGAGAGACATTAGACAGTTTTTGTCCGCACAGAGGTGCGGGACATTGTTGGAGTTGCAGGAGGCCGCCCGGCGGCATGAGTTAGAGATTGAGTTGCAGTTGCGTGAGCTGAGGCAAGCTCCGGTTCAGTCGGAGCCGGCAACGAAACGGTCTAAGATCGTTGATTCCAGGATGGGGGATCGGAGTAGCCACACTTGTGGGAAGTGTGGGAGGAGTCACATCGGAATTTGCAGGTCCGGTGGTGCATCCCGCAAGTGCGGAAAGGAGGGACACTATGCGAGGGATTGTCGGTGGTCAGCGTCGGTTCGGGATTTGAGGATTTGCTATCATTGTCGCCAGATTGGACGTATGAGGGTCAACTGTCCACAGTTTTCCGCGGGACCGGTGCAGGCTCCAGCACCGGCCACTTTGAGGATTTCAGGAGAAGGTCAGGGTGGAGGGGAGCCCCCAAGGGCTCAGGGTCGTGCTTATTAGCTTGCGGCAGAGGAGGTCAGAGCAGTGCCGAATGCACCTGCGGGTATGTTTCTTTCTGGATGTTATGTTATCTTGCGATTATGGTGGTGTATTGTTTGTGCTGGTATCTTTATGTGGTCTTGATGCGGTATTCGTCGTTTTGCGGGTTGAGGTTCTGGTTATGGATTTGTGATTCGGGTTTTCGTCTTGGCATCCGTTGTTCCTTGAGGGTTTGGCATGGTTATGGATTGTGTTTCGGGTTTTCATCTTGGTATCCGTTGTTCCCTGAGGTTTGGGTATGGTTATAGTTTGGTTTTTTGTGCTTTCGTTGGTTATCATTCGTGAGGGTTATTAGTGGAGATGCGACATTCAGTTGACGGTCGGGTAGCATCGGCTTCCTGAGGAGTGGTTAGATACAGTTTGAGTTTCTTTCGAGCGGGTTAATCAGTGTTGATATGAGATCTCATTGAGGTTGTTTATGCTTGTGGGAAGCAGTCTGCGTGTAAGTGTTCTCTTTGCTCAGGGTTGTTCTGGAAGGTCGGTGATGGCGACCGGTGGTTGTTAATCAGTGCTATAAGTGGGGGAGAGTTGGAGAACTCTCTGGGAGATCGATGAGTATTTTAGAGTGCTTAGCTGTTGGGATTCAGCAGTGTTCTGTCAGCCCAGAGTATAGGCTGATAGGAGCGAGTGTCGGGCATGCGGGGCGGGATACCGACCTAGGGCATTTGATTGTGGAGGCCTGGGAGCAGGCCAGGATCGAGTATGTATGATGGAATTAGAGTTCGGAAACCCCTAGAGGGCTAGAACGGTATGCATGGGAGGATTTCCGGGGGCGATAGCTCGGAATGATGAATGCTGGTTGAGCGGTCCAGAATGGACTGAAGGCCTGGTAAGACGGGCCAGTCATGCTGAAGACTCTGCAGGTATTGTTGGATCAGTTTGAGGATATGGATTGGGTATGTCGCAGTGTGTTTGCATTAGAAGGTCTGACCCCGGGTAGTGATCTTGGTGATTTGAGATAGTGCATGGCCTTGAGGGTCCCCTGCGATGAGAGTCATAATATGTGTGTTGGATGGATAACGGATACGCTATGAGAGGGTGGTGTAGCGTTGGGCGAGCACCGTGGCACTTGTCGGAGTGACAATGTGGTCGAGTGGTTTCCTTGGTAAAGGAAGAGAGAAGGAGGTGTAACTCCGAGAGGGAGTGCAAGTTCACGGAAGAAAAAAAATGGCAGAGCAGAGTTATGAATTGAGTACTTCGAGTATGGTTTGAGCAACATGTTTACGGCAGTGGAATAGGAGCTTATCCGGTTTGGATGCCTGTTGAGGTTGCGAAGGGAATTCCGCAGGTGTAGAGCCAAGAGGCTCGGAAAGGATGTAGGGAGAGAGTCTTGAACTCTCAGTGTGATTTTGATCAGGGTATGGGGTATGTATTAGTGGCTTATCCGGGGGATGTTTAAGGATATTATTAGTGTATCAGGTTTTCCCAACCTGAGGGTGTTAGGACTAGTTCAGCATGTGTATGCAATTGCAAGGGGAGAACTCGTGGGAGTTGCTCTGAGATTGAGAAGGGGTCTCTCAGTCGTCCTGGATTGGATAAAGTGGGATTCGGATCGGGGACCCGACGGTTCACAGTTTTCTAACCCTTATGGGTCGAGTGATTATTGAGAATTAGGGCAGTAATGCATCTTGGGTAATTCTCGGGTATTGAGTATGATTATCAGAGGGTACAGTCGGTGCCCGGTTCGAGACGGTGGTCAGAACACCGTAAAGGAAGGGAAAGTGTGTTCGAGATTCGACGGGTATGCCTTGTGGGACCTGGTCTGGTTAAGGTCAGATGGCGTGTTGTGGGAACATCTTTGGAGATGTATTGTTGTAGGCTTCGGGGGCGAAGCCTAATTTAAGTGGGGGAGAATTGTAACATCCCGAAATAGCAAGAGTTGTGTGGAAGGGCTAAAAGTGTAATTTGGGAAAGAGTGACTCGTCGAGTCCATGGATGGACTCGGCGAGTAGAGTCGCAACTTGGTCGCGTGTTAAATAGCCGACTCGGCGAGTCAGTGAGATGGACTCAGCGAGCAGGCGCTGAGTGGAGAAAATCCTAATTCTCGGGGTTGAGCCCTATATAAAGAGCATTATGTTTCCTCCCCAGCCTCTTTATCACCCCTTTGAGTCCTTGAAACCCTAAAATCGTGGAGAAGCACCATTGTTGAGTGGATGGGAGCTTGGAGAAGTAATTGTTGGAGAAAGTTTGGAAGTTTGAAGGTGTGGAGCAAGGGGTTTTGCTTGGATTCGAGTTTCCTTGCAGTTTAGGGCACTCTTTTAAGGTAAACTCTCGTTCTTGAGCTGCTATTGTTTCGTCTCTTCATTTTGGGGTTTGGGGGGAAACTTATCTTGGGTTATTTTGGAGTCTAAAGGTTGGATCTGAGGTTGCTACCTCAGATCTGGAATGGAGGAGGGTTAGAATGCAAGAAAGTCCATGTGTTGAGTGTTGGATGAAGCTATCTTGTCCCAAACCTTGGCCCTAATGTGCAAAATGCATAGATCTCTTTGGATTCACGTAAAGATTGCCACTTTACATGATGGATGAGTTGTAGGAGGCTAGATCTATGTTTTGGATCAATTGCATGGTCTGGAACGTTTCTGTTTGGATTCAGACCGGTGGTACTCGGCGAGTCACATGGGTGGACTCAACGAGTTGCTTGAAGACGAGATGAGACTCGACAAGTTGGAAGAACAACTCGGCGAGTTGGATGAAGATGGTCTGGAACTCGACGAGTTGGATGAACAACTTGGCGAGTAGGTTGAAGATAGCCTTAGACTCGGCGAGTCTGTTCTTGTACTCGGCGAGTCTTGTCGAAGAGTCCCAATATCTTCTGGTTGAGTCGAAGAATCAGCGAGTCAAGGGATGACTCGGTGAGTTATGTGCGAATGGACTCAGAGTTGTTGGACTCAGCGAGTCTCGGGGTGACTCGGCGAGTTAGGTCGCGGATTGAGTGAAGTTTTGAGTTGGGAACTCGGCGAGTCATAGGGTTGACTCGGCGAGTGGGGTCAGTCAGGGGTTGACTTTGACCCAGTCTTTGACCAAGGGTTGACCAGTGGTCTCCAGGGGTATTTTGGTAATTATTGGTTATGGTTTTGAGTTCTGTGCATTGGTGGCTGTCCAGTGGTGGAGATCGTATAAGGGATCGGAGCAGTTCGGGTTATCTGTTCAGTCGGTAGTTTCAAGGTGAGTTATCCTCACTATATCTATAGGGTTTAAGGCACCAAGGTCAACCCTTTTTATCGGATGGAAATCCGAGTAATTGTATGTTGTATGATATTGCGGAAATGGGCCGGAAGGCGTTACGTTATGGGCCAGAAGGCATTACATGTTGTGGGCCGGAAGGAAATACGATGTGGACCGGAAGGTCATGGCCTGGAAAGGCGTACGTGCATAATTAGTATGTTGGCTAAGTCGTAGGGTGATGTTATGCTAGTGATCGGCTAGGCTGGTATCTTGGTTAGACTAATGATATGTTATGTGATCTGTTGATCGATTTGCTAACTGTGAACTGTTATATGATTACATGTTATGTGCATGGTTGTTTTATGTTCTGTCATGATATGTATGCTTTTATGTTGTGGGCCGGAAGGCGATATGATATGGGCCGGAAGGCTATGTGTTATGGGCCGGAAGGCATTACGCTATGGGCTGGAAGGCGATATGTTTTGGACCGGAAGGTTGTGGCCTGGAAGGGCGTATTTGTGGTTGGTATTTTGGGGGTATCTCACTAAGCTTTCGGGCTTACAGTTGTGGTTTTTATGTTTTCAGGTTCTCAGGAGTCTATGGCAAGGCAAAGGCGTGATCGTACCATTCCTCGCGTTGGTGTTTTATGAAACGGACCTGGGAAAATACTCTGTTAAATAATGTATTGAAAACCTTTTTGTAACAACGTTATTAAAATGGGTTGTTTTTGAAAAGTTTTAATTGTTTTGAAATTTCAGTCGTTACACTAAGCAACTCATATGAACAAGATAATTGGAATCAAACTTTTTCATGTAATTAGCATAACACTTAAAATAATACAAAACATGAATCTATTTACAATTATCTTTGAAAATGGATTAGTATAAACATTACCACATCAAAAATAAGTTTATTACTCCAAATACAACTTAGGGTAATGTTCCTAGTTCAATTCCAGCCAAAACATTCGAATATATACTGTCTGGGGGTCCAACTCGTTGAGTGCATGAACAAACTCGATGAGTTGGATGCTTTTTGCCTTCGACTCGACGAGTCTACTGTGCAGACAGCACCAAAATTCAATTTTTAAGCAATTTAAGCAAGTATAACAAGAAAACAAGCCTAAGTTGTGATACCACTATTAGGTTTTGAGCATTCTAACACTCCTAAATGTACATGCAACCCTAAGTATCTTGGATCTATGTTTTTTCTATTATACATGCAAATATGAAGTTTCCAAGATATTACCCTATACTAGCATGCAAATATAATATACATGGGTAATATAATATGTTAGAATACATACCTTTTAATGAAGCTTGAAGTCTAGAACTTTTAAAGATTAGCCCCAATAGTGTGGAAGCCTTAATTAGAATCACAAATCACCAAAACACCTTGGAAAACCCTTAGAGAATATGAATACTTGGCTCACACTTATGAAATCGGTTATTGCCCTCTTTAGTGTATCCTCACTAGCCACTAGCCTCATGTTATGAACCATAAGACCCTTTATATAGTGTTGAGGATTAGGGTTAAACCCTAATACCCATGACCTTTCATTTCCTAGGATCCATGGGTTAAAGCTCCATGGACTATCCATGAAGACTTAGCCCAACCTAATTGAACTTGGCCCATTACACATATATATCTAAGAGTCCATACTTAATTAGTTCCTTTTGATCACTTAATGATGATTTTACTAGACCATGCCAAGTCGGGTCAAGTACATAGTTATGGACTTAGACATTAATCCAACAACATACACCTACTCTTAGGTTATGGTATCCTCGTGATTTTGAGTTCAAGCTAGTGGGATTCACTGACTTGGATCATGGTGGATGTGGTATTGATCAAAATGGTACTCCAGGAGGGGCTCAAATGCTAGGATATAGACTGGTAAGTTGGTCCAGCAAGAAGCAGACATCAGTGGGTTCTTCTATTTCCGAAGTTGGATATCTAGCCATTGGACGATATTGCACTCAAATTCTTTGGATTCATAATCATCACCTAGACTATAGTTTCAAATTTTGAAAGAGTCCTATTTTTTGTGACAACACCAATGCCATCCAAGTATTTCAAAATCCAGTGCAGCATTCTAAGACCAAGCACATTGATATTTGTCATCACTTCATCAGGGACATAGTTCAAAAGGGCAAAGTGGAACTATTCCACATTCCATCCTCTGATCAAGTAGCTGACATTTTCACTAAGGAATTGGATGATAAGACCCTAAATAAATTGATTACTGATTATGGCAAGCTTTTAATGACTTAAATTTTCTTTTTGGTTGCTTTGAAAACTTTGCTTTTATTTATTTTTTAAGCACAAAAATACAAAAATAAGTATTTTACTTACTTTGCTTTTAGCAAAAGAGTGTACACGAATTGCTTAATTTTGGTGTCTAATGTTTATAAGTGCTTTCTACTCTCTCTATCCTAACTTTCAGGTCTATCTATCTCTTATCTACAGTTAATCTTTATCTCTCCCTTCTGGAGTTAGAAAGAGCTGGGACCGTGCCTAATTTTTTTAATACTCTAATTGTTAAGGAGAATGTTGGTATCATGTCTTCTTCTTGATACCAATACCTCTTTCTCCTCCACTCACTATTATGGATGTAAAAAGCCACAATCAATACAATGTGTCTTACTTTCATCTACAAACTCATAATCCGGTAAAACCTTGCTTGCCCTCGTGTTGATCTTGTTAACTCGATGGTTACACAGATTAGAGCCCATGAACTCAATGGTTACAAAGAATGGTTCTTGTTCTTGGTGAACATAAAGCTTAGAATCTATTTGAAATAATTCAAAAATTAAATGCTTTTTCTCTCATGGTTTGTTGTGAATAATGTTTTATGTTGATGGATTTGATATTGCTTGTGTATTCTTTTATAGACAATGTTGAGGGGCAGATATCTTGGAGAAAGGAAAATGATTCATGTGCTTTTAAATAAAAAGATTTTGTTGCATCAGTTTTATGATTCTCCTGACAAATGCTACGTCCAGGTCCACAGAAAATGTTGTATATTCCTTTTTTTAACGATTAATCAATTGACCATCTCTTACGCTTTTATTTTCTTATAATTTTTTTCTGGTACCATATTAAAATAATTGATGATGAATTCTAAATTCTAGACTAAAACTAAACATTAAGATACAGAAGATAAACCACTTCTCGTTGATAAGTTTACGTTATTTGTGATTCATGTTGATTCCACCTCAACGTGATTTAAACATTCCATTCTCTCTTTAATTTCTTCTTTATAAAACTTAAAGATTCACTATGATATACCACACACTAATAAAATTCTGAAACTCTATGCCTATGGTTAGCCTATGCACCATAGGCTATTACATGCACCAATCCATTCTTTCCCTTAAATTATTCTGAAAAGCTTTATGATTCAGCGTAACATACCAAACACTAATGAGAGCATGAAAAATCTATGATGATGGTTAGGTTATGTAATATAGCTTATCACACTCACCAATCCATTCTCACCATATATTTTTCTTTAGAATTTTATGATTCGACATATGAAACCAGACGCTGATGAGAATTCGAAAACTCTATGCCCATGGATATATCACGTCTTGTGATGTAATACACGTACCTACCCATTGTCTCCTAGAAAATATTCTAATAAAAAGAAGTTGATGATTCGATGTATCTGCCATACACTGACAAAACTTTGACAATGTTTGTCGATGGGCACATTCTTTACCAGAATGTATTACACGTATCACTCCATTCTCGCCTTTCATTCTTCTAATAAAAGAAATTGATGATTTAGCATATAAAACCATATGTTGATGAGACATTACAATACTATGTCAGTGAATGATAGTTCAAATCCATGCTATCAGGACACATCACAGTCTCACTCGTTTATAAGCTGCAACTTGGATATGCTACAGAAGATAAACCACTTCTCATTGATAATTTTTCACTATTTATGATTCATGCTGATTCCATCAGAGCGTGATTGAAAATGCCATTCTCTCCTTAACTTATTATTCATAAAGCTTGACGATTCACTGTGATATACCACACATTAATAAAACTTTGAAACTCTATGTCGATGGTTTGTCAATGTACCATAGGCTATCACACACACCAATCCCTTCTTGCCCTTAAATTCTTCTTAAAAGCTTTATGATTTAGAAAAACATACCATACACTGATGAGTGTTTGAAAAGTATGTGCTGATGGTTAGGCTATGTACTCTAGCTTATCACACGTATCAATCTAGTCCTACCATACATTCTTCTTTAGGATTTTATGATTCAACATATGACACCAGATGTTGATGAGAATTCGCAAACTCTGTGCCCATGGGTATATCACTTCATGTTATGTATTACACTCACGTAGCCATTTTCTCCGAACAAATATTCTAATAAAATAAGTTGATGATTCATTGTATCTGCTATACACTGATAAAACTTTGACATTCTTTATCAATGGGTAGTTTTGCACAAAAATGTATTACATTTATCACTCCATTCTCACCTTTTATTATTCTAATAAAAGAAGTTGTTTATTCGACATATAAAACTATATGTTGATGAGACTTTGAAATAGCATGTCAGTGAATGATAGTTCATTCTCATGCTACCAAGAAACATCACAATCTCACTCATTTATCAGCTGTAAATTTGATCCACTGATAGTATAAATCTAATACGCTAAATACTTCGCTAATACTATAATTTTGATGATGTCAAAAAAGGGAGAGATACCTTCGTGACATATCCATTTGCTCGGGGGGGGGGGGGGGGGGGGGGAGATATTTTCAAGATGCCTTCATTTGCTCAGGGGGAGATAATTTCTTAAGGGCAGATAGTTTTATTTGTTCATTTGTGAATAGGAAAATATCTTTAGGTGAAGAGTAGACTTTCCCATCACATATAAGAAAGAAAGTTCTTATTTTCAGGGGGAGAAAAAGATGAAGATTAGTTTTTTACATCATCAGATAGGGAGATCGTAAGGTCACACCATATGATCAGATGATTCAAACACTATATGCTAACCACCATCGCCAACATCAGTGCCAGCGCCAACATCAGGTTGATCAGTGTTAGCATGAACTCAATGATCTTGGTGATCATATGTATATTAGGCAGTTATACATTGTATATATAGAATAGATTTCTGATCTGTAAGCTTAGTGATTAGGATCAGACATTTACATAGATTAGTATACATCCCTTAAATAGTGGGATCTTGTTAATGTAATCAGATATAATATATTATTATGTTCAACCCCTAATAAATCTTGGTGTCATCTTTTTGACCTCGTTCTCTTTGTGAGAACCCTCTTTCTTAGTGAAAGTATCGTTGTGATAATCTCGTTCTTGCTCTTTGTTTGTTCTTTATTGTTTATACTTGAGTGTATATGATCGATACAAACCTTCACTAACTAATATAATCATGGACAATAATGCATAAAACTCTAGATCTAGCAACAAGAAACCATAAACCTGAAGCTTGAATACTCACAAAGGTCCAGAAGAGTTGCTAGAAGATGGTAATTAGGCTTGCAAACTGAATCTATGCTCCAAAGATGACCCATTCACCTTCAAGTCACCAAAACGCCACAAAAAGCTTAAGAACTCATGAATGGGGCTAAGGTTTCATTTGAAATGAGTGTAGGTTGAAGAGGGTACCCTAGTTATGAGATTAGATGCTTAAATATGAATAGAACCCTAAATTTTGTGTTCTTGGACTGCAATCACACTCACACCCACACCATAACCATCCTCTTGTCATGTCGTAACAAGCCCTCCAGAATGCGTGTTTTATTTTTATCTTATATGTCGTGACCTCTCTATGGTCACGTTATGGCACTCGGCTTTACCCAAAAACCATGCATTTGACTCCTTGATGTCCTAAACTGATTCGTTCTAGAAACCGGGTGTTATTGGTGCTTAGTATTAAATTATAGCGAATATATTGGCTTTTCGGATTGCTACGATTATGGATTCGATTATCAGTAGTGAATAATCATCGTTTGTTAAAGGTTGTCGAATAATTGATGGTCCTCTCATTGTCAACGAAATTATAGATTGGAATAAGAGATTGAAGAAGAAACTTATGGTCTATAAAATAGACTTTGTGAAACCTTATAACTCGGTCAATTGAGATTATTTGTTACTGATTATGATTTTTCTTGGGTTTGGATCCAAATGGATCTCATGGGTTCAAGGTTGTCTTCTCTCGATCAAGGCTTCGGTCCTTGTCAATCGGAGCTCGTCAAAGGAATTTTTTATTTAGAGTGGTCTTCGTCAAGGTGATCATATATCTCCTTTTTTTCATTCTTATAATAAAGGGTCTTTATGTTGCTATTACAAATGCTAAGGAGGATGGTATTTTTTTTGAGATATAAAAATTAGATCTTTGAGGCTTTCTCATTTTCTATATGTGGATTATGTGGTTGCTTATGGGAGAATGGTCTAACAAGAATGTTATATGCTTGGTTCGTTTACTTGAATGTTTTTTTTATGCTTTGGGTCTTAGAGTAAATATGCATAAATCCAATCTTTTTGGTATATGGATCGATTTTGGTGAGGTTATGTTGGATGCCACTTTGACTGGTTTTAGACCTACTAAGCTTCCTTTTTCTTACATGGGTTTACTGTTGGGTGTCAGTATGGCATTTATTAAAGGTTCGAAGCTGATAATTAACAAGTTAAAAAAAATTAATTGGAAGGCAAATATGTTATATATTGGTTGCAGATTGGTTTTAATTACTTTTGTTCTGGGCTCACTAACTATTATATCTCTTTTTGTGATGCCGGTGCATGTTAGGAAATAATTAGAATCCATTCGAGCTAATTTTTTGGGGTATTTGGTGGGAATGCTAAAAATATTTCTTAGTTTAATTGGAATTTGGTGTTGGTATCCAATGAGAAGGGAGGTCTCAATTTTGGGTGTCATGAGGCTGTTAATCATGCATTTATCTAAAATGGCGTCACAGGTTTGTTAAAGAAAACATAATTCTTTATGGATTAAGGTGATTTTAGTTGTTTATGATTATCCAACCGTGAATTTTTGTAGTAATTATAAGGTTACTACTTTGGGGGTTTGGAATCACATTATTGGTTCCATAAATACCATGAATGAAAGGGGTATAATTTCTTTTTCATGTCTCAAGAAAGTGCTAGGAAAATGAAAATCCACTCAATTTTGGTTAGATACTTGGATATGTTGTTTTAAAAAATCATTTTTTTCTTGTTTGTTTTATCTAGAAAAAACTAGTGATTGTTATATAGTGGATAGAGGGGAATATGGGTGGTATTGGCTTTGGAATGGTAATTTTAAAGGTGGAGTTTTACAAAGTCAATTTGAATACCGATTATTGTTGATTCTATCATTTCAACCGAACCTAGAGGAAGATGATTGGCGTTTGGAATTGAATGGTGTTCTCAATTTCATAATGAATGAAGTTAAAAAAACATGTTGATAGTGAGTGCTTGTTGGATGGTACCCTTGTATCTAGGTGGAATCACTTCGTTCCTAGAAAGGTAAATATATTTATTTGGAGATTGTTGTTAGATTGTTTTCCTACTAGGTGAAATCCTAGCATCAAAGGTATGTATATGGCTCTATTGTTATGTCCGTTATGTAATAAACAAGTGGAAAACTCATATCATGTTTCTTATTATGTGAAGAAGTTAATATTTGACATACGGTATTTCTGGGTGGATTTGGTGCTTCAAGGTGTGGATATATTATGTGATCTATTTTTTTGGTTGGATACAGTTTCGATTTTAGGTAAAAAAAAAAAAGATGGTTTTGGAGACTATTATTCAAATGACATTATGGATGATTTGATGATATCGCAATAGTTTCATTTTTGCAGACTCAAATCTGGTTAACAATTGCATTTTAAAAAATATAGTTCATTTTCTTATTGTTCGTTTAGTTCTAGAAATAGTAACACTAAAGCTAATTGGGTTGATTGAATTAAAAAATCCAATTCAAGCTATTTCTTTGTAATTTCTAACTTCTTCTTAATTTTGTTTTAATAATATTCAGTTGTTAAAAAAATAGTTTTGTTTTAATAATATTAAGTTGTTAAAAAAAATTGAGAAATCATTATCTATATCATTCATCTACTTATATGGGTTAAAGAAAGGGAGATAGGGTTGGGTTTCGAAGTTGACCATGCAAAGGGCACAACCAGGGTTAGGGATGTTTCTTTCTCTTATGGGATGTGACTTGTCTCCGAGTTACAACCATGCCTTCAAACTTATAGTATATGTCCATGTTTATTCATACCATTTTATTGCTATATGTTTGTGTGTCCAGCTTTGCTTGATATGTAAGGGTTGCACTTGTCCATGCCTAACGTATTGCATTACCAAACGTTTTTGTGTGTGGTTTCCATCAACGGAATCAAAGTTTCATTGTGCATGTTCCATAAGATTGTGAAATTATTTTTGGATGAAAATTTGACAAAAGCATGATTTGTTATGTTGAAACGAGTGAATTTGTTTTATAAATTTGTTACAAGAACGATATATATATATATATATATATATATATATATATATATATATATATATATATATATATATATATATATATATATATATATATATATATAATTTTTCCGAAAACCTAAAAACAAAAGCTGGAGCATTAGATCAAAATTAACTTATTAAAGACATGATCGTCATCATTCCGATCTCATTAGACCTTTATTATTATTTTTTCATTGAAAATATTAATAAAAACTTCTAAAAATTAACATAATAAATCAAATTTTGAAATTTTTTTAAATAATTTTCGATTTTTTTAGGAAAATGGAGATTTTTTGATTTTTTTCAGACAACATGAATTTTAAAAAATAAATAAATAAATAATTTTTTTTTTCAATCGCAATTTTTTCAAAAAAAGTTATAATTTTTTTTATAAAAAAACTACATTTTTTAAAATGTAAATTTTTAAAAATTAGTAAATTTAAAAAATAAATAGAATATTTTTTTAAAAAAATAGAATATTAAAAAAAATCTAATTTTTTTAACAAAAAAATCAACGTTTATGTGCATATACGCATATTTTTTTCAAATGCATATATACATTTTTTTATATTATAATATTCGTAAGTAAATCATAAAAAATCTCATTTCATTAATCAATCTATAAACATAATACAACAAGTATTTTATTCGATACAAATAAATTATATATATAAAACTACAAAGATTCATAGTGTTATCATTTCTTCATATCAAGATCTCTATATTTTCTTTAATATATCACTTTTCACATCATCAATATTTTCTACAAATTCTTCAAATTCTACAAGAAAAATAAATTGATTAGTGCAAGAACATTCACAAAAATGCACATGTATATATCACGTAAGATTCAACTGTGATTATATCATGTAAGATTAACATGTGATTATATAATGTGATATTTACATGTGATTGTATCTTTTAATATTTAAATGTGAAATTCGGAAGAAAATTTTAAAAAATAATTAACAAGGAACATTCACACAAAATACATGTGTGTATATATAGGTAATTCATATGTGACTCACTTGCGATTTACATGTGAATCACATGTAAGTCATATGTTATACACTTGTGATTTACATGTGAATCACATGTAGATTATATGTGATTAACTTGCAATTAATATATGAATTACATGTGATTTACATATGAGTCACATAAAATTTATTAGTGATTCACTTGTGAATCACATGTAATTCATATGTGATTCACTTGTGATTTACATGTGAATCACAAGTGAATCATATATGAATTACATGTGAATCACATGTAATTCATATATGATTTACATGTGAATCACATGTAATTCGTATGTGATTTGCATGTGAATCACATGTGATTTACATGTGAATCACATGTAATTCACATATGTGGATTACATGTGATTTTCATGTGAATCACATGTAATTCACATATGTGAATTACATGTGATTTACATGTGAATCACATGTAATTCATATGTGAATTACATGTTATTTACATGTAAATCACATGTAATTCATATGTTATTCACTTGTGATTACATGTGAATCACAAGTTAATCATATATGAATTACATGTGATTCACATGTAAATGACATGTAATTCATATGTAAATTACATGTGATTTACATGTGAATCTGAAACATCCTAAAAATATAGTCCAAAATTTTCATCTTTAAATTATTAATAAAACCATAAATCATCCTTCACCATAAAGAAAATCAAGAACATATCAAAACATCATGTCAAATATTGTATCAAAATCAAATGAGGATAATATCAGAGTCTAAAACAATCCTATGTTGAAAATGCGGTGTGTGTCATGCGATCATCCCAAGCCTTTCCCCTTGCTAATGGAAGTACCTGACACCAAAACTGAAACCTGTAAGCACGAAGCTTTGTGAGCTGCCCTAAACTACCACATAACATACAATAACACATACTAGGCCTTGCCCATTGCATCAGGCCCCATCCGACATCGGACTAATACGACATCGGGTCCTGCCAGTCATCGGGCCCCGACCAGCATCGGACCGAAGTCCGGATTACATATCATAACAAGAATCACATATGGCATAAACATCTAATAAATAAACATAATAAACTACCTCGGGCTTGCCCCGACATCGGACCGAAGTATGGTACATATAAATTAATTCTGCATCGGGCTTACCCTGACATACATAACACATAACATGCGTGAATCACAAAGACATCAAGCATGTAAATACTCTTATCAGGACTGCACCGACATTGGACCAAAGTTTGAAACATATAAGCTGCATTGGGCTAGCCCCGTCATCGAGTCTAAGCCCGACATACACTAACATACATAAACGGGCCGACATTTGTGCCTTCGACCCATTCCTATTGAAGGAAAAACTCACCTCGCAAAGTTGTCTGTGAAATCTCACGGTGAGGAATAACTGATAGCTGCTCCAATGACTCCCCGACTATCATGACCAAAATGAACACTTAGTCAAAAAATAGGAATCCTTCTAAGGGTAAAATGACAATTTTACCCTTGCTTTGATTTGGAGCATAACAAGGCCCAACTGCATATAATCTTTCTAATTCCAATAATAGCCCATTGAAGGCCCACTGATGGCCTGATTTTCTAAATTGGGCCCAACTTCTCAAATGTGCCTTCCCTAAGCCCAAACATATTCTTAACCCAAATTATCTGACTTCTGATGGCCCACTAAGGCCTAAAGACCCAAAGTCCAAAGTATGGGCCAAACTGAGGCCCAAAGCACCCATCCCATGTCTGTTGAGTACGTAGGGCATACTTCTACATGCACTAAGCGTACTGGCTAAATTGCATGTACGTTGTGCATACTTGCATGTACGCCCAACGTACTTCATAGTTAAGTCTCTTTTCCCATTAAGTGCTTAAAACTCTACACTAAAAGCTAAAAACACAAATCCAAGTCCTCTTCAATGTCTTGATCCATAAAGTCGATCAGTTGGTGGCTTGTAATCCACCAAATGATCCCAACTTGGAAAAATAGCAATAAACTTCCATGAAAATGGCTAAATCTCATGCATGGTTACATAAAGGCCTTAAAGGTTGCAACTTTACTGCTAAAGGAATGCTTTGAGCTGCAAGGGTGGCAACCCTCAGCTCAAAAATGAGGTTGCATGAAAAAGATCTATCCATTGGACCTAAAAAGGTCTAAAGATCCATAATCCTAGATCTAAGCTTCTAAGAAGAAAGATGGAAGCTTTATACCTCCTTTAAGTGCCAGAGGATGAAATGGTTCCAAATCTTTGAGCTCAAGATACTAAAGTTCTTCTTCTTCGACTCCTCTTCTCTTCTTCCAAGCTTTTCTTTACCAAAAATGAGCTCAAAAGGTCAAACACACAAAACAATGGAGTATGAGGGCGTATTCGGGTTTTTTGAGGGTGAGGGACTAGTAAGGAGGCTAGGGTTTGAGCCATAATGGGGTATTCATATGGCTTAAAACCTAAAAATTAGGGTTTTGAGTCGGTTCATGTGCACTGCACATACTCCTTGGTACGCTGCGCAATGTGCATGCCCCCCCTGAATCCTAAGCGCCTCTATGCCTCGTGTACATCAGGTTACACCCAGCGTACGACTTCTGGGCAGCCCAACTATTTAGTCCATTCTGCTAAGGTCCACTCCATAAGTCCAGTTGTCCCATTGTTAGTCCAATAACTATTATTAATTACTTAAATTAAATAATATCTTGAGAGACGGATGTTACAGAATCACATGTAATTCATATGTGATTCACTTGTGTGTGAATTACATCTTATTTACATGTGAATCACATGTAATTATTATGTGATTCACTTGTGGTCTACATTTAATCACATGTAATTCGTATGTGATTCATTTATGATTTACATGTGAATCACATATAACTCATATGTGATTTACATGTGAATCACATATTATTCATGTACGATTCACTTGATTTACATGTGAATTACACGTGATTCTTATGTGAATTACATGTGATTCACATGTAATTCATATGTGATTCATTTGTGATTTATATGGGAATAACATGTAATTCATATTTGAATTACATTATTTTATGATTATTCAAGGGATTTAATGGTGAAAAATAGTTTGGTTAGTACCTGCACCTAGGTGTCATTTTGGATATGTTCTGAAGGGTTTTCTGGAGAGTGAATGGGAGGTGGCAATAGATAAATTATGTAACACCCGTGTTTCTGGGCTACTCATTAATGATGATGTAATAGTCTAGGTCAATCATTGAAACTCGTTTTGAAGTATTAAGAACGAATTATGTGCGTTAAACTTAATTATTATGAGTTAATAAATTAAGGACAAAAATAAGCATCGAAATAAATTTTAGATAAAGTTGATATCTATGAAGAAAGTCGTAGTCGTTGAAACGAGGATTCTAAAGATATAAAGAGTACTGAAATCCGAGTTATAACTAAGAAGTTATGACGTATCGAAGTTTTGCGACAGAACCGGCACAACGATGTATGAGGTAAAAACTGAATTTACGATAAAGTGACTTTTAGCCTGAGCAATCTAAATGAAAATCATAGTGTTCATTAAACCGAGAGCGTGCATAAAAAGAATGTCCAAATCTGAATTCGTATAAGGAAGTTATGAATCTTCTAAGATTTGGCATGACATTGTGCAGCCCGAAACTTGAAGTTTAGATCGAGTGATTTTTAGCCGAAACAACCTAAATGAGAATCGAAGATCTTGTTGATAGTAGTTCAATGGTAAAAATACAAATGAAAATAAACGTCGGATGAAGAAGTTATTATTTTTTAACGGACTTTTCATGTCCCGGCCTGTTAAAAATATAATATTAAAAATGTATTCAAATGTAGCCGATGGAGTCTAAACGAAAGTTGTAGAGTATAATCTCATCTATGCGTAGATATAAAGAACGTCAAAACAGAGTTCGTATACAAAAGATATGAATTTTTGAAGTTATGGGAACAAACTTCGAAGCTTATCCGAAGGGAACGCGTTGTATTTGAGGGAACACCCCGCGTTCGCATGCAGTGGACACGTATCTTGCATCTTGACACGTCCGAAGCCACTCACCAACCGGAATGCGTTGCGTTCCTCCGAGGAACACACTGCGTTCGGGATCCAGCCCCCCCCCCTATAAATGGAAAGCATGCCTTTCGAATTTTGTTTACAACTTTCATTTTCTCTCCCATATACTTTCTTCTATATTGCAAAAATTACCCCCAATCCTTTTATACCATCCCTAATACCCGAAGCCCGAAGATCCTAAGAAAAAAAGTTTTCGAGCCGAAACTCTATCTGTGTGAAGCCCGGTTTTTGAGAAAACATCTCGGTTTCATCGAAGAATATTGTTTTCAGGGATGAAGTGTTGTCCAATCGCCATTTTATAATGTGAGTGTATAGTCACATTCATATTACATACATATATGAAGTATTTTATATAAAATACGTGCTATATGAATATATATATATTGTTTTTTTATTTGAGAAGGATGTTGAATGAATGATTTATACAGGTTTTAAATTATTTAAACTGTATATGTATTTTATATCTACCTATAATTATGATGGTTAAAAGATGGGTAGATTAAATATGATATAAATGATGAGCGATGATATATGAGTGGTAAAATATGGTGAGAAGCGATGTACCAAGAGTTGAGCCAAGCGACATACCAAGAGATGAGCCAAGCGATGTACCAAGCGATGACCCAAGTGATGGCCCCGTCATTCAGCAGAGTGTGGATGACTATTAGATGCCATTTTATGTGTCTTGTAAGGTAGTTTCCATTATCATTTTAGCATCATATTTTGTACATTTTCATGTCATTTATTAAAATAATGTTCAGCTCATGTCTTTTGTTAGAATTCACGTACTGCTCATGTTTTTATGTTGCTTTCAGATAGTTTGAGTGGAGTAGTTCTTTGAGAGCAGTTGGATGTGTGTTTCGAACTTATGGAGTATGTTAAGGAATGATTGAAAGATGCTTTGGTCAAGAAAAATTTGATCGAATTGATCACATGAAGATAGAATCTGCAATCTAAAGTTAAAGGATGTTGCTGGAAAGTAGACGAAATTTTGGACGACTTAGGAACAACATGCGATCGCATGTTGCCTTTATGCGATTGCATGGAGCCTTTATGCAATCGCAGGTTAGGTCGCAGCATGGATTCAAGATTTTTTAGTGCCTAAAATTCAGCCGAGAGTGAAAACTCAATACATGCAATCGCAGGTTGTGTACATGCGACCGCAGGTTTACCAAAATATGCCAAAATACCATCCTACTTCATTAAAAAGGCCCGAGTCGTGTTTTCTTCAAAACCTGCGATCGCAGCTTTGATACATGTGATCGCATGTGTATCGTTTTTGCTATTGGATGTATAAATAGACCCTGATAGCATGCCAGTAACCTAATTTGGCAATTCCAGAGGTACCAGATGACGAAAATATGATTTTGGAGGCATTTGTTCTCCGATTTCAACAATTTTTGAAGATTTGAAGACTATGGATCATCTCCTTTAAGTAGATTAGTAAGATTAGTTGTTTGATGTCTCTTTTCATTTGTTTTTATCAGCTTTTAGCCACGTCTGGCTAAAACCTTAGTTTTAAGTTCTGCAAAGACAAGTACTTTTCATGTGATTCATCAATAGATCATGTTTTTGATTTGTGTTACTATGTAGATTCTTCAGTTTTGTTCTTAATGAATGTTTCATTTTGATTCTTATTAGTCTGATCACCTAGTTAGGGTTTTTATCATTCTAGTTAATCAGTTATACAATATCTAATTGTTCTAATTAATTGGTAATAAGTAACAAGTAATAAATCCGTTATGTGTTTGGGATTTGACTTTAATATAAACTGTAAAAATCATATCTTTATGCTTCTGAGCCTGTGAGAAATATTGGATTTTGCTAGGAATTTTACAAAGAACTTAATGCAATTTTTCTAATTTAATTAAGAGCATGTTTAATTGAATAGTTAAAAGTTAGGGTTAATTCAAAGAGCTAGTTTTGATTAACTAATATACGTAAAAGATAAATTACTAGAGCTTGTTAGTTTTTTTTTTCAGTACTACCTTAGATAGAACACATTCCAAATAATTAGATCTGGATCAGTTGAATGATTAGGAAAGTTGCAGCAGAACTGAAACCACTTTTATTATTGATTTTCGTTTAATTTAATATCACTGCATTTTTAGTTTTTAGTTAATAACCCCCCCCCCCCTTTTATATTTTCTTTTTTCTTGACAAAATTGTGCCTGATGCAAAAAAGGCATTGCCCAATAGGCTGTGTCCCTGAGGATTCAACCCTGCTTCCCTGTGCTATTATTTTAGTGCAATCAGCAGTGACAATTTACTTGTTTAATACGTGTGCGATAGCGTGCTAACAAATTGGCGTCGTTGCCGGGGACATGGTGCTTTCTAATAGTTTTATGCTAGGAATTTTTCATTCAGGTACACCTTTACTTTTTGATCTAGAAATCGAGCGAATTGCAAGGAAACTAGAGAAAGAAGCAGCAAGAAAGAAATAATCAGTTGGTCTCTTTGGTTCATCATCTTCTAGACCCCCATAAACCTCCACACCACAAGGCATTCCCCTCTGGAACGAACCAGATTCGGTTTTTCCTAAAGTACCCCCATCTTCTCCTCAAAACAACCTTTATAAAACTTATTCCCCACCCTCCTCCATTAAATATGAAACCACAGACTCTTCATAAACCAAGTCTGAAGGATCAACCATGAGTGGAGACGAAGCAGAAAAGACGCTCAAAGAGTGGGCCACTCAAGAGGTCTACCAGCAGTCCCTTTGCATTACGTTTCTAGAAGCCCAAAACTTCAAACTCAAATATGGGAGGATTCACCTTCTTCCCACATTTCGCCGTCTAGAAAACGAAGAACCACATAAATTCCTCAAGGAATTTCATGTTGTATGTTCTTGAATGAAGCCTCATGCAGTCTGAAGATCAAATCAAACTAAGGGCATTCCCCTTTTCAATTCAAGATTCAACAAGAGAATGGATTTATGAACTCCAATCTGGTTCCATCACCACTTGGACCGAGCTCGTGAAGGTGTGCTTGGAAAAATACCTTCCAGAAACGTGAGTCTCCAGTCTCAGAAGAGAAATCCTTGGGATCAAACAAGGAAAAAAGAGAAGCTTTACATACTTACTGGGAAAGGTTCAAAAAACTTCTAGTACGGTGCCCACAACATGAGATCAATGATTATCAAATCTATAATTGCTTTTGTGAAGGATTGACACCTATGGATAGGCGCTTGATAAATGCTTCCAAAGTTGGTGGCTCCATAGGTGATATGGCACCAACTGTAATCAGAAAGCTAATCGAAAAGTTGGCGATCAAGTCTAAACATTACAGGAATGAAGACGAGTGGTATCCAGATCAGCCAAGGGGTGTTAAGGAAGTCAGCAAGGTTCATCTGGAAACTCAGATATCTGAATTAACGAAAGTTGTTCTGGTCTTGACTAAAGAAAAAGAAGTTGCAAAGATACAATGTGGGATTTGCATGAAGACTGATCACCCTACAGATATGTGCCTAATATTACAAGAGGATACAATTGTAGTCAACACTGTCGAGGGCTACCAACATAATTTTAGAACAATTATCAGCAAAGACAACAATTTCAGCCTCCACCCGGATTTTCAACAGCAGCGAAATTTTCAGCAGCTGGGTTTTCAGCAAATTTTTCAGAATCAACATAATTTTCAGCAGCCTTCACAACAACATTCTAGAACCTCTAGTTTGGCCTTAGAGGATATTGTTAAAAGTATGGCCACCAACACTCATGAGTTCCAGAACGAAACCAGAGCCAGTATCAAATAACTGGAGCAGCAGGTGTCTCAACTTGCCACTTCTATGGGTCAACTGGAATCTCAACGAACGTTACCAGGACATATTGAAAACAATCCAAAGCATAATGTGAGTGCTATTTCCTTGAGAAGCGGGAAAACATATGAAGGCCTAGTGCATCTGAACCAGAAAAAAAATATGAAGAAGAATTTGAAGAAGTTTTGGTAGAAGAAGGATATGTGGAAGTGACATAAAAAAGAGTTGATGTTGAAGAGTATGAAGAGGTTTTGGTTGAAGAAGAAGCTGAAAAAGAAACTCTAACACTATCCAAGCCAATTCTGAATGAGTACAAGCCTTTACCTCCCTTCCCGTCGCGACTAAGGAGCACGAAACGCGAGCGTGAGGAAGAGGACATCATGGATATTTTTCGCAAAGTAGAGGTAAATATACTGTTACTTAATGTTATCAAACACATTCCTCATTATGCTAAGTTTTTAAAAGAATTATGTGTTTCAAAGAAAAAACTAAAATCTAATGAAACAATTAAAGTTGGTGAATATTTCTTTAATTTTGCAAAATGGTTTGCCTCCAAAGTGCAAGGATTCGGGGATTTTTTCTATTCCTTGTAAATTGGGGAACCTTAATTTTCAAAAATCCATGCTTGACATTGGTGCCTTAGTTAATTTCCTCCCATTTTCTATTTTTGAAAAATTAAAATTGCGATCTTTACAAAAGACCGGGACCATCATCCAGTTGGCGGATCATTCAATAGTACACTCAAAAGGTGCACTTGAGGATGTTCTTGTCCAAGTGCGTGAGCTTATTTTTCGTACTAATTTTTATATATTGGACATGGGAAACTTGGACACTTCAGATGTGAACTCAATTATTTTGGGAAGGCCTTTTATGAGAACTGCAAAAACGAAAATTGATGTTTTTAATGACATGATTTCCATGGAGTTTGATGAGGAAGTGGTTAAATTTCAAATTAATAATGATGATTTTTCTTCTGAAAATGTTTTTATAAATTATATGGGTACCAACAGTCCTTTGTCTTAGGGTTGCTATGAATTTTCTAATGTCTCTGTGCAAGAAAAATTTTTAGACAGGAATTCATCTGATAATATATCCAAAGAGCTGGCAGAAGATAAGCTTGGGGAGGTGTAAAAGGTTGAGATGAAATCTGCTACGAAAGAAGAATCAAATAAAAATATGAAGAGAAAAAAACTTTTGGAAAAAGAAAAGGTGGAAGTGGTGATTTTAGATACAAATAGGAAAAGAAGAAATTTAAAACGAAAAGAATCTGAAGAGAAGATTTATGGGAAAAATAAGAAGATCAGAAAGAGAAAGAGGTCTAATCAACTAAAAGACTTATCTGATAACTATTTGGAGTCTTTCCAGTTTGTTGAACAAGTTCCAGATCCACCCATATTGCCATATTTGAAGGGATCCTGAGTCAAAAGAAAAAGAGTTAATAATCTGGTTGGACAAAGTCGAGCCAACGACCTTTAAAAGGGAAATTTTCTGGAGGCAACCCGATGAGTAGATTTTAGCTTTTTTGCTTTCAATAAAGAGATGGTCATAGTTCTAAGAAAGCTTGGGTAAATAAAAGGACCTTCAATGTCGTTGAAATTCAGATTTTTTGCCACATTGTTCTAACTTATTAGTTCTAACTTATTAGGTACATTCAGTCCTAGCTACACCATTTTTCCCTTATATTCTTTATTTAGCTGCTCATTCCTTTCTAAGCATTGAGGACAATGCATCATTTTAAGCTTAGGGAGGGGATTAGTGTAAAAAAAAATTCATTTTTGTTTAAAATTTTAATTTTTCATTTTTTTAGTTAAATTTTTATAAATTTTATTTTTGCATTTTGTTTTCTACATTGCATTTGCTTATAAAAAATTCAAAAAAGTCCAAAAAAATATTTTATTTTTCTGCATTCATAAACAAGAGAACAAAAAAACCAAAAATATTTTTATTTCTAATTATTTTTTATTTTCTGCATATCAAAATTCAAAAAAATAATTTAAAATTGAAATAAATTACATGAGATGAGGATATCATTTTTACTTTCGATAGCTCTGTTAAGATGAAGTGTGATAGTAACCGAAATGACGGTCTCATTATAATCAATAATAAGAATTATCTTTTCAAGACCTTTAAATGTTTTCAATATGATCCAACATACGGGTCAGATAATTTTTACAACAGAAGTGTGGGATGGAAAAATGAATAGTGTTTTGATAACAATTTCCTCTAATGCCTTAAAAAGAACCAAGATCATGGAGTGCCGGTGTCGATGGTGTTAGAGGGAGGAAGTGTAGCAACTTTATCTATTGGGGTGAGGTCGGTCAGAAGGTCATGGGGAGTACCGCAGTGGTACACAAGACGACAGAGAGGATCTAATAAGTCCGGATCAGACTCTAGACTGCTCTGAGTCGGCTGAATCTCTACGCCAACAAGCGTTGTTCAGAGTTGGAGTTTCAAGAGGGAGATATGTTCATCTTGAAGGTGTTCCCTTGGAAGGATGTGATCCGGTTCTAGAAGCGGGGCAAACTTGGCCCTAGGTATATCGGTCCTTTCAGAGTTATAGCCCGGGTGGGCAGGGTTGCATATCGATTGGATCTTCCAACAGAGCTCAACCAGATCCACAACACTTCTCAGGTTTCTCAGCTGTAGAATTTCTTAGTGGATGACTCCACGATTGTACCTTTAGAGGATATTCAGATTGATGACAGCCTGAACTACATCAAGAGACCGGTAGTCATTCTCGATAGGAAGACAAAGGAGCTGAGAAACAAGAGGGTCGAGCTGGTGAAGGTGTAGTGGCAACACTTCCAGGCTCGGAATGAACTTGGGAGCCAGAGGAGGAGAATAAGGAGCATTACACAGAGCTATTTGAGACAACAGACTTCGAGGACAAATTTTGAAACAAGTGAGGGAGAATTGTAACGTCTAGTTCCTGGTATGCATTTAAATTATAAAGTTATTCATTTTTGTAGAGCCACTCGACGAGTTGGGAGCCCCACACTTATCGAGTAGAGACCAGAAGTGACACATGTTTTAAGTAACCTACTCGACGAGTTGAGAGCCCTCAACTCGACGAGTAGGGTTGTTAAAATGAAACCTTAATTTTTGGGTTTTTGCACCCTATTTAAGCATCTTAATCCCCACATGTTGGCCTCATTTCCAGCCTCCAAGTCCCAAACCCTAGATTCAGATACCCTAATGCATTTTGAGCTTGTGATCCATTTTTGAGTGAAACTTTGTGTGTGTTGAAGCTTGTGAAGGAAGGAGAAGCTTGGAAATTCAAGACGAAGCTAGTAGATCGAGAGCCTTCATTTCATTCTCGTCATTTTCTAGTAAGCAAGTATCAAACTTGCTTAGTAACTTATTAGATCTCTTTATTATCACTTTATTGGGTTTTGGTCCGAGAAGCTTGATCTTTGGGATATGGATATCCCAAGTGTGTATATAATCAGATCTGGAACCATGGAGGGATTTCATGGTATAAATGTGAAAACTTTATGGCCATTGAAGCCCCATACATTCTATAGGATGCCATTTTGGCCTTTTAAGTTCCAAAAGGCCATCCATGGAGAGAAAGGCTCAGGCTTTACGTGTTCATGTAGTGTTTAGGGTCTAAATCTATGTTTGTATACTTTAGCTTGGAGTATTGATGGCTTTAGAATCAAGATCGAGTTTTAAAAGAGTTAGGGTTTGAGCTAAACCCATTAAGTTAGGGTATTAATGGGTAAATTTGGAAACTTTACCCTTAAATGGACATTTTCAGTGTATATGAGAAGTATGAAGCTTAGATCTAACGAGTAAGGGCTTAATCCATTAAGATGGCCCAAACAGACTGAGGAACTCGTCTAGTCTATAGAGGAAATCAATGAGTTGAGTCGATTTGTCTCGATTTTGAATACGGTAGAATTCGATGAGTCTGAGGAGGGACTCGACGAGTTGACTCGCTGGATCACAACTACGAGTAGCAAGGGAACTCGGCGATTTAGAGGGACGACTCAACGATTTGAGTCAACGTGAAGTGTTGACTTTGACTTTGACCAAGCATTGACTTTGGCTTTTACCAAGCTTGACCCGTGAAGGTTTCTTGTGAAAGGAATGGTATCTAAGGGAATGTTTCTGTATATGGAGTGAGTAGTGCTGGTTGCAGGAGCAGAGATATACTACTATTTCACCCGACATTTGAGGTGAGTTTTCTCCTGTAGGAATGGTTCGAAGGCACCAATGTTGGCCCGTTTTTGTATGTCAGTATGTTCCCAACTAAGGTATGATGTCGGGCGGGGCTCGATGTAGGTTTATATGTTTTCAGGGTTTCAATATGATGTTGGGACGGTACCCAATGAATTTATGTATGCTTGTTGTCTTTTAAATTCATGGATGTGTTCTATCTGTATGTTTCCAGACTACGTTCTGATGTCAGGCTGGTTCCTGAGGAATGTTTGTAGCCCTATTTCGCAGCTTATGTCTATGTCTAACCGTTGCAGGGCAGGACCTCTCGTTGAAAGAATTATCCGATCTTAGTGATATGTAATGGTATTTGTGAGCTAGTGTGGGGGATATAGCAGGGACTTCTTTTGCAGCTGATGGCGGAGAGTGGATTGGTGATTTCCATAGGGAAAGCCTAGGAGGAGATTAGCGCGTGAAGCAGTAGTAGTAGAAGGGACTTGGTGAAGTCAAATAAGTTATTGAGGAAAGTACGAAAAGATATGGAAGGTGGTATGTGTTGGGTCTTATACAAACAATCCTATGTGTGCATGCAACCCTAGTATTGGATCTATGTTTTCACTATTAGTTATACAACTTTATGAACACAAAAAGAAACCTAGCATGCTACTATAATTTTCGAAATTCATATATAAAGCTAGAATACATACCTTTTGTTGTTATATAGCAATAACAACTAGTTCCTTGAATTTCCTTAGCTCTTGAAAGCAAGTACCACAAGTGTAGTACCTCTAATGGAGTCACAAACACCATATACAACTTGGATGAAGAGGAGAAGAAAGGAAGCTGCCCAAAAACGACTAGAAACCCTAGAGAATTAGTTGTGCACGTTTTTGGGGCTTAAGGGTCCCTTTTATACATGTAGGCTATTAGGGTTTACAACTAGGAAACCCTAATCTGACTGCTTAGGCCCTAAGCAGCCCATGGACTCCTTAAGCATATCCCTTGGACGATTTCTAATGGGCTTCCCATAGAATTCGTTCAACCTATATATTATTAGGTGATCCATAGCCCAATTATAATTATCTTATAATTACAACTTCAGTCCCCTAAGTTTAATTAATCTCTTTTAACCACAAAATTAATTCTTAATTAATTCTTGACCAATATTAATTAAACAATATGATTTCTCCTTTAATATATTATTCTCATAATATATTAATAAATCATATTTAAACCTTTCTCTCCTTAAATCATCCTACATATTGCTATGGGGAAGGAAACCCAAAAGGACCATGCTCATAATCGGGTCAAGTACATACCAAAACAGTTATGGACTTAGACACTAATCCAACAGTCTCCCACTTGGATAAGTCTAATAACTATTTTCCGTATGACTTCAGAACCTGATCAGCTATCGTAGCTTTCAAAAGCCTTTGTCAACTCTGACCTTATCAGATAGCGTGTCCTCTAGATAAGGGATTATATATTCCTCCATTCTCAAGATATTGTATAGACAAAAGACATGAATTTCAATCATTCTCTCTATACTATTTCCCGACTTCCGATTCATGAGGACTGATAACAGACTACAATTGAACACATCAACTTAGTCCCGGCTTGGCCAAGCGCTTAGGTGTCATCACTAAATCATCGAGAGGCTCACATATATCGCTTTTATCCCACTTTGGGTAAAAGGAATGGATAAACTTCGACTCAAATGCTCGCTTGCATTTACTGATCGAATCACACACAACAATAAGTTTTATAACACCAAGTTACTGGTGCGTTTACTTATTATCAATGTGTAACTGACCAACAAATAACAACTCACACGTCTCGGTTTCAAGAATATACAATATTGTCGTCTCACTAATCACTCGTGATAAACCGTGAAGTGATCCAAGTGAGCATGGGTTTAATCCAATACTTTAATCTTATCAAAGCACTCACGAACTCTGCAGCAAACTTGTGCCATGTCTAAACACTTCAGACAATCTACAGACAGATTCATGACAGTCTTTATTCATACCTACTCCCAACGTATGACCAACTGTGGATGTTTGAATAACCTAGTTATTCTGGAAGTCAAAACATGCAAATTGAAACATAACAACAATACTTAATCCTATATGGCCCCAAACTTGTGAGAGTAAATAAAACCCTTCTATTTATCCACCATATTGATTACTCATTATTTATCATTTAATGTTTCGGATAATCAACTCATTGCTTGAATTACAACAACAATTGTCCCATGCTCTAAGCATGCACACCGTGTTTCCTATGGTCCATGCTTTGTGAAATAGATCAATTGAACACATTTCCAATCATTCTCATTTCACAACTCCAAATCCATTTTCATAAGTGTAAGAATATCAAATTCTCGTTACTTATAGAATATGCTAGATCTTAACACTTTATGCAACGATCCCTTCATAATGTCAATGCACTATTGCCAATGATATTACAAAGTCTTCTATCGGAGATTGTTACAAGACAATTCCTTAGATATGATGTCTCTCACTCAAAGTACATTCCTTTGAACATCCTTTTGCATAAAAGTTTCTAATCTAGATTTTCAATATTTACTTCCTAATATGAACACGCTTCCATATTACCCTCATGACAACCCATTCTTAATAGAATCTTTTCTATTTGTAATGATGTCGATATGGTCCATCCAATATGGAAACATTTCCATATTTTTTCAATACTATACTTCCAACTACTCACAAGCGACCAATCCTCGTCGAACTTTGGATTGTCCTTTGATAGTTGTTTAATTATTTTAGTCAAAACCAATTCTAGTCCCTTTTTTCCCTCTAAATGCGCTAGACATTTGGAAAATTTTAGAATGGTAAAATACTATAGCATTTGCAATCGATCCTATACCCGAAGCGTATGGGACACGATGCATAATGTCCTACATAAAGATATGATACTTTACCAATCTTTTGCCATAATATTTTATGTGTCATGTTCTCATAATTCGAACTATGAATAGGGATGCCGTAATCATAATCGTTTTAAGAACACACAATGTATCCTTTGACTGAAAATATTAAAATTTCTTAATCTAAGCTTTAGATTTTGAAACAGAGTATAATATTCTCTCCCTTAATTATAGCAAAACAACTTTTCAACCCATGCAACTTTGCAAATTGAATCTTTGTTTTTCTATAATTAATATTGCTAACTTGCAATACTTTCCAAAATAATCATACAATCATAACTTTTATGCTCCCACTATCATGATGATTACTATAAAACATAACACTTATGCTCCCACTAGCTTTGACATGTATTCATAAACATCTTAACTTTCAGAAAGACAATAACTATTGAATTTCTTCAGTCCATGTTTCTAATACTTAGTGCTTTGATAATCTTTTATCAAGGCTTCTTGAACTTATACACCTTTGCCTTAGATAGTTCATATGTGTGTCTTAACAATTAAGACTAATTGCCAAATCTCACAATTCAAATTATGGAAAGGGATACCGTAACCATGATCGAATTCGAGAATGCAATTTTACAATCACTATCTTCTTAAAATCTTTCTCAGTGAAAGCATTTCCTCACAATCATTTTCATGAAGGAGGAAATCTTATGACACTTAGATTTAAGTGGTGTATTTGTTCCTATCCATGTGAATTTGTTAAAACCAAAGTTTATGACAAATTCAAACTCATATGGACTGACCTTTCTTAATCTTGATTTCTTGCCTTATGGTAGCACAGCTGCCCACCACGTCTTCCAAGTAGTTAAGCAGCTCACCCTTTCTTATCAATGTACTTTCATTGATCAAGGTCCTTGCTTTTTATGCATTCAAATGAGAATTCATAGAACTCACATGCATAATTAACTCGAGTGTATTGGCACAGGATCAAAATAATGTCAACATGATAGGTTGTAAACCTCAACTCGTGCGCTAGTGATGATCGATAAGGTTTATTTGATTTGTTCTTGAAACTTTTTCAAAACATTAAAACTCCCACTGACCTCTTGACATATATGATTCTCTTTGTCAAGAAACATTTCTTGACAATCAAATATTCAAGAGTCAGTGCAGTCATTATCAAGACAAGAACACTTCACAAGTTGGTCCTAGTTGGTCTTTGTCTTATCCAAGACATCACAACTTACCAATCTCAAATGTACAAGAATAAGAAAACTTTTCCAAGTTCCATATTTGATTAGTGTTATAAACCTACTTAAAACTTTTCACTCAATGTCACAATCTTGACTCTAAGACTTGATATTAGAACGAAGTATGACTGACTTATTGATTTAACCATTTC
This sequence comes from Lactuca saligna, assembly GCF_052625555.1. NCBI lineage: Eukaryota > Viridiplantae > Streptophyta > Magnoliopsida > Asterales > Asteraceae > Lactuca > Lactuca saligna. The sequence continues at coordinate 195,919,915 of NC_136419.1, read as the reverse complement.
TACAATACTTGATACCTCTTCTTAGACATGCAATTGCACTAAGACTCACTTAGAGGATCTATTGAGACATGGTTCTTAATCTTTAAGACTTATCATAAAACACAATAAAAGGTACTCTCCCTTCTTCTTAGAATAGAGAAACTTTTATCTTTCTGCCTACTTGATTCTTCTTTATTCGTTCTACTATTCATTGAAACTTTTTCAATCAACTCAGAATTATACTTAATCTTATAGGTATAATCATATTTACTAAGCTTTAGTAAATCATGACGAATATCTTTGTCACTCTTGTGGTGGACTTGATCAACACACAACCTTGTGTACTTGATCTCCTTATCCTTCAATTGACACTTTGCCAAAGAATTAGTCTAAGTTTCCCAAATGTGAAGGTTTTTCATTCATCATACAATACACATTGCATGACTCCAAGTTTCTATCCAATTGAAACTTGGGCGATGAGAAACTCTCCTTACTTGGTAAACTCTTGACACTTCCACAAATAATACAATTAAGAATCAAATCCATTATTGCTAATAATAGAAACATTCAAACATCAATTTTTCATGCATGCCATCGCAAGGATAAATAAATAAGATAAAATCAAAATTCATTTTATTGCGGAAAAAAAAAATTTGTCCTTACAATGTAATTCAATTGAAAAACTATGTTGTTACATATTTCATAACAATCTATTCTAACTCCAAGTAGTAGCTCAAGAATCCATTCTTCAAGTAATGCGATCGAAATCCATTTCTTCATGATTAGATTCAGCTCACTTCTTTTCTCAAGCTTCCTCTCTTTTCTTCGATCCTACAAAACATCAAAATGTAATCTTATCACAACATGTATTAAGAATCTAGAATAGGAACTCAAAAGAGTTAGATAATGGATTTTACCTGAAGTAGAGCCATACGTCTTGACTCTCCCATCTCTTAGATCTCTCAGGTAGTTAGGGCAGCTTCGTCTCCAATGCCCCTTCTCTTGGCAATAAAAGCAAATGGACTCCTTTGGCACAGCACATCGGAAAATCACAGACTTAGTTCTTTCTGGACTTCCAATGTTGCCAGTGTCCATTGAAGTTTGGTAGTTTGATTCACTAGACAAATTTGCTTGACCAGCACGCCAAACCATTGTTGATTCAGCAGCTATAAGCAAATAGGTGAGATCAATTAGGGTCACGTCGTGGTCCATCATATAGTACTCTCTAACGAACTCACTATATGATTCAGGAAGTGACTGAAGAACCCAGTCAACAGCCAACTCACATGAAATCTCGACACCCAACATGTTTAACCTATCAATGTATGACTTCATCTCTAAGACGTGCGCACAAACAGGTTTCCCATCTTCGTGTTTACTTGCCAAAAGGGCTTGAGTGAGCTTGAAATTTTCAAGCCTTTGAACTTGTGGGTCAGGGAGAATAATTGGAGGAGGTGGAGGAAGTGAAGCATGACTCTCATTTCCTTGATCGTATCTCGGAACGTCATCTTCATTTGGAAAGCTTGTTCCAAAGGATTTGGGAAGACCATTGTAAGATTCGGACATCTACAAAACGGGAGAAAATTCAAGTTACGTTGATTACAATTCTTGATGCAACACCCAAATGAAACATCAAGCTAGGATCCAACACAATACTCTACAACCTAGAAGAGGGATGCCATAATCTAGTTGCAGAATATTTGAAGGTAGGTAAATCACGATTTACCAATTTCCACCATGAAAAACGAAAAAGAAGTTTAAGTTTTAAATGAATTGAAACTCCTAGATCTTTTGAGACTCATTGAACTCTTCAATGGCATGTTTAATCTCGATTATCCCCTACTATTCGTGACTGGGATGCCGAGGATCACAAACAAGGTGTAAATAACCATACGAATCACGTGGTGCACCCAATGCTACCATCACCTAATCAATGTGCTGGTTAGCCACACACGCTCCATTGATCTATGATAAGCATCGAGCCACCCTTTGCCACCAATGTCATCCCCAAATTAGTGTGTCGGTTAACCACACACGCTCCACTAACGTTTGACAAGGGTACGAAGTGTAATTCCATGGGTTAGCATACAATTTCACATTTTGCCTAAAGTAACTATGATTTGGGAATTTGAAAAAGCATTTAGTTACTTTGTACTTCATTATACTTATAATGGAAGGTTTCTGTCCTATCCTACCCGTTCGGCTAACGACCCTCCACTAGTCAAGAGTGCGGTGAGTAAGAGTGGATACCCATTCAATCGCCATTTTATAGGCAATTTCCTTAAACACCCTTTATAGACTAGTTTCGTGAATGAGGCCTACTAACGGTAAGACTGACTTTTTAGTTATACATATATAATATTAAACTTTTAATGTTATATATAGTATAAGGGTGTATTTTACACTTTTAAAATACTAGGTGGTTTAAATTATACTTTTAACTAACCAAAATCATTATGGATTTATTAAATCTCTTTTAATTATACACTTAATTAATTTAATAAAACCATAAGGGTTTAATTTGAACTTTTCAAAATCAGGGTTTTGGAATTTAGACTTTCAAAATTAACTTTTAATCAACAATTTCAATTCCAAAACTTGAGGGCAAGTTTTGAAACTCTTCAAAACAATTAGGTTTTAATCTCACTTAAAATTTTCGAATTTAAGACATTTAAATTAAAATTTTAAATATTAAAACTCTTGATTTAATAATTACCATAAATTAAACAATTAATTTAAATTATTAAATCACAAGGGATTATCTAGATCATGAGGATAATTACCAATTATACATCTAAGATATCCTAATCCCTTGAATCCCTCTCTAAATCTCGAAAATAAGGGATGGGATAATTCAAGATCTTTAATTACCATATTTAACAATTAAAAGATAATTACAAGATATGGGATTATCCAAATCCCTAAACTTTAGGATCTAACCTTGGGGAAGGAGGTAATTTCGAAATCCAAGGGTTGGATAACCCTAGATTTCAAAATCTTGGAGGCTAAGGAAAGGATTTGGGAAACCCTAGCAAAAATCGCCATCTAGGGTTTTGCAACCCTAATTGCGAAAATTACCAAGCCTTAGGGTTTACTTGCCATAAACCCTAATTTGTCAAATTCATAATATGTATCAAATCCAATTGAAAACAAAAAAACCAATGGCTCTGATACCACTGTTGGGTCTTATACAAACAATCCTATGTGTGCATGCAACCCTAGTATTGGATCTATGTTTTCACTATTAGTTATACAACTTTATGAACACAAAAAGAAACCTGGCATGCTACTATAATTTTCGAAATTCATATATAAAGCTAGAATACATACCTTTTGTTGTTATATAGCAATAACAACTAGTTCCTTGAATTTCCTTAGCTCTTGAAATCAAGTACCACAAGTGTAGTACCTCTAATGGAGTCACAAACACCATATACAACTTGGATGAAGAGGAGAAGAAAGGAGGCTGCCCAAAAACGACTAGAAACCCTAGAGAATTAGTTGTGCAAGTTTTTGGGGCTTAAGGGTCCCTTTTATACATGTAGGCTATTAGGGTTTACAACTAGGAAACCCTAATCTGACTGCTTAGGCCCTAAGCAGCCCATGGACTCCTTAAGCATATCCCTTGGACGATTTCTAATGGGCTTCCCATAGAATTCGTTCAACCTATATATTATTAGGTGATCCATAGCCCAATTATAATTATCTTATAATTACAACTTCAGTCCCCTAAGTTTAATTAATCTCTTTTAACCACAAAATTAATTCTTAACCAATATTAATTAAACAATATGATTTCTCCTTTAATATATTATTCTCATAATATATTAATAAATCATATTTAAACCTTTCTCTCCTTAAATCATCCTACATATTGCTATGGTGAAGGCAACCCAAAAGGACCATGCTCATAATCGGGTCAAGTGCATACCAAAACAGTTATGGACTTAGACACTAATCCAACAGTATGGGCCCATACTACTGAAAGTAAAGGATCCGTACTCGAAACAAGGAAGACTGAGATGAATCCAGGGAACTTGTAGTGTGTGTGATCCCTCGATGTATGATGAGTATTCTGATGTTTGTTATGATGTATTTTCAGTATGGTGATGCTATGGACTAGGAAAGTTGGCACTTCAGGCACCGGTGAGGGTTCAGCTCGGGTTGTGGAGCCGAGTAGCTTAATGAGTAGATGATAGGATTCATTTCATCTGAGGTAACGTTTAGTATCATTGACAAGACTCCTATGATTTTCGGTATGATCAAGGATGGTATCTTGGATCTTTTGAATATGAGAGTGAGTGCATTCTGCATCGAGGTGGCGGCCATGATGGGGTTGCGTACGCTGACGTTCATCGAGTTCAGAGATTATAGAGCTTCAGATCATCATGGGGATCGAGACCTAATTGCTAGCGGCAGGTGGTTGGCAGATGTCACCAATGCTTTTCGCACCAGCAGATGTCCCGAGGGGGATAAGGATCGACTTGCTTCGTGCCTCCTGGAGGACAGGGCACGAGATTGGTGGGAAGAGGTTGGGAGAGCTATTGGATATGATACTTCTATTGATACGATGACTTTGAGTGATATCTCGGCTAGGTTCATGGCCGAGTTTGCACCTGTGATTGAGGTACAAGAGCTTGTGATGGAGTTCCAGGATCTCCAACAAACTATGAAGATGGTGGCCGAGATCACCGCTATGTTTGGGGAGAGGGCCCTTCTCATTCTACAGTACATGGCAGACGAGGAGATGAAAATGCTCGATATAAGGAGATGCTATGGAGTGATATCCGCCAATTTGTGAGCCGATCTAGCTGTAATACGCTGGAAGATATGATTGCTAAAGCTCGGGAAAGGGAGTTGGATTTAGAGATGGAGAGGAAGAGGAAACCAGATGGGGTTCAGACAGGTAGTTCGGCAAAAAGCCCAAGGTATCATATCACAGATCAAGGAGCTAGCAGGGCCGCAATTAGTGTGGAAAGTGTGGCAAGATACACGAGGGGGCGTGCAGGGAGGGGAGTTCAGGCTGCTTCAAGTGCGGTCGGATTCGTCATATGAGAAGGGATTGTACTGCTACCACCACCAACACAGCAGTTTCAAATATGATTTGCTTTCAGTGCAATCAAAGGGGGCACAAGAGGGCCCAGTGTCCGAGTTTAGTAGAAGCATGATAGTTGGTGGCAGCTACTCCTGCTACGTTGAGGATTACAAACGGCTATCAGGGTTCGGGTAGAGGTGCCTACGACGAGGAGCCAGGCTTTTCAGCTTACTGCGGAGGAGGCACGTGCAACTCCTGATGTTGTGATAGGTATGTATTCTCTCCTTATCTCTTTATTTATATTGATTGTTTCTTATGTTTACCCGTTTTATTGTAGGATCGTTCTTAGTGAATGGTATATCAGGTCTGGTATTGTTTGATTCAGGAGCTACCCGATCTTTCGTGTTGTTCGCACTTAGCAAGCAATTTGTTGTAGCTCCGAGGGAGCTAGAATATCCACTGGATGTAGAGAGAGCAGATGATAGGACCATTTGGGTTGCAAGGGTTCATTGGGGATGCACACTATATTTGTTCGACAAGCAATTTTCCGTGGATTTCGTCCCCATTCCCCTGTGGGGGCATAAGGTTATAGTGGGTATGGACTGGTTGAGCCCCAATGGGGCAGTAATTGACTATGAGCAGTAGCTAGTTAGAGTTTGGACTCCTAGTGGGGGAAGGTTAGTGATTCAGGGCGAGAGGTCATAGTGTGGACGGACCTTATATTTGGCAGTGAAGGCGAGGTGCTACTTTCATCAGGGTTGTGTGGGTTATGTCGCCTATGTTATGGATACTCGGGATAAGGGTAAGGCTACTATGCATGAACATACAAACTAATACAAATCTTGAAATTATGACAATTATCTTAGAAATTGGATTAACATGAACATTACCACATCAAAAACAAGTTTATAAGTCCAAAAACATCTTAGGATAATATTCCTAGTCAAATTCCAGACAAAACAATCGAATATATGCTGTCAAGGGGTGCAACTCATCGAGTGCATGAACCATCTCAGCGAGTTGGATGCATTTTGCCTTGGACTCGGCGAGTCCATTCATGGACTCGGCGAGTCTGCTGTGCAGACAACATCAAAACTCGATTTTTCAGCTACTTTTGCAAGTATAACAAGAAAACAAGCCTAGGCTCTAATACCACTGTTGGGTTTTTGAGCATTCTAACACTCATAAGTGTACATGCAACCCTAAATACCTTGGATCTATGTTTTCTCTATTATACATGCAAATATGAATATCCAAGGTATTATCCTAATCTAGCTTACAAAACAATGAATATAACAAGATAGAATGCATACCTTTTTGATGTAGAATGTTCTCAAGAAGATTGAGTGCCTAGTGCCCCAAGTGTGACACCTCAAGTGCCTTACACAACACCAAATATACTTGGAATAACTTGAGAGTAGCTTGAACACTTCTAAAATCGACTAGCCCTTCACTCTCTCACTTAGGGTAAACCCTAATTGTCAAGAATTTCCATTTCCTTGAATCCATGGGTTCAAATACACCATGGAGCATCGTATGGGCTTTAGCCCAAGTTCATAATCCATGGGCATTAGCCCACTATACAAGTATAGATGATTTACACAATCAACCCATATATTTAATTAGTCTTCTTTTGATCACTTAATTAATTCTAGATTAATTCTTGATCAATACTAATCAAATAATCTTATTAATATATATTATAACTTATAATATATTAAGAAACCTTAAGTGTTATTTCTCTCATTATAGTCTATCCAAATGCATGATGCCATGCAACCCAAATGGACCATGCCGAGTCGGGTCAAGTCTTACCAATTACAGTTATGGACTTAGACATTAATCCAATAGTCTCCCACTTAGATAAGTCTAAAACTATTATTGCGTATGACTTCAAGAACTAATTGGCAATCGTAGCTCTCAAAAGCTTCCGTCGAAATCTGACCTTGCCAATGATCTCTGACCTTTGTCAATGACTTGTCCATTAGATAAGGGATCATATATTCCTCCATTCTAGATATCATATGGAATGAGACATGGATTATAAATCATTCTCTCTGTCCACTTGTTGTTTCCCGATTTCCGATTTATGACGACTGACTGATTGAACAAATCAAATCAGTCCTGGCTTGGCCAAGCACTCACATGTATCATCATTAAATCATCGAGGGGCCCACGTATATCGCTTTTATCTCGAAGGTAAAAGGAATGGATAAACTTCGACTCATATGGCTTGTTCTGCTACTTGTTAAATCATACACAAAGACACGTTTTATAACATCGAGTTACTAATGCATTTTCGCGCAATCAATATATAAGCAACTCATAGTTACAACTCATATCACTAGGTTTTGAAGAATATAAGATATTATCATCTCATGATCACTCCTGATAAAATCCATGATGTGATTCAAATGAGCACGTGTTGAAACCAATACTCAGAACTTATGAGCACTCATGAGTGTTGTAGCACAACTTTTTCCACCAACTTGGACCTCTACAAGCGAACCCATGATAGTCTTGATTCATATCTACTTCCAACACATGACCAACTGTGGATGGTTTAAATAACTTAGTCATTCTGGAAGAATAACCTAGTTATTATGGAAGTCAAAACATGCAAAGTGAAACACAAGAATAAATGAATCAAATATGGTATCAAACCGTATGAATATAAATAGACCACTTCTATTTATCACCATACTGATTTCGCATTATTCATTGTTTCGGTTTTATCAACTTTATACTTGAATTAAAACACTAGGTATCCCATGTTCCAAGCATGTACACTATGTTTTCCTAAACAATAGCTTTTTCATACACCAACTATGCACTCTATGTTTATCTATGATCCTTACTTTGTGAAATAAACCAATTGACTAAACTTTCAATGATTCTAATTTCACACTCCCAAATCGAAATCTTGTTAGGATTTAAATGAATGTGTACAAAGTTACAAAGACTTGTCAACAACCATTACAGGGTATTCCAATGAAGACCTACTCCGTGGGCACAAAGCCTTATGTTCAAAGTATGCATTGCTTTAAACATGCTTTTTGCACTAAGTTCTTTCTAATCTTACACAGATTGCTTCTATCTATAGAGACAACTCTATATTCCCATTTTGACTACCACTTCTGAACAAGAGTTGCCGCTTTTCATACTATGTCAATATGGTCCTTCCAATATAAACAGTAGACTTCCAACTGTCCTTGAGCAACCAATCTTTAGTAAACCTTAGATTGTCCTCGATAATTGCTTAATCACTTTAGTCATATCAAATTCTAGACATTTTCCTCCTTAATGCCCCAAGGCATTTGGAAAATTCAGAAAGAATAAATATTATAGCACAAGTAATCGATCTAGTACCCAAAGTAAATGGGACACGATTCATGATGTTTGCAATAAAGACATGGTTCTAGACTAGTCTTTTGCCATAATAATTTTTTGTTTGCCTTATTCTCAAACTTTTACTTTGAAAAGGGATGTCGTAATCATAATCGAATTTTGAGAACGCAATATATAGAATTTTCTTAATTTGAACCAATCCAACATGAAATTCATATATATATATATATATATATATATATATATATATATGTGTGTGTGTGTGTGTGTGTGTGTGTGTGTGTGTGTATATATATATATATATATATTCTTAACTAAAGGTGATTAAAATCTCAATATAAGCTCTTTAGAATGATTATAAACTCAATCTAAGCTTTTCATAATTGAAATGAAGTATAATTTCCTTTCCCTTAATTATAGCAAAACAACTTTTTCAACCCCTGCAACCTCACGAATTGAAACTTTTGTTTTCTGTAATTGACATTGCTAACTTGCAATACTTATCATAATTATCATGCTCCCACTAACATAATAATTATTAGCATAACACTTATACTCCCACTAGCTTTTACATGTACTTAGAAATCAGCTATTGAGTTTTTTTTACCAAAGTTCAGATTTCTGATACTAGATTGCTTTGATAAGACTTTATCAAAATCATACACCTTATCTTAGATAGCTCACAGGTGTGTCTAAACAATTTCATAACTGTGAAAAGGAATGTTGCAATAATAGTCTCAGCTGGTTAGACCTTTGCTATTTCTCATAAGTCCATGTTAGTGTGCCTACTAACAACTTTGAGAATGCAAAGATTACCATCTACTTACAAATCTACTTAGTGGAAGTGTTTCCTCACCATCATTTTCATGAATCGGAGAGAAACCTTATGACACTTAGATTTTTATGGTGTATGAGTTCCTACGCATATGAATTTGTCAAAAACTTAGTCACAAGACACGGATTATGACAAATACAAACACACATGGACTGAAATTATGCAATTTTAAGTTCTTGCCATTTGGCAGCACAAGGGCCTGCCATAGCTTCCATGTAGCTGTGCAACCAATTGAGGAATCTAAGAACTCATATGCAAAGCCAACTTTAACTGGAATGGGCACAGAAATGACAACATGACAGGTTATACACCTCAAGTTGTGTGCTAGTGAATAATTCCAGGTTTTATTAGATTTTGAGATTTTTCAAGACCTTTAAGACACCCATTGTCCTCTTGACATATAAGACTCTCTTGTCGCATATTCAAGGGATAGTGCGGATTCTTTATCAAGACAAACACTTCACACAATTGGTCTAAGTTGGTCTCTGTTTTATCCAAAACATCACAACTTACCAATTTCAAATGTAAAGGAGTAAATAACCTTTTACTCTTACATTTGACTAGTGTTAATAAACCTTTTTTAAGATATCTCACTCAAGTTACAATCTTGGAGTATGACTCTAAGACTTGTTTTGAAACGAAGTATGACTCATCTTCTTGATTTGACCACTTCAACAATTCATAGCTCCTCTTATTAGCAATCAGAATGCACTTAGAGGATGAATTGTGATAAGGTCTCTTAATCATTAAGATGATCATATAACATGATACTAAATTACTCTCCTATCTTTTCAGATTGAAGAAACTTTTATCCTTCTGCCTAATTTGATTCTTCTCATTCGTTCTACCATACATCGAAATTTTTCCAATGTATCATAATTACACTTAAGCCTGTAAGTATAACCATATTTACTAAACTTTAGTAAATCATAACGAATAGTCTTAATGATTATTTGTGGTGGGATTGATCGGCGCACAAGACTGTGTACTCAATCCTTTAGTCCTTTACTTGACTCACACATCCATGTGAACAAGTAATTAGTCTTAATTTTCCAATGCTTGAATGTTCTCATGCATCATACTATACAACTTGCATGATTCCAAGTTTCGGTCCAATTGAAACTTGGGTGATGAGAAATTTTCTTTATTTTGTAAATTTAAACACTACCACAAATGAAAGAATCAAAACCATTTTCCATTATTTCCATCAATTGAATCATATAAACAAATATTTCTTTCACAAATGCCATTGTAAGGATACTTAATATAAATAAAACTTTTTTTTAAAACTTTGCGGAAAAACTTATCCTTAAAATCCATATGAAAACCTTTTTTATATATTCCTAAGCAATGTGTCATTACTCCTGAGTAACAGCTGCAAAATTCTGATGCGGTTGAAGTCCATCTTCGCGATCAAAAGCAGCATATACTTTCCTTAAGCTTTCTCTCCTTCTCTTTGATTCTTATAACATCTCCATGTGACTCAGTCACATTATGTAATAAGAATCTCCAATTTGGAGCTTAACAGAGTTAGACAATGAACTTTACCTGAAGTAGAGTAAAACTTATTGACTTTAACATTCTTAGGTAAGTTTGGCAGCTTCTTAACCAAAGCCCCTTCCTTTGGCAATAGAAACATATGGACCCTTAGGTAACAGTACATGGGACTATCTCAGACTTAGTCTTTCTCTTTACCGTTTTTTCAACCAAGTCGACTATAGCCAATCCCTTTCCATTGGGAAGAGAATGCTTTTCTGGATTTCCTGTGTCACTATGTCCCTTTCCATAAAGTTTTGGGAAGTTGATCTTCTAATCAAATTTTCTTTACTAGCCTTCCAAATCATTGCTTATTTAGCAGTACCAAGCAAATAGATAAGATTGTTAAGGGTCATGTCAAAGTCTGTTTCATAGGATTCCTAAAGGAACTCACTATGCAACTTTGAAAGTGATTTAACCACCAACTTTCTCAAGACTTTGACATCCAACTCTCCCAACTTGTCAATATGTGACTTCATCTCCAAGATGTGATCATACCTAGACCTTGCCTTTCTAATAGGGCATGAGTGACCTTGAGCTTGTGGGTTAGGAGAATAACTGGAGGAGGTGAAAGAAGTAAGGTTCCAAGAGATTTGGGAAGATCATAGATGTCTGAACTTAGACATCTTTTAGGACCTATTTATAACTGGAAGAGGGATTCCGTAATCCAAGTTATAAAATAGTTTAAGGTAGGTAAATGACGATTTACCAATTTCCACCAGGAAAAACGAAATATAGTTAAGTTTTAATTGGATTTGAAACTCCTAGATCTTTTTAGATTCATTGAACTTTTCAATGGCATGTTTCAATCTCGAGTGTGCCCTTCAGGTTTTGTGACTGGGATGCCGAGGATCACAAAACAAGATGTGAAGTAACCATGCAAATTACTTCGTACTCTTAAATGTTTATCACCCAACCGATGTGCCGGTAAACCACACACGCTCCACCAGCCTATGCTTAAACTTTAAGAAACCCTTTGCCTACCTTGTTAAATCAAGCTAGTGTGTCGATCAACCAAACACGCTCCACCAATCGACTTAAGCAAAGTGCCAAGTGTAATTTCATGGGTTAGCACCTTATTCACACTTTCCTAAGTAACTAAGATTGGGAATTATAAGTGCTTAGTTACTTAGTATTTATCATTAATACTTTTAATGAAAGGAGAACTTATAATCTTTGTCCTACCTGTTCGGTTAACGACCCTGCACCAGTCTAGGAAGCGGTGGGTGAGAGTGGACACCCATTAAACTGCCATTTTATAGGCAGCAACCTTATACCCCCCCCCCCTTATAGACCGACTTCGTGAAAGAGGCCTACTAACGGTAAGACTGACTTTACTCTTATACATATATATAAATATTATTAACTTATAATATTATAAAGTATAAGGGTTTAATTTTAACTTTTAAAATTCTAAGGGCTAACTTGGAATTAAAGTATTCATAAGTGAAACTTTTCAAATTCCAAAACTTGAGGGCAAGTTTTGAAACTATTCAAAACTAATTAATTCCATAACTTATGAGTTTAAAGTAGTTTTAAATAAAAAACCTTTCAAGTTCCATAACTTGAGGACAAGTTATGGAAGACTTTAAACTAATTAAGAAAAATAACTTTTTTTATTGTAACTTATGGAACTAATTAAGGTTACACTTTTAGTTTTTTTTTTATTTAATATTTAATGAAGAGACTCTTGAACCTCCATAACATGAGGCCAAGTTATGGAGTCATAAAACCATTTAATTAGAACTAGACTCTTCATTTTGTAACCTTTGCCAACTTTTATGAGTTTTATGATTCTTAAATGTGACTTTTCATATAACATGAGGACAAGTTACAAAAACACACTTTGGAATCAACTCTTAGATTAAAATGGATTGAAAACAACTTTTCACACAACTTTTCTATTAATCTAAGAACCTCATAAGAACAAGATAATTCAAATCATCAATCTTCAAGAAATTAGCATCAACATACAAACTAATACAAATCTTGAAATTATGACAATTATCTTAGAAATTGGATTAGCATGAACATTACCACATCAAAAACAAGTTTATAAGTCCAAAAACATCTTAGGGTAATGTTCCTAGTCCAATTCGAGCCAAAACAATCGAATATATGCTGTCAGAGGGTCCAACTCATTGAGTGCACGAACCAACTCGGCGAGTTGGATGCATTTTGCTTTGGAATCGGCGAGTCTGCTGTGCACACAACATCAAAACTCGATTTTTCAGCTACTTTTGCAAGTATACAAAGAAAACAAGCCTAGGCTCTGATACCACTGTTGGGTTTTTGAGCATTCTAACACTCCTAAGTGTACATGCAACCCTAAATACCTTGGATCTATGTTTTCTCTATTATACATGCAAATATGAACATCCAAGGTATTATCCTAATCTAGCATACAAAACAATGAATATAACAAGATAGAATGCATACCTCTTTGACGTAGAATGTTCTCAAGAAGCTTGAGTGCCTAGTGCCCCAAGTGTGACACCTCAAATGGCTCACACAACACCAAATACACTTGGAATAACTTGAGAGTAACTTGAAAACTTCTAAAATCGACTAGCCCTTCACTCTCTTACTTAGTACCCGATTTTGTCAAAGAATATGATCTTATATAGTTGTTACAATTAGGTTAAAGCCTAATTGTCATGGATTTCCATTTCCTCCCATCCATGGGTTCAAATACACCATGGAGCATCATATGGGTTTTAGCCCAACTTGATAATCCATGGAGCATTAGTTCACTATACAAGTATGGATGATTTACACAATCAACCCATATATTTAATTAGTCTTTTTTTGATCACTTAATTAATTCTAGATTAATTCTTGATCAATACTAGTTAAAAAATCTTATTAATATATATTATAACTTATAATATATTAACAAACCTTATGTGTTATTTCTCTCATTATAGTCTATCCAAATGCATGATGCCATGCAACCCAAATGGACCATGTCGGGTCGGGTCAAGTCTTACCAATTATAGTTATGGACTTAGATATTAATCCAACAGTACCAATCATAGAGGAGTACCCGGATGTGCTCCCAGAGGATTTTCCTGGGATGCCTTTGGAGAGGCAGGTAGAGTTCAGGATTGGCCAAGTTCCTGGTGCGGCTCTGATAGCCAAGGCACCGTTTTGGTTGGCTCCTCCCGAGATGTAGGAGTTGTCTACTCATCTGCATGAGCTGTTAAACAAGGGATTTAACTAACCGAGTAGTTCACCATGGGGAGCCTCGATCCTGTTTGTGAAGAAGAAGGAAGGTTCACATCGGATATGCATAGATTACCAGGAACTGAATAACGTAACAGTGAAGAAATGTTACCCCCTCTTGAGGATTGATTATTTATTTGACTAGCTTCAGGGTGCATTTTGCTTCTGCAAGATATCTTTGTCATCGGGTGATCACGAGATATGAGCCTGGGATGACAACTTGCCGAAGATAACCTTTCAGAGTCGCTATGGTCACTATGAGTTTGTGGTGATGCCGTTTGGGCTCATCAATTCTCTTGCCGTGTTTATGGATCTCGTGAACCGTGTGTGTAGACCGATGTTGGACCGGTCTATAATAGTATTTATATATGATATCTTGGTTTATTACAAGACTCAAGTGTAGCATGAGGAGCACCTAAGGGAGGTGTTGTAGACACTGAGGAGGGAGAGACTTTTCTCAAAGTTCTCCAAGTGTGTGTTCTGGTTGCACGAGGTATAGTTTCTAGGGCACCTTGTCAACCAGAAGGGTATTATGGTCGATCCGGACAAGATAGAGGTTATGATGCAGTGGGAGGTTCCGAGGTCTCCATCATAGATTCAAAATTTTCTTTTTCTGGAAGGTTACTATCAAAGATTCATCAATGATTTCTCCAAGATTGTTTTCCCACTGTCTCGACTGACCAAGAAGTTAGTGACATTCTGCTAGGGGCCTGAGCAGCAGGCAGCCTTCGAGACTCTCACATAGCGGCTATGTAAGGCATCGTTTCTGACTTTTTCGAAGGACGTAAATGGCTTTGTGGTTTACTGTGATGAATCGATTGCACGCATGGGTGGAGTATTTATGCAACGGGGTCACATGATAGCAAGCACTTTGAGACAGTTCATGCCTCACGAGGGGAAATACCTGATGCACGATTTAGAGCTGGGGGAGCCCTCAAGATTTGGTGGCATTACCTCTATGGGGTTCATTGTACCATTTACATGGACCATAAGAGTTTGCGGTACCTCATGGATCAGCCAAATCTGAACATGAGGCAGCGCTAGTGGTTAGATGTAGTAAAGTATTACGACTATGAGATCCTTGATCACCTAGGGAAGGCCAACGTGGTGGCTGATTCCCTACGTTGTTGAGGGCTACCAACATAATTTTGAAAACAATTATCAGCAAAGACAACAATTTCAGCCTCAATCCAGATTTCAACAACAACGAAATTTTCAGCAGCCGGGGTTTCAGCAAAATTTTCAAAATCAACATAATTTTCAGCAACCTTCACAGAAACATCCTGGAAGCTCTAGTATGTCCTTAGAGGATATTGTTAAAATTTTGGCCACAAGCACTCATGTGCTCCAGAACAAAACCAAAGCCAGTATCAAAAATCTGGAGTAGCAGGTGTCTCAACTTGCCACTTCTAATTGTCGACTGGAATCTTAACGAAAGTTACCAGGACATATAGAAAACAATCCAAAGAGTAATGTGAGTACTATTTCCTTGAGAAGCGGGGAATCATATGAAGGTCTAAGTGCATCTGAACCAGGAAACAAAGTTGAAGAAGAATTTGAAGAAGTTCTGGTAGAAGAAGGATATGTGGAAGAGACATAAAAAGGAGTTGAAGTTGAAGAGTATGAAGAGGTTTTGGTTGAAGAAGAAGCTGAAAAAGAAACTCCAACACTACCCAAGCCAATTTTGAATGAGTACAAGCCACTACCGCCCTTCCCATCGCGACTGAGGAGCATGAAACATGAGCGTCAGGAAGAGGAGATCATGGATATTTTTCGCAATGTAGAGGTAAATATCCCGTTACTTGAGGTTATAAAACACATTCCTCGTTATGCTAAGTGTTTAAAAGAATTATGCGTTTCAAAGAAAAAACTGAAATCTAATGAAACAATTAAAGCATGCTATAAATTGGGGAAGCTTAACTTTCAAAAAGCCATGCTTGACCATGGTGCCTCAGTTAATGTACTCCCATTTTCTATTTTTGAAAAATTAAAATTGGGATCTTTGCAAAATACCAGGACCATCATCCAATTGGCGGATCATTCTATAGTACACTCAAAAGGTGTGCTTGAGGATGTTCTTGTCCAAGTGGGTGAGATTATTTTTCCAGCTAATTTTTATATATAGGACATGGAAAAGTTGGACACTTCAGATGTGAGCTCTATTATTTTGGGAAGGCCTTTTATGAGAACTGCAAAAACGAAAGTTGATGTTTTTAATGGCATGATTTCAATGGAGCTTGATGAGGAAGTGGTTAAATTTCAAATTAATAATGATGATTTTCCATCTGAAAATGTTTCTATCAACTATATGGGTACCAGCAGTCCTTTGTCTTAGGGTTGCGATGAGTTTTCTAATGTCTTTGTGCAAGAAAATTTTTTAGACGGGAATTCATCTAATAATATATCCAAGGAGCGGGCGGATGATAAGCTTGGGGAGGTTAAAAAGGTTGAGATGAAATCTGCTACAGAAGAAGAATCAAATAAACATATGAAGAGAAAAAAACTTTTGGAAAAAAAGGTGGAAGTGGTGATTTCAGATACGAATCGGAAAAGAAGAAATTTGAAACGAAATGAATCTGAAAAAAAAGATTTCTGGGAAGAATAAGAAGATCAGAAAGAGAAAGAAGTCTAATCAACTAAAAGACTTATCTGATAATTATTCGGAGTCTTTCCAGTTTGTTGAACAAGTTCCACATCCACTCATATTGCCATATTTGAAGGGATCTAGAGTCACAAGAAAAAGAGTTGAGATTTAGAGACGTCCCAACCACACTAATTAATAATCTGGTTGGACAAAGTCGAGCCAACAACCTTAAAAAGGGCAGCTTTTCTGGAGGCAACCTGATGAGTAGTTTTTAGCTTTTTGCTTTCAATAAAGAGATGGTCATAGTTCCAAGAAAGGTTGGGAAAATCAGAGGATCTTCAAAGTTACTGAAATTCACATTTTTTGCCACATTGTCCACAAAATCAGATTTCTTCCAACTTATCAGGTACATTCAGTCCTAGCTACACTTTTTTCCCTTATATTCTTTACTGAGCTATTCACTCCTTTCTAAGTATTGAGGACAAAGCACCATTTTAAGCTTAGAAAGGGGATTAGTGTAAAAAAATTCATTTTTGTTTAAAATTTTAATTTTTCATTTTTTTTAGTTAAATTTATAAAAATTTTATTTTTGCATTTTGTTTTCTACATTGCATTTGCATATAAAAAATTCAAACAAGTCCAAAAAATATTTTATTTTTCTGCATTCATAAACAAGAAAACAAAAAAACAAAAATATTTTTATTTCTAGTTATTTTTTATTTTCTGCATATCAAAATTTGAAAAAATAATTTAAAATTGAAATAAATTATATGAGATGAGGATATCTTTTTACATTCGATAGCTCTGTTAAGATGAAGTGTGATAGTAACCGAAAATGACGGTTTCATTACAATTAATAGTAAGAATTATCTTTTCAAGTCCTTTAAATTTTTTGAATATGATCCAACATAAGAGTCAGATGAATTTTACAATGGAAGTGTGGGATGGAAAAATGAATAGTGTTTTGAAAATAATTTTCTCTAATGCCTTAAAAAGAACCAATATTGGATAACCCTTATCATTTTTTGAAGTACTGAACCCTATAGTTTATGTGCCTTTTGAGATTAGGAGGGAACTCTTGTTATACCCACAAAATAGTTATCATTTTGGAATTGTTGAAGATATGGTGGGCCTCAAAGTAAAATTCACGCCCAGTCGGTATGTATGTTAGAAATGGCACATCAAACAACTTGAAGAAATCTGAAATTCAAAGTCAAATCCATGTCAAGTTCAAGTCGAAATCAAGAAGCAAACAAGTTAAATCTAAAGAGTTGATCAAGACAAAGAAGACGTGTGGTATAATGAGTTTGATCCCTCGGTAGTGGAATCATAGGGGTAAGCTTGATTTTCTATCCATAATGGAGCTTACCGCGTTTACTGGACGAGTTCGGAAAAAAGGAGGGGTTGGTCAAGCTATGTTTTTATAAATGGATTTTCGTGAAATTATTTTTAAAAATACACTATTTTCACAAATTAAATTCGGCGTAAAAATTATTTGCTTGAGCGTAGTTTAACTCGTTAAATATGAAATATGAATCATTAATATAAAGTATTGAGACTGTTGTCTAGTTAGTGATTTCATTGGAGCTTCCTCGTTGTGAAATCTGATCATGTGAAAAAAAAAAGTGAAGTACTTTAGTTTATATTTTCATTTTATTTTATTTTAAATTCTTTTTAGGTCATCTACATCTTTCCATTTGTTAATAATGTTATATCCTTTTCTTACTTGAAGGCAAGTAAGGTTTAAGTTTGGGGAGATTTGTTAGATGACATTTTATGCATCTTGTAGGGTAGTTTCCATTATCATTTACCATCATATTTCGTACATTTTCTGTAGCACCTGGTTCCTGGTACGTAAATCTTATTTGAGTATTTTCCATTTTTAGCCTTGGACTCGGCGAGTCATAGGTCCAACTCGCTGAGTAGAGACGGGACCCGAGACACGTTTATGTTGGCGACTTGGTGAGTCCATATCCTGGACTCGGCGAGTCACCGCTGTTGGATGAAACCCTAAGTTTCAGTGGTTTGCACCCTATTTAATCACTCTTTCCACCCCAAGCCAGTCCCCATTCACCCTCAGAGCCCTACACCTCGTTCTAAGCCTCGTTTTTGTGGATTTGAATCCATTTGGTGTGTCCTCTTGAAGCTTGGAGTGAGTAGGAAAGGAGATCAAGAAGAAGAAGAGGAGGTCAAGCACCCTTGAGCTATATCAGAGTCTTCACTAAGGTATGGCTCATTTTCCCCATGTTTTCATGCTTATGGCCCCATTCAAGTTCTTCTTGACCCATTTTCCAAGCTTGTGTATGTGAAGGGTTCATTTTAGGCTAATTAGCCTCTAGATCTAGATGGAATCCAGCTCCAGGAGCTTGGATCCACTGCCTTTATGGACCCATGTTGCTTGTACACCCTAGATCTTCTCTTTTGGTGCATTTTGAACCCTAAAACTCTCATTGAGGAATATTTACACATAAAGTTGGAAACTTTACGTGTTATTCATGCTCTAGGAACCCAGATCTGTGAATGGCATGGACTGGAATCGAGCAACATCGCGTATATAGTGAGTGCATGGTAACGACTCGGCGAGTCGTTCATCTGACTCGGCGAGTCTGCTCGCGAGTCTCCGAGTTATCCCCTTTTCATTGTGTCGAGTAGAGTAGCGGGTCACGGGGTGTGACTCAGTGAGTTGGAAGCCGAACTCATCCATAAAGGGACTCGGCGAGTAATTGCCCTGACTCGGTGAGTTCAAGGCAACCTCCTTAGATCAAGATCAGACTCGGCGAGTTGTTCATACAACTCGACGAGTCTCAGCATAAGTGTTCATCGGATTCAGATGAACTCGCCGAGCTGTTCATACAACTCGGCGAGTAGGATGAAGGACTTGAACATCAGTTTGGATGGAGAACTCGTCAAGTCAACGTCTAACTCGATGAGTAGAAACAGAATCCAGGTCAGTCGTTTGGACATGGACTGGACGAGTTGGAGAGCCAACTCGATGAGTCGGGTCAACTGAAAGTTGACTCTGACTTTGACTTAGGGCATGATCAGGGGTAAAAGGGTCATTTTACCCAAAGGATAGTTAGCAGTTTTTGACTAAGTGTTTGGTGGGAATTACAGCCGGAATATTTCCGGAGCAGCAGCAGACAGTCGATTCCCACACAAACCAGCAGCTATTTCAAGGAGAGTTTTCCTACCAGTAGGAACGGGTCTAAGGCACCAAGGCCGGCCCGTATAGACGATATGTTAGTATTAGAGTGTGGGTCGAGCCCGTATCTCTTGGTTGAGTTGATTATCATATATGCCAGTGTGATAGAGGTGTCTATACTTGTTGTCTGTGTGATACTTATATATTATGGGATAGCGGCTGAGTGTGGGCAAGGCCCGTATCTCTCCGAGAGTGGAGTGTGGGTAGGCCCGTATCTCCCAGGTATTAGTGTGTGGGAGAGGCTCGTATCTTCCGGCTAGCGAAGTGTGGGCAGGGCCCGTATCCTCATGAGTGTGGGTGAGGCCCGTAACTCCTAGTTGAATGTTGTATGTTATGTGCTTGCATGGTATGAGGTATTATGGGGGAGCTCACTAAGCTTCGTGCTTACAGTTTTCAGTTTTGGTTTCAGGTACCTCTTCAGCTAAGGGAAAAGAGTCGGCGCGGTAGCAGCATATCACACATACGCTTTTGTTTTTCCGCACTATGGATTTTCTGGGATGTACTCTGAATTCTTATTATGATGTCACCGGTTTTCAAACATGGATTATTGTCATGAACGTTTTGTAATGATGTTTTATGTTTTAACCTAAATTAAAAATGAAATTTTTAACCGGTAATTTTGGGGTGTTACAAGTTGGTATCAGAGCCCTGGTTTGACGGATTCGGACACACCTCCGGGGGTGTCTGAACTCAAATCGAGGGATTAAAAAGATTTTCTAAAAGAAAATGTTTTCAAAAAAAATTGAGAAAAGTGTTTGAGAAAGAACGAAGTGTGTGATGTGCGCGATCGGCCGAGCTCAAGTAAGTATTACCCAAAATACCCATACAAGTTTATGTTATGTTTATCAGCTTTTGTAGAACATCATGCTAGAATAGGTATAAGGATCTAGGAGTGATGCCTTATGTGCCTGCTTTATGTGCTTCAGTATATGAAAAAATTGCATGCTAGGGTTGAGTAGACAACAGTAGGGTAACCTGTTTAGGTGATTCCTGATAGTACGATTTTAGCATTGTATGCTAGTTTAGTGCTCTCTATGAGGATAGAGTTGCTTGAGATTGTTTTCCTTATGTCCAGATGTTGTTTGCTTTGTGCTATGTGGGCTTTGAAGTGATGGGAGTTAACTGTTAGGTGAATACGTTAAAGTCACATGTGATCAGGGTTGTATAATCTCAGAGTGTTGGATTTGACTCTATTGCGTAGCTCTTGTTTGATTCCTAACCGTTGTAGGGATGAGTCCCTTACTCGAAGGATTATCCGAGCCTCATCACATGTGATTGTATTCAAGTAATAGTTAATTGGCATCACCAAGAGGCCTTCAGCAGCTGAGGACTGGGTTGGGTGGAGTCAGGGGTTTGCTAGGGTAAGCCTAGGATAAAGAGTAGTAGTGATCAGCGGTAGTGGAAGGGACCTGGTGGAGTTGAGGCAGTCCTTGAAGAAGGTATGGATAGATGTGGAAGGTAGTATGGGCCCGTACTACTGAAAGCATAGGATTCGTACCCGAACCAAGGAAGGCCAAGATAAGACCAGGGAACTTGTAGTGAGTGGGATCCCTCCAGGGGTATCAGTGTCGCTAACAATTGTTATTTCTTTGTATTTCAGAATGGTGGTACTACGCCTGAGGCCAGCAGTTGGTAGTTCAAGAGAGAGGTCGGGTTCGGGATCAGGTTCCGAGCCAGTAGATGAGAGGATGCGCGAGTTCATCGCGTCTGAGATCACCAGAGGTATCCTTGAGTCGACCCCCATTATCTTCGGGTCGATCAAGGAGGGGATATTGGAGATGACGGAGGATCGCCTCCGGGCATTCAGGAGTGATATGGCATCTAGCCAATCAGGATCTCGCACACTGTCCTTCAAGGACTTCAGGGGCAGTGGTGCGCCAAACTTTCACGGGGCGAAAGACCCCATAGCTGCTAGACGATGGATTGCCGACATTGAGTCTGCACAGATGATTAGCTTCTGCCCTGAGGGGTCGAAGGTGAGGTTCGCAACAGGGTGTTTATAAGATCGAGCTAGGGATTGGTGGGAGTCCGTGGGGGACTCATTGGGAGCCTTGGCTGTCGAGGCTATGACCTGGTCGGACTTTGCAACCAGGTTCAGGGCAGAGTTCGCGCCAGCCGTCGAGCTTCAGCAACTGGCCAGGGAGTTCTTGGATATGAGGCAGACGAAGGAGACTGTGGAAGAGATCACCACCAAGTTCCAGGAGAGGGCTTTGTTGGTGCCCCAGTATGCAAGTGATGAGGATATGAGGAGAACCCGTTATCATGACATGCTACGGGCTGACATCTGGGAGAATGTTAGCTTTTCAGCTTGCCCTACCCTGGACTCCATGATTGCCAGGGCTAGGGAAAGGGAGATCAATTTAGAGCACATCCGGAAGAGAAAAGCAGAGGAGGGGAAGGCAGTTGGGGTTTCAGGGAAGAAGCCCAAGGGATCAGATGGGAGGCCGAAAGGCCAAGGGGGACCGAGCCGCTGTGGGAAATGCGGCAGGACACATGAGGGAGCATGTCGGATGGGATCAGAAGGCTGCTACAAGTGCGGCAAGGCAAGGCACTTTAGCAGGAATTGTACTACTCCTGTTTCAGCTATACAGACATCTGAGTTGTTGTGTTTCCACTGCAACCAGAGGGTCCACAAGAAGGCCAATTGCCCCCAGTTGATAGTTTCAGCGTCAGTAAAGGCGCCATCCCCAGCGACCCTGCGGATCACGGATGGTCGGCAGGGCAAGGTAGAGGCTCCAGTGGTGAGGAGCCGGGCATTTCAGCTGACTACCGAGGAGGCACGCACTGCACCCGAAGTGGTGACGGGTATGATTATTTCCCTCTATTTTATTTATATGATGTTATGATATTGATATGTGCCTTGGTATATGTATATGTGTTAGGATCGTTCCATGTGAATGGTATCGCAGTTCAGGTGTTGTTCGACTCAGGTGCATCCCGATCGTTTGTGTCCCTTGCGCTTAGCAAGAGGTTTCCTGAGTCTTCGGGCATATTGGATTGCCCTTTGGAAGTAGAAATTGCTGATGATCGATCGGTGCGGGCATCAATGGTATTCCGGGACTGCGTATTGCGTTTGTTCGAGGAGCGCTACTTGGTAGATTTGGTTCCCATTCCGTTGCGTGGGAAGAAGGTAATCATAGGCATGGACTGGTTGAGCCCTAATGGGGCGGTGATAGATTGCGCGCAGCAGCTAGTGTGAGTCAGGACCCTAGATGGGGGAGAGTTAGTGATTCATGGAGAGAGGCCACAGCGCGGACCCGCAGTATATTCAGCAGCGAGGGCTAGATGCTACCTTCAGTAGGGATGCGCAGGATATGTCGCGTATGTGATGGATACCCGGGAGGCGAGTAATGCGACCGTGAGCGAGGTTCCGGTGGTGCGAGATTTCGCAGATGTTTTCCCAGAGGAGCTTCCTGGGATACCTTCGGAGCGACACGTGGAGTTTAGGATTGACCTCGTTCCTGGTGCGGCACCGATAGCCAAGGCACCATCTCTGCTGGCTCCTCCTGAGATGCAGGAGTTGTCTACGCAGCTGCAGGAGCTACTAGACAAAGGATTCATTAGACCGAGCAGTTCACCCTGGGGAGCCCCGATTCTGTTTGTGAAGAAGAAGGATTGGTCGCACCGGATGTGTATAGATTATCGGAAGTTGAACAAGGTAACGGTGAAGAACCATTACCCACTCCCGAGGATTGATGATCTCTTCGACCAGCTTCAGGGAGCATCTTGGTTCTCCAAGATTGATTTGCATTCGGGTTATCATCAGATCAGGGTCTGGGAGGAGTATAAGCAGAAGACCGCATTTCGGACGCGCTATGGCCATTATGAGTTCGTGGTGATGCCGTTTGGGCTCACCAATGCTCCTGCCACATTCATGAACCTCATGAACCGCGTATGCAGACCGATGCTGGATGGGTCTGTGATAGTCATTATCGATGACATCTTGGTTTATTCCAAGACTCAGGAGGAGCATGAGGAGCATCTGAGAGAGGAGTTGGAGACCCTGAGGAGGGAGAGCTTGTATGCCAAGTTCTCCAAGTGTGAGTTTTGGTTGCGCGAGGTGCAATTTCTCGGACACCTTGTCAACCAGAATGGGATTCTAGTCGATCCGGCCAAGGTTGAGGTCAGGATGAGATGGGAGGTTCCGAAGTCTCCATCTAAGATTCGGAGTTTCCTGAGATTAGCATGCTACTATTGGAGATTTATTCAGGATTTCTCCAAGATAGTCGTACCCCTGACGCGGCTGACGAAGAAAGCCGTGGTCTTTCGGTAGGGACCCGAGCAGCAGACTGCATTTAAGACCCTGAGACAGAGATTGTGCGAGGCGCCGATCTTAGCCCTGCCAAAAGGCGTAGAGGATTTTGTGGTTTATTGTGATGCGTCCATTTCAGGGTTGGGCGCGGTACTGATGTAGAGGGGGCATGTCATTGCCTACACTTCGAGGCAGCTCAAGCCTCATGAGGCGAACTACCCGATGCATGATTTGGAGTTGGGGGCGGTGGTGTTTGCCCTCAAGATTTGGCGACATTACCTCTACGGGGTTCGATGTACCATCTACACAAACCACAAGAGTTTGAGGTATCTCATGGATCAGCCGAATCTGAACATGAGGCAGCGTCGGTGGTAAAGGATTATGATTGCGAGATCCTATACCATCCAGGGAAAGCCAATGTGGTGGTCGATGCGGTTAGCTACAAGACGGTGCCGATCAGGGACGTTTGCATGAGGATGACCGTAGTGACACCCCTGTTGGAGCGAATCCGGGAGGCTCAGCAGGAGGTTATCAAGGAGGAACATCGGAAGAGCGAGCGCGTGGTGGGTCAGGTTTCCTCCTTCAATTATGATAGCCGAGGATTATTGACACTACACCGCAGGGTGTCGGTGCCATATCACGGAGGCGTGCACCAGATCTTGATGGAGGAGGCACACAAGTCCCGATTCTCTATTCATCCCGGGGCGACGAAGATGTATAGGGATCTTCGTCTAGATTATTGGTGGCCCTGCATGAATTGGGATGTGGCATGGTACATCGAGCGGTGCTTGACCTGCAGGAAGGTCAAGGCCGAACATCAGAGACCGCATGGGAAGATGCAGTCGTTGGACATCCTATTGTGGAAATGGGAAGATATCACGATGGATTTTATATCAAAGCTTCCCAGGACCGCGCGTGGAGTAGATTCGATTTGGGTCATCGTGGATCGATTGACCAAGAGTGCTCACTTTATCCTGATTCAGGAGAGTGTGTCGGCCGACCTCTATATCAGAGAGATCTTGGCGCGGCACGGGGTGCCAGTATCGGTTATCTCAAACAGGGATGTGCGTTTTACTTCCAGGTTTTGGAAGAGATTTCATGACGAGTTGGGCACTCATTTGCATTTTAGCACCGCTTTTCACCCGCAGACGGATGGTCAGAGCGAGCGGACCATCCAGACCTTGGAGGATATGTTGCGGGCGTACGTGTTAGATTTTAGTGGTAGCTGGGATACCTATCTTCCCTTGGCCGAGTTCTCATACAACAACAACTACCACGCGAGTATTGACCGTCTCCCATTTGAGATGTTGTACGGTCGGAGGTGCAGGACCCCGATATGCTGGGGAGAGGTTGGCCAGAGAATCATGGGGAGCACCGAGGTGGTGCTCAAGATGACCGAGAGGATCCAGCAGGTTCAGAGCAGGCTTCAGACTGCTCAGAGTCGGCAGAAAATTTACACCGACAAGCGCCGATCCGACCTGGAGTTGCAGGTTGGGGATATGGTTCTTCTGAAGGTGTCGCCTTGAAAGGGCGTAATTCGATTCAGGAAGCAGGGCAAGTTGGGCTCGAGGTTTATTGGGCCGTTCAGGGTTGTAGCCCAGGTGGGCAAGGTGGCGTATAGGCTGGACCTGCCAGTCGAGCTTAGCCAGATCCACAGCACCTTCCATGTTTCTCACTTGCGGAAGTGCCTAGTGGACGATTCAGCAGTGGTGTCGTTAGAAGATATTCAGGTTGATGGCAGCCTGAATTACATTGAGCGCCCATTCGCAATCCTCGACAGGAAGTCGAAGGATTTGAGGAACAAAAGGGTGGAGCTAGTGAAGGTGCAATGGCAGCACCGTAAGGGTTCGAAGTGGACTTGGGAGCCGGTGGAAGAAATGATGGAGCATTACCCCGAGCTGTTCCAGGATCGAGCAGCAGACTTCGAGGACGAAGTCTAAAATAAGTGTGGGAGATTTGTAGCACCTGGTTCCTGGTACGTAAATCTTATTTGAGTATTTTCCATTTTTAGCCTTGGACTCGGCGAGTCATAGGTCCGACTCGTCGAGTAGAGACGGGACCCGGGACACGTTTAAGTTGGCGACTCAGCGAATCCATATCCTGGACTCGGCAAGTCACCGCTGTTGGATGAAACCCTAAGTTTCAGGGGTTTGCACCCTATTTAATCACTCTTTCTGCACCAAGCCAGCCCCCATTCACCCTCAGAGCCCTACACCTCGTTCTAAGCCTCGTTTTTGTGGATTTGAAGCCATTTGGTGTGTCCTCTTGAAGCTTGGAGTGAGTAGGAAAGGAGATCAAGAAGAAGAAGAGGAGTTCAAGCACCCTTGAGCTATCTCAGAGTCTTCACTAAGGTATGGCTCATTTTCCCCATGTTTTCATGCTTATGGCCCCATTAAAGTTCTTCTTGACCCATTTTCCAAGCTTGTGTATGTGGAGGGTTCATTTTAGGCTGATTAGCCTCTAGATCTAGGTGGAATCGAGCTCCAGGAGCTTGGATCCACTGCCTTTATGGACCCATGTTGCTTGTACACCCTAGATCTACTCTTTTGGTGCATTTTGAACCCTAAAACTCTCATTGAGGAATATTTACACGTAAAGTTGGAAACTTTATGTGTTATTCATGCTCTAGGAACCCAGATCTGTGAATGGCATGGACTGGAATCGAGCAACATCGCGTATATAGTGAGTGCATGGTAATGACTCGGCGAGTCGTTCATCTGACTCGGCGAGTCTGCTCGTGAGTCTCCGAGTTGTCCCCTTTTCATTGTGTCGAGTAAAGTAGCGGGTCACAGGGTGTGACTCAATGAGTTGGAAGCCGAACTCATCCATAAAGGGACTCGGCGAGTCATTGCCTTGACTCGGTGAGTTCAAGGCAACCTCCTTAGATGAAGTCAGACTCGGCGAGTTGTTCATACAACTCGGCGAGTCTCAGAATAAGTGCTCATCGGATGAAGATGAACTCGCCGAGCTGTTCATACAACTCGGCGAGTAGGATGAACGACTTGAACATCAGTTTGGATGGAGAACTCGTCAAGTCAACATCTAACTCGATGAGTAGAAACAGAATCCAAGTCAGTCGTTTGGACATGGGCTCAACGAGTTGGAGAGCCATCTCGGGGAGTCGGGTCAACTGAAAGTTGACTCTGACTTTGACTTAGGGCATGATCAGGGGTAAAAGGGTCATTTTACCCAAAGGACAGTTAGCAGTTTTTGACTAAGTATTTGGTGGGAATTACAACCGGAATATTTCCGAAGCAGCAGCAGCAGCAGACAGTCGATTCCCACACAGACCAGCAGCTATTTTGAGGTGAGTTTTCCTACCAGTAGGAACGGGTCTAAGGCACCAAGGTCGGCCCGTATAGACAAGATTTTAGTATTAGAGTGTGGGCGGAGCCCATATCTCTTGGTTGAGTTGATTATGATATATGTCAGTATGATAGAGTTGTCTATACTTGTTGTCTGTGTGATACTTGTATATTATGGGAAGCGGCTGAGTGTGGGCAAGGCCCGTATCTCTCCGAGAGTGGAGTGTGGGCTAGGCCCGTATCTCCTAGGTATTAATGTGTGGGTGAGGCCCGTATCTTCCGGCTAGCGAAGTGTGGGCAGGGCCCGTATCTTCATGAGTGTGGGCGAGGCCCGTAACTCCTAGTTGAATGTTGTATGTTATATGCTTGCATGGTATGAGTTATTATGGGGGAGCTCACTAAGCTTCGTGCTTACGGTTTTCAGTTTTGGTTTCAGGTACCTCTTCAGCTAAGGGAAAAGAGCCGGAGCGGTAGCAGCATATCACACATACGCATTTGTTTTTCCGCACTATGGATTTTCTGGGATGTACTCTGAATTCTTATTATGATATCACCGGTTTTCAGACATGGATTATTGTCATGAACGTTTTGTAATGATGTCTTACGTTTTAACCTAAATTAAAAATGAAATTTTTAACCGGTAATTTTGGGGTGTTACATTTTCATTTCATTTATTTAAATATATTGTTTAGCTCATGTCTTTTGTTAGAATTCTTGTATTGCTCATGTTTTTATGTCGATTTCAGATAGTTCAACTGAAGCAGTGTTTTGGGAGCAGTTGGATGCGTATTTGGAACTTATGGAGTATGTTGAGGAATGATTGAAAGATGTTTTGGTCATGAAACATTTGATCGACACACGAAGATAGAATCTGCAATCTAAAGTTAAAGGATGTTGTTGGCGGCTTTGACCCCCTGTCAGTATTTTGACCATATCTTGAGAACTAAAAACTCTGATTGACGCGTTTCAAAATGATCTAAAAAATAGATGAAATTTCGGACCACTTAGTAACAACATGTGATCGCATGTTGCCTTTATGCGATCGCATGGAGCCTTTATGCGATCGCGGGTTAGGTCGCAGCATGGATTCAAGGTTGGTTAGTGCCAAAAATTCATCCGGGAGTGAAAACTCAATACATGCGATCGCAGGTTGTGTACATGCGATCGTAGGTTTTCCAAAAAGTGCCAAAATAGCATCCTACTTCATTAAAAATTCGGAGACGTGTTTTCTTCAAAACCTGCGATAGCAACTTTGATACATGCGATCGCATGCGCGTCGTTTTTGCTATTGGACATATAAATAGACCCTGATAGTATTCCAGTAACCTAATTTGGCGATTCCATATGTACCAGATGACGAAAATACGATTTTGGAGGCGTTTCTTCTCCGATTTCAACGATTTTTGAAGATCTGAAGACTATGGATCATCTCCTTCAATTAGAATAGTAAGACTAGTTGTTTGATGTCTCTTTTCATTTGTTTTTATTAGATTTTAGCCATGTCTGGCTAAAACCTTAGTTTTAAGTTCCGCAAAGACAACTACTTTTCATGTGATTAATCATTAGATCATGTTTTCGATTTGTGTTACTATGTAGATTCTTTAGTTTTGTTCCTAATGAATGTTTGATTTTGATTCTTGTTAGTCTGATCAACTAGCTAGGGTTTTTATCATTCCAGTTAATCAGTTATAGAATACGTAATTGTTCTAATTAATTGGTAATAAGTAACAAGTAATAAATCGGTTTTGTGTTTGGAATTTGATTTTATTATAAACTGTATAAATCATTATTTTACGCTTCTGAGCCTGTGAGAAATATTGGATATTGATGGGAATTTTACAAAGAACTTAATGCAATTTTTGTAATTTAATTAAGAGCTTGTTTTACAACAGATCAATGTATACCTTATATGACAGAGAAACTAAAAAATGACAATGTGAGGCGGAAACTTGTGGAAAGAATTAGGCGGGGTTATTGAATGTTGTCTGATAAGTCTGCGATTTAGCGTTGATTTATCTAACTGGGACCACTAAAAATGAGAATTTTTTTCATCTTCGCCTATGAAGGTATTACAAAATAAGGGTTTATGAATTCGGCTATGGAGGTTTCGAGACAAAAGTGGCGCGCAATGAAAATATTAGAAAAAAAATGATGAAAATCATAAGAGGGAAAACCTTATGGAGCGCTTTAGGTATTTTTTTCGGGTGATTAATGTGAGCGGAGATTGGAGATCTTAATTGATTTATTTTCTGAGGCGGCCTAGTTTCTTTTGATGCAGTTGTATTTTTTGCAGCGGTTTAGTCAATTTTTTGAGGCGTTGTTGTAAAATTTTTTAGGCGGTTTGGTCAAATTTTTGAGGCAGTTTTTACATTATTTTTGTTTATATTTGATGAGGCGCTTTCTATTTATTTTGATTTTTTTTTTTATCATTACAAAATTAAAAATTAAGGCTTTATGACTCAATATTACAATTACAATTTCTTTTTTGAAATTAAAATGTATATTATTACAATAGATTAAAGATAGTAATTTATAAAAATTATATTGTTTTTCCTCTTGGTTTATAAGGAGGATGTATGACCTTTTCTTGATCCCTTGTGCTATAAAGAACTTGACTTCATGATCACTTTTCAATATATATTGGTAACACTATGTTTTCCCATTTTACTAATGGATAGTAACTTAGGTGTAAAAGTGAGGATCCAATTATCACCAATTTCGAATCAATCATCTCCTACGACACTCCTTGAGGAGCAGGCGGTACACCATAAATTCCATAGATTCACAACATGTTATAAGGTGGATATCTGACTCTTCTTGACCCATTGTGCTATAAAGAACAAGACTTCATCATCATTCTTCAACATATATATAAGGTATATGGTTTAGAGTTTAAGGGTTTAAGGGTTTAAGGTTTAGGGTTTAGCGTTTAGTGTTTAGGATTAGCTTTTAAGGTTTAGTGTTTAGGGTGTAGGGTTTAGGGTTTCGGGTTTAGGGTTTACGGTTTAATGATTATGGGTTGGTGTTTATGGTTTAGGGTTTAGCGTTTAGGGTTTACAGTATACTGTTTATGGATTTGAGTTGGATTTTTAGGTTTAGGGTTTTCGGTTTAAGGTTTAGGTTTTATCGTTTATGGTTTGCGTTTTAGGGTTTAAGCATTTAGCATTTAGTGTTTAGTGTTTAGGGTTTAGCCTTTAGGGTTTATAGTTGATGGTTTACTGTTTATGGATTTGAGTTGGAGTTTTGGGTTTAAGGGTTTAGGGTTTCGCATCTATGGTTTAGGGTTCAAGGGTTTGGGGTTTAGGTTTTATGGTTTCGGGTTTAGTGTTTAGGTTAGCGTTTAAGGTTTGGCGTTTAGGGTTTAGGGTTTAATATTTATGGTTTATGGTAGAGGGTTTAGGTTTAGCGTTTATAGTTTATGGTTTGGGGTTTAGGGTTTAAGCATGTATGGTTTAGTGTTTAGGGTTTAGGATTTATGGTTTACGGTTTACTGTTTATGGATTTAAGTTGAAGTTTTGGATTTAAGGTTTTATGGTTTATTGTTTATGGAAAAATAAGGACATTATTGTTATTAATATATCAGTGGATAGTATTTGATACAAAAATCATGTGAAAACAATATACAAAAATGAAAAAAAAAACATTCATGCACTTAATCAACATATGTCCCTTATATGTTAGATGTACTAATGTTGTGCGTTCAATTTTATCATAATTATCTGGTTCAATACCAACCGCAAATGGTGGTAGATCATCAAAGTGGTCATATTCTTCTTCGTCAATGACATTTTCAACACCAAGAATACGGTGTTTGCCTTGTAAGACGATGTGGACTTTTTACTTGCTTGGGTTTTTGATAAAAAAAACCTGTGTGACATGTTTTGCGAAAAGGAATGCCTTAGATACATAGCCATTAGTTGTAAGGTCGACAAGTGTAAAACCATCATTATCCACTTGAACACCTGTATGGTTATTCACCCACTTACATTTGAACACAGCAATAACGAAGTCATAATAGTTCAATTCCCCAATTTTTTTTATAACACCATAATAAGAATCTTTAGCTATTCTTATCAAAGTATTATCATCCCGTCTGTCAAATTCGGTCTCTGATGCTATCATTGTAACTCTACTATTCTACATTGTACTTTTTTCATCTTGATATTTTGGTGTAAAACATATAACCGTTAATGTCGTACCCTTGATAAGATTTAACTCTACAATCTGGCCCACGTCCTAACTTTTTCACGTTTTATCAACATTAGTTTCTGCTACCTTCTTTTCCAGCCACCTCGAAAACTCTTTGTTATGAATTTTTATGTACCACATTTGTTCCTTACCAAGGAAATTCGACTTTAACATGTCCCTGTGTTCATCAACGTAAGGAGTAAGACATTTCATGTTTTAGAGGACCACTAAATGTGCAGCTTGTAACTCTTCATAAGTTGGCACGGTTATTTTGAAACCAACTCCTCCCTTACCTACAAGTTGACCTGAATGACGAGTTTTAGGAACACCAACACTTTCAACATCTTTCATATAGCCTATAAAAATATTATATTATATGTAATATAGTATAAATTACTATACCTGTAACATATTATTAATAGGATTACCTTGGCAGAACTCAATCACCTCTTCTGAAGTATACCCTTCAACAATACTGCCCTCATTCCGATTACGATTTTTTAAGTAACCTTTTAGTATACCCATGTATCTTTCAAAAGGATATACATACCGTAAAAATACAGGACCACAAGTCTTAATTTTTTGTATGATATGAGATATGAGGTGAACCATTATATCAAAAAATGAGGGTGGAAAGTACATCACTAGTTAACAAAGTGTAACATAATTGTCTTGCTCCCATTGATCCAAATCTTTTTCGTCAATAATCTCTGAGTGAATGTTATTAAAAAAAACAAAACAAAGCTTACTGATAGAATGTCGGACATCATCTTGTAAAATTCCACGAATTGCGAGAGGATTCATATGTGTCATCAATACATGACAATAATGAAACTTCCTTCCAAAGAATTTACAGTCTTTCATCGACACAAATTTTTTAATTTTTTTACAAAATAAGTTGATGGAACCTCAATATCATGTAAACATTGACAAAACTTTATGTATTCTTCTTTTGATGCAGTATAACAAGCAGGTTGAAGATAAACACGGTTAACACTCTGTTCGGGGGAAAGATCTTCACGTATCCCCATCTCGACCATGTCCTTTCGGATGCTAATCTCTTTAGTTTTATGCTTCATCTCTAATAATAAGCATATCAAGCTCTCACATACTTCTTTTCCATCTGCATAACATCTACACGATGTCTAACATCCTAATGTCTCCAGTAATGTAATTAAAAAAAAAACTGACTTTTTTTCCAAAGGGCATTTTTATTAACACAAAATCTTTTTCCCGACACAACATTTATACTTGCAACTCGTGAAAATGCATCAAATCGTTTTCTCATTGTTCTGATCACAATACTTCCGTCAAACTCAGTAGTTTTTTTCCTAAATCGGTGACCCTTTAGAAGAAATCTTCGATGTCCCGTGTATATAGTTTTTTTTTTTTTTGCAATTTGTTAACCATATCGAGCTTGTTTGATCTTCACAAACTGGAAAAGCTTTCTTACCCTTTGTTTTGTATCCCGACAAGTTACCGTATGCTGGAAAATCACTTATAGTAAAAAAATATGGCCCGCAATTGAAAGTGTTGATTCTTATAAGCATCATATACATCTACACTTGATCTCCAAAGAGTTTTTAAGTTATCAATCAAAGGAGACAAATAGACATCAATATCATTACCAAGTTGTCTCGGCCCCTGAATCGACAACGACATCATAATGTATTTCTGTTTCATGTATAAATACGGTGGAAGATTGTAAATGCATAAAAGAACCTGCCATGTACTATGACGAATGCTTATGTTCCCGAAAGGAATGATCCCGTCTAGAGATGCACACAAAAACCGGTTTCACTATTCAAAACCGGATCCAATCCGAAACCGGATTGGGTCAAAACCGGTTTTGACCAAACCGGATCGGATCGGATTTAAAACCGGATTTTCAATCGGATCCTAATCCTATATTCCAAATCGGATTTGATACCGGATCGTAAACCGGATTCGCTAAAAACCGGATCCAAATCCGCCCCAAAATCCGATTAAAACCCACTAAAATCGATTTAAACCGGTTTCAAATCGGATTAGAATCGGATTCGGATTTTGGTTAGAACCGGATCGGATTTTGACCGGATTCGGATCGGATTTTGACTGGATCGGATTTTTGATGACGTAAGCGAAACCGGATCGGATTCGGATCCGGATCGGATCGGATCGGATTCGGGTTTTGTGCATCTCTAATCCCGTCTAAACTAAGCCCAAACCATATGTTTCTCATCTCTTTTCCAAATTTAGGATACTTCTTATCAATGTTTCCCTACTGAGGTGAATCCGCAACATGTCTTAGTTTTTTGTCAATTACACGTTCTTCCGAATGCTAACAAAGTAACTTATCTTCTTTTTCGTTTGAAAATAACCTTTTTATTCTTGGTCTAGTAGGGAGATACCAAAACATTTTAGTCGGTGGTCCATTTTTTGTCACATCATAGTTAACTTCATCCGAATTTTCTTTCTGTTTATACCTCGGTGCTCCGCAGAAAACACAATTATGTGTATTCTCGAACTCCTTTCTATACATCATACAATTATTTGGACATGCATGTACTCTTTAAACTTCCAATCCCATCGGACACATTAGCTTTTTTTATTAATATGTAAAAATGGGTAATTATCTTCTGGAAGAATGCCATTCAAAACCTCTAATAGACTTGTGAAAATTTTATCATTCCATCCGATTTTTAAATTTAAGTTAATCAACCTCAATACCACATCGAGTTTCATAAATTTGGAACCGCTACACAACGGCGTTTCTACTTCTTCAAATAGGCGTTGTAATTTTTCTTGTTCAGCATCACCAATATTAGTCTCCATGTCATCAAGCATTTCATTGAAATTGTCATTTGGGTCATTTGAATGGTGATCGTCATCATCAACATATGAATCATTGTTGTACTATTATTAACATTTAAATTGCATGACGATGTGCTACAATCAAGAAGTGTTTCTCCATATCTTGATCAACATGTGTAATTAGGCACAAAACCATTTTGTAACAAATGATAATCTATTTCTCCAGTACAATTAAATTCTTTAAAGTTTTTACAAAGGTTACAATGATAATAAATCGATTTATTTCCTTTATTCACAAGATTTGTTTTGTCAAACCTAATAAAAATTCGAACACCCTCTATATAACATTCAAAAAAACATGACGTTTTGTACATCCAATAATTACGATTCATATGAAAATTAAAATAAACAAACAAGGAATGTAGTATATCGATTTTTAACAAATACGTTATTTAAATTTTAGAGTAAATTACACAACTGGTTCCTGTGGTTTAGAGTAATTTGCACGTTTGGTACATAACTTATTTTTTTAACTCGTAAGGTCTCTACTTTTTGTTTTTGTTGCATGCTTGGTCTCTGTCTTACCTAAAAAGACTATTTTGCCCTTAATTTTTTAATTTATTCAAATAAACACATTCCAACCCCACTTCCACCACATCTTACCTTACCTGCCCACCATATTCAAATAAATTAAAAAAATCAAGGGGACAATAGTTTTTTTAGGTAAGACAGGGACAAAGCGCACAACCAAAACAAACTATAGGGGCCTTCCGAATAGAAAAAATAAGTTAGAGACCAAACATACAAATTACTCCAACCCATAGGGACAATTCGTGTAATTTACTCTAAATTTTAACATGTTAATAATCTACAAAAATCAATTTAAAAATAACGATAAAACAATCATTGAATAAATAAATGGGTAGAATAAAATCAAAAGAACAATAAAATTAAATTTACCTTCAATGAAGATAACTAGACAATAAATGAGATATTTTGAGTTTTTGTACATTTAAGTTGCAGATGGAATCTACATGAAGAAGAAGAAGTTGTTCTCATTTCCAAACACAAACCCTCAAAGGATATATCTAGCCTTTAATTGATGTATTTTTCAAAATATCGCACCAAAAATCGAAATTTAATGAGGCAGTTTATAAAACAAAAAGCACAAAAAAAATCGTAATTTAAGGGTGCGTTTACAACAAGTAGCATCAAAAAATCATTTTAATGTTATTTTTTAACAACATTAACAAATCTATTGAATAATACTTTTTACTGCACTTTTAATGCACTTTACGTATTTTTTGATGTTGTATGCATTTAATGAGGCGGTTTTACATACAACCGCCTAAAAAATCATTCGCATTATTAAAGCTTTTTTGTATTAGTGTTTACCAAAATACTTATCATTATTAATTAACCCACCATATAATTAAATGCAACAAAGACTAAGATTCTCATTTCATTTAACAAATGTAATGATAATTAATATTTTCTTAATATGTGTGCTTTTTGTCTCTCTCTCTCTGTCTATACATATATATATATATATATATATATATATATATATATATATATATATATATATATATATATATATATATATATAGGGAAATCATCAAATGAGAACGCTTAAAAGGTTGAAAACGTGAGAACAATTATAAACCAATAATTTCATAAGGGCGTAAATGGAATTTTACAATTTAATTAAATATAGATAATTAATTAATTCCTACAATCATGAGATATTGTCTAATTAATTGATTTTTTACATAAATACTACAAATGAATTTAATCTATTTTTTATCAAATAGATTATTTAAAAAAATAACTTTTTTACCATGATTAATTAAAGTTTTTTTTACCGGTATACCAAAATGATTGATGAATTTATCATTTAACCGAATATGTGTAAACATACAAAAAAAGCATATTTGTGATCATATATGAATCCGTTTTAATCGGGAATGAACAGATGAGTTAAGTTGTAATAATAAACGAATATAATACAATTTATAGAGAAAAATTACAATACAACTATAATCATAAACATATTGGATATATATATCTAGATTATACATATATTCATAAATAGTAATACAAAAAGTTACAATGTAATACATATCTATTTTACTATAATCACATATGAATACAACATAAACAAAAATTCGAATAAAAAATAGTTAACTATTATTATATAATCATAAATGAATAAGGCGAGATATTTTCCACTTCGTATTGTTTGGCTATATATTAGCACTCCAACATCCCGTTTGTAGAAGCATCTTGATTTCCTCTACACATCGTCAAATAAAGAAATAAATACAATTAACAATTAGTTAAACGAAAAGGATTTAGAAAAACACATACGTCGTCAAATTATAAATGAAGAGACATAAACAAAATATAAAATACATAAGAATTCCTATAATTGTAATTATATTCATAAATTAATAGCATAGTACAAATTACATTAGGTTCTAAAATTGTTTGATTCCCCTAAATCTTTATATCAGTCGAGAAACAACCAAGAAGAAGTAAAGGGAAAACAAAAATTAAGAAAATTAAGAAAATTAATGGGTTTCACTGTCAGAGAAAAGAAGTTCCATAATCTATTACATATGCATGACTGAATAACATACAAGGCTAGCTCTATTACATATATTCATCAATGAATAATTTGCAAAATATCTGAAGTCCGTCGCATTGTAATCACAAACGAAGAAGGCACAAAATTGTATTCAAGATTGAGAAAAAAACGATCAAAAATACATGAGAACACCTAAAAAATTATTTGATTGATTCGTTGTAATTGATTAACACCCAAAAGATGGGCAAAAACAAAATACCAACAAAAAGGATTTCATACCTCCTTATATCTTCTTCTAGTTATCTGAGTATGCTCCAATGCTCCACCTGAAAGGTTGAAAAAAAAATTACACGGTTATAAACCACAAGAAGATAGATACTACACCAAAATATGTATTTTCAAAGTAGGATGAAGATGATTAATTGATCTAACAGTCTATTTGGCATTTTTCACAACCAATTCCACAAGTTTAGGATTAATAAAAGATAATCCACTAGATTCATGTGACTTCCGTTCCACAAACTTGGCTAATGCAGCAGCCTCGTGAGACCCAATCGATCCAAACCACACAATCCCAAAATACAATCCATGAACGTAGCCTCGTGAGACCCGATCATTGATGGTGGATCTGGTAGTGATTGAAGAGCGCTCGTTTTGCAATAAGTGGCATGTAGGTCTTGATCTAGAAACGAAGAACGAAGAACATGAAAAGAAAAAGTGTTTCTTTTCTTTTTTGCTCTTGCATGTCTGTGTATATTCTGAGCCCAAGAATCGAGAGAAAGGCGAGCACCTCATCTGGACTTAGCGGCACCTCTTCTAGTGACACCGCTGATGGACGAAAATGGTGGCTGTAGCGTGAGGCGATGATACAATAAAGATGGAGTCAGCTTTATTTTGAAACCCTAGAGAGGGAGAGGGAGAGAGATAGATAGAGAGAGAGAGAGGGAATATAGATACGAGAAAAATTAAAGGAAAGGGTTGAAAGGGAGAGAAATTATAGGAAATAGGTAAAGTTGTAATTCATATTATGCCATTCTAATCATTTAAAACTTACACTTTAATACCATTAGTTTTAAATTTTTTCATAAATCGTCCCTTTAATAATAACCTTAGATCTAAGTATTTAAATGGTCCAGATCTGTTCTTGCGTTCTCAACCTTTTAGGCGTTCTCATTTGATCTTACTCCTATATATATATATATATATATATATATATATATATATATATATATATATATATATATATATATATATATATATATATATATATAAAGTTCATTTGAAACCATTATAATTTTGTAAGACGTGGGAACACAATCGTAGCCTACAAATATGAGAGATAAAAAAAATAAAAATATAAAAATATAAAACCTAAAATAAAAGGAAAAATCCAAAAATTCTTTTTTAAATATTATTTTTAGTATTTAATTTATCAAAAAAAATTTAAAAATCAAAAAATAAAATAAAATAAAAATAATATAAAACAAATTCCCGTTTTTTCGAAAAATGAATGAATTATTATAATATAATATTACACTATAAATAATAAAATCAAAATTTTAGAATATTATAATATTCTAATATTCTACTAAAATTGATGGATATGTTAAAGTATTCTAATATTCTACTTGAATTTTTAGATTTGTTATAATATTAAAATATTTTATTAGAACTTTGTATTATTTATAGTTTAATATTCTAGTAGATTATTATAAAATTCTAAAAATTCGATTTGATATTTACATTATAATATTTTATTAAAATATTTTACGTATATTTCAAAATATATGGTAATTTTTTTATTTTTTATAATAAAATTAATATGTAAATAAATAATTTCAAAAAATTTCATTTATTTTTCATTTTAAAAATATATTTTTTTTATCTAAAAAATGAATGGTTAGGATTACGTCAACATGTCTCTTAAAATATGATGGTCTCACATAAATGTAATCTTATATATATATATATATATATATATATATATATATATATATATATATATATATATATATATATATATATATATATATATATATATATATATATGGGTTTAGATTTTATGGAAAACAAGAAACCATAAAAATCATAAAATTGCATAAAAAAATACTTAGACATCACAAATCTTTTTTTGATTTTATATTATCATTTTTTGCAGCTTCGTATGTATTTTCGCTATTTTTTTATTTTTTAATTTTTTTGAAAAAAATACAAAAAAAAAGTCGATTTTCTGTCAGCGAATTTCTAAAATAAACCTGCAATTTTTTGCTATATAAATTAAAAAAAAAAAAAGATTTGTGATGTCTAAGTATTTTTTTGTATGCATTTTTATGGTTTTTTTTTTAAGTTTTTTTGTTTTCTATATAACCATTCCCTATATATATATATATATATATATATATATATATATATATATATATATATATATATATATATATATATATATATATATATATATATATATATATATATAAAGAGAGAGAGAGAAAGAGAGAGGGAAAGAGAAAGAAACAAAGAGAAAGAGAGTGTAAAGATCATATATAACCACTAAATATTATTTGAATGTATGAAAAATTATAGTACAATCAATATAAAAAGTAATTTCATCAATTTGTATACAACATTTATTTTCTATTAATTATATAAGTTATATATTTGGAATGCATCACAGTTTGGTGTTTGAATATATGGAACCGTTTCGTTGCAGAATTCAATCGGTTATAATAGATTAGTTGGAAATAGGGGTGCAAACGAGCCGAGTCGAGCCTGAGCCTGGCCAGGCTCAGCTCGGGCTCGTTTAAGTTATATGAGGCTCGATTTGAGACTTCTTTTACTGAGCTCGTCTCAAGCTCGTAAAGAGTTATACAAGCTCGGCTCAGGCTCGGGCTCGACTCTTTTTTATCTGGCGTGTCTAAATAAGCTTAAGCTCGACTCGAGCTCGTTAAAAAGCTTGTTTACTAATACCCTAAATTCACAATTTCTCTAATATGTTTTTATTTTATTAAATATATATATATATATATATATATATATATATATATATATATATATAATAAATAATATTATATAAATGCTCGTTTAGGCTTGCAAGCCTAATCGAGCTTTGTCACATAGGCTTGAGCTCGAGCTCGTTTAATAAACAAGCTTAATACTAAACTCGAGCTCGGCTCGGGCTCGTTTAAAATCAGTTTCGAGTCGAGCTTTTAACGATCCGATCTTGAGTAGCTCGCGAGTAGCTTGACTCATTTGCACCCCTAGTTAGAAAAGTAAGTTGTCAAAAACCATGGTGTTGCGATTGTTTATTTAAAAAATAAGGTGCAAATTGACTTTTTGTTTCTTTTGTTAATATTTATTGAAATGTTTGAAGATTGTTTTTATTTATTTATTTATTTATAAGGATTTATCAATAAATAATGGATTTATGGTGTTGATTTTTTGATGCATATGTTTAGATAACCCAAGTCTTAAATCATGGTTAAATAATGGTGTTCATGTATATTAAATAAGAACTGATTGTTTGAATATTTTTTATAAAGATTTTATAAATCTAATTATATAAACAATTCTAAAATAATAAAATATATAGTTTATACCTATTTCAGTTTAGTTTTTTGGCAAATGTTATCTTAAAGAATTTAGTATAAGTTTTTTGTATATTCTTCAAGAATATTGTATATGATATAAAGAATGTAGTATATACAACAACTTATTCTTAAATAATATAGTATATAAAATTATGTATATTGTTTCATTTGTTGTATATATTATTGTTTTACGATATAAAAGTGATTGTTTTACATTGTAGGAATGATTTTTGTTTTTATAGTATCTATTACTAATCATACTGCAATACTTTTTTCTTAAAATAATGAAATTTTAATGTCTAATATATGAACATGTATTCCTTAATAATGTTAATTTTTTTGAATGAAAATTGCATTATTTAATAATGAAATAATGAAAATATATGATCATATATATAGAATAACATCATATTCTTAAAAAAAATATTATATTTTAATATGCTGAATAAAATATGCGACATGAGTGATTTTTATTAATTAATTTTATTTAACTGGTTAAAATGTAGTTACTTTCTTTTCTCTCTCTCTTTTAATACAATGTTATTATTACTATAATAATTAATTTAGTGTAATTATATAATGAATGTTAGTATATGTTGTACATTAAAATCACAACCTTTCATCTTATAAATCTAATAGTTATAATTTGGTTATATATTTCATATAATATTTGTAATTCACATTTGATCCTAACTCTCTTTCTCTCTCTCTTTATATATATATATATATATATATATATATATATATATATATATATATATATATATATATATAGTTGTGATTGACATTTGATCATAACTCTCTCTCTCTCTCTCTCTCTCTCTCTATATATATATATATATATATATATATATATATATATATATATATATA
Source organism: Lactuca saligna (assembly GCF_052625555.1). Taxonomy (NCBI): domain Eukaryota; kingdom Viridiplantae; phylum Streptophyta; class Magnoliopsida; order Asterales; family Asteraceae; genus Lactuca; species Lactuca saligna. The sequence continues at coordinate 195,878,586 of NC_136419.1, read as the reverse complement.
TATATATATATATATATATATATATACACTAGTCATTTACCCGCGCCAAGCGACGGGTGTGAATCGTTTCATTTGGAAATTACTTCTATTTGGAAAGATTTATGATTGGGCAACCAACTTTGACATGATGGTAATGAAAAGGTAAACCCCTAACGTTAATCTAATTTGCTTTGGAACATGGTAACTTGTAAATTTAAACGGTCTACGCATCTCCAGAGGCAATTAGTTCGTTTGCGTAAATAGTTTACTATATCTAAAAAATTATAATTAAGAGTCATGCTAAAAGAAACAAAAACAATGAAAATTAAAAATTAAAAGTTGGGATTCCTTATAAATGTATATGAAGACATGCAATTCATTGTGCATTATTAATCTTGCAATACTTCTTTATACACCACATTTGATGTATAGACTTCACAATCGTTGAATTGTCCCTCAGGGATCACTAATAATTTTGGATTGCACATGAAATCCCTCTGGATAATGCCACATAAAGTTGGCCATGTGAGAAAACTGATTATGGAAGATAAATTCCTACATTTGGAATTGTTTGTCCCTTATCTTTATTGATTGTTATCGCAAAACATAATCGAATTGGAAATTGTTTTCTCTTCAGCTTGAACGGGAACATGTTCTCATCAGATGGACATAGAGGTATCCTTGGCAAAAATACCCTCTTTCCAGCATGTTGGCCAACAGCTATTTCGGCATCAATCACATTGTGCTGAAAATGTTTACAAATCAATCGGGTGTCGTTACACAATCCATTTGATGGGTAAAGATTTTGTAACAGTATTATCAGACATCCAACTTTTAGTCGTAGGTAATGAGGGGGTAAACCACTAACACTGAGCGTGTTCAAGAATTCCATAGGATAGAAGTTATTTATATTGTGTATAGCTTCATCAAAATTGTTGGTAAATTCTCTCTTGTCCAATGAATCGGCCAATCAAACGATCATTAATCTCAACGACGCTATCATTTCTTATGGATAATATTACACAGGAAATAATATAATCTGATTTAGATCTATTAATTTCCAAAGATGGAAAGATTGCATCAATCAAAGCATTCAATTGCTTTCCTTTTTCAGTGAAGGGAATTACCATATCATCAGGGATATGGATAAAGTTTTCATGAACTATTTCTTCAACTCCATCACCGACACGTAACAGAAAATCTGAGAACCATGGATCGGTTAGTGCTCTCATATTTATAGTTAATCGCAACTTGATAATCGAAGACCAAAGAGGTGACATTCGTATGCTAGAATCCACGGTTTGTGCTCATGTTCCACATCTAACGAACGGAAACACTTGTCTGAAATCACCTCCCAAAACCATTATCTTTCCACTAAATGGGAGCATCACCCCAGTGATATCTTTCATTGGACGGTCAACCGCCTCCAATGCATGTCTTTTAGCCATCGACGCTTTGTCCCATACGATTACCTTTGCAATTCGAAGTAGTTGAGCAATACCACTTTGTCTTCAAATCATGCAGACTGAGTTATTTTCAAGATTGAGAGGAATTTTAAAGCGAGAGTGAATTGTTCTCCCCCTAGGCATGTTATTAGCCGCAACACCCGATGAAGCGGTTGCAAGTGCAATATGACCACACGAACGAATATTAGCAAGTAAAGCTTTGTACAAAAATGTTTTTCCTGTTCCACCAGGAGCGTCTATGAAGAACACTCCAGGAATATCATTATGGACATGCCACATGATCTCATCATATGCAAATTTCTGTTCAGGATTAAGAAAATCTATTGCTTATAAATGTTCAGATTCTAACACTATAGAACACTCTTCTTGTACCTCACAAAAAACTCCAAATTCTAAATCGACATTTTCATTTATCTGTGGAAGATTAAAATCATCAATATTGTCCCCCATTGATTGTATGAATACCATGATGCCGGTGAGGACCATATTTTGGACTCTCTCAACACTTTCGTATTGTCGCCTATAATCTTCTGAAAGAGCATTGTAATGGTCATCCCATAACTTATGAACATCTCCTGGCTCACAAAAAGTCAATATCGTTGCAAATAGCCTTCTAAAAGCATTGGGAAATTGAAAGAAAGATGCCTCTGTAAGACATTGAGATAAACCATCATCAGACTCTATTAACCCTTATTCAAGAGCTGCTTTACGAAATCTTGGGTGTTTTACGTTTTTGACTGTGTAAAACGTAAAACATATATATTTTCGCTATTTTATGGAAAACAAGAAACCCTAAAAATTATAAAATTGCATAAAAAAATACTTAGACATCACAAATCTTTTTTTGATTTTATATTATCATTTTTTGCAGCTTCGTATGTATTTTCGCTATTTTTTTTTATTTTTTATTTTTTTTGAAAAAAAAGACAAAAAAAAGTCGATTTTCTTTCAGCGAATTTCTAAAATAAACCTGCAATTTTTTGCTATATAAATTAAAAAAAAAAAAGATTTGTGATGTCTAAGTAGTTTTTTGTATGCATTTTTATGGTTTTTTTTTTTAAGTTTTTTTGTTTTCTATATAACCATTCCCTATATATATATATATATATATATATATATATATATATATATATATATATATATATATATAAAGAAAGAGAGAGAGAGAGAGAGAGAGAGAGAGATAAAGAGAGAGAGAGAGAGAGAGAAAGAGAAAGAAAGAAAGAGAAAGAGAGTGTTAAGATCATATATAACCACTAAATATTATTTGAATGTGTGACAAATTATAGTACAATCAATATAAAAAAGTAATTTCATCATTTTGTATACAACATTTATTTTCTATTAATTAAATAAGTTATATATTTGGAATGCCTCACAGTTTGGTGTTTGAATATATGGAACCGTTTCGTAGCAGAATTCAATCGGTTATAATAGATTAGTTGGAAATAGGGGTGCAAACGAGCCGAGTCGAGCCTGAGCCTGTCCAGACTCAGCTCGGGCTCGTTTAAGTTATATGAGGCTCGATTTGAGACTTTTTTACTGAGCTCGTCTCAAGCTCGTAAAGAGTTATACAAGCTCGGCTCGAGCTCGGGCTCGACTCTTTTTTATATGTTTATATATATATATATATATATATATATATATATATATATATATATATATATATATATATATATATATATATAAATATATATAAATTCTCGTTTAGGCTCGCAAGCCTAATCGAGCTTTGTCACATAGGCTTGAGCTCGAGCTCGTTTAATAAACAAGCTTAATATTAAGCTCGAGCTCGGCTCGAGCTCGTTTAATAAACAAGCTTAATATTAAGCTCGAGCTCGGCTCGAGCTCGTTTAAAATCAGTTTCGAGTCCAGCTTTTAACGATCCTATCTCGAGTAGCTCGCGAGTAGCGAAATCGTTTGCACCCCTAGTTAGAAAAGTAAGTTGTCAAAAACCATGGTGCTGCCATTGTTTATTTAAAAAATAAGGTGCAAATTGACTTTTTGTTTCTTTTGTTAATATTTATTGAAATGTTTGAAGATTGTTTTTATTTATTTATTTATTTATAAGGATTTATCAATAAATTATGGATTTATGGTGTTGATTTTTTTTGCATATGTTCCGATAACCCAAGTCTTAAATCATGGTTAAATAATGGTGTTCCTATATATTAAATAAGAACTGATTGTTTGAATATTTTTTATAAAGATTTTATAAATTTAATTATATAAAGAATTCTAAAATAATAAAATATCTAGTTTTTACCTATTTCAGTTTAGTTTTTTGGCAAATGATATCTTAAAGAATTTAGTATAAGTTTTTTTTTGTATATTCTTCAACAATATTCAACAATATTGTATATGATATAAAGAATGTAGTATATACAACAAGTTATTCTTAAAGAATATAGTATATAAAATTATGTATATTGTTTCATTTGTTGTATATATAATTGTTTTACGATATAAAAGTGATTGTTTTACATTCCTGATTTTTGTTTTTATAGGATCTATTCCTAATCATACTGCAATACTTTTTTCTTAAAATAATGAAAATTTAATGTCTAATATATGAACATGTATTCCTTAATAATGTTAATTTTTTTGAATGAAAATCGTATTATTTAATAATGAAATAATGAAAATATATGATCATATACATAGAATAACATCGTATTCTTAAAAAAATTATTATATTTTAATATGCTGAATAAAATATGCGACATGAGTGATTTTAATTAATTAATTTTATTTAACTGGCTAAAATGTAGTTACTTTCTTTTCTCTCTCTCTTTTAATACAATGTCATTATTACTATAATAATTAATTTAGTGCAATTATATAATGAATGTTAGTATATGTTGTACATTAAAATCACATCCTTTCATCTTATAAATCTAATACTTATAATTTGGTTATATATTTCATACAATATTTGTAATTCACATTTGATCCTAACTTTTTTTTTCTCTCTCTCTTTATATATATATATATATATATATATATATATATATATATATATATATATATATATATATGTATATATATATGTATATATATATATATATATATAATTGTGATTGACATTTGATCATAACTCTCTCTCTCTCTCTCTCTCTCTCTCTATATATATATATATATATATATATATATATATATATATATATATATATATATATATATATACACACACTAGTCATTTACCCGCGACAAGCGATGGGTGTGAATCGTTTCATTTGGAAATTATTTCTATTTGGAAAGTTTTATGATTGGGCAACCAACTTTGACATGATGGTAATGAAAAGGTAAACCCCTAACGTTAATCTAATTTGCTTTGGAACATGGTAACTTGTAAATTTAAACGGTCTACGCAACTCTAGAGGCAATTAGTTCGTTTGCGTAAATAGTTTACTATATCTAAAAAATTATAATTAAGAGTCATGCTAAAAGAAACAAAAACAATGAAAATTAAAAATTAAAAGTTGGGATTCCTTATAAATGTATATGAAGACATGCAATTCATTGTGCATTATTAATCTTGCAACACTTCTTTATACACCACATTTGATGTATAGACTTCACAATCGTTGAATTGTCCATCAGGGATCACTAATAATTTTGGATTGGCACATGAAATCCTTCTGGATAATGCCACATAAAGTTGGCCATGTGAGAAAACCGATTCTGGAAGATAAATTCCTACATTTGGAATTGTTTGTCCCTTATCTTTATTGATTGTTATCGCAAAACATAATCGAATTGGAAATTGTTTTCTCTTCAGCTTGAACGGGAACATGTTCTCATCAGATGGACATAGAGGTATCCTTGGCAAAAATACCCTCTTTCCAGCATGTTGGCCAACAGCTATTTCGGCATCAATCACATTGTGCTGAAAACGTTTACAAATCAATCGGGTGTCGTTACACAATCCATTTGATGGGTAAAGATTTTGTAACAGTATTATCAGACATCCAACTTTTAGTCGTAGGTAATGAGGGGGTAAACCACTAACACTGAGCGTGTTCAAGAATTCCATTGGATAGAAGTTATTTATATTGTGTATAGCTTCATCAAAATTGTTGGTAAATTCTCTCTTGTCCAATGAATCGGCCAATCAAACGATCATTAATCTCAACGACGCTATCATTTCTTATGGATAATATTGCACAGGAAATAATATAATCTGATTTAGATCTATTAATTTCCAAAGATGGAAAGATTGCATCAATCAAAGCATTCAATGACTTTCCTTTTTCAGTGAAGGGAATTACCATATCATTAGGGATACGGATAAAGTTTTCATGAACTATTTCTTCAACTCCATCACCGACACGTAACAGAAAATCTGAGAACCATGGATCGGTTAGTGCTCTCATATTTATAGTTAATCGCAACTTGATAATCGAAGACCAAAGAGGTGACATTCGTATGCTAGAATCCACGGTTTGTGCTCATGTTCCACATCTAACGAACGGAAACACTTGTCTGAAATCACCTCCCAAAACCATTATCTTTCCACTAAATGGGAGCATCACCCCAGTGATATCTTTCATTGGACGGTCAACCACCTCCAATGCATGTCTTTTAGCCATCGACGCTTCGTCCCATACAATTACCTTTGCAATTCGAAGTAGTTGAGCAATACCACTTTGTCTTCAAATCATGCAGACTGAGTTATTTTCAAGATTGAGAGGAATTTTAAAGCGAGAGTGAATTGTTCTCCCCCAGGCATGTTATTAGCCGCAACACCCGATGAAGCGGTTGCAAGTGCAATATGACCACACGAACGAATATTAGCAAGTAAAGCTTTGTACAAAAATGTTTTTCCTATTCCACCAGGATCGTCTATGAAGAACACTCCAGGAATATCATTATGGACATGCCACATGATCTCATCATATGAAAATTTCTGTTCAGGATTAAGAAAATCTATTGCTTGTAAATGTTCAGATTCTAACACTATAGAACACTCTTCTTGTACCTCACGAAAAACTCCAGATTCTAAATCGACATTTTGATTTATCTGTGGAAGATCAAAATCATCAATATTGTCCCCCATTGATTGTATGAATACCATGATGTCGGTGGGGAACATATTCTGGACTCTCTCAACACTTTCGTATTGTCGCCTATAATCTTCTGAAAGAGCATTGTAATGGTCATCCCATAACTTATGAACATCTCCTGGCTCACAAAAAGTCAATATCGTTGCAAATAGCCTTCTAAGAGCATTGGGAAATTGAAAGAAAGATGCCCTTGTAAGACATTGAGATAAACCATCATCAGACTCTATTAACCCTTTTTCAAGAGCTGCTTTACGAAATCTTGGGTGTTTTACGTTTTTGACTGTGCAAAGATCTTCAAAACATGTTGAGCCACTAATATGTGATAAAAGTAGGCAAAGGTAGTATCGCTCTCCGTCAGTAGGATTAGCAGAAACCAAACGACCTCGCATTAATCCTAGTTTTCGACTATTTCAAGGATGTGAGCTCGGATCCCATGTAAATTGTTTTAGAAAATCTTTGTATTTATGTTGTCTCGCATTGTTATCTTCTTTATTTTTTAGAAAAAAATCAGTCAACATTGATCTCTTATCCTTCTCTTTTTCAACAGCGCTAGTCAACATATCATCCTCACTGAACAGAACCATTTGTTGATTTGGGAGATGCACTTGCAACACCATCACAAAAGGGTGGATCTGAAAAAGTGGGAAGCTAAAAATCCTCCAAATTGCCTCGGGAGGCGAGACATATCGTGCATCTTGAAACCGTTTTATCTCATTAACTACAACAGGTTGTCCATCCGGATCAATATTGATAACTTGTTTGTCATGACCCTTGTAAATATACTTAAACACATATTTCACAGAGGTTATACTCGAGTAGACCTCAACATTCATATGAAAGTTAAACATCATTAACAACTTTGGGTTATATGGGACCACCTGTTATCTATCTTATTGCCTCGTATGTCCACCTCTATACCATTATCTCTCCTTCAATACACATAATGTGAGTCCTTTCCTTGTAATGTTGTTTTATTGAATTGTCGAGGGTATCTAAAACGACATTTTTTTTGCTCATTCTTCATACAAGGACATTCAGAGTTTAAGCTACCGCAAGGACCATGAATCATGTGTGAGACGACTGATTCGTGCATTTTAGGATACATTTCTGGGTCTGGAATTTCAGCACAAACTATTTTGTCATAATGGTCTGCATTAATAAGCTTGTCTGGAGGTCTCATTATCATAAGGAAATGTGCTTGTGGCAAAACACGTTTTTGAAACTCAATGACATAAACGTACGCACCACCACGCCAAGGATATGTTTCGTGAAAAGTTGTTTCTTAAGATACTCTAAATTAGCATGAAAAACTCTAGACACAAGGTCTGTACGATCTTGAGCCGTCTGCCAAGGGAATAACTCATCTTTTATTTCTTGCCAGTTTGGATTGCATGTCATAGTAAGGAATACGTCAGGCTTACCGTCATCTTGAACTAAAGTCATGGCATCAAGAAATCGTCGTCGCATGTCACGGGGGCCTCCAATGAAACTTGTTGGCAACACAACATGTTGCCCTATCATATTCAGTCGAACCTCACCGACATTAACACAGTCCACAACACCTTGGTGTAAATCTTCTCTTATTTTGGACTTGTTTTTTCTACAAAATTCCAAACGTGAAGTCTCAAGCTTGATGTAGATATCTACTACAAATTGTTGTAGGAATCTCCCCCCCCCCCCCCCCCCCCAACAAAATTACAATATAATTTGACCGAATTTGAAACTTATAACAATAGTACTCTTGCATACTTACAGTATTCCACCCTCTTTTTGTATTAGAGTCTACACAATGTTGATTTTGTGAAAAAAAAAATTAATGATATGTACAAAATGTATGTTTGTGAGTTTAACTAAATTTTAGAAAGTTATGATATGTGTACCTTCTAAATCCCCCTCGATATATTCGTCGTAATTGCTAATATTATTGATGGGAAATCCATGTATTTGAATATTAGAATGCCATCTAGACTCACCATTAGGAAATCCATGGGAAATCCCCCTTGATATCTTCCTTTATATGTAGCTATGTTGTCATTACCTTCAACCCAAATACCTACAACCTAAGATTTTTATCATATAAACGATACGATTAAATATTATATGTAATATGCACAATTTTATGTCATACATGATATATTTATTTTATAATTAGTAGACAATAATTATTATGATACCTCAAATGTGGTCGTCGGTTGTAGACCCTTTGGTCAAATTCTACTACTGCATTCAAAGTGACTCTGTAATTGTCAAGTGGCCCTAGATCAGCAAGTCTTCGAAATGTTTGCATGTATGGATTTGTAGCACGAACACGGGTCAAAATTTCAATGACGCTTCTATTAAGATTTGGTTTTCGGAGTCTATACAAAATCTCAGTGTCGGCATCATAAAAATACAACTGTAAGTGCTTAGGGTCTCCATTCTTTGGAACTAACTGATCGATTTTGTGATATATTGCTCCGTGCGCACAAAAAGTATATACTCCAGATGTCATATTAGTCATTGTTTTATCCACATCTACACCCATTGATGCGAATGAGAAATCTGTGTTGTATACACTTATGTTGTGTCTGAACATTTTGCTTAGTTTAGAATTAGATGTGTAAAGATTTTGTAATTCTTCATGAATATCGGAGAATGCCAACTTTGTCTTTCCCGACATGCAACAAAAGCTGGGGAATTCAAATTGAAATCGTTTTGCTCCGCGATGAACACATGCATTTTGGACTTTTAATATATTATGCTCCATATGCATACCATCGTAAAAAAAGTATATGGATCTTGTTGGAGCATGGTGTCTCGCATAATTTGTCTTATGTTTAGTTCATTCCGTCGTTCATAATAATTTTTATTATGAATTTTCCTCATTTGTTCAATTCTTACAACATCATTAGTAGTTCCTTCATTGATATTCATTTGATTTGCAACAACATTCAGCATAATTGTCGTAGATCAGCTACTTCCTTCACCATTAGCTATTCTCCTCCGTTTGTTTTCCTTTTGTCGTGCATAATATTTTCTATTGTAGTTTTTTTGTTTTTCTGCTACAAATATTATTTGACGAAATATGAAAAAAAAAAATTAGTTTTTAGAATCATGCGTTTATTAAATATCCTAAGTTTTTAGAAAAATAACCAACATAAAATTAAAAAAGTTAATGTATTTATAGATTAAAGAATGATACCATATTGTACCGTTTTCTTTCGTGTTTCATCTTCGGTCCTCATTGAACCTAAGAAGAATAATAAATACTACTATTAATCATACTAAATTGTTCTAGTGAGATAGACTAGTGACTTTTATGCTTACAAAAAACTAAATTAAAATAAAACTTCATCTTAGACTTTAATCCATTTATCATCATTGGTTATCATATTAATCTATTTTACAACAAAAGTTGTTGGTTTTAATTTTTTTTTTTATCATTATACATGTAGCGCAAGCATGTACTTTTTTGGATTAATATGTAGTTATTGTTGACATTTATTTATACTTTTGGACTTAAAGTTAATTGATTAACTTTTCATCACACAAATTAATCATATATGGTTTTGGTTTATATTCTTCATTAGTTAGTGTTGGTTGGGAGGCTACAAATAAATTACTTAGAACCTTTGTTATTATTATTATTTTTATTTTTTTAAAATCAACATTAGATACAACCAAAAAAATCACAAAGATAACATTAATAAATCAAGTCGAATACAACAAACTTAAAAACTTAATAAAACATTACAAACCACAAAGTCTCAGTAAATCAAGTTGAACACGACATACTTAAAAACTAATACATATTTAAAACGTCTACCACAAAAACGCTCACATTGATAATTTGGACTACACCCTATGACCTTAATATAAAAACTTTTCCATAAATATAACATTCACCACAAAATGTCTCACAAAAAATTAAAGATGTTACGATGTATAATCCTAATGTTATCTGCTTCTGGCATTTATGGTTCGAACTCAATGTCTGTTAATTCGGTTGAAATCAAAATGTTTACTGAAAATAAAATAATATGTAATTAATAACACATATTGAATTAATGAGTTTAATATTTTTTTGGCAAACATAAAATATTCTTAAAAAATAAAAATAACTTACTTGAATTTAGATGGACCAATTTTACTCGAGAGACATATATTATGGATTTTTTCTTCATCGCACAAAAGGTCATTACAAGATTTGTTCACTGTGTTTAATGCAATTTAATATTTATTATATGTCTCCTATTTATAACCAAATATAGTTAAAAGTTATTTAACATGTACATATTGTATTATGCCCATGATAATTTTTCCAACTACATCTAAAAATATAAAGATGTAAATTTATTATGTGTAATTACTTCAAATATTAAATTATATATATATATATATATATATATATATATATATATATATATATATATATATATATATATATATATATATATATATATATATATATATATATATATATATATATAAACATGATAAATAGATAGATATACCGATCATCATTTTCCGATATGTCCTATCTTCCTGTAGAGCTTTAATAGTAGCCACCAACGGATAAAGTGCAAAACCCTTTTCAATATCGGTTGTCAGGCGATTAAACTTTGTCTTGTTGTCGATAATTATCTCCAAATCTCTATGGACAAAGCTATAATTTTCAAATTTGGGATAATCTTCTATGATTTTTTTCAATTTGGAACTTGTTCTCATATAACTGGAGAAGGTTTGGCGGGACAATAGCAGTCATTTTGTGTCTCTGATATATAATATAAGAGTTAAATAAATAATAAATAATAAGTTTAAACATACTAATATACATGTTTTTATAATTAAGTTATAATTAAAACTTACATTTTTATCAAGAAGGATAATAAATAGTCTGTTCCTCTTGATATCTTTCCAAACAAACTCAATCCTTACACTTGTCAAATCCCACCGCATAAAACAACTTTGAAGTGATGCAAAATCTTCAACACAAAAAGGTGAGCTCATCTTCTACAAAATTGTTCCGTATTATATTAGTATGTAAAAACTTACATGTTATTGTTTAAATACTTTGATTGATTATACTTTCAAATATGTTATTTCACTTGCACCAAAAATACTACTGCAAAAATTGCGTTACCATCATAAATAGTTAATTTTTTATAAATTCTTGAATATATTAACATACCATAATAACAAAAAAGAAAACAAAAACATCCATAATTTATAATGTATAATAAAAAAAGAACAACTTTTATCACATATACATCAAACACCTTGAATGAAAAAAGACATGAACAATAATTATATTTACTAATAATTACTCCAACATATAATCCTTAGAGTTTTAATGGTATTTCCATATGTATTAATATTCTAAGGTATCACCATATAAATCATTCTAGCACAACAAAACAAGTCTCGATGATTATTATATTGCATCTAATATATATAGCTATGATAGCCTACTTTAAAGCATTGATATAAAAAAAAGTACAAAATATGAATAAATCATAACTCAAAGAAGATAGTGCAAAAGAAATTATAGATTTTGTAAGTTACCTGATAAGATATGAGAGTTGTTGAGTATGTGTGTCGAAGAGAAATGAAGTAGATGGGGGTGATAGTGGTAATGAAGAGGACTATGTGGAAGAGACGATAAAAGAACAATGAATAAGACTCAATAGAGGGATTACTTCCATATATTAGTCATTTTTTATAGTTTTTTGATTGCTTTTAGAGTTTTCAGTATCATTATTTTTGAATTCATCTTTAAAAATGATGGTGTTACATAAATTGTCATCTCTGTTGACTTCTTTTGAGTTTTTAGTCTCAATATTTCCATCTTGAGCTTCTAGCCAATGTTGTAAAAAATGAAAATAAGATTTCCAGTAGCGTTCCCAATTAGGAATGATGTCTTTTCTCCTTTTTTTTTTCATAAAGTTGTTATCACACTTTTTCTTTTAAAAACTGTCCTACTCTTTTTCTTAGGATTTGACCTAAATGATGCTGGTGCATGAAGACAAATCAAAATCTTTTATCCATAGGTAAATATAAAAACACATAAATTTTAAATTGAGTATGTTGTACGAATAAACATTTTTATTGATAACTTTCCTTATATTTTTGCTACAATAAAATAATATAAAGCATTTTTCCATTTAAATTTACCATATCGAGAGTATTGGGAATATAAACAAAATGAAAACCATTTGCATTCTTAATTTAACAATATCTCCTTTATATTGAATATATCCTTCATATTATTTTATAAGAACTCATATGCTTATTTTCAAACTTTATACCACCTGATCATTATAGTTTAAGTAATATTTTATATTTTTATCTATGCTTTCAACTCACCAATTGTCTTTTGTGTTATTTATCCTCTATTTATCTTCTTTTATCATATATTGTGAAATTGAAAGATATTAATTATATTTGTCAAGAGTGTCAAATTTCTTTTGTACATGAAACTATATTCTACATTATAATTTATAAAACATTTCACTACACAGCTCAGCTAAAATACAATGTTATAATAATATAAAAGTTCAGTTTTAAATATTTTTAATGGTTTAGGTCATTTTTGGTCACTTAACTTTTGGGTTTTTTTTCCTCATGTGGTCACTTAACTATTTTTAAGTTTTAAAAGGTCATCAAACTTTTGATTTTGTACTCATTTAGTCACTTAACTTTTGATTTGGTCACATTTAGTCATCCAACTTTTAGATTTGTGCTCATTTAATCACCTAACTTTTAAAACTGTGCTTATTTAGTCATTAAACTTTTAAAAAAATTTAAAAGTTTAGTGACTAAATGAACACGATTTTAAAAGTTTGGTGACCAAATGTGACCAAAACAAAAGTTAAGTGACTAAATGAGCACAAAGCCAAAAGTTTGATGACCTTTTAAAACTTAAAAAGAGTTAAGTGACCAAATGAGCACAAAACCAAAAGTTAAGTGACCAAAAATGACCTAAACCCTATTTTTAAATAAAAACTATCATTTTATAATCTCAATCACATAAGAAATACACTCATAATATTGTATCTCTTATTAAAGTCAGTGTTTTAAAGAACAATATAACTTTTTATTATACAAAAAGAAATATAGACTAAATAATTTGTCTATATAATAGATGGTAAATTGCATTAATAATTAGGAAATCTTTTGAAAATATACGGAGCATGCACACTTTACCATGACAGCATGCATTTATTTATAGTTTTTTATTGTTATCTCTCATTTCAACTCACCAATTACCTTTTTTATTTATCCTCTATTTATGCAATAAATTTTCATTTACATACGAATATTTGATAAAAAAATATATACCATAACACATAACAATATTAATAAAATTTTATGATATTAGGCAGAGAAAATTTCATATCTATTGATAAGAACATGTTTATATAAACAAAGTAATATTCCTATAAAATTTTAAAAACAAATCCTAGTAAATATGTAAATATAAAACTATAATCAGAACTACAAGTAAGGACATAAACACTTAGATCAGGGAATACAACCAACAAAAATAATATACACAAACATTTAAACACATATACATAGATCTAAAACATATTTATCAGATTAATACACATATATATAAAGATATTGCTAAGAACCACCCTAACAACAAAAATAAGAAGAGGTGAAAGTTACTTCAAAGATCTGTAACCGGTCTATATTGTCTCTCCCACCCTCCTAGTCATGTCTCTTTCTTTCTCATATCATAAAAATGTGAAGATGCCTACTTACTCATATCGACATAGGTATCTGTAAAATACCACACAATCTGATGAATATGCAAAACCCTATGTTAAAGAACGAAGCTCCAAAAATACGATACCAACGATGGCCTTCTCCATGTTCTGAAAATCCCAAATATAAAACTAATTTGGGTTTACTTGGAAATTTGGGGTCTCATGAAACAAAATATTACCTGAACATGAGGGGTTCAAACACCGATGAGCTACTCCTACTTCTTGTTCCTTACAAGTTGGATCTGGTGCTCACACGGTGGTTAGTCATGGTGATTGATGAGGGTGACTCGGGTTGTATATGGTATGATGAAGGATACGTAAGCTGAAGAGTTAGGATTTATGAGGTGTGTTTTTATGTTATCAATGAGGATTCCATGAATCCTTTGCAAATCAATGATTCATATTAAGCACGTTGGCAATCCATGTAACTGCCATGTAAGCAATCCATGTCATTTTGTCTTTTATGACAGTTGTGCTGCACATTGTTGTATATTGTGCACATTAAATTGTATTTAAGAGTTTTTGCTTAAAAAGCATGTATTTAGTGCATGATAACTTGTATTTAAGAGTTTTCCCATAAATGCATTATATATATATATATATATATATATATATATATATATATAGAGAGAGAGAGAGAGAGAGAGAGAGGACAGTTCAAATAAAAACAGTAAATAGTGTGAGAACGTAAAAACATTTTTTTTTTGTTATTATTCTGCAATGAATTTTGTATCGATAACTTTATGTCATTATTCAGCAAAGAATAAATGAATAGTTAAAGGTTAAAATTAAAATTAAAATTTACTATAAAATGTACATACATAAGTTTATAATAGAATAATAACATCGTAATGAATATGTGACTAATCGAAATTTAATATTTATATTAAAATTACTTCAACAATACACATACGAAATTCATTACAGAATAATAACATAAACATAGTGTTTTTACGTTCTCACACTATTTACTGTTTTTATTTGAACTTATATATATATATATATATATATATATATATATATATATATATATATATATATATATATATATATATATATGTTCAGGTTCATTTGAGACCATTCTAATTTTGTGAGACCGTGTGACCAAATCTAAATATAATTTTAAAATGCAAACTAAATGGAAAATCCAAAAATTATTTTTTTAAATATTATTTTCGGAACTTGAATTAACTAAAAAAAATTAAAAAAATAAAAAAATAAAAAAATAAAAAAAATCCTGTTTTTTTTTTTTTTTTTTTTTTTGAAAAATACGTGAAATATTCTAAATAGAATATTACACTGACATATTCTAAAGAATAATTTTAAAATGCAAAATAAATGGAAAAATCTAAAAATTCTTTTTTTAAATATTATTTTCGGAACTTGAATTAACTAAAAAAAATAAAAAAATAAAAAAAAATCTTTTATTTTTTTTTGAAAAATACGTGAAATATTCTAAATATAATATTACACTGTACATATTCTAAAAATAATTTTAAAATGCAAAATAAATGGAAAACTCAAAAAATTCTTTTTTTAAATATTATTTTCGGAACTTGAATTAACTAAAAAAGTTTAAAAAAAATAATCAAAAAAATATTTTTTTTAGTTAATTCAAGTTCCGAAAATAATATTAAAAAAAGAATTTTTTTGATTTTTCCATTTATTTTGCATTTTAAAATTATTTTTAGAATATGTACAGTGTAATATTCTATTTAGAATATTTCACGTATTTTTCAAAAAAAAAAAAGGTTTTTTTTAAATTTTTTTAGTTAATTCAAGTTCCGAAAATAATATTTAAAAAAAGAATTTTTAGATTTTTCCATTTATTTTGCTTTTTAAAATTATTTTTTAGAATATGTCAGTGTAATATTCTATTTAGATTATTTCATTTATTTAAAAAAAAAACGGGATTTTTTTTTATTTTTAATTTATTTTTTTTAGTTAATTCAAGTTCCGAAAATAATATTTAAAAAAAGAATTTTTGGATTTTTCCATTTATTTTGCATTTTAAAATTATTTTTAGATTTGGTCTCACGGTCTCACAAAATTAGAATGGTTACAAATGAACCTGAACATATATATATATATATATATATATATATATATATATATATATATATATATATATATATATATATATATATATATATATATATATATAGTAAAAGAAACATAGGAAATCAATAAAATATTTTAATGCGACAATGACACAAGATTTAGGATGAAATTTTTTTCGCAAATGTAGCCTAGTTATCGTTTTAATTAAATATTTTAAAAAGAAAACTATTATAAATTATGAAAGACCAATATAGCATCGTATTTTAAATATATTTTCTGTTAGTAACAAAAGAGAGACATATTCTGTTAACATTAGAGTGTTATAAATCTGTAACTACCAACCCCAAAAATTGGATTAGATAAAAGTTTAGTAAAGTATTCTAAAATATTCACAGAATGATTGATAGATCTAGGAATCAAGTTCTTCCCCCTTGAAGTTTCAGACCACCATCCCGTTCTTCCAAAAACTGACTTTCTGGAGTAAACGTATTAATGATTGATATCATAATTAATGGCCTCCCATGTTCGTCCATCAACAATATGAAAAAGAGTTATCAGACGAAGCCAATTTAGAATATGCTTAGCAATCATTCCTTTAATTAAACTATTATTTCATTTTCTTTTCAAAAATTGATTACTAATGTCTGACATTGTAACAACCCGAATCCAGGTATTCTTCTATTTTGGGTTATGTTGTTAATTTAGGGTTTCATGTTAGGCGAGTACGCTGGGTGTACAAGGCGTACGCCGTGCGTACTCGTGCGCTTCATTTTGGACGCGTTTACCCTCAGGTATGCGGGGCGTACCCAAGGTTACGCCCGGCGTAACTTATCCAGATCTAAAACCCTAATTTCCTTTGGAGGGCTATAAAAGGAATGTGTGGTTGGACTTCTTAGCCACCATCCCTCAGAGTGAAACCCTAAAAAGTGTGTGCATTCGTTCTTTAGCCTTTGTGTGTGTATTCTAAACTTGGTGGTGCCATTCCAAGGTTGCAAAGGAGAAGAAGAGCTCATTGGAAAGGCTAGAAGTGTTGCTCAAGTGTAGATCTGAGCTTTGCAAGGGTTAAAGCTTCATTATCAGGTAAAAAGTTCGGATCTTGTCACTTGGTTCATGTTATATGCTTAAGGTATCATTTTCTAGGGTTTAAGTCCCAAAGGTGGAGACTTTTTGTGCAAATGGCCTCCATAAGCTTAGATACTTCATATTTCTGATCTATTGGAGTTGTAGACTCATAAAAATGGCATCTTGGACGTGGATATTGCACCATGCATGAAATGTAGGTCCTTGAGTTGGAATAGAATGTTGTTATGAGATGTTGGAGCCTTTACAACCATGCCAAGGCTTAAAGGTCTCGATTTTATGGGTTTAGACACACTAAAAGAGTCGGATCTAGAAGTTGGAGTAAAGGGCTTAATCGATTAAGACCAGAAATGAAGAGTGTTGGATTCTGATGGTTACGCTGGGCGTAACTTCCAGTACGCGCAGCGTACTGGGTGGAGACCCCGATCCAGGGGATTGGCGATGTACGCCCCACGTACTCTCAGGGTTGACTTTTAGGGTTTTGGTCAACATGAGGACTTTAGGTCAAGGAAGGGTAAAATGGTATTTTACCCTCCGAGGAATGATGATAAGGGGTAAAGTTTTAGTGGTGGAAGTCTTTGAGTATTAAATGATATTTTTATGTTTAGGCAAGGTAGAGTCGTCGTTGGGATTCGGTGATAGCGAGGATGCGAGATCTTAGACTTTCCACGAGGTGAGTCTTCTCACTATACTGTACCCGGAAGGGTTTGACTGTGTGACCGGAAGGTTGAATATGATATGAGATATATGCATTATGTGTGATAAGTTAATCGTTATATGTGCCATGTATGATATGCTTGATATGGGCCGGAAGGCCAATATGTTATGGGCCGGAAGGCGTTGTGATGTGGACCGTAAGGTTGACGTGGGTAGGACCGGAAGGTTTACCTAGTCGGGACGGAAGTCCCCTGAGACTCATGGACCGGAAGGTCAGGGCCCGGAAAGGCATATGTGCGTAAGTTGTATTTTGGGGAACTCACTAAGCATTTATGCTTACAATTGTTGTGTTATGTGTTTCAGGTACTAGTGAGGACCGTGGGAAGGCGCCGGCGTGATCGTACACATTGTCGGGGAAAAACTATTTTATGATCATTGGGATGTATTTTGTTGTGACAATATTGTTCTTATTTGAATTTGAAATATTAATCGATGTTTTTGATGTTTACAAAAATGAAAAATTGGTTTTAAAATTTATGTCGTTACAAGTTGGTATCAGAGCCTTGGTTTGAGGGATTCGGATACACCTTCAGGCGTAACTGAGCTCAAACCGGGGATTTAAGAAATTTTTAATTAATAAAATCAATAAAAATTTGATAAGAGATTTTGAAACAACCAAAGAAGAAGAAGTGTGTACGGTCAGCCAGTGCCTGAACGGTAAAATCCCCAAAATACTCTTACAATATGTGTTATGAGATATGATATGATACGCATGCTAGTAGACTAGGTATTCATATTAGGACTAGAGTGGCCTGATTTGTGATGCCTTAGTCTAGGGAAATCTGCTGCTATGAGGTGCTTTGAAAGCGAGTGGGTAGCTAGTGCATGGCAAGAATAGACTACTCATGATCCGGGGTTTGGGGAGGAGGACTTGGGGTGAATGCTGATGCGGTGTAGTTGGTAGTATTGAGCCAGTAATACTAAAGACACTGGGTCAGTGGGAAACCCAAGTAAGAATCCCTGGATATCGGAGACTGAGTAGGGTTGCGTTATCGAGTGTGATTATGCTCGATAGAGTCTCTGATATTTCTATATTGTATTTCAGAGGCATCATGGTTGGACCACGCCACAGACCTGGTACGAGCAGTGTGAGTGACGAGGAGCTTCGTCAGATGATTCACGAGGAGGTGGTTGCAGCGATCCGGACTGAGATTCCGGAGATGTTTGGGTCTATTAAGACCACTCTGATGGAGACTTTTGATGAGCGGTACGCCGCGGTGATTAAGGCCGCAGCCGCTGCAGTTACCGCAGCTGTGGCCGCTGCCAGACCACAGGGAGGTGACTCGTTGTTGTTCCGGGAATTCAGCAACACGAAGCCACCCGAGTTTGACGAGACGCAGGATCCGATCGCTGTGATGAGATGGATTACCGATATCGAGGGATGCTTCTACACTTGTTCATGTCCGGAGCATCTGAGGGTACTTTTCGCTTTGAAGCAGCTTCGCTTGGGAGCAAAGGATTGGTGGAAGTTCGTGACGTCGAACTTCACTCTGGCGGAGGTTTTAGCTGTGACTTGGGAAAGGTTTACTGCTATGTTCAGAGACGAGTATGATCCCCCAGTCGAGAGGGAACGGTTGGTTCAGGAGTTCTTGACCCTCAAGCAAGGTAATGATTCTATCACGGTGATCACTCAGAAGTTTCATGAGAGGGTGATGTTTTGCCCTGAGCAGGTGTCCACGGCGCAGGCTCGGATGAGCCGGTATTTAGGTGTGCTGAGGAGGGATATCCGGGAGTTCGTATTGAACTCGTCATACCAGACTTTTGCTGAGCTCCAGGCGAATGTCAAGAAGCGTGAGATCGAGTTGGAGACCCAGGACAGGGAGGAGGTCGAGTCTCAACGAGTGGATCGGCGGCCGGCTCAGTCCCAGCCGGCAGCCAAGCGGACCAAGTCTGCCGATTCGAGGTCGGGAGGTTAGAAGGGCCGCACTTGTGGAAAGTGCGACAAGGGTCATGAGGGGGCATGTTGATCGGGTGCTTGCTACAAGTGTGGCAAGAAGGAGCACATTGCTAGGGATTGCCCTAAGGGATTCATGGTTTGCTTTCATTGCAACCAGACCGGCCATCGGAAGGCCGAGTGCCCCCAGCTTTGCCAGGGATCCGCGCCTGCTGCTAGGGTTACCGAGACTCGGCCGGTGAAAGCCGAGGCTCCGAAGGCTCGTGGGAGAGCTTTTTAGTTGACTGCGGAGGAGGTCCGCGCGGTGCCTGATGTCATAGCTGGTATGTATTCTTTCGTGTATGTACTTTTATGCTAAGATATTGTGCTTATATTATGATATGCGTAGGTACTTTTCTTTTGAACTCTATACTTGCTTTGGTATTATTTGACTCGGGTGCGAGTCGGTCTTTTGTATCGTTGGCTTTTAGCCAGCATATCGGTATTGATCGGGAGGTGATGAGTCGACCCCTGCGAGTTTCTATCGCGGATGAGAAAGCGGTATACGCCACTGATATGATTCGAGGATGTGTGCTCGAGATTTTTGGAGTCAAGTTCCCTATAGACTTGGTTCCTATAGCGATGGGGGACGTATGCGTCATCATGGGCATGGACTGGTTGAGTAAGTTTTGGGCAGTCATTGACTGCGAGAGACAGCTAGTGACTATTCGAGACCCTAGTGGGGGAGTGCTTATGGTGTATGGTGAGGGGAACCAGTGTGGGTCGGCGTTTTGTTCGGCTGCCAGGGCGAGGCAGAGTTTGCAGCAGGGCTGCAATGGATTCATAGCCTACGTGATGGATACTCGAGTGGCCGCGACGAGGCCAAATTCGGTTGACGACATTCCTGTAGTATGCGAGTTTTTGGATGTGTTCCCCCTAGAGTTACCAGGTGTGCCTCCGGAAAGGCAAGTGGAGTTTCGTATCGATTTGGTTCCGGGAGCGGCGCCCAT
Source organism: Lactuca saligna (assembly GCF_052625555.1). Taxonomy (NCBI): domain Eukaryota; kingdom Viridiplantae; phylum Streptophyta; class Magnoliopsida; order Asterales; family Asteraceae; genus Lactuca; species Lactuca saligna. The sequence goes on along the minus strand of NC_136419.1, from coordinate 195,857,580 downwards.
CGCCAAGGCGCCTTATCGTCTCGCTCCACCGGAAATGCAGGAGTTATCCTCGAAGCTTCAGGAGCTGTTGGGGAAAGGGTTTATTCGACTGAGTAACTCACATTGGGGAGCATCGATTTTGTTTGTCAAGAAAAAGGATGGTTCACACCGAATGTGTATCGCTTACCGGGAGTTGAACAAGTTGACGGTTAAGAACCGGTATCCGTTGCCTAGGATCGATGATCTGTTCGATCAGTTGCAGGGGGCATCTTGGTTCTCCAAGATAGACTTGAGGTCAGGTTATCATCAGATGAGGGTTCGGGATGAAGATATTCAGAAGACTGCATTCAGAACTCTTTATGGACATTTTGAGTTTGTGGTGATGCCTTTTGGGCTTACCAATGCCCTGGCTGCGTTCATGGATCTTATGAACCGGGTGTGTAGGCCGATGCTGGATCGATCGGTGATCGTATTTATTGATGATATTTTGGTGTATTCGAGGTCCAGGGAGCAGCATGAGGAACATTTGAGGGAAATTCTTGGGGTATTGAGATCGGAGAGGCTGTATGCCAAATTCTCCAAGTGTGATTTCTGGTTACGAGAGGTCCAGTTCCTTGGGCACCTTGTTAATCAGAAAGGGGTATTGATCGACCCGGCCAAGATTGAGGCGGTGTTGAAATGGGAGGTGCCGAGATCGCCCACTGAGATCAGGAGTTTTCTGGGATTGGCCGGCTATTATCGAAGGTTTATCAAGGATTTCTCCAAGATCGCTGTGCCACTTACTAGGATGACCCGGAAGGGTGTTGCATTTTCGTGGGGACCGGAGGAGCAGTCCACATTTGAGACCCTTCGACAGAAATTGAGCGAGGCCCCGGTGCTTGCACTTCCAGAAGGGATGGAGGATTTTGTGGTGTACTGTGATGCATCTATATCGGGTTTAGGGGCGGTGCTTATGCAGAGGGGACATGTGATAGCGTATGCTTCGAGGCAGTTGAAGCCTCATGAGTCGAGATATCCCACCCACGACCTGGAATTGGGGGCTATGGTGTTTGCCCTCAAGATCTGGCGGCATTATCTTTATGGGGTTCGGTGTACCATCTACACGGACCACAAGAGTCTGAAGTACTTGATGGATCAGCCAAATCTGAATATGCGACAGAGGAGATGGTTGGACGTGGCGAAGGATTACGATTGTGATATCCTGTACCACCCGGGCAAAGCTAATGTGGTGGCCGATGCGTTGAGCCGTGGGGCGGAAAGCTCATTTTCTAGACATCAACGAGAGCTCTTCTGTAGAGAATTTGGCAGAATTATACGTGAGGGAGGCGGTATCGCGACATGGGGTTCTGATGTAGATTGTTTTAGATCGAGATGTGCGTTTTACTTCCAGGTTTTGGATGAAGTTTCATGAGGAGTTGGGTATGAGATTGCAATTCAGTACCGCAGACGGACGGACAGAGCGAGCGGACGATTCAGACGCTGGAGGATATGCTCCGAGCTTGTGTTTTGGATTCTGGAGGGAGCTGGGACACCTATCTACCTTTAGCAGATTTTTCGTATAACAACAGCCATCATTCGAGCATTGGTATGCCACCCTTTGAGTTGTTGTATGGGCGGAGGTGTCGCACCCCCATCTGCTGGGGAGAGATGGGGCAGCGGGTGATGGGTAGCACGGAGATTGTACTCCAGACGACCGAGCAGATTCAGCAGGTCAGGCAGAGGCTATTGACCGCGCAGAGTCGCTAGAAGAGTTATACGGACAGGCGTCGGTCCGAGCTCGAGTTCCAGGTTAGTGACCTTGTGCTCCTAAAGGTCTCTCCTTGGAAAGGAGTGATACGATTCAGGAAGAGGGGCAAGTTGGGACCCCAGTATATTGGACCCTTCAGGGTAATTGCTAGGGTAGGCCGGGTAGCCTACCGGTTGGATCTACGTGCTGAGTTGGGGCAGATCCATGACACCTTTCACGTCTCGCAGTTGAGGAAATGCATTGCCGATGAGTCGGCAGTGGTGCCATTAGACGATATTCAGGTGGATGCAGTCCTGAACTATGTGGAGAGACCATTAGCGATCAGGTATCGGAAAGTTAAGGTTCTGAGGAACAAGGAAGTACCCCTGGTACAAGTGCAGTAGCAACATCGGAAGGGGTCCGAGCTAACATGGGAGTCCGAGTCTGAGATGCGGGATCAGTATCCAGAGTTGTTTTCAGTATGAGACTTCGGGGGCGAAGACTGATTCTAGTGGGGGAGAATTGTAACAGCCCGAATCCAGGTATACTTCTATTTTGGGTTATGTTGTTAATTTAGGGTTTCATGTTAGGCGAGTATGCTGGGTGTACAAGGCGTACGCCGCGCGTACTCGTGCGCTTCATTTTGGACGCGTTTACCCTCAGGTACGCGGGGCGTACCCAAGGTTACGCCTGGCGTAACTTATCCAGATCTAAAACCCTAATTTCCTTTGGAGGGCTATAAAAGGAATGTGTGGTTGGACTTCTCAGCCACCATCCCTCAGAGTGAAACCCTAAAAAGTGTGTGCATTCGTTCTTTAGCCTTTGTGTGTGTATTCTAAACTTGGTGGTGCCATTCCAAGGTTGCAAAGGAGAAGAAGAGCTCATTGGGATGGCTAGAAGTGTTGCTCAAGTGTAGATCTGAGCTTTGCAAGGGTTAAAGCTTCATTATCAGGTAAATAGTTCGGATCTTGTCACTTGGTTCATGTTATATGCTTAAGGTATCATTTTCTAGGGTTTAAGTCCCAAAGGTGGAGACTTTTTGTGCAAATGGCCTCCATAAGCTTAGATACTTCATATTTCTGATCTATTGGAGTTGTAGACTCATAAAAATGGCATCTTGGACGTGGATATTGCACCATGCATGAGATGTAGGTCCTTGAGTTGGAATAGAATGTTGTTATGAGATGTTGGAGCCTTTACAGCCATGCCAAGGCTTAAAGGTCTCGACTTTATGGGTTTAGACACACTAAAAGAGTCGGATCTAGAAGTTGGAGTAAAGGGCTTAATCGATTAAGACCAGAAATGAAGAGTGTTGGATTCTGATGGTTACGCTGGGCGTAACTTCCAGTACGCGTAGCGTACTGGGTGGAGACCCCGATCCAGGGGATTGGCGATGTACGCCCCGTGTACGTCTAGCAGTACGCCCCGCGTACTCTCAAGGTTGAATTTTGTTGACTTTTAGGGTTTTGGTCAACATGAGGAATTTAGGTCAAGGAAGGGTAAAATGGTATTTTACCCTCCGAGGAATGATGATAAGGGGTAAAGTTTTAGTGGTGGAAGTCTTTGAGTATTAAATGATATTTTTATGTTTAGGCAAGGTAGAGTCGTCGTTGGGATTCGGTGATAGCGAGGATGCGAGATCTTAGACTTTCCACGAGGTGAGTCTTCTCACTATACTGTACCCGGAAGGGTTTGACTGTGTGACCGGAAGGTTGAATATGATATGAGATATATGCATTATGTGTGATAAGTTAATCGTTATATGTGCCATGTATGATATGCTTGATATGGGCCGGAAGGCCAATATGTTATGGGCCGGAAGGCATTGTGATGTGGACCGTAAGGTTGACGTGGGTAGGACCGGAAGGTTTACCTAGTCGGGACGGAAGTCCCCTGAGACTCATGGACCGGAAGGTCAGGGCCCGAAAAGGCATATGTGCGTAAGTTGTATTTTGGGGAACTCACTAAGCATTTATGTTTACAGTTGTTGTGTTATGTGTTTCAGGTACTAGCGAGGACCGTGGGAAGGCGCCGGCGTGATCGTACACATTGTCGGGGAAAAACTATTTTATGATCATTGGGATGTATTTTGTTGTGACAATATTGTTCTTATTTGAATTTGAAATATTAATCAATGTTTTTGATGTTTACAAAAATGAAAAATTGGTTTTAAAATTTATGTCGTTACAAGTTGGTATCAGAGCCTTGGTTTGAGGGATTCGGATACACCTTCAGGCGTAACTGAACTCAAACCGGGGATTTAAGAAATTTTTAATTAATAAAATCAATAAAAATTTGATAAGAGATTTTGAAACAACCAAAGAAGAAGAAGTGTGTACGGTCAGCCAGCGCCTGAACGGTAAAATCCCCAAAATACTCTTACAATATGTGTTATGAGATATGATATGATACGCATGCTAGTAGACTAGGTATTCATATTAGGACTAGAGTGGCCTGATTTGTGATGCCTTAGTCTAGGGAAATCTGCTGCTATGAGGTGCTTTGAAAGCGAGTGGGTAGCTAGTGCATGGCAAGAATAGACTACTCATGATCCGGGGTTTGGGGAGGAGGACTTGGGGTGAATGCTGATGCGGTGTAGTTGGTAGTATTAGGCCCGTACTACTAAAGACATTGGGTCAGTTGGCAACCCAAGTAAGAATCCCTGGATATCGGAGACTGAGTAGGGTTGCGTTATCGAGTGTGATTATGCTCGATAGAGTCTCTGATATTTCTATATTGTATTTCAGAGGCATCATGGTTGGACCACGCCACAGACCTGGTACGAGCAGTGTGAGTGACGAGGAGCTTCGATGATTCACGAGGAGGTGGTTGCAGCGATCCGGGCTGAGATTCCGGAGATGTTTGGGTCTATTAAGACCACTATGATGGAGACTTTTGATGAGCGGTACGCTGCGGTGACTGAGGCCGCAGCCGCTGCAGCTACCGCAGCTGTGGCCGCTGCCAGACCACAGGGAGGTGACTCGTTGCTGTTCTTGGAGTTCAGCAACACGAAGCCACCCGAGTTTGACGGGACGCAGGATCCGATCGCTGCGATGAGATGGATTACCGATATCGAGGGATACTTCTACATTTGCTCATGTCCGGAGCATCTGAGGGTACTGTTCGCTTTGAACCAGCTCCGCCTGGGAGCAAAGGATTGGTGGAAGTTCGTGACGTCGAACTTCACTCTGGCGGCGGTTTCAGCTGTGACTTGGGAGAGGTTTACTGCTATGTACAGAGATAAGTATGTTCCCCCAGTGGAGAGGGAACGGTTGGTTCAGGAGTTCTTGACCCTCAAGCAGTGTAATTATTCTGTCACAGTGATCACTCGGAAGTTTCATGAGAGGGCGATGTTTTGCCCTTAGCAGGTGTCCACGGAGCAGGCTCGGATGAGCCGGTATCTGGGTGTGATGAGGAGGGATATCCGGGAGTTCGTATCGAACTCGTCATACCAGACTTTTGCTGAGCTCCAGGCGAATGCCAGGAAGTGTGAGATCGAGTTGGAGACCCATGCCAGGGAGGAGGCCGAGTCTCAACGGGTGCATCGGCGGCCGGCTCAGTCCCAGCCGGCAGCCAAGCGGACCAAGTCCGCCGATTCGAGGTCGGGAGGTCAGAAGGGCCGCACTTGTGGAAAGTGCGGAAAGGGTCATGAGGGGGCATGTCGATCGGGTGCTTGCTACAAGTGTGGCAAGGAGGGGCACATTGCTAGGGATTGCCCTAAGGGATTCATGGTTTGCTTTCATTGCAACCAGACTGGCCATCGGAAGGCCGAGTGCCCCCAGCTTTGCCAGGGATCTGCGCCTGCTGCTAGGGTTACCGAGACTCGGCCGGTGAAAGCCGAGGCTCTGAAGGCTCGTGGGAGAGCTTTTCAGTTGATTGCGGAGGAGGTCCGCACGGTGCCTGATGTCGTAGATGGTATGTATTCCTTCGTGTATTTACTTTTATGCTAAGATATTGTGCTTATATTATGATATACGTAGGTACTTTTCTTGTGAACTCTGTACCTGGTTTGGTATTATTTGACTCGGGTGCGAGTCGGTCTTTTGTATCGTTGGCTTTTAGCCAGCACATCGGTATTGATCGGGAGGTGATGAGTCGACCCCTGCGAGTTTCTATAGTGGATGAGAAAGTGGTATTACGCCACTGATGTGATTCGAGGATGTGTGCTCAAGATTTTTGGGGTCAAGTTCCCTATAGAATTGGTTCCTATAGCGATGGGGGACGTCTGCTTCATCGTGGGCATGGACTGGTTGAGTAAGTTTGGGGCAGTCATTGACTGCGAGAGACAGCTGATGAATATTCGAGACCCTAGTGGGGGAGTGCTTACGGTGTATGGCGAGGGGACCCGGTGTGGGTCGGCGTTTTGTTCGTCTTCCAGGGCGAGGCAGAGTTTGCAGCAGGGCTGCAATGGATTCATAGCCTACGTGATGGATACTCGAGTGGCCGCGGGGAGGCCAAATTCGGTTGAAGATGTTCCTGTAGTATGCGAGTTTTCGGCTGTGTTCCCCGAAGAGTTACCAGGTGTGCCTCCGGAAAGGCAAGTGGAGTTCCGTATCGATTTGGTTCCGGGAGCAGCGCCCATCGCCAAGGCGCCTTATCGTCTCGCTCCACCGGAAATGCAGGAGTTATCCTCGCAGCTTCAGGAGCTGTTGGGGAAAGGGTTTATTCGACCGAGTAGCTCACCTTGGGGAGCATCAATGTTGTTTGTCAAGAAAAAGGATGGTTCACATCGGATGTGTATCGATTACCGGGAGTTGAACAAGTTGACGGTTAAGAACCGGTATCCGTTGCCTAGGATCGATGATCTGTTTGATCAGTTGCAGGGGGCATCTTGGTTCTCCAAGATAGACTTGAGGTCGGGTTATCATCAGATGAGGGTTCGGGATGAAGATATTCAGAAGACTGCATTCAAAACTCGTTATGGACATTATGAGTTTGTGGTGATGCCTTTTGGGCTTACCGATGGCCCGGCTGCGTCCATGGATCTTATGAACCGGGTGTGCAGGCTGATGCTGGATCGATAGGTGATCGTATTTATTGATGATATTTTGGTGTATTCGAGGTCCAGGGAGCAGCATGAGGAACATTTGAGGGAAATTCTTAGGGTATTGAGATCGGAGAGGCTGTATGCCAAATTCTCCAAGTGTGATTTCTGGTTACGAGAGGTCCAGTTCCTTGGGCACATTGTTAATCAGAAAGGGATATTGGTCGACCCGGCCAAGATTGAGGCGGTGTTGAAATGGGAGGTGCCAAGATCGGCCACTGAGATCTGGAGTTTTCTGGGATTGGCCGGCTATTATCGATGGTTTATCAAGGATTTCTCCAAGATCGTCGTGCCACTTACTAGGATGACCCAGAAGGGTGTTGCATTTTCGTGGGGACCGGAGCAGTAGTCCTCATTCGAGACCCTTCGTCAGAAATTGAGCGAGGCCCCGGTGCTTGCACTTCCAGAAGGGATGGAGGATTTTGTGGTGTACTGTGATGCATCTATATCGGGTTTAGGGGCGGTGCTTATGCATAAGGGACATGTGATAGCGTATGCTTCGAGGCAGTTGAAGCCTCATGAGTCGAGATATCCCACCCACAACCTAGAATTGGGGGCTGTGGTGTTTGCCCTCAAGATCTGGCGGCATTATCTTTATGGGGTTCGGTGTACCATCTACACGGACCACAAGAGTCTAAAGTACTTGATGGATCAGCCAAATCTGAATATGCGACAGAGGAGATGGTTGTACATGGTGAAGGATTACGATTGTGAGATTCTGTACCAGCCGGGCAAAGCTAATGTGGTGGCCCATGCGTTGAGCCGTAGGGCGGAAAGCGCCCCGATCCGAGATATTTGTATGAGGTTGACGGTGATGACCCCGATTTTGGATACCATTCGAGGAGCTCAGGCTGAGGCTGCGAAACCAGAAAATCAGAATAGGGAGCGAGTTGTAGGTCTGGTATCAGGATTCGTTATGGATGGTCGAGGGCTTATGACTTTTTCAGGATCAGATTTGGGTACCGTTTGTGGGCGGTACGCGTACTATTTTGATGGAGGAAGTGCATCGCTCAAAATTCTTGATTCATCCTGGGGCTACGAAAATGTATTTGGACCTAAGGAAGGAGTATTGGTGGCCCTGTATGAAAAGGGATGTTGCATGGTTTATTGAGAGATGCCTGAATTGTCGTCAAGTTAAGGCCGAGCACCAGTATCCGCGTGGTAAATTGCAGCCGCTAGAGATTCCCGAATGGAAGTGGGAGCAGATTACCATGGATTTTATCACCAAATTGTCGTGGACTGCGAGGGGAGTCGATGCGATTTGGGTGATCCTGGATAGATTGACAAAGATCGCTCATTTTCTAGCCATCAGCGAGAGCTCTTCTGCGGAGAAGTTGGCGAAATTATACGTGAGGGAGGTGGTATCACGACATGGGGTTCCGATGTCGATTGTTTCAGATCGATTTGTGCATTTTACTTCCAGGTTTTGGAAGAAGTTTCATGAGGAGTTGGGTACGAGACTGCATTTCAGTACCGCTGATATCGATCTGAAAGTCCCTTTATATAGATTTTCACAAAACAGAGGCTACTCGGTGAGTCCAGTGACCTACTCGGCGAGTCCATCACTTAAAACCCGTGTACGGCAAGTCAGCGCGTCCAGAATCGCGAAACTTCTGACCAACTCGGCGAGTCATCGACCCTACTCGCCGAGTACGTTTGGAATCAGCATTTTCTCAAAACACAAAAGTCGTCTGAAATTGTGTCTAGATTTCAAAACATTTTGAATCTCGTCAATCGGAGTTACGGTTCATGAGATATGGCCAAAACACTAACGAGGGGTCAAGCTGTCCACCAACGTCCTTCTTTCTTCAAAATCCAAGATCCAAATGTCCAATCGCCAATTCCGCTTCACTTTCCTTTCGAGCATGTCATTTTTGCTGAAAAATGAAATTATAAACTAATTAAGCATCTTTTGTTCATTAAAAGAGACAAAAACAACATAAAGTATTAAGATAATGCATGAATTTTATAACTAAATATGCCCATATCAAAATACCCCACACTTGACTTTTGCTTGCCCCCAAGCAGAACTGAATTTTAACACATTAGAATCACATAAGACAACTCCAATCGAACCTATCCATTATGCCAAGACCGCAACGCATGCATTTGTGTCTAAAACTTTACTAATAACCCCCCATACTCCAAATACTCACAATTCTCATAAACATTCGCCCACTTTTTCCGAACAATGCTCATTTTATGCATCCCTCCGAATCCATCCTCAGAAAACCTCTTAACCTCAAGGTATTTTTGGTTGAGCAACCCAAGCATACATAATCTAGACAATTACAATTTGTGATACCACTATAGAGCTTTTTTGGAATTCTTTACTTCTTTGACATTTGATCTTTAATTTCTTTGAATTCACCACCTTATTGTTTGATTTTTAGTATCTTCAACTTTTTAATTTCTTTAGAATTTTTGATCTTCTAATTTCATACTTAACTTTGATGCTCCAAAAATTCTTCAAACTTTTTCTTGTAATTCTCTCTCTTTTTTTAACATGTAACTCACTTTTTTCACTCAAAACCCTACATGCTTAAGCAGGGGCGCTCAACTTCAACCTTTATTGGTTAGCGATAATAATTTTCCTGGATACATTTCTGGTACACGATGCTAAACATATTGCATCCTTCAAACTAAGTGAGGTCGTGTTTTTGTCCCATGATTTCACTAGAATAAGGAAGCCACAAATGCACTAGAACGTATATAGGCTCAACTAAACATTTGGGTTTTCATGCAATCATCAACACAATTGTAACATGAAATCCTAACTACTTTTTACCAAGATTTTCTAAATTAAGTCCTAAGTAACATTTTTGGTATGCAAAACTTTAAAAATTAACAAGTGTAACCAACTAATCCCCTACCCCACACTTAATTTATGCAATGTCCCCATTGCATATCATGCATGATAAAGAACAATAAAAATAAGGAGAGAATTGGAACAAACTCCCCTGGGATAGTAGTGGCGAGGTTGATATCTATTCTCTTCAGCTCCATCTTGAATTGACTTTAGACATGGGAACAGCTCATCCATGTCTTGGGTGTCAAAATCTCGTGTGGTACAGTCTTTATAAAAGCTCCAAACATAAGGGAAAAACTCTTGGAAATGCTCGGAAAATGATCTTCAAAGAATAGAACCAATGCCCATATCAAATGTCATTAAATCTTCAGCTCAAAAGTAAGAAGAATGAGCGACTCATCGAGTAAGTATGTAGACTCGCCGAGTTGAAGCGTAAATGGCATAAGAATCGTGAATTTTCACATGGACTCGGCGAGTCCATAAGATGCACTCAGCGAGTAGACCACTGTGTGACAAAAATTTTATTCTGCCCAATTCCGTTTCTGATGTATGGGGGTTATATAACCTAATAATTTCCCTCATTTTTCTTTAGGTAATAAACATTATATAACCCTTCTATCAATTGGACTCATAGCTTGGCTCAAAACTTCGTTTCCTCTCTCGCCTAGACTCGATTTCTCGCTTCATCAGCCTTGACTCTAGACCCTCACATGCATCCTTACACTCAAACTGAAAAGATCAAAAACAAAAACCAAGTAATAAAAAAAAAAATTAAAATAAAAAAAAATCCTAAATTATCCTTAAACACTAGAAGTTTAGAAAGAAAAAGAAAAGAAAACTCTAATGATGGGTTGCCTCCCGCAAGCGCTTCTTTTTGTGCGAGTCTTTAGCTGGACTCTCAACTTAATAAACTTCTAAAAAATTTGATGCCCATCCATCCATTGCATTAAATACTTTCTTTGGACCAATTTGTAAAATTTGGCTCTTTGCTTCAAAAATTGGCCAAACGAGCTTGAATTCATAAAACCCAAGAATCTTGACAAGGGTTGGAACCGGTTGGATACTAATCAAAAATGGATCGTGCCTCAGAACTTTCTCCAAAGTTGGAGTCGTCACCCCACGCTTCGAAACACAAACCGAAAGAACAGGGGGCCACATCGTGGTAATGGTCAAACCACAACTTGGTTCCTGCAACTCAGGTTTTTCTTGTTCTTCATCTGACCCCTCTGCTAGCAATCTTTCTAGTTCCTCCAAATCTCTTTCTGGATTAAATTCTTCATCTTTTAACTCTAGCTCTTGTGACTCAGATTGTTCTTGTGTGTTGGGCAAGATGTTATCTAACTATCTATCAAATTTCTTCAAATCATCATCTGAGTTATAATCCTCATCTTCCTGCTCAATTTCCTGCACTACTTCCTCAAGAAAAGCATCAAAAGCATTGAGATTTGGAAAATACATAATAAATAAAAAGAAAAATAAAATATATAAAAAAAATAATAAAAATATTTGATAACACTTTGCAAATAAAATTAACTGTTTAGAACCGTTCCCCGGCAACGGCGCCAAAAACTTGATGTGTGTAAAAACCAACTAGTTTTAATACTACTAACTTAAACACAAAGACAAACACACGAAAGGCAGTGTACTTATCGATTAGCAGTTTAGTTTAGGTAAGTAGGGTATCGAACACAGGGAACGGTAAACAATTAAAATAAATGCTAATATTATCTAAATAAAACAAATAATAGAAAGGGGGCTTTCTCTAGTTTTGCAAGACTAGAAACTTAAACAATTAACTAAAACTTAAACTAAGAAACTAAGAGCTAAGCAAATAAAAATCAACTAAATTCAATAATAAAGAGGACTTCTGTTTAGGTTCGACTCATTTATTCCCATGGATGATTTCGATGTATCGGATTAATTCTTCATTGGCTACCGATTAAGATAATTAGGTTCATGTTCGCTATTCCTAATTCTTAGAAAACAAATTAACTCAAGCAATGGCTAGTTGTCTAAATTAACGGGTTTCCTAGATTATTGGTTCGGGTTAAGTAAGACTTGTAGTGGTTAATTAAATTGGCCCTTCAATTAACCTCTTATCGATGTTCATCCAACAAGCTTACACATTAACTTACCTATCTTCCAGTTAATTCTAGTTTCACGTTCATTATTCCTAGACATACAACTATGTGGTCACGTAAATCATATGAAATTAATAACTAAGAGATGTTCATACAACTTAAAAACTGATTTATTAACAGAAGAATAGTTATTGTTAACACATAAGGTTCTTTAACAAGCTTAATAAAACATAATCACCAATTAAAATTAATCCTAATCAAATAATCAATCCATGTTCACAAATTTGTCTACCTAAACAAAAGTTATGAGTTTTTAGCTCATGATTACAGCAGAAACAAGCACAAAAACGAAATCAATTGGTAAAAACATAGTTCAAACAAGATATTAGGTAAGAGTAAACTTGATTTTGAGTTGATTCTCCTTAAAATTGAATGTAGGGTTGATTCCCTTGCTTCCCACGCTCCAGCAGCACCTTTAGTCGATAATTGGCCTCCAAGGGTTCATCTCTATATGCTATGATATCGATCTGAAAGTCCCTTTATATAGATTTTCACAAAACAGAGGCTACTCGGCGAGTCCATCACTTAAAACCCGTGTACGGCAAGTCAGCGCATCCAGAATCGCAAAACTTCTGACCAACTCGGCGAGTAATCGACCCTACTCGCTGAGTACGTTTGGAATCAACATTTTCTCAAAACAAGAAAGTCGTCTGAAATTGTGTCTAGTTTTAAAAACATTTTGAATCTCGTCAATCGGAGTTATGGTTCATGAGATATGGCCAAAACACTAACGAGGGGTCAAGCTGTCCAACAACATCCTTCTTTCTTCAAAATCCAAGATCCAAACGTCCAATCGCCAATTCCGCTTTCACTTTCCTTTCGAGCATGTCATTTTAGCTGAAAAATGAAATTATAAACTAATTAAGCACCTTTTGTTCATTAAAAGAGACAAAAACAACATAAAGTATTAAGATAATCCATGAATTTTATAACTAAATATGCCCATATCAACCGCATACCACCCGCAGACGGACGGACAGAGCGAGCAGACGATTCAGACGCTGGAGGATATGCTCCAAGCTTGTGTTTTAGATTTTGGAGGGAGCTGGGACACCTATCTACCTTTAGCAGATTTTTCGTATAACAACAGCCATCATTCGAGCATTGGTATGCCACCCTTTGAGCTGTTATATGGGCGGAGGTGTCGCACCCCCATCTGCTGGGGAGAGGTGGGGCAGCGAGTGATGGGTAGCAAGAAGATTGTGCTCCAGACGACCGAGCAGATTCAGCAGGTCAGGCAGAGGCTGTTGACCGCGCAGAGTCGCCAGAAGAGTTATGCGGACAGGCGTCGGCCCGAGCTCGAGTTCCAGATTGGTGACCTTGTGCTCCTAAAGGTCTCTCCTTGGAAAGGAGTGATACGATTCAGGAAGAGGGGCAAGTTAGGACCCCGGTATATTGGACCCTTCAGGGTAATTGCTAGGGTAGGCTGGGTAGCCTACCGGTTGGATCTACCTGCTGAGTTTGGGCAGATCCATGACACCTTTCACGTCTTGCAGTTGAGGAAATGCATTGCCAACGAGTCGCTAATGGTGCTATTAGATGATATTCAGGTGGATGCAGGCCTCAACTATGTGGAGAGAGCAGTAGCGATCAGGGATCGGAAAGTTAAGGTTCTGAGGAACAAGGAAGTACCCCTGGTACAAGTGCAGTGGCAACATCGGAAGGGGTCAGAGCTGACATGGGAGTCCGAGTCTGAGATGCGGGATCAGTATCCAGAGTAGTTTTCAGTATGAGACTTCGGGGGTGAAGTCTGATTCTAGTGGGGGAGAATTGTAACAGCCCGAATCCAAGTATTCTTCTATTTTGGGTTATGTTGTTAATTTAGGGTTTCATGTTAGGCGAGTACGCTGGGTGTACAAGGCGTACGCCGCGCGTACTCGCGCGCTTCATTTTGGATGTGTTCACCCTCAGGTACGCGGGGCGTACCCAAGGTTACGCCCGGCGTAACTTATCCAGATCTAAAACCCTAATTTCCTTTGGAGAGCTATAAAAGGAATGTGTGGTTGGACTTCTTAGCCACCATCCCTCAGAGTGAAACCCTAAAAAGTGTGTGCATTCGTTCTTTAGCCTTTGTGTGTGTATTCTAAGCTTGGTGGTGCTATTCCAAGGTTGCAAATGAGAAGAAGAGCTCATTGGAAAGGCTAGAAGTGGTGCTCAAGTGTAGATCTGAGCTTTGCAAGGGTTAAAGCTTCATTATCAGGTAAAAAGTTCGGATCTTGTCACTTGGTTCATGTTATATGCTTAAGGTATCATTTTCTAGGGTTTAAGTCCCAAAGGTGGAGACTTTTTGTGCAAATGGCCTCCATAAGCTTAGATACTTCATATTTCTGATCTATTGGAGTTGTAGACTCATAAAAATGGCATCTTGGACGTGGATATTGCACCATGCATGAGATCTAGGTCCTTGAGTTGGAATAGAATGTTGTTATGAGATGTTGGAGCCTTTACAGCCATGCCAAGGCTTAAAGGTCTCGACTTTATGGGTTTAGACACACTAAAAGAGTCGGATCTAGAAGTTGGAGTAAAGGGCTTAATCGATTAAGACCAGAAATGAAGAGTGTTGGATTCTGATGGTTACGCTGGGCGTAACTTCCAGTACGCGCAGCGTACTAGGTGGAGACCCCGATCCAGGGGATTGGCGATGTATGCCCCGCGTACATCTAGCAGTACGCCCCGCGTACTCTCAGGGTTGACTTTTGTTCACTTTTAGGGTTTTGGTCAACATGAGGACTTTAGGTTAAGGAAGGGTAAAATGGTCTTTTACCCTTTGAGGAATGATGATAAGGGGTAAAGTTTTAGTGGTGGAAGTCTTTGAGTATTAAATGATATTTTTATGTTTAGGCGAGGTAGAGTCGTCATTGGGATTCGGTGATAGCGAGGACGCGAGATCTTAGACTTTCCACGAGGTGAGTCTTCTCACTATACTGTACCCGGAAGAGTTTGACTGTGTGACCGGAAGGTCGAATATGATATGAGATATATGCATTATGTGTGATAAGTTAATCGTTATATGTGCCATGTATGATATGCTTGATATGGGCCGGAAGGCATTATGTTATGGGCCGGAAGGCCAATATGTTATGGGCCGGAAGGCGTTGTGATGTGGACCGTAAGGTTGACGTGGGTAGGACCGGAAGGTTTACCTAGTCGGGACAGAAGTCCCCTGAGACACATGGACCGGAAGGTCAGGGCCTGGAAAGGCATATGTGCGTAAGTTGTATTTTGGGGAACTCACTAAGCATTTATGCTTACAGTTGTTGTGTTATGTGTTTCAAGTACTAGCGATGACCGTGGGAAGGCGCCGGCGTGATCGTACACATTGTCGGGGAAAAACTATTTTATGATCATTGGGATGTATTTTGTTGTGACAATATTGTTCTTGTTTGAATTTGAAATATTAAATGATTTTTTTGATGTTTACAAAAATGAAAAATTGGTTTTAAAATTTACGTCGTTACAGACATAAAACTGACCATATTGTGTTCTTTAACACATAGCAAGAACAACTCTGTATCATAAACATTCAAGATTTTCAGAAACCACTTGTATAAAAATGGGTTATGGCAACATAAGAAACCCGTTATTATGGACCTTTTAAGACTTTTTTTTTCTCATTTAAGGAAAGACAACGTCATTTTTGACAAGTTATGATGATTGTTAATTGTGGTGATTATAGCTAATTAAAAATCATTGTTAACTTTTATAATTATTGTTGCATTTTTGTGATATATTTTTTTATTTGTCATGACTAATGTTGACTTTTAGTGGCATATTATCTCTTTTGTAATGACTATTGCTACCTTTTAGTCGCATATTTTATCGTTTATCATTACTATAATTGGCTTTTAGTGACACATGTCTTGTTTTTTTATCATGACCAATGGTTATTTTCGATCACCTAGAAAAGAAATAAATTATGACCATTATTTATTTTTAGACATAGGTTGATTCGTTTCACATGACCATTGTTTACTTTTTAGTAAAACATAATAAATTAAATCGTGATAGTAAACCACCTTTAGTCACATATTTTTTGGCATGTTTTTTTATACTGAAAAAATACAATAAATAAAAACCATGATGATAATAAACATTAATTCAAAAATTATCCAATCCAAGTTCCACAAGAATGATATCTACTATCTACTACAAATACTTGTCTGTTGTTCAGCTTCTTCGTCACCTGCACCAGGGTAAAAATATCCAACATACAACAATCAACAACATCCACCACACATCACACATTCATATTCAACCTACTGCTAAACAATGAATATAAAAGGTAGAATTTTTAAGTACAATGTTTTAATAGGAAAAATTTAGGAAGTACAATGTTGTAATTTGGTTAAATGAAAAGAATAAGTTATCAATTGGTAAGATTTCTCAAAGTACATTGTTAAAATAGGAAAATCTAGAAAGTAGGATACTATACTGACCAACAAAAACATCAGGACTTGATTTGTTTTACTAGTTCTTTCCAGTTACCTATAAAAAGCAACATGTTTTCACCGGCGGTAAGATTTCTCAAAGAACAATGTTAAAATAGGAAAATCTTTTAAGTCGGATACTATAATCAACCACCTTATCATAGCCAGTCTAATGGATCATAATTGCATCCCAATGAAGGCATGAGGTTGCAATGCAATCTATTAGAAAATCTTTCTCATGGGATGGAGACCTTGAAACCAACATGGTAAACTTTAATCAACAACCGGTTCATCAACCAACTGTTAACCAAAAAGGACTGTGAATGCATCCCAATGGTGCCATGAAGTTGCAATACATGTTGCCACCAAATTCATCTCACGGAATTAATATTGCAAACCCATAAACTACCACGACGAACTTTAATCAAAATTTCCCTTCAAGAAGGCCACAAGGGAGAATGCCAAGTACAGCTAGTAATTTTTCATTTCAAATAGGTTATGTGAATCTGTTATTGATTGGTTCATTCAAAGGTTCACGTCCAAATTTTTTAGATACTACTTTCTTCTGGTCTATCCTCTGTGTCATTTTAAATAGGTTCTATGAGTCCATTACTTAGTAATGTTTCATTTCAAATAGATTTTATGAATCCATTACTGACCAGTTCCTTCAAATGTTCATAGCCAATTGTTTTAGGGACTATTCTTCTTTTGATCTATCCTATATGTCAAACATAGAGTGTCAAAGTCTAGAAATACCAACTATAGATGGACTATTTAGAAACCAAAAAACCATGAACAATCAAGTTTAAGATAATCCTATATTGTGGGTTACAGTATGTATTTGGTGTAGATATTGCTAAGAGCAAACTTATGTAATGAAACAATGATGTTTTGGTAACCCAATACATGCGTTTGTATACTTATCGCATTACATCAGAAAATGTGTAAATTTTGATAAATTAGTAGTTAAAAAAAGTTTTAGTTCACTCATAGATGATTATGTGGATATAAAGATATAAAGTTTGTCAAAAAAATAGATTTCGTATGAGAAAGCTATGACCATTCGAAAAATGTGTTGTTATTCTGAAAAGTCAGAATATTAGGAGCGTGGAGCGCCTGTTAAAAAGCACGGTGCGCTTCTATCGAGTCATGAAAAACACACGTTGGTCAATTAGGACATGTTGCGAAGGGAAAGGGACACATGGCATGACATTTATGACATGTTGCGAAGGGAGAGGGACACAGAGCACGACACACCCTATTAGAAGTGTGGGGCGCTCACCGACTAACCAACCTATAAATTGTGGTCATTTCTAGTTCGTTTCACGTTTGATCCGAGGAATCTTCTCATCTATAATGCAATGTATTATAGCTTCAACATGGCATTCTAATATATGTACAAAAGTATCAAAGCCAGGGTCAGTGAGTGGTGGTTACAATTTATAGATGAAGAAAGAGATGTTGTTTGTTGAGATTATGAATGTCATAGGGCTAAGGTATCCTCTTGATTATTAATATGTAATTTTATTTATGTGAGTATTTAGTCATGATGAGTAGATAAACTTGACATAATATGTGAACTCATAACGCGGTGTTGTTATTAGCGGACTGACAAAAATAGATAAATACTTTCTATCGTGGAACTCTCGAGTGGATAACGAGGGTTGTAAACCCAAGTTTATAGTATTGTCCATTTGTGAAATTTGACCGTAGGCTTATGAATTTAAGCTGTTTGGTAATAGTTTCGTGGAGCTTAGTGATTTGGTAACAAATGGTTACCCTATTGTGTTAGTGATTAAGCAAAGGTTACTATAATAGATATGAAAAGACAAGCTCTTGTGTATATTATGAGTGTGTAGTCACTTTCATCCCGTGTAAAGCCCAGTTTTTTTAGAAAACATCTCGGTTTCATCTTAAAAGATTGTTATAAAGGACGAAATGTAGTCTAATTACCGTCTTATCAAGTGAGTGTGTAGTCACTTTCATCTTACACATAGATATCAAGTATTTTCTATAAAATATGTGCTATGTGTATATATATTGTTTTTTTATTTGAAATGGGTGTTAAATGAATGTTTTATACAGGTTTTAAACTGTATACGTATTTTTATCTACAAATATGTTGGGTATAATATGGGTATATGAAGTAGTTGATGTGTGTTAAAATGATGAAAGGCCTCAATGTTGTTGGTGTTCTAGTCATCTAGCAGAGTATAGATGATAGCCACGGACCTTTCTAGATAGTTCAGTGGAATGTTGGCAAACTCACAACCTGTAGGTGTTTATAAACGATCTGTTCACTGGTGTACTCCATCCCCTCATGGTTGCCTTACAAACATATATGGCTGAGGAATCGTCTTAGCAGTAAAGTCTATCCCGATGATGATCCTCAGGCTAGGTCCTTTGTATTGTGTTTAGGGACATAAAGTAAGGATAATGAGAATAGGTAATCGGGGTTATTGTTGGTTGATGAAATTAATAAATTTATTATTTGTGGGTTGAAAAACCCTACGTACTCACCAAACTCCTAAGTCTGACCCACTTAGCTTTCTGCATTACATGTAATGGAACAAGAGCATAGGTGGATGATGATGAGAGATTTTGGATTATAGGCCAGTAGATGTAAATAACTATTGTAAGGCCTATTTTGTATTGTTTATGCTTTTAGTCTGTATCGATATGGACATTCCGAATTTTGTAATGAAATGAAAATACATTTCTTCAAGAAATGCTTTGATTAAAATATATCATATTTTGTTTTGGGGACAAATTCTGCAACACCTTTTGAAAGATTAATCTGATTTTATTTTAAAAGCATAAATGAAATCGATCTTTTCTGGCCGTGAAAAATGGGGATGTCACAAGTACCCGTCTTACTCTTCTTTTCGGGGTCAGAAGAGGAACCGTTAGAAAGAATTATTACTTCTGTTTGTTGAGAATGAAAACTTTTTTGTAAATTTTTAATTCTACAAATTAGATCTTGTTTTTAGTTTCTAATCTTATGGATTTTTTCATTTAAATGTTTGTAATTATTTTTCATGGTTTCACAGTGATCACGAAACAAAATTTGACTTGAATCTCTGGTTACATAATAAGTAACTGGAGGTTCTACATAATGCTTAAGAGAGCCTAATTTATAAAAATTCATGTCTAAATGCATTCTTGCTATTGTTAAAGCTTGTTGATAATCATTAAATCATTTATACAATTGATCAGTAAACCCTTGTATGAATTCAACGACTTCTATCTATATGTGGAAGAAACCTGTCTTCTTACCCTTCAAAACAACATAAAACTTAAGACGAGTGTGAGTCTTCTTAAAATGTTCTGATAAAGAATTTAAACATGCAGTAAGATATTTTATGTCTTTTAGGATCCCGTCCATAAGCTATCCATAAATTATCTAATAAGCATTTTTCTTCTTTACTAAGAGAAACATGTGGTAAAGCTTTAAAACAAATATTATTATTTGAAAAAACTTGTAAAGTCTGATTACCAAATCTAATATTATCATAATTGTATATGTTTGAAGACTATATTGGTTTTGTTGCAAAAGAATATATTAATGAAATTTCTTCTAGCCTTACCATACCACGAAATGATGGATGACCTCGAGGATTACCTGAATTAGACCTAGACATCTGAGATGGAAAAAACACAATTAGTTTTCTATAAATTTATTTTCTAATAATCTACTTAAAATATTAGTTGCGTTATTATATTTTCCTTTAATGTGTTCTATATTAATAGTTAATCCAATGTTGTTTATTTAGATCTAAGACATTTAACCATCTTCTTCTACTACTTCATTTACTATCTCCATTCATTTTATTGTAAAAAGAAACAATAGCTTCACAATCAGTTCTGAGAGTTTTTTTTTTAGAAATGATAAATAATTCAAAACCGTCTAACACATAATTGATGGCAAGTAGTTTTGCATCTATACTATTAATATTACATTTTTCTTTATATTTACTACTATTATATCTACAAACTCTTTCCAAACTTTTTTACTAAATTTGTTTTGTTTACAACAAAGAATTGCTCCCCAACCTTGGTTACATCCATCTGTTTCTATTATCAAATAATCTGTATCTAATGGAAGTGCTAATTCTAGGAGGTTTTTAATTTTTTCTTTTAATATTTGTACTAATTTTATATATTGTTGATTAAAATATCTTTGACCTGTAATAGATGTTTTAGAATATAAAGGTCCAGCTATTTTTCTTAAATCTTTAATAAATGGTCTAGCATAATTTATTAGACCCAAAAACTTTTGTAAGGATTCTAAATCTTCTAACTTGTGAAGGAAATCTAGAGCCTTTTGGGCTATATGAGGTTGTAATTTTAGTTTTCCTTCTCCTATGTTAACTCCAAGGAAATCAATATAGTTTTTAAAAAAGTTGCATCTTCTTCTTACTTATGATTAGACCATGTTTAATAAATTCCGAGCATATGATTTGTAAGTGTCCTCTATGTTCTTGTCTATTTTTACTAAATACTAAAATATAATATATATATTAGCAAATTTTTGATGCTTGTTAAATATATCTTCCATTTTTCTTTGAAATATACTAGGAGCATTTATAATCCAAAAGGCATGACTAGCCATTCGAAATGTTCTTCTACACTTGTAAAAGCAGTCCATTCTATACTATTAGGACGCATTTTTATTTGCCATAAACCACATTTTAAATCAAATTTGCTAAGTACTTTACCATCTTGAATTTTCTTGATTAGAACATTTTTGTCTGGTATGTTATAAGATTCATCTATTGTATTATCATTTCATCTTTTATAGTAATTACCATTCTACTTTTTCCTCTTACTATTATTGAATGTTTTCTTACTATAAATGTTGCAGAAGATCTTTGAGGACTATCAGATCTTCTTATGACTCCTAATTTTAATAATTCTGAAATGTGTAATTTGAAATCATCTATAACTTCGTTAGTTGGTTCTATATTTTTATTTCTGATTGTGTACTATGGATGTTTTATTTTTAATTCATATATTATTTTATCATTCTCCCAATATTTTAAAAAATTTTCTACTATTATTTCCATTTTTTCTAGTTTCAAAATCAATTGATCTATTTCTTGTTCGGTTACTATAAAGTGATATAAACTTGCTCTGTATTTATGAAATTATAATCATCTTCTACAAAATCATCTATATCACTATTCATTTCTTCTATATCAGTTACATCTTTGCTTTCTTCTACTAACTGACATTCATTTTCTTCTTTACATTTACAGGTTGATCCTATTTTACTAGTCTCTCCATACTCAATTCGTGGAGGAAAATATGTATTTGTAACAGGGACAAGAAGAGAATGTTTTTGAAACAGAAGATAATCTTTTGAGATTGTTAGAGCACCATGGTCTTTCAAAACAAAGCTTAAACCAATAATAAAATCAATGCTTCTTAGGTTTAGTTTTCTAACCCATGTATTGAGTGGCAAGGTATATTCTTTACTATAACCACATTTTGTATCAAAACATATTTTAGATACATGTTTTAATATATTTTGATAAATATTTATTCCTCTATGCATTTGTTGGGTTTAAATATGATCATTAATTTGTGTAACATAACTTTTTGGTACTAAAACTTCATCTATAATACAATTACTAAATCCTGTATCTATAAAAGCTAAACATTCTATTATATATGTATTAATTCTTATTTTACATTTTATTTTTAAAGAAATTAAATTATCACTATTACATATAGCTTGTGTATAAGAAGGTACTGCATAATTTTGTTTTGTAAGTATATTTTCTTGAATAATATTTTTTCCTTTAATATTGTTTTCAAACACATCAAATTTTTTTTGTATTAATTTTAAAGTATCTTCTATAACTTCTATTTTTTTTTTCTTAAAAGTTTTATTTCTTGTTTTTCAAATTCTATAAAAATTAGTTTATACATTTCTCTTTTGTCTTAATAAAATTTTTTGTTTCTAAACAATTTATACAAACTTCTAAAAAACATGTTTTATATCGGGCTCTTAAATTTTTATGAGGATAAAATTTACAAATAAAACATGAGATACTATCTGATCCTAAACACTTTTCCCAATTCTGATTACATTTTTCTATATTCATTAATTTATATCCTTCTTCACTGCTCGAATCTTCATATTTATATAGTCTTTTGAAAATTCTTTAATGGTATTACATCATGTATTCTTCTTTTGTACTGGAATGGTTTCATCTATTGAGACTATACTATACATTGACTCATTATCACTAATACTTTCATCTACATGTATTAAATCTTCATTTACACATTTTATTAGTATATTATTTTTCTCATGATTATTTTGTTTTTTTTTGGACAAGTTCTAGCAAGATGTTCAGTACTATTACAAACAAAACAACTAGGTTTGTTTTTATAATTTCTTTTTGGTTTGAATTTTCTAACATGTCTTTTTTCATCTAAATATGGTTTTCTTTTATTAGATTTTCTTAAATAATATTTTTTTTGCTTAGCTTTCTTGTACTTCACGTAGTTATTACTTCTTTGTTGTTTATTACGTAATCCATAAGTTTGGGATGTATATATTTCACTACAAAATTTGTAATCAGTCTATTTTAATTGTTTTTATATTTATAAATCTACGCATTTTTCCTTTAATATTTTTATTATAAATTGAACTCGTTGTGTTATAGTCCATAAATTAGTTCGATTATTTTTAACCTCTGATAATTCATTCCATTTTGTATGAATTTTTCTAGTTCTACGAGACCAGGTAATTTATGAAATAATTTCTCTACTATATCTTTGTTAAAAATGTTTCCTACAATAGTTGTTAGATAAACATAATGATTTATAAATTTTTTAACATATAAGCCGCTAGTACAATTCTTTAAATTTAATTGTCCATAGCCTTTTTCTTGACTTCTATATGTCCTGAATTTGGATCTGCTCCGGTTATTAAAGCATGTATTTTGTTAACAAAATTATAAGGATTACTTCCTAAATTTCTTAAATTCTTTTGTTTGTTCATTTTTATAAGCTTCCCATATTGCTTTTACACTTTCTTCTAAAAATGTTTTTAAATACTTATACATTTCTTATGTTTCTAATTCTTGAAAATTTCTATACTAATTTCCTTTTAGAATACTTTTCCAAACATTTATAACATTTGTCCATGTTTAGGATCATGTGTTGTTAGATTTAAAATATATCATTTATGGCCTGCTTAAAATATTATTGGTTGTTTTAAGGGTTTTTTTTGCTCCTTTTGCTACATATTCAAAATATTTTGTTTGATTGTTATATTTTGTATAAGGTGTTCTTGATGGAAAGTCAATATAGTTTTTTCTTTATTTCATATTTCTTAAAAAGAGTGTGTTCTCATGAAAAATAACTAGTACTAACATCTTCTTTATCGATATTTGTTAATTCTTTTTGATAACTTATTTCTAAAATATTTGATCTATCATTAGAAAATATTAGTTCTTCTTCTATTATATTAGTTTCTTTTAAAACAATGTTTCTTATATTATCGTATTCTAAATATTCATTTTTATTTATTTCTTTATTTAAAAACATTTGATCTTCTATGTGAATAAATTCTTCCTTGTTTAATTTAATTTTTAAATCTTTTGGGAATATAAATTTTACTTAATTTTTTGGTATTTTTATATTGACAAAATTACTTTGTGTTTCTGTTTCTTCAAATTCTTAGTTAGTGATAGAGTTGTAATTGGAAAATCTAAAACTTGTTTTTCCTAAGTTATTTGTATATGTTGCTGCTTCATGTGGTACTATAGCAGGTGAAGTATCATGAACTAATTTACTAATATCTTATTTTAATCCAGCACGAGTTTCTATGGAAAATTTATTAGGTTTTACTATTTTAATTCATTTACAACTTATTAGATTTACTACATTGTCGATAAAGATTTTTTATTTATTCTGTTAATATTTTAATATCGCTTTTTATCTCACTTGATTGTTTTTATGGATCTTTTTGTTTTTATATTTTTTCTACTAAACTATTTATAATTTCTTTAAAAGTTTTGTCTTCGATTTTATATGAAATTCTTTTATATAGTATAGTTTTATTTTGATTTTTAATACAATTTAATTTTGTTTTATCTAAAGTATTAACTCTTTATGAAGTACAGTTGAAGTATTATGAATTTTTTCAATTTTATTTTTTAGATTATTTGCTATATTAATAGGTCTCATACTCTTTCTCTCTCTCTCTCTCTCTCTATATATATATATATATATATATATATATATATATATATATATATATATATATATATATATATATATATATATATATATATATATTCAAATTAATTCAATTGTTTAAGCATGATTAACCATGTATAATTAATGAGAAAAAGTTACTGCATGTAATTCTGTGATCCATGCATAACGTGGGACCTCAAATCACTAAATCATTTGGATTAACGTCCAATCATTAAATCATTAAATAGTAATATATATATATATATATATATATATATATATATATATATATATATATATATATATATATATATATATATATATATATATATATATATATATATATATATATATATATTGTTTACAGGACTTCGATAAAGAAAGGGCTCTTTCTGTAATTTGTGACACTTGAACTATTTTAATTTATATACAAAGGAGCCCTTGATCCTAGAAGATTTAAATACCAAATACCACCACGTGTATGCATATGATCCGTCAGTACATGATGCAAATGATGCAACTCCTTGTTATATATGCACATGAACTTCTATTCCACTTCTCCTCTTTCTTATTGCCTCTCTCTCTCTCTCTCTCTCTCTCTCTCTCTCTCTCTCTCTCTCTCTCACACACACACACACAGACACACAACAGGAAGCAGTGCAAAAAACAAGGCTTTTGATAGTTTGCAAGAAAATCATGATGCACCTCAAGGAAACTGAGCTATGCCTTGGCTTGCCGGGTGGAGGAGGCAGTGGCTGTGAGGCGGAGACCTTAAAGGTCACCGGAAAACGTGGCTACGCAGAGACTGTTGATCTTATGCTCAATCTACAACCAAATGATCAGTCCTCATCTTCTACTAATCTGAATGATATGAAGTTGCAGAACTCTAAAAACAACAAAGATTTGATCAAGCCACCAGCCAAGTACGCTTTTTTTTTTTTTTTTTTTTTTTTTTTTTTTTTTTTTTTTTTTTAATAAGATACATACACATATACAGATATGTGTGTGTGTCATATTTAAAGTCGAAAGTTTACATATTCGGCAAAAACAACCTTTCGTTCTTTCTAAATACTATGTTAATCCTCGGCTTATAAACTTTTATGATCATATTTCTCAACCATAGTCATAGTAACTACTTTATGAAAATTGTTAATTGTTTTTTATTCTTCTTCACTTAATAGGGCACAGGTGGTAGGATGGCCACCAGTGCGAAACTATCGCAAAAACGTGATGGCTCAGAAGAGCAATAATGAGGAAACTGAGAAGGTGGTGGCCGCCACCACCGGTAGTAACAGCCATGCGGCCTTTGTGAAAGTTTCAATGGATGGAGCACCGTATCTTCGCAAGGTGGACCTTAAATTATATGAGAGTTATCAACAATTATCCGATGCTTTAGCGAAGATGTTTAGCTCCTTCACCATGGGTATGTCTTGGTTCATGCTCGAATAGTTGAAATTTTGCCTAATAATTTAAAGGGTTTAGACGTAAAATGCATTACTTGTTGGTTGTATCGTGCATGATCATCAATGGCCGAAGTTTTCACTTCTCGTTTAGTCAAATCTGGAAAAGGTTTTTCATATAAAAACATTAAGAAAGTAAAGAAGCAGTAATCCAATTTTATCAAACAACTCGGATAGTCCGGATAATAAAAAACAGAATGTTTCGCAACATATAATTACGCTCAAGAAGATTCGAGTTATTGATGATGAAAACGTATATATATGTAACGCTTTGTTTATAATTATCCGTGTCTTCGATAGAATCTTTGAATATTTCAAATCCCGATACTAATCAAGTGTATATGTTTCCTTTTTGGTTTTTTAATGCAATTTATTAAAATCATTTTTATATGTAAGCATAATAACAAGTGATTTCAAATACGATATAATAATAATACTTAGTTTTCATTTAAATATTTAATATCATTTTATTTTTATTTTTTGGTTTATATAAATATTAAAATATATAGAAACTGTTGATATGTTTGTATTATTATTTGATTATAAAAAAGTAAAATATATAATAAATAAAAAGTTTATAGGAATTAAATGATAAGTAGGAGTTTCAAAAAAATTAACTTTTAGTAATCATAAAAGTTATTGATATTATAAATGTACGGAATTTTATGCTTAAAAAGTCATTAATAAAGGGTCCTCTAAGAAAATCTGGGGTCCAATTAGTAGGACCCTATATTCTAATATAGACATGGTGATTTTTAAATGGATAGTTTTCTCAGCCGTTCAAGAAAAAATTACTTTTCGGATCAATAGAAATTTCGAAGCCTTAGGTCTTGAAACATTTGATGGTATAGCATATGTTGTGTTGCTTATGTTAATATTTTAATTCATTAACTCTCAGAACATGTTCTATATGATGTAATTCTCAAAAGGTATTTTAAAATACAACTTTTTATAATTCTGTTGGACAAATAGGGCGCTACTCAAATTAACTAATGAGGGTGTTTTACATTAAATTATCTCTTTTAATATATATTTATGATGTTCATTTATTTATCCTTGCAGGAGAGTATGGATCCCAAGGAATGATTGATTTCATGAATGAAAGAAAGTTGATGGATCTCCTTAACAGTTCTGAATATGTTCCAAGCTATGAAGATAAAGATGGTGATTGGATGCTTGTTGGTGATGTCCCGTGGGCGTAAGTTCTTGGTAATATTAACAGATAAAATTTAGAAAACAAGTATTCTCATCAATCCAAACTTGTTTTCGTGCAGAATGTTTGTTGATTCTTGCAAGCGACTTCGAATCATGAAGGGATCAGATGCAATTGGACTTGGTGAGCAACACTAAACCCATTTATTTACATATTTCTTAGCATATGGTGTCTGTCTGCGTTTTCCTTTGTTAATTTGTCTTGAAGTAAACCCTACTCTAAGTATTGAAATAAACCCTAATCTTGATTTACAGCCCCAAGAGCAATGGAAAAATGCAAGAACAGGTGTTAAAGACAAATATGAAGCAAACCCTAATCTTGATTCAAGTTCATGACAACTTCAAATCATCAAAGGACATGGATGGATCAAGCTGTTAATGTTTGAATGTGTTTGGATTTGTTTTTGTTTTTGTCATGAAAAAGTTTGATAGTATATAGAATTTGTCGAAAGATGATTTGGGACGTACGTTTTGTAATGGACAAGAAACAATGACTCTTCTACTGGTTTGCCTCTCAAAACATATTAATGTGGAGTGTTTAATAATGTTTTCAGTTTTGATTATGTTATCATAAATTTTTTGTTTATGTTCCCATATTCCCAATTAGGTACTACTAATGCGAGATTAATTTTTAGTTAGTGGCTATCGATAGCTGTTTTTTTTATGTCTCTATAACTAATTAAATTTTAATATATTCACATAAATAATTATTTAATTAATGATAATTATTAGTGAAGCATGACCTTATAATCAAAAACAGCCTTGCCCCAAGTGGTAGGGAGGGAACAAGGGCATGTGCATCTTGATGGGTTTACTCATTCATGACCACTTATTTTTGTTTGGTATTGTTTATAATATTTATAATAATTTTAGAAATAATTCTACTATCATTACAATCATTTACATTTGTTTTTATTTCTATTTTATTCGATAAAAAATAGTTCAAAATTATATCGTTGAAAATAAATTGTTATTTCAAATCAAAACTATTTTCGTTTGAAACCCAACTAATCTGTCATATTTTTTCAAGTCAATGACATTCAATTTCAATTACATATTTTACATTTATATTGTCCTATCATATATGAATATGAATGACACTCGGTTAACTACACTTTTTGTTAGATTATGAAAAATCCTCGATACAATTAATGTGTATTTCTCAACAATATATAATGTACAATGTAACAATAAGGTCCATACATTATACACATATAGTCCAATAAAATATTCTAACACACCCTCTTAGTCTGAACGGGAAGGATCTCAAATAATCGCAAAATAGAATAAAAAGCAAAGGAAGAGTGGTGTACTAACAATTCTTCATTATAAAAACCCAGTCATCTTCCCCTACATATGCATGATACACAATGTTCATGCCAGATCAGATAGTGATATGCTTTGAAAAATCTCACCCTACAATGTTGTAGGATATGAGTTGTATAAAAAGTTCCATTTTTGATAGACACGATGTAGGTGATGTATCAATTATAGGAGCAGTACTATTATTCATAAAAAAAAACATGTTCCTTGTTCACCTAAAGCCGAGAATCTTTCTAATTCTTAATCATTTTTTTTTATCTTTAACAGGCCAATTACTGGTACAATGAAGGAATATGTAACTATCATAATATGAATTACCATAGAAAAATACTTGAAAATAAAGAGATTCGGAAGAAGTATGGTAATATGGAAAGTAGTTAGGTAATATGGAGCTCATGGAATTTGAGAACTTTAGAGTAGAAATATGAGGTAGGAGGCCTAAAATTAACTAGCATAGAAAATGTTAATGTAATTCATAATTTTGTGGGGAGTGTAAAGGATAATTAGATATTCCAACACAAAATCATAATATGGTTTTCTTCAAGAAAAATATACTTTAAGGACTTTTATTTGAGCAGGTGTAGGAAAAATTCCTGAAATAAACAACATTTCTAAAACTAGAAAAGATGAAGGAAAGAAATAAGGGAAATCTCCAGAAAAGTCCCAAAATTTTAATCCAATTTATGAAAAAGTCCCAAAATAAATTTTATTTACAGAAAAACATAGAATACCGGTTAAAACTTCGAAAAAAACCCTTTTCGGCCGGTTTCGCAGATTTTGCCGGTATTCTGTCCTTTTTCGTTAGTTTGCTCAAAATTTTGGGACTTTTCCAAAAATTACATAATAACCAAAATATTGGGACTTTTTTGAAAATTACCATGAAATTAATGGATATTATTATTAACAAATCTTTTATAAATTACATAATAACCAAAATATTGGTGGCCTAAGTACTCCTTTATTGTTTCCTGACCACTCAAACTCTCTACGTTCTTCCTATGCATTGTTGTGGGTATGATGGTGAGATGAAGTTAGTTAGCATTCCTCTAATGTTGGTGTTCTTCTTATGTTGTTTAACCTAACTACCAACCAACATTCATACCTTACATGCTAACAATCATCGGCTAACACACATCTATAAAATGTGAAAAGTGAACCCTGAATGATAATTTATATGGAAACAAGTGAAGGGTCATTATCTATTTAAATTGTCATTCAAAGTTTACTTTTCACTCTCGATAGATGTGTGTAAGTTTATGGTTGTTACCGGGTAATGTTTGGAGGTTAGGTGGTAGTTAGGTTAAAGAACATAATGAAAGATCTATATGTTCGTGTAATGATATTTTCTAATAACACATGATCATATAGCATCATGCTTAATAGCAAGTAGACACTTATTGATTATGTATTAATAAATATTATCAACTCTTGTATTGGTCACGCCTAATAGAGTATTTCTCACTATGACACCCACAACGATACATATGAAAAACATAAAGACTTTGAAGTGGTCAACAAACAATTGAGAAGTACATAGTCGACCATTCTATTTCTAGAAATTAACAACAAATGTATTTCCTTTGTTTATAATAAAAAAATATTTTTTATGTTTATAAATGATTTGTTAATAATAATATCCATTAATTCCATAGTAATTTTCAAAAAAGTCCCAATATTTTTGGTTATCGGGTAATTTTCAGAAAAATCCTAATATTTTGAGCAAACTAACGAAAAAGGACAGAATACCGACTAAATCTACGAAACCGGCCAAAAAGGGTTTTTTCGAAGTTTTAGCCGGTATTCTGTGCTTTTCTGTAAACAAAAATTAGTTTGGGACTTTTTCATAAATTGGACTAAAATTTTAGGACTTTTCTGGAGATTTCCCAAGAAATAAATAAGGAAATGTCTCTAAACCTATATAAACAAGGAAGAGGGAGCAAGATAATTAAAATAATAATCACTAGACATGCTCCTCCTAAAGCATCACCATAACCATTTGCCTATCTCTGAAGATAAATCAAAGGATAGTTACTCACCACTCTAGAAAGACCAGTGATGCCACCGAATCAACCGAGAACTCTCTATTTCGAGCAGTAGATCAACCTCCTTATAACCAACTAGACGAATGTTTGCACGTTGTGCATAAACACCTATATAGTTTAAGTATTTACAAATATATGTTTTTTTAATTATAACAATAACATTATTGTTAAATTTGATATAATAGTTCGCATACTAAATTGATACAATTTATTGTTTATTTTAAATTATATAATAAAATATACATCTATTATAACTATATAATCTCAATCGTTTGAATGATTTTTATCCGTGAATTACACATAAATAAAATTAATTATAGTACATGATTTAATGTTATTTATAGTTGTTAATGTTAATTAATTTTTTTAAATTTATTTGCTTACACTACTAGAAAATCAGGGACTTTGCTATAGGAAAATAACAACAGAAAATTTTCGTAGTTATTAGCTACATAATACCAACGGAATTCCTACGGAATGAGATGCCTTAAATTATTAACGGAATTGCAATGGAATAACGACGGACGCACATCCATAGCTATTCCGTTGGTAATTAGCTACGGAATAGTAACGGAAGTAAGCCCGTATGTATTCCGTAGGTAAATAGCTACAGAATAGCTACGGTGTTATTATGATTACTATGTTCTTATATTGAATTAAAAGTAAAGTACATTGCTAGCATGGTTTAAAGTTGAATTACATTTACTAACTGCATGTGTTTGTCTTCTTATTTTTAGGTTAATGAGTTGCGAAAACAAATGTTAAACATGCAACAAGCCATAGATGAAAAGCAAAGTCAAATGAATTTGCAAATGCAATAAATGCGAAATGAAATGGAATTGCAAGTGCAACGACAATTGGCAGCCTTTATGAAACAAATCAACTCGTCCGGTAATCCACAAAGTAGTTCTTAGTTTTTGTTTTAAAACACTTAATGAATGTTATGTTATTGATGTGACATCCCCGAAATCTCGGCCAGAAAAGACCGATTTTCATTTATGCTTTAAAAATAATTTCAGAGTAAATCTTTTTGATTTGAAAGACTTGCGGAATTTGTTCCCAAAACCTAAACATGATAAAACAATGTTTACCAAAGCATTTCATAAAAGAAATGTATTTTCATTATATAATCAAAACTCGGGGTGTCATGTTCCGATACAGACCAATAAGCATAAAGGATAGCATTACAAGTCATTCAACAAATATATACATATACAAACTTTTAAACAAAACAACTTGATGGTTCATCCATCTTATGCCCTTGCGCCACTTCTTGTAATACAAATAAAACTGAGTGGGTCAGGCTTGGGAGCCTGGTGAGCATATAGGCTTTTCAACCCACAATAAATAATTAAATTAATTTTCATCAACCAACAATAACCCAATTACCCATTCCCATTATTCTCACTTTATGTCCCTAAAATAACTAACACAAGGGACCTAGTCTAAAAATATTTCATCGGAGTGACAACACATGCTTCGGGGGTTCCTTAGTAGTATAAGTCAAATAAGGCAACCATGAGGGGCATGGAATACAGCGAATGAACACCCAAGTTCATTAACACCTACATGTTATGAGCCTGCTAGCGTTCCACTGGTAACATGTACAAACTTGCCACTAGCAACTTTGACTAATAAAGCATTATCTAGTCTATCAACAGACAAAGTTAGTTTTCTGCCAAATTCATGCGATAGAAAGGAGTAGTTGGCTCCAGAATCGAATAAAATTTGGGCAGACAATGTGTTTACGAGAAAGGTACCTGAAGCGACATCAGCTTCATCTTTCGCGGCCTCAAGTGTCATCTGGAAGGCTCTCACCTTCGGCTTTGGTGGAATGTTGGGCTTAGCTGCCTCCTTCTTCTTCGGACAGTCTTTCAAAATGTGCCCCTCTTCATTACAACCAAAACACATCCTTTTGTTGTTCGGACATTCATTGGCAAAATGTCCAACCTTTCCACACTTGTAGCAGGTTACATCCTCGCTACATTTCCCAAAGTGCTTTTTCTTACACTTATCACACCACTTCGCTTCGCCTCCTTTTCCTCCAAACTTTTTCAAATAAGATTTCGAAAATTTGCCTTTCTTACCAGAACCAGATGTTCCCTCAAACTTTCTCTTCTCACCAATTTCAACCTTGTCGGTGGTTCTCCCCTTAATCATGTTCTCAACAGACTTGGCAGCCCAGATAGCTGCCTCAAGAGTATGTGCCTGACGAACTGGCGCTGCGTACTCCCATGAGAGTCCCTTTGCATACCGGTCAACCTTTATCAACTCATCTGGAACGATGTGCAAAGCAAACTCCATCTTATCGTTAAAGTTATTAGTGTATTCATCAACTGACATGCTGCCTTTCGTCAATGTCAGAAACTTGTTCTCTAATTCCAACAGATTTTCAGCCGAGCAGAACTTGCGCTTGAACTGCACCAAGAATTCTGCCCATGACAATTGCAGTGGCTCATTAGGGCTCAAAGTCTTACCTAGAGTGTTCCACCAACGAACGGCTCCAACTCGGAATTGACGCACTCCATAGATAGTCTGCAACTTGCCTCTGCAGCCACAAGTTGTCACACCCCAAAACCGGAACGGCGGAAACGTTCTGGGGTGGATGACGTCATGTCAAGTATCACAACACATGCATTATAGTAATCAAAGTACAACAAAACATTGCATTAATAGTAATAGTTTTACAAGGTTACATTACAACAATTTAAAGTAATACAAGTAATAGAATACATACAGCGTAGTACTAAGCTATCTTCATCAACAGCTCCGAGGATGTACCTGTCTAATGCTAACCTAAGAATACAAGTTATTTGAAAAGCGAGTATCAGCATTTTTACAAATGCTGGTGAGTTCATAAGCATTTAGTGACATTTCATTCAAATAACTTAAAAAAGTAATAGTTTAAGAGATTTCAGTGTATTAGAGTTCTTTCCAGAAAATCCTATATTTTCTTTAACAAAAGCAGCCTTATACTATGACTGGTCAGTGTAATGTGGTAAAAAGAAGTTTCCCTTAATTGCTATTATTATCAAAATACTGAATTTGATTATTAAAGAAAGCAAGAGACATCAGGGAATGACATATGCCTCAGCAGTGAGGACTGCTGACTAAGGCAAAGAACCATAGACTCCAGGAGAGTATCAAACATACGATACGTCTGGTTCAGTCTAATAAGTGGATACGCAGACCCCAGCAGGTACCAAATGAAGGGTACAACTAGTAGGGTCAAAACAGTGAATACAGACCGCAGGCAATATCTAATGAAAGATACGTCTAGCAAGGTCTAGAACGGTGAACACAGTGAATACCGTGAATACAGTGGATTCTGTTAATACAATGGGTACAAACCCCAAACATCATCAAATGAAAGATACATCTTGTAAGGTCAAACAAAGATAATAGACCCCAGACAGTATCAAATGAAAGATACATCTTGTAAGGTCAAACAGATATAACAGACCCCAGACAGTATCAAATGAATAATACATCTTGTAAGGTCAAACAGAGATAACAGACCCTAGACAGTATCAAATGAAAGATACATCTTGTAAGGTCAAAACAGTGTGACTCTGAAAATGAATGTACCAGCATACAATGTAGATTGCCGGTGAAATACCGTTACCTTAAGGACATGAATTATAAGGTAACCCAGGATACTCGTAACCATACTGACTAGCATTCCAGACGCCCTACAAGCATCAATATAATGTGACATTTGTCACCCCTTGGCTTGATAGGCCGTGGACTGTAGCTAGCAGTCAGGGTGTGGGGTTGTCAATCCCGTATACGCTTATACACACAATGTCCGCTCTCCCTACAGGAGACTCTGGTTACCAACTAGACGACGGAGAAGGCCGCATCCCGAAGATGCATCCCAAATAGAGGATAGTGTGTTACTAGGAGGGAGTGGGTTTCTAATGTAAGTGTAGACTAGAGGTATAGACTCTTAACTGAATTGACTGAAGAAAACTCGTATGTCTATGCTCGTGTACATAATATATAGCTAATGAAATGAACGACCTTCAGATGGACATCCGATCCCACCAGACCACATCTCAACGAAGAAAAGGAAATAGGGCGGACAAGCCTTCCTAAGTCCTTCAATCATTATTTATATGCATCTATACAAGCATAAACATACATCTAACTATGCTTGAGTGTGTATCAAGTGGTATCATACGGTGAAGTATAAGTGTACGGTGGAACATCCGAGTCGTGAAGTATAAGTGTACAGTGGAACATCCGAGTCGTGAAGTATAAGTGTACAGTGGAACATCCGAGTCGTGAAGTATAAGTGTACCAAGTATAAGTGTATCACGAAGCATAGACGACAATAAGTGAAGTAAGAACGTCTATCAAGTATAAGTGGAGTAAAGTCGTTATCCAGTATAAGTGAAGAAGAATCGTATTACTAAGTAAGAGCGTGAATAAGTATAAGCGTCATCAGGTATACGCGACTACAAATATAAGTGAAAGCGTTACCGAGTAGGAGTATAAAATAAGTATAAGCGAAGCAGCAGTATTTAACAAGTAAAAGTATACGTCTAAAAAGGAAATCTTTAATGCAAAGCCTTCATGTACAGAGAAAATCCCAAATTGTATTCTTTTGTAAAAATATGTTTAAAACCTTAGAGGATCTTTCATAAATTAATTTAAAATGAATTTGGATAAATCAGTATAAGTAAAAGTTATGAAATAAGTAAAAGTCATTATAGTGTCCCACTCGGTAAAACAGTGTAAAGTGGTACAATTTTGTGCATGCGGGTTATCAATCACATGTGATTGACATGATAACTGGCATGTTTAACTTGTATTCCCCCCCCCCTATAAAACATTTAAAAGCATTTAAAAGGTTCATTCAGGGGTATGAACTCACCTGATGTAAGTAGGTCCGACGAGAGTGTTGTTTGGGCGTTCGGTGTCACCTAAGGACTCGAACACACTCAATGACCTATTTAACATATGATATCACATGTTCACATACAATTAGTATATTTAATACTAAATAAACAAATATACGTGCTCAAAGGAGCGGAAAACACTTTTGGTTAAGTGTTTGGGGTCCCGGGTAGCGTTTAAGGGTGCTTAGGGTCTCCTATCAGTTGTGGAACTTTGTTAAACTCAAATATCAAGTGTGTGAATGGGTTTAAAGCATTAACATGGACCATTTTGGAGTTTATGTCCTAACTCAAGGGAGTTTACGGCCATAAACTCCCAAGGTCATATTCTTGGGTGTTTAATGCTTCTAGCTTGCTCATGGGATTTTTCTAAGGACTTTTCATAAAAGGCATGAGTGGGTTTGAGGCCTCTAAGGGCTTGATCTATGAGTTTACAGCCAAGGAACCACTCCCAAAGGAGTTTACAGCCATAAACTCTCATCCTTAGAGTTTTGTGAAGTTTAAAGCCCCTAATGCCTTTCTAGTGATTTCTAATGAAGTGTGATGCTATTTTGGAGGGTTAAAACTATCATTTGGATGTGTTTTGGGGAGTTTACGGCCTAGATAAATGTTTGGGTTGTAAACTCCTTTTTACCCCTCCATTTCATGTGTTTAAGTCCTTAAATCCTTCCTAGTATTTTATGGTAAATGTCTAAGGCCATTTAGGGAAGCAAAACCACACTTTGGGCATGATTTGGGGTGTTTACGGCCTAAGCATGTGCTTGGGCCATAAACTCCTTTTTATTCTTCATTTTGATGTGTTTAATTGATCCAAACTCCAAATGCTAAGTCCCTAAATTATGCATGAAGTCTAAGGGTGGTTTGGGAGTGTTTTTGGGGCATTTTGACATGGTTTTAGAGGTGTTTACGGCCTAAGCATGTGCTTGGGCCGTAAACTCCTTTTTATGCTCCAAAATGATTGTTTTAAATGTGCAAACACTCCTAGGCTAATTCTTCTATTTATTTCCAAGCCATTAGGGACAAGTTTGGGTCATTTTGGCCTTGATTTGGGTGTTTACGGCCTAAGGAGGTTCTTAGGCCGTAAACTCCTTTTCCATTGCTTCTAAGTCCGATTTTTGGGCTATAAACACAAATCAATATGTTTAGAATAAGCTAGGGTAAGTGGACTTACAATTTGGAAGCATTTGGTTGCGGATTCGGGGCTAAAACGAGTCTAGAGAGAGAGTATAGAGAGAGAGTGTAAAAAGTCTCCAATGGACTCCACTCACCCTTACATAGGGTTTTGAGTCGGGGCTCAGTGGAATTCTACCCGATACTGCCGTTAAACGGAGCTTTTGGTCGCACCCGATTTAGTGGTCGTAATAATAAACTAATATTTTCCAAGTAAATGGAAATATGTGTTATGTATTTTTATTTTCTTTTATCACGACTTAATGACATATAAACATACACAATTGAAATGTTTATTAAACTTGACGACTTCTCATTAACGGAACTTTTGAACAGTGGAATTATTCCGTTAACGGTAACGGAGAAATGTAACGGGGCAACTTGGGTTGTCACATCATCCCCCCGTTAGAGGGAATTTCGTCCCGAAATTCAGATCTAGGCAAGGAAGTAGGTATGAATGGCCAAGTAGAGGTAAGAGAGTACTTCCTATGTGGTTGTCCTTGCATCCCCAAGTGATCTCTGGTCTGTGTTTGTCATTTCAACAGACCCTCGCGTAGGGGTTGCGGATTCCGTCTCGTGTAGCTAGTGGGTTCCAACTGGTGTATCTACAAGGTTAGGGTTCTCGATGGATTCTTTCAAGATGAGTGAGACACGAAGAGTGTCATCGGGAAATCACCTATCAAGTCAAGTCTAAGAAATGGGTCATCCGGGTGTGAATCCTGTGGTATATCCAAAGGTAGTAGCGGCCTGAAAAGGGTTGGACCATGTCTCCATGAGGATTCTCGGATGGTACTAAGCTCTCGGAAAGGAGTAGAGCTTTTCAGTACTAAGAACATAGTTTACTTCAATGGCAAGATCAACACTGGCGTGATCGCCATTCCGAAGTTCCTAACGTTCTCACTTGTACTGGATGTGTAGTCCTTCGGGTTAGTCCTTAGGAAGCTCGGGTGGTCTTCGGTTTCGTGTTTTCTTTCCACTGGCTGATAGAGACTTTCTAGATCATCGAGTGGGTAGCGTGACTATGGTTATTCCTTTGCTATAGAGTGTCTGTCTCGCGCTTGTGCAAAATGAACTTGCACTAATGAAGCTTGAGATACGGAAACCCTGAGGGTCGAGGAGATAGGGTTTCACTAAACGAGTGTTGGACTATCTCGGGAGGTAGTTCTGTTATCTCTGCGTGAGATAGTATTCGTGGAACACCTAATAGTCCAATGAATCTCTAAGACTGTGGTTTATCCTAGCGTGGAAGGTGTATGTTCCTGCATAACCCTTCGACTAACACCAAGGCTGGTGTCAAGCCTATGATCTCTTCGGGATTCGGGTCATGAGATTTGACGCAGCTACTTTCACACTTGACCAAATATTTTGGGCTGCGAAGGTTATCCTGTGGTTCTCGGTATCCTAGTGTTCACTTCGGAGAATGTATTTCATCGTCTACAGGGCGACGACGATTTCCTCCATGCAATAGGGTGGAGGATGATAGGTACTACCTGTCTGTAACAGGGTGGGCAAGGTGTCTGAGTAGTTAGAGCATCTACTGCAACTACTCTACCGAAGGTTCGGGGTTTTCTCGGTCTAGGTCAAATCTAGTGGGTATATGGTTTCATCGCTCGGAACTTCCTCGTTCGACCCGCAGTGATTCTCTTGACTTTGGCTCCTATGTTATGGAATATGGTGAAAGTGTTTTGCTAAGAGGTTCGTGGTAGGGCTCATGCCTAGCCTAATCACAAATACCGGGTGTATGCAAGCAGTGTACAATTGAGGTCGGCGGGATGTTCAGCTGTGCGACTCCACCCCAAACCCACCACCCAACGAGGAACAGGGAATAGGGAGGAAACACACACCTTAAATCTTTTTGATCTCAATTATATGCCACCCTTATGCATATACTTGATTATAGCGGTCAGTCCCATGAGTTTTATCTTCTGGGTTCACGAACCTGATGTGCAAGGTGCGAAGGATCTCCCGAGGGAATCTAAGAGGTATGCCTCGGATCGTTGTCGTTTCCTGAAGTATCTGCAGTGTCTTTCGATTCAGTGTTTATCTGACCACGAGGGGTCGGTCAACAATGTATGGTATCTTCCCTTGGGTGTTTCGGAAGGTTTGAGATAAGAGGGACGATTGACAGATCGTATTAAGTTTGATTATTTGTGTTAGATTTAGGTTCGGAAGAACCTTTATATTTCGATATGGCTATGGAGAAAGTTCTTTTTACACATCACTAAGAATGTACACATGGTTGCACGTAGTCAAACCATGATCAATAGAGTCGTCGAAGTTGGCACACTCCAACATGATGTAAAGTGAAGATCGATAGAGTCATGTGTCGAACAGGCACACTAGTTCTAGGCGTCTCGGGTTCCGTCCTACGTATCACTACTGAGGGTACTTCGACCGGTAGAGTCAATGCGGAACTATAGAGAGTTCTAAGTGTTTTCTGAATAGAGTATCTTTCGTGAACGAATATTCACAAGGCATTTCTATAATCGCCTCACATATACTAGTCATGTATATTTAAGGTGGGGAGGACTGTTGACTGAGCGACCCCACCCTAAATCCACAACCAAACGAGGAACAGGAAATGAGGCGGCATTCGCTCACTCTAGGTCTGTCCATCTTAAATAGACACGACCTTAACGTATATGTTTAGCCACTATAGTTTTACCTAATAAATTTTAAGTTTTATAACAGTGCTGCGACTTTCGCCTTACTGGAAAGAATTTGCATTTGGATTAGTTTTTTATTGTTCTTAGCTTAGTTATCCGAGATCAAGAGTCGTACCAAAAATCTACCGAGTTCCTTGACGTTTCTCCCTAAGTAGTAGTGTCAGGCTCCTTCTGTGTCTTTGTCTTTCCCTTCGGATGGTCAGTCCTTCTTGAAGTGTCCAAACTCGCCACATAGGCGGAAAACCTGAGTGGTCGCCGCATCGGTGATTGATGCAATACGTTCCACCGGAGTTATGCATACACGAGCAGTATGCCTCTTCATGTCGCACCTATCACAATAGAGTTCCCGGAAGACACCATGATGATGGTATCTGCACTTGCTGCAGTGGGGGAGGTCTCCTAGGTATAGTCTCCTTGAGATCGGGAGGGAAGGGTTGACAGGAGTATCGGCTGCCTCAGCTCGTTGTCCTTATGAAGGTCCTTGAGCCGAGGTACTTCCTTCCTCAAACTTGAGTTTTCTCTTTAGTGGGTTCGGTTGAGGTTCTTGGGTGGCTGAGTATGGAAGTGTTGGTTGTTGTTGTCGATTGCCAGAATTGGAATTCCCGACAGGGCTCTTGCTAACATTGGCGGTGTTAGCATTCAGGTGAGCCATGACAGCTGCTACGGCTGCCGAGACTGCAGCTTGAAAAGTAGCTTCATCGAATAGGAGAGTAGGTTTCTTGCTTGTGGATTGGTTACGCTTCTTCGGTGGCGTGGTTTTTCCTACACGGAAAGGAATACAAGGTAATGAGAGACGATGGTTAACCCTGGACATTTCTGTCCTAAACGTATTAGGCATAATATTTTTCCCGTGCCTCGGGTATTGGTTGTCTGAGTGTCGACCTACATCCCTATGATGTAGTCCTGGTAATC
This sequence comes from Lactuca saligna, assembly GCF_052625555.1. Lineage (NCBI taxonomy): Eukaryota > Viridiplantae > Streptophyta > Magnoliopsida > Asterales > Asteraceae > Lactuca > Lactuca saligna. The sequence continues at coordinate 195,817,551 of NC_136419.1, read as the reverse complement.
GAAGTGGGTGTATGAGTATCAGAAAGAGGCCATAAGATGCGAGTCGTTCTTACTAAGTTACCTTTATACTGAGACAAGTTTCACTCTCCAGCCTGGAGAGATTTGAGAACATTCGGAACGAAGCTGCGGAAAGAGAGGCTCATGAGGGCTTATGGCTAAACAACCTCACAAAGGTGTGGGGATCCGCTCTAAGCGTATTACTGGCAACGGGAACAAGGCGATTTACCTAACACATAGTGTGCACAGTGTAACCGCTAACTCACTAAATTGTATTATTTTAAGGGTGTATTAGCGTGACGAACACGAGGAAAAAGACAATTCTCGGGTTCCATATACTGGCTCCCTCAGTCTGCCTTGTGTCTTTGACTGGAATCGGCGTTGGTTTCCTTCGGGTAGTTTCCTAGGGTTCTCTTCTCGTATGGACATATTGAATTCCTACTCCGCCTTCCTTTTGATTCCAACTCTGGGTGTCATCACTTCACGATGGGTGACTGGGAATCTCCGAAGTTTAGACGAATTTCTCACCGTTGTCCCTAAAAGAGCACGGGCACTTGGTGTATTCAATAGTCTCGACCCAGTTCATTTATTTCCGAACAGGAAATATTCTCAATGAACCTCTTCGGGGTCGAATCAACTCTCCTGTTATGCACTGAAGTGGGTAGGGTTTTCTACAGGGTTCGTGCGAGAATGGAAATGTCTAAAGAATCCTAAGAGATTATTAACATTTCACTGTGTGATCCATATCGAGTCCTGCTACGATTACACAGGGTGTACAAATCATATATAGTTTAGATCCGATAGGCCTTCGAATATGTGATACTACTCTAGAACCACATCCCAACGAGGAAAAGGTAATAGAGCGAAACCACACATTCTTAGCCTATGGGGTCCTTATTATATATAACATTGGGAGTATACCCTCTGTAGTTGTAGGTATATCAATAAGGATCTTTTTAGTTATCACACCAGGTTATCTATGTATCCTAAATACCCCTATGGTATTTTAATTCTTGTTTGGTTCTTATCTTTGAATTATGATTATGGGTTTAGTGTGAATCTTGTAGCGTTCTAAAATACTCCTATAGTATTTTAACTTTATGTTTGGCTCTAACAAATCCTAGTTGGTAAGTTTCGGACCTATTGCACACCACAACCACTGCTGAGCACACATTCATCGCATCTCGAATAAAGCTAGTTGATCAGGTTACATTTATTCCAGCGTACGATTACGTAACTGCCCAGGTTTGTCTGTACCGCTCAACATCTGAAGACTTTTATTCTTGTTCTTCTTGTGATACTTGTGTTCGAGTGCTTAGATTCCGGATGTTATTATACTTTGGTAAAATATGGTTATATTTTAAAGTATAATTCTTGGTCAGAGTGTTTTATCCCTTTTGTATTTATAGGCTGTATATCTTTTATGAATTGATATACTTAGCTCACTATAAACAATGCTCTGATACCAATCTGTCACACCCCAAAACCGGAACGGCGGAAACGTTCTGGGGTGGATGACGTCATGTCAAGTATCACAACACATGCATTATAGTAATCAAAGTACAACAAAACATTGCATTAATAGTAATAGTTTTACAAGGTTACATTACAACAATTTAAAGTAATACAAGTAATAGAATAAATACAGCGTAGTACTAAGCTATCTTCATCAACAGCTCCGGGGATGTACAAGTTATTTGAAAAGAGAGTATCAGCAATTTTACAAATGCTGTTGAGTTCATAAGCATTTAGTGACATTTCATTCAAATAACTTAATAAAGTAATAGTTTAAGAGATTTCAGTGTATTAGAGTTCTTTCCAGAAAATCCTATATTTTCTTTAACAAAAGCAGCCTTCTACTCTGACTGGTCAGTGTAATATGGTAAAAAGAAGTTTCCCTTAATTGCTATTATTATCAAAATACTGAATTTGATTATTAAAGAAAGCAAGAGACATCAGGGAATGACATATGCCTCAGCAGTGAGGACTGCTGACTAAGGCAAAGAACCATAGACTCCAGCAAAGTATCAAACATACGATACGCCTGGTTCAGTCTAATAAGTGGATACGCAGACCCCAGCAGGTACCAAATGAAGGGTACAACTAGTAGGGTCAAAACAGTGAATACGGACCGCAGGCAATATCTAATGAAAGATACGTCTAGCAAGGTCTAGAACGGTGAACACAGTGAATACCGTGAATACAGTGGATTCTATTAATACATTGGGTACAGACCCCAAACATCATCAAATGAAAGATACATCTTGTAAGGTCAAACAGAGATAATAGACCCCAGACAGTATCAAATGAAAGATACATCTTGTAAGGTCAAACAGATATAACAGACCCCAGACAGTATCAAATGAATAATACATCTTGTAAGATCAAACAGAGATAACAGACCCTAGATAGTATCAAATGAAAGATACATCTTGTAAGGTCAAAACAGTGTGACTCTGAAAATGAATGTACCAGCATACAATGTAGATTGCTGGTGAAATACCGTTACCTTAAGGACATGAATTATAAGGTAACCCATGATACTCGTAACCATACTGACTAGCGTTCCAGACGCCCTACAAGCATCAATATAATATGACATTTGTCACCCCTTGGCTTGATAGGCCGTGGACTGTAGCTAGCAGTCAGGGTGTGGGGTTGTTAATCCCGTATAGGCCTATACACACAATGTCCACTCTCCCTACAGGAGACTCTGGTTACCAACTAGATGACGGAGAAGGCCGCATCCCGAAGATGCATCCCAAATAGAGGATAGTGTGTTACTAGGAGGGAGTGGGTTTCTAATGTAAGTGTAGACTAGAGGTATAGACTCTTAACTGAATTGACTGAAGAAAACTCGTATGTCTATGCTCGTGTACATAATATATAGCTAATGAATCGAACGACCTTCAGATGGACATCCGATCCCACCAGACCACATCTCAACGAAGAAAAGGAAATAGGGAGGGACAAGCCTTCCTAAGTCCTTCAATCATTATTTATATGCATCTATACAAGCATAAACATACATCTAACTATGCTTGAGTGTGTATCAAGTGGTATCATACGGTGAAGTATAAGTGTACGGTGGAACATCCAAGCTGTGAAGTATAAGTGTACAGTGGAACATCCGAGTCGTGAAGTATAAGTGTACAGTGGAACATCCGAGTCGTGAAGTATAAGTGTACAGTGGAACATCTGAGTCGTGAAGTATAAGTGTACCAAGTATAAGTGTATCACGAAGCATAGACGACAATAAGTGAAGTAAGAACGTCTATCAAGTATAAGTGGAGTAAAGTCGTTATCCAGTATAAGTGAAGAAGAATCGTATTACTAAGTAAGAGCGTGAATAAGTATAAGCGTCATCAGGTATACGTGACTACAAATATAAGTGAAAGCGTTACCGAGTAGGAGTATAAAATAAGTATAAGCGAAGCAGCAGTATTTAACAAGTAAAAGTATACGTCTAAAAAGGAAATCTTTAATGCAAAGCCTTTATGTACAGAGAAAATCCCAAATTGTATTCTTTTGTAAAAATATGTTTAAAACCTTAGAGGATCTTTCATAAATTAATTTAAAATGAATTTGGATAAATCAGTATAAGTAAAAGTTATGAAATAAGTAAAAGTCATTATAGTGTCCCACTCGGTAAAACAGTGTAAAGTGGTACAATTTTGTGCATGCGGGTTATCAATCACATGTGATTGACATGATAACTGGCATGTTTAACTTGTATTCCCCCCCCCCCCTATAAAACATTTAAAAGCATTTAAAAGGTTCATTCAGGGGTATGAACTCACCTGATGTAAGTAGGTCTGACGAGAGTGTTGTTTGGGCGTTCGGTGTCACCTAAGGACTCGAACACACTCAATGACCTATTTAACATATGATATCACATGTTCACATACAATTAGTATATTTAATACTAAATAAACAAATATACGTGCTCAAAGGAGCGGAAAACACTTTTGGTTAAGTGTTTGGGGTCCCCGGTAGCGTTTAAGGGTGCTTAGGGTCTCCTATCAGTTGTGGAACTTTGTTAAACTCAAATATCAAGTGTGTGAATGGGTTTAAAGCATTAACATGGACCATTTTGGAGTTTATGTCCTAACTCAAGGGAGTTTACGGCCGTAAACTCCCAAGGTCATATTCTTGGGTGTTTAATGCTTCTAGCTTGCTCATGGGATTTTTCTAAGGACTTTTCATAAAAGGCATGAGTGGGTTTGAGGCCTCTAAGGGCTTGATCTATGAGTTTATAGCCAAGGAACCACTCCCAAAGGAGTTTACAGCCGTAAACTCTCATCCTTAGAGTTTTGTGAAGTTTAAAGCCCCTAATGCCTTTCTAGTGATTTCTAATGAAGTGTGATGCTATTTTGGAGGGTTAAAACTATCATTTGGATGTGTTTTGGGGAGTTTACGGCCTAGATAAATGTTTGGGTTGTAAACTCCTTTTTACCCCTCCATTTCATGTGTTTAAGTCCTTAAATCCTTCCTAGTATTTTATGGTAAATGTCTAAGGCCATTTAGGGAAGCAAAACCACACTTTGGGCATGATTTGGGGTGTTTACGGCCTAAGAATGTGCTTGGGCCATAAACTCCTTTTTATTCTTCATTTTCATGTGTTTAATTGATCCAAACTCCAAATGCTAAGTCCCTAAATTATTCATGAAGTCTAAGGGTGGTTTGGGAGTGTTTTTGGGGCATTTTGATATGGTTTTAGAGGTATTTAAGGCCTAAGCATGTGCTTGGGCCGTAAACTCCTTTTTATGCTCCAAAATGATTGTTTTAAATGTGCTAACACTCCTAGGCTAATTCTTCTATTTATTTCCAAGCCATTAGGGACAAGTTTGGGTCATTTTGGCCTTGATTTGGGTGTTTACGGCCTAAGGAGGTTCTTAGGCCGTAAACTCCTTTTCCATTGCTTCTAAGTCCGATTTTTGGGCTATAAACACAAATCAATATGTTTAGAATAAGCTAGGGTAAGCGGACTTACAATTTGGAAGCATTTGGTTGCGGATTCGGGGCTAAAACGAGTCTAGAGAGAGAGTGTAAAAAGTCTCCAATGGACTCCAGTCACCCTTATATAGGGTTTTGAGTCGGGGCTCAGTGGAATTCTACCCGATACTGCCGTTAAACGGGGCTTTTGGTCGCACCCGATTTAGTGGTCGTAATAATAAACTAATATTTTCCAAGTAAATGGAAATATGTGTTATGTATTTTTATTTTCTTTTATCACGACTTAATGACATATAAACATACACAATTGAAATGTTTATTAAACTTGACGACTTCTCATTAACGGAACTTTTGAACAGTGGAATTATTCCGTTAACGGTAACGGAGAAATGTAACGGGGCAACTTGGGTTGTCACACAAGTCATGAAGGCCAATTCCGTTTCTGAGATCCAATCCATAACTACAATCGGATCCTCCTTTCCATTGAAGGTCGATGGTTTGCAGGTTAGAAAGTCCTTGTACTTGCATTCCATTCCATCATTCCTTCCATCATGGTTGTCTCGCCTAACTATCGGTAGGTTGGCTTGACCAACAGACCCACTGAAGTTTCCACCTTCCGAGTGCCATTCATTTAATTCGGGCTCTTCCACACGAATTGACAGTTCTTCACGATTCTGTTGAAGCAACCGCCTAGTTTCATCCATCTGACGATCCAACATTGTTTGAATCATCATTTGCACACCAGCCATGGTTATTGGCTCAAGTGCTGCTGCTACGACAAGTCTTTGTTCAATCACTGGTGGTTGATTCCTGTTTTCATCAGCATTTCCAACTCCACTTCTTGTTCTCACCAGTTTTGATCTACACACCGAATAAGGTGAAATTAGATCCTCATTAACGATAGATATTCAGATCATCCTTATCACTCCGAAACATTTACATGCTAGTTCGAATATCGTAGACGTACGCCTAAAATCCTACACACATAAAGTTTCTAGATCCGGTCGGCAACAGACCATAGATCCGAACAAATAATATCATATATGGCAACATATAACATTTAGCACATAAAGTATTTTAGGCAACTTTCCTAAAATAAACTAGTGCTCGTGTCTAAAATATAACAGACACACATCTCAAAATTCCACTTAGCATTCTAAGTTTAAGTCTAGAAATCCTACAAATTCCTAGTTCGCTTAAACTAATGCTCTGATACCAACTGTGACATCCCAAAAATCTCGGCCAGAAAAGACCGATTTTCATTTATGCTTTAAAAATAATTTCAGAATAAATCCTTTTGGTTTGAAAGAGTTGTGGAATTGGTTCCCAAAAACTAAACATGATAAAACAATGTTTACCAAAGCATTTCATAAAAGAAATGTATTTTCATTATATAATCAAAACTCGGGGTGTCATGTTCCGATACAGACCAATAAGCATAAACGATAACATTACAAGTAATTCAGCAAATATATACATATACAGACTTGTAAACAAAACAACTTGATGGTTCGTCCATCTTATGCCCTTGCGCCACTTCCTGTAATACAAATAAAACTGAGTGGGTCAGGCTTGGGAGCCTGGTGAGCATATAGGGTTTTCAACACACAATAAATAATTAAATTAATTTTCATCAACCAACAATAACCCAATTACCCATTCCCGTTATTCTCACTTTATGTCCCTAAAATAACTAACACAAGGGACCTAGTCTAAGAATATTTCATCGGGATGACAACACATGCTTCGGGGGTTCCTCAGCATTATAAGTCAAATAAGGCAACCATGAGGGGGATGGAATACGTGATTGAACACCCAAGTTCATTAACACCTACAGGTTATGAGCCTGATAGCATTCCACTGGACTGTCTAGAAAAGTCCGTGGTCGTCATTTAAATTCCGCTAGATGACTCGATCAAAACAACATCGAGGCCTCTCATCTGTTTATTACACACCAACTATCTACCCATGTTCTACCCAACATATTAGTAGATAAAACATACATTTTTATACATAGTTTCAAAACCTGTATAGCATGCTCAATCAATACATTTTCCATATAACAGATGAGGCACACTCACATAACACGTATTTCATAGAGAAATAATCAGATTTATAAGATAGAAGAAAATGAATATACATTCACACACATAACAACAAAATATACACATAACACGTATTTCGTATAAAATACTTCATAATTATGCGTTAGAAGAAAGTAACTACACACTCACTTGATTAGAAGATGATCGGACAGCACTACGGCTTGTAGAAGTAGTAATCCTCAGCAGATCTGGAAGATCTCTACAAAAATCGAACTTCTCGCGGGCAGAGCCTCGGCTCGGAAACCGCACTTATCTGGATATTCGGGATCTCGGGACTTGCTTCGGGACTCGGGAATATTATCGAGGCTTCGCGGTACTTCTGGCACGCAAAACAAGGTAAAACGGGAGAGAGAAGAGAGAAAATGAGCAAATGAGCCGGCTGCCCTCGCATCCTATTTATAGGAGGCTGGAGCCTCGGAGTACGCGGGGCGTACTGGTCCGAAATCGTCACTGCTTACGTATCCGAAGTCCTCGAGTGCGAGTGTCGACATACCTTGGGTACGCGGGGCGTACTTCGAATGAGTCCGGTGACTCCTCTTCGGATAATGCCGAAATTTAATAATTAAATTTAATTATTAATTATTTAATAAACTTCGAAAATTTATATCTTCTTCATACGAAATCTGTTTTTGACGTTCTTTATATCCACGAGAAGGTGAGACTACGCTCACCAACTTTCGTTTAAACTCCGTCGGTTAATTTTGATTTTATTTTGATTATTTATTTTTAATATGCCGGGACATAAAATTTCGTTATAAATTCATAACTTCTTCGTTTGACGTCCGTTCTCGCCTAACTTTTTATCGCTTCGATACTAACAACGAGATCTTCGATTCTTATTTAGATCACTAAGGCTAAATATCGTTCTAACATAAATTTCACTTTTTACGTCATTCAGCGTTGTCGGTTCTGTCGCGAAACTTCGACAGGTAATAATTTGTTCGTTATAACTCGGATTTCGGCATTCTTTATAGCTTCGAAAATCTTGTTTCAACTACTACAACATTATCTAAAGATATCAAGTTTATTTTACACTTAAATTTTGATGCTTATTTTTATTCTTAATTAATCAAACCACATAATTAAGCAATTAAGCACAAAACACATAATACTCAAATAATACACTTCTATTATTTCAAAACAGGTTACAAAGGTTAATCTAGACTATTACATCAATGAAAATGCCTATCCTGGAAACACGGACATTACAATTCTCTCCCCCTTAGGATGATTCCGTCCCCGGAATCACACATCAACAAACAAATGCGGATAGCGACCCATCATGTCACTCTCCGTGTCCTAGGTGAGATTCGGCCCATTCGTGTGTTTCCATCGGACAAGCACTAACTCGACCATCTTGCGTCGCAACTTCTTAGTCTTTTGGTCAACAATTGCCTCTGGTTCTTCAATCAACCTTTTGTTTTCATCGATTCTCAACTCCGAAAGTGGAATCATGTCGGGAACTTTCCCCGTGAACTTCCGTAAATAACACACATGAAAAGTGTTATGAATTCCATTCAGTTCTTCTGGTAGTTCGAGCTTGTAAGCTTGGTTTCCAATCCTCTGAAGAACTTTAAACGGTCCAATAAACCTTGGACTTAATTTTCCCCTTTTTCCAAATCTTATAAGTCCCTTCCACAGCGAGACTTTAAGCAAAACCGAATCCCCAACTTCAAAAGTCATCGGTCTTTGCTTTTTTTCAGCATAGCTCTTTTGACAATCCTGAGCCGCTAACATTTTTTCCCTAATTATTTTCAACTTTTCAGCAGTTTGATGAACCAACTCTGGTCCCATAAACTGCTTTTCCCCACCCTCAAGCCAACAAGACGGCGTACGACACTTTTATCCATACAAATCTTGGTATGGTGCCATCTTAATGCTCGAGTGAAAACTATTATTATAGGAAAATTCTACCAATGGTAAATGTTCATTCCAATTACCTAGGAATTCCAAGGTACATGCTCTCAGCATATCTTCAAGTGTTTGTATCGTTCTTTCACTCTGACCATCAGTCTGCGGATGGTAAGATGTACTTAAACATAACTTGGTACCCATTTCCTCTTGTAGAGTTTTCCAAAACCTTGAGGTGAAACGGATATCACGATTCGATACAATCGTTAACAGAACACCGTGAAGCCTCAAAATTTCCTTCACGTAAGAATTTGCAAGCTTTTCCATAGATCATTTCTCCTTGGCTGCTATGAAATGCGCACTCTTAGTGAATCGATCAACAACCACCCAAATCATGTAGTGACCATTCTTTGTTCTGGGCAGTTTAGTGACAAAATCCATAGCAATGTCTTCCCACTTAACCATAGGCACATGCAATGGTTCTAAACTCCCGTAAGGTTTCTGATGTTGTGTATTGACTCTCTCACAAGTCACACACTCCGCCACATACTTCGCGATGTCAAGCTTCATCGTCAGCCACCAGTAGTAGGGTTTCAGGTCCCTATACATTTTAGTGCTACCGGGATGAATCGAGTACATGGTCTTGTGAGCTTCTTCCATCAGAAGATCTCTGACTCCTCCTGTCATAGGTATCCAAATCCGATCCTGGAACACCTTCAGTCCATGACTGTTTACACCGAACACCAACGTTTTACCCAAACGTTCCTCCTTTCGGTCATTCTTTTCAGAAGCTTCCTCTTGAGCTTTCTTTATACTTTCCACAATGGTCTGGACACCTTCAATTATCAACGCTCTTGGCCTTTTCCTTTCAAGATTGACTTTCCGACTGAGAGCATTAGCAACTACATTAGCTTTACCGGGATGGTAAAGTATCTCACAATCGTAGTCCTTGAGTAATTCCAGCCAGCGTCGTTGCCTCATATTCAATTCCTTCTGATTAAAGAGATATTGGAGGCTCTTATGATCAGTAAAAAGTTTGCACTTCGTGCCATAGAGGTAATGCCTCCATATTATCAGAGCGAAAACTACCGCTGCCAACTCCAAATCATGAGTCGGGTAATTCTTTTCATGCTCCTTCAGCTGTCGAGACACATATGCTATCACCTTTTCTCTTTGGGTTAAAACACAACCCAATCCAACACCAGACGCATCGCTATAAACAGCGAAGTCTTCAACTCCATCGGGTAGAGAAAGTATCGGTGCCTCGCATAGCTTCTTCTTTAGCTTCTTGAATGCTTCTTTATCCTTCTCACTCCAAGCATAAGTAGCTCCTTTGTGGGTCAAAGCTGTCAACGGAGTAGCAATCGAAGAAAAACCTTGGATAAACCTTCGGTAATATCCGGCTAATCCTAAAAAGCTTCAGATCTCTATGGGACTTTTCGGTTGTTCCCACTTCATTACAGCTTCAACCTTTGCTGGATCAACCATTATCCCTTCTTGCTTGACCACGTGACCCAAGAATTGGACTTCACGAATCCAAAAAGCACATTTGGAGAACTTAGCATACAAATTCTCCTTCTTCAAGACTTCTAACACTTCTCTCAAGTGTCTGCCATGCTCCTCCTGGCTTTTCGAGTAAATCAGAATGTCATCTATGAACACTATCACAGATTTATCAAGGAACGGATTACAAAATCTGTTCATTAAATCCATGAATGCTACCGGAGCATTGGTTAGTCCAAACGACATAACCAAGAACTCGTAGTGTCCATATCTAGTTCTGAATGTGGTCTTCTCGATATCTTGCTCTCTTACTCTTAGCTGATGATATCATGACCTTAGGTCGATCTTTGAAAAATAACATGAACCTTGTAGTTGATCGAATAGGTCATCAATCCTCGACAATGGATATCTATTCTTTATTGTTGCCTTATTTAGCTCTCGGTAATCAATGCACATCCTCATGCTTCCATCTTTCTTCTTTACGAATAATACCGGCACTCCCCAGGGTGATGAACTAGGTCTAATGAAACCTTTGTCCAATAACTCTTGAAGTTGCATCATCAGCTCCTTCATCTCCGTCGGTGCTAATCGATAAGGTGCTTTTGCAATTGGCATTGTTCCTGGTAACAAGTCAATTCTGAACTCCACTTGTCTATCAGGTGGTAATCCAGGAAGATCTTCGGGAAATACTTCCGGATAATCACACACCACAGGAATACTCTGTATCGCCTTCGTTTCCTTCTTAGCATCAATCACGAATGCTAAATATGATGTACATCCCTTGGTAAAACACTTTCTGGCTTCCATTAGGGAAATGATTCCAGAATTCACTCGGCGTTTGTCCCCATACACCATAAACGAATCTTTCCCAGGCGGGTTCACTTTAACTATCTTTTTCTTGCACAATATCTCGACATCATTGGCACTAAGCCAATCCATTCCCAACACGATGTCAAAACCATTAAGTTCGATAGGTAATAATTCTTCGTGAAACTTATTCCCATTAAGGTCGATTAAGATGTTTTTCATACGATGGCTAACAGGTACAAACTTGCCACTAGCAACTTCGACTAATAAAGCATTATCTAGTCTATCAACAGGCATAGCTAGTTTTCTACCAAATTCATGCGATATAAAGGAGTAGTTGGCTCCAGACTCAAATAAAATTTGGACAGGAAATGTGTTTACGAGAAAGGTACCTGAAGCGACATCAACTTCATCTTTCACGGCCTCAAGTGTCATCTGGAAGGCTCTCGCCTTCGGCTTTGGTGGAATGTTGGGCTTAGCTGCCTCCTTCTTCTTCGGACAGTCTTTCAAAATGTGCCCCTCTTCATTACAACCAAAACACATCCTTTTGTTGTTCGGACATTCATTCGCAAAAATGTCCAACCTTTCCACACTTGTAGCAGGTTACATCCTCACTACATTTCCCAAAGTGCTTTTTCTTACACTTATCACACCACTTCGCTTCGCCTCCTTTTCCTCCAAACTTTATCGAATCAAATTTCGAAAATTTGCCTTTCTTACCGGAACCAGATGTTCCCTCAAACTTTCTCTTCTCACCAATTTCAACCTTGTCAGTGGTTCTCCCCTTAATCATGTTCTCAACAGACTTGGCAGCCCAGATAGCTGCCTCTAGAGTATGTGCCTGACGAACTGGCACTGCGTACTCCCATGAGAGTCCCTTTGCATACCGGTCAACCTTTGTCAACTTATATGGAACGATGCACAAAGCAAACTCCATCTTATCGGTAAAGTTATTAGTGTATTCATCAACTGACATGCTGCCTTTCGTCAATGTCAGAAACTTGTTCTCTAATTCCAACAGATTTTCAGCCGAGCAGAACTTGCGCTTGAACTGCACCAAGAATTCTGCCCATGACAATTGTAGTGGCTCATTAGGGCTCAAAGTGTTCCCTAGAGTGTTCCACCAACGAACGGCTCCACCACGGAATTGACGCACTGCATAGATAGTCAGCAACTTGCCTCTGCAGCCACAAGTCATGAAGGCCAATTCCATTTCTGAGATCCAATCCATAACTCCAATCGGATCCTCCTTTCCATTGAAGGTCGATGGTTTGCAGGTTAGAAAGTCCCTGTACTTGCATCCCATTCCATCATTCCTTCCATCATGGTTGTCTCGCCTAACTATCGGTGGGTTGGCTTGACCAACGGACCCACTGAAGTTTCCACCTTCCGAGTGCCCTTCATTTAATTCGGGCTCTTCCACACGAATTGACACTTCTTCACGATTCTGTTGAAGCAACCGCCTAGTTTCATCCATCTGACGATCCAACATTGTTTGAATCATCATTTGCACACCAGCCATGGTTTTTGGCTCAGGTGCTGCTGCTACGACAGCTCTTTGCTCAATCACTGGTGGTTGATTCCTGTTTTCATCAGCATTTCCAACTCCACTTCTTGTTCTCACCATTTTTGATCTACACACCGAGTACGATGAAATTAGATCCTCATTCACGATAGATATTCAGATCATCCTTATCACTCCGAAACGTTTACATGCTAGTTCTAATGTCGTAGACGTACGCTTAGAATCCTACACCAATAAAGTTTCTAGATCCGGTCGGCAACAGACCATAGATCCGAACAAATAATATCATATATGGCAACATATAACATTTAGCACATATAGCATTTTAGGCAAATTTCCTAAAATAAACTTGTGCTCGTGTCTAAAATATAACAGACACACATCTCAAAATTCTACTTAGCATTCTAAGTTTAAGTCTAGAAATCCTAGAAATTCCTAGTTCGCTTAAACTAATGCTCTGATACCAACTGTGACATCCCCAAAATCTCGGCCGGAAATGACCGATTTTTCATTTATGCTTTAAAAATAATTTCAGAGTAAATCCTTTTGATTTGAAAGAGTTGCGGAATTTGTTCCCAAAAACTATACATGATAAAACAATGTTTACCAAAGCATTTCATAAAAGAAATGTATTTTCATTACATAATCAAAACTCGGGGTGTCATGTTCCGATAGATACCAATAAGCATAAACGATAATATTACAAGTCATTCAACAAATATATACATATACAGACTTGTAAACAAAACAACTTGATGGTTCGTCCATCTTAAGCCCTTGCGCCACTTCCTGTAATACAAATAAAACTGAGTGGGTCAGGCTTGGGAGCCTGGTGAGCATATAGGTTTTTCAACCCACAATAAATAATTAAATTAATTTTCATCAACCAACAATAACCCAATTACCCATTCCCGTTATTCTCACTTTATGTCCCTAAAATAACTAACACAAGGGACCTAGTCTAAGAATATTTCATCGGGGTGACAACACATGCTTCGGGGGTTCCTTAGCAATATAAGTCAAATAAGGCAACCATGAGGGGGATGGAATACAACGAATGAACACCCAAGTTCATTAACACCTACAGGTTATGAGCCTGCTAGCGTTCAACTGGACTGTCTAGAAAAGTCCGTGGTCACCATCTAAATTCTGCTAGATCACTGGATCAAAACAACATCGAGGCCTCTCATCTGTTTATTACACACCAACTATCTACCCATGTTCTACCCAACATATTAGTAGATAAAACATACATTTTTATACATAGTTTCAAAACCTGTATAGCATGCTCAATCAATACATTTTCCATATAACAGATGAGGCACACCCACATAACACGTATTTCATAGAGAAATAATCAGATCTATAAGATAGAAGAAAGTGAATATACATTCACACACATAGCAACAAAATATACACATAACACGTATTTCATATAAAATATTTCATAATTATGCGTTAGAAGAAAGTAACTACACACTCACTTGATCAGAAGATGATCGGACAACACTACGGCTTGTAGAAGTAGTAATCCTCAGCAGATCTGGAAGATCTCTACAAAAATCGAACTTCTCGCGGACAGAGCTTCGGCTCGGAAACCGCACTTCTCGGGATCTTCGGGATCTCAGGACTTGCTTCGGGACTCGGGAATATTACCGGGGCTTCGGGGTACTTCTGGCATGCAAAACGAGGTAAAATGGGAGAGAGAAGACAGAAAATGAGCAAATGAGCCGGCTGCCCTCGCATCCTATTTATAGGAGGCTGGAGCCTCGGAGTACGTGGGGCGTACTGGTCCGAAATCTTCATTGCTTACATATCCGAAGGCTTCGAGTGCGAGTGTCGACATACCTTGGGTACGCGGGGCGTACACGAGTACATAGGGCGTACTTCGGATGAGCCCGGTGACTCCTCTTCGGATAATGCCGAAATTTAATAATTAAATTTAATTATTGATTATTTAATAAACTTCGAAAATTCATATCTTCTTCATACGAAATCCGTTTTTGACGTTCTTTATATCCACGCGAAGGTGAGACTACGCTCACCAACTTTCGTTTAGACTCCGTCGGCTAATTTTGATTTTATTTTGATTATTTATTTTTAATAGGCCGGGACATAAAATTTCGTTATAAATTCATAACTTCTTCGTTTGACGTCCGTTCTCGCCTAACTTTTTATCGCTTCGATACTAAGAACGAGATCTTCGATTCTTATTTAGATCACTAAGGCTAAATATCGCTCTAACGTAAATTTCACTTTTTACGTCATTCAGCGTTGTCGGTTCTGTCGCGAAACTTCGACAGGTAATAATTTGTTCGTTATAACTCGGATTTCGGCATTCTTTATAGCTTCGAAAACATTGTTTCAACTACTACAACATTATCTAAAGATATCAAGTTTATTTTACACTTAAATTTTGACGCTTATTTTTATTCTTAATTAATCAAACCACATAATTAAGCAATTAAGCACAAAACACATAATACTCAAATAATACACTTCTATTATTTCAAAACGGGTTACAAAGGTTAACCTAGACTATTACATCAACGAAAATGCCTAGCCTGGAAATGCGGGCGTTACAATTGACTAGTTCTTAACTATCTTTAGGGTATTATAATGGTATTTTGAGTATTTGAATGTATGAATGGTATGTTATTGACGATTTTAATGTTAACTAGAAAATATTCTCTGGCGTTTCCGGGGTCGGAAGGTATTGCTTTGTAAAGTAAAGTAGCATGTTAAATTGCATTAAGATAATCTAGTAAAGGAAGATAAACAATGTCATCTAATTACATAAGTAAAGAAATCTAAATCATTATTTCTAACAGTAAATGAGGAAAATAAAGAAATGGTCTCACAAATTGAACTTTATTGCCATGTATGGCACCAGCTGGAAAACCAATTCGGAAAATATAGACTGTTGTTTTTGTCCGTTAATGTGAGGGTAATTTGTTCTTTTAAGGTAGTAGTGACTGAATTTGTGACGACGAGTAAACCATATGGACCATTTATGTAATTTTGGCGGTGGTGGTGGTGATGATGACAGCTGGTGGTGGCTTTATGGTATTTGGTGGGTATTTTCTAATAAATAAAACATTAATTTAAAACCAAAAAGAGAAATATAAATTAATAAAAAAATAGGATTATGAGTAAAAGAGTGATTTCGGTTTCCACCGTTGTCATCAATGTGTTAAATCCGGTAAACCATAGGGACCAATCGTGTAATTTTGTCTAACAATAATAATAATAATGAGGGACAATTTCTGCCAAAAGACTAAATACTAATAATATGTAACAAAAGGCAAGGGTTATAAAAAATTCAAATAACAGTGAAAGGGTTGTTTGTGAACAAAAGCATAAAAGTAAAGGGTCATTGTTGTAAGTAGTTTTTTAAAACCAACATGACCAAAAGTGACAAAAAAAATTGACAAAAAAAGAGGAGCGAACGTACATAACCTTAGGGACCAATCTTGCCAAACACTTAGGAAGTTTACTATTCATAACTTTCATATCTTTTATATATATATATATATATATATATATATATATATATATATATATATATATATATATATATATATATATATTAATGAATGTAATGGTATTTGACTATTATTTTAATTATTTGTTTGGTTTTTTTAGCAGCAAATTTGGATAATTTTTAAATTATAAATTTAATAGAGCAATAGATTTTTGACTAAATTGTAGGGAATAAATATTATGTAGGAATTATAAATTTAGTATAGCATTGAAAACTCGTAAAAAAATCATAGAAAATTTGTAGGAAATGAATAATCTATAGGTATTTTGTAGGACATAAAATACAATCAAGTCTGTAGGTAATCTGTATCAAAAGTAGTTGGTAGGTATTCCGTAGGAAAAGATGTTGGTAGGTATTCTGTAGAAAAAGTAGTTGGTAGGTATTCTGTAGGAAAATCAGTTTGCAGGTATTCTGTAGGAAAATAATTTGTATGTATTTTGTAGGTGTTTCGTAGGTAATATGTAGGTACTCCTTAGTTAACGTGTTCCATAGGTATTCCGTAGTTAAATTTGTAACAAAATATTCCGTAGGAAATGCGTAGGAAGGCTTTTATCTAATTTGTAGGAAAAAAAAATTACCCATGAAGATTTTCCCTACAACCCGTTTTTGTAGGAAATTTGTAGGTACCGCCTTGTTCCTACGGATTTTCTACCAGTTCTGTTGTAGGTAATTAGTTAATTTTCTAGTAGTGTTAATGTTTTAATTTCTATCATTATAATTATTTAAAACATCAAAAAATCTTTTTTGATTTTAAAGGTAACAATATAATCATTTATATAGACTTATTTTTAACTATTGTTATTGTAAATTATTTTAAGCTACTTATATGAAACTTTTAATGATTATAAAAATATTTTTAGGAGATATTTTAGTTAAATTGAGATTACAATTTTTATTTTATTTTATTTTATTTTATTTTTTTTTGTATTTAGCACTATAATTTATCACTTTTAACTATTCCCAAAATATTTCTTGGATTTCTAAGTGTAGCTAATTAAAATTTATATTTAAGTTGACATTATAATGTTATATTTAAATTCACAATTTAAATATCTTTCAAATTGTTCAAAAGTTGTAGCTTTAAACTGATAATTGTTTACATACAACAACATATTAAATATAATAAATTAAATATAACATGTTAAAATTTAAAGATACAACTTTATAAGTAAAAGGTAAATATATTATTTTAAAATTGAAATTTAGTACATTTATGATTACAGTTTAGGTTTGATATTTATTTAACCTTATTAACCAACTTATAATAATTATTATAATAAACACTACAATTAATAACTTTTAACTATTTACAAAATATTATTTGGGTAGTTTAAGTTAAACTAAAATTTATATTTAAGTTGACCCTGCAATGTTATATTCAAATTAATAATTGAAATATTTTATACAAGTTATGCCGATATTATATCTTTAAAATATTAATGGTTTACATCCAACAATATATTAAAGCTAATAAATTAAATATAATATGTTAAAAGTTAAAAAATATAACTTTATAAGTAGCAGTAAAGATATTCTTATATATGATTATACTTTAGGTTTGATATTTATTTAACATTATTAACCAACTTATAATTATTATCAGAAAGAAACTGAAAAGTTAAGGAAGTTTCAAACGAATGTGGTGAAAGGTAAAATGCATGGGAGATTGAAATGAATGTGGTGAAAGGAAAAATACTTATTTTATAATATAGTACTAAACGAATGCTCGCGCATTGTGCACAGATACCTATATTGTCGAGTATTTACAAATATATGTTTTTTTAGTATAGCAATAACATTGTTGTTAAATTTGATATAATAATTTGTATAATAAATTGATATAATGTATTGATTGTTTTGCATTATATGATAATATATACAACTATTATAACTGTATAATCTCAATCGTTTGAATGACTTCAATCCGTGAATTACACATGAGTAAAATTAAATATAATATATGGATTAAAGTTATTTATAGTTGTTGTTATTGTTAGTTGATTTTTTTAAATTTATTTGCTTAATATTTTAATATTTATCATAATAATTATTTAAAACATCAAACATTGTTTTTTGATTTGAAAAATAACAATATAATCATTTATATAGAATTATTTTTAACTATTGTTATTGTAAGTTACTTTAAGCTACTTATTTGAAAATTTTTAACGATTATAAAAATATCTTTAGGAAATATTTTAGTTAAATTGAGATTACAATTTAGTTTTTGCATTTATCACTAAAATTTATCACTTTTAACTATTTATAAAATATTATTTGGTTTTTTAAGTGGAACCAAAATTTATATTTAAGTAGATGTTGTAGTGTTATATTTAAAATAACAATTTAAGTATTTTGTCCAAACTGTTCAAAAATTTTACCTTTAAACTAACAATGGTTTATATACAACAACATATTAAATCTAATAAATTAAGTATAATATCTTAAAAGTTAAAGACATAACTTTGTAAGTAGAAGTAAAGATATTATTTTGAAATTGAAATTTAATATATTTATGATTACACTTTAGGTTTGATATTTATTTAACCTTATTAACCAACTTATAATCATTATTAGAAAAACACTACAATTAATCACTTTTAACTATTTACAAAATATTCTTTGGGCTGTTTAAGTTCAACTAAAATTTATATTTAAGTTGACCCTGTAATGCTGTATTCAAATTAATAATTGAAGTATTTTATACAAATTGTTCCAAAATTGTATCTTTGAAATTATAATTGTTTACATCCAACAATATATTAAAACTAATAAATTAAGTATAATATGTTAAAAAAAATTTTAAAAAAAATCACTTAATAAGTAGAAGTAATATATTATTTTAATACTGAAGTTTAGTTTATATGTGATTATACTTTAGGTTTGATATTTATTTAACCTTATTAAACAACTTATTATTATTATTATTATTATTATTATTATTATTATTATTGATATTATTATTATTATTATTAGAAAGAAATTGAAAAGTTATGGGAGTTTTAAATGAATGTGGTGAAAGGAAAAATAAATAGGAGTTTCAAATAAATGTGATGAAAGGAAAAATGTTTCCTTTATAATATAGTATGATATGATATGATATGATATGATGATATGATTGTTGCCATAGTAGTATGACATCACATAGCAAACAACTTCACTGCACCACCTTAACGTATAGTATAATAAATTAGAGCGACAACATGGAATGCAAGTGGGAAGTTAAAGATTCTCTACTGAATAATGAGAAGTTTTTCCAAAAAAAGGCGTAACAAACTATCTTACTAGTACCCCATCCATCATCAAACAAAACTAATGAAACTTTACATCACTAAATTAAGGTAAGGACAAGGACCTTCCACTCTATTACATAGACATTAAACCCTAACCCATTTATTTCATTACTAACAAGATCGTGGAAGAGTGCTTCTTAGAGTACTACTGACGTTTTTCAGTGTGATTTTAGGTTTTAGAAGATTACAAAACAAAGAAGCTAGCTAATACACTATTTTAACTAATCAAACTTCAAAGAATTAAAGTATAATATTCATTCCCAATTAGTGACTTGTATCCAAGGAGACTACGGAAGAGTCTAGTGAATTTAGGCAAGGATTGAAATTATACAATAATGATGTCTTTGGATGAGGAAGACCTAAGTTAGTACCAAAATTTGACTTTGGAGGAGGAAAATGTAGTCTTTTGAGAATTTCAATCTATGCTCAAGGATAAAAACAAATTATATAATTCATAGTATCATAAAAAATTAAAATCTTGAACTAACAAGAGAAAGTTAGACTACAAAAACAATAAATGGATCTTTAAAACAACATAGGTTAGGTTTCTTCATTTAAGGAAACCATAAATTCCAAAGTGAAATTAGTTAACTCTATGGTCATAGAGTCAAGTGTTCTTAGAGAAATAAGGATATAAAACAGCACACTTAGCTTATGGATAAAATGAACAAATTTTGTTTCATCATGTAACAGTCTAAAAACAGTAATAAAAAATTTCCTTTAAAAGCTTATCAAATCATGCACTAATTGTTCAAAATCAACACTAAATCATAATATCCCAAAACATCAGAGTACAAATATATCAAATGTAGAAATCATGAGTGGAGGATGTCGTGCCATCTTGTCGAGCCCTGCACTTTTGAAATGGAGTTAACTGAAACCATAAACATAAACTATAAGCATATAACTTAGTGAGCTCCCTGAAATCCACATACTACCCATAATAGAGAATAAATGTTGTGTTCCAAATCATAGACATATAATCATTCTCTATCATGATCCAAACCATGGTCTTTTCGTTCAGTATCGAGGGCCAAATCTTGGTATTGCATACAAGTGTTAGGGGTTAGATCCTCGTCTTTATATAACTGCCAAGGGTCAATTATTGGTCTTTCATACCAATGTCAGGGGCCAGATGCTGGTCTTTCATATAATTATCACAAGGCATCTAACATTCTACACAAAAAAACAATGGGACGATATTGGCGCATTCGACCCACGAATCTAGTGAGGAAACTCACCTCTAACAGAGGATATCTGAATCAACACTCGATCTGTTATTAAAACTGCTTCTCACACTAAACATAATCTAGAAACGACTCCAACCAATAACTGCGATTTTATCCCATACCAATGGTCCACTCATCATTTACCATATGAAGGGAAAAATACCAATTTTCCCCTTTCCCTACAAGACTCAACTAATCCAAGCTTAAAACCCTAAATGGCCCAAGGCCCAAAATCATTCCAATGGGCTTCTGAGAGAATGTATGGTGTCCAATCAATGATTTCTGGCATCCAAACACCCAATGTTCTAACCTAAATCTATGGCATAACCACATAATCCTAAATCCTTAACCAATGTCTTAATGGTTTAAGAGATTATCCTAATAATAATTTGGATTCGACAGTAGTAGTTTTTGAGCTAAGGATATGGAGAGATTATCCTTATGGTACGCAATGTAAGCTTTT
The DNA here is from genome assembly GCF_052625555.1 of Lactuca saligna. NCBI lineage: Eukaryota > Viridiplantae > Streptophyta > Magnoliopsida > Asterales > Asteraceae > Lactuca > Lactuca saligna. The sequence goes on along the minus strand of NC_136419.1, from coordinate 195,796,278 downwards.
CGTCGATCATAAGAGTCTTCAGTATCTCTTTGATTAGAAGGAATTGAACATGAGACAAAGAGTTTGGATAGAGTTATTCAAGGACTATGATTGTGAGATACTTTACAACCATGGTAAAGCGAATGTCATAGTAGACGCTTTGAGTAGAAAAATAAACCTGGAAAGGAAAAGGACTACAACGTTAAGGATTGAAATTGTCTTGACAATTGCATAAAGTATCAAGAAATCTTATGAGGAAGCTTTGAAAGAAGAAAACTGAAAAGAATGGTTGGGAAAAACGTTAGTGTTTGGTACAAATAACCAATCGTTGAAGGCATTCAAAAACATAATTTAGGTTACCAAGATGGGAGGAATAAAGGATGTTCTCATGGAAGAGTCTCACAAAACCATGTACTCTATTCATCCTGACAGAACCAAAGTATATGGACTTGAAAACATATTATTGGTGGCCGATGATGAAGCTCGACGTTGCTAAGTGTGTGGTCGAGTGTGTGACCCATACAAGGGTTAAGGTGCAACATCATAAAACCTATGGGAATTTGGAACCTTTACCAACAGCCATGGGTAGGTGGGAAGACATCACCATGGATTTTATGACCAAATTGCCCACAACAAAGAATGGACATGACATGATTTGGTTGATTGTGGATCATTTTGCAAAAGTGTGTATTTTATAGCAGCAAATGAAAAGTGATATATGAAAAAAAAATCGCAAAAGTTTATGTGAAGGAGACAGTGAAAGCTCATGTTGTTCCCTTAACAATTGTGTCAGACCGTGACAACCGTTTTACATCTCGATTTTGAAGGAGTCCACATGAAGAGATGGGTACAAAAATTGTGTTTATGTATTTCTTAGCATCCACAGACTGATGTTCAAAGTGAGAGAACGATTCAAACACTGGAAGATATGATGAGATCTTGTGCCTTGGAGCTTATGGGTAACTAGGATGAGCATCTACCATTCGTGGAATTTTCCTACAACAATAGTTACCATTCGGGAATTAAGATGGCACCGTATCATGAACTGTACAGAAAAAATGTTGTATTCCCTCTTACTGGCTTGCAGCTGGAGAGAAGCAGATTATGGGTCCTGAGATTTTCCATCAGACTATTGAGAAGTTGTAAGTAACTATAAAAAGGATGCTAGCAGCTCAAAACCTTCATAAGAGATATGAAGGTAAGAAGCGACAATTGATTTCTTTCCAAATCAGAGACCAATTTTTGGTTAAAGTCTATCCATGGGAGGGACTTATCATATTTGGAAAGCTAGGAAAGTTGAGTCCAAGACTCATTGGACCATTCAAAGCTTTTCATAGAATTGGAAACACAGCTTAAAAGTTAGAGTTAGTAGAAGAACTGGAGGGTATTCATAATACCTTTCATGTGTGTCATTTGAGGAAGTTCATGGGAGAAGTCCCAGATGTGATTCCACTTTCAAAGATGAGAATCAATGAGAATAAGAGATTGATTGAAGAACTCGAAGCGATTGTTGACCAAAAAACAAAGAAGTTATGACTTAAGACGGTTGAATTGGTGCTTGTGCGATGGAAACATACATCAAGGAAGAACCTCACCTGGTAGACAGAAAGTGAAATGAGGAGTCGCTAGCGATATCTATTTGTTGATGCATGATTCTAGGGCTGAATCATCCTAAGGGGAGATAATTGTAACACCCAAATTCTAGCTAGGCATTATTAGAATATGTAACTAATCTTGGGCATCAATTGTAATTGTTTGATGAATAAATAAAAGAAAATTGTTTGAATCTATGTTATTTATGTATTTTGTTGGATTAGGTGTTTAAGACCATAACTATATTTGGTATGTATTTGATTTGATTATGAGCATGGTCCTTTTGGGTTGCCTTCACTCATGTAACTTGATAGGATGACAAGTAGATAGAGAGTAGGATTTATTATATGAATAATAAATTGGTACTCAGAATGATTTTATTAATATATTACAAGATTAATGTATTATTCAGAAATCATATTATTAATTAGTAATTAATCTAAAATTAATCTAGGATTAATTTTGGGATTAAAAGGAACTGATTAATAAATGAGTGACTATTGTGCAAATCATTGATAGTTGCATAATCGGGATTATGGACTCCATAGAGTGGAGTGGACGAAATCCTATTGGGAGACCCTATAGATTTTGTCCAAGGGCTTTAAGGACGGATTCCATGGGCTGCTTGGTGCCTAAGGAAGGTATTAAGGTTTCCACCTTAAACCCTAGCAGCCACAGCTATATAAAGACCCTAATACATGATGAAATCGGTCCTAAGCTTTAGGAAACCCTAAGGCGTCTGATTTCTATCATCTCTCCTCTTATCCTTTGTACTCAGTGTTTGTGACTCCATTAGAGGTGTAACACTAAGGGAACTAAGCTTTCAAAGGACAAGGATATTCAATGTGAACTTGTTATTACTACATAACAAGAGAGGTAACATCTAAACCCTAATTTATGTGTCAATTTTGAAAATTCTATGTTAGTCTTAGGGTCATTTCTTTGGAGTTTGTATCTTTCATGTTGACTAGAGAAAAACTTAGATCCAAAGCAAATAGGGTTGCATGATCACATAGAATTGTAGTTATGCTCAAAACCCATCAGTGGTATCAGAGCGTAGGATGTTTTTTTAATTGAATAGATGTAAGAGTGAACTGCCAAAAGAACAAGAAATCGAATTTTTTGCTGTCTGGCAGCTAGACTCAACGACTCCATATATGAACTTGACAAGTTCAGAGCCCAACTCGTTGAGTTGACTCGCAAGTCAGCTAAAATTTTGATTTTCACATCTGATTTTGACTAGGATAATTACCCAAATTCGTTTGTACTGCCTAATTTTGGTTAAATGTAGATAGTGATATGATTATTTTTATTTAATATTTAACCTATAATTTTATATAGTTTAAAATTACGCCCTTATTGTTTTATAGATTAAATTTGAAATTAAAAGTTTTAATTTTTAGTAATTTAAATAGTTAAAGCATAGAATTTTAAATAGTTTAAAAATACCCCCTTAAGGTTTTGGAATTTAAAATTTGATTAAATAGCTTTAATTATGAAATCTAAAATTTAGAACCTTGGTATTTTTAATAGTTTAAAATATACCATCGTGGATTTTATTGATTTATTAATTAAGTGTTTTAATTAAAGAACAATTAACAATTCCATAGATAAGTTTAATTTTAATTAAATTAAAAGTTTAATTTATTTGAATGATTAAACCACTTAGTATTTTAAAAGTTTAAAATACACCCTTATACTATTATAACATTAAGAGGTTAATTTTTTTATATATATATATATATATATATATATATATATATATATATATATATATATATATATATATATATATATATATATATATATATATATATATATATATAAGAATAAGTCAGTCCTACCGTTAGTAGGCCTCATTCACGAAGTTGGTATATAACGGGTATTTAAGGAAGTGGCCTGTGAAATGACCGCCATTGGGTATCCATTCTTACCCACCGCACTCTTGACTAGTGCAGGGTCGTTAGCCGAACGGGTAGGAGAGGAAAAATGAACCCTTATTAAAAGTATAATGAACATACAAAGTAACTAACCTTTTATAAATTATCAATCTTAGTTACTTTAGAAAAAATTGAATTTGATGTTAACCCATGAAATTGCACACTATACCTTATTGGTCTTTAGTGGAGCGTGTGCGGTTAACTGACACACTAATACGGGACTAATGAAGGATGGAAATAGGTAACTCGTAAATTATTGTTGATTGATGGAGCGTGAGTGGTTAACTGACACATCGCTTGGTGCCTAAGTAAGGTATTAGGGTTTCCACCCGAAAACCCTAGCAGCCATAACTATATAAAGACCCTCATACATGATCAAATCGGTCCTAAGCTTTAAGAAACCATAAGGTGGATGATTTCTAGCATCTCTTCTCTCATTCTTTGCATTGAGTTTTTGTGACTCCATTAGAGGTGCAACACATGGGGCACTAAGCTTTCAAAGGTCAAGGATATTCAAGGTGAACTTGTTATTACTACATAACAAGATAAGTAACATCTAAACCCTAATTTATGTGTCAATTTTAAAAATTGTATGCTAGTATTAGGGTTATTCCTTTGGATTTTGTATTTTCATGTTCAATAGAGAAAAACCTAGATCCAAAGCAATTTGGGTTGCATGATCAGATAGGATTGTAGTTATGCTCAAAACCCAACATATTTACATTAGATGAATATAATATTAAGTAGAAACTTAATCAATAAGGCTAAAATAATATTAAAATAAAACATTAATTAGGATAAATAGCCTAGAAGAAATTTGAAGCAGTCGTTATAAGGATTTTAGAGATATAAGGAACGCTAAAATCTGACTTTATATGTGGAAGTTGTTATTGTTTAAAGTTTCGTGTTAAACCTAATACGGCAAAGTGAATCGTAAATAGTGAATCGGAGACAGGTTGCTTATTAGCTTAAATATTCTAAAAGAAAGTTGTAGTAATCCTAAAACCGAGAGTGTGCATATAGAGAAAATCCAAGTCTGACTTCATATAAGGAAGTAATGATTTTTCGAAGTTTTAGCGCAATAGTGCAGACATAGAAATTGAACTTAAGATCGGTTGAATTTTAGTATGTTGGGCTTATTAATGTGTTATGTCAATTGTATGTGCTAATATAGTCTCATTTATATATGTTTGGGCCTGTCCATCCATGGTTATTGCTTTCTAGGGTTAGGCTATTTATTGTGTATACATCTATCTTTTAGGGTTAACGATTGTATCGCCCTACCTAGCTCTCACAAAGAAGTTCACGTTGAACTCTCCTAGAGCTTTTATAATTAAAGAATTCGATACTACTTTGATCTTCATTGTTCTTGTTATTTAATTCACATCTCTTATAGAATCTGTGGATCTTAGTATTATTGTTTCTACAATTGGTATCAGAGCAAGAGATAGTGTTATTCAGTCACTACTCTTCTTTCGAGTTCGATTAGGGTTTTATGTTTGTCTTGGATCTGTTCTCTTTGTCTCTATCGTTTCTATCGATTGTAAACGTCAGATCTAAATCTTTGTTTTTTACCCTAAAACTCGAGGTTTTGTTTTACACATCTGATTCTATAACCGTGTTTTTGTGAATTTTTGACATCATGCAGCATGCAAATCGTCATTCTTTATCGTTCAATCTTTCTAGTAGTATTGGATCCACTACAAGGACTCCAATCCTCTTCCCTCAGGATTATGAAGTATAGGTGCTATAATTTGAAGACGATGTTCTAGGTATTGAAGACCATGGTTCAACAGTATGGCATGCGATAACACAGGAGATGTATTTGCACACAGCAACCAGAAGGTTATCAAGACTCAGGATGAGTACAATTCTCTTCTTGTTGAACACACTAATGTTCATCAGGATGAAAAAGAAAACTTGATGAGCAATATCAAGGCGATGACAATAATACTGTTTGCTCTTCCTCCGGATACTTTTCACCTCTTGAGTGTGTGTATCATTGCTAAAGAAATATGCGATAGGATAAAGGAACTCTATACGAGTAATCCTAATTTAGAACACTCTGTGCAGACATTGCTTCTATAAGAGTTTGGAGCTTTTACAAAAAAGACTAATGAAAAACAAGATCAAAAATCCAATCGATTCTATCATCTGTTGGGCCGGATTCTTAAACACAATCTCAAGCGTGAACTTATCGAGCAAAAACTCACGTTCATGAATGGATTGAGATATGAGTGGAAAGCGATTTCGTCTAATGTGAAGGCACATGCACAGTTCAAGAGCTACCATTGGCTAATCTTGTGGGAATTCTTAAATCCCACGAAGATAAAGTTACGAAGGAGGTGAAGATTGTCTCTTATTTGGGATCCCTAGCATTAGTTGCGAAGGGAAAGAAGGCGTCTGAAGATGATACGGAATTTGATCTTTCTAATAGTTAGATTTCCAACGATGGCAAGGCTTTGTTGGTTTCAAACCCCAAGAAGTTTTATAAGAAAAAAATTCTCTCGTATTGGAATAAATATAGGTAGGGTGGAAATTCCAGTTCCTAAAAGGCTACAGAAGAGGATTTTAAGAACTCTCAAAATGATGAAGAGAAAAAGGAGAAAAAGGTTCTAGGTTATTCATGCTATGATTTCAACTACCGTCATGGAAAAATCACTTTGCCAAGGAATGCATGTTGAGGAGGACGAATGAGAAGAAAGAATATGATTAGGATGAAGCTTACTATCTTCTGAAAATAGAGGAGCTTTAGAAGATGAGTGCATCAAATGCCAAGTCGGCGTTGATCGTGCAAGAGGGAAGTGATGAAGATGGGCGTGTTGAGGTGTGGTCAACTGACTCCGAAGATGATGAAGTCAGGAAACCCACACATAGTGGATGCTTTATGGTAAATTCAGAAGAGCGGGTCTGTGAGAGCAGTGTCTGATGGTTCAGAACGGCGTTGCGGAACAGAGAAGATATGCAACTGATGGCAGTCAAAACTTCGTAAGCAATTTTGTAGCAAATATTGTTTTGGAGCAGGTGGTAGAATGCGAAAAGTGCATCGATAAGGTACACTGTATATGTAAATCTATTAATATTCATGTGTCTAGTTATGATTTAGAACTAGGCGATTTAAAATATATTGTTTCTAACTTCAGTGATAGTTTAAAAAGAACCCATCTTAGTAATCCTAATATAACTGATCAAATCACCAGGGTAACGTATATAAGTGAAGATAGGAGGTTAAGGATAGAGAAGTTGGAATTTGAGCTCAATAGATCTAGAGACGAAATTATTTATCTTACGAGAGATAGATTTTCTTTTTTAAAATAGAGTAACTTTTTTTTGTAAGGTCCTGAAAATGGACCTTAACCAATGATCAAGAAATCAATCAATCAATATAAAAAGAATTGGAGTAGAAGAAGAATAAAATCAAGCTTGCACACGTTTATATATCAAAAACGTTTGGTACAACTTGAATGCTCTTGGCTGTGAACTCTAAACAAACAACCACTATAAATGATCTAGACAAACCCTATTTATAGAAGACATTGGCCGTAAACAGGGTTTACAGCCATGAACCTGTTTACGGCCGTAAACATAAGCCCTGGCGGTAAACTCACCAAACACCCAGAAAATACACAAAATGACTTAATATACCTTATACAATGGAAAGCCTATACCAAACCACAGACTGGACTCTTCAATCTCCCCCATCATTTGGGACTAGATTGACTTAGTCCTTGTCGACAAGAAGAACTTCTGATTTGCTCGTCGCCCCATTCCACACCTTTTGTTAATGATATCGGCAACCATAGACATATACTCTTTAGCAGTTGGCTCAAAAATGTCTTCTACAACCTTGATCTAATGAAGGTTTAATTGATGAATATCCCATTTCCCAAATTGAAACAAACCTCTTTTGTGATATAAACGAATGCATACATCTTTAAGCTTTATGACATCGGAGGCTATAGTTTCATCAAAAACCAAGTAAAGCATGGACGACAATGATCCATATGGATAATTCTGAAGCACATGAATCTGTTTTACTTGACTGGTAGCAGGCCACATCACAGTTCGAAGAGGAAGATTAGTTTTGGTATCAAGTACACTTGGGTATACTTTGATGATTGACTCTGTAGTCTTCATTAAAGGAAACCCCTTTACCACTTGATCTTCCAAAAAGAGCTTGAATTGTGTTGCCTTGGGATTTTGTGAAGGATTTGCAAAAGGAGCTTTCGATAATTCTGAAATATCAACCCTGCTCTAGGAATGGAAATCGTGAACATCTTTATAGAATTCTATGTTCCCACTCTTGCATCTCATGAGCCACATGTTTAGCGTATCATGAAAGCCCCATGAGATAATTCCTGACCTATCACCATGTATGTCTCTACAACGTTTTTTCTTGAAGATCTGTAAGGGTGATTTTAGGCTGATCTCCAGAAGCATTTTGATCTGAGCTCCTTTTAAACAAGAGTTGACCTTTGTCAGCTGCTTTGGCCAATTTGGCACGTTTAAAGCTACGACATTTGGAGGTTGAACTGGTTCCACTTCAAAACGATCCACAACTCGTGATGTTTGTATAGTTGGTGGCACAACCGGGGGAGCTTGAGAAGGCAGATACATCCTTGACTCATCAATAGAGGATTTGAACTTGTCTCCAAGTTCCTCTTCCAATTTCTTCTTCAAATCAATGTAGCTAGCTATGAGGAGACCAAAGTGAGTCTGAAGATCAATGATTTGTTTAGACTTTAGAGCCTTGTCCTCTTCAAGATCAGTAACTTCAATCTTGAGCTTGGCATTTTCACTCACAAGATCAGCTACCTGAATGTCAAGCTCAATGTTCTTTTGATTAAGCACGTTTATTTCCTATTGAAGCTCAACAATAGTCGGATTATCTTCTTCTAAGTCGCCTTCTCCGATACAAATTCCTTTAGCTCTGGGAAAAGGCACTAAGGTTTGTTCTTTAGCTAACAATTGAGCAAGCCTCATAGAGGCAGCATCATGATCAGGTCGAGGAGAAGAAAAATCTGCAAGTGTTGAGGAACCACCAACTTCAATGGTGGTGCTTGGTCTTTCATGAGATGGTCCAGATGAGGCAATAGTAAGAATAAGTGTTGGATGAATTGGTTGGCCTTGAGATGGTTCAGAGATCAGTACATCAGGTCTTGGGTCAAGCCTTCTTCTTTAACAGGAGACGAAGAGGTCTGAGTCATTATGGGATCACTCTCAAGAGGCTCTGAGTTAGGCAGAACATTAACAAGGGGAGGAATCCCTGAAACCTTAGGAATTGAATCATCATCCATCTACTTGGAGGTAGGAGGCATAATCTAGAGAACATCTTCAGTTTCCCGTATCTCCATTGCTGGATGAGCAACATAATGGATCCTGTCAAAGAACAAGTCGAGGTTTTCATTGGATAAAAGATTCTCATTGCTTCCAAAATTCAATGGAATGTCATCCTTGTCATAGCCAATATGATCGAGATCTTCAAAAGAATCTTTAGCATTTGTAGATACAGTTTCCTTTGTTCCTTCGATGTAGTCACTTTGAACAGGAATATATGTCATATCATGTTCTTCTGCCACAAATACACTAGGAGTAGCTTCCTTTTCATGATCTGATATAGTTATGACATCATCATCTGAATGTACTTGCTCTGAAGAAACATGCTCAGAAGATATTTTCTCAAAAGACCCATGAGAGTCGGATGCTTCATTCAGCTCAACAAACTTTCCAAATTTCACCAAAGGAAACTTTCCTTGAAAGACAACTTTACCCTTACGATTCTGTTTAATCAGTCCAACAATGTATGGACAAGACACTTTATATCTAGGGTCTCTCCTTCTTTGGCCATCTCTGGGAATTGCAAATCGACAAACACTTAAATAAACCTAGGATACATCAAGAAAGTATCTTAGAGAAATCCGCACCAGTCCGTTTTCCAGATATACATGTCACAAAGGTGTAAGCCAGGAATCTCTAGTAAGGCGGAAGGAGTTTCTTTATAGTTGGAGGAAAATCGGCTTTGTAGCCCATTTTGTTAATAACTTCTTGGACTTCATCAACACCAATCTCAGCAGGGTAGGATGATTGATCATTAATTTTTAATGCATCTCTAATGGTTTGCTCTGTGATGATAATTTTGCAACCTTTCACCTCATCCTCAATGGACACAGATCTGTCATCTCCTCACTTCATCTTGGTAGACATCCAAAATTCTTTAACGATTCCTTAATACACAACAGGACTCACGGTGAGAACAGTGGACAAGCAGCACTCCTTAAGCCCATGAATCATTGATCTGAACTCTCCATGAGCAACAGGAGGTTCCACCAACAAAATTGCAAGATTATGACTATCAGCGAACTTGAGGCTCGCCATTTAAACTGCACAAAACATGCCAAGTGAGAAAACAAAGTATTTAAACGATATAAAGTTTATGGTTTTCTTAATCAAACAATATAATTTTTGGCCTAAAGATAAAAAATTAATAGTTTATTGACTAAAATAAGTTTATTGACAAAATAGGGTTTTCGACCATAAATAGTGTAACGCCCGGGTTTCAGGGCTAAGCATTTTTGTCAATCTAATAGTCTAGGTCAACTCTTGTAACTCTTTTTGAAGTAATAAAGATGAAATATTAGAGTATTATGTGAATTATATGTGGTTATGTGTTTATTATTTAATTATAAATGTATAATTAATAAAGAATAAAAATGAGCATCAAAATTAAAGTGTGAGATAATCCCGATATCTCTACATAAAGTTGTAGAATATGTCTCAAGGTTTCCGTGCATATAAGGAACGCCGAAATCCGAGTTATAACGAAGAAGTTATGACCCGTCGAAGTTTCACGACAGAACCGACACGATACCAGGAAGCGTGAATAGTGAATTTACGATAGAGCGAGATTTAGCCTTAGCGATCTAAATAAAAGTCGTAGAATATGTTAAACTAAGAACATCGATAAAAAGAACGCCCAAATTTGACTTCGTATGAAGAAGTTATGAGATTTTAAACAGACCAATCCTGTCCCGGCCTGTTAGAAATATAACTTTAAAAATAAAGTCAAAATTAGCCGACGGAGTCTAAACGAAAGTTGTAGAGTACGTATCCGCCTACGCGTGGATATAAAGAACATCAAAAATGGAATTCGTATGAACGAGTTACAAATTATAATAGCATATTTACGTATTAAAATAAAGTATAAATCATGTATACGTACACATATATATACATATGTATATATCATTAGAAAGGTATCGACGATGCGGTTATTATAAGACTAATGTTGAGTTCTTTCGACATTAGTTTAGTATAAATATCATTAAATCCATTTAAAATAGTATTATAGAGGGGTGTTTAGTTGTTTATATAATTAAAAGGTCATTAAGTAATTATGGAGGGTAGTTTTTGAAAATTCAATTAGTATAAATAAGAGCCTTGGCTCTCATATTTCTTGCACAATTCTCTTGATTCAAGAGTCTTTCTCTCTTTATCCCCCGAGCATTTCGGTCCCTCGTGATTCGACTTCTCTTTCTGTAGTTTAGTATAGTAAGGTGAGCGCTGAAGCGCTGCACGAATCTTTCTTAGAAAGATTCAGCGACGAAGTTCTGCGCCTGCAGAGCCCGACTCCTAGCTAAAACCCCCTTGTAAGTAAGTTATGCTTACCTTATTTTAATATAGCTTATATTTAAAATTAGTATTGTTATTATGAACTTATAATAAATACTTGGGCTATTATTATGGGTTATATAAGTATTTTTTTAACGCTTATATAATAATAATAATAGCTAGACTATTAATTAGTCTCGGTGAATAATAGACTAAACTCTAGTGATAATAATACTAGGTTTCGTCGAAGAAAATTCTATTTAAGAAGCGAAGCGCTGTCTGAGTTCAGAATCACCACCTTTTGAAGTGAGTGCATAGTTACTTTCATCTTACATATAAATATGAAGTATTTTATATATTACGTGCTATGTGTGCATATTATCTGTATATTTGTTATCTATGCTGGATGAATGTTTTTATACAAGTTTTAAATGATTTAAACTGTATATGTATTTTATATCTACAAAAATGTTGGGGTAAAACATGGGTAGATGTAATAAGACGATGTGTGATAAAATGATGAGAGGCCTCAATGTTGTTGTTGTTGATCCAGTCATCTAGCGGAGTATAGATGACGACCACGGACACTTCTCGACAGTCCAGTGGAACGCTGGCAGGCTCGCAACCTGTAGGTGTTGTGAACGATGTGTTCACCGGTGTACTCCATCCCCCACATGGTTGCCTTTAGGACATTTATTGCTGAGGAATCCCCTTAGCAGTAGTGTCTGTCCCGATGATGATCCTTAGGCTAGGTCCCTTATGATAGGTGTTTAGGGACGTAAAGTGAGGATAACGGGAACGGGTAATCGGGTTATTATTGATCGATGAAATTAATAAACTTATTTATTGTGGGTTGAAAACCCTATGTGCTCACCAGGCTCCCAAGCCTGACCCACTCAGTTTTATGTATTACAGGTAGTGGCGCATGAGCATAGGTGTGATGTTTTGGACGAGGGATTACGGATATAGGCCTGTAGATATGAAATAATGTAGTAAGGCTTATATTGTACTGTTTATGCTTTTGATTTGTACGAACATGACATCCCAAGTCTTTTAATGAAATACATTTCTATGGAAATGATTTTGATAAATCTTTATCATATTTTTGTTTTGGGGACAAATTCCGCAACACTTTCATTTAAAATGTAACTCTGATTTTTTTTAAACAAAGCATAAACAAACCGGTCTTTTCTGGCCGTGATTTTGGGGATGTCACAGTTGGTATTAGAGCATTAGTTTAAGCGAACTAGGAATTTGCAGGATTTCTAGACTTAAACTTAGAATGCTAAGCGGTGATTGTGAGGTGTGAGCACTAGCTTATTTTAGGAACTGTGCCTAAAATGCTTTTATGTGCTAAATGCTTTGTGCTTGATATGCGGTTATTTGTTCGGATCTATGGTCTGTTGCCGACCGGATCTGGAAACCTTATGTGTTTAGGATTCTAAACGTACGACTACAATATTAGAACTAACATGTAAACGTTTCGGAGTGATAATGACGATTTAAACGTCTATCCTAAATAAAAATCTAAATTCACCTTATTCGGTGTATAGATCAAGATGGCAAGGACCCGTAGCGGAAACGTGAACGTGAATGGAGGTAGGAACCAACCCCCAGTGGTTCAGCAAATACCTATTGTTGAAGAAGTTGCACCTGAGCCAGTCACCATGGCTGGAGCTCAAGCCATGATTCAAGCTATGCTAGCTGAACAAAGGGAGGAAATGAGACGGATGCTCCACGAAAATAGGGACGAACTTACCATACATGTTGAACCGACGGAGCCAGTTCCCGAGCCATCTGAGGAAGGGAACTATAGCCGCCAAGTGAGTCAATTAGGGACTCAAGGTGAGCAAAGGAATGGCCCAGAAGGGAGAAACAACAAGGATGGGCGGATGTACAAAAATTTCTTGCGTGCGAAACCACCAAGTCTTTCAGGATGCCCAAAGCCTGTTGAGATTATGGACTGGATCTCCGAGATGGAGAAGGTGTTTGAGAGCTGCGACTACAGCGAGAAGCAGAAGATTGTCTTCGTTATAAGACAATTGAAAACTGGAGCCTTGAGCTGGTGGAAGCTATTGGCAGATACAATGCCACGAGGAGAAGCTCTGAAAATGTCATGGGATGAGTTCTTGGAACAACTGAAGGCGCAGTACTGTTCAGAGATAGACCTGATTGATCTGAACAATGAGTTCCAAAATTTGAAGAAGGGGAGAATGAGCATCGATGACTATGTTGTTGCATTTACGGAAAAGATGAAGTTGTTTCCATACCTAGTGCCAACCGAACTTTCCAAAATTGAGAAGTTCGCAAACGGACTGCCAGCTGACTTTGGCCCAACAGTCAAGATGGCAACCACTCTGAAATCAGCTGTTCGAGCGGCTAAGAACGTGGAGACCCAACAAAAGGATAGAGGTCTGGAAAGGGCTGAGGTTGGTGAGAAAAGGAAGTTCGATGGATCCTCGAAGTCCAACAAGAAGAGTAGGTTCTCAAAGTCTGGTTCGAGAGGAGGAGGATCAGAAGCAAAGTGGTGTGATAAGTGCAAGAAAAAGCACACTGTGAAGTGTGACGGAGGGGTCACTTGTTACAAATGCGGAAAGCCTGAGCACTATGCCAATGAATGCACCCTCAACCAGAAGGCCTGTTATGGGTGTAATGAAGAAGGGCACATTTTGAAGGACTATCCGAAGAAGAAGGAGGCAGGGAGACCCAACATACCACCAAAGCCGAAGGCGAGAGCCTTCCAGATGACGCTTGAGGCTGCAAAGGAGGCAGCAAACGTCGCTTCAGGTACCTTTCTTGTAAATGGTTTGCCTGCAAATATACTATTTGATTCTGGAGCCAACTACTCCTTTGTGTCGCATAAATTTGGTGGGAAATTAGCATTGCCTGTAGAAAAACTAGATAATGCCCTGATTGTAGAAGTTGCCGGTGGCAAATTCGTACCTGTTAGTAATCGTATTAGGAACATCGTCATTGACTTAAACGGAAACAAATTCCACAAAGAGCTATTACCCATAGAGTTAAACAGTTTCGACATCGTTTTGGGTATGGATTGGCTTAGCGCCAACGATGCTGAGATTCAATGCCGAAAGAAAATAGTAAGGGTGAACCCACCCAGAAAGGAATCATTTATGGTGTACGGGGATAAACGCAGAGTGAATTCTGGAATCATCTCCTTGATGAAAGCCAGGAAATGTTTGTCCAAGGGATGTGCATCGTACTTGGCATTCGTAATCGATGCTAAGAAAGAAAAGAAAGAGGTGCAGAATATACCGGTTGTGTGTGATTATCCGGAAGTCTTTCCCGAAGATCTTCCTGGATTACCACCTGATAGACAAGTGGAGTTTCGTATGGACTTGTTACCAGGAAGAACACCGATAGCAAAAGAACCATACCGATTAGCACCGACAGAGATGAAGGAGCTCATGACGCAACTTCAGGAGCTGTTGGACAACGGTTTCATTCAACCTAGTTCATCACCCTGGGGAGCTCCGATGTTATTCGTAAAGAAGAAGGACGGAAGCATGAGGATGTGCATAGACTACCGAGAGCTGACTAAGGCAACGGTGAAGAACAAGTATCCATTGCCGAGGATTGACGACCTATTCGATCAGCTGCAAGGTTCGAGCTACTTCTCAAAGATCGATCTTAGGTCAGGATATCATCAGCTGAAGGTGAGAGAGCAGGATATTGAGAAGACTGCATTCCGAACAAGATATGGACACTATGAGTTCTTGGTTATATCATTTGGACTAACAAATGGTCCTGCAACATTCATGGATTTGATGAATAGGGTTTGTAAACCATTCCTCGATAAATCCCTGATAGTATTCATCAACGGCATTCTCATCTACTCGAAAAGCCAGGAGGAGCATGGCAAGCATCTACGAGAAGTATTAGAAGTATTGAAGAAGGAGGAGCTTTTTGCAAAGTTCTCCAAATGCGACTTTTGGATACGGGAAGTCCAATTCTTGGGTCATGTTGTTAACCAGGAGGGAATAAAGGTTGACCCCGCAAAGATCGAGGCTGTGATGAAGTGGGAACGTCCAAAAAGTCCCACGGAGATTCGTAGCTTTCTAGGATTAGCCTGATATTATCGACGATTTATCCAAGGTTTTTCTTCGATAGCTGCTCCATTAACAGCGTTAACCCATAAAGGAGCTATGTGTACGTGGAGTGAGAAGCACGATGAGGCATTCGAGAAGCTAAAGAAGAAGTTATGTGAAGCACCGATACTTTCTTTTCCCGATGGAGTTGAAGACTTTGCGGTTTATAGTGATGCATCTGGAGTCGGGTCGGGTTGTGTTCTGACCCAAAGAGAAAAGGTGATAGCATACGCATCTCGACAATTGAAAGAGCACGAAAAGAACTATGCCACCCATGATCTGGAGTTGGCAGCGGTAGTATTTGCCTTAAAGATATGGAGGCATTACCTCTACGGCATGAAGTGAAAGCTCTTCACTGATCATAAGAGTCTCCAGTATCTCCTTAATCAGAAGGAGTTGAACATGAGGCAACGACGCTGGCTAGAACTTCTCAAGGACTACGACTGTGAGATACTTTACCACCCAGGTAAAGCAAATATTGTTGCTGATGCTCTCATTCGGAAAGTCAATCTTGAAAGGAAAAGGCCAAGAGCGTTAAGAATTGAAGTCGTCTCGACAATTGTGGAAAGTATCAGGAAAGCTTAAGAAGAAGCTTTAGAGAAGAATGACCGAAAGGAAGAACGTTTGGGAAGAACGTTGGTGTTCGGTACAAGCAGTCGAGGACTGAAGGTATTCCAAGATCGAATTTGGGTACCTAAGACGGGAGGAATAAGAGATCTTCTAATGGAAGAAGCACACAAGACCATGTACTCGATTCATCCCGGTAGCACTAAAATGTATAAGGACTTAAAACCCTACTACTGGTGGCCGACGATGAAGATCGATGTTGCGAAGTATGTGGCCGAGTGTGTGACATGTGCAAGAGTCAAGGCACAACATCAAAAACCGTATGGGAGTTTAGAACCTTTACCTGTACCCATGGGTAAATGGGAAGACATCACCATGGATTTTGTGACTAAACTACCCAGGACGAAGAGCGGACACGACATGATTTGGGTAGTGGTGGATCGTTTCACCAAAAGTGCACACTTCATAGCAGCCAACGAGAAGTGGTCTATGGATAAGCTCGCAAATGCTTACATGAAGGAAATTGTAAGACTTCACGGTGTCCTTCTTACGATTGTATCAGATCGTGATAGTCGTTTCACATCACGGTTTTGGAGGAGTCTACAAGAGGAGTTGGGTACAAAGTTGTGTTTAAGTACTGCTTACCATCTGCAAACTGATGGTCAGAGCGAAAGAACGATTCAGACGCTGGAAGATATGCTGAGAGCATGTACCCTCGAATTCCAAGGGAATTGGGATGAGCACTTACCTCTGGTAGAATTTTCCTACAACAATAGTTTTCACTCAAGCATCAAGATGGCTCCTTATCAAGCCTTGTATGGGCAGAAGTGTCGTACGCCGTCTTGTTGGCTTGAAGCTGGAGAGAAGCAGTTTATGCGCCCCGAGATAGTCCATGAGATTGCTGAGAAGTTGAAGGTGATTAGGGAAAGGATGTTAGCAGCACAAGATCGTCAGAAGAGCTATGCTGACAAGAAAAGACGACCGATAACTTTCGAAGTTGGGGATTCCATTTTGCTTAAATTCTCACCGTGGAAGGGACTTATACGATTTAGGAAACAAGGAAAGTTGAGTCCAAGGTTTATTGGACCGTTCAAAGTTCTTCAGAAGATTGGGAACCAAGATTACAAGCTGGAATTGCCCGAAGAACTCAATGGTATTCATAACACCTTCCATGTGTTTTATTTGAGGAAATTCATGGGAGATGTTCCCGACATAATTCCAATCTCAGAGTTAAGGATGGATGAAAATAAAAGGCTGATCGAAGAGCCTGAGGCAATTGTTGACCGTAAGACTAAGAAGTTACGACCGAAGATGGTCGACTTGGTGCTAGTCCGATGGAAACATTCGAATGGGCCGAATCTCACTTGGGAAACAGAGGATGACATGATGAGTCACTATCCACATCTGTTTGCTGATGCATGATTCCGGGATGGAATCATCTTAAAGGGGAGAGAATTGTAACGCCCGGGTTTCAGGGCTAAGCATTTTTGTCAATGTAATAGTCTAGGTCAACTCTTGTAACTCTTTTTGAAGTAATAAAGATGAAATATTTGAGTATTATGTGAATTATGTGTGTTTATGTGTTTATTATTTAATTATAAATGTATAATTAATAAACAATAAAAATGAGCGTCAAAATTAAAGTGTGAGATAATCCCGATATCTCTACATAAAGTTGTAAAAATGAGCCTGTTAAAAATATAACTTTAAAAATAAAGTCAAAATTAGCCGACAGAGTCTAAACGAAAGTTGTAGAGTACGTCTCCACCTACGCGTGGATATAAAGAACGTCAAAAACGGAGTTCATATGAACGAGTTACAAATTATAATAGCATATTTAGGTATTAAAATAAAGTGTAAATCATGTATACGTACACATATATATACATATGTATATATCATTAGAAAGGTATCGACGATGCGGTCATTATAAGACTAATGTTGAGTTCTTTCGACATTAGTTTAGTAGAAATATCATTAAATCCATTTAAAATAGTATTATAGAGGGGTGTTTAGTTGTTTATATAACTAAAAGGTCACTAAGTAATTATGGATGGTAGTTTTTGAAAATTCAATTAGTATAAATAAGAGCCTTGGGCTCTCATATTTCTTGCACAATTCTCTTGATTCAAGAGTCTTTCTCTCTTTATCCCCCGAGCATTTCGGTCCCTCGTGATTCGACTTCTCTTTCTGTAGTTTAGTATAGTAAGGTGAGCGCTGAAGCGCTGCACGAATCTTTCTTAGAAAGATTCAGCGACGAAGTTCTGCGCCTGCAGAGCCCGACTCCTAGCTAAAACCCCCTTGTAAGTAAGTTATGCTTACCTTATTTTAATATAGCTTATATTTAAAATTAGTATTGTTATTATGAACTTATAATAAATACTTGGGCTATTATTATGGGTTATATAAGTATTTTTTTTAACGCTTATATAATAATAATAATAGCTAGACTATTAATTAGTCTCGGTGAATAATAGACTAAACTCTAGTGATAATAATACTAGGTTTCGTCGAAGAAAATTCTATTTAAGAAGCGAAGCGCTGTCTGAGTTCAGAATCACCACCTTTTGAAGTGAGTGCATAGTTACTTTCATCTTACATATAAATATGAAGTATTTTATATATTACGTGCTATGTGTGCATATTATCTGTATATTTGTTATCTATGCTGGATGAATGTTTTTATACAAGTTTTAAATGATTTAAACTGTATATGTATTTTATATCTACAAAAATGTTGGGGTAAAACATGGGTAGATGTAATAAGACGATGTGTGATAAAATGATGATAGGCCTCAATGTTGTTGTTGTTGATCCAGTCATCTAGCGGAGTATAGATGACGACCACGGACACTTCTCGACAGTCCAGTGGAACGCTGGCAGGCTCGCAACCTGTAGGTGTTGTGAACGATGTGTTCACCGGTGTACTCCATCCCCCACATGGTTGCCTTTAGGACATTTATTGCTGAGGAATCCCCTTAGCAGTAGTGTCTGTCCCGATGATGATCCTTAGGCTAGGTCCCTTATGATAGGTGTTTAGGGACGTAAAGTGAGGATAACGGGAACGGGTAATCGGGTTATTGTTGATCGATGAAATTAATAAACTTATTTATTGTGGGTTGAAAACCCTATGTGCTCACCAGGCTCCCAAGCCTGACCCACTCAGTTTTATGTATTACAGGTAGTGGCGCATGAGCATAGGTGTGATGTTTTGGACGAGGGATTACGGATATAGGCCTGTAGATATGAAATAATGTAGTAAGGCTTATATTGTACTGTTTATGCTTTTGATTTGTACGAACATGACATCCCAAGTCTTTTAATGAAATACATTTCTATGGAAATGATTTTGATAAATCTTTATCATATTTTTGTTTTGGGGACAAATTCCGCAACACTTTCATTTAAAATGTAACTCTGATTTTTTTTAAACAAAGCATAAACAAACCGGTCTTTTCTGGCCGTGATTTTGGGGATGTCACAAATAGCCTAGCTGTAAACAACCTGGACCATACACGGTTGGGCCGCAAACACCGACAGTCGATTTCCTTTGATTAAGCCCTCAAAACCATCGATTTGATGTAAAAATCACATATCACCGGTCGATTTTAGCATACCTACAAGAATCACGAGTCAATTTCATGAAATAAATCGAAATTTTTTGATAGGGAGAATAAATTTGGAGGGGTTTACGGCCGTATTCATGAAAATGAGGAGTGAAGTTGTGATTTCGGCTGTAAGCTCCTCTTTTATACATTGTTCTAGTTTAGCTGTTATCCATACAGTGTAAGATGAAGTCCAAATAACAAAATTTCGAAAAATAAAACATTTTGAGGTTAAAATTTAAAAATTTAAAAATAAAATAAAAATAAAATAATAAAAATTTCTAAAGTTTAAAATTTTAAAAGAAATTAAAAGTTAGACAATAAAAATAAAAAAAAATAATAAAATTTTAAATAAGATAAAGCTAATAAAAGAAATAAAAATAAAAATAAAAGTGAAAATGAAATTAAAAAATTAAGAATTAAAAATTAAAAGATAAAAACAAACTTAATTCATATCAACTAATACTAAACATAATTTTGTGATACTGAGATCAAAGTTATTAGACAGCCTTAATCCACTTATCGGTACCTTTACCTTCATGTCTATGTCTGGTCGATCTCTTGTATTGTGGTCCAATTAAACATAAAGGATTTGTGATAAAATTTAGGACAAGATAATAGTGACAAGAGATTAAATTCTGTAAACTTAGATACTTTTCCTAAAAGACCATTCAACTAACGATGACCAATGATATTGTTGTCCACCTAAATCAAGCAGCGAGATCTACAGACACCCTCTAAATGGTTCGATTTTAGTTGCACTAGAACGTGTTCCCCACTTCCCGCTATACCGTGGTTATTAAGAACTTCCAAAGAACTCTTTACTTTAGGTAAGTAAACAATTATTAAGGAGAAAGTCAAATTTAGAAATGGTTGCATATGTTGTGTCCCAGGTCGGATATATTTCAATCACGCATAGGGGACAACATATATCAAACTAAGATAGAGGGATTGAGAGGTAGAATGTTGCATATGTTGTGTCACAGGTTGGATTCTTCCGAACACGCAGAGGGGATGGCATATGGCTAACAGATGTAGATAGATAAGCAAGTGTGTAGAGATAGAGTTGCATATGTTGCATTCCAGGTCGGATCTTCCGACCAAGCAAAGAAGGTAACATATTACTGACAAAAAGAAAGCAAGAAAATAATTTCCTACAGAGCTACTTTATCAGAACCCCCAGTCGCCCTATCAAAACCAGAATTAAGGACATAAGTTCGTACATCAAGGAAAAATTGAGCCACAGTTCTAGATGCGTATTAATTTAGTGTATCCGCGGATTCCAATGTATATCTCTCTACTCAACCTATCCAAGCTTCGTATTGTCGGACTCAATGGAACTATCTACGTTAAAGTTTGTCAAGTCTCTAAACTTCTCAAGCCCAGCTAATCCTAGTCAAGTCCATTAAAAGATCCTTCATGTCTACCAGCGCATCAAACATAGAGCACAGACAATTCAACTTAGTCACCTTACATAGATTCAGATTATCTGTTATCACATGATTATATCACCTCCCAATAGACAAAACTAACGAAAACACATAATTTTTATTTTCTGATTTTCTAATGCTTTTAGATTTTTAAGTATTTTCTGAAAAAAAAAAACATAAATAACACTATTTTTGGATTTTTAATTTTCTAATTTTTTTTGTTTGGTTTCTGTTTATTTCTCCCCCTAAATTTGTGCATGGGTGAGAATGAAATTAAAATGCGCAAATTTAAACTAACCTAAAACGAAAGAATTAATCCTCAAAACGAATCATTTTCAAAAAACTCACAAGCACATCGAATCGAGCTTTATTAAAAGGCTTTGTGAACAGATCAACCACATTGTTAGCAGTGGGGACCTGTTCTAGCCGAATGAGCGAACGCTCATACCAGTCTCTAATAAAATTAATTTTGATATCAATGTGCTTGGTTTTGGAATGTTTGACAGGATTTTTAGTAATATGAATTACAACCTCATTATCACAAAAAATAGCAGTTTCTAAATAGTTCAAACCATAATCTAACAACTGATGTTGGATCCATATAACTTGAGAACAACAAGCAGAGGCAACAACATATTCCGCTTCTGCTGTTGAGGTTGAGATAGTGTGTTGTTTCTTGCACTGCCATGATACCAACCGATCACCAAGGAATTGGCACCCTCCTGATGTAGATTTCCTGTCAAGCTCACAACCTTCATAATTACTATCAAAAAATGTATATAAATCAAATTCATAATTTTTCGGGGACCAAAGACCCAATTTTGGGCTTCCTTTGATATACTGAAAGATTCTTTTGACATTTATAACATGTGAAAGTTTAGGATTAGCCTGATAACGTGCGCATTGACAAACTACAAACATGATATCTGGGCGGCTTGCAGTTAGATACAGCAACGATCCGATCATCGATCTGTAGTGTGTCTGATCTACAGATTCGCCATCAGCAACGATACAGGTTTTGCGTCTTGAAACCCGAACTTCTCAAGTATATCCTTCACATACTTTGATTGATGCAGCAAGATTCCGGTTGACTTTTGATGGACCTGAAGCCCCAAAAACATGGTCATTTCCCCTAACGAACTCATCTCAAACCTCTTTTTCATCACGCCTTTGAACTCTTTACATAGCTGCGAACTGGTAGACCCGAATATAATATCGTCAACATAGATCTGGACTAGAATCTAATCATTACCCAGATGCTTGATGAATAAAGTTTGATCGATAGTGCCACGAGAGTATCAATGCTTGAGCAAGTGCTTTGTAAGAGTCGCATACCACGCTCGAGGAGCTTGATGTAACCCATACAATGCTTTGTCTAACTTGTAGACATGATTAGGAAACTTCAAGTTAACAAACTCAGGGGGTTGATCGGCATATATTTCTTCCTTTACCTTGCCATACAAGAAGGTTGTCTTGACATCCATTTGGTACACCATGAAATTTATGTACGAACCATATGCAAGGAAGATACAGATAGCCTCTAGGCGAGCTACAAGAGCATAAAACTCAGTGTAGTCAAGACCCTCAATCTGTCCAAACCTGCGAACCACTAATATAGCCTTATTATGCACTATGACTCCAGAATCATCATGCTCATTAAGGTATACCCAGCACGTGTCAAGAGACATTTTGCCCTTAGAAAGTTCAACCAGCATCCAAACCCTGAGTTTTTCAAATTGATTTAACTCTCCGTGCATAGCATCTACCCATCTGGGTTCATTCAAAGCCATTTCAACATTCTTTGGCTCTATTTGATAGATAAAGCAAGAATAGAGACATGTGTTTACATCTCCATTATGACTTTTTGTTTTAACACCGTCACCCAGCTGGCCAATTACATTCTCGATCAGATGATCGTGTTGAATACGTGTGGGTATCTCCTGGCTGATGTCATTGAGGGAGACGAGAAGATTGTGAATGTTAATAACTCCATCATTTGCTGAATGTTCCACATCAGATGAACCTGTGTCACTAGATGGATCTGCTACAAACTCATTAGCAATTTGTTCAGGAAAGAGTAGTTCCATGAAAGTTGGAGTAACAGCGGAAGCATCTCTAGTCATAAACTCTATTTCAACAGGAGTAAGAGGTGTAGCATCAGCATCTGGAGCATCATATTGAGCGTGAGATTCTGGACTAGTAAGTGGAGTAGATGAATCCCCCTGAGGAATTAAAGAGGATACCGGTGGAGGTCTGTAAACAACTTCTTCGTCTTCATCTTCAGGAGCAATCTTCGAACCAGAGGAAGAACCAGATGGACCATCTGAATACATATTGAGCAATTTGAACAATGATGTGTAATCAAACAGCCAATCAAGTCCCACTCTAGCATTCGTTTCATTTTCCTCTAACTAGCGCATGTCGAAAGATTCAACAATCTGCTGTGTCTTCTTATTGTAAACCCTATATGCCATGCGTGCAGCATACTCCATGAAGTAACAATCATCGGCTTTGGCAATGAACTTCGGGTTGGACTCCAGGTGCAGAAGGGTGCAAGGATAACCAAATACACGGAAATGATTGACTGAAGGCTTGTGACCATAAAGAATTTCATATGGAGTTTTCATTTGGGCTTTGTTGATCAAAACACGATTCTGAACGTAGCAAACAATGTTTATCACATCAGCCCAAAAGAAGACAGGTAACTTGGAGTCACAAAGCATCATCCTTGCAGCTTCTTTCAATGTTTGATTTCTCCACTCTTCCACACCTTTTTGTTGAGTTGTGCGAGCAAAGCTATATTGACGCATAATTCCTTTTTCTGCGCAAAAGTGATCAAGAACTGCATTCTTGAATTCTGTTCCATTATCAGTGCGAAGGGCCTTCACCCGGTTGTTAGTTTGGTTCTCAATCATCACAATGAACTTCTTTATCATATCAGAAACCCCATCTTTGTTGGATAAGAAGAAAACCCACGTAAAGTGAGAGAATTCATCGATCACAACCAGAAAATACGAGTTTCTGTTGATGCTTAGGACATTGATCGGACCAAATAAGTCCATGTGAAATAATTGGAGCACGTGGCTGATTGAGTTAACCTGTTTTGGTAGGTGTGGCTTTCTATGATGCTTTCCATGGGCACATGACACATTTCTCAAATGTTATAAATTCTCTGACTGGTAAGCCACGTACCATCTCATTTTTTACAAGACGATTTAGATTCTTAGCGTTAGTATGACCAAGTCGTCGATGCCACAACATTGCATTTTGTTCTGAGACCTTCGAAAAGAGGCAGGTGACTTGTTCAGGAATGTTACTGTTCATATCTATGATATATGCATTGCCATCCCACTTTGATTTGACAAGGATCCACTCTTCCGGGATGACAATGTCTGGCTTAAGGATCATGCACTCTTTATCAGTAAAATGCGTTGAATAACCTTTATCTCAAATCTAAGAAACACTCAACAAGCTATGCTTTAACTCAGGAGTAAGGTTGACGTTCTCGAAACTCAGCACTCTATTTGTTACAGTTCCTCTTTGAGTGATTTTTCCAACTTCTCCGCCCACAATGGAAACAAATCTCCCATTAAAAGATTAAATGTTTCTCAGTTGGGAGATGTCTCCTGTCATATGCCTGGAGCAGCGGCTATCGACATACTAAGGTATGACGACATTCCTCTGTAACTGTCCCTGCAAGATAAGCGGAATTATTTAGATTTGGGAACCCAAGTTATTACTTTCCTGGGTTGACCCTTCACATTCATAGATTTGTCCTTTAAAACTTTCAACTTGGAATCATCATGTAAAACACTTTCAGAGGATGATGATGATTGGTTGGAATTTATTTTGGGCATCCACTGATATTTAGGTTTCTTAACAATCACAGGTGGTTTTGAAACAAAATTTTTTTAGTTTGCATTGAGCATTTGGATTTTCTACCAGAAGTGGTTGAAGACCCAAAACCGCTCTTTGATGAAACCGATCTTGGCGGAGCCTTGTTCGATTTTGGCAAACTGTATGCGACTTTGTTATTAAAAACCTGTTTATTCTTTTGAAAAACTACCTTTTTCTTATTTTGATCATTCTTCCAATCATCATCTCAAGAACGAGTTTTTGAGGACTTTCTAGTTAAAGACCTTCCTCTAGACTCATTCTCTCCTCTTGGTGACAGATAATGCACAAAAGCCTTATTTGGATAATTTCTAGCTATATGAACACCAGTACCACAATTGAAACAAATCTGTTTATTGTTATTGAAATTGGTACTAGCTTTTTCAAATTTATTTTCTTTAATGACACCCTTACTTTTCCCACAAGAACATGTGCAAGAATCAGATTGTGCGATATGTGAGGGTGCATCAGATTATGTGACTTGTGGAGTGGGTGTGCTTGTAACTCAACATGATCTAATTCAGTATCATCAATTTTAACATTACAAACATTAAGGTTTTCATTCAAAATAGAAACATTAGGTTGAGACACAATTTTATTATCAGAAACATATCCTTCAGCTTCGTGCTTTGACTGATCTAAGGATTGATCTACACAGGAAGTAGAAACATTAGTACTTTCAATATTAATTATTCCTCCTGAAACAAAACAAGTTGGTTTGCCATAAACCATGAATGGTTCGTTGGCAATCTCTTCATCAGTTACATGGTGATACTGATAATTATGATTGAAAGGAGGATGCACTTTCTCATATCCTAAACCCTTTTGCTGGTTATGTTTAAATTACAAGCAATTGTCTATCATGTTGGAAACTACTTCGCTTGACACATCAAATTTTCTAAAATGAAAATTTGCAGTTTCAAATTTTCCTTTTAATGTTTCAAGTTCAGTAGACAATTCAGCAAGTTGTCTCTTAACATAGTCATAATTTTCACGTTTTTTGCTATAGTCTTCCTGAAGTCTCCTAAAGTCTTTGATTTTTTCTTCTAATTGGGCCTTTAGGGGTTTCTGTCCTTTTCTGAGTTGATAACCTTCATATTTTAGGTCCTCGACTTCCATACGTAATGATTCTATTTCCTCAAAAAAAAATTAACATAATCAATACATGCTTGAGAACAGGAAGATAAACTTACCTCATTCATATTGGATTTTGAGGTAGAACATATCATTAGGGCAAACTGCAACTCCATCATCTTTTCTTCTGGATCAACCTCATCATTCTTCACATGAACATCATCATTGATTTGGGCCAAGTGAGAATTTTCAGGTCCTGAAATATTCAGGGCCTAAATATGGTCCTCCCAGTCAAAAGACTGAGCAACCATTGCAGTCTCACTGTTGACCACAACACCTCCACAATTATTTACCACAGCAACCTTCATTCTGTCATTGTTCATCCTTCAATTTGGTTTTGGGCACTCACGAGCAAAATGACCTGGCTTGTGACAATTGAAGCATCGCATCATCCCTTTTTTAAACCCCACTTTCTTGTCCGCATTCATTCCCAAATTATTCTTTCCTGTCTTCTTTGCGAACTGCTTCACCCTGAACACTTCCATAGCTATCTGCCACGTAATATCCATCTCTTCCATATCTTCTGTATGAATTTGATCCAGGTAAGCAAATGATAGTTGAGGTGGGAGCTCTCTAACTAAAAGGGCATTATTACAGCTGACAAGTCCAGAGGCAAGAGAAAGCTTTTCATCATTTTCCTTGAAGTTTAAGGAAGAAGCCACAACTGGTATATTGGAGGAGGGAACAGCTTGTGGAGCAGCAGATGTCTGGCTTTGTGAGTGAGGCATGGATGACGCAGCAGTAAAAGATGTTACTGATGGTGTAGCAAAGGTTTGAATCTGAGGTTGTTGAACATCAAACACTTGGCCTGGAGAGGAGATGAGTGATGAAAGAGCATTGTTTGAAGAAATCCTGAGATTTGCAGTCGAATAGGAATTCACATGATTAATCTCTCGTTGCTTATCATCAACATCACTGACTTTGATAATCGCCATTGTTTCAGCAAGAGTGAGACGATTTAGATCTTTTGTCTTTTTGATAACAACTACATTCATATCCTACAATTTTGGAAGTCCATTCAGTATCTTTTTATTTATCTCGGACTTAGTCAAGAAGATCCCAACTATATTCATCTCAGTAGTGAGTGTGGTGAATCGATGTAGCTAAGCTTCCAGGGTTTCTCCAGGGATGTAGTTGAACATGTTAAATTTTTGCCGTAGCATATCCTGAGGGCTTTCTTTCATGTCTTCATTTCCCTCGTAAACCTCGATCAAAGCTTCCCACAACGCTTTGGTTGAAGTATATTCTCTGAAACCTTGAGCTATATCAGGAGATAAAGCCATAGTCAGAGTGGCTAAAGTCCATTCATGTTCTTCAACTTTCTCAAAATCCTCATCGGTATAATTTTCAACTACTTTGTCAACCTGTTGTCCCGCAATAATGGTAGTGATTCTAACTGGACCTTTAAAATGCTTCGCGAAATATTGAAGTCTTTCATTTTGATGTACTTGTCAATTCGATATTTCCATTCAGGAAACCCATCTGCAGACATCAATCTTGGAATACACGTGGTTGTTCCCATAATTGAATCTAGTTCGTGATGATGTGCTTGACTTTGAGAATTCATTTTTTTTTAATTTTAATTAATTTTTTTAAATCAAAAAGATTAAACACAAGAAAAAGTCAAATATTTGTTTGCGGCCATAAAATCTGTTTATGGTCGGGTTTACGATCAAACAGGTTTACAGTCAAACGGGGTTTTCGGTCAACGAGTTTAGGGTCAAACGGGGTTTACGGTCAACGAAGATTCACTGTTTATGGTTTATGAAGATTCTTGAGTTCACGGTTGAAAGTCAGTTCACGGTTATTGAAGATCTTGAGTTTACGGCTGTATATAGGAGCTTACGGCCGTAAATACGTGGCTATAAACTAACAGAATGTTGATGAAAAACTGAAATTTGACCAGATTTGATCCCCTCTTATCTCGAAATCACCAAAAGCAATCTCGAATAGTGATGAAGTCAATATCCTTTGACCTAAAACTTGATTGAGAGATGTTTTGGCTCCGGTTTTGCTCTGATACCAATTGTAAGGTCCTGAAAACGGATCTTAACCAATGATCAAGCAATCAATCAATCAATATAACAAGAATTGGAGTAGAAGAAGAATAAAATCAATCTTGCACATGTTTGTATATCAAAAATGTTTGGTACATATTGAATGCTCTTGGTCGTGAACTCTAAACGAACAACCACTACAAATGACCTAGACAAACCCTATTTATAGAAGACATTGGTCGTAAACAGGGTTTCCAGCCGTAAACATAAGCCCTGGCGGTAAACTCACCAAACACCCAGAAAATACACAAAATGACTCAATAGACCTTATACAATGGAAAGCCTAGACCAAACCACAAACTGGTCCCTTCATGTTTAATAGCCAACTGTTTGTATTTCAATATTACTCAGTTGCATCTTCATTGTGAAATTTGAAAAAGATTGCACAAAATGATTTTGCTCTTTCTTGAATTGAAAGAGGATGAAATCGATGCATAATATTATATGTGCGAATCCATTGTTTTTTCTAATGATGTTTCAGATTCATATAGAATTGGACTCAAGAAAATAGAAGTTTACATTAATTCGAAAGAACACAAATATATGTTGAAACAAAATGTCAAACGATAAGGACAAAGAAGAAATCAAACAAAATTCAATGCATAAATATGACTCGTGCAATAAATTGTGTTCGGAATACGCTCATGATAATAAGAATATTTCTGAATTTGACGAAAGCGAAATGAGTGAGATTTCTGTAAGGGGTGAAGTTGATTGGTCAGAGTTTGTACAAAATAATCCTAAACCAAAGAAAAGTTGACTTATAAAAATTTAATTGAATTCGTTCGTGTTGTAGAAAATAAAGGTTCAAGTATTTTGAATAAAAATCCACAGTTTTTCCAAAATTACAAATCGTTCTGAATCATGTTTTTGTAAAAACTGGACTGGACAAAAATGATAAATAAGAATTAACATCCCTAGTTAATGAAGATAATGCTGATGGGTGTGATGAATTTGTTTGGTCTGGACCAACTAACAACACAGATGAAACAACAGGTCTATCCGAAATCACCTCATGGAAAACGAAAGCAAAAATACGTTTCGGAACCACTGAATCATGTTGAACTTCATTACGATCAGGCCGGTCCCAGTGGCACTAAAAGTTTTCCAAGTGAAACCTCTTCCAAACAGAGCTATACGCCAATCCGAAAGCAGAAACCAAAGTCTAACATTCACAAATGTGTTGCTGTAGTGATTCAAAAGAAAAGATAGATGAATGCTAGATATAGGAAAATTTTGCAAGAAAGAAAATGCTTTTGGAAAAATAAGAATTTAGCTCAAAGTTCTATTAATTCAGAAAGAATTTCAAAGCCAAATAAGAATTCTTCGCCAATTCAAAAACCAAGAACAAATTCCTTTCCAAATCCAAAGCTTTCTACTCCACATGTTTCAAAATCACATGCTTCAAAAATAATTGAAAAGAAAAACTCTAAGTTTTTTCTGAAATCACAGTTTTAAAAAGCTAACATCCCATCAAAGGATGTTAAAGGGAAAAGTAAGGTTGTTTTTGTAACAACGTAAATTTTAAAACCAATTTTTCATTTTTACAACATCAAAAACATCGAGTAATAATTTAGGTTCCAATGTAAACAATATTGTCACGACCGATTACATAACAAAGATCACAAAAATGGTTTCTCGTGAGTGTGTGTACGATCACGTCGGTGCCTTCCCACGGTCCTCACTAGTACCTGAAACACATAACACAACAACTGTAAGCATAAATGCTTTGTGAGTTCCCCAAAATACAACCTACGCACATACGCCTTTCCAGGCCCTGACCTTCCGGTCCATGTGTCCCAGGGGACTTCCGTCCCGACTGGGTAAACCTTCCGGTCCTACCCACGTCAACCTTACGGTCCATTTTCCAACGCCTTCCGACCCATAACATATTCGCCTTCCGGCCCATATCAAGCATATCATACATGGCCCTTATAACGAATAACTTATCACACATAACACATATATCTCATAGCATATCCGACCGGTCACACAGTCAAACCCTTCCGGGTACAGTATAGTGAGAAGACTCACCTCATATATCTCGATAACTCGCGAACCTTGGAAATCACTTGTGCTCGAACCCTCGAGCTATAATCCCCCTATAACATCATATATCTCTAATTAATACTTGTACCACTAAGGTTGACCATCCCTATCAAGTCAACACTGGTCAACTCTGGTCAACAGTCAATGGTCAATTTGACCGGACTCGGCGAGTGCACTAGAGCGACTCGGCGAGTCTACGCGTTTTCACCAACTCGCAAGGATTTCCCCTTTGAGATGTCGAGTACTCCCCTGACTTGATGAGTTCCACCTGGTCATGAATCGCAGGGCCACTGCGACTCAACTCGCCGAGTCGCAAGGACAACTCGGCGAGTTCCAGCTCGACTCAGTCCACCTGTCAATCCCTCTCTAACTCCCCGTGACTCACTGAGTCAACCATAACTCGGTGGGACTACTCACTGGGTGGTCTTAAGGACAATCTTCAAGCTACTCGTCGTGTCACAACTGGAAATTTTGTGTCATGTAATCTATACATTCAACCTAATGTGAATCAAAAACTTCAATCAAATACAATATACAAGCACTACAAGTAGTCATCAAACAATTGGAGACCCTAGAAGTTCTTGTTAAGTCTATTTTGGACTAGGACTTCCTATTTGGATCCAAATGGACCAATAAGCTTCCAATTGGACTATCATGGGCTTAGGACCCTAATTGGGCTCTAATTGGACCCACACTAATTTATTTCAACATTTTAGGTCATATTGGGCCTAGAATGAAATAAATCACAAGCTTTGATCCATAATTTAACCTAACCTAGCTTAATAAAGCATAAAAATCACAATTTTATTTTATAAGGCCAATAAATACCCTAAACTACCTCTAATGTTGGGCTTAGGGGCAAAAAGCCCAATTTTTCCTTCTTCCCTCCCCATTCTCGGCCCAAGCCCAAGGAAAAGGGAGAGTTGACCTTGGGTTGCCACCTCACCTTTATATGTTGGACTTCCATGCATATAACTCATGTTTCCAAGCAAACATCATATCAAGATCACTTCTTTTTCTCTCCTCTCTCCTTGTTTCGGCCGAGAGCAACACCACACACACACAAAACACTCACAAACTCTCTCTAAAATTCACTCAAGGCTTCTTCTTCTTCTTCATCCAAAGACTCGAAATTTAGGTAGCATTCAAGGAAGTTCTTCCACAAAAATCATCATCTAAGGTAAGGATTTGCTTGGATCTATGACTTATATTCTTTGTTTATCAAAAACCTCTTCCTAATCCATGCAAAAATCATGATCTTGCACTCTAGAAACCCCATAATCTCGAAAAGTTCATCAAGGAGTGCAAAGGCCAAAAATCACTTCATTTCTTCCAACCTTTCATCAAGAACCGAAACTACCCCCTAAGGTGAGCTTCATACCCCCTATTTTCTGTTTTTATGAGTTTTGTGGGGGGGGGGGGGGGGGATACAAGTGAAAGTGTAGATCTATATGTGTTTTGTATGCCTTGTATGATTTCCATGCTTATATGTATGCTTTTATGTGTTTTTATGTTGGATCTAGCCTTAAAACCCATCAAAACCGAGATATATCTTGTGTTAAATGATTTTAGCTTCAAATATATTTCTAAACACAAAGTGTTTCAAGAAAAATGGCTAAGTGGTTTAGTAATAATTTTCTTTGGGTTAAAAACACAAATTTTGGGCTTAAAATGTGAAAAATGCAAAAATAAGGGCCCAAATTGACATTTCACAGATTCTGATGGATGAAGTGTGCCAAAACAGTTTCAATAAATAAATTTCTGGAAATATACTCATTTAGGGGATTAAAAACATAAATTCCAAGCTTAATGGGCTAAAAATGAAAATTTCGGCCCAATAAGGCCCATTATGCGAATTTTTCTGTTTTGGAGGGCCAAAACTGTAACTTTCTGTAAAAAAGTGGACTATAAGTGTTTCAAATCCTTTTCAAAGGTTTAAAATGCTTTTTAAATTTAAAAAGGACCAAAGTTGCAAAAATTTTCCAATTTGGGCCAAAATTGTCAAAGTTGCGAAAAGAAGGGATTAAAACCGAGAAAACTGCATTTTCAAGGACTTAAACTGTTTTCTACGAAAAATTTGCTGAAAAATATTAATTTCAATAATTTTTGGTGTTAAAATGTCAAGAAAAATAGTTTAAGGACCAAACCGGGAAGTATTTAATAAAAAGGGTTGAAAATGTAAATTTTACAAATAATGAGGGGCTGAAAACAGGAATATTTCAAGACTAGTTCAATGTACACAATTTGATCAAATAATTGCACCGCGACTATCGACGAAATACAATACATTACAATACCCAAAAGTCGTTATTAAACGAATTGGCTCGGTCTCGAGCCAATAGAAATCTACAACTACTAACACTACGACACTACGATTCATACAAGTAACGTTTGGTAATACATATACATGCGAGTGTGCACAGACGTCTACGCACCATCTTTGGGCCCCACAAGTGTAAAATCTTGTTCGTTGAGCCTAGCTAGCCCAATGACCTGATCTTAAGGCCCGAAGACATTTTTTTTTTACGGTGTGTTGGGTTTTACCGATCCGACACAACGTAAATGGACTTTCAATGGCTTTTATACCACCGGTCCCCAAGGGTCCTTTGGTATTGCTAGTAAAGTCTACATTTCATGCGAGGCGGGTCGGGGACCCCTCGTACATTTTATCCCCAACCGGCTAATGGAGTTACCGGGGTCTTCGTGATCTCTTTCTCTTCGGATGTGGGACTATACCTAGTCAGGGCGATTGGATAACGCGATTAGTACTGACGACGCCTTCGGAGTCGTTAGTATAACTATAAACTGGGCGTTTGTGTAACGCGGGTTGTAGTAAATAATCCTGCTCGAAAACCTTCCAACGTCGCCTGGGACTGACACTATACGCTATGCAATGGTTTCAATGTAACATCACGTAATTCAAGGAACTAGGAGAACATCGGGTTTTCCTAGGGTTTTCAATACGAACTGATTTGAAATGCATACATTTTCAATGAACATTTTTTTTACAAGTATAGAAACGAACAAGCATACCTATGGATCTTCACAAACGTTTTCGAAAACTTATCTTTTCAGAAAATATCGGATTTTCTGGTGGTTCTTCAAACAATACAAACATTCGATTTCAAACACTACTTATGAACTCACCAACATTTCATATGTTGACGTTTTTCAAAATACTTGTATTCTCAGGGAGCCAGTGAATCAAGGGAAATCATATCCAGTGACGGTTGCGGTTTATTTTTGTATGAATTGAACAAATTAATTTTTGGGGAATGTAATGTTTAAACAATGTATGATATGTAAACACTACTGGTTGTACTATGTTGATGAATGGTGACGAATGTTGTTATGTTTCATATATATTCAATGTTATGGTATTCAATTGAGTCACGACAGCCCCCGGACGTTTCCGCCGTCTGGTTCGGGGGTGTGACAGGTTGGTATCAGAGCTTTGTTTATAGTGAACTAGCATGTCGAGCCATACATTGATATGCAACTATAAACCAAAAAGAGGGACTAACATAACTCTGAACAACACAAGTAAATAAAACACACTTGCTTGCATTAGGGATAAGAACCTAACGTCGAATCAAACACAATAATACTGGTATCTCGGTTAATTCGGGACTGTTCTTAGGGATACCAAGGAGTGAATGTAGCCTGATCAACTACATTCTCTCCAAGGTAAAACTAACACACGTCTTGATGAGATCGGGATAGCCAGGGAACCTAAAACTATACCCTTTATCACCCAAAAAGAGAATGTTTGCTTAGTCTGTACAATAGTCATAGCATCCTAGGATAATGTTAGCATATGTACGTACTCGCGCAGACAGCATGGCTGGTTTTCATCACCCGGGAGACCCCTACTTCCCTAATCAGGGAAACAACGGGTGGCTAGAGGAGGAGGAGGAGCCTGAGGAAGAGCCTGAAGAAGAACCTGAGGAGGACCCCGAAGAGGAATCTGACGAGGAACCGGAGGCGGAAGTCGAGGGCGAGCCTGCCGAACCCGAAGAAGACGAAGAACATTTCGAAGAGGAGCTCGATGACAGCGAAGGGGGTGATTCGGACGCAGAGTCCGAAGTCATCGACCCCCCTTACCCGATCAGGGTGCCTGCTTATCGTGTGGGACCCACTGGACCTACCCCTCCTTGGGGCATTGATCTTTGGAGATGGAGCAGACATCAGGGACAGCGACCCCCGTTTGGCATGTCACGTGAGTTCTTTGACTTGAGGGACGGAGGACCAGCCGACCGAGCTCTACCAGTCATGGTGAGACGACTACGGGACACCGGGGACCTTGCTCAGGGCACTGCTGATCAAGTACGCCAGTTGTGGACTAGGGTCGAGCGTGCGGAACAGGAGACGCGCGACGTCCTCCGGGAGTTTCACATGAGGCAGGTAAGGTGGGAATCTCGACTTCAGAATGCAGAACGCCTAGTGGCTCGTCTTCAGGGAGCATCCACATCTTCGGCACCCCCTCCTGACGCAGCTCAACGCGGTTAGGAATAGATTTATCATAGTAGGTTATTAGGAACTATGTTATGTACTCCGGCTCTATGTTTAAGTGACTACACTACTCATGGAGCCGTTATGCTGTCGGATTAGCGTTAGTTATGTATGCTCCTACGAGCAAATTTTCTTGTACTAAATGCGGATAATATTAATAAACTTTTGTGTGTTTTGCTATGATATTCTCAGTTGTTATGTGTTGAGACGTTATGATTGTATGCTTGATGATAGTAACGTTTAGGTTCGTACCATACACCTAGTTAGTAGAGTCGCCACCTCACAGAAACCACGTACACTCAACATCTTTCCGTTTCATGACAGAAAGATGCCTCGCCCAGCTACTCGCGGAAATCCCGAACCAACCCCGCCGGAAGTTGACTCCACTGCTTTCCAGGCAGCCGTGTCTGCTGCAGTCACAGCGGCTATGGCACAACTTCACCGAGGGAACAACGGAGGAGGTAACGGGCAAGGATCCGGAAGTTCGAACAACGGGACGAACCAAGGACTCACTAAAACGTGCACCTACAAGGATTTTGCGAACGCGAAACCCCGAACTTTCAATGGTACCGGAGGAGTGATCGCCCTGAAGCGATGGATCGAGAAGGTAGAGTCGGTATTCGAGATATGCGAGTGCCCCGAGCAGATGAAAGTGAAGTTCGCGGCCTGCACTTTTGTGGACCAAGCACTCACTTGGTGGAATGGTCATGTAGAAGCTATGACACTTCCTGTCGCCAACTCTATTCCCTGGGCAGAAATGAAAGAGATGTTGACGGCTGAGTACTGCCCCCGAGGCGAAATACAGAAGATGGAGCAGGAACTATGGAATCTCACGGTGCAGAATGGGAACATCGATGCTTACACATCGAGATTCAGCGAACTATCTCTGTTGTGCCCGGGTATGATCTCATCAGAGGAAAAGAAGATTGAACGATTCATTTGGGGACTGACATCCCCCATTCAAGGGAATGTGATAGCTGCGAACCCTGAAACTTTTGACAGTGCGAAGAGATTGGCAAAGAGGCTATACGATCATAACCACAAAAAGGGCGAGAAACCGGTAGAGACTGAGAAGAAGAAGGAGAGTGATGGTAAGAAAGGATGGAACAACAAGAGGAAGGGGCGTCAGGGTCCCGAGACCTCTAAAAAGCAGCAAACGGTGGCAGTTCATGCTGTCACTGCGCCGGTACCAGTCACATCACATGCTCCAGCCTCAGCTGCTTCAAATACCTCAAAACCCTATTCCGGTAATCATCCCAAATGCAACAAGTGCGGTTTCCATCACCAAGGAGAATGTAGGGAGTTCCATTGCACTAGTTGCAACCGAAGGGGACACACTGCAAGGTTCTGCAGGACTTATCCTTCTCAGAACCAGAGTCAGGGAAACAACCAGAACAACAACAACAACCACCGCAATACCAACAACACCAATGCCGGCGGCAACAACGCAGGGCCTAGCCACACCTGTTTCGGGTGTGGAAGGACGGGACATTTCCGTCGAGACTGCCCTAACAACAACAACAACTCAGGAAACAGAGGAGCAGGAAGAATGCTGACTATGGGTCAGAGTGATGCAGTTCAGGACCCCGCAGTTGTGACCGGTACGTTCCTCCTAAACCACGCTTATGCATGCATCTTATTTGATACCGGAGCGGAGCGAAGTTTCGTAAGCGAGAAGTTTAAACATTTATTAAAACAACAACCCCAGAAGCTAAATGAAACCTATACGGTGGAAATGGCCAATGGGAAAACCGAATCCACTAGGGAGATCTACATCGGATGTACCCTAACCCTTAACCAACACGTCTTACGAATAGATCTGATGCCAGTGTCAATTAGGAGTTTCGATGTGATTATCGGCATGGATTGGTTAAGCCCCCACCATGCTGAGATTATGTGCCACGAGAAGGCCGTTCGCCTTCGTCTCCCGAATCACGAAACCCTAGTAATTTACGGAGACAAACCTAGCACGAGTCTTCGTCTTATCTCATGCATCAAAGCACAAAAACATCTGCGAAAGAACAACTTAGCGTTCTTGGCCCACATAGTGGACAAGGCTAAAGAAGAAATTAACATCCAAGACATTCCGGTAGCGTGTGAATTCCCGGACGTGTTTCCTGAAGATCTTCCAGGAGTACCCCCAGAGAGACAGGTTGAGTTCCGAATCGACCTCGTCCCAGGAGCAACTCCCCTCGCTAAATCACCATATCGATTGGCACCTGCTGAAATGCAGGAATTGTCCAGCCAACTCAGTGAGCTTCTGGACAAGGGATTTATCCGACCTAGCTACTCGCCGTGGGGAGCTCCGGTGCTCTTTGTCAAAAAGAAGGACGGATCTTTCAGAATGTGCATCGATTACAGAGAGTTGAATAAACTCACTGTTAAAAACCGCTACCCACTCCCACGAATCGATGATCTATTCGACCAGCTCCAAGGAGCTAGCTATTTTTCTAAAATAGATCTACGGTCCGGATACCATCAACTCAAGGTCCGAGAAGAAGATATTCCTAAAACCGCTTTCCGAACCCGCTATGGACATTATGAATTCGTCGTAATGCCCTTCGGTCTAACAAATGCACCCGCCGCATTTATGGACCTAATGAACCGAATCTGTCGACCGTTCTTGGACAACTTCGTCATTGTGTTTATCGATGACATCCTCGTCTATTCTCGAAGCAAAGAGGAGCATGGCCAACATCTCCGACAAGTCCTAGAGACGCTGCGATCGGAAAGGCTTTACGCCAAACTCTCTAAGTGTGAGTTTTGGCTACGGAGCGTGAATTTTCTCGGTCACGTAGTTAGCCAAGATGGAATTCATGTGGATCCCTCTAAGGTCAAAGCT
Organism: Lactuca saligna; assembly: GCF_052625555.1. NCBI lineage: Eukaryota > Viridiplantae > Streptophyta > Magnoliopsida > Asterales > Asteraceae > Lactuca > Lactuca saligna. The sequence continues at coordinate 195,758,962 of NC_136419.1, read as the reverse complement.
GTGGAAGGATGGGCAACTCCGACTACGCCCACAGAAATTCGTCAGTTCTTAGGCCTAGCAGGCTACTATAGGAGATTCATCCAAAACTTCTCTAAAATCGCCAATCCACTTACCTTGCTTACGCAAAAGAGTGTGCCATTCAAGTGGACAGACCGACAAGAGATTGCGTTTCGAGCCTTGAAGCAAGCTCTTTGTAGCGCTCCTGTACTATCTCTACCCGAAGGAACGGAAGATTTTGTAGTTTACTGTGACGCGTCAAATCAAGGTTTAGGTTGCGTTCTCATGCAACGTGGAAGAGTGATAGCATATGCGTCCCGTCAACTAAAGACGCACGAAGTAAATTACACAACCCATGACCTAGAACTGGGAGCCGTGGTCTTCGCCCTAAAAATTTGGAGGCACTACCTGTACGGTACAAAGTGCACCATCTTCACAGACCACAAGAGCCTCCAGCACATCTTGAATCAGAAGGAGCTGAACATGAGACAACGAAGATGGGTGGAGTTGTTAAACGACTACGAATGCGAGATCAAGTACCATCCAGGCAAGGCCAACGTGGTAGCTGACGCATTAAGTCGGAAGGAGTACACAAATCGCCGTACGAAAACGCACTCGATAACCATTCAGTCTCATCTGACCGCTCAAATTGCATCAGTCCAGGCAGAGGCTATGAAAACGGAAAATAGAACTAGCGAGGCATTACGCGGAATGGAGAAGAACCTGGAAGTCAAAGAGAATGGGGTATACTACTTCATGAACCGTATTTGGGTTCCAAAGATCGGAGGATTCAGGGAGATCGTTATGAAGGAAGCCCACAAGACACGATACTCCATTCATCCTGGTTCGGACAAGATGTATTTGGACATTAAGCAGCACTATTGGTGGCCTAACATGAAGGCGGAAATCGCAACTTATGTTAGTAAGTGCCTTACGTGTGCCAAAGTAAAAGTGGAATACCAGAAACCTTCCGGATTGTTACAGCAACCGGCAATCCCTGAGTGGAAATGGGAGGGGATTTCTATGGACTTCGTGACCAAGCTGCCCAAGACGTCGGACGGTTTGGACACCATATGGGTAATCATCGATCGACTGACGAAATCTGCCCATTTCCTGCCCATCAAAGAGTCCTACAAGATGGAGAGGCTGACGCGTTTGTACCTACGAGAGATTGTAAGACTTCATGGAGTGCCGAAATCTATCATCTCGGATAGGGACAGTAGGTTCACGTCACGCTTTTGGCAGTCGCTCCACAAGGCCATGGGAACTCATCTTGATATGAGCACCGCGTATCACCCACAAACGGACGGTCAAAGCGAACGAACCATTCAGACGCTTGAAGACATGCTTCGTGCATGTGTGATAGACTTCGGAAAGTCTTGGGATACCCACCTACCGTTGATCGAGTTTTCATATAACAATAGTTATCATTCGAGCATTAAGGTGGCCCCTTTCGAAGCACTGTACGGGCGTAAATGTAGATCACCGTTATGTTGGGCTGAAGTAGGTGACACCCAGCTAGCAAGAACACATACGCCAAACAAGGCATTAACGGGACCGGAAATCATTCGCGAGACCACAGAAAAGATTGTCCAGATCAAAGCTCGATTACAGGCATCACGTGACCGGCAAAAGAGCTACGCTGATAAACGGCGAAAGCCCTTAGAATTCCAGGTCGGTGATCGAGTATTGTTGAAGGTCTCACCCTGGAAAGGGGTTATACGTTTCGGAAAATGGGGAAAGCTGAACCCGCGATACATTGGACCTTTCGAAATCATCACCCGAATAGGTCCAGTAGCATACAGACTACAACTACCTGCAGAGCTAAACGGTGTACACCCCGTGTTCCATGTTTCTAATCTGAAAAAGTGCCTGTCAGATGAAACCCTAGTCATTCCTCTTGACGAAATCGAAATCAATGAGAATCTCCTGTTCGTCGAAGAGCCAATCGAAATCATGGACAGGGAGGTGAAGCGTACTAAGCAGAGTCGCATCCCGATCGTGAAGGTACGATGGAACGCAAAGCGTGGGCCAGAATTCACGTGGGAACGCGAAGATCAAATAAAGCAGAAGTACCCTCACCTATTCTAGCATTCTCAAATCTAGCTTCCAAACAGAATTTCGGGACGAAATTCCCTCTAACGCGGGGATGATGTCACAACTGGAAATTTTGTGTCATGTAATCTATACATTCAACCTAATGTGAATCAAAAACTTCAATCAAATATAATATACAAGCACTACAAGTAGTCATCAAACAATTGGAGACCCTAGAAGTTCTTGTTAAGTCCATTTTGGACTAGGACTTCCTATTTGGATCCAAATGGACCAATAAGCTTCCAATTGGACTATCATGGGCTTAGGACCCTAATTGGGCTCTAATTGGACCCACACTAATTTATTTCAACATTTTAGGTCATATTGGGCCTAGAATGAAATAAATCACAAGCTTTGATCCATAATTTAACCTAACCTAGCTTAATAAAGCATAAAAATCACAATTTTATTTTATAAGGCCAATAAATACCCTAAACTACCTCTAATGTTGGGCTTAGGGGCAAAAAGCCCAATTTTTCCTTCTTCCCTCCCCATTCTCGGCCCAAGCCCAAGGAAAAGGGAGAGTTGACCTTGGGTTGCCACCTCACCTTTATATGTTGGACTTCCATGCATATAACTCATGTTTCCAAGCAAACATCATATCAAGATCACTTCTTTTTCTCTCCTCTCTCCTTGTTTCGGCCGAGAGCAACACCACACACACACAAAACACTCACAAACTCTCTCTAAAATTCACTCAAGGCTTCTTCTTCTTCTTCATCCAAAGACTCGAAATTTAGGTAGCATTCAAGGAAGTTCTTCCACAAAAATCATCATCTAAGGTAAGGATTTGCTTGGATCTATGACTTATATTCTTTGTTTATCAAAAACCTCTTCCTAATCCATGCAAAAATCATGATCTTGCACTCTAGAAACCCCATAATCTCGAAAAGTTCATCAAGGAGTGCAAAGGCCAAAAATCACTTCATTTCTTCCAACCTTTCATCAAGAACCGAAACTACCCCCTAAGGTGAGCTTCATACCCCCTATTTTATGTTTTTATGAGTTTTGTGGGGGGGGGGGGGGGGATACAAGTGAAAGTGTAGATCTATATGTGTTTTGTATGCCTTGTATGATTTCCATGCTTATATGTATGCTTTTATGTGTTTTTATGTTGGATCTAGCCTTAAAACCCATCAAAACCGAGATATATCTTGTGTTAAATGATTTTAGCTTCAAATATATTTCTAAACACAAAGTGTTTCAAGAAAAATGGCTAAGTGGTTTAGTAATAATTTTCTTTGGGTTAAAAACACAAATTTTGGGCTTAAAATGTGAAAAATGCAAAAATAAGGGCCCAAATTGACATTTCACAGATTCTGATGGATGAAGTGTGCCAAAACAGTTTCAATAAATAAATTTCTGGAAATATACTCATTTAGGGGATTAAAAACATAAATTCCAAGCTTAATGGGCTAAAAATGAAAATTTCGGCCCAATAAGGCCCATTATGCGAATTTTTCTGTTTTGGAGGGCCAAAACTGTAACTTTCTGTAAAAAAGTGGACTATAAGTGTTCCAAATCCTTTTCAAAGGTTTAAAATGCTTTTTAAATTTAAAAAGGACCAAAGTTGCAAAAATTTTCCAATTTGGGCCAAAATTGTCAAAGTTGCGAAAAGAAGGGATTAAAACCGAGAAAACTGCATTTTCAAGGACTTAAACTGTTTTCTACGAAAAATTTGCTGAAAAATATTAATTTCAATAATTTTTGGTGTTAAAATGTCAAGAAAAATAGTTTAAGGACCAAACCGGGAAGTATTTAATAAAAAGGGTTGAAAATGTAAATTTTACAAATAATGAGGGGCTGAAAACAGGAATATTTCAAGACTAGTTCAATGTACACAATTTGATCAAATAATTGCACCGCGACTATCGACGAAATACAATACATTACAATACCCAAAAGTCGTTATTAAACGAATTGGCTCGGTCTCGAGCCAATAGAAATCTACAACTACTAACACTACGACACTACGATTCATACAAGTAACGTTTGGTAATACATATACATGCGAGTGTGCACAGACGTCTACGCACCATCTTTGGGCCCCACAAGTGTAAAATCTTGTTCGTTGAGCCTAGCTAGCCCAATGACCTGATCTTAAGGCCCGAAGACATTTTTTTTTTACGGTGTGTTGGGTTTTACCGATCCGACACAACGTAAATGGACTTTCAATGGCTTTTATACCACCGGTCCCCAAGGGTCCTTTGGTATTGCTAGTAAAGTCTACATTTCATGCGAGGCGGGTCGGGGACCCCTCGTACATTTTATCCCCAACCGGCTAATGGAGTTACCGGGGTCTTCGTGATCTCTTTCTCTTCGGATGTGGGACTATACCTAGTCAGGGCGATTGGATAACGCGATTAGTACTGACGACGCCTTCGGAGTCGTTAGTATAACTATAAACTGGGCGTTTGTGTAACGCGGGTTGTAGTAAATAATCCTGCTCGAAAACCTTCCAACGTCGCCTGGGACTGACACTATACGCTATGCAATGGTTTCAATGTAACATCACGTAATTCAAGGAACTAGGAGAACATCGGGTTTTCCTAGGGTTTTCAATACGAACTGATTTGAAATGCATACATTTTCAATGAACATTTTTTTTACAAGTATAGAAACGAACAAGCATACCTATGGATCTTCACAAACGTTTTCGAAAACTTATCTTTTCAGAAAATATCGGATTTTCTGGTGGTTCTTCAAACAATACAAACATTCGATTTCAAACACTACTTATGAACTCACCAACATTTCATATGTTGACGTTTTTCAAAATACTTGTATTCTCAGGGAGCCAGTGAATCAAGGGAAATCATATCCAGTGACGGTTGCGGTTTATTTTTGTATGAATTGAACAAATTAATTTTTGGGGAATGTAATGTTTAAACAATGTATGATATGTAAACACTACTGGTTGTACTATGTTGATGAATGGTGACGAATGTTGTTATGTTTCATATATATTCAATGTTATGGTATTCAATTGAGTCACGACAGCCCCCGGACGTTTCCGCCGTCTGGTTCGGGGGTGTGACACGTCGAGTCTGTTCTTCAGACTTGGCGAGTCCATGCCATGCATCAGCTAAAACTTGCTTCTGCGGTCAGATCCGTTCCATACACACATAGATCTGGCCTTCCCAAACTCATTTATCACGTAAAGTCTCAGTCTTGGCTGCCATGCAACACTTACAAGGCTCTTTTTGGAGAAATAACCTATAATATGGCAACCCTAGTCTCCAACTCAAAAGAATGGACATAAAGCATATCATTGGGGCCTTCTGGACCTGCTAAGGTCCAGATCTAGGTTCCATATCTCCATGGGACCTTTCACACTTCAAATACAAGTCAAATAAGGCAAAAAGAAACCCTAGATTTGACATATCAACCAAAACACGAAGATTAGCTCTGAAAGTTAGCTCAAGAGGCTTCCCTTGACGAAATAGAACCAGATCCAAGCTCCCCAATTCTTCTAGCTTGATCTTCTCCTTCCTTTCTTGCAATAACACACAAATTGGTGAACAAATAGCCTCTTATCTCACTCACAAGGACTCTCAGCTGCTTTGGTGCACTCAAGGATCAAGGTGGCCGCAATGAAGGGCCATAAGGTCCTTTAAATATGGCTTAGGACCGGAAAATTAGGGTTTCATTAAACAGCGCGGACTCGCCGAGTCCATCCCTTGGACTCGCCGAGTCCAGACGCGAACCCGCGTCCATAACCGCGACCCTACTCGGCGAGTTCGAGCTCGAACTCGCCGAGTCCCCTCACAAAACACCAAAAATATATGCGAATAAAAGATACCTGGAAATCCGGGCTGTTACAATTCTCCCCTACTAGAACTAGACATCGCCCTCGAAGACTCGCTCTGCAAATAGCTCCGGATGCTGCTCACGCATCTCATGCTCCGGCTCCCAGGTCATCTCTGAACCCTTCTGATGATGCCACTGGACCAACACCAGGGGTACCTCCTTGTTCCTCAAAACCTTGATCTTCCGATCTCTGATGGCCACTGGTCTCTCGGTATAATTCAGGCTCGCATCAACCTGAATATCCTCTAATGGATCCACTGCCGATTCGTCGGCTATACACTTCCTCAGCTGCGACACATGAAAATTGTCGTGAATCTGCCCCAACTCTGCTGGCAAATCCAAACGGTAGGCTACCCGGCCTACCCTCGCGACACGGAAAGGACCAATGTATCGGGGCCCCAACTTGCCCCTCATCCTGAATCGAATCACTCATTTCCAAGGAGAGACCTTCATGAGTACAAGATCGCCGACCTGAAACTCAAGCTCGGACCGACGTCTGTCTGCATAACTCTTCTGTTGGCTCTAAGCGGTCAACAACCTCTGTCTGACCTGCTGAATCTGCTCGGTCGTCTGGAGTACGATCTCCGTGCTACCCATCACCCGTTGCCCCACCTCACCCCAGCAGATGGGGGTGTGACACCTCCGTCCATACAACAGCTCAAAGGGTGGTATACCAATGCTCAAATGATGGATGTTGTTATACGAAAACTCTGCTAAAGGTAGATAGGTGTCCCAGCTCCCTCTGAAATCCAAAACACATGCTCGGAGAATATCCTCAAGCGTTTGAATCGTCCGCTCACTCTGACCGTCTGTCGGGGGATGATATGCGGTACTAAAATGCAGTCTAGTACCCAATTCCTCATGGAACTTCTTCCAGAACCTGGAAGTGAAACGCACATCACAATCAGAAACAATCGAGATCTGCACCCCATGTAGCGATACCACCTCCCTCACGTATAATTCCGCCAACTTCTCCGCAGAAGACCTCTCGCTGATGGCCAGAAAATGAGCGCTCTTCATCAATCTATCTATGATCACCCAAATCGCATCGACTCCCCTCGCAGTCCGCGGTAATTTGGTGATAAAATCCATGGCAATCTATTCCCACTTCCATTCGGGAATATCGAGCGGCTGCAATTTACCATGTGGTTGCTGGTGTTCGTCCTTGACCTGCCGACAAGTTAAGCATCTCTCAACAAACCATGCAACATCCCTTTTCATACAGGGCCACCAATACTCCTTCCTTTGGTCCAAATACACTTTCGTAGCCCCGGGATGAATCGAGAATTTCGATCGATGCGCTTCCTCCATCAAAATAGCACGCGCAGCACCCACAAACGGTACCCAAATCCAACCTTGAAAAGTCATAAGCCCTCGGCCATCCGTGACGAATCCTGATACCTGACCTACAACCCACTCCCTCTTCTGGTTTTCTGGTTTCACAGCCTCAGCCTGAGCTCCTCGAATAATATCCAAAATTGGGGTCATTACCGTCAACCTCAAACAAATATCTCGGATCGGGGCACTTTCCATCCTACGGCTCAACGCGTCGGCTACCACATTAGCCTTGACTGGGTGGTATAGTATCTCACAATCGTAATCCTTCACCACATCCAACAACCTCCTCTGTCGCATATTAAGATTTGGCTGATCCATCAAGTACTTCAGGCTCTTGTGGTCCGTGTAGATGGTACACCGAACCCCATAAACATAATGCCGCCAGATCTTGAGGGAAAACACCACAGCCCCCAATTCTAGGTCGTGGGTGGGATATCTCGAGTCATGAGGCTTTAACTGCCTCAAAGAATGCGCTATCACATGACCCCTCTGCATAAGCACTACCCCCAAACCCGATATAGATGCATCACAGTACACCACGAAATCCTCCATCCCTTTCGGGAGTGCGAGCACCGGAGCCTCGCACAATTTCTGATGAAGTGTCTCAAATGATGACTGCTGCTCCGGTCCCCATGAAAACACAGCACCCTTCCGGGTCATCCTAGTAAGTGGCACCGCAATCTTAGAGAAATCCTTGGTAAACCTGCGATAATATCCAGCCAAACCCAGGAAACTCCTGATCTCAGACGGTGATCTCGGCACCTCCCACCTCAATACCGCCTCAATCTTGGCCGGGTCGACCAATATCCCTTTCTGGTTAACAAAATGCCCGAGGAACGGACCTCTCGTAACTAGAAATCACACTTGGAGAATTTGGCATACAGCCTCTCCGATCTCAATACCGCAAAAATCTCCCTCAAATGTTCCTCATGCTGATCCCTAGACCTCGAATACACCAAAATATCATCGATGAATACGATCACCGACCGATCCAGCATCGGCCGGCACACCCGGTTCATAAGATCCATGAACGCAGCCGGGGCATTGGTGAGCCCAAAAGGCAACACCACAAACTCATAATGTCCATAACGAGTTCTGAAAGCAGTCTTCTGGATATCTTCCTCTCGAACCCTCATCTGATGATACCCCGACCTCAAGTCTATCTTGGAGAACCAAGATGCCCCCTGCAACTGATCGAACAGATCGTCGATCCTAGGTAACGGATACTGATTCTTAACCGTCAACTTGTTCAACTCCCAGTAATCGATACACATCCGGTGTGAACCATCCTTTTTCTTGACGAACAAAATCAGCACTCCCCAAGGTGAGCTACTCGGTCGAATGAACCCCTTTCCCAACAGCTCCTGAAGCTGCGAGGATAACTCCTGCATTTCCGGTGGAGCGAGACGATAAGGCGCTTTGGCGATGGGCGCCGCTCCCAGAACCAAATCAATACGAAACTCCACTTGCCTCTCCGGAGGCACACCCGGTAACTCTTCAGGGAACACATCCGAAAACTCGCATACAACAGGAACATCATCAATAGAATTGGGCCTCCCCGCGGCCACTCGAGTATCCATCACGTAGGCTATAAATCCATTGCAGCCCTGCTGCCTTGCCCTGGCAGCCGAACAAAACGCCGACCCACACCGGGTCCCTTCGCCATAAACCGTAAGCACTCCCCCACTAGGGTCTCGAATCGTCACCAGCTGTCTTACGTAGTCAATCATTTCTCCAAACTTACTCAACCAGTCCATGCCCACGATCACGCAGACATCCCCCATAGCTATAGGAACCAAGTCTATAGGGAACTTGACCCCAAAAATCTCGAGCACGCATCCTCGAATCACCTCAGTGGCGTATACCGCTTTCTCATTTGCTATTGAAACTCGCAGGGGTCGAATCATCACCTCCTGATCAATACGATGTGCTGGCTAAAAGCCAACGATACAAAAGACCGACTCACACCTGAGTCAAATAATACCAAAGCAAGCACAAAATTCACAAGAAAAGTACCTACGTATATCATAATATAAGCACAATATCTCAGTATAAAGGTAAATACATGAAAGAATACATACCGGCTACGACATCGGGCACCGCGCGGATCTCCTCCGCAGTCAACTGGAAAGCTCTCCCATGAGCCTTCGAGCCTCGGCCTTCACTGGCCGAATCTCGGTAACCCTGGCAGCAGGCGTAGATCCCTGGCGAAGCTGGGGGCACTCGGCCTTCCGATGGCCGGTCTGGTTGCAATGAAAGCAAACCATGAATCCCTTGGGGTAATCCCTGGCAATGTGCCCCTCCTTACCACACTTGTAGCAAGCACCCGATCGACATAGAAGCAGGTTTCCCTAGACTAATGCATCACAAAATCAGGCCACTCTAGTTCTAATATGAATACCTAGTCTACTAGCATGCGTAACATATCATATCATATCTCATAACACATATTGTAAGAGTATTTTGGGGATTTTACCGTTCGGGCGACGGCTGACCGTACACACTCCTTCTTCTTTGGTTGTTTCAAAAAGCACTTATCAAAATTTATTGATTTATTAATTAAAATTTTTCTCCAATCCCCAATTTGAGTTCAGTTACGCCCGAAGGTGTACCCGAATCCCTCAAACCAAGGCTCTGATACCAACTTGTAACAACGTAAATTTTAAAACCAATTTTTCATTTTTACAACATCAAAAACATCGAGTAATAATTTAGGTTCGAATGTAAACAATATTGTCACGACCGATTACATAACAATGATCACAAAAATGGTTTCCCCCGAGTGTGTGTACGATCACGCCGGCGCCTTCCCACGGTCCTCGCTAGTACCTGAAACACATAACACAACAACTGTAAGCATAAATGGTTAGCGAGTTCCCCAAAATACAACCTACGCACATACGCCTTTCCAGGCCCTGACCTTCTGGTCCATGTGTCTCAGGGGACTTCCGTCCCGACTGGGTAAACCTTCCGGTCCTACCCACGTCAACCTTACGGTCCATTTTACAACGCCTTCCGGCCCATAACATATTCGCCTTCCGGAACATAATATAATGCCTTCCGGCCCATATCAAGCATATCATACATGGCACATATAACGAATAACTTATCACACATAACACATATATCTCATAGCATATCCGACCTTCCGGTCACACAGTCAAACCCTTCCGGGTACAGTATAGTGAGAAGACTCACCTCGTATATCTCGATAACTCGCAAACCCTGGAAATCACTCGTGCTCGAACCCCCGAGCTATAATCCACCTATAACATCATATATCTCTAACTAATACTTGTACCACTAAGGTTGACCATCCCTATCAAGTCAACACTGGTCAACTCTGGTCAACAGTCAATGGTCAATTTGACCGGACTCGGCGAGTGCACTAGAGTGACTCGGCGAGTCTACGCGTTTTCACCAACTCGCAAGGATTTCCCCTTTGACATGTCGAGTACTCCCCTGACTCGATGAGTTCCACCTGGTCATGAATCGCAGGGCCACCGCGACTCAACTCGCCAAGTCGCAAGGACAACTCGGTGAGTTCCAACTCGACTCAGTCCACCTGTCAATCCCTCTCTAACTCCCCGTGACTCACTGAGTCAACCATAACTCGGTGGGACTACTCACTGGGTGGTCTTAAGGACAATCTTCAAGCTACTCGTCGAGTCTGTTCTTCAGCCTCGGGGATTCCATGCCATGCATCAGCTAAAACTTGCTTCTGCGATCAGATCCGTTCCATACACACATAGATCTGGCCTTCCCAAACTCATTTATCACGTAAAGTCTCAGTCTTGGCCGCCATGCAACACTTACAAGGCTCTTTTTGTGGAAATAACCTCTAATATGGCAACCCTAGTCTCCAACTCAAAAGAATGGACATAAAGCATATCATTGGGGCCTTCTGGACCTGCTAAGGTCCAGATCTAGGTTCCATATCTCCATGGGACCTTTCACACTTCAAATACAAGTCAAATAAGGCAAGAAGAAACCCTAGATTTGACATATCAACCAAAACATGAAGATTAGCTCTGAAAGTTACCTCAAGAGGCTTCCCTTGACGAAATAGAACCAGATCCAAGCTCCCCAAATCTTCTAGCTTGACCTTCTCCTTCCTTTCTTGCAATAACACACAAATTGGTGTTCACTCACAAGGACTCTCAGCTGCTTTGGTGCACTCAAGGATCAAGGTGGCCGCAATGAAGGGCCTTAAGGTCCTTTAAATAGGGCTTAGGACCGGAAAATTAGGGTTTCATTAAACAGCACGGACTTGCCGAGTCCATCCGTTGGACGTGGGTTCGAGTCCAGACGCGAACCCACATCCAGAACCGCGACCCTACTCGGCGAGTTCGAGATCGAACTCGCCGAGTCCCCTCACAAAACACCAAAAATATATGCGAATAAAAGATACCTGGAAATTTGGGCTGTTACAGTTTTGAAATCAGAGATTTCTCTCGAGACACATGAAGAAAATGTGAAAAATGAGCAAAATACATATTCAAAATAAAAGGTTCTGAAAATTAAAGAAAATAGTCAACGAAAATCCATTTTTGTTGAAATAAATCTTTGTGATGCCAAAGTAGAAGTTTTCAGAATAAAAGAGGGGAAGAATCATGCCTTGAATCGAAAATCTTTTTGGGTTAATAAAACTCAGATATTTCCTATTCTTAAGAATCCTCACAAGGACCCAAGATTGTTTAGGTTCCTAAATCTCTCTGATTTTGTAGGTTATGCTTGACGAATAATACGATTTAGAATGGTATATCGACAACGGTTGTTCACATCACATGAATGGAAGGAGAGAAGAACTGAGGGCATTCATATCGTTAAAGGATGGCGGTCAAGTAATGTTTGGAAACAATGCTACCAGGGAAATAAAAGGCTATGGAATGATTACAAATGGTGAATTATCCATTCGGAAGGTAGCTTATGTAAAAGGCCTACAACATAATATAATAAGTGTTTCACAATCGGTTGTAGGTACTAGACTAAAGATGTCGTTTGATGATGAGGGTTATGTGATCGTAGATAAGAAATCCAAGGCAGTGCTTTTGAAGTCTAAAAGGAAGGGAGAAATGTATCTACTGAACTTGAAACCGATCAAAGGGAAGCTATCCATTTACCTTCTTACAAAAGCATCTGCGGATGATAGTTGGCTATGGCACTGAAGGCTCTCCTACCTGAATTTCAAGGATATAAAATAACTTATACTTGGTGATCTTGTATGTGGCTATCTACTTCTGGAACTCGAGAAGGATAATTTGTGTGCTGCTTATGAAATTGGAAAGTAAAGTAGGAAAAGTCACTCAACCATTATCAATACCAAAATCCTTGAACCACTAGAATTGTTGCACATTGATCTTTGTGAACCATCTACAGTCAAAAGTACTTGTGGTAATAAATATATTCTGGTCATTTTTGATGATTTTTATAGATTTACCTGGGTGTTCTTTCTTAGACAGAAATCAGATGTCACTTCGAAGTGAAATACTTTATCAAGCAAATCGAGCTTCAATTACAAAAGCCCGATCGGAAGATTCACAGTGACAATGGTTCTGAATTCAAAAACCAATCGTTAACATAATTCTTAATTGCAAAGGGATATCTCACAATTTCTCTACTCCTTACACTCCATAGTAGAATGGCATCGTTGAAAGACGAAACCGCTCTATATGCGAGGCAGTAAGGACGATGTTATCATTTGCAAATCTTCCTCTCTACTTTTGGGCTGATGCAATTGCGATTGCTTGTTTCACACAGAACCGTTCTTTAATCAACAAAATACTCTTAATTACACCTTATGAGATTCTAAACAAAAGGAAACCTAACGTAAAATTCTTTCATGTGTTTGGTTTCAGGTGCTTCATATTCAAGTCTAAAGAATGTAGGATCAAATTCAATGTGAAAGTTGATGAGGGCAGTTTTCTGGGTTATTCATTAACTTATAAAACATATAGGGATCTTAACAAGAAATCAAGAAATATTGAAGAAACCTATTATGCCACCTTTGATGATAACTATATGAAGAAGTTTTAGAAAGCCGATTGTCAATATGAGGAGATCTTTCCTTCAACGAATCCTATGGCAAGTTCTCTCTCAATATTATGAGGAATTTCTGAATTTTCTTTGATGAACATAAAAAGGCCAATTACTCAGAATCAAAGGCTGAAGATAATCAAATCGATGATTTGAAGAAGATTATTGATGACGTTGCCGAAAAGATTGAGACCGAAACCCCAATTAGGAAAGCTTATGATTTACCATCTCAACCAGTTCTGATGCTCCATTCTAGGGGGAGAGTTCCACTTCAATCTCCTATACTAAAGTTCCAATCTAGGGGAAGAATCTGGTGCCGAATGAAGAGTCATATGCAAACTTCTAGGAGGAGAATGAAAATAATGACTCCAACGTACAATCGGAATTCGAAGAAGTGAATGTGGAATTGGATCCCACCTGTGTACCACGCTATCCTCCTCTGACCAAATGGACTAAAGATCATCCAAAAGCCAAAGTGATGGGAGCAACATCTTTAGGAGTTCTTACAAGGGCACAACAAAAAGCGAATCAAACTGCATTATTTTCAAAAATGGAATTTTTCATGTTTAATTCCTTCATTTCAAAAATTAAGCCTAAAACTATGAAGATTGCTTTTGATCATGTTGATTAGGTTCAAGTTATGAAGGAAGAATTGAATGAATTTGAGAGGAACAAATTTTGGAGAATGGACCCTACTCCAAAGGATGCCTCTGTTGTCGGAATGAAATGGGTGTTTTGGAATAAATTGGATAAGGAAGGAAACATTATTCGTGACAAATCACGATTAGTTGTGAAAGGTTACTGCCAAGAGGAAGGTATATGTCACACCCCAAAACCAAGAACGGCGGAAACGTTCAGGGGTGGAGGACGTCATGTGAAGTATCATAACAGTGTAAAGTAGTAAACAAGCAACAACATCATCGATTTCATTAAAAGTAAAGTTTTAATACATGTGTGTTCTTTCATTGTAATAAGACACCAAAATATGTAATCAAAATAAAAGACGAGTCTTGTATGTGCTCCATCTTCTCAAAACCTGGTCATCGTACCTGTCTACTAGTGACCTGGGAATACAAGTTACATTAAAAGAATAGATCAGTATAAAGCTGGTGAATTCATAAGTATTTAAGTGTCATTACTCTATTTTGGAAAGCTATTATGAATGCCATGTAAATCTTTGAATGAACATTTGATATAAGTATGAAAACCCTAGAAAATCCCATATTTCCTACTAGTATAAAAGTAGTCTTCTACCAAGACCCGAATGCTCTACCGGAGTTCCCTTAATATCTACTAATCATGCTCAAAGTGAAGGCCACATCAGGGAGAGTACAAGTCATAGCATACATGATTGAGCCAACTATGGAAGCGTAAGGTACTCGGATCATCTCTTCAATCTCGGCTTCGGTACTCGGACTTTGAGTCTTACTCAACTTGGCATGACTTTGGATCGGTAATTCTCCCTTCTTCGAGTTATCCATACTAAAACATTTTAGTACCTTGTCCAAGTAAGTATTCTGACTAAGTCCTATTTGTCTCTTACTTCGGTCTCTCACTATCCTTATTCCAAAAATATAGGAAGCCTCTCCGAGGTCCTTCATAGCGAAACACTTCCTAAGCCAGGACATAACTTCTTGCAGTGTCGGGATGTCGTTTCCTATGAGTAATATGTCATCGACATATAACACGAGAAAGCTAACTATACTCCCACTGGCTTTGACATATACACATGATTCATCTTCGCTTCGTACAAATCCAAACTCTTTGACTTTCTCATCAAAGCAAAGATTCCATCTGTGAGATGCTTGCTTAAGTCCATAAATGGACTTCTCAAGCTTGCACACTCTATTGGGATGCTTTTCGTTGACAAAACCCTCTGGCTAAGCCATGTAAACATCCTCAGCCAACTTCCCATTAAGGAAAGCGGTTTCGACATCCATTTTCCATATTTCATAATCATGAAATGCAGCAATGGCTAGCATCACCCTAATAGACTAAATTTTAGCAACTGGTGAGAAGGTCTCGTCATAGTCAACTCCGGGAGTTTGAGTAAAGCCCTTCGCAACCAATCGCGCCTTATACATGTGCACATTCCCATCCATGTCTGTCTTCTTCTTGAAGATCCACTTGCACCCAACCGTCTTACGTCCGGGCATATTGTCAACCAAATTCCAAACTTGGTTGTCATACATGGACTGAATCTTGCTGTCCATGGCCTCTTTCCATTTCACAGACTCCGGGCCTGCCATGGCTTCCTTATAGTTGTTAGGCTCATCTAAATTTACTAGTGTACTATCACTAATATACATGTCCCCTTCGGTAGTAATATGAAAACCATACAACTAAGGTTGACCTCTAATTCTTTCGGAACGTTTAAGAGGTAAGGATTCGTCAATTGGTTCAACCGGAGTTTCCTCCTCGGGTTAGTGCCAGTGTTAGAGGTTCCTTCATCGCTCGACTCTTGAATCTCTTCAAGATTGATTTTCCTCCCACTGTCTCCTTGGTTTATGAGTTCTCGCTCTCGTAAAACCCCTCTCCTCGCAATGAAGACAACATTGTCACTCGGTCTGTAGAAGAGATACCCAAAGGATTTCTGCGGGTAGCCGATGAAAATACATCGCTCACTATGAGGTTTGAGCTTGTCGTGAGTCTCTCGTCTTATGAAAGCCTCGCAACCCCAAACCTTGATATGTGCCAATGAGGGAGCTTTCCCTGTCCACATCTCGTGAGGTGTTTTGGTAACCTTCTTTGTAGGGACTAAGTTAACGATATGGGTGATAGTCTCTAAGGCATACCCCCAGAATGAGATAGGTAGTGAAGCACGACTCATCATGGAACGAACCATGTCCAACAAGGTTTGATTATGATTCTCAGCCACACCATTCAACTGCGGTATCCTAGGCGGCGTGAATTGCGAAACTATTCTGCATTCCTTGAGATAGTCGTGGAATTCAAGACTTAGGTACTCTCCTCCTCGATCGGATCGAAGCATCTTGATTTTCCTGCCCAATTGATTCTCCACTTCTTCTTTAAACTCTATGAACTTTTCAAAGGTTTTTGACTTGTGCTTGATTAAGTAAATATACCCATATCTACTATAATCATCGGTGAAAGTTACATAGAAGCAGTTCGCATCCCTTGTGGTGGATCTAAAGGGTCTACATACATCGGTATGTATGAGATCCAATAAACACTCACCCCTTTCACAAGTGGTAGTGAAGGGTGACATGGTCATCTTTCCAAGTAAACAAGACTCGCACATGTCATCGTCCCTAAGGTCAAATGACTCCAACACTCCATCCTTTTGGAGTTGGGTTATGCGTTTCTTGTTGACATGTCCAAGACAACAATGCCATAAGCATGCTTTATCCAAACCATTGGAAAAATCCACACACAACACATCATTTCCTAAGTTATCTACAACCATAACAGTTTCATAAATTCCATTACAAGGCAATGCTTCAAAATATAAGACACCATTTAGATAAGCATAAATTGAACCTTTCTCATTATCAAATAGATATCTAAATCCTTGTCTAAACAAACCATGAAATGAAATGATGTTTCTTTTCATATCTGGCGAATAGCAACAATTATCTAAATCTAAACCTAATCCATTGCTAAGCGCTAAAGAATACACTCCAATCTTGGTGAAAGGCGACGATCTTCTTTTTCCCATGATTAGATTTATTCTTCCATGCTCCACATATCTATTTCTTCTTAGTCCCTGCAAATCAGAACATATGTGAAAGCCACATCCTGTATCAAGAACCCAAGAAATAGTACGAGATGAAATCATTAGATTTAATTGGTTAAATACCTACGAAAGACGGCTTGATCTTCCCATCCTTGATGGCTTGCCGATATTCCGGACAGCTTCTCTTCCAGTGCCCTATTTTGTGGCAGTGGTCACATTCTGCCTCCTTACGGCTTGAGTTGGGCTTGAGTTGGGCTTAGCAGGACCAACTTTGTTTCCATTAGTAGAGGAACCATCTTGGGGTTTTCCCTTGTGGTGGCTCTTTGAAGGAGCCTTCCTCTTTTTGCCCTTCCCTTTCCCAATGGCCAAAACAAGAGCAACAGGTAGATTAGGAGTTGGTGTAATAGATTTGTCCTTGAGGTTGCTCTCAGCAGTCCTTGGAGTTTGCTTAGGGTGACTTCTTCTTTGTTCATGTGGTAGGTCATCCTAAATTGGTTGTAGCATGAGGGTAAGGAGTGGAGAATGATGTCGATAGCCAAGTCTTCCCCAAATTTAACATTTAACTTGTGAAGACGATCAACATACCTTTGCATCTTTTGCAAATGCGAGGTTAGGGATTCTCCACTTCCCATCTTAGTAGTGATCATGTTAGTGATGATCTCATAGCGCTCTTGCCTTGCGCTTTGGTGGTACCACTCCAGCAATTTTTGGTGCATTTCATAGGGATACATGTCCTCATAGGACTTTTGGAGTTCAAGATTCATAGTGGCCAGCATAATGCAATGGACTTTTGTTGCATCACGCTCATGGGTCTCAAAGACGGACATTTCTTCGGGAGTAGTGATTTCCGGATTGATCTTTTCAAGCTTATCGTCGAGGACATATTCCTTGTCCTTGTAGCGAGCAATCATGCGAATGTATCTTATCCATTCATTGAAATTCGATTCATCGAATGTCACCCTTTGACATAGGCTCAGTAGCGAGAATGAACCAGCATCAACATTGTTTGCGTTAGACATCTGCAAATAGAAAGGAATAAAGTTTGATTAGAATTGAATCCCTAATTAAACACCCAAAATGAGAAATTAGGGCTAGGATCCAACAACATTATTTACACATTAGAAAAGGGATGTTGTAATCCAACATGCAAATAATTTTGAGGTAAGTGAATGACGATTCACAAATTCTTCACCATGAAAAACATAAGGCTTAGGTTTTAAATGTATTGAGAATTCCTAGATTTCTTGAGATTCATTGAACTTTTCAATGGCATGTTTAAATCTCGATATGTCCCTCTTGTTTCTGACTAGGACGGCGAGGATCACAAAGCGGGTGTGAATAACCATGCAAATATACATGGTGCCCTCATTGTTACAGTCACATATTTGATGTGTCGGTTAACCACACACGCTCCATCGAACTATGACAAACAATGAGTCACCCTTTGCCAACTTTGCTTAGAACCAATTAGTGTGCCGGTTAACCACACACGCTCCACTAACTTCTTAGCAAGGGTGCAAAGTGTAATTTTATGGGATTGCATCAATTCACTTTTGCCTAAAGTAACTACGATTGGAAATTTTGTAAAAACGTTCAGTTACTTTATATAGTTTCATTATACTTATTAATGAAGAGAGGATTGTCCTATCCTACCCGTTCAGCTAACGACCCTCCACCAATCAAGGAAGCGGTGGGTAAGAGTGGATACCCATTAAACGGCTATTTTATAGGCCATAACCTTATACACCTCTTATAGATCGGCTTCGTGAATGAGGCCTACTAATGGTAAGACTAGCATTTTAGTTATATATATATATATATATATATATATATATATATATATATATATATATATATATATATATATATATATATATATATATATATATATATATATATAATAATAATAATAATAATAATAATAATAATAATAATAATAATAATAATAATAATAATCTTTTAATAATATAATAGTATAGGGTGTATTTTAAACATTTTAAAAATACTAGGGTTTTAATCTCAATTTAAAATTTTCGAAATTTATAACTTTTAAATATTAAAACTCTTGATTTAATAATTATCTAAATTAAACAATTAATTTTAATTACTAAATCATAAAGGATTATTATAAATTAAACAATTAATTTTAACCTAATCCCTTATATCCCTCTAAAATTCGAAAATTAGGGAGGGGATAATTCAAAATCTTTAATTACCATATTTAACAATTAAAAGATAATTACAAGATATGTGATTATCCAAATCCCTAGATTTTAGGGACTTATCTTTGGGAGGAGGCAAATCTCGAACATCTAGGGTTTGCAAACCCTAGATCTCAAAATCTTGGGCAACAAGCAAAAGGGTTTGAAAACCCTTCAAAATTTCGAACACAAGGGTTCAAGAACACTAAAATCGAAATCCTAGCCTCCTAGGGTTTGTTGGCCATACACTTATAAAGTGTCAAATTCATATAATTGTATAATACTAATTGGAAACAATTCAACTAAAGGCTCTGATACCACTGATGGGTTTTGTACAAACAATCCTATGTGTGCATGCAACCCTAGTTTGGATCTATGTTTTCTCTATTAGATACACAACTTTATGAACACAATAAGAACCCTAGCCAGTAGGTATATATTCCTAAGTTTATATAGAAGAGTAGATCACATACCTCTTGTTGTTATATTGCAATAACAACACTAATCTTCAATCTCTTAGTCTTAAAAGCAAGCACCACAAGTGTAGTACCTCTAATGGCTCACAAACACCACAAGCAATTGGAGAGGTAAGAGACAGAGAGAGGGGAGAGAGGATGAAATTGGCTTTAGGAACCCTAGAAAACAAGTGGCCAATTTCCTTAGCCTTAAGGGTCTTTGTATAGGGTATAGATTAGGGTTTTAGTCCTTATCCTTATCTAGTTGCTTGCCCACAAAGTAACCATAAGATAAGCCTTGAAATCCTTATCCTTGGACGATTTCATGGACCTTTATCCCTTTAATTCGTCCAACCTATCTCTAGGCTAACCATTGCCCTACTTTGCAAGTATCACATAATTACAATTCAACCCCTGCAGTTTAATTAAATACATTTGATCACAAAATTAATTCTTAATTAATTATTGACCAATATTAATTAAACAAATACGATTTCTCCTTTAATATAGTATTCCTATAATATATTAATAAATTATAATAACCTCTTTCTCTATTATTTATCCAATCAAGTTACTTTGGTGAAGGCAACCCAAAAGGACCATGCTCAACCGGGTCAAGTACTTACCAAATATGGTTACGGGCTTAGACACTAATCTAACACCTTTATGGCTGGCACAACTCCAAGGTCTACAATGAAGTTATTCAACCATATATCCTCCTTTTATGCTTCGGTCATGGCTATATACTCTGACTCACATGTTGAATCAGTCTTGGTGTCTTGTTTGGAACTTTTCCACGTTACTGCTCCTCCGTTGAGTGTAAACACCCAACCAGACTGAGAATATAGGTTGTATCGGTCTATTTGAAAACTAGTGTCACTATAACCAGTAACTCTCAAGCCATCTCAGCTACCAAGAGCAAGGACCCAGTCCTTAATTCTTCGCAGATACTTAAGAATGTTCTTTACGGATGTCCATTGAGCTTTACCCGGGTTCCCTTGATATCGGATAACTATGCTCAAAGCAAAAGCCACATCAAGGCAAGTACATTTCATAGCATACGTGATTGATCCAAAGGTGGAAGCATATTGGACTCAACTCATTTTTTCCATCTTGACTTCGATACTTGGGCTCTGAGTCTTACTCACCTTGGTATTGCTCTGGATAAGCAACTCTCATTTCTTGGAATTCTCCATGCTAAAATGCATTAACACTTTATCCAAGTAAGTACTGTAACTAAGTCCAATTAGCCTTTTACTCCTGTTTCTCAAAATCATTATTTCCATAATATAGGCAGCCTCTCCTAAATCCTTCATAGTGAAACACTTTCCAATCCAGGACTTATCTTCCTACAGGGTTGGAATGGCGTTTACTATGAGCAGTATGTTATCAACATACAGTACTAGAAAGCTAAATATACTCCTAATGGGTTTGACATACAAACAGGACTCATCCTCACTCCTATAGAAGCCAAACTCTTTGACCATCTCATCAAAGCAAAGATTCCATCTGCGAGAAGCTTGCATCAATCCATAGATTGATTTCTCAAGCTTACACACTCTATTGGGGTATTTAGCATCAACAAAACCTTCTGGATGACACATGTAAATATCGTCAGCTAGATGCCCATTAAGGAAAGCGGTTTTGACATCCATCTGCCAGATTTTATAATTATGAAACACAGTTATGGCTAACATAACCCTAATAGACTTGATCCTGGCCACTGGTTACAAGGTCTTATCATAGTCAACCCTCGAGGTTTGCGTAAAGCCCATTGAAACCAGTCGAGCCATGAACGTGTGCACCTTTCCATCCTTGTCATTCTTCTTCTTGATGATCCATTTGCACCCAACTATCTTACGACCTGGTACATTGTCAACCAAGTTTCAAACTTGATTGTTATACATGGACTAGACATCGTTGTCCATTGCCTCTTTCCATTTAGCAGACTTAGGGTCCGCCATGACTTCCTTGTAGTTATCAGGCTCATCCAAATTTATCAGTTTACTATCACTGATAAATGTATCACCTTCTGCAGTTATATGGAAACCATACAACATAGGCGGAATGATAACTCTACTAGAACGCCTAAGAGGTAATGACTGGTCAATTGGATTAACAGGAGTTTCTTCCTTGGGTTGAGTGTCAGTGTTCGAGGTTCCATCATTGCTTGACTCTTGAATATCTTAAAGAACAATTATACTCCCACTCTCCTTTTTTCATATGAGTTCCCTCTCACGGAAAACTCACCTTCATGCTACGATGACCACGTTCTCACCAGGTCTGTAGAATAAGTATCCAAAGGACTTTTGTGAGTAGCCGATAAAAATACACCACTCACTTAGAGGTTCAACCTTGTCGTGAGACTCTCATCTATAGAAAGCTTCACAACCCCAAACCTTGATATGTGCCATTGAGGGAACCTTTCATGTCCACATCTCGTGAGGTGTTTTGGCAACCTTCTTTGTTGGGACTAGATTAGAGATATGGGCGATAATCTCCAAGGCATACCCCCATAATGATATCGGAAGCAAAGCTTGAGTCATCATGGAACGAACCATGTCTAACATGGTTCGATTACTCCTCTCAGCCACAACATTAAGTTGCGGTGTCCTAGGATGTGTCAATTGTGAAACAATTCCACATTCCTTGAGGTAGTCGTGGAACTCAACTAAGATACTCACCATCCCTATCAGATCAGAGCATCTTGATCTCCCCGCCCAATTGATTCTCTACTTCATGTTTGAACTCTTTGAGCTTTTTAGAGGTTTCTAACTTATGCTTGATTAAGTAGATATATCCAGATATGCTATAATCATTGATAAAAGTCACATAAAATTGATTCACATCCCTTGTGGTGGATCTAAAGGGCCCACACACATCAGTGTGTATGAGATCCAATAATCCCTTATCTCTTTCACAAGTACCAGTGAAATGTCATTTAGTCATGTTTCCAAGAAAACAAGACTCGCATGTATCATCTGACCTAAGGTCAAATGATTCCAACACTCCATCCTTTTGGAGTTGAGTAATACTCTTCTTGTTGACATGTCCAAGACGACAATGATACAAGCATGCTTTATCTAAACCATTAGAAGAATCACTGTGCAACACACTACTTCCTAAATTGTTTACAACCATCAAAGTTTCATATACACCATAACAAGGCAATGCTTCAAAAAAAACACCATTATAATTAGCATTAATTGAACCAATTTCATTATTAAATGAATATCTAAAGCCTTGTCTGTACAAACCATGAAAAGAAATAATAATCCTCATCATTTTTGACGAATAGCAACAATTATTCAAGTCCAAACATAATCCATTACTAAGCTTCAAAGAATAAACACCGATCTTGGTAACATGTGACGATCTTCTATTGCCCATTATCAGGTTCATCTTCCCAAGCTCCACATCTCTACTTTCTCTTAGTCCTTGCAAGTTAGAGCAAATGTGAAAACCGCATCCGATATCAAGCACCCAAGAATTAGAATGTGATGAATGTTTAGATAAAATAGTGTACATACCTGTCGAGGAAGACTTGATCTTGCCATCCTTAATGTCCTGTGGGTACTTAGGGCAGCTTATCATCCAATGCCCCTTTGTCTTGGCGGTAAAAATAGATTGCATCTTTTGGATCTAAGGCTGGGGGAACATAACCGGATTTTTTTTTGGGTCCACCAGAAGAACACCCATCATGAGACTTTCCCTTCCAGCTTTACTTAGAGGGAGATTTTGTCTTTTTCCCCTTTCCTTGTTCAATAGCCAGGACTGGAGCAGTAGTAAGAGTAGGAGTGGATTCGATACTTTTCCCTTTCAATCCACTTTCAGCATATCTTAGCATGCCTTGAAGCTTACTCAATGTGACTTCCTCAGTGCTCATATGATAACTCATTTGGAACTAATCATAGCTAGGAGGCTAAGAGTGTAGGACTATCTCAATAGCTAACTCTTCATCAGAGTTCACATTCAACTTCAATAGACGATCCACATAGCGATGCATCCTTTGGAGGTGGGTCATGATGGACTCTCCATATTTCATCTTGGTGGTGATGAATGACCTGACTATTCCGTACCTATCTTGACGTGCTCTTTAATGGTACTTCTCCATCAAGTCTTTTCACATCTCATTTGGCCAATAGTCCTTGTAGAACGGTTGTAGCTCAGGAGTCATAGTGGCTACCATAATGCAAGACACTTTAGTATTATCCTTGCAGTGAGCCCTATACTCAGCTATCTCTTCAAGAGTTTATTTGCTTTCATCTATCTAGTTTAACTCCTTGTCATGGATATATTTCTTGTCCTCATAACGTAAGTCCATTCGAATGTTTCAGATCCAATCATTGAAATTGGAAACATTGAATGTGATCCTCGCGCAAATTTTCAAGAGCGAGAAAGAGTTAGCAAAGTTGTTGGAGGAACCAGAAGCGTTGTTGGAAGTTGACACCTGCAAAAGAAGGACAAGTTTTTTATTTGATAAGGTATCCTTAATATAACATCCAAAATGAAATATTAAGGCTAGGTCCCAAAACAATATTTCACAATTCATAAGAGGGATACTGTAATCCAATTGCAAATTATTAGAAGGTAGATAAATGACGATTTACCAATTCCATCACAAAAAACAAAATTGAAAAGAATTAGGTTTTAAATGAAATGAAATTCCTATATTTTTTAAGATTCATTGAACTATTCAACGGCATGTTAAATCTCGATTATGCCCTTCAAGTTTGTGACTGGGGTACCTAGGATCACAAACAATGTGTAAGTAACCATGCAAATTAGTTTGGTACTCTCGATATCATTTACCACCTAATCAATGTGTCGGTTAACCACCCACGCTCTATTGATCAATGATAATTAATGAGTTACCCATTGCCACTATTTGTTAGTCCAAGTTAGTGTGCCGGTTAACCACACACGCTGCACTAACGACTTGACAAAGTGCAATGTGGAATTTCATGGATTAGTTTCAAATTTACATTTTCCTAAAGTAACTAAAAACATTTTGTTACTTTATATTTATCATTATACTTATTAATGAGGATTTAATGTCCTATCCTAACCGTTCGGCTAACGACCCTCCTTATAGATGGCTTCGTGAATGAGGTCTACCAACGGTAAGACTAATATATATATATATATATATATATATATATATATATATATATATATATATATATATATATATATATATATATATATATATATATATATATATATACTAGTAAACTTATTAGGGTTGTGATAATCACGGCCCCAAAGAAACGATCAACAAGCTAGTGTTAAATGTTTTCACGAATGATAGTGGAAAATATAACTTTTGATTGAAATTTTATGTTATGGCTCCTAATAGAATAAATGGCACAAAGCTCGTTGGAGTAGAAGTTGTGTTTTGTTTGAATTTGTGTTTCACAGCATCTGGGATCATGATATCAACGTCATCTTATTAGAACCCAAATACTACAGTGGCTCTCCATAATTGGCTTCAAGTTCCCTGTCATTCAGAATCCTATAGAGTGGAATTTGGGTATTTTATAGAATGAAAATACAATGTTACGGTCAGGTAGATTTTTAGATTATAGTGTTTTAATAAGTTAGGGGTACATGCGAGAAATGGTAATATAGGTTCGTTTATTTGTAGATTTTGTTTCTTATTTGTGTGTTGTAGTTTGAAAATCTAGCTACTTATAGCAATATACTTTAATATTATCTTATCGTGACATTGTACTTTAAAGATTCTATTTTTTGTGTAATTTAGGTCCTTCATTTTGACTGTTTTATGTAGAAATCAAAATCGTGAGAAAAAAAAAGATATTTTCCTTATATGTGTGTATTGACATAATGGAAACTTTACTTTCTATTTCCATCATCAATGATTTGTTCGTTTTTGCCATTATTTAGTTATTGAGTTAATGATTTCTTCATTTTTTCCATTATTTAGTTCAAGGGATATTTGTCATTTCTGATGTCCAATATTTTACATTTATACATATATTTTGATATTCATATTTTATTTTCAATTATTGAGTCATTTTCTTGTGTTAACCTCTTTTAATTCTAAGTGTCCAACGTTTACTTTACGGGTATTATCGTCAATTAGCATGCTTCTTTTGCCATTTACTTCAAAGTCTAGTTTTTAGCTTTGTATTTTCAATTGTTGACATTGATTGGCAATGGCATGACATTTGGTCAAGCAATAATGCTATCATTTCTTGGAACTAAAATATTTTGTGCATTGTAGCTTAATTCACCAGTATCTTCTTATTTTCTTTCAAAAATTCACCTGTATTTTGTATTTGTGGTTAGGGTTGTTAGTTATTTATCATAAAGCATATAGGCAAAATCAAGATATAGCCAAAGAAAAATAAACAAAAACAAACTATATAACATATGGGAACCACCTCATATTAGATCAGAGATTTTAATTTTCTATGATTGACTTGTCATAAGGCCATGGGGTACGGTCACCTATGCGCCACATCACCTCACTTACATATTCACTATATGTTTACTAATCATTGGAAATAGTTATCACTCCACATTGCTTTTTTTTCATTATATTAAATTAAAAACACAATAAAACATTAATAGAAAACACATTAATAAAAATAAAAATAATATTTTTAGATTCAACATATGCTTACTAATAAAATAAACATTGATAAACATCAAAGTGATATTTTTAAAATTCAACGTACATTTTACTAATAACATAAAAATTAATAAAAAACATTAAAAAACAAACTATTTGTTTGCATCATTGTCCTCATCGTCTCCGTCCTCATCCACTTTGTTTTCGTCTTCAAATTGTTGTTGGCATATGTGTTCAGTCAAATCTTGACGTAAATTGTGATGTGTTTCACTATTCTGTGTTTCCAAAAGCTTTGTAAAGTATGCTGGGATGTCGACTTGTATTACTGCAGGTGGATTGAGCATATCATTCGGAGTATACGTAGAAATAGCTCTACCCTCTTCTTTTAAGATCATGTTATGTAAAATAACACACGCTTTCATCACCTTCATCAATTTTTCCCTTTCCCATGCTCGTGCTGGATATTTGATTATGTGCCACTTCTGTTTGAGGACCCCAAACGCCCGCTCCACATCCTTCCTTGCAGATTCCTGTGCTAATTTGAACAATTTCCTTTTTTCATCAGCTGGATATGTGTATGACTTGATAAATGTAGCGTACTCCGGATATATCCCATCAGCAAGGTAATATCCATGATTGTATTCACGTCCATTAATAACGTATGGTATGTTTGGTGCTTTACCCTGCAAAATATCGTTAAACAATGGAGATGCTCCAAGCACATTTTGGTCGTTGTTTGACCCTGTCATACCAAAAAATGCATGCTAAAACCAGAGGTCCTGTGAAACAACTACTTCTAGTATAACAGTAGGCACACCATGATCACCTCGTGTGAATTGCCCTCGCCTTGCATTGGGACAATTTTCCCACACCCAATGTGTACAATCAATGCTACCTAGCATTCCTAGAAATCCATGTTTAGGCTGGTGTGCGGCATACAACTGTTCGACAACATTTCTGGTCGGATTTCGCAAGTATATGTCGCCATAAAGCTCTATTACATACTCACAAAAAAGATATGTGCATTCTCGATCGGTCCTCGCAGGCATCTTCAAATATTCATCTGAAGCGTCTGCGGCTATGCCATACACTAATTGTCTAAGAGTTGTTGTGCATTTTTGAAACGTAGTAAACCCACGTTTACCCCTAGCATCCCATCTCAATTGGAAGAACTCATAATTGTTTTCCAAATCTCTAGCTATACGTAAAAATAAATTTCTACAAATACGAAAGCGATCCTCAAACTTCGATAGGTCATATAAACTATCAATGTTAAAGTAATTACGTACCAAAAGTTCGTTCTCCGCATCTCGATCCCGGTTGATGGACTTTCTTCGTTTCTTCTCGACATTTGAAGTTTCGCCTCTCTGACATACAATGTCGTGTTCCGCAGACAACAACGTGTGCATAACCAACTCATCACCATCGGAATCTTCATCAGATGATGAAGACGAAGAAATGAAATCTAAAAAATTATTCATATTCTTGTTGTTGTGTGATTTTTGTGTAGTTGTTATAAAATATATGGTATGTATTATGTTTGTATATATAGTTGAGGTTTTAGTTTTGACATTTTTTAATTAATGTTAACGGTCAAAAGGAAAAGGAAGAAAGGAGGAAATGGTCAAAAAAAATCAACCAATCAAATTGTGCGTGAGGACCCGTGAGTCGTTCCAATCCGCGTCACATTCACTGGTGGGGTGGGGGGGGGGGGGGGGGGGGGGGGGCGGTGTTTCTTTTTTAAATTTAAATAAATAAAATTTCATAATTATCATGAATTTAATCTGTATTCATCAAACCAGTAACATGAAAAGAATTTGGAGGAAAAATGAAAAATTGAAAATATGTAAAAGGTTAGAGTCATGATACATTAAACCTGGTTTTTGGCTTATATTATTAAGTCATTCCGATTAGATTAAGTAAAAAAGATACGACATGCTATACTTCAAAAACAATCCACAATGAGTGCTTAACCCATTATGCCCACCAAGTAAAAAAGAAACAAAACTTTTACTCTATACACACACATCAGGGGAAAAAATTGGTCCTTGTTCTAGTAAGCATTCTCTTTGATTTGATACAAAAAAATGGCTTCACAGATAAGAGTTATCTTTTACATTTAAGTCCCAATCTTTTACTGATCTATCCTTATTAAAATTTAATTATAATTTTCCAAATTGTGCAGTCACGTTTTAAGCTACTTTCCACTCCTGTTGTAATTGTTTGAAAAATCAATTATTCATTTTTTCTAATATTAATTTTTTTCACGAAATTTACAATTAGAAATTAATATAAATATCTATATGACCAAAAATTAGTTTTTCTTCCCAAGTTTGATGCTTTAATCACACCATTATATACACTTTTGATTAAATTACATCTTTAGTCCCTGTGTTTTGGTGGTTTTTTGGATCTGGTATAAATACAATTCTTTTTGCAAATTTAGTCATTACAAGAGAGATTTATGACAATTTTATTCTATGTCCCATCTGAAATAACTAATTTATCCTTTACGTTGATTTTATTATATATTTATATTTATATGTCATAATTTGTTTTATTAGATTCATAGCTAACCATTACCACCATCCACTAAGCTATGCATTCAATAAAAAATATGGAAATGAAAGCAACATGGATGAGAAACCTACGTTCAACATGTTTTGCTTTTGCCTTTGATGTTTGATTTTGATCAACAATTTCTCCTAACGATTCCTATGGGTTTATTTCCTTTTCTGCTCCTCCGAACTATTCATTTTGTTTGTTTTCTGAACTACTGCACCTGGATTGATACCCCATGAGTGAAAAAGATAGCACATAAGTGAAACTACAAAAAAAAAATCAACATTATATTATTATATACTATGTAATAGCTAAAAATGGTTTGATCAACATACATATTCTTTGGTATGTGTGTAAGTTACTTCCAAATTCCCACTGTTTATAGCTACCCACATCTACATGAGCAAGCAAGAATGAATACTCATAGGCAAAAAGTATAAACCTTCTTCATATATATCATCTTATAAAGTAAAGTCACCAAAACCTTTATTGTTTTGTCTAGTGAACATGATAAAAGAAACATGTACCATCTAAGAACCTATATCACAACAGAAGTATAGTCTGTTAAGATCTATAAACATTAAAAATTATCAAGATTCCAAAACTGAAAACAAGTTATACAAGGAAAAAAAACATATTACAATGTCAAAATGAAGTCACTCATATATGTTTGTCCATGGTATATACTTTATTTATATCAAAGTCACATCTTAGGATAGAAATTGAGTTGAAATAAACTAATGGAGTCATCATCAATAAACTTGACAACCTTTACTAACCTCTAAAGTACATCAAATCAATTTGATACAAATTAAAACAAAGTATTCAGAGTTTCTAGGCTAGGAGCAGTCACAAAGATATTCCAATAAATGTACAATCAGTTGTTATCCTTTAAATTAAGATTTTTCATGTGCCACTCTTTAAACGTATTGGGATTTACATATAACTACAAGAGCACAATTCCAAAATTTGAAAAATATACCCATTGTGCTTATGGTTCACAGCAATAATAGAAAATTTGTTGATTTCACCCATTACTTTCCTCCTATCATCTTTGTTAAAGAATGGAAATTAAAAAGGAAGACAATATGAGTACATGTTATCGTGACATGCTTGTATCTTTGTAGAAACTTCAACCCGATCAACAAAATCGGTTAAAGAAAATGGATGGAAGAGAAATAAGATTGAATTACAAAAGAGCTATTAGCATCTTGAAGGACATACACAACCTAAGTCAGTTGCACTTGCCTGATAGAGCCTGACCCTGCTTTGACTCTTAGATTCTAGGGTTTCTGGGCGGGAGTTGAGAAATCAATTACTCCTAAAAACCCACATCAACATATAAAAAATATGAAATAGAATTAGAATAAGATAGTTTTTGAGGAATAGGAAATACAAACACGTTTCATTGAGGAAGCAGGAGGTGGCAAATGAAGTCGATGAAGCACCTTGGTGGCGAGACATCACATATGAGTTTGTAATTTGTAAGGCAGCGACCAACTTTCAATTAGACAAGATTGATGATGAGTGATTCCAAAAAGTTTCCTGTTAGACTGCCTGACCGTTTTTTTGGAGCACCAACTCTCTAGTAATCTTCATAAAAAGAAAAATGGAACCAAAATCAGATTAAAAACATCAGGAGTGCCAATCAAAATAGAAACCCAAAAAATTATAATTCCATTGATGCTCATGGAGAATATTAGGGTAAACCAAAGAACAAATGGGTGAGTACAAACCATCAAATGAAGCAGGTTGCAAGTACCTTGTTGATAAGCCTTAATTGCAATTTTGAATGAAGATGAACGTATCAAATTGTTGCTTTAGGAGCTTTTGGGTGCATCAAACCAATGAATAGGTGTCGTCAAGAGAGAAATCAGGAGACAGTGTTTAGAAGGAATTACTTTCTAAGGTAGAGATAAAAGGAAAACATGAGGCGGTGGTGTGTGGAGAAAACAGGTGAGGCCGTATGAGTTAAAAAATAAACGAAGCAAACCAACCTTTGAAGTCTTATGTGTAAGAATGTGGTAAGGATGAAGCAGACAGTTTCATAAAACGTTAAAAACTGCCGCCACAAGTATTGTTATTGGAGGAGGAAGAAGATCATCGACGTGGACATAAGCGAAGATCTTTAACATATATATATATATATATATATATATATATATAT
Source organism: Lactuca saligna (assembly GCF_052625555.1). Classification (NCBI taxonomy): domain Eukaryota; kingdom Viridiplantae; phylum Streptophyta; class Magnoliopsida; order Asterales; family Asteraceae; genus Lactuca; species Lactuca saligna. The sequence continues at coordinate 195,728,004 of NC_136419.1, read as the reverse complement.
ATATATATATATATATATATATATATATATATATATATATATATATATTTACTATCTTATAAAAGAAATCTCATTATTTCTAAAAATAGATTGAATATAATAATATTATTTTTTTAAGACGTTCAAATCATTAAGTTAATAGTACAAGTAGTCATCAATAAAATAATATTAAATTTTAACCTGTGTTTTGAATCCTTATATTTCTCAACAAATTATATCTCCTTCCCTGAATTTCGGATAATTCAAAATTTAAAATCATCAGAAAATACATGTTGATTCAAATATCCCTCCTGCATATGGCTCTTTCTTAACAGATTTTTATTTTAATCCTTACTTGTAATTGATTTTATCATTTTTAACTTTTTGTATTTTTATCTTATAAATATATTGGGTGAAGGCTTTATTATATCAGGTTTGTTCCTAAAAAAGTTTTACTATGTTTATTTAATTTGTTGGCTTTGCAGGTTCAAAGAACTCAACCAAGAGGGCCAGTTAGAGCATTGTATTATCATTAGTTTGAATATTTTGGCATCTTACTTTTGCAATAAAGAACGGTTAAACACAAGATTTGACATGATTAAGGTAATTTGTATATTTTTCATCTTGTTTAGTCTAAAAATAAATTTTTTTTCATCATTGGTCCTTATAATATCAAGTTTCATCACATGGACTTCCTGATTACGATGATTATTGTCATTATTATAAGGTTCTATATAGATTTTGTTCAATATTTTAAGGTTTCGAGAACCTAAATCAATATGAATCCTTGAATTACATACCATCGTTGAAAATGTTTTAATTTGTGACCAAACTTGGTTTAAAATCACAATGAACAAGTTGACACCTGAGTATTTTGACATTCTCAAAAGCCTATTTATCGACTTTTGAATCACAACACTTAATATTCTAAAGGTTTATTTTTATAAACTATTATTTATATATTTTAGCATTTTACTTATTAGGACATTAAATTAATAAAGGAATTAAGGAAAACGAAAAAAAAGATGACGATAAACAATACAAGTGGTTTGAGTATTATAAATGGAAGTAATAACCATTTAGGGGGTGTTTGGCAAAAAAACTTATTGCTTATTAGTTTATTAGTTTATAAGTTAATAAGTAAGTGTAGGGTAACTTATGAAAAAATAACGTATTAGAGGTTCCCCACCGGAATAAGTTATTTTAATCCAAACACTTTTTTAACTTATAGTGATGTGGAACATAATAAGTTGTTTTAAAAAAAGCTTAGCCAAACACCCCCTTAATATGGTATGGTAATACTCTTGAAAAATAAATGTCATTTAATATTCATTTCTCGAAGTGAACGCAAAATGGTTTTAACTCTAAAGAGATCAAATTATCCGCCGCCTGCCGCTTTGCGCAGGTAGACGGCTAGTATATATATATATATATATATATATATATATATATATATATATATATATATATATATTCAACTTTTAATATTATAATAGTATAAGAGTGTATTCTAAACTTGTAAAATATTATGGTTTTATAATTTAATATTTCAAAATTAAACTTAAAATTAAATTTTAAATTTCAAAACTAAAGGGTGTAATTTTAAACTTTTCAAAGTTACTAGATCAAATCTTAAATTATTAAATTAATCATATAATTTTGTTATTATCTTGAAATTTGACCAAATCAATCTTATTTGATAAGTAAATTAGATTACCAATCAGAAAATTCAATTTAAGGCATTAAAAAAGTTATGGTAATTATCCTAAATCAAACAAGATCTGAAAATCAAAAATCAGATATTTAACGAGTCTACTCGTCGAGTCAGGCTATGAACTCGTCGAGTTCCTCAATGAACTCGTCGAGTTCAGCAGATAGAATGTGAATTTTGTTTTATTTAGCTTTGGACAATTCACAAAAGCATCAAATTCAATTAAAAAAACATCCTAGGCTCTAATACCACTTATGGGTTTTGAGCTTAACAACATCCTATGCGTTCATGCAACCCTAATTGCTTTAGATCTAGGTTTCTTACTAATTGAACACGCAATAGAAATTCCAAAGCAATAACCCTAGATCTAGCATATTTAATTCGAAATTAATATATAAAAGGATTAAGAAGATAACCTTGCTTGTTGTATAGAATTAACAAGAATTACTTGATTGATCTTGACTCTTGAAAGCTTTAGTGCCCCAAATTTTGCACATTTAATGGCTCACAAACACTTGTAGCAAGAGGATGAGAATGAGAGGAGGGAATATGCAGAATTTTCGCTAGGCTTTCTATGCTCTAAGCATTGGCCGAAAACCTTGTGTAAAGGGGTCTTTAAATAGCTGGTGGGTTGCTAGGGTTTCATGAGGAAACCCTAATTTCCTGCTTAGGGATTAAGCAACCCATTAACCTCCCTTTTGGAAGCCTTGGACGAATTCTATAAGGCCTCCCTTCCAATGGAGTCTTGCAGCCCAGTTTTGCAACTATCAGTGATTTGCAAAACAGTCCCCGTTCTTTTTAATCAGCCGCTTTAATCCCAAAATCAATTAAAAATTAATTTCTGATCAAATACTAATTAAATAATATGATTTATAATTAATATATTATTCTCATAATATATTAATAAATCATTTGTTAACCTCTCTCTCCACAAGTCATCCTATCAAGTTGCTAAAGTGAAGGCAACTCAAAAGGACCATGCTACTAATCAAGTTCATACCAAGTAGGGCTTAGACACCTAATTCAACAGTTCTGACCTAAATCTTAAGATTTCTAACATGCATTACATCAATTTGGTACATTGTTTGTGTCTCAAGGGTTCATCCTCACTCCATCAACTTCCAAGCCTCCCCTAGAGGACTCAAAGTGCTTTAAAGGTTGTTCCCACTTCTTCCTTCTATGGTCGTGTTATTAATCTTTCTACTACTTTCAAGATGGTCCTTGGTGGGTGATAAAATGTCTATGTTACTTATAAATCTCAAGTCTTCCGTTTTCCATTATTTTTAGTTTTTGAAACTGCAATACGCAAACAAGCATCTAAATGGCTTGGAATCAGAGAAAACTGTTCTTAAGAGCTGTGTTTCATAGGTGAATCAGTATTTGTGAAGTATTATAGAGACTTGTGATTCACTATTCACTGTCTCCTTACAACAACATCTTGCAGAAAAACTCAAACCAACTTTTTCTATGCTTAACAGAATTGAAGGTGTTTCGGAACGTGATGCTCTTCCGAAATAAGGTGGAGATAACGAAAAACTCAAACAAAAGACTGGTGAACCTACTTGTGAAACTAAGAAAAAATCGAAACCGAATCATAAGGATTAGAAGGATAATGAAGCTTATGGATCTAAAGGTAAAGAGAAGGTGTTTGATGATGAAGAAGAAGGGGAAGAGTTACCTGCAGATGAAAAGCTCATAAGAAAGAAGCGTGATATCGAATTAGATGATCTATTGCGAGTTCACAAAGAGGTTGAAGATCAAGAAATGGAAGCCAAAGTTGTGAAACTCATTCTGGAAACTCAGTAGTCACTCTTTCCTCCATGGACATTAGAATGAATTCAAAAGGATGCAGTTGATGAGCCGAGCACTCATTGGTTTGACCTTTAGTATAGTTCGAGGTGGATAATATTGCTTACTCTCAACTTGAATTTTCGATCACTCTTAGGACTTTTTTGTTGCGATGCTTTGAGTGGATTGAGAAAGCTCCACTTTATGACTATGATGCAAATCATATGCTCTTATCTTTGTGTCTCAAGTATGGAAAGTCTCAATACAAAACATGGAGTTTAATAAAGATTGTTGTTGTGAAGGTCTATGCACCTGTTCAGGCTGAAAACTTCATAAACGTCAAGTTCAAATGATTCAGCAGGGAAACTCGTATCGAAGTTGAGTTCACAATTACTGCTCTAACTTCCATGAATCCATACACTTGGATTTCTTTGTTTCAGATTTTTTCAAAATATGAGTAGAAGTACGACCCAATCATAGCTCATCTGAAGAGGATGTTTATCTGTTACATTCATGAGATTGCAAGGATGGATGTGGAAATAGCATCAATTCTGAAACCTGAGGAGGAACCGAAGGATGTCCACAAAATGAAGCTAGGAAAAATCCAAAAAGATAAATGGAGCGTGGTGTACCAAAGGAAGGTTGATCAAAAAGTTTAAAGGTGTATGTTCTTCTTTCTAGACAAAAACTTACATTCAACTTTAGCACTGAACAACATCATGGATTTAACCGAAGCTTGTAAAGCGAAAGATGATGTTGATCAAAAGTGATTCTCGGATATAATCACGTGGTACATAGTTGTTGGAAACACCCTTTTAATTGTAATGCCAAAATTATTCAAGGTTCAAAAGAAACAACGATGAAGAATCTCCTATGCAATTTGACACAAATAGGGAGATTGTTGGGCTTATTAATGTGTTATGACAATTTTAAGTGCAAAGATAGTCTCATTTATATCAATATGGGACTGTCCATCTATGGTTATTGCTTTCTAGGGTTAGGCTATTCATTGTGCATCCATGTATCTTTTAGGGTTAACGATTGTATCGCCCTACCTAGCTCTCATAGAGAAGTTCACGTTGAAATCTTCTAGAGTTTTTATAATTAAAGCATTCGGCACTATTTTGATCATCATTGTTCTTGTTATTTAATTTACATCTCTTATAAAATCTGTTGATCTTAGTATTATTGTTTCTACATAGCCCAATAAATAAGAATTAAAGATATTGTGATTAGGAGTCCCTTTACATAAAGATGGTCCAAAAGAGAGTTCATATGAAGAAGTTATGAATTTTACATGGTCATTGGAGTGTAATCTTCGTAGACTGTTAACTTTAAGACCAGCTGAGAATTTGCTGACAAAGTCTAAATAGAAGTTTTAGTACGCGCAAAATACCTATGCGTGGATTTAGAAAATGTCAAACATGGAGCTCGTATGAGCTTTAAATCTTCCAGTTCTACCTACCCACTTTTCCATATTAAACCACTCCCTGATCGCCATGTGTCAGTCTTCAGGTGGGGGACGAACCACCACCTACCCAACGCGTGGCGCGGCTGGTAGGTAGGCAGGGCACGCCTCCCTAGAAAATGCCTACAAATAGCTTTTTCTACTCATTCTTTCTCTACACCTCTTCTAACAATCTCTCTCAAGTTTCTATTCCCATTGCCCGAAAATTCTTAGTAATTAGGGTGTTTTGGAGAAGCTTTGAGGTCCATGAGTGCCCGGTTTTAGTAGCTATCAGGGCGGAGTTCTATTAGTGCAATTTTCAGACTTTTTTCAGGAAAATCTTTGTAAGTTAAGCTACACTTATTTTTTTCTTTTAGTGTAAGTTATATTTATATTCATAGTCCTTATTATGAATTTATAAATAAGATTTATCAGTGTTCCAAGTCATTAGACTGATTGATATACATATGGGGGTGATGCCTAGGCTAAATTTAGTGAGGTGTTTTATAACACCCTGTTTCGGATGCTCCTTAACTTAAGGATTGTGTCATCTAAAGGATTTAGGGTTTGAGAAAGTAAATTTAGGCCGTATTAAAGGTTTATAATTTTGGTTGTGAGCTCCAAGCCCTCACTTCGTATGTTGGACCCAAATGGAAAGAAAGGGAAAAGTTATAGATCGGGCTTCTTGTATGGATTATGGTTTTATTTTTATATGTGATAAGCCAAAGGTAACTAGAAAATGTTATGGGGATTGTCAATACCTTTTTGTGAATATAAAGAACGCCGAAAAGGGAATTGAAATGAAGAAGTTATGATTGTTTGAAGTTGAGTTGAAAATGAGAGTTTTGCACTATGTACAATGTACTCTAAGTACACAGGGTGTAATGGCTACTGAGGGATGCCTTTTTAGCGAGCTACGAGGGGCATAGCTTATGTTAGGCAGGATGAAACTGCCCAAAGTAAAAACCATAATTTTAGGGTTTTGAGCCTTATTTAAGGACTATAACCCCTTGAGGTCCTTCTTATCATTAGCCTCCACCCTCTTGAGCATCCAACTCGAAACCCTAGCCACCTTGTGAGGATTTTGAAGCATTTTAGTGTTTTCTTTTGTGTTTTGTGAAGAAGGAATTCATTGAAGGTGTGCTTGGGGAGTCAAAAGCTTCTAGATCCAGACTATACTCTTCTTTAACATCCTACAGGAGTTATAAAGATTGAATCTTGATGGTCTATATGTTAGATCTCTTTGGATTCTTTATTTTCATGTCCTTTTTTCCCATAAGCTTGAGTCTTGTGAGTACAAGCTACTCTAGACCTTATGGTTGTCATTCCTTGTGATTTATGAGATTGAGGAGTCACACAAATGGGGTCTTGGCTGTCTTTATTCATTCATGTAAGAGTTTTGGACATTAGAAGGTGTCAGGTATCTAGAATTTGGATTTGAGCTTTATTTAGCCATACAAAGGCATAAAGTTGGTAACTTTATCACACTAGACATTTATTAGGACCATATCTGAGCAATAGATGGTTGCTCTTTACGAATTAAGAGCTAAAAATGGATATAGATTAATAGCATAATATGTGGGCCATACTCTAAGTACAGAAGGCATACCACTACGCATGTCATAGATGGGTTACACATGGCATGCGTCAACGGCGTTGACTGTTGACTTTTTGACAAGTTTGATCATTGGTCAACTGTGAGGGGTTGAGGACTTATACGGGTAAAATGGTCTTTTTCCTAATTGGGGATTAGTCTTGATATTTGGACGTATTAAGTGGGGTATTACCTTTATTACTAATTAGGATTTTGTTTTGTATATACTTAGTAGGAGAGACTTCAGCACCTACGGCTCGTGTGTGAGGTTTATCTGTTTACCGATCGCGGTGAGTCTCCTCACTATACTCATGGGTCATAGGAATCAATTTTGACCCACTAGATAATGTTATGTAGGAAGACTAGGTGGTGACCATGTCAATTATATGAAAGACCTGGATATGGCTCACAATAAACTGTATGGAAGACTAGGGTCTAGACCCTTGCTGTTATATGTAGTATGCTAGTTGTCTCTGTGATGCTTACATGAAAGACCAAGAGGTGGCTCTTGGCACTTGTTTGTAAGACCTTGGTTTTGGACCCTGGCTCGACAAGGAAAGACCATGATATGGCTCATGGCATGATATTAATTGTAAGACTATGGTTGACATATATCACTCTATATTCTATGTATGGTATGTGGTATTTTGGGGAACTCACTAAGATTTACTCTTATGGATTCATGTTTATGGTTTCATATACTTCCGGTTCCCAAGGGAAAGGCCCATCATGACTACACATCATCCCCTAGTGTTTTCCTCATTGGCTATCTATGAAATTTTACTCTAATGTTTTAAAAGTATATGTACTTTGTTTGGTTTTGGAACAGCTCGTTTTTATGGTTTCATTGATTTAAGAATGAAAATTTTACTATGAATTTTTGGGAAGTTACAAGTCGGTATCAGTGCCTTAGTTTGAGGGATTCAAGTATGTTGCCGGGTGTATTTGAACTTAAACTGAGGAATTGGTAAATTGTTTGAAAGAAAATAAAGAAAACAACTCAATCGGCCGAGGTCAAGTAAGTATTTCCCAAAATACCTATACATGTGATATGCTATTGTTTTTATAAGAGTATATGAGAATTGCATGCTAGATTAGGGTTGAGGATCTACTCAGGATCTGATCCCTGATTGATTGAGCTTGTCGAACTACATGCTACTCTGGATTTTGGATGTTATATAGGATGGCTTGATTAGGTAAGGCACTAGATGGGGCTACTCGATGCTCGAATGTTGCTTGCTTTCTGCTTCTAGAAACGCCAATGATGTCAACTAACTATTCCGTGAATACATTAAGCTACATGTTGCAGGGATCGGATGATTTTAGAAGGTTAGGTTTAACTCTATTGTGCAACTCTTATTTGAGTCCAACCATTGTAGGGTGAGACCTAGCAGTCAAAGAATTGTCAAGTGTTTGTGGTATGTAAATGTATTCTTGGGTTACTTAGAAGGTATTAGAGGGGGTCTCTTCTATAGTTGATGGCGGAGAGCAGTGAGGAGGGAATCCTAGGAGAGCCTAGGAAGTGCTTTAGTGTGATTGGTGTACTAATTAGCGGAGTTTGGTAATGCCAATTTGAGAAGATAACTAAGAGGATTTGGGATGATTATTGAGTAAAGTATGGATGGGTATGGAATGTAGTATTGGGCCCGTACTACTAAAAGCACAGGATTTGTACTCGAATCAACAATAGTCACGAAGATTCTAGGAAGCCTATAGAATGATGATTCTTTGGGTGTGTTTTGATCATTGTATGGTTGCTTTTTAGAATGGTGATGACATGTGGTGGAGTAGGAGGTAGAGGATCAGGTTCTAGTTCGGGCGTTGATACTGAACCAATTGATGAGGGATTACGCAAGTTCATCACGTCGAAGATTACACTAGGTATCCTTGATGCGACCCCGATAATGTTCAGGACAATCAAGGAAGGGATTACAATGATAATGGAGGAGCTCCTTCAGGCCTATCGAGCCAAGATGTCTATCGGGCAGTACATAGGTTGTACTATCACGTTCAAGGATTTCCACGGCTGTAGGGCACCAGAGTTCTTCGGGATGAAAGAGCCTATTAATGACACATGGTGGATTGCGGACATGGAGTGTGCCCAAATGATGAACTTTTGCCATGAGGGGTCTAAAGTGACATTCGTTGCAGGGTGTTTGAGGGAGCGAGCTCGAGATTGGTGGGAGGAGGTTATATATGCTCTGGGAGCACCGACTATTGACGCTATGACTTGCTCTAATTATGTGAATAGATTTCGAGCAGAGTTTGCACCTATTGTCAATGTGAAACAGCTAGCAAGGGATTTTTAGGAGCTATACCAGACGATTGAGACTATGGTGGAGATCGCCGCCAAGTTTAGGAAGAGAGCTTTGTTTGTCTTATAGTATGCCACAAACTAGGAGATAAAGACTCGATACCACGACATGCTGAGGGTAGAGATCATGGATTTTGTTAGCTTTTCAGCTTTTCAGACATTAGAGGACTTGATAGCTAGAGCCTGAGTGCAGGAGATTAACTTGGAGCACCTCTCAAAGAGGTAGGAAAATTAGGTGCATGCAGCTGAGGATTTAGTGCAAAAGCCTAATTATTTTGATTCACGAGCTTGACGCCAGCAGGGTCGGGGCCATTACGGCCAATGCAAGAAGCAGCATGATGGGGTGTGTTAATCTAGGGATATGAATTCTTACAAGTGTGGCCAGATTCGTCATGTCAGTAGGGATTACCCTTAGGGATCAAGTCTGATATGTTTCCACTGCACCCAAGTGGTCCATAAGAAGGCCGACTACCCAGGATTGACAGGGAGCAATGCGGACACCAGCACCAACCACTATGAGGATTACTAATGCATGTTATGGCATAGTGGTGGCTCCCGTAGTTAGGATTGACAGGGAGCAATGCGGACAAGGAGATTCGAGTTCCATCAGTTGACGTCACCTGTATGTATTGTATTTACTTCCTTCATGCTCTTGTTATCATTTATTCTTATGATTATGTGGTTGCGCATCTGACATGCTATCTTTGTTTTAGTTAACACTGTACTAAGAATTTAGGATTTTCTTGTGATGGTCTAGTTAGTCTATTTCAAGAATCTTCATATACCATTTTGCATACAGTGATCCGTGCTTAGAGGGTATTTCGGTAAGTCGGTTTACAACTTCGATGTGGGATACATCGACCAATGAAAGAGCAAGCCTTAAGAGGAGGAAGACTAATTGTTCTGCTTGGAGAACTAGCAGGCGATTTGATTTTTGGTGGTTTCATCAAGGAGTTTGATGAGGCTACAATGTGAACAAGTCGAATTTAAATGCAGGACTCATAGGGATCTTCCTTAGTTGCGATGCAAGGAAGGATTAGTCTAATCGCGGGTGTAAGATCAGTTTTTTTTAATTCATACCTTTATGAGGATTGTCTGCATGTTCTCATAGGAATTGGTCCATAGTAAGTAGGTTGTTGGATTGGTTATCCACCCATTTTGATAGGATTTTCAAGTTTTATCAGTAGAAGGTGCTTGGATATATCTATTTTTCGTTGAGATGTTAGACTGTATTCATCCGGATTCTTGGGATGTGTGTATGCTAGGTCAGTTGGTCATGGAATTTTAGTTCTTGCAAACTCAAGCTGATGACAATACGAGTAATGAAATTATAGTTGGCTTGGAAATCTAATTGGGTATGAGGTTGAGAGGGTATAGACGATTCTAAGTGGGGGAGAACCGCTTAGGATTAATGGAATATTTCCATTGTGGGTCAACTCGGAATGGCATGCTAAGAGCAAGTGGGTAGCCAGTTCTGAGTATGGAATGAGCCAAAACTTTTTTCAAGGGATTATGTTCATTCAGCAGTTGCAATCTGAGAAGAAAAGGTTGGAAAACAGATTATTTCCTCCAAGGATGTGAAGCATTAGTAGTGATGCATTTTAGGTTTATGGCTAGTCTTAGGTTGAGGGTTGTGTTAGGACCTATCTGCTTGTTCTTATCTGATGAAGGTTTCGTGGTTCAAATCACGACCCAAACGCCTGAAAGGGGTCAGCAGTCTGGAGTTTCGGCTTGTATTTGATTCATGGCTAGGTTTTTCTCGTGGATGGTTAGCAATACCATGGGATGGGACCTGTTTTGGAAAATAGGCGAGGATATCTTTAGTCAAAAAAGACTCTTGGTTGGAGTCTCGTAGTATAGTCATGTAAGGCTATCAGCTACAACAACCGGTTAGAACTTTAATACTTTTAATTGGTGGGTCAGGACGATACTCGGAAAATCGGATAAATCAAAGTCAAAATGATGGTTAGCAGAATGTGAGTGTATGTTGGTTGGCAACAATGGTTGAGACTCTTGTTGGGATTCGCCTTTGTTTTCATATGCAAGGTTTCAGCAGCGATGGATGGTTAGGGATTCTGTTCTTTTTCTAGTTATCGATAAGATTATTCAATTTCAGAAGGGTTTCGTTCAGTTTAGGTTGCACATTGGATTTCTTATGAATGTGTCATAAGAGGGTTCAATCTGCCTAGAAGTTAGATAGGTTTAGGGTTTTAGTTTTCAGATAGAGCAGTTAGGTTTTTCCTTTGTGGGCTGAGGTTAGAGTGGCAAGGTCCATTCCGTTGTCAGGTTAAGTGAATTTTGCTAATATTGGGCTTGATGGCAGTACTAGAGGGCGGTTGTTTATATGAAATGACTTTTCATTCAGAATAGGAGATTTGTATGTTCAGTCAGGGTTGACTAGTATTGTAGAAGAATTAGTAAGGAATGATTTTTAGGACAAAATATACTCTTAAGTGGGGGAGAGTTGTAACACCTTGTTTCGAATGTTTCTTAACTCAAGTATTATGGGTCGTAATTCAATCATATAAAGGCTTTTGTCTTTGAGATAGTAAATTTGGGCCCTACTGAATGTTGATAATATTGGTTATGATGTCTAAGCCCTTAAATTGTATGTTGGACCTAAAGGGGAAGAAAGGGAAAAGTTATAGATCCTGCTTCTTTCATGGATTATTGTTTTAGTTCAGTATGTGATAAGCCAAAGGTAACTAGATAGAGTTATGTGGCATGTCAATACATTTTCGGGTTTGAGCCATATCTAAGGACTCTAACCCCTTGAGGTCTTTATTAGCATCAACCCCCACCCTCCTGAGCATCCAACTCGAAACCCTAGCCATCTTGTGGGGATTTAGAAGCATTTGAGTGTTTTATTATGTATGTTGTGAAGAAGGAAGTCATTGAAGGTGTTCTTGGGGAGTCCAAGGCTCGTAGATCTAGCCTTCACTCTTCTTCAACATCCTCCAGGTGGTATAAAGCTTGAATCTTTCTGGTCCATATGTTAGATCTCTTTGGATTCTTGATTTTCATATCCTTTGGTCCCATAATCTTGAGTCTTGTGAGTATAAGCTACTCCAGACCATGTGGTTGTCATTCCTTGTGATTTATAATATTGAGGAGTCATAAGAATGGGGTATTGTTCGTCTTTATTCATTCATGCAAGAGTTTTTGGATATTAGAAGGTGTTAGGAAGCTAGAGTTTGAATTTGAGCTTTATTTAGCCATGAAATATAAAGTTGGGAACTTTATCACTCTAGACGTTTAATAAGACCAGATATGAGCAATATATGGTTGGTCTTTACGGATTAAGATATAAAAAATGCAAATAGCTTAACAACATAGTGCGAAGGGCATACTCTAAGTACATAGTGCGTACCACTACATAGGGAGTAGATTGGTTATTGTGACATCCCCATTTTCACGGCTAGAAAAGACGGATTTTGTTTATGTTTTATAAAAATCAGAGTACCTCTTTTAATAAAAATGTTGCGAAATTTGTTCCTAGTAAAACATGATAAATACATTATCAAAGTATTTCCGAAGAAAAGTATTTTTATTCATTTTAAACCATTTGGAATGTCATCGTCAATACAAAAACATAAGCATAAACAGAACTTACATTCATTATCACTAGTGATTTATATCTCCTTAATCTCTCAGTGTAATGTGACTTCGTATCAACACCTGTGATATAAATAAACTGAATGGGTCATGTTGGGAAACCTGGTGAGTACATAGGGTTTTCAACCCACAATAAATAAGTTTATTAACTTTATCAAACCAAACAAACCCGACTAACCGTTCCCATTATCCTCACTTTATATCCCTAAAACATCTAACACAAGGTACCTAGTCTAAGGGACTTTCATCGGTGTGACAACACAAGATTCGGGGGTTCCTCGGCAATTCATGTCAAATAAGGCAACCATGTGGGGGATGGAGTACTTCTAGTGAGCACACAGTTCAAAAAAACACCTACAGGTTGCGAGCATGCTATCGTTCCACTAGACTATCTAGAATAGTTTGTGGTCATCATCTACACTCCGCTAGATGATTGGATCATCAATAACATCTATAACGAGGCCTCTCATTATTTTATTTTTGTCACACAGCAACTATTACATCTACCCATGTTTTACCAAACACATTTTGTAGATATAAAATACATATACATTTTAAATCATTTAAAACATGTATAAAATTGTTCATCCAACGTAGATAGCAAGTATACAGACAACATGCACACACACCACGTAATTTATATAAAATACTTCATATCTATGTGTAATCTGAAAGTAACTATGCACTCACTTGGTAAGGTGGTGATTCCGAACTCAGACAACGCTTCACTTCTAAAAAAAATAATTTCCTTTGACGAAACCTAGTATTATTACCACTAGAGTTTAGTCTATTATTCGCCTAGACTAATTAATAGTCTAGCTATTATTACTATTATATAAGCGTTAAACAATACTTATATAACCCATAATAGCCCAAGTACTTATTATAACTTCCTAACAACGTTACTATAATTAAATAAAAACTATATTAAAAACAGCGTAGGCGTAGCTCACTTACAGCGGGTTTTATAGAAAACCGGGCTTTGCTTGGAGCAGGATTCCCGAATAGAAAATATCTTCTTCTTGGAGCCGTCGAGCACTCCAGGGCTTCCGCCTCGTCCTAGGGAGGTTCCCTAGGATTTTCGGGGGGTTTCGGGGCTAGAGAGAGGTTCTTGAGAGAGAGTAAAGAGAAGAAAGAATGGGAAATGTGTGAAGAAAATGAGGGTGGGAGAGGTTCTATTTATAGGGTGAAAATGGTTGAACTTGGGGCCACATCTCACCATCCAGTGGCAAGACTTGGGGAGAAAGAAATGGCCAAGATTGTGTCACATCACTCATTTTCGCATATCACACTTCTGACTTCTAAAATCCATAACTTTCACATACAACCTCCAATTTTTACGTTATTTATATCCACACATAGGTAAAAATACTATCTACAACTTTCGTGTTTACTTTGTTGGCTAATTTTTTACCGATCTTAAATTTAACAGTACGAGGAGATTATATTGTTAAATGCCCGCGTAAAATTCATAGCTTCTACATACGGACTCTGTTTTTGTCTTTTCTTTTACCGTTGAGTTCCTATTAATGAGATCTTCAATTCTCATTTAGGTCGTGTAGGCCAAAAACCGCTCGATCTAAAATTCGAGTTTCGGGCTTTGCACTGCTAAGCCAAATCTTAGAAAATTCATAACTTCCTCATATGAAGTCAGATTTGGGTGTTCTTTTTTTGTGTATGTTATCGGTTTAACGTATACTACAACTTTTGTTTAGATTTCTAAGGCTAAAAAGTTCTCCATCGTAAATTCACTATTTACGTCTCTCGGTGTTGTACCGGGTTTGCCGTAAAACTTCGATGGACCATAACTTCGTTATAACTCGGATTTCAACGTTCTTTATATGTACGAAACCCTTGAGACGTATTATACAACTTTGTTAAGATTATTTATTCTAAATAATATTTTGTCAAAATTTTGTTTTCGACCCTATTATCTCTAAATTGACTAGCCTGGATCTGCGGACGTTACAATTATCTCCCCCTTAGGATGATTACGTCCCGGAATCATCAACGAAACAGGGCTCACATGATGACTCCATACGTTATCTCTTCATCCTAAGTAATAATCGTAACTTTGATATTTCTTCAAACGAATATCTAACTCTAAGACTTCCTAATTGTAGGCGGTGCTCGATCTTGTACTTGCTCCCTATCTCATGCTAAACTCCAAATTATGACCTTCAAGTCACAATCTCGATCCTTACTGGAGACTGCTTTTTCTTCTTAACAAACTTAAGATAAGTTATTTTATTACTAAAATTGACCGATGTGTCATATTCTAATGACTTATCATTGTATGTTCCCACGCTTAGACTTAGGTCTGTTAGAGTCTTCCAGAACAGACTACACATTTCTTTATGTTCTAATCACATCTTACAAGGTAGCATTTCTAGCTACAATCAACTATCATGATACCTCTACCGATCCCTTTGATTATCTTTTATTTCAATCTTCGGACTAAAGTCAGATGCTAAATCAAACTTGGTTCTCTAAATCACGTAACATACTTATCGTAGTCGGACTCAATTCGATATGACCACTAGGGTCGGAATAACAATCATCCTCTTAGTCATTACCGAAATGATGCTAACGATATATTTGAATAAAACGGTATCAATTACTAGCATCTTGGTAACCTTTTGACTTTCCCTGATCCAAGCGTGAGTCATGTGCTTCCGGTAGTATAGGCCTCTACTACCTTTCACACCTACTCATATTCGTCCCAAGTATTGTCTCGCATTTCACCTAAGTCGCCATACAAGAAAATCACATAACAACTTGATACATTAGATAACAAAACGAAGGTTTTATATTATTCCTTGAAACGATTACATAGGTGTTCAATTTTAACCTATACTATGCCTCTAATAGGCTACACCACGTGGTACTATTTACACGACTACTTCATAGATCCTCATTCCTGATCCCTTTCATTTCCATCTCCTTCGGCAAGGATCATATGGAACGCTCTTCCCTTCGGTTTCAGTGGAATGTTTGGTCTTGCTTCCTCTTTCTTCTTCAAGTAATCCTTAGCAACATGCCCTTATTCACGACATTCATAACACACCCTTTTGTTGGCGGTGCACTTGTTGGCGTAATGTCTGGTCTTCCCACACTTGTAGCAAGTCACTTCCTCGCTACATTTCCCGAAGTGCTACTTCTTGCACTTCTCGCACCATTTCACTTTGTTCCTCCTCCGCTAAACTCCTTTGAACCAGACTTGATCTTCTTATTGGGCCTCGTAGACCCCTCAAACTTCCTCTTTTCACCAACCTCAATCTTGTTGCCAGCTCTTCCCTTAATCATACCCTCCACAGACTTGGCAGTCCAGATAGCTGCCTCGAGAGTAGGTGCCTGATACACTGGAACCATGTACTCCCATGGAAGTCCCTTTGTGTACTTGTTGATTTTCATCAGCTCATCCGAAACAAGACGTAAGGTGAACTCCATTTTCTCTTTGAAGTTGTTGGTATATTCATCAATTGACATGCTTCCTTTCTTCAAGGTCAGGAACTGGTTCTTTAGCTCGATCAGGTTTTGGGGTGAGTAGTACTTGCGGTTGAACTGCACCAAAAACTCTACCCATGTTAGTTATAGGGGCTCATTGTAGCTTAGAGTCTTCCCCAGGGTATTCCACCAGTACACGACACCTCCTCGGAATTGACGTACTGCAAAGATGGTCTGTAATTTGCCTCTGCAACCATACATCATGAAAGCTAACTCCAACTCCAAGATCCAATCCATGACTCCAATCAGATCTTCCTTTCTAGTGAAAGTCGATGGCTTGCAAGTCACAAAATCATTGTACTTGCATCCATTCCTCTCGACTCCGTCATACTAGTTGTTTTGTAGAACTATTGGTGGGTTGGATTGACCAACAGTCCACTGTAGTTCCCTCTTTCTGACTGCCCATCATTTAATTCTGGTTGTTCAACTATCATTGTAGGTTCGTCCCTATTTTCATGACACATTTTCCTCATCTCTTCTAGTTGTTCAGCCAACATAGCCTATATCATGGCATGTACTCCAACCATTGTAATTGGCTCAGGAGCATCTGCTACAACAGGTATTTGTTCAATCACTGGTGGTTGATTCCTGTTCCCATTTGCATTCCCGGCTCCACTACGGGTTCTTTCCATTTCAATCTATCTACCAAATCAGTTGTTTGGTGTGCAATGATAAGAATTATGATAGGAAATATTTTATTTACGATCGATGTGTAATTCTCCCTATTTCTCTAAAAATTTATATGCAAGTTCTAATACCGTAATTAAACGTTTAGAAATCTTAACACATAAAGTTTCTAGATCCGGTCGGCAATAGACCATAGATCCCATCATACAAGGTGTATCATAAATCATTTAGCACATAAAAGCATGTTAGGTATATTCCCTAAATTAGCTAGTGCTTGTGTCTATTCAGGTGCTTTACCTAATTTTATTAGACACACTCCTCACAATCCTTACTTAGCATTCTACGTTTAAGTCTAGAAATAAATCCATATTCCTAGTTCGCTTAAAGTAATGCTCTGATACCAACTGTGACATCCCCATTTTTACGGCCAGAAAATATTGATTTTGTTTATGTTTTATAAAAAATAGAGTACCTCTTTTAATAAAAATGTTGCGGAATTTGTTCCCAGTAAAACATGATAAATACGTTATCAAATCATTTCAGAAGAAAAGTATTTTTATTCATTTTAAAACATTTGGAATGTCATCGTCAATACAGAAACATAAGCATAAACAGAGCTTACATTCATTATCACTAGTGATTTATATCTCCTTAATCTCTCAGTGTAATGTGACTTTATATCAACACCTGTGATACAGATAAACTAATGTAACAGCCCGGAATCTCAAGTATTGTTGAAATTATATTTATGGGGTGTTTTAAGGGGGGACTCAGCGAGTTGGAGCCAGACTCGCCGAGTAGGATCGCAGACCTGGTCGCGGGTTCGCGACTGGACTCGACGAGTCAGATAGGGACTCGGCGAGTCTGCGCTGTTTAGCGAAAACCCTAGCCGTTTAGGTTTGGGACGTATATAATG
This sequence comes from Lactuca saligna, assembly GCF_052625555.1. Lineage (NCBI taxonomy): Eukaryota > Viridiplantae > Streptophyta > Magnoliopsida > Asterales > Asteraceae > Lactuca > Lactuca saligna. The sequence goes on along the minus strand of NC_136419.1, from coordinate 195,710,506 downwards.
AACTTATAGGCCGTCATTGTCCGTCTTTAGCCTACTGAGAAGAACCCTAATCGGTTGTGTGCATCTGGAGCAAGGATTAAAGGCCATTGGTGATCTTGAAGAAGTTATTGTGCAAGGAAGAGAAGGGTTTGGCTAAAGGAACAGCAAGGGAATCACATTCTGAGGATTGGAGACACAGAGAGCACATTATCTAGGTAAGGATTCGTGTATACTCTGCTATGGTGATGTATTTAGAGAATTAGGGTTTATGGAACCCTTTTATGGATAGATTGAATGTTACCCTTGTTCTCCAAATGATTGTAACCCTGTATTAGGACCCTTGGAGGTCCAGAATATCCCATGTCTGTGCATTTCGGGAATTGGTGAAGGTTTTGGATTGAAATCCTTATGCCTTAGGTCAACATGTAAATTATAAGTCTTGGGGTGTATCATGAGCACCTAAATGAAGACCTTATGTAATGGACCAGTCGAGGAAGGCCAGACCTATGAATGGTCGGAGCAGTTATGACCTTAGGAAGCAGTTTGCGCGACTGCATGGCATGGACTCGCCGAGTCAGATGAGCAGACTCGGCGAGTAGCTTGAAGAATAACTGGGACTCGTCGAGTTGTTCATCAGACTCGGCGAGTGGAGTCGGGGTGGCCCCGCGATTCTTCCAGGAGTAACTCGTCGGGTCAAGGAGGATACTCGACGAGTAGAAGGGAAACCTTAGAGGATTGGAGGACGACTAGACTCGCCGAGTCGCCAGAGTACTCGCTGAGTCCGGTCGAGTTGACCGTGGACCGTTGACCAGAGTTGACCCATGTGTGATTTCTTAGGGTCAGTTAACGTGGAAGATAAAAGTATTAATAAGAGATATATGATGTTATAGGGAGCTTGTAGCTCGGCGGATCAAGTACGAGGGATTTCAGGAGTTGCTAACTTTCAGTATCCGCGAGGTGAGTCTTCTCACTATACTATACCCGGAAGGGTTTGACTGTGTGACCGGAAGGTCGGACATGATATGTGTTATACGTGCTATAAATGGTAAGATAATTGCTATGCGTGCTATGTATGTTTATATGGGCTGGAAGGCAATATGTTATGTGATCGAAAGTCGAATATGATATATGATATATGTGCTATATGTGGTAAGTTAAATGTATTATGTGTTGTGTATGTGTATGGGCCGGAAGGCAATATGTTATAGGCCGGAAGGCAATATATTACGGGCCGGAAGGCAAATATGTTACGGGCCGGAAGGCAAATATGTTATGGGCCGGAAGGCGATTATGTTATGGGCCGGAAGGCGTTGTGCTGTGGACCGGAAGGTCAGGGCCTGGAAAGGCGTATATGTGTAAGTGGTATACTGGGGAACTCACTAAGCTTCGTGCTTACAGTGTTTTGTGTTATGTTGTTTTCAGGTTCTTTCAGTAACACGGGACGGCACCGGCTCGATTGTACACACCAGAGAAAGAGTTATATGTTGGGGGGGGGGGATCCTGGTTTTCTATTCAAGTGAAAATGAAACTTTGTCTTGTAATTCAATTATGTATGAGATTTTAAACAAGTGTTTTAATATTAAAATGATTATTTTAAACGAAAATTTTGCCTTGAAATTTACGGTGTTTCAAATTGGTATCAGAGCCTTGGTTTGAGGGATTCGGATGCGCCTTCGGGTAAATCTGGACTCAAACTGAGGAAGTAAGAAAAAGTTTTCAAATAAATAGTTTTCTAAAAGTGAATAAGAGTTCAAAGAGAAAGCAAGAAAGAGCAGTGTGTACAATCAGCCAGAGCCCGAACGGTGATTTCCCAAAATACCCTTATTTTTGTGTTATGAGATATTATTGCATGCTAGAGACAGGCTAGGTCTTTCATATGTTAGGACTAGAGTGGCCTGATTTGTGATGCCTTAGCCTAGGACTCGTTGTTATATGTGTTATGTTTTGAGTATGTGATGAGTGAGAGTATCCAGCTAGAACCCATGAGGGGTAGAGTTACAAAGTTCGGTGGTACTTTCGAGGATGAGCTGGGAAGTTGGAGTTATCACAGGGAGGGAGTCCTATGTATTCTTCGATGCTCGAATACTGCTTGCTTTGTGCTTTGTGGAACTCTCGATGATGGGAGTCAGCTACCAAGTGAATATGACGATATTCAGGAGGTAGATGGCTGGCATCATTAGGAACTCTTCAGCAGCTGATAGCAAAGAAGTGGGAGGACGACGGAAGAGCCTAGGGAATAACCCTATCCAGATGAGTGCGCTGGTAGAGTAGAGGATTTCACTGGGGAGCGAGCACGTGCGATGGGATTGGTGAAAGAACGGGACGAGCAGCTACTTAGGAGCTCTGGGATGGTCCGTGTGGAAGGTATGGGTAGATGTGGCAGGTAGTATGGACCCGTACTACTGAAAGCAGAGGACCCATACTTAATACAGGGAGCATTCTGAAGGTCCTAAGGAACAAATTGAGAAGGGATGCTATGGTTCGAGTACCATACATCGGAGCAGATTGAGGAGTGATGCTATGGTTCAGGTACCATACATCGGAGCAGATTGAGGAGTGATGCTATGGTTCGAGTACCATACATCGGAGTAGGTTGAGGAGTGAAGCTATGGTTCGGGTACCATACATCGGAGCAGATTGAGGAGTGATGCTATGGTTCAGGTACCATACATCGGAGCAGATTGAGGAATGATGCTATGGTTCGAGTACCATACATCGGAGCAGGTTGAGGAGTGAAGCTATGGTTCGGGTACCATACATCGGAGCAGGTTGAGGAGTGAAGCTATGGTTCGGGTACCATACACCGGAGCAGATTGAGAAGGGATGTCATGGGATGAGTACCATGGTTCGTAGTGAACGATGCTTGTGATTATCTTATTATCCGGTCATGATCGATGAGGTAGAGATCGGACGCTAGGGGTTTTTAGGCCTGTAGACCCTGCTTGAGTATGGAGAGGCGTCCCTCGAGAGGAAAGGCGAGTTCCTATCAGAATATTTTGGTAAGGAGTTAAAAGAAGAGGAAAATTTCGGTCTGAGTTGAGCAATCAGTCGATAGAGGAGAGGTCATCTTCTAGGTGGGTGGTGCTATTTTTGTTTGTGTGCAAGACACGGGAGGCCTGATGTCTCAGTTTTGGGTTTGGGGGTACACCCTACAGGTCGTATCGGTGATGATTTTCCCCAGAGTATCAGGTGGCATGTGTGCCGCGAGGCAGTGACTTATCGGGAGCAGACAGTCAGTTGGGACTGAGGTAGTCGAGGACCACACCACACCAAATTGAGAATAGTAGGTTGTGTTATAGTGGTAGTAGTGGGGAGTTCAGTTGAGTTTTGCAGTGCAGGGAGTTTTCGTCTATGTTGGGAGTGGGTCCCTGTCTTTGGGACAATTCCTGTGTTAGAACATTGGTTGATGAGTTGAGGTGAGAGGAACGATGATTTTGCAGTGAAGTCTATGAGCCAGGGATGTTATTGAGCAGTTGTGATGCTTGGTGCTAGAGTGGTATGGGATTTGGAACGATTAGAGGCAGTCGTGATGAGAAGTTCTTGGAGAGTTCATCAGAGGTTCAGAGTATAGGGGGAATTATCGGGCGTTGCGTAGCACTTTCCTGGGGCAGGTGCGATTTCGCTGGTGGAAAAATAGTTGTGGGTTGGTTGTGTGCTAGCTGGTAATGGTACGAACCCTAAGTGGGGGAGAACCGGGTGCAGTATGTAAGGAAGCAAAGATTTGTCAGGAGTGGTTATAAGTGAAGTATAGAGACATGCTGTAAGAAATCATGAGACCAGAGGTGTCGGCAATCGAGGAAAAGGGTCAAAGGGAGTTAATGCGGGAAATACTTGAGGAGGAGAATGAATGTATCCATGGCAGGTGATTGGTGTTGTTGCAAGTAGATAGAGAATGATTGGGCGGCCAACTCCCAGGGTCGGTATGCGTATCCTCGTTTGGATTTTGAGCGTCAGGAAAAAGGGGTTTCGGAGGATTATCAGTATATTCGTAGCGTCAGCGTTTTCTCGTATTCCAATCGAGAAATTATATGCACCGAAGTTGTAATGTGGAAAAAAAATGTAGATCTAATTATGGGGTTCAGAGGAAACGTATCATTGTGTTTATATGGTGCTTGGGGCAGGAGATCAGTGGTTGTGGCAGGATCTTGTGGTGTTCTGTTGGAGTACTCTGTGATATCCGGGTATGATATCCTTATTTCGGAGTTACTAGTGAATCCTGAATTGAATCGACGTGTGGCATATCAAGTATCTGTGGATCTAGTGGGATCCCTTCGAGTATGGGCATCCAGGGAGATTATTTGAGAGAGTGGATTTTCGCAAAGATGGGCATTTGTTATGTTGATTGCCTCCAGAGTCTGTGGTGGATATTCGAGCCGTAGTACTCCCTACTCAGAGGGTGTTGTGATACTGCGTGGAGTTGCAGTACTCACTAGATGGCAAGAGAATTTCGATGTTGGAATGTGTTTCGAGCAGTGTATGATGTGGAAGAGTTGGGTTTGAGTAGCACTGGTATTGAGTCTTTGGAGCTTGGATGTTGAGTCGGGGGTCTCCGTCTCTGTCAGGAGATGCGGGGAGATACGCAAGGAATATGCGCAGCAGAAACCAGGGAATTGAGTTGAGACGATCCTCGGTTGGATTGTATTTTTCTCGCATGAAGAAAAGAAGATTTTGTGACTTGTGTGTCACTGGGTTGGGATAGTGGTCACGGGGAGGAAGTTAGTGGGATATTTGGATCATGATATGAGTGACCGTTGGGGGCTCAGCTGTGGAGCCAGAAGCTGACCTGGTGCTCAGTCTCGAAGAGGGATATGAGAAACGAGCTAGAGTTTATCATGATGATGCCTGAGGACACTTTAGAGAGAGGGAGCGATCCAGACGCTCGAAGACATGCTTCGGGCATATGTATTAGATTTCGGAGGAAGCTGTGGCATGTATTTATCCTTGGTTGAGTTGTTCCATAACAACAGCCATCATTAGTGCATTGGTATGCCGCCCTTTGAGTTGTTGCATAGGAGGGGGTATCGGACCCTCATTTGCTGAGGAGAGGTAACGCATGGACCCGAGAGTCCTTGCGAGCAGATCCAGAGCATGTGCGATACATGGAGTAGTGGCAAGGTCGTCAAGCGGATTTCCCTAGGCAAGGGAAGAGAAAGGTATGTTGGGGCTAGTGCAGTATATGTATGCGATTGCAAGAGGAGAACTCGTGAGAGTTGCTCTGAGAGTGAGAATGGGTCTCTCAGTCGTTCCGAAATGGATACAGTGGGCTTTGGATTGGGAATCCGGTGATTCATGGTTTTCTAACCCTTATGGGTCGAGTGATCGTTGAGATTTGGAGCAGAATTGCATCGTGGGTAATTCTCGGTTATAGGGAGTGGTGGGCAGTACAGAGATTGTGCTTCAGTCGACAGAGCAGATTCAGCAGGATAAACAGAGGTTATTGGTCGCCTAGAGCTGACAGAAAAGTTATGCAGATAGACGCCGGTACGAGCCTGAGTTTCAGGTCGGCGACTTCGTACTCCTGAAGGTCTCTCCTTGGAAAGGGGTGATTTGATTCAAGAAGAGGGGCAAGTTGGGACCCCGGTATATTGGACCTTTTTCGTGAGATTGTGAGGGGAAGACGGGTGACCTACCGTTTGGAGTTGGCAACGGAATTGAGATAGATCCATGACACTTTTCATGTGTTGCAATTGAAGAAGTGTTTAGCCGATGAGTCAGCAGTGGTTCCACTGGAGAACATTTAGGTGGATGCGAGCCTGAGTTATGCTGAGAGACCAATGGCCATCAGGGATCGGAAGATCAAGGTTCTGAGGAACAAGGAGGTACCTCTGGTGTTGGTTCAGTGGCAACCCCGGAAGGGATCGGAAATGACTCGGGAGCCGGAACGTGAGATGCGGGAGCAGCATCCGGAACTATTTTCAGAGTGAGACTTCGAGGGCGAAGTCTGATTCTAGTGGGGGAGAATTGTAACAGCCCGGAATCTCAAGTATTGTTGAAATTATATTTATGGGGTGTTTTAAGGGGGGACTCGGCGTGTTGGAGCCAGACTCGCCGAGTAGGATCGCAGACCTGGTCGCGGGTTCGCGACTGGACTCGACGAGTCAGATAGGGACTCGGCGAGTCTGCGCTGTTTAGCGAAAACCCTAGCCGTTTAGGTTTGGGACGTATATAATGAAATTATAGGCCGTCATTGTCCGTCTTTAGCCTACTGAGAAGAACCCTAATCGGTTGTGTGCATCTGGAGCAAGGATTGAAGGCCATTGGTGATCTTGAAGAAGTTATTGTGCAAGGAAGAGAAGGGTTTGGCTAAAGGAACAGCAAGGGAATCACATTCTGAGGATTGGAGACACAGAGAGCACATTATCCAGGTAAGGATTCGTGTATACTCTGCTATGGTGATGTATTTAGAGAATTAGGGTTTATGGAACCCTTTTATGGATAGATTGAATGTTACCCTTGTTCCCCAAACGATTGTAACCCTGTATTAGGACCCTTGGAGGTCCATAATATCCCATGTCTGTGCATTTCGGGAATTGGTGAAGGTTTTGGATTGAAATCCTTATGCCTTAGGTCAACATGTAAATTATAAGTCTTGGGGTGTATCATGAGCACCTAAATGAAGACCTTATGTAATGGACCAGTCGAGGAAGGCCAGACCTATGAATGGTCGGAGCAGTTATGACCTTAGGAAGCAGTTTGCGCGACTGCATGGCATGGACTCGCCGAGTCAGATGAGCAGACTCGGCGAGTAGCTTGAAGAATAACTGGGACTCGTCGAGTTGTTCATCAGACTCGGCGAGTGGAGTCGGGGTGGCCCCGCGATTCTTCCAGGAGTAACTCGTCGGGTCAAGGAGGATACTCGACGAGTAGAAGGGAAACCTTAGAGGATTGGAGGACGACTAGACTCGCCGAGTCGCTAGAGTACTCGCCGAGTCCGGTCGAGTTGACCGTGGACCGTTGACCAGAGTTGACCCATGTGTGATTTCTTAGGGTCAGTTAACGTGGAAGATAAAAGTATTAATAAGAGATATATGATGTTGTAGGGAGCTTGTAGCTCGGCGGATCAAGTACGAGGGATTTCAGGAGTTGCTAACTTTCAGTATCCGCGAGGTGAGTCTTCTCACTATACTGTACCCGGAAGGGTTTGACTGTGTGACCGGAAGGTCGGACATGATATGTGTTATACGTGCTATAAATGGTAAGATAATTGCTATGCGTGCTATGCATGTTTATATGGGCCGGAAGGCAATATGTTATGTGATCGAAAGTCGAATATGATATATGATATATGTGCTATATGTGGTAAGTTAAATGTATTATGTGCTGTGTATGTGTATGGGCCGGAAGGCAATATGTTATGGGCCGGAAGGCAATATGTTACGGGCTGGAAGGAAAATATGTTACGGGCCGGAAGGCAAATATGTTATGGGCCGGAAGGCGATTATGTTATGGGCCGGAAGGCGTTGTGCTGTGGACCGGAAGGTCAGGGCCTGGAAAGGCGTATATGTGTAAGTGGTATACTGGGGAACTCACTAAGCTTCGTGCTTATAGTGTTTTGTGTTATGTTGTTTTCAGGTTCTTTCTGTAACACGGGACGGCACCGGCTCGATTGTACACACCAGAGAAAGAGTTATATGTTGGGGGGATCCTGGTTATCTATTCAAGTGAAAATGAAACTTTGTCTTGTAATTCAATTATGTATGAGATTTTAAACAAGTGTTTTAATATTAAAATGATTATTTTAAACGAAAATTTTGCCTTGAAATTTACGGTGTTTCAACTAATTAGGTCAGGTTCGGAAACTTGGTGAGTACATAGGGTTTTCAACCCACAATAAATAAGTTTATTAACTTTATCAAACAAAACAAACCCGATTACCCATTCCCGTTATCCTCACTTTACGTCCCTAAAACATCTAACACAAGGGACCTAGTCTAAGGGACTTTCATCGGTGTGACAACACATGCTTCGGGGGTTCCTCGACAATTCATGTCAAATAAGTCAACCATGTGGGGGATGGAGTACTTCTGGTGAGCAAACAGTTCAAATAAACACCTACAGGTTGCGAGTCTGCTATTGTTCCACTTGACTGTCTAGAATAGTCCGTGGTCGTCATCTATACTCCGCTAGATGATTGGATCATCAATAACATCTATAACGAGGCTTTTCATTATTTTATTTTGTCACACAACAACTATTACATCTACCCATGTTTTACCAAACACATTTTGTAGATATAAAATACATATACAGTTTAAATCATTTAAAACATGTATAAAATTGTTAATCCAGCATAGATAGCAAGTATACAGATAACATGCACACACAACACATAATTTATAGAAAATACTTCATATCTATGTGTAAGCTGAAAGTAACTATGCACTCACTTGGTAACGTGGTGATTCCAAACTCAGACAGCTCTTCGCTTCTAAAAAAAAAAAATTCCTTTGACGAAACCTAGTATTATTACCACTAGAGTTTAGTCTATTATTCGCCTAGACCAATAATAGTCTAGCAATTATTACTATTATATAAGCGTTAAACAATACTTATATAACCCATAATAATAGCCCAAGTACTTATTATAAGTTCCTAATAACGTTACTATATTTAAATAAAAGCTATATTAAAAATAGCGTAGGCGTAGCTCACTTACAGCGGGTTTTATAGAAAACCGGGCTTTGCTTGGAGCAGTATTCCCGAACAGAAAATCTCTTCTTCTCGAAGCCGTCGAGCACTCCAGGGCTTCCGCCTCGTGCTAGGGAGGTTCCCTGGGATTTTCGGGGGGTTTCGGGGCTAGAGAGAGGTTCTAGAGAGAGAGTAAAGAGAAGAAAGAATGGCAAAGGTGTGAAGAAAATGAGGGTGGGAGAGATTCTATTTATAGGGTGAAAATGGATAAACTTGGTGCCACATCTCACCATCTAGTGGCAAGACTTTGGGACAAAGAAATGGTCAAGATTGTGTCACATCACTCATTTTCGCACATCACACTTCAGACTTCTTAAATCCATAACTTTCACATACGACCTCTGGTTTTTATGATCTTTATATCCACACATAGGTAAAAATATGATCTACAACTTTCGTTTTTTCTCCGTCGGCTAATTCTCGACCGATCTTAAATTTTACAGTACGAGGAGATTATACTGCAAAATGTTCGCGTAAAATACATAGCTTCTACATACGGACTTTGTTTTCGTCATTCTTTTTACCGTTGAGTTCCTACTAATGAGATCTTCAATTCTCATTTAGGTCACGTAGGCCAAAAACTGCTCGATCTAAAATTCGAGTTTCGGATTGTGCACTGCTAATCCAAATCTTAGAAAATTCATAACTTCCGCATACGAATTCAGATTTGGGCGTTCTTTTTTTTTTGTATGTTCTAGGTTTAACGTATACAACAAATTTTGTTTAGATTTCTAAGGCTAAAATGTCGTCCATCATAAATTCACTATTTACGTCTCCCGGTGTCGTGCCGGTTTTGCCATAAAACTTCGACGGACCATAACTTCTTCGTTATAACTAGGATTTCAACGTTCTTTATATGTACAAAACACTTTAGACATATTCTACAACTTGGTTAAGATTATTTATTCTAAATAATATTTTGTCAAAAATTCGTTTTCGACCCCTATTATCTCTAAATTGACTAGCCCGGATCTACGAGCGTTACAGTTATGCAGGGCGTAAGTCAACTAGGCGTTGACCTTTGAATTTTTGGCCAGTTCGACCTTTGGTCTACTATGAGGGATTGAGGACTTAGAAAGGAAAAATAGTCTTTTGCCCAATTGGGGATTCATCTTAATATTTGGACCTGTTAACTGGGTTATTACCTTAATTGCTAATTATGATTTGGTTTTTGATATGCTTAGTGGGAGAGACTTCAGCACATGCAGCTCGTGTGTGAGATCTATATGTTTGTCGATCGAGGTGAAGCTCCTCACTGTACTCATGTGTTGAAGGCGCCAATGTAGGCACACTGGATTATGTTATGTAGGAAGACCAGGTGATAGCCCATAACAATTGTATGAAAAACCTAGATATGGCTCCCCGTAAACTGTATGCAAGAGCAATGTCTAGACCCTGGTCGTTATATGTAGTATGCTAGTTGTATTTGTGATGCTTGCATGGAAGACCATGAGGTGGCTCTTGGAACTTGTTTGTAAGACCTGGGCTTTGGCCTCCAACTTGGCAAGGAAAGACCTTGATATAGCTCATGGCATAATAGTAATTGCAATACTATGGTTAACACATAACACTCTATATTCTATGCATGGTATGTGGTATTTTGGGGAATTTACTAAGCTTTGTGCTTAAAATTTCAGGTTTATGATTTCAGGTATTTACGGTTCCAAAGGGAAGGGGGCACGACATGACTGTACAACATCCCCCAGAGTTTTTAACATTGGATATCTATGAATTTTTACTCTAATGTTTAAATGATATATTCACTTTGTTTGATTTTGGAACAACTAGTATGTATGGGTTCATTGTTTTAAAAATGAAAATTTTACTATGAATTTTTAGGCCTCTACATGTTTAAAGTGGGAATTCCAAACAGTATACTTTGTATACCAAACATACCCTAACTCTGATATGATCTTACCTAGTTGCTCCTTACTTGATAGATCTTAATGTACACATTAGGGTTGTTGAGGAATATTGACTATTGAATTAGACATAAAATATATTAGATTAAGTGTTAGTGATAATTAAACATAGGTCCCATCAACGGAAAAGCAAAGTTATGAAACGAAGCACTGCCCGACTTTCTGCTCATCCACTTTATCAAGTTAGTGCATAGTTAGTTTCATCTTACACATAGATATAAAGCATCTAGAAGATTAAATGCACTATGTGTCTATTATCAGCATTAGTTGGTATTTGTGTTAAATAATATGATTTTACTAGCTTTAATTGTATATGTATTTCCATATTTATAGTATATTGGGTAGCGATGGGTGATGAAAGATGAAATGATGAGATGATGATGAGAAGCCTTGATTTTTGATGAACCCGTCATCTAGCAGAGTATAGATGATGACCATAGATAATTCTACACATTCCATTGGAAGTTGGCATACTCGTAACCTATAGGTGTTAACTATTTATTCATTTGATGTACTCTGTAACGCCCGTAGATCCGGGCTAGTCAATTTAGAGGTAATACGGGTCGAAACTGAATTTTCGACAAAATATTATTTAGAATAAATAATCTTAACCAAGTTGAAGAATATGTCACAAGGTTTCCGTACATATAAAGACCGTTAAAATCGGAGTTATAATGAAGAAGTTATGACCCGTCGAAGTTTCGCGATGGAATTGGCACGGCACTGGGAAGCGTAAATAGTGATTTTACGATGGAGGAATTTTTAGCCTTAGTGATCTAAACGAAAGTCGTATAGTATGTTAAACTGAGAAAATCCATAAAAAGATTGCCCAAATCTGACTACGTATGAAGAAGTTATGATTTTTCTAAGATTCGGTTTAGCTAGTACACAGCCCGAAACTCGAATTTTAGTTCGAGCAGTTTTTGGCTTACATGACTTAAATGAGAGTTGAAGATCTCATTCATAGGAACTTAACAGTAAAAAGACAGACGAAAACAGATTCCATATGAAGGAGTTACAAATTCTCCGCGGTCATCTAACAGTCTAAACGCCTCGTACTATTAAATTTAAGATCAGTCAAGAATTAGCCAACAGAGTCAAAATGAAAATTGTAGATATTATTTTTACCTACGCGTGGATATAAAGAACGTCAAAAACGGAGGTCGTATGTGAAAGTTACGGATATTAGAAGTCGGAAGTGTGCAGTGCGAAAATGGGTGATGTGGCACAATCTTGGCCATTGCATTCACCCCAAGTCTTGCCACTAGATGGTGACATGTGGCACCAAGTTCAGCCATTTTCACTCTATAAATAGAACCTCTCCCACCCTCATTTTCTTCACACCTTTCTCATTCTTTCTTCTCTTTACTCTCTCTTTAGAACCTCTCTCTAGCCCCGAAACCCCCCGAAAAGCCTAGGGAACCTCCCTAGCACAAGGCGGAAGCCCCTGAGTGCTTGACGGCTCCAAGAAGAAGAGCTTTTCCGCATGGGAATGCTGCCCCAAGCAAAGCCTGGTTTTCTATAAAACCCGCTGTAACTGAGCTACGCCTACGCTATTTTTAATATAGTTTTTATTTAATTATATTAACGTTATTAAGAACATATAATAAGTAATTGGGTTGTTATTATGGGTTATATAAGTATTATTTAACGGTTATATAATAGTAATAATAGCTAGACTATTAATTAGTCTCGGTGAATAATAGACTAAACTCTAGTGGTAATAATACTAGGTTTCGTCGAAGGAAATTATTTTTTTTCAAGAAGTGAAGCGTTGTCTGAGTTCGGAATCACCACCTTTTCAAGTGAGTGCATAGTTACTTTCATCTTACACATAGATATGAAGTATATTATATAAACTACGTGCTATGTGTGCATATTATCTATATACTTGCTGTCTATGTTGGATGAACGTTTTTATACATGTTTTAGATGATTTAAATTGTATACGTATTTTATATACACGAATATGTTGGATATGATACGGGTAGATGAATGATGAGAGATAAAAGATGATGTGACTAAACATTGGCAGTTATATACTTAGTGCCTAACTAATAAACATCGGCAGCTATGGACTTAGTGCCTATTGGACAAACACCGGTAGCTATGGATTTAGTACCTGTTAAAGAATTGGTAGCTATGGACCTAGTACCTATTAGATAAACATTGGTAGCTATGGATTTAGTACCCGATGAATAGACTATAGCAGCTATGAAATTAGTGTTTTATGAACGAACATTAGCAACTATGGATTTAGTGCCAGTCCTATAACCCTGGAAGTAAGGGACTTCGGAATAAACGAATGCAGAATAGATGACTCTTAGGATAAATCCTTAAGAGTAAAGAAGATAATGGGGATGGGTAATTGGGTTGACTGTTTGATTGTTTAAACATAATAATTATATTATTGTGGGTTGAAAACCCTATGTACTCACCAGGTTTCCCAACCTGACCCACTCAGTTTATTTATATCACAGGTGTTGATATGAAGTCACATTACACTGAGAGATTAAAGATATGTAGATCACTAGCGTAAATAAATGTAAGTTCTGTTTATGCTTATGTTCCTGTATTGACGATGACATCCCAAACGTTTTAAAATGAATAAAATACGTTTCTTCGAAAATGTTTTAATAACGTATTTATCGTGTTTTTCTGGGAACGAATTCCGCAACATTTTTATTAAAAGAAGAACTCTGATTTTTATAAAGCATAAAAAAAATCGGTCTTTTCTAGCCATGAAAATGGGGATGTCACAATTGGTATCAAAGCGGTGGTTTAAGCGAACTAGGAATATGGATTTATTTCTAGACTTAAACTTAGAATGCTAAGCGATGATTGTGAGGTGTGAGCACTAGCTTAATTTAGGAATGATGCCTAAATTGCTTTTATGTGCTAAATGATTTGTTATGCTATAGTTTGATCGGATCTATGGTCTGTTGCCGACCGGATCTGGAAACCTTATGTGTTTAGGATTCTAAACATACGAATACGATATTAGAACTAGCATATAAACGTTTCGGAGTGATAAGGATGATTTAAACGTCAATCCTAAATAAAGATCTAGATTCACCTTATTCGGTGTATAGATCAAGATGGAAAGGACCTGTAGTGGAAACGTAAACGCAAATGGAAATAGGAACCAACCCCCTCAACCCCCAGTGGTTCAGCAAATACCTGTTGTAGAAGAAGTTGCACCTGAGCCAGTCACCATGGCTGGAGTTCAAGCTATGATTCGGGCTATGATAGCTGAACAAAGGGAAGAAATGAGATAGATGTTCCACGAAAATAGGGACGAACCTACCATACATGTTGAGTCGACCGAGCCAATTCCCGAACAATCTGAGGAAGGGAACTACAGCCGCCAAGCGAGTCAAGTGGGGACTCAAGGCGAATGAAGGGAAGGCCCGAAGGGGAGAAACGACAAGGATGGGCGAATGTACAAGAATTTCCTGGGTGCGAAACCACCGAGTCTCTCAGGAAGCCCGAAGCCGGTTGAGATTATGAATTGGATCTCCGAGATGGAGATGGTGTTTGAGAGCTGCGACTATACCGAGAAACAGAAAACCGTCTTCGCTGTAAGACAACTAAAAACTGGAGTCTTGAGCTGGTGGAAGCTATTAGCAGATACGATACCACGAGGAGAAGCCTTTAGGATGTCATGGGAAGAGTTCTTGGAACAGTTGAAATGCAGTACTGCTCGGAGATAGATCTAATAGACCTAAACAACGAGTTTCAGAACCTAAAGAAAGGGAAGATGAGTGTTGATGAGTATGCCACCGCATTCACCAAGAGGATGAATCTATTCCCCTACTTGGTGCCTACTGGACTCTCCAAGATTGATAGGTTTGCTAACGGATTACCCACAGACTTTGGCCCAATGGTCAAAATGGCAACTACCTTGAAAACAGAAGTTAGGGCAGCTAAGAACGTAGAGGCCCTGATAAGATAAAAAGGTCTAGAAAAAGATAAGGTAGGAGAGAAGCTAAAGTTTGAAGGACCTTCAAGGTTCAACAAGGAAACCAAATTCTCAAAGCTTGGAGGAGGAAATGGAGGTGAAGCGAGATGGTGTGATAAATGCAAGAAGAAGCATTGTGGGAAGTGCAACAAAGAAGTGACTTGTTACAAGTGTGGAAGGACTGGTCACTATTCCAGGGATTGCACACATAATGATAAAGTATGCTATGGATGTGGAGGCAAGGGGAACATTCCTACAGACTGCCAGAGGAAAAATAAAGCAGCAAGACCCGAAACGCCACCAAGGCCAAGGGCATTCCACATGATCCTCGACGAAGCGGAAAATAACGCGAGAAACCAAGGATACGGAATCTATACCCGCAGATCAAGTTACAAGGTAGCCTAATAGATAAAACCACATGATGTAGCCTCTTAGAGGCATAGTCTAGGGTGAACTTGAACACCTATGTGATAGTTTCCAGAAATAATAAAGCCCTTGTTTTGTTATCTGATGTGTTAAACTGTTATGTGATTTTTCCTATATGGTGACTTGGAAAACTGCGAGACAATACTTAGGACGAGTGTGAGTAGGTGTGAAAGGTAGTAGATGCATATACTACCGGAAGCACATGACTTACGCTTGGATCAGGGAAAGTCACAAGGTTACCAAGAAGCCAATAATTGAGTATGTTTTATTCAAGCATGTAGTTACCATCGTTTTGGTAATGACTAAGAAGATTGTTGTTATTCTAACCCTAGTGGTCATATCAAATTGAGTCCGAATACGATGAGTATGTTACGTGGTTCAGAGAACCAAGTTCGATGTAGCATCTAACTTAAACCAAAAGATTGAAATGAAAGCTAACCCAGGGCGATCAGTAGAAGTATCACGATGATTGTTAAAGAAGTTGGTGTTGGGTTTTGAGCAATCTAACACCTCCTAAGTGTGCATGCAACCCTAATAAACCTTGGATCTATGTTTGTATAAATACATGCAAAATAATAATTTTCCAAGGTTCATAACCTATCTAACATGGCATGGGGTACTTTTAAACATAAAAGAGTTAGATGAGATTACATACCTTTTTGATGAGTTTGATTCTTAAGGAGTTTGAGGGCCAAGCACCAATAGTGTGAATGCCTCAAATGGAATCACAAATCACCACAAACTCTTGGAAAACTTTGAGAGAGTGTACACACACTACAATTTTCGGCCACACACAAACACACACACTAGTGGCTATTTCATGCAACATAAGCATGCTTATATAGTGTACATGGTTAGGGTGAAACCCTAATAACCCATGACCTTTCCTTTTCCAAGGATCCATGGGTTAAAAGCTCCATGGATCATCCATGGACTTCCATACAAGCCTAGCCCATTAACAAATGGGTGTTAGTCCACACCATATAAAATCAATTGCCCACAATCTAATTAGTCTTCCTTTTAATCTCTAAATTAATTCATAATTAATTTAAGACTAAGACTAATTAAATAACATGACTTCATATTAATATATTATAACTTATAATATATTAATAATAATATGTGTATAACTCTCATAAAATTATCCATAAATAGTTTGGATGAAATGCAACCCTAATGGACCATGTCGGTCGGGTCAAGTGTATACCAAATAAGTTATGGACTTAGACACCTTATCCAACAGACTCCCACTTGGATAAGTCTAATAACTGTATTTGCCTATTACTTTAGGAACCAACCAGCAATCGTAGCTCTCGAAAACTCTGTTGAACTATGAAGCGCCATTTTAAGATAAGTGATCATATAATCCTCTGTTCTCATGATATCAGCTGGACAAACACATGGAACTATGTCTTGCTTATTGTCTGGCAGTTGTTTCTCGATTTCCGATTTGTTTGACAAAGAACTCAACTGAACACATCAATTTAGTTCTGATCGGGCCCGGTACATGGGTCAACACAAAATCATCGAGGGGGCCAGATATCGCTTCTATTTCTAGAAGGAATAGATAAACTTTGACTCATATACTTGTTCTACTACTTGTTGAATTGTACACAAAGGCACGTTTTATAACATCAAGTTACTGATGCGTTTACGTGTAATCAATGCACAACCAACTCATAGGTAACAACTCATATCTCTAGGTTTGAAGATTTATATGATATTACCGTCTCACAATCACTCGAGATAAATTGCATGAAGTGATACAAGTGAGCGTGGGTTTATTCCAATACTCATAACTTATGAGTACTCATGAACGTTGTAGCAACCATTTCCATGTCTAAACACCTTTTGCCATCTACAAACCCAATTCATGACAATCTTGATTCATACCTACTTCCGACGTATGACCGATTGTGGAGGTTTGAATAAATTAATTATTTTGGAAGTCAAAACATGCAAAGCTGAAACAATTGTAAATAATTGACAATGATATCAACTCCTTACTCTTAAATAAATCACAATTTTATTCATCATCGAATGTCGATTACATTTTACAAGTTTCAGAGAATCTATCTAATCTGTAAAACTAATATCATCCCACAGCCCGATGCGCCTCGTATACTGAAAATGCTTAGCCCTCGTCAGTCCCTTTGTAAGGGGATCCGCAGGGTTCTCATCTGACGATATCCTCTTAGCCACGAGGAGTCCTTCTTCTATCTTGTGTCTTATGAAGTGATATTTTCTATTAATGTGTCGGGATCTCCCATGATCTCTCGGTTCTTTAGCTAAAGCAACCGCACTATGGTTGTCACAGAAAATTTCCATAGGCTCCTTAATAGCTGGAACAACTCCAAGATCTCCGATGAAGTTCTTCAGCCATATCGCCTCCTTCGCTGCTTCACTCGCTGCTATATACTCTGATTCACAAGTCGAATCAGCCACCGTCTCCTGCTTGGAACTCTTCCAAGAGATTGCCCCTCCATTTAAGGTAAAGACCCAGCCAGATTGAGAGCAAAAATTATCCCTATCAGTCTGAAAACTAGCATCACTATACCCTAATACTCTCAAGTCATCACTCCCACCAAGGGTAAGGATCCAATCCTTAGTCCTCTGCAGGTACTTGAGAATGTTCTTTACCGCAGTCCAATGAGCTTTACCAGGGTTCCCCTGATTCCTGCTGACCATGCTCAAAGCAAAGGCCACATCAGAGCGGGTACAAGTCATAGCATACATGATCGAGCCAACAACGGAAGCATACGGTAATTGGCTCATCTCAGCTATCTCTGCCTCGGTACTCAGACTCTGAGTCTTACTCAGCTTGGTGTTGCTTTGGATCAGTAAATCTCCATTCTTGGAATTCTGCAAGTTGAACCTTCTCAACACCTTATCCAAGTAGGTACTCTCACTAAGTCCAATTAGTCTTTTACTCCTTTCTCTTAATATCCTTATCCCTAGGATATAGGCAGCTTCCCCTAGGTCCTTCATAGCAAAGCACTTCCCAAGCCAGGACTTAACCTCCTGCAAGGTTAGGATGTCATTTCCTATAAGTGGTATGTCATCCACATACAGTACCAAGAAGCTAACTATACTCCCACTAGCTCTGACATACACGCAAGACTCATCTTCGCTTCTCGAGAAGCCAAACTCTTTGACCTTCTCATCGAAACAAAGATTCTAGCTACGAGATGCTTGTTTTAATCCATAAATGGATTTCTCAAGCTTGCATACTCTATTAGGGTACTCTGCACTGACAAAACCCTCTGGCTGATTCATGTACACATCCTCAGCCAACTTTCCATTAAGAAAAGCGGTTTTAACATCCATTTGCCATATTTCATAATCATGAAATGCAGCAATGGCTAGCATAGCCCTAATAGACTTAATCTTTGCTACCAGCGAGAAGGTTTCATCATAATCAATACCCTGAGTCTGAGTAAAACCCTTCGCAACCAGTCGAGCCTTATAAGTATGCACTTTTCCTTCCATCTCGGTCTTCTTCTTGAAGATCCATTTGCACCCAACTGTTTTATGGCCTGGTACATTGTCAACCAAGTTCCAAACTTGATTGTCATACATGGACTGTATCTCGCTATCCATAGCCTCCTTCCATTTAGCAGACTCCGGGCCTGCCATGGCTTCCTTAACACTGCTAGGTTCATCCAAATGTACCAATGTACTATCACTGATAAATGTATCACCTTCCGTAGTAATATGAAAACCATAATAAAACGCAGGTGTGTTCCTAACCCGTGTGGAACGCCTCGGAGGTACAGACTCGTCAGCTGGATCAACAGGAGTTTCCTCCTCAGGTTGATTGCTAGTGTCTGAGGTTCCTTCACCAATTGATTCTTGAATTTCTTCAAAATCAATTTGCCTCCCACTGTCTCCTTGGCTTATAAATTCTCTCTCACGAAAGACCCCTCTTCTTGCTACAAAGACCACATTCTCACTGGGTCTGTAGAAGAGGTAACCGAAGGATTTCTGTGGGTAGCCGATGAAAATACATCTTTCGCTTCGGGGTTCAAGCTTATCATGAGTTTCACTCCTCATGAAATCTTCGCAACCCCAAATTTTGATGTGATCGATATTGGGAACCTTCCCAGTCCACATCTCATGAGGTGTTTTGGTAACCTTCTTTGTAGGGACTAGATTGAGGATATGGGCGGCAGTCTCTAAGGCATACCCCCAAAAAGAGATTGGTAGCGAAACTCGACTCACCATGGAGAGAACCATGTCTAACAAGTTTCGATTACGCCTCTCAGTTACACCATTTAGCTGTGTTGTCCTGGGAGGAGTCAATTGTGATACAATCCCACACTCCTTAAGATAGTCAAGGAACTCAGTACTAAAATACTCACCACCTCGATTGGATCAAAGAATCTTAATGTTCCTGCCCAATTGATTTTCTACTTCTTGTTTGAATTCCTTAAACCTTTCAAAGGTTTCTGACTTATGTTTGATTAAGTAGACATATCCATATCTACTAAAATCATCAACAAAAGTCACATAATACCGATTAGCATCCCTTGTGGCGGTTTTGAATGGTCCACATACATCAGTATGTATTAGGTCCAACAAATCCTTAACCCTTTCACAAGTTCCAGTGAAGGGTGATTTTGTCATCTTTCCAAGTAGACAAGATTCACAACTATCATCCGATTTAAGGTCGAATGATTCCAACACTCCACTCTTTTGGAGTTGGACTATGCGTTTCTTGTTTACATGTCCAAGACGACAATGCCACAATGATGCTTTATCTAGGTTAGTAAAAGAATCAATATACAACACATTATTTCCTAAGTTGTCTACAATCGACACAGCTTCATACACACCATCACAAGGTAATGATTTAAAATAAAACACATTTTTAAAGAAAGCATTAATACCACCACATTCATTATCAAACGAAAAGGTAAAACCTTGTTTGTACAAAGAATGAAAGGAAATAATATTCCTCGCCATTTCAGACGAGTACACACATTTATTCAAATCTAATTTTAACCCATTATTCAGCAACAAAGTATAAACTCCAATCTTGGAAACAGGTGAAGCCTTCCTATTCCCCATGATCAAGTTTATCTTCCCGTGCTCCACATCCTCACTTCTTCTTAGGCCCTGTAAATCAGAACATATGTGAATACCACATCCTGTATCAAGCACCCAAGAGTTAGAATATGGTGAGTTACTAGACAATATTGTGTAAATACCTGCGTGGGTGAGTTTCACTTTCCCATCCTTCAGATCCTGCAAGTATTTAGAGCAGTTTCACTTCCCGTGCCCCTTGTCCTGGCAATAGTAGCAATCAGGATCCTTGGGAATGGCAGAAGGAGTGGCAAAACTGCTCTTGGTCCTTGATGAGAAGCCTTAAAGAGACTTTCCCTTGGTACCCTTCGAAGGGTGCTTCCTCTTTTTCCCTTTGCCTTGCCCGATAGCCAAAACAGGGGTAGATGTTGGAGTAGGAGTAGTAGAGGTAACAACCGACTTGCCCTTAAGACCGGTTTCAGCGGTCTTCAAGAGTCCTTGAGGCTTGCTAAGGGTAACTTCCTCCTTGTTCATATGATATGTCATACGAAAATGGTCATAACAAGAAGGTAAGGAGTGCAAAATGATGTCAATAGCCAACTCCTCAGGGAAGTTTACAATCAGCTTCAACAAACTGTCCACATACCTTTGCATCTTTTGCATGTGGGCCGTGACAGATTCACCGTCCTTCATGCGTGTTGTTATTATGGAGGAGATTATTTCATACCGCTCTTGACGAGCACTCTGATGGTACCTTTCCATCAGGTCTTGGTGCATCTCAAAAGGGTAGAAGTCCTCATATGACTTTTGGAGCTCAGCTGTCATCGTGGCCATCATGATACATGCCACCTTAGTAGCATCTCTCTCATGAGTCCTGAATTCAGCGATCTCCTCAGGATTAGCAGTAGACTCATCAATTTCTTTTAACTCCTTATCGAGGACATATTCCTTGTCCTCGTAACGAGTAACCATCCTGATGTTCCTTATCCAATCCATGAAGTTGGAACCATCAAAGATGAATCTCCCACAAAGATTATGAGAGAGAAAGAACCAGTTGGGTTAGAGCCCGAATCATTAGTGTTGGAAGACATCTGGAAGAAGAAAGTAAGTTTAGATTAGATATATAGAGCCCTTAATAAGACACCCAAACGTAATATTAAGGCTAGGATCTAATCACAATATATTATACTTAGAAGAGGGATGTCGTAATCTAAGTAATAATATATTTGAAAGGTAGGTGAATGATGATTCACCAATTTCCACCACGAAAACGAAATGATTTATTAGGTTTTAATTGGATTTGAAATTCCTAGATTCTTTTGAGATTCATTGAACTTTTCAATGGCATGTTTCAATCTCGATTGTGCCCTTCAAGTTTTGTGACTGGGATGCCGAGGATCACAAAACAAGGTGTGAATAACCATGCCAATTCACTTGGTACCCTTAATACTATCACCTAATCAATGTGCTAGTTAACCACACACGCTCCATTGATCTATGACAAACATTAAGTCACCCTTCGTGATCCTTACTAGTCCAAGTTAGTGTGTGGGTTAACCACACACGCTCCACCAACGACTTGGTAAGGTACAAAGTGTGAATTCCATGGATTAGCACCATGTTCACATTTTTCCTAAAGTAACTAAGATTGGGAATTAAATAAAAGATTTAGTTACTTTATAATATTCATCATACTTAATGAGAATTTATAAGTCTTTATCTTACCCGTTCGGCTAACGACCCTCCACCAGTCAAGCAAGCGGTGGGTGAGAGTATACACCCATTAAGTCGCCATTTTATAGGCAACAACCTTATACCCACCTTATAGACCGGCTTCGTGAATGAGGCCTACTAACCACTACTAGAAAAAAGCCCTTTAATGACGCGCAAACAATGACACGCGCTGATAAACGATACGCATTTGTGCGTGCCCTAAAAAATAATGTCAGTTTTGCAAAATATGAAGGATAGAGGACACCGCATTTGTGCGTGCCCTAAAATTAGTGTCAGAAAAGAAAAAAAAAGAAAAAGCGAAGGGCACCTTTCATAAAACGTGTGTCATCTAAGAGTGTCGCTTTATAATTTTTTAATGAAACACGCGTTTTAAGCGGGATTTCACCCGCCTATACTGGATCCCAAAAATTAACCCCCCCCCCCCCCCCCCCCGCCTCTTCCGATTAGCAAGAAAAAGCCCTAGGGCGTTGGTCTTCATAGCAGCATCGCACCACCACCCAACCTCCGATCTCGCACCGCCAACTATCTTCGACCATCTTCTCCAACCATTTGGGAGAAGTTGTTTCCAAACGTTTCAACATTTCATTACATTTGACCAGCTTCTAAACCAATTTTCCCTGCCATCTTACGAAGACATCCTATTTTTCTTCTTGAGCGATTCCCCTCTTCTCCTCTAATTACTTTCTCAGCTTCTCCCCTGACTTACAACAAGAAAACCCTAGTTCTTTCCTTTAACTCGTCTTTGCAAAATCAAGCGCATACAACCATCATCTATGAGAGTACGTCTGTTTTCTTCCTCTTACAATCGCTAAGCCCTAACACCGAAAATTGAAAGTCAATTGACCCTCCATTCGAAGAAAAAGGTAAGAATTTTCCTTTATTTATTCCATTCTGTTACTTTGACCTCATATTCTTCTGTTCTTCATCTTTTTTCTTCCAAATTATCAACTCTAGCCCTATACTGTGTTTTCTTTAAATGGAGAACTATTCAATTTAGGGCTTGATTGCAATTTTCTCCACGAAGCCCTTCTTTAGTAGTCAGCTTTTGCATCTTTTTTCTGAAGGACCAATGCCCTTCTTTAGTGATTTCAGGATCCATGTAAGTATCAATGTTGAATTCACCTTTTTCCGATTGCTTTTCCATCTCAATACACAAACTAGTGATTTTTGTTTTCTTGCTGCTTTAGTTCTCTAAATATTCCTCGTGCAAGGGAAGAAACTCTCTCCAGACATTCTATTTTGGGCCCGAATGGAATTCGTGGGCAACACCCAGCTCCTACCTTGAATGTTGCGGTAACTTCATTTTCTTTTTGGATTCATCTAAATGCATAGCATTAGCATCTTACTTTCATTTTTTTTCTTCATATTATTGCATGAAAAATCTACTCAATCATAGCAGTAAATATCATGTCTTTGCATGACATTACTATAATTGGGTGCTACGATGTTATAATAGGAAAAGGAAAGTAACAAATAAATTTAAAAGTACGTTTTTATTTGTTCATGTAACCTTTTTTGATTCAATAACATGGAGTGCTTATACTCTTATATGTATCTCAGGTTCGTTATCCAAGCAATATAGATTTGTCACCATCAGACAGTTCCATGAATTCTTCTCTCAAACTTGGAAGTGGTTCTACTTCTACCAGACAGAATTATGCAGGTAAGCAAGGTGATTGTTTTCAGTTTACATTAAGGTTATCCTTATTGAATCAATATGTTTTCTTGTACGAAAACATCCCTATTTACAGAATCACATGCCTACCCAAGGTCCTGGGGGTGGTCTGCTTTCACAAAACCAGAGGACAGCAATTCCTCAAGTATCTTGGGTTAGTAGTGGTCAAGGTGTAACAGATCTCCCATTCCCAAAAAGGCTGGGAGTTGAGTTTAATGGGAGAGATAGCCCTCAATCTGCTGAGTAACAAATAAGCTTGCAGACAACTAGTGCAGGTATCTTGAGTGGCATAAGACTGTTTTTATACAGTTATAGACAACAAATTAAGTCTTACTTATCATGTCAGATTAATTTTTTTATTTTCAGGTCAAAGTCAAACACGTCAGTATCCAGATAATGTTGTTCGACCTTCTATTGGCATAAGACTGTTTTTATAAGGTTTTTTAGGGCATATTTATTGCCACCCCACCGGTCTTCCATCGAAGAAAAAGGTTGGTAGGTCGGTTCTTTCTATATTGTACATGATGACTTCCTTTCTCTTTACTTTTCTCTTTTAAAATCTACTCCAATCACTCTTTATGCTTTTTTAATTTTACCATGAAATGTTTTGTTGGATGCTGATCGGGGGTTTGAGGGGTACAACTAATTGATCTTTATGATTTTGGAGTTTGTTGGATGAAGGCAATTAAACGAATTACAGGCATGTCTTCCTCTCTTTCTTTATCTCTCTTTCAACTTACTTCTCGCTCCTATGGTAATTCTATCCTTTTGCAGTTCTTGTGCTTTGGTTTTGGGGGTACTCATGCTTTTTCCTTGGGTCCAATAGGAAGCGAATCAGCGTCCATTCTCCGACCACCTCCAATTTCCCTGAGAACGACTTCATCTGCTTGACCGCCTCATGCTTCGCTTGTGCCCTCCGCCTTCCGATGATATCTCCACCTCCTCTTACCTTTAAAGTTGATTCATCCTTTCTTTTCCACGATCTTAAGTTTGGTGTCACCTCTTACTTCGTTTTGTGACCCCTGGTCGCCACCTCCTACTTCCCTTTATCCATATCTATTCGTTTTAGAGTAAATCAAGGACTTTAAAATTTCAATTCAACCAACTCATCTCCAGGCAAAAGAATTCCAAAGTTGAAGCCAATGATCAATGATGTATTTGTCTTGTACAGAGAATGAGGAAAAGAAAAGAGAGGAACGTAATACACATTAACAAGAGAGAAGCTCCAAAGAAAGATAGCATCATACACCCAAATAATTTAATTGGACCAAACATAAGCAAAAGATATCGAAGACACTTTTCACGTGGGAAGCAAGATGTGGTGTCTTCATACCAGGCATGAGGTGGTGAGTTGCTTGATTTTTTACATGGTATATCTCAATCTGTTGTTTCTTTGAATTTGGATGAAATGATAGGTTTCTTTTCCCTGTTCATCTTCTTTCATATTATTCAATTTCGTTTACAGGATAATTATTGAATTTAATTATTTGTTTGTTGTGCGATTAAGCTTCTGGTAGGTTTAGATTTTTAAAAGTTTCTATGATTTTTTTTTTGCTGGCTGGTGGTAGCAGATCCAAGAATGGATTGACATGATGTTTTCCTTTTTAAACAGTTAAGATCAGATATCTTGAAGATGCTAGCTATCCAATAGCTCTAGAGGAGAAGAGACAGCTAACCTTGATTTAATTGCTAGCCTAAGGAGTAAGGGCAACTGCTGGATTACCAACACAAGAAAAGATATTTGCGACTTCATCTTCTTCCAATGAAGATGATGAAGGACCTCTAAGTTAGGTGAAATGATATTGTGACCCTTTTCACTATTATCTAAGCATGCTATTTCTTCTATAATGGTATTTGTGTAACCATAGGTCACACCATCTATTACTCACTCTTAACAGTTTTGGTTTATCATTATGTCCAAAATATATCCATGTTTAGGTATTATATGTAAGCCCTTGTTAATATTGATAACTCAATATCAGAGTACATATAGAACCAAATATCTTGAAAGCGATGTGGTTAGCCATTAGCATAGCGAAACTCAAATAAGAAGTAGCTAATGCTGAATATTGGGAATTGTTATGACAATTAGGGAAACAAGATGCGGTGTAATCAACCAGACAGTTTAAAAGAGTTCTTTTTTCAAATAGGGGATATTGAAAATAGTGAATCTGAGAGGTCCGAAGTGAAAATCCTAACTACAGAACATCCTCATTGCACAATATTATATCAGAAATCAGTACTCTATAACAAAAATTGTTCAGAATTTGGGAGGTTTTATGTCACAGTTTCTTGGCTGTTATAATAAAATTTGAACACCATATAAACAGAATGGTAACCAAGCTTTAGCCTTTAGGTACCATATAAACAGAATGTTAACCAAGCTTTAGGTTGAGCCACAAAGGGAAATTGGTCCATTGTATGACGCGAATGAGAGAGGAAGCAGATGAAGTAGATTTAAGAGATGCAAGAAGATGTTGAAATTCTCCATTGGTTTTCACTTAATTAGGTGGATATTTCAATGTACAATTCCTTGATAATTTTTTTTTTAAAATCCATGATGTAACAGAAAATATTCAAAGTATGATGCGATAATAAACAAATAAATGAAAGTTCTATTGCAATTTATTGCATTTAGCCCTTAATTTCACAATTAATGATACAACCGTACTACTTTATTAATCGTGTATATTATTTCAACATAATTAGCATTAATTTCTTATATTTAATTTTCTTGAATTTGTGCAGGTTGGTTGTAATTTTGAGTGGGAGTTTGATGATCTTCGGGTGAGCCATAATCTTTTTCTTTTTTCATGTTATACTCGAGGTTAATTGCTTTAACATACTTCTTTTTTCAAAAACAGAGGAATATGGAATCTTGTGGCTCTTCAGTAGCATCGTTGAAACAATATTATTATACATTACTTTCAATTTGA
Source organism: Lactuca saligna (assembly GCF_052625555.1). Classification (NCBI taxonomy): domain Eukaryota; kingdom Viridiplantae; phylum Streptophyta; class Magnoliopsida; order Asterales; family Asteraceae; genus Lactuca; species Lactuca saligna. Next base: position 195,684,160 of record NC_136419.1, on the reverse strand, counting down.
TAATCTCTACGATGATGACAAGTTGATGGCTTAGGAATCTGCCTGAAAAGGAGGCGCTGGCAATTTTCATGGGATATGGTGGCTGATAATCGACTTAGTATTGATGCTATAAATCTTTAAGGAGATGGTAGAACAGATTTTTTTTTTTTTTGATGAGTTGAGTTGATTATTTAGTGCATGAAACTTATAATTATGGACGACTTCTATTTGATGGGGGCTCATGCTTCAATAAACACAAAAGTTCAATCTATCCTTCTGGTAATCAAAGCGGTTTGTTTTCCAATACATCAACACATAATCCTTAGGTCCCTATCAAGTCGATTAAAAGTAAGTAAACAACACTTTAAGCCTTTTACATATAGACTGTTATTGTTGTCAAAGTCAAATGTATGGCTACTAATTATACAAATAAAGAAATTACATATACATGAATGCCTACCTTATGTAGCCTCATCGTCAATAATATCCCTAGAAAGCTTCTTTGGTTCTTTTTAAACTAATGTTTTTCCCTTGATACACATTTCAGGATCAGAGTGGGCACATGCACATATTGCATGGTTCAGACCATCATCACTTTAAGCGGAATGTGGGGCTTGATCTATTGGACAACCTTGAAACTTATCACCACCGTGAATCATAAATCAACATCCCAGCCTCAACGGACTGTGGTCGGCCCCTATGGCTGGTCTGATAATTAAGGTCCTGATTAAGAATGGAATAATGGTCGATGAAGGTCAAAGCCCTATTGTTAGTCAAGGAAGCAATTAAAATTTACTTAATAATTATATTCAAAATGACAAAGCAACAACTATTGCAAGTTGATTAGTTTACAATAAAAGATAACTCCACAATAAAAAAACATACTCTATTTATGAGATTTAGATTTACTAATGTACTTTTCTTTTTACCAACAATACCAACATAGTTTCGTTTTTTATCCAAAATAACAATGAAGTTCATTTTATTATCTTACCAAAATCATCTTTTGTGGGCCGTGTTTAGCACGGCCCTTTTAACTTCACTAGTATATATATATATATGACATCGTAACTACTAACTAATGTAATGTGTTTGATTATATGCCAGATCCTGAGACAAGTCCTCCTGAATTGACAAAATATAAATGCTTGCTATGCAAGAGGGATCTTTCATTAACATCAGAAGGTGCAGTATACCAGCCTACAGCACCACCAGCAGTTGCTATTCTTCCTTGTGGCCATACTTTTCATGATCAATGTTTGCAAAAAATCACTCCTCAAGACCAAGCAAAAGATCCGCCTTGCATTCCTTGCGCCATTGGTGAAAATTAGGTCCCATCTCTATTCTCTAACCCTACTTTTTATGGGTCCTTATATAAATATATACATATTAAACGTATAGATAGATGATGATATTTGAGATCAATTGGATGATTTTTGTTCTAATCACATAACTCAAAACTCTGCTAAACTGGTAGAGAACTGACGATATTAAGGTGATTGATACTTTCTTTTTACCTCTTATAGCTAACTTTGGCTAGATCTGGATACTGTACTCCAATGTTTGGATTAACCATAAAAAATCAGACTTAGAATATTTCAAAAAATCGAACTGATTTGGTTGTTTCTTCTTTACTGACGATCTAATAAACGTGAAATTGAAATCCTTATACTTCTAAGTTTGGTACTTGGTAGAAGGCAAAGTTAGTATAAATTACAATACATCTTAAAGATTCTTTGAAGATGTAAATCTATTTCCATATTCTTTTACTCGTGTGCAAGGGCATGAATTCAAGGTTTTAGTACCTTTTGTAAAGTTTCATGTTTGTGATTCTATTGTAACTAAATTTTCTTTCAGGGGATGGCTATGATATTGTATTAAAGAAGGCAAGATGCATTAGCGGCTGTCAAAAGGTATAACAATGTCGAACTTGATGGGAAGCCAATGAATATAGAGATTATGGGATTAAACGTTGTGGCCCCTGTTGCTGGTTTTTCATTTCCAAACAACTCTTTTGGAAACATGAATGGTTTTCCAAGAAGGTATGGTTTTTTCTTGTAATTTGAATCTTTGGTTGCGTTTGGTTGATTTCTTCCTTTTTTTTATTAAAGACGCAGTTCTTTGGCAGATCTTTGCCTTGATACGTAAACCCCCTCCCCCTCTTTTTTTTTTTTTTTTTTAAATTATGTAATAGTTAAGTCCTTATAGTTTTGTGATTATGTCAAAACAGGCCCTTACTGATGGTCTTTCTAAGGTATTTCTTAAACCCTGATATATAACTTGCAATGATTCCTTTATGAAAGGGTAAAATAGTCAAAACAGTAGCCAGTCCTATCACACCACCATTACCAACAAACAGTGCAGAAAGAAGACAAGAATTATGCGAAATTACGGTTTTAGAAAAATTGGAGAACCACTTCCAGATAATATCACTTTGAAGACATCATCGATACTCTTCCCAAGACCGTATTACACTCTTACTTATTAATTTTTATCCTTTTTTATTTGAACATATTCATATTTAAAACTTTTTATTTTTTTCTCAAAAGGTATTTGAAATTGATAACATGAAAGCATGGAAATCTGTTTTGATATTTGCCACTTCATATGCATTGGGGCTTTTCATGATTGCTAAATCCCCATGGTATTTTCTTCCATTAGCTTGGGCATGGACAGAAACTGCAGTTACAGGGGTAAAATTGTAAATAAAGTTACTTTGTTTTTTTCTCTTCATTAAATAATCCTTCAAATACATATTTTTAATATTTTTTGTTGTATTTGTGCTTTCAAGGTCTTTTAGTTGTTTTTCTGGACAAAATGAAGAAGATATAGAGAGATTGGTGCTGATTTGATGCTATTTAAATATGATTAGGCCGTTCAGATATTTTTTTGGACAGACTTGCCCCTATTGCTGGTGGGTTTACCAAAATACCCTCCATAAGATAGTTTTATAAGTGCTTTAAGTCCCTAGTACAATCTACTGCATGTAGATGGACAAATTACCCCTGTTGCTGGTGGGTTACCCAAAAGAATCTGCTTTGCATTATCCTTGATTTAGTATGTTAGTTCAATGTTTTGATGGATTTTAGGTTAAACAGGGATGTATCTTTGACTTACCATTTTATTGAAAATGGAATTATGGGTTTGGTTAAAAGAAAAAATAAATAATAATAACTACATGAAATAATGAACTTTTCAACATGTCTCATTCCATTATAATATCTTTGTGACTTAATGTTTTGGAACTTGATTGCTTACTGATAGTTGTTTGATTCTGGTGTTCTATTTTTTAGAGAAACTGGATGACTAGCTAATCCAAAGGCTTCCATTTACGGATTAGTCGCCTCTTCCTCTTTAAGAAAATTAGGGCTTTCATCAAGAAACCTTCAATTGCAGTTGATGACTCAATATTTAAGGGTCCTAATCAGGTATTTTGTTTTCCTAAAACATGAAAATTTGTAAAGTGAGACTGAGAGCCACTTGGTATAAAAAAATACATCTTTTCTACTGCAGTACCAGAGAGTGTAAAAAACAACTGATCAATTAAACTGTTGTCATTTCCAAGATCCTTGTTCTCCTAAACAGAAAGATTCAACATTTTATAAAATTAAATAATTAATGTAATGTAGTACATATTTGCTAATGATTTATATGAAAGAAGGTAAAGTACCACTTTGAGAAATGGTTCCAAGGCAGTCTATTAGTTCTTCTTTGGTCATTCCAATACCAGTGTCTCTACAATAAGGGTAAAAAAAGGTTTATAAATCTCTTGTAGAGTTGTATTTTATGAGGAAAGATTCAAGAATGAAGAAAAGTAAGTAATCTTATGATATTGTGATTGTCCCTTTTTCTGGATCAGGTTTAATTTGGATTTCAAGCTCACCAGCATCTCCAACTAATGAGGGATCCGTTACACTTAAGAATATCAGCTTATCAAGAGCATCACTTGCATTACTAAAAGAAGGTTTCTTGTTAGAACTTTTGTTTTTAAAAACGATAAAAGATGGAAATCAAGCATGAAACATGTAGACTGTAGAGATGTTTTTACATGTAAATTTATATGTTTTTACATATAAATTTTTATATTGTAAGAAATAGAATTGTAAGACATTAAATTTTATGAAATGGATTATATTTTTTGTATATGATATTTTATTTTATATTGTGAGACATTAAATGCAAATTTAATTTGAAAATTAGTAAATCTATAAAAAATAATTTTTTTTAACATTTAAAATTATGATACGCAAACATGCGTGTCATCTTCATTTATGACATGGCCTTTCTTGACAGAGGCTTTCTTGATACGCATTGCGTGTCATTAACACGCGCGTCGTAAGGTTACGACACCCGAATGCGTATCGTCTTCCTTTATGACAAGGCCTTCCTTGATACGCATTGCGTGTCGTAACCGCGCGTCGTAAATGCGCGTCCTAAATGTGCGTCGTAAATGCGTGTCGTCTCTCTTTATGACAGGGCCTTCCTTGACACGCATTTGCACGTCGTCTGAGCGTTTTACGACGCGCAATGAGCTTCATAAAAGGCCTTTTTCTAGTAGTGAACGGTAAAACGACTTGTTCTTATACATATATATATATATATATATATATATATATATATATATATATATATATATATATATATATATATAATTAACCATTAATGTCATAAATAGTATAAGTGTTGAATTTTAACTTTTAAAATTCTAAGTGTTGGAATTAAAGTTTATTAAAGTGTGTGAAACTTTTCCAAATTCCAAAACTTGAGGACAAGTTTTGTAACTCTTCAAAACTTTTCATTTCATAACTTATGAATTAAAGGTTCATAAAATGAAGACTCTTCATTTTATGTAACTTATGTGTTTTTAATGTGTGTTAAAGAAAAGTGACCTTTGGATATCCATAACTTGAGGACAAATTATGGACTCCATTAAAACACATAAATGATCAAGAATTAATCCTAAATAATTCAACAAATAATTCCTATCAACTTCTAAATTCATAAGAACATGAACATGATTATCAAAGTTTCAAAAATTATATGAACACATACAAAGCATGAAATTTTGATATATGCTATTGTAAATGGATTAGAACAACCATTACACCCACTAAAATAAGTTTTAAAACATCAAAACAGTTTGGGGTAAATTTTCTAGTCCATTTCCAGCAGCAAAAGTCGAAAATCTGCATTCTGAATCTTCTACTCGCCGAGTGCACGAATCTACTCGCCGAGTAGGTTGAACTTTGCCTTGGACTTGTCGAGTCCCCCCATGGAGTCGGTGATTCCATCATGCAGACAGCAAAGATTTCGACTTTTTTCACTATTTTGCATCAAGTATCAAACAAGCAAACCTGGCTCTGATACCACTGTTGGGTTTTGAGCAATCTAACACCTCCTAAGTGTGCATGCAACCCTAATAAACCTTGGATCTATGTTTGTCTAAATACATGCAAAATAATAATTTTCCAATGTTCATAACCTATCTAACATGGCATGGGGTACTTTTAAACATAAAAGAGTTAGATGAGATTACATACCTTTTTGATGAGTTTGATTCTTAAGGAGTTTGAGGGCCAAGCACCAATAGTGTGAATGCCTAAAATGGAATCACAAATCACCACAAACTCTTGGAAAACTTTGAGAGAGTGTACACACACTACAATTTTCGGCCACACACAAACACACACACACTAGTGGCTATTTCATGCAACATAAGCATGCTTATATAGTGTACATGATTAGGGTGAAACCCTAATAACCCATGACCTTTCCTTTTCCAAGGATCCATGGGTTAAAATCTCCATGGATCATCCATGGACTTCCATACAAGCCTAGCCCATTAACAAATGGGTGTTAGCCCACACCATATAAAATCAATAGCCCACAATCTAATTAGTCTTCCTTTTAATCTCTAAATTAATTCATAATTAATTTAAGATTAAGACTAATTCAATAACATGACTTCATATTAATATATTATAACTTATAATATATTAATAATAATATGTGTATAACTCTCATAAAATTATCCATAAATAGTTTGGATGAAATGCAACCCTAATGGACCATGCCGGTCGGGTCAAGTATATACCAAATAAGTTATGGACTTAGACACCTTATCCAACAGTTGGTAGCTAGAAATTCTACATATTAAAATGTGATTGTATCACATTAGAACATGAAGGAAGGTATACTCTTTTTTGGAGTTTAACTCTAAGAGACCTAAGTCTAAAGCGTTGCAACATATGATGATAAGTCATTAGAATATGACACATAGATCCATAGTAGTAATAAAAGAACTTATCTCAAGTTCGTATCCAGTAAGGATCGAGATTGTGACTTGAAGGTCATAATTTGGAGTCTAGCGTGAGGAAGAGAGCAGGTGTACGATCGAGTACCGCATACAGTCAATGAGTCTAAGAGATAGACTTGAAGGAATATAGAAGTTACAATTATTACCTAGGATGAAGACATCACATATGGAGTCATTATACGAGCCCTATTTCGTTGATGATTCCGAGACATAATCATCCTAAAGGGGAGATAATTGTAACGCCCGTAGATCCGGGCTAGTCAATTTAGAGGTAATAGGGGTCGAAAATGAATTTTTGACAAAATATTATTTAGAATAAATAATCTTAACCAAGTTGAAGAATATGTCACAAGGTTTCCGTACATATAAAGAGCGTCAAAATCGGAGTTATAACGAATAAGTTATGACCCGTCGAAGTTTCGCGATGGAACCGGCACGGCACCGAGAAGCATAAATAGTGATTTTACGATGGAGGACTTTTTAGCCTTAGTGATCTAAAAGAAAGTCGTATAATAAGTTAAACCGAGAAAATCCATAAAAAGAACGCCCAAATCTGAATACGTATGAAGAAGTTATGATTTTTCTAAGATTCGGCTTAGCAGTGCACGGCCCGAAACTCGAATTTTAGTTCGAGCGGTTTTTGACTTACGTGACTTAAATGAGAGTTGAAGATCTCATTCATAGGAACTTAACAGTAAAAAGACAGACGAAAACAGAGTCCGTACGAAGGAGTTACGAATTCTTCGCGGTCATCTAACAGTCTAAACGCCTCGTACTGTTAAATTTAAGATCGGTCGAGAATTAGCCGACGGAGTCAAAATGAAAGTTGTAGATATTATTTTTACCTACGCGTGGATATAAAGAACGTCAAAAACGAAGGTCGTATGTGAAAGTTACGGATTTTAGAAGTCGTAAGTGTGTTGTGCGAAAATGGGTGATGTGGCACAATCTTGGCCATTGCTTTCTCCCCAAGTCTTGCCACTAGATGGTGACATGTGGCACCAAGTTCAGCCATTTTCACCCTATAAATAGAACCTCTCCCACCCTCATTTTCTTCACACCTTTCTCATTCTTTCTTCTCTTTACTCTCTCTCTAGAACCTCTCTCTAGCCCCGAAACCCCCCGAAAAGCCTAGGGAACCTCCCTAGCACAAGGCGGAAGCCCCTGAGTGCTTGACGGCTCCGAGAAGAAGAGCTTTTCCGCATGGGAATGCTGCTCCAAGCAAAGCCTGGTTTTCTATAAAACCCGCTATAAGTGAGCTACGCCTACGCTATTTTTAATATAGTTTTTATTTAATTATATTAACGTTATTAAGAACATATAATAAGTAATTGGGTTGTTATTATGGGTTATATAAGTATTATTTAACGGTTATATAATAGTAATAATAGCTAGACTATTAATTAGCCTCGGTGAATAATAGACTAAACTCTAATGGTAATAATACTAGGTTTTGTCGAAGGAAATTATTTTTTTTCAAGAAGTGAAGCGCTGTCTGAGTTCAGAATCAACACCTTTTCAAGTGAGTGCATAGTTACTTTCATCTTACACATAGATATGAAGTATTTTATATAAACTACGTGCTATGTGTGCATATTATCTGTATACTTGCTATCTATGTTGGATGAACGTTTTTATACATGTTTTAGATGATTTAAACTGTATACGTATTTTATATACACGAATATGTTGGGTATGATACAGGTAGATGAATGATGAGAGATAAAAGATGATGTGAGTAGACATTAGCAGCTATAGACTTAGTGCCTAACTAATAAACATCGGCAGCTATGGACTTAGTGCCTATTGAACAAACACCGGTAGCTATGGATTTAGTACCTGTTAAGGAATTGGTAGCTATGGACTTAGTACCTATTAGATAAACACTGGTAGCTATGGATTTAGTACCTGATGAATAGACTATAGCAGCTATGGAATTAGTGCTTTATGAACGAACATTAGCAGCTATGGATTTAGTGCCAGTCCTATAACCCTGGAAGTAAGGGACTTCGAAATAAACGAATGCAGAATAGATGACTCTTAGGATAAATCCTTAAGAGTAAAGAAGATAACGGGGATGGGTAATTGGGTTGATTGTTTGATTGTTTAAACATAATAATTATATTATTGTGGGTTGAAAACCCTATGTACTCACCAGGTTTCCCAACCTGACCCACTCAGTTTATTTATATCACAGTGTTGATATGAAGTCACATTACACTGAGAGATTAAAGAGATGTAGATCACTAGCGTAAATAAATGTAAGTTCTGTTTATGCGTATGTTCCTGTATTGACGATGACATCCCAAACGTTTTAAAATGAATAAAATACGTTTCTTCGAAAATGTTTTAATAACGTATTTATCGTGTTTTTCTGGGAACGAATTCCGCAACATTTTTATTAAAAGAACTCTGATTTTTATAAAGCATAAACAAAATCGGTCTTTTCTGGCCGTGAAAATGGAGATGTCACATACTCTACCTACCCCCTGGTTTCCTTGTTGACATATATTGCTAAAGGAATTCTCCAAGCAATCTTGTCTACCCGTTGTTGTTGATGATCCTTAGGATGGGTCCCTTGAGGTAAGTATTTCAGGATCATTATGTGAGAATAACGGGAATAGGTAATTGGGTAAATTATTTGATGTGAAATATATAATTAAAGAACTAAATTATTATGGGTTGAAAACTCTATTGGTTCACCAGGCTCTCACATATATCGGTATGAAGGCCCAAGGATGTTGAGTGATTAACGAATTTGTAGGTCATGGTATAATAAATTGTTGTAACGTCTGATCATGGTATAATAAATTGTTGTAACGTCTGATCAAACCTGTTTATGCTTATGTATTTGTATTGACGATGACATCCACTGTTTTAAATATAAATTAAATACATTTCTTCGGAAATGCTTTGATAATGATATTATCATGTTTTGGGAATAAATTCTGCAACAAGTTTTATATTCTGGATAATAAGCATAAATAATTTTTTTTAATTGGACGTGAAAAGGGGGATATCACACATCGGTAGCTTGGTTGTGAACTCATTGTTTGAACATTATGCACATACAAACTTAAATATTCATTTATGGAAACTTTTATCAATAATCGAATTTCTGACTTAAAAATCTTTTATTTTGTAAACTTGTGAACTCGTCAACTATTTCAATAGTTCACCTCTCATTTTTACATGCTTTTTCAAGAATCGTCTAGCAAGTGGCACCTAGAGATACATCACTTGTAGAAGCATTACGCATGTGTTATTTATTTTATTTTTTTCGAACGCGTTATTATTTCTTTAAAAGTTGTTCACAACTTATTGTAAATTGTAATATGTTTTAATACTATGGTTGATGTTGTCTTTTAACTTTTGCAATAAGATCCTTTGTACTGTCGTACCCTATGTTTCTACTTTAGCAAGGTATAACAATTGTTGTTGAATCTACTTTTGTTATGTTTGAGCTACATTTTTACCCAAAGTTCCTTGCCTCTTACCAAGGCTCAAGGCTACAAATGATGAACACGGTTAAGTTTGATGTTAATAGCCAAGTATTTGTTGTTGAAAAGTTGAAAATAATATATTTGTCTTGGTCAATGTTTTAAACCTGCTTTTTTAGTTGATCCGATGTGATTACCAAGTTCTAAATCAACTGGTTCAATTGTTGGGTCAACTCGGTTTGAACATCATATATAATATATAATTAAATGCAAGGTCTGCCGTAGGGGAGGTGAAAGTGTTCGATCGCATAGGACAACGTTAAATTATATATAACATTATTGGCATATTTAAACAAATTGTTTTAGTGTAGTTGGTAAAGATGCGCCACTGAGAATCCATAAACCCGATGTCGATTCTTCTTAACCTTCTTTGTTTGTTTTCTAATTATTTTTGTGGCGATATATAGACTCGTATAAAGTAAAACTAATAGGAGCACTTTTTTTGTATAGCTATACATCTAGTCGAATTGGTGAGTGTTAGTCTTCTAGTAGTCTAACATAGTCCGATTCCTATTATGCCTCCTTTGCTTTTTGTTTTATTGTTGTTTTCCATTTTAATATACTCCAATAACATTATTTATAATATTCAGGATTTTTTATAAAAACTAATTTTTAAGAGATCTTTTTTCGCTGTTTGCAAATGACCTAAAATAAATAAGGAACCGCCCTAATTAAATTCAAGGAGTCACTCCAAACAAGTGATCAACAATTCACACAACTAAGCAATAGCCGTTACTTAGACTTTCATAATATTAAATAGTATCATAAAAGGACGAGGCTATGTATAAGGAAGATGGGTCCAACGGGCCACGAAATTTTCTATTTAATCTAAAATTTTATAGAAAAATTTTTGTGACCTATCTTAGATAAAATTTAGGACGTACCTTATCAATAAAATTTTTGAATTTGTATGGAATATTTTCTATGGAAAAATTAGTGAACAATATGATTTTCTATTCTAAACTCGTATCAGTGATTGCATAACAACTATAATGACCTACTCGATGAGTCCACGTCCGGACTCGGCGAGTAGGCGCTGTCCGGACAAAACCCTAGATGAGGGTTTGCACCCTATTTAAACCACTTATTTAGCCTCCCTTTCGTCCCCAATGCTTCCAAAACTCCCCATAGCAAACCCTAGCCCTTTTTTAGAAGAACTAAGGCAATTTTGGTGGATCTTGCTAGTTGTGACCATAAGGAGGAAGGTAAAAGACTTGAGGAAACAAGTAGAGACCAGGGGAACCTAAGTTTGTTCATCTTCCACAGTTCATTGGAGGTATAAAATTGTTACCTTGCTCTTTCATTTGATAAATCCCTTTTAGGGAGATTTAGGGCTTTTATAAGCCATTTTTGGTGACCAACCATGATTGCAAACATGGTTGGGGGTTAAGGCTTCAGAATCCGGTCATTCAGGGAGTCACAAGGCAGTTGGGGGCTGCTTTTGCACCCAAGTAAGGTCACATGCATCATAAGAGCTTATTTTATGTCCTTTTGAGCTCAAAGTCCCATGCATGCACGTAAAGTTTGTAACTTTACGTGCTATAACAATTAAAGGAGCTTAGATCTATCTTTTGGTCAAGAGTTATACGCTGGAAATCAAGAAATGAGACTTGGACATGCTCGACTCGATGAGTCGTTCTTGGGACTCGACGAGTCCGAGGCAAAACTCCCCTTTGCTGATAGGGTTTGAAGGAACCCAGTTGAGCGCTAGAAGGGTTTTTAGAGGGTCCAAGGGAGTGACCCAACGTATTGGACTTAGCCTTAAACCTAGAGTTCATGGGACTCGACGAGTGCAAGAACAGACGCGGCGAGTCCAAGGCAATCTCCTTATAGTTGAAGATGAACTCGACGAGTTGTCCATACAACTCGGCGAATCAAGGATAGGACTTATTTATCAGATTAAGGTAAACTCGGCGAGTTGTTCATACAACTCGTCGAGTCATTATTAAACTCGACAAGTAGAGTCGTGGATAAGGACGGGTAATGAGTTAGGGACTTGATGAGTTTGCGGCCCAACTCGATGAGTCGGGTCAACTGGAAGTTGACTTTGACTTGGACTTGGTTAGGGGTAAAATAGTCATTTTATCCTAAGAGTAGATATCAAGTTCTAACTGAGTGTTTTGTGGGATTATAGCTGGAGGGTTAACAGAGCAGTAGTCAGATAATTGTCGAGCAATTTTCCAGCAGTCAGCCTTACGAGATGAGTTACCTTCCTGTAGCGGTGGGTCTACAGCCACAATGCCGACCCACTAATAGGAGTTATATGTAAGATGATTGTCTTTGTGATATTCATCTAGGCTTGCTGCTACCAGTTATGTTTTATGTGCTAGCATATTACCATATTGTGTGATAGTAGTAGGGGTGAAATAGTCCCTGGCTATCGGTCGATTGGACCGAAGGGGTAGTTTAGTACCCAAATATGTTAGCCAGATTATGATATACGTATGATATTATGTGGTAGTAGTAGGGGTGAAATAGTCACCGGTTATCGGTCGACAGGACCGAAAGGGAGGCCAGCACCCAGATATGCTAGGCAATATCCGGTCGACATGACTGAATGGGAGGCCCGCACCCAGATATTGTTGGAATAGTGTCTAAGGCTGCAACTATATTAGGCAAGTATTTGATCCGATTGTGCATGGTCCTTTTGGGTTGCCTTCACCATAGCAACTTGATGGATGATTTGTTAAGAGAGAGTAAATATTATAAGGAATAATATATGGTTATTTGATTAATATAATTCATAGATTAATTGGAATTAATTTGGTGACTTAAAGAGATTAATTAAATAAGAGGGTATAAACTGTCAATTATTTGATAGTTACAGTTTAGACTATAACTCCTTATCCAAGATAGGATGGACGATTTCTAGGGCTTGGATAACCCAAAATCGTCCATAGGGTTATCAAGGAAAGGATATGGATTAACTTAAAGTCTAAGTTATCCAATTAGGGTTAAAGCTGTAATCCTTAAGGAGTCTACAAGTATAAATAGACCCTAGGGGTGAGGGAATTCGACACACCATCTAAAGTAGAGACACTCTGGCCGAATTCCTCCCCTTTCCTCTCTCCTAAATCATCTTTCTTGCTATTGGTGTTTGTAAGCCATTAGAGGAGTGACATTTGTGACTTTAGAAGCTCCAAGACAACAAGATCAACAAGGAATTCAAAGGTATGGTTCTAGATCTATTTCAATGTTGTTATTTAATCTAATTAGCCATTAGAATTCTTGGATTCAAAGCATGTTTAATTAGAAAGCCTAGATCCGAGCATTAGGGTTTTGCATGCGCACATAGGAAAGTTCTTATGGCTAAAACCCATCAGTGGTATCAGAGCCTAGCTTGGTTTTCTTTAAATTGTTGCTTGATTAATTGAAACAAACCTGCAAAATTCGATTTTTTGGTTTCTGAGTCATGGACTCGGCGAGTCCCTTTGTGTACTCGGCGAGTCCGGGCGTCAGGATTAGCCAAAACCCGGATTTTTTCATGTTTATCTTATGGAAACTTACCTTAATCATATTAGATCAACCCTAATCGGATTTTTTGATATATATGACTATAATCTTGATCTAATTAAAGATATTTATCATCTAATAAAATATTTAATTTCCTTATATGATGAATGATTAATTATTTTGATAATTATCTTAAAAGAAATCTTGGATAAATCAAATATAGATAATTAGGATATTAATCGTTAATTGGAATTATTTGTTATTTGATCCTCCATGTTTTAAATGTTTAAAACTTGCCCTCAAGTTTTGAAATTTATATTTGTGATTAAAAAGTTTTAATTTAGACAACTTAAATTTCAAACCCTACGTTTTAAAAGGTTTAAAACACAACCTTATACTAATATGATATTACTAGAATAATATATATATGTATAACTAAATGCTAGTCTTACTGTTAGTAGGCCTCATTCACGAAGCCGATCTATAAGGTGGGTATAAGGTTGCGGCCTATAAAATGGCGCTTAATGGGTGTACACTCACAACCACCGCTTGCTTGATTGGTGGAGGGTCGTTAGCCGAACGGGTAGGATAGGGCAACCGCATCCTCTCATTAAAAGTATAATAAGAAATACAAAGTAACTACACGTTTTAAAAATTTCCCAATCTTAGTTACTTTAAGAAAAGTGAATTGATGCAATCCCATGAAATTACACTTTGCACCCTTTCTAAGAAGTTAGTGGAGCGTGTGTGGTTTACCGGCACACTAATTAGTTCTAAGCAAAGGTGGCAAAGGGTGATTCATTATTTATCATAGTTCGATGGAGCGTGTGTGGTTTACCGGCACATCGAATAGATGATCGTTACAATGAAGGCACCATGTGAATTTGCATGGTAATTCACACCCGCTTTGTGATCCTCAGCATCCCAGTCACAAACAAGAGGGGCATATCGAGATTTAAACATGCAATTGAATAGTTTCAATGAATCTCATCCGAACCTAGGAATTCTCAATACACTTAGGACTAATAGTCTAGGTTTCGTAATGGAGAATTAGTGAATCGTCATTCACTTACCTTCAATTTATTTTCATGTTAGATTACGGCATCCCTTTTCTAATATGAAAATGTTATTGTTGGATCCTAACCCTAATTTTTCTTATTGGGTGATAATTAGGGATTCTTATTCTAATCTATCTTTGTCCTTTCTATAGATGTCGAACGCAAACAACGTTGCTGCTAGTTCTTTCAGGTTGATGAGCCTTTGCCAAAAGGTCACCTTCGATGGAACGAACTTTAGTGAATGGATTAGATACATTCGCACCATTTCTCGCTATGAGGATAAAGAGTATGTCCTCGATGAAAAGCTAGAGAAAATCAACCCCGAAATCGCTACTCCGGCCGAAATCACCGCTTTTGAGACTCATGAGCGAGATGCAACGAAGGTACATTGCATCATGATTGCCACCATGAACTCTGAATTCCAAAAGTCCTACGAGGACATGTATCCATACGAGATGCATCAAGACTTATTGGAGAGATACCACCAAAACGCGAGACAAGAGCGTTATGAGATTTTCACTAACATGATTTCCGCTAAGATGGGTCATGGAGAATCTCTTGTCGTGCACCTGCAAAAGATGCAAAGGTATGTCGATCGCCTTCGCAAGTTAAATGTTGACTTTAGGGAAGACTTGGCGATCGATATGGTGCTTCACTCTTTGCCTCCGATGTACAACCAATTTAGGATGACCTGCCACATGAACAAAGAGGAGGTCACCCTAAGCAAACTCCAAGGTCTTTTGAGGGTCGCTGAGAGCAACTTCAAAGACAAGTCTATTGCACCTACTCCCAATCCGTCTGCTGCTCCTGTCTTGGCAATTGGTCAAGGAAAGGGAAAGAAGAGGAAGGCTTCATCAAAGAACTATCGCAAGGTTAAAGCCCAAGATGGTGCCTCTTCTAGTGGGACCAAAGTTGATCCCACTAAGCCCTATCCTAACCCGAAGGAGGCAGAGTGCCACCACTGCCACAAGATAGGGCATTGGAAGAGAAGCTGCCCAGAATACCTGCAAGCAATCAAAGAAGGAAAGATCAAGCCATCTTTCGCAGGTATATACACAATTAAATCTAACGATTCTAATCATGCTATTTCTTGGGTTTTTGACACCGGTTGTGGTTATCATATTTGTTCAAATGTTCAAGGACTAAGAAGAAGTAGGGATGTGGAGCAAGGAAGGATCAATCTAATCATGGGGAACAGAAGATCGTCGCCTGTTACCAAGATTGGAGTGTATTCTTTAGTGCATAGGAATAATTTATGTTTAGATTTGAACAATTGTTGCTATTCGCCAGAAATGGCTAGAAACATCATTTCATTTCATGGTTTATATAGACAAGGATTTAGATTTTCTTTTAATAATGAGAATGGTTCTATTATGGCTTATCTAAATAGTGTCTTTTACTTTGAAGCTATACCGTGTAATGGAATATATGAAACCGTTATGATTGTTGATAACTTAGGAAATGATGTTTTGAATATTAATTCTTCCACTAGTATGGATAAAGCATCCTTGTGGCATTGCCGTCTTGGACATGTCAACAAGAAACGCATAGCCCAACTCCAAAAGGATGGAGTGTTGGAGTCATTCGACCTTAGGGAAGATGACACATGCGAGTCTTGTTTACTTGGAAAGATGACTAAGTCACCCTTCACGAATTCTTGTGAAAGGGGTGAGGGGCTATTGGACCTAATACATACCGATGTATGTGGACCCTTTAGATCAACCACGAAGGATGGGAACCGCTTCGATGTGACTTTTACCGATGATTATAGTAGATATGGGTATATCTATTTAATCAAGCAAAAGTCAGAAACCTTTGAAAAGTTCAAAGAGTTCAAGAATGAAGTGGAGACTCAATTGGGCAGGAAAATCAAGATGCTTCGATCCGATCGAGGAGGAGAGTACCTAAGTCTTGAATTCCACGATTATCTCAAGGAGTGTGGAATAGTTTCGCAATTGACGCCTCCTAGGACACCGCAGTTAAATGGTGTGGCAGAAAGGCGTAATCGAACCTTATTGGATATGGTTCGCTCTATGATGAGTCGTGCTTCACTACCTATCTTCTTTTGGGGGTATGCCTTAGAGATTGCCGCCCATATCCTTAACCGAGTCCCTACTAAGAAGGTTGCCAAAACACCTCACGAGATGTGGACGGGGAAAGCTCCCTTGTTGGCACACATCAAGGTTTGGGTTGCGAGGCTTTCGTAAGACGAGATACTCATGACAAGCTTGAACCTCGAAGTGAGCGATGTATTTTCATTGGCTACCCGCAGACATCCTTTGGATATCTCTTCTATAGACCGAAGGACAACGTTGTCTTTGTTGCGAGGAGAGGAGTTTTCCGAGAGCGAGAACTCATAAGCCAAGGAGACAGTGGGAGGCAAATCGAACTTGAAGAGATTCAAGAGTCGGTAGATGAAGGAACCTCTACCGCTGGCATTCAACCCGAGGAGGAAACTCCGGTTGAACCGATTGATGAGTCCTTACCTCTTAGACGTTCCGATAGAGTTAGAGTTCATCCCCAGTTTTATGGTTTTCATATTACTACCGAAGGGGACACGTATATTAGTGATGGTACACTAGTAAATCTTGATGAACCTAATAGCTATAAGGAAGACATGGTAGGCCCGGAGTCTGCGAAATGGAAAGAGGCAATGGATAGCGAGATCCAATCCATGTACGATAACCAAGTTTGGAATTTGGTTGATTATGTGCCCGGACTTAAGACCGTTGGGTGCAAATGGATCTTCAAGAAGAAGAACGACGTGGATGGGAACGTACACACGTATAAAGCGCGATTGGTTGCGAAGGGCTTTACTCAAACTCTAGGAGTTGACTATGATGAGACCTTCTCATCAGTTGCGAAGATTAAATCTATTAGAGTGATGGTAGCAATTGCAGCATTTCATGATTATGAAATTTGGCAAATGGATGTCAAGACCGCCTTCCTTAATGGAAAGTTGGCTGAGGATGTTTACATGGCTCAGCCAGAGGGGTTTGTGAATTCGAAGCATCTAAATAGAGTGTGTAAGCTTGAGAAGTCCATTTATGGACTTAAGCAAGCGTCTCGCAGATGGAATCTTTGCTTCGATGAGAAAGTCAAAGAGTTTGGATTTGTACGAAGCGAAGACGAATCTTGTGTATATGTCAAAGCCAGTGGGAGTATAGTAAGCTTCCTCGTTCTATATGTCGATGACATATTACTCATAGGAAACGACATCCCGACTCTGCAGGAAGTAAAGTCCTGGCTAGGGAAGTGTTTCGCCATGAAGGACCTCGGAGAGGCTTCTTACATTTTGGGAATAAGGATAGTAAGAGAAAGAAGTAAGAGACTAATTGGACTTAGTCAGAATACTTACTTAGAGAAGGTACTAAAACGTTTTAGTATGGAAAACTCAAAGAAAGGAGAACTACCGATACAAGGAAATACCAAGTTGAGTAAGACTCAAAGTCCGAGTACTGAAGCTGAAATAGCAGAAATGAGCCGAGTACCGTACGCTTTCGCAGTTGGCTCAATCATGTACGCTATGACTTGTACTTGCCCTAATGTAGCCTTCGCTTTGAGCATGGTTAGCAGATATCTAGGGAACCCTGGAAAAGAACATTGGATTGCGGTAAAGAACATCCTTAAGTACCTTCGGAGGACGAAAGAATGGTTCTTAGTCCTTGGAGGGAGTGATGACTTGAAGGTGCAAGGGTATAGTGATGCTAGTTTTCAGACCGATAGGGACAACTACCATTCGCAGTCGGGCTGGGTCTTTACCCTAAATGGAGGAGCAGTAACTTGGAAGAGTTCCAAGCAAGAAACCGTAGCTGATTCAACGTGCGAATCAGAGTACATCGCAGCGAGCGAAGCATCGAAGGAGGCAATATGGCTAAAGAACTTCATTGGTGATCTTGGAGTTGTGCCTGCCATAAAGGAGCCCATGGAGATTTTCTGTGATAACGAAGGTGCGGTTGCCTTGACCAAGGAACTGAGGGATCATGGTAGATCAAGACATATCAATAGAAAATATCACTTCATTAGACATCGTGTAGAAGAAGAACAACTCATAGTTAAGAGGATATCATCAGAAGATAACCCAGCAGATCCGCTTACGAAGGGATTGAGTAAGGTTAAGCACTTGCAGCATGCTAGGAGTATTGGGCTGAAGGATGATATTAGTATAGATTAGATAGTATTAGAAATGTATAATAGATAAATGTAATTGACATTTGATGATTAAATAAAGGAGTTTTATTTATAAGTAAAGTTACTGTCATATGTTAATTGTTTAACTATTGTTTCACTTTGCATGTTTTGACTTCCAGAATAATTGAGTTTATTAGGAATAATCGAATTATTCAAATTGTCCACAATCGTTCATATGTTGGAAGTAGATATGAATGAAGATTGTCATGAATTGGTGTGTAGATTGTCTAAATGGTGTTAGACATAGAAATGGGTTGCTGCAACGTTCATGAGTGCTTATGAACTGGTTTTGAGCATTGGAACAAACCCGCGCTTGCTGGAATCACTTTATGGAATACGATATAAAAGGTGATCGCAAGACGATAATATCATATAGTCTTAAAACCTAGATATATGGTTTATTATTTGTTAATTGATTGTATATTGATAATGCAAAAACGCATCAGTAACTTGGCGTTATAAAACACATTGTTGTGTAAAGTTGGTTAATGAATAAGTAAATGCATATAAGTCGAAGTTTATCTGTAAATTTTATCCTAAGAGGGTAGAAGAGATATCTTGGCCACTCGATGATTTGATTTGACTTATGTGTCGGGCCCGGTCAGAACTGAATTGATGTGTTTGATTAACTTCTATGTCGAATAAATCGGAGATCGAGAAATCAAATGCTAGACTAACCATTCCATAGGATTGTCAGCATGATATCTAACAGAGGACTGTACGATCCCTTATCTAAAGGACAAGATTGATTAGATTAGACTTTGACAGCGTCTTTGAGAGCTACAATTGCAAACCGAATTGTACTTGTATAGTTACTAGACTTATCCAAGTGGGAGACTGTTGGAATAGTGTCTAAGGCTGCAACTATATTAGGCAAGTATTTGATCCGGTTGTGCATGGTCCTTTTGGGTTGCCTTCACCATAGCAACTTGATGGATAATTTGTTAAGAGAGAGTAAATATTATAAGGAATAATATATGGTTATTTGATTAATATAAGTCATAGATTAATTGGAATTAATTTGGTGACTTAAAGAGATTAATTAAATAAGAGGGTATAAACTGTCAATTGTTTGATAGTTACACTTTAGACTATAAATCCTTATCCAAGATAGGATGGACGATTTCTAGGGCTTGGATAAGCCAAAATCGTCCATAGGGTTATCAAGGAAAGGATATGGATTAACTTAAAGTCTAAGTTATCCAATTAGGGTTAAAGCTGTAATCCTTAAGGAGTCTACAAGTATAAATAGACCCTAGGGGTGAGGAAATTCGACACACCATCTAAAGTAGAGACACTCTGGCCAAATTCCTCCCCTCTCCTCTCTCCTAAATCATCTTTCTTGCTATTGGTGTTTGTAATCCATTAGAGGGGTGACATTTGTGACTCTAGAAGCTCCAAGACAGCAAGATCAACAAGGAATTCAAAGGTATGGTTCTAGATCTATTTCAATGTTGTTATTTAATCTAATTAGCCATTAGAAGTCTTGGATTCAAAGCATGTTTAATTAGAAAGCCTAGATCCGAGCATTAGGGTTTTGCATGCGCACATAGGAAAGTTCTTATGGCTAAAACCCATCAGATATGTTAGGCAGTATCCGGTCCATAGGACCGAAGGGGAGGCCAGCACCCAGATATGCTAGGCATTATTCGGTCGACAGGACCGAAGGGGTAGGTTGGGCACCCATATATGCCTGACAGTATATGTATGTTATGTGATATTATGGTATGTAGTACGATAGGGGAACTCACTAAGCATCGTGCTTATAGTTTTAACTTTTGTTTCAGGTACCTCTTCAGCGAAGGGGAAGGAGTCGGCACAGTAGCTGCACATCATACACACACCTCAGTTTCTGCACCATGAGATTCCTTGGGATTGTACTCTGACAATATCAATATTTTATGATTTGGATTCTCATACATTATGCATAGTTTTATGAGATGTAATGATTCCACAATGTTCTCCTACAAATGTTTTAATTAAAGAAATTTTTAAAAATGAAATTTTTGGTCGTGAAAAATGGGTTGTCACAAGTTGGTATCAAAGCCCTTTTTTAGGTATTCGGACATACCCTCGGGGGGCGTCTGGACTCAAATCGAGGGATTAAAAGCTTTTTACAAAAAATTGGTTTTCCAAAAGATAAGTTAAAGGAGTTTTGAGAAAGAACAAAGTGTGTGATGTTCGCGACCGGACAAGCTCAAGTAAGTATTCCCCAAAGTACCCATACAAGTTTATGTTGTGTTTATCAGCTTCAGTAGAACAGCATGCTAGAATAGGACTAAGGATCTAGGAACGATGCCTTATGTGTCTGTTTTATGTGTTTCAGCTTATGTGAATTGCATGCTAGTATTGAGTAGACAGCAGTAGGATAGTATGTTTATGTTATACCTGATAGTATGAGCTTAACATTGTATGCTAGTACAATTTCCTGTTATGAGGATAGGATTGCTTGAGATCGTTCCTTATGTCTGAATGTTGCTTGCTTTGTCTTTTGTGGGATTTCAAGTGATGGGAGTTAGCTATTAGGTGAATACATTAAAGTCACATGTGATCAAGGTTGGATAATCTTAGAGGATTGGAATTGACCCTATTTCGTAGCTCTTGTTTGAATCCTAACCGTTGTAGGGATGAGTCCCTTACTCGAAGGATTATTCAGGCCCCGTTGCATGTGATTGTATCTAGGTAATGGCTAATTGGCATTACAAAGAGGCCTTCAGCAGCTGAGGACTAGTTTGGGTGGAGTTACAGGTACCCTAGGGCGATCCTAGGAGGGGAATGGCAGAGATCAGCAGTAGTAGTGACTTGGTAGAGTCAAGGCGATTCTTGAGGAAAGTACGAATAGATGTGGAAGGTAGTATGGGTCCGTACTACTGAAATCAGAAGATCCGTACTTGAATCAAGGAAGGATGAGGCAATACCAAGGAGCTTGTGATGGATGTGATCCCTCTAGATGTATCAGTATCACTAACAATTGTCATTATGTATTGTATAATGGTGGTGCTACGTCCGAGGCTAGCAGTTGGCACCTCAAGAGAGGGATCGGGTTTGGGTTTAGGCTACGAACCAGTGGATGAGAGGCTACGCGAGTCTATCGCGTCTGAGATCACTAGAAGCATCATTGATGCAACCCTGGTCATCTTTGGGTCGATCAAGGAAGGGATTTTCGAGCTGATGGAGGATTGCCTTAGGGCATTCAAGAGTGACATGGCTACCACCCATTCAGGATCACGCACACTATCCTTTAAGGACTTCATGGGTAGTGGTGCACTAGATTTCCATGGGGCGAAGGACCCCATTGCTGCCAGATGATGGATTGCAGACATTGAGTCTACACAATTGACTAGCTTCTGCCTCGAGGGGTCGAAGGTGAGATATGTAATAGGGTGCTTGAGGGAAAAGGCCAGAGATTGGTGGGAGTCGGTTGGTGACTCTATGGGAGCCTCGGTTATTGAGGCTATCACATGGTCGGATTTTGTGACCCGGTTCAGAGTTGAGTTCGCACCTACGGTGGAACTCCAGCAGTTGGCCCGTGAGTTCCTGGATATGAGACAGACGACTGAGACAGTGGCGGAGATCACTACCAAGTTCCGGGAGAAGGTATTACTGGTGCCCCAATATGCAGGAGATGAGGATATGAGGAGAACCCCGCTACCATGATATGTTGTGAGCTGACATTCGGGAGCATGTTAGTTTTTCAGCTTGCCCTACCCTAGATTCCATGATTGCCAGGGCTAGGGAGAGGAAGATTGATCTGGAGCACATCTGGAAGAGGAAGGTAGAGGAGGGGTAGGTGATAGGGGCTTCCGGGAAGAAGCCCAAGGGATCAGATGTTGGTACGAAAGGCTAACAGAGCCGTAGCCACTGTAGGAAATGCAGCAACTCACATGAGGGAGTTTGTAGGTTGGGAGCATCTGGCTGCTACAAGTACGGCAAGACGGGACACTTCAACAGGGATTGTACCGCCCTTGCACCCACTTTTCAGACATCAGATTTGTTGTGTTTCCACTGCAACCAGAGGGGCCACAAGAAGGCCAATTGTCCCCGGTTGATAGCAGCTGCAGCAGCACCAGTAAAGGCGCCAGCTCCAGCGACCCTGCGGATTATTGATGGCCGGAAGGGCAAGGCGGAGGTTTCAGTGGTGAGGAGACGAGCCTTCCAGTTGACTACAGAGGAGGCACGCGCCGCACCCGATGTGGTGACGGGTATGATTCTTCCCCCCAGATCTATTTATATGATGAATATGATATTGATATATGCTCTGTATATGCATGTTTAGGGTCGTTCCATGTGAACGGTATTCTAGTGCAGGTGTTGTTTGATTCAGGTGCCACTCGATCTTTTGATTCTCTTGCGCTTATCAAGAGGTTTCCCGAGTCTTCGTACATGTTGGACTGCCCTTTAGAGGTAGAGATTGTCGATGATTGATCGGTGCGAGCATCAGCAGTATTCCGAGATTGTGTGCTGAGACTATTTGAGGAGCGCTACCTAGTAGACTTGGTTCCCATACCTTTGCGGGGGAACAAGGTTATTATCATCATGGATTGGCTAATCCCTAATGCGTTGGTGATCGACTGCGCGTAGCAGTTGGTGCGGATCAGGACCCCTAGTGGGGGAGAACTGGAGATTTAGGGAGAGAGGCCACAACGAGGGCCAACTTTATGTTCGGCAGTGAGGGCTAGGCGTTACCTTTAGCAGGGTTGCACAGGATATGTCGCCTATATCATGGATACCCGTGAGGCGGGTAAGGCGACAGTGAGTGACGTTCCGGTGGTGCGAGACTACGCATATGTATTCCAATAGGAGCTTCCTGGGCTACCTCCGGAGCGACAGGTGGAGTTCAGGATCGACCTAGTCCTTGGTGCGGCTCCGATAGACAAGGCACCATATCAGTTGGCTCCCCCCCCCCCCCCGAGATGCAGGAGTTATCTACGTAGGAGCTGCTAGACAAAGGATTTATCAAGCCGAGTAGTTCGCCTTGGAAAGCCCCGATTCTGTTTGTCAAGAAGCAGGACGGGTCACATCACCGAAACGATGGTAACGACATATATGAATAAAATGAAATCAATTACTAGTGTCTTGGTAACCTTGTGACTTTCCCTGATATAAGTGTGAGTCATGTTCTTTCAGTAGTATAGGCCTCTACTACCTTTCACACCTACTCATATTCGTCCCAAGTATTATCTCATAGTTCTCCAAATTATTATCACAAAAACAATTTTAACACATACAAATGTGTCCAAACAATCATAAAATTTCCCTAGACTCTACTAGGACTTCTTTTATGCATATCTTCAATCATCAATGCTGATTCAACTCAGTTGGTGATGAAAATGCCAGATGATGGGATAACTTTATGGGGTATACCAAAAATCTTTCCTTCTGCAACTCGAAAGTGTACTTCTCCCGTACTATACATGTTATTTATTAGACGCATTCTAAAGGCAAGAAACCTCTCTTACGGTATCTTCTAATAGCTATCAGTCACTATCATTAGCTTTCTTATTTCCTCTATTTGCTCAGTCTGGTTCGAGTCCTTATCATGATGTTCCATACACCATAATTATCACAACTGGCATTTTTGTCAGGAAATCATGTGATCATGTAAACATCATCTATGATAATACTTGTAACCTAACTTGATACCATGAACTATGTTCATTCTATGGCAACAAACTTAATCAAAATTCACAAGTGAAGTTCAAAACTTTATACAAAGTATGCAAATAGTCAATAATGAGTTGAAAACCCTAGAAATCCAGGTTCGAGCTTATTATGGACTAGGGTTTTCTTATTGGGCCTAATGGACCAATAAGCATCCAATCTAACTATCTTGGGCTTAGAACCCTTAAATAGGCTCTAACTGGACCCACATTCATAAAACTTAATGTTTTGGGCCATAATGGGCCTAAAATGGATTAGTTTACCTTTAATGGGCCTAATTCAGCCATAACAACTTCAATCACTCTAAAGAGCCATAAAACTACATAATGGACTTTCATTGGGTCGTAAACACACCTAAAGGCCAAATGGGCCGAAAGCCTCCTTCTATGGGCCTCATACACTCGAACCAAATCAAGAAAAGGCAAAAGCCCCTCCATTCTTTCCTTTCACGGCCCATGTGTAATATATATATATATATATATATATATATATATATATATATATATATATATATATATAATGGCTAATTACCTAAGCCATGAGACATCATTTTTATTTAGAGGATATTAAGGCATTATACACGACATGCATCTAGGTATTTCTCATGTTTCCATGCAAACTCCCCTCACCTTCTCTCTCTCTCTTTCTTTCTCTCTCTCTCTCTCTCTCTCTCTCTCTCTCTCTTTCTCTTTCTATCCCTTGGTTGTAAACATCAAACACACACATAAACTTCACTTTCAAACACTCTAAAATCTCTCAAGAACACTCCTCCTTCCATCAAGATTTGTGAGAATTTGCATGTGTTCCAAGAAGATTCTTCACTAATATCATCAATCCCTGGTAAGATTTTGTATACTTAATTCAGATTATTTCATTCTTTAGCTAAATCACTCCTTATCCACATCTATTTTGTGATTTTTCTTCCAAGACCTTCTTAAGTTCGAAATCCACTCAAGAAAACTTGCTAGGATCAAAAATCTTCTTTCACTTCTTCTTCAAACCATTAACAACTAAGTAAGGTGAGTTCATACCCCCTTGTTTTCGGTTTTACATGTTTTGGGGGGATAATACAAGTATTTTTGTGTAGATCTATACACTTTTGCATGTTATGTGTGATTTTTCTTGGCTTTGTTGTGTTTTTGTCATAAACTCGATGGATCTATAAAACTCTAACAAAAATAATTGAGAATCATAAACAAAAACACTCTAGACATCATACTACAAAGTTAAAAGTGTTATAAATGTCTAAGTTGTGAAAAACAAAACAAAATCTTATATAAGGATCATTTTTGGCAAATAAACAAAAGTTTTAGGACAAGACTGACATCTACGGTTTTATAGGGGCTAAAAAGATATTTTATTTAGCTTAAAAATGAGCTTTTATAACAACCATAATTTCCTAAGGGTCAAAGGTGTAAAATTTGGCATTTTAGGCCTTAATGTGGGCCTCACGACTTATTGGAACCAAAATTGCAAAAACAACAATCTTTGGAGATTGAAATGTTATTTAATCAAAACTTGAGCCAAAAATGAGAATAACTGAGATTAGGGGCTGAAAATGACATTTATCTCAAGATTTGGGCCAAAAATGTTAATTTTATAAAACTTGGGCAGAAAATGTCATTTTATGCAAATAAGCGGCTAAAAATGTAATTTTCTGCATAATGGGTCGAAAATGTCAAAATATGTATTTTTGGGCCAAATCCATAAATTACTAAACATTTGGGGCGAAAATACAAATTTTTATAAATTTATGGACTAAAATGTTATTTTTAATTAAAACAAAATGTCATTTTATGTAAAAGTAAGCCTCTGAATGTTAATTTAGTTCTTAAGGGACTTAAAGTGTAATTTTATTAAAAACAAGTTCAAATTACAAAATTGTGACGTATCCCACTAGAAATATCATTATAACAATACACTAGATTTTCATAACATTATGAATAAATTTTTCCGACTAAATGAACCATACTATAACAAACAAACAAAATACAATAAGGGTATGAATATTGGGTGTAATACTTACTATACATGCTTATTGGGCCTTCGTGATCCGTTTGCATGAATAATGGTTCCAATATATTCATTTCATGTTTATTGGGCCTTAGTTTCCCACTTACACGTTTAACGGGCCTAAATTATCATTTACATGTTTATTAGGCCTTAGTGACCCATTTACATGATAATTGGGCCTGAACTATTCATTATATGCTTAATGGGCCTTAAGTGTCCTTCTGCATACCTAACAAGGCTTGAAACAATTTACACGTCTAATAGGCCACAATTGTCCTTTTTCATGTTTTGTTGGGCTTTGTCATTTCACATACATATATCAACTACCATTTGTAAACTAAATACATATAACGTTACACATATTCATGTGGAAATATTTTGGATCAAGTGGGACTTTTCGGTTGACATCACTGAGTGTATGGCCGTAGCATGTAGTTATAATCAGAGTCTTCTTGAGGGAGAGCGAGAGTTTGTGTATAGACCTATACGAGGTGACCCCCCACGTGTTCGCTACAGCTAGACTAGGCTAGTCTAGGGCGAAAAACCCTTGATCAAAAACCGGTGTGTGGAAAAATGCCAAAACAGGCAATTTAGTCATTATCATTCATGGTTATAACAGCTCACATAGAGATCCAGTACAATCTTAACATTTAGGAGATCAAACCCTTCGATCATGTTGATACAAAACAATTTATACGATAATGCAAGAATTATAACACTTTTATAAATCAGAAAATATCGAATTTTCTGGGGAAACACTATTAATCATTACCTTTTTCTCATAACAGATCTAATATAAGGAATTTGGATCTTTCATTTATACATGATTTTACAATGAAAATCACACATACATTTATACTTAATCATTACATCTTTTCAGAGAATTTTACAGAAAATATCAGATTTTCTGGGTTACATGCCCAATACAAAGTTTTTCAAT
The DNA here is from genome assembly GCF_052625555.1 of Lactuca saligna. NCBI lineage: Eukaryota > Viridiplantae > Streptophyta > Magnoliopsida > Asterales > Asteraceae > Lactuca > Lactuca saligna. The sequence goes on along the minus strand of NC_136419.1, from coordinate 195,657,049 downwards.
CAAACATTCTTATAAACTCACCAACATTATATATATTGGCCGTTTTCAAAACAACTTGTATTCTCAGGTAATTGATAGGCGGAAGAACCGTTAGGAGTATTTTGGGATTTCTTTTATGCAAATGTCTATTTTCAAACATAAGCATAAACAGAACTTACATTCATTTACACTAGTGATTTACGTCTCCTTTAATCTCTTAATGTAATGTAGTTTCATATCGATACATGTGATACAAATAAACTGAGTGGGTTTGGTTGGGAAACTTGCTGGATACATAAGGTTTTTTCAACCCACAATAATAAAGTTATTATGTTTTATCATCAAACAATTAACCCTATTACCCATCCCCATTATCTTCCGTATTCTTAAGTATCTTCCCTAAGAATAATCTATTCCTCAATATTTATTCCTAAGGATTGACCTAAGGAATAGGAACGAAGTCCATCGCTATCAAGGTTTATTTAACATGCATTAAGTCCATAGCTGTTGATGTTATTTGTTAGGCACTAACTCCATAGTTGCCGATATCCATTTATAGGGCACTAAATCCATAGTTGTCAACATTCATTTTTAAGGCACTAAGTCCATAGCTGCCAATGTTCATTTGTAAGGCACTAAGTCTATAGTTGTCATGGTTTATCTATTTGGCACTAAGTTCATAGCTGTCAGGGTTTATCTATCAGGCATTAAGTCCATAGCTACCAATGTTCATCTATTTCATCTTTCATCTCTCATCATTCATCTACCCATCTTTACCCAATATTTTTATAGGTATAAACGATATATACAGTTTAAATCAAATAAAACATGTACATTTTGTCCCTCCAACATAGATATCAAAAACACAGATAATATGCACACATAGCACATAATTTATATTAAATACTGCATATCTATGTGTAAGATGAAAGTAACTATGCACTCACTTGTTAAAGTGATGATTCCAAACTCGGGCAACGCTTCGCTTCTAACAATTATATTTTCCTTCGGCGAAACCTAGTATCATTACCGCTAGATTTTAGTCTAATATTTATAGCGACTATTTATGAGCGATGTTGTTTTATAAGTGTTTAAACAATACTTTTCAACCACTATGTATAGACAGGGGCCAGACATGAAACACCGGAGGACATGACCATTTTGGCATTATAGTACTTCTGAAATCCAACAACCCTATGCGGCCCTTCAAACCAGATTCCCTGTACCGCGGGTAGTTAAAAGATATTATAATAACACTTTTTATATTATATTTTATAATATATTTATTGTTTATAAGTTCATAATAACGATATTGAACTTAAACATAAGTTATACTTAAAGTAGGGTAAGCACTAGGAGGTTTGGCTAGAAATCGGGCTCTGCGGGGGCAAAACTTCCGAGCCGAAAGCTCTTCTTCTCGGATCCTTCTGGTGCTCCGGGACTCGCCTCTAGCACTTAGGAGTTACTAGGGATTGTGAGGGGCTAAGAGGGGTGATTGAGAGAGAAAGAATGGGAAAGGTGTGAGTTTTTGGGGTGATTTGCGCCTCTGTTTATAGGCTGAGTTTGGTCCGAACGCAGGGCATTCCCTTGTTGGACGATGGGCGTTCATGACCAGGTGTCATCATCTGGTGCCAAGCCGTAGTGAAGAAGTAGTGGCTCAGATCCCGCCACATGTCACTCGTTGGTTACTCTAAAAACGAATTATCTTCTAAAATCCGTAACTTTTGCATACGAGCTCTGATTTTTACATTCTTTATATCCACGCATAGGTATTGATGGGATCTACAACTTTTTCTTCGACTCCATCGGCTAATTTTGACTTTATTTTTAAAGTTACATTTTTAAAGACTTAGACTGTTAAAATCCGTTAAAAATTTATAACTTTTTCATCTAACGTCCGTTTTTTACTGTCTTTATATCGTTGAGCTCCTATTAATGATATATACAATTCTCGTTTAGGTTGTGTCGGCTAAAAATCGATCGATCTAAAATTCGATTTCCGGGTTGTGCACTTCTATGTCAAATCTTAGAAAAAATCATAACTTCCTCATACGAAGTCAGATTTGGGCGTTCTTTTTTACACGCGCTCTCAGTTTAATGTGTACTGCGACTTTCTTTTAGATCTATAAGGCTAAAAAGTAATTTATCAAAAATTCACTTTTTACGTTACACGGTGTCGTGCCGGTTTTGTCGCAAAACTTCGACAAGTCATAACTTCTTCGTTATAACTCGGATTTCAACGTTCTTTATATGTATGGAAACCTTGTGACATATACTAGAACTTGGTTAAGGTTATTTATTCTAAATAATATTCTATCAAAAAATTCATTTTGACACTTATTGTCTCTAAATTGACTAGTCTGAACCTGCGGGCGTTACATTTGTCTTCATGGTCTAGGTGCTTATTGGTTAAGCCTTTGCTCTATCAAGTCTTATGGTTGGGTTTTGGATCCTTTTTGGTACTCGCTATGGGTAAAGTTGGAAACTTTACCCTTCTAAGTCTCATTTGGGTTCAGATATGAGCTTGGGAGCTCTAGGAATCGAAGAAAACAACTTAATGTATGAAGTTTTTGGAACTCGAGGAAACATAATGTGTTTTCAGGGAAACACGACGCGTTGGCTGGGATTTTCCCGCATGTATTGATAAAAGGGAAACACGACGTGGTTAAAGAGAAACACGGTGTGTTGGGTCAACATGGGTTGTTGACCTTGACCTTTGAATTTTGTCTTTGACCAAGTTTGACCTAAAAGGGGTGTGGAGGTAGTTTGAGTTGTATCTAAGGAAGTGTTACTGTTTAGGTGTCGGGTAGAGCTGATATTCGGAGCCAGGACCTATTTAGCTATCATTCAGATTGGAGGTGAGTTTCCTCGCCATGTTTAATGGATCGAAGGCACCAATGCCGACCCAGATTTGGATATGTTAGAATATTCATTGCCTACGTGACATTAGTATATGTATGTGTCTGAATGCTTTCGGGGTGGGGCCCGATAATTATCTTGTATACTATTATTTGTTATGAGATATGCATTGTATGTTGGTGGGGCTCGTTATGCAAGTTAGGGTGGGGCCCGTTATACTCATTGGGTGGGGCCTGGTGTGCGAGTTAGGGCGGGACCCATTACACTCATTAGGCGGGGCCCGTTATATGAGTTATGGTGGGGGTCGTTATACTCTTTGGGCGGGGCTCGTTAGATGTTTTTGTTTGGTATGTGGTATCTTGGGGAACTCACTAAGTTTTGTGCATACGGTTTTCAATTTACGCTTCAGATACTTCCGGTCCAAGGGGAAGAGCTCGGAATGATTGCATCGCACACACCACATGGGATGATTGCATCGCACACACCACATGGTTTCCACATCGCACACACCACATGTTTCTTTTTTATTTTAAAATTGTACATTAAAAAATATTTTTTGTTTACATCGTAATGTTTAATCTTTTTTAAATCAACTCACGTAATACACGAGTTTCACACCTAATTGTTAATTTTTACAACAATAATAATGATTGAATTCAAATGTGGATGTATAATTAATTTTGAGATTATTCATTAAAATTGTTAAAGGTAACATTAAATCTTTAATTATATTTAATTTTATTAATAGATATGATCAAAACCATCAATTTTGGAAAGTATATGAATAACTAAAGCGACATTAAATCTAAAATTATATTCAATTTTATTAATGTGTTTATTTAAAATGGTTGGAATTTTAGTTATCATACCAATGTGATAATTATTATTTTAATAGTTAATATCAATGACAATATTTTTGTTACGTCATAACTATAATATGTGTACTGTGCGGATATTGAACTACTATTAATTGTAAACTAATTGATAATGTTATAAGTTTTCGATCATATTTGTTTTGAGTGATATCTAGTATGGATGAATCAAATTCTGTCTATTATATATGTTAAACTAACAGTAGATTAGATTTACCATTTTGAAAAAAAAAAACTATAATATAATTATATTATATTAAACTATTTTATTTTGTGGACATTAAATGCAATAATAATATATTATGCCACATTTTAATATAAATATTAAATGCTTGAAGGGGGAAGCTCTGGTTTCATTGCATAAGAGAAATTTAATAAATTTTTGATTAAAGAACTTATTAAATATTTTTTTAATACATTCTTACTCCTCTTAAAATAAATGAAAATAAATAAATAAAGCAGTAACAATTATATATATATATATATATATATATATATATATATATATATATATATATATATATATATATATATATATATATATGGGACATAAACATCAACTTAAACTATGATTTTCACAACAAAATATTCAGTTGCTCATTATCTTTTGTTAGGTCTCTCGGTATTTGCAATGGTTTTGATAGTCAATTGAATATCAGAACTCCCCCGGCAAAAAAATGGTTTCAATCATACAGAATTATCTTTAATAAATGAAATTTTTTTTGACACATGTCAATCTCTAATTATTTTTGATACTTGTCATTTAGTAGTATTTTTTAAATTGATATTATTAATTTGTTAATTTTTGATTTCTTTTAATTTTTAAAATTAAAATCATATATTTATATATGTAAAGTACTATTATATATATATATATATATATATATATATATATATATATATATATATATATATATATATATATATATATATATATATATATATATATATTAATTTGTAATAAATATGTTTCTTTCTTATTTTAAACTTTTACATAAAAAAATATTTTTTGTTTACACTTTAATGTTTAATGTTTTCTAAATCAACACAGATAATATACGGTTTTCATACCTAATTGTTAATATTTACAAAAATAATAATGATTGAATTCAAATATGGACGTATAATTAATTTTGAGATTATTCATTAAAATTGTTAAAGGTAACATTAAATCTTTAATTATATTTAATTTTATTAATAGATATGATCAAAACCATCAATTTTGGAAAGTATATGAATAATTAAAGTAAAATTAAATCTAAAATTATATTCAATTTTATTAACGTGTTTATTTGAAATGGTTGCAATTTTAATTATCATATTAATGTGATAATTATTATTTTAATAGTTAATATCAATGAAAATATTTTTGTTAAATCATAACTATAATAAAAGTAATTGATATTGTTATAAGTTTTCGATCATATTTGTTTTGAGTGATATCTAGTCTAGCTATATCAAGTATTGTATTTTCTCCTTAAGCTGTATGAATCAAAATTCGTCTATTATATATGTTAAACTAGGAGTAGATTAGAGTTACCATTTAAAAAATAAAAATAAAAAACTATAATATAATTATATTAAATGAAACTATTTTATATTGTGGACATTAAATGCAATAATAATATATTATGCTACATTTTAATATAAATATTAAATGCTTGAAGGGGAAGCTTTGGTTTCCATTGCATGAGAGAAAATTATTAAATTTTCCATTAAAGAACTTATTAAAAATTTTCTTAATACACTCTTCCTCCTCTCAAAATAAATGTATATATATATATAAAATGTGGGACATAAACATCAAATTAAACCATGATTTTCACAACAAAATATTCATTTGCTCTATATCTTTTGTTATGTCTCTTATATTTGCAAATGGTTTTGATAATCATTTGAATATCAAAACTCCCCCGACAAGCAAATGGCTTCAACCATACAGAATATATATAATTAATCAAAAAGTCCCCGACATAATTATGCTTCAATGTAATGCCCCGGGACCAAATGTACTCCAACCTGGCGACACTGTTACTTGGAAATTTTGAGATGATTTTTTCTCTGATAATAACTACAATTGTTGGTTCGCATGGTTTCCCAAAGGCACGAGTGGTTTAAAGCAGGCATCATTCAGTGTTTTCGACGTACCAGTTAGAAACCTTTGTGGAACAAATTTGTTTAAGATGAATAGATGTTATTGGTTGATTAGGGAGGATGGTTTTTATTTTTCTAATGATGGGACGGATGACAAGGGGCGTTTCATGTATTCATGGAAGTAATAATCGTTGATTGTTACTATTGTAATGTTTGCTTCCTATATTGCCATACCTTCACATCAACATCATTTTTTATGTTTTCAAATTTTTATTTAAACACATAATTCACATAAATATAGATATATATTTGCATGTATGTTGTAACCCAAAACTTGACATTTATTTGAGGGAAATTGTGTAATCTGACCATTTTTTGGGTTCTTTTTTATAATATAACCATTTTTTTTAGCTAACCTTTTGGTCTGGAACCGTTATTCCAGACCCGAAAACCGCCCCTAGCTTAATACTACAGAATAAAGGTGTATATATGGGTCCCACACAAAAAAATTAGAATATGCGTTCCGGAATTAGCATATTCGGAGCACTATCTATCTGCATTTCAGACCAAATATTGAGTATAGATTTGGTTGTTTTAGTCCGAAATTAGGTATTGTACGAGTTTCAAGATGATAATGTAGGTTCGGAGCCCAATAAACGTGGTCCGGTACCCGATGATTTATTCCGGAATGATGATCCAAAATACTTATAGTATACAATTTTTTTTCTAAGTATTGTTTAATAATCCATGTTAGTCCAAAATACTTAGAATTTGAATTTTGACATTTAGATCCAGGTTGACTTTTGGTCAAAGTGCTAGTTCTAAGGCGTAGACTATGGTTGGACCTTGTTTGATTGTTAGGTGTGTTGTAGCATCGGTTTCATGGCAGTTAGTTGTGGTTTATCTAACTTCTTGAGATAGGTGAGTCTTCTCACTATACTATGTAGGATGCTAGCTGTCTTTGTGACTCTTGCATATGTATATTGGGTTTGGCCCATTTGCATGTTGGGTTGGGCCTCTTTCTATATATGTTGGGTTAGTTCTATTTATATGTATGTTGGGTTGGACCTATTTACATGATTGGGTTGGGCCCATTTGTATGTTGGATTGGGCTCATTTGTATGGTATGTGGTATTTTGGGGAACTCACTAAGCTTTGTGCTTAGAGTTTTGTGGTTTAACATTTTTAGGTACTTCCAGCTCTAAAGGGAGGGCTCGGCTTGACTGCACAGCGTTCCCTTATGATTTTCCTCATTGATGATTTTTGTTACACTTTGATATTTGAGATACAGTTATATCATGTTTAATTTTTGAACAAATGATGTATGAATTTGATGGCTTAAAAATAAAAAAAATTAAAAGAAATTAAAAAAAAAAAGATCAGTATTGTGGGGTGTTACACGATCCATAAAATTGAAGTGCAAATAGCTTCAAAACCATAGAACATAATATGTGGAAATCATTCTATCAAAATGTCACACCCCCAAACCAAGGATGGCGGAAATGTCCGGGGATGGAGGACTTCATGTATAGTATCATAACCACAATTGCAATAGTAATTTAAGCAAACACAACCAACATATATATAATTGAAAGAGTTACATCATTGTATGAGTTACATGTTTCCAAATCAATTACAATATGTTGACAAAACATGAAATGTTGACGCCTTAACGTCCCATCCTCAAAATGCTCTTTGATACTTGTTTAGTGATTTCCTGAGAATACAAGTTGTTTGAAAAAGTATCGACACAAAGGTTGGTGAGTTCATAAACTTTTGTTTTTCTAACTTGATAAAAGTCTTTCTCTTGTAAATGTCATGTCTGTTTCAGAAAAATCTGATATTCTCCTTAAAATGTGTAATGTAGTCTTATATTCGAAGACAAAATGTATAAGTAACCTTTCTTACTAATAGAAAATGATATGTGTTTAAATCGACATAAATGCGTTTGAATTTAAATGAAATTCCCGTAAATTCTTATGTTTGTTAATACTTTTTGTGAGTTTATTATAACCATGTTATGACTTAGTTGGCCTGAAACGACGTTCTTCAGGTGTCGGAAATGTTTATGACATTTGTCACCCCAGACCTGCCGGTCTAACTGTTGCATGCAGTTAAGGTGTGGGTTTGTCAAGCCCAATATATATCTATATACAACTATCACACTCTCGGTGGTTCGGCTTCTGATGCTTGGGACCGAAAGTAAAAGAGAAGGACCGAGAGAGCAGAAGAAGGAACTGAGAGCGAGGCTCGGTCTCTGTGGCTAATAGCGAGGCTCGGTCGGAGGAGGGGAACCGAGAGAGAGTTTCGGTCCTAGAGACTTCGCCTTTCCTAGTTTCGATCCGAGAGCTTCGCCTTTCCTAGTTTCGGTCCGAGAGCTTCACATTTCCTAGTTTCGGCCCGAGAGACTTCTAAGGTTCGGTTTCGGTTCTTTCTTGGTTTCGGCTTCCAGGTCTCGGTCTCAGCCTCCAAGAGGAGTTTCGACTCCTTAAGGCTGATTTTCACGTTTTTACCCCATTTTAAGCCGTTTTTGACCCGATTAAGAGTCGGGATGGGCCGAAAGACTATGAAAAGTTACGGGAACTTTTGAGAGAGATTTTGGAGAGATTTCTAATAACAAGAGATATGGTGAAAACGATTGAGAGAGGTTTCGTTTGTGACCTTTTAGAGTGTCCGACTTTGCAATGCGAGGTCTGTAAACCCCGTTAAGCCATGTTTTAAGGCCCCACACACTCCCGATGAGTGTGAATAGTGTTTTATCGTTTTGGTTCAATGTTTAGCATTATTAAAGCTATGAAATTTCAAACGTACGAATTTTCTGATGATGTTTTCTCATTAAAATAGCGGGTTGTTTAGAAATTACACAACGTCAACCCTAATACGAAAGGGCTAATTGAGTCATCCGGTTTGACTTGTTGACTTTATGTGACTTCGAATTGACCCGAAATTGACTATTGTCACATCATCCCCACGTTAGAGGGAATTTCGTCCCGAAATTTACGTTTTGACTGGGACCTCAAGAGTTAGGAAAGAGATGCGGGTATTTTTGTTTCATTTGATCTTCGCGTTCCCAGGTGAACTCAGGTCCCCATTTAGCATTCCAGCGGACCTTTACAATGGAAACAGGACTCTGTTTTGTTCGCTTGATCTCTCGATCCATGATTTCGACTGGTTCCTCCACGAAGTGGAGATTTTCGTTAACTTCGATTTCGTCAAGAGATATTACAAGTGTCTCATCTGCTAGGCACTTTTTCAAGTTTGATACGTGGAAGGTAGGGTGTACGTTACTAAGTTCTTGTGGTAATCGTAGTTTGTACGCCACAGGACCAATCCTAGCAAGGATTTCAAAATGTTTTAAAATCAGAGACTTTTAGTCCCAAATGTGTTTATAGTTTGTACATCTTATGTGGTTTGATATACTTAATTCACTATAAACCATGCTCTGATACCAATTTGTCACACCCCCAAACCAAGGATGGCGGAAACGTCCGAGGGTGGAGGACTTCATGTATAATATCATAACGACAATTGCAATAGTAATTTAATCAAACACAACCAACGTATATATAATTGAAAGAGTTACATCATTGTATGAGTTACGTGTTTCCAAATCAATTACAATATGTTGACAAAACATGAAATGTTGACGCCTTAACGTCCCATCCTCAAAATGCTCTTTGATACCTGTTTAGTGATTTCCTGAGAATACAAGTTGTTTGAAAAAGTGTCAACACAAAGGTTGGTGATTTCATAAGCTTTTGTTTTTCTAACTTGATAAAAGTCTTTCTCTTGTAAATGTCATGTTTGTTTCAGAAAAATCCGATATTCTCCTTAAAATGCGTAATGTAGTCTTATATCCGGAGACAAAATGTATAAGTAACCTTTCTTACTAATAGAAAATGATATGTGTTTAAATCGACATAAACACGTTTGAATTTAAATGAAATTCATGTGAATTCTTATGTTTGTTAATACTTTCTGTGAGTTTATTATAACCATGCTATGACCTAGTTGGCCTGAAACGACGTTCTTCAGGCGTCGGAAATGTTTATGACATTTGTCACCCCAGACCTATCGGTCTAACTGTTGCATGCAGTTAAAGTGTGGGTTTGTCAAGCCCAAGATGGATCTATATACAACTATCACGCTCTCCCTCCAGGAGACTCTGGTTACAATACATGACTTAATGGTAAATGTGAAGCGAGTGTCTCACAAAGTGATTAACGAATTTACGTGTAATGTTATGAAAATCCCTTTTTGTATGAATGTACCCTTTTTAAATGTATGTATTATGTGGTGTATATACCTATTATATTTTATCAAAAACAAGGGTAGTAGTGGTAATGTACGCAAACTATATTTACCATAGTTTATTCAAATGTTTGCATAAGATGGACGTACTTTGATTACAATCAATTTGTTATCCTTTATATATGTATCAAATCCATTTATTAATTCATGCATGTCTATATAACAAGACCAAAATGTCATTTATTTGCAATAAAATGTATTCACATAAGGATGTACACCTTGCTCGACATGTTACAAGGTGAAATGAAATCATTAGTATTTCTCTTGTTATTACATATTTCATTACCGTTCTTAGAAAATTTATAGAAAATTCATAACAGATCCAAATCAGAATCCGTAAATTCTGGGAGTTTGGAAAATGAGTCTAGTTTGTTTATAAATTTTCCCATGATTTTTAGTGGCCTCCAACTTAGGTGAAAACGTCCATAAACACAAACTGGTCCAGATTGGTTCTTGAAATGATATGCAGTTTTGAAAAAATCACCATAAATTGTATAAAAATCTTATGGAGATGTGCAAGTAGCCATTTTAAAGCTAAGAACTTGGACTACTTGCAACTCGTATAGTTTTGAACACAAATGTTTTAGTTGACCAAAAGAGTCCGTGAATGGAGTCTAACTTTTCTGATGTAAGCTGTTAGAAACATTTAGTTGTGTTCTTGATGATTTAACTTGTATCCCCCCCCCCCCCCCCTTTGAAACTAAATAAAATATTAAAATATAAGGGTATGAACTTACCTTAAGTGATTTCAATGGGTGAATGTTGAAGAATTGAAGTGTTCAACTCAAGAACACTTGAAGGATCACTTGAAGATTTGAGAATCTAACACAATAATGATGGAGTTTGTGTAAGGAATCAATGATTTGTGTAAAAGGAAATGTAATGACCATAAGGAGGGTTATGATACTTACAAAATGAAGGTGAAAAGATTGAAAAATGACTTGGAAATTTCGAAATTATATGAGAGAATTTGAGAGAAAAGATGTGTTTGATCTTTTGGTGAAATTAAAGCAAGTGGGTGAAAATGAGGAGAGACGGTGAGTGTCCAGCTGTAGTGGTGTGGAAAAAAAATTAGAAATGACGAAAAAGCACATTGAAAAGACCTGGGTATGGTGGGAGGAGTATGACTGGTCATGGAGTGGGTGTGAGAGGTTGCTTGTGTCCTAAGTGAAAGATAAGTCAACACTCCACCTCCTTGTACTTTACCCACCAAATTTTATTCTTTAAATAAAGATTTTCATGAAAATATGATTAAATTATGAATATTTAGGGTTAATTATGTTAAAATACGAGTTTGGGTGAAAATCATGCGTTAAAATCACGAAAACGGGCTTAAAATGTGCAAATGGTCAAAAATCGGAAAATATGCGAAAAATGCAAAGTCTGGTCGGAGGTTCGGCTTATGATGCTTGGAACCGGAAGTAGAAGAGAAGAACCGAGAATGCAGAAGAAGGAAATGAGAGCGAGGCTCGGTCTCGGTGGCTAATAGCGAGGCTCGATCGGAGGAGGGGAACCGAGAGAGAGTTTCGGTCCGAGAGACTTCGCCTTTCCTAGTTTCGGTCCGAGAGCTTCGCCTTTCCTAGTTTCGGTCTGAGAGCTTTGCCTTTCCTAGTTTCGGCCCGAGAGACTTCTAAGGTTCGGTTTCGGTTCTTTCTTGGTTTCGGCTTCTAGGTCTCGGTCTCGGCCTCTAAGAGGAGTTTCGGCTCCTTGAGGCTGATTTTCACGTTTTTACCACGTTTAAGCCGTTTTTGACCCGGTTAAGAGTCGGGATGGCCCGTAAGACTATGAAAAGTTACGGGAACTTTTGAAAGAGATTTGGGAGAGATTTCTAATAACAAGAGATATGGTGAAAACGATTGAGAGAGGTTTCGTTTGTGACCTTTTAGAGTGTCCGGCTTTGCAATGTGAGGTTTGTGAACCCCGTTAAGCCATGTTTTAAGGCCCCACACACTCCCGATGAGTGTGCAATAGTGTTTTATCGCTTTGGTTCAATGTTTAGCATTATTAAAGCTATGAAATTTCAAATGTACGAATTTTCCGATGATGTTTTCTCATTAAAATAGCGGGTTGTTTAGAAATTACACAACGTAAACCCTAATACGCAAGGGCTAATTGAGTCGTCCGGTTTGACTTGTTGACTTCGTTTGACTTTAACTTGACCCGAAATTGGCTATTGTCACACAAAATCTTCAGTAATAGCAGAAAAGTAAAAACATAAACATAATAGATGTGCGTGTGTCACGATCAAGCTAGAGCCTTCCCACTACTAGATGCATAACCTAAAACATATTTAATTCATAACTGTAAGCACAAAGCTTAGTTAGTTCTCTAAAATATCACATACACCATAGTAATAACTGATGGGTTTTGGCTATAAGAACATCCTATGTGCTCATCTAGGTTTCTCTATTGTACATGCAATTTATCCAAGAATATAAACCCTAAATCTAGCATATGATAATCCATATTAACATAATAACGGGTTTAAGATATTACCTTGACTGTTATGTAGCAATAACAATCACAATTCCTTCTTGTAATGACTTTAGAAAGCTTAGAGTCACAAATGTCACTCCTCTAATGGTTCACAAACACAAAGAGCAAGAGGATGAAGAGGAAAAGAGAAGGAGGCTGCCCAAAACCGTCCAAAACCCTAGATGGAAGCTTATCTACGTTTTTGGGGCATAAGGGCTCTTTAAATAGTGAGGCTATTAGGGTTATCTAACAAGGAAACCCCAATTTGGATGCTTAAGCCCTAAGCAACCCATGGACTCCTTTAATTAAAGGCCTTGGATGATTTCTTATGGGTTTCCCATAGAATTCATCCAACCTTATAATATAAGGTAATCCATAGCCCAATTGCAATTATCTTATAATTACAATTCCAGTCCCTTAAGTTTAATTAATCTCTTTTAGTCACAATCTTAATTCTTATTAATTCTTGACTAATATTAATTAACCAATATGATTTCTCCTTTAACATATTATTCTCATAATATATTAATAAATCATATTTAATCCTTTCTCTCCATAATTCATCCTATCAAGTTGCTTTGGTGAAGGCAACCCAAAAGGACCATACACCATCGGGTCAAGTACATACCAAAATAGTTATGGACTTAGACACTAATCCAACAGTCTCCCACTTGGATAAGTCTAATAACTATTCCACGTATGACTTCAGATCCTGATCTGCAGTCGTAGCTTTCCAAAGCCGCTATCAACTCTGATCCTATTAGATACGTGTGTCCTTTAGATAAGGGATCATATATTCCTCCATTCTATATATCGTATAAGACATGATTTCTAATCATTCTCTTTGTACTATTTCCCGACTTCTGATTTATGACGACTAACAAATTGAACAAATCAAATTAGCCCTAGCCCGGCCGAGCATTTACGTTTGTCATCACTAAATCATCGAGGGGCCCAAAGATATCGCTTTTATCCTATTTTGGATAAAAGGAACGGATAAACTTTGACTCAATGTTCGCTTGCACTCACTCACCGAATCACACACAATAATATGTTTTATAACACCAAGTTACTAGTGCGTTTGCATATTATCAATTTGCAACCGATTTGCATGATACAACTCACACATCTCGGTTTCAAGAATATAAGATGTTATCGTCTCACCAATCACTCGTGATAAAATCCATGAAGTGATCCAAGTGAGTGTGGGTTTAATCCAATGCTCAAATCATATTCATAAGCACTCATGAACATTGCAGCAAACATTTGCTTATGTCTAATACTGTTTAGAGAATCCACACACCAATTCACGACAGTCTTCATTCATACCTACTTCCAACATATGAACGACTGTGGTCCGTTTGAATAATTTGATTGTTCTTAACCAATTAAATTATCCAGGAAGTCAAAATATGCAAGGTGAAACACAAGAATAATACTAATCCCATATGACCTCAAACCTTTGAGTATAATTAAAACACCTTTTATTTATCACCATATCGATTACTCATTATTTGTTGTTTCGGGTAATCAACTTCTTACTTGAATTATTACACTTGTCCCATGCTCTTATCATGCACACAATGTTTACCTATGGTTCTTACTTTGTGAAATAGATCAAATGAACACATTTCCAATCATACTCATTTCACAACTCCAAATCCTTTTTCATAAGTGAAAGAATATCAAATTCTTGCCACTTATAGAATATGTTAAATTCTAACATTTTATGCAATGATCCTTTCGTAATGTCATAGCACAAAAAGTCACAAAGACTATTGCCAACGATATTACAAAGTCCTCTATCAGAGATTGTTACCATACAATTACTTAGATATGATGTCTCTCACGCAAAGTAGATTCCTTTGAACATCCTTTTGCATAAAATTTCTAATATAGACATAGATTCTCAATATCTAACTCCCAATATGGAAACATTTCCATATTTTCCATATGAAAACTTATTCTTAATAGAATCTTATCTATTCATAATAATGTCGATATACTCTATCCAATATCATACTTCCAACTTCTCACAAGCGACCAATCCTCGGCGAACCTTGGATTGTCCTTTGATAGTTGTTTAATTATCTTAGTCAAAACCGATTCTTGTCCTTTTTCCCTCTAAATGCGCTACACATTAGGAAAATTTTAGAATGGTCAAATATTATAGCATTTGCAATCGATCCTATACCCGAAGCGTATGGGACACGATTCATAATTTCTTACATAAAGATATGATACTTTATCAATCTTTTGCCATAATATTTTATGTGTCAGATTCTCACACTTCGAACTATGAAGAGGGATGCCACAATCATAATCGAAATTTTGAGAACGCACTATGTACTCTTGACTAAAATTTATTAACATTCCACAACCTAAGCCTTTAGTTTTGAAATGAAAGATAATATTCTCTCCCTTAATTATAGCAAAACAACTTTACAACCCTCACGACTTTGCAAGGTATAACTCTTGTTTTTCTATAATTAATATTGCTAACTTGCAATACTTGCCTTAATAATCATATAATCATAACATTTATGCTCCCACTATCATGATGATTATTATAAACATAACACTTATGCTCCCACTAGCTTTGACATGTATTCAGAAACAATACCTATTGAATTTCTTAAGTTCATGTTTCTAATACCTAATGCTTTGATAATCTTTTATCAACGCTTCTTAATCTCATACACCTTTATCCAAGATAGCTCATATGTGTCTTAAACAATTAAGACTAATTGCTAAATCTCACAATTCGAATCATGGAGAGGGATACCGTAACCATAATCAAATTTAAGAATGCAATTTTACAATTGTTATCTTCTTAAAATCTCTCTTAGTGAAAGCATTTTCTCACAGTCATTCCATGAAGGAAAAAATCTTATGACACTTAGGTTTTAATGGTGTATGTGTGTGTTCCTATCCATGTGAATTTGTCAAAACCAAAGTTTGCGACAAATCAAAACTCATATGGACCGAACATTCTCAATCTTGATTTCATGCCTTATAGTAACACGGCTGCCCACCATGTCTTCCAATTAGTTAAGCAACTCACATTTTCCTATCAATGTACTTTTCATTTATTAAGGTCTTTGCCTTTTATGCATTCAAATGAGAACTCATAGAACTCACATGCATAATTAACTCAATTGGAATGGCACAGAAACAAAATAACGTCAACATGATAGGTTATAAACCTCAAGTCGTGTGCTAGTGATGATCAATAAGGTCTATTTTGATTTGTTCTTGAAACCTTTCAAGACCATTAAGACTCCCACTGACTCTTTGACATATAAGATTCTCTTGTCAATAAACATTTCTTGACAAATATTCAAGAGTTAGTGTAGTTTTTATCAAAACGCTTCATAAATAGGTCCTAGTTGGTCTTTGTCTTATCCAAGACATCACAACTTTCCTCATTTGATGAATGTTATAAACCTTCTTATTACTCAATGTCACAATCTTAACTCCAAGACTTGTTTTGGAATGAAGTATGATTGACTTCTTGATTTAACCATTTCTTCAATTCTTGATTCCTCTTCTTAGACATACAATTGTACTAAGACTTACTTAGAGGATCAATTGAGATATGGTTCTTAATCATTAAGACTTATCATAAAGCATAAAAGGTACTCTCCCTTCTTCTTAGAATGGAGAAACTTTTATCTTTCTGCCTACTCGATTCTTCTTATTCGTTCTGCTATTGATTTAAACATTTTCAATCAATTCAGAATTACACTTAATCTTATAAGTATAATCATATTTACTAAACCTTTAGTAAATCATGACGAATATCTTGGTTACTCTTATGGTGGACTTGATCAATACGCAACTTGTTGTACTTGATCTCCTAGTCCTTCACTTGACACTTTGTCAATGAATTATTCTAATTTCCAAATATGAAATTTCTCATTCATCATGCAACCAAGTTGCGTGATTCCAAATTTCTGTCCAACTAAAACTTGGGCGATGAGAAACTCTCCTTATTTGGTAAATTTTCGACAGTTCCATAATTAAGAATCAAATCCATTATTTCTAATAATAGAAACATTCGAACATCAATTTTTCATACACGCCATTGCAAGGATAAATAAATAATATAAAATCAAAATTTATTTTATTGCGGAAAAAATTTGTCCTTACAATGCAATTCATTGAAAAACTATGCTAATACATATTTCTTAGCAATCTAATTCTAACTCTAAGTAGTAGCTCAAGAATCTAATCTTCAAGTAATGCGATCGAAATCCATTTCTTCACGGTTAGATTATGCTCACTTCTTCCCTTAAGCTTCCTCTCTTTTCTTCGATCCTACAAAACATCAATTGTAATCTTATCACATTACGTATTAAGAATCTAGAATAGGAGCTTAAAAGAGTTAGTCAATGGATTTTACCTAAAGCAGAGCCATACGTTTTGACTCTCCCGTCTCTTAGATCTCTTAGGTAAATAGGGCAGCTTCGTCTCCAATGCCCCTTTTCTTGGCAATGAAAGCAAATTAACTCTTTTGGAACAGGACATGGAACTACTTCAGACATTGCCTTTCTCTTATGATTAAACTTTTCGATCATAGGATGTCTTTCGTTGCCATTGTCTATATCCATAGAGGTCTTGAAGGTAGATTCACCAATCAACTTTGCTTTTCTATTGCGCCAAACCATTGCTGAGTCAGCAGCAATAAGCATATAGGTGAGATCTATAAGGGTCACGTTGCAGTTCATCATATAGTACTATCTTACGAATTCACTATACGAGTTAGGAAGTGACTGAAGAACCCAATCAACATCCATCTCCTCACAGACAACGGATCCCAACATTCTTAACCTATCAATGTGTGACTTCATCCCTAGGACGTGTGCACACACCGACTTTCCCTCTTCATGTTTACTTGCCAAAAGGGCTTGAGTGAGCTTGAACTTTTAAAGCCTTCGAACTTGTGGGTTAGGGAGAATAATTGGATGAGGTGGAGGAAGTGAAGCATGATTTCTTGTTCCTCGATCGAATCGTGGAATATCATCTTCATGTGGAAAGCTTGTTCCACGGGACTTGGGAAGACCATAGTTGTCATACTTTGACATCTACAAAATGGGAGAAAACAAATTCAAGTTAGTTGATTGGTTGAGTCCTTAGTAAATCACCCAAATGAGATACTAAGGCTAGGACCTAACACAATATGCTACAACCTAGAAAAGGGATGTCGTAATCTAGTTGCAGAATATTTAAAGGTAAGTGAATAACGATTCACTAATGTCACACCCCCAAACCAGAACGGCGGAAACGTTCGGGGGCGAAGGACATCATATTCAATATCATAACAATTCATAGAAAGGAAAGTACACACCACCATACATATATAAAGCTTTTAAAAATGTTTACATAATTGTATTCATTACATGTTCAAAAGATAAATACATAAACATCTTTCAAAAAGAAGTAATTAACGCCAGCGCGTCAATCCCAAAAGTTGATTTCCAAACCTGCTTAGCGGTTCCCTAAGAATACAAGTTATTTCAAGGAAAAAGTGTCAACAATTAAGTTGGTGAGTTCATGAGTAGTGTTTTGAGAAAATGTACGCCATTCGAAAGTTCGTGTATGTTTTCCAGAAAACGCAGTATTTCAAATGTAAAGAGTTATGGTTTGTTGTGTTGTAAATGAATGTATTAGATCCAGAAAATCCCATATTTTCCCTAATGGTTGAGATATGAATTGTTGTGTTTTCCAAGAAAATCCCTTATTTTCTTATAAAAGTATGAAATGCATATGAATGTTCGTGTTATAAGTTGTAAATAATTGCACCGGGAAAATCCCTTATTTTCCTATTAGTTGTTTGGTTTGTATACAGGGAAAACCCTTATTTTCCTAACATAACTGGCAGTCTCTTAGACCGAAAATTTGTAAGTAACCGACGTTCTTAAAAGTTGTGTCATAGTTTTATATAATAAAGCTATACGAAGATCGCATTTGTTAGATGAAGAATAGTTTTAATAGCTACTCATTCATAAAAGCATAATACCATAATAATTGTATATCCGATGAGTTTTATAACCATACTAAACATAATATGCCTGTAACGAGGTTCTTCATGTGTCGCAGCGTTATGACAACTGTCACCCCAAAGGACGGACTGTAGCTAACAGTCAGGGCGCGGGATCATGACTTCCCGTATAGATCTATACACATTTGACACGTTCTCCTAACGGGAGACTCTGGTTATAGACAGGATTTGCGGCATTACTTTCTAATAAGAAAGTAGTGTTTGAAGATATACACGTCTCATGGATTCTCAACTAAGTCTGTATTAAAGTGATAGTTTTGTATGCAAAGTTTATCCTTTTTCACAATGTTTGACAAAGCATAAATCATAAGTTTTTTAGAATGTATAAAATGACTTTGCAACGAAAGGTACTTTGAAATCACTATATACTTTGTATAAGTCTAATGCACGCAAAGTATGACAAGAGTTTCCATAGTAGTAAGGAATTACAAGTCATTTATTCGATAAAAATAAGTGAAGTGAAACTTTATAAAATACACGATAATAACCGTATGTTTACTTGTATTCCCCCCCCCCCCCCCCCCCCCCCCTTATAGAGTATAAAAGCATTTAAAATGTATTTAAAGTGTGTTTGAAAGGGGTATGAACTCACTTGATTGATTAAAGAAGGTGTGATGAAAATCGAGCAGAACTTTGGCTTGAAAAGGCGGATTTTCTCGGGATTTCTCGGGAGTAAAATCGACATTCGGGACTTGCACAAAATGACCAGGGCTTCGGGGTAGTGAGAGCACGGAAAACGAGGCAAAACGCAAGAAAAGTGAGAGAGAATGAGCCATTTTTCCAGGAACCCTCGCATCCCTTTTATAGGAGGCTGGAACCGACTCGGTATGCGGGGCGTACGCGTACGTCACGCATGATCGAGTCCTCGACTGCCTCGGACTTCGGATGTGTGACAACCCGATATTTCGAGACAATGTAATGTAAAACCAATCAAATTTCAGTCAAAATATAACTCTCCTAAAATCTTATTTGGGTTAAATAAAGTATTATGAATCATATCAAGGTTTTCGTACATATAAAGAACCCTAAAATCCGAGTTATAACGAAGAAGTTATGACCAACCGAAGATTCTTGGCAAAACCGACAACACCGATTAAACGAAAAACGCGAAGTTTCAATACAATAGTTTTTAGCATTAAGTATCTAAATGAAAGTTATATATAACCTCAAACCGTGAGCATACATAAAAAGAACGTCCAAATCTGACATCGTATGAGTAAGTTATGATTTTTCCAAGATTCGGGTATAGCAGTAGACAGCTAAAAACTCGAAATAGAGATCAAGATACTTTTGACCAAAACAACCTAAATGAGAATCTAAGGTCTCAACATTAGTAGCGCAACGATGAAAAGTCTGACGAAAACGGACATCGGATGAAGAAGTTATGGATTTTTAACGGAATTATCGCGTCCCGACCCGTTAAAAATAAATAATTAAAAATAAATTCAAAATTAGCTAATGAAGTCTAAACGAGAGTTGTAGATCATGTTTTTAGCTACGCGTGAATATAAATAACGTCGAAAATGGAGATCGTATGCGAAAGTTACGGATTTTACAAGTTCGGGGTCCGAAATCCGAGGCTGTCAGGCTTGCCACGACGTGGCACAAGCTTGCCGCAACCCGGCAAGTGACTGAGGGCGTCCAATCAATGGAAGAGGATAAGTTTGACTCCCCACGATGTGGCCATCACTTTCCACGACGTGGCACACCAGAAATGCCCCTATAAACACAACTCTTGGGGTGCCGGGTTTAGGTGCTCCATTCTTCTCTTTCTCGTGCCGAAACTCTGCGTTTAAGCCCCCGAGACCCTCCCAAAGCCCTGGTTTTTCACCTTCAAGTCCCGAAGGGAGGTTTTGTGTTCCCGAGATTCCCGAGATTTCATAGAATCCCGAGATTTTCCCGCATTTTCAACTCTTCCTGTCAAAGTTCGGCTCGATTCTTCTCTAGACTATTTCAAATCGACCACTTCAATCAAGTGAGTTCATACCCCTTAACTAATGTTTTAAACTACTTTTAAATGTTTAATGGGGGGGGATACAAGTAGAATCATGCTAGTATTATATCAATCACATGCGATTAATAAGTAGAATTACGCTAGTTATTACATCAATCACATGTGATTAATATACAGCATTCAAAAGATTTGGCTACTCATTAGCCGTTTTACCAAACAGTTTCCTTCAAATGACTTTTTATAAACATTTTATATGTTTTAAACTCCTTTTTACACTGTATAGCTTACTCCGTACATTACCTTTCAAACTTATTTACAACTGTGTTTCAATCAAATGTTTCCTTATACTCAAAACTGTTTTATCATACTTATGCCTTCAAATTGTGTTATAGATCGACATCAAGTCGATCTTTTTTTAAAATAATATTTATGTTTCAAATGTCTTACAAAATTTATTTATGCTTTTATATTATAAATTGCATGCCTCTATATGTATAGTTATATAAGAAATGTTTACAAGACTTAGGAAGGCTATCCACCCTATTTCCTTTTCGCGCCTTGAGATGTGGTCTGGTGGGATATTGGGTATTCGTCCGAAAGTCATTCAAATATTAGTTATATATCATGTGTACATATAAAGTCATAAAATGTCTTTCCAGTTCATCCCATGCCCTTAGTTAGTAAGGGTATACATCCATGACCATACGTACCAGTTAGACTGCTAGTAAACTAACATATGGGTAGTTTAGGAAGATACTAGAACCGTTACTAGAACGCGATATCATACAATGAGTCAGTTAATTCATGAGTCAATACTTTCTAGAACATTACATATACAACTATACTAGGACGAGAACATAAACAACTATACTAGAACGAGAAACGTTACCCTTACATTAATACGTTAACAATTGTGATCCACTGTATCGGAGCATGCCTTAAATGTCATGGCCCGAGTTGTAGCCAGAATTCTCTTGGAGGGAGAGCATTGAGTTTGCGTATAGATCTATACTGGATTGACAATCCTACACCTTGCTGCTAGCTACAGCCGGACCTGCAGGTCTGCGGGTGCCAAACGTCATTCCGTTATTACGACCGCTCTTTATGTCGTTGTTATCAGTCGATAGTATGGTGCAATTATCACATTATACCTTAATATAAATCCGGTTTAAGGTAGTTAGTACAGCAGTAGTTCCTATAATACAAAACTATAGTACTACAATGATTTACCCATTACATTTTTAGTGATACCCTCACTTAAACTTCAATGTACAAACTATATTTTGATAATGATAGTTACGCTTGGGAAAATTACACACTTTTGCAAGAAACGAACATTTAGAACAGTTAGGTCTTGGTAGAAGACGCACTTTATATAATAGTAGGAATCATAGGGATTTCTAAGGTTTTTCAAACGTTTACAGTTGTTTTACAAACATTTTCATACTTACAGTTCACTTACAAATTCTTACATACAAATTAAGACACTAAATACTTATGATCTCACCAGCTTCAAAGCTGATACTCGCTTTCAAAATTACTTGTATCCTCAGGTCATCATAGACAGGTACCGATGCAAGGAGAAAGGAAGATGGAGCTTGTTCAAGACTTATCTTTCATTTTGATTTATGCTTTAGTGTTTATCAAAATTTGACAGAATACAATTGTATAATAATTATTTTATTAATGCAATGGATGATGTTGTTGCTTGTTTACTACTTTACATTGTTGTTGATATTATACATGACGTCCTCCGCCCCAGAACGTTTCCGTCGTTCTCGGTTTTGGGGTGTGACAGATTGGTATCAGAGCATTGTTTATAATGAATTAAGTATATCAACCCATAAAAGATATACTAACTATAAATACATAAGGGATTAAAAATACTCTGACCAAGAGTTTATACTTTAAATAGTAAAATATTTAAGTAGGTATACATGTTGCATTCATACTAAAATCAGTGTCACTAGGACAATAAAAAAGAATTACGATTGTTGGACAACACAAGTGGGCTTAGAGACATATGGTCAAAACTGGGAAGATATAGCCTGATCACCTATATTATCCGAGGGTTGACTAGCATGTGCCTAAGCTTAAGTGTGTGGTTGCAACAATGCTAAAATCTTACCATCCCTACCACAATGAGAACAATAGAACATAACATTAAATTTTAAAATACTATAGGAGTATTTGGTGTTACTAGAAGTACTTTATACTTGAGAACTAAAACGGGATCTTCATTTCTAAGTTGATAGTTGCTAAGTGGATACACAAAGGATATATGTAATTAGGATGTTATAGACTTAGAATCTGTGATAATTTGCCTTACCCCTATTCTGTGTGAATTTGGAAATTAAGGTCACTTATTCGAAGGTCTATCCTGTTTAGATTACACATAGCTGGTATGCACTTCACAAATAGCGATGTAACTAATGATGGTTTTCTAAATAATTATCTAGATAGCTGTCTAATAATTATTCTCTTACCCTTAAATTCTCGCATAGAAAACATAATTAGACTCCATCCCCTCGACAACCAGTACCTTCCAAATGAAGTCATAGCTGGTTGGTTTGGAGAATAACCAGAGAATGATCATCCTTTTCCTCTTGAATGATCACCATGATGAAGACTTTTCGTATGATGCTAACTCCGAAGCAGAGGTTGAAAACCTACCCCGAGCAGCTCCCTTTCCAATTCCTAACCCTCGTCCGGCTTTTTCATGGCCCGACCCTGAGTGAGTGGAATGCTTGGAAATATGGAGCCAAGGACAAGATCAATCTATGCTATTTGATGGCGACCGAAGCTTTTCCGACTTGAGCAATGGGGGCTCAGCAGATAGAGTCTTGCCAATCTTGGTCCGCAGAATGGCCCGAAAGGAGATTCAAGGCAGGACAGCCCTAAATCAGATTACAGAAGTAGTCGCTTATGCTAGAATGCATACCCTCCGCACCGTTCGTCTAGAAGATGCTCACGAGAGGTCAGAGAGAAACCATGAAACCCTGCTGCAAGCACTGACTGAATCACGAGCTGAAGTCATAGGGCTCCGAGTATGCCAGTTGGTGTATGAAAGACACCTACTTGACATGGAACGTCAATTGGCTGAACT
Organism: Lactuca saligna; assembly: GCF_052625555.1. Lineage (NCBI taxonomy): Eukaryota > Viridiplantae > Streptophyta > Magnoliopsida > Asterales > Asteraceae > Lactuca > Lactuca saligna. The sequence continues at coordinate 195,633,335 of NC_136419.1, read as the reverse complement.
AAGAGTTCACCAGAGTGATGACCGTCGCCAGTAGTAGATGCTTTACTGTATTTCCTTATAAAGAAGAATCGTTATTTTCTGTCTATACCTGATGTGGCATTTTCTAGGAAATTTTCTTGTTCCGTAAGTACTTTAGCTAGGTCTTTAGGCTGTCAGGAACTATCTTCTGCGGATATGATGTAAGACCTTTACAAGGTCATTTTCCAGAATCTTTACATCGTGAATATCAAAGATATTGACAGACGGCTAACTTCTGTGTGATTCTTCATTCAAGTACTCTTATCATACTTTCATTGGAGTCTATATGAAACATGATTTAGTCAAGTCATTGGACTATAGCGATTTATCTCCGGAGACACTTCCAAGTCTCTTTCCGTGGTTGGATCTTGTTATTCACCAACCCATGATACCTCAGCTCGAACGACAAACGTCTTGCGACCATTCTATGAACATACTCCCATTCCGTACTAGGACTGCATCATAGGGATGTAGGTCAAACCTTCGCGAACATACTTTCATTGTTTACTAGGACTGCATCATAGGGATGTAGGTCAAACTTTCGAGATCATACTCTTACTCTTTTCAAGAACAATCTAAGTACATCAAGGGTCAACCAGAATCACTCACAAAATCTTTATTCTTTCGTGTTAACAGAATCATGTCGTCATCCGGAAACAACCAGCCAAGCAACGAGACCTCTACTTTTCCTATGGACGCTGCTACCTTTCAAATGGCAGTTAGAGCTGCCGCAGTGGCTGCCGTAACCGCGGTTCTTGCGCACCGTAGCACTAACAGCACAGTCAATGCTACTGATGGGAATGAAGTTTCCAATCGTGGTATCCATCCAGGAAGTCACCAAACGGTAACGGACTCAGGCCCGCAAAGCCAAAAACCAAAGAACAAGAAACGGAAGCGTCAAACTCAGAAAGAACGCGAGAAACCCCGAAAACTTTCCATGCAACAACAGCAAGTGGAAACCTCTGCCATCCCAGTACCGAGCAGACCATACAAAGGAACACTCCCGAAGTGCGACCGGTGCAATTACCACCATGAGGGAATCTGCCGAGCCTTGCAATGCAAAAATTGCGACAAAAGGGGAACACCAAACGTTACTGCAAGAGCCTATCAAAACCGATCAACAATTCACCCAACGCCGATGGGAACCAGACTTGCTATCATTGTGGAGAGTTTGGGCACTATAAGAGAGATTGCCCGAAAAAGGAAAGAACCCGCGTCCCCATAACTCCTACTCGACGTTTCACTTCCACCACCAATGTGGGTGCTGTCCATATATGTTACCAATACGGTGAAATTGGACACCTCTAAAAGGATTGCCCGATAACACAAAACTCTGGCGCAGACGGGAAGATTTTCAGGATCACAGCCGCAGGAGAGCCTGCTCCGGAACCACGTTAAATGTAATTTAGGCGTTTCGTTGTAATAGAATTATAAACTATCTAAAGCTAGTGCAACTAGAGTCTTACCTTTTGCGAGATCCTGTCTGTATAGGAATTCTCGTGCTGCGTATACTTGTGTTTTGTAGTATATCTTATTCGTAGCAATAGTCTTATGGTAAATCTAAAGTACTGTAACTCTGTTCATGGTAGCACAGTTGTGCCTTGTCTGTAAACGTTTTTTGTTCAAATCCAATGTCTTTAAGTTTCAGTATGATTTCGACATTATCGTACGAATTGATTCAGTTTGATCCTCACGAAAACAGCTTCATACGTACATCTCTTTCTTCTAGATCACTTTTCCAGCAAAACCGTCACATCAGAATGCCGAAGTACTCATTCCAGGAGTACCTATTAGTTATTTTCTTTCCGAAGAAATCCCCAAAGTACCACTCGTGTAGTACGTCAAGTTTAATCCAGGGATTCATGCGGTTGATCTATCACTAAAGAATGTATAATCAAGGTTCTACAGGTTTAGAATTGATGATTCCACTTTAAATTCATAAGAGTGATATATAATCAAGGTTCTACAGGTTTAGAATTGATGATTCCACTTTAAATTCTTTTTCCCCGATGGGATGTGAACTTAAAGAAGAACCAGTTATTCGACTACCTTTTCAACCTTAATTATATATGACTCGTATACACGAAAGGGTGATTGTGAAACTAGGTATGAATTCTAATATGAACTTCAGGACGGAGAACTGCCTAAGTACGAGTAATCACATCGTCATGAGAACAAGCATAGAACCCAGTACGACTCCCGTAAACAGATCACCTTATAGTTTAAACACCCACGGAGATACAAGAACAGTTTGGACAACTTAGCGAACTACACATAAATAGAATTAGAAGACTAGGTTTCTCACCCTAGAGAACCTCGGTCATATTCTTCCAGAGATCGACGGATCGCATTGCATGTACCGTGATTATCGAAGACTCCGTCGAGATTTTTCATTAGAAATCATTATATCTGCCACGCGTAGACAAAATGGTTGAGCAAACGCAAAGAAAGAAACTACTTCCAGGAATGGATCCGGGATCCGAATATCACCAGTTCGAGTGTTACGGAAAGATGTCCGGAAGACTATCTCCTGAACTCGATGCGGACACTTCGAGTCCGTAGTGATACCCTTCGGATAGGACCAATACGCCCATAGATTTTATGAGCTAAACGAGTAGGGTACGTCTTTCTTACCTGGATCAGTTTGTCATTTCTCCATGTAATGACTTACTTATCTACCCTTGTAGTAAGAAGGAACCCATGGGAAAACATTTCTTTCAGAGGAACTTTTAGCGATGTTCTCAAAGCACGAGTTTTGAAATTGAAGAGTCAAATTTCCAAAGACACACTGTTAGTAATGTGACAAATTATGAGCACTCTTGCAATTTGTCAAAACCGTTGAGCATTTATCGACACCAGAGACGCTGACAGTTTTTCGCTAGATTCTAGGTCTTACCGACCTACCGCCTTAGTTCATTCAGAACTCCTCGCAAGCTACAGAAACTCGTACGACTTTGACCCAGCAAGGGGTGGCCTTTGATTGGGAAGTTACGCAAGAAAAGGAAACTTTGAGATTCCAAGTGAGTGACCAAGTTCTTTAGGATAACTCACTCTGGGAATGGCTTAATACGCTTCGTAAAGCGTGGAAAGCTAAATCCAAGGTAGACAGGACCTCCGAGATTCTTATCAGAATCGGTCATGTGCCTCACACAAACTAGACCTACTCCGCGAACTCAGTAACGTACTTTCTACTCTTCGCATCTCGATCGTGAAACCATACCTTTCCGTTAGGACTCTTGCAAACTGTAGTGACCCTCGACCAAGAGGTCAAGCAGACTAAGAAACGTCATCGCCAGTTAGTGAAGGTTCATTGGAATGCCAACCCAGAACCCGTTATCACTTAGGTGCACTAGAACCAATCGATTAGGAAGTTTCCTCCTCACGACTCGATCATTTGTGCATACTTCCTTGCTTAAATTCTAATTTCGGGACGAAATTCCCTCTAACGGGGGGATAATGTGACAACCCGATATTTCGAGACAATGTAATGTAAAGCCAATCAAATTTCGGTCAAAATATAACTTTCCTAAAATCTTATTTGGGTTAAATAAAGTATTATGAATCATATCAAGGTTTTCGTACATATAAAGAACCCTAAAATCCGAGTTATAACGAAGAAGTTATGACCAACCGAAGATTCTCGGCAAAACCGGCAACACCGATTAAACAAAAAACGCGAAGTTTCAATACAATAGTTTTTAGCATTAAGTATCTAAATAAAAGTTATAGATAACCTCAAACCGTGAGCATACATAAAAAGAACGTCCAAATCTGACTTCGTATGAGTAAGTTATGATTTTTCCAAGATTCGGGTATAGCAGTAGACAGCTAAAAACTCGAAATAGAGATCAAGATACTTTTGACCAAAACAACCTAAATGAGAATCTAAGGTCTCAACATTAGTAGCGCAACGATGAAAAGTCTGACAAAAACGGACATCGGATAAAGAAGTTATGGATTTTTAACGGAATTATCGCGTCCCGGCCCGTTAAAAATAAATAATTAAAAATAAAGTCAAAATTAGCCAATGAAGTCTAAATGAGAGTTGTAGATCATGTTTTTAGCTACGCGTGCATATAAAGAACGTCAAAAACGGAGCTCGTATGCGAAAGTTACGGATTTTACAAGTTCGGGGTCCGAAATCCGAGGCTGTCAGGCTTGCCACGACGTGGCACAAGCTTGCCGCGACCCGGCAACTGACTGAGGGCGTCCAATCAATGGAAGAGGATAAGTTTGACTCCCCACGATGTGGCCATCACTTGCCACGACGTGGCACACCAGAAATGCCCCTATAAATACAACTCTTGGGGTGCCGGGTTTAGGTGCTCTATTCTTCTCTTTCTCGCGCCGAAACTCTGCGTTTAAGCCCCCGAGACCCTCCCAAAGCCCCGGTTTTTCACCTTCAAGTCCCGAAGGGAGGTTTTGTGTTCCCGATATTCCCGAGATTTCCGAGAATCCCGAGATTTTCCAGCGTTTTCAACTCTTCCTGTCAAAGTTCTGCTCGATTCTTCTCTAGACTATTTCAAATCGACCACTTCAATCAAGTGAGTTCATACCCCTTAACTAATGTTTTAAACTACTTTTAAATGTTTAATGGGGGGGATACAAGTAGAATCATGCTAGTATTATATCAATCACATGCGATTAATAAGTAGAATTACGCTAGTTATTACATCAATCACATGTGATTAATATACAGCATTCAAAAGATTTGGCTACTCATTAGCCGTTTTACCAAAACGTTTCCTTCAAATGACTTTTTATAAACATTTTATATGTTTTAAACTCCTTTTTACACTGTACAGCTTACTCCGTACATTACCTTTCAAACTTATTTACAACTGTGTTTCAATCAAATGTTTCCTTATACTCAAAACTGTTTTATCATACTTATGCCTTCAAATTGTGTTATAGATCGACATAAAGTCGATCTTTTTTTAAAATAATATTTATGTTTCAAATTTCTTACAAAATTTATTTATGCTTTTATATTATAAATTGCATGCCTCTATATGTATAGTTATATAAGAAATGTTTAAAAGACTTAGGAAGGCTATCCACCCTATTTCCTTTTCGCGCCTTGAGATGTGGTCTGGTGGGATATTGGGTATTCGTCCGAAAGTCATTCAAATATTAGTTATATATCATGTGTACGCGGGGCGTACTTGTGTGACTCAGACTTCGGATAATACCGAAGTTTTGAATAAAAATATATATTAATTATTTATCAAACTTCAAAAATTCATATCCCCTTCATACGAACTCCGTTTTCGACGTTCTTTATATCCACGCGTAGGTGAGACTAAGATCTACAATTTTCGTTTAGATTCCGTCAGCAAATTCCGAAATTATTTTTATTATTTATTTATTAAAATGACGTGATTAAGGAATTTCTTTAAAAATTCATAACTTTTTCATACGATGTCCAATTTGAGCGTTCTTTTTATGCACGTTTGTAGTTTAACGATATCTATGACTTTCATTTAGACACATAAGGTCAGAAAGTGTTTTATTGAAACTTTGCGTTTTTACGTAACTTCGTATCGACGATTTTTGTCGGAAAAACTTAGAATGGTCATAACTTCTTCGTTATAACTCGGATTTTTGTGTTATTTATATGTTTGGAAACCCTAAGACGATATTTACTACATAGCGTACTCCAAACAGAGTTTTTGAATACTTCATTTTTCGATGATATTATAATCCCTTTTTCAAAGAGGTTACAAGGTTCGATCTTTGATGACCTGAAATGACGGGTTGTTACATCATCCCCCCGTTAGAGGGAATTTCATCCCAAAATTTGAATACAAAAGGAAAGTTTTAGGGGCTGAGGAAGAGGTGTGGATACTTCTGTTGCATTTGATCTTCTCGTTCCCATGTGAACTCAGGTCCCCTCTTAGCATTCCATCGGACCCTTACTATTGGAATGCGGCTCTGTTTAGTTCGTTTAACTTCCCTATCCATGATCTCGACGGGTTCCTCCACAAAGTTAAGATTTTCATTTAGTTCGATTTCATCAAGTGGAATTACAAGTGTTTCGTCGGACAAACACTTCTTCAGGTTCGATACGTGGAATATTGGATGTACTTTGTTAAGTTCGATTGGAAGTCGGAGTTTGTAGGCCACTGGACCAGCTCTTGAATTGATTTCGAAGGGTCCAATGTACCTAGGATTTAGCTTCCCACATTTTCCAAAGCGTATCATGCCCTTCCAGGGTGAGACCTTCAGTAGTACACGATCGCCAATCTGAAATTCCAAGGGTTTACGTCTTTTGTCGGCATAGATCTTTTGCCTATCCCTTGAGGATTTCAGTCATTCTCATATTTGCACAATCTTTTCAGTAGTTTCTCTGATGATATCCGAACCAGTAAGGGTGCTATCAGGGACTAGACCTTTTGCTAATTGTGTGTCGCCCACTTCCGTCCAGCACAGAGGTGATCTGCACTTACGGCCGTAAAGGGCTTCAAATGGAGCAGTCTTGATACTAGTATGATAACTATTGTTATAAGAGAACTCGACCAAAGGTAAGTGAACGTCCCATGCCTTACCAAAGTCGATTACACATGCTCGCAGCATGTCTTCCAAGGTTTGGATCGTCCTCTCACTCTGTCCGTCAGTTTGGGGGTGATAGGTTGTACTCATGTCCAATCTTGTTCCCATGGATTTTTGCAATGATTGCCAGAATCTGGAAGTGAATCTGTTGTCTCTGTCCGAGAGGATAGACATTGGCACTCCATGGAGTTGTACGATCTCTCGGATGTAGATTCTCGATAGCTTTTCCATTTTATCAGTTTCCTTGGTCGGTAAGAAATAAGCGGACTTGGTTAATCTATCGACGACTACCCAAATAGTATCTTGGCCACCCTGAGTTTTGGGCATTTTCGTTATGAAGTCCATGGAAATCTGCTCCCATTTCCACTCAGGTATTTCAGGTTGTTGGAGTAGCCCTGAGGGTTTCTGGTGTTCTATTTTTATTTTGGCGCAAGTCAAACACTTGCTCACATATGTAGCGATCTCTGCTTTCATGTTTGGCCACCAGTAAAGTTGCTTAAGATCTTGATACATCTGTCTGACCCGGGATGTATGGAGTATGGAGTCTTGTGTGCCTCGCTCATAACTACCTCCATTAATCCACCAAACTTGGGTGTCCATATTCGGTTCATGAGGTAGCGTGCTCCGTCACTCTTGATTTCTAAGTTCTTGTCCATTCCCCTAAGGGTCTCACCCGTCACGTTTTCGGGTTTCAAGGCCTCTATTTGAGCTTCCTTGATTTGTGCTGACAGGTGCGAATCGATCGACATGGCTAATGACTTCACTCTTCGGCTAGAGTACTCCTTACGACTAAGGGCATCCGCCATGACGTTTGCCTTTCCCGGATGATAGCGAATCTCACAGTCATAGATGTTGAGTAATTCGACCCAACGTCGCTGTCTCATGTTTAACTCCTTCTGGTCGAAGATGTGTTGGAGGCTCTTGTGGTCTGTAAAGATAGTGCACTTGGTACCATATAGGTAGTGTCTCCAGATTTTAAGAGTGAAGACCACCGCCCCAAGTTCTAAGTCATGAGTGGTGTAGTTGACCTCATGCGTTTTTAGTTGTCGTGAGGCATATGCAATAACTTTTCCCCTCTGCATTAGCACACAGCCCAGCCCTTGCTTCGAAGCGTCGCAATACACCACAAAATCTTCGGTCCCCTCTGGAAGAGAAAGGATGGGTGCACTGCAAAGGGCCTGTTTCAAGGTCTGAAATGCAGCATCTTTCTTTTCTCCCCAGTGGTAGGTCACACCTTTCTGGGTTAAAGCGGTAAGAGGCTTTGCGATGCTGGAGAAATTCTGAATGAACCTTCGATAATAACCAGCAAGACCTAGAAATTGGCGAATTTCTGTTGGTGTATTTGGTGCAGACCAGTTTTTGATAGCCTTGATTTTTGATGGATCCACGTAGATTCCTTCCTTGCTGACCACGTGACCGAGGAAGTCCACCTTTCTAATCCAAAACTCACATTTTGAGAATTTTTCATACAGTCTCTCAGTCCGTAACGTCTCTAAGACTTGCCTCAGATGTTGACTATGCTCTTCTTTATTCTTTGAATAAATGAGTATGTCGTCTATGAATACTATTACAAACTTATCCAAGAATGGACGACATACCCGATTCATTAGATCCATGAATACTGTCGGGGCATTGGTTAGTCTGAACGGCATCACTACGAACTCGTAATGTCCGTATCTCGTTCGGAAGGCCGTCTTGGGAACATCACTTTCCAGTACTCGCAACTGGTGATATCCCGATCTTAGATCGATCTTGGAGAAGTAGTTGGCTCCTTGGAGTTGGTCGAATAAGTCATCGATTCGGGGTAGGGGGTATCGGTTCTTGATGGTAAGTTTGTTGAGTTCTCGGTAGTCATTGCACATTCTGAATGATCCATCCTTCTTTTTCACGAACAACACGGGTGCTCCCCATGGCGAGAAGCTCGGCCTGATGAATCCTTTTCCAAGTAGCTCATTCAGTTGGCTAGATAGCTCTTGCATCTCTGTCGGGGCTAATCGATAGGGTGCTTTGGCTACTGGGGTAGCTCCGGGAACCAGATCGATTTTGAACTCGACTAGTCTCGCGGGAGGTATTCCCGGAAGGTCCTCGAGAAAAACATCGGGAAAATCGCATACGTCGGGCACATTCTTGACGTCCTGGACTTTGCATTTCACATCTACAACATGTGCCAAAAAATGCGTGACACTCCTTGCGTAGGTATTTCTGAGCTTGGATACTTGAGATGATACGAAGTGTGGTACTAGTTTTGTCGCCCAAGACAATGAAAGTTTTGCCGGTTAGCAGATTAAGGCGAACGGCCTTATCGTAACATAAAATGTCCGCATGATGAGAACTCAGCCAATCTATGCCAACAATGACATCGAAACTCTTAATCGAGACTGGCATGAGGCTGATTGAAAAGGGATTGTCGTTTAAAGTTAGGGTGCAGTTTAAGTATATCTCATTAGTGCCTTCGGTTTTCCCGTTGGCCATTTCTACTATGAATGGTTCACTTAATGATTTTGGTATTGATTTTAGCAGGCCTTTAAAGTCGTGACTCACAAAACTCCTTTCCGCTCCACTATCAAACAAAATGCATGCATACGAGTTATCGAGAAGAAACGTACCCGTAACAACAGTAGGGTCCGCAATGGCTTCATCTTGTCCTATTGCGAAAACTCGGCCCCTTCCGCCGGTATTCCGGTTGTTTGCCTTTGGGCAGTCCCTGCGGTAGTGCCCCGTGTCTCCGCACTCAAAGCAGGCACGGCTTACTCCGGTATTAGCAGTGGGGGCGGATGGTTGGGTTGGCTCTTTGCAATAGCGGGTTGTATGTCCCTTCTTATTGCACCTGGTGCATTGAAGATCATGGCAAGGACCGTGGTGGTGGAATTTGCATTGGTTGCACTTAGCAAGTTTCCCATTATATGAGCTTGTGGGGGCAGGGTTGGTAGGTACAGTCATAGCGTGGGTCGCTACTACTTGTTGTTTCTTGGGGTTCTCCTGGAGGGTTTGTCCCCTCCTCTTGTTCCAAGGCCTACTCTGGCCCTGAGCCTCCTTAGATGGATTTGCGGTTGCTGCAATGGTACCCTATGTTACTCCGTGGTTGATGAGTCGCTGAGCCAGGCATTTAGCGTTGTTGTAGGTAATAGGGTTGGAAGCTAGGACATGCCCTTGAATCTGGGGTGACAACCCCCAAATGTACCTTTCAACCTTCTTTGATTCTGGGTTGACCATGGTAGGGCACAATGCAGGGAGGTTGTTGAACCTAGTTGTGTAGGCGACTAGGTCAGACCCAGTCATTTTCAGATTCCAGAGCTCCTGCTCAAGCTTTTGCACTTCGCCTCTTGGGCAGTATTCTTCCAGTAGTATAACCTTCAGATCTTCCCAACTCATGGCGTTGGCGACAGTGAGCATCACCGAATTCACATGGCTTTTCCACCAAGTGAGGGCTTGATCTATGAAGGTGCAAGCAGCGAATTTAACCTTGCTTTCTTCTTGGCATGAGCAGATCTCAAAAATTGTTTCGGTCTTTTCGAACCATTGCATTAGCGCAATGACTCCTCCAATTCCATTAAAAGTTTTTGGCTTAGCGTTAGAGAACTCCTTGTAAGTACATTCTCTTACTTGACCACGACCAGTGCCATGATTTGAATGATTGGTGCTGCTACCTGCCCCTCCATTTCCATTGGAGTTTATTTGCGAGAGGGCTGCAGTTACTGCTGCTGTGATAGCAGCCTGGACCATGGCCGGATCATACGTTGGCGGTGGAGGTGGTGCCGTGCCCGGTCTGGGCCTTAGGTTTGGACGAGGAGGCATCGCGGTGCCAAAAGAAAATGAAAGATTTATAAGTTTTGGTAGTTCAAAGTTGAATGATATTGAGTTAACTTTTAATAGTTCTAAGAAATTGGGTTTGACCATCACAGGGTTTTGAGCTTGAAAATAAAGTTTGAATAGATGTACTTATGAATTGAACGAACTACACATAATTAACAACAAGAAAGGGATATGCCCTTATATATATTCGACATATAGTTGTGTTACATCTGAGTCTAGACAAAAGTTCTTGACCTTTCTAAAGGTCTCCGATTACAGAAAATTTTAAAGAAAATAATACTTTTATCCGAAGTCCTAATTTATAACAAAAATTGAGAGTCGGGCAAGTACTACTTGCGGTGCGGTTTGCGCTTGGAGCTCGACTCTGTGTCGGACTGCTTTGACTCCATGAGGCACCTATCAAACGCAGCTTGTTGTTCCCTCAATTCTGCGAAGGCTGCATTTGCTTGTGCTTGGAATGCTTCGGCGCGAAGGTGGATGTCGTTCTGCAACATCTCTAGGCGGTTGATGTCGGCCGTGTGGATTTGTACTTCCACGTTGACCTCTCGGATTCGGTTGGCTTGCACTCCGGATTGATAGCACTGGTTGGCGAGTTTGCCAACCATGACCGGAAGTGCTCGGTCTGCTGATCCCCCACCTCTGACATCATAGATGTCTCAGCACATGCCGTAGGGAGGGCGTAAGCTTTGTTGTTGGCTCCAATGATGGAGGTGACTTCCCCACACAGGAGTGGGTCCTTGGAAGTTCCTCACGTGGACGGGAGGTTGTGGGATTGGTGGATTGATAATTTCTGGCTCCGAATCTGTGCCAGAGTCATCTCCCTTCCTCCAACTCTATAGGCTCTTCGTCTTCTTCAGGATCTTCTTAGATCCATCCTCCATTACCTTGGTTGGGGTAGTAGGGGTCATTGGGGTGATGGAATCCTGCCATTTAGTCTGTACGAGAATAGGGTTAAGAATTTACTATAAGCTAGAGCACATGAAACTTACCTTTAAGTTTAATGGTTGATGACAACACAAAAACTCCCTTAGTATTATGTAATGATGTGCTTTTGATAAGTTTTAAAATCGTTGTCCACTGCAGACACTCATTGGCATACGTTAGTCATCTCTCGGACAAATATAGTTGATCAGGCTATATTCTTCCCAATTCCGATAACATGTCCCAAGGCGTACCTGTACTGCACAACTTATTTATAATACTTCTAGAATTATTCGATATGAAACTGTTATTAGTATGAAATGAGTGCATGCTTACCTTAAAACTGAATAAATTTAATTTCAAAAGTATGACTTTTCTCAGAGTGTTTTTGCCCAGTTGAGTTTATAGTTGTATACCAAAAAGAAATGGTTTTGATATATTTAATTCCCTATAAACAAAGCTCTGGTACCAATCTATCACACCCCCAAACCAGAACGGCGGAAACGTTCGGGGGCGAAGGACATCATATTCAGTATCATAACAGTTCATAGAAAGGAAAGTACACACCACCATACATATATAAAGGTTTTAAAAATGTTTACATAATTGTATTCATTACATGTTCAAAAGATAAATATATAAACATCTTTCAAAAAGAAGTAATTAACGTCAGCGTGTCAATCCCAAAAGTTGATTTCCAAACCTGCTTAGCGGTTCCCTGAGAATACAAGTTATTTCAAGGAGAAAGTGTCAACAATTAAGTTGGTGAGTTCATGAGTAGTGTTTTGAGAAAATGTACGCCATTCGAAAGTTCGTGTATGTTTTCCAGAAAACGCAGTATTTCAAATGTAAAGAGTTATGGTTTGTTGTGTTGTAAATGAATGTATTAGATCCAGAAAATCCCATATATTCCCTAATGGTTGAGATATGAATTGTTGTGTTTTCCAAGAAAATCCCTTATTTTCTTATAAAAGTATGAAATGCATATGAATGTTCATGTTATAAGTTGTAAATAATTGCACCGGGAAAATCCCTTATTTTCCTATTAGTTGTTTGGTTTGTATACAGGGAAAACCCTTATTTTCCTAACATAACTGGCAGTCTCTAAGACCGAAAATTTATAAGTAACCGACGTTCTTAAAAGTTGTGTCATAGTTTTATATAATAAAGCTATACGAAGATCGCATTTGTTAGATGAAGAATAGTTTTAATAGCTACTCGTTCATAAAAGCATAATACCATAATAATTGTATATCCGATGAGTTTTATAACCATACTAAACATAATATGCCTGTAACGACGTTCTTCAGGTGTCGCAGCGTTATGACAACTGTCACCCCAAAGGACGGACTGTAGCTAACAGTCAGGGCGCGGGATCATGACTTCCCGTATAGATCTATACACATTTGACACGTTCTCCTAACGGGAGACTCTGGTTATAGACAGGACTTGCGGCATTACTTTCTAATAAGAAAGTAGTGTTTGAAGATATACACGTCTCATGGATTCTCAACTAAGTCTGTATTAAAGTGATAGTTTTGTATGCAAAGTTTATCCTTTTTCACAATGTTTGACAAAGCATAAATCATAAGTTTTTTAGAATGTATAAAACGACTTAGCAACGAAAGGTACTTTGAAATCACTATATACTTTGTATAAGTCTAATGCACGCAAAGTATGACAAGAGTTTTCCATAGTAGTAAGGAATTACAAGTGATTTATTCGATAAAAACAAGTGAAGTGAAACTTTATAAAATACACGATAATAACCGTATGTTTACTTGTATCCCCCCCCCCCCTTATAGAGTATAAAAGCCTTTAAAATGTATTTAAAGTGTGTTTGAAAAGGGTATGAACTCACTTGATTGATTAAAGAAGGTGTGACGAAACTCGAGCAGAACTTTGGCTTGAAAAGGCGGATTTTCTCGGGATTTCTCGGGAGTAAAATCGACCTTCGGGAGTTGCACAAAATGATCACGGCTTCGGGGTAGTGCGAGCACGGAAAACGAGGCAAAACGCAAGAAAAGTGAGAGAGAATGAGCCATTTTTCCAGGAACCCTCGCATCCCTTTTATAGGAGGCTGGAACCACCTCGGTACGCGGGGCATACGCTCGTACGCGGGGCGTACGCGTACGTCACGCATGACCGAGTCCTCGACTGCCTCGGACTTCGGATGAGACGGGGGGGGGGGGGGGGGGGGGGGTAGGATCGCATAGGGGCGACGTGGATGATCCGAGGCCAAGGTCTTGAGTACGCTGGGCGTACTCGTGTACGCGGGGCGTACTTGTGTGACTCAGACTTCGGATAATACCGAAGTTTTGAATAAAAATATATATTAATTATTTATCAAACTTCAAAAATTCATATCTCCTTCATACGAACTCCGTTTTCGACGTTCTTTATATCCACGCGTAGGTGAGACTAAGATCTACAACTTTCATGTAGATTCCGTCGGCAAATTCTGAAATTATTTTTATTATTTATTTATTAAAATGACGTGATTAAGGAATTTCTTTAAAAATTCATAACTTTTTCATATGATGTCCGATTTGAGCGTTCTTTTTATGCACGTTTGTAGTTTAACGATATCTATGACTTTCATTTAGACACCTAAGGTCAGAAAGTGTTTTATTGAAACTTTGCGTTTTTACGTAACTTCGTATCGCCGATTTTTGTCAGAAAAACTTAGAATGGTAATAACTTCTTCGTTATAACTCGGATTTTTGTGTTATTTATATGTTTGGAAACCCTAAGACGATATTTACTACATAGCGTACTCCAAACAGAGTTTTTGAATACTTCATTTTTCGATGATATTCTAATCCCTTTTTCAAAGAGGTTACAAGGCTCGATCTTTGATGACCTGAAATGACGGGTTGTTACAACTAATTTCCACCATGAAAAACGAAAAATAAATTTAAGTTTTAAAACTATGAAAACTCCTAGATCCTTTGAGATTCATTGAACATTTCAATGGCATGTTTAAATATCGATATGCCCCTCTTGTTTGTGACTGGGATGCCGAGGATCACAAACCGGGTGTGAATAACCATGCAAACTTACATGGTGCCCTCACATGTTACGGTCACCTATTCGATGTGCCGGTAAACTACACACGCTCCACCGAACTATGACAAACATTGAGTCACCCTTTGCTACCTTTGCTTAGAACCATTTAGTGTGCCGGTAAACCACACACGCTCCACTAACGTCTTCGCAAGGGCACAAAGTGTAATTTCATGGAATTGCATCAATTCACTTTTGCCTAAGTAACTAAGATTGGGAATTTGTAAAACATTTAGTTACTTTTGTACTTCATTATACTTATAATTGAGGGTTTTTGTCCTATCCTACCCGTTCGGCTAACGACCCTCCACTAGTCAAGAGTGCGGTAGGTAAGAGTGGATACCCATTCAATCGTCATTTTATAGGCAATTTCCTTAAACACCCCTTATAGACCAGCTTCGTGAATGAGGCCTACAAACAGTAAGACTGATTTTTACTCATACGTATATATAATGTTAGACTTTTAATGTTATATATAGTATAGGGTGTATTTTACACTTTTAAAATACTAGGTGGTCAAATTTAACGATTATACTTTTTATTCAATTAAATATAAACCAAAACTTTTATGGATTTATTAAACCTCTTTTAATTATACACCTTAATTAATTAATAAAACCATAAGGGTGTGATATGAACTTTTCAAACACTACTAGGATTTTAGAATTTAGCATTCCTAGATTAAACTTTTAATCAAAAATTAAATTCCAAAACTTGAGGACAAGTTTTGAAACATTTCAAAAAACTTATGGTTTGGAATTTAAATATACATCAAAATTAAACTTTTAATCAAAATTTAAATTCCAAAACTTGAGGGCAAGTTTTGAAACATTTTCAAAACATTAGGGTTTCAACTATTTAAATTTCAAAACTAAATTTTTGAGTTTAAATTTAAACTATAAAACCTAAAGGGGAAAATTGAAACTTTTCATAACACAAGGATCAGATAACAAATAATATAAATTAAACAATTAATTTCATCATTATCTATATTTGACCTAATTTTAATTTCTTGCAAAATAAGTTACCCAGTTAATACAAATAATCAAACTTTATCATATAAGGAAGTAATTATCTAATTAATTGGTAATTATCTTGTGTTTAATCAAGGATATACTCATAAAATTGATTAAAATTGGATTTTATTGATCTAAAACAGATAAGGCAATTATCCATGAGAAAAATAGCAAGAAATCCCGAAATCCCCTCTTTCTGACGCTCGAACTCGCCGAGTACCCATATGGACTCGCCGAGTAGGGGCCTACTCGCCGAGTCCACAATGGGACTCGCCGAGTTCATCGGGCAGTTTCACAAAATCAAATTTTTTTAACTTGAACAAACATACAAAGCATCAATACACTAGAAATCAATCTAGGCTCTGATACCACTGATGGGTTTTGGCCATAAGAACATCCTATGTGCTCATACAAACCCTAATGCTTGGATCTAGGTTTCTCTATTGTACATGCAATAGAGAAACCTATATCCAAGCATTAGGGTTTGTATGAGCACATAGGATGTTCTTATGGCCAAAACCCATCAGTGGTATCAGAGCCTAGATTGGTTTCTATTGTATTTATGCTTTGTATGTTTCTTCAAGTTGAAAAAAATCGATTCTGTGAAACTGCCTGATGAACTCGGCGAGTCCCATTGTGGACTCGGCAAGTAGGCCCCTACTCGGCGAGTTCGAGCGTCAGAAAGAGGGGATTTCGGGATTTCTTGCTATTTTTCTCATGGATAATTCTGATGGGTTTTGGCCATAAGAACATCCTATGTGCTCATACAAACCCTAATGCTTGGATCTAGGTTTCTCTATTGTACATGCAGTTTATCCAAGACTATAAACCCTAAATCTAGCATATGATAATCCATATTAACATAATAATGGGTTTAAGATATTACCTTGACTGTTATGTAGTAATAACAATCACAATTCCTTCTTGTAATGACTTTAGAAAGCTTAGAGTCACAAATGTCACTCCTCTAATAGTTCACAAACACCAAGAGCAAGAGGATGAAGAGGAGAAGAGAAGGAGGCTGCCTAAAACCGTCCAAACCCTAGATGGAAGCTTGTCCACATTTTTGGGGCATAAGGGCTCTTTAAATAGTGAGGCTATTAAGGTTATCTAACAATGAAACCCTAATTTGGATGCTTAAGCCCTAAGCAACCCATGGACTCCTTTAATTAAAGGCCTTGGACGATTTCTTATGGGTTTCCCATAGAATTCGTCCAACCTTATAATATAAGATCATCCATAGCCCAATTGCAATTATCTTATAATTACAATTCCAGTCCCTTAAGTTTAATTAATCTCTTTTAGTCACAATCTTAATTCTTATTAATTCTTGACTAATGTTAATTAAACAATATAATTTCTCCTTTAATATATTATTCCCCTAATATATTAATAAATCATATTTAATCCTTTCTCTCCATAATTCATCCTATCAAGTGGCTTTGGTGAAGGCAACCCAAAATGACCATGCACCATCGGGTCAAGTACATACCAAAATAGTTATGGACTTAGACATTAATCCAACAATAACTATACATATCAATATCAAGTATGTAGGCTTTCGTCGTCATCCCTCTGGCCTGTTTAGCTTACAACACCATGTTGGTCTTGATATCATCCCAAACAAGCATGTCTGACTCACGATACTGTTGGATTAGTGTCTAAGTCCATAACTATTTTGGTATGTACTTGACCCGATGGTGCATGGTCCTTTTGGGTTGCCTTCACCAAAGCAACTTGATAGGATGAATTATGGAGAGTAAGGATTAAATATGATTTATTAATATATTATGGAATAATATATTAAAGGAGAAATCATATTGTTTAATTAATATTAGTCAATAATTAATTGGTAATTAGTTTTGTGACTAAAAGAGATTAATTAAACTTAAGGGACTGGAATTGTAATTATAGGATAATTGCAATTTGGGCCATGGATTGCCTTGTATTAAGGGATGGACGAATTCTAATGGGAAACCCATAAGGAAATCGTCCATGGGCTTAATAAAAGGAGTCTATGGGTTGCTTAGGGCTTAAGCATCCAAATTAGGGTTTCCTTGTTAGATAACCCTAATAGCCCAACTATATAAAGACCCCTTAAGGCTCAAAAACGTGGCTAATGTTCTTGTAAGGGTTTACACACGTTTTTGGCAGCCTCCAACCTCTCTCCTCTTCATCCTCTTGCTTATGGTGTTTGTGAACCATTAGAGGAGTGACACTTGTGACTCTAAGCATTCCAAAGTCAATACAAGGAGATTTGGGATTGTTATTGCTACATAACAGTCAAGGTATGATATTAAACCTAATTACATATTAATATGATTACTTGTATGCTAGAATTAGGGTTTATAGTCTTGGATTCAAAGCATGTACAATAGAGAAACCTAGATCCAAGCATTAGGGTTTGTATGAGCACATAGGATGTCTTATGACCAAAAAACCCATCAGTGGTATCAAAGCCTAGCTTGGTTTCAATTGTATTGATGCATTGTATAACTGGAAAATCGTTTTTTGGGCTTTATGGATGAGGAACTCGGCGAGTACCACAGTGTACTCGGCGAGTAGACCTCAACTCGGCGAGTACAGTGTGGTACTCGGCGAGTTCGAGCGTCAGATAATGCTTATCTCGAGATTTCTTGCTGTTTTTGCATTTGGATAGTTACCTTATCATGTTAGATCAATATAAATCTGATTTTATGATATATATGACTATATTCTTGATCTAATTAAAGATAATTATCAATTAACAAGATAATTGTTTCCTTATAAGATAATTGATTAATTATTTTGAGTAAATTGATAAATTGTTTTGCAAGAAATCATTAAACAAATCAAATATGGATAATTATGTAACTAAATGTTAGTTTAGATTATTTGTTATTTGATCCTTGTTGTTATGAAAAGTTTCATATTTTCCCCTTTAAGTTTTATAGTTTAAATTTGAACCCAAAAGTTTTGGAGTTTTGAAATTTAAATAGTTAAAACCCTAATGTTTTGAAAAAGGTTTCAAAACTTTCCCTCAAGTTTTGGAATTTAAAAGTTGATTAAAGGTTTAATTAGAAATGTTAAATTCTAAAACCATAGTAATGTTTTGAAAAGTTCAAAATCACACCCTTATGGTTTTATTAATTAATTAAGGAGTATAATTAAAAGAGGTTTAATAAATCCATAAAAAGTTTAGGTTAACCTTTTAATTGAATTAAAGGTGTAATTGTTAAAGTTAACCATATAGTATTTTAAAAGTATAAAATACACCCTATACTATATATAACATTAAAAGTCTAACATAATATATATATGTATGAGTAAAAGTCAGTCTTACCGTTAGTAGGCCTCATTCACGAAGCTGGTCTATAAGGGGTGTTTAAGGAAATTGCCTATAAAATGGCGATCGAATGGGTATCCACTCTTACCCACCGCACTCTTGACTAGTGGAGGGTCGTTAGCCGAACGGGTAGGATAGGACGAAAACTTCCATTATAAATATAATGAAATAAAAAGTAACTAAATGTTTTTCTAATTCCCAATCTTAGTTACTTAGGCAAAAGTGAATTGATGCAATTCCATGAAATTACACTTTGTGCCCTTGCGAAGACGTTAGTGGAGCGTGTGTGGTTTACCGGCACACTAAATGGTTCTAAGCAAAGGTAGCAAAGGGTGACTCAATGTTTGTCATAGTTCGGTGGAGCGTGTGTGGTTTACCGGCACATCGAATAGGTGATTGTAACATGTGAGGGCACCATGTAGTTTGCATGGTTATTCACACCCGCTTTGTGATCCTCGGCATCCCAGTCACAAACAAGAGGGGCATATCGAGATTTAAACATGCCATTGAAATGTTCAATGAATCTCAAAGGATCTAGGAGTTTTCATAGATTTAAAACTTAAATTTCTTTTTCGTTTTTCATGGTGGAAACTAGTGAATCATCATTCACTTACCTTCAAATGTTCTGCAATTTGGGTTACGGCATCCCTCTCCCGAGTTGTAGGATACTGTGTTGGGTCCTAGCCTTGGAATTTCATTTGGGTGATTTACCAAGGACTCAATAAATCAACTAACTTGAATTCGTTTTTCTCCCGATGTCAAAGTTCGACAACTATGGTCTTCTCAAATCCCGTGGAACAAGCATTCCACATGAAGATGATATTCCACGATTCGATCGAGGAACAAGAAATCATGCTTCACTTCCTCCTCCTCCTCCAATTATTCTCCCTAACCCACAAGATTGTAAAATTGAAAGGTTCAATATCACTCAAGCCCTTTTGGCAAGTAAACATAAAGAGGGCAAGTCGGTGTGTGCACACGTCTTAGGGATGAAGTCACACATTGATAGATTAAGAATGATGGGATCCGTTGTCGGTGAAGTGATGGCTGTTGATTGGGTTCTTCAGTCACTTCCTAACTCATATAGTGAGTTCGTAAGAGAGTACTATATGATGAACCGCGACGTGACCCTTATAGATCTCACCTATATGCTTGTTGCTGCTGAATCAGAAATGGTTTGGCGCAATAGAAAAGCAAAGTTGATTGGTGAATCTGCCTTCAAGACCTTTATGGATATAGACAATGGCAATGAAAGACATGCAATGATCGAAAAGTTTGATCATAAGAGAAAGTCGATGTCTGAAGTAGTTCCATGTGTTGTTCCAAAAGAGTCAATTTGCTTTTATTGCCAAGAGAAGGGGCATTGGAGACGAAGTTGCCCTATTTACCTAAGAGATCTAAGAGATGGGAGAGTCAAAAGTATGACTACGCTTTAGGTAAGAATCCACTATCTAACTCCATTAAGTTCCTATTCATTGATTCTTAATACATGATGTGATAAGATTGCATTTGAATGTTTTGAAGGATCGGTGAAAAGAAAGGAAGCTTGATAAGAGAGCAAGATGAATCTAATCACAAGAGATGGATCTCGATCTCATGGACTTGAAGATTGGATTTTGAGCTTAGATAGTTATGATAGAGTTGTTAGAAATTTTCTTTTTACATAGTTTTCAATAGATTTTGCATTGTAAGGACAAATATTTTTCCGCTGCTTTTATAAATAAAATAAATTTTGTTTGACTTATTTATTTGTTTACTTCCTTGCAATGAAATCGTTATGAAAATTGATTTTTGCATATTTCTACAATGAATGGATATGATTCTTAGTTATGGAAAAAGTCGAGAATTTACCAAATAGGGAGAGTTTCTCATCGCCCAAGTTTCAATTGGACAGAAATTTGGAATCACGCAATTTGGTTGCATGATGAATGAGAAATTTCACATTTGGAAATTAGACTAATTCATTGACAAAGTGTCAAGTGAAGGACTAGGAGATCGAGTACACAAAGTTGTGTGTTGATCAAGTTCACCATAAGAGTAACAAAGATATTCGTCATGATTTACTAAAGGTTTAGTAAATATGATTATGCTTATAAGATTAAGTGTAATTCTGAATTGATTGAAAATGTTTAAATCAATAGCAGAACGAATAAGAAGAGTCAAGTAGGCAGAAAGATAAAAGTTTCTCCATTCTAAGAAGAAGGGAGAGTACCTTTTATGCTTTATGATAGGTCTTAATGATTAAGAACCATATCTCAATTGATCCTCTAAGTGAGTCTTGGTACAATTGTATGTCCAAGAAGAGGGATCAAAGATTGAAGAAATGGTCAAATCAAAAAGTCAATCATACTTCGTTCCAAAACAAGTCTTAAAGTCAAGATTATGACATGTGAGTGAATAGTATTAAGAAGGTTTATAACATTCATCAATTGTGGAAAGTTGTGATGTCTTGGATACGACAAAGACCAACTAAGACCAAAATTATGAAGTGTTTTGTTTTTATATAAGCTACACTAACTCTTGAATATTTGTTTATCAAAAAATGTTTTGATAAGAGAATCGTATATGTCAAGGAGTCAGTGGGAGTCTTAATAGTCTTGAAAAGTTTCAAGAACAAATCAAATAAGCCTTATCGATCATCACTAGCACACGAGTTGAGGTTTACAACCTATCGTGAAGACATTATTTTGTTTCTGTGCCAATCCAATCGAGTTAATTATGCATGTGAGTCCTATGAGTTCTCATTTGAATGCATAAAAGGCAAGGACCTTGATCAATGGAAAGTACATTGATAGGAAAAGGTGAGCTACTTAACTACTTGGAAGACGTGATGGGCAGCTGTGCTACCATAAGGCAAGAAATCAAGATTAAGAAAGTTCGATCCATATGAGTTTGAATTTATCGTAAACTTTGGTTTTTAACAAATTCACATGGATAGGAACACATACACCATTTAAATCTAAGTGTCATAAGATTTACTCCTTCATGAAAATGATTGTGAGGAAATGCTTTCACTAAGAAAGATTTTAAAAGATAGTGATTGTAAAAATTGCATTCTCGAATTCGATCATGGTTACGGCATCCCTTTCCATAATTTGAATTGTGAGGTTTGGCAATTAGTCTTAATTGTTAAGACACACATATGAACTATCTAAGGCAAAAGTGTATAAGTTCAAGAAGCCTTGATAAAAGATTATCAAACCACTAAGTATTAGAAACATGAACTTAAGAAATTCAATAAGTATTGTTTTTCTGAAAGTTAAGATGTTTATGAATACATGTCGAAGCTAGTGGGAGTATAAGTGTTATGTTTCATAATAATCATCATGATAGTGGGAGCATAAATGTTATGATTGTATGATTATTAAGGCAAGTATTGCATAGTTGGCAATATTAATTATAGAAAACAAGAGTCATACTTTGCAAAGTTGTAAGAGTTGAAAGGTTGTTTTGCTATAATTAAGGGAGAGAATATTATGCTTCATTTCAAATCTAAAGGATTAGGTTGTGGAATGTTAATAAATTTAGTCAAAGGTGCATAGTGTGCTCTTAAAATTTCGATTATGATTACAGCATTCCTCTTCACAATTCGAATTTTGAGAACATAGCAAATAAAACATTATGCATCGTATCCCATACGCTTCGAGTATTGGATCGATTGCAAATGATTTAATGTTTGACCATTCTAAGATTTTCCAAATGTCTAGTGCATTTAGAGGGAAAAGGGACTAGAATCGATTTTGACTAAAATAATTAAACAACTATCAAAGGACAATCCAAAGTTCGACGAGGATTGGTTGCTTGTGAGTAGTTGGAAGTATAGTATTGGAAATTATGGAAATGTTTCCATATTGGATGGACAATATCGACATCATTACGAATAGATAAGATTCTATTAAGAATGAGTTTTCATATGGAAAATATGGAAGTGTGTCCATATTGGGAAGTAAATATTGAAAATCTATGTCTAGATTAGAAACTTTTATGCAAAAGGATGTTCAAAGGAATGTACTTTGAGAGAGAGACATCATATCTAAGGAATTGTCTTGTAACAATCTCCGATAGAGGACTTTGTAATATCATTGGCAATAGTCTTTGAGACTTTGGTGCAGTGACATTACGAAAGGATCGTTGCATAAAGTGTTAGAATCTAGTATATTCTATAAGTAACAAGAATGTGATATTCTTACACTTAAGAAAATGGATTTGGAGTTGTAAAATGAGAATGATTGGAAATGTGTTCAATTTGTCTATTTCACAAAGGTAAGAACCATAGGTAAACATTGTGTGCATGCTAGGAGCATGGGACAAGTGTAATAATTCGAGTAAGAAGTTGATTACCCGAAACGACAAATAATGAGTAATCGATATGGTGATAAATAAAACGTGTTTTGTTTATACTCAAAGGTTTGAGGTCATATGGGATTAGTATTATTCTTGTGTTTCACCTTGCATGTTTTAACTTCCAGAATAATTGAGTTTATTAAGAATAATCGAATTATTCGAACGGGCCACAGTCATTCATATGTTGGAAGTAGATATGAATGAAGACTGTCGTGAATTGGTGTGTGGATTGTCTAGAAGAGTATTAGACATAAGCAAATGTTTGTTGCAACGTTCATGAGTGCTTATGAATATGATTTGAGCATTGGATTAAACCCACGCTCACTTGGATCACTATCTCGAGTGATTAGTGAGACGATAACATCTTATATTGTTAAAACCAAGATGTGTGAGTTGTATCTTGCTAATCGGTTGCACATTGATAATATGTAAACGCACTAGTAACTTGGTGTTATAAAACATATTGTTGTGTGTGATTTGGTTAGTGAGTGCAAGCAAGCATTGTATCAAAGTTTATCCGTTCCTTTTATCCAAGGTAGGATAGAAGCGATATCTTTGGGCCCCTAGATGGTTTAGTGATGACAAACGTAAATGCTCGGCCGGGCTAGGGCTAATTTGATTTGTTCAATTAGTCTGTCGTCATAAATCAGAAATCGAGAAGTAGTACAAAGAGAATGATTTGAAATCATATCTCATACGATATCTAGAATGGAGGAATATATGATCCCTTATCTAAGGACACGCGTATCTGATATGATCAGAGTTGACAGCGGCTTTGGAAAGCTACGATTGCAGATCAGGATCTGAAGTCATTCGCAGAATAGTTGTTAGACTTATCCAAGTGGGAGACTGTTGGATTAGTGTCTAAGTCCATAACTATTTTGGTATGTACTTGACCCGATGGTGCATGGTCCTTTTGGGTTGCCTTCACCAAAGCAACTTGATAGGATGAATTATGGAGAGTAAGGATTAAATATGATTTATTAATATATTATGGGAATAATATATTAAAGGAGAAATCATATTGTTTAATTAATATTAGTCAATAATTAATTGGTAATTAGTTTTGTGACTAAAAGAGATTAATTAAACTTAAGGGACTGGAATTGTAATTATAGGATAATTGCAATTTGGGCCATGGATTGCCTTGTATTAAGGGATGGATGAATTCTAATGGGAAACCCATAAGGAAATCGTCCATGGGCTTAATAAAAGGAGTCTATGGGTTGCTTAGGGCTTAAGCATCCAAATTAGGGTTTCCTTGTTAGATAACCCTAATAGCCCAACTATATAAAGACCCCTTAAGGCTCAAAAACGTGGCTAATGTTCTTGTAAGGGTTTACACACGTTTTTGGCAGCCTCCAACCTCTCTCCTCTTCATCCTCTTGCTTATGGTGTTTGTGAACCATTAGAGGAGTGACACTTGTGACTCTAAGCATTCCAAAGTCAATACAAGGAGATTTGGGATTGTTATTGCTACATAACAGTCAAGGTATGATATTAAACCTAATTACATATTAATATGATTACTTGTATGCTAGAATTAGGGTTTATAGTCTTGGATTCAAAGCATGTACAATAGAGAAACCTAGATCCAAGCATTAGGGTTTGTATGAGCACATAGGATGTCTTATGACCAAAAAACCCATCAGATACCTCACTAGTCTTGTCATCATCCAACTGTCTTGTTTGACTCATGGTGCCTTACCGGTCTTGTCATCATCCCAAATGGGACTGTTTAGATCACATCGCCTCATTGGTTTGGCTATAATCCCAATGAAGCATGTCAACATTGTAGCACTTGAATTTGGTAAGTTTCATATTTAACCCTACTTATTAAAAAGCTTTGCATTTTGGTCCTTAAGCTAATATGCGGGGTGTACTAGGTGGTACACTTAGTGTACTAGCCCGAAGTTGATCGCACATTCAGACCACGTACGTTGTGCGTACGCGGAGTATGCATTACGTACGTGTAGATTAATGAAACCCTAATTTATAAGGTTTTCACCATATTTAAACCTTATGATAGCCTTATTTGGTCATTTTTTAGACAACCTCCACTTTCCCTTGTCTAGAAATCGAAACGCTAGTGTGTTCTTATGAGTTTTGAGCCATAAAGAGTATTTGTTAGTGCGTTGTGGAGGAGAAGAAGAAGTAGACCACTTGGAGTTGTGCTTGGAGCTTGAGGATCCGGGATTATCCCATCATTTCCTATCCCTTTGAGGTAAAAAGCTCACATTTTACTAATCTATGATGCTAGATCTAGTTATGTTGCTATTTTATGCTTTTTGAGTCCTTGGAGTGATGGATGAGCTTCTTGATTCACTCCAGAGGTGATTAATGGTAGATCTAGGTTTCTTTTAGTCCCTTTGTCCATAAAAATGAAAGCTTTGTGGTGTTTATGGACTCATGCATGTGTTAAGACCCTTTGTTAAGCTCTTTTGAGCTCTAGAGCCCCATTAAGGCATGCATGCACGTAAAGTTGTCAACTTTATGTGATCAGTCACCCTAAGGAAGTCAAATCTGAGAGTTAGGTTGAGGTCTTAACCGTATAAGAGCTTAATGAATAAAATAGGCATCTGAGGTGTAAGCTGGGCGTACGAGCTGAGTACGCCCCACGTACTCAGCAATGAGCTTCGAAATTGTGGGCTTTTCGGTATTGGGCCCATGTTGGACCTTAGGAGTCAAGGATTTTTGGGCCATCAGAATTCTACTTTTGGACTGATGCTATTTTATTGGACTCTTTTGATTGAAGGCCCAAGAAGGGATTTAGGCCCAATTTGGAAGATTGGGCCATATTTTGGGCTTTGGGTGATCATTTTGGAATTTGGGCCTTTTAGATAGTTGGCGTGGGCCTTGGCCTTGGACCAAGTTAGGTAAAGGGTAAATTATTAATTGGATGTTATTTTATGTTGATAGGGGGATTTTAGCGGACCAGCAGCCAGAGATTTATCTGTGAGATTCAGCATTGTGAGTTGAGTTTCCATACTGGGATTAGCGGGTCGAAGGCACCAATATCGGCCCATGATTATTATGTTAGTATGCTAGATGTCTGTGTGACTCTTGCATGTGTTATGTGCTAGTATGTATACCAAACGGGTCTCGATGTCAAGCGAGGCCCGATGACTGTATTGTATGCTATTGTCTTTGTGATTATTGCATGTGTTAGCATGATTATATGTTTATATGTTCATATGTGTATCAGGCGGGGCCCGATGTCAGGCGGGGCCTAATGATTAACAGAATTGTAATCCGAGCAGGGCCCAAGGCTGAGTGGGACTTGATGGTTAGCAAGGTCTGATCTAGGGTGGGGCCCAAGTATGTATTTATTATGTATGGTATGTGGTAGTTTGGGACAGGATTTGTCCATGTCATCCTCATCGCAACATCACATTACCGACTTCTAAATTCTGTAACTTTTGCATATGAGCTCCATTTCCAACTTTCTTTATATCCACAAGTAGGTGGCGACATACTCTACAACTTTTGTTTAAACTCTGTCGGCTATTTTGACTTTATTTTTAAAGTTATATTTTAACAGGTCTGGACAGGTAAAGTCCGTTCAAAATTCATAACATTGTCATCCGATGTCCGTTTTCGTCTGTCTTTATATTGTTGAGTTCTTATTAACAAGATCTTCGATCCTTGTTTAGATTGTGTCGGCTAAAAATCGATCGATCTAAATTCGAATTTCAAGTTGTGCATTGCTAAGCTAAATCTTAGAAAAATCATAACTTCCTCATACAAAGTCAGATTTGGACGTCCTTTTTATGCATGTTTTCGGTTTAATGTATACTACGACTTTCGTTTAGATTAATAAGGCTTAAAATTATTTTATCACAAGCTCACTTTTTACGAATCCCAGTGTCGTGTCGGTTTTGCTATAAAACTTCGACAAGTCATAACTTCTTCGTTATAATTCGGATTTCGGTGTTCTCTATATGACTGAACCCTTGTGACATATAATATAACTTAGTTAAGATTATTCCTTCTAAATAATCTTTTATCAAAAAGTCATTTTTGATGCTCATGTCTCTAAATTGATTAGCCCGGATCTACGGGCGTTACAACAACTTAGCCTTGAAGCACTCAATCAAAACTTCCCAACCTCCCTTACGTGTCATGCGTCCATCAACATGTAAACCAATGTACTTAAATGATAAGCTACCATGGGCACATGTAACAGGTGCCATAGAATTCACCTATTCTTTTGTAACCCCAACATCGTATATATTTGATTTCTAAAGATTTAACTTTCGACCTGTGGCATTGTAAATTCTTGTAACACCTGAACAACACCTTCAACATCTCTACAATTCCACACTGTCAAAAACGTGTCATCTACGTAGAATAGATGGGACATCTTAAACTCATTACCGTTAATACTTACTCCCTTGATGAAGTTACGAGCAACAACATCTTCTATAGCAATGTGAGGCCCTTTTTCGCCAAAATAAACAGAAAATGTGACAAAGGTTCAAATTGTCGAACATCTCGACATAACAAATAACAAAAACTCCTCTGTAGGACTCTTATCGATCAAAATAGAAGCTCTCACTGTCGAAAGACATTGTGTTATTCGTCCCCTCCAAGTTGCTTCAAAACCGAAAGCAAACAAAATATGATCCAAATATTCCCAACTGAAAGATTCATATGCCTTCTCGTAATCCACCTTAGATATCATAAGTTTTTGCTTTTTTCATTTTACACCAATCCACAATCTAACTAATTGTCATAGGATCGTCAAGAATTTAATGACCCTTCACAAACAATGACTGCTCGTCACTCACTATGCTACCAATCACCTTTGCAAATCGAAGCGCCAAAATCTTTACAACCACCTTATCCAATACAAAAATTCGTCCAACTTGCTCGCAATATACACGTCGACAACTTTACCATGCAACATCCACCACTTCCACAAAGCCTTAGAATCCATGTGATGTAGAAAATTCGTTATGTAAAATGATGATGCAATTCGATCAACCTCTCGCAAGTATAGATTCTAAATTAGCTTACTAAAGCCTCCCTTATACTACCTATTGTGTACGTGCTCCTCATCATTTTGCTAAGACGACGATTACCCATCCATCCAAATTTGTCTTCTTTGTATACATAGCCACCATCCCAACATATGATTACTAACCCTACCACTCACCTAGACATGGAACACCGGAAAAACCTCAACGTCAAAATGTCAACGAGGGACCATTATCGTAGGGTTCAATTTTTTGAATGTTTAGTTGTACAATAAATTCATAAATACTTTTTAATATATTATTATTAAAATAAATCTTTAAGTATGTTTTTAAATGTATAAATATATTTTAAATATAAATATGTTTTTAAACATATAAAGATGTTTTAAAATAAATAAATACATTTACATTTTTACCCTAAATATGTTTTTTTATTATAAGTAGTCATACAGAAAAATATATTTATACAGGAAAAGATGTTTAATTAAACATCACATTTACAACTTTTTTAGATGTTTTTATACCTATGTAAAATATTTTTTTTAGAAGTAAAATACATGGGTTTTACATATTTAAAAGTATAGATGCGTTTTTGTAACAAAATCCCATGATATTAACCCTCAATTAAATGAGCGCAAACCAATGATTTATGTTATGTTAACTATTAACCAAGTTAATTAAAATTTGTTATCAAGGATAAATATCACTATACTATGTTTTGCTTGTTCGACTCAGGACAAGTATACAAACTCATCAATAAAAAATAAACAAAAATTCGATTACAACATTGTACTTATAGTTTACACTTGATCCATTATATGCGAGAGACGTTAAAATAGTCCTAAAAAGATTGTCTAATCCTCCCCTATGTAACAAAGACAGCATTATGTTGTAATACATTTGTCATTGACGAATTGAGACATCAATCGAGAGTGTGACTCATGTCAATGACATAAAGTGCTATCTTTTGTCTCATAAAATGAAACAAGATGAAACAAAGCACATTCTTGTTGAGTCCAATCCACTTCCATCTCATGTAACAAACATAATCTTTAGGTGGTAGAACGTGAACCCGTTATCATTATAAAACAAGACACACTCATCACCTAATTTTATTATCAAACATGAATACACCAAAAAAAAAAACGATAACTAAAAGCCAATTTTGATACATAATAATATCATATGTTGGCATGTATAAAAGCCTTACACATCAAAGAAGAGCAAAACCTATACCTAAAATCAAGACTTGGAAAATGCATGTAGGGTTTCATCAAGAGCTTTTCGGTCATAATCTCCTGTGAAAACACAGTTTCCTAGTGGGCCTTTTAAGAGTATCAGTCTTAGTAATCCATCAGCCACCTTCTTATCCACCTAAATAAATAAAAGAAATATATTATTAGCAAAGAAAAAGTTTATCATATAAAAAGAATTAGCACGTGTTTCGCAAACTAAAGCTACTTGAAGTAACCGGGTCTGGTAAGAGGCTGAGTCTGACTCGATCAGATTTGAGACCGTTTGGTACCACAATTAGTTGGGTTTGACTCGGTCTTAGAGACTCTGATATGCCTCTAACTGAGTCTGGTAAGAAGTTGGATCTGACTCAATCAGCAACTGTCAAACAGTCTATTTGATTTTTTTTTTTTTTGGGAGTTTTTTTGTAGAGGTTATATTATTTTAGGAGTAAATTACACGAAAGGTCCCTATGCTTTGGGGTAATTTGCACGCTTGGTCCCTAACTTATTTTTTTAACTCGGAAGGTCCCTACTGTTTGTTTTTGTTACGCGCTTGGTCCCTACTGTTTGTTTTTGTTACACGTTTGATCCTTGTCTTACCTAAAAATACTATTATTTAAATAGAAAAAAATTGTAGGGTATGTAAGGTAAGGTGAAGGGGTGAGGTTGGGGTGTGTTTATTTAAATAAATTAAAAAAATCAAGGGGAAAATAATCTTTTTTAGGTAAGACAGGGACCAAACATGTAATAAAAACAAACATTAGGGACACTCCGAGTTAAAAAAATAAGTTAGGGACCAAACGTGCAAATTAACCTAAACCATAAGTACCATTCGTGTAATTTACTCTTATTTTAGTTTTGACTTACGGCCATGACAGATTTGAACATATCTACGGTCATCATCTCGGGAGGGGTGGTTGGTAGCTTGGCTTGTTTTAAGATGGAGTTGACTCGTTTGACTATGGATTCGTCTATCCAACCAAGGCGGTATGACATGTCAACCGCCATTACCTGAAATTACGAAAATAACCTCAGAAATATATAGATCCAACATTTTAGCTAGGAAAAAAAAAAATGCTTACGGTGCCTGCTGCAACTGCTTCTCCATGAAGCCAGTGTCCGTACCCATAGCTAGTTTCTATTGCCTGTACCCAAAAATGTACTTATAAGAAGAAAGATTATTATTATTATTATTTTAAAAGAAGTATTAGGGAAATTAAAAAATAAAAATAAAAAAGTACAAGAATAAAGATTTTTTTTTTTTGAAAATAATAAAGGAATAAGTATTAGGGAAATTAAAAAAAAAAAAAAAGAAAGTATATGACTATTTTAAAAAAAAAAAAAAAATTTGAGAAATTTTTTGATAAAGTCCTAAATGTTTTTTTTAACAGAAAAAATCCCATTAATTTGGTAAAATCACATAATCTGTCATTTCCTGTTAAAACTTAATATATATATATATATATATATATATATATATATAATGAAGGGTATTTTGGTCTTCTAATAAAAAAAGGTAGAATGGAATGAAACTCCATCCACCTTCCTTCTTGAATGCCAAAAACCATGAAACATAGATTTCAAAGATCCCAAAGGACTTAAATTCCATACAATTGGCAACCAAACACTCCATGGAATTGGAATTTAATCAAAGAACCCAAAAAAATAAATAAAATAAAAACATCAAAACCCAAAACTCACGTGACCAAATGTATGCCCCAGATTCAGTGTCGCCCTTAAACCACTTTCTTTCTCATCTTGAGATACAACTTCAGCCTTGTTTTCACATGAACGCTTTATAGCATATGCAAAAGCATCAGGATCCCTAAAAAAAAAGAATCACATTCATCAGGATATGAAATTTTTATCCTACTTTTCAAAATTTACAATTTTTATTTCACAGATTATCATTTTAACAAAATCATATTGGAGAAAAGTCTATATTTACCTGGACATCAAAGCTTGCATGTTCTTTTCTTGCCACTCAAAAAATGGAGCATCTCTAATAAGCCCATACTTGATGACCTCAGCAAGACCTGAAGCTAATTCTCTATCAGGTAATGTGTTTAATGTGTCTGTATCTATTAGCACACACTGTGGCTGATAAAATGCTCCAATCAAGTTTTTTCCCAATCTGTGGTTTATTCCCGTTTTGCCCCCAACCGAAGAATCCACCTGGAATATAGCAAATGAAACTCTAATCAATGATGTGAAGGGTATTTACGTCTTTTGCACAGATGAGAGCAAAAAAGTACAACTTTTGTCCCATTTGGCATTGTATTATAATTATACCTGTGCCATAACAGTTGTAGGGATTTGAATGAAATTGACACCACGGAGGAAAGAAGCTGCAGCATATCCACACATGTCACCAATGACACCACCACCAAGGGCAACAAAAGTACATCTTCTATCCAATCGAGATTCAATGGCTTTGTCAAATACTTTCATGAGAGTGTCCTATCATAAAATAAACAAAATGGAGCTTTTATTTCAGACACTAGAAAACCATAGATGCAAATATGGAATGTAAAGAAACCTACCATGTCCTTGTATTTCTCTCCATCTGGGAGAATCACACTTTCGACTGTAACATTTGGGTTTCCAACAGTTAAAGCATTAACAACTTTATCCAAGTATAAAGGCGCCACTGTGGTGTTTGTGACTACAAGAACTCTCTTCCCATGAATATGCCTAAAGGATAGAAAAACGTATGTGTAAGAGTTGCGATGAAGATTCAATATTAACTTATTTTTCATTAATGTGATACTAGAAAGCCTTTGTGTAAAACCTGTATTTAAAGATTTGTATAATTGCAGAGGCTTCATCAGCTTTGGTTATTAAAAAGCGTGAAACGACTAATTACATGAAACGTATCATGCTTATCATCTCATAACAAATAGAAACATTGCCATTACTAATTTATCGACAAGCCTCAAATCAATATATCAACTTCAAAAACAGAGATACATAATGTATCATAACCAAGCGGATTGTATTTAATTGCAATGCAAAGTATAGAAATCTTAAGCAAATCGAATTAATCATACGAAAAAGAAGGTGTGTTTCGGTAATTGATTGTATTCAAGCACCCTGAACCTTCCGAATTGATTTCAATAATTAAAAGAACAGCAATAATAATACCTCTGTAGAAGATCCGGTTGATTAAGCAGACCAGATCCGATATAGATTGGATAGCTCCGATCACCTAAATCAACATCAACTACGGTGGGAACTTCATCAGAACTCGACTTACTAGTCTCGATCACCGGAGGAGCAGCTGAAGTGGCAGATACTTTCATTGAATGTTTAGCTGGACGGGAGCAAGAAAGAGAAAGAGAACGTATTGGAATGGGATTTTCGGATACAAAACCTAGAGCGTTCTTATTGAAATGGTGGTGGTTGTTGGTGGAGAAAGAAACGTTGTGTTTGGGTGAAATTGTGGAATATGAGGCCGTCGCCGTCGTAGTCGCCGCCGCAGCCATGGAACGGTGTGATCGGATTGAATGGTGATTTGGTCCGGTGGTTGGTGGGAATCTATGAAGCCATTGCTAGGTATATGAAGAGAGGTGGTAGGTGAAGGTGGGATTGGTGACTGCGGGTCACTCTTGCTCTTTCTTATCGATCACATGTTTTTCGTCTTGACAATTATTTTTTACCATAAAACGACTACATACTTTGCCCAAAAAGGCTTGGAATTCATGAGTTTTTTTAATATCTTTCACAATGATATAAATCGATTATGATAAATATTTCTAAAAATTGGTTATTTGGTAAATATTTATAAAAAATGTAAGCAAAAGGTATCGTTCATATCACTTATGTTATAGATTTAACTCTTATCTTTAAAAAAGAGTTTTTGTGATACGTGAACCACGTGTCCCATTCTTTTTACATTTATAAAAAAGGTTAATGACTAATAAGACTAACATATTTTAGCTTGTGTATATTTATATATTTTTATATGCATGTCATCAAATTTTAATAATTATTATGTTTAAAAACATTATTATTGATCAGGGCCGGTTCTGAGGATTCAAATGCCCAGGACGAAACGGATAAAAAAGGCCCTTAGACCTTAACGTGTAACAATTTAAGGAATTAAATTATGTAAACTAATTTTTTTATTAAAATGACGATAAACCTTATAGCAATAAATATAGCAAAATCATAGTATTCTAATGACTAATAACATATCCTAACAGCTAACCGACGATCCTTGAAGCTCTCCTAGCATTCTTGATTGCAAATTGGTTGATCAACTCTTCGTAGTCTATACTCTCTAAGATTTCGTTCTCGATAGATATCATCGCCAAACCGCTAAGTCGTTCTTGGGTCATTGTGGAGCGTAAGTAAGATTTCACAAATTTCAATTTGGAAAAACTCCTTTCTGCAGATGCGACCGTTACTGGAATAGTCAACAATATTCTATATGCAATGCTTGCATTTGGAAAATAATCAAGTTCTTTCAAAAACTTCAAAACATCTATAGGGTTGCTAAATTCATTGGTTTCCAATGTCTCAAATAATTTCAACTCCGTATAAAGCTCCTCGGCATCAATATCTGATCTTTCTTCAAACTTGAGTGCTTTTTCAAGACGATAACAATATAACTTAAGATCTTTATCTTCAATTCCCCTCAAATTATGTGGAAATAAAAAACCAAATACTTTATCATACTCTTTGAATTGTTCAAATCTTGTCTCAAGAGAAGAAATAGCTTGATCAACAATGTATAAGAAATAATTGACTCTGAAATTCTCTTCAGGTGTAAATGAAACTTCTTCGCTACTTGAACTCTCATCAAACCTTTTTTTCCTTTCAATCAAACGCTTTTGTGGAAATATTGGATCAATACCCATTTCAATAGCAATCTCTTTAGCTTCAACAATCGCTTTTGAAAAACCAGTCTCTCTATAATCCTTGAAGTACCCAATCAATTTGTTTATTTCTGTAATGGCATTATCAAGATGCATATCCTTTGATTGTAACTTCTTACTCACAATATTCACACAGTTTAGTAAAATGACGATAAACCTTATAGCAATAAATATAGCAAAATCATAGTATTCTAATGACTAATAACATATCCTAACAGCTAACCGACGATCCTTGAAGCTCTCCTAGCATTCTTGATTGCAAATTGGTTGATCAACTCTTCGTAGTCTATACTCTCTAAGATTTCGTTCTCGATAGATATCATCGCCAAACCGCTAAGTCGTTCTTGGGTCATTGTGGAGCGTAAGTAAGATTTCACAAATTTCAATTTGGAAAAACTCCTTTCTGCAGATGCGACCGTTACTGGAATAGTCAACAATATTCTATATGCAATGCTTGCATTTGGAAAATAATCAAGTTCTTTCAAAAACTTCAAAACATCTATAGGGTTGCTAAATTCATTGGTTTCCAATGTCTCAAATAATTTCAACTCCGTATAAAGCTCCTCGGCATCAATATCTGATCTTTCTTCAAACTTGAGTGCTTTTTCAAGACGATAACAATATAACTTAAGATCTTTATCTTCAATTCCCCTCAAATTATGTGGAAATAAAAAACCAAATACTTTATCATACTCTTTGAATTGTTCAAATCTTGTCTCAAGAGAAGAAATAGCTTGATCAACAATGTATAAGAAATAATTGACTCTGAAATTCTCTTCAGGTGTAAATGAAACTTCTTCGCTACTTGAACTCTCATCAAACCTTTTTTTCCTTTCAATCAAACGCTTTTGTGGAAATATTGGATCAATACCCATTTCAATAGCAATCTCTTTAGCTTCAACAATCGCTTTTGAAAAACCAGTCTCTCTATAATCCTTGAAGTACCCAATCAATTTGTTTATTTCTGTAATGGCATTATCAAGATGCATATCCTTTGATTGTAACTTCTTACTCACAATATTCACACAGTTTAGTACTTCATACCAAACAACAGTTGATACCAAAAATTCAAAGTCACTAAGTTCTTTTTCTACTAGTGAAGTTGCTTCACTTGCAATTGCAGCATCATTATCTTTTTCTCCAACTTGAAGTAAAGCTTCCCGTACATCCACAAGTTGCAGTTTAATAGCTTTTACACTCTCAACTTGACTTTCCCAACGAGTTTGACATAATGACTTAAGACTCCAAGCTTTAACATTATCTTTCAAAATTTCCCACCTCTTAGTAGAATTTGCAAAGATGGTATAAATACGTTGGATGAATCCAAAAAAGTTCTTTCCTTTAACACACTTGTTAGCCATATCACATAATGTTAAATTAAGAGAATGGCAACCACAAGGAGTGTAAAATGCTCTAGGATTTATATCTAAAAATCTCTTTTGCACTCCTTGGTGTTTTCCTTTCATGTTTGCTCCATCATCATAGCCTTGACCACGCATATCATCAATTTGAAGACCAAGAGACTTTAACTCCTCAAGTGTAATATCAAATAATCCTTTTCCGGAGGTATCATCAACATTCAAAAAACCTAAAAAGGATTCCTCGATAGTAACAGAATTATATGATAACTTTAAATACCTTACTATTATAGTCATCTGTTCTTGGTGACTTGAATCGGGAGTACAATCAAGTATGATTGAGTAGTACTTTGCTTCCTTTATCTTCTTGATAAGTTCTTTTTTAATTTCTTCAGCTAGCAAAGATATTAGTTCGTTTTGGATTAGGTGGCCAAGATAATGCACATGAAGTCCTTCACTTGTGATGCGTTGCACATGCTCTTTGATAACCGGGTCAAACTCTTCCAACATTTCAATGACACCCAAAAAATTTCCATTACCTGTTAAATACAATTAACAAATAAGAAGTGGAATCGGTCATCATAATTAAAAAAAAAAGATTGTTGGTGGAACTAGAACAAATAAAATACAATTTATAGTTACCTTTTTTATACAACTTTTCATTGGATCCGCGAAATACTAAATTATGTTTAGCAAGAAACTTCATAACTGCAATAATTCTTAAAAGCACTTGTTTCCAGTAATCTCTTTCTTTCTTGAATTGCTCATGTTGAACTTTATCAATTGTTTCGTTCAAGTTCAATCTTTTACGCATTTCAAACCACTTATTCCTATTTGTAAGATGATCCAATGAAATTTCGTGTTCTTTAACCCTAGTGGTAACATGGTGCCAATCTGCATAACCTTCACCATCCAATTTACCTTTCGAAATCCCTTTTCTAAACACTTTACAACAAAAACAAAATACCCTATCTAGCTCTTTCGAATATACTAACCATTCTCTATCACACTTCTCCAAATTTGATAAAGTTCTTGTATATAAAGCTGCAGAAAATCGTCTACCAAATTTATCATAGGGACCATACATAATACTATTATCTCTTTTAGGACCTTTTTCAACCAAAATTTTAATCTCATCAGAATTAAGTTTTTCCCACCTTCTTGGATCATATATATCAACAATCTCTTTAACAGGCTCATGCTTTTCTGTCTCTTCTACTTCTACATGCTCTTGATCTTCAATGTGCTCCTCAACATGCTCTTCAATGTGCTCTTCAACATGTTCTTCAATGTGCTCTTCAACATGTTGTCTATGGATAAACTTATCTAGAGCACCGACGTCAACCTTTCTTTTTTCTTCATCTAGTTTTCTCCTTTTACGTTTTTGATAACCGGATGGTTGTTTAGACTTGATCACTACAAGTTCATTATTTTCAACTTTCAACATTCAAGAAATTACAATAAACATAATTTGATAAACAATTTTACAATAAACATAAACTTATAATTTAAACTACTAAACTTATTTCTATGAATCTTATAAAGTATAAACTAATATATTCATTCACTATTCTATTATACTGATTTCCATAGTAGATAAACCGATAATAAAATATTAAATTCATTCAATATTCAATTAAATAGATAATCTATGAAAATATGAATCATTCAAGTATGCAATTGATAACTATAAACTTGATAATCCTACCTGATTGGCTAATAATCCTTAATTTCTCAATTCTCAATTTCTCATAAATCAATTTCTCATAAATCTTAGTATATTACCTGTTCGTCTAGACGTTTACCCTTGCTGAATCGTTGAGTTGCTGTTTAGTTGTCAACCCTTGGTGATCACTTTTTTTTTTTGAACAAACGAAATTGATGAGTGATGACTAAATTACGCTGCCGGCTTCTGTTTCACACATTCATGCTTTTGTTTTGTTCCATGGTTTTCTCCCAAATTATTGGGCTGCCGACGCAAATAGTATATACTAAAAAAAAAATTTTGGGCCCCTCACAAATTTGGGCCCTGTTCCTATGCACATATTGCACTTGGGCTAAGCCGGCCATGTTATTGACTGGGTGTTGTAGGTTTAGTAGTTTTCTGGCATTCCGTGTAGCTTCTCCGGTTATCTTTTCTAGACGAATGTTTTTTGTGCATTTGTTGTACTTGTATGAGTATGTGTGTTTGTCTTCATCATGTGTGTATATCCTCTTTGAAGAAATCAAAACTCAAGATCCAAAAACTTGTTTCCAAACACTCAGACATCTAAACTCAAGATGTGAAACTCAAGTTCTTCAACCTACGAATCATGTTCAAGATCTAATAATTAAGATTTGAAAATCTAAAATAAATGTTTTCGAAGATCTAAAAATCGAATTCTAAATACACATATGAACTCAAGATCTGAAACTTAGTTTTAGGAATGAATATACACAAATGATCGATTTTTTTTAGATCTATGTGTTATTGGTATTAATGTATGTAAATGATGTGGGTCTACAATAAATACACACACATAATTGATTTTCATATTTGTATGCTCTTGGTGTTTATATAGATGGGTATGAAACAAAAACACACACATCCACAAAATCGATTTCAAGATTTGTTTATTCTTGGTGTTTTGTATGTAAGAGAGATGGGCCCAAAACAAAAATACACATATAGCCGATTTTTGAATATGTATGTTCATGGTGTTTGTATCTTCATGCTTATATGTGTGTTTTTTTTTATGTTTGTATGTGTGCTATTAAGTGTGTATGTATATGTGAGTGTTGTTGAGTGTGTTGTTGAGGTCTTGAGTATCTTAACCAGAGAAGATGGTCGAAAAATTCATCTTTGGCTTGAAAATTAATGTTTGGTTGGAAACCTTCTCCAAACCAATCATAAGGCTGTATTTTAACATGTTAAACAAGTTCAGTGGTCATATGTGTACATAAAAAATTTAAGGGATTAAATATGTACACGAGCTAAAGTATGTTAACCTTATAAGTCATTAACCCTTTATAAAGTTATTTATATTAGCCAATTTTCATCCCAACGAAAAATATTCAAAAACTGACTGGATATCCAAATTTTAGCAAGCTCGAGTGTTTTGTAAATTTGTGGCCTAAATTTGTGACGTTTTGGTAATAATTGTCTTGTAACATCACAAAAATAGCAACAAAAAATTTCATTTTTAAACCATTAATTCCATACAATAATTTGTTCCAAAACCAATCAGTGTGAATTGTATTTTCAAATGTCAGAGTATATCAAAATCAATCAATGCAGAAAACTCCATCAGTAGATGTGGTGTAGTTAATTCGGACCATTCCCTTTAAAACTGGAAGTACCTGAAAATGTTTAAACCACGAAACGTAAGCACAAAGTTTAGTGAGTTCCTCAAAATACCACATACCATACAACGGGGCCAACCCGACATACAAATGGGCCCAGTCCAACATATTTATGAGCCCATCCAAACATGTAAATAGGCCCAGCCAAATGTGCATACCAATGGGCCCATCCCAACATACATACTAATAGACCTAGCCCAACATGAAAATGACCCTAGCCCAACATACATACTAATGGCCTAACACACAATGTAATAGTCACAAAGACAACTAGCATCTTACACAATATAAAAAGACTCAGTTGTCTCATGAAACCAGCTAAACCACAACTCAAAGCCTCGCAAAAGATGCTACAAAATTTCTATCAAAACATACAAGGTACATCCTTAGTCTACACAGTGAAACCAGCAATCTTGACCAAAAGTCAACCCATGTCAACAAGACAAAGGCAACAGTCTAAAGTCAAACAGCCAAAAACACTTCAACGAGTCGCCACATCATGGCCTTCCATTGGTCATGTCGTGGTAGCAAGATAACAAAACAGTCAAGGCTCACTCCAGTTGTCACGTCGTAGCAGCAAGGTGTCACATCGTGGGAACTGGGTCTTCAGTAGCTTAATGCATTAAGTTACTTCCAACCATACTAAAGGCTCCAAAGCTCATATCTACTTCTTCCTAAGGTCTTGATGAATAAAGTTTCGAACTTTATCCCTTAAGACACCCCCAAACACCAAGATCTCAAAACTTAGGTCCTAATGGACACTTAAGGTATGACTCAACCATTAAGCATTTAATCATAAAAGCCACATCCCTAAAGTTTCCAGAAAGGTTTCCCACACCTAATAGACCATAAAAATCACAGCTTTATTGACATGAATGTCCAATGCATGTTCTTCCCAATTTAGATCATAATAATGAGGAAATGAGCTCAAACTTTGAGCATAAAACCAAAAACTCTAAGGAACCATAAATCAACAACATATAACCCCAAAGGGACCTCAAGGATCCATAAAGTTGCCAACTTTATAGAATCCTTCAATCCAAACTTTCATAATCTTGAAGAAATTGGACAAGAAACCTAGATCTAGAAGCGTGGAACAAAAAGCTTGTATCTTGAACACTTACAAGAGTCCAGAGAATGCACAAGAGGATGATGATGATGCTTCCTTATTGGATCAACACACTAGATGTAACATTTGTAATTTGGTATGTTTCCCTTTTAGCCCCTTAATGCAAAATCTATACCTTTTGGTCCCTAGCTAGTACGTGGGGCATACTCTATGAGTACACTTAGTGTACTAGCCATTTCCATATGCAGTATTTACCCACGTACGCAGGGTGTACGTGGAGTACGCATGGCGTACATGGTGCATGGGTAAACTCTAATTTTGGGGTTTACACCCTATTTAAACAACTTATAACACCTTTTGGATATTTTATTAATTAAACTCCATCACCTTATGCCCTTATATCGAAACCCTAAGTGTATTTAGTGAGATTTGAGCTTGAACGTGGGTTTTTTTAGTGTTTTATGGTGAAGAAGAAGATGATGAACATTTGGAGGTTGCTTGGGAGTAGCTTGAGCTTATAGATCCAGAGTTATATTCACCTTAGCAAGCCTTTTGAGGTAAAAGTCTATCATCTTGATGGTCCTTTATTCTAGATCCGTTTTATAAAGTTATTATTTATGTATTTTTGGGTATTTTAAGTCACATATGAAGTTAAGGTCAACTCCAGAAGCTCTGGATGTTAAATATTTGCTTATTTGAGGTCCATTATCCATAAAAATGAAAATTTTATGTAAGATATTAGTCAATTCAAGTGTTAAGTGTGACAACCGTCAATTTTCGGTCAATTCAGAATCAAATAAAGTCAACACGTCAAACCGGTCAACTCAGTTAACCCTTGTGCATTAGGGTTTACATGATGTTACTATTGTACCACTCGCTATTTTGATAAGGAGTTATCGCTTGGAAAGTTCGTATGTTCAAAAATTCTAAATGTTAATTAGGATGAGAGAGGAAACTACTTGATAAAGCATTATTCCATACCCCTCGGGGGAGTATAATAACCATAATGAGGCTTAACGGGGTGTACAAACCTTGAGTTGTGAAGCTAAACACTCAAAAAGGTCACAAACGAAGTCTCTCTCAATCTCTCTTTATCAATCTCACTTTATCAATCTCACTCTCTCCCAAATCTCTCTCATAACCTCCCTCAACTTTTTATAATGATTTGGGGGCATCCCGACCCTAACTTGGCCAAAAATTGCACAAAACGGAGAGTTTACGCGAAAAACAAAACCTTCTTAGGGCTGAAACCCTAAGAAGCAAAACCCCAAGGAACCGAAGTACCGAAGCCGAAACCGAGAGAAGGAACCAAAACAACATGAGGACCGAAACCGAGACAGGGAACCGAAAGCTGCTTAGGACCGAACCTCACATAGGACCGAACCCGAGCCTCACTTCCGCTTCCTTCCCACTCTCGCATTCGCTCCTTTCCCCCTCGCCTGCGACTCCTCTCGGCTCTCACCTACAACCGAAACCACTTTCGGTCATTGCCTTCCCAGGGACCGAACCCTCAGCTCTAATTCCGAATTTCGCAGATTTTGTTATTTTTCCCGTTTTTCGACCACTTTTGCGTTTTAAGCCCGTTTTTCATGATTTTGATACGAGATTTTCTCCCAAACTCATATTTTGACATATAAGGCCCTAAATATTCATAATTTAAACACATTTTTAGGGAAATCTTAATTTAAGAATAAAATCTAGTAGGTAAGATTTGGTGATAGAGTGTTGACTTTGCCATAAAGTTATGACACAAACAACCCCCCATACCCACTCCAGGTCACTATTCATGCTTTATGTCACTATTCACATCAGCCATTACCCACTCTTTGTACCTTTTATCTTTCCCCACAAGTTTCCTTGAACATAAACACACACAATTAACCCATACCACCCTCATTCCCTAGAATCACCAACACTTCATCAAAAAGCAAAAATACTTTTCTCTCTCCATTTTCTCTTCAAGAAATTTGAGATTATTCAGGGGTTTTGAGTTCTCCATCCACCTTTGGTACGTAAATTTCATCCTTTACTTGATTTTCCCACATCCCTCCATTCAAATCATGGGTTCCTTACACGGATATCATCATAATGGTTGCTAGATCTTCGAATCTTCAAGCATCTCCCAAGTGTTCTTGACTTGGAAACTTCTTCTATTCATCATCCATCCTAAGAAATCACTCAAGGTGAGTTAATACCCCTATATTTTCATGTATTTCTTAAGTTTTAAAGGGGGGATACAAGTTAAATGTCACACCCCCGAACCAGACGGCGGAAACGTCCGAGGGCTGTCGTGACTCAATTGAATACCATAACATTGAATATATATGAAACATAACATCATACATCACCATGCATTGAGACAATACAACTGGTAGAGTTTACACTTAGTACATTGTTTTAACATTACATTCCCAAAAAGAAATTGTTCGATAATAGATAAACAAACTGCAAGCCATCACTAAGTACATTTTTCCCCTTGGTTTACCTGTTACCTGAGAATACAAGTATTTTGAAAAACGTCAACATATGAAATGTTGGTGAGTTCATAAGCGGTGTTTGAAAGCCAATGTTTTGTATGGTTTTGAAACTACCAGAAAATCCGATATTTTATGAAAAGAGTTTATGAAAAAGTTTGTGAAGATCCATAGGTATGCTTGTTTGTTTCTATAATTGTAAAAAGAATTTATTAAACTTGGTGTACGTCTCGTAAATGTGTGTATTGAATAACCCTAGGAAAACCTGATGTTTTCCTAACACTTTGAATTCCGTAGTTGCTGTACCATCGCGGTATGTGAAGTCATTGATTCCAGGCGACGTTGGATTATTGCGCATGGTGAATTGTTATAAACACGCGTTACACAAACGACCAGTTTACAACTATACTAACGATCCCTTAGGCGTCGTCCGTACTATTCACGTAATCCAACCGCCCTGACTTCGTGTAGCCCCACGATCGAGGAGAAGAGAGGGCACGAAGATCTCAATAATCCCATTAGTCGGTCGAGGCTATAGTGAATGCGAAGGACCCTTGGCCCGACTCGCATTTGGTGAATTCTCGACTTTACTAGCAGTACCAAAGGACCCTTGGGGACCAATAGTATAACAGCCGTTGAAAGTCCTTTTACGCTGTGTAGGATCATGTAAGACCCAACAACTCGTAAGGTTGATGTCTTCGGGCCTAAAGATCAGGTCATTAGGCTAGCTAGGCCCAACAAACAAGATTTTACACTTTTGAGCCCA
The DNA here is from genome assembly GCF_052625555.1 of Lactuca saligna. Taxonomy (NCBI): domain Eukaryota; kingdom Viridiplantae; phylum Streptophyta; class Magnoliopsida; order Asterales; family Asteraceae; genus Lactuca; species Lactuca saligna. The sequence goes on along the minus strand of NC_136419.1, from coordinate 195,590,177 downwards.
AAGATGGTGTATCGACGTCTGTGAACTCTCACGTGTGTATTGAATTCCCAAATTTTCCATGTATGAATCGGGTTGTCGTCGTGTTAGTAGTTTCGGATTTGATATTGATTCGAGACCGAATCAATTCGTTTGATAACGATTTTTGGTGTTGTTGTGTATTGTAATTCGTCGGTAGTCGCAGTGTCAGTATTTGATCACAACGGATGTATTGAATTAACATTGAAATTTTTCTGTTTACAACCCCTCTTTATTTTGTAAATTTGCTTTTTCAACCCTTTGAATAAATTAATTTCCGGTTTAGTCCTTAGACCATTTTTCTTGGCATTTTAACATCAAAACTTATTGAAATTGATATTTTTCAGCACATTTTTAATTGAAAACAGTTTTAGTCCCTCAAAATACAATTTTCTCGGCTGTAACCTCTCTTTTTCGCAATTTTTACACTTTTGGCCCAAATCGGAAAAATTTTGCAACTTTGGTCCTTTTTAATTATGAAAAGCATTTTTAACCTTTGAAAAGGGCTTAGAACACTAGTAGTCCACTGTTTTACAGAAAACCACAGTTTCAGCCCCTCAAATTGGAAATTTTCGCATATTGGGCCCTATTGGGCCGAAAATGTCATTTTTAGCCCATTAAGCTTGAAATTTATATTTTTAATCCTCCAAAAGAGTATATTTCCAGAAAATACAATATTGAAACTGTTTTGACTCATCTCACCCATCAGAATTCGTAATATGTCATTTTGGGCCCTTTAACTTTATATTTTTAACATTTTGTGTCCAAAAATGAGTTTTTAGCCCAAAGAAGATGTTATTAAGCCACTTAGCTATTTTTCTTGGAATACTTTGTATGTAGTACTATAATTTATGCTAGTATCATTTAACATAAAGTATATCTCGATTTTTAGGGGTTTATGGCTAGATCCAACATCATAATCACACAAAAACATACATATGAGCATAGAAATCATACAAGGCATACAAATACGTATAGATCTACACTTTCACTTGTATCCCCCCCCCCCCACAAAACTTATAAAACAGAAAAATAGGGAGTATGAAGCTCACCTTAGGGTGTGGTTTCGGTTTTTGGAGAAAAGATGGAAGAAATGAAGTGATTTTTGGCCTTAGCACCCTTTTCTTGAAGATCTCGAGTTTGAGGGGTTCTAAGACACAAGTTATGATTTCATGAGAGTTAAGAAGAGATTTTAGATAGATCAAGGAACCTAGATCATAGAATTTAGTATAACCTTACCTTGGATGGTGATTTTTGTGAAAAATCTCCTTGGAATGCACTTAAACCTCGAAAATTTTAGGAGAGGGAAGGAGGAGATGTTCTTCACAACTTAGGGAGGATGAAATGAATTTTGTGAGTGTATGTGTGTGTGTTCGGCAGAGAATGAGAGAGAGGAAGAAGAAGAGACCTTGAGGTGATATATGCATGGAAGTATGAGACATGTTGCATGGAGAACCAAGAGGTAATAATGAGGTGGCATGATGAAGTCAACTCTTCATCTTTGGTCTTGGGCTTTTGGGCCGAAATTTTAAAAGGAAGGGAAAGTTTTGGGCTTTAATGCCCCTAAGCCCAATATTAGAGTTAGTTTGGATGATTATAAGATATAAGTGTGATTTTTATACCTTGTTGGGCTAGTTTAAGTTAACTATGGCCCATAATGTTTCATGAAGTTGATTTATTCCATTCTAGGCCTAATGTGGCCCAAATTGTTGGGATTAAATGAAAGTAGGTTCAATTAGAGCCCATTAAAAGGTTCTAAACCCAATGATAGTCAAATTGGAAGCTAATTGGCCCCTTTGGGTCCAATAAGGAAGTCCTAGTCCAAAATGGACCTAAACAAGAACTTCTAGGGTTTCCAATTGCTTGATGACTATTTGTAGTACTTGTATGATGTATTTGATTGATGTTTTTGAAAGCATCACATATGCTCTTTAGTTTTTGGTTCAACATTTTACTTTAGTATAGTGATTACAAGACACAAAATTTCTAGTTGTGACATCATCCCCTCGTTAGAGGGAATTTCATCCCGAAATTCTGTTTGAAAGCTAGCTTTGAGAATACTAGAATAGGTGAGGGTACTTTTGCTTCATTTGGTCTTCGCGTTCCCACGTGAATTCTGGCCCACGCTTTGCGTTCCACCGTACTTTCACGATCGGGATGCGACTTTGCTTAGTACGCTTCACCTCCCTGTCCATGATTTCAACCGGTTCTTCAACGAACAGGAGATTTTCGTTGATTTCGATCTCGTCAAGGGGTATGACGAGTGTCTCATCTGATAGGCACTTCTTTAGGTTAGAGACATGGAACACGGGGTGTACACTGTTTAGCTCTGTGGGTAGTTGCAGTCTGTATGCTACTGGACCTATTCGGGCGACGATTTCGAAAGGTCCAATATATCGTGGGTTCAGTTTTCCCCGCTTCCCAAAACGAATAACTCCTTTCCAGGGCGAGACTTTTAATAGTACTCGATCTCCGACTTGAAATTCTAAGGGCTTTCGCCGTTTATCGGCATAACTCTTTTGTCGGTCGCGCGATGCTTGTAATCGAGCTCTGATTTGAATGATCTTTTCCATGGTCTCACGAATGATCTCCGGTCCCGTTAGTGTCCTGTCCGATGTATGAGCTGTTGCTAGTTGGGTATCACCCACCTTAGCCCAGCATAACGGTGATCTACACTTACGCCCGTACAGTGCTTCGAAAGGAGCGACCTTAATGCTTGAATGATAACTGTTGTTATACGAGAATTCGACTAAAGGTAAATGGGTATCCCTTGACTTCCCAAAGTCTATTACACATGCGCGAAGCATGTCTTCAAGCGTTTGAATGGTTCGTTCACTTTGATCGTCCGTTTGTGGATGATAAGCGGTGCTCATGTCGAGATGAGTTCCTAGTGCCTTCTGGAGAGATTGCCAAAAACGCGAAGTGAATCTACTGTCCCTGTCCGAGATAATAGATGCTGGTACTCCGTGGAGTCTTACGATCTCTCGAATGTACAAACATGTCAATCTTTCCATCTTGTAGGATTCCTTTATAGGCAGGAAATGGGCAGATTACGTCAGTCGGTCGACTATTACCCATATGGTGTCCAGTCTATCCGACGTCTTGGGTAGTTTGGTCACGAAATCCATAGAAATCCCCTCCATTTCCACTCAGGGATTACCGGTTGCTGTAATAATCCTGAGGGTTTCTGGTAGTCCACCTTTACCTTGTCACACGTAAGGCACTTACTAACATAGGTTGCAATTTCCGCCTTCATGTTAGGCCACCAATAGTGTTGTTTAATATCCAAATACATCTTGTCTGAACCAGGATGAATGGAGTATCGTGTCTTGTGGGCTTCCTTCATAATAACCTCTCTAAACCCTCCGAGTTTTGGGACCCAAATACGGTTCATGAAATCGTATACTCCATTCTCCTTTGCCTCTAGGTTCTTCTCCATTCCGCGCAATGCTTCACTTGCTCTATTTTCCGTCTTCATGGCCTCTGACTGGACTACTGCAATTTGAGTGGCTAGGTGAGATCGAATGGTTATTGAGAGAGTTTTCGTACGACGATTAGAGTACTCCTTCCGACTTAATGTGTCAGCTACCACGTTGGCCTTGCCTGGGTGGTATTTGATCTCACACTCATAATCGTTTAGCAATTCAACCCATCTTCATTGCCTCCTGTTCAGCTCCTTCTGGTTCAAGATGTGTTGGAGACTCTTGTGATCCGTGAAGACGGTGTACTTCGTACCGTAAAGGTAATGCCTCCAAATCTTTAGGGTAAAGACTACAGTTCCCAATTCTAGATCATGGGTCATATAGTTTACTTCGTGCGTCTTTAGTTGACGAGATGCGTAGGCTATCACCCTTCAACGTTGCATGAGAACGCAACCTAAGCCCTGATTTGACGCGTCACAGTAGACTACAAAATCTTCCGTTCCTTCCGGTAGAGATAGTACAAGGGCGCTACAGAGGGCTTGCTTTAAGGTTTGAAACGCAGTCTCTTGTTTGTCCGTCCATTTGAACGGTACGCCTTTTTGTGTAAGTGAGGTAAGTGGCTTGGCGATCTTAGAGAAGTTTTGAATGAATCTCCTATAGTAGCCTGCTAGACCCAAGAATTGACGAATTTCTGTGGGCGTTGTCGGGATTGCCCATCCTTCGACATCTTTGACCTTAGAGGGATCCACATGAATTCCATCTTTGCTAACTACGTGACCTAGGAAGTTCACACTTCGGAGCCAGTACTCACACTTGGAGAGTTTTGCGTATAGCTTCTCCGATCGCAGCGTTTCCAAGATTTGTCGAAGATGTTGGCCATGCTCTTCTTCGCTTCAGGAATAAACGAGAATGTCATCAATGAAGACAATGACGAAGTTGTCTAGGAATGGTTGACAGATTCGGTTCATCAGATCCATAAATGCAGCAGGTGCATTTGTTAGACCGAAGGGCATTACGACAAATTCATAATGTCCGTAGCGGGTTCGGAAAGCGGTTTTTGGAATATCCTCTTCCCGGACTTTGAGTTGGTGGTATCTGCACTGTAGATCTATTTAGAAAAATAACTAGCTTCTTGGAGTTGGTCGAATAGATCGTCGATTCGTGGGAGTGGGTAGCGATTTTTAACAGTGAGTTTATTTAACTCTTTGTAGTCGATGCACATTCTAAAGGATCCGTCCTTCTTTTTGACAAAGAGAACTGGAGCTCCCCATGGAGAGTAACTAGGGCGGATAAATCCCTTGTCCAAGAGTTCACTGAGTTGGCTGGACAATTCTTGCATTTCAGCAGGAGCTAGCCGATAGGGTGATTTAGCGAGAGGAGTTGCTCCTGGAACGAGGTCGATTCGAAACTCAACTTGTCTCTCTAGGGGTACTCCCGGAAGATCTTCAGGAAATACGTCTGGAAATTCACACGCTACCGGAATATCTTGAATGTTAGTTTCTTCCTTGGTTTTATCCACTATGTGAGCTAGAAATGCCAGATCCTTCTTTCGCAGGTGCTTTTGTGCCTTAATGCACGAGATGAGGCGAAGGTTCATGCTAGGCTTGTCTCCATAAATTACTAGGGTTTCGTGATTTGGGAGGTGAAGGCGAACGGCCTTCTCGTGACACATAACTTAAGCATGGTGGGGGCTTAACCAGTCCATGCCGATGATCACATCGAAACTCCTAATCGATACCGGCATTAAGTCTATTCGAAAGACGTGTTGATTAAGGGTTAGAGTACATCCGATGTAGATTTCCCCAGTGGATTCGGTTTTCCCATTGGCCATTTCCAGCGTAAAGGTTTCATTTAGCTTTTGGGGATGTTGTTTTAATAAATGTCTAAACTTATTGCTTACGAAACGTCGCTCCGCTCCGGTGTCAAATAAGATGCATGAATAAGTGTGGTTTAGGGGAAACGTACCGGTAACAACAGCGGGGTCCTGAATCGCCTCTCCCTGACCCATGGTCAGCATCCTTCCTGTTCTTCCGTTTCCTGAATTGTTGTTGTTAGGGTAGTCTCGGCGGAAATGCCCAGTCCTTCCACACCCATAGCAGGTGTGGCTAGGTCCTGCATTGCTGCCGCCGGTGATGATGTTGTTGTTGTTGCGATTGTTGTTGTTGTTGTTTCCCTGTTGTTGGTTCTGGGGAGAGTAAGTCCTGCAGTACCTTGCAGTGTGTCCCCTTCGATTGCAACTGGTGCACTGAAACTCCTTGCATTCTCCATTGTGATGGAAACCGCACTTATTGCACTTGGGAAGATTACCGGAATAAGGTTTGGGAGCATTTGATGCAGCTGAGGCTGGAGCATGTGGTGTGGCTGGGACCGGTGTGGTGACAGTGTTAACCGCCACTGTCTGCTGCTTTTTAGAGGTCTCGGGGCCCTGACGCCCCTTCCTCTTATTGTTCTTCCCCTTCTTGCCATCACCTTCCTTCTTTCTTTCAGCCTCCGCTGGCTTCTCACCCTTCTTGTTGTCATGGTCATACAGCTTCTTTGCCAATCATTTTGCACTGTCAAATGTTTCGGGGTTTGCAGCTATCACATTTCCTTGGATTGGTGATGTTAGTCCCCAGATGAATCGCTCAATCTTCTTTCCTTCCGAGGTGATCATACCCGGGCACAACAGAGATAGTTCACTAAATCTCGATATGTAGGCATCGATATTAGCATTCTGCACAGTGAGGTTCCACAGCTCCTGCTCCATTTTCTGAATCTCACCGCGTGGACAGTATTCAGCCATCAACCTTTCCTTCATCTCCGCCCACGGCATAGAGTTGGCTACAAGGAGTGTCATGGCTTCCACATGTCCGTTCCACCAGGTGAGCGCTTGATCGACAAAAGTGCAGGAGGCGAACTTCACTTTCATCTGCTCAAGACAATCGCATATCTCGAATACTGATTCCACTTTCTCGATCCATCGCTTCAGAGTGATCACTCCTCCAGTGCTGTTAAAAGTTCGTGGTTTGGCGTTTGTGAAGTCCTTGTAGGTACATGTTTTGGTGGGTCCTTGATTCATCCCGTTGTTCGAACTTTCGGCCCCTTGCCCATTGACTCCTCCATTGTTCCCTTGATGAATTTGCGCCATTGCTGCAGTGACCGCAGCAGATACAGCTGCCTGGAACGCGGCTGAGTCAACTTCGGGCGGGGTTGGTCATGGGTTTCCGTGAGTAGGTCGGAGGGGCATCTTTCTGTCATGAAACGGAAAGATGTTGAGTGTATATGGTTTCCGTGAGGTTGCGATCCTACTGACTAAGTGCGTGGTATGAACTTAAGCACTCCTACCATTTAACATACAATCATAAATTCTCAACACATAGCAATTTGTAATATCACAACAAAGCACGTAAAAGTTTACTAATATTATCCGCATTTGATACAGGAAAATTTTGCTCGTAAGAGTATACATGAGTGACACTAGTTCGACAGCATAACGGCTCTATGAGTAGTGTAGTCACTTAAACATAGAGTCAGGATACATAGCATAGTTCCTAATGATCTACTAAGATAAGTCTATCCCTAACTGCGACGATCTGCGTCCGGATATAGCGGTGGAATCATATGTCGAAGTGTTGAGCCAATAGCTGAGCCATCTCAGTCATGTCTACAATGACCTCATCCCTCTCGTGCTCTGCTTGCACTGCACGTGCTTCCATGGCGAATAGTTGTTGCCGCAGGGCGGCAATCTCGGCTTCTGGGGAGCGGTTCTCCCTTGTTGGATTCACTGGTGGGGCGTGGTGATCCTATTGCACCTCGCTAACAGGAGATGCGATGTGATCCGGGTCCGGGGCTTGATCCTCCTCCATGTCATCATCAGTCTCCTCGAACTCGTAGTCGGTGTCCATGTACTCGTCAGGTTCGACGTTGTGGGCTCCCTCTTGATTCCCTTCTGGTTCATCTTCAAGTATCCCATGTGCCACTAGGGCTTGGTGGAACTGAATGCCCTGATGCTCTTCCTCCATGAAGACTGGGAGAAGGTATACGAATAAGCTATCATTTTCCTATGACTCTACCACTATTGCATAAGCTAAACAGGCGTTCTCTTTTTGGTGATATAGGGGTATAGTTTTAGGTTCCCTAGCTATCACGATCGCATCGGAACGTGTGTTAGTTATACTTTGAAGAGGATGTAGTTGATCAGGCTACATCCACTCCTTGGTACCACTAAGAACAGTCCTTATTTAACCGAGATACTGGTGTTATCATGTTTGGTTCGGCATTATGTTCTTATTCCTAATGCAAGCAAGGGTGTTTTATTTACTTGTTTTGTTCAGAGTTATGTTAGTCCCTCTTTTTGGTTTATAGTTGCATATCAATGTGTGGCTAGATATGCTAGTTCACTATAAACAAAGCTCTGATACCAACCTGTCATACCCCCGAACCAGACGGCGGAAACGTCCGAGGGATGTCGTGACTCAATTGAATACCATAACATTCAATATATATGAAACATAACATCATACATCACCATGCATTGAGACGGTATAACTAGTAGAGTTTACACTTTGTACATTGTTTTAACATTACATTCCCAAAAAGAAATTGTTCGATAATAGATAAACAAACTGCAAGCCATCACTGAGTACATTTTTCCCCTTGGTTTACCTGTTACCTGAGAATACAAGTATTTTGAAAAACGTCAACATATGAAATGTTGGTGAGTTCATAGGCGGTGTTTGAAAGCCAATGTTTTGTATTGTTTTGAAACTACTAGAAAATATGATATTTTCTGAAAAGAGTTTATGAAAAAGTTTGTGAAGATCCATAGGTATGCTTGTTTGTTTCTATAATTGTAAAAAGAATTTATTAAACTTGGTGTACGTCTCGTAAATATGTGTATTGAATAACCCTAGGAAAACCCGATGTTTTCCTAACACTTTGAATTCCGTAGTTGTTGTACCATCGCAGTATGTGAAGTCATTGATTCCAGGCGACGTTGGATTATTGCACATGGTGAATTGTTATAAACACACGTTTCACAAACGACCAGTTTACAACTATACTAACGATCCCTTAGGCGTCGTCCGTACTATTCACGTAATCCAACCGCCCTGACTTCGTGTAGCCCCACGACCGAGGAGAAGAGAGGGCACAAAGATCTCAATAATCCCATTAGTCGGTCGAGGCTATAGTGAATGTGAAGGACCCTTGGCCCGACTCGCATTTAGTGAATTCTCGACTTTACTAGCAGTACCAAAGGACCCTTGGGGACCAATAGTATAACAGCCGTTGAAAGTCCTTTTACGCTGTGTAGGATCATGTAAGACCCAACAACTCGTAAGGTTGATGTCTTCGGGCCTAAAGATCAGGTCATTGGGCTAGCTAGGCCCAACAAACAAGATTTTACACTTTTGAGCCCAAAGATGGTGTATCGACGTCTGTGCACTCTCACGTGTGTATTGAATTCCCAAATTTTCCATGTATGAATCGGGTTGTCGTCGTGTTAGTAGTTTCGGATTTGATATTGATTCGAGACCGAATCAATTCGTTTGATAACGATTTTTGGTGTTGTTGTGTATTGTAATTCGTCGGTAGTCGCAGTGTCAGTATTTGATCACAACGGATGTATTGAATTAACATTGAAATTTTTCTGTTTACAACCCCTCTTTATTTTGTAAATTTGCTTTTTCAACCCTTTGAATAAATTAATTTCCGGTTTAGTCCTCAGACCATTTTTCTTGGCATTTTAACATCAAAACTTATTGAAATTGATATTTTTCAGCACATTTTTAATTGAAAACAGTTTTAGTCCCTCAAAATACAATTTTCTCGGCTGTAAACTCTCTTTTTCGCATTTTTTACACTTTTGGCCCAAATCGGAAAATTTTTGCAACTTTGGTCCTTTTTAATTATGAAAAACATTTTTAACCTTTGAAAAGGGCTTAGAACACTAGTAGTCCACTGTTTTACAGAAAAACACAGTTTCAGCCCCTCAAATTGGAAATTTTCGCATATTGGGCCCTATTGGGCCGAAAATGTAATTTTTAGCCCATTAAGCTTGAAATTTATATTTTTAATCCTCCAAAAGAGTATATTTCCAGAAAATACAATATTGAAACTGTTTTGACTCATCTCACCCATCAGAATTCGTAATATGTCATTTTGGGCCCTTTAACTTTATATTTTTAACATTTTGTGTCCAAAAATGAGATTTTAGCCCAAAGAAGATGTTATTAAGCCACTTAGCTATTTTTCTTGGAATACTTTGTATGTAGTACTATAATTTATGCTAGTATCATTTAACATAAAGTATATCTCGATTTTTAGGGGTTTATGGCTAGATCCAACATCATAATCACACAAAAACATACATATGAGCATAGAAATCATACAAGGCATACAAATACGTATAGATCTACACTTTCACTTGTATCCCCCCCCCACACAAAACTTATAAAACAGAAAAATAGGGAGTATGAAGCTCACCTTAGGGTGTGGTTTCGGTTTTTGGAGAAAAGATGGAAGAAATGAAGTGATTTTTGGCCTTAGCACCCTTTTCTTGAAGATCTCGAGTTTGAGGGGTTCTAAGACACAAGTTATGATTTCATGAGAGTTAAGAAGAGATTTTAGATAGATCAAGGAACCTAGATCATAGAATTTAGTATAACCTTACCTTGGATGGTGATTTTTGTGAAAAATCTCCTTGGAATGCACTTAAACCTCGAAAATTTTAGGAGAGGGAAGGAGGAGATGTTCTTCACAACTTAGGGAGGATGAAATGAATTTTGTGAGTGTATGTGTGTGTGTTCGGCAGAGAATGAGAGAGAGGAAGAAGAAGAGACCTTGAGGTGATATATGCATGGAAGTATGAGACATGTTGCATGGAGAACCAAGAGGTAATAATGAGGTGGCATGATGAAGTCAACTCTTCATCTTTGGTCTTGGGCTTTTGGGCCGAAATTTTAAAAGGAAGGGAAAGTTTTGGGCTTTAATGCCCTTAAGCCCAATATTAGAGTTAGTTTGGATGATTATAAGATATAAGTGTGATTTTTATACCTTGTTGGGCTAGTTTAAGTTAATTATGGCCCATAATGTTTCATGAAGTTGATTTATTCCATTCTAGGCCTAATGTGGCTTAAATTGTTGGAATTAAATGAAAGTAGGTTCACTTAGAGCCCATTAAAAGGTTCTAAACCCATGATAGTCAAATTGGAAGCTTATTGGCCCCTTTGGGTCCAATAAGGAAGTCCTAGTCCAAAATGGACCTAAACAAGAACTTCTAGGGTTTCCAATTGCTTGATGACTATTTGTAGTACTTGTATGATGTATTTGATTGAAGTTTTTGAAAGCATCAAACATGCTCTTTAGTTTTTGGTTCAACATTTTACTTGAGTATAGTGATTACAAGACACAAAATTTCTAGTTGTGACATTAAAACACCAAGAACACACTTAAACTCAAAGATCAGATTTCAACAGAAAAGGTAATGTTCATTCACGAACTGTTTTGAACATCTTAAACTTTTTAGTTTTCAAAACTGTATTAGATGAAAATATTTTAGGTTTATAAATTTAAAATGATGAAATGCACATATTCACAAGATTTTTGTACAATTTTTGACGATTTTTACAAAACTGCCTATCACTGTAGCTACGAATTCGGACCAGTCAGTGAATATGAACGCTTTCACACCAGTTATGAACTTCTAAAAATCATGATAAAAATTATGAACGAACTACACACAATTTATAAACTCTCGGACTTTACGGAATTATTTTTCGACTCCGTATGATTTCTCTATAATTATTCCAAGAACAAGAACAAAAAAGATAAAACTAGAAAATGGTTGATAACTCATTTACACCTTGTAACTTGCTGAGCAAGGTGTGTATTTATCACACCCCCGAACCAAACGGCGGAAACATCTGAGGGCTCGTGTGACTTAAATTGAATATCATCACAATGAAGATATACATGAATCATAACATAAACATCACCATGCATCAATACATTTCAACTGGCATTGTTCACATCAAGTACATTGTTTAAACATTACATATTCATAACATAAATTGTTTGATAGTTTTCCAAAAGCAAAATACCCTAACATACTTGGTATTACTCCTCAGCTTACCTATTACCTGAGAATACAAGGGATTTTGAAAAACGTCAACATATGGAATGTTGGTGAGTTCATAAGCATGGTTGTTATGAAAACGTTTTGTGTAGTTTATAAATCCCAGAAAATCCGATATTTTCTAAAAAAAACAATTGTTTATACCAAAGTGTGAATATCCGTAGGTTTATGCATGAATGATTTCAAAGCGTGTATAAAAGAAAAGTTTTGCATTATAGTTATTGAAAAATACAAACGATTGGTGTTGATTTCCTCGAAAAACCCGATGTTTTCCGATCAGAAATTATAATTGTTTCAAATTGTTATACCGTCACAACGAATGGCTATGATTTCTCCTTGATTACTCCGGTAGTATTTGATTTGTTTATGTAAGTCGTTATAACCATGAATGATAATGACTAGTTCGTCTGTCTTGGCATTCTAACGAATGCCAGAATTGATCTTAAGAATTTGTCACCCTAGACTGGCCGAGTCTAACTGTAGCGAACAGCTGAGGTGTGGGGGAGTCACCTCCGTATAAATCTATACACAAACTCTTGCTCTCCCTCCAGGAGACTTTGATTATAACTACAAACTACATACGACCCATAGAGGTGCAGCCCGCTATTACTCACTGAATCTAACATGAATTTGATTACCATTGATTAACGACCTATATATGTTTACTGAATTGAAGGTAGGCCTAATAAACGTGGAGAAGAGGATTACAAAGTCCTACTAATCCCACGTATTATTTATGGCTATTGGGTATACGAAGGGCACGTTGGCCCATTTTGCATTTGATTTACTTAGACCTTACTAGCAATGCTAATGGGCCACTAAGGCCCAATAGCACTTGAAAACCATTGAGGGTCCCTTAAATATAAAATTGGGTCATAGAAGGTCCAATAACATTTATTATTATCCTTTGGGCCCAAAAGTCATGTTAATGGGTCACAAAGGCCCAACAAGCATGATTCGAACTTTCAAGCCCAAAGATTTGAATATTTATTTATTTTAGGTATTGTATAATTCTCAGAAAGATTGATTTTTAGATTGGTAACGGCACGAGGTCGGTCGGTTGTTTATAACGATATTTAGAATTATATATATTCGTGTTTCTATTTTCGTAAGTTGTAATTTGTTGTTTTTGACTCAATATCTTAAAAATAAAATAATTGACTCAAAAATATTTGTTTGAACCCTTTCAACCCTTCTTTAGTAAAAATGATAATTTTATTCCTTAAAAAAAGAGATTTTAAGCCCTTAAACCATTTTCTTGACACTTTTGACCCATAGACTTGTTCAAGTGACTTTTTAGCTCAAAGTTTATTCTTTGGCAGTTTCAGTCCCTCCAGAAAAGTGTTTTTCAGCTAAAGCCCAAACTTTTTGCAACTTTTACAATTTTAGCCCAAAATCCAAAAACTTCACATTTTTTATCCTTGTTTGGAAAAATGTCATTTTGACCCCTGAATTAGTTTTGTTTACCCTTTTTCCCCTTGTTTTGAGAATTTTACCATTTTAACCCCTTGAAAAACACCTTTTTCGCAATTTTGGGCCTAAAGGATGAAAAGCCCAAAGTTTTGCCCACTAGGCTAAAATTTACACTTTTAGTCCTTTAAAAATCAAGATTGTTATCATAACTATATTTTAACTGATTTGACCTTTTTGACCCTTGTAAAACCGTAAATGAAATTTATTTCCCATATTTTGCTTATTTGTAAAAAATGGTTCATAATTTGGATTTGTGTTTTGTTTTGCTTATTTTAAACTTGTATAATACTTTGATCTTGATAATAACATGTTTTAAGATGTCTTAGAACATATATTTCCTAATCATGGTTAAGGATCTCAGCTAGATCATGGTTTTTCACACATATTTATCAAATAAATTCAAGAAATCACACATATCATACAAAAACACATAGATCTACACATTTTATTTGTATTATCCCCCATAAATTTTGTAAAAACCGAAAATAAAGGGGTATGAACTCACCTTTTCTTGTGGATCTCGGTTTTGAAGAGGAAATGAAAGAAAATGGTGAGATCATTCGGCCTAGCAAGCTTCTTGGAAGATCTTTGGCTTAGATGTGTTCTAAGAAGCAAGATCACGAATTTTACATGAGTTAAAGGAGATTTTTGAGGTAATCAAGAAGTTAAAGTATGGATCAAACAACAACTTACCAAATATTAGTGATATTAGGAAAAGATCTTCTTGTAGCCCTTGTGATTCTCGAAATTTTGGAGGAAAAGTGAAGGAGTTCTAGAGAGAGTTTGAAGAAACTTTGCAATAATGATGGGGTGTGTGTGTGTCTCGGCCGAAATAAGAGGAGGGGAGAGAGGAGAGAGTGAGTTGAGTTGACATGCATGGGAACATGAGAATAGTGCATGGATACCCCATGTATAATTGTGAGGTGGCACCATTAAGTCAACTATTTTCCCCCTTTTTTTGTAGTTGGGCCGAGAGAGGGAGAAGAAAGAAAAGAATTTGGGCCTTTTTGTGCTTAAGTCCATATTATGGCCGATTTTGATGATTTTTCGGCCTAATAGGTCTTTGGATATGGTTCACGGCCCAAAATAAATTAAATTATGAGTTTCATGGCCCATTTGGGCTAGTTAGATTTGTTATGGCCCAATAAGGCCCATTAGAGATAAACTAGTCCATTTTAGATCCGTTATGGCCCAAAATGTTAATTTTCATGAATGTGGGTCCAATTAGGGCCCATTTAAGAGTTCTTAACCCAAAATAGTCAAATTGGAAGCTTATTGGCCCATTAGGCCCAATAAGGAAATCCTAGTCCATAATGGACCTAAACCGGGATTTCTAGGGTTTCCAATTCTTTGTTGACTATTTGAAGTGTTTGTATAGAGTGTTTGATGAAATTTTTTGTCATTGAATAAGCATCATACATGCTATCAAGTTTTAATCACCATGTTATCATTGTTCAATGTTTACAAAGCATCAAAATTCCTAGTTGTGATGCCATCCCCCCGTTAGAGGGAATTTCATCCCGAAATTCTTTTTAAAACTAGATTTAAGAATGCAAGAATGGGTGAGGGTACTTCTGCTTCATTTGGTCTTCTCGTTCACAATCGGAATGCGACTTTGCTTAGTTCACTTCACCTCCCTGTCTATGATTTCGACTGGTTCTTCGACGAACAAGAGATTCTCGTTGATTTTGATTTCTATAAGTGGGATGACGAGATTTTCGTCGGATAAACACCTTTTCAAATTGGAAATATGGAACACTGGGTGTACACTGCTGAGCTCGGCGGGTAGTTGCAGTGTATAAGCCACTGGACCGATTCGGGAAAGAATCTCGAAGGGTCAAATGTATCATGGGTTTAGCTTTCCCTGTTTCCCAAAACGAGTCACCCCTTTCTAGGGAGAGACTTTTAACAACACCCGATCCCCGACTTGAAATTCCAAGGGCTTTCTCCGTTTATCAGTGTAGCTATTCTGTCGTTCTCATGATGCTTGTAGTCGAGCTCTGATTTGAATTATTTTCTCCGTTGTTTCGCGTATGATCTCCGGTCCCGTTAATGCCTTGCTTGATGTTTGTCTTCCTGCTAGCTGAGTATCACCTACCTCAGCCCAACACAACGGTGATCTACATTTACGCCCGTATAGTGCTTCGAAGGGAGCAACTTTGATGTTTGAGTGATAACTGTTGTTGTATGAGAATTCGATTAAAGGAAAGTGGGTATCCCACGACTTTCCAAAGTCTATCACAAATGCGCGAAGCATGTCTTCAAGGGTTTGAATGGTTCGCTCACTTTGACCATCCATTTGTGGATGATAAGCAGTGATCATGTCTAGATGTGTTCCTATAGCCTTTTGAAGTGATTGCCAAAAACACGAAGTGAATCTACTATCTCGGTCGGAGATGATAGATATTGGCACTCCATGAAGTCTCACCACTTCTTTGATGTATATCCCAGTCAACCTTTCCATCTGGTAGGATTCTTTTATTTGCAGGAAATGGGCGGATTTCGTCAATCTGTCAACTATTACCCATATGGTATCCAATCCATCCGTTGACTTCGATAATTTGGTCACCCTAGACTGGCCAAGTCTAACTGTAGCGAACAATTGAGGTGTGGGGGAGTCACCTCCGTATAAATCTATACACAAACTCTTGCTCTCCCTCCAGGAGACTTTGATTATAACTACAAACTACATACGACCCATAGAGGTGCCGCCCGCTATTACTCACTGAATCTAACATGAATTTGATTACCATTGATTAACGACCTATATATGTTTACTGAATTGAAGGTAGGCCTAATAAACGTGGAGAAGAAGATTACAAAGTCCTACTAATCCCACGTATTATTTATGGCTATTGGGTATATGAAGGGCACGTTGGCCCATTTTGCATTTGATTAACTTAGACCTTACTAGCAATGCTAATGGGCCACTAAGGCCCAATAACACTTGAAAACCATTGAGGGTTCCTTAAATATAAAATTGGGTCATAGAAGGCCCAATAACATTTATTATTATCCTTTGGGCCCAAAAGTCATGTTAATGGGTCACAAAGTCCCAACAAGCATGATTAGAACTTTCAAGCCCAAAGATTTGAATATTTATTTGTTTTAGGTATTGTATAATTCTGGGAAAGATTGATTTTTAGATTCGTAACGGCACGAGGCCGGTCGGTTGTTTATATCGATATTTAGAATTATATGTATATTCGTGATTCTATTTTCGTAAGTTGTAATTTGTTGTTTTTGACTCAATATCTTAAAAATAAAATAATTGACTCAAAAATGTGAATTTGAACCCTTTCAACCCTTCTTTAGTAAAAATGACAATTTTATTCCTTTAAAAAAAAAAAAGACATTTTAATCCCTTAAACCATTTTCTTGATACTTTTGACCCATAGACTTGTTCAAGTGACTTTTTAGCTCAAAGTTTATTCTTTGGCAGTTTCAACCCCCCCAGAAAAGTGTTTTTCAGCTAAAGCCCAAACTTTTTGCAAGTTTTACAATTTTGGCCCAAAATCCAAAAACTTTACATTTTTTTATCCTTGTATGGAAAAATATCATTTTAATCCCTGAATTAGTTTTTTTTACACTTTTCCCCTTGTTTGGATAATTTTACCATTTCAACCCCTTGAAAAACACCTTTTTCGCAAATTTGGGCCTAAAGGCCGAAAAGCCCAAAGGTTAGCCCACTAGGCTAAAATTTACACTTTTAGTCCTTTAAAAATGAAGATTGTTATCATAATTCATATTTTAACTAATTTGACCTTTTTGACCCTTATAAAACCGTAAATGACATTTATTTCCCATCTTTTGCTTATTTGTCAAAAATGGTTTATAATTTGGATTTGTGTTTGGTTTTGCTTATTTTGAACTTGTATAATACTTTGGTCTTGATAATAACATGTTTTAAGATGTCTTAGAACATATATTTCCTAATCATGGTTAAGAATCTCAGCTAGATCATGATTTTTCACACATATTTATCAAATAAATTCAAGAAATCACACATATCATACAAAAACACATAGATCTACACATTTTATTTGTATTACCCCCCATAAATTTTGTAAAAACCGAAAATAAAGGGGTATGAACTCACCTTTTCTTGTGGATCTCGGTTTTGAAGAGGAAATGAAAGAAAATGGTGAGATCATTCGGCCTAGCAAGCTTCTTGGAAGATCTTTGGCTTAGATGTGTTCTAAGAAGCAAGATCACGAATTTTACATGAGTTAAAGGAGATTTTTAAGGTAATCAAGAAGTTAAATTATGGATCAAACAACAACTTACCAAATATTAGTGATATTAGGAAAAGATCTTCTTGTAGCCCTTGTGATTCTCGAAATTTTGGAGGAAAAGTGAAGGAGTTCTAGAGAGAGTTTGAAGAAACTTTGCAATAATGATGGGGTGTGTGTGTGTCTCGGCCGAAATAAGAGGAGGGGAGAGAGGAGAGAATGAGTTGAGTTGACATGCATGGGAACATGAGAATAGTGCATGGATACCCCATGTATAATTGTGAGGTGGCACCATTAAGTCAACTATTTTCCCCCTTTTTTTGTAGTTGGGCCGAGAGAGGGAGAAGAAAGAAAAGAATTTGGGCCTTTTTGTGCTTAAGTCCATATTATGGCTGATTTTGATGATTTTTCGGCCTAATAGGTCTTTGGATATGGTTCACGGCCCAAAATAAATTAAATTATGAGTTTCATGGCCCATTTGGGCTAGTTAGATTTGTTATGGCCCAATAAGGCCCATTAGAGATAAACTAGTCCATTTTAGATCCGTTATGGCCCAAAATGTTAATTTTCATGAATGTGGGTCCAATTAGGGCCCATTTAAGAGTTCTTAACCCAAAATAGTCAAATTGGAAGCTTATTGGCCCACTAGGCCCAATAAGGAAATCCTAGTCCATAATGGACCTAAACCGGGATTTCTAGGGTTTCCAATTCTTTGTTGACTATTTGAAGTGTTTGTATAGAGTGTTTGATGAAATTTTTTTGTCATTGAATAAGCATCATACATGCTTTCAAGTTTTAATCACCATGTTATCATTGTTCAATGTTTACAAAGCATCAAAATTCCTAGTTGTGATGCCATCCCCCCGTTAGAGGGAATTTCATCCTGAAATTCTTTTTAAAACTAGATTTAAGAATGCAAGAATGGGTGAGGGTACTTCTGCTTCATCTGGTCTTCTCGTTCACAATCGGAATGCGACTTTGCTTAGTACACTTCACCTCCCTGTCTATGATTTCGACTGGTTCTTCGACGAACAAGAGATTCTCGTTGATTTTGATTTCTATAAGTGGGATGACGAGATTTTCGTCGGATAAACACCTTTTCAAATTGGAAATATGGAACACTGGGTGTACACTGCTGAGCTCGGCGGGTAGCTGCAGTGTATAAGCCACTGGACCGATTCGGGAAAGAATCTCGAAGGGTCAAATGTATCGTGGGTTTAGTTTTCCCTGTTTCCCAAAACGAATCACCCCTTTCTAGGGAGAGACTTTTAACAACACCCGATCCCCGACTTGAAATTCCAAGGGCTTTCTCCGTTTATCAGTGTAGCTATTCTGTCGTTCTCATGATGCTTGTAGTCGAGCTCTGATTTGAATTATTTTCTCCGTTGTTTCGCGTATGATCTCCGGTCCCGTTAATGCCTTGCTTGATGTTTGTCTTCCTGCTAGCTGAGTATCACCTACCTCAGCCCAACACAACGGTGATCTACATTTACGCCCGTATAGTGCTTCGAAGGGAGCAACTTTGATGTTTGAGTGATAACTGTTGTTGTATGAGAATTCGATTAAAGGAAAGTGGGTATCCCACGACTTTCCAAAGTCTATCACAAATGCGCGAAGCATGTCTTCAAGGGTTTGAATGGTTCGCTCACTTTGACCATCCATTTGTGGATGATAAGCAGTGCTCATGTCTATATGTGTTCCTATAGCCTTTTGAAGTGATTGCCAAAAACACGAAGTGAATCTACTATCTCGGTCGGAGATGATAGATATTGGCACTCCATGAAGTCTCACCACTTCTTTGATGTATATCCCAGTCAACCTTTCCATCTGGTAGGATTCTTTTATTGGCAGGAAATGGGCGGATTTCGTCAATCTGTCAACTATTACCCATATGGTATCCAATCCATCCGTTGACTTCGGTAATTTGGTCACAAAATCCATAGTAATCCTTTCCCACTTCCACGCACCAATTACTGATTGTTGTAGTAATCCTAAGATCTTCTGGTACTCCACCTTCACTTTAGCGCAAGTAAGGCATTTGCTAACATAGGTGGCAATCTCTGCCTTCATGTTGGGCCACCAATAATGTTGCTTGATATTCAAGTACATTTTATCTGAACCTGGATGAATTGAGTATCGTGTCTTGTGGGCTTCATTCATGACTAATTCCCTGAATCCTCCGAGCTTAGGGATCTAAATGCGGTTCACGAAGTAATAGGTTCCATCCTCCTAAACTTCGAAATTCTTTTCCATTCCACGTAACGCTTCGCTTGTTCTATTTTCTATTTTTAGAGCATCGAACTGGGCCGCTTTGATTTGCGTGGTCAGGTGGGATTGAATGGTTATGGAGAGAGTTTTCACACGATGATTTGAGTATTCTTTCCTACTCAAGGCATCAGCTACCACGTTAGCCTTTCCTGGGTGATACTTGATTTTGCACCCATAATCGTTTAGCAGTTCAACCCATCTTCGTTGTCTCATGTTCAACTCTTTTTTATTTAAAATGTGTTGGAGACTCTTGTGGTTAGTGAAAATGGTGCACTTTGTACCATAAAGGTAGTGCCTCCAAATCTTCAAGGCAAAGACCACAACTCCCAATTCGAGGTCATGGGTGGTATAATTCACCTCATGTGTCTTTAGTTACCGGGACGTATAAGCTATCACATTCCCATGCTGCATAAGTACGCAACCTAAACCCTGATTCGATGCATCGCAGTAAACTACGAAGTCCTCCGTTCCCTCTGGTAGCGATAGTACCGGTGCGTTGCAGAGTGCTTGCTTTAGAGTTCGGAACGCAACTTCTTGCTTATTTTTCCATTCAAAGGGTACGCCCTTTTGTGTAAGCATGGTAAGTGGCTTGGCTGTCTTAGAGAAGTTCTGGATGAACCTCATGTAATAGCCTACAAGCCCTAAAAATTAACAAATTTCTTTGGGTGTCGTTAGGATCGTCCATCCTTCAATGGCTTTGACCTTAGAAGCATCCACATGTATCCCTTCTTGACTAACGACATGACCCAAAAAGTTCACACTACGGATCTAGAACTCACACTTAGAGTGTTTTGCGTTGAGCTTTTTGGTTCGCAAGGTTTCCAAGATTTGCTGGAGATGTTGGCCATGCTCCTCTTCGCTTCCAGAATAAACTAGAATGTCGTCAATGAAAATAATGACAAAGTTGTCGATGAATGGTCGGCAAATTCAATTCATTAGGTCCATGAATGCGACATTGGCATTCGTTAGACCGAAGGGAATTACGACAAATTCATAATGTCCATAACGAGTTCAGAAAGCGGTTTTAGGGATATCCTCTTCCCGAACTATGAGTTAGTGGTATTCGGATCGTAGATCTGTCTTAGACAAGTAGCTTGCGCCTTGGAGTTGGTCAAATAGATCGTTGATTCGCGGAAATGGATAGCAATTTTTGATAGTGAGCTTATTTAGTCCCCTGTAGTCAATACACATCCTAAAGGAACCGCCTTTCTTTTTAAAAAAGAGAACCAGATCTCCCCAAGGTGAGAAGCTGGGTCGGATAAATCCTTTGTTTAAGAGCTCACTGAGTTGGCTAGACAAATCTTGCATCTCCGCAGGAGCCAATTTATGGGGCGATTTGGCGATGGGTGTAGCTCGTGGCACGAGATCGATTCGGAACTCAACTTGTCTTTCTGGGGGTATCCCTAGAATATCTTCAGGAAAAACATCTGGGAAATCGCAAGCCACTGGGATGTCTCGAACATTGACCTCTTCTTTGTACTTATCCACTATATGAGCTAGAAACGTCAAATCTTTCTTTCGTAGATACTTCAGTACCGTAATGCACGAGATAGGATGAAGGTTCGTGCTAGGTTTGTCTCCGTATATAATTAGGGTTTCGTGATTTGGAAGGTGAAGGCGAACGGCCTTCTCGTCACACATAATTTTAGCATGGTGGGGGCTTAACCACTCCATGCCGATAATCACATCAAAACTCCTAATGGAAACATGCATTAGGTTTATTTTAAAGACGTGTTGGTTCGGTTAGGGTGCATCCGATGTAGATTTCCCCAGTGGATTCTGTTTTCCCATTATCCATTTCCACCGTAAAGGTTTCATTAATCTTTTGGGATTGTTGTTTTAATAAATGTTTAAATCTATTACTCATAAAGCTTTGTTCTGCTCCGGTATCAAATAAGATGCATGCATAAGTGTGGTTTAGGAGGAACGTACCGATGACAACAACAAGCTCATGAACCGCTTCTCCCTGACCCATGGTCAGCACTCTTCTTATTCTTCCATTCCCAGGGTTGTTGTTGTTGGGGTAGTTTCGACAGAAACGCCTAGTCTTTCCACATCCATAGCAGGTGTGGCTTGGTCATATATTGTTGTCGTTGTTGTTGTTGTTGTTGTTGTTGTTGTTGTTGTTGTTGTTTCCTTGCTGCTGGTTCTGGGAAGGATAGGTCCTGCAATAATTTGTCGTGTGACCCTTTCGATTGCAACTGGTATAATGCATCTCCCTGCATTCACCATGGTGATGGAGATTGCACTTGTTGCATTTTGGGAGATTCCCAGAATATTGCCTAGGGGCACTTGGAGTAGCTGAGACTGGAGCATGTGGTGTGGAGGGAACTTGGGTGGTTGCAGCATTGACTGTCACTGTTTGTTGTTTCTTTGACGACTCTGAGCCTTGTCGCCCCTTTCTCTTGTTATTCTTTCCTTTCTTGTTGTCACTCTCCTTCTTGCCTTCGGTTTCCCCTGGTTTCTCGCCCTTCTTGTTGTTGTGGTCATACTGTTTCTTGGCCAACCTCTTGGCACTGTCGAAGGTTTCAAGATTTGCAGCTATCACATTTCCTTGAATTGGGGAGGTTAATCCCCAGATGAATCATTCAGTTTTCTTTCCCTCTGAAGTAATCATGCCAGGACACAACAGTAACAGTTTTCTAAACCTTGATATGTATGCATCAATGTCGCAGTTTCCGACAGTAAGGTTCCACAACTCTTGCTCCATCTTCTGAATTTCGCCTCGCGGGCAATACTCGACCATCAACATTTCTTTCAATTTCGCCCACGATATGCAGTTGGCTACTGGGAGAGTCATGGCTTCCACATGTCCGTTCCACCAGGTGAGAGCTTGATCAACGAATGTGCATCTGGTAAACTTCACCTTCATCTCCTTGGGACATTCACCTATCTCAAATACCGATTCCACTTTATTTATCCATCTTTTTGGGGTTATCATTCCACCCATGCCATTAAAGGTTCGTGGGTTGGCGTTGGTGAAGTATTTGTAAGAGCATGTCTTGGTAGTTCCTTGATTTATTCTGTTGTTCGAACTTCCAGCCCCTTTTCCATTGGCTCCACCATTGTTCCCATTGTTGATCTGTGCTAGTGCTACTATGACTGCCGCAAATACAGCTACTTGAAATTCCGCTGAGTTGATTTCTGGTGGGGTTGACCCAGGGTTCCCACGAGCAGGTCGTTGTGGCATTTTTCTGTCATGCAGCGGAAAGATGTTGAGTGCCTAGAATTTTGTGAGTTCGTGGTCCTATATACTAGGTGTATAACATGTACTCAAGTAGTTTCACATATTAACATACAATCATGAAAAAATAACACATAATGGATAACAACATCATAATACAACACATATATTTTTCACTAATAATATTCGTACTTTGATACATGAAAATTTGCTCGAAAGAGTATACATAAGTGGTGCAAGTTCGGTAGCGTAACGGCTCTACGAGTAGTGTAATCACTTAAACGTAGAGTCGATGATACATAGCACGGATCATAGTAGTAGTAGGGTAAGGTTAGTCCAAACACTCTAAGGAGCGCCTGACGACGGCAGCGAGGTCATACACCGAAGTGTTGTGCCAACAACTGGGCTATCTCAGTCATTTCTCCAATGACTTCATCTCTTTCCTGTTCAGCCTACACCGCTCGTGCTTCCATGGTGAATAGTTGTTGCCACAGAGTGGCAATCTCAGCTTCCGGAGAACAATTCTCTCTCGTGGGATTCCCGGGTGGGGCAGGGTGGTTCTGTTGCGTCTCGCTAGTAGGTGGTGTGACGGAATCCTCGCCTGTGTCTTTTTCTTCCTCCATGTCATCATCGGTCCCATCAAACACATAGTCCGTGTCCGTGTACTCGTCAGGCCCAACGTCGTGTGCTCCCCGTGATCTCCCCCGGGTTCATCCTCGATTATCCCGTAGGCCACTAGCGCTTGGTAGAAGTGTACTCCTTACTGATTATCATCCATGGTGACTGCATGAGGCGCGGGAACGAGTCATGTTTTGATTATTATGTAAATTGAGTTGATGTTCTCTTCTTGGAAATCAAAGGGGTATGTTTTTAGGTTTACCGACCATCGCGATTTTCTCGGGGCATGTGATAGTTGTACTTCGGAGGAAATGTAGTTGATCATGCTACATTCATGTAACGCACGCGTTTCCAGGCTAAGCATTATCATTAATGTAATAGTCTAGGTTAACCCTTGTAACTCTTTTTGAAGTATTAATGATGAAATATTTGAGTATTATGTGAATTATGTGTTTATTTTCTTAATTATTATAATTTAATGAATTAAGAATAAAATAAGCATCAAATTTGAAGTGTGGGATAATCCTAATATCTTTGCATAAAGATGTAGTGGTCGAAACAAGGATTCCGAAGATATAAAGAATGCCGAAATCCGAGTTATAACCTGTCGAAGTTTTGCGACAGAACCGGCAACGCTGAATGACGTAAAAAGTGAAATTTATGTTAGGGCGATATTTAGTCTTAGTGATCTAAATGAAAGTCATAGAGTTCGTTAAACCGAGAGCGTGCATAAAAAGAACGTCCAAATCTGACTTCATATGAGGAAGTTATGATTTTTCGAAGTTTCGACTTAGCAGTATGCAGCCCGAATACTCGATTTGAGATCGAGCGGTTTTTAGCCGAAACAATCTAAATGAGAATTGAAGGTCTCGTTAATAGTAGTAAAAAGATAAAAAGATAGGCGAAAACGGACGTCGGATGAAGAAGTTATGAATTTATAACGGAGTTTTTCTGTCCTGGCCTACTAAAAATAAATAATAAAATTAAAGTAAAAATTAGCCGACAGAGTCTAAACGAAACTTGTAGATCGTAGTCTCACGTACTTGTGGATTTAAAGAACGCCGAAAACGTAGTTCGTATGAGGAAGATATGAATTTTTGAAGTTTATTAAATATTTTCGATATTTAATTTAAATATATATTATCCGATATTATCCAGGGGGGAGTTAGCGACCCTATCATCATTACGCCCAGCGTAATCTCAAATTACACCCAGCATAATTCCGACTTCCATCCCCTGTAAAAGGGTGTCGAGGGCAACCGAGTTATTTGCTCATTTCTTCCCTTTTTCTCGCGTTTTCGCATCGTTTTTCGTGCAAGAATTATCCCGAAGCCCCGAAGCAAGTCCCGAAGATCCCGAGAAGTGCGATTCCCGAGCCTAAGCTCTGCCCACGAAGAGTCCAGTTTTTGTGAAGATCTTCCAGATCTGCCGAAGAATACTACTTCTACAAGTCGTAGTGATGTCCGATCATCTTCTGATCAAGTGAGTGTGTGGTTACTTTCTTCTAACGCATAATTATTAAGTATTTAATATAAAATACGTGTTATGTGTATATTTTGTTGTTATATGCGTGAATGTATATTCACTTTCTTCTATCTCATAGATACGATTTATTCTCTATGAAATACGTGTTATGTGTATGTGTCTCATCTGTTATTTTGGAATATGTATTGAATGAGAATGATATACAGGTTTTAAACTATGTATAAAAATATATTTTTTTATCTACTAATATGCCGGGTAGAACATGGGGTAGATAGTTGACGTGTGATAAACAGATGAGAGGCCTCGATGTTGTTTTTGATTCAGTCATCTAGCGGAGTTTAGATGACGACCACAGACTTTTTTAGACAGTCCTGTGGAACGCTAGCAGGTTCGACACCTGTAGGTGTTAATGAACTTGGTTGTTCATTCGTTGTACTCCATCCCCCTCATGGTTGCCTTATTTGACTTATATTGCTGAGGAACCCCCGAAGCATGTGTTTTCGCCCCGATGAAATATTCTTATACTAGGTCCCTTATGTTAGTTGTCTTAGGGATGTAAAGTGAGAATAACGGGAATGGGTAATTGGGTTATTGTTAGTTGGTGGATTTAAATATAATTATTTATTGTGGGTTGAAAACCCTATATGCTCACCAGACTCCCAAGCCTGACCCACTCAGTTTTATTCGTATTACAGGAAGTGGCGCAAAGGCATAAGATGAATGAATCATCAAGTTGTTTTGTTTACAAGTCTGTATATGTATATATTTGTTGAATGACTTGTAATGTTATTGTTTATGCTTTATGGTCTGTATCGGAACATGACATCCCGAGTTTTGATTATATAATGAAAATACATTTCTTTTATGAAATGCTTTTGTAAATATTATTTTATCACGTTTTGTTTTTTGGAACAAATTTCGCAACTCTTTCAAATCAAAAGGATTTACTCTGAAATTATTTTTAAAGCATAAATGAAAATCGGTCTTTTCTGGCCGAGATTTTGGGGATGTCACAGTTAGTATCAGAGCATTAGTTTAAGCGAACTAGGAATTTGTAGGAATTTAGACTTAAACTTAAAATGCTAAGTGAAGTTTTGAGATATGTGTCGGTTATGTTTTAGACACGAGCACTAGTTTATTTTATGAAAGTTGCCTAAAATGCTTTTATGTGCTAAATGTTATATGTTGCCATATATGATATTATTTGTTCGGATCTATGGTCTGTTGCCGACCGGATCTAGAAACCTTATGTGTGTAGGATTCTAAGCGTACGTCTACGATATTAGAACTAGCATGTAAATGTTTCGGAGTGATAAGGATGATTTGAATATCTATCGTGAATAAGGATCTAATTTCACCTTATTTGGTGTATAGATCAAAAATGGTGAGAAAAAGAAGTGGAGTTGGAAATGCTGATGAAAACAGGAATCAACCACCAGTGATTGAACAATTACCTATTGTAGCTGCAGCACCGGACCCAATAACAATGGTTGGTGTACAAATGATGATTCAAACAATGTTGGATCGTCAAATGGAGGAGACTAGGCGGTTGCTTCAACAGAATCATGAAGAACTGTCAATTCGTGTGGAAGAGCCTGAATTAAATGAAGGGCACTCGGAAGGTGAAAAATTAGTGGGTCTGTTGGTCAAGCCAACCCACCGATAGTTAGGCAAAACAACCATGATGGAAGGAATGATGGAATGGGATGCAAGTACAAGGACTTTCTGACTTGCAAACCATCAACCTTCACTGGAAAGGAGGACCCAATCGGAGTGATGGATTGGATTTCCGAAATGGAGTTAGCCTTTATGACTTGTAGCTGCAGAGGCAAGTTGCAGACCACGTTCGCAGTACGTCAGTTCCAAGGTGAATCCGTTCGTTGGTGGTACACTCTAGGGAAGACTTTAAGCCCTAATGAGCCACTGCAATTGACATGGGCAGAATTCTTGGTGCAGTTCAAGCGCAGGTTCTGCTCGGCTCAAAATTTGTTGGAATTAGAGAACAAGTTTCTGACATTGACGAAAGGCAGCATGTCAGTTAATGAATACACTAATAACTTTACCGATAATATGGAGTTTGCTTTGCGCATCGTTCCAGATGAGTTGACAAAGGTTGACCAGTATGCAAAGGGACTCTCATGGGAGTACGTAGTGCCAGTTCGTCAGGCACCTACTCTAGAGGCAGCTATTTGGGCTGCCAAGTCTGTTGAGAACATGATTAAGGGGAGAACCACTGACAAGGTTGAATTTGGTTAGAAGAGAAAGTTTGAGGGAACATCTGGTTCCAGTAAGAGAAGCAAATTTTCGAAATCTGATTCGAAAAAGTTTGGAGGAAAAGGAGACGAAGCGAAATGGTGTGTTAAGTGTAAGAAAAAGCACTTTGGGAAGTGTAGTGAGCATGTAACCTGCTACAAGTGTGGAAAAATTGGGCATTTTTCCAATGAGTGTCTGTCCAACAAAAGGATGTGTTTTGGTTGCAATGAAGAGGGGCACATTTTGAAAGACTGTCCGAAGAAGAAGGAGGCAGCTAAGCCCAACATTCCAGCAAAGCCGAAGGCGAGAGCCTTCCAGATGACACTTGAGGCTGCGAAAGATGAAGCTGATGTCGCTCCAGGTACCTTTCTCGTAAATGAATTACCTGCTCAAATTTTGTTTGATTCTGGAGCCAACTACTCCTTTATTTCGCATGAGTTTGGTAGAAAACTAGCTTTGCCTGTTGATAGGCTAGATAATGCTTTATTAGTCGAAGTTGCTAGTGGCAAGTTTGTACCTGTTAGCCATCGCATGAAAACCATCTTAATCGACTTGAATGGGAATAAGTTTCACGAGGAATTATTGCCTATAGAACTAAATGGTTTCGACGTCGTTCTGGGAATGGATTGGCTTAGCGCCAATGACGTCAAGATATTGTGCAAGAAGAAGATAGTTAAACTAAACTCGCCTGGGAAAGATTCGTTTATGGTGTATGGGAACAAACGCAGAGTAAATTCTGGAATCATTTCTCTAATGAAAGCCAGAAAGTGTTTGACCTAGGGATGTACATCGTACTTAGCATTCGTGATTGATGCTAAGAAGGAAAAGAAGGTGATGCAGAGCTTTCCAGTGGTGTGTGATTATCCGGAAGTATTTCCTGAAGATCTTCCTGGATTACCACCTGATAGACAAGTGGAGTTCATAATAGACTTGTTACCAGGGACCACGCCAATAGCAAAAGCACCTTATCGATTAGCACCGACAGAGATGAAGGAGCTAATGATGCAACTTCAAGAGTTATTGGAAAAAGGTTTCATTAGACCTAGTTCATCACCCTGGGGAGCTCTGGTGTTATTCGTAAAGAAGAAAGATGGAAGTATGAGAATGTGCATCGATTACAGAGAACTGAACAAGGCAACAATAAAGAATAGATATCCATTGCCGAGGATTGATGACCTGTTTGATCAATTGCAATGTTCGAGCTATTTCTAGAAGATCGATCGAAGGTTAGGATATCATCAGCTAAAAGTGAGAGAACAAGATATCAAGAAGACTGCATTCAGAACTAGATATGGACACTACGAGTTCTTGGTTATGTCATTTGGACTAACCAATGCTCCAGCAACATTCATGGATTTAATGAACAGGGTTTGTAATCCGTTCCTTGATAAATCTATGATAGTGTTCATAGATGACATTCTATTTACTCGAAAAGCCAAGAGGAGCATGACAGACACTTGCGAGAAGTGTTAGAAGTTTTGAAGAAGGAGAAGCTGTATGCGAAGTTCTCCAAATGTGATTTTTGGATTCGTGAAGTCCAATTCTTGGGTCACGTGGTCAACCAAGAAGGGATAATGGTTGATCCAGCAAAGATTGAAGCTGTAATGAAGTGGAAACAACCGAAAACTCCCACGGAGATCCGAAGCTTTTTAGGATTAGCCAGATATTACCGAAGGTTTATCCAACGGTTTTCTTCGATTGCTACTCCATTAACAGCTTTGAACCACAAAGGAGCTACTTATGCTTGGAATGATAAGCATAAAGAAGCATTCGAGAAGCTAAAGAAGAAGTTATGCGAGGCACCAATACTTTCTTTACCCAATGGAGTTGAAGACTTCGCTGTTTATAGCGATGCGTCTGGGGTTGGATTGGGTTGTGTTTTGACCCAAAGAGAAAAGGTGATAGCATATGTGTCTCGACAGCTGAAGGAGCATGAAAAGAATTACCCGACTCATGATTTGGAGTCGGCAGCGGTAGTTTTCGCTCTGAAAATATGGAGGAATTACCTCTATGGCACAAAGTGCAAACTTTTCACTGATCATAAGAGTCTCCAATATCTCTTTAATAAGAAAGAATTGCATATGAGGCAACGACGCTGGCTAGAGTTACTCAAGGACTACGACTGTGAGATACTTTACCACCCCGGTAAAGCTAATGTTGTTGCTGATTCTCTCAGTCGGAAAGTCAATCTTGAAAGGAAGAGGCCAAGGGCGTTGAGAATAGAAGTTGTCTCGACAATTGTGGAGAGTATAAAGAAAGCTCAAGAGGAAGCTTCTGAGAAAAATGACCGAAAGGAGGAACGTTTGGGCAAAACGTTGGTGTTTGGTACAAACGGTCATGGACTGAAGGTATTCCAAGATCGTATTTGGGTACCTAAGTCAGGAGGAATTAGGGATCTTCTGATGGAAGAAGCTCACAAAACCATCTACTCGATTCATCATGGTAGCACTAAAATGTACAGGGACCTGAAACCCTACTACTGGTGGCCAACGATGAAGCTTGACGTTGCAAAGTATGTGGCCGAGTGTGTGACTTGTGCGAGAGTCAAGACACAACATCAGAAACCATACAGGAGTTTAGAACCTTTACCTGTGCCTATGGGTAAATGGGAAGACATTGCGATGGATTTTGTCACTAAACTACCGAGAACAAAGAATGGTCACGACATGATTTGGGTGGTCGTTGATCGATTCACTAAGAGTGCGCATTTCATAGCATCCAATGAGAAATGGTCTATGGAAAATCTTGTGAATTCTTACGTGAAGGAAATTGTGAGGCTTCACGGTGTTCCGTTAACGATTGTATCGGATCGTGATAGCCGTTTCACCTCAAGGTTTTGGAAAAGTCTACAAGAGGAAATGGGTACCAAGTTGTGTTTAAGTACAGCTTACCATCCGCAGACTGATGGTCACAGTGAAAGAACAATACAAACACTTGAAGATATGCTGAGTGCATGCACCCTGGAATTCCTAGGTAATTCGGATGAACATTTACCTTTGGTAGAATCTTCCTACAATAATAGTTTCCACTCGAGCATAAAGATGGCACCTTATCAAGCTTTGTACGGATAGAAGTGTCGTACGCCGTCTTGTTGGCTTGAGGCTGGGGAAAAACAGTTTATGGGTCCCGAGATGGTCCATCAAACTGCTGAGAAGTTGAAAGTGATCAAGGAAAGAATGTTAGCAGCTCAGGATCGTCAAAAGAGCTATGCTGACAAGAGGCGAAGATCGATGGCTTTTGAGGTTGGAGATTCGGTTTTGCTTAAAGTCTCGCCGTGGAAGGGACTTATAAGATTTGGTAAAAGGGGAAAGTTGAGTCCAAGGTTTATTGGACCGTTTAAAGTTCTTCAGAGGGTTGGGAACCAAGCTTACAAGCTCTAATTACCCGAAGAACTGAATGGAAATCATAACACTTTTCATGTGTGTTATTTGAGGAAGTTCATAGGAGAAGTTCCCGATATAATTCCAATTTCTAAATTGAGAATTGATGAAAACAAGAGGTTAATTGAAGAACCATAGGCAATTGTTGACCGAAAGACTAAGAAGCTTCGATGCAAGATGGTCGAATTAGTGCTTGTCCGTTGGAAACATTCGAATGGGCCAAATCTCACGTGGGAAACGGAGAGTGACATGTTGAGTCGCTATCCGCATTTGTTTGTTGATGTGTGATTCCGGGGACGGAATCATCCTAAGGGGGAGAGAATTATAACGCCCGCGTTTCCAGGCTAGGCATTATCGTTAATGTAATAGTCTAGGTTAACCCTTGTAACTCTTTTTGAAGTATTAATGATGAAATATTTGAGTATTATGTGAATTATGTGTTTATTTTCTTAATTATTATAATTTAATGAATTAAGAATAAAATAAGCATCAAATTTGAAGTGTGGGATAATCCCAATATCTTTGCATAAAGATGTAGTGGTCGAAACAAGGATTCCGAAGATATAAAGAATGCCGAAATCCGAGTTATAATGAAGAAGTTATGACCTCTCGAAGTTTCGCGACAGAACCAGCAACGCTGAATGACGTAAAAAGTGAAATTTACGGTAGAGCGATATTTAGCCTTAGTGATCTAAATGAAAGTCGTAGAGTTCGTTAAACCGAGAGTGTGCATAAAAAAAACGCCCAAATATGAGGAAGTTATGATTTTTCGAAGTTTCGACTTAGCAGTATGCAGCCCGAATACTCAATTTGAGATCGAGCAGTTTTAGCCAAAACAATCTAAATGAGAATTGAAGGTCTCGTTAATAATAGTAAAACGATAAAAAGATAGGCGAAAACGGACGTCGGATGAAGAAGTTATGAATTTATAACGGAGTTTTCCTGTCCCGGCCTACTAAAAATAAATAATAAAAATAAATTCAAAATTAGCCGACAGAGTCTAAACAAAAGTTGTAGATCATAGCCTCACCTACGCGTGGATATAAAGAACGTCGAAAACGTAGTTCGTATGAGGAAGATATGAATTTTTGAAGTTTATTAAATATTTTCGATATTTAATTTAAAGATATATTATCCGATATTATCCAGGGGGAGTCAGCGACCCTATCGTCATTACGCCTAGCATAATCTCAAATTACGCCCAGCGTAATTCCGACTTCCATCCCCTGTAAAAGGGTGTCGAGGGCAACCGAGTTATTTGCTCATTTCTTCCCTTTTTCTCGCGTTTTTGCATCATTTTTCGTGCAAGAATTATCCCGAAGCCCCAGTATCATTCCCGAGCCCCGAAGCAAGTCCCGAAGATCCCGAGAAGTGTGATTCTTGAGCCTAAGCTCTGCCCGCGAAGAGTCCGGTTTTTGTGAAGATCTTCCAGATCTGCCGAAGAATACTACTTCTACAAGTCCTAGTGACGTCCGATCATCTTCTGATCAAGTGAGTGTGTGGTTACTTTCTTCTAACGCATAATTATTAAGTATTTAATATAAAATACGTGTTATGTGTATATTTTGTTGTTATATGCGTGAATGTATATTCACTTTCTTCTATCTCATAGATACGATTTATTCTCTATGAAATACGTGTTATGTGTATGTGTCTCATATGTTATTTTGGAATATGTATTGAATGAGAATGCTATACAGGTTTTAAACTATGTATAAAAATATATATTTTTATCTACTAATATGTCAGGTAGAACATGGGGTAGATAGTTGACGTGTGATAAACAGACGAGAGGCCTCGATGTTGTTTTTGATTCAGTCATCTAGCGGAGTTTAGATGACGACCACAGACTTTTCTAGACAGTCCTGTGGAACGCTAGCAGGTTGGCCACCTGTACGTGTTAATGGACTTGGGTGTTCATTCGATGTACTCCATCCCCCTCATGGTTGCCTTATTTGACTTATATTGCTGAGGAACTCCCGAAGCATGTGTTTTCGCCCCGATGAAATATTCTTAGACTAGGTCCCTTATGTTAGTTGTCTTAGGGATGTAAAGTGAGAATAACGGGAATGGGTAATTGGGTTATTGTTGGTTGGTGGAATTAAATATAATTCTTTATTGTGGGTTGAAAACCCTATATGCTCACCAGGCTCCCAAGCCTGACCCACTCAGTTTTATTTGTATTACAGGAAGTAGCGCAATGACATAAGATGAATGAATCATCAAGTTGTTTTGTTTACAAGTTTGTATATGTATATATTTGTTGAATGACTTGTAATGTTATCGTTTATGCTTTATGGTCTGTATCGGAACATGACATCCCGAGTTTTGATTATATAATGAAAATACATTTCTTTTATGAAATGCTTTGGTAAATATTATTTTATCACGTTTTGTTTTTGGGAACAAATTCCGCAACTCTTTCAAATCAAAAGGATTTACTCTGAAATTATTTTTAAAGCATAAATGAAAATTGGTCTTTTCTGGCCAAGATTTTGGGGATGTCACAATTCACCCCCTAATACCACTATGAACATTCCCAACTTAACCGAGATGTCAACATCGTCTTATTTGATTTGGTATTAGGTTATTTTTCCTATATCGTACAAGTAGATGTGTTTTATCGTTGTGTTTTATTTGTTTTGTTTTGTTTTGTTTAGAGTTGTCTTACTCCCTCTTTGGTTTATAGTTGCATATCAATGTGTGGTTAGATATGCAAGTTCACTATAAACAGTGCTCTGATACCAACCTGTCACACCCCCGAACCAGACGGCGGAAACGTCCGAGGGCTTGCGTGACTTAAATTGAATATCATTACAATGAATATATATGAATCATAACATAAACATCACCATGCATCAATACATTACAACTGGCATTGTTCACATCAAGTACATTGTTTAAACATTACATATCCATAACATAAATTGTTTGATGGTTTTCCAAAAGCAAAATACCCTAACATACTTAGTATTACTCCTCAGCTTACCTATTACCTGAGAATACAAGGGATTTTGAAAAACGTCAACATATGGAATGTTGGTGAGTTCATAAGCATGGTTGTTATGAAAATGTTTTGTGTAGTTTATAAATCCCAGAAAATCCGAAATTTTCTAAAAAAAAAAAACAATTGTTTATACCAAAGTGTGAAGATCCGTAGGTTTATGCATGAATGATTTCAAAGCGTGTATAAATGAAATGTTTTGCATTATAGTTATTGAAAAGCACAAATGATTGGTGTTGATTTCCTCGAAAAACCCGATGTTTTCCGATTAGAAATTATAATTGTTTCAAATTGTTATA
The DNA here is from genome assembly GCF_052625555.1 of Lactuca saligna. NCBI lineage: Eukaryota > Viridiplantae > Streptophyta > Magnoliopsida > Asterales > Asteraceae > Lactuca > Lactuca saligna. Next base: position 195,556,428 of record NC_136419.1, on the reverse strand, counting down.
CCGTCACAACGAATGGCCATGATTTCTCCTTGATTACTCGGGTAGTATTTGATTTGTTTATGTGAGTCGTTATAACCATGTATGATAATGACTAGTTCGTCTGTCTTGGCATAATAACGAACGTCGGAATTGATCTTAAGAATTTGTCACCCTAGACTGGCCGAATCTAGCTGTAGCGAACAACTGAGGTGTGGGGGAGTCACATCCGTATAGATCTATACACAAACTCTTGCTCTCCTTCCAGGAGACTTTGATTATAACTACAGACTACATACGACCCATAGAGGTGCCGCCCGCTATTACTCACTGAATCTAACATGAATTTGATTACCATTGATTAACGACCTGTATATGTTTACTGAATTGCAGGTAGGCCTAATAAACGTGGAGAAGAGGATTAATAGGTCCTACTAATCCCACGTATTATTTACGGCTATTGGGTCTAGGAAGGGCACATTGGCCCATTTCGCATTTGATTTACTTAGACCTTACTAACAATGCTAATGGGCCACTTAGGCCCAATAGCTCTTGAAAGCCATTGAGGGTTCCTTAAATATAAAATTGGGTCATAGAAGGCCCAATAACATTTATTATTATCCTTTGGGCCCAAAAGTCATGTTAATGGGTCACAAAGTCCCAACAAGCATGATTAGAACTTTCAAGCCCAAAGATTTGAATATTTATTTGTTTTAGGTATTGTATAATTCTGGGAAAGATTGATTTTTAGATTCGTAACGACACGAGGCCGGTCGGTTGTTTATATCGATATTTAGAATTATATGTATATTCGTGATTCTATTTTCGTAAGTTGTAATTTGTTGTTTTTGACTCAATATCTTAAAAATAAAATAATTGACTCAAAAATGTGAATTTGAACCCTTTCAACCCTTCTTTAGTAAAAATGACAATTTTATTCCTTTAAAAAAAAAGACATTTTAAGCCCTTAAACCATTTTCTTGATAATTTTGACCCATAGACTTGTTCAAGTGACTTTTTAGCTCAAAGTTTATTCTTTGGCAGTTTCAACCCCCCCCCCCCCCCCCCCCCAAAAAAAAGTGTTTTTCAGCTAAAGCCCAAACTTTTTGCAACTTTTACAATTTTGGCCCAAAATCCAAAAACTTTACATTTTTTTATCCTTGTATGGAAAAATATCATTTTAATCCCTGAATTAGTTTTTTTTACACTTTTCCCCTTGTTTGGATAATTTTACCATTTCAACCCCTTGAAAAACACCTTTTTCGCAAATTTGGGCCTAAAGGCCGAAAAGCCCAAAGGTTAGCCCACTAGGCTAAAATTTACACTTTTAGTCCTTTAAAAATGAAGATTGTTATCATAATTCATATTTTAACTAATTTGACCTTTTTGACCCTTATAAAACCGTAAATGACATTTATTTCCCATCTTTTGCTTATTTGTCAAAAATGGTTTATAATTTGGATTTGTGTTTGGTTTTGCTTATTTTGAACTTGTATAATACTTTGGTCTTGATAATAACATGTTTTAAGATGTCTTAGAACATATATTTCCTAATCATGGTTAAGAATCTCAGCTAGATCATGATTTTTCACACATATTTATCAAATAAATTCATGAAATCACACATATCATACAAAAACACATAGATCTACACATTTTATTTGTATTATCCCCCATAAATTTTTTAAAAACCGAAAATAAAGGGGTATGAACTCACCTTTTCTTGTGGATCTCGGTTTTGAAGAGGAAATGAAAGAAAATGGTGAGATCATTCGGCCTAGCAAGCTTCTTGGAAGATATTTGGCTTAGATGTGTTCTAAGAAGCAAGATCACGAATTTTACATGAGTTAAAGGAGATTTTTGAGGTAATCAAGAAGTTAAATTATGGATCAAACAACAACTTACCAAATATTAGTGATATTAGGAAAAGATCTTCTTGTAGCCCTTGTGATTCTCGAAATTTTGGAGGAAAAGTGAAGGAGTTCTAGAGAGAGTTTGAAGAAACTTTGCAATAATGATGGGGTGTGTGTGTGTGTCTCGGCCGAAATAAGAGGAGGGGAGAGAGGAGAGAGTGAGTTGAGTTGACATGCATGGGAACATGAGAATAGTGCATGGATACCCCATGTATAATTGTGAGGTGGCACCATTAAGTCAACTATTTTCCCCCTTTTTTTGTAGTTGGGCCGAGAGAGGGAGAAGAAAGAAAAGAATTTGGGCCTTTTTGTGCTTAAGTCCATATTATGGCCGATTTTGATGATTTTTCGGCCTAATAGGTTTTTGGATATGGTTCACGGCCCAAAATAAATTAAATTATGAGTTTCATGGCCCATTTGGGCTAGTTAGATTTGTTATGGCCCAATAAGGCCCATTAGAGATAAACTAGTCCATTTTAGATCCGTTATGGCCCAAAATGTTAATTTTCATGAATGTGGGTCCAATTAGGGCCCATTTAAGAGTTCTTAACCCAAAATAGTCAAATTGGAAGCTTATTGGCCCACTAGGCCCAATAAGGAAATCCTAGTCCATAATGGACCTAAACCGGGATTTCTAGGGTTTCCAATTCTTTGTTGACTATTTGAAGTGTTTGTATAGAGTGTTTGATGAAATTTTTTTGTCATTGAATAAGCATCATACATGCTTTCAAGTTTTAATCACCATGTTATCATTGTTCAATGTTTACAAAGCATCAAAATTCCTAGTTGTGATGCCATCCCCCCGTTAGAGGGAATTTCATCCCGAAATTCTTTTTAAAACTAGATTTAAGAATGAAAGAATGGGTGAGGGTACTTCTGCTTCATCTGGTCTTCTCGTTCACAATCGGAATGCGACTTTGCTTAGTACACTTCACCTCCCTGTCTATGATTTCGACTGGTTCTTCGACGAACAAGAGATTCTCGTTGATTTTGATTTCTATAAGTGGGATGACGAGATTTTCGTCGGATAAACACCTTTTCAAATTGGAAATATGGAACACTGGGTGTACACTGCTGAGCTCGGCGGGTAGCTGCAGTGTATAAGCCACTGGAGCGATTCGGGAAAGAATCTCGAAGGGTCAAATGTATCGTGGGTTTAGTTTTCCCTGTTTCCCAAAACGAATCACCCCTTTCTAGGGAGAGACTTTTAACAACACCCGATCCCCAACTTGAAATTCCAAGGGCTTTCTCCGTTTATCAGTGTAGCTCTTCTATCGTTCTCATGATGCTTGTAGTCGAGCTCTGATTTGAATTATTCTCTCCGTTGTTTCGCGTATGATCTCCGGTCCCGTTAATGCCTTGCTTGATGTTTGTCTTCCTACTAGCTGAGTATCACCTACCTCAGCCCAACACAACGGTGATCTACATTTACGCCCGTATAGTGCTTCGAAGGGAGCAACTTTGATGTTTGAGTGATAACTGTTGTTGTATGAGAATTTGATTAAAGGAAAGTGGGTATCCCATGACTTTCCAAAGTCTATCACAAATGCGCGAAGCATGTCTTCAAGGGTTTGAATGGTTCGCTCACTTTGACCATCCATTTGTGGATGATAAGCAGTGCTCATGTCTAGATGTGTTCCTATAGCCTTTTGAAGTGATTGCCAAAAACGCGAAGTGAATCTACTATCTCGGTCGGAGATGATAGATATTGGCACTCCATGAAGTCTCACCACTTCTTTGATGTATATCCCAGTCAACCTTTCCATCTGGTAGGATTCTTTTATTGGCAGGAAATGGGCGGATTTCGTCAATCTGTCAACTATTACCCATATGGTATCCAATCCATCCGTTGACTTCGGTAATTTGGTCACCCTAGACTGGCCGAGTCTAACTGTAGCGAACAATTGAGGTGTGGGGGAGTCACCTCCGTATAAATCTATACACAAACTCTTGCTCTCCCTCCAGGAGACTTTGATTATAACTACAAACTACATACGACCCATAGAGGTGCCGCCCGCTATTACTCACTGAATCTAACATGAATTTGATTACCATTGATTAACGACCTATATATGTTTACTGAATTGAAGGTAGGCCTAATAAACGTGGAGAAGAGGATTACAAAGTCCTACTAATCCCACGTATTATTTATGGCTATTAGGTATATGAAGGGCACGTTGGCCCATTTTGCATTTGATTTACTTAGACCTCACTAGCAATGCTAATGGGCCACTAAGGCCCAATAACACTTGAAAACCATTGAGGGTCCCTTAAATATAAAATTGGGTCATAGAAGGTCCAATAACATTTATTATTATCCTTTGGGCCCAAAAGTCATGTTAATGGGTCACAAAGGCCCTACAAGCATGATTCGAACTTTCAAGCCCAAAGATTTGAATACTTATTTGTTTTAGGTATTGTATAATTCTCAGAAAGATTGATTTTTAGATTGGTAACGGCACGAGGTCGGTCGGTTGTTTATAACGATATTTAGAATTATATATATATTCGTGTTTCTATTTTCGTAAGTTGTAATTTGTTGTTTTTGACTCAATATCTTAAAAATAAAATAATTGACTCAAAAATATTTGTTTGAACCCTTTCAACCCTTCTTTAGTAAAAATGATAATTTTATTCCTTAAAAAAAAAAGAGATTTTAAGCCCTTAAACCATTTTCTTGACACTTTTGACCCATAGACTTGTTCAAGTGACTTTTTAGCTCAAAGTTTATTCTTTGGCAGTTTCAGCCCCTCCAGAAAAGTGTTTTTCAGCTAAAGCCCAAACTTTTTGCAACTTTTACAATTTTAGCCCAAAATCCAAAAACTTCACATTTTTTTATCCTTGTTTGGAAAAATGTCATTTTGACCCCTGAATTAGTTTTGTTTACCCTTTTTCCCCTTGTTTTGAGAATTTTACCATTTTAACCCCTTGAAAAACACCTTTTTCGCAATTTTGGGCCTAAAGGATGAAAAGGCCAAAGTTTTGCCCACTAGGCTAAAATTTACACTTTTAGTCCTTTAAAAATCAAGATTGTTATCATAACTATATTTTAACTGATTTGACCTTTTTGACCCTTGTAAAACCGTAAATGACATTTATTTCCCATATTTTGCTTATTTGTAAAAAATGGTTCATAATTTGGATTTGTGTTTTGTTTTGCTTATTTTAAACTTGTATAATACTTTGATCTTGATAATAACATGTTTTAAGATGTCTTAGAACATATATTTCCTAATCATGGTTAAGGATCTCGGCTAGATCATGGTTTTCACACATATTTATCAAATAAATTCAAGAAATCACACATATCATACAAAAACACATAGATCTACACATTTTATTTGTATTATCCCCCATAAATTTTTTAAAAACCGAAAATAAAGGGGTATGAACTCACCTTTTCTTGTGGATCTCGGTTTTGAAGAGGAAATGAAAGAAAATGGTGAGATCCTTCGGCTTAGCAAGCTTCTTGGAAGATATTTGGCTTAGATGTGTTCTAAGAAGCAAGATCACGAATTTTACATGAGTTAAAGGAGAATTTTGAGGTAATCAAGAAGTTAAAGTATGGATCAAACAACAACTTACCAAATATTAGTGATATTAGGAAAATATCTTCTTGTAACCCTTGTGATTCTCGAAATTTTGGAGGAAAAGTGAAGGAGTTCTAGAGAGAGTTTGAAGAAACTTTGCAATAATGATGGGGTGTGTGTGTGCCTCGGCCGAAATAAGAGGAGGGGAGAGAGGAGAGAGTGAGTTGAGTTGACTTGCATGGTAACATGAGAAGAGTGCATGGATACCCCATGTATAATTGTGAGGTGGCACCATTAAGTCAACTATTTTCCCCCTTTTTTGGTAGTTAGGCCGAGAGAGGGAGAAGAAAGAAAAGAATTTGGGCCTTTTTGTGCTTAAGTCCATATTATGGCCCATTTTGATGATTTTTCGGCCCAATAGGTCTTTGGAGATGGTTCACAGCCCAAAATAAATTAAAGTATGAGTTTCATGGCCCATTTGGGCTAGTTAGATTTGTTATGATCCAATAAGGCCCATTAGAGATAAACTAGTCCATTTTAGATCCGTTATGGCCCAAAATGTTAAGTTTCATGAATGTGGGTCCAATTAGGGCCCATTTAAGAGTTATAAGCCCAAAATAGTCAAAATGGAAGCTTATTGGCCCATTAGGCCCAATAAGGAAATCCTAGTTCATAATGGACCTAAACGGGGATTTCTAGGGTTTCTAATTATTTGTTGACTATTTGAAGTGTTTGTATAGAGTGTTTGATGAAATTTTGTTGTCATTGAATAAGCATCATACATGCTATCAAGTTTTAATCACCATGTTGTCATTGTTCAATGTTTACAAAGCATCAAAATTCCTAGTCGTAATAATATTATCATATATAAATACATGTTGGCTATATTACATGTCACTTACCTCATTATAAAGGTTTGCATCATATAAAAAGAAGATTTCTACCATTACAAAACGTTTTTGATAAGCTATAATATGTATAGTTTATGTTTCCATTAACACAACAAACACATTTCGGAAAGTTTTATTTCCACAGAAAAAAGTTTTACACTCACGCACACTACACGTGAACTTGTTAACGTAAATTGTGAGAGATTCTTCTTAGTACTCCTAGAGTACGGGTTAAAATTCATTGTAGTTATAACCAGAATCTCTTATAGGGAGAACATGATAGTTGTGTATATATCTATATTGGGTTTGACAAACCACATCTGAGCTGCATGCAACAGCTAGACCGGGAGGTCTGGGGTGACAAGTGTCATTATCTTTTTCGATGCCTGAGAAACGTCGTGGCAGGTTCAGTTACTCATAGTATGGTTATAACGACTCAGATAGGGAGTTAACAACACATTAAGTTTACGGTCTTGGAATTAAAGACCACACATCACTTTTGTAAGGAAAATATTGGTTTTATCTTGGTAACACAAAACTTATTACAAAGATCGGTTTCCAAACTCTTCATCTAAAAAGCTTACGAACTCACCAACTTAATTGTTGACACTTTTTCAAAACTACTTGTATTCTCAGGAAATCAACAAAACCAGGTAACCACAAGATTTTAAGGATGGAACGCTACGGCGTTGAACAACTATTTTTATATCATGTTGTAATCAATCATTGAAATATGTAACACTTGAAACCATGTAACTCTTTTTCGATTATATTTATGATTGGTTGTATTAATTTGATCACCATTATACTCGTTGTTATGATACTATACATGAAGTCTACCACCCCTGGATGTTTCTGTTGGATAAGGTGTCTAAGTCCATAACTTATTTGGTATATACTTGACCCGACCGGCATGGTCCATTTGGGTTGCATCTCATCCAAACTATTTATGGATAATTTTATGAGAGTTATACACATATGTTTATTAATATATTATAAGTTATAATATATATATTAATATGAAGTTATGTTATTTAATTAGTTTTAGTCCTAAATTAATTATAAATTGATTTAGAGATTAAAAGGAAGACTAATTAGATTATGGGCTAGTGATTTTATATAGTGTGGGCTAATACTCATTTGTTAATGGGCTAGGCTTATATGGAAGTACATGGGTGATCCATGGAGCTTTTAACCCATTGATCCTTGGAAAGGAAAAGACATGGGTTATTAGGGTTTCACCCTAACCATGCACACTATATAAGCATGCTTATGAAGCATGAAATGGCAACTAGTGAACTAGTGTGTGTAAGCTTGTGTGTGACCGAAATTATACAAGTGTGTATACTCTCTCAAAGTTTTCCAAGAGTTTGTGGTGTTTTGTGATTCCATTTGAGGCATTCACACTATTGGTGCTTGGCCCTCAAACTCCTTAGAACCAAACTCACCAAAAGGTATGTAATCTCTTCTAACTCTTTTATGTTGATATGCTCCCCATGCCATGTTAGATAGGTTATAAACCTTGGAAAATTTATTATTTTGCATGTATTTAGACAAACATAGATCCAAGGTTTATTAGGGTTGCATGCACACTTAGGAAGTGTTAGATTGCTCAAAACCCAACAGTGGTATCAGAGCTTAGGCTTGCTTGTTTGATACTTGATGCAAAATAGTGAAAAAAGTCGAAATCGTTGCTGTCTGCATGATGGACTCGCCGAGTCCATGGGGGGACTCTACGAGTCCAAGGAAAACTTCAACCTACTCGCCGAGTAGGTTCATGTACTCGACGAGTAGGATCGACAGAGTGCATATTTTCGACTTTTGCTGCTGGAAATGGACTATAAACATTACCCTAAACTGTTTTGGTGTTTTAAAACTTATTTTAGTTGGTGTAATGGTTGTTCTAATCCATTTACAGTAGCATATATCAAAATTCCATAATTTTATGTGTTCATATAATTCTTGAAATTTTGATGATCATGTTCATGTTCTTATGAATTTAGAAAATGATAGGAATTATTTGCTGACTTGTTTAGGATTAATTCTTGATCATTTATGTGTTTTAATGGGGTCCATAATTTGTCCTCAAGTTATGCATTTCCATAGGTCACATTTATTTAACACACACTTAAAACACATAAGTTACATGAAAATGAAGAGTCTTCATTTTTATGAACCTTTAATTCATAAGTTATGAAATGAAGAGTTTTGAATAGTTACAAAACTTGCCCTCAAGTTTTGGAATTTGTAAAGTTTCACACACTTTAATAAAATTTAATTCCAACCCTTAGAGTTTTAATAGTTAAAATTCAACCCTTATACTATTTATAACATTAATGGTTAATTATTATATATATGTATAAGAATAAGTCGTTTTACCATTAGTAGGCCTCATTCACGAAGCCGGTCTATAAGGTGGGTATAAGGTTGTTGCCTATAAAATGGCGACTTAATGGGTGTCCATTCTCACCCACTGCTTACTTGATCGGTGGAGGGTCATTAGCCAAACGGGTAGAACAATAACTTTAAATCCTCATTAAAACTATAATGATTATTATAAAGTAACTAAACTCCTTTTAGTTCCCAATCTTAGTTACCTTAGGAAAAATGTGAACATGGTGCTAGTCCATGGAATTCACACTTTGTACCTTACCAAGTCGTTGGTGGAGCGTGTGTGGGTAACCGGCACACTAACTTGGACTAGTAAGGATCACGAAGGGTGACTTAATGTTTGTCATAGATCAATGGAGCGTGTGTGGTTAACCGGCACATTGATTAGGTGATAATATTAAGGGTACCACGTGAATTAGCATGGTTATTCACACCTTGTTTTGTGATCCTCGGCATCCCAGTCACAAAATATGAAGGGTACAATCGAGATTGAAACATGCCATTGAAAAGTTCAATGAATCTCAAAAGAATCTAGGATTTTCAAATCCAATTAAACCTAATAAATCATTTCGTTTTCATGGTGGAAATTGGTGAATCGTCATTCACCTACCTTTCAAATATAATATTACTTAGATTACGACATCCCTCTTCTAAGTGTAATATATTGTGATTGGGTCCTAGCCTTAATATTACATTTGGGTGTCTTATTAAGGATTCTATATATCTAATCTAAACTTTCTTTCTTCTTTCAGATGTCTTCTGGTTCTTTCTCTCTCATGAATCTTTGTGGGAGGGTCATCTATGATGGTTCCAACTTCATGGATTGGATTAGGAACATCAGGATGGTTACTCGTTATGAGGACAAAGAATATGTCCTCGATAAGGAGTTAAAAGAGCTTGATGAGTCTACTGCTACTCCTGAGGAGATCGTTGAATTCAGGACTCATGAGAGAGATGCTACTAAGGTGGCATGTATCGTGATGGCCACGATGACAGCCGAGCTCCAAAAGTCGTATGAAGATTTCTACCCTTTTGAGATGCACCAAGACCTGATGGAAAGGTACCATCAGAGTGCTCATCAGGAGCGGTACGAAATAATCTCCTCCATAATAACAACTCGCATGAAGGAAGGTGAATCCGTCACGGTCCACATGAAAAAGATGCAAAGGTATGTGGACCGTTTGTTGAAGCTCAATGTAAACATCCCTGAGGAGTTAGAAATTGACATCATTTTGCACTCCTTGCCTTCTTGTTATGACCATTTTCGTATGACATATCATATGAACAAGGAGGAAGTTACCCTCAGCAAGCTTCAAGGACTCTTGAAGACCGCGGAATCCGGTCTTAAGGGTAAGGCGGTTGTTACCTCTACTACTCCTACTCCAACATCTACCCCTGTTTTGGCTATTGGGCAAGGCAAAGGGAAGAAGAGGGAGCACCCTTCGAAGGGTACCAAGGGAAAGTCTCTTGAAGGCTCCTCATCGAAGACCAAGAGCGGTTCTGTCACTCCTTCTGCCATTCCCAAGGATGCTGAATGCTTTTATTGCCATGAAAAGGCACACTGGAAGCGAAACTTCCCTAAGTACTTGCAGGATCTAAAGGATAGGAAAGTGAAACCCACCCATGCAGGTATTTACACTATATTGTCTAATTACTCAACATATTCTAACTCTTGGGTGCTTGATACAGGATGTGGTATTCACATATGTTCTAATTTGCAGGGCCTAAGAAGAAGTGAGGATGTGGAGCACGGGAAGATAAACTTGATCATGGGGAATAGGAAGGCTTCACCTGTTTCCAAGATTGGAGTTTATACTTTGTTGCTTAATAATGGGTTAAAATTAGATTTGAATAAATGTGTGTACTTGTCTGATATGGCGAGGAATATTATTTCTTTTCATGCATTGTACAAACAAGGTTTTACCTTTTCATTTGATAAAGAATGTGGTGGTATTAATGCTTTCTTTAATAATGTGTTTTTTTTAAAGCATTACCTTGTGATGGTGTGTATGAAACTGTGTCGATTGTAGACAACTTAGGAAATAATGTGTTGTATATTGATTCTTCTAATAGCCTAGATAAAGCATCATTGTGGCATTGTCTTCTTGGACATGTAAACAAGAAACACATAAGCCAACTCCAAAAGAGTGGAGTCTTGGAATCATTTGACCTTAAATCGAATGATAGTTGTGAATCTTGTCTACTTGGAAAGATGACAAAATCACCCTTCACTGGAACTTGTGAGAGGGGTGAGGGTTTGTTGGACCTAATACATACTGATGTATGTGGGCCATTCAAAACCGCCACAAGGGATGCTAATCGGTATTATGTGACTTTTATTGATGATTTTAGTAGATATGGGTATGTCTACTTAATCAAACATAAGTCAGAAACCTTTGAAAGGTTTAAGGAATTCAAACAGGAAGTAGAAAATCAATTGGGCAGGAACATTAAGATGCTTCGATCCGATCGAGGTGGTGAGTATCTTAGTACCGAGTTCCTTGACTATCTTAAGGAGTGTGGGATTGTCTCACAATTGACTCCTCCCAGGACACCACAGCTGAATGGTATAGCTGAGAGGCATAATCGAACCTTGTTGGACATGGTTCGCTCTATGATGAGTCGAGTTTCGTTACCAATCTCTTTTTGGGGGTATGCCTTAGAGACTGCTGCCCATATCCTTAATCTAGTCCCTACAAAGAAGGTTACCAAAACACCTCATGAGATGTGGACTGGGAAGGTTCCCAATTTGGACCACATCAAAATTTGGGGTTGCAAAGCTTTCGTGAGGCGTGAAACTCATGATAATCTTGAACCCCGAAGCGAAAGGTGTATTTTCATCGGCTACCCACAGAAATCCTTCAGTTACCTCTTCTACAGACCCAGTGAGAATGTGGTCTTTGTAGCACGAAGAGGGGTCTTTCGAGAGAGAGAATTTATAAGCCAAGGAGACAGTAGGAGGAAAATTGATCTTGAAGAAATTCAAGAATCAATTGGTGAAGGAACCTCAGACACTAGCAATCAACCTGAGGAGGAAACTCCTGTTGATCCAGCTGACGAGTCTGTACCTCCAAGGCGTTCTACACGGGTTAGAAACACACCTTCGTTTTATTATGGCTTTCATATTACTACGGAAGGTGATACGTTTATCAGTGATAGTACATTGGTGAATTTGGATGAACCTAGCAGTGTCAAGGAAGCCATGGTAGGCCCAAAGTCTGCTAAATGGAAGGAGGCTATGGATAGCGAGATGCAATCTATGTATGACAATCAAGTTTGGAACTTGGTTGACAATGTACCAGGCCGTAAAACAGTCGAGTGCAAATGGATCTTCAAGAAGAAGACCGACATGGAAGGAAAAGTGCATACTTATAAGGCACGACTGGTTGCGAAGGGTTTTACTCAAACTCAAGGTATTGATTATGAAGAAACCTTCTCGCCGGTAGCAAAGGTTAAGTCTATTAGGGTTATGTTAGCCATTTCCGCATTTCATGCTTATGAAATATGGAAAATGGATGTCAAAACCGCTTTCCTTAATGGAAAGTTGGCTGAGGATGTGTACATGAATCAGCCAGAGGGTTTTGTCAGTGAAAAGTACCCAAATAGAGTATGCAAGCTTAAGAAGTCCATTTATGGGTTAAAACAAGCATCTCATAGCTGGAATCTTTGTTTCGATGAGAAGGTCAAAGAGTTTGGTTTCTCGAGAAGCGAAGATGAGTCTTGCGTGTATGTCAGAGCTAGTGGGAGTATAGTTAGCTTCTTGGTACTGTATGTAGATGACATACTACTTATAGGAAATGATATCCCAACCTTGCAGGAGGTTAAGTCCTGGCTTGGGAAGTGCTTTGCTATGAAGGACCTAGGGGAGGCTGCCTATATCCTAGGGATAAGGATATTAAGAGAAAGGAGTAGAAGACTAATTGGACTTAGTCAGAGTACCTACTTGGATAAGGTGTTGAAAAGGTTCAACATGGAGAATTCCAAGAAAGGAGATTTACCGATCCAAAGCAATGCCAAACTCAGTAAGACTCAGAGTCCGAGTACAGAGGCAGAGATAGCTGAGATGAGCCAATTACCGTATGCTTCCGCAGTTGGCTCGATCATGTATGCTATGACTTGTACCCGCCCTGATGTGGCATTTTCTTTGAGCATGGTCAACAGGTATCAGGGGAACCCTAGCAAGGCTCATTGGATCGCGGTAAAGAACATTCTTAAGTACCTGCGAAGGACTAAGGATTGGATCCTTACCCTTGGAGGGAGTGATGACTTGAGAGTATTAGGGTATAGTAATGCTAGTTTTCAGACTGATAGGGATAACTTCCGCTCACAGTCAGGCTGGATCTTTACCTTAAATGGAGGGGCAATTTCTTGGAAGAGTTCCAAGCAGGAGACGGTGGCTGATTCGAATTGTGAATCAGAGTATATAGCAGCGAGTGAAGCAGCGAAGGAGGCGATATGGCTAAAGAACTTCATCGGAGACCTTGGAGTTGTACCTGCTATTAAGGAACCTATAGAGATTTTCTGTGACAACAATAGTGCGGTTGCCTTAGCCAAGGAACCAAGAGATCATGGCAGATCCCGACACATTGACAGAAAATTTCACTTCATAAGACACAAGATTGAAGAAGGACTCCTCGTGGCAAGGAGGATATTGTTGGATGAGAATCCTGCAGATCCCCTTACGAAGGGACTGACGAGGGTTAAGCATTTTCAGCATGTGAGGCGCATCGGGCTGAGAGACGATATTAGTTTTACAGATTAGATAGTTTTCCTGAAACTTGTAAAATGTAATCGACGTTTGATGATGAATAAAATTTGTGATTTATTTATAAGTAAAGTGTTACTGTCATTGTTAATTATTTACTATTGTTTCAGTTTTGCATGTTTTGACTTCCAGAATAATTAATTTATTCAAACCTCCACAATCGATCATACGTCGGAAGTCAGTATGAATCAAGATTGTCATGAATTGGGTTTGTAGATGGCTAAAGGTGTTTAGACATGGCAACGGTTGCTGCAACATTCATGAGTACTTATAAGTTATGAGTATTGATATAAACCCACGCTCACCTGTATCACTTCATGGAATTTATCTCGAGTGATCGTGAGATGATAATATCATATAAATCTTCAAACCTAGAGATATGAGTTGTTACCTATGAGTTGGTTGTGCATTGATTGCACGTAAACGTATCAGTAACTTGATGTTATAAAACGTGCCTTTGTGTACAATTCAATAAGTAGTAGAACAAGCATATCAGTCGAAGTTTATCTGTTCCTTCTAGAAATAGAAGCGATATCTGGGCCCCTCGATGATTTTGTGTTGACCCATGTACCGGGCCCGGTCAGAACTAAACCGATGTGTTCAGTAAAGTTCTTCGTCAAACAAATCGGAAAATCGAGAAACAACTGCTGGACAATAAGCAAGACATAGTTCCATGTGTTTGTCCGGTTGATATCATGAGAACAAAGGATTATGTGATCACTTGTCTTAAAAATGGCGCTTCATAGTTCGACGGAGTTTTCGAGAGCTACGATTGCTGGTTGGTTCCTGAAGTTATATAGGCAAATACAGTTATTATACTTATCCAAGTGGGAGTCTGCTGGATAAGGTGTCTAAGTCCATAACTTATTTGGTATATACTTGACCCGACCGGCATGGTCCATTTGGGTTGCATCTCATCCAAACTATTTATTGATAATTTTATGATAGTTATACACATATGTTTATTAATATATTATAAGTTATAATATATATTAATATGAAGTTATGTTATTTAATTAGTTTTAGTCCTAAATTAATTATAAATTGATTTAGAGATTAAAAGGAAGACTAATTAGATTATGGGCTATTGATTTTATATAGTGTGGGCTAATACTCATTTGTTAATGGGGCTAGGCTTATATGGAAGTCCATGGATGATCCATGGAGCTTTTAACCCATGGATCCTTGGAAAGGAAAAGACATGGGTTATTAGGGTTTCACCATGCACACTATATAAGCATGCTTATGAAGCATGAAATGGCAACTAGTGAACTAGTGTGTGTAAGCTTGTGTGTGGCCGAAATTATACAAGTGTGTATACTCTCTCAAAGTTTTCCAAGAGTTTGTGGTGTTTTGTGATTCCATTTGAGGCATTCACACTATTGGTGGTTGGCCCTATAACTCCTTAGAACCAAACTCACCAAAAGGTATGTAATCTCTTCTAACTCTTTTATGTTGATATGCTCCCCATGCCATGTTAGATAGGTTATAAACCTTGGAAAATTTATTATTTTGCATGTATTTAGACAAACATAGATCCAAGTTTTATTAGGGTTGCATGCACACTTAGGAAGTGTTAGATTGCTCACAACCCAACAGTTTCCGCCATCCTTGGTTTGGGGGTGTGACAGATTGGTATTAGGGCATTGTTTATAGTGAAGTAAGTATATCTAACCACATAAGATATGTAACGACCATAAAAATTTCAACCAATTTTAACTTTTCAAAAACAACCCATTTTCATAATGTTATTACAAAAAGGTTTTTAATACAATTATTATCAGAGTCTTCCCAGAACCACATCATAAAACATAATCATGAGGAGCGGTACGATCATGCCTTTGCCTTGCCATGGTCTCCTGAAGAACCTGAAAAACATTAAACCACAACTGTAATCCCAAAAGCTTAGTGAGATACCCCCAAAATACCAACCATATATACCACGCATAACATATCATAACCGAACAGAACACAAAATAGACATGCACTTCGGGTCTACTGTGTGACTGGTCCACCGCACCGGGCCTTCAGTCCACCTGGTCCACCTTCCGAGTCTAGCCTTATCCATCGAGTCTACAGTATGGTTGGTCTGCCCGCACCGGGCCTTCAACCTACCTGGTTCACTCTATGAGTCTACAATATAAGTGGTTCGCCCGCACCGGGCCTTCAGTCGGCCTGGTCCACTCTCCGAACCTCGGCACGTCTGGTCCGCCCTTTGGGGCCTACAGCCTATCCAGACCGCTCGCTGGGCCTTCGGGACAACCGGTCCCCCTGGGTATGTTGTCCTACATCACAAAGCAGGACCCACCTTAACCCAACCCGAGTAAAACAACCATGTGCACATAAACATACAATCATATAACAATTCACATTCAATCAAACCGATCTAGCAGATCACATAACATGACATGCTCTAAGCAGGATACCGACCTAACCGGTCACTAGCATAGCATCATCCTATATACCAGGATACCGACCTTAACCAGGTCTCTAACATATACCATCCTAACTACCAGGATGCAAACATAGTAAAACAACAACATAACAATAATACCCAGATTACAATCCGGTAAACGGCCGGCCTTGGTGCCTTAGACCCTATTGATATAGTGAGGATAATCACCTCGCAACTGTTGACTGAAAAGATAAGACCGAGATGCTCCGACCACCGACCCGATCTCCACCACTGGCCAACACTAACACTGAACTCAAAAAAAAATCCATCAATTACCAAAATGCCCCTGGAAGTCAACTGGCCAACCCTTGGTCAAAGTCAAAGTCAAAGTCAACCTCCTGACTGACTCTACTCGCCGAGTCAACCTAATGAATCGTTGAGTCCCTATGCTTAGAACTTCCCCAATTCGCGACTCAACTCGCCGAGTCTCACAACTCTGAGTCCCCTCGCACTCAACTCACTGAGTCCTCCCTTGACTCGCCGATTCATGGCTCAACCAGAAGAAGATTAGGACCTCATGACCAGACTCGCCGAGTCCAAGAATAGACTCGCCGAGTTGTTCTTCCAACTCGCCGAGTTCCAGTCCATCTTCAAGCAACTCGCCGATTACACCTTTGTGACTCGCTGAGTGCCTCTAGATCTTAACCCATGTAGAAGCTTTCCAAGCCATGCAGATGATCCAAAACATAGATCTACCCATATACAAACCATCCATCACGTAAAGTGGCAAACTTTACGTGAATCCAAAGTGATCTATGCATTTTACACTCTAGGGCTAGGTTTGGGACAAGATGACTTCACCAAACACTCAAGAATATGGACTTTAATGCACTTTAGACCTTTTCCATTCCAGATCTGAGGTAGCAACCTCAGATCTAACCTTCAAACCCGAAATACCACAAGCTAAACTTTCCACCCATTCCAAAATGATGAACCTAGATGAATAACAGCCCAAGAAACGAAGTAATACCTCAAGAGGAAGCCCCAACAGAAGAGAAATCTGAATCTTAGTTAAGCCCCTTGCTCCAAGCCTCCTTTCTCACCAAGATCTCCTCCAAAAATCTCTTCTCCAAGGTTTAAATGCACTCAAATCCCTCACAATCGCATCTTCGGGTTTTCTGGACTTCAAGAGAGGGTAAAGAGGCTGGGGAGAGGGTATAATGTCCTTTATATAGAGCTCATCCTCCGAAATTAGGGTTTTCTCCACTCAGCACCTACTCGTCGAGTCCAGCCTCCGACTCACCGAGTTGGCCACTTAACACGCGACCAGAGTCGCGACCCTACTCGCCGAGTCCATCCATGGACTCGCCGAGTTGCCCTTTCATATTTACACTTTGAACCCTGAACTTGCACTCCTGAACTCGGGATGTTACAATTCTCCCCCACATAAATTAGGCTTCATCCTCGAAGCCTGCGGCAACTCAACTCCTGAACTACTCTCGTGATACACCTCCTGGCATTAACCAAACCACATTCCTCAAAACATAGCCATCGAAACCCAAAACCCATCTTTCCCTCTTGCGGTGTCCTGACCAGCGCTTCAAGCCGGCCACCGACCTCATCCTCTGAAAACCACACTTATCAACTGAGTACCACTCCATGATACTTCACTCGCTCCAACACAACAATCACTTGGCTCATACGAGCTATAAATACCTGAACCATTGGAATTCCTATCTGAGTCCAACTTTATCCACTCCAGGTTGACAGAAGGACACATCTTTCAGTCTCAGAGCAACTCCCATGAGCTCTCCTCCACAATCTCATACCCTTGCCGGACTGGTTCTAACATCCTCGGGTTGGGAAAACCCAATGCACTAACGACACCTCTAAACATTCCCCAGGATGAATTACCACTACATGCACAAATCCTTGATCAAAATCAAGCTGGGAATCCAAGACTCCATCCCTGCATCCCTTTCGATCCTCTTGACTTTACACTCTCAGAATTTCTTCTGTGACCTCGGTAGACATCCAAACCGGATGTGATTCCATACCACTGCCGCACACACTGCGCAATAACCATAATTGGAACACCCCAATCATAACTTCGCACTACTGATTTCAATTCCGTGAATTACATTCCCTCTTGGAGCTACATTCCTTTCCTTTTTCCTTACCAAGGAGATCCACTTGGCTACCTTGACACTACCACAAGTGCCACGGTGCTCACCCAATACTACACCATTTCCTTATGGCATAACCGCTATCCCATGCACCACACATACTTTGAATCCGCCCGCAGGGACTCTCGAGTCCATGCACTACCTCCACTACTTATGATAAATATCTGGGGCCAGACCTTCTGATGTTATCACCTTGCGACATACTCATTCTATATACTCAAACAGATCTATAGACACTATTATCTTATAAACTTGAGACTCAGAAAGAGACTACTATTTTAGAGACCAACTCGTTGACGACCTTGTTGCCACTCGGGCAAAGGCAAGAGACCGTCGGGATCGACACTCGACTCTCGAAGAGTGACTGGTCGTAGCCAAGCATAGGTTAGCAGAACTACAGGACACATCGGCTTCGTTTCAAGCACCATTGGGGGCGTATTGACGAAAGCATAGTTCATTTTACCCACAAGACCTTGTAGATTAAGTCTATGAGTATGCGTTGGTGCTACTCCCCTCCATGTGTAGGCCCGAACCTACGAATTAGTGATTACACTAGTCGGGAGATTTAGTTGCGGTCCAAACTATTACTTGCAACGATGTGTTGCAGACCTGCTCCAGGCTCAAAACATTTCCTTAAATCCTAAATATGCTAGAACCATACAAATGAAATGGACATGCGTATTATTTCATTTGGAGCAATACTACTAAGAATTCATAAGTTTATTATATATAGACTCTCAATATGAATTATTTTCAGAACACCATAAAAGTTGGAACTCGATACACTCAGAACTAATATAAACATAGTTAGATAACTCACGACGTGTAAACCCATGTTCAAAGCTCATTATCATCTCACCTTTTCAAACCTCATGATTGAAATGTACCATTTTCGTAGGCATATAGGTGTTGGGTTTTGAGCATTCTAACACTTCCTAACTGTACATGCAACCCAAATAACCTTGGATCTATGTTTGTCTAATTATCATGCAAAGTTGATTTCCAAGGCTATGATCCTGTCTACCATACATGGGGAACAATTATAAATTAAATAATAGATAGAATTACATACCTTGTTGTTGAAAGTGTTCCTTAAAACCTTGTGAGCCTAGCACCTCAAGTGTGATGCCTCAAATGCTTCACACAACACCAAATGCAAAGTATAAACTTGAGAGAATATTCTAACACACTCAAAATCGGCCAAGCCCTCTTGTTTCTCTTGATGTGTAGCCGATTTTGGGGAGAGTTACATTGCTTATATAGTGTGTTACATTAGGTAAACCCTAATGTTCGATGACTCTTCATTTCTTGATCCATGGGTTAACTCCATGGAGCATCCTATGGGTGGAACCCAACTTAACAATCCATGGAGCCTCTAAGCCCACTATATAAGATATGGAAGATTTACTTAATCTACCCCTATATCTAACTAGTTATCTTTTAATCACTTAATTAATTCTAAATTAATTCTTGATCAAAACTAATTAAATAATATTATTAATATATTAGAACATATAATATATTAATAATCCATATGTGTTATTTCTCTCATTTAGTTTATTCAATTGCATGGTGCCATGCAACCCAAATGGACCATGTCGGGTCGGGTCAAGTATTTACCAGAAATAGTTATGGACTTAGACACCTTATCCAATAGTCTCCTACTTGGATAAGTCTAATAACTATAACCGCAATACTTCAGGAACCGATCGGCAATCGTATGTCTTTCAAGGTCTCTCGAAACTGAGAAAATGTTGATACGCCATTTAATATAAGTGATCATATAAGCCTTTGTTCTAGATATCAGCCGGACAATTACATGGAACAATGTCTTACTTATTGTCCAGCAGTTTGTTTCCCGATTTCCGATTTGTTTGACAAAGAACTTAATTGAACACATCAACTTAGTTCTGATCGGGCCCGGTACATAGGTCAAAACAAAATCATCGAGGGGCCCATATATCAGCTTCTAATCCAAGCAGGAACAGATAAACTTCGACTCATATGTTTGTTCTACCACTCATTGAATTACACACAAAAGCATGTTTTATAACATCGAGTTACCAATGCGTTTTCGTACAATCAATGTATAACCAACTCGTAAGTAACAAATCATATCTCTAGGTTTGAAGACTTATATGATATTACCGTCTCACGATCACTCGAGATAAAATTCCATGAAGTGATTCCAGTGAGCGTGGGTTGATTCCAATACTCAGAACTTATGGGCACTCATGAAGTGTTGTCTTATATCCTGACACCTACAACCAAATTCATGACAGTCTTACTTCATATCTACTTCCAACATATGACTGACTGTGGAAAGTTTGAATAATATGTGAAACCACAACATACTATTCTGGAAGTCAAACCATGCAAAAGAAATTATAGTAAACGATTGACAAAAGATAGTAACACTTTACTCATAAATAAACACAACTTTTATTTATCATCAAATGTCAGTTACACTTTACAAATTTCATAATTTATCTAACTACTAAAACTTATATCATCCTTCAGCCCTATGCTCCGAGCATGCTAGAGATGCTTAACCCTACTCGGTCCCTTCGTGAGGGGATCTGCTGGGTTCCCATATGATGATACCCTCTTTGCCACAAGGATTCCTACTTCTATGTGATGTCTGATAAAATGATATTTTCTGTCGATGTGTCTGGATCTTCCGTGATCCCTTGGTTCCTTGGCTAAGGCAACAACACTTTCACTATCACAGAAAATTTCCATGGGCTCCTTTATAACTGGTACAACTCCAAGGTCTCCAATGAAGTTCTTTAGCCATATTGCCTCCTTTGCTGCCTCGCTCATTGCTATATACTCTGATTCACAAGTGGAATCAGCCACTGTCTCCTGCTTGGAACTCGTCCAAGTGATTGCTCCTCCGTTTAAGGTAAAGACCCAGCCCGACTGAGAGCGGAAATTATCCCTATCAGTCTAGAAGCTAGCATCACTATACCCTACAACTGTAAAGTCATCACTCCCACCAAGGGTAAGGACCCAGTCCTTAGTCCTCCGTAGGTACTTGAGGATATTCTTTACCGCAGTCCAGTGTGCCTTGCCAGGATTCCCCTGATACATGCTAACCATGCTCAAGGCAAAGGCTACATTAGGTCGAGTACACGTCATAGCATACATAATCGAGCCTACTGCTAAAGCATAAGGTACTTGACTCATTTCTGCTATCTCAGCCTCTGTACTTGGGTTTTGTGTCTTACTCAATCTAACGTTACTCTGGATGGGTAACTCTCCTTTCTTGGAGTTCTGCATGCTGAATCTCTTCAACACCTTGTCCAAATATGTACTTTGACTAAGTCCAATTAGTCGTTTACTCCGGTTTCTCAAAATCCTTATCCCTAGAATATAGGCAGCTTCTCCTAGGTCCTTGATATGTGTATTTATATATATATTTTTATGCACTTTATCTTAATATTTTGGCTTTATTTATTCTATTTTAGAACTAAAAAGTACTCATAATACTTTGAATTATGTTTTGTAGCTATTCGATGTCAATAAAGCACAAAAGAAAAGACTGAAGCGGAAACCGGACTTAGAAGCTTAAAGAAATGAAACATGCTGGAGGACCATTTACGCCCAGCGTAACACACTTGTACGCCAAGCGTAATGGCTAAGACGAGGTACGCCCCGCGTAATTATTGTGTACGCCCCGCGTAACTACGGGAATCAGATAACTCCAATTGCGTTTAAATCCGACTTACGCCCAGCGTAATCCTAAGTACGCCCAGCGTACTTAGGTCGGCTACAAAGATTATAAATGTCGATTTTCAGCTAACCAGGAGGGGGGATTCGACTTCTAACCTAATTTAGTCGACAATTAACTTCTGTTAAGCCGTTTTGAGGGTCTAGAAGGCGGTCGGAAGGCCGTTAAGCTAACGGGAGCGGAGATCAGGAGGGTTGGAGAGCGGATACGTGTCGGTAATCCTATGGGTTGTTAACGTGACCATGTTTAGCATTCCATTGTATTACTATTCTGTATTTAGTTTCTGACTTGGGTGTAAAAACCTTTTACTTTGTGTTTATGATTGAATGAAGCTTTCATTATTAGACTAATTGCTATATTAAATAGTTTGTTTGTGTTTAATTTATCTTGTCAAGCTTGTTAAAAGATCCTTACGTATTAATGATAATTATTTGCTGTTAATTGTTAAGTGAATTGAGTTGTATGAACACCTGCTTGATTGTTTGTCTCTTATAATTTTGATGACCATCGAGATTATAAGTCTAGGAATAACGAATGTGAAACTAGGATTAACATGGGAATAAGTAAGTTAATGTGTGAGCCTTGTTTGATGACCATCAACAAGAGGTTAATTGAATGTTTAATTTGGTTAACTATATTTGCAAGTCTTGCTTGATACGAAGTGAACACTAGGAAGCATGTTAGTTTAACCAATTGATCACTGTTTAAATTGACTTGTTTGCTAAAGGATTAGTTATAGTGAACGCGAATCTAATCATTTTAGGAATCGGTGAACATAAATAAATGACTTTGTGTATGCAATTGTCTATGTTTTTAAGGTGTAACTTGTCTAAACCAAAGTACCTGAAGAGATTTGTTTTCCTGTTAGTTTATCGAGAATGGTTAACTAATTATTAGTTTGAGATTTATTAAACTATTTCTTTTATTCTTTTCGTGTGACCTGTAACCTATAATCAAATATATTAAATTAATCAACCGTTCCCTGTGATCGACACCCGACTTACCTAAGTTATACTGTAATCTGACTAGGTACACTGCCTATAAGTGCATAGTTAGTCTAAATTTGTTAGGTTATAAATATTAAAATTAATGGGTACTTCCGTGCACATCAAGTTTTTGGCGCCGTTACCGGGGAACGGCTTGTCATTAATTTAGTTTATTTGATTATTCGTTATTAGTTTTAGTTAGTTTTTGTTTTTAGTTAATTTTCAATGATATCATTTCACTTGTCGGGAATTTTGCATGGATTTCGAGAATGAAATCGATTAGGGAATTCTTGACCTGCTTAGCCTACTACTTTGTTGATTTGTCCAACTGAATCCATGAGGCGTACTATAGCGAGGCGTATTGTGGTGGTTAAGTGGAAGACTGAGCTCTTGTTGTTCTTGACTAGTTAGGTCACTTGTTGTTCCGCTTTTAGTTAATGGTGCAAGGAAAACAAAGGATATATTCTAACGGGTCCCGAAAGCAGGTATTTTCGTAAACCAATTCTTGCATGCAAAGGTTTTTGATCAACCGTTGTCGTTTGATCTCGACAAAGATAAGTGGTTATGACGTCTCACATTTTTTATTTTTTTTATCACTCATCGTGAAGTCATCATTAGCTGAAGAAATTAAAAAGAAAAAAAATAATAATAATTAAGTTTTAAGTCCCTTAATTAAATAATTAAAAGAAAAGGAAGTTAAATTAAAGAAAAAAAGGAAAAGATTCATTTAAAAGTACGCCTTGCGTAAGTTTACTTACGCCAAGCGTAATAAATCCCGGATCGCGTATGGATTTTCATGGGGATAGGGTTACGCCCCGCGTAACTTGGCGTTACGCACTGCATAAAGCAGCGACTAGGTATATCTCTTGACCCTTTGACTTCTTCTTTATTCTTTTCACAACTCCTCTCTCGCACACGAACTATGACGGCAACTCCCTTCCAATAATCTCGATTTTGCTTCTTTTCTTGTCAAATTCAACACACAAGTAAGTTTTTCGGTTACTCAATGTTATGTATTTGTGTTTCAATCGATGGAATAAGTGGCATTCAGCCTTTGTTCGAAATCTAGGGTTTATGGGGTTCTTGAATTAGGGCCGATTTGGCAAATGTATGTGTTGATTAGGGCTTGAATGGATCGATTTCGGTTAATAAACTAAACCCTAGGACCTAATTTCATCTTAATCCCATCCCACACCCATCGATTTGACCTCAGGGACGAACGCCAAGCGTAACCTGTTGACTTCGAGTTCTTGACTGCTACACATGATTCCCTGTTGAGTATTGTCACTAGACACGAGATTATGGGGATTGATTTTTAAGGGTGGTCCCGTTTTTTTCCTACTGTCTTTGGACCACGCGATGTCAAAAATTAATTGTGTTGTTGCCCCTGGTGTGTTTATTTTGATGTGGATTATGACTTTAGCACAAGAAAATGGACTGGAACACGGAGTCATGCACCTGGACGTACGCCCAGCATACGCTGGATGTACGCCCAACGTACAGACCTTACCCAACCTCAAATTTTTTGGTTTAAAAAGTTGTTAATTTTGTGAAATTGTGTTTGGTTTTGTGTTTGTGTGTATTTGTGCAGATTATGGCTCGAAGGACACAAAGAACCAACCCACCCGAAGATGTGATTGACCATCGTTTTTTACAATTTCCGCAAACGCTGAACGATGCTACCCGGGCGCGTTATGTCACCAACTTGAGCTTGCTTCTCACCAAAGAGATTGATATAGCACCATCATTCGAATGGGAATTGGCTACCAGGACTGGACTAGCTGCATTGATCCAGGGATTTTTGCAATACACGCACTCGGACGCGAGTGGTGTGGATTTTTTTGTGTGCCAGGGATGGGCACGTTTGTTCTGGATCCAAGAGCCTGTTTATCTGGAGTTTTTGCTGGAGTTCTACGCTACAGTTTCCTATGATCATAGGAAGGCACTCGATGACAGGACAACTTTTGCCTTCAGACTAGGTGGAGTGAGCCGGGAATGCAGCGTGATAGAGCTTGCGACTTGGGTGGGTATTTACACAGCCGATGAGACGAGGAGTGTCCACTTCCTGGCATTCCTTGCTGATTGTCTTACGGAGCGGCCAGATGACTATAACGAGAACACTTTTTGGGCCGAGATTACAGGGGTAGTTTATACACCATCTACCGTGCGAGGGGGGATGATTCGGTCTACTACTTACCGAATGTTGCACCGGTTGATTTCTATTTCTCTCACGCATCACAAGAACAGTGAGAGAGTGCCTTCGACAGACCTATATTTCCTACGGGCGCTAGTTACTCCCGGGAGGCACCTGAACCTTCCGGTTGCTTTGGCTGTATATTTGGGACGGAGGGCCAGGGGACTTAGGGGGGACAGCCCGATATGTGCAGGGCATTTTATCACGCGTTTAGCCCGGTCATATCAGTTGCTGACGCGTGAGATCACGAGATCGATGGTGTTCCACGACATGAGGCCGATGAGTCTTCAACTGTTAGAGTCGATGCGTGTATTGGAGCGGGGTGCAGATGGTATTTTGAGAGTACGAGCAGATGATGTGTCGATTGAGGAGGGTGCCGCCGAGCCACAGCCGAGACGGGTCCCGCAGCATAGACCTGCTCCTCGGGGAGCGCAGCAAGGACCTGAGCCGGAGATCGATATGCGTTACCTAGCTCAGGGCATTGATCGTCTTGACATGAGGGTCCAGAACCTTAGCGACTATGTTGCACATGTGGACGCGCAACAGCGATGGCAAGGGAATGCATTGAACGCATTCTTTGCCCACCAGGGTTTTCAGTATTCGGTTCCCTATCCACCACCATTTCAGTCACGATATGATGGGGCTGGTACTTCTGGGACGCAGCAGCAGGATGATGGAGATGATGAGTGATTTAGTTATCCTTTTTATTTTTATTTTGTGTTATTTTCAGTTTAGTTAAGTATTTTTATTTGGTGTGTAATAGATCTTTAATTTAGTTTAGTTTTTACTTTTGTTTTCCATGTTAATGCTCTTTGGTTGTTTTGATCTCTGCAGAATTTT
This sequence comes from Lactuca saligna, assembly GCF_052625555.1. Taxonomy (NCBI): domain Eukaryota; kingdom Viridiplantae; phylum Streptophyta; class Magnoliopsida; order Asterales; family Asteraceae; genus Lactuca; species Lactuca saligna. Next base: position 195,530,629 of record NC_136419.1, on the reverse strand, counting down.
CGCCCTTAGAAAGTTGGCAGTAAGTTCAGCAGCTAGGTCCGACTGTTGCTAGAGAGAGCTGTGTGAGAGTTCGAAGATTATAGTCAAGACCCACAATTTGTCATAAGTGTGGGGTGCATCTTTATTAGAGTTGTATTTCGACGTGAGGAAGAAGTATCGTTCCGACTGCCACGACATGGTTGACACTTTCCTATGTTGTGCGGGATTTTTCATCGCGAGTAGAGCATGTCATTTTTGACGAGACGACGTGGTTGACACTTTCCCACGTCATGTTTTTTTTATACATTGCATTTGTTTGCGATATTTTGCACCACATTTTTTGAAGATGGCGGTCTTGATTTTATTTTCCGGCACATTCAGAAACAGCAGTTCCAGTTTCCAGTTTTTCAACAATATTTGAAGCAACCTGTAGCAGCCCCATTCGATCTCGCCACAACTACCCAGGGGAGTCTGTTCCTTTTTCTCCCTTTTTATGTTCTTAATTTGTTTTAGCATACAATGAGGGCATTGTAATAAATAAGTGTGGGGTAGGGGGTCGGTAAAAGTAAATTATAAAAATGAAATAATAGTTGGAAATTGCTAGATTTAGGGAAATTTAAAAATTTAAAAGAAAACTTGAAAAAATAGCTTAATTTAGAAAAATCTAGTGATAATTTAAAATTTTGCTAATATTGTATGAGATGATCCGATGAGAACTCAAATGTTTAGTTGAGCCAATATACGTTATAGTGCATTTGTGGCTTCTCTTATTTTAGTGAAATCATGGAACAAAAACATAACCCCGCTCGGTTTGAAGGATGCAATATGTTTAGCAGCCTAAACCTGAAATGTATCCAGGAAAATTATTATCATTAACCAATAAAGGTTGAGGTTGAGCGCCTCTGCTTAAGCATGTAGGTTTTGAGTGAAAAAAGAGAGGTACATGTAAAAAAAAGAGAGAGAATTACGAAAAAGTTTGAAGAATTTTGGAGCAAATAAAGTGAAGATCAAAAGATCAAAATTCCAAGAAATTCAAAAAGTTGAAGATACCAAGAAATCAAATCAAATAAGGTGGTGAATTCAAAGAAATCAAAGATCAAATTGTTAAGAAAGTGAAGAATTCCTAAAAAGCTCCATAGTGGTATCATAAATTATAATTCTAGATTATGTATGCTTAGGTTGGTCAACTAAAAATACCTTGAGGTTAGGAGGTTTTCTGCGGATGGATTCGGAGGGTTGCATAAAATGAGCATTGTTCGGAAAAAGTGGGCAAGTGTTTATGAAGATTGTGAGTATTTAAAGTATGGGGGGTACTTTAGGAAAATTTTAGACACAAATGCATGCATTGAGGTCTTAGCATAATGGCTGAGTTTTAAATGGATTGTTTAGTGCAATATTGGTAAAATAAAAGTAAATTTGCTTGGGGGCAAGCAAAGGCTAAGTGTGGGGTATTTTGATATGTGTATTTATATATATATATATATATATATATATATATATATATATATATTTATGCACTTTATCTTAATATTTTGGCTTTATTTATTCTATTTTAGAACTAAAAAGTACTCATAATACTTTGAATTATGTTTTGCAGCTATTCGATGTCAATAAAGCACAAAAGAAAAGACTGAAGCAGAAACCGGACTTAGAAGCTTAAAGAAATGAAAAATGCTGGAGGACCATTTACGCCCAGCGTAACACACTTGTACGCCAAGCGTAATGGCTAAGACGAGGTACGCCCCGCGTAATTATTGTGTACGCCCCGCGTAACTACGGGAATCAGATAACTCCCATTGCGTATAAATCCGACTTACACCCAGCGTAATCCTAAGTACGCCCAGCGTACTTAGGTCGGCTACAAAGATTCTAAATGTCGATTTTCAGCTAACCAGGAAGGGGGGATTCGACTTCTAACCTAATTTAGTCAACAATTAACTTCTGTTAAGCCGTTTTGAGGGTCTAGAAGGCGGCCGGAAGGCCGTTAAGCTAACGGGAGCGGAGATCAGGAGGGTTGGAGAGTGGATACGTGTCGGTAATCCTATGGGTTGTTAACGTGACCATCTTTAGCATTCCATTGTATTACTATTCTGTATTTAGTTTCTGACTTGGGTGTAAAAACCTTTTACTTTGTGTTTATGATTGAATGAAGCTTTCATTATTAGACTAATTGCTATATTAAATAGTTTGTTTGTGTTTAATTTATCTTGTCAAGCTTGTTAAAAGATCCTTACGTATTAATGATAATTATTTGCTGTTAATTGTTAAGTGAATTGAGTTGTATGAACACCTGCTTGATTGTTTGTCTCTTATAATTTTGATGACCATCGAGATTATAAGTCTAGGAATAACGAATGTGAAACTAGGATTAACATGGGAATAAGTAAGTTAATGTGTGAGCCTTGTTTGATGACCATCAACAAGAGGTTAATTGAATGTTTAATTTGGTTAACTATATTTGCAAGTCTTGCTTGATACGAACTGAACACTAGGAAGCATGTTAGTTTAACCAATTGATCACTGTTTAAATTGACTTGTTTGCTAAAGGATTAGTTATAGTGAACGCGAATCTAATCATTTTAGGAATCGGTGAACATAAATAAATGACTTTGTGTATGCAATTGTCTATGTTTTTAAGGTGTAACTTGTCTAAACCAAAGTACCTGAAGAGATTTGTTTTCCTGTTAGTTTATCGAGAATGGTTAATTAATTATTAGTTTGAGATTTATTAAACTATTTCTTTTATTCTTTTCGTGTGACCTGTAACCTATAATCAAATATATTAAATTAATCCACCGTTCCCTGTGATCGACACCCGACTTACCTAAGCTATACTGTAATCTGACTAGGTACACTGCCTATAAGTGTATAGTTAGTCTAAGTTTGTTAGGTTATAAATATTAAAATTAATGGGTACTTCCATGCACATCAGTCCTTCATAGAGAAACACTTCCCAAGCCAGGACTTAACTTCCTATATAGTTGGGATGTCATTTCCTATAAGTAGTATGTCATCCACATACAATACCAAAAAGCTAACAATACTCCCACTAGCCTTGACATAAACACAAGATTCATCTTCACTCCTAGAAAAGCCAAATTCCTTGACCTTTTCATCAAAGCAAAGATTCCATATGTGAGGTGCTTGCTTTAATCCATAAATGGATTTCTCAAGCTTACACACCCTATTAGGGTACTCGTTGCTAACAAAACCTTCTGGCTAACTCATGTAAACATCTTCAGTCAACTTTCCATTAAGGAAAGCAGTTTTGACATCCATTTGCCAAATTTCATAGTCATGAAATGCAGCTATGGCTAACATAACCCTAATAGACTTAATCTTGGCTACTAGAGAAAAAGTCTCATCATAATCCACTCCTGGAATTTGAGAGAAGCCCTTTGCAACCAGTCGAGCCTTATAAGTGTGTACATTACCATCCATGTCAGTCTTCTTCTTGAAGATCCATTTGCACCCTACAGTCTTACGACCTGGTACATTCTCAACCAAGTTCCAAACTTGATTGTCATACATGGATTGTATCTCGCTATCCATAGCCTTTTTCCATTTCGCAGACTCGGGGCCTGCCATGGCTTCCGCGTAGCTGTTAGGTTCATCCAGACCTACTAGTGTCTCATCACTAATAAGTGTCTCACCTTCCGCAGTAATATGGAAACCATAGTAATGCTCAGGTGCATTCCTAACTTTCGTGGAACGCCTTAGAGGTACAGACTCGTCAATTGGCTCAATAGGAGTTTCCTCCTCAAGTTGAGAGCTAGAGTTTGAAGTTCCTTCACCACTTGACTCTTGAAGTTTTTCAAGGTCAATTTGCCTCCCACTGTCTCCTTGGTTTATAAATTCTCTCTCTCGAAAGACTCCTCTTCTTGCTACAAAGACCACATTATCACTTGGTCTGTAGAAGAGGTAACCAAAGGATCTTTGTGGGTAGTCGATGAAAATACATCTCTCGCTTCGGGGTTCTAGCTTATCATGAGACTCGCGCCTCACAAAAGCCTCGCAACCCCAAATCTTGATGTGGTCTAGTTTAGGTACTTTACCAATCCACATCTCATGAGGAGTTTTGGCAACTTTCTTTGTAGGGACTAGATTAAGAATATGGGCAGTTGTCTCTAAGGCATACCCCCAGAATGAGATTGGTAATGAAGCTCGACTCATCCTGGAACGAACCATATCCAACAAGGTTCGATTAAGCCTCTCAGCCACACCATTCAACTGCGGTGTCCTGGGAGGTGTCAATTGTGAGATAATCCGACATTCCCTAAGATAGTCGAGGAACTTTGAACTAAGATACTCACCACCTCGATCGGATCGAAGCATCTTAATGTTCCTGCCCAATTGATTCTCGACTTCCTGTTTAAATTCCTTAAATCTTTCGAAAGTCTTTGACTTGTGCTTGATTAAGTAAACATATCTATATCTACTATAATCATCAGTAAAAGTCAAATAATAATGATTAGCATCCCTTGTGGCATGTTTGAATAGTCCACACACATCCGTGTGTATAAGGTCCAACAAACCTTCACCCTTCTCACAAGAACCTATGAAGGGTGACTTTTTCATTTTTCCAAGTAAGAATGACTCGTAACTATCATCAGACTTTAGGTCAAATGACTCCAAGACTCCATCCTTTTGGAGTTGGCCTATGCGTTTCTTGCTTATATATCCAAGACGATAATGCCATAGTGATGCTTTATCCAAGTTATTATTATTAACAGAATCAACACACAATACATTATTTCCTAAGTTATCTGTTGGATTAATGTCTAAGTCCATAACTATAATTGGTAAGACTTGACCCGACCCGGCATGGTCCATTTGGGTTGCATGGCATCATGCACTTGGATAGACTATAATGAGAGAAATAAGACACTTATGGTTGTTAATATATTATAAGTTCAAGTATATTAATAATAAGAATAATAAGATTATTTAATTAGTATTGATCAAGAATTAATCTAGGATTAATTAAGTGATCAAAAGAAGACTAATTAAATATATGGGTTGATTGTGCAAATCATCCATACTTGTATAGTGGGCTAATGCTCCAAGGATTATCTAGCTGGGCCAAAACCCATATGATGCTCCATGGATGCTCCATGGTGTATTTGAACCCATGGATCCAAGGAAATGGAAAGTCATGACAATTAGGGTTTGCCCTAATTGTAACACTATATAAAGATATTATTCTTGACAAAATCGGGACTAGTATTATTCTAGAGAGGGCTAGCCGATTTTCATGAAGTGTAGAATTCTCTCAAGTTATTCCAAGTGTATTTGGTGTTGTGCGAACCATTTGAGGTGTCACACTTGGGGCACTAGGCACTCAAGCTTCATAAAGACATTTTACATCAAAGAGGTATGTATTCTATCTTGTTATATTGTTAGTTTTGTATGGTAGATTAGGATAATACCTTGGATGTTCATATTTGCATGTATAATAGAGAAAATATAGATCCAAGGTATTTAGGGTTGCATGTACACTTAGGAGTGTTAGAATGTCCATAACCCAACAGTGGTATCAGAGCCTAGGCTTGTTTTCTTGTTATACCTGCAAAAATGCTTAAAAAATCGAAAGTGTTGCTGTTTGATCATCAGACTCGGCGAGTCCATCAAGGGACTCGGCGAGTCCATGCCTAAAAAATGATCAAAACGATCCAACTCGCCGAGTCGGTTCATGCACTCGACGAATTGGACCCCCAGACAGCATATTTTCGAGGTTTTTGGCTAGAAATGGACTAGGAACATTACCCTAAGTTGTTTTTGAACTTATAAACTTGTTTTTGATGTGGTAATGTTCATGCTAATCCAATTTCAAAGATAATTGTCAATAGATTCATGTTTTGTATTAGTTTAAAGGTTATACTAATTACATGAAAAAGTTTGATTTGAATTATCTTGTTATTATAAGTTGCTTAGATTAATAGAAAAGTTAATTGAAATAGTTGCTTCCAATACATTTTAATCTAAGAGTTGAGTATAAAATGTGTTTGTGTAACTTGTCCTCAAGTTACATGAAGAGTCACATTAAAGACTCATAAAACTCATAAAAGTTGGTAATGGTTACAAAATGAAGAGTCTTGTGTCATTGAATATTTTTTTTATGACTCCATAACTTGTCCTCAAGTTATGGAAGTTCAAGAGTCACTTCATTAAAGAGTAAAAGTGTAACCTTAATTAATTCCATAAGTTATAAAAATAAAGAAAATTTAATTCTTTTATTAGTTAAAAGTCTTCCATAAGTTATGGAACTTGAAGAGTTTTTTGGATTAAAACTACTTTAAACACATAAGTTATGGAATTAATTAGTTTTGAATAGTTTCAAAACTTGCCCTCAAGTTTTGGAATTTGTAAAGTTTTCTCTTATGAATACTTTAATTCCAAGTTAGCCCTTAGAATTTTAAAAGTTAAAATTCAACCCTTATACTTTATAATATTATAAGTTAATAATATATACATGTATAAGAGTAAAGTCGGTCTTACCGCTAGTACGCCTCATTCACGAAGCCGGTCTATAAGGTGGGTATAAGGTTGTTGCCTATAAAATGGCAACTTAATGGGTGTCCACTCTCACCCACCGCTTGCTTGACTGGTCGAGGGTCGTTAGCCGAACGGGTTTGACAGGACTATAATTCTCCCTTCATTAAAAGTATTAATGATAAATACTAAGTAACTAAACTCTTAATAATACCCAATCTTGGTTACTTAGGAAAATGTGAATAAGGTGCTAATCCATGAAATTACACTTTGCACTTTGTTTAAGTCGGTTAGTGGAGCGTGTGTGGTTAACCGGCACACTAACTCGTATTTAACAAGGTAGGCAAAGGGTAACTTAATGTTTATCATAGTATCGATGGAGCGTGTGTGGTTAACCGGCACATCGATTGAGGGGTAAACACTTAAGGGTACCAAGTAATTTGCATGGTTACTTCACACCTTGTTTTGTGATCCTCGGTATCCCAGTCACAAAACCTGAAGGGCACACTCAAGATTGAAACATGCCATTGAACAGTTCAATGAATCTCAAAGATCTAGGAGTTTCAAAAACCAATTAAAACCTAATTATTATTTCGTTTTTCATGGTGGAAATTGGTGAATCGTCATTCACCTACCTTCAAATTGTTTTATAGCTTGGATTACGGCATACCTCTTCTAAGTTATAAAATAGTTTGTTGGGTCCTAGCCTTAATATTTCATATTGGGTGTCATATTAAGGACTATAAATCAACTATCTTGAATATCTCCCATAACATGTCTGGTTTAGACATTTATGATCTTCCCAAATCTATTGAAACAAGCTTTCCTAAATGAAGATGATGTCCCTTGGAAATCATACTTCTTTCACCTCCTCCGATTATTCTCCCTAACCCACAAGTTCTTGAAAAGTTTAAGGTCACTCAAGCCCTATTGGCAAGGCAAGGCCTAGGTGTGGTTACATCTTGGAGATGTAGTCACATATTGACAAGCCGGGAGAGTTAGGTGTCAAAGTCTTGAGAAAGTTGGTGGTTCAATCACTTTCTAAGTCACATAGTGAGTTCTTTTGGAACACCTATGAAACAGACTATGACAAGACCCTTAATGATCTTATCTATCTGTTAAGATCAACTTCCTCAAAACTTGATAGACATTGACAATAGTGACACAGGAAATCCTGAAAAGCATTCTCTTCCCAATGGAAAGGGATCGGCCATAGTCAACTCGGTTGAACAAATGGTAAAGAGAAAAGCTAAGTCTGTGATAGTCCCGTGTACCATTATCAAAGGGTCCATATGTTTATATTGCCAAAGAAAGGGTTATTAGTTGCGAAGCTGCCAAATTTACCTAAGGATGTTAAAGTTAATAAGTTTGACTCTACTTCAGGTAAAGTCCACTATCTAACTCTGCTAAGTTTCTATTTTGAGATTCTTATTACATTATGTGACTTGGTCACATGTTGATGTTTTAAGAATCAAAGAAAAGTGAAGGAACTTAAAGAAAGAATATGTTGAATCTGATCGCATAGATGGATTTCTATCGCGTAGTTTGAAGATCAGGTTCTTGAGCTACTTCTTAGGAGTTATGAGATATTGGTTATGAATAGATAACAACAAGTTTTTTATATGGATTGTAAGGATAAGTTTTTCCGCTAAGTTTTTAAAATAAAAGGAAAAATGATGATTTTATTTATTTTAAAATATCCTTACAATGGCATTTGAGGAAAAATTGTTGCTTATATGATTCCATTAATAGCAAGAGTGGAAATATGAAATTGATTCCATCATCTGTAGTAATGTCTAAATTTACCAAATAAGGAAAGATTCTCATCATCCAAAGTCTCAATTGGACCGGAACTTGGAATCATGCAAGTTGTATAGCATGATGAATGAGAACCTTCAAGTATTGGAAAAAAAATTAAGACTAATTACTCGTTCACATGGATGTGTGAGTCAAGTAATGGACTAAGGGATCGAGTACATAGTCATGTGCACTGATTAAGTCCACCACAAAAGATATAAGGCTATTCGTCATAGTTTACTAAAGCTCAGTAAATATGATTATACTCACAAGCTTAAGTGTAACTCTGAGACATTGGAAAAGGTTTCAATGCATGGCAGAGCGGATAAGAAGAATCAAATTAGGCAGAAGGATAAAAGTTTCTCAAATCCGAAAAGATGGGAGAGTACTTTAGTATCAGTTTTGTGATCATCTTAATGATTAAGAAACCATATCAAAATTAGTTCTCTAAGGAATTCTTAGTGCATTCTTATGACTAAGAAGAAGGGATCATGAATTGTTGAAATGGTTAAATCAAGAAGATGAGTCATACTTCGTTCCAATATAAGTCTTAGAGTCATACTCCAAGATTGTAATTTGAGTGATATGTCTTTAAGAAGGTTTAAAACACGTGTCAAATGTAAGAGTAAAAGTTTTCTACTCTTGTACATTTGAAATTGGTAAGTTGTGATGTTTTGGATAAAACAAAGACCAACTTAGGCCAATTGTGTGAAGTGTTTGTCTTGATTAGAATCTACACTATCTCTTGGATATTTGACAAGGGAGTCTTATAGGTCAAGAGGACAGTGGGAGTCTTAAAGGTCTTGAAAGTCTCAAGAACTAATCAAGAATAGAACCTGAAGTTCTTGACTAGCACACGACTTGAGGTTTACAACCTATCGTGTTGACATATTCTATGCCCATTCCAGTAAAAGTTGGCTTTGCATATGAGTTCTTAGAGTTCTCAATTTGTTGCACAACAACTTGGAAGCAATGGCAGGCCCTTGAGCTACCAGGTGGTAAGAAATTGAGATTGAGTTCAGTCCATATGAGTTTGGATTTGTCATTATCCTTGTCTTGTGACTATGATTTTGACAATTCATATGGATAAGAACACATACACCATTAAATCTAAGTGTCATAAGGTTTCTCTCCGATTCACGAAAATGATGGTGAGGAAACACTTTCACTAAGTAGATTTTAGCTAGATAGCAATTGTGATGTTTGCATTCTCAAAGTCGTTAGTGGAGCGTGTGTGGTTAATCGGCACACTAACTTGGACTTGTGAGAAATGGAAAAGGTCAAAACAATCAAGACTATGATTACGGCATCCCTTTTCATGGTTCTTAAAATTGTTTTGACACACCCATGAGCTATCTAAGAGAAGGTGTATGATTTTTGATAAAGTTTTATCAAAACAATCTAGTATCAGAAATCTGAACTTTGGTAAGAAAGTCAATGAAGTATTGATTTCTAGAAGTCTAGCTGATTTCTGAGTACATGTCAAAGCTAGTGGGAGCATAAGTGTTATGCTAATAATCATCATGTTAGTGGGAGCATGATAATTCTGATAAGAATTGCAAGTTAGCAATGTTAATTATAGAAAACAAAGGTTTCAATTGGGAAAATGTTGTTTTGCTATAATTAAGGGAGAGGAAATTATACTTCATCTCAAATCTATAAGCTTAGATCGTGAGGTTTTAATCATTTAGTCAAGGATATATATATGAATTTCATGTTGGAATGGCTCAACATAAGGAAATTCTGTATATGGGTCCATTATTTGCGTTCTAAAATTCGGTTATGATTACGGCATCCCTTTTCATAATCTGAATTATGAGAACTTGGCAAATAGAAATGGAAATAGTATAGCAAAAGACTGGTTTAGTCTTTATGTGAGACATCATGAATCGTGTCCCATATGCTTCGGATATAGGATCGATTACATGTTCTATATTCATCCTTTCTAAAAGTTTCCAAATGCCTGGGGCATTAAGAAGGGAAAAGGTTTAGAACTGGATATGACTAAAAGGATTAAATAATTGTCGAGGACAATCTAAGGTTTACCAAAGAGTGGTTGCTCAAGGACAGTTGGAAGTATAGTGATAATTCTGGAAGGACCATATTGACATAATCTGTAAAGAGGCAACTCTTATTCAGAAGTGATAGTCAAAATGAATCTAGAGATGGTTTAAAGTTAGAATTTTCAATCTGTTTAAGATTAGGAAACTTAATGCAAGAAGGTTGTTTCCAAGGAGCTGATCTCCTTTGGAATACTCTGTAATGATTGTTGTCAAGTCTTTCTGACTTTGTGCATAATCATTATAAGAGGAACAATGCATATAAGTTTAGAATCTAACAGATTTCAGTAAATGGCATGAATTTGGAATTCTTGCATTTGCAGTAAGGATTTGGGAGTGTGAAAAGAGAATCATTGAAGTTATGTTCAATTGATCTAGTTCACAAAGTAAAGATCATAGACAAACATAGTATGCATACTTGGTGTGTGGCATGACTAGTGTTTAGAAAACATAGTGTACATGCTTGGAGCAAGGGAAAACTATTGTTTTAAATTCAAGAATAAAGTTGATAGCTGAAACAGTATACAATGAATAATGTGTAATCATATGGTGATAAATAAAAGGTGTTTTATTTATGTTCACAGGTTTTGATACCATATTGGATTCAATTATTATTGTGTTTCACTTTGCATGTTTTGACTTCCCGAATAAACTAGGTTATTCTTCCGGAATGACTAAGTTATTCAAACCATCCACAGTCGGTCATATGTTGGAAGTAGATATGAATTAAGACTATCATGGGTTGGCTTGTAGAGGTCTAAGGTGTTGGACAAAGGGCTACAACACTCATGAGTGCTCATAAGTTCTGAGTATTGGATTCAACCCGCGCTCATTGGAATCACTTCATGGATTTTATTACGAGTGATCATGAGACGATAATACCTTATATTCTTAAAACCTAGAGATATGAGTTGTTACTATGAGTTGGTTGTACATTGATTGCACGAAACCGCATTTGGTAACTCGGTGCTATAAAACGTGCCTTTGTGTATGATTCAACAAGTAGTAGAACAAGCCATATGAGTCGAAGTTTATCCATTCCTTTTACCTTCGAGATAAAAGCGATATCTGTGGGCCCCTCGATGATTTGATGATGACAAATGGAAGTGCTCGGCCGGGCCAGGACTGATTTGATTTGTTCAATTAGTCAGTCATCATAAATCGAAAATCGGGAAAAAACAAATGGACAAAGAGAATGATTATAATCCATGTCTCAGTCCATATGATATCTAGAATGGAGGAATATATGATCCCTTATCTAATGGACAAGTCATTGAAAAAGGTCAGAGTTCATCTACAATGTCAAAGTTCGATAGAAGCTTTTGAGAGCTACGAGTGCCAGTTGGTTCCTGAAGTCATACGCAATAATAGTTTTAGACTTATCCAAGTGGGAGACTGTTGGATTAATGTCTAAGTCCATAACTATAATTGGTAAGACTTGACCCGACCCGACATGGTCCATTTGGGTTGCATGGCATCGTGCACTTGGATAGACTATAATGAGAGAAATAAGACACTTATGGTTGTTAATATATTATAAGTTCTAGTATATTAATAATAAGAATAATAAGATTATTTAATTAGTATTGATCAAGAATTAATCTAGGATTAATTAAGTGATCAAAAGAAGACTAATTAAATATATGGGTTGATTGTGCAAATCATCCATACTTGTATAGTGGGCTAATGCTCCAAGGATTATCTAGTTGGGCCAAAACCCATATGATGCTCCATGGTGTATTTGAACCCATGGATCCAAGGAAATGGAAAGTCATGACAATTAGGGTTTGCCCTAATTGTAACACTATATAAAGATATTATTCTTGACAAAATCGGGACTAGTATTATTCTAGAGAGGGCTAGCCGATTTTCATGAAGTGTAGAATTCTCTCAAGTTATTCCAAGTGTATTTGGTGTTGTGTGAACCATTTGAGGTGTCACACTTGGGGCACTAGGCACTCAAGCTTCATGAAGACATTCTACATCAAAGAGGTATGTATTCTATCTTGTTATATTGTTAGTTTTGTATGGTAGATTAGGATAATACCTTGGATGTTCATATTTGCATGTATAATAGAGAAAACATAGATCCAAGGTATTTAGGGTTGCATGTACACTTAGGAGTGTTAGAATGCCCATAACCCAACATTATCAACCACAGATACAGTTTCATACACGCCATCACAAGGTAATGCTTTAAAATAAAGAACATTATTAAAGAAAGCATTAATCGAACCAACTTCATTATCAAATGAAAAGGTGAAACCTTTTTTATACAATGCATGAAAGGAAATAATATTTCTTTCCATTTCTGGCGATTAACAACATTTATTCAAATCTAAACTAAACCCACTACTTAGTGATAAAGTATAAACTCCAATCTTGATGACAGGTGAAGCTTTCCTGTTTCCCATGATCAAATTTATTCTTCCTTGCTCCACATTCTCACTTCTTCTTAGTCCCTGTAAATCAGAACAGATATGAATACCACAACCGGTATCAAGGATCCAAGAATTAGAATGGGGTGAGTTATTAGATAAGATAGTGTAAATACCTGCATGGTTGGGTTTAACTTTCCCATCCTTCACCTCTTGCTGGTACTTTGGGCAGTTCCGCTTCTAATGTGCCTTTTCATGGCAATAGAAGCATTCAGCCTCTTTTGGGTCAGAAGAAGGAGTGATGAAACCTTTCTTGGTTCCACTTGAAGAAGAGCAATAAAGGGTCCTAACCTTGGTACCCTTCGAAGAACTCTTTCTCTTCTTCCCTCGTCCTTTCCCGATTGCCAAGACAGGGGCGGAGTTGGTAGGAGTAGAAGTAGTAACAACCATCTTACCCTTAAGACCACTTTCCGCGGTCTTTAAGAGTCCTTGAAGTTTGCTGAGAGTGACCTCTTCCTTGTTCATGTGGTATGTCAAGCGGAATTGATCATAACATGAAGGTAAGGAGTACAAAATAATATCTATTGCTAGCTCCTCGGGAAAATTCACATTAAGTTTCAGCAAGCGGTCCACATATCTTTGCATTTTCTGCATGTGGCCCGTGATGGGTTCTCCATCCTTCATTCGGGTTGTTATCATGGAGGAGATGATTTCATACATCTCTTGTCGTGCACTTTGATGGTATCTTTCCATCAAATCTTGGTGCATTTCAAAAGGGTAGTAGTCCTTGTAGGACTTTGGAGATCGGCTGTCATAGTGGCCATCATGATACATGTCACCTTGGTGGCATCCCTTTCATGTCCCCTAAAGTCAGCGATCTCTTGAGGAGTAGCAACTGTCTCATCAATCTCCTTAAGCTCCTTATCGAGGATATATTCTTTGTCCTCGTAGCGGGTAATCATTCGGATGTTTCTGATCCATTCATCAAGTTGGATCCATCAAAAGTGACTTTCCCACACAAGTTCATAAGAGAAAAGGAGCCATTAGGATTAGAGCCAAAAGCAGCAGTGTTTGCAGACATCTGAAAAGAAGCAAAGTTTAGTTTAGAAATTAGGAATAGTCCTTAATAAAACACTCAAATGTAGTATTAAGGGTAGGACCCGATCACAATATATTATACTTAGAAGAGGTATGTCGTAATCTAAGTAATAACATATTTGAAAGGTAGGTGAATGACGATTCACCAATTTCCACCAAAGTCGAAATATTAAAATATTTAATTTGGTTCTTAGAAACTCCTAGATTCTTTTGAGATTCAATGAACTTTACAAAGGCATGTTTCAATCTCGAGTGTGCCCTCCAAGTTTTGTGACGGGGATGCCGAGGATCACAAAACGAGGTGTGAAGTAACCATGAAAATTACTTGGTACCCTTAATAAATTACCCCTCAATCGATGTGCCAGTTAACCACACACGCTCCATCGATACTATGATAAATATTAAGTCACCCTTTACCTACCTTGTTAAGTCCAAGATAGTGTGCCGGTTAACCACACACCCTCCACTAACGACTTAAACAAAGTGTAAACTGTAATTTCATGGATTAGCACCTTATTCACATTTTTCCTAAAGAAACTAAGATTGGGAATTTAATAAAACATGTAGTTACTTTATAATATTCATCATACTTTTAATGAGAATTTATAAGTCCATGTCTTACCCGTTCGGCTAACGACCCTCCACCAGTCAAGTAAGCGGTGGGTGAGAGTGGACACCCATTAAGTTTCCATTTTATAGGCAACAACCTTATACCCACCTTATAGACCGGCTTCGTGAATGAGGCGTACTAGCGGTAAGACGACTTTAATCTTATACATACATACATATATATATATATATATATATATATATATATATATATATATATATATATATATTATTAAATTATAATATTATAAGTATAAGGGTTGAATTTTAACTTTTAAAGTTCTAAGGGTTGGAACTAAAGTTTTAATCAAGACTTTACTTGTTCCAAAGGTACAAAGTGTAATTTCATGGAATTGCATCAAATTCACTTTTGCCTAAAGTAACTAAGATTGGGAATTTTGTAAAAAAAACATTTAGTTACTTTATAATTCATTATACTTTTAATGAAAAGGGTTTGCCCTATCCCATCTGTTTGGCTAACGACCCTCCAACAATCAAGGAAGCGGTGGGTGAGAGTAGACACCCATTAAACGACCATTTTATAGGTCATAACCTTATACCCCCTTATAGATCGACTTCGTGAATGAGGCCCACTAACGGTAAGACTAGCATTTATGTTATACATATATAATATTAGACTTTTAATGTTATATATAGTATAAGAAAATGTGGCTTAGGGTTATAGGCAAGTCTGATGATGTTGATTGAGAAGGACTGAAGATATGCTAGCTCAAACCAAGGGGGAGAATGTTAGGTCATAATTTAGTGGTTTGGGCTAGGCATCAACTTGTATAAGTCTGTTAGGGTTTAGTCCTGTGTTTTGGTGTTTGTGGCTGTTGGTTCATGGTTGTTTGGTGTTCACAGCCGTGAACTCGTATGCAGTTGGTCATGTTCATATAAATAGGGTTTGTCTTGTCATTGGTTAGTGACGTTGAGCTACAGTGTTTGTGTGTGTTTTTCAAGGTGTACCTGACGTTTAGGGTTCTAATAAACGTGTGCATTTTTTGATTAATTTCTTACTTCTTCTCCATTCTTGTGCTTGATTCATCCATAGATTGATCACTGGTTTGGTACTTTCCTTGGATTTGGGACTTTATAGGCAACTTTGTTGTGGTTTTCCCCATTCTCACAGCGTGAGAACGTTGTTTCTCACGTCCTGATTTATGTTTGAAGCTAAAAGTCTCGGTTTTAAGTCCTTATTTCGTGAAGCCATTGAATCTGACTCAGTTGGAAGTTAAAAGGGGACCCTTAAGCTCCATAAAAAGGTTTTATTTATGGCCATGATTGCATCATGCATGACCCAACCCATGTTGGATTAAGTGTCTAAGCTCATGACTATAATTGGTGTGTACTTCAGATATGCTTTGATACTAGTTCCTTTCGGTTTAAGATAAATGTCTATAATTGGGTATTTCTTGAAAGATAGTAAATATTAAGATGTATGTCTATAATTAGGTATTTCTTGACACCCAAAAAATAGCATTTTACTTTTAAGGTACAATGTTATAATTGTGTATATGTTGAAATCTGCCACCCAAAAATAGCATTTTACTTTTAAATTACAGTGTTTTGATAAGTAAAAATTAAAATAAATGTGAAATGGTTTGATGTCACCAAAAAATAGCATTTTATTACTAAACATCCTATTTTATTTATTTTATCATTACTTTAAGCATGTTAGTGATAGTTTTGCCCATATGTCTTACATGCTTATGTTGAGGGTGGTTATGGTTAATCTTCATAATTATTGTTACTACTTAATAAGTCATGTGATGTACATTTGTTGGCTTGTTCTTATTTTCTTCTAGTTGTTGGTGAGGTTTTTTTTAACCTGGTGGACCGGTTTGTCTTTGGTTCTTGTGTGACTCTATCATTGTCGTTTTTTTGCTTTTCTTCACAGATATTGCCTTTTAGTTCATCGATATGGTGTTGATCCTCCTAAGACTTTGTTTCTTTTTTGTGGTTTTTTTAATTGTAGTTTCCTGTTGTTTTGTTTAGTTTGGTTTCTTGTGTCTTGTGTTGGCTTTTGTTGTTTTCTCTTTTCCTTTGTATTCATATTTGTTTTTCCGGCTACCCCTTATCTTACCAAACTTCCGTAAGTTAATAATTACTTATCAAACTCGTTTATATAATTTTCCAATTGAAACTCAAACATTACCACGATAACCAATTATTCATTCAACCCAATTAAACAAAACGTCATTGGGGGAAAAAAGTCAATTATAAGTATTTGGTTTATCATGTAATCTAATCAATTTAATTTAACATCATTATATGTGGCCACCAATTTGTGCTAATGGTTAATCACCTTAAGTCTTAAATATTAAATTCTAAAATCTTAATTAAATTATTTTTATTTATTAATGCGATCCTTTTCAAAAATAAAACAAAACCTATAATTTATTTTGCTTTCACATTATCACATGTTTCAAAATATATTGTTATGTAATTATATTTGTTATGTTTTTGAACGATTTATTATTATTATTATTATTATTATTATTATTATTTGTTCTGTATAATACTTTTAAACATATATTCCTTTACCAATTTCCAAGGTTGCAAAAAACGTTCGACGTTAGTTACTCGGTGGACTGGGGTTAAGGGATTAATCGGTTAGGCGGAGATTCATCGGAGGATTAATCGGGTATCATTAATTGCTAATTTGTTGAATTTTGAGAAATTAAATATGACTAATATCATATCAAAGTTCATAAATACCACTAATATGATAACAAAATAGGTTAATATGTTTAATACAATACTAATTACGCGTCAAATAGTTTCCATTGAGATAAAACTTCTTCATAATGTTAAAATTTCATCGTTTTATAATGTTTCACTTATTATGTATGCAAGGATTAATCGCTAGGCGCCCTCTCATCGGTCGAGTGGCGCCTAGGGATTAATCGGAGATTAATCGGGACCTAATCGGGATTTTTACAACAGTGCCAATTTCAAATATCCAACCAATTTTAGATATCATAATGTAAATAATAGATCGGGTCAAACAAGAATGCTTGTTGACTTTGAGTCATTCGCACACTCCACTTTGTTTATTAATAGAAAGATTTTACCACTGCAGCCGACCTGACAGCCGACAGATCCACCACATACGGCGAAGGAACCCATGATCACGACGGAGAATACACTACTCTTCTCCTTCACCTTTTGACGCCATCCATTTCCATAGTCTCACCACCACTACCTATCCATTCAAGTCCACTCCGGCCCCTTGCGATGCAACCACTGCACCTTCACTAGCTCCACTACCTTGTTCCTCAAGGTTTTCATCTTCCGATCTAATATTGCCACTGGTTTCTCAACATAATTCTGGCGGTCATCCACATAGATATCCTCCAAGGGTACAACTACGAAATCATCCACCAAACACTTCTGTAGTTGAGAGACATGGAATGTGCTATGAATCTGGTTGAGCTCGGCTAGAAGGTCAAGACGATACGTAACTCGGCCCACCCGATCCAAAACCTTGAAGGGACCGATATATCTGGGGCCCAGCTTGCCTCACTTCCTGAACCGGATGACACCTTTCCAAGGTGACACCTTCAGGAGAACCATATCTCCTACCTGGAACTCCAAATCTGACCGGCGTTTGTCGATATAGCTCTCCTGCCGACTCTGAGCTGTCTGGAGCCTGCTCCGAACCTATTGAATCATCTTAGTAGTCTTGAGTACAACCTTGGTACTCCCCATGACTCGCTGACCGACCTCGCCCCAACAAATCGGGGTCCTATATTTCCTACCGTAGAGCATCTCGAAAGAAGGTTGATCAATGCTAGTGTGATAGTTGTTGTTATATGAAAATTCCACTAACGGAGGATATGTATCCCAACTCCCACCAAAATCTAAGACGCACGCACGCAACATATCCTCAAGAGTCTGAATCGTCCGCTTATTCTGCCCGTTGGTCTATGGATAAAAAGTCGTACTGAAATGGAGACGATTACCCATCTCGTCATGAAACCACTTCCAAAATCTGGAAGTAAAGTGAACATCCCGGTCAGAAATTACTGATACTGGCACCCCATGACGTGTCACCACTTTCCGAACATAAATCTCGACTACATTCTTTGCAGAAATACTCTCATGGATTGGAATGAAATGTGCGCTCTTGGACAATCGATCCACGATGACCTAAATATAATCCACTCCACACGCAGTCCTAGGAAGCTTCGTGATAAAATCCATCGTGATATCTTCCCATTTCCATATGAGAATCTCCAACGGCTACATCTTGATGTGAGGTCGTTGATGCTCGACCTTCACTTTCTTGCAAGTCAAGCACCGTTCCACAAACCATGCTATATCTTACTTCATGCAGGGTCACCAATAATCAGGGCGAAGATCCCTATACATCTTTATCGTCCCAGGATGAATGAAGAATCTCAACTTGTGAGCCTCCTCCATTAGAACATGGCACACCCCGCTCTAATACGGAACCTGAACCCTCCTATGTAAAGTCAACATAAGAACTTTCCTATGTGCGCATGCAAAACCCTAATGCTTGGATCTAGGCTTTGTAATCAAACATGCTTTGAATCCAAGACTTCTAATGACTATTTAGGTGTAATAACAATATTGAAACAGATCTAGAATCATACATTTGGCTTCCTTGTTGATCTTGTTGTCTTGGAGCTTCTAGAGTCACAATTGTCACTCCTCTAATGGCTTACAAACACCAAATAGCAAAGAGGATGATTTGAGAGAGAGGAGAGGGGAGGAATTCGGCTAGAGTATCTTTACTTTAGATGGGGTGTTAAATTCCCTTAGCCATAGGGTCTATTTATACTTGTAGACTCCTTAAGGGTTACAACTTAAACCCTAATTGGATAACTTAGACTTTAAGTTAATCCATATCCTTTCCTTGATAACCCCATGGACGATTTTGGCTTATCCTAGCCTTAGAAATTGTCCAATCCTTTATCAATAAGGATTTACAGTCTAAATTGTAACTATCAAACAATTGACAGTTTATACCCTCTTATTTAATTAATCTCTTTAAGTCACCAAATTAATTCCAATTAATTCTATGACTTATATTAATCAAATAACAATATATATTATTCTTTATATTATTCTCATAATATACTAATAATATTTACTCTCTCTTAATAAATCATCCTATCAAGTTGCTATGGTGAAGGCAACCCAAAAGGACCATGCACAATCGGGTCAAATACTTGCCTAATATAGTTGCAGCCCTAGACACTATTCCAACAGTCTCCCACTTGGATAAGTCTAGTAACTATATGCGCAGGTACACCCCAATTTGCAATCGTAGCTCTCAAAGACGTTGTCAAACTCTGATCTAATCAATTCTTGTCCTTTAGATAAGGGATCGTACAGTCCTCTGTTAGATATCATGCTGACAATACTATGGAATAGTTAGTCTAGCATTTGGTTTCTCGATCTCCGATTTATTTGACATAGAACTTAATCGAACACATCAATTTAGTTTTGACCGGGCCCGACACATAAGTCAAATCAAATCATCGAGCGGCCGAGATATCACTTTTTCCTTCAAAGGATAAAAGTTACAGGTAAACTTCGACTTATATGCATTTACTTATTCATTAACCAACTACACACAACAATGCGTTTTATAACATCGAGTTACCAATGCGTTTTCGCATTATCAATGTACAATCAATTAACCAATAACAAACCATATATCTAGGTTTTAATACTATATGATATTATCGCCTCGCGATCACCCAATTACTATCACATTCCATAAGGTGATTCCAGCAAGCGCGGGTTTGTTCCGATGCTCAAACCTAGTTCATAAGAACTCATGAACGTTGCAGCAATCTTTTGCTATGTCTAACACCATTTAGACACTCTACACACCTATTCATGACAATCTTCATTCATATCTACTTCCGACATATGAACGATTGTGGACTATTTGAACAATTCGATTATTCTTAATAAACTCAATTATTCTGGAAGTCAAAACATGCAAAGTTAAACAATAGTTAAACAATTAACATAAGACAATAACATTACTTATAAATAAAACTCCTTTATTTAATCATCAAATGTTAATTACATTTATCTATTACACGTTTCTAATACTATCTAATATATGCTAATATCATCCTTCAACCCAATACTCCTAGCATGTTGCAAATGCTTAACCCTACTCAGTCCCTTCGTAAGCAGATCTGCTGGGTTATCTTCCGATGATATTCTCTTCACTACGAGTTGTCCTTCTTCTACACGATGTCTAATGAAGTGATATTTTCTGTCGATATGTCGTGATCTACCATGATCTCTCGGTTCCTTGGTCAAGGCAACCGCTCCCTCATTATCACAGAAAATCTTCATGGGCTCCTTTATGGCAGGTACAACTCCAAGATCTCCAATGAAGTTCTCCAGCCATATTGCCTCCCTCGACGCTTCGCTCGTTGCGATGTACTCTGATTCGCACGTTGAATCAGCTACGGTTTCTTGCTTGGAACTCTTCCAAGTTACTGCTCCTCCATTAAGGGTAAAGACCCAGCCCGACTGCGAACGGTAGTTGTCCCTGTCGGTCTGAAAACTGGCATCACTATACCCTCGCACCTTCAAGTCATCACTCCCTCCAAGGACTAAGAACCATTCCTTCGTCCTCCGAAGGTACTTAAGTATATTCTTCACCGCAACCCAATGGGCTCTGCCAGGATTCCCTTGATATCTACTAACCATGTTCAAAGCAAAGGCTACATCAGGGCAAGTACAAGTCATAGCGTACATGATTGAGCCAACTGCGGAAGCGTATGGCACTCGGCTCATTTCAGCTATCTCAGCTTCGGTACTCGGACTTTGAGTCTTACTCAACTTAGCATTGCTTTGTATCGGTAATTCTCCCTTTTTCGAGTTTTCCATACTAAAATGTTTTAGTACCTTCTCTAAGTAAGTGTTCTGACTAAGTCCTATTAGTCTCTTACTTCTTTCTCTTACTATCCTTATTCCCAAAATGTAGGAAGCCTCTCCGAGGTCCTTCATAGCGAAGCACTTCCCGAGCCAGGACTTAACCTCCTGCAGAGTCGGGACGTCGTTTCCTATGAGTAATATGTCATCGACATATAGAACGAGGAAGCTTACTATACTCCCACTGGCTTTGACATATACACACGATTCATCTTCGCTTTGTACAAATCCAAACTCTTTGACTTTCTCATCGAAGCAAAGATTCCATCTGCGAGACGCTTTCTTTAGTCCATAAATGGACTTCTCAAGCTTACACACTCTATTTGGATGCTTCGGATCCACAAACCCCTCTGGCTGAGCCATGTAAACATCCTCAGCCAACTTCCCGTTAAGGAAAGCGGTCTTGACATCCATTTGCCAAATCTCATAATCATGAAATGCGGCAATAGCTAGCATCACTCTAATAGATTTTATCTTCGCAACTGGTGAGAAGGTCTCTTCATAGTCAACTCCGGGAGTTTGAGTAAAGCCCTTCGCAACTAGTCGCGCTTTAAACGTGTGTACTTTTCCATCCACGTCGGTCTTCTTCTTGAAGATCCATTTGCACCCAACGGTCTTACATCCGGGCACATTATCAACCAAATTCCAAACTTGGTTATCATACATGGATTGGATCTCGCTATCCATTGCCTCTTTCCACTTTGCAGACTCCGGGCCTGCCATGGCTTCCTTATAGATATTAGGTTCATCAAGATTTATTAGTGTACTATCACTAATATACGTGTCCCCTTCGGTAGTAATATGAAAACCATATAACTGGGGTTGAAACCTAACTTTTTCGGAACGTCTAAGAGGTAATGATATGTCAATCGGTTCAACCGGAGTTTCCTCCTCAGGTTGAGCGCCAGCGGTTGAGGTTCCTTCATCTATCGACTCTTGAATCTCTTCAAGATCGATTTGCATCCCACTGTCTCCTTGGCCTATGAGTTCTCGCTCTTGGAAAACTCCTCTCCTCGCAACAAAGACAACATTGTCCTTCGGTCTATAGAAGAGATATCCAAAGGATTTCTGCGGGTAGCCGATGAAAATACATCGCTCACTACGAGGTTCGAGCTTGTCGTGAGTATCTCGTCTTACGAAAGCCTCGTAACCCCAAACCTTGATATGTGCCAATGAAGGAGCTTTCCTCGTCCACATCTCGTGAGGTGTTTTGGCAACCTTCTTAGTAGGGACTCGGTTAAGGATATGGGCGGCAGTCTCTAAGGCATACCCCCAAAAAGAGATAGATAGCGAAGCACGAATCATCATAGAGCGAACCATGTCCAACAAGGTTCGATTATGCCTTTCTGCCACACCATTCAATTGTGGTGTCCCAGGTGGCGTCAATTTTGAAACTATTCCACACTCCTTGAGATAATCGTGGAATTCAAGACTTAGGTACTCTCCTTCTCGATCGGATCAAAGCATCTTGATCTTCCTGCCCAATTGATTCTCCACTTCATTCTTGAACTCTTTGAACTTTTCAAAAGTTTCTGACTTTTGCTTGATTAAGTAGATATACCCATATCTACTATAGTCATCGGTAAAAGTCATGTAGAAGCGGTTACCATCCTTCGTGGTAGATCTAAACGGTCCACACACATCGGTATGTATGAGGTCCAATAGACCCTCACCCCTTTCGCACATACCAGCGAAGGGTGACTTAGTCATCTTTCCAAGTAAACAAGACTCGCATGTGTCATCTTCCCTAAGGTCGAATGACTCCAACACTCCATCCTTTTGGAGTTGGGCTATGCGTTTCTTGTTGACATGTCCAAGACGACAATGCCATAAGGATGCCTTATCCATACTATTGGAAGAATCCAAGTACAAAACATCATTTCCTAAGTTATCAACAATCATAACAGTTTCATAAATTCCATTGCATGGTATAACTTCAAAGTAAAAGACACCATTTAGATAAGCTAAAATTGAACCATTCTCATTATTAAAAGAAAATCTAAAACCTTTTCTAAACAAACCATGAAAAGAAATGATGTTTCTAGCCATTTCTGGTGAATAGCAACAATTGTTCAAATCTAAAGATAAACTATTCCTAAGCACTAAAGAATACACTCCAATCTTGGTCACAGGCGACGATCTTCTGTTCCCCATGATTAGATTTATTCTTCCATGCTCCACGTCTCTACTTCTTCTTAGTCCCTGCACATTAGAACAAATGTGATAACCACAACTGGTATCAAGAACCCAAGAAGTATTGTGGGAATCATTAGATTTAATTGTATATATACCTGCGAAAGATGGCTTGATCTTTCCTTCCTTGATGGCTTGCAAGTACTCCGGGCAGCTTTTCTTCCAATGTCCTATCTTGTGGCAGTGGTGGCACTCTGCCTCCTTCGGATTAGAGCAGGGCTTAGCGGGATCAACTTTGGTCCCACTAGAAGAGGCATCATCTCGGGCTTTCACCTTGCGATGGTTCTTTGAAGAAGCCTTCCTCTTCTTTCCTTTTCCTTGTCCAATTGCCAAGATAGGAGCAGCGGGCGGATTGGGAGTTGGTGCAACAGACTTGTCCTTGAAGTTGCTCTCAGCGACCCTCAAGAGACCTTGGAGTTTTCTTAGGGTGACCTCCTCTTTGTTCATGTGATAGGTCATCCTAAATTGATTGTAGCTCGGAGGCAAAGAGTGAAGCACCATGTCGATCGCCAAGTCTTCCCCAAAGTCAACATTTAACTTGCGAAGGCGGTCGACATACCTTTGCATCTTTTGCAAGTGCACGGTAAGAGATTCTCCATGACCCATCTTAGCAGAAATCATGTTCGTGAAAATCTCATAACGCTCTTGTCTCATGTTGTGATGGTATCGCTCCAATAAGTCTTGATGCATTTCGTACGGATACATGTCCTCGTAGGACTTTTGGAATTCGGAGTTCATAGTCGCGATCATGATGCAATGCACTTTCATCGCATCACTCTTGTGAGTTTCGAAAGCGGTGATTTCGGCGGGAGTAGCGATTTCGGGGTTGATTTTCTCGAGCTTCTCATCGAGGACATACTCCTTATCCTCATAGTGAGCAATCGTGCGAATGTATCTTATCCATTCGCTAAAGTTCGTTCCATCAAAGGTGAACTTTTGACAAAGGCTCATCAAAGTGAAAGAACTCGCAGCAACATTGTTAGCGTTCGACATCTACAAATAGAAAGGACAAAGATAGATTAGAATATGAATCCCTAATATTCACCCAATAAGAAATTAGGGCTAGGATCCAACAACAATATTTACACATTAGAAAAGGGATGTCGTAATCTAACATGCAAACATTTTGAAGGTAGGTGAATGACGATTCACTAATTCTCCACCATGAAAAACATAACTTTAAGTCCTAAATGTATTGAGAATTCCTAGGTTCGGATGAGATTCATTGAAACTTTTCAATAACATGTTTAAATCTCGATATGCCCCTCTCGTTTGTGATTGGGATACCGAGGATCACAAAGCGGGTGTGAATTACCATGCAAATTAACATGGTGCCTTCATTGTAACGATCACCTATTCAATGTTCCGGTAAACCACACACGCTCCATCGAACTATGATAAACAATGAATCACCCTTTGCCACCTTCGCTTAGAACCAATTAGTGTGCCGGTAAACCACACACGCTCCACTAACTTCTTAGCAAGGTGCAAAGTGTAATTTCATGGGATTGCATCAATTCACTTTTCCTAAAGTAACTAAGATTGGGAAATTTTAATAAAACATTTAGTTACTTTGTATTTCTTATTATACTTTTAATGAGAGGATGAGGTTGCCCTATCCTACCCGTTCGGCTAACGACCCTCCACCAATCAAGCGAGCGGTGGGTGTGAGTGTACACCCATTAAGCGCCATTTTATAGGCCGCAACCTTATACCTACCTTATAGACCGATTTCGTGAATGAGGCCTACTAACGGTAAGACTAGCATTTAAGTTATACATATATATATATATATATATATATATATATATATATATATATATATATATATATTAATCTTGTAATATTATACTAGTATAGGGTATTTTAAACTTGTAAAATTCTAGGGTTTGAAATTTAAATTGTCTAAATCAAACTTTTAATCACAAAACATAAATTTCAAAACTTGAGGACAAGTTTTAAACATTTAAAACATAAAGGATCAAATAACAAATAATCTAATCACATAATTATCCATATTTGATTAATAATTATCATATAAGGAAATCAAATATTTTATTAATTGATAATTATCTTCAATTAGATCAAAAATATAGTCATATATATCACAAACTCAGATTAGGGTTGATCTAATATGATTAAGGTAAGTTTCCATAAGATAAATATGAAAAAATTCCGTTTTTGGCTAATCCTGACGCTCGGACTCGCCGAGTACACAAAGGGACTCGCCGAGTCAGGCCTACTCGCCGAGTCTACTTTGGAACTCGCCGAGTCCATGACTCAGAAACATGAAAATCGAATTTTTCAGTTTAGTTTCATACAATCAAGCAACAATTCAATGAAAACCAAGCTAGGCTCTGATACCACTGATGGGTTTTAGACATAAGAACTTTCCTATGTGCGCATGCAAAACCCTAATGCTTGGATCTAGGCTTTCTAATCAAACATGCTTTGAATCCAAGACTTCTAATAACTATTTAGGTGTAATAACAATATTGAAACATATCTAGAATCATACCTTTGGATTCCTTGTTGATCTTGTTGTCTTGGAGCTTCTAGAGTCACAATTGTCACTCCTCTAATGGCTTACAAACACCAAATAGCAAAGAGGATGATTTGAGAGAGAGGAGAGGGGAGGAATTCAGCCAGAGTATCTTTACTTTAGATGGGGTGTTAAATTCCCTCAGCCATAGGGTCTATTTATACTTGTAGACTCCTTAAGGGTTACAACTTAAACCCTAATTGGATAACTTAGACTTTAAGTTAATCCATATCCTTTCCTTGATAACCCCATGGACAATTTTGGCTTATCCTAGCCTTAGAAATCGTCCAATCCTTTATCAATAAGGATTTACAGTCTAAAGTGTAACTATCAAACAATTGACAGTTTATACCCTTTTATTTAATTAATCTCTTTAAGTTACCAAATTAATTCCAATTAATTCTATGACTTATATTAATCAAATAACAATATATATTATTCTTTATATTATTCTCATAATATACTAATAATATTTACTCTCTCTTAATAAATCATCCTATCAAGTTGCTATGGTGAAGGCAACCCAAAAGGACCATGCACAATCGGGTCAAATACTTGCCTAATATAGTTGCAGCCTTAGACACTATTCCAACACCCTATACATCTTTATCGTCCCAGGATGAATGAAGAATCTCAACTTGTGAGCCTCCTCCATTAGAACTTGGCGCACCCCGCTCTAATACGGAACCCGAACCCTCCTATGTAAAGTCAACAGTCCGCGACTATCATAATCGAAGGGAGCCATTTGTCCCACAATCTTCTCACACTTCTAATGCTCTTCCTTCATAGCCTAAACATGTGCCTCACGGATCTGCTCCAACAACGGAGTAACCATGGTCATCCTCAAGCATAGATCTCGGATCGGAGTCGTGACCGCCTTGCGGCTAAGAGCATTGGTCACCACATTGGCCTATAGAAAAATTACAAATTATTAATATTTGGACTATAGAAAAATTATCTTACAAAATATCAAAGATTTAAATTACCTCACCAATGTTTCCACTTGAATATAATCCACTAATTTTCATTTAAATTACCTCACCAATGTTTCCACTTGAATATAATACACTAATTTACTTGAATCACTGCTATCTTGAGTAAATACGTTGTCACCATCATTTTCTTCCTTATTTAATGATTCTTAAATTTTTCAATTTGTGTTTACCCGTCAATAGAAGAATATGTGTTTGATCACAAAAGATGATTCTTTTTTAAAAGCTAACACCTAATAAAACAAATTTTGAGAAAATTATGCAAAAATATCAAACACATATCCTAACAAAAGATTATGATAAACACAACATTATAGTTTTCTATGAGAAAATATATATTGGCTAAACCAAAAATTAAAAATACAAAACATTTCAATGTATGAAATCAAGGCTAACATTACCCAAAAATAACATCACTGACGCATAATTCACAATCGTCTTCTTGACTGTGTTGTTCGTGCTCTCCGGCTCAAAGGCACCTTCGACTTGGTCACCCATTTATACAACATTCGTTGTCTTCCAAAAACATCTCTCTACTCAATCTTTAATTTGTTATTATTTCATTATCGTTGTTTGTCTTCGTAAGTGATCTTTTGTGTTCTTAGGCGATTCATTTCAAAAACATCTCTCCGCTCAATTGATTTCTCACTCGCCATCCGATTTACTCTTTTTTTTTTAGGTTTGTAACACCTTCAACTTTTGTTCTATGTACATTTATAACCCCTTTTTTACTTTCATTATTATAATAACCTAATTTTGTAATTTGTCATATACCAATTTTCATTTGCTTCATTGATTGTGATTGTTTTATTTTAGAGTAAATTACACAAATGTTCCCTATCGTTTATTTAGGGCAACTTACGCGTTTGGTCCCTAATATATTTTTTTAACTCAGAAGGTTCATACTATTTGTTTTTGTTATGCACTTGATCCCTATCTTACCTAAAAAGATTATTTTTCCCTTGATTTTTTAATTTAATTAAATAAACACACCTAACCATACTCTCTTCATCTTACCTTACCCATCCCACCATTTTTTCCTATTTAAATAATAGTTTTTTTATGTAAGACATGGACCAAACGCATAACAAAAACAAACAGTAGGGGCTAAACGCGTATTAAAAACAAACAGTAGAGACCTTCCGAATTAAAAATAATAAGTTAGAAAATAAATACGCAAATTACCCTAAACCATAGGGACCATTTGTGTAATTTACTCTTTATTTTATGATCAATTTTATATTTTATATTTCATGACATCATTTTTTTTCATTAATTCACACATAAATAATATCTCATGTATCTTGAAAAATGAAAAATTACATGATTTTTTAAAAACAATAAATTAATAATTATGATTTTAACTATCAAAATTTGTTTAATTCTTTAACTGAGGTTCATGTTAATGGTCTAATATTGTAATAGACCCCGTCAAACAAGAATGCTTGCTTGTTGACTTTGAGTCATTCGCACACGCCACTTTGTTTATTAATAGAAAGATATTACCACCGCCAGCCGACCTCACAGCCGACAGCTCCACCACTCACGACGGAGGAACCTATGATCACGACGGAGAATACACTACTCTTCTCCTTTACCTTTTGACGTCTTCCATTCCCATAGTCTCACCACCACTACCTATCCATTCAATCCCCCTTCCCTCACACAATGACACCAGACGCCGGCGCTACCAACACCTACAGCACCACCGCCGAAATCCGCCACGCAATCCGTCCATGGTTCGACGACTTCCTCACCTCCTTCACCCTCCCTCTCTCCTTCCCCGAACTTTCCCTCCGGTTCCAGAAAAACCTCTACACCTTCCGCGGCAACTACGCCATCATCTCCCTACTCGTCTTCATCTTAACCCTAATTCTCCGCCCAATCGCCGCAATCGTGTTCCTGTTCATCATCGTCGGTTGGATCTTCCTCTTCTTCGCCAGAGACGAACCGTTAATCGTTTTCGATTTCGAATTCGGCGATCGTTTGGTTCTGATTTCTTTGATCGTGATTACGATCGTGGCGGTTGCTGTTGCCGGAGTTTGGTGGAACATATTTCTCTCGATTGTGATCGCGGGTCTTCTGGTGAGCTTACACGCGATATTGAGGACTCCTGATGATACTGAATCGCCATATGGAGCTTTGCTTTCGGGTGTCGATGAAGATGGAGATTCACGAGGAGCTTACATGCAGGTTTGATTGAATTGTTGAAGAACAAATTGGATTTTACTAACAATACTTTGATCATTGTTCGTACGATTTTTATATACATTTAGATTGATTGATGATTATGTCATGTTGTTTCAATGGCTTACATATGATCTCATATTTGTTGTTTGTGGATTGTGAATTTTGATCCAATTTGTGTTCTTGTTGCCAATTTACTGCATTCGCATGACATTGAAAGTCAAAAACAAAATCAAAATCGGTTTAGGTATTCAATCGAGTTCAGGGTATTTTTATCTGTAGATAAATGCAATGTTTAAAATAGAATCAAAATTAGATAATTGGTTGCTAGTTGCTACAAATTAATTCGACTTAACAAATGTCTTAGGGAATTTCATATATGTATGTAATTGTTGCAGCAATTGCTTGCTTGTGTACTCTTAACATTTCAACGTTAATAAATAACAAAATCAATTAGCAAATGCAGTTTTCAGGATTTAGGATTTAGGAGGTTTTAGCTTTTAGTACTATTGATTTTTTTTAGCGTAAAAGCTTTTAGTTTTAGTTAAAACAAAAAATTTCAAATCCAAAAGTTATTTATTTCAAATAACCTTTAACAAAAATAAAATTTATAACTTGACTTAATTACTTTTTTATTTAAACCAAATGTGTGTTATAGATAAATAATTTTACGTAATTTATATCTTTTGAAATTTTCTTGATATTTTTGTGGAATACTCATATATATATATATATATATATATATATATATATATATATATATATATATATATATATATATATATATAACTAGTTGTGAGGCTAATTATTATATGGGTTAATTTTAGAAATATATATAAAGGTTTAAATATTTGAGAACTTTGGATTTATAAGAAAATAAGAAAAATAATGTATTATTAAAATTGAAATATTTTTTTATCTTTTAAATTTAAAAAAACAATTTAAATAAATAAACAAAAGAAACTAATGCATTTTAATTTAAGAATTTTAAAATTAAAAGATAAGTCCATTAATGAAATTGATATCAATTTATTACTATATTTATTGTAATTATTAAATTAAAATATTATGTGGTAATTTAATAAAATAGGAAAATCCATAAAATGAGATGTGAAAAAAAATCAAAATAACCACAAAAAATAACATTTAGCAAATTGAATGAAAGTGTGAGTTGTGATAAAAATATCTTTATTTATTAAAATAGATATAATCATATATATAAAAAGAGATTTTCTATTACCTAAAAGTATATATAAGAAGCATTAATTATGAGAAATATTATCATAATTAAAAGTGAAATAAATTAATTATGATGAATATTTTCTATAATTAATAAATTTTACATTTATTTATGATAATATTCTTCAAAATTAATAATTTAATTAATGTTTCTTATATGTGTGCTGATAATATTCTTCAAAATTAATAATTTAATTAATGTTTCTTATATGTGTGCTTATATGTGCTCTTAAGCACATGTTAGAAAAATGCAACTTGTAGCTAGTTTAGCCGATCATGCTTCTGTCTTCCAATCATGCTTCTATCTTTTTTACGTCCCTAAGAAAAACTGAAATAGTATTTTCTTTTTTATTTAAGAAAGACAAAAAAAAAAATCATTCCCATGTAATAGGGCCTTAACTCCCTTAAATAATGAAATGACAAAAAGAACACAGATTACTTTTAAAATCACGATCAAAAGCAACAACAATAGGCCCCGTAAATCACAATAGAATAGAGTAGAGGAGATAGAAATCAAAGTCACTTTCCCTTGAATGTAAAAAAAGACAAACAAAGGAAAAATAAGACTAACTTTAAGGTAAACCTATAAATGACGATCAATCAAATCAATTTCTTGTTGGTTTTCAGTTTTAGAAAAAATTTCATGTAGACAATGGGCATAGTTAACTGATTTAGGCCCAAGTCCACCCCCAATTTCTATTTTCAGTCCTTTTTTTTTCTTCTTCTATTCTAGTGCTTTTCGACAGAAAAAGAAAAAGTCCAATCTTGTCAAAGCGTCTACATGATATTTTATAAACTAGTAAAACACAACAATTCAATTACCATTGTTTATTATCATACTAGTTATTTGTTAGTTACATTATTACATATATATCCAATCATTAGTAAAATAAACGAATACAAAATTATAAAGTTTGCATGGTCCATGTTGACATCATGAGATTACGGTTGTCATGACTTAGTGATTTACTAACTATAAAACTTATACAATAGTTTTGGAATTTATGTTTATTAGTGATATGTGGTTGTAGAGAACAATGAAACACAGAACATGAAATATAAGAAATATAAGGTTGGAGGGAATAATGTCATACACTTTCATTTTGTCACACTACCACGTAGGCGTCACATGTATTTTTACCACAATAGTGTGGTTTGTCGTCACACCCAATAAGTGGTGTCATACTTAGGTTTATTTATTTATTTATTTTTAATGGATAAAATCTTTATTTTTTAAAGATAATATTTCATTAATTAAAAATAAAAATATCATACATTGCATATCTTTAACAAAAATAAACTTAAAATTTTAGAAAAGCAAATTAGAAACATAAAACCTACAACTTAAAAATAATAATAAAAAAAACCACACCAAACGATTAAAAACTTGGAAAAGAGAACTAGAAATTAGCCACAGTTAGCATAACGTTTTTTTATTTCCTCCTTCATCACCAAAATAACTTGAAGCTCGTCCCCGGTCATATTCGACATGTCCGCCCCTAGTATTCTCATGTCGTTGTCCATTTGTTTCCGAAGCTCTTTCAGAAGCAATTTTGCAAAATCTTATCCATTCTATCTTTTATACTCTTCAAGTCGGGTCCCCATTTCTTTCAATTCATTTGAATTCAACGCTTTGCCTTTATCTTTCTTTTTGCTTTGTCTCTTCCCATTGGTCAGGAAGGTGGTGAAACTGGAACGGGTTCATCTTCGTTCAGATCAAATTGAACACGAGCATCTGATGTAGTATGGTCGGACTCAGATGTTCTGTTGTGTTTTGAACCACTGTCAATATGCTCGTCTGATGTTTTGTTGTTTTTTCATTTCTTGTTATCTTTTAAAATTTTCAAATTTCAAGAAACTTGAAAGCCTTCACGTTTTCTTTTTAATACACTTTCAGAGCTTTCTGCAAAATCATATCATCGCTTTCTCCACTTTTCCATTGACGTTTCATGTAAATCATTAAACAACATGATTTCCTTGTTCACCTTCCCCCATTTCGAGTACACTTGATGTTTTGAACACATTTTCTTTTTGATACACTTTCAGAGCTTTCTGCAAAATCACATCATCGCTTTCTCCACTTTTCCATTGACGTTTCATGTTGGTATATAAATCATTAAACAACATGATTTCCTTATTCACCTTCCCCCATTTCGAGTACACTTGATGTTTTGATCGATAGTCTCCACGGTTCATTCTTTTATGGAATCTATGTAAAATCCGAATCCAAAAACGGTCATGCTTTTGGTCTTTTCCAATCGTCGCATCTAAGGGCTCCCAACCTTTAGCTTGCGCCTTCTCTTTCTTTTAGTTGATGCTCCAGTGGGCTGAGTTTCTTCAACGAATTCCGGTTCGGAATCAGAAACGAACGTTTGTGGTTATGCTTGTGTTTGTTGAACAAACTTAGGCTAATACAAAAAATCAAATGGATTAAAATCTGAGTCGGGTTGTACTGTTTGTGTTTATGGTAGTGATTGTGTTGGTCGTTGTGGAAAATACGGAAGCATACCGTCATAGTTGTAATACGGAGGCGAAAAAATCGCTTGATCATATGAAGATATTGGGATTGTGGTGTTTCTAGCGGATGTTTTTTTTTGTTGGTAGACCTTTTGGACTTAGACATTTAAATTTTTTTTGAAGAAAAGATGATAAAATAATAAGAAATTTGAATAAAGATTTTGTAAAAAAAAGATAACTTTGTGTGTGTGTATATATATATTAATTTATCAACAAAAGGACCATCAAACGGTCAAAAAGCACACACACCAATCAAATCAAGCGGCTATTTCTCGTCACTGTGTGGTCTAAACCGCTCTTGACCGCAAAATTGTGGTTTGGAACCGCGGCCACTAACTGTGGTTTGGAACCGCAGCCACTCCTCAAATTGATATCGGATGAAGATGTAATAGTTGAAGAAAAATTCGCACAAAGTCAACCACCATCTCCACCCAACGATTTTAGTTGATTGAATCTGGTTTTCCATTAACAATAAAGAGTTTAACCATTGTATGACATTAACCCTGTTCAAAACTTAAAATTCAGATTTATATTTTCCAAATTAAAAGGACCAAAAACATCTAATTACTTCATGGTCCAAATTGATACCAATCCAAACTTCAACCAAACCTATAAACAATCTAACACCAAATCCAAAATCCAAAACAATACATTTCAAATCAAACAAACCTTCCTACCAAATTACATCCACATCCACATCATCCTTAATCTTTATTTTACCAAATTATTCCTAAACCGGACCCAAATAATCCCCTTCCAACCCAACAACCGCTTGAATCTCCTTCATCGCCTCCATATACTTCACCCCAATCACCACACACCTCAACCCCACATCCTTCTCAATCCTCGACCCCGTTTTCATATTCAAAAAACACGGACTCTCCCCAATCTGATACTCATAATCACTCATCTTTTGATTCGATAAATAAAGATTCTCAATGGGCCCACACCTCATGAAAACACCATGTTTCAAGATCTTGTGAACAACCCCTTCCACAATCTCTCCTTTGAACACCTTGAAAGAGAGGCACGTGAAGGTCACCGGAAAAAGCACGTCGCCGGAATGTTCCCGGACTTTGCCTTCTCCGATCTTGTCAAGGGTGGTTACCGCTAGGAGGTAGCCCAGGTCTTTGGTGGCTCGTTTGGTGGAGAAGTCATCGAGTAGGCGGATGAGAATGGCTTTTTGTAACATTATCCCTTTGATGTCTAGGCTTTCAGCTGGGATTACCACGTTCCAGTTTAGTTGTACTTTGAGAAACATTTTTTTGAAATCTTTTAACCTGTATTTTCAGATTGATAAGTTAAATTACATTTTTGGTCCCTGAGGATAGTATTTTTTTTCAGTTTTGGTCACGAAAAGTTTTTGCTTACAAATTTTGGTCATTATTTGAGGCTTTTTAACGTTTTTGGGTCGTTGCTGTAGTCAGGGACCAAAAGTAGTCGTTTGATGTGGAATAGGGACCAAAACTGAAAAAATAGGTATACTCAGGGACTAATGATAGTCATTTTATTTAAAACAAAAACCAAAAATATCATAAGAATATCAAATAAGGGGCAAAATTGCATGAGAAAACTAGGGTTAAATGGATGAAATAGCAATGTAATTTGATTAATCTACCCCTGTAATTTCAGATTGAGAAAAGTAAATTATATTTTTGGTCCCTGGGTATAGCTGATTTTATTAGATTTGGTCACAGAAAGTTTTTCTTGCAATTTTGGTCCTAATTTGAGATTTTTGAACATTTTGGTATGTGTTTCAAGACAAAAAAAAAAAAAAAAAAAAAAAAAAAAAAAAAAAAAAAAGACTGTTTTTGGGACAAATTTTGCTAAAATAGCTATACTCTGGGACCAAAAATAGTCATTTGATGTGGAATAGGGACCAAAATTGGAAAAAACAAGTATACTCAGGGACCAAAGATAGTCATTTTATTTAAAACAAAGACCAAAGATATTATAAGAATATCAAATAAGGACCAAAATTGCATGGAAAAACCTTTTGGGACCAAAATTGCAAAAATAGTCATTTTATGTGGAATAAGGGCCAAAATTGCAAAATACATGAATACTCAGGGACCAAAGAGGCAAAGACAGTAATTTTGTTTAGAGCAAATACCAAAAACATCATAAGAACCTCAAAAAAGGACCAAAATTGCATGAGAAAACTTTTGGGAACAAATTTTGAAAAAATCAGCTATCCTGAGAGATCAAAATCTGTAATTTGCACTAATTTTTATTATACTTTGAAGAATCTACTCCATTATAGAAGTGCAATTTGTTTTGTATTTGGATAATTGTGTAGATTTTTTAAAGTATAATGTCCAAATAAGAAATAAACCGAAAGCACAATGCTATAATTGGGTAGACTTTTCAACATACAATGTGTTG
This sequence comes from Lactuca saligna, assembly GCF_052625555.1. Lineage (NCBI taxonomy): Eukaryota > Viridiplantae > Streptophyta > Magnoliopsida > Asterales > Asteraceae > Lactuca > Lactuca saligna. The sequence goes on along the minus strand of NC_136419.1, from coordinate 195,495,225 downwards.
ATAAGAAAACAAATCAAAAGCATTTGTTTCATTTAACCCTTTATTATAGCATCCTAGTTTCATTTCTTTCTACTATAGTTTTTCTCTTATGAGGACATTAGGTTTTGAAAGTAAGCTGCAATATTAAACAAATAAATGAAAATGGATTTGCTATTTCTTGCATTTAACCCTAAATAAAAGGAAACCCTTTAATGAGAAAAACAATGGAGGTCAATCAATGGAGATGAGAAAAGTCAAAAGGGGTTGATGAGAGACAGAGAGCATAACTGGAAGTAAACATGCTTCGATAATCAGTATCAAAAGCAAAATAATGGATTTTTCAAAATGAGAATCTATTTCAAAAGATTATGAAAACAAAGAGGAATAAACCAAATTCACGAATAAACCCTAAATCAAATAACTATGAACCTAACGAGATTAGAACACCCACACATTACTTCTTCGAACTCAAAACCCCTAATTATCCGCCTATAAAACAGAATCAGGATCGGAGTAATGATGTTCCAGAAACAAATTCAATTGGGATTAATATACATGAAACATGAAACGTACATGCATTTATTCTACATCAAACACAAGGAAACATATAATGATTCAATCTAGATGAAAAAATCAGGAGAAATTACAATCAAAACTTGCCCTAATTTTACAACTCTAGTATGCTCGAGAATGTTGTACCAAATTTGGAAATCAAACGATCAAGATGAAAGAATGATACTTACTTTGAAGGGTTTCGTGAATGCTATGTAGACTGTAGCAGTAGCTCCCCTTTATCGGCTCCTTCGCGTGGGTTTTTTTGGGGTTCACGAAGCTAGAAAGTGGAGTTTGGTAGAGGGTTTATGGTTATTGCAGAGTCACGAGCATGAGTGGGTTTTCGATTTTATAAGAGTGAAATCAGCAAACGGATTCAGTTCAAATTGGTATTTCATGACTACGCAATAATACAATATTCCCTTGCTACTTCAAAAAGAAAAGGATTATATTTGAATGTATTTTTTTTTTTTTTTGTTATAGTGTTGTATTGTTTTATTACTTCAAATTGTTTTTTATAAAAGTATTTTTAAACATTAAATCAAAATTATTATATTATTGTAATTATTATGGTTTCACCTTTACTTTGTAATTTTATCAATAAAACAATACAAGTTTGATCATTTTATATATGTTAACCATTTGGACATGCTAATAAGAGGTTAAATTTGTTACAATAAAAGTTTTGTTAAAATTTAGTGGGTTTAATGGAATAATTAGTGAGAAAAAATTACTAAGGCCATTAAATTTGATGAAACTTTTTTTTAGAGAAAATCACAAATATATCCTAATATTCTAATGACTTAGTAAAAAAAAAAAAATAATGTATATTTAAAAAATAACCACCCAAATTGTAGGCCATTAGCCTAACTTGCTATTTGTCATTTTTGGCTGAGATTTGGACCTATTTTCCCTTCATAGACCGGAAATTTCTGAAATTTTAGAAATAATCATTTTTCACACTTTTAGCTTTAAGCAATGATCTCTACTTTCTCTAAGACTACCCCCATTACGGGTTCCTAGTGAGCCGCTCGTCACAAAAAAAATATTAAAAGAATAAGAATTGCACAATCCTTGGTGAGCTAGTTTATGGCCACGTCTTCGCTCACTTGAGGGAAATCAATTAATTTTATACCAAAAAAAAAAAAAAAAAAAAAAAAAAAAAAAAAAATCTACTTTTTGTTAATAAGTAAATTTTATCTTTAATAAAAAAACTAAAATAAAATATACCAAAAAATTTGATTTATTTTTTCTCTACAAAATATGACCAATATTGATATAATTTTATAAATATAAAATTTTAATATAAAATAGGTTGGGTTGGATTGCTAATGGATGTAAAATATTAGATTGTATTGGATTGTGTAGGTCGAAGCATGGTTATCAAAATCGCGATACTGATCGTAGGGTCTTACGATTCTACCATCCTATGTATAAAAAACGACTTTGATCGTAAATGGATCGTATTTTGAGTAGGATCGTAGGATCGAAATCCCACCTTCCCTTATTTTATTTTATTATTTTTTTTTTTTTTTTTGCAAATGAAAATTATTTTTACCATTTTATGGCTTTTACCATTTACCAATTTACCGTCTATCATTTTGTATTGTGATTTATGATTAATATTTTGAAGTTTTTTATAACTTTTGAATGAAAAATTAAATGTTTGAAATATTTTTCATTTTAAAAATTACAAATTACAAATTAAAGTTATATTTTATTTTGTGGGATCTTACAAACCCAAAAGCGATCCCGATCCCAATCTTACAAACCCAAAAACGATCCTATGTAGGATCCTGATCTTGACAACCTTGAGTAGAAGCAAGATAAATTATTTTTTTATAGAAAAATTGGATTGAATTGGATTGCTAATGGAGATAATCTAATAGATTAGGAACATTATTGTTCTGAAAACTTTATAATTGATCTATTTATTTCATGTTTTAATCATGTTTTATTGGGTTTTATATATTTAGGATAAGTATATATATGAAATTTGGTAAAAAAAATAATACATAAATGACAACAAAGTTTAGAGAATTTTTTTGCTTGCTAGGAGAAAATCTCATCCCATAGAGGCCAACTCGCAAGTCACATTTTTTAGAAGATAATGAACAAGTCATTGATGCATAAGTCATGCATTAGTGAGTTAGAACTTTTTTTGACATATTTGATTTATATGTTTATTAATTTATTACACATGATATTTACTATTAGTGATTTGTACAAAAAAAAAATTATCAAATTGTGATACTTAATATATTATTCTTAGTTTATAATTAAGATACTTAATATTAGTGACTTGAAATTTCGTTATATTTTCCATATTATTGTCAATTATTATTAATAGTTCTAACACACATGTTTAATATTAATGACTTGTAGATTTGTTTTTTTTTTTTTTTTGTTATATTCTTGTCATATTTAATATATATTTACTAGTTCATAACCCATGTTTTGAGTATTAGATAAATTATTTGTCTCACATTATAGATAAGCCTTAAGTCCCAACTATTTTTTTTAGACTTAGGAACCAAGTTTTATTTTCATAGCTCAAAATGTCGGTAATGCACCCCTTCAACGGATTGCAGAAAAGGAAATTGATGTCATGTGTTCTTGGATCACCGTTAAGGATGATATCATCGTCATTTGTCTCTAACATTTGATTGTAGGATACTTTTGGTCCACCTGAAAAATATGTTTCACTATGAATTAGATAGTAGAGCCTATAAGACAAAAAAGAAGTGAATACTAAGTATAATAATTTAGCAAAAGAGTTGCAATTTCAACAAAATTTATCACAATACCTCCAATGAATTCACGGATGAAGATAAAGATGATATTTTGGACGCGGTTATGGAGCAATACATAATGCAAAGTGATAAGGTTGACTTTGCACACGAAGGCGCTTGAATATTTTGAAAGATGTCTTGCATTTTAAATTTGTAGATTTTTTGTTAGTGTTTAATTTAAGTTTCACTGATATCTTCTTAATGTCTGAGATATTTTATTTTAGTGTTTTATTCATGTATCTTTATTAAATTATTCTTGAACAGAAATGTAACTTGAAAAATATAATTCATACTATTTTAGTAGAAAAAATATGTGGGAAAAATTATCAAAAAACATTGATAGATTTTTATCTAAATTTTGTGGAAAATTAAATTGTCTCATATTTTTTATTCCTTCAAATCTTTCTATCAATTAAAATTATGACAAGTATCATTCAATTTAATTTTATTTGATATACTCTTAATGAGATAATTAAAAAATTATAAAATAATGATAATTGTTATATTTAGATAAGAATATTTATAAACATAAAAAATAGCAGACAATTTAATTTTTTAAATTGTATATACTAGGTTACAACCCGTGGAAACCACAGGTAAAAAAAGAAAATAATATTGATAATTAAAAATATAATGAAAATCAAATATTTATAAAATTTTGTTAATTATAAGGTGTTTGGGATATCATTTGACAATGACTTTCAGGATTTTTGGCTTTTTCAAAAAACTAAAAGTTAAAAAAAGATGTTTGGCATTTTAAAAAATTCTTTTTAGATTAACTTTTTGGCAAGAACAAAAAATGGTTGTTTCAAAAGTCTTGAATTAGTGACTTTTTGTGACATTTGAGTTTTTAGCTTTTAGTTCTTTAAAATATAAACAAAACACTTTTTAAAATCAATATAATTTCTCTAGATTCATGGTGGGGTTAGAACCGGTGATGTAGTAGACAAATGTTTGTTATTTCTATTATACAAATAAAAATTATTTAATTTATGTTCTTATTAGGCTTAGAAGAGTCCATGTTAAAGTTGACATTTTAAAAAATAATTTTGTTGTATTTGTTTTTGAAAAATATGGTACATAAAGAGCTAATTCATAAAAGTACTATTTTTCTAATTAATTATCTTAATATTTTCATATACTAAAAAAATACAATTTTTAAATAGTTATTTTTTCATCCTGAAACTTTAGTCATAATATGACCAGATGTTAAAAAAACCCTATAAAACTTTCATTTCACCTTGGGACGACAGAGGGAGAAGACTCGGGTAACAATGGAAAACAACAATGAAATTTTAAAAAAACATAATCATCAATTATAGATTCGCAAACATTTATTTTTATACAAAACTATATGTTTTGACGGAAGTGTATAACCCTTAATTTAAATTATTATGTAAAACTATTAGAAGATATGAATTACTTTTTTATATATAGATTAATGATTAAATTGTTTTACTTTGTAGAATGAAGTATAAAACTTTATAGCAAAAATAAAAAAGACAGTAAATCATGAAAATCACAATGTTTTGTACAATATAGTACAATAAATATAAAATTGAATATGAAAGTCAAAATCCAAATTTATAATATAAGTTTAAACACATTAATAGTGTTGAAGAAATACACAATACATCACATGTTTAATAGATAAAACATGTTTCGATTAAACCTCAAATTTTGTCCATTTTTATCCTTCCTAATTACACATTCTTTTCCCAAATCTCCAACCACCTGAGAACTACACACTACTCACGTTCACATGAGAACAAAGACATGTCAGTCAATATTATAATGAACAAGTCCATCATCCACAAGAAAAACAAAACAAAAATGAAAAACAAATTTTTTTTGAACTCATTAACACTAAATTCTCATTACTAAACTTGACAGAAGTCACAGAACGAAAAATCCAAATCGATACATAATGTATTTATTGAGTTTCCATCGCTACTCCTCTACCTCCACTCAATAGTAACTGCATGATAGTATACACAACCAAACTTTAAATTAAAATTGTGTGGTTATGACAAAAAGTGAGAAAAATAAAAGTGTTGGTCACTAATTATAAATGGAATAATATATTATAAAAGAGATATGACCCAATTCTGAGTCAAATTTGTGGGAAGACCTAGATATGGTTACACATTCACCCCCTTTGTCAGTCTAAGAGATGACTTCACCAAACAACAATTTAACAAACATCTTTTTCATCTTCTCTTCTTCAAAGCAGTCTCAACTGCAAAGAGTAAAATGCAAACTCACAGAAGTCAAATAATCAACAGCATGTAAGAGCCCATCCGTTAGTAAGTTTTTTAATAAACATAAAAAACCACTCATATACTTTATCCTAGGAAACAAAAAGAGATCATCAGATTCTTATATTATAAATCAAATACCACTTTATAACTTCCAACCATCACTCTTTTTCAGGCATTTTGGCATGATCCGTTAAAGAAAGACTTCTGTGAAAATTCAATTGCTCTTATACACTTTCTCACTCCAATCATCCCTGTATTCTTGATCACCAAAATAGTTGTTAGACAAGTTGGAACCCTACAAATCGATTGAACCAATTCCGAGTCTGATAAGCTCCCATCTCAATCATTATTATCATTTAGACCTTGAAAATGCATATATACAATTACATAGTTTCTAAACAGTAAAAGTCAGAAATAAAAATCGAAATCGAGTCGAAGATCCAGATTCATACCTCATATCAGCCCCAACTTCAAATAAAACCCTCAAACCACCATTAAGTGGATCTTAAAGAAGATGAACCCAAACCTCCACAAAGATGAAAAGGTTTTGTTGGTGGATGGGAGTTATGTCGCCAGTAACGGAAGATGAAATTGATGGAAACCATGAATAACATCCAAAACCCTAAAATCTTGTCGAGAGAAAAGTATGGAGAGACCTTTTTGGAATGAAGCGGCTAAGTTCCAAAAACCCAAAATCAAAACAGATGGTTAAACCATCTAACGATGAGCGGCGATTTCTGGACAAAAGTAGATATGAATCGAATGTTTATTTTAATTTGAATAAGTATCTAGTTTCCAAAATCAAGAATGTAAAATTGGAGCAAACATAGGCGTGATTTAAGGAATAAACGGATGAGTAGATAATGTAAAACCGTTTTTAAAACTGAAGTGTAAATCAGGTATTTTACTTTGAAATTTTGATGGATGGAGAAGACGCCACTAAGAATAAAAAATAAAAGAATAATAGGGGATATATATATATATCCCAGTAGAAATGTTAAATCATACTCACACGCTAGGATGGAAGTAAAAATGTTCAAATAATAGTCAATCTGATAAAAAAATAATAATAATAATAATAATAATTATTGTTACATGCTGCTGGGCTGGATGTGGGCCGAAATGGGCCGAACTCATACCTATTTTCCTATTTTGTGAAATTTCACGTGATAGAGGTGATTCTAAATCCAAATCGTTGGTTATTTTTAGAAACCTTGATTATTATTATTTTTTTGGCTTTTTTTTTTTGTCTATTCATTAAACTTTTTAGCTAAATTTATAAAAATTTTAATTTTTGATTGCAATCACATGCTATAACATGTTGAAGTGATCAATAAAGAGTTTTTATTGTATGAATTAAATAATAATTAAACCATAAAAAATATCAAAATATATTTGCGCATATATATATATATATATATATATATATATATATATATATATATATATATATATATATATATATATATATATATATATATATATATATATATATATATAGGGTTAGGTTAATATGAGACGATCTAATTTTATGAGACTATGAGATAAAATCCTAACCATTTATTTATTAGATAAAACAAAAATATTTTTCAAATGTAAAATAATAGAAAATTTTCGATTTTTTTCCAATATTATTTTTGGAATATATATTTTCCAAAAAAAATGAAAAAAATAAATCCAAAAAAAAAACATTTTTTACATATTTTAGTAGAATATATAAAATATTCTACATATCTGGCAAATCTAGTACAACATTCTAAACATTCTAGAAATCATATTAATATATGTACATCGTAATATTCTATTAGAATATTTCATGTATTTTTCAAAAACAACGGTATTTTTATTAGTTAAATAAAGTTCCGAAAATAATAATTAAAAAAAAATTAGATTTTTTCCTTTTATTTTACATTTAAAAATTATTTTTAGATTTGGTCTCACGGTCTCACAAAATTAGCATTGTCTCAAATGAACCTGAACCTATATATATATATATATATATATATATATATATATATATATATATATATATATATATATATATATATATATATATATATATATATATATATATATATATATATATATATTGAACATTTCTTTAAGCATTATGTTTGTTTATTTCAAGAACCTATTGGCGTGTCTATGAAAATTAATTATAAAATTTATCGAAAATATTAATTATTTCCTTTAGATAAGATAATGTTTGTTAAAATTATATATATATATATATATATATATATATATATATATATATATATATATATATATATATATATATATATATATAAGGGATAGGGAATATAAATTATAGCCCCACCTAAGCTTAGGTACTAAACCTCTAAAATATATCGTTTTATCATGCTAAATATACCCGGTTTGGTTCCACTTGGTAAATATATCAACCTCCATAACATTTCTTTCTTAAATTATCGTTTTACCATCTCTGTTTTCTTTCTTCAATTATCGTTTCCCAAGGGAACATTACTAAACCCTAAACCCTAAATTTAAACCCCAAACCTTAAACCTAAACCCTAAACCTAAAATCTAAACCCTAAACCCTAAACTCTAAACCCTAAACCCTAAACCTAAACCCTAAACTATAGCACCTGGTTCCTGGTACGTAAATCTTATTTGAGTATTTTCCATTTTTGCCTTGGACTCGGCGAGTCATAGGTCCGACTCGCCGAGTAGAGACGGGACCCGGGACACGTTATAAGTTGGTGACTCAGCGAGTCCATATCCTGGACTCGGCGAGTCACCGCTGTTGGATGAAACCCTAAGTTTCAGGGGTTTGCACCCTATTTAATCACTCTTTCCGCCCCAAGCCATCCCCCATTCACCCTCAGAGCCCTACACCTCGTTCTAAGCCTCGTTTTTGTGATTTGAAGCCATTGGTGTATCCTATTGAAGCTTGGAGTGAGTAGGATAGGAGATCAAGAAGAAGAAGAGGAGGTCAAGCATCCTTGAGCCATCTCAGAGTGTTCACTAAGGTATGGCTCGTTTTCCCCCATGTTTTCATGCTTATGGCCCCATTAAAGTCCTTCTTGACCCATTTTCCAAGCGTGTGTACGTGGAGGGTTCGTTCTAGGCTGATTAGCCTCTAGATCTAGGTGGAATTGAGCTCCAGGACCTTGGATCCACTGCTTTTATGGACCCATGTTGCTTGTACACCCTAGATCTACTCTTTTGGTGCATTTTGAACCCTAAAACTCTCATTGAGGAATATTTACACGTAAAGTTGGAAACTTTACGTGTTATTCATGCTCTAGGAACCCAGATCTGTGAATAGCATGGACTGGAATCGAGCAACATCACGTATATAGTGAGTGCATGGTAACGACTCAGCGAGTCGTTTATCTGACTCGACGAGTCTGCTCGCGAGTCTCCGAGTTTGTCCCCTTTTCATTGTGTCGAGTAGATTAGCGGGTCACGGGGTGTGACTTAGTGAGTTGGAAGCCGAACTCATCCATAAAGGGACTCGGCGAGTTCAAGGCAATCTCCTTAGATCAAGATCAGACTCGGCGAGTTGTTCATACAACTCGGCGAGTCTCAACATAAGTGTTCATCGGATGAAGATGAAGGACTTGAACCTCAGTTTAGAAGGAGAACTCGTCGAGTCAACGTCTAACTCGACGAGTAGGGATGGGATCCAGGGCAGTCGATTGAATAGGGACTCGGCGAGTTGGCGAGCCAACTCAGCGAGTCGGGTCAACTGAAAGTTGACTCTGACCTTGTCTTATGACATGATCAGGGGTAAAATGGTCATTATACCTAAAGGACAGTTAACAGGATTGATTGAGTATGTTGTGGGAATTACAGCCAGAGGATTTCCGGAGCAGCAGACAGTCGATTCCCACACAGACCAGCAGCTATTTCGAGGTGAGTTTCCTTTCCAGTAGGAACGGGTCTAAGGCACCAAGGCCGACCCGTGTAGACGAGATGTTAGTACTAGAGTGTGGGCCGAGCCTGTATCTCTGGGTTTAGTAGAGTGTGATATATGTGACGATATGATAGAGTTGTCTGTACTTTTTGTCTGTGTGATACTTGTATGATATGAGTTGGCGGTTGAGTGTGGGCTAGGCCCGTATCTCCCAGATAGCGAAATGTGGGCAGGGCCCGTATCTTCATAAGTGTGGGCGAGGCCCATATCTACATAAGTGTGGGTGAGGCCCGTATCTCTCGGCTAGAGAAGTGTAGGCAGTGCCCGTATCTTCCCGAGTGTGGGAGAGGCCCGTAACTCCTAGTTGAATGTTGTTTGTTATATGCTTGCATGGTATGAGGTACTATGGGGGAACTCACTAAGCTTTGTGCTTACAGTTTACAGTTTTGGTTTCAGGTACCTCCTCAGCTAAAGGGAAAGAGCCGGCGCGGTAACAACATATCACACATACGCTTTTGTTTTTCCGCACTATGGATTTTCTGGGATGTACTCTAAATTCTTATTATGATGTCACCGGTTTTCAGACATGGATTATTATCATGAATGTTTTGTAATGATGTTTTACGTTTTAACCTAAATTAAAAATGAAATTTTTAACCGGTAATTTTGGGGTGTTACAAGTTGGTATCAGAGCCCTGGTTTGAGGGATTCAGACTCACCTTCGGGGGTGTTTGAACTCAAATCGAGGGAGTAAAAGATTTTCCAAAAATAAATGTTTTCTAAGAGCTAAGAAAAATGTTTGAGAAAGAACGAAGTGTGTGATGTGCGCGACCGGCCGAGCTTAAGTAAGTATTCCCCAAAGTACCCATACAAGTTTATGTTATATTTATTAGCTTTTGTAGAACAACATGCTAGAATAGGACTAAGGATCTGGGAGTGATGCCTTATGTGCCTGCTATATGTGTTCCAGTTGTATGAGAATTGCATGCTAGTATTAAGTAGACAGCGAATAGGATAGCCTGATTAGGTTATGCCTGGTAGTATGAGCTTAGCATTGTATGCTAGTACAGTTTCTATAAGCAGATAGGGTCAATTGAGATTGTTACCCTTGTCTGAATGATGCTTGCTACGTGCTTTGTGAGACTCTGAATAATGGGAGTTAGCCATTAGGTGAATACGTCCCGTCACATGTGATCAGGGTTGAATAATCTTAGAGTACCGGATTTTCCCCCACTACGTAGCTCTTGTTTGAGTTCAACCGTTGTAGGGACGAGTTGGGTACTCGAAGGATTATCTGATCCTCATCACATGTGATGGTATTCGGGTGGTGGCTAATTGGCATTACAAAGAGGCCCGCAGCAGCTGAGGACTGGATAAAGGAGAGTCGGAGATTTACTTAGGGCAAGCCTAGGATGAGTATAGCAGTGATCGGCAGTAGTGGAAGGAATCTGGTGGAGTCGAGGCAGTCCTTGAAGAAGGTACGGATATATGTGGAAGGTAGTATGGGCCCGTACTACTGAAAGCAGATGATCCATACCCGAACCAAGGAAGGCCAAGATAAGACCAGGGAACTTGTAAATGGTTGTGATCCCTCAAGAAGTATCAGTATCGCTAATGATTGTTATTTATGTATTGCAGAATGGTGGTACTACGATCGAGGCCGATAGATGGTGGTTCGGGAGAGGGGTCAGGTTCGGGATCAGGTTCCGAGCCGGTAGATGAGGGACTACGCGAGTTCATCGCGTCAGAGATCACCAGGGGTATCCTTGAGTTTCCCGAAACACACGGATCATATAATCACATAATACCATGTACTCATATACACATATAAGTTTGCCATGGACTCCTTCCATGGTCTTCATTGGAATGTCATGGGATACCCCCATGGTCTTATATCCCTGAGCCATGGGCTCCTCCTATGGTCTTGCCAAATGCCATGGACTCCCCCACGGTCTACATATAAGTCCACATATTAATCCAATAGAAACCAATTACATATTCCAATACAAATCATCTCATGACCATTAATGGGCCGGCCTTGGTGCCATCGACCCATGAGTTTGGTGAAAAGACTCACCTCAGTCTGTTGAACATGATAGTTGCACGTATACTATCCCAAATCTCTAACTGTATAAATATACCAATTAACCTAATTTGATTTGTGACACAGTTCAACTAAGGGCCCAACATCATAATCTTTGGCCCACTATGCAAGCCCAAAAGTCTATCCTATCATAATGGGCTCAAGATTAAGTCCAAATTATAATGGGCCACATGGCCCAATAAAACCCAATCAACACACCAAAAACCTAAAGCAATTCCCAAGGCCCAACACCATCCTAACAGTCCAGGCGCAAGGCTAAGAGAGGTCCAAATGGTCTGCAAAGTCCATCGAGGCCCAACTATCACAGCTGAACGTACACCCAACATTTAACAAAAGTACGTTAAGCATATTGAGTTCATTGGATGTACGCACGGCATACAGGTTGGTATGCCTATCGTACAAACAGAATAAGCACATTCTCCATTAAGTGCTTAATGTGTGAAGTCCTTACGTTCCAAACTCAGGTTTAGGTCATTAGAAGAGTCCTAAGGCATTAAGTTGGCAACTTTATGCCTTTGTGTAACAATGTAAATTTTCAAAACAATTTTTCATTTCTTTAAAACATAATTTCATTCAAGACAAACCATAAAATCCAATGTAACATAGTCATAATACAAAACATGTCAAATCCCAAGATCAACTATATCCAAATCCGCCTGTGTGTGTACGAGTCATGATGGCGCCTTCCCACGGTCCTCGCTAGTACCTGAAACACATAACACAACAAATGTAAGCATAAATGCTTAGTGAGTTGCCCAATATACCACTTACACACATACTCCCTTCCAGGCCATGACCTTCCGGTCCATGTGTCTCAGGGGACTTCTGTCCCAACCCGGTAAACTTTCCGGTCCTACCCGTGTTGACCTTCCGATCCATAACTCCATGACCTTCCGGTCTACATCATAATGCCTTCCGCTCGTATCATAATGCCTTCCGACCCATATCAAGCATAGAATACATAACGCATACAAAACTTGCAACTAATAGCATACAATGCATATATCTTATAGCACCCAGACCTTCCAGTCACACATAGGTACCCTTCCAGATACAGTATAGTGAGAAGACTCACCTCGTGTAGCTTAGTAACTCGTAAATCTCAGAAATCTCGGACTCCGTGGGATAAGATCTAGCCTCCGCCTAATCATATGAAATAACACTCAACATCAACACATTTCCCTAGGCTAGACCATTTCCTCTAATCACTCTTAGGAAGGTAAAAGACAATTTTACCCCTTACTTGGCTTAATTACACTAAAGTTGACCAAACCCTAAAAGTCAACAAAAGTCAACCCTCCGGGTTACGCAGCGCGTACCAAACGTGTACGTTGGGCGTACCCGGAGCCTTCACAGAATCGGGGTACGCATCCCCTTATGCCGCGCTTACTGGGATTATGCCCAGCGTAATGCCCAGTTTCCTTATCCATCTCATTCAGGTCTTAATCGGTTAAGAGTTGCATCCAAACTTCAGATCTGACTCCTCTAATATGACTTAATCCATAAAGTTGAAATCTTTAAGCCTTTGCATGGCTGTAAAGGTCACTTTGTGCTCAAAACACCTTTCCTCTTTCCATAATGAGACTATAACTCATGCATGACACAAGATCCAGGTCCAAGACTGGATTTTTATGAATCCTCAACACAATATACAGTAGAAAAGGTCAGATCTAAGCTCATGGAGAATCTTTGCACACAAAGTCTCCAACTTTGAACCAAAAACCCTAGAAATGGTCCAAAAATCAAAACTTATGAAGAACAAGGAAAGCTTTGAGCTTTTTACCTTAGAAGGGATCTCTAACTACTGTAGAACTTGGATCTACACTTGTTCTTAAACTTCTAGCTCCAACAATGGCTCCTTCTTCTCCTTCTTCACCTTGAAAAGATAACTTCAAGCTCAAAACACACACACAAGCTAAAGCACGGATCTCAGCTCTCTAAGGACTCACTCAAGGGGATATGGTGGCTAGGGAAAAGGACTACATGTTCCTTTTATAGTGCAAAATCCAGAAATTAGGGTTTGCATATGGGCTCACTACGCTCAGCGTAACCCCTGGCTACGCCCAGTGTACTCGAGCGAGTTCACATTCAATTTAAGCGTGTGAGTACGTGCGACGTACACCCCAGTACGCCCAGCGTACTCACCAATCCACCTTTCAACTTTAAGTGACTAATTTGCCAACTCTCCAAAATAGAAGGGTCAAAAAGCTTACCTGGATTTCGGGCTGTTACACTTTGCATGCCCCATAAGCTCCCAACAACCCTTTCCAACCCATTAAGACCTTTCCAAGGGTCTTATTTCAAGCATCGAGGAAAGATAACCAACAAGTCTGCATTGTTATGACATGAATGAGCTAAAGGGCCTTAGATCTACCTTCCCTGATCCATGGAGTTGCTCAAACTCGCAATAAAAGATTCATGAACTCAAAAGGGGACTACATAGAAAACCCTAGCTCTATAAATGACAATGATAACCAAGGAAAAAGCTTTATACCTCTACAAGCTTCCTAAGCTACTCTAAATGCAAGATCTAAAAGCCTTTCCCTCGCTCAAGCTTGCTTCCACTTCTTCCCTTTAGTTAACACGCCAAGAATATGATATTTGAGGCACTCACAAGCTCAACAAAGACACACTATTGATTTTAGGGTTTTAGGGACATATGAAAGTGATGGAGGCTAGCTAGGGTGATATCCAAATGACTTAAGGGTGCTTAAATATGTCACAAGTCCGAAAGTTAGGGTTTCGACATCAGCCACAAACGCCCTATGTACCTTTATGTACGCCTTGCGTACACGATGCTCCTTCACGATCCTTCCTCCATAATATGCTAAGCATACAATTAAGTATGCACAACGTACAAAAGGGTCCATTTTAAAAAATAAATTGATTTAAAGGAAGGAAAGGTGATAACCTGGATTGGAGTGTTACACTTATTCCGTTGAGCAAAGAGTTGTTGTGTCATGGGAGCAGTTTTCTGAGATGTTCTGCTCCCGATATGTTCTGGTGGTGGAGTGTGAGAGGTTAGCATAGGAGTATCTGGATTTGAGACAGGCTTCTGAGATAGTAACATAAATCACCAAGATGTTCACGGAGAGAGCTATGTTCTGCCTTTATTTTGCTGCATCTGAGCAGGCTCAGATGACCTGTTACTTGAGCATGCTTAAGACGGAGATCAGGCAATTTGTTTCTACACAGCGTTATGGTTCATTGGTTACCCAAGTGAAAATGTGGTCTTTGTAGCACGAAGAGGAGTCTTTCTAAAAAGAGAGCTCGTATTCAAAGAGGACAGTGGGAGTACCATTGAACTTGAAGAAATTCAAGAGTTAGCCAATGAAGGAACCTTAAATGACACTAGCACTCAACCAGAGGAAACAGTTCCTGTTGAACCAGTTGATAACTCATTACCTCTTTGAATATCCACTAGGGTTAGTGTGCCACCTGAGTTATATGGCTTCCATATTACTTCAGACGGTGACACATTTATCAGTGGTAGGACACCGGTAAATCTGGATGAACCAGCTAACTACAGGGAAGTAACGGTAGGCCCAGAAGCTTCCAAGTGGAAAGAGGCAATGGAAAACGAGATAAAGTCCATGTATGACAACTAGGTTTGGAATTTGGTTGATAATGCGTCGGATCGAAAGACAGGTGGGTGAAAATGGATCTTCAAAAAGAAGACCGACATGGATGGAAATATACATACATTCAAGGCTCAACTGGTTGCAAAAGGTTTCACTCAAACCCCGGGGGTTGACTATGATGAGGCCTTCTCACCAGTATCCAAGATTAAATCTATTAGGATATTGCTCGCCATAGTTGCCTTTCATAACTATGTATGACAACTGCCAATTTTGGATCCAACAAAAGTCAAGTAAAAGCCAACAAGTCAACGGACCAGGACCCCAAAACCTAGTGATTTCGGTTACTACTTAGACCGAAATCATCATGTGATCTCATTTAGTACATGAACGAAATCACTTGGTGATCTCGGTTAGTGCTAGACTGAAATCGCATGTGATTTTGGTGGTACTAAGGGGGTTCTCGGTGGGAAGAAGAAAAAATCAGGGTTGACTTTGTGACTTGATGTTTCATCCTTTTCCAATATAGAATATTACCCAACATGTATCAAGGTATTTTTCCAACAAATAACAAAGCAAATATCACATCACCTCTCAAGAATCAAGTCCAAACTTCCAAGGGTTAATTCTCCGAGCTGATTCCTAGAATTTTGATAAGTAATTCTTGATTATCTAGTGTTTTTCACACTTTCATGTTAGTTTCATCTCATTTACATGATGGGTTTTGGTCATAAGACATCCTATGTGCTCATATAAACCCTAATGCTCGGATCTAGGTTTCTCTATTGTACATGCAAGTTATCCAAGACTATAAACCCTAATTCTAGCATGCAAGTAATCATATTAACATGTAATTAGGTTTAAGATCATACCTTGATTGTTATGTAGCAATAACAATCACAATTCCTCCTTGTATTGACTTTGGAAGGCTTAGAGTCACAAGTGTCACTCCTCTAATGGTTCACAAACACCATAAGCAAGAGGATGAAGAGGAGAGAGGTTGGAGGCTGCCAAAAACGTGTAGAAACCCTAACAAGAAGCTTAGCCACGTTTTTGAGCCTTAATGGGTCTTTATATAATTGGGCTATTAGGGTTATCTAACAAGGAAACCCTAATTTGGATGCTTAAGCCCTAAGCAACCCATAGACTCCTTTTAATCAAGCCCTTGGACGATTTCCTTATGGGCTTCCCCATAGAATTCGTCCAACCCTTGATACAAGGCAATCCATGGCCCAAATTGCAATTATCTTATAATTACAATTCCAGTCCCTTAAGTTTAATTAATCTCTTTTAGTCACAAAACTAATTACCAATTAATTATTGACTAATATTAATTAAACAATATGATTTCTCCTTTAATATATTATTCTCATAATATATTAATAAATCATATTTAATCCTCTCTCTCCATAATTCATCCTATCAAGTTGCTTTGGTGAAGGCAACCCAAAAGGACCATGCACCATCGGGTCAAGTACATACCAAAATAGTTATGGACTTAGACACTAATCCAACAGTCTCCCACTTGGATAAGTCTAATAACTATTATGCGTATGACTTCAGATCCTGATCTGCAATCGTAGCTTTCCAAAGCCGCTGTCAACTCTGATCCTATCAGATACGCGTGTCCTTAGATAAGGGATCATATATTCCTCCATTCTAGATATCGTCTGAGATATGATTTTTAATCATTCTCTTTGTACTATATCTCTATTTCTGATTTATGACGACAGACTAATGGAACAAATCAAATTAGCCCTAGCCCGGCCGATCATTTACGTATGTCATCACTAAACCATCGAGGGGCCCAAAAGATATTGCTTTTATTCTACTTTGAATAAAAGGAACGGATAAACTTTGATACAATGCTTGCTTGCACTCACTAACCAAATCACACACAACAATATGTTTTATAACACCAAGTTACTAGTGCGTTTACATATTATCAATGTGCAACTGATTAGCAAGATACAACTCACACATCTCGGTTTCAAGAATATAAGATGTTATCGTCTCACTAATTACTCGTGATACAATTCATGGAGTGATCCAAGTGAGCGTGGGTTTAATCCAATGATCAAATCATATTCATAAGCACTCATGAACGTTGCAGCAAACATTTGCTTATGTCTAATACTTTTCTAGACAATCCACACACCAATTCATGACAGTCTTCATTCATATCTACTTCCAACATATGAACGACTGTGGCCCGTTTGAATAATTTGATTATTCTTAATAAACTCAATTATTCTGGAAGTCAAAACATGCAAAGTGAAACACAAGAATAATACTAATCCCATATGGCCTCAACCCTTTAAGCATAAATAAAACACCTTTTATTTATCATTATATCGATTACTCATTATTTGTTGTTTCGGGTAATCAACTTCTTACTTGAATTATTACACTTGTCCCATGCTCCTAGCATGCACACAATGCTTACCTATGGTTCTTACTTTGTGAAATAGATCACATTGAACACGTTTCCAATCATTCTCATTTCACAACTCCAAATCCTTTTTCATAAGTGAAAGAATATCAAATTCTTGCTACTTATAGAATATGCTAGATTCTAACATTCTATGCAATGATTCTTTCGTAATATCATTGCACCAAAGTCACAAAGACTATTGCTAATGATGTTACAAAATCTTCTATCGGAGATTGTTACAAGACAATTCCTTAGATATGATGTCTCTCACTCAAAGTACATTCCTTTGAACATCTTTTTGCATAAAAGTTTCTAATCTAGTCATAGATTTTGAATATTTACTTCCCAATATAGATATATTTCCATACTTTCCATATGACAACTCATTTCTTAATAGAATCTTTTCTATTCATCATAATGTCAATATGGTCCATTAATACCATGCTTCCAACTACTTACAAGCAACCAATCCTCGTCGAACTTTGAATTGTCCTTTGATAGTTGTCTAATTATTTTAGTCAAAACCAATTCTAGTCCCTTTTCCCTCTAAATGCGCTAGACATTTGGAAAATTTTAGAATGGTCAAACATTAAAGCATTTGCAATCGATCCTATACCCGAAGCGTATGGGACACGACACATAATGTTTTATTTGCTATGTTCTCAAAATTCGAATTGTGAAGAGGAATGTCGTAATCATAATCGAAATTTTAAGAACACACTATGTACCTTTGACTAAATTTATCAACATTTCTCAACCTAATCATTTAGATTTGAAATGAAGCATAATATTCTCTCCCTTAATTATAGCAAAACAACTTTACAACCCTTACGACTTTGCAAGGTATAACTCTTGTTTTCTATAATTAATATTGCCAACATGCAAAACTTTCGATAATAATCATACAATCATAACTTTTATGCTCCCACTATCATGATGATTACTAGAAAAACATAACACTTATGTTCCCACTAGCTTCGACATGTATTCAAAACATCTTAACTTCCAGAAAAATAATACCTATTGAATTTCTTAAGTCCATGTTTCTAATACTTAGTGCTTTGATAATCTTTTATCAAGGCTTCTTGAACTTATACACCTTTGCCTTAGATAGTTTATATGTGAGTCTAAACATTTAAGACTAATTGCCAAACCTCACAATTCAAATCATGGAAAGGGATACCGTAACCATAATTGAATTTGAGAATGCAATTTTACAATCACTATCTTCTTAAAATCTTTCTTAGTGAAAGCATTTCCTCACAATCATTTTCATGAAGGAGGAAATCTTATGACACTTAGATTTAAACGGTGTATGTGTTCCTATCCATGTGAATTTGTTAAAACCAAAGTTTAAAACAAATTCAAACTCATATGGACCGAACTTTCTTAATCTTGATTTCTTGCCTTATGGTAGCACAGCTGCCCACCACATCTTCCGAGTAGTTAAGCATCTCACCCTTTCCTATCAATGTACCTTTCATTGATTAAGGTGCTTTGCTTTTTATGCGTTCAAAATGAGAGCTCATGGGACTCACATGCATGATTAACTCAATTGGAACGGCACATAATCAAAATAATGTCAACACGATAGGATGTAAACCTCAACTCGTGTGCTAATGATGATTGATAAGGTTTATTTGATTTGTTCTTGAAACTTTTCAAGACCATTAAGACTCCCACTGACTCCTTGATATATAAGATTCTTTTTGTCAATAACCATTTCTTGACAAACAAATATTCAAGAGTTAGTGTAGCTTTTATCAAAACAGTTCATAAATTGGTACTAATTGGTCTTTGTCTTATCCAAGACATTACAACTTTCCACATTTGATGAATGTTATAAACCTTTAATACTTTTCACTCATTGTCACAATCTTAACTTTAAGACTTGTTATTGGAACGAAGTATCATAGACTTCTTGATTTAACCATTTCTTCAATCCTTGATTCCTCTTCTTAAACATACAATTGTACTAAGACTCACTTAGAGGATCAATTGAGATATTGTTCTTAATCATTAAGACCCATCATAAACCACAAAAGCTACTCTCCCTTCTTCTTAGAATGGAGAAACTTTTATTTTTCTGTCTACTTGATTCTTCTTATTCGTTCTACTATTGATCTAAACCCTTTAATCAATTCATAATTACACTTAATCTTGTAAATATAATCATATTTACTAAACCTTTAGTAAATCATGACGAATATCTTTGTTACTCTTCTGGTGAACTTGATCAATACACAACTTTGTGTACTCGATCTCCTAGTCCTTCACTTGACACTTTGTCAACGAATTTGTCTAATTTCCAAATATGAAATTTCTCATTCATCATGCAACCAAGTTGCGTGATTCCAAATTTCAGTCCAATTGAAACTTTGGGCGATGAGAAACTCTCCCTATTTGGTAAATTCTCGACATTTCCATAAATAACATAACTAAGAATCATATCCATTCGTTGTAGAAATATGCAAACATCAATTTTCATAACAATTTCATTGCAAGGAAGTAAACAAATAAATAAATAAGTCAAACAAAATTTATTTTATTATAAAAGCAGCGGAAAAACATTTGTCCTTACAATGCAAAATCTATTGAAAACTATGTAAAAGGAAATTTTCTAACAACTCTATCAAAACTATCTAAGCTCAAAATCCAATCTTCAAGTCCATGCGATCGAGATCCATCTCTTGTGATTAGATTCATCTTGCTCTCTTATCAAGCTTCCTTTCTTTTCATCGATCCTGCAAAACATTCAAATGCAATCTTATCACATCATGTATTAAGAATCAATGAATAGGAACTTAACGGAGTTAGATAGTGGATTTTACCTGAAGCGTAGTCATACTTTTGACTCTCCCATCTCTTAGATCTCTTAGGTAAATAGGGCAACTTCGTCTCCAATGCCCCTTCTCTTGGCAATAAAAGCAAATTGACTCTTTTGGAAAAACACATGGAACTACTTTAGACATCGCCTTTCTCTTATGATCAAACTTTTCGATCATTGCATGTCTTTCATTGCCATTGTCTATATCCATAGAGGTCTTGAAGGCAGATTCACCAATCAACTTTGCTTTTCTATTGTGCCAAACCATTGCTGATTCAGCAACAATAAGCATATAGGTGAGATCCATAAGGGTCACGTCGTGGTTCATCATATAGTACTCTTTGACGAACTCACTATACGAGTTAGGAAGTGACTGAAGAACCCAATCAACAGCCATCTCTTCACCGACAACGGATCCCATCATTCTTAACCTATCAATGTGTGACTTCATCCCTAAGACGTGTGCACACACCGACTTTCCTTCTTTATGTTTACTTGCCAAAAGGGCTTGAGTGATATTGAACCTTTCAATTTTACAATCTTCTGGGTTTGGGAGAATAATTGGAGGATGAGGAGGAAGTGAAGCATGATTTCTTGTTCCTCGATCGAATCGTGGAATATCATCTTCATGTGGAATGCTTGTTCCACGGGATTTGGGAAGACCATAGTTGTCGAACTTTGACATCTACAAAACGGGAGAAAAATGAATTCAAGTTAGTTGATTGATTGAGTCCTTGGTAAATCACCCAAATGAAATTCCAAGGCTAGGACCCAACACAATATTCTACAACTCGGGAGAGGGATGTCGTAACCCAAATTGCAGAACATTTGAAGGTAAGTGAATGATGATTCACTAATTTCCACCATGAAAAACGAAAAATAATTTTAAGTTTTAAATCTATGAAAACTCCTAGATCCTTTGAGATTCATTGAACATTTCAATGGCATGTTTAAATCTCAATATGCCCCTCTTGTTTGTGACTGGGATGCCGAGGATCACAAAGCGGGTGTGAATAACCATGCAAACTACATGGTGCCCTCACATGTTACAATCACCTATTCGATGTGCCGGTAAACCACACACGCTCCACCGAACTATGAAAAACATTGAGTCACCCTTTGCAACCTTTGCTTAGAACCATTTAGTGTGCCGGTAAACCACACACGCTCCACTAACGTCTTCGCAAGGGCACAAAGTGTAATTTCATGGAATTGCATCAATTCACTTTGCCTAAGTAACTAAGATTGGGAATTTGAAAAACATTTAGTTACTTTTGTACTTCATTATACTTATAATGGAAGGTTTCGTCCTATCCTGCCCGTTCGGCTAACGACCCTCCACTAGTCAAGAGTGCGGTGGGTAAGAGTGGATACCCATTCAATCGCCATATTATAGGCAATTTCCTTAAACACCCTTTATAGACCAGCTTCGTGAATGAGGCCTACTAACGGTAAGACTGACTTTTACTTATACATATATATAATGTTAGACTTTTAATGTTATATAAAGTATATGGTGCATTTTACACTTTTAAAATACTATGTGGTTAACTTTAACAATTACACTTTTAATTCAATTAAATGGTTAACCTAAACTTTTATGGATTTATTAAATCTCTTTTAATTATACTCCTTAATTAATCAATAAAACCATAAGGGTGTGATTTGAACTTTTCAAAACATTACTAGGGTTTTAGAATTTAACATTCCTAATTAACTTTTAATCAACTTTTAAATTCCAAAACTTGAGGGCAAGTTTTGAAACCTTTTTCAAAACATTAGGGTTTTAACTATTTAAATTTCAAAACTTCAAAACTTTTGGGTTCAAATTTAAACTATAAAACCTAAAGGGGAAAATATGAAACCTTTCATAACAACAAGGATCAAATAACAAATAATTTTAAATTAACATTTAATCACATAATTATCCATATTTGATTTATTTAATGATTTCTTGCAAAAGAATTTATCAATTTACTCAAAATAATTAATCAATTATCTTATAAGGAAACAATTATCTTATTAATTGATAAATATCTTCATTTAGATCAAAAATATAGTCAAATATATTATATAATCGGATTAATATTGATCTAACATGATAAGGTAACTATCCATATGCAAAAACAGCAAGAAATTCCGAGATAAGCACTATCTGACGAGTTGACTCGTCGAGTCAAGCCTGGACTCGTCGAGTCACCCTGGACTCGGCAAGTCCAGCCTCCAAAACACCAAAATTCGAATTTTTTAGATATATAATGCATCAATACAATTGAAACCATCCTAGGCTCTGATACCACTGATGGGTTTTGGTCATAAGACATCCTATGTGCTCATATAAACCCTAATGCTCGGATCTAGGTTTCTCTATTGTACATGCAAGTTATCCAAGACTATAAACCCTAATTCTAGCATGCAAGTAATCATATTAACATGTAATTAGGTTTAAGATCATACCTTGATTGTTATGTAGCAATAACAATCCCAATTCCTCCTTGTATTGACTTTGGAAGGCTTAGAGTCACAAGTGTCACTCCTCTAATGGTTCACAAACACCATAAGCAAGAGGATGAAGAGGAGAGAGGTTGGAGGCTGCCAAAAACGTGTAGAAACCCTAACAAGAAGCTTAGCCACGTTTTTGAGCCTTAAGGGGTCTTTATATAATTGGGCTATTAGGGTTATCTAACAAGGAAACCCTAATTTGGATGCTTAAGCCCTAAGCAACCCATAGACTCCTTTTAATCAAGCCCTTGGACGATTTCCTTATGGGCTTCCCCATAGAATTCGTCCAACCCTTGATACAAGGCAATCCATGGCCCAAATTGCAATTATCTTATAATTACAATTCCAGTCCCTTAAGTTTAATTAATCTCTTTTAGTCAGAAAACTAATTACCAATTAATTATTGACTAATATTAATTAAACAATATGATTTCTCCTTTAATATATTATTCTCATAATATATTAATAAATCATATTTAATCCTCTCTCTCCATAATTCATCCTATCAAGTTGCTTTGGTGAAGACAACCCAAAAGGACCATGCACCATCGGGTCAAGTACATACCAAAATAGTTATGGACTTAGACACTAATCCAACATTACACACATTATAATGTGTTAAAAATCATAGGATAATATCATCTACAAAGAGTTCATTAACCACTTTCAAGTGATCTAGGCTTGAAGATTTTCATAATCATCTCCTTATCCAACCACACCCACACTTAAGTTAAGTTCATACCCCCATATTTTTTTTTTGAGTTTTTCATGTTTTAGGGGGGGGGGGGGAGATACAAGTAAAGTTTGGTTTATCACACAAATACTTGCATGTTTCATCTCTATGTTAAAAATGAAACATTATTTGCATAAAATGTGGTTATCACTAGTTTTTAGACAATTATTTGTGATATATTGGTTTTGAAATACAAAACTAACAAAAACAAATAAACTACATTATATAATGATAAGAAAAGTTATGATTACAAAAAAAAAAAAAAAAAAAAAAAAAAAAAAAAAAAACAAACAAACATAAACTACATTATATAATCATAAGAAAAGTTATGATTACAAAACTACAAGGATTTGAGACTTTTTACCAACATATAGTTTTTCTAACAAAAAGGGTTACATTCTAGTTATTTCACCATTTTGTGGGATATAACCCAAAAATATGATGTTTTAACCATACATTTTGAAACTATACAAAAACACCATTACAAAACGGGGCAAAAGCTTGAGATGGACTTTTTCATGCAAATTTCTCATACTTGTGATAAATGTAAGTTTTTATGACATATTCATTTAAAAACCTTTAACCCAATCATCAAGTCTCAAAACGAAGGAAATTTTGTCAAATTTTCATAGTGAATTTTATCAATAATGCATACAACACGATGTAGATGATGAATTGGCAACAAATATTTTCATTGATGCTGCATAGTTAGTAATCAAAAACAAAACTAAGGGACTCAAAAAAGATGAACAAGTAGCCAAAGCCTAAAAAATTTCAAGTTCCAACAGAGTAATGCATCTTGGAATCAAAGTTGTAGAAGAAACTATGTATATTCGAATTCTATAGTTAATAAGTTATATGGATCCACGTTTAAGAAGCAGTTGTTGTCAAGATTTTGCAATCCGGGAACGATCCTCGACTTCCCAGGCAAAGATACTCTCTCAGACGACGACGATAGAGATTTCAAATTTCAAATTCCAACAAAGTTTTTTCATGCATCTTGGAATCAAATTCGTAGAAGAAACTTTGTATATTTTAATTCTATAATTGATAAGTTATATGGATTATGATACCTATAGAAACACGTTCAAGAAGCAATTGTTGCCAAGATTTTGCAATCTTGGAACGAACATCGATTTCTCAAGCGAAAATTCGTTCTCAGACGATGACGATAGAAATTTGAAATCGAGATGAAGTAATAAGCCAGTTGGATGACATTTGTAGTGGTAAAGAGGATGGCGTACACATGTTGTGAATTGTCTTTTTTTTTTTTAAGATGACATCATCATAATGATCCAAGGGTTGAAATTAATCAAGGAAACACAATAAATGACCCTGGTTGTTGAAGGTGATGTCATCAAGTTTCTCTTTTAATATATAGAGAGATTGAATCATCGATCTTATTTACCTTGTGTGTTCTTCTTTGATTGATTGGATCTTCCTTGTCGTTTACAAATTAGAATATATTCGTTTCAATTATTTCAACAATAAGGTTAGCGTATATTACTACCAGATTTAATCTTGTTAATAGTGGGATTGATCTGGATTTTTCCCTTCTTGTTGTAGAAGTGTGGAGACGGTATAACTTCTTTGTTTGGAGTGCAATATCATTTATGGTATTTGGCCAGTATTAGCAGGTGGTAATAAATATATCTTTCGCATGAGATGTCTATCTATTTTCTTATTCATTGGGTGGATCATGCTCCTTTCGCTGGAGTTCAAAGTAAGGTCCTTGATGCAGCGGTGGTCACATCTTTTTGGGTGCTATGGTCTCTTAGTAACGACCAAATTTTTGGAATGATGAAGCCTAAGAAAGCGGATATTTTATAACATTATTTCTAGAGAATTTTTTGGTTTGTAATAGGAGGAAAAAAATGCAACATGAACTGATGTGTTTAAATATAAAATCTTGGACTTCCTTGTAATTCTTTGTGATTTTGCTAGTTGCTTGATGGTTTGACTTTAATATCATTTCTACCGCTCAAAATAAAAAAGTTAATATAAATGATAATGATTTATCAAGAAGTCCTTATTTAAGTCAATAAGATTATTTTTTATATATCTAACAATTAAAAAATACTGTTAATTCAAACCATAACAATTTAATAAAATTTTAAACCAAGAATCACAAACATCCTAAGGTCATCCGGTTTTTGATCTCACTATATGGTGTAATGAGATGAATTGTGGTGAAACCGCCCCTAACTTTATTCTTAAAAATGCTGCATTTACATACTCTTTACGGTATTTTTATTCTTTTTTATTCTTCTTCTACTTGTAGTCTTGTACGGTACAATAACATGTAGCATTTTACTGAATGAGGGATGAGAGGTGATATTTCGTAAGAAAATAAAAATAAATAAAATAACGCACAAAAAGTGAAAGATATGATGAGGTTGTTACATTCGATTTGATTAACGAGTGTTCAAGAGGAAATAACTTGTTATATATAAAAGTTGAGTGATTTAAGTAAAAATATTGATTGGATGATTAGTTTAGGAATATAAACCTCCTAGATGTAAAACATCTATATTATAAGAGTTGATTAAATAAAATAAAATATTAAAATGTAAATAATAAGTATTTTTTAAAATAAAATTTTGAAATAAGGAATGAAGAAACATATTAATTGCAATTTATTATAATATTTATTACATTTGATATTTTACATATATATATATATATATATATATATATATATATATATATATATATATATATCTACTATAATAAATGAAGGTTTTTTTTGTCACATGTCCTTTTCTCATTCATTTGGACACATGATATTTTTGTAGAATTTTTAAATTTTCTATTTTCCACTTGTCATTTTATTGTATTTTTCATTTTATTAAATTAAAATTACACATTTAATGTGTAAGGTAATATATATGTAAAGTATTTATTAGAAAAAAAATTTATATATGTAATGTATTCAATAAATTAAAGTCTCATTAATTTTAATAATTCAATTTTTTTTATTTTTCTTATAAATTCAAACTTTTCAAATTCCTAAAATTTTATATTTATTTATTTTTAATTAAACCCATGTAATACATGGGTCTTACACCTAGTATATATATATATATATATATATATATATATATATATATATATGTAAGTATAAAATTATCTGGCATTTTAATTTTAAAATTTGAAAAAAAAAACTCATAAATTGACATTTAGATATTATTTATTTTAAAAATATCACAAAATGACAAGTGTCAAAACTTAATAGAGATTAACATGTGTCAAAAAAATCTTCCTTTATTAGAGAGGACTATTATTATTATATAATTTAATATATTTTTAAAAAAGTAAATATCATAAAAATGTTCAAAACCATATGGTCTCAAAAAGTATATATATATATATATATATATATATATATATATATATATATATATATATATATATATATGTTCAGGTATATTTGAGACCATGCTAATTTAGTGAGACAGTGTGACCAAATCTAAAAATAAACTTAAAATGCAAAATAAAAGGAAAAATCCAAAAATTGTTTATTATTATTATTTTCGGAACTTTAATTACCTAAAAAAATTAAAAATTAAAAAAAATACTGTCTTTTTTTTTTTTGAAAAATATGTGAAATATTCTAATAGAATATTACACTGTAGATATTATAATGTGATTTTCCGAATGTTAGAATATTCTACTAGATTTGTCACATATGTAGAATATTCTAATATTCTAATAAAATATGGAAAATAATGTATTTTTTTTATTATTTTTTATTTTTTTGGTATTTTATTATTATTATTATTTTGGAAAATATAAATTCCGAAAATAATATTTGAAAAAAAACTTCAAAAATTTTCAATTATTTTGCATTTTAAAAATGTTTTTTTTATCTACTAAATGAGTGGCTACAATGACGGAGTCAGATGGGGCGTTGGGGGTACTACAACACCCCCAAAAAATTATTTTATGTATATAAAAAAGTATTTGTAAAATATTTTATGTTATTGTGCCCCCAGTTAAAGAGATTATATCATGTTTTTAATGCCCCGAATATGATAACAGAATATTTATTGATAATGTTTGTACCCTCATATAAAAATTTCTAGCTCTACCACTGAGTGGCTAGGATTGAATCCCACGATCTCATAAAATTAAGTCGTTTTACATAAATTTAACTATATATATATATATATATATATATATATATATATATATATATATAGAGAGAGAGAGAGAGAGAGTTAGGTTCATATATAAACATTATCTATTGTGGGAGTGTATAACCAAATCATGACCAATCAATAGCTAAGAGTATTATAGAAAATTCAATAATTAACTAATTACATGATCAAAATTGTAAACGTATATTTTTTGGAATGAAACCCCAAATTAGTAACGTTCTCTTTATCACTTCCCTCTGTCGTCCTCAACGACCTTTTACTCTCTCGCCAATCTTTTCCTGAAATTGAACACCGTTGTCTGCAATCCATTGTTGTCGTCGCCGGACATCATGCCCTAAGGAAATTGACCAGTATTGAAACTAGGGTTTTTATTGTGGTGATAGGTGAAATAATCGATTGATGTATGTTTCTTTCTCCTATGTTACCTGTCGTGATTCTCATTTGTCTTGATTCGACCGGTTAGTGCAATGAATACTATGAAGATTGTACACAACTATTAAGATTTCAAAGAATAAGTAGATGATGACAGGTGTGGTTGCACTTGTTATGCTTGCGATTGACAATAGAAGTTATAACTAAATGAGAATTAAATTTTTTGGGTTACGACTCCCTATGTAAGTTTTCTCACATCAAATGTTAAGTTTTAATGTTTATTTGAGGTTTTTTTAGTTATTAATCGGTAGTTTTTCTTGAATATGTATTAAATTTTCTTCATATTCATCCGTATGAAAAGTGATTATAGATTATGATTTATGGGTATATGTTAAAACATGAATTGTTATTATATATACGGTTATTACTTGTTATTCTTTTTGGTTTCTGTGATTTGAACAAGTACATAGTAGAAGGAGAATGAAATGCATAGACCAATAAATGGTTTTGGTTTCTGTGAATTGAAACCAATAAATGGTTTTGGGTGGTTATTAATATTTTTGTTTGCTTTCTGTAATATATGGCTGATACTTGTTCTTGTTTATGATAGTTTATCATATTTTCAAATATTTTTTTCTTATTTTACTTTATTTTTAGAAATAATGTTTCTGTGTTTTTTTTCCCACTCTTAGTTGCAGGCATGTTGTATATTTTGTATTAATTTCTATACCATCAAAATGAGAACAAACTATTCCTATCAAAATACATCAAAATCCAAAGAATAATGTGGGTTGGACTTTTGTGAATTGTTATAGAATGTAATATCAGGAACACATATCGTTATGTAATACTATTATTCTTACAGAATGAACAATGCACCAAAGACCAAAGAATAACACGTTTGGAGTTTGGATTTTGTGAATCGTTGGATTTCAACAAAAATTTGTTTATCATTCTTATAGAATGTAATATCAGGAACACATGTATATATGTAATACTTTTATTTTTATAGAATGAACAATATTATTCTTTAAGAACGCATGTATGTATGTAATTCTTAAGAATGCATACTACTTTTAAGAACACATGTCTGTAAGTAATTCATATGTATTATTCTTTAAGAATGTATACTACTTTTTAAAAATATACTATATTATTTTCAAGAATGTCATTATTTTCATCCTTTTGTTTATACAAATATTTGTTTTTATAGTACCTATTAATAGTATAATTCTTTTTGCTAAATGAAATATTAAAATACACATTCTTAAATAATGAGTATTTCAAAAGAATTCCATTCATAATGGATTTTATTGTATTTTTTTTGCTAAATATGATATTTCTTTTGTTATATTAACGTATTCCTAAATAATTTTATATATAAAAAATTTCCAATATGAAGAATTTTATACCATATTCTTAAAGAATTTAGGAACACCAATAAAAAGAAGTTAAAAATCATGACGGATGGAAATGTTCAGGTTAATTAAAGTATATGCATCTTTCATATTTCAATGTTAAACCAATTTAATTATTCTACAGTTACAAGTTGTTTCAAAGTTTTAAAAAATTAATTTTTTTTATATTAATTACCATCATGTCATCATCATCTTTATCACTAATTCTTTTAATCTAATGGACACAAATTGGTCATACATTCACACTATATTTGTGTTTCACATTTAATCCTAACTATATATATATATGGACCATTGGATTATAAAAATCTAATGACTAAGAATGGTTGTGGAATTAATTAGTGTTTAAGAATTTATTTAATTAATTTACTCATAAAATCATTTACAAGGAAACTGTGTCATTATATAGCAATTTAAATTAGGATGGACGAGTAATCCGGAAATATTTAATTCTTTAATAATTGTCATGATGAATACATTTGTTATACATAATCGTATAAGTTTTTTTTCTGTTATAAAGTATGATACACGTATTATATGCTTTAAGAATATGCTAATTTGTAACATCCCAAAAATACGATCCAAAAATTTTATTTAAAAACTTTACTGAAACCATATTTATAAAACTGTATCATAAGTCATACATAATTTCATAGTATTAATTTAAACATGAACTTATTATTAGAGTAACACATCCCAGGCTAGCTGACTAAGGTGTGTGCACTGCAATCCCTCCGAGCTCCTCTTTTGAAACTGAGTACCTGAAACCAAAAACTGAAACTGTAAGCACGAAGCTTAGTGAGCTCCCCCCAATAACATATAAAGCACATACTAGGCCTTGCCCACTGCATCGGACCGGGGTCCGGACTAACTGGGGCCTTGCCCCCTGCATCGGACCGAAGTTCGGAAACTGACTAGGACCTTGTCCCCTGCATCGGACCAAAGTTCGGACTAACTGGCGCCTTGCCCCTGCATCGGACCGAAGTCCGAAAACTGACTGGGACCTTGTCCCGTGCATCGTACCGGAGTCCGGACTAACTGCATCGGACCGAAGTCCGGAACTAACTGAACAAAGCATAACAAAAACATATCAACTAGCATGAACACACATATATTGCATACTACATCGGCCATAGCCCAGAACACATAACACATAAATCATGTCTGAGCTACGAAGGCATCAAACATACTAACTATTGCATCGGACTGAAGTCTGGAAACTACTGCTAACTAAACGGGCCGGCATTGTGCCCTTAGACCAGTTCCTACTGGAAGGAAACTCACCTCGTGACGCTGACTGCTGAACTCCTAAATGAGAAATCCCCGACTGCTGCTCCGGCTACTTCCCAGCTATCATGGGAAATAAAATACTAAATCAGAATATGGATTCTCCTATGGGTAAATGACCATTTTACCCTTATTATGGCATGGTCACAACATGGCCCAAAAACCCCTAATCCCTTCTAAGCCCATCCATGGCCCCATTAAAGGCCCAATAATGGCCTAATTTGCTCCATTGGGCCCAAAGCCCTTTATTGGACCTTACTCAAGCCCAATGCCAAATCTTTGGTCCTTAGCAACTGAATTTTGATGGCCTAATAAGGCCCAAGGTGTAACGACCAAAAATTTCAACACAATTTAAACTTTTCAAAAACAACCCATTTAAATAATGTTATTACAAAAAGGTTTTCAATACATTTATTATCAGAGTATTCCCAGAACCATGTCATAAACATAAACACGAGGAGCGGTACGATCACGCCTTCGCCTTGCCACGGTCTCCTGAAGAACCTGAAAAACATTTAAACCACAACTGTAAGCCCGAACGCTTAGTGAGATACCCCCAAAATACCAACCACATATACGCCCTTCCAGGCTACGACCTTCCAGTCCAAAACATATTGTCTTCCGGCCTATAACATAGTGTCTTCCGGCCCAGAACATAAATAGCATACATAACATAACAGAACATAGAATAGCCATGCATATCGGGTCTACTATGTGACCGGTCCGCCGTATCGGCCTTCAGTCCACCCTCCATGCCTAGTCATGTCCTTCGATTCTGCAGTGTGGTTGGTCCGCCCGCACCGGGCCTTCAACCCACCTGGTCCACTCTCTGAGTCTACAATATGATTGGTCCGCCCACATTGGGCCTTCAGTCGGCCTGGTCCACTCTACGAGCCTCGGCACGTCTGGTCCGCCCTCATGGGGCCTACAGCCTATTCAGACCGCTCGCTAGGCCTTCGGAACAACCGGTACGCCCTGGGTATCTTGGCCTACAGCACAAAGCAGGACCCGCCTCAACCCAACTCCAGTCCAAACAACCATGTGCACATAACATACAACCATATAACAGTTTATAGTCAACAAGCCGATCAAGCAGATCACATAACATATCATTACCCTAACCAGGATACCGACCTAACCGGTCACTAGCATAGCATCACCCTACATATCAGGAAACCGACCTTAACCAGGTCTCTAACATATACCATCCTAGCTATCAGGATGCAGACATATCAAGCAATAACATAACAACGAATATCCGAATCTCAATCCGATAAAGGGTCGGCCTTGGTGCCTTAGACCCTGTCGATATAGTGAGGATAACTCACCTTGCGAATGTCGATACTCTGAACTGAAGAAGCAGACTCTCGAATCACCAACTCACCGCAAATCCCGAACTAACCATCATAACAAAATAAACATTAGGCCAATCATACATTCACGTATCGGGCCAAGACCAAGGTCCAAATCTCATACAAAGTCCAACATTGGCCCAATTTACCAAATTAGGCCCACTTCACCAAATGGGCCTAGAACCAATGTCCATAACAATAATTGGGCCCAACATACTCTATCCATAAATTCCCAGACTTGGGTCAATAACCAACTGCCCACCAACGTCCCAAACTCAAAAGCCCAAAATGAAAGTCCAACAGGAGGAGTACGCTGGGTGTACCCTCCTTGGTACGCTGGGCGTACTGCAATGATCACAAAAGAAAACGGGGCACTAGCCCGCTACGCGGGGCGTAACTGCGAGATTCATTAAGTCCTTCTAATCTCTTAATGGCTTAAGCTCTTAAGCCCAAACTTCAGATCCCTGGGCCAAATATGATTAGAATCCACAAAGTCTCAAACTTTATCACTTGGGACGTCCATACGCTCTTAATCCAAGGTCTTAATCCATTAAGACCTATATATCTCACACATGGAACAACTACAGCCCTTGGGACCTCATTTTTCTCACTCAAGACCTCTCCAAAGGTCTGAAAGGACAGGTAATCTTGACCAATTCGATACATGCAACAAGGTGAGGACTTTTGCGACAAGAATGGTGTCAAAGCTTCAAAATACATAGATCTACACAATATGAAGGTCAAGCAAGAAGCTTTATACCTCAAACAAGCTCCAAAGGATGGTATCTCTTCAGATCTACAAGCTCCAATCGTTCTTCTTCTTCTTTGACAACTTCTCTTTTCTCCTTCAAGCCTTTCTTTTTGCCAAAAAGAGCTTTCCTAGGTCAAACACACCCAAAAATGGAGAGAATATGAGATCTAGGGTTTCTTTGAGGTTAAGGATGAGCATAAGGAGGCTTAAGGGTGAACCAACATGTTCCTTATATAGTGGCTGACCCTAAATTAGGGTTTGGGGTTTCTAAGAGTACGTTGGGCGTACCTTCCTGGTACGCTGGGCGTACTCATCTGGCTACCCGCACATTTCACGCCATTACACTGGGCGTACGTCCAGCTTACGCTGGGCGTACCCAACCAGACTTCAAAAATGATTGCATGCATGCATGCATGGGACCATTTCCCTCTTATTCCACAAAGAGCTATAACAATGATTAACTTCAAAACACCGTAACTCCTCTAATCTAAACCCGCTCCCAAATAACTTATCATTCATACGAGAGTGATGAGAAGCCCAATGCTTCTAACACATACACCAGCCCGAAACCTTCTCGGATGAAACTCATTTCTCGTAAAAGGACCAGAATTACCCTTCCTCTTAAATCTCAGGGACTCATAATTAAACACTTAAAGAACGGGGTGTTACAATTCTCCCCCACTTAAATTAGGCTTCGTCCTCGAAGCCTGCGACAACTCTACTCCGAAACTATCCCTGCAATGCACCGCCTGGCATTCACCGAACCAGGCTAACCAAGACTCAACCATCGAAATCCGAAACCCAACTTTATCTTTCATGCTGATAGGATGACACAAGCTTCAGCCCTAGAGCAACTCCCACGAGTTCTCCACCGCAATCTCATAACCGCACCAAACTGGCTCTAGTGTCCTCGGGTTAGGAAAACTTTGATACACTATTGACACTTCCAGACATCCTTCCGGATGCATTTTCACCACATAAACAAATCTATCTGGAATTCCGAAATTCCATCCATGCATTCCTGCCGAGCCTCAGCAACCATCCAACCCGGATGTGATCCCATACCACTGTCGTAATCTCGCTGCTCAAAGACCATAATTGGACCACTCCCATCATAGCCCTGCGCTGCTACTTCCACTTCCGTGAGTTTACATTCCCTTATAGCATAACCGCTATCCATGCAACACATATGACCTGAACCTACTCGCAAGGACTCTCGAGTCCATGCACCATCTCCACTAATCACAATCAATACCCGGGGCCAGACCTTCAAATGCTAACACATCACCACATGCCCAACCCAATTCCTTGAACAGATCCAAAAATACCTGCAGAGTCTTCAGCATGACTGGACCACCTTACCAGGTCTTCAGCCAATCTGGACCACTCTCAAAACCTTCAACCAATCTGGACCGCCCTCCAGGGCCTTCAGTTTGGCTGGACCATCCCCCGAGCCTTCGGCCTGACTGGTACGCCTACCGGCCTTCAGTGTATCCGGACCGCTTAACTCGCATCCATCATTCCGAGTTATCTCTCTGGGAAATCCTCCCATGCATACTGTTCTAGCCCTCTAGGGGTTCTGAACTCTATCTCCATCATACATACTCGATCCCAACCTGATCCCAGGCCCTCCACAATCAATGCCATAGGTCTGTATCCCGCCCCGCACGCCTGCTACTCACCCATAGTAGCCTGTTCTCGGCTGACAGAAATACCGATGAATCCCAAGCAGCTAAACGATCTCTCAAGCCTATCGACCATCCGGAGAATTTCCAATTCTCCCCCACTTAGGGCACTGACTATCAACCATCGGTCGCTATCACCGACCTCCCAAAATAACCTTGCACAAAACCCAACACTTACACGTGGACTGATTCCCACTAGCACTAGCAACCTTCACAAAAACACATTCCCACACTGATCATCCCGCTCGAAAGAAACTTAATCTTCAACTATTCACTCCTCAGACTGTAGATGCTATCCGACATTCAAACCAATGCTATTATTCCACTAATAACCCTCACGAATGATAACCAGCTAAAACCCGAAACACTAACCCATAACCATACCAAACTCTCAAGGAACAACGGATACCAAAATGAAAAACCCACACAACGAGACTAGTAGATAATAATACTTCCACAATAACCACAAGATAACAAGATATCAAGAAAGGAACATACCCGCAGCTGCATCTGGCACTGCTCTGACCTCCTTTGCTGAAAACTGAAAAGCACGACCTTGAGCCCTTGGGGGCTCCGTTCCACCCTGACCTCCACCTGTGATCCTCAAAGTGGCCAGTACTGGAGCCTGCACCGGTCCTGCAACAAGCTGTGGGCAGTTGACCCTCAAGTGCCCAACCTGATGACAAAGATAACAAATTCTCAAATCCCGAACCGGCACTGAGTGCCGACAATCCCTTGCATAGTGCCCCTCCTTTCCGCACTTGCGGCATGCACCACCGGACCGACAAACTCCGGTGTGACCCCTCCCACACTTCCCACAAACGTGGCTGCCCTAATCTCCCATCCTGGAATCAATGGTCTTAGACCGTTTCGTCGCTAGCTGCGACTGCACCGGAGCTTGCCTCAGCTCACGCAACTGCAACTCAATCTCTAACTCACGCCGCCTGGCGGCCTCCTGCAACTCCAACACAGTCTCGCACCTCTGCGCGGACACAAACTGTCTGATATCTCTCTTTAGCATACTCAGATATCGGGATATATGAGCCTGCTCCAAAGCGAACTCAGGGCAAAACATCGCCCTCTCAGTAAACATCCTGGTGATCTCCGTCACCAACTCCGAATCCTGCTTCAGCTCAAGGAACTCCTGAGCCAACCTCTCCCTCTCGACCTGCGGAACATAACGAGTGTTGAACATCTCTCTAAATTGATCCCATGAAACTGCAGCCCTCTGCGCATCCGAGTATGACCCCGTTGTGAATCTCCACCAATCCTTTGCCCCGAGCCCTAACAGGTTCAGAGCACACCTCACCCTCTGATCAGTAGGGCATAAACACGTGAAGAAACACCCCTCCACGTCCGATAACCATCTCATAGCAACGATCGGGTCCTGAACTCCATCAAAGGTGGGAGGCTTCGTATTATCGAAGTCCCGATGCTGAAAACCTCTACTAGCTCCTCCCCATGCTGCTGCTACAGCCGTTGTAGCCGTCGCGGCAGCCGTCTCAGTGAGAGCCGCATAGCGCTCATCAAAATACTCCACCATGGCGGTCTTGATCGACCCAAACAGTTCCGGCAGCTCGGCCCGGAACAACGCAACAACCTCATCATGCAGGATCTCACGAATCCTCGCATCCAACTCGCACGTACTCATCTGTCCGATAACCTCGGGCGGTACCGACCCGCCCGAAACTCCCTCTCCTGCTCCCGATCCTAACCCGGATCCACTCCCAGGATGCCTTGAAATCTCCATACTGAAAATAAACCACAAAACCTCAGACACTTCCCACTATCCCGGGAACCAACTCTCAACCCAACCCTAGAGGTCATGGTTTCCCTGATACGCGTATGGGTCCTGTGCTTTCAGTAGTACGGGCCCATACTACCTTCCACACCTACCCATATTTGTATGAAGTACTACCACAACACCCTAGTGACAAATATACATAGCAAGCGCTCGATCCTCACTCCTAGAGAAACACTGGAAATCTCATACAGAGGGAAATCCTAAGCTAGCAGGCATCATAAAACATGAAACATTATCATGAAATCCTGAAGATCCCTAGCCTAGTACTAGCATGTTGTTCTATCAAAGCTCGAAAATAGGGGTGTCAATTTATGACACAACACGACAAAAATACACGACACGAAACGAAATTGGGACGAAATCAAAATTCGAATTCGTTTTCGTGTTGTGTTCGTGTCAAGTTTAAAA
Source organism: Lactuca saligna (assembly GCF_052625555.1). Classification (NCBI taxonomy): domain Eukaryota; kingdom Viridiplantae; phylum Streptophyta; class Magnoliopsida; order Asterales; family Asteraceae; genus Lactuca; species Lactuca saligna. Next base: position 195,458,343 of record NC_136419.1, on the reverse strand, counting down.
AACACGATGTCGTGTCGTGTCGTGTTCGTGTTTACAAATGTACACGAAATTGACACGATTGAGCATGTATTTGTCGTGTTTTCGTGTTTGTCGTTTTTATCGTGTTATATATGATTAAATATGAATTAAATAAGATAAAAGATATGTAATATTATCTTTGTCGTGTCGTGTCGTGTTGTCGTTTTTTAATTGGTTCGTTTTCGTGTTAGTGAAAAAAAACACGACATCGTGTCGTGTCGTGTTCGTGTTACAAAAAACATTATCGTGTCGTGTCGTGTCAGACAAAAATACGACACGACGGCCCGATTTGACAGGCCTACTCGAAAACAATTATCATGTATGGTATTTTGGGGTTACTTACTGGCTCTGGCTGATCGTACCTCCGCGTCCTCTTTTTACTTAATTTGAAAACCATTTTAATTTCTCTTTTAAAACTCTCCTTGATTTGACACTGGATTCACACGAATGTTCCTCCATTCACTCAAACCAAGGCTCTGATACCAACTTGTAACGACCAAAAATTTCAACACAATTTAAACTTTTCAAAAACAACCCATTTAAATAATGTTATTACAAAAAGGTTTTCAATATATTTATTATCAGAGTATTCCCAGAACCATGTCATAAACATAAACACGAGGCGCAGTACGATCATGCCTTCGCCTTGCCACGGTCTCCTGAAGAACCTGAAAAACATTTAAGCCACAACTGTAAGCCCGAAAGCTTAGTGAGATACCCCCAAAATACCAACCACATATACGCCCTTGCAGGCTACGACCTTCCGGTCCAAAAAATATTGCCTTCCGGCCTATAACATAGTGCCTTCCGGCCCATAACATAAATAGCATACATAACATAACAGAACATAGAACAACCATGCATATCGGGTCTACTGTGTGACCGGTCCGCTGTATCGGCCTTCAGTCCACCCTCCGTGTCTAGTCATGTCCTTCGAGTCTGCAGTGTGGTTGGTCCGCCCGCACCGGGCCTTCAACCCACCTGGTTCACTCTCTGAGTCTACAGTATGACTGGTCCGCCCGCATCGGGCCTTCAGTCAGCCTGGTCCACTCTCCGAGCCTCGGCACGTCTGGTCCGCCCTCGTGGGGCCTACAGCCTATCCGGACCGCTCGTTGGGCCTTCGGAACAACCGATCCGCCCTGGGTATCTTGGCCTACAGCACAAAGCAGGACCCACCTCAACCCAACTCCAGTCCAAACAACCATGTGCACATAAAATACAATCATATAACAGTTCATAGTCAACAAGCCGATCAAGCAGATCGCATAACATATCATTACCTTAACCAGGATACCGACCTAACCGGTCACTAGCATAGCATCACCCTACATATCAGGAAACCGACCTTAACCAGGTCTCTAACAGATACCATCCTAGCTATCAGGATGCAGACATATCAAGCAATAACATAACAACAAATATCTGAATCTCAATCTGATAAAGGGCCGGCCTTGGTGCCTTAGACCCTGTCGATATAGTGAGGATAACTCACCTCGCGAATGCCAATACTCTGAACTGAAGAAGCAGACTCTCGAATCACCAACTCACCGTAAATCCCGAACTAACCATCATAACAAAATAAACATTAGGCGAATCATACATTCATTTATCGGGCCAAGACCAAGGTCCATATCTCATACAAAGTCCAACATTGGCCCAATTTACCAAATTAGGCCCACTTCACCAAATAGGCCTAGAACCAATGTCCATAACAATAATTAGGCCCAACATACTCTATCCATAAATTCCCAGACTTGGCCCAATAACCAACTGCCCACCAACGGCCCAAACTCAAAAGCCCAAAATGAAAGTCCAACAGGAGGAGTACTTTGGGCGTACCCTCCTTGGTACGCTGGGTGTACTGCAATGATCACAAAATAAAACGGGGCACTGGCTCGCTACGCGGGGCATAACTGCGAGATTCATTAAGTCCTTCTAATCTCTTAATGGCTTAAGCTCTTAAGCCCAAACTTCAGATCCCTAGGCCAAATATGATTAGAATCCACAAAGTCTCAAACTTTATCACTTAGGACATCCATAAGCTCTTAATCCAAGGTCTTAATCCATTAAGACCTATATATCTCATGCATGGAACAACTACAGCCCTTAGGACCTCATTTTTCTCACTCAAGACCTCTCCAAAGGTCTGAAAGGACAGGTAATCTTGACCAATTCGATACATGCAACAAGGTGAGGACTTTTGGGACAAGAATGGTGTCAAAGCTTCAAAATACATAGATCTACACAATATGAAGGTCAAGCAAGAAGCTTTATACCTCAAACAAGCTCCAAAGGATGGTATCTCTTCAGATCTACAAGCTTCAATCGTTCTTCTTCTTCTTTGACAACTTCTCTTTTCTCCTTCAAGTCTTCCTTTTTCCAAAAAGTGATTTCCAAGGTCAAACACACCCAAAAATGGAGAGAATACGAGATCTAGGGTTTCTCTGAGGTTAAGGATGAGCATAAGGAGGCTAAGGGTGAACCAACATGTTCCTTATATAGTGGCTGAACCTAAATTAGGGTTTGGGGTTTCTGAGAGTACGTTGGGCGTACCTCCCTGGTACGCTGGGCGTATTCATCTGGCCACCCGCACATTTCACGCCATTACGCTGGGCGTACCCAGCCAGACTTCAAAAATAATTGCATGCATGCATGGGACCATTTCCCTCTTATTCCACAAAGAGCTATAACAATGATTAACTTCAAAACACCGCAACTCCTCTAATATAAACCCGCTCCCAAATAACTTATCATTCATACGAGAGTGACGAGAAGCCCAATGCTTCTAACACATACACCAGCCCGAAACCTTCTCGGATGAAACTCATTTCTCGTAAAAGGACCAGAATTACCCTTCCTCTTAAATCTCAGGGACTCATAATTAAACACTTAAAGAACGGGGTGTTACATAAGGACCCTAAGTCTCAACTCAGCCCACACCGAGGCCCAAAATGCAATAAGCCAAACTGACTGTGTTACGCTGGGTGTACCTGCAATTACGCTCGGCGTACTCATTCTATTAAGAAATTTTCCATTAATCACTTAATACTCCGACTCAAGATCCATAAACTTAGATCTAGGTCTTATTCCATTCCCTAATCCATAAAGTTGCTTGCTTTATGGCTTCCATGACTTACATAAGTCCCAACTCCAAAACCCATGTTCTAATTCAATGAAAAAAGGTCTTAACTCATGCATGAACTCATTGGGACCATAAAGATCGGAACTTTACTACTTATGGGAATCATATGACTCTAAGGGAGGCAACCATGGTCTTAGAAACGAGCTTAAGTCATAAAGTCTCAATCTTAGGACCAAAAAGGTCCATAAACTTGTACTAAGGAGATCTAAGAGGCTAATCATCAAGCTCAAGAATTTTTACCTTGCAGAGGTCCGAAATGAAGCACTTATCCCAGATCTACAAGCTCTAGCTTCAAAGGTTCCTCATTGCCAACCTTCTTCTCTTTGCTTCCAAGCTTTAATCCATCAAAATGGGTTCTCCAAGGTCAAGATCTCATAAAATGAAGATAGGACGTTCTAGGGTTTCCTCTGAGGTTGGAGAGGCTGATATGGGGGCTAGGCTTGGAGCTATAATGTCCTTTATATAGTGCTTGTCCAAGAATTAGGGTTTTTAAGTTGTTAGCGTACGCTGGGCGTAACTCCCGTACGTCGGGCGTACGCCTATAATACCCGCGATCTTTTGCCCCTTTACACTAGGTGTACACTAGCCTTACGCTGGGCGTACTCAGCTAAACACGCACACCCCAACACGCATGAATGGTCTTCTATACAAACTTTTCTCTATAAGGCCCATTCTTGCCAAATCTTCAAAGTGTCATAACTCCTTCATTCTAGATCCGATTCTGATGAACTTTATATCCACAGAAAGGTGACGAGAAACCCTACGTTTCTAACAACACAACTCGGCCCGAAAACTTCTCAAACAATAACTTCAAATTTAATAAAGGACTAAAACACCCCTGGCATTGGCCTCTGAAATTCCATAAACGAATATTTTAGAACAGGGCGTTACATAATTATAATACAATATCTATTCTGCAAGAATTTTTTAATTAATTATTCAAACCCTCATTTGCGTAACACTAAATAAATATTTTCAAATGTTTACAAATAATAACAAATTCTTTAAGAATGTAATAACAAATAATATCTATAAACATATTCTGTAAGAATATGATTGCATTTACAAAATCACGTATTAATCTTTTAAAACCAATATACTCTATTCTTGTACATATTCTTAAAGAATGTGATATTATACAAGAATATGATTGCATATAAAGATTCACGTATTCTTCTTTTAAAATTATCAATATACTACATATTCTTGAAGAATGTGACAATTTTTCCTTAAAACGAAATCGCACCAATATGATATCAAATATCAAAAAAATCACACCTGTTCCTTAAAATCGATTTATAGATTAGAGAAGATCATTGTTAATGTTTCTCGAAATCGATTTACATATTGGAGAAAATAGATAATGTTGAAAGATAAGACCATAAACATGTAATGTGTTCATAGCTAAATCTAAGGAATAGATAAATCTAATTAATTGATGTTTACGTTATTTTACTGTAATCTCTCTATCAAACGATTGATCTAGAATCCGTCATACTTTCACACAATATATAAGGTTTATATATATATATATATATATATATATATATATATATATATATATATATATATATATATATATATATATATATATAGATCTGGAATTTAGTTTATGTCCAAAACAAAAAATGTGGCTCTAAACTACCAATTTTGACGAAACAAACAAACGCTCTCTTTAACATCTTATATCATCCCCGACAAAACCCTCTCTGCTCCCTCCATCTTCGTCGGAACAAAAATGGAGTTCTGCAACTGCAATTCCTTTCTGCAACTGCTTTCACTCATTCTTACACTTCACCTCTCAATATCTCCCACAACCCAACAACAACTCGCCGCCGGCGATCTCAATGCGCTTCATCAGATCATGGACACACTCACCGACGTCAAAAATGGCGGATTCTTCTCAACCTGGAACTTCTCCTCACCGGAAAACCCTTGTTCTTCTTTCGCTGGCGTAACTTGCTCTGTAATCAACGGTGAATTACGAGTCACTGCTCTTTTGCTCGGTACCGGACTCTCGGACTCGCCTGGACTCGCCGGCACAATCTCCGCCATTGGGATCTACGACCTCACTGAGTTAACGCAGCTTATTCTCTACCCTGGAATCGTCACCGGATTCATCCCGTCGCAACTCGGCCGCCGCCTTAAAAACCTCCGTGTTATTTCACTCACAAACAACCGACTCACCGGAACCATCCCGGAGACAATTTCGGAGCTCCAAAACCTCCACACTTTAGATCTCAGCCACAACAAGCTCACCGGCGTAATCCCACCGACGCTCGCGTCGGCTTTACCGGAGCTCAAAGTGTTGGTCCTCGCATACAACAATCTCGCCGGAGAAATCCCGGAATTCTCCGACGAATCACAGCTCATCCACTTGGATTTTAGAAACAACATGCTATGGGGAACGCTGCCGGAGACGATGCCGGCGACGCTCCGTTACTTGTCTTTATCTAGCAACGGTCTGTGGGGCCCATTAAACTCATTACCATCATCAAATTTAGTGTATCTCGATTTAAGCATGAACAAATTCAGTGGGCCCATACCTGACTCCTTTTTCAGTTCCTCACTTTCATCAATGTACCTCCAACGGAACAATCTCTCCGGCGAACTCCCACCACCGTCGTCATTTTTCGAATCCTACGGTCCAGGATCCATCGTCGACCTCAGCCACAACTTCCTCTCCGGCGATATACCAAACTTTCTAGAAAGCGTCGAGACCTTGTTTCTAAACAACAACCACTTCACCGGAAAAGTCCCGGAGGAATACGTGAGGAATGTGTTCGCCGGAGCAATGCGAACACTTTACCTGCAACACAACTACATATCGTCGTTCCCGGTGGAGAATCCAAGGGACATGGTGTTGCCGGATGGGGTGGCGTTGTGTTTGAGTTATAATTGTATGGTCCCACCGACGGTGGGGCTGGCGGCGTGTCCGGCGAGTGCTGGTGGAGCTTTTTCAAGACCGTTTAGACAATGTTCGGTGTTCAATATTGGGAATTCCATAGGGTAGTATAGTATCATCATGTATCAATGTATGATGATGATGCATATATACATAGTGATTATTCAATGTATAATGTATAATTTTATTTATTTTAATACATGCTTTTGTTTTATTTAAAGATATCTTACATATAATTCACATTTTTGTTTAACAATTTAGTTATATATCATCTCAAAATGATTGTTGATATCTATAACTCATACCTATATTAACTAGATTTTGAAATATATTGATGTTGTTAAATCAGTTAAAATCTTATCAAACCAATCATTTGCTTTTAAAAGCAATCTGTATCAATATAAAATAATTTAAATTTTATAATAAAACAATTTAAGAAGTCTTATGCATTTATATATCTTTTGAACAATGTTGTTTTTAGCTAAAAATATTTGAATTTATATATTTAAAAATAAAATATATTGTTTTGAATTCACATGATGGATTTAAGAAGTGCCTTGTCATTGTTTACCAAATACCATAAGGACGTGTATTCATCAAATTGTTATTTAACTTGACATATCATACATAACAACTAGAAGTACATGACAAAGTGACATGTCGTAAAATTGAATTTTGAATTATTAAACCACACTTGCTTTTATCCCATGGGTCATGACGCCTCCTTGTTCTTTTGCCTAGGGTCCAACACATTATTTATCTTGAGAGATAACGTATAAAATACCATCATCTAAATTATTACTCAACCTATTAAAAAGGAAACATGTACTTTCTTTGATTCTATGTGTATTACAATCCATGTAAAATAACTATCAATTATTAAAACTGTTATGAGTCTTATTTTGATAGTTTCTTCGATGGTCAGGTTTGTATCAGAAATTTCAAAAAATAAGATAGTATAGTAAAATATAGATTATGATATCTATTATAATAAAAGAATAGTTTTATTCTTCTTTTGATATGTGCTAGCATATTAAACCTTATAATTAATGCATATTTTATTTTTCTTTTGTTATGTATCAACATATTATGTCTGCTAATAAATGTATACCACTTGTCAGACTATTGATTCTCTATTTCAAGTTTCAAATTTTAAATTTTCCTTCTCTATTTCAAGTTTCAAATTTTAAATTTTCCAATCTAATTACATCAAATTAATAACATTAGAATAAAAATTAAAATAAAATTAATATAAATTATAAAGTGATATAATTTTACATATTTATTTGAATCAATGATTATAATTTTATATAACTAAAAAAACTCTTAATTAATAATTTATTTAAAATAAATGATTAATAATTTTGAGTTTTTACTATTAAAGTTTAATTATTTTTGTAACTGTGGTTACCACGGGTTATAAACTGGTAACTTATAATCATAACATTAATGAATTTTTTATGCATTTTTGTAAAGTATCAAAAACATCACAACTAGTGTATATTATTGTATCTTACGATGCAGATTCATCATATTCTTGCAACATCATAATATACAGTTTTAATAATTTTATCTTCAATTTCGAAGTTTGGACACATCATCTAAGATTTTTGCAAATTCATGGGATGTTTTTTATAAAATTTAAAAAGTTAAATAAAAACTAGTTTTGATTAAATTAAACTAACACATTAAATATTTATAGCATACAATTCCCACAAACATCCACCCGACTAGTGACCTTTTCCTGGCGACAACCTCTTCTCCACCGCTACGAATTCACCCTCCTCCATACAGAGTGTCCATGATGGTGGCATGATGATTCCTTTCTCCTTTACTAATTTTGAGGGTTTTTTTTTTTTTAGTTCAACCCTAATTTTGTATGTTTATGTTTTGACCATAAAATAACATGTGTGTAAAAGGTATTTTCCTTATTTTTAGCCATTTTGTTGTATATAAGACCACCTTATAATCGAATGACATCTTTGAAACATTTTACATACTCAATAACCTTTTTATACATGGTCCTTCATTTGGGTAAAAATCCAACTAGGCTATCATCCTTCGTATGTGATATTATTGTAGTCCCCTCACACAAAGTGGCCTTCTTATCCTTTTCTTTCAAGTCCTTTTCTTTTAACTTTTGACCTCTAATTGTGTACGTTTATTTTTTGACCACAAAAACAACTTTAATGCAGATGTAGTTTTGATTATTACTTTTTCTAACCATATTTGGTATAAATGAATCAAATTGTAAACTAAATAACTTTATTGATGATTCTCTATAATTGACCCACAAATTTGAAGCATTTTACATACTCGCGAGACTTTTTTTTTATATACTCTCTTATTTTGTCATGTACTATGTAGCCCCACAATTAGGTCCTCACCATTTTTATGGATCGTTCTTCCAAGTTCCAATCCCCTCACAAAAGGTTGGGGTATTATTAAAGGGGTGTTTGGAAGTACGTTAAATTATTTTTTTAGTTTATTAGCTAATTAGTTTATAATAGTAACAAAACAGAGTTTTTATTTATTTTTTTATTTTTAAATATTTAGGAGCTTTTGATAAATTAAGAGGAATAATTTATCAAAATGACTTGACTCTTATATAAAACCATTATAAGTTGTTTTTAATATATATATATATATATATATATATATATATATATATATATATATATATATATATATATATATATATATATATATATATGTTCTATAAAAAATAAAAAAACCCTAAAATTCATTAAAAAAATACTTAGAGATCACAAATCTTTTTTTGACTTTATATTCTTTAAAACAACACATTTTTATATAAATTTGCTGAAACTTTTTTTTGAAAAACAACCAAAAAATAAATTAAAAAAATAAACAATAAATAAATAAATAAAATCAAAAATCAAAAATCAAAATTTTAATTTTTTTTCAACGAATTTATAAAAAAAACTGTGATTTTTAAGAATATAAAGTCAAAAAAAATTTGTAATCTCTAAGAATTTTTTTATTCATTTTTATGATTTTTAGGGTTTTTTGTTTTTCATATAACCTCTCTCTCTCTCTCTCTCTCTCTCTCTCTCTCTATATATATATATATATATATATATATATATATATATATATATATATATATATATATATATATATATATATATATATATATATATATATATATATATATATATATATATATATATAAACACGTATGAAACGATAATAAGTTATGAAAACTTTTTTTAAGCTTTTTCAAACACTCTCTAAGTATCAAATATAACCACCAATAATTATGAAAAAAAAAATTTAAGCTTTTTCAAACACTTTTTTTTAAACACTCTCTAACTATGCAATATAACCACCAATAATTATGAAAATTTAAATTAATGTTATTATTGAATGTTGCCCTATGAACTTCTGCTTCGTTATTATTTAGCAAATCAATTTGTTTCGATTTGGTAATACTTTAGGTTTTAGATCTTGTTTAGATGCGTAAATAGTGATGGTTTACATGTTTTTTTTCATATTTTTCCAGTTTTTTTCTCCAAACTTTTCCAAATCGATCTCCATGATTTTTCAAAAAAAAAATGGTGATTAAGCGATTTGATTTTGTTTCAAGCAAATGTAGATTTAACCAATTTGATTTTTCAGAAAAATGATGATTTAAACGTTTTGGTTTAGGACTTGGTTTAGATCTCGATTTTCATCTTCAGTTTAGATATGAACGTCAAGAATATGCACGTCAAGAGCATCCTTAAGAATGTTTGTTTAGATATTGATTTGCACACATTATGGCATGTTCTTCATCTTCAACCATTTTTTATCCAAAAATCATCCATCTTTTTTTTTCATTGAAACATATTTTCCTTGGGTCCTAAAACCGACATCTCTAGAATGGTGGTGGTGGTGGAATGAAGTGTGGTGGTGGTCGGAGGTGGAGGTGGAGGGTGAAATTAATAGCTCATAACTCATAAGGATACATAACAATAAACCAACATTTAAATGATAGTTATTAACTGTTATACTCAAATTAATAAACATTAATATATTGATTGAAATATATTTTAATGACAGATGAGTGTCGGTTAGGACCAGTATAAATACCGAATATTGAGGAAATTGTTAAATAAAAAATATATATGTTTGCTAAAAGAAAAAAGATTAAAAAAATTTATATATACAAAACAAAAATTTAATTTCATTCAAAGTCGATATTTGATGAAGGTAGACCCGACAAATATCATCCATGTGCATCTCTACAACATGTTTCTCACCATGGCCCTCTAGACCTTCATTTCTTTGTCTATTGATACATCATTTTATTAAAACTTATTTTTATAATAAATTACAAGTTTAGTCCTTATACTTTGTAACATATCACAAGTTCGATCCAGATTTCCAGGTCATCCTAATATTGTTCTTAGGTTTGTAGGTCAAAATGACCGTTACAGAACAAGTTGTCAAACTTGAGTGGCGTTAATTGACAAAATTATAATATAATTGTTAAATCATAAAAATAACTAAAATAAAATAGATTCCATTTATCTTCTTTTTAGTTTTCCCATTTATATTTTTTTACAATATGGTTCTACAATATTGATTTGTCTAATCCAAAAGAGTAACCTTGATTTGAAACCAAATATTGATTTTGTGATCATAAAATAATGACGTCTTATGTATAGATTATATGATCTTATGATTAATAACAACAATAATAATAGTAATAATAACACCATTAATATTATTAAACATCTATAAAAGTATAAAACTACCAACTTGTTAACACGTGACAAAAATTATCAAAACAATGAATGGAACACCAGTTAGAACATATATAAACACTTGAAGAAAAGCTTTATGACAAAAGATTAAAATCAAATTAATAAATTCACTAATCAATAGAAAATTTATCAAAATCAGCAATTAACAGATTTTAATTAAATCTTACCCTTAATTGAAAGCATATTATATATTTATATATAATAGGGTAAAATCTAAAGAATACACATAACCCAAGGGACTATTACTGTGAATTTATCTTCAAAAAGACAAAAACTAAACATAATTCTCATTTCACTTTAACTTTCACTTACAAATATACTCTTTTCCTACTTCATTCCCAAAAAAAACAACATTTAATCATTTATACAACTTTAACCCCTTTACTTTCAACTTTAGACCAAACTACACCTCGAACCCATCCAAACCGGCCGTACTAACCGGTCCAAGTGACTCGCCTTCAATACTAGCCAATACCCTAATGTCACGTGTCCTCTGGTTCCACCTTGTAGCAAAAACCACGAACCGGACCACAACATCCTTCTCAATCCTCGACATATCATTACTCAAAAAACCCGGTTCACCCTCATCCACATAATAATAATTTGGCATTTTTCTTGTTGATAAATAAACAATTTTCATAGGTCCCGATTTTAAAAAAACCCCAAACCGGTTTACCGAGTGAACAATTCCAATCATGGTTTCACCTTTAACGGGTAAAAGGGTTCGACAATTGAATGCTACTAAAAAATCTATGTATTTTTTTGATTCGTGATTTATTCCATTTTTAATTGCTTTTAATTTTGTTACACCGATAAAATAACCGAATTCTTCTAGAGCTTTGTATATTGTTAATTGTTTTAAAAGATTTGTTACGATTGAACTTGCGGGAATTGTTCCGTTTGTATCCAGATCTTTTGTTGGGATTGACACGTGTTGCAGACATTCGATTTCGCACAACATTATGTTCTGCAAAATAAATAGACTTAAAATAATACAAAACTAGTTTTAATATTTAATATATATTTTTTTTTATTTGTATGCTATAAAAGTATTCCATGAAATATGAATTATAAGCCCACTAAACAAAGGCCAAAAATCACCTTTGGCATGTTAAAGTTGTTACAATGTAACTATTATATAGTCATGTTGTTGTCGCATTATTTTTCATATAATAAACATAATAAAAATAGTGTAAGATTAATTTTAGGTGTATGAATTTAAATACCAAAAACAACTTATTAGCACACTAAAGAAACATAAAAAGCCCTTTCATGTTGTTATGGGATATTTTTACACGATAAATAGAAACACGCTTGACACCATATATGAAAGATTCAATGATTTAATAAAATGTAATATGATCATAACATGGAATAAGTCATACACAGTAATTGAACAATTAAGTAATTTTTTTCGAGTTTTAAATTGTAATAAACACAATTTACCATGGTTTTTAGCTTAATATCTCCAGGAATTAAAGAAAAATACCACCTAAAATGTTCAATCATTAAAGTAATGTGATACTCCCTAAATCCATCAAGTTACATGAAAATCCCATTTCAAGATTTGATATCAAGTTTTCTTAAAATTTCTTATCTAAATCTACAAACCGAATTATTTGAACCCTAACTGATTAGAAAATCATGACTAAGTTGGAAGAAGTAAAGTAACAATGGTAGATTTGTTTGAATCAAAGAGGAAAAAGAGAAACCATGTTTCCCTGATCCACATTCCATACTAGATCTCACCAGTGTTGGAATCTAGCCCTAATCTTTCAAATCCCATTATATGATTTTTTTTTTTTTTGTTTCGTCTTAATGATCGAAATTCTCTGTTCAAAGATTCTATAGAACCATGTAAACCTAATCAACGAAATCAAACAGCGGATAAAGCTAAAAGTGTTGACATAACATGGATTCGTGAAGAAAAACGCATGCGTGTTGGATCAAACAGGTTGAAATTGCAGTTGATTTAACAAATAGAATAGGAAAAACGGATCTGTTGATAGGAAATTTAGAGGTCTAACCTGGAAGGAAGAAGAAAAGCCTTGAGAAAACAAGCTCAATCTCAACCGATTCGGAATCGTGGAAGTTTCATGGTGGTAGTGGAAGGGAGTCTGATTCAAATTATAGAGAAACAAAAAGGGGGAAACGGTGCATATGTTAATGCTACCATGCCCATTGCACTTCCTAGAAATTGCATCGACACGCCCATGGATTTAACCAATAAAAATTGCTATAAATTCATATGTAAAAAGCATGCTAGTCGATCTACATATTAATTAATTTGTATAAGTGATTTTTTTTAAAAATCTAAAAGAGGATGAAACCAGGACCCCTTGTCACTGGTTATACAAAACTTAATTTAACATTATATTAGTGTTTTTTTTTTTACCAATGGTAAAAAAGTGTCATCTAGGTCTCACGTTAATTTTCATATTTTTTTTATAATTTTTACCTATAGATTAGGATGTAGTAAATGGTTTATATGATTTTTTTTTTTAATTTCAATAAAAAATAAGAACTTTTTTTAAAAATCATACTAAAATTAAAAATTACATTTTAGAAATCCTAAAAGTAAATAAATAACATGAAATTAAAAATTACATTAAAAACCAAAAAAAAAAAAAAAAATTAAAAACATGAAATGAAAATAAATAAATAAATAAATAAATAACAAAAAAAAAAAACAACAACTAGAAAAAAAAACATAACATCAAAATTTCATTTGCGGTTTAGCTTATATTTTTCGCGAATCGACTGCTTCATTGCTTTAGCCGCCTTTTGATCTTCGGGGTCGAAATCTCTCACATATTGCATTAAAAACGTATATTCAGTAAGTCAGACGGTTACAGTCATATGCCTCTCGGAATTCACTTGTGTCATCATTTCTTCTGATCTAACTGACCGCTCAGTTCCGACTGAAGAATTTGAAGATGTCATTTTCCCTTTTCCTTTTGCTCGAGCTATTGTTTTGTCCCTTCCCATTAGAGTAGGAAGCAGGCATATTTCTTCGATGACGTCGGTATAATCATTAAGATTAATGCCTACGTGACCATCCGATGAGACTCGTTGTGAGCACGAATATTAAGATGTTTGGCTTCTTTTTTGGGGAATTAGCAATTTCTTCATGAGTTGCAAGTTCCCTCCAACTAACACTTCTTTTGACAATTTCCTATACATGAATAAACTTAAAAGGCTTTAGCATATCATCGTGGAACGTAGCGTGTGTTTTTTTCAACAAACTCGCTTCACTTTCTCCGCTAGCCCATTGCTTTTCAAAGTTTGTGTAAATTCCATTACAATGTGTGACAACTTTGTTCATAAGATTCCATTTGGATTTCGACCCATTCCCTTACAAAAGGGCTTCGTGATATGTAACCAAAATTGATCACGATTTTGACCATTTCACATGCCACCATCTTTAGATATGTCGACCCATGCCCTTGTTAACTCAACTTCTTCTTTTTGTGTCCATCTTCTCGGATCAACCTTCCCTTTCTTTTGTTGTTGAGGTTGTTGTTACTGTTCTTTGTGTTCGGAATCAGAAAATAATTCGGTTGAAAGGTATGAATGGCGGTTGGGATGGAAATTAGGTTTGAGATGGTTGAGTTTGAGGTTGAGATTGGAAATGGAATTGTTGGGGCATTTGGAATCATGAATAATAGCTAGGAACACCGTCCATTTGTGGTCGGTAAGGTGGTGGTGATGACGGATCATAGCCGAAAAGTGTGAAAGGGTTGTTAACATATTGATTTGAAGCATTTTGTTTGGAATAGTTTGGATTGTTGGAAGAATAGATTTTCAATGAAAAAATATTTTTGAGAGTGTATAGTGGTGAAATTTTGGAAATTCGATTTGTATATATAGTAGATGTTAAATAATAATAATAATAATAAATAAAAGGGAAATTTTCCAAACAAGTTGTTGTCGATCGTTTGGCAACGTCCCCTTCCCCAAAATTCTACAAAATTTAAAATTTCACCAACGGTAGAAGACCACCAGCGGTAAAACCACCTTTACGGCGTGATGTTCACTGGCGGTGAAAGGGTGACATGTCGGATACCGCCAGTGACCCCATCACCACACCGTGTAGCCTTATACTTACACATATATTATGGAAATCTTATTAAACACTTCTTTTACTAACTTTTAACTATTAAAAACTTCCTAATATTTTCGTAGTTTAAATGTTTTTTTACCAAGAAACCAACATTAATTTTTTTTTAAATCATTGATTGAGTTGTTGTTTAACACATGCGCATAGTACAAGAATAAAAGCTACCATGTTTAAAGCCTTCCCCAAGAATAACAACATAGTTTGGGTGCAATACCAATAATAGTATCCAAGTATTGGGTTGTCCATAAAAAGGAACTACCCAAATCTTTGAAACGTTTGAGCATCTTCCAATGACATGGCTTCAGTTACGGGGGTATTTTTGTCCAAAATAGCCATTTTTGAAAAGTTTGAGCATCTTCCTGTGATAAGGTTTTGTTAGATTAGGTGTCTAAGTTCATAACTATTTTTGGTATGTACTTGACCCAGTTTGCATGGTTCATTTGGGTTGCATGGCATCATGACACTTGGATAGACAAAATAAGAAAAGAACACTTATGGATTATTAATATATTATAAGTTCTAATATATTAATAATATTATTTAATTAGTATTGATTAAGAATTAATTTGGAATTAATTTGGTGATCAAAAAGAGACTTATTAAATATATGGGGTTGATTGTGTAAATCATCCATTCTTATATAGTGGGCTAATGATCCATGGTTTATTGAATTGGGCTAAAACCCATAGGGTGCTCCATGGAGGTTAAAACCCATGGATCATGGAGGAAAAGAAAAGCCATGTCAAGTAGGGTTTACATGGTGTAACCTTACTGTGACACAACTATAAAAGGACCTCATGGGCTACCAAAATTTGCACTAAATGAAGAACTAAAGGGCTAGCCGATTTTGAGTGTATGTGTACTTCTCTCAAAGTTATTTCAAGAGTTGTGGTGTTGTGTGAAACACTTGAGGCATTACATTTGGGGTGCTAGGATCACAAAGTTCTTAAGGAATCCAAGCAACAAGAAAGGTATGTTCTCCTACTAGCTTTTATGTTTCAAGTTCCCCATTTTTGGATTAGTGTCTAAGTCCATAACTATAATTGGTATGTACTTGACCCAACTCGGAATGGTCTATTTGGGTTGCATGGCATCGGAACAATTGGATAGACCGTTTGTGAGAATAGGACATTTGTGACATATTAATATATTATAAGTTCTAATATATTAATATGAAATCATGTTATTTAATTAGTATTGATCAAGAATTAATTTTGACTTCATTTAGTGATCAAAAGAGACTAATTAAATATATAGGGATTGATTGTGTAAATCATTCATTCTTATGTATGTGGGCTTATGATATATGATTTCTTATGTTGGGTTTAACCCATGTGGTGACCCATAGATACTCCATGGAGGTTAAAACCCATGGAGCATAAGGAATGGGTAAAGTCATGGGTTACATGGTGTAACCCTAATGTGCATCCTATATAAGGACCCCTTTAGCTCAAGAAATTGGCACTAGTGATACATATATGAAGGCTAGCCGATTTGAGCATGAAGTGTCTTCTTCTCATGGTTATTCCAAGTGTTGATGATGTTGTGTGAACCATTTTAGGTGTCACACTTGGGGCACTAGGCTCTCGAGCATCATTGACTCAAGCTACATCAAGAGGTATGTATTCTAACTTGTTATATTACCCAAGTATCAAAAGATTGTAAGCTAGATAGGGTAATACCTTGGAATATTCATATTTGCATATATAATAGAGAAAACATACATCCAAGATATTTAGGGTTGCATGTACACTTAAGAGTGTTAGAATGCTCAAAACCCAACACCCATGCCATGCTAGCTAGGTTAAAAACCTTAGAAAAATCAAATTTGCATGTATCTTAGTAAAACATAGATCAAAGGTTTCTAGGGTTGCCTGTACACCTTAGGAGTGTTAGAATTCTCAAAACCCTTTAGTGGTATCAGAGTCTAGGCTTGTTTTCTTGATACTTGATGCAAATTGTTGAAGAAACTCAAATTTTCTACATTCTGTTGAGTGAACTCGCTGAGTCCATGGGGGGACTCGACGAGTCCATGCATACATTCATCCTACTCGTCAGGTAGGTTCATGCGCTCGATGAGTAGGATGCCCAGATGTAACACCCTATTTATTTAATAAATAAATAATCAAATTAATGATTAAGTATTAGCCCTAAAATTTATAATTACATGGCAAGGTGTTGGTCTCGAGGAGTTAATCGTCATAATCTTTGAGATTGGGGTTAAAAGTGTAAGTCTAGACTGGTTTCATAATTGATTATGAGGATAGGGACCGCTTGATAAATTATCGGGATTTAATTTGAATAGATTTTGGTAAACAAGGGCGAAATGGAAAATTCCATATTTAATTTGTAAAGTTTTCTAAGGGTAGGGACTATTCGGTAAGTTTTGGGATTTATTATCAAAAGATTTATGGAAAGAGGGGATGATTAGTAAAGTATGGGACTTAACTTGTAAGGGATTTCCAGGATTGGGGTTGAAATGGTAAAATACGGACCGAGTTTGAAAAGAGATTGGGAAGGAGGGACTGTTTATGTCGTTATGGCATAATGTTTAGTAGACCCGGGTATAAAACCTTGCTTCACCAGTTAGCAAACCCTAAATCTCCCCTTATGTGCAGTCGTCACCCCACCTCCCTCCAGCCGCCATCATTTATCTCTTTCTTCATTTCCGGCAACGCACTACCACCGTTGAGACCGTAAACCACTGAAGCTACCTCCACGAATCTGTTGTTGCCTTTATCTCCAGTCCAACTGTAGCACCTGGTTCCTGGTACGTACTCCTTGCTATTTACATTTTAAAATAATGCATTTTTGCCTTGGACGCGGCGAGTTGATGGGCCAACTCGCCGAGTAGGTGTGGGATAAGGCGCGGGGACTGAACTTTGGACTCGGCGAGTAGACCCTGTTTGGGCAAAAACCCTAGTCCGGGTGTTTGCACCCTATTTAAACGCTCTAACTTGGCGTCCTTGTCCCTAACACTTCCAGAGAGCTGTAGAGCAAACCCCTAGCCCCCATATTGTTCTTGAGAGTGTTTTTGGCTTTGTGAAGAAGGTTTGAAGCTTAGAAGAAGAAGGAAGAGGTTGAAGTGTGCAAGTGTGACATCCCCAAAATCACAGCCAGAAAAGACCGATTTCATTTATGCTTTTTAAAATAATTTCAGAGTAAATCCTTTTGATTTAAAAGTGTTGCGGAATTTGTTCCCAAAACAAAACATGATAAAATAATATTTATCAAAGCATTTCATCAGGAGATGCATTTCCATTATATAATCAAAACTCGGGGTGTCATGTTCCGATACGGACCATAAAGCATAAACGATAACATTACAAGTCATTCAACAAATATATACATATACAGACTTGTAAACAAAACAACTCGATGATTTATCCATCTTACGCCCTTGCGCCACTTCCTGTAATACAAATAAAACTGAGTGGGTCAGGCTTGGGAGCCCGGTGAGCATATAGGGTTTTCAACCCACAATAAATATATTATATTTAATTTCACCAACCAATCACTATCCCGATTACCCATTCCCGTTATCCTCACTTTACGTCCCTAAAACAACATCTATCTCAAGGGACCTAATCTAGGATTTTCATCAGGACGGACATTATTGCTAAAGGGTTTCCTCAATAATAGATATCCTAAAGGCAACCATGAGGGGGATAGAGTACACCGGTGAACACATCTTTCAGAACACCTACAGGTTATGAACCTACTAGCGTTCCACAAGACTTTCTAGAAGGAGTCTGTGGTCGTTATCCATACTCCGCTGA
This sequence comes from Lactuca saligna, assembly GCF_052625555.1. Lineage (NCBI taxonomy): Eukaryota > Viridiplantae > Streptophyta > Magnoliopsida > Asterales > Asteraceae > Lactuca > Lactuca saligna. The sequence continues at coordinate 195,439,607 of NC_136419.1, read as the reverse complement.
ATAACTAGGTCAACAACAACAACATCGAGGCCTCTCATCTGTTTATTACACACCAACTATCTACCCATGTTCTACCCAACATCTTAGTAGATAAAAATATACATTTTTATACATAGTTTAAAACCTGTATAGCATTTTCATTCAATACATATTCAACATAACAGATGAGGCACACCCACATAACACGTATTTCATAGAAAATAAATTAGATCTATGAGATAGAAGAGAATGAATATACATTCACACATATAACAACAAAATTATACACATAACACGTATTTCGTATAAAATACTTCATAATTATGCGTTAGAAGAAAGTAACCACACACTTACTTGATCAGAAGATGATCGGACAACACTAAGGCTTACAGAAGTAGTAATCCTCAGCAGATCTGTAAGATCTCCACAATAATCGAACTTCTCGCGGACAGAGCTTCGGCTCGGGAATCGCATTTCTCGGGATCTTCGGGGCTTTGAAACTTGCTTCGGGGCTCGGGAATATTACCGGGGCTTCGGGGTAGTTCTGGCACGCAAATCGAGGTAAAACGGGAGAGAGAAGAGAGAAAAAGAGCAAATGAGTCGGCTGCCCTCGCATCCTATTTATAGGAGGCTGAGCCTCGCACGTATGCTGGGCGTGTGCCTGTACGCGTCCGAAGTCGTCATGGTGTGCGTCATCGGAAGAACTCGAGTGTGAGGGACGTCACGCTTCGTTGTACGCTGGGTGTACAAGAGTACGCTGGGCGTACCTCGGATATGCTCGGTGACTCCTCTTCGGATAATACCGGATTTTATAATTAAAATTTAATATTAATTATTTAACAAACTTTGAAAATTCGTATATGCTTCATACGAACTCCGTTTTCAACGTTCTTTATATCCACGCGTAGGTGAGACTACGCTCTACAACTTTCGTTTGGACTCCGTTGGCTAATTTTGACTTTATTTTTATTAATTATTTTTAATAGGCCGGGACAGAAAAATTCCGTTATAAATTAATAACTTCTTCATCCGACGTCCGTTCTCGCCTAACTTTTCATCGCTTCGATACCAATAACGGGATCTTCGATTCTCGTTTAGATTGTTTCGGCTAAAAACCGCTCGATCTCAAATCGAGTATTTCGGGCTGCACACCGCTAAGTCGAAACTTCAATAAATCATAACTTCCTCATACGAAGTCAGATTTGGGTGTTCTATATATATTAGGAAACCTCGTTTCAACTACTACAACATTATCCAAAGATAACGAGTTTATTTTACACTTAAATTTTGACGCTTATTTTTTATTCTTAATTAATCAAACCACATAATTAAGCAATTAAGCACAAAACACATCATACTCAAATAATACACTTCTATTATTTCAAAACGGGTTACAAAGGTTAACCTAGACTATTATATCAACATTAATGACAGGCCCAGAAACACAGGCATTACAATTCTCTCCACCTTAGAATGATTCCGTCCCCGGAATCACACATCAACAAACAAATGCGGATAGCGACCCATCATGTCACTCTCCGTCTCCCAGGTGAGATTCGGCCCATTCGTGTGTTTCCATCGGACAAGCACGAACTCGACCATCCTGCATCACAACTTCTTAGTCTTTCGGTCAACAATTGCCTCTGGTTCTTCAATCAACCTATTGTTCTCATCGATTCTCAACTCCGAAAGTGGAATCATGTCGGGAACTTCTCCCATGAACTTCCTCAAATAACACACATGAAAAGTGTTATGAATTCCATTAAGTTCTTCTGGTAGTTCGAGATTGTAAGCTTGGTTCCCAATCCTCTGAAGAACTTTAAACGGTCCAATAAACCTTGGACTTAATTTTCCCCTTTTACCAAATCTTATAAGTCCCTTCTACGACGACACTTTAAGCAAAACCGAATCCCCAACTTCAAAAGTCATCGATCTTCGCTTTTTGTCAGCATAGCTCTTTTGATGATCCTGAGCTGCTAACATTCTTTCCCTAATTAGTTTCAACTTTTCAGCAGTTTGATGAACCATCTCCGGTCCCATAAACTGCTTTTCCCCAGCCTCAAACCAACAAGACGGTGTACGACACTTGTGTCCATACAAAGCTTGGTAAGGTGCCATCTTAATGCTCGAGTGAAAACTATTATTATAGGAAAATTCTACCAAAGTTAAATGTTCATCCCAGTTACCTAGGAATTCCAGAGTACATGCTCTCAGCATATCTTCAAGCGTTTGTATCGTTCGTTCGCTCTGACCATCAGTCTGCAGATGGTAAGCTGTACCTAAACACAACTTGGTACCCAATTCCTCTTGTTGACTTTTCCAAAACCTCGAGGTGAAACGGCTATCACGATCCAACACAATCGTTAACGGAACACCGTGAAGCCTCACAATTTCCTTCACGTAAGAATTTGCAAGCTTCTCCATAGACCATTTCTCCTTGGCTGCTATGAAATGCGCACTCTTAGTGAATCGATCAACGACCACCCAAATCATGTTGTGACCATTCTTTGTTTTGGGCAGTTTAGTGACAAAATCCATAGAAATGTCTTCGCACTTACCCATAGACACAGGCAATGGTTCTAAACTTCCGTACGGTTTCTGATGTTGTGTCTTTACTCTCGCACAAGTCACACACTCAGCCACATACTTTGCAACATCAAGTTTCATCGTCGGCCACCACTAGTAGGGTTTTAGGTCCCTATACATTTTAGTGCTACCGGGATGAATCGAGTACATGGTTTTGTGAGCTTCTTCCATCAGAAGATCTCTGACTCCTCCTGTCTTAGGTATCCAAATCCGATCTTGGAACACCTTCAGTCCATGACTGTTTACACCGAACACCAACGTTTTGCCCAAACGTTCCTCCTTTCGGTCATTCTTCTCAGAAGCTTCTCTTTGAGCTTTCTTTATACTTTCCAAAATAGTCGAGACAACCTCAATTCTCAATGCTCTTGGCCTTTTCCTTTCAAGATTGACTTTCCGACTGAGAGCATCAGCAACAACATTAGCCTTACCGGGGTGGTAAAGTATCTCACAGTCGTAGTCTTTAAGTAATTCTAGCCAGCGTCGTTGCCTCATATTCAATTCCTTCTGACCAAAGAGATATTGGAGACTCTTATGATCAGTGAAAAGTTTTCACTTTGTGCCATAGAGGTAATGCCTCCATATTTTCAGAGCGAAAACTACCGCTGCCAACTCCAAATCATGAGTCGGGTAGTTTTTTTCATGCTCTTTCAGCTATCGAGATGCATATGCTATCACCTTTTCTCTTTGGGTCAGAACACAACCCAATCCAACCCCAGACGCATCGCTATAAACAGCGAAGTCTTCAACTCCATCGGGTAGAGAAAGTATCGGTGCCTCGCATAGTTTCTTCTTTAGCTTCTCAAATGCTTCTTTATGCTTCTCACTCCAAGCATAAGTAGCTCCTTTGTGGGTCAGAGCTGTTAATGGAGTAGCAATCGAAGAAAAACCTTAGATAAACCTTCGGTAATATCCGGCTAATCCTAAAAAGCTTCGGATCTCCGTGGGACTTTTCGGTTGTTCCCACTTCATCACAGCTTCGATCTTCGCTGGATCAACCATTATCCCTTCTTGGTTGACCACGTGACCCAAGAATTGGACTTCACGAATCCAAAAATCACATTTGGAGAACTTAGCATACAGGTTCTCCTTCTTCAAGACTTCTAACACCTCTTGCAAGTGTCTGTCATGCTCCTCTTGGCTTTTCAAAAAAATCAGAATGTCATCTATGAACACTATCACAGATTTATCAAGGAACGGATTACAAACCCTGTTCATTAAATCCATGAATGTTGCTGGAGCATTGGTTAGTCCAAACGACATAACCAAAAACTCGTAGTGTCCATATCGGGTTCTGAATGCAGTCTTCTATGCAGTCTTCTCTATATCCTGCTCTCTTACTTTCAGCTGATGATATCCTGACCTCAGGTCGATCTTTGAGAAATAGATCGAACCTTGTAGTTGATCGAATAGGTCATCAATCCCCGGCAATGGATATCTATTCTTTATTGTTGCCTTATTCAGCTCTCGGTAATCGATGCACATCCTCATGCTTCCATCTTTCTTCTTCACGAATAACATCGGAGCTCCCCAGGGTGATGAACTAGTTCTAATGAAACCTTTGTCCAATAACTCCTGAAGTTGCATCCTCAACTCCTTCATCTCTGTCGGTGCTAATCGATAAGGTGCTTTTGCAACTGGCATTGTTCCGGGCAACAAGTCAATACGGAATTCCACTTGTCGATCAGGCGGTAATCCAGGAAGATCTTCAGGAAATACTTCCGGATAATCACACACAACGAGAATATTCTACATCACCTTCTTTTCCTTCTTAGCATCGATCACGAATGCTAAGTATGATGTACATCCTTTGGTCAAACATTTTCTGGCTTTCATTAGGGAAATGATTCCAGAATTTACTATACGTTTATCTCCATACACCATAAACGATTCCTTCCCAGGCGGGTTCACTTTCACTATCTTCTTCTTGCACAAAATTTCGACATCATTGGCGCTAAGCCAATCCATTCCCAAAACGATGTCGAAACCGTTAAGTTCGATAGGTAATAATTCCTCGTGAAACTTATTCCCATTAAGGTCGATTAAGATATTTTTCATACGATGGCTAACAGGTACAAACTTGCCACTAGCAACTTCGACTAATAAGGCATTATCTAGTCTATCAACAGGCAAATCTAGTTTTCTACCAAATTCATGCGATATAAAGAAGTAGTTGGCTCCAGAATCAAATAAAATTTGGGCAGACAATGTGTTTACGAGAAAGGTACCTGAAGCGACATCAACTTCATCTTTAGCAGCTTCCAGTGTCATCTGGAATGCTCTCGCCTTTGGCTTTGGCGGAATGTTGGGTCTAGCTGCCTCCTTCTTCTTCGGGCAGTCCCTCGACATGTGTCCCTCCTCACCACAACCATAGCAAACCTTCTTTGAGAGGGTGCATTCATTGGCATAGTGCCCTGGCTTCCCACATTTGTAGCATGTGGCCGCTACCTCGCATTTTCCATGATGCTTCTTTTTACATTTGTCGCACCACTTCGCTTCGCCTCCACTTCCCCTCGAACCAAACTTCGACAACTTGTTTTTCTTATTGGACCCTGAAGTTCCATCAAACTTCCTCTTTTCACCAATTACTATCCTTTCCAGACCCTTTTCCTTCTGCTGGGCCTCCACATTCTTAGCTGCACGAACAGTCGTTTTCAGAGTAGTTGCCATCTTGACTGTCGGACCAAAGTCGGCAGGCAGTCCATTAGCAAACCTCTCAATCTTGGAGGGTTCCGTTGGCACTAGGTACGAAAATAACTTCATTTTATCAGTAAATGCAGTAGCATAGTCGTCTATGCTTATCCTCCCCTTCTTCAAGTTTTGGAACTCATTGTTCAAATCAATCAGATCTATCTCTGAACAATATTGCACCCTTAGTTGTTCCAAGAACTCCTCCCATGACATTTTCAGGGCTTTCCCTCGTGGCATAGTATCTGCCAACAACTTCCACCAACTCAATACTCCAGTCTTCAGTTGTCTAACTGCAAAGACAGTCTTCTATTTGTTGCTACAGTCGCAACTTTCAAATACCATCTCCATTTTGGAGATCCAATCCATTATCTCAACAGGCTTTGGGCTCCCAGAAAGACTTGGCGGCTTGGCGCCCAAGAAGTTCTTGTACATTCGTCCATCCTTGTTGTTTCTCCTTTCCGGATCGTTCCTTCGTTCTCCTTGAGTCCCAACTTGACTCATAATGCCACTATTGTTCCCTTCCTCCGATTGCTTGGGAATCAATTCGGGTTCCTCAATAGGTATGATAGGTTCGTCCCTATTATCATGCAACATTTGTCGCATCTCATCGCTTTGTTCGGCTTACATATCCCGAATCATGGCTTGCACCCCAACCATTGTTACTGGTTCTGGTGCTGCTGCTACAACAGGTACTTGCTCAATCACTGGCGGTTGATTCCTGTTTTCATCTGCGTTTCCAACGCCACTCCTTGTTCTCACCATTTTTGATCTACACACTGAATAAGGTGAAATTAGATCCTTATTCACGATATATTTCACTTCATCCTTAGTAGTCCAAACGATTACATGCTAGTTCTAATATTGTATACATACGCTTAGAATCCTAAACACATAAACCTTCAGATCCGGTTGGCAACAAACCGTAGATCTGAACAAATAATATCATATATGGCAACATATAACATTTAGCACATAAAAGCATTTTAGGAAACTTTCCTAAAAATAAACTAGTGCTCGTGTCTAAAATCCAACAGACACACATCTCAAAATTCCACTTAGCATTCTAAGTTTAAGTTTAGAAATCCTACAAATTCCTAGTTCGCTTAAACTAATGCTCTGATACCAACTGTGACATCCCCAAAACCACGGCTAGAAAAGACCGATTTCATTTATGCTTTTTAAAATAATTTCAGAGTAAATCCTTTTGATTTAAAAGTGTTGCGGAATTTGTTCCCAAAACAAAACATGATAAAATAATATTTATCAAAGCATTTCATCAAGAGATGCATTTCCATTATATAATCAAAACTCTGGGTGTCATGTTCCGATACAGACCATAAAGCATAAACGATAACATTACAAGTCATTCAACAAATATATACATATACACACTTGTAAAAAAAACAACTCGATGATTCATCCATCTTACGCCTTTGCGCCACTTCTTGTAATACAAATAAAACTGAGTGGGTCAGGCTTGGGAGCCCGGTGAGCATATAGGGTTTTCAACCCACAATAAATATATTATATTTAATTTCACCAACCAATCACTATCCCGATTACCCATTCCCGTTATCCTCACTTTACATCCCTAAAACAACATCTATCTCAAGGGACCTAATCTAGGATTTTCATCGGGACGGACATTACTGCTAAGGGGTTTCCTCAATAATAGATATCCTAAAGGCAACCATGAGGGGGATAGAGTACACCGGTGAACACATCGTTCAGAACACCTACAGGTTATGAACCTGCTAGCGTTCCACAAGACTGTCTAGAAGGAGTCTGTGGTCATTATCCATACTCCGCTGAATAACTAGGTCAACAACAGCAACATCGAGGCCTCTCATCTGTTTATTACACACCAACTATCTACCCATGTTCTACCCAACATCTTAGTAGATAAAAATATACATTTTTATACATAGTTTAAAACCTGTATAGCATTTTCATTCAATATATATTCAACATAACAGATGAGGCACACCCACATAACACGTATTTCATAGAAAATAAATCAGATCTATGAGATAGAAGAGAATGAATATACATTCACACATATAACAACAAAATTATACACATAACACGTATTTCCTATAAAATACTTCATAATTATTCGTTAGAAGAAAATAACCACACACTCACTTGATCAGAAGATTATCAGACAGCACTAAGGCTTACAGAAGTAGTAATCCTCAGCAGATTTTAAGATCTCCACAATAATCGAACTTCTCGCGGACAGAGCTTCGGTTCGAGAATCGCACTTCTCGGGATCTTCGAGGCTTCGAAACTTGCTTCGGGGCTCGGGAATATTACCGGGGCTTCGGGGTACTTCTGGCCCACAAATCGAGGTAAAACAGGAGAGAGAAGAGAGAAAAAGAGCAAATGAGCCGGCTGCCCTCGCATCCTATTTATAGGAGACTGAGCCTTGCACGTACGTTGGGCGTACGCCTGTACGCGGGGCGTACGCGTCCGAAGTCGTCATGGCGTATGTCATCCGAAGAACTCGAGTGCGAGGGACATCATGCTTCACTGTACGCTGCGCGTACCTCGGGTATGCTCGATGACTCCTCTTCGGATAATACCGGATTTTATAATTAAACTTTAATATTAATTATTTAATAAACTTTGAAAATTCGTATCTTCTTCATACGGACTCCGTTTTCGACATTCTTTATATCCACACGTAGGTGAGACTACGCTCTACAACTTTCGTTTAGACTCCGTCGGCTAATTTTGAGTTTATTTTTATTAATTATTTTTAATAGGCCGGGACAGAAAAATTTCGTTATAAATTCATAACTTCTTCATCCGACGTCCGTTCTCGCCTAACTTTTCATCGCTTCGATACCAACAATGAGATCTTCGATTCTCATTTAGATTGCTTCGGCTAAAAACCGCTCGATCTCAAATAGAGTATTTCAGGTTGCACACCGCTAAGTCGAAACTTCAATAAATAATAACTTCCTCATAGGAAGTCAGATTTGGGCGTTATATATATATATATATATATATATATATATATATATATATATATATATATATATTTGGAAACCTCATTTCAACTACTACAACATTATCCAAAGATAATGAGTTTATTTTACATTTAAATTTTGACGCTTATTTTTATTTTTAATTAATCAAACCACATAATTAAGCAATTAAGCACAAAACACATCATACTCAAATAATACACTTCTATTATTTCAAAACGGGTTACAAAGGTTAACCTAGACTATTATATCAACATTAATGACAAGCCCAGAAACACAGGCGTTACAGCAAGGAGGGGAAATAGATTCGGAATCTACACTGAGAGGAGATTTCATTTAGGTAGAAAAGTTCTTACCTTGATTACTAGTTCATTAGATCCCCTTTTGTCCCAAATTAGTGGTTTTCAAGCCCTAAAACCTCAAGCTCCATGTGATTAATGCTCTATGATCTGGAAGGACTCCAGATTTGGACCTTATGGGCATATTAGAATTATAAAGTTTTTGTGGTTGAAGTGATTGAGGTCCCCATTGAGTGTATGACCTCATTAAGAGCTAGGTTTTGCCTTTTTGAGCTTATAGGGTCATGCATGCATGTAAAGTTTGCAACTTTAGGTGGTAAGCATGCTCAAGGAACATGGATCTATGGTTTGGAAGCGTTGCATGTCTCAGATTTGGTCTGTATGGGAAATGGGTCATAGGGACTCAGCGAGTCCCAAGGAGGAACTCGACGAGTTCTCTATGAAGGTGGCCTTAGACTCGGCGAGTTGGATGAACAACTTGGCGAGTTATATGAATATTGCCTGGAACTCGACGAGTTGTTATTCAAACTCGGCGAGTTGTTCTTGGACTCGGCGAGTCGGATCGCGAGTCGGTTCTATAGTCCCAGTTAGGGAGTTAAGGGTGACTCAGTGAGTGGGAAGAGGGACTTGGCATGCAAGACCGGGTTAGTGGGAGAAGGACTTGGCGAGTCGGTGCCATGACTCGGCGAGTCTAGTCAACTGGAAGTTGACCTTGACCAAGGAGTTGACCTTAGACCAGGGGTGGTTTAGTCATCTGACCTAAGGGTGTGTATGAGAGGCTAACCTGTGTTTATGATTTATAGTCGGAGGATTTGCGATTTAGCAGTCAAGCGCTTAGCAAGCAGACTTTAGCAGCTACTTTCAAGGTGAGTTACCTTCCAGTAGTGGTGGGTCTAAGGCCACAATGCCGGCCCACCAGTAGGAGACGTATGATAGATGATTGTCTTTGTGATGTCATCTAAGTTTGCTACTACCTAATATGTTATATGCTAGCATGATATGTTGTATGTGATAGTAGTAGAGCTCGGTTGTTAGGACCGAAGGGTAGTCAAACACCCCAGGTACGTCTGATAGTATGTGATGATATGTTTGCATGTTGGCTTGTTATGTTATATGCGATAGACGTAGTAGGTGTACCAGTCCCCGAGTTCGGTTGTTAGGACCGAAGGGTAGCTCAGGCACCCCAGATATGTCTGATAATATGTTTATGTAATGTGATAGTAATACTAGGGGTGAAATAGTCCCCGAGGTTCGGTTGTTAGGACCAAAGGGTAGTCAGCACCCCAGAACGGCTTGACATGGGTAGTCAGCACCCGATAATGGCTTGACACAGGTAGGTCGGCACCCCAGAATGGTCGTACCGGGTAGGTCGGGCACCCCAGAATTGTCTGGCAGTATGTATGCTATGTGATTATATGGTATGTGGTACAGTGGGGGAACTCACTAAGCTTCGTGCTTACGGTTTTCAGTTGTTGTTTCAGGTACCTCTTCTGTCAAGGGGAAGGAGTTGACGCGGTAGCGGCGCATCACACACGCTCTTTTGATTTCCGCACCAAGAGTCATTCTGGGATTTTGTACTCTGACATTTTCATGTTTTATGTTTTGGTTTACGACCACGAGACATGTTTTATCAAATATTATGATCGTGTGATATTTTGTTACAAACATTTTTTCAAATCACTTAATTAAAAACGAAATTTTTGGCCCGTATTTTTGGGATGTTACACCAACGCCACCACAAGTCACCACTGGTAAACCGAGGAAGCAGAAGACCGACGTCGAAGTTGGTGTGAATTCCTTTCCCAGCTAACGACATTGCTGCCGAAGTGTGCCGACGACCTCCTAGCACTGTTGCTACCCCAGTTGCCGACAAGGATGCAAGCATGCGTCTTCTCTCCGTCCTGCCACCAATGTTATCATCAGCGGAGGGTTTTGTTGTCGTCGCCACCTCGCTGCTAGTTCCTTCCGTCAAGGGTTGTGCCTGCCGCCACCTTTTCGCCTCCTCTTTAGTCTTGTCATCAGTCGCGACACGTCGCCGCAAGATGTCGCTGTCAAGCCGTCGCTGCCGCCTCTCCGGGTTGTTGTCGTAGCCAACCGCCACCGAAGGGTGGTTGGGTCCTTGTGCAATTGAGGAATGTGTGTGTGTGGATGTTTCAGGGGTGTTAGTTGGCCGGAATACGGAGAAGACGACCACCATGGCCGCCAACCATGGTGGTTGCCGCCATGCACCACTATCAGCCGCCACTAGGTTGCTATGAATGTGTGTTTGTATTAGTGTGTGTGTGCGTGTGTAATTATTTAGGGTTTAAGCATTGTAAAATTTATCTAATAGAAGAGTAATGAAAATAAATCCTAACCACCATCATATGGTGGTGGCTGCCGTCTCCTGCCGCCATCGGACGTCGTGTTGGGTGGCGGTGTGCTTGCCTCATTGAGTTTGATTCGTTTGGGGTGCTTAAAACCATAATGGGCTAAGGGACTTGAATTTGGGCCTATTGGGCTAAGATGGATTAGAAACCCTAATTAGGGTGTGGAAAACCTTAATGCAATGAAACCCTAACTTGGGACTTAGCGGGACCGCATTAGAATTATTTAATGAATCTAATATACTAATTGGTAATCATTTACAATCAACCTAAGTTAATATTGGACTTAATGGATTAAGTCCTTATTGGATTAAGTCCTTAATGGGTTAAGTATGAAACTTAACCCTAATCATCATTTTACGTGAAACTCTAATTTCATTTGGGCCTTAAGTTGGGCCTTTTTAGTGGGCTCTGATGATTGAGATAATAACATGCCATCCAAGAACAAGAAATTTGGCTAGAATAATTTAATGGGCCTAGGGTAAGGCCCATGTAAGGGGTTTGGGCCCAATTTGGAAAATTGGGCCATAGATGGGCCACAATTTGGGCCTTAATGTTTACATGATGTTGGGTCTTAGAATAAGACCATGTATAAGCTTGGGCCCAATTTAGAAAAATGGGCCATATGTTGGGCTTTGATTTCCTAGTGGACTTTGTGCCTAAGGATTGGGCCTTGGGCTTGTATAAAGCCAACCTTGGGGTAATGTAGTAATTATCCAAGTAAGTATCCATGATTATGTGTTGAGACCCTATTATTAATTGGGTGTTATTTTGGTGTTGACATTTCGAGAATCTGTCAACTAACAGTTGGGGTTCAGCCTATGGGACTTCAGCAGTGTGTGATTGTGTCTACGGGACTTCAGCAGTATGAGGTGAGTTACCTTCCAGTAAAAGTGGGTCTACGACCACAATGTCGGCCCACTAGCAGGAGTTGTTTGTTAGATGTTTGTCTTTGTGATAATAATCTAGTATGTCGTTATCTATTATGTTTGTGTGCTACGATGCTTTGTGATACATGTTAGTAATAGTAGGGGTGAAATAGTCCTCGAATACCAGTTGAGAGATACCGAAGGGGTCGTCAAAACCCATGCATGCCTAGCAGTATGTTTATGATATGTTATATGTGATAGTGGTAGTAAGAGGGGAATAGTCCCCAAGTTCGGTTGTTAGGACCGAAGGGTAGGTCGGGCACCCCAGATATTCCTGACAGTACGATTATGATATATTATTGTGTGGTAGTGGTAGGGGGTGAAATAGCCCCCGTTGCCGGTTGAGATAGACCGGAGGGTAGGTCGGCACCCCAGAATGGTCTGACATAGGTAGGTCGGCACCCCAGAATGGCTTGACACGGGTAGGTCAGCACCCCATAATAGCTTGATGCGGGTAGGTCGGCACCCCAGAATGGTCGTATCGGGTAGGTCGAGCACCCCATAATTGCCTGACAGTAAGTATGATATGTGATTGTATGGTATGTGGTATGATGGGGTGAACTCACTAAGCATTGTGCTTACGGTTTTCAGTTTTGGTTTCAGGTACTTCGTTTTCAAAGGAAAGGAGCCGGCTCGATCGCAACGCATCACACTATGTTTTTCGCACATGAGATCCTTAGGGATTACGGTCTGATATGGTTTGATGATACTATGTTTTGGATTACTGACACTTGGGTTTTGACATGAGACGTTATTATCAATGTTTTTATTCTGATGGTTTTATGTAATAACATAATTAAAATGCAATTTTTGGCCTTTATTTTTGGGATGTTACAAGTTGGTTTCAGAGCCTTGGTTTGAGGGATTCGGGCACACTTTCGGGTGTGTCTGAACTCAAACTAAGGACTTGGTATGAAAATTTTTCAAAAGTAAAATCATCTTATAAAAGAGTTTGGAAGGAATTTGGAAAGATAAAAGAACTATGAAAAGAACAATATGTATGATGCGTGCAATCAGTCGAGCTCAAGTAAGTTTTCCCCAAGATACCCATACATGTTATGATATGTTATGTTATGATATGATTATGAGAACTGCATGCTAGATTAGGGCTAAGGATCTAGGAGGATGCCTTATATGCCTATGATATGTGCTCGTAGACTTGCATGCTAGTACTGGTTAGTCAGTAATAGGATAGCTTGTTTAGGTTATGCCTGATTGTATGAGCCTTTGAATTGCATGTACATATTCTTGATTAGATGATAGAATGGTTTGATTGGAATATGATGGTTACAATTTTCCTTTGTTTGAATGCTGCTTGCTTTGTGCTTTGTGGGACTCTTAGTAATGTGACCTAGATATTAAGTAAATATGCTAAGTCACATGTGGCACAGGCTAGATAATCTCAGAGTGATAGATTTGACCCTATTACACAACTCTTGTTTGAGTCCAGCCGTTTTAGGGATGGGTCTTTTATTCGAAGGATTATCTGATCTCTGTTGCATGTGGATATATTCATGAGGTAGCTAGTTGACATTGCTAGGAATATTTCAACAGCTGAGGATCGGGTGGGTACGGGAGCCTAGGAAAGCCTAGTATATGGTTCAGTGGGTTAGTAGTGAGGTTCAGTGAGATTTAGGTGTACCAGATTGAGGAAGTGAGTTGGAGGATTTAGGAGGATTGCTGAGGAAACTATGGATAGGTGCGGAAGGTAGTATTAGGCCCGTACTACTGAAAGCATAGGATCCATACTCGAATCGGTGAGAGTCTTGGAGAATCTGAGAAGCTTCGGGGAGAAGTTTGTGACCCGATTTAGGGGTAGAGGATGTTCCAGTTGTTGCAGCTTAACCATTAGCAAGTGATCTAGTGAGCGTGGCAGGGTGTCATACCCTGAAGGGTATGATTTCTAAGAGGTTGCAAATGCGAGATCGATTTGGAGCACTTTGATCATAAAGGTTCGTGCTAGGTGTGTATAGTAAGGGGTCACGGGAAGAGACCCATGAATTCTAATCATCGGGTGAAAGGTCAACTAGGCCGGAGTTAGTTCAACACGTTCAGGAAGGTGCACAAAGGAGTTTGTCGCTCCAAAGGTTTAGGTTGCTACAAGGTAGCGGGGTTAGGCATGTCAGGAACAGGTGGTAAGGATTCTTGGGTATATTTGAATCCTTGGAATGTCAGTTCAATATGGTGTTAAGCACCCAAGAGTGAGATTCATGTTCTAGTTCCGGCTCATGATCAGGGTCTGGGCCAGGCAATGCGAGCGCGATCACAGGAGTTCTTCTCATAAGAGATTACTTACAAAGCTATGGGCATGGAACTTGGTGGTCTTTTGTTCAACCAAAGTAGGACTTTAGAAGCTCTCGGTAGTTGCCTCGGGGCTTTTGGGCCAGATTCGTCGCGGGAAAGTTAGGGGTTCGTTTGAAACCCAAGGATTGTGGATCATTAGAATCCTTTGGGAATAAAGATTCTATAGCTGGTTTTTGTCATTAAGACCAGGATTTCGTCAGATGTTGCGGGAATGTCATCTTCTTCTGATACTAGATGAATTTCGGGAATCAATATTGCTTTGGAATTTTGAGTGAGTTTGGACAAGTCAGATCTCAGGTTGGTTTTCTGCTACTTTCTGGGTTATCAAGGATTGTTATATGCCATCCTACATACCAAAAGGTCATTGATGAACCCACAGAGGGACGCACCTTGCGGAGTGGGTCTCGCGTGTACCGTTATCATTCCGAATCTTTTTGGGATCTGTGCAGGAGAATTGTTCAGAGGATATCAAGTCAGAGTTGAAGCGATAATTCTCCAGGGAAGTTAGAGTTCAGTAATTCTATCACTGTTGGGTATGGTCGTCATGTAATGCCCCGATTCTTAGGTATTGCTTAAATAAGATTTACTGGGTTAAGCTATACTCGACGAGTTGGTTGACCTACTCGTCGAGTAGCAGCTGGATGAGATCGCGTGTTAAGTGACCTACTCAATGAGTCCATACTGGGACTCGACGAGTAGAAGCTGGTAGAAGAGACCCTAAATTTCGGAGTTTTCACCCCTATTTAAAGGGGGCTCAGCCTCCCTTGGGTCTCTTTACAGATATAGAGAGTCCTTATACGTGTGTAAGTGCCTTTGTGTGGTGTTTGAAGCTTAGAAAGAGAATCTTGGAGGAAGAAAGCTAGGAAGTACAAAGGAATTGAAGCAAGGAAGGCGTGGGAAGTAGGATTTACCTTAGCTAGCATCCTTTGGAGGTATCAAAGTGCCATCCTTACTTCCCCTTTTCCCTTTTATTGAGTTTCTAGGGCTTTTTATGGATTTTCAAGTTGGTATGATGATCTATGGGCTAGATCTGAGGTTGTAACTTCAGATCTGGACCCTCCTTGGATTCTAGAAGCATAAAGTCACAGTTTTGGTTGTGATTAAGGTCCCTCTTGAGCATGAAGTTCCATTAAGAACTTAAAATAGGTATTTAGAGCCTTTATAGCCATGCATGCACGTAAAGTTTGCAACTTTACGTGATAAGCATGTCCTAAAAGCTTGGATCTATGAGTTGGAGCCGTTGCATGGATCAAAACAAGTCTGTATGGAAAAAGGACTGAATGGACTCGGCGAGTCGCGAGGTTGACTTGGCGAGTCACATGAAGATTGCAATAAACTCGACGAGTTGAAGAACTACTCAACGAGTCGGATGAGTTTTCCCAAGAATATGTATGTGTGTGAATTCGTCGAGTTGCAAGGAGGGAACTCGACGGGTGGCCTTAAAGTTTGAACGAGAATCAAAGGAACTCAACGAGTCATCCTGATGACTCGGAGAGTTGGATTGTACTTCAAGAAACTCGGCGAGTAACCAAGGGTACTCGGTGAGTTGGGGTCAACATGGACTGTTGACCTTGACTGTGGGTTTTAACTTTGATCAAGGATTGAATTGTGGGTTATGGAGTACCTTAGAAGGTTAAGGACTTACGAGTATATTGTACTATGATAATAGGTGGTGGATTCGGTGTCAAGTGATCCGTGAGTTGGAGTTTACCTTCCGAGTCAACATCTACGAGGTGAGTTATCCTCATTGTATCGATAGGGTCTACGACACCAAGGCTGAACCTTTAGTTGTTATTGTTATGGTATGCTACATGTGGTTATGATCTGTTAGATCGGAATCGAGGTAGACAGTATGTTATGCTCTTATGATCCGTAGGGATTGGTATGTTAGTGACTTGCTAGGTCGGTGCTCTAGTTGTAGGAGAATTCTATAATTGATGATCAATGTGACAGATATGTTTGATGTTTGTATATGCATGTATATGATAGTATGCGCACATGGTTATTTGCTTGTGGTTGGGTTGAGGCGGTCCTGCTTTGTGCTGAAGGCCAATATACCCTATGAGCGGTCTGGGGAGACTGTAGGCCCACATGGCGGACCAGTCATGTCGAAGACTCGGGATAGATTAAGACAGACTGTAGGCCCGGTATGGCATTCTAGTCAGGCCGATGGTCCAGTATGCATGTGGATTGATTGATTATTACTGATATGGTATTGTCAGTGTGGTATTGGTATTTTGGGGGTAGCACACTAAGCCCTCGGGCTTACAGTTTTCAGTTTATTGTTTCAGGTACTTCATGAGATCATGGAAAGGCGAAGGCGTGATCGTACCGCTCCTCATCCTTATCTTATAATTTTTGGGACTCTCTGATGGAAAATGATTTAAAAACATTTTGTAAACAATGTTATTTGGTTTTTATTTATGATTGAAAAAGTTTAAATTTGGTGTAAAATTTATGTATGTTACAAGTTGGTATCAAAGCCTTGGTTTGAGTGAATTATAGGAAAACTCGTGTGAATCCAGTCTCAAATCAAGGACATTTTCAGAAAATACGTTTTAAAATGGTTTTCAAAATAAATGATGGAGGATGCAGATGGTACGATCAGCTGGAGCCTGTAAGTAAACCCCAAAATACCATGCAGTTATTTGATATTTTGTTATGTTAGAACAACATGCTAGTGCTAAGCTAGGGATCTTTAAAAATCGCATGATAGATTTGCCTGATTGCATGATGCCTATTAGCCTAGGGTTTCTTGTATGTGGAATTGACATTGTAACTGTAGATGTTTAGTGTATGCATCACAATTGTGCATAATAAAGACCTTATAGCCTAAGAATGTTGATTCGGCCTTCGGTAGGTTTGGATATTCGAAAGTCTATTGGGTCTAGCGTTATGTGTAGCTAGCATGCACTAGCGTTGCAGGGGATGATGGAAGTTTCATGGATGTGTGAGTCATGATAAGTGGTGAGACTAGATGCGAGATATTTGGTATTCCACTAGAAATGAGGGTTGAGTGCATTCCCTATGATGATATTGTTAGGGCGTTGTGGTGATACTTGAGACAAATATGGGTAGGTGTGGAAAGATCCGGCGGTGTAGCAACGCATCACACACACACATGGTTTCTGCATTGAGTTTCTGGGATTGTACTCTGATTTTCATTACTTTTGATGTCATAGTTTGGGACACAACATTATGATTTTGAAATGTGTTTTTATTTGACCATATTTTGGTAAAATGTTTATTAAATTATTAATTCAAAAATGAAATTTTCGGGCTTAAATTTTGGGATATTACAGTTACATCAAGGATTCTTATCAACTAACTTGAATTTTCTCCCGTTTCGTAGATGTCTGAATCTTACAATGGTCTTCCCAAATCCTTTGGAACAAGCTTTCCAAGTGAAGATGACGTTCCAAGATACGATCAAGAAAATGAGAGTCATGCTTCACTTCCTCCACCTCCTCCAATTGTTCTCCTTGACCCATAAGTTCAAATGCTTGAAAAGTTCAAGCTCACTCAATCCCTGTTGGCAAGTAAGCACGAAGATGGGGAACCTGTGTGTACACACATCTTAGAGATGAAGTCACACATTGATAGGTTAAGGATGTTGGGTGTCGATATCTCAAAAATGCTGGCTGTTGATTGGGTTCTTCAGTCACTTCCTGATTCGTATAGTGAGTTCGTAAGAGAGTACTATACGATGGTTCACGATGTGAACCTCATTGATTTGACCTATTTGCTTATTGCTGCTAAATCAACGATGATTTGGCACATTGGTCAAGAAAACTTGATTGATCGATCAAACTACCATACTTCATTGGACACTGGCTACATTGGAAGTCCACAAAAGGCTGAGATTGTCCCTTGCTATGTACCAAAGGAGTCCATTTGCTTTTACTGCCAAGAGAAAAGGTAATGGAGATGAAGCTTCCCTATTTACTTGAGAGATCTAAGAGATGAGAGAGTCAAGATGTATGGCTCTATTTCAGGTAAAATCCATTAACTAACTCTATAAGTTTCTATTTTTTGGTTCTTATTACGTGATGTGATAAGATTACATTTTAATGTTTTGTAGGATCGAAGAAAAGAAAGGAAACTTAAGGAAGAAGCGTGCTGAATCTGATCACGAAGAAATGGATTTCGATCGAATGGATTCAAAGATCAGATTTTTGAGCTGCTACTTTAGAGTTAGGGTAGATTGCTAAGAAATATGTAATAGCATAGTTTTTCAGTTGAATTGCATTGTAAGGACAAGTTTTTTCCGCAATAAAATAGATTTTGAGTTTTATCTTATTTATTTATCCTTACAATGGCGTGTATGAAAAAAAATTTGATGTTCGTGTATTTCTGTTATTAGCAAAATGGATTTGATTCTTAATTAGGTTATTTGTGGAAGTGTCTGGAGTTTACCAAATAGGGAGAGTTTCTCATCACCCAAGTTTCAAGTGGATAGAAACTTGGAATCATGCAACATGTATTGTATGATGAATGAAAAAACTTTCATATTTGGAAATTAGACTAATTCTTTGACAAAGTGTCAATTCAAAGACTAGGAGATCGAGTACACTAGGTCGTACGTTGATCAAGTCTACCACAAGAGTGACAAAGATATTCGTGATGATTTACTAAAGTTTAGTAAATATGGTTATACTTATAAGATTGAGTATAATTCTGAGTTGATTGAAATGGTTTCAATCAATAGCAGAACGAATAAGAAGTATCTAGTAG
Source organism: Lactuca saligna (assembly GCF_052625555.1). Lineage (NCBI taxonomy): Eukaryota > Viridiplantae > Streptophyta > Magnoliopsida > Asterales > Asteraceae > Lactuca > Lactuca saligna. The sequence continues at coordinate 195,420,729 of NC_136419.1, read as the reverse complement.
ACAGAAAGATAAAAGTTTTTCTGTTCTAAGAAGAAGGGAGAGTAACTTTTATTGTGTTTTATGATAAGTCTTAATGATTAAGAACCATGTCTCAATTGATCCTCTAAGCGAGTCTGTGCAATTGCATGTCTAAGAAGAGGAATCGAGAATTGTAGAAATGGTTAAATCAAGAAGTCAATCATACTTCATTCCAATATCAAGTCTTAGAGTCAAGATTGTAACTTGAGTAAAAGGTCTTAAGTAGGTTTGTAACACTTATCAAATGTAGAATAAGAAAGTTTCTTATTCTTGTACATTTGAAATTAGCAAGTTGTGATGTCTTGGATAAGACAAAGACCAACTAGGACCAATTGAGTGAACTGTTAAACTTGATAAGAAGCTACACTATCTATTGAATATTTGCTTTGTCAAGAAATATTTCTTGACAAGAGAACCTCATATGTTAAGGAGTCAGTGGGAGTATTAAATGTCTTGAAAAGTTTCAAGAACAAATTCAAGAATAAACCTAGTTAATCATCACTAGCACATGACTTGAGGTTTACAACCTATCACGTTGACATAATTTTGTTTCGGTGTCATTCTAGTTGAGTTAATTATGCATGTGAGTTCTATGAGTTCTAAATTAGTTTCATAAAGTCAAGATACACTGATCAATGGAAATTACATTGATAGGTAAGGGTGCGCTGCTTAACAACCTGGAAGCAATGGTGGGCACTTGTGCTGCCATGAGGCAAAAAATTAAGATTGGACAAGTTTAGTCCATATGAGTTGGATTTGTCACAAACATTGTCTTATGATTGTTGTTATATATGACAAATTTACATGGATATGAACACATACGCTATAAAATCTAAGTGTCATAAGATTTCTCTCCTTCATGAAAATAACTGTGAGGAAATGCTTTCACTAAGAGAGATTTTAAGGAGATAGCAGTTTTGTAAATTGTATTCTCAAATTCGATTATGATTACGACATCCTTCTTCATAGTTCGAATTGTGAGATTTGGCAATTAGTCTGAACATTTGGGACTTAGTAACATAAGTTCTGAATTTGTATAAGACATACATTTAACCTATCTAAGAAAAGGTGTATGAGTTTAAGAATCTTAGATAAAGAATTATCAAAGCATCTAGTATTAGAAATATGAACTTAAGGAATTCAATAAGCATTGTTTTCTGGAAGTTCAGCTGTTTTCTGAATACATGTCAAAGCTAGTGGGAGCATAAGTGTTATGCGAATAAGGAAATAATCATCATGTTAGTGGGAACATGATTATTATGGTAAGTATTGCAAGTTAGCAATATTAATTATAGAAAACAAGAGTTATACTTTGCAAAGTCGCAAGGGTTGAAAAGTTGTTTTGATATAATTAAGGGAGAGAATATTATACTTCATTTCAAATCTAAAGGCTTAGATTGTGGAATTTTAATCAAATTTAGTCAAATATATATATGAATGTTGTGTTGGAATGGTTCAACATGAGGAAATTATATATAAGGAAAGGATAATTGCACTCTCAAAATTTGGTTATGATTACGGCATCCCTTTTCATAATCAAAATTATAAGAACATGGCGATTAGAAATATTATAGCAAAGACTGGTAAAGCATCACGTCTTTATGTAAGACATTATGAATCGTGTCCCATACACTTCGGGTATAGGATCGATTGCATATGCTATAATGTTTGATCGTTCTAAAATTTTCCAAATGCTTGGCGCATTAAAAGGGAAAAGGGACTAGAACGGTTTTTGACTAAAATAATAAACAACTATCAAATGACGATCTAAGGTTCGCCAAGGATTTGTTGCTTGTGAGTAGTTGGAAGTATAGTGTCAGATGGACCATGTGACATCCCCATTTTCACGGCCAGAAAAGACCGATTTGTTTATGCTTGTTTTTAAAATCAGAGTACTCTTTTAAAGAAAATAGTTGCGCGATTTGTTCCCAAAACAAGATATGATAATAACTTATCAAAACATTTCTCGAAGAGAATGTATTTTCATTTAATAATAAAACCTCGGGATGTCATGTTCTGATACATACATATAAGCATAAATAGAATTTACATTTAATTACACAATTGATTTATATATCCTTTAAATCTCTCTGTGAAATATGTCTTCGTATTAATACATGTGATACAAAGAAAACTGAGTGGGTCAGGCTTGGGAGCCTGGTGAGCATATAGGGTTTTCATCCCACAATGTTATATCATATATTTATAAATATAGAACATTCAAACTTGTACAATTTCACCATATAAATGAAACTCTTATCCAACCCCATCGATCCTCACAACGACACGATCTAAACTCTCGTATCTAAAATTTTCCACTTTACCTGATCCCTACTCACGGATCTAAAACTAACCTTTTTCACCTGATCCATACTCACGGATCTAAAACTACCTGATCCATACTCACGGATCTAAAACTAACCTCCTGATCTGATGTGACATCCCCAAAATCACGGCCAGAAAAGACCGATTTTTGTTTATGCTTTATAGAAATCAGAGTACTTCATTTTATAAAAAGGTTGCGAAATTTGTTCCTAGAAAAACATGGTAAATACGTTATTAAAACATTTTCGAAGAAACGTATTTATTTCATTTTAAAATGTTTGGGATGTCATCGTTAATACCGAAACATAAGCATAAACAGAACTTACAATGATTTACACTAGTGATCTACATCTCTTTTAAATCTCTCAGTGTAATGTCACTTCACTTCGTCACCTGTGATATAGATAAACTGAGTGGGTCAGGTTGGGAAACCTGGTGAGTACATAGGGTTTTCAACCCACAATAATATAATTACTATGTTCAATCAAACAATCAACCCAATTACCCATCCCCATTATCTTCTTTACTCTTTAAGGATTTAACCTAAGAGTTATCTATCCTGCATTCGTTTATTCCGAAGTCCCTTACCTCCAGGGTTATAGGACTGACACTAAATCCATAGCTGCCAATGTTCGTTCATAAAGCACTAATTCCATAGCTGCTATGGTCTATTCATCAGGTACTAAATCCATAGCTACCAGTCTTTATCTAATAGGTACTAAGTCCATAGCTACCAATGTTCAACAGGTACTAAGTCCATAGCTACCAATTCCCAACAGGTACTAAATCCATAGCTACCAACGTTTAACAGGTACTAAGTCCATAGCTACCGGTGTTTGTCCCATAGGCACTAAGTCTATAGCTGCCAATGTATCATCTTCTATCTCTCATCATTCATCTACCCATCTCATACCCCACATATTCGTATATATAAAATACGTATACAGCTTAAATTCTTTAAAACATGTATAAAACGTTCATCCAGCATAGACAGCAAGTATTCAGATAATATGCACACATGGCACGTAGTTTATATAAAATACTTCATATATATGTGTAAGATGAAAGGGACTATGCACTCACCTGAGAAGGTGGTGACTCGGTACTCGGACAGCGCTTCGTTTACTTTAAAATAATTTCCTTTGACAAAACCTAATATTATCACCACTAGATTTTAGTCTAATATTACCGTCACTAATTATTAGTCTTATTATTATTATTATATAAGCGTTTAAACAATACTTTCCAACTACTATGTACAGACAGGGGCCAGACATAAAACACCGGAGGGCAGGACCATTTGGCGTATAGCACTTCTGAAATCCAACAACCCTATGCGGCCCTTTAAACCAGATTCCCCGTACCGCGAGTAGTTAAAAGATATTATAACGACACTTATATAAGTCATAATAATAACTCAAATATTTATTATAAATTTATAATAACAATACTAATTTTAAATATAAACTATATTTAAAATAGGGTAAGCATAACTTACTTTCAAGGGGATTTTAGCTAGGAGTCGGGCTCTGCAGGGGCAGAACTTCGTCGCTGAATCTTTCTAAGAAAGATTCGTGCAGCGCTTCAGCGCTCACCTTACTATACTAAAACTACAGAAAGAGAAGTCGAATCACGAGGGACCGTAATGCTCGGGGGATAAGGAGAGAAAGACTCTTGAATCAAGAGAATGGTGCAAGAAATATGAGAGCCCAAGGCTCTTATTTATACTAATTGAATTTTCAAAAACTACCCTCCATAATTACTTAATGACCTTTTAGTTATATAAACAACTAAACACCCCTCTATAATACTATTTTAAATGGATTTAATGATATTTGTACTAAACTAATGTCGAAAGAACTCAACATTAGTCTTATAATGACCGCATCGTCGATACCTTTCTAATGATATATACATATGTATATATATGTGTACGTATACATGATTTATACTTTATTTTAATACGTAAATATGCTATTATAATTTGTAACTCGTTCATACGAACTCCGTTTTTGACGTTCTTTATATCCACGCGTAGGTGGAGACGTACTCTACAACTTTCGTTTAGACTCCGTCGGCTAATTTTGACTTTATTTTTAAAGTTATATTTTTAACAGGCCGGGACAGGATTGGTCCGTTAAAATCTCATAACTTCTTTATCCGATGTCCATTTTCGTCTGTCTTTTTATCGTTACGCTACTAATAATGAGATCTTCGATTCTTGTTTAGGTTGTGTCGGCTAAAAATCAATCGATCTAAAATTCGAATTTCGGGCTGTACACCGCTAATCCGAAACTTCGAAAAATCATAACTTCTGCATACGAAGTCAGATTTGGGCGTTCTTTTTATCGATGTTCTTAGTTTAACATATTCTACGACTTTCGTTTAGAGCGCTAAGGCTAAATCTCTCTCTATCATAAATTTACTATTTACGCTTCCCGGCGTCGTGCCGGTTCCGACACGAAACTTCGACGGGTCATAACTTCTTCGTTATAACTCGGATTTCGGCGTTCTTTATATGTACGGAAACCTTGTGACATATTCTACAACTTGGTTAAGATTATTTATTCTAAATAATCTTTTTGTCGAAAAGTCGTTTTTGACCCCTATTGTCTTTAAATTGACTAGCCCGGATCTGCGGGCGTTACATCTGATCCATACTCCCGGATCAATAATTGTACCCAATCCATACTCCCGGAATAAGGACAATTAACTATACCCTAATCCTAATCTGATCCATACTCCCGGATCAATAACTGTACCCAATCCATACTCCCGGACTAGGGACAATTAACTTAGTCTTAATCCATACTCCCGGACTAATAAAAAGTTTTATCTCTTTACCTAATCCATACTCCTGAATCTAAAACTAACCTCTTGGTCTAATCCATACTCGCTGAATAACTAGATCAACAACAACAACATCGGGGCCTCTCATCTGTTTATCACACATCAACTATCTACCCATGTTCTATCCAACATATTAGTAGATAAAAATATATATTTTTATACATAGTTTAAAACCTGTATAGCATTCTCATTCAATACCTATTCCACATAACAGATGAGGCACACCCACATAACACGTATTTCATAGAGAATAAATCAGATCTATGACATAGAAGAAAGTGAATATACATTCACACACATAACAACAAAATTATACACAGAAAACGTATTTTGTATAAAATACTTCATAATTATGCGTTAGAAGAAAGTAACCACACACTCACTTGATTAGAAGATGATCGGACAGCACTATGACTTGTAGAAGTAGTATTCTTCGGTAGATCTGGAAGATCTTCACAAAAACTGGGCTCCTCGCGGGCAGAGCTTCGGCTCGGGAATCGCACTTCTCGGGATCTTCGGGGCCTCGGGACTTGCTTCGGGGCTCGGGAATGATACCGGGGCTTCGGGATATTTCTTGCACGAAAAACGATGCAAAAACGCGAGAAAACGGGATGAAATGAGCAAAGAAGTCGGTTGCCCTCGACACCCTTTTATAGGGGGCTGAAACACGAATTACGCTGGGTGTAATGGTGATAAGATCGCTGACTCCCCCCCCCCCCCTCCCTTTCAGATAATATCGGAATATATATATATATATATATATATATATATATATATATATATATATATATATATATATATATATATATAAATTAAATATCGAAAATATTTAATAAACTTCAAAAAATCATATCTTCCTCATACGGACTCTGTTTTCGACGTTCTTTATATCCCCGCGTAGGTGAGACTATGCTCTACAACTTTCGTTTAGACTCCGTCGGCTAATTTTGACTTTATTTTTTATTATTTATTTTTAGTAGGCCGGGACAGGAAAACTCCGTTATAAAATCATAACTTCTTTATCCGACGTCCGTTTTCGCCTATCTTTTTTATCGTTTTACTCCTATTAATGAGACCTTCGATTCTCATTTAGATTGTTTCGGCTAAAAACCGCTCGGTCTCAAATCGAGCATTCGGGCTGCATACCGCTAAGTCGAAACTTCGAAAAATCATAACTTCCTCATACGAAGTCAGATTTGGACGTTCTTTTTATGCACGCTCATGGTTTAACAAACTCTACGACTTTCATTTAGATTGCTTAGGATAAATATCACTCTAACGTAAATTCACTTTTTACGTCATTCTGCGTCGTGCCGGTTCTGTCGCGAAACTTCGACAGGTCATAACTTCTTCGTTATAACTCGGATTTTGGCGTTCTTTATATGCACGGAAACCTTGTAACATATACCTTAAATTAGTTAAAACTATTCATTCTAAATAATCTTTCATCAAAAATCCATTTTTGATGTCTATCGCCTCTAAATTGACTAGCCCGGATCTACGAGCGTTACAGACCATATCGACATTATTGTGGATAGATAAGATTCTATTAGGAATGAGTTTTCGTATGGAAAATATGGAAATATTTCCATATTAGGAGTTGGAAATTAATAATTTATGTCTAGATTAGAAAATTTTATACAAAAAGGATGTTCAAAGGAATCTACTTTGAGTGAGAGACATCACGTCTATAGAATTGTTTTGTAACAATTTCTGATAGAGAACCTTGTATTTTCATTGGCCAAGTCTTGGTGAATTTTGTGCTCTGACTTTAAGAAAGGATCGTTGCATAAAATATTAGAATATAACATATTCTAATAGTGGCAAGAACCTAGTATTCTTACACTATCGTTTAGCATTAGAAATTGTGAAATGAGCATCATTGGAAAAGTTTTCAATTAATCTATTTCACAAAGCATGGACCATAGGAAACATAGTGTGCATGCTCGGATCATGGGACATCTATTGTTGTAATTCAAGTAATAAGTTGATTTTCTGAAATGGTAAATAATGAATAATGAGTAAACAATATGGTGTTTAAATGAAAGTGTTTTATTTACGCTCAAATGGTTTGGGTCCATATAGGATTAAATATTATTATTGTGTTTCAATCTGCATGTTTTGACTTCCAGAATAATTTGGTTATTCTAACCTCCACAGTCGGTAATACGTTGGAAGTAGGTATGAAGGAAAATTGTCATGAATTTGTCTGTAGATTGTCTAAAGTGTTTAGACATAGCACAAGTTTGCTGCAGAGTTCATGAGTGCTTTAATAAGATTAGAGTATTGGATTAAACCCACGCTCACTTGAATAACTTCATGGTTTTTGTCATGAGTGATTGTGAGACGATAATATTGTATATTCTAGAAACTGAGACGTGTGAGTTGTTATTTGTTGGTCAGTTGCACATTAATGATAAGTAAACGCATCAGTAACTTGGTGTTATAAAACTTATTGTTGTGTGTGATTTAATGAGTAAGTGCAAGCGAGCATTTGAGTCGAGGTTTATCCATTCCTTTTACCCAAAGTGGGATAAAAGCAATATATTTGGGCCCATCGATGATTTAGTGATGACACCTAAGCGCTTGGCCAAGCCGAGACTAAGTTGATGTGTTCCATTGTAGTACGTTGTCAGTCGTCATAAATAGAATGTCAAGAAACAATATAAAGAGAATGATTAAAATTCATGTCTCGTGTCTCTACGATATCTTGAGAATGGAGGAATATATAATCCCTTATCTAAAGGACACGCACTTCTGATAAGATAAGAGTTGACAGCAGCTTTTGAAAGCTACGATTGTTGATCAGGTTCTGAAATCATGCAAAATAGTTATTAGACTTATCCAAGTGGGAGACTGTTGAATTAGTGTCTAAGTCCATAACTATTTTGGTGTGTACTTGACCCAATTATGAGCATGGTCCTTTTGGGTTGCCTTCACCATAGCAATATGTAGGATGAATTAAGGAGAGAGAGGTTTAATTATGATTTATTAATATATTATAAGAATAATATATTTAAGGAGAAATCATAATGTTTAATTAATATTAGTCAAGAATTAATTTTGTGGCTAAAAGAGATTAATTAAATTAAGGGGACTGATATTGTAAATATAAGATAGTTACAAACTTGGGCTTAGGATCCACTAGATGGCAATGGACAAATTCTATATGGAGGTCCATAAAGAAATCGTCCAAGGGCTTTCTGGAATGGTCCATTGGACTGCTTAAGGCCTAAGCAGTCAGATTAGGGTTTCCTAGTTGTAAACCCTAATAGCCATCATATATAAGGAACCCTTATGGCCCCAAAAACGTGGTGAACACTTGGATTAGGGTTTCCAACCATTCTTGGTGCCTCCCCTCTATTCCCTCTTCATTTTTGTTGTTTAGTGGTGTTTGTGACTCCATTAGAGGTGCAACACTTGAGGCACTAAGCTTTCTGAAGCCAAGGAATTGATTGTTATTGCTATATAACAATCAAATGTTAGATCTAGCCCCTATTTTATGTTAATGTGATTAATTGTATGCTAGATCTAGGGTTTATAGCTTTAGATATTCAATTGCATGTTTATTAGACAAACTAGATCCAAAAGCTATTAGGGTTTGTATGTACACCATAGGAATGATGTATTGCTCGAAACCCATCAATTTGATGGATCAGCCAAATCTGAACATGAGACAGTGTTGGTGGTTGGATGTGATGAATGATAATGATTGTAAGATCATTTACCATCCAGGGAAGGCCAATGTGGTGGCCAATGCTCTCAGTCACAAGGCGATCGTTACTCTGATCAGGGATATTTGTATGAGGATGCAAGTGATTACTCCGCTCTTGGAGCATATTCGAGAGGCTTAGGTTGAGGCTACGAATGAAGAGCACCGAAAGAGTGAGCACATAGTGGGTCAGGTGGCTTCTTTCGATTATGATAGCTGGGGGTTATTTTCTCTCCATCAAAAAGTGTGGGTTCCTTATTGGGGTGGTGTGCGTCAGGCTCTAATGGAGGAGGCACATAAATAGAGATTCTTCATTCATCCTGAGGAGATGAAGATGTATAGCGATATTCGTCCTAATTATTAGTGGCCCTGTATGAAGCGAGATATATCTTGGTATGCGGAGAGGTGATTGACTTGTAGGAAAGTCAAGGTCGAGCATCAGTGGCCTCATGGAAAGATGCAGTCGTTAGGCATTCTCGTTTGGAAATTGGAGGAGATCACTACGGATTTCATTACGAGTTGCATCAAACTACATGCGAAGTGGATTCAATTTGGGTCACCGCAGATCGATTAACGACGAGTGCGTATTTTATTCCGATTCAGGAGAGTATCTATGCGGAGAAGTTGGCCTATATATATACACACACACACACACACATCAAAGAGGTTGTTCCACGACATGGGGTGTCAGTTTCTGTGGTTTCAGACAGGGACGTACCGTTTACTTCCAAGTTTTGGAAGAGGTTCCATGAGGAGTTGGGTAATCGTCTACATTTCAGCATGGTTTTCCACTCGGAGGCTGATGGACAGAGTGAATGGAAGATTCTAACCTTGGAGGATATGCTTCGGGTGTGTGATTTGGATTTCGGTGGGAGTTAGGATATATATCTTCTATAAGCGGAATTTTCGTATAACAACAGTTATCATGCCAACATTGTTCGACCTCCTTTTGAGATGCTATACGGGAGGAAATGCAAGACCCCGATATATTGGGGTGAGGTCGGTCAACGAGTTATGGGGATATTGAAGTGGTACTCAAGACTACCGAGTTGATTCATCAGGTTTGGGTAGACTCTAGACAACTCAGAGTTAGTAGAAGAGCTATGCAAACAAGCGCCAACCAGATCCAGATTTCCAGGTTGGGATATGGTTATCATGAAGGTGTCACCTTGGAAAGGTGTCATTTGATTCAGGAAGAGGGGCAAGTTGGACCCCAAGTACATCAGTCCTTTTAAGATTTTGGCCCAGGTGGGATGGGTTGCTTATCGCTTGGATCTTCCTAAGGATCTTAGTCAGATCCATAACATGTTTCATTTCTCTTAGTTGTGGAAATGTTTATCGGATGATTCTGTGGTGGTTCCATTGGAGGATATTCAGGTGGATGATCGTCTGATTTATATCGAGAGACCAGCGGCGATTCTTGGCAAGAAACAAAAACCTTGAGGAACAAGGTTGTTGAGTTGGTGAAAGTTCAGTGGCAGCACCGCAAGGGTTCAGAATGGACGTGGGAGCCGAAGGACGAGATAAGCGAGCACTACCCAGAGTTATTTGGGGCAACGAACTTTGAGGACGAAGTCTGATTCAAGTGGGGGAGAATTGTAACATTCGATACTTTGTATGTATCCTTTTAAACCCTAAATGAAAAAAAAATCTCATTTCAGTCCCTAGCTAGTACGCGGGGGGTACTCTATGAGTACGCTTAGTGTAGTAGCCCGTTTTTGGATCGTGCATGAACCCATGTACGCTGGGCATACGTGGGAGTACATATGGCTTACGCAAGGCAGGGGCAAACCTTAATTTTTAGGATTGTATCCTATTTAAGCAACTTATGTTGCCTTGTTTGTATCATTTGGTCAACCTCAACTCCCCTATACCTTAAGATCGAAACCCTAGCCTCCTATAGTGTGCTTTTGAGATTTAGAAGTAATTTTATGTTGTTTTGTGTGCATTGAAGAAGGTGGTGCTTGGTGACCAAGCTTTGGTTGGACTTAAGGTTGTAGATCCAAAATCTTCATGAAGTTTGCTAGCTCCAAAAGGTATAAGGTTCTTATCTTGAAACCACTTTGTGTTAGATTGAGATTAGGGCTTATTTTTTAGCGTATTATGGTCTTTTGGTTCTCTTTGGGAGTTTGAGTCCCTCCATGAGCTAGGATGCTAATTTTTAACCCCTATGATGTTTCTTGTGTAAACAGGTGCCATCTTGATGAATCATATTGGTGTATGTATGAGTTAGAGCCTTATTGCGGGTCTTAATGGACAAATCGGGTTTTAGGGTCCCATTAAGACATTGAAGATGATAAAGTTGGAAAATTTATGAATTAATGACTTGAAATGAAGTAGATCGGAGGTTTTAATATCAAGAGCCTGAGTGATTAAGACAAAGTTGGCCAAAAGGGACTTTAGCCAGTATGTGAGGCGTAATCCCTAGTATGTTGTGCGTACTGGGTTAGCCGCCCGCTTCCGAGTCAACAATCGTACGCCGAGCGTACTCGGTGCAATGGGATTTCTTCGTTTAGGCCTTTTGGACTCGGGGTTATTTTAGGATTTTTGTGTGACAACCCGAAACTTGTATCTTCTACACTATGTCAGTTTCAATCAACGTTAAACTTGTTTTGTTGACTTTTTGTGTTGTTTAAGGGTTCATTTAAGTGTTCTAAGCTTGAGTATGACAAAGGTTGGGTTTAGGAATGAGTCGGCAAGTCGTATAGTGTCAAATCGGGCCATACACACCCTTAAGGGGAGTGTACGGCCGTACACATGGGTGTGCGGCCGCACACTCACCTTTTGGCTGCACACTCTCTTTTAGGTAGCATACTTGCCCCTATATAAAGGGTAGCCCCCTTTTCCTTTCATTCCTTTAACACATTGGTAGCACATAATTTTCTACAACCTTAAACCCTTCAAAGCTTCAAGAACGTAAGTACTTCATCCTCTAACTTGAAAACCATGAAAGACCACTCTATCTAAGCCTTAAGTGTGAAATAATCGACATGTTCTTCATCTCTTTGAAGGAGTGCGGCCGCACACCCCCTTAAGGTGGCCGTATATCCTTAAAACATGTCACACCCCAAAACCATGAATGACGGAAAAGTTATGGGGCGGAGGACGTCATGTACAGTATCACAACAATGAAAAGTAGTAAACAAGCAACAACATCATCCATTGCATTAATAATATAATTTTAATACAAGTGTGTTCTATCAAATTATAATAGACACTAAAGTATAAATCAAAATGAAAGATGAGTCTTGAACGAGCACCATCTTCTCTAAACCTTGCATCGGTACCTATCTATGGTTGACCTGAGTATACAAGTTATTTTGAAAGCGAGTATTAGTGACACCATAAGCATTTTAGTGTCTTAGTATGTATGTAAGTACTTGTATGTATTTGAAATGTAAGTATTTGTATGAATGAACTGTAAGTATTTGTATGTAAATGAACTGTAAATATTTGTATGTAAATGAACATCCTAGAAAACCCTATGTTTCCTATTAACTGTATCCTTCTACCAAGGCATCTAGTATCCATGTGTGTGTCCCTTGTAAGAGTGTTTATTTTCCCAAATCTGACTATCATTAACCAAAAATATAGTTTCTACATTACCGTGCGTCGTGTGAAGGTTCATGGAGTGAATGTAATGGGAAAATGAAATAGTACTATGGTGTACTAACTACCTTAACTCTATTGAAATCTTGAAAGTACTGTAGTATTTGTAATAAGTGACTACCGTTGTACTAACTACCTTAAAACAAAAAGGGATTCAATATAACATGTGATCGACCTGTATCCTGCTACTGACTCTAGTAAAACGACGATGTAAGACGTCGTAAGACTTGACATTTGGCACCCGTAGACTTGCAAGTCCCACTGTAGCGAGCAGCAAGGTGTAGGATAGCCAATCCAATATAGATCTATACGCAAACTCATACGCTCCCCAATTAAGGAGATTCGGGATACAAGAGCGGTCATGGCAGGAAGTGCCATGACCCGCCCAATGGTTCACATAACTGCATAAATGTATATGTAATGAATGTGCTAACTGAAAGTGTAATCTTTCTCTGTCTAGCCTGTATGTACTGAAATGTTCTGCCTGTGCTAGCTGTAATGTATGTTCTCTCTTTCTAGCATGTATAGTAATGTACTGTGTGTACTAGCTGTGATGTATGTTCTCTATATCTAGCATGTATAGTAATGTACTGTGTGTACTATCTATAATGTATGTTCTCTCTCTCTCTAGCAAGTATTGACTCATGAATGAACTGACTCATTGTATAATGCCGTGTACTAGTAATAGTTCTAGTATTTTCCTGAACTACCCCTATGGTAGCTTACTAGTAATGTAACTGGTACGTATGAACATGGATGTATACCCTTGCCACCCAAGGGTATTGAATGAACTGGAAGAAACTTTATGACTATATATGTACACATGATATATAACTAATATTTAAATGACCTTCGGACGGGCACCCAATATCCCACCAGACCACATCTCAAGCGCGAAAAAGGAAATAGGGCGGATAGCCTTCCTAAGTCTTTTAAACATTTCTTATATAACTATACATATATATATGCATGCAATTTATATTATAAAAGCATAAAATAAGTTTTGTAAAACCTTTTGAACATGATTACTATCTAAGAAAAGATCGACTTGATGTCAATCTATAAAACGGGTTGGAGGTATTTATCTAACAAAATAGTTTTAAATACAAAGAAACATTTTTTTTGAAACACAATTGTAAATGAGTTTGAATTGAAACATACAATGTATAATGAACAATTAAATCAGGAGTTTTAAACATATAAAACGTATATGAAAATCCTTTGAATAACAACTGTTTGGTAAAACAACTAATGTGTAGTAAATCATTTGAAAGCTGCTTATTAATCACATGTGATTTGATATAATAACTAGCATGATTCTACTTCCCCCCCTAACACATTTAACAACATTTAAAACATTGATTAAGGGGTATGAACTCAACTGTTGTAGGTGATACAGATGAACTGAAGAGGTATGACTGCTAGGTGTCAAGTGAAGACTTTAGACACACACAATGGTCCTAATTACATATGAAGACATATGTAAACAAACAATTAGTGATTATAACACCAATTAAACATGTATAAACATCCTAATGCGAGGAAAACAATTTGGTCAAGTGCTAAGAGGCTAATGGGTTGCAACAAAGGAGTGCAAGACCTCATACGGAAGTTTATGGTCTAAAGACCATGTGTGTTGGAGTTTACGGCCCAGGGGAGTAAACTCCTGACCGTAAACTCTCCATTGGGGCTCTAAATGAAGCTCAAATCTATTACAAGTTAAGTGGTGAAGTGCTTCTAGGCTTAAACAAGTGTTAGGACTTCCTTTTAACTCCTTTGAGGAGTTCACGGCCCATGGACCAAATCGCATGGAGATTACAACCATAATCTCCCTTGGGAGGGTGTTTGTGGTGTTTTCAAGTCCCTAATTTAACTAGGAACTAAACTATGCTAGTATACAAGGATTTAGAAGAGTTTATAGCACCATTCGGCACTATTGTTTGGAGTTCACGGCCCTGGAACTTCTTGGGTCATGAACACCTTACTCTTGGTGTTCTAATGGTGTTTTCTAGTCCTAAACTCATTAGGGTATATGTCTAAATTCAAGCCTAAGCCTTAGGAAGTGTTTGTGGCATCAAAACACCCCTAACTTGAGTTTTCGACCCATGTACCATTTGGTCATGTGTTTGCGGTCGTGAACAGCTATGAGTGTTGGTATTTTGATTGTTTTGGATCCTAGACACATCAAGGTAATGTGCTATGCTAGTCTCTTGGTTCAATGAAGGCATTTAGGGCATTTTAGCACCTAAAAATGGAGTTCACGGCCCAAGAACTTCCTTGGCCGTGAACTCACTTTCAACCCTTGATTCTTAATGTTTTGGATGCCTAAACAGTTATGAGTAGTCTCAAGGTTCATTTCCAAGGTTTGGAGGGTCATTGGGCACACTTTGGCCCTTATAAAAGAGTTTACTGTCCAAGTGTTCTTGGGCGGTAAACTCTCAAATCTTGGGGGTTTGATCCGATTTTGATGTTAATAGGCATAATCTAAGCTATATATTACAACTAGATAGAAGTACTCACGATTTGGGATGAAAACCCGAAGATCCGTGAGAGAGAAAATGGCTTTTCTCTATTTGGAAATGTGACTAATGAATAAATATGGCTCAGATTTCTATATATAGTCCTGGGATTTTTGGCAGAAAATATTTTATTCCCGTAATGAACTCTAATATCATAGAGTTTTGGAATAACCGTGTTGCACAAAACCCTAGTGCATCCACTCTTCTGATATCTCCTTAAGTGTAAATCCTGAAAAACTGTCAAACTTATACCCCAAGAGTTTGGAAGTTAACTGTAACTGTTCTATCTTCTATTGACTTGATATGGTTTGTACAGAATGGAAATTTCGAGTTGTCACAAAACACCCTCCAAAGTGAGAGTTTAACTTCCATATTCGAGATAGACATGGCCCTAGCCTTGTTGCACCTTGGAATGGAAAATTTGGACATCATCTTGTGGGGTGTACGACTGCACGCACCTGTGTATGGCCTCACACACCCTTGTGCGGCAGCACACTCCCGTGTGCGACTACACACACACCCTAGGACCATAAACCCAATTCTAGGACCCTTAACTTGCACTCCCAGCGAGTATAGACCCAGAACACCTCCTAGATGCAAGTATGGACCTTGAAAACACCGCAAAGGCACCACTCATCATGAGTGTGCGGCCGCACACCACTTGGGCCGCACACCCATGGTCGCACACACCTTTAAGGTGGCCATACACCTCCCTCATGCAATCCTTTAAGGTCCTAACACTTAGTGCAAGTAGTCCCAAGTCTCGAGAGTGGTTCTCCATCACATCTAGTAGTGAAATACCCTCATTTGACTCATTTATGTGTCATTACGTGTTAATTAGGATCAAATTGTGTTCAAGGCTTCACATGAACATCCAACTTTCCGTATCGATCCTTCAATCAAACCACTCGCTCAAGGTGAGTTCATACCCCTACATTTCCGTGGTTTTAATGTTTTTAGGGGGGGGGGGGGGGAATACAGGCCAAATTCAAAGTATTTTATAAAGTTTTAAACTTATTAATACAGTCTAACGAATTCCACATTTAATAACATATTCGGATGTTTTATCCCCTTTTTTAATATGTTGAGCATAAGGGAAACATTTATTTTTGGAAATCTAACTACATAGCTTTCAGAAAGGTTTTTACAAAGCATTTTCCAAATCAACTATAATAAAATATAATGGATATAGTTTGGGATAACCCTCTAGGCAATTTCTACCAAATCAGATTTCATGGATGAATATGAATAAACTATGGCATATTTAGTTTATGTTATATATTTTCTCACGAGTATAAAGTACTATTATTCAAGGATATTCATTGTTTTTATACTGTCTCTAGCTAGTAAACTAGATTATACAGAATTGTGAGGCTCTACTTCGATACTGTACCCTGAGGAGTACAGTGCTAAATCCTATCTCAGTATAACCAGAGTCTCCTGGAGGGAGAGCGTGGGATTTGTAAATAGATCTATTTGGGACTGACAATCCCACACCTGAACTGCTAGCTACAGTTAGGCAGACATGCATGGGGTTAACAAAGGTCATTTAGCTTAACGCCTGAAGAACGTTATAAAGGTCTCTCGGTCATATCAAACATGGTTATACGGCTCACAAATAAGTATAAACTAACTTTGGTTTATGGATTCTACTCTTCATTTATTTTATTTTAAGTAATAAAAATGTTTATATATACTGATAATAATCAGGGATTTCTAAACTTGCATCTCTACCTCTAGTACGGTTAACCTGTTTTTAGGGAAAATATGGGATTTTTCCTAGGATAACGCTGACATTTCTAAAACGGATGGTTGATTTGTTACTAATAAATACTCTTTCAACACTACATTTCATAAGAAAATATGGGATTTTCTAGAGGAACACTTTTCAAAAGAATCAAAGAATCGTTTTTCCACTAAAATTAAATGTTTGTGAACTCACCAGCTTTATGCTAATATTCTTTCAAATTGCTTGTATTCTCAGGAAATTGGTAGACAGGTACTTCTTGGATTTAGGGGAGCCGGAGCAATAAGAGTCATGTTGTTATATTCTACATACTTATGGTGTAATTAAAACAAGTTTCTGACTGATGTAAACATTTTCATATATATATATATATATATTCATTGTAATGGTTGTGTTACTATATGATTGCTATTGTACAATGGTTGTGATGCTAAACATGACGTCCCCCCACCCCGGAACGATTCCGCCATCTTGGTTTTAGGGTGTGACATTTTGGGTTTGGGCCTTGTTGGGCCGTTGGACTTCTGACTTTAGGCCATGGATAAACTAGGGGCTTTCTTGGAATTAGGTCCATGATGATTTTGGGCCCAATTAGTTTGATGGGCCATAATGGGCCTTAGGATGCCATTTAGGAATATGGGCCTTTTGAGTAAATAGATTGGGCCTTGGTTTTGGGCCAAGTAAGAAAATGATAAAATAGTCTTTTACCCTGGATGTTGGACAAGTGATTTGGATTTTTTATTCTAGGTTAAAATCCAATCATTAATTGGATATTATTTGATCATGATAACGTAGGGATTTTCTGGACCAACAGACCGAGATTTTATTTAAGAGATTCAACAGCTAGATGTGAGTTTCCTCACTGTGTTTAGCGGGTCGAAGGCACCAATGCCGGCCCATGGTTTATTATGTTTAAGGTGCTAGTTGTCTGCTGACTCTTGCAAGTTTTATGTGTTTATATGTATACCAGTAAAGCCTGATGATTATATTGTATGCTATTTATCTTTGTTATTTTTGCATGTGTTTATATGTTTGTATATATACCGCGTGGGGCCCAATGTCAGGCGGAGCCTAATGACTGACAAATCTATTCCGAGTGGGCCTCAATACTGGGCGAGACCCATGGATGGTTGGGGCCCATTATATGTATGATATGTACGGTATGTGGTATTTTGGGGAACTCACTAAGCTTTGTGCTTACGGTTTTCAGTTTATGTTTCAGGTACTTATGGTTCTAAAGGGAAGAGTCCGAGATGATTGCAGTATACACACCATATTCTTCTGCATTTTACACGACTCATATGTTTTTGGATGTTATTTGATATACTCTAATTGTTTATGTTTTCCATGATGTTGTTTTGGATGATGGTTTCATTAATTTAAAAAAAAAATTAAGATTTTTAGTCTTAATTTTTGGGATGTTATACTACAATCCCGACATGATAACTTTTTTATTAATCATTATTCGACGGTCGATAGAACAACGTGGCAGGGAAATCACTAGTCAAACAACGTCAGTTATGGGGGCTCATGGTAATACATTACAAACACCTTAGAGCTCAGACTACCATTAGGGACGCCTTAGAATGGTAAATAAAATATGTTAGGAATAATTAGATATCCTACAAAAATAGTAAATTAAGATTAATAAAACATCTTAAAAGATAATAAAATATGATAGTTAGATATCATATAAAGATAGTAAATTATGATTAATAAAATATCCTAGAAGGTAATAAGATAGGATCGTTAGATATCCTCAAAAGATAGTAAGTTAAGGCTGATAAAATGCTTTAAGAAATGTTTTTTCTAAAAAAATGATTCTTAATTTTAATACAACTAAATAAAACTATAAAAACTTGTGCAATCACCAACATTATGTTGACGTTTTAAAAAATACATGTATTCTCAGGGAGATAAGTATAGAGGATATTCGTACAAAGAAAAAGGTTTTCAAGAAAGCTTGCAGGAGTTTAGTTTCGTCTATTTATCATTTCTAGTAATGTCGAGGATGTGTGTTTGACTTTTAAACAACGTAATCCAAAATAGTTTACAATAAATAAAAGTAATGTTTGTGATATACTTTTATGTAATGTTCTAGATATACATCTGTACGCATCGATCCAATTTCTTCATGTTTGCACTGCCCGACTTTTTCGCCACTGACCGAAGGTGTGACAGTAATAAATATTTAACATTTTTTTTTGGTTATGAGGAACTTTTAAAAAAATATTTACTTTGACTATTTTAACATTTTTACGTCTCTTATAAAAGAGTCGTTTGCGTCACAGATGACAAACTTAATAAACCAAACCAAATTGAAAAATTGATAGAAACAATGCTTCTTAAGAAACTTTTTTTTCAAACTCAAATAAGAGATAATAAACTTGCATCACACATGACAAACTTAATAAACCAACCCAGATTGGGAAATTGATAGAAAAGTGCTTCTTAAGAAAGTTTTCCAAACTCAAATAAGTGATAATAAACTTCATCACACATGACAAACTTAATAAATCAAACCAAATTAGGAAATTGATAGAAACAATGATTCTTAAGAAATTTTTGTAAACTCAAATAAAAGATAATAAGCTTGCATCACACATGACAAATTTAATAAACCAAACCAAATTGAGAAATTAATAAAAACAATGCTTCTTAAAAAAGATTTTCAAACTAAGATAACTTGAAGGACTATTCTTATAGTAAGTTAAGGGATACAAATGCATATTATTTTCCCCTTGAAGTTTGTTCCTCCATCAATTTATGAACCTAAAATCGAAAGAAACAAAGTTGGAGGACTATAACTTATAATAGTCAACAAGCTTGGGGAGAAAAATATAAATTTCCAACTTCATTTTTGTTTCTTTCAGTTAGGTCATTCGATGGTAGAGTATCTATCTTCTACTAGGAGACCTTCATGAAAACATGGCTCTGGTGCCCACTCGTCTAGACTCGTTTCACAGCTCAGTCTACAAGCTCCATTTCTTCAGGTACTGCTCTTATAATCCTTTCAAGAAACACAAAGTCATTGCTACTTATGAGAGTAATTCGACAAATTTAAACCCAACCCCCCATAAAAAATCCAAAATCGTTCTTCGAAATAAGAACAATGAAGCGGGTTCCATCGCAGAATCACCGATTTTGCAGTCAAAAAGTAACACTAGTGGTGGTTGGTTAGAGAAATGGGATGATACCCACAAGCAAAATTGGCCTAAAAAGGCTGAACCAGTTTTAAATTATCGATATGGGGACGATTCCGATAGTGATGATGGCGGTGTACACCGTAGTACTGGTAGTACGATGGACAAAATCGTGGAGAAGCTAAAGAAATTCGGGTATGTCGATGACGTTAAAGAAAAGAAAGAGAAGGAAATCGAGAAGGGGTCAATCGAGGACATATTCTACGTTGAGGAAGGGATTTTACCGAATTCCAGAGGTGGGTTTTCACCGGAATCACCTCTTGGAGTTGAAGACGTGTTTAGGGGTAGTAACGGGAAAGTGCGATTCCCATGGGAGAAACCTTCAGAGGAAGATGCGAATAGGAATTCCGTGAGGCAAAAGAGTAAGACTTGTGTGGCGGAATTGACGATTCCAGAGTCGGAATTGAGGAGGTTGAGGAACTTAGCTTTTAAATTGAAGAACAAGACAAGAATCACAGGTGCTGGTGTTACTAGAGAAATGGTGGCTTTGATTAAAGATAAGTGGAAATCAGCAGAAGTTGTGAAGCTCAAAATTGAAGGATCTGGTGCACTTAATATGAGGCGCATGCATGAGATATTAGAAGTAAGTTTCTTGCAACTTTTTTAGATCTTTGTATTAGTAATGGATTAATCTTATCTGAAAAGAAATTTTAAATTATTACATGATAAGGAATGAGAATTGATGGGATAGAACTTTAAAGTCATATATATATATATATATATATATATATATATATATATATATATATATATATATCTTTGAAAAGTTTCAAGATTAAAGCAATTTTTGTGAAAGAACCTAGAATTATATGTTTCATGGATACAAACACATTACATGTAGTTATTGAGATTCAATAATTCTAGAATATTAAAGATATATGATCCTTTTGTTCATATGCATACATACATACATGCATATACACATAGGATAATGCAATAAATAGTAATGTGCTTTCATTTCTTTCTATTACAACATTGTATTTTGAAAAAAAATTGATTCAATTTTTGGATTAGATGCTTGTTTATACAACAATATTTCATCTTCTTCTTATTTTACATAACAAAATTGTTTTTTTGACAAAATATGCATATCCATGTTTCTTACTTATGCAACAATATTTCTCACTTATGCATATTTCATCTAACAAACACTTTCTTTTTGCATAAAAACAAGCATTCAACCTTATCAACTTTCACAAATTCAATTCTTTGACTCAATACCTACATCTACTTGCTATTTACCAATATTACTAATATAAAATCTTGAACTAATATTAGATGAGAACCGGAGGATTAGTGATTTGGAGATCCGGAAGCACAATTGCTCTGTATAGAGGCGTAGAATACAAAGACCCTTCTTTAAAACAACAAAAACACGAATACAACAAACAACTTTCACAAAAATCGTCTTTTTCTAACACTACTTCAATGGAAGAAGAAGAAGATTCACAAGTCCAAGAATCGGACAATTCGTATGAAAAGGAAGTGGACAAGCTTCTAGAAGGATTGGGCCCGAGGTACACTGATTGGCCAGGGTGTGATCCACTACCTGTGGATGCGGATTTGTTACCAGGGACCCTTGATGGGTATAAACCACCTTTTAGAATACTTCCATATGGAGTCAAAGCTACACTTGTTGGAAAAGAAGCTACTACTTTAAGAAGGCTTGCAAGAGTTCTTCCTCCACATTTTGCTTTAGGTATGTATTATGCCACTTTTTTAATTTGATCATTGTACTTTGAAACTTGTTGCTAAAATTATCCGACTTTTGAAAACAAATTTGTCCACATAAGCGTTTTATGGGTCCCACATGTTTCCCTTAATAATTAGTTTTGAAAGGACTCAGTGCCATAAATACCAATGGGCTTTCATTTCTTGGTGTATTAGCTAATCCTAGTTTCATTTCTTTCTATTACAACACCATATTTTCAATTTTTTTTTTCCTTGTTAACATGTTGTACTTTGAAAAATGGCAAATCTCCGATAAAGTCCCAACATTTTGGGTCAGTTTATGGTTTACACCCAACATTTATTTTTTAAACAGAAAAGTCTCGATTATCTAATTTTATACCATAATCTGTCATTCTTAGTTGAACAAAATAAGGACTTTTTCATTAATTTGCACAAAAATAAAATAATCGGGTTCAAAAAATAAAAGTTGGGATTAAATCGTAAACTGACCGAAAATATTGGGACTTTATTGGAGATTTCCCTTGAAAAATCTACCGAATTATGTGTACTTTGAAATAACATGTTCAATTGTAGCAATGAAAATTGCTTTGTAATTGGATGACATTTACTACATTTGGGTAGATCTTCAAAATAGAATGCTCTAATAGAAAGAAATGAAAGTATACTGTTGCTATAAAGTATAAACAAATCAAGAAAAGTACGCTAATTTTCCTTTTATATCACCCTTTTTGAAAAGCATGGTGCTTTTGAGTACCAAATTTTGAATTTTTGTGATCAAATAAATAGAAAGTAGCTTATAAAACATATTAAGAATTTTATAATATATTTGATTATATGTATATATATATAAATAGGTAGAAGCAGACAACATCAAGGTTTAGCAGCTGCAATAATTAAGTTATGGGAAAGGAGTTCAATTGCAAAAGTTGCACTAAAACGTGGTGTTCAACTAACTACAAGTGAGAGAATGGCTGAAGATATCAAGGTACTCAAAGAATACCTTAATAAAATTATTACAAAAATATAAATATGATGAAAATTTTGCAACTTTTTGGCTACTTCTGCTTATGATTATCTCATCATTCTTTTTTGAGTTTTATCACTTGTTTATGCAACGATAGAGTAAAATTACTTATATACCCTATTTTATCTGTTATTGTGATACTACATACTAGCCACAACAAATTTTGTGAAGTTACTTATATACCCTTTATTTATTCTGTTATTTTGGTACTAAAGTTGTTTATCAGAAGTTAGAGTAAAATTACTTATATACCCTTATTTTATCTGTTAATTTCCTAAACAATTGTCAAACAAACACCATCAAATGTGATTATACAACAAAGGCACATCCAAACATTATCCGAAGTTAGAGTAAAATTACTTATATACACTTATGTGAAACCTATGTATTTATCAATCTTCAACAATGTGGTTTTGTTTATTGTTTGCAGAAATTGACAGGAGGGATACTTTTGTCAAGAAACAAAGATTTCTTGGTGTTTTACAGAGGAAAAGATTTCTTGTCACCCGATGTTTCAGAGGTTTTATTAGAAAAAGAAAGACTTGCAATATCTTTACAAGATGAAGAAGAGGAAGCAAGATTAAGAGCTTCAACTTTTATAACACCAAAAGTTGAAAAACATGAACATTTAAGAGGATCTACAGGGACTCTTGGAGAAAGTCTTGATGCAAATGCTCGATGGGCAAAAAAGCTTGATGATGATCATAAGAAAAAAGTTCTTCAAGAAGCAGAAGTAATTAGACAAGAGGATCTTGTTAGAAAGCTTGAAAGGAAGCTTCGATTTGTGAGTTTCTTGAAACTTTGATTTGTAATGATTTGTCTTTTGGGTTGATATAATTTTGGGTTAACCTCAAAAAAGACTTTATATTTTGTGTTTTTTCCGGATTAAACCTCAAATTTATTTTTTGCCTGAAAAAGAAAGACCTTGTATTTTTTTCATTTTTTCCAAAAAGCCATCAACTTTGTATTTTTTTCTCCCAAAAAAACCTTAACCCTTTAAATGCTTCCAAATAAACCCTCAACTTTTTTAGTTTTCTTGAAAAAACCCTCACATTTACAATTTTTTTGGAAAAAAAATGATTGAAAGGGTCAGATCGGAGAAAATGAAAAAATACAAGGTCTTTTTCACGCAAAAAACAAATTTGTGGTTTAATCCGGAAAAAACACAACATATAAGGTCTTTCTGAGATTAACCCTATAATTTAGGGCAAAATACAAAAAAGCAAAACATACTTTCACCATTTTAGTCAATCACTATATTTTGTAGTGATCAAACCGTTAATACTTTTTTTTTTTTTAATGTTTAAAAACAAATTGGGTAACTAGGAAAATTGATTTTAAAAGGTCAAAGAAAGTATAAATGGATTAATCACAATAGAAAATAGTTCAATGGGCAAATCGATAAATTCACCATTTTTATCGATTTAGTCATTACTTTTTATTGATTTAGCCATTGAACTTTTTTATTACAATAATCATAAAAAAGTTCAGTGGCTAAATGCCTAAATCTATAATAGGATGAAACTAAGTTCTTTGTGTTTTTAACTTTTTTTAACCTTTTCCAAAATCATATTACCTGAAAAAAGTTGTGTTTTTTTTTTTTTTAAACTGTCAAAAAATAGTATATTAACAAATTACAACCCTCTAAATTGACTTATTTGAAGAATTGGATTGTTATTTTTTTTTATAATCATATTGACCATATTTTTATTAGAGGAAATTACTAAAAATCGTCCCTATGATTTGGTCAAAATTGCACGTTTGGTCCCTAATTTTTTTTTGCACTCGGATCGTCCCTGCGGTTTGATTTTGTTGTGTTTTTTGTCCCTATGATTTGGTCAAAATTGCACGTTTGGTCCCTAACTTTTTTTTTTTGCACTCGGATTGTCCCTGTGGTTTGACTTTGTTGTGTTTTTCGTCCCTATGGTTTGGTCAAAATTGCACGTTTGGTCCCTAACCTTATGTATGTAAGGGACGAAAAACGCAACAAAATCAAACCACAGGGACGATCCGAGTGCAAAAAAAAGTTAGGGACCAAACGTGTAGTTTTGACCAAACCATAGGGACCATTTCAGTAATTTACTCTTTTTATTATTATTATTATTACAGGCTGATAAAAAATTAATGAAAGCAGAAGAAGCGTTATCAAAAGTGGAAGCATTTCTGGATCCAGCGGATCGACCCGCGGATCCAAATAGTATCACAGATGAGGAAAGATTTATGTTCAGGAAACTCGGTTTAAGGATGAAAGCTTTCTTACTCCTTGGTAATAATAATTACTAATTAAATTTAACCTTTTCTTCATTTTCATACTTTTTTTTATTTCCCCAAAATACCAACTTACTTACATTTCTTTACTAATTATAGCATTTTTTTTTTACCATAATAATAACAACAAATACTTGCATATTATATTTTCATTTGTTAGATATTGTTGTTATTGTTAAAGAAATGTAAGTATGTTGCTACCAATCTACGCAATGTACTTTAGTTTTTTTTTTTTTTTTTTCCATAATAAAAAATTTCGGGTTAATCTCAATAAAAGACCTTATATTTTGTGTTTTTTTTTTTTCTGGATTAAACCTCATTTTTATTTTTATTTTCCTGAAAAAGACCTTGTATTTTTTTCATTTTTTCCGAAAAAAGTAAAAACCCTCAACTTTGCCCTTTTTTTTTCCGGAAAAAAAACCCTCAACCTTCTAACTATTTTTAAATAAACCCTCAACTTTTTTAGTTTTTCATCAAAAAAACCTTCACATTTTACAAGTTTTTTCAGAAAAAAAAGACTAAAAGGGCCAGATAGGAAAAAATGAAAAAATGCAAGGTCTTTTTCAGGAAAATAAAAATAAAAATGAGGTTTAATCGAGAAAAAAAAACACAAAATATAAGGTCTTTTACGAGATTAACCCTAAATTTTGCTTTTCAGTATGAACAATGTACTTTATTTGTTATATACATTGCTATTATGGGTAAGAAAATGTAGTTAGGTACCTTGTTATTATGGGTTTAAAAATATGTTCTATTATGTGTAAAGAAATGTAAATACTAAGATACTATTATGGGTACAAAAATATAAGGACATTGCTATAATAGGAAAAATAAAATATAGTACACTGCATATATTGGTAAAAAGAGTAAAGTATGATACTATTTATGCAATTTTCCCTTTCAAATAGTAGTTCATTCTATCTCTTTCTCAAATCAAGAAGTGAAAAAAAAAAAAAGAGTAAAAGTAAAATACGTTTGTATTTTGATTCGAATGAAAAAGATTTGATTGTTGTTTGTAATTGTAGGTAGGCGTGGGGTGTTTGATGGAACTGTGGAAAATATGCATCTTCATTGGAAATATAGAGAATTGGTTAAAATTATTATAAAAGAAACAAATTTTGAAGAGGTTAAAAATATAGCATTATCACTTGAATCCGAAAGTGGAGGCGTATTGGTTTCGGTTGATAAAATTTCAAAAGGGTATGCGATAATTGTGTTTAGGGGCAATGATTATAAAAGACCTTCTAAATTAAGACCCAAAAATTTGTTAACAAAAAGGAAAGCTTTGGCACGTTCTATTGAGCTTCAAAGACGTGAGGTATCATTTTTTTTTTTTTTTTTTATTTTATTTGTATGAATAAATGATGTTTAAAAAGTATTTGAAAAATTCAAGACAAGTAAGGAAAAATTGAATACTTAAATTTTCTTTGAGTAAATTACTGAAATCGTCCATATGGTTTGGTCAAAATTGCATGTTTGGTCCCTAACTTTTTTTTGCACTCGAATCGTCCCTGTGGTTTGATTTTATTGAGTTTTTCGTCCCTTACATACGTAAAATTAGGGACCAAACATGCAATTTTGACCAAACCATATGGATGATTTCAGTAATTTACTCAGTTTTTTTTAATTGTTAATACATTGTATTTTGAAAATTTTACCTAACTATAGTATTTTACTTTCTGTTTTTTTTTTTTTAAATTCTATTTTTTTTTTTTTTGTAACGATTATTAGGACATTATATATTGAAAAATCTAGGGTTAATCTCATAAAAGACCTTTTATTTTGTGTTTTTTCCTAATTCAACCTCGATACTTTATTTTTATTTTTTTTCTTGAAAAAGACCTTGCATTTTTTTCGATCTGGCCCTTTCAGTCATTTTTTTTCCCGAAAAAACTTGTAAAACATGAAGGTTTTTTTCGGGAAAAACCAAAAAAGTTGAGGGGTTTTCAGAAATAGTTAGAAGGCTGAGGGTTTTTTTCAAAAAAAAAAAAATGAAGTTGAGGGTTTTTTCGGAAAAAATGAAAAAATACAAGGTCTTTTTCAGGAAAAAAATAAATTTAAAGTTTAATCCAGAAAAAAAAACCACGCAAAATATAAGGTCTTTTTTTCTTCCTAATAATAGGAAGAAAAAAAAAATGAGAAGTAAGATGCTATAATAAACAAATCAATGAAAGTATATTGCTATTTCTTATATTTAACTTGAAAAAAAAAAAAGGAAAATTTGTGAAAAGTTATTATTTTATCAGGAAAGTTTCCTTTCATTGAGTTTTTATATTTGTGTTTTAATATGAAGCTGAATTTCTGTTTTTGATTCTTTGATAAACAGGCTCTTATGAATCATATCTCAACTTTGAATGCAAGAATGAGAAAACTGCAATCTGAAATCGTATGATCTTCTATTTAATATTTATATCTTCCTATTTTCATTTTCATTACATTATTGTAATAGTTTTTTATTTATTTTTATTATCAATGAATATGATTTTAGGAACATGTTTCAACTATTAAAGATAAAGTAGATGAGGAGTTATATGACAAATTAGATGCGGCTTATTCCACCGAAGATGAAGATAGTGAGGTAAAAATTTTGTATTTTTTTTTTTTTTTGGTATATTTTTTAAAGTACAAATACTTAATAAGATAAAAACTGAAAGTTTATTATAAAAATATCGTGTTAATTATAATAAGGGTTAAATGCAACTATGCAAGAAATAACAACATGATATATTACTTTCATTTCTTCATATTACAACATTGTAGTTTAAAATAAAAATCTACCCATTTATGTTTTTTTTTTTTTTTTTTTTTTTTTTTTTTTTTTTTTTTTTGTTTTTTGTAAATGCTTTGTTTCATTATGTAATAATACGTGTTTTTATATTTTATTTAGGAGGAAGGAGAAGATGTGTATCTTGATTCATATGAGAGTGAAGATGATGAAGAAGATGAAAATGGTGGATTGGAAGTTGAAGAAAAGGATTATGTGGATCATCAACTTGCTGTGTAATAAGTTGGAACGTAGATAAAGTTATGTATATTGACTCTAAATTTCATTATAATTGTGATTTCTGGGAAAAATAGGGAAAGGTATATGATGTATTTTTATCTATATATATATATATATTCACTTTTAACTATTTTCTATAGTATTATCTGGTTTTGAAAAAGCATGTTGTGGTTTAATCATTTTTTATCAGACTTAGGGGTTGTTTGTTAGCCTCTTAATTGACAAATTAAGAGGCATGCTCTTAAAAGTTCAGATTCATACCGTTTGGTGGAGTCTTATTTTTTGCCTCTTAATACGATAACAACCTCTTATTTTTTCAGACTTCACTATGCATCTGAAAAGAAAAAGGAAGGCGCGCGTTTGTATTTTTTCCTATCATACCCTCGTCACACCCTTCTCTCTTTTCTTGAAGCCATCAAAGAAGAACCGCCTCCATCCTCTCCCCTGTATCTCGTCGGACATAGGCATCGGCCGTCGCACAGCACCACCATCGCATGTCATGGTCGCACACCACCTTCTCACTCCAATCCCTCTCCGATCTGCAACCACACCCGAGCCTAGGGTTTGTGTTGCCGGCAAGTGGATGCTATCACTAGTATTCGTTCTTTTGTCGCTAACCCCAATATTGGCTTCGACCCATTGAGTTAATTGAGTTTGTGGTGTTGTTTACTTTGCGGTCAAGGAAGGTCGAGAAAGAACAGAAAGGGGGGGAGAAATCATCTATTTGCAATTGAATTGTTTCATCTATAAGGTGAGTTCTGGAAAACCTAACTTTTCAATCTAGCTTCCGAAACCTATGTGTTCACTTTGGATTTATACAGTACCCAATACTTATGATGTGTGTTCAATTAAAAATTCTTGCTGATGAGTTACTTTATATATGTAATTTGGAGTTTTAAATTTATGTAGCTGATGTTAGTATTTCTAGTTCTTAAAATCAGACCTGGAGATGCTGTGAAATATGATATGTAATTGATGCAAGTTCTTGAGTTTCTAAAATCTGTATATGTTTTTGCTTGAAATTTGATATTGAAATCTGAATATGTATGTGTTTTTGTTTGAAATCTGATGTTGAGATCTGAATCTGTATGTGTTTTTGCTTGAAATCTTTTTTGTTAATTGATACAAGTTCTTGAGTTTCTTGTATAGAATGATATGGAAATTTTCTTTTCAAATGTTTTGTTGTTTCTTTGATTCCAGATTTCCTTTTGTATGTCACAGGTGCATATATAATGATTTTGGCAAGAGTTTTTCGTAGATCAAAAGACATTTTTCGTTGACAAAAGATCCAAGCTTCAAAACAACATTAGCAGCCACAGTTTCTGGAAGAACGGTTCAACAAAATCAGTCACAAAAGTTATTGAGTCAATGGCTACTATCCATTGGTTTCATGGATTTGAGAATATATTATTATGATTCGGATTTTGTAGTATTTTATTTGGATTATAGTATTATTCGGTGGATTTGAAAATATTTATGTTTGATTTGGATTTTTTATGGTGTTTATATATATTTTTTTAATTATTCAAGGCGATGGTTGAGTTATTTTTATAAATCAGAAATATTGAATTCAGCAAAAGATAATACATAAGGGTAAAATGGTCATTTTTATCATTTAGCTCATCAACTAAGAGGTTCCAACCAAACAACAAATAAAAAATTAAGATCTTAAAAATTCAGACCCTCTTAGAAATTCAAACCTCTTAAAAATTCAGATCTTACCAAACAGCCCCTTAGCCACTCAAGAATCATATTATCATGGTTATTAAAATAAAAGTTTGGTTGCTAAATGTATAAAAAATAATATCTAAAAATGGTAAAAGTAGGTTGTGTTTTAAAAAAAAAAAAAAATCAAAATCAGGTTAACCTATTTTTTTTTTTTCAAACGGAGTCAAATTGGTAAACTTGTGAATTACGAGAACTTATTATTATTATTATTATTATTATTATTATTATTATTATTATTATTATTTTGTTAATCGACAAACTTGCAAAAAAAAAAAAAAAAGATTAAAAGATTAAAAGATAAATGTAGAATATTTTGATAGTGGTTCTTAAATTAATCTCTCTATTCTAATAAATGAATAAGTTAATTTTTTTTATTAACAAGTGTTATCATATTAGAACTTCTTATTAATATTATATTGCTTTATCATGCTATTTGTCAACATATTTCACTTAAATTATATTAATTAATAACATTAGATTAAAAAATAAAATAAAAATAATACAAATTATAAGGTGATATAACTTCATGTATTTATTTAAATCAACGATTATAATTTTATATAACAAAAAAAATATCTCTTAAATAATAATTTATTTAAAATAATTGATTAATAATTTTAATTTTTTAATATGAAAGTTTAATTAATTTTATAATCGTGGTTTTCACGAGTTATAAACTAGTTTTCATGAAAGCAGTAAGGACATAGTCATTCTTCCGTTAGGTGAAAGGTAACTTATCGCATTTTATATAAATGTAGGGTTTGTTAGTGTTGGATTTCCTAAAAAATATTTGTGGACGGATTAACAAGGTTGTTGTAAAGTTTTAGATGGTATTTGTTTTGGAAAATATAAAATGGCTTCCATTTTTGTTTCATGTCTAAAGAACAAGATATGGTCCAAAAATCTTTTTTCATATCTTTAATCTTTTGAATAAAAATATTTGTTTTTTAAACCTTAAAGTTTCTATAAAAAATTGGTTGGTGGTGGTGTGGGAGGTAGGAGTGGGTAGCATAGGTGGTAGTGGTGGTGGTGGTGGCAGAGGTAGGAGTGAAGGTGGGTGGTGGAGGTGGAGAAGATCGTTTTTTGTTATTACATGCCAAGGATAGTATATCTTTTTTTGATGAAATAAGGTAAATGGATAGTTGACATATAATATGGGGCTTTTTAAGTGATATCTACATATAGCATCCAAGTTTCACAATCTTGGAATTCAAAGCTTTTTCCAAAGTTATCAAAACATTCATGTCATTTTCCTTTTGCCCCACAATTTCAAGAAATATCAATATATTTTGGGTTTCACCTCGATGCTTGTTATCAAAGACGTACTTAATTGATTTATGGACATTGCTATAACTCTTTCTTCTTTTCACATTACTTAAAAAAACAGCATTGTATTATCATTTTTGTCTCATTTCTTATGCAACCATCATCATATATTCTTCTAATTTACTCTAAAACTTCACCAACCATATTCAAGCATTGTATACATTAAAAACATTAAATTCATAGTTATTTCATAAATTCAAAATATTAATTCACTTAAGTTGCATTTACTAACAAACCATATATTTGTCAAAATTTTGAATTGAAATATGTAAAAACATAAAACCTCAAATAAAACATACTAAAGCAACAACCAAACGATTCATAAAATTGCCATTTTTTCAATGTATCAATCTACCTTCAAAACTTAATTAAAAGATTAACGAAGTATCACAAAACTTAAACAAAAACATAACAAAACATATAATAAATGTTCATGAAACCAAAATACTGATTGAATACCCCTCTTCTTTCCCCTCACTTCAATGGGATAAACCTGGAAGAGTGAGTAGCACCAATACCTGGTCTTCCATGCTTAACTGGTTTGTATGAAATGGAGAATTCAGCAAGATAGTGTCCAATCATCTCAGGCTTAATTTCAATCTGATTGAAAGTCTTTCCATTGTAAACACCAACAACACTTCCGATCATTTCTGGAACAATGATCATGTTCCTCAAATGGGTTTTCACAAGCTCTGGCTTTTCTCCAGCTGGTGCCTCACGTTTCTGTATACAGGTCAAATTTTCTTATTAAATCAATCATTTCTGCAACAGTTGTTAAACGAATTCAAGATTCTTTTGTGTATAAGGAGAAACTTCATGATTAGAGCGAACAAAAAGGGTTTTTGAATGAGATAATGTGTGTTTTGCATATAAAAAAGACATTGTGTGCTAATTCACAATGGAGTATCTGAAATCAACAATGGAGACGAAGTGTATGCTTAACGTAATTGGATTCTGATGAGCTAAAGTAATCTAATCAAATGATATTGTATAAACCTAATTCTAATTGAAGCATCAAACAGCATTGTTATAGGAAAGAATAAGAAGCTTACAGCTTTGCGAAGCTTCTTAATCAAAGCCATGGGCTTCCTCTTCAAACCTCTCTGAAACCTATCAGTCGACAAATTCGTTCAGAACAACAGATAAATAATGATTTTAACATTTTTAGATAAATTCGTAGACGTAGGACACATAGAATACCTTCTGCGAGCACGAGCAGTGAAGAGCTTTACAAGCTCATCAGTGGACATATCAAGCAAAGCATCCAAATCAACTCCTCTGAAACTGAACTTCTTGAACGTCCTCTTCTTCGGCACTCCGGCTGCCGCTACATCAACCTCCACTTCCGCCTACAACAACATTAATGAACGGAGATACATCATTATCCGATTAAATTGTGACAAATAGTTCATAAAATTCATTACAGGAAACCGATATTAGATCGAGAATTACCATTGTCGAGATGTTGTTGTGCTGAGAAGGACTCTGCGGCTGCTCCGGTAGTGGAAACTAGGGTTTTTCGATGGTTGCAACTGAGTATCTTGTTTGATGGTTAACTTATATAAGGCTTAGGGTTTGGGCCCAAATTTTGTTAATTTGGACTAGTAAGTTATGTGGGCCACATTATACAGACAAATTGATGTGAGTTGTAGTTGGTTTGCAAAAATGGACCTGAAAATTGAATTGAGTTGGGATGATGATAATTTACTACTTTAGATTTATTGGGCTACAATCTTTGATTTTTTCATGGTAGGTTTTGTATCCCAAGTGTTAGCCGAAGGTTACTTTTTCTTTAAGGTAACAAAAAAAAAAAAGTAATTAAAATCCACAATGTCAAATATGATTCTAACATGTTATTGATTAATACTTGCAAACATCTTTTCACGAGAAATCGAGGATATTTTGGGTGTTTTAAGTTTCATATATTTCTATCTATTTGATTTAGGGGTGTTAATCGGGTAAAATTTTGGGTTTCGGGTAATTCGAGTTTTCATATAAAAAAATTTACCCGTTACTCTACCCAAATTAAATTCGGTTAACGGGTCGGGTAAGGGTAATTCGGGTATTACCTAATTTTTAATTTTTTTATTTTATTTTTTAATGACACCTAAAAATAAATGTAATGAAATAAGTATATCGTGCTAAACTTTAAACATTGAGATTTCCTACTCAATAATATTTGAGATATCAAGTATTCTTTCCAAACTTTCGATCTTGGGTTGAATTGTTTTTTTTTTTTTCTATCTTTCTTATGGAACTTGATCATTGGTTGAGTTGTCAACTTCAATCGTTTCATCTTCTACTTAAATATAATCATCCATTGGTGACGAATACCAACAAAGAGCGGACGAGGTACGAGAGTTTTTTGACGTGGGGAAAAATAGAACGAGACTCAACGTGGAAAATTGAGATTTGGGAATTGGGAGGGTTAGATAAACTCATAAAGGGACATTATTTCTTATATATATTTCGGGTAATCGGGTATACCCGAAACCCAAACAACTTACCCTTTACCCGACCCGAAAAAAATTTGGGTTACCCACTTACCCGAAAATATTAACCCGATACCCAATTTACCCGACCCGATTTACCCGTTACCCGAAAAAATCGGGTGGGTAATACAGGTAACGGGTATTTTTGATAGGGCTAATTTGATTAATATTTGCAAACCGGAACATATATGGTTTAAAATAAGTTATTTATTTTTTAAGGGATAATGACTTGATAGGGTAAGATACTTTTTGAAATGTACACATTCAGTCTTTCTTTTTTTCTTGTAAAATAAACTTTTATACTTTATTAATATGTACACATTAGGTCATTTTCACCGGATTCTACAAGTTTTGCTCACGTGGAAGGGTTTATTTTACAAAAAAAAAATAATAATAAATTAGGACTAAATGTGTACATTTCAAAAAGTATCTTACCCTATCAAGTCATTTTCCCTTTCTTTTATTTTGTTGAAATGAAATACCCAGGTGGCATCCACATATCCACTACGAGATTTTTCAAACTTTTATTCATCATGAAAAATAGGGAGAACCCCGATCTTCGGCGACTCCTTTGTGTGTTCCTACACATCACTTGTAGCAAGGAGGAATGATGACAAAAACAACAAGTTCGAACGGGAAGGTAGGAGGAAGTAGAGACGGTAGTTGGCTGCGAGGAGCTGCTCTGGTAGCCCCCTCGTCGATTCTTTCTTCTTTTTCTAGCAACATATCTCAAAGATGGAGGCAAAGAGAGACAGATCGGAGAAACACAATAGGTAAAGGGTGTTTGGCTGTTGTTGTTCGACCGGAAGGAAGAGAGACGAGAAAGAGAAGGGTCGCCACCCTTTTCTTGTTGCTGGAGGATCACCCACCTCCGATGACTAAGCTAAGTAATTGCTATTTAGTGTCACTTGTGCTTCCACATCAGCAAAACCTATAGAATCCGGTGAAAAGGATCTAATGTGTATATATTAATAAAGTATAAGAGTTTATTTTACAAAAAGTAAAAATAAAAATAAGGACTAAATGTGTACATTTCAAAAAGTATCTTACCCTATCAAGTCATTTTCCCTTTCTTTTATTTTGTTGAAATGAAATACCCATGTGGCATCCACATATCCACAACGAGATTTTTCCAACTTTTATTCATCATGAAAAAGAGGGAGAACCCCGACGACTCCTTTGTGTGTTCCTACACATCACTGGTAGCAAGGAGAAATGATGGCAAAAACAACAAGGTCGAAGGGGAGGCAGGAGGAAGTAGAGACGGTAGTTGGCTGCAAGGAGCTGCACTGGTAGCCCCCTCGTCGATTCTTTCTTCTTTTTCTGGCAACATATCTCAAAGATGGAGACAAAGAGAGACAGATCGGAGAAACACAACAGGTATAGGGTGTTTGGTTGTTGTTGTTCGACTGGAAGGAAGAGAGACGAGAAAGGGAAGGGTCGTCGCCCTTTTCTTGTTGCTAGAGGATCACCCGCCTCCGGTGACTAAGCTAAATAATTGTTATTTAGTGTCACTTGTGCTTCCACATCAGCAAAACCTGTAAAATCCGGTGAAAAGGACCTGATGTGTACATATTAATAAAGTATAAGGGTTTATTTTACAAAAAAAAAAAAGAATAAGGACTAAATGTGTACATTTCAAAAAGTATCTTACCCTATCAAGTCATTTTCCCTAAAAGAAAATTCGTATATGACCGGTATATCGGGTATAGCCGATCACAAAGATTGCATTGTTACAAAAAAATAAAGTATAAGGGTTTATTTTACAAGAAAAAAAAAATAAGGACTAAATGTGTACATTTCAAAAAGTATCTTACCCTATCAAGTCATTATCCCTATTTTTAATCACAAAACTCGTAAATTATTCACCTTATCATGATTATTTAAGGGAAATCTCCGGAAAAAACCCAAATATTTTATCCTAATTTACGAAAAAAATCCCAAACTAAAATTCGTTTACGAAAAAGTCACAATTACCAGTAAAAATGACGATTTTGCCCATTTTTTCCGGTTTACCAGTTTCATTACTTACACAGTTTTAATAAAGTCCCATTATTTTACCAAAATTTACAAATAAGTCCCAAATTATGGTAAAATAATAAGACTTTAGTGAAAGTTATGATAAAATAATGAGACTTTAATGAAACCGGGTAAGTATTGAAACCGATAAACCAGAAAGAAATGGTCAAATCGTCATTTTTTCTGGTAATTAGGACTTTTTCATAAGCCAATTTTAGTTTATTAGGACTTTTCCGAAGATTTCTCATTATTTAATTCGAATATTTTGTCTGTATAAGAAACACTTGTTTCTCTTTTCTTTTCATTTCGTTTTATCTTTTCTTTTCAATTTCATTATCTAGGGCGTGTTCGATATAAAGCGTTTGAGAGCTTCTAACTTCTAGCGTTTAACAAAACATTCCGTTTTGAAGAGAAAGCCTCGTTTGGCACTACAAGCTTTTAACGTTTAGTTTAAACAAAACGCTCCAAATCCAAATGCTATTTCATGTAGCGTTTAACAAAACGCTACAAGATACAAGCTATCTGCTACTCGTTAGCAACTAGTTTTGCTGAACACGCCCCTAGAGTGATGAGAATGAAAGAAGTTTCAAATATGGTTGTTTTCTTCTTTCAACACTTGTTTCCTTATATTTTCTTAAAATTACATAAAAAGTTTGTTGTGTACAAGAGTCAGTCCAAAATTTTTGATATTTCGAGATGATGAATAAGTGTCTCAAGGTTGTATTTTTAGAGTCAAAAGAAAAGTGTTGTCAATTCTAATGTGTTATGTACTGAAAGTGTGTTTGTGAAAGAAAAAAATAGAAACAACGAGAACTTTTCTAAGTGAATGTTGTACATTTAAAACTAAGAAAAGTGTTGTGACTTTTGATGTTTCTGAAGTGTGTTTAAAAAAATTGTATTTTGATGAATTCTCTTTGTATTAATGAAACAAGTACATGAAGACACTATGAACGTTAATGTGTTTGAAGTGTATTTTTGAAAGAAAAAAAATAAGATCATGATTGGCTTTTAATGGGTTCTATTTACATGGAAGAAAATATAAATGTTCCAAATTCATTTGCTTTATGGCTCATTTTTGTGTGTATATTGAATAAAAATGTATGTGGATTCTTTGGGGAAATGGATGCATATAAGCATTTTTTGGTGGTAGATTACAAAAAATAGACAAGAAAATGACATTTTTCACTTATAGACATAGATTCTGTAGAGCTACCTCTGATGGCTCAACAAAATTAACTTATGCTTCGAGGAATCGATGTTGCAACAATATATATATATATATATATATATATATATATATATGTGTGTGTGTGTGTGTGTGTGTGTGTGCTTGTTATATTGTATTCTAACTAATTATTGTATGGATATAGAAATGATTGTAGACCAATCATTTTAGTTATTTCAAGAAATACATTTATCCTTATTATTAACTTTAAAAAAAATAGAAAAATACCATTTAATTAACAGAAAGGTAAAAAGGTACATTTCCATTAGTTTCAAATTAGGAAACACAAATTTTAAAAATGAAATTTTCGGATTTTAAGTTATTTTTTATTATCTTAATTTTGAATTATGATTTTTTTAATTAATTCTATTTTAATTTTGTCCAAATGTAATTCCGTTATAATGAAATTCTATGATATTGTTTTGTTAGACTGTTTTCCATTAGAATATTAATAAATAATAATAAAATTCTTGAACCTAACTTGCATAATAAGAACATTATGTTGTATTCATACACATCTGAACTTAAATACAAATTCATAAATATTCTTACATACCGATACATTTTAACATAATTGTATATATTCTAATAGAATGTTATCAAAATAAATAAAATTATTAAAAATAACATTCTAAAATATACAATTATTGAACAAATATACTTAATCTTCTTCAATGGTCCAAACAATCACACTTAATCTTCTTCGGTGTAACTTGTTATTGAACTCAATTCCAAGTCTTTCTATTGTTGATCTATCATTGATTCCTTCTTCAAGCCATTCTGAAAGAATAGTTCATTTCTAAATGAAAAAGAAACCACTAAAGTCCTTTGTACAAATCTGAATACTTGTGAACTGCACCAAAACTAATAGCCAAGAGTTATAGAAAAAGCACAAATCACAGAGTGAATATCGAGATTCAATTACGATAGAATCAGAATTGGAGATTCCATTCCTAAACAATTGAAATTCAAGATTCAATTCTGACATAATTACTCCATTGTTATATATGAATGTAAATTGGAAACTTAGAACACACATTCAATTCTGACATAATTACCACCTTCCCGACAAATAGTAACATATAAGCGAGTAACTCATGACTTTGTCCATTTCTTCTTTCTTTTGACTAGTGGTGCTGATAAATAAGAAAACACCAAAAAAAAATCATGTTAAGCAAAAACTAATTCAATGTTAGCTACAAATGTTCACTAGAAGTTTTTTTTTTTTTTTTTAATTTTTAATTTTTAATTTTTTTATTTAAGAAATAGCATACGTAATCATCATTTTCAAATTAAAAATGGATATCATTCCACAATCCAATCAACAGATTAAAGCATCATTTTGTCTACATTACCTTCATGCCCTTGAGCATAACAATGTTTGAGAATAACTTTCATGAAATTAGATTCTATCAGAATGACTGTTGTGAGAAAAACAAGCTAAAATCCCATCATTTTACAACACCTTATAAATAACCATTGCTCTAAAATATTAGCATAAATCATAAGTTTCAGCTCATTATGTAAGATTGATGTTTAACTATATTTATTAAAAAGGGATAATGACTTGAAAGGGTAACGAACTTTCGACTTTTGTCACATTTAGTCACTAAACTTTTTTTCGTTATCTATTTGCCATTGAACTATTGAAACTGTTCACATTTCACCCTTATGATCGGCTGTTACCGGTCATAAGGGTAAATGTGAACAGTTTCAATAGTTTAGTGGCAAATAGATAATGAAAAAAAGTTTAGTGACTAAATGTGAACAAAATCGAAAGTTCATTTCCCTCTAAAAAGTTCAATGACTAAATGTAAACAAACTTCCTATTGTATTATGTTTTAGCAAAATTATTTATTTTTGTTTAATTGTAGTAACATTTGTTGATGAAGAAATCTATGAAATAAAAAAACAAAATGTAACATCCGGATTTCCAGGTATCATCATTTAAGTATTTTTCTTTTGAGTTAAGAAGAGAGACTCGACGAGTTGACGCCTCAACTCGTCGAGTAAGGTCGCGACTGATGACTCGGATTAATGAATGGACTCGACGAGTTGGTGAGGCGACTCGACGAGTTCACGCTGTTGGCAGAAACCCTAAATCTTTGGGCTCGAGCCATATTTAAAGGCATTTATGGCCTTCAATTGCGACTACATTTCCCATAAGTGAGAACCCTAGCGAGCTTGAGTGTGTAGAGTGAGAGGAAGAGCTATCTTGAGCTTTTTGGTGTGATAAATCTGGACCCTTCTAGGTTCAGAGAGCTGAGAATATAAAGCTTTAGTAGAGTAAACCTTGGGGTTCAAAGTTAGGAAGCATTTATGGTATATATAGTTACTTTCATCTTACACATAGATATGGAGTATTTTATATAAATTACGTGCTATGTGTGTATATAATTTGAATACTTGCTGTCTATACTGGATGAATGATATTATACATGTTTTAAAAGATTTAAACGGTATATTTATTTTATATCTACAAATATGTTGCGGATGAAACATGGGTAGGTGAAATAGTTGGTGTGTGATGAAATAAAATGATGAGAGATAGGTGATGATAGAAAGGTGGTGATAATTAGGTAAATAGATGATGATGAATATGTGATGTAGGATGAAAGGATATATCATAACCTTTACCAGCAATGTGGCGATGTAGTCATCTACCAGAGTATAGATGACAACCATGGACTATTCAAGACAACCCAGTGGAAACACCAGCATACCCATAACCTGTAGGTGATGAATTATGAGTTCATGCGATGTTGTAACTACATATTCATGTGGTGATACTCTAACCCCTTTTTATGAATTACGATTTCAGACGATGTTGTAACTACATATTCATGGGATGTCACAAATTTCGCATGCCAAACCAATGGTCATAATTCACATCAGTGAGAATGATTCATTTTTTTGTAAAACCAAAATCAGATTGGAAATTTTGATTTTTTATTTTGGAAAATATCAAACCATTGGTTTTTTATATCGGTTTTGGTTTTTTGTTTTTTTTTTAAATATATTTTCAGGGTTTTTTTTTTTCCATAGATTTCTTCATTAACAAATGTAATGGTCATAATTTACATCAGTGAGAATGGTTCATTTTTTTGTAAAACCAAAATCAGATTGGAAATTTTGATTTTTTATTTTGGAAAATGTCAAACCATTGGTTTTTTATTTCGGTTTTGGTTTTTTTTTTAAATATATTTTCAGGGTTTTGTTTTGTTTTTTTTTTCATAGATTTCTTCATCAACAAATGTTACTACAATTTAACAAAAATAAATAATTTGCTAAAACATAATACAATAGGAGGTTTGTTCACATTTAGTCATTGAACTTTTTTGAGGGAAAAGAACTTTTGATTTTGTTCATATTTAGTCACTAAATTTTTTTTCATTATCTGTTTGTCATTGAACTATTAAAACTGTTCACATTTTACCCTTATGACCGACTGCCGGTCATAAGGGTAAAATGTGAACAATTTTAATAGTTCAATGGCAAATAGATAACGAAAAAAAGTTTAATGACTAAATGTGACAAAAGTCGGAAGTTTGTTACCCTTTCAGATCATTATCCCTATTAAAAAAATATATCAAAATTATTGTTTAACGATGCTACTGCCAAAGTTAAGAAAAGAAAAACATCAAACTTAAAAATTGTAAAATAATGATTGTCGCAGGCCGCGAGGAGTGCTTCCAGATAACACAAACGAACATTTTAATAATCAATAAAAATCAAAAAATATGATGAAAAGGTTTCTAAAAAAATTGCAACAATATAATTATTGTTTTTCCATTTTATAGGTCTCAACAAAAGTAGCTGTTCATGAAGTGATGTCAAGTACAAAAGCAATATTAGGCTTTGATGTACCTGATCATAAATCCGGGAAGGTTAATATATATATATATATTTCTACAAAATAAACTAACATAATTTGTTTCTACTTGTATTCTCAGCTTGATGTGCACTACCTTCGTCCACGAGTTGCCATTGATTCCAGTATCGGCTGGAACCCTTCTCTGGTTCTAAATCTGGCGGCGACAGTGATATACTTCTTGGAGGTGAAGTTGGATTCGACACTGCCTCTACTTCTTTCACTAAGTTCACCGCCGGAATCAGCTTCAACAAACCCGACCTTTCTAATCGACAATTAGTGGTCGGCGATGGAGATGATGGTAGAGGTGGTCGGCAGCCAAGATGAGGCTGCTTGGATTGAATTGGAGGCGAAGAATCGAGATTAAGGCAAATCGTGTTTTTGAATGGGACGCACACATGATTTAAGGAAAGTAAATCCAACATTTTAGGGTAATTAAATATTTATTAATTAGCAAAATTATTTAATGGTTAAAATTACAATTTAACATTTATTTAGGTTTTTGAAATAATTGGTTCATAATCATTCTTACATCCACACAATAATTAGTTAAAATACTTGAATCTCTGTCTCTCTTTCTCTCTTTTTTTTTCTCTCTCTCTCTCTCTATCTATATATATATATATATATATATATATATATATATATATATATATATATATATATATATAGTTAGGTTATTGTGTTTTATGTATAAGTTTTTAATCATTAGTTAAATTTAATATATACACTGGTTTGAATATTCGATCGACACTCTGTATGTGTAAATATTTGATAAAATCATGATTTGTATAATGCAATATAAATTCGAACTACCAGTAGACATTATAATTAATAAGATAGTTGCAAACAATTATAACTGTTAATTTAAATTATTTTTAAAATATGTTTTGAAGATATGAGAAATATTTGTTTTGTCTAGATTAATAATAAAATGATTATATTGTATTATGAAATATAAAATTGAGAAAATTAAGGAAAAAATCATAGATAATCAACCACGAAGACAACATTTTTTTGCTTAAAGTTAAATAGAATGGTTATGTAATGTTTTGTTAGTTTATGATTGTGTACTACACAGTTGAACCAATAAATCTTTAATAATAAATGTGGTTAGACTTTTTTCCATCGATAATTACACAACAATACACATAGTTCATTCTTGAATAGTAATTTCACAATACGCCTTAAACATATTCATAACTAAGTTAAATAATTTGACAAAAAAAATATTAACCAAATTATTCTCCTTTTTTATACCACTAAACTATATAGCCTTTATAATTATATTTACATATCATTTATTCATAAAGTTTAGTGCATGCCACTATAAAAAAGAATGATAAGCCTCAAGGGTCAGCCTCCATTTCACCCTTGAACAGCCATCAAGAAACCCTAATCCTCCCTTGTGTGGTCTTAAAGCTTTGGTGGCCATTATTGAGCATTTTGGTGTTATAGAACCATTTTCCAAGTAAGGAAGGAGCAAAGCAAGGTGGTAGATCAAAGGAGAAGATATAGATCTAAGGTTATTGCTTCATTCCAGACCTTCTTGAGGTATAAAGTCTTGAACTTGTCTCTTGAGTGTTTAAATCTTCTAGAATGGAGTTTTTGGATCTTTTAGGTCCCAAGATTGGATCTTTATGACTCAATTCGTTTTGTTAGACCTTGAGTTGCCATTTTCAGTTCTAAATGAGTCCTTAAGGCAGAAAGTGGCCACCTTGATGGTCCATTTGTGTTCATGCATGAGATCTAGCCCTTTTTATGGAAGTGGAATGTCATTTTGGGAGTTTGGGTTTGTTTGGGTCATGTAAAGTTACCAAGTCAGTGACTTTATGGATTGGGACATGGAAAAGGACTTGGATCTGTGTTTGTAGCTTCTGGAGTAGCATATTAAGCACTTAATGGAAAAGTGTCTTAACATGAGGATTATGCTGAGCGTACGTGCAGGTGCGCCCAACGTACTCACTAGCAGGTCATTACGCTCAGCGTACTCAGCAGAGTTGGGCTTTGTGCGTATTGGGCCTCGGTGTGGGTTGTGTTTTGGATTTTAGGCCTGTGGGCCATAGTAGGCCATCAAGAGTCAGTTAATATGGGTAAAGGAATATATAATTGGGCTTAGGGTAAGGCCCATTAACAGATTGGGCCCAATGTAGCAAATTGGGCCATTAGTGGGTCACTAGTGAGCTTGGGAAGCTTACCTAGTGTTGGACCTTGAATATGTATCAAGTTGGACTAGGAGGGTTAGAATGGTCATTCTACCCTATGAAGGATTATTATATTGGGCTAAGTATTATTGTGGTATTGATAGTTCGGGGAGCTAGAGGAGCAGTAGTGCGGGGATTTTCAGATAGCAGCCAGAAGTGTATCAGCAGGGTTTCAGCAGTGCGAGGTGAGTTTCCCTCTGTGTGAATGGGTCTAAGGCCACAATGCTGACCCATGTAGTTTATGAGTAGGAAGACCCGGGGGTTAGCCGTAGGCATCGTATGCTAGTATGTTATTCCGGACTAAGGTCTGATGCGGGCGGGAGCCGAAGGAATGTTTGCATGATAGCTTATACTTGTTGTCTGTGTGATACTTGTATGCACCTAGTAGGGAGGTGGGTGTGCACGAGGTACTGAATCCCTCCATTAGCAGAGTGTGGACAGGGTTCCATTTTTCATTAGTAGCAAATCAGGGGTGAGGCCCGAGATATGAAGAAGGTGAGTGTGGGAGGGGGCCCGTATCTCACTAACAACAGGAGCTTGGACGGGGTTCCATGGCTCAATAGTAGTAGGACAGGGGCGAGGCCCAAGACAGGCAAGGCCTTAGGACAGTAATGCAGTTGGCTATGTTCAGTTTATGTGTTATGTGTTATGGTTATATGTTTGTATGCGTTTAGCGGACGGGGCCCAGAGACAGGTGAGGCCTAAGGAAAACAGATATGTATACCTTGCAATATTAAACAATT
The DNA here is from genome assembly GCF_052625555.1 of Lactuca saligna. Classification (NCBI taxonomy): domain Eukaryota; kingdom Viridiplantae; phylum Streptophyta; class Magnoliopsida; order Asterales; family Asteraceae; genus Lactuca; species Lactuca saligna. The sequence goes on along the minus strand of NC_136419.1, from coordinate 195,377,150 downwards.
AAATAATACCTTGGAACCATCGGGCGTTACAAAAAATTTCGGTGGGAGTGTAGTTATGGATAGTTGTGGAGGGTGTGATGTTTAACAAATAAATGGAGATATTGAGAGCATAATTCCAAAAAATGGAGGGAGGGATGCTTGAATTAGGTGAGTGCGAATCATGTTATTTATAGTGCATATGATTCACTTGGATTTCCCGTTTTGAGAGGAGGCTTAGGGGCAAGTGATGCAAAATCGCATGCCATTTTGAGCATAAGTATGAAATGATGAGTTATTAAACTCTCGACTGTTACCACATTGAAAAGACTTGATTTGAATTTGAAATTGGGTTTTGATGTGTCTTTGAAATTGGAGAAATATAGAGAAGACTTGTGATTTGGTTTTAATTGGGAATGTCCACAGAAAATAAGAGAAATCATCTAGAAGCATAAGATAATAATTGTGACGAAGTTTACTAGTAGTGGGTGAAGTCAATAAATCCGCATGAATAATACCAAATGGTTTATATGTAACTAATTGTGAAGAAAGAAAAGGTAAATGAACATGTTGTCCAAAAGAACAAGCATGGCATAATGAGTCTTTATTACATTTAAAACCAGGAATAAAATGTCTATTACATAAAGATTGAAAAACAGAAAAATTAGGATGTCATAAACGATTATGCCAAGTTGTGGATGATGCTAGTGGAGAGCATATGGTGGTGACTTGATGTTAAAAGTTTGTGTGATATGATAGAGGTCCCCCGAGCTATTACATCGTGTGATGAGCTTCCCACTGAACAGTTCCTTCACAGTAAAACCAAATGGGTCAAATTCTATGGCTATAAGATTGTCACGACTAAATTTTAGAACAAAGACTAAGTTTTTAATGATAAAAGGGATGCGAGACACATAAATGAGTTTGTAGGGAAAATACGAAGTTGTAAAGATTGTTGTGTCATGACCCAAAATCGAAAGTTGATTGCCATTGCCTATGATATAATGTGGCTTGTTTAAAGTAAAATACTTAGAAAATTTACCGAAGTCGTCAGTGACATGAGTAGTTAACCCGATTGCCATGTACCACGAGTTATCGGGAGAATGCATGTGCATCGTATGGAAGACATTATCGAGTTTTGTTGGAGTCATTGTTGAGCCGTGAGCTGGATCGACAACAATATGGGCTTGTTATTGTTGGACAGACAATTGTTGTCGTGAGGTGGGCCTTGGGACAAGTAATCCACATGGGTTCACTGAGTTAACAATGCTCACATCATCAATGGATATCACCCATACTGTGCATAGTTTCCCTAATTTTGGGTCGACTGTTGCGACTGTTGTCTTTTGCCTCTACCTCCTCATCTCCCCATTCCTCCTCGGTTATTTCCATGTCCACCCCGCCCGCCACCACAGTAATTCGCGTCCTGAAGAAGAATTTTCGTGAGATTGAGTCAAATCGATTTGAGATTGAGACGAGTCTGGACGTTGGGTAACGAGGTCGTATTAGTTGTGTTGATCCTGTTTGAGGCGTCAAGTTTCTTCCAGGAACAGCTGAGACCTTGCTTTGTTAAAGGTCGGTAGAGGGTTAGATTGCTGGGTGAGAGTGGTGATAGTATCAAAATCGCCTCGAGTAAGACCTGAGATTAATTGTAAAACCATCTTCGTCTCCGATACAGGATTTCCTACATTCGCTAGTTGACCGGAGAGAGTTTTTAGGCGTGCATAGTACTCGGTGAAAATTGGAGAAAGCTTCCAATCTGGTGGTGCTGAACTATTCTTCAAGATAGACAGACCTGGTGGCACAATTGTCTTAGAAGATGTCCTGGAGACAGTCCCATAATTGCATAGCAGTAGTGCCAAGTTGCATGATCGCCTAAAGAAGGTCTCGTGTTATGGTGTTGTAGATCCATTGTTTGACCTATGGATGTTATTCAGGTTGGAACTGGACCGAACCTGAATATCCCGAAAACCGAATAAAGGTAATTACATGAACCGAAAACCAAACCGATTAACCAATACAAGTTCGGTCTGGTTCGGGTATTAATCGGTTCGGTTCGGTTATTACCCGAATAACATGTACAAGATGATTAAGGACCTAATATAACCGAAAAAAACTGAATAAACTGTATTAGGACTCTATAACCCGAATAATCGAATAATAGAATAACAATGTACATTTATACATCAACATAAAATATTCAAAGACTAACATAACACAATAATACATTGAAAGTATATCATTTACATAGTAGATTAACATAATGGGAATTAATTTCTTGCTTGAGTTTCTTGAGTTGGAGCCCAATTTGCCATGACTAGACAAACTAGGAATTCGTAAATCCTTAGAGACAATAGGAAGGGTCGATTTTTGAATGTCTGAAACAAGATTAATGATCGATAGAACTGATTTCGACTTTGGAAATAGTTGAGAAGATTGGTTGATTTGAAACGACGAGAACGAGTGTAAGGTTTTTTTTTTTTTTTTTTTTTTTTTTTTTTTTTTTTTTCTGTTATGAACGACAATGACAGAAGTGGGAATCGTGATTTTGATTTATGTCAATCAGAGAAGGGGGATGATGAATGCTTATTCAGGTCGGGTATTTAGAACTTAATAAGCTCTTATTTGGATAACCCGGACTGAATAACTAGAGAACCGAATAAGCATAATATAGATACCAAAAACCTGAATTGAATAGCTAATTCGGGCCTAATTCGGTTCGGTTTGGTTTGGATCATGTTTTGATTCGGTTCGGGTTTCCAGGCCAAATTCTCATCCCTAGTTTGACTAGAGCATCCAATCAGTTCCGTGTAGATTCGATAAGGGTTTCGTCATGAGGAGCTTTAGGATCGATGTGGTCGAGTACATCATTGGCTGTGACGACGATGGTAAAGATCTCAACCCAGGATACAAATAGATCATTAGTTTGATTGAAGATAGGTGGGGCAACATTCTTTATGTTGGTGACAACGAAGGCAGGATGGAATGCTGATTTTTGAGACGAATCACCAGAGAATTTGGGGGGGTTTCTGGTGCTTTGGGGATATCATCAGCTCTAGGCATGGTGGCTTTAGAAAGAAGAATGCAATCAATCAACCTGCAAGCTTTAATACCATAAAGGTTATACACCAATCTACTTCTTTATTGATAGACAATGGGTATATATATATATATATATATATATATATATATATATATATATATATATATATATATATATATATATATATATATATATATATATATATATATATATATATATACAACACGTCCAAACATTACATATAAGCATTATCTAGAATTCAAATAATGATAATCACAAACGATTGGATTGTGAGCTATCATATTATGAACTAATCCTAATCGACATGGGGGAGTTGGGGGGGGGGGGGGGGGGGTGAGGTGGGCAACTACACAGGACCTAAATTTTTTTTATTACATATTTTTATATAATAACGATAATGGTCATTTTTTCTTGTTTGTCCTAGGCCTTTGAGAATATTTAACTCATCAGGACCGGTTTATATCAATCATAATATTTTTTTTCGGTTATTATTTTTAAGATAATATAATTATTAATTTAATATGTTTTTCACTTAAGTATGTTTTTCAACAAAAGATTAGATATTTGTTTACATGTTTTCATAACCTATTATTCATCCAACGGTGGTATGTATTTATTTGATGAAATAAATTTATAAACCAAGTGTCATGTACACTACAAAGATAATCTTAGATAATATATATTTTTTTGGTATAGGTAGATGTTTTTTTTCGAACGAAATTCATACTTCCTCCGTTCCAAAATTATTATCCACCTTACTATTTTAGTTTGTCCCAAAATTATTGTTCACTACCAAAAGTAGATATACACTTTTACCATATTACTCTAACATTTAATAAAGTAAACTTGAATAATTTCAAATGTACATTTATCATTGTTTTTAGAAAAGGGCAAGATGATCATTTTATTCAAAAAGACAAAACTGATGATTGATTTTCTTAATCTGTGTATTTTTTGTCTGGAGGGAGTATGTAAGGAACACAAGCTATTTGGATGCTAATAAAAAATATTAAAAATAATACAAGTTAAAGACGTAATAAAAAATATTAAAAATAATACAAGTTAAAGACGTATTGGATGTTGCAATCACGCAATCCAAATTTTAAAAACCTTATCGTTTCTAGATGTACACTAGAAGATTACATTTATATAGGATTATCGATTTTAATCTAGTTCGTTGCAGTGGACTAGAGATGATTGTTAAACTCATCATGCCTTTATTGTAATCACACAAAATATTACAGAATTTGTATCGTTATTCTCCGAATATGAGGTAATTTTACATTTAAAAAAGAAAAAAGAAATAAAAGAATTTAACATGCAATATTCAAAACAAACACAAATCTTCATAATAAAATACAAGGAAATCTACATTATCGCCTCATGCATTAAAGCCATGATTTTGACATTTCAATTCTCTCTATCACAATTTTCAAATCACGTTGAAGATTTGTTCTTTTCGGTATCATGACAAGTTTATTCCATACCGAATCCGGATTTGTTAACATTTTAGGGTCTGCATAAAGCTCGTTGATGGAATCTGCTTCATCATTAATGTCTTTTAATATGTTCAAACAATTCAAACATTGAATTTGATCAGGATCATCCTCCATTAGATTGCAATCGACACCTTTCCATTCGATCGGCTAAAATTTAAGCAAAAACTAAAAGGTAAAATGCCTAAATAGCATTTAAAATTTAGCATAAAATAAATCACATACTTATGGTGTTATCTAATTAATAATATCATTTTTGTCAGTTTGGATTAAATTACTTAATACAAGTTAGTTATAGTGTCATCATGTCCAAAACTTATCATTAAATTATTAATTCTAAATCTTGTCCGAAACTTACTATTCAATTATACACGAAGCTAATTCGTGCATAATAATTTTTTTTATATATAACAATTAGTTGTGAGACCCATGTATTACATGAGTTAATTTTAAAAAAAAGTTAAATATAAATATCAAAATATTGGAAACTTTGAATTTATAAGAAAATAAAAAAAAATAATAAATTATTATAATTAGAATGTTTTTTATCTTTTAAATTTAAACAAATAATTTAAATAAATAAACAAAACAAACTAATTAACTTTAATTTGAAAAATTTGAAATTAAAAGGTAAGTTCACTAATGAATATGATATCAATTTATTATAATATTTCTTCCGGTTATTACATAAAATTGTTATGTAGAATTTAATAAAATAAAAAACTCATAAAATGACATGTGGAAAAAAAATTAATTAAAAATAACCACAAAATAACATTTGATAAATTGAATGAGAGTGTGACATGTGATAAAAAAAACTTTATTTATCGGAGTAGATTATATTTTAAAATATTGTACTGTACAATTTTATTAAATATAAATGATTATGCATGAAAAATATTGTTATATACATTAAGTTAAAATGGAAATGACTCGTGATGACAAAAAAAAATTGTTACTTCAAACTTGTTTTTTTTTTTTTTTTTGCAAAACTAGATAACAAAGTTTAGAAGTTATATACTATACAACATTTCATGCATAAAATGTAAATTATTATACCATTTTGTTTAGGATTAAATATTATAAAATTGAATTATTTTAATCTATGGTAGAGTTCCAAAATATATCATGAACTTGTTTTTAATTGTGAAAAAGAATTTTAAAAATAACAATAAAAAAAATAAGTAAAATATGAACTAACCTTTGGAGGCGCTCCAATTCCATTGGTGCAATAGAGCTTTGCACTGTCCACAAGATTGCAATACTTTGGAAATGCATTTGCAAATCTCTTGTGTGATTTCAGTTGTGAATTTACCCTCACTGCTCTTTTCACTGATATTGCCCTCCTGTATTTGTTACAAATTACAAATTAAAACAAGGATCACTTCTATTTATCATATTGATGGTTATTTTAAATATTTGATATAGTCAGTACTCAATAGTATTTGGAAGTTACACTTTGCATCCCTTTAGTTACAAATACAACAGTCAACCCCTTAAAGGGAACAGTCAACAATACACCGGGAAGGTTTGAAAAAGGTACACTTTGGGGGTTACATGTTCATTAGTTAATCTTGAGAGCATCCCCAATAAAGCTTAATGGGGAACTTATTTTGGCAAATAAGTTTTTGAAAGTCAAAAAAATTACTTTGACATATTTTTTCATACCAAAGTATTCTTACTTTGTTTGTAAATTTACAAGGTTTTATATAGAGATTTTTCACAATTCTAATAGTATGAAATTCATTTACATAGTTTTTTTTATAAGATCCATAAAAAAGTTTTACTTTTCTTGAACTTTTAGTTTGTTGAGTTGGTAACAACAAAAAAAAAAAAAATTGATAAAATAAGTTTTACTATTGTTATTGCAAAGATTTGAGAGGTTATACTTAGCACCCTTCAAGTTACCAGTATAACAAATCGACCCCTTTAAATAGCAAAGTGTTTGTGATCTTACCTAATGCCTCTTGTGACTGCTAGAAAAGGATCACAAACCACACCAACCAACTCAATTCTATATGGATTCTTCGGTATTAATTCTTCTTCTTCATCATCATCTTTGACTTTTTCCCAATAATTTTCGTTAATTGTTCCATCTTCTGAGACCTTGTAGCCGATACCCATTCGATAACGATGATTATGAATGTCTCTTACCATAGCAACTGTTTGCTCAAAAAATGGTTCCCATGCCAATGTCCCATCCATGATCACATCTCTCCCATCGTTTAATGCTGTTACTAACACTGACGAAGCTGCGTCTGTGGACATTTGATGCACCTATATAAAATATTGCAGTTATAGATGTTAAGTTCAAATTATATAAATCCTCATCATGGAACAAGCCTATATGGTTGACATCCCAACAATTAGGTGGGTTCATCGTGACATATTTACTTAAATGAGTTGTGATTTTCAACCAATATAACATTTTTAATTAAATGAGTTGAAATTATCGGTCACAATCTGACATATTAGATAAAAAAAACCAACAACCTAGATAAAACGAATTCAACCCTGACCCATTTACATTTCAACATTTGAATGAAATAGAAGATTGAACCTACACAAGTCATATGTTACAAACGCCAAATAACTATTTAGATTAAAAGAAACAAAACTACAACTTAATTTTCCAAATAAGATCAGGATTTTGTTTTTGTATTTTTTTTTTTTTTCTATTTTACAAGATTAAACAAAATGTAAAAAATATATTAAAGGGTTGAAATGTTATCATCTTAGAGTTTTCAATTCTAACCTAACATATTTAATTAAATCGGTGTTGACTAAACGATTTGACCGATTTAATTATACCAACTGAAAATCTCAAACACTACCTACTAATTTTGAGTTAGCGGGATGTGTCAAATTTTGTTGGTTCTAATTTGACATTAGGGCTGTTCACTATTTAGATAAAACCGAATTATCCAATTGGACAATTTGGATCGGACTATTTGGTTCGGATGTTTTTGTATTGGTTTTCAGCAAAACTAAATTATTATTTTGGATTTCGGATTGATTTGATTATGAACTAAGGACCGAATAGTAAAAAAAACCGAATAACAACTTATTATCTATTTTCATATGTATCTTTAACTATTTATAAATTTACTAAATTATTATTTTTAGTTATTAAAAAATTTCATCAAATATATTACTTTAAATTTACTTCTTATCAAAAGTTTTTTATCAACGAAATATTAACTATAATATATAATCTTAGTATTTGTTCATAAATTATAATTTATAAAAAAAATAAAAAATAGTTTCTTTATAGATTTTGCTAATATTCAAGTTTTTATATTTTTCAAAATGCATTGCCTCCTGAAAATCGAATTGTAAAACCGATCTAACCGAATTGTAATTTGGTTGGATTAGATCAGATTTAAATTTAGTTTGGACTATTCGGATCAATGTTTTGAAAACCGAAATCTATTCGGATTCACTTGATTGGATCGGATCAAACTGATCCATCCAAACGAACACCCCTATTTGACATGATCCGATATGTTTATACTAGAAAATTAATGGGAGATTATACCAATTCAGCAGTTGGAAGCATGTCATTGTGATGACCCTTTAAGTTAAGGGCTTTGTAAATTACGTCCCTCTCCTTGAAGGCATCGGCCTCCACCACCACCGCATTTGTTGCTGCCTCCGACCAAAATCCTCTGCAATATATTCCAATATCAAATATATATATATATATATATATATATATATATATATATATATATATATATATATATATATATATATATATATATATATATATATATATTTTATTTATACAGATTCAATTATACCCTCTCATAATTTGGCTTACGTGGCATTTTAATTTTGTTGAAAAAAACCAAACCATCCCACAACCCCAAAATGACATTGTTTTCCATATACTTTAGAGTTAACATTGATTGATATAAAATAATAAATATATACTTACCAATTTGTTGAATACAAAATAATAAACATATATTTTCCTTGAATAGTAATACTTTTAGTAAATCACTTTTTTTTTAACAACTTAACAATATATAATTAATGAAATAACACAAAATAAAAAATCCCAACAAAACAAAATCTTAAGTTCTTAACATTATCACTTACTCTTTAAGAATTTCTTTGAGAACAGTGCTTTTTCCGGCACCCATTCCACCGCCCATGAAAAGAATCACCGGCGTTCTGACTCCGTGAGCCTCCGGCCCATTCATCTCCGTGGAGGCAAAGGCATCATTGCTGCCATCGCCCTTTTTTGGGGTTTTAGTTCCGATCACTTTCATTTCCTCCATGATTGTTGAGAATGCTCTTGTTACTCTCAAGTCCTTTGTAATTTTTTCAAATCTTTGTTTTCTGCATATAACAATATGATTATTATCATAAAACATCTTCAAGTAAAATCGTTGATGAGTGGTTGTGTTTTATGACGTGAAAGATTTTAATGATTTTAAGTATTTATCAAATGCAACAATAGTTTTGGAAAAATTGTGAAAACACACCACCTGATCACTACATATATTTTTTTATATACAAAAAAATGCAAAAAGTTATTTTAGCAGTCTCCATAATAGGAGCTTATTGGATAGTTTTTTTGGCAAAATAAATTTTAAAATCTAACAAGCTATTGTGAGATTTTTTTTTTTTTTTTTTTTTTTTACAAAGCTTTCTAGACTAAGGTTATGTTTGGCGTAATAGCTGAAAAGCTGGCTGTTAGCTGAAAAGCTAGCTGATAGCTAACTGTTAAATAAAAAGCTAACTGATAGCTAAAAAGCTAGCTGATAAAAAATAACGTTTGGTAAAATTAGCTGAAATATATAAAATTACATAAAAGAACATGTAAAAATATGTGTTTCTATAATTAATTTAGGGGTGTATTTGGAAATTTTAAAAAAAAACTCCTAAAAAGCTAGTCTAAGTAGCATTTCAAAAAGTTAGATTATAAGCTACTTTTTGGCTTACCAAACACGACAATATAAAAAAGCTCAAAAAATAAGCTAGCTTACCAGCTAGTTGTGACGCGCTAAACATAACCTAAGGGTATTTTAATTTTAAATCATTATGCTTATGTTTTCCTGTTCCATCTTTTCATTTTTAAATAAATAAAGTTTTAGAACCTTTATGAAAAAACTTAATGATAATAGCGATTATTAGTAATTTTCGATAATACCCCGGGAAGGAACATTCCTTGGGCAATAAGGAATTCTAAGAAGGTACTTAGGGTTCAAGCAAACCAGATTGCTTAGGGATCAAGCAAGTCATTTATATGACAAATAGTCTTCTAGTTAGATAGAAACTAGGACGCTATAACCGATATATATATATATATATATATATATATATATATATATATATATATATATATATATATATATATATATATATATATATATATATATATATATATATAGATATTGAGCATGTGAATTTCGATTATCAGAGAGAGCAAGGGAGGAGAGATTGTAATCAACTTTTGAGTTATTTTCTGGATTGCAATAAGAGTTGATTCCTTTCATTCTCGTGTTTATGATTTTTATTTGTTTATTAATTGCTTCTTTCAATTGGTATCAGAGTTAGAAGCAGAAATCTGATCCACCAAGCATGACATGTGCGGTAGATCCAGTCTGGAACGAAGATCATTCTCGTTCCACGTTCTAATGCTCACGACGAAAAACTACATTGTCTGGGCAATCCGTAGGAAAGTAATATTCAATGTTCACCAAGTGTGGGACATTGTTGATACAGGAACGACGGATGTCAAGAGAAACAATGTAGCAAGTGCAGTTTTATTCCAAGCAATCCCTAAAGACTTAGTCTTGCAAGTTGGCATGATGAGTACAACATAGGAGATTTGGGAAGCCATCAAAATTCGCCACCTTGGTGCAGGGTAAAAGAAGCTCGTTTACGAACCCTAATAAATGAATTTGATAACTTGAAGATGAAGGAATTAGGTATAATCGACGAGTTTGCAAGTCAACTATCCGTCGTCTCATCAAAGTCTAGTTCTCTTGGCGAAACAATATCTGAAAGTAAACTTGTTAAGAAATTTCTTACAAGTTTACCAAGAAGGTTTATCTATATTGTTGCTTCAACTGAATAAGTCCTAGATCTAAAGACGAGTGGATTTGAAGACGTGGTCGGACGCTTGAAAGCTTACGAAGAACGCATTCGAGAAAGTGATCCAACAAACGAACACAACAAACTCTTGTTCAACAAAACTGAGACTTCTTTTCGAGGTGGTGAATCGAGCCGTGGTGGTGGATGTGGAGGACGTGGAGGTCATTACAACAATTACTATCAAAAAAATTGAACCACGACCTCAAATAACAAAGAGTCTGAAAAGCTAAAAGGAAAGAAAAAAGATCGCTCCAAAGGACAATGTTATAGGTGTGACAAGTTTGGTCACTTTGCATCACAATGTCTAGAAAGAAAAGCCAAGAAATAATAAGCGCATGTATCTGAAGTTGAAGATGATGATTGACATCGTATTATGGTTCAAACCATCTACGAGACAATATTCTTAAACGAAGAAGGTGTCATACCAAGAAAGTTTGAGAATAAAGAAAGCAACGATAGTTGGTACTTGGACAACAGTGTAAGTAATCATATGAAAGATAATCTATTGTTCTTTATCAAACTTAATGAAAGAATTGAAGGTAGAGTAAAATTTGGTGATGACTCTTTTGTTGAGATACATGGAAAATGTTCTATTTTGTTCGAGGGTGAATGAGGAATTCAGAAGTTATTAACTGATATATATATATATATATATATATATATATATATATATATATATATATATATATATATATATATATATATATATATATATATATATATATATATATATATATATATATATATTACATTTCAAAACTTAGATCCGGTGTTGCAAAAATCAACCTTGGCAGTCGATTAATCGCTTGGCGGCCATGAACCGATTACTATTAGGGTGCTTGGCGGAAATTGGTCAAAATCGGTTAAACTCAGGCTTGGTGGCCCTCGGCGGTCACATGCGGGAAATATTTAAAAAATTCAAAATTTTAATTTTCAAATATTACACCAAAGTTTTAAGCTTTCAAAATTTGAAATACCACACTAAAATTTTTAATTTTTAAAATTTTAAATTTTCAAATATTTATTTTTTTAGGATATATTGAATTTTTAATTAAATTTATAAATAATCTATAGGGTCTCCGATTAAAATCCCCGCCTAGTCCGATTAATCGCTTAACGTCGGTTGACCGCCGAGCTACCGTCCAACGATTTTTACAACCTTGCTTAGAACTAGTATTATCAGTTTAGAACAAGCAACCGAAATTGGGTGTGATGTGTCAATGAGGGGCGATTATCTACACCTTTATGATAGCTGTTCTTCTATTTAAAGTAAATTGTTCTACGAACCGTCTCTACAAAACGAAAATCAAAATGTGAAAACCAATTTTCTTACACACACATCTCAGTGAGCAATCATGTAGGGATGTCAACGGGGCAAACGGGGCGGGGATAGCATCCCCCGCTCCCACCCCCGAAATTTTTCTGTTCCCCCGCCCCCGAAATCTCTAGCCTCCCCATCCCCGCCCCCACCCCCGAATCCTAGGATTACCCCGCTCCCACCCCCGTTTGGGTTGATTTTTTTTTGGGCGCACAAAGGTGTATTTTATGCTAAAAGAAGTTATTTTTTGAGCAAAATAGTTATTTATAGCATAAGATTATATATTTAAAATAAACATATTATAACATCTTAAAAATGTTATACTATAAGCTTAAAAACATGATATTTAATTTAATTTTGAAAGTTCAAAATCATTGCTATTATTTATTATATTTTTATAATTAATATTTATTAATATAAATAATATATTAACGGGGTCCCCATTGGGGGTTCGGGACGGGACTATCCACCCCCGCCCCCGCCCCCGAAACTAAAACGGGGGTTAATATTGCCCCCGCCCCCGCCCCCGTCCTCGATTTTTTAAACAAATATTCCCCATTCGGGATCGGGGCCCCACGGGACTTTTTGACATCCCTACAATCATGGCTATGACATGCTAGATTAGGGCATACCAACTTTGATAATATTTCAGAAATATCGAAAAAAGAACTTGTCAAAGGACTACCCTCCACCAAATCAATCCAACTTTATGAGTCATGCTTAGTTGGAAAACAAACACGAAACAATTTTTCGAAAAAGGCTTCATATCGAGCCGAGAATGCCCTAGAACTCGTGTATGGAGATCTTTGCGGGCCGATATCACCATCAACTATTTCCGGAAACACGTATAACTTTGTTCTTATTGATGATTACTAAAGGTTTATGTGGAGTTATCTAATGAAAGAAAAAAGCGAGGCCATAATTTATTTCAAGAAGTTCAAGACATTAGTTGAAAAAGAATGCGAAAACTCTATTAAGGTTTTTCGCACAGACAGAGAATGAGAGTTTACTTCACAGGAATTCAACAAACTTTGTGAAGATGAATGTATGATACGATACCTCACAAATCTTTACATACCACAACAAAACGGGGTGGTAGAGAGAAGAAATTGTAAAAACCTCAGGATGACAAGGAGCTTGCTAAAAGCCAAAAATGTCCCAAAAATTCTTTAGGGAGAAGCAATTCGATATGCATTCTATACTATAAATAGGTCACCAACAAAAGCTCTAAAGAATTTGACTCCATATGAAAAATTCTATCGTCCCAAACATGACATTGAACACTTACGAATTTTTGGGTCACTAACTTATGTAAAAATCACAACTCCTCACCAAAAGAAGTTAGATGATCGATCCAAAAAATGGTGTAGTTTGGGTTTGAATCTGGTTCCAAAGCTTATCGTTTATATGATCCAAAGCTGCAAAGAATCACAGTGTCATGGGATGTCATATTTGATGAAAACACAAGTTGGAGTTAGGAAAAAGAAGACGAGACTACACGAAAACCCGAGATGTTTTGGGTTCATTGGTCGAAGTTCGTTGACGTGGCAGTGGACCGGTAGCGAGTGAAGCACACAGAGTCACAAACGAAACCGAGCATGGTGAAGAAAGTGAGTCAAGATCATAACCGATGTCACCTCCGATGGCTATACAAGATGAAGCTCCATAATTATGAAGGTCGAGTCGCAATACACAACTTCCACGAAGATATGATGATTTCAAAGTTGAGGTCTACATTGAGAATCACGAGCTACTTTTCGTACTCAATTAAGATAAACCAACAAATCACAATGAAGCATAGTTGAATCCTTTATGTGTAAAAGCAATGAAAGAAGAAATTGACTTAATTGAGAAGAACGGAACTTTGAAGCTTGTAAAAAGACCAAACAACACAACCATCATTGGTTTAAAATGGGTCTATAAAATAAAAAGAGATGTAAGTGGATCATTAGCAAGTACAAGGCTAGAGTTGTAGGAAAACAAATATCTCCAAACAACAAAATATTGATTTTAAATAAGTGTTTGCACCGATATCACAAATTGAAATTGTCAGAATTTTCATACCACTAATTGCTTTAAAAGGATGGGAGTTACATCATCTCAATGTAAAATCCATATTTCTACATGGCGGATTAAGAGGAAGTAAATGTAGAACAACCTGAAGGTTTCAAAAAAAAGGAAAAAGATAGGAAGAATTATGTGTTCAAGCTCATAAACGCGTTATATGGTCTACGTCAAGCTCCTCAATCATGGAACATGAAGTTGGACGGGATTCTGAAGCTCCAAAGGTGCGTGCAAGAACAAGCAGTATACCGAAGGAAAATAGAATCTGATCTAATCCATGTTGGAGTGTATGTTGATGATTTGGTCGTTACAGGAACAAGTGTGTCAATCATAAACAAGTTTAAGCAAGTAATGGCAACAAACTTTGACATAAGTGATCTTGGAATATTGCGATATTACCTAAGAACTAAGAATATATGTGTATCAAAAGAATGATAACATACTAATCATGCAAGAAAGGTATGCAAAAAAAGGTGCTCAAGGATGCAGGATGTATGAATGCAATCCTACTCTAGTTCCATTGGATTCAAATGCGAGATTCTCGAGAGGAGATGGCGAGGAAGACACATATGCAACAAAATATCGAAGCCTAGTATGAAGATTGAGATACTTGCTTCCAACAAGGGCTGATCTAGCTTACTTGGTTGGCATTGCAAGTCGTTATATGCAAACTCCAAAGAAGCTACACATGGTTGCTATAAAACACATATTATGATATGTGAAAGGTACTATCGGTGATGGGATTCCATATAGTTGCAATAATTTAACAAGTCTAGTTGGTTATTGTGATAGCGGTCACAACAATGATCAAGATGATGGAAAAAGTACCACCAGATATGTTTTTTTTTTCCTTTTTATAAACTTTTTTTTTCTTTTGATAAATCACCAATCACATGATGTGGTCAAAAGCAAGAAACACTGGCATTATCATCTTGTGAAGCTGAGCATTTGGCTGGTTCTGCAGCAAGTTGTCAAGCAGTTTGGTTACGAGATCTTTTTGGAGAAATAACCGGTTCTCAAGTTCAAGAAGTGGTAATTAAAATTGACAACATATCCGCAATTGCATTAATAAAAAATCTAGTTTTTTATGGCCGGAGCAAGCACATCAAATCTCATTTCCACTACATAGGAGAACGAGTTGAAGACAAGGAGATCGCAATCGAGCATGTCAGTGGAGATGAACAAAGAGCTGACGTTTCGACAAAGATGTTAGCTAAGATAAAGTTTGTTGAAATGCGAAAGCTACAGGAGTTGAAGACCTCACAACTTCCATTTGGAAATTAAGGAGTGGTTATTAGTAATTTCCGATAATACCCCTTCCATACACAATGAGGTGTAGGAAGGAACATTCATTGGGCAATAAGGAATTCTAAGAGGGTGCTTAGGGTTCAAGCAAATAGGATTGCTTAGGTATCAAGCAAGTCATTTATAAGGCAATTAGTCTTCTAGTTAGATAGAAGCTAGGATGCTATAATAGGTATATATAGATATCAAACATGTGGGTTTCGATTATCATAGAGAGCAAGAGAGGAAAGATTGTAATCAAGTTTTGAGTTATTTTATGGATTACAATAAGAGTTAATTCTTTTAATTCTTGTGTTTATAATTTTTATCTGTTTATCAATTGTTTTTTTCGATATCTTGAATTTTTTGGTTTGTTAAGTTAATATCATTATAACAAATAAACCTGTTAAAAACCTATTTTATTATGGATGCTATTTTGTATAGTTGTATTTGTGGGGTTAAGACGTTTAGTGCGTTAAGTTATAATAATTAGTTTTATGATGTTTGACAAATTTGAATGTAATGATTTTATTTTTTTCAATGATTAAAATTTTAGATGTACCAACTATTAACCATTTAATATTCGTGACATTATCCAAGTTGAATTATTCCACGTCTCATGTTTACCCAACTTGTTCGATTTTTTATACAGGGAAAACATCCCACTCCACCCACTATCCTTTAAATATTATTAAAGAATATAAAAATTGTAAGGATATATCGCAATAAGATATATAGTCCACATATTTTAATAAATTCTTTTGTGATATTTTTATACTGTGTACTATCTAGAAATAAAGTCATAATTTGTCATTACATATAAACTTGAATGAAATCTTTAACCGTTTTAAAAAAGACATATAACATGGAAAATAATAGTTATCTGGAAATTTAAAATCTTGAGTTAATATTATCAATTTTCTCTTTGGTGTATTTCACTCACGAGAACATGAATATAATAATAATTTTTTTCTTCTTTTTCTTTTATCTCTTTTATAAATTCAGTGTTAACGCCAATTAAAAAAAATCTTTATACAACTTTCTTTATTTCTATACCACTTTATTACCTCAACGATTCCAATTCATTTAAAAAAAACTAATTCATAGAGTCTTATGCCATTTATATATTTGAAGTACGTAACAATATTCCGATATTCATAATATAAATAAATAAGAGATAAGAAAAGTCACCTCGTTGCTGTCAACACCATGTTTTTAAGCTTCCTCTCATCAGATCCATCGCTCAGCACCTTCCACCCATAAATATAACTTATTATATTGATGCCCAACCATAAATGGAATGGACCATATATATATATATATATATATATATATATATATATATATATATATATATATATATATATATATATATATATATATATATATATATATATATATATATATTTGGAATTCAATGGATTAAATTCAAATTTAATGGGATGTTATTTGACGTTCAATGAATATGGAGTTCAAAAAAATTTGAAGTTAAAAATAAAAATTTCATCGAACTTTTATAAAGTCAATGCATTGTGGAAAAAAAAAACTCAGTAGAATCGTATGGAAAAATAGAATGATGATTTGGTAATCTATTAATAGAGTTTAATGCATTGTTGATGCTTGTGAAATGGCTAATTGACATATAGTAATAAATTTGAAGTTCAATAATTTGTAGAATGGGAAAAATGAAACTTTTAGTTTTTAAATTTGTTCCATTAAACTTTGTATAATTCAATGGATTGTAAGAATTAAAGGTTAAAGTTGTATTGAAAATGAAATACTTATGTAACAATTCATTAACCTTTATAAAATTGAATGTATTATGGAATGTGAATGACGCTAGTTCCTTTTGTGTTTATATAATCGTTCTTAAAGTTACATGAAACTATGAAAACGACATTAAAAGTATTAAAACCGATGGTTTTTTTCTTTAATGTTACCTGATTGATCACAACAGAAGTTTGGCTCCAATTGAAAGCAAAATAGCCAAGAACGCATCTTTCAAGTTCTTCTTCAAGTTTTTCACAAAGTGAGTCTACATCCTTTTCGTTTGAAAAATACACGTAAAGGCCATCTTTAAACCCTTTTGAGCCTCTCACATAATCCGAAGTCAATTTACATAATTCGGGACACTTGGTTCCATCTTCGAATCCAAGTTGCCTTGCTGGAAATTCACATATCATGAAATCAAGTCTCTTAAGAAATGCAAAAATTGGAGTTTACTCACTAATTCATTGATAGTCTCAAAATGTATAAAAATCATTTGGTATGATTATAAGTGAAAAACATCACATATGATGATTTATTAACTATTTTGAGCATTCCATTTTGATAAATCAATCATAATTCATAACACAACTTGCATGATGGAACGAAAATTATGGAGTAAATGTAAGAAATAACAACATATTTTCGTTTTATTTATATCTTATAGTATCATGCTTTTATTTCTTTCTTTTATGACATTGAACTCTCAATTGTTTTTTTTGTATTTTTAAAATTGGGATATTGTCAAAATCTGGTAATGCAAAATTTAAATTGTACAAAAAAACACCCTGAAATAAAAAGTTATTATCAGAAGGTAAAAAAACTATTAAGTTACTTGTATTTTTGTTCAAAGAATACATATGATTACCTCATATAACCCGTTCAAAAAATACGGTGGTGGTGGTGAAATGGTGTTTGAAACATCAATGTATTTTTTGAACAATTTAAATGGTTTTTAATTCATTAATGACCTCAAAATTTCAGTTACCAGTTAAAATGAGTTACAAGAGGTCATTATTAAATATTTTAAACAAAAACGCCAATAATTTACCTTTTGAT
This sequence comes from Lactuca saligna, assembly GCF_052625555.1. Lineage (NCBI taxonomy): Eukaryota > Viridiplantae > Streptophyta > Magnoliopsida > Asterales > Asteraceae > Lactuca > Lactuca saligna. The sequence continues at coordinate 195,359,014 of NC_136419.1, read as the reverse complement.
ACGATCTTTTTAGTTCATTTAAAACATTTTAAATAGTTTGTTATCTTTGACATTAACCCCTCTGAAAGCTACCAAATTATACTATATTTTAAATTAGTATTCCTATTAGAATTCAAAAGAATATGTTTTGGAATTTTTATCCAATCATATAAATCTTGTTATATAATATGATGACATTGTTATAATTCCTATAATATAAATAATGTACTTAATATAAAATATATAAAAAATATTATGCTCTAAGCAGCAATTCAACAAACAAAAAAACACTGCTATGTGATGTGGTAAGGTCAAAAAAAATTCCAATAATATAATTTTCTTTTTTCATAAATCTCAAAAATTATACCGACTAGAAATGTACTTTGCATAGTACAACTCCAGTCCCACAAAGAAATGCCAAAGTACAAGTTTTAGATGCACAATGTACTACTTGGAACAACTAACAATCCGAAGCTTCAAAAATCTAAGTAGTAGAATACTAGAATGTACGAGAATATATTAATAGTATTTGTGTTATAATATTGTGCTTTATGCATTGAAAGTTGTACAGAAGAGAAAAGGAAGAACTGTAATAAACCTACCAACATAGTTGGAAAACTTTTCAACCCTTCTAACATGGCTGGATCCGACAATTTCAGGCTTCAATGACCTTGAGTTTTTCCGGCGACGACGTTTAATGGCGGCCAACACGGCCCCGGTGGTGGTTGCGGCAAGGAAGAGCGCCACCACTAGCTTGCCGTATCCATCTGCGCAAAATTCTGATGTTAGAGAGAGAGAGAGAGAGAGAGAGAGAGAGAGAGAGAGAGAGAGAGAGAGAGAGAGAGAGAGGACCTCTACGCATGACGGAGTTGGTAAAAGAAGAGACGCCGGAAAAGGATAAAGGAGTGGCCGGAAAATGAAAAAAGAGTTGCCGGAGATATAAGTGGTATTCAATTGAGGTGTCTCCTTGGTGTGTCTTATAAACATCTGAAAGTCAACAATCCATCATGTAAATATTTTAGTTGGAGAGAAGAACGTTCATATGTCATTAAGTGTTAAGACGCCAGAAAAGAAAGTCTTGAACATATAATATAGAAATAGGACAGGACGTCCTTACTATTTACCATCTATAAGGTTATATATATTCAGTAATTAATTTTTTTTTATTAGATCTATCTTTCAACTTCCCATATAAAATATCAATCATCAATCAATGAACTCTAATAAATGAATATATATTTTGCCACATGTGAATTTCTTATGAGTTTTGATACATATCATTTTGTCATATTTTTAAAATAAATAATATCCACATATCAATGGTTAGGTTTTTCAAATTTTAAAATTAAAAAATCACATAATATTTATATATTTATATATGTAAATGATTAAACATGATATTAAATTACAATTAATATATTTCTTTATTTATTATTTCAAAATTTTATTTTAAAAATTATTTATATTTATATTTTAATATTTATTTTCTTTTTTAATTAACCCGTGTAATATACGGGTTTTACACCTAGTATAACTAGTAAAATCCAATATACCACATAATGTTGGTACTTTTAAAAGGGTTTGTAAACAATCGGATCGGTTTGGATTGAACCGGAGTGGATTTTTTTTTTGTTTATTTCACTCATAGTATATAGCAACAAAAGTATAGTTTTCAACTTTTAAGGGAATATGGCAAAGGACATATACTTTACCTTAATTTTTGTTTTGGAATAAAAGATTCGTTTTATTGTTTTTTTCTAATTCGTTGACAATTTACCTGGTTAACTTGTTAACTCCTGTTGCATTATGCAAGTTGTTTTTGTTTAAACTTGTTAAGAATAAAGAGAAAATCACACAAACACATATATATAATAGCTAATATGGTTCGGTTAATATGATCTACATCTACATTATAGAAGAAAGTATTCGTATTCTTATTCATGAGCTTGAAAACAATAGCACGACACAATTGAAACCCCAACTATGAGTTGTTATATATAAACAAAGTACAAACATAAACCCTAACTAGAACATGGTTGGGTCTAGCTAACGACCTTCAACCGCACACAACAAACACTTATCATGTTGTTATTTGGTGTTGGGTTTCTTCACTTTGCTCGGGGCGGGTCGATATTCATTCGGGTCGATAATTCTCAAATCACATTTAGTAATCTCTATCTTGACTTGAGTATGCTCCATAATCCAGAAACCCAGAACTCTCGCTTCCTCCAGCTATTTTGCCCCGAAGGGACTTACTCATGGGTTTTGGAAAGCTAAAAATGATCATTTTTTATTTATAAAATAAATTTAAGTGACAACAAAAAATATTAAAAATGACTATTATTTTAGACCATTTTAACAAAACCACCAAGGATCCATTTACATTATATTAGAAATATTATGATAACCATATAATGTTAAGAATACAATCTTTGAAGACTTTGATCCCACTTGAATTTGGAGAGTTGATGAAGATGGAAAAAACTCAAGAAAGAGTTTCTCTATAATGTATCCACCAACAAGTATATGTCATCAAGAATGATAGTTCTCATCTTGCACGAAATACTTCTTAAGCCTTTGAGCACTTATCACAATTAAGCCTTAAAGGAGAAACATTTCTAAAGCACCAAACTCATCAAAACACTTCAAAAAGATAGGAACAAAAAAGAGGAAAAAAGCTCTCGGCCCTAGCAAGAGAAGAAGAGAAAAATAACAACTTTTGTGAGCTTTATCTTTCCTTTAAATACTTCCACACTAGATCTCAATCTCATGCTCTTACACAAGTCAAAGGTATGGTAAGTTAGAAGCATGGTGTGTGTAAGACTAATACCAACAAGCAACCCTTTACATGTGGATGAGCGAATATGTAACGTCTGGTTCTTAGTATGTATTTAATTCATAATTATTCATTTTTGTATAGAAACTTGTAAGTCCCCAAATCTGCTTGTGTATCAATCAGATCCAATTGATGGTGTGGAATCCCAATCAATTGGATGATGTCAAATCAAAATAGAAGAGAAGGAGAAAAAGAAGAATATGAATCTATGATGTATTAATGAAATGATTGATGCTCCATACACATAGTTCACACACACTCTTCTCTCTTGTTTCTCTCACACCTTAAAATACACACACTTAAGCTCCTTGGCTATGTCCCTCACATGCACTCCTCACCCTATATATATATATATATATATATATATATATATATATATATATATATATATATATATATATATATATATATATATATATATATATATATATATATATAGACACACACACACACCTAAGGCCAAGCCCAAAATATAAATAATCCAATGCTAGAATGAAAACACGTGGGTTTTCGGTCCAAGCTACAATTAATCCTATATTATTTTTGGGCCCAAATAATTAAAACAATAAATGCTTAGAAAAGCAAAGTATAAACCATATTTTTGACCCAACAATCTCCCCCATTGGTTTATAACTTTCTTTTCTAATTGACCCAACAAGCTCCCCCTAAAAAGTAGCTGACTTTTCTTGTTAATCTTCAGTTGGAGATTGGCTTCAGCGTTTATCTTCGATTTCTTCACAACATCAAGATGAACATATGAATCTTCCATGAATGACTTCATCTTGAGCAGTTGGACATTTCTTCAAGATTTGACTCTAAACGCACATTGGGTGAGGAGGTTTGATGAAAAGATTCTTGAAAGATAGCACTTTCAGCTTGAGAATCTTCAGAGAGAACAACGGAGAGAAATAATCTTCTAGATCACTTCAGCAGGTACAAGATAGCAACAGGCTGATTGAGGAGGCTTCAATGCAACTGTGACATCCCCAATTTCTCGGCCAGAAAAGACCGATTTGTTTATGCTTTGTTTTATAAAATCAGAGTAATCTTTTAAAGAAAACGATTGCGGAATTTGTTCCCAAAACAAGATATGATAATAACTTATCAAAACATTTGTCGAAGAGAATGTATTTTCATTTAATAATAAAACCTCGGGATGTCATGTTCCGATACAGACATATAAGCATAAATAGAACTTACATTTAATTACACAATTGATTTATATCTCCTTTAAATCTCTCTGTGAAATATGTCTTCGTATTAATACATGTGATACAAAGAAAACTGAGTGGGTCAGGCTTGGGAGCCTGGTGAGCATATAGGGTTTTCATCCCACAATGTTATATCATATATTTATAAATATAGAACATTCAAACTTGTACAATTTCACCATATAAAGGCAACTCTTATCCCACCCCCATCGATCCTCACAACGACACGATCTAAACTCTCGTATCTAAAATTTTCCTCTTTACCTGATCCCTACTCACGGATCTAAAACTATTATCTTCACCCGATCCATACTCACGGATCTAAAACTAACCTTTTCACCTCATCCATACTCACGGATCTAAAACTAACCTTTTCCCCTGATCCATACCCACGGATCTAAAACTAACATCCTGATCTGATCCATACTCCCGGATCAATAATTGTACCCAATCCATACTCCCAGAATAAGGATAATTAACTATACCTTAACCTGATATGATCCATACTCCCGGATCAATAACTGTGCCCAATCCATACTCCCGGACTAGGGACAATTAACTATACCTTAATCCTGATCTGATCTATACTCCCGGATCAATAACTGTACCTAATCCATACTCCTGGACTAGGGACAATGAACTTAGTCTTAATCCATACTCCCGGACTAATAACAAGTTTTATCTCTTTACCTGATCCATACTCCCGGATCTAAAATTTACCTCTTGGTCTAATCCATACTCCCGGATCTAAAACTAGCCTCTTGATCTCATTATCCAACTCATCCTTTTATCACACACCAACTATCTCATCTACCCATGTTCTACCCAACATATTTGTAGATATAAATATATATTTTTATACATAGTTTAAAACCTGTATAGCTTTCTCATTCAATACCTATTCCACATAACAGATGAGGCATACCCACATAACACGTATTTCGTAGAGAATAAATCAGATCTATGAGATAGAAGAAAGTGAATATACATTCACGCATATAACAACAAAATATACACATAACACGTATTTTATATTAAATACTTGATAATTATGCGTTAGAAAAAAGTAACCACAGACTCACTTGATTAGAAGATGATCGGACAGCACTACGACTTGTAGAAGTAGTATTCTTCGGCAGATCTGGAAGATCTTTACAAAAACCGGACTCCTCGCGGGCAGAGCTTCGGCTCGGGAATCGCACTTCTCGGGATCTTCAGGGCTCGGGAATGATACCGGGGCTTCGGGATATTTCTTGCACGAAAAACGATGCAAAACCGGAGAGAGAAGGGAGAAAAATAGCAAAGGAACTCGGCAGCCTCGCATCCTATTTATATGAGGCTGGAGCCTCCCAGTACGCGGGGCGTACTGCTCCGAAGTCGTCATGGCGTTCGTCATCCGAAGTGTCGACACTTCTCGGCGTACGCAGGGCGTACACGAGTACGCGGGGCGTACCTCGGATCAGATCAGCGACTCCCCTTCGGATAAGGCCGAAATTAAAGATTAAATTTAAATACAAATTATTTAATAAACTTCGGAAATTCATATCTTTTTCATACAAACTCCGTTTTCGACGCTCTTTATATCCAAACGAAGGTGAGACTACGCTCTACAACTTTCGTTTAGACTCTGTCGGCTAATTTTGACTTTATTTTTATTATTTATTTTTAGTAGGCCGGGACAGAAAATTTCGTTATAAATTCATAACTTCATTATCCGACGTCTGTTTTCGCCTATCTTTTTATCGTTTTACTCCTATTAACGAGACCTTCGATTCTCATTTAAATTGTTTCGACTAAAAACCGCTCGATCTCAAATCGAGTATTCGGGCTGCATACCGCTAAGTCGAAACTTAGAAAAATCATAACTTCCTCATACGAAGTCAGATTTGGATGTTCTTTTTATGCACGCTCATGGTTTAACATATTCTATGACTTTCATTTAGATCTCTAAGGCTAAATATCGCTCTAACGTAAATTCACTTTTTACGTCGCGCTGTGTCGTGTCGGTTCTGTCGCGAAACTTCGAAAGGTCATAACTTCTTCGTTATAACTCGGATTTCGGCGTTCTTTATATGCACGGAAACCTTGTAACATATACTATAACTTAATTAAGATTATTCCTTCAAGATAATCTTCCATAAAAAACTCATTTTTTTGACGCTTAACGTCTCTAATTGACTAGCCCGGATCTACGGGCGTTACAATTATCTCCCCCTTAGGATGATTACGTCCCGGAATCATCAACGAAATAGGACTTGCATAATGATTCCACACGTTTTTTACTCATCCTAGGTAATAACCGTAACTTCTATGTTTCCTCGAAAGAGTATTTAACTCTATGGCTTTCTTGATCGCAAAAGATGCCCAATCTTGCATCTGCTTATCGTACTATGTTGTACTTTCAATCGTAATCTTCAAGTTACCAAATAAGTCCTTATTGTGGACTCCTTCTTTTTCTCAGGATAATTACTTTCATTTATCTATTGTAACAAATCGATGGGTCGTGCTCTATTGACCTCTCATCGCACGATGCGACGCTTAGACTCGATCTTTAATGAAGTTAAATTCCAGGATGGAATATACCTTTCTTCATATTCTAATGTGATATAATCCTATTTCAGCATGTAGCATTTCTACCTGCAAACTTCTTTTAACAATAAGCGTGACACTATCAATCGCATTAACTTCAACTTTCTGACTTAAGTCAGATGTTACATCAAACTTGGTCCTCTAGACCATGTAACATTCTCCTTGTAGTCGAACTCAAATTTAAACATGACCACTAGGGTCGGAACAAGAACCATCTTACTAGTCATTACCGAAACAATGGTAATGACATACCAGAATAAAGTGGAATCAATTACTAGCTTCTTGGTAACCTTGTGACTTTCCCTGATCCAAGTGCGAGTCCTGTGCTTCCGGTAGTATATGCATCTACTATCTTTCATCCCTACTCATACTCGTCCCAAGTATTGTCCCGCAGTCGACCAAGTCACCATACAAGAAAATCACAAAACAGTTTAACACATACGAATGTGTCCAAGTAATCATAAACAATTTCCCTAGACTCTACTAGGACTTCTTCATTGCTCAATCTTCAATCATCAACTCTACTTCAACTCGATTAGTGACGAAAATATCAGACGATGAGACAACTTCAAGAATTTCACCAATCGTTCCATCATCCTGCCAATCGAAGGTGTACTTTAGACGTACCGTACTCCTCTAAACGTACTTTTATTTCATAATACATACTCTAAAGGCAAGATACCACTCTTACGATATCTTCTGATAGGTGTCATCCACTATCATAAGCCTTCTTCATTTCCTCCATTTACTCAATTGCTCTACGAGTCTTCACCATGATCCCTTGTACATCCAAGCAGACATTCGGTGTACCAAGCGAGAATTTTAAGATAAGAAAGCTTTAATTACGATAAACGTATAAATCTCCTTATCACCCCGAAACGTTTACATGCTAGTTCTAATATCGTAGCCATACGCTTAGAATCCTAAACACATAAGGTTTCCAGATCCGGTCGGCAACAGACCATAGATCCGAACAAATAATATCATCAATATAGCTATCACACAAAACATTTAGCACATAAAAGCTTTTTAGGCATCATTCCTAAGACAAACTAGTGCTTTTGTCAATTTAGGTGTACTACCTAACATATTTTAGACACACTCCTCACAATCATTACTTAGCATTCTAAGTTTAAGTCTAGAAATTTCCTACAAATTCCTAGTTCGCTTAAATTAATGATCTGATATCAACTGTGACATCCCCAATTTCTCGGCCAGAAAAGACCGATTTGTTTATGCTTTGTTTTATAAAATCAGAGTAATCTTTTAAAGAAAACGATTGCGGAATTTGTTCCCAAAACAAGATATGATAATAACTTATCAAAACATTTGTCGAAGAGAATGTATTTTCATTTAATAATAAAACCTCGGGATGTCATGTTCCGATACAGACATATAAGCATAAATAGAACTTACATTTAATTACACAATTGATTTATATCTCCTTTAAATCTCTCTGTGAAATATGTCTTCGTATTAATACATGTGATACAAAGAAAACTGAGTGGGTCAGGCTTGGGAGCCTGGTGAGCATATAGGGTTTTCATCCCACAATGTTATATCATATATTTATAAATATAGAACATTCAAACTTGTACAATTTCACCATATAAAGGCAACTCTTATCCCACCCCCATCGATCCTCACAACGACACGATCTAAACTCTCGTATCTAAAATTTTCCTCTTTACCTGATCCCTACTCACGGATCTAAAACTATTATCTTCACCCGATCCATACTCACGGATCTAAAACTAACCTTTTCACCTCATCCATACTCACGGATCTAAAACTAACCTTTTCCCCTGATCCATACCCACGGATCTAAAACTAACATCCTGATCTGATCCATACTCCCGGATCAATAATTGTACCCAATCCGTACTCCCGGAATAAGGATAATTAACTATACCTTAACCTGATATGATCCATACTCCCGGATCAATAACTGTGCCCAATCCATACTCCCGGACTAGGGACAATTAACTATACCTTAATCCTGATCTGATCTATACTCCCGGATCAATAACTGTACCTAATCCATACTCCTGGACTAGGGACAATGAACTTAGTCTTAATCCATACTCCCGGACTAATAACAAGTTTTATCTCTTTACCTGATCCATACTCCCGGATCTAAAATTTACCTCTTGGTCTAATCCATACTCCCGGATCTAAAACTAGCCTCTTGATCTCATTATCCAACTCATCCTTTTATCACACACCAACTATCTCATCTACCCATGTTCTACCCAACATATTTGTAGATATAAATATATATTTTTATACATAGTTTAAAACCTGTATAGCTTTCTCATTCAATACCTATTCCACATAACAGATGAGGCATACCCACATAACACGTATTTCATAGAGAATAAATCAGATCTATGAGATAGAAGAAAGTGAATATACATTCACGCATATAACAACAAAATATACACATAACACGTATTTTATATTAAATACTTGATAATTATGCGTTAGAAAAAAGTAACCACAGACTCACTTGATTAGAAGATGATCGGACAGCACTACGACTTGTAGAAGTAGTATTCTTCGGCAGATCTGGAAGATCTTTACAAAAACCGGACTCCTCGCGGGCAGAGCTTCGGCTCGGGAATCGCACTTCTCGGGATCTTCGGGGCTCGGGAATGATACCGGGGCTTCGGGATATTTCTTGCACGAAAAACGATGCAAAAGCGGAGAGAGAAGGGAGAAAAATAGCAAAGGAACTCGGCAGCCTCGCATCCTATTTATAGGAGGCTGGAGCCTCCCAGTACGCGGGGCGTACTGCTCCGAAGTCGTCATGGCGTTCGTCATCCGAAGTGTCGACACTTCTCGGCGTACGCAGGGAATACACAAGTACGCGGGGCGTACCTCGGATCAGATCAGTGACTCCCCTTCGGATAAGGCCGGAATTAAAGATTAAATTTAAATACAAATTATTTAATAAACTTCGGAAATTCATATCTTCTTCATACGAACTCCGTTTTCGACGCTCTTTATATCCAAACGAAGGTGAGACTACGCTCTACAACTTTCGTTTAGACTCTGTCGGCTAATTTTGACTTTATTTTTATTATTTATTTTTAGTAGGCCGGGACAGAAAATTTCGTTATAAATTCATAACTTCTTTATCCGACGTCTGTTTTCGCCTATCTTTTTATCGTTTTACTCCTATTAACGAGACCTTCGATTCTCATTTAAATTGTTTCGACTAAAAACCGCTCGATCTCAAATCGAGTATTCGGGCTGCATACCGCTAAGTCGAAACTTAGAAAAATCATAACTTCCTCATACGAAGTCAGATTTGGACGTTCTTTTTATGCACGCTCATGGTTTAACGTATTCTACGACTTTCATTTAGATCACTAAGGCTAAATATCGCTTTAACGTAAATTCACTTTTTACATCGCGCTGTGTCGTGTCGGTTTTGTCGCGAAACTTCGACAGGTCATAACTTCTTCGTTATACCTCGGATTTTGGCGTTCTTTATATGCACGGAAACCTTGTAACATATACTATAACTTAATTAAGATTATTCCTTCAAAATAATCTTCCATCAAAAAGTCATTTTTTTGACGCTTAACATCTCTAATTAACTAGCCCGGATCTACGGGCGTTACAACAACCGTCACATAATCTTGAAGTCAGCTTCACCTTGCTTCTGGGGTTGAAGGATTGAATGTCGAAAGAATCATCTTCATTTCTTGCTCCTTCGAATGAGAATTCTTCGATGATCATGGATGAAGCTGTGGCTCAAAAATCTCGATACAGTCTCCACGAGTCTCATCTACGCCTGAAATCACTTTTCAAGACAAAACAAAACTAAATGAAAAATTAGCACACAAAAAAATATTTTTGGATTTTTGATTTTCTGAATTTTGTTTGATTTTTGAATTTTTTTGTTTTTTTTTCAAATTTTCAACTTTTGTTTGATTTTTTTTTTTAATTTTTAATTTTAATTCTCCCCCTAAATTTGTGCATAGAGGAAAACTATGAACAAATTTAACAAAAAACAAAAATATTTGGGATCAAAGTTCTGAGATAGCCTGAACTTGTTTATCAGTACCTTCACCTTCATGATTAGATCTGGTCAATTGCCGGTATTGTGGTCCACTTAAACACGAAGGATATCGACAAACTTTTCTAAATAAACCATTTAGCTGACGACGACCGCGGGTATTGTTGTCCACTTAAATTAAGCAGCGAGATCTACAGACAACCTCTTAAATGGTTCAATTTAGTTGCACTAGAACGTGTTCCCCATTTCCCGATATACCCAGGTTATCAAGAACTTCCTAAGGACTCCTTACTTTAGGTGAGTAAATAATTATTAAGGAGGAAGTTAGATTTAGAAATAGGTGCATATGTTGTGTCCCAGTTCGGATATATGTCAATCACGCAAAGGGAACAACATATGGCTAACAGAGATAGAGGGATTGAGAGGTAGAATGGTGCATATGCTGTGTTCCAGGTCGGATATGTTTCAATCACACAGAGGAGACATCATATGCCTGACAGATAGAAAGAATTTCACAGATAAGAAGTTGCGTAGAAATAGAGTTGCATATGCTACATTCCAGGTCGGATCTCTTCCAATCACACAGAGGAAGCAACATATGACTAACAGATAGAAAGCAAGAAAATAATTTCTACATACCTACTTTATCAGAACCCTCCAGTCTCCCTATCAGAACCAGAATTAAGGACATAAGTCCGTACATCAAAGAAAAGTTGAACCACTGTTCTAGATGCGTATTAATTTAGTGTATCTGGTGGGTTCCCGTGTTTATCTCTCTACTTAATCTACCCGAGCGTCGTATGGTCAGTCCAAACAATTCTATCTAAATCCACATTGTCAAATCCTTCATGCCTACCAACACATTGAACATAGAGTCTAGACAATTCAGATTTAGTCCCTTACACATGTTTTAAACTGCCTGTTATCACTTTCTTGATATCACTTCCCAATAATACTTACAAACAAATAACTATATCTTTAAAACGAATCAGAGTAAGATAAACTTAGGAGTATAGAGAAGAAAACGCAAACCATAATTCACCGATTGAATTTGCATCCAGAAGGTCTGAGAACAACACACGTAATCTCAGAACAAATCTGAAAATTCTTCGTGCCATTAAGCACTAACCCCATTTGTGATCTCTTCCTTTCCTCCTTTCCTGCAAAAGGACACATGCTCTCAAACAAAGTTTTGAGTGTTGCACAGTTGAGAGACGCCTCCTATCAAGTGCTTGGAACAACCACTATCAACAAACCAAAGTCTGATGATATGCCTCCATAGCTGTTCCGACACCGAGCAGGATCAATTGGTCTTTGGAACCTAGTCCATTTTGAAACTGGGTTGACCTTTGTTATCTTTGCAGGGTACTCTCTCCCATGACATCTCCTGCTTATCACAAACAAAAGATATGGAAACGTTAGAGTCATTAGGTGATTTGGGAGATTGAACCTTTGGAACCCATCTGAAGTTGTGTTTAACCCATTTCTTTTTCGAGAGGATGGGTGCCTCGACACTTGATTTTGAATTTGAAGCTGGCCGTTGAGATGACTTTGATTTTGGCTTCACGGGAGCATCCCTTGGATTTGGCTTCTTGGCCGGTATTCCCTTCTTGACTGGTGGTTGTCAAGGCCAACAAAATAAATATCCCGAAATCTTTTACACTAAAATAGTGTATAGTGGTAAAGGGATCGTATCCACGAAGATTGGTTCAATTTGTTACTTCTATGATAATCTTGGTGTACAAACACTTGTAAAACTAAAATAAAATAAAATTGGGGGATTTTGATCTTTTAAGATGTTTAAAATAAAACTAGAATTACATTAACATTTAAAACACAATTCAACAAAAGAAAAGTTTGATGTAAAATCAATAAGATAAAGATGGTTGACTTTAGACTTTCATTACTTGAACATTTGGTTAAATAATCATGAGAATACCAAGGTGCAATACTTGTGTTTATAATCTAATTTGGCTATAGCAATTTATAAGCATAACTTGCCTCAACTCTTCTTTTGTATTAAAATGACTAGAGAAGCTCATAACCCATTTCCTAAATCAATGTCACAAAACTAATGAAGCATGTAATTACGTGAAAATCAATTAGCATTAGGTTTTAAGAGTCACCAAATCCAAAGAGTAATCTATTGCTTTCATTACCACTATGAAGAAAATATTTTCTTAGTCTAAATGAAATGAAAACAAACATTTAAACTAATTGTTGCTTGTTAAATTGAAGACCCATTACTTAGCCAAGAATTTAACCAACAAAAATAATATTCACATATCAATATTCATGACTAGAGATATATAAACATCAAGGAAGTTTTTATAGAAAATATAATCATAGATATTCAACACAAGTTCAAGGAGTTCTTCAAAATAACCGAAACATTCAAGCAATTACATCCAAGTCAACCATTGATAAATCTAGCCTAGCATGGCTATGATTAAACAAAAACAAGAGAAATTAGAGATACCAAACATTGTTCAAGATGAAAGATGAAGGAAATCCACAAATCTTTTAATCTTCTAGAGAGAAAAAGTGTTTGTTTCTTCAAGTCTTCATAATGAAAAATCCTCTCAGAACTTTAGTAAAAGTGGTCAAAATCGGATCCAAAAGTTGCCCTAAAGTATTCCACCAACTATCCCATATAGAGACAAAAGGCTAAAATTCGGGTTCTTCACAGTGCGATCCACGCAAACCATTTGTAAATCCACGCGGACCGCGTGGATTCTGCTGAATGGGCTTTTTGGCCCATTTGATTGGCCTTCTAGATTACTCTTCTTATCCATTGTCCAGTCCGTTTGTGCAAGTTCTTGATAGCCTAATTATGTATTCCAAACTCTTCCAAGATGCTCCAATTCTCCTTTAATCTTCTATAGCTCGAATTCTCTTCGTCCTGCCCGAAATTTAAGTCTGACGCGCTTCTTGCTTATATTGACACCAAACCCAATTGCACCACTTCAAGTCCATGAACAAATTGCAAGCCTCCAATCGTCCCGCACTCCTTCCAAACCTCCAATAACAAATAGTCTTCGGTAAATCCTGCAAATAAGCTCAAAAGACTAGAAAGCACCCGATAAAGGAGAAAAATAACAAAAGAGAAAATATGCATGAAGATTAACTAAAATGAGGTGTTTTTAACTAAAAATAAACTATAAAAAGAAGTAATAAAAATGAAACTATCATTGACCTTGGGATTTGATTTCTTAGCCTCGTGGGTTTGATTCTTGGCCTTCTGTGCATTCCAGTCACCATTGTCTGAACGTGACCTTGAGAGATTTCTTTTGGAGTATCTCCCACTTGGCGCGTTTTGCCAGCCTTGTGCATAGTAGGGAACGTATGCGCGATTATGACAATTTCTGGCAATGTGACCAGGTGTTCCACAGTGAAAACAAGTCTTTTTCTTCACTGTGAAGTTATTTCTTCCTGCCCCTGGTGGCGTATCCATGCATTGTGTCTGATTGTTCCCACACGGATACATGTAACAAGCCGTCGGTTGTTTCACTTGATTTGGTGGCTTGTACTTCTCAACAACAGGTTTCTTAGGAGTAACTGAGTTAGAAGCAACAAATTTAGAGTTCAAGGAGTCATTGGATTATTCAATAGCTTTCTCCTTGTTCTCATCATCTACTACTTTACCTGCACAAGAAGTAGAATCATTAATATCGTTCAACTCAACACCCTCATTTGCATGTTCAACAACTGGTTTACCGTATACCATAAATGGTTCTCGGTCAATCTATTCCTGAGTCAAAGGTTTACAAGTGTAGTTGTGATTATAGGGAGTAGGGACACCTTCATACCCTAGACCCTTTGTTTGATTATCTTTAAATTTCATATTATGTTCCATCATAGACACAACTCCCTCACTTGATACATCGAATTTATTAAATGTAAATTCAACATCATTAAATTTAGCTTTCAATGCATCAAGTTCGGCAGTTACAACAACAAGTTTTTTTCTTAATGTGATCGTAATTTTCACACTTGTTGTTGTAATCCTCTTGCAGTTTTCGGAAATCCTTGGTTTTGGTCTCTAATTGAGCTTCCAGAGGTTTCTGACCTTTCCTAAGGGCATAGCCTTCATATTTGAGGTCCTCATTTTCTCTTTTTAATAAATCGATTTGATCTCGGAGAAATTTAATAGTAGTTTCACAAGATGGAGTACATGAAACTTCATTTACCGGAATGGATGATGAACTCATTTTTATAAAAAATATGCCCTTTGACTATAAACCTCAAAAGTCAACCTTAAAAGTCAAATTTAAAAAGTCAAACTTAAAAGTCAAACTTAAAAGTCAAACCGAAAAGCTAAATTTGAAAATTTAATGGTTAAACGAGAATGTCAAAGTTTAAAGTCAAAGGTCAAATTTTAAAAGTCAAAGTCAAAATTTTAAAGTCAAAAAATAAAATCAAAAATCAAAAACTAAAATTTTTGGTTGAAAATGAAATTTAAAAATAAAGGAAATTGATTTTTTTGGGTTAAATGTGTCAATTTGCGAAAGTTGGAACCGAGAGGGACACTTTATGAATTAATTTCGGAAGGAGTGTCACTAACGACTTGCTAGTCCACCTGGTAAGGCAGAGGGATTATAAACCAGGGGACCCTGGTTCGATCCCCGACAACTCCAAAGCGTTTCCTATTTTTTGTGAAGCACGTGCGAGGAAGCTGCTTGCGAAGAGAGCTGCGCAGCAAGGACGAACGCTCTGCTGGGCCGAGAGCGAGGCTGCTAAGCCGTGAACCAGAGGCGAGACCGAAAACGTGCCTGAACCGAACACGTGCGAGCCTTGGACCGAAAACTCGGACCGAACACGTGTCTTCAGACCGAAACTCCGATTCCAACCGAAATCCCTTCGAAGATCGAGAACCCCTTGCAGATTACGTGAAAAACAACATTTTTCACCTTTTTTTGCTCCAAAACTCGATCAAAAACTCGTTTTTATGAAAAACGCGAAGAACAAACCCCCATTATTCTGCCAAGATCTATCCAAAAACACAAAAATCTCTTCAAAATAAGATCAAATAAGCTCCAGATCTGAAAAATTAATTGATACAATCCAAGCTCTGATACCACTTGTAAATTCCTAAATCTGCTTGTGTATCAATCAGATCCAATTGATGGTGCGGAATCTCAATCAATTGGATGATGTCAGATCAAAATAGAAGAGAAGGAGAAGAAGAAGAAGATGAATCTATGATGTATTAATGAAATGATTGCTGCTCCATACACATAGTTCACACACACACACACACTCTTCTCTCTTGTTTCTCTCACACCTTAGAATACACACACTTAAGCTCCTTCGCTATGTCCCTCACATGCACTCCTCACCTATATATATATATATATATATATATATATATATATATATATATATATATATATATATATATATATATATATATATAGAAGTAAGTTCATGCGAAAATATAAATATCCTGCGAAAACGCGAAAACATCTTTTATCTTATGAAAATTAGATACATGTACTATAAAAAAGTAATTTTATTAGCAATAAATTAAAGATAGTAAGTTTACATTAGATGGTGTTATGATAATATAGATTTAAAGACGGTTTTTATAATTATATTTTTTTCACGTCCTTAATCATTTTTAAATTCATGTTTTCATAATAAAAATGTTAAAAATCATACTTTGCTAATATGAAATAGTCTATCATCTATCATCGATTATCATCATGTATTTCAAAGTTTGGATGAATTATTTTCCAAAATATAATGTTGAGGTGACATAATATCATATGGTTTTCTTGTTTTCGCGTTTTCGCAAATTATTTGCATTTTCGCATGAACCCTATATATATATATACATATATATATATATATATATATATATATATATATATATATATATATATATATATATATATATATATATATATATATATGGACCTAAGGCCAAGCCCAAAATACAAATAATCCAATGTTAGAACGAAAACACATGGGTTTTCGGTCCAAGCTACAATTAATCCTATATTATTTTTGGCCTAAATAATCAAAACAATTAATGCTTAGAAAAGCAAAGTATAAACCATATTTTGACCCAACAAAAGTCAACAAGTTGGAGGCCCCAAACTCGTCGAGTAGAGATGGATTGGGATGCGGGTTAAAAAGTCTACTCAACGAGTTGAGAAGCCTCAACTCGACGAGTAGGCTGGCAGAATGAAACCCTAATTTTCAAGGTTTTGCACCCTATTTAAAAAAATTAACCCCCATAAGTTGGCCTCATTTCTAGCCTCCATTGTCCCAAACCCTAGCCTCGAAACCCTAATTCACTTTTAAGAGTTTTGAACCAACTTTTGTGTATTTTTGGAGATTTTGATGAAGAAGGTACGTGAAGAAGGAGCAAGAATGTGTAGGAGGAGAGTAGATCGAGAAGTTAGGCTTCATTTCTGGTTCATCTAAGGTATAAAGCTCCTACCTTGTCTATAGCATGCTTAGATATAGTTTTAGGATGATTTCTTCATGTTTTGGTCCAAGTTTGTTGGTTTTTGGGATTTGGATGTTCTATGTGGGCAAACCCATCAGATCTAGGGTCATGAGGGGACTTCATGGCATAAAGGTGTCAACTTTACGGCCATGGAAGTCCCAAGAAACTTTTAGACCATCTTTTTGGTCTTTTGAGCCAAGTAGGTCTTGCATGTAAGTAAAGATAGGAACTTTACATGACATCCCTAGAGTCCATATCTATGACCCCATGTCTTATCTTGAAGTTTTGATGGCTTTTGGAGTTGGATCTAAGCCATTTTGAGTTAGGGTTAGAGCTTATTTTTTCTAGGATGGGTCTTAATGGGTAAAGTCAAAAAGATTACCCTCCTAGATGTGTATTTGACCCAGATCTGGAATATGGGACTTAGATTCGAAGAATAATAACTCAATGCATTAAGAAGGCTTAACAGACTGAAGAACTCGGCTGTAACAGCCCGAAATCTCAATTATTGTTAAAATTACATTTTGGGGTATTTTAAAGGGGGGACTCGGCGAGTTGGAGCCAGACTCGCCGAGTAGGATCGCAGATCGGGTCGCGGGTTCGCGACTGGACTCGACGAGTCTAGATAGGGACTCGGCGAGTCGGCGCTGTTTAGCGTAAACCCTAGCCGTTCAAGTTTGGGACGTATAAATAGGGATCATTGGCCGTCATTGTTCTCTTTTAGCCACTGAGAAGAACCCTAAATCGGTTGGAAATATCTAGAGCAAGGATTAAGGGCCATTGGTGAGTTTCAAGAAATTATGGTGCAAGAAGAGGAAGGTTTTGGCTAAAGGGACAGCAGGGGGAATCACGTTTTGAGGCTTGGGGACACAGAGAGGGCGTCCTTCAGGTAACATTTCGGATTATATTCTGTTATGTGTATGTGTGCATGGATTTAGGATTTATGGGACCCTTTTGTGATTAGATTGATGGTTACCCTTATTCCCCAAACGTTTATAACCCAGTATTAGGATGGGTAGAGGTCCAGGAGGTCCCATGATTGTGTATTTCGGGACCATACATGTTCAGGAAGCAGTTTGATCGACTGCATGGCATGGACTCGCCGAGTCCAATGAACAGACTCGGCGAGTAGCTTGAAGATTTACTGGGACTCGCCGAGTTTGTTCTTCAGACTCGGCGAGTGGAGTCGAGGTGGCCCCGCGATTCTTCCAGGAGTAACTCGTCGAGTCAAAGGGGACACTCGACGAGTAGAAGGGAATTTTAGAGGATTGAAGAACGACCAGACTCGCCGAGTCGCCAGGGAACTCGCCGAGTCCAGTCGAGCTGACAATGGACTGCTGACCAGAGATGACCGGTGTGACTTCTTAGGGTCAGTTAAGGTGGAAGATAGAAGTGTTAATAAGAGATGTATGATGTTACAGGGAGCTTGTAGCTCGGAGGATCAAGTGCAAGGGACTTTAGGAGTTGCTATCTCCCAGCGTCCGCGAGGTGAGTTTTCTCACTATACTGTACCCGGAAGGGTTTGATTGTGTGACCGGAAGGTCGAATATGTTATGTGTTATGTATGTATGCTATAAATGGAAAGTTAGTTGCTACGCGTGATATGCATGTTTTTATGGGCCGGAAGGCAACGGGTTATGTGACAGAAAGGTCAGGTATGATATATGATATATGTGCTTTATGTGTTAGAGTAAATGTATTATGTGCATGTTTATGTTTTTGGGCCGGAAGGCAATTATCTTATGGGCCGGAAGGCAATTATCTTATAGGCCGGAAGGCAATTATCTTATGGGCCGGAAGGCAATTATCTTATGGGCCGGAAGGCAATTATCTTATGGGCCGGAAGGCGATTATCTTATGGGCCGGAAGGCGATTATCTCATGGGCCGGAAGGCATTGTGCAGGGACCGAAAGGTCAGGGCCTGGAAAGGCGTATGTGCGTAAGGTGTATATTGGGGAACTCACTAAGCTTCGTGCTTACGTTGTTTATGTTATATTGTTTCAGGTTCTCACAGTAACGCGGGATGGCAACGGTTCGATTGTACACACCGAAGAAAGAGTTGTGTTTTGGAGGATCCTGGTTTTCTATTTAACTGAAAATGAAATTACGTTTTTGTAATTCAAATGTGTATGAGATTTTAAACAAGTGATTTAATATTAATTTGGTTAATTAAATGAAAATTTTGCCTTGAAATTTACGGCGTTACAAATTGGTATCAGAGCCTTGGTTTGAGGGATTCGGATGCGCCTTCGGGTAAATCTGGACTCAAACTGAGGAAGTAAGAAAAAGTTTTCAAATAAATAGTTTTCTAAAAAGTGAATAAGAGTTCAAAGAGAAAGCAAGAAAGAGCAGTGTGTACAATCAGCCAGAGCCAGACGGTGATTTCCCAAAATACCCTTACTTTTAAGTTATGAAATATTTATTATGCACTTATGAGATATTATTGCATGTTAGAGACAGGCTAGGTATTTCATATCTTAGGACTAGAATGGCCTGATTTGTGATGCCTTAGCCTAGGGTTTGTTGTTATATGTGCGTTATGCTTTTGTGTATGTGATGAGCGAGAATATCCAGTTAGGATGCACGAGGGGTAGAGCTACAGAGTTCAGTGGTAATTCCGAGGATGAGCCGAGAAGGTGGAACTATCACAGATAGGGAGTCCTATGTAATCTTCGATGCTCGAATGCTACTTGCTTTGTGCTTTGTGGAATTCTCGATGATGGGAGTCAGCTACTAAGTGAGTATGACGATATTCAGGAGGTAGATGGCTGGCATCATTAGGAGCTCTTCAGCAGCTGATAGCAGAGAAGTGGGTGGACAGCGGAAGAGACTAGGGAGTAAACCTAGCCGGATAAGTACGATGAAAGAGTAGAGGATTTCGCTGGGGAGCGATCACGTGCGATGGGATTGGTGAAAGAGCAGGTCGAGCAGCTACTTAGGAGCTCTGGGATGGTCCGTGTGGAAAGTATGGGTAGATGTGGCAGGTAGTATGGGCCCGTACTACTGAAAGCAGAGGACCCATACTTGATACAGGGAGTATTCCGGAGGTCCTAAGGGGCAGATTGAGGAGTGATGTTATGGTTCGAATACCATACATCAGAGCAAATTGCGGAGTGATGTTATGGTCCGGGTACCATACATCGGGACAGATTGAGGATGGATGTTATGGTTCGAGTACCATACATCGGAGCGGATTGCGGAGTGATGTTATGGTCCGGGTACCATACATCGGGACAGATTGAGGATGGATGTTATGGTTCGAGTACCATACATCGGAGCGGATTGCAAAGTGATGTTATGGTCCGGGTACCATACATCGGGACAGATTGAGGATGGATGTTATGGTTCGAGTACCATACATCGGAGCGGATTACAGAGTGATGCTATGGTCCGGGTACCATACATCGGAACAGATTGAGGGGTGATGTTATGGTTCGAATACCATACATCGGAGCGGATTGCAGAGTGATGTTATGGTCCGGGTACCATACATCGGAACGGATTGAGGATAGATGTTGTGGTTCGAGAACCATACACCGGAGCAGATTGGGAAGGGATGTCATGGGATGAGTACCATGGTTCGTAGTGAATGATGCTTGTGGTTATCTTGTTATCCGGTCATGATCAATGAGGTAGAGATCGGGCACGATGGGTCTTAGGCCTGCAGGTCGTTATCGGTGATGATTTCCTCCAGAGTGTCAGGGAGTATGTGTTCCGCGAGGCAGTGGCTTATCGTGAGCAGACAGTCAGTTGGGACTGAGGTAGTCGAGGACCACACTACACATAATTGGGAATAATAGGATGTGTTGTAGTGGTAGAAGTGGGGAGTTCAGCCGAGTGTTGCAGTGCAGAGAGTTTTCGTCTATGCTGAGAGTGGGTCCCTGTCCTTGGGACAATTCCGGTGTTGGAGAATTGGTTGATGAGTTGAGGTGAGAGGAATGATGATTGCAGTGCAGTCTATGAGCCAGGAATGTTATTGAGCAGTTGAGATGCTTAGTGTTGGATTGGTATGAGATTTGGAACGATTGGAAGCAGTCGTGATGAGAAGTTCTTGAGGAGTTCATCAGAGGTTCAGAGTATAGGGGGTTGATTGACTTCTTAAGGGGGAATTATCGGGCGTTGCGTAACACTTTCCTGGAGCAGGTACGATTTCGCTGGTGAAAAGTAGTTGTGGGTTGGGTGTGTGCTAATTGGTGATGGTTCGAACCCTAGTGGGGGAGAACCGGGTGCAGTATGTAAGAAAGCAAGGATTTGTCAAGAGTGGTTATAAGTGAAGTATAGAAATATGCCATAAGAAACCATGAGACCAGAGGTGTCGGTGATCGAGGAAGAGGGTCAGAGCGAGTTAATGCGGGAAGTACTCGAGGAGGAGAACGAATGTATCCATGACAAGTGTTTGGTGTCGTTACAAGTAGATAGAGAATGTGTGGGTCGGTATGCGCATCCTTGGTTGGATTTTGAGCGTCGGAAGAAGGGTTTCGGAGAATTATCAGCATATTTCGTAGCGTCAGCGTTTCCTCGTATTCCAATCGAGAAATTATGTGCACCGAAGTTGTGATGTGGGAAAAATGTAGATCCATTTATGGGGTTCCGAGGAGATGTATTATTGTATCTACATGATGCTTGGGGCAGGATCTTGTGATGTTCGGTTGAAGTATTCTGAGATATCCGGGTATGATATCTTTATTTCGGAGTTATTCGTGAAGCCTGAATTGAATCGACGTGTGGCATATCAAGTATCTGCGGATCTAGTGGGAGCCTTCGAGTATGGGCATGCAGGGAGATTATTTGGGAGAGCGGATTTTCGCAAAATGGGCGGTTGTTATGTTGATTGCCTACATGGTCTGTGATGGGTATTCGAGTCGCAGTACTCACAAGACAGAGGGCGTTGTGATACTGCGGGGAGCCGAAGTACCCACTATTCTGAAGGTGTTGTGATACTGCGTGGAGTCGCGGTACTCACTAGATGGCAAGAGAATTCTGATGTTGGAATATTTTCGAGCAGTGTATGAAGTGGAAAAGTTTCGAGTTTGGGTAGCCCCGGTATGGAGTCTTAGGAGCTTGGATATTGGGTCAGGGGCGAGATGGGGGTCTCCGTCTTTGTCAGGGGATGAAGTGAGATACGCAAGGAATACGCGCAGCAGAAGCCAGAGATTGGAGTCGGGACGATTTTGGGTTGGATTATATTTTCTCGCATGAGGAAAAGAGGATTTTGTGACTTGCGTGTCACTGGGTCGGGATAGTGGTCACGGGGAGAAAGTTAGTGGGATATTTGGGTCATGGTATGGGTGACCGTTGGGGGCTCAGTCGTGGAGCCAAAAGCTGATCTGGTACTCAGTCTTGAAGAGGAATATGGAAATGAGCTTACCATGATGACATCGGAGGACACTTTAGAGAGAGTAAACGATCCCGACACTAGAAGGCATGCTTCGGGCATGTGCATTAGATTTCGGAGGAAGCCGCGGTACGTAATTATCCTTGGTTGAGTTGTCCCATACCAACAGCCATCATTAGTGCATTAGTATGCCGCCCTTTTGAGCTGTTGCATGGAAGGTGATGTCGGGACCTCGTTCGCTGAGGAAAGGTAATGCATGGACCCGAGAGTCCTTGCGAGCAGATCCAGTGCATGTGTGATACAGGGAGTAGTGGCAAGGTTGTTAAGCGGATTTCACTAAGTGAGGGAAGGGAAAGGTATGTTGGGGCGAGTGCAGCATGTGTATACGATTGCAAGAGGTGAACTCGTGAGAGTTGCCCTGAGAATTGAGAATAGGTCCCTCAGTTGTTCCGATATGGATAAAGTGGGCTTAGGATCGAGGAACCGGTGATTCAGAGTTTCCTAACCCTTATGGGTCGGGTGATCGTTGAGAATTGGAGCAGAGTTACATCTGGGGTAATTCCCGGTTACAGAGAGTGGTGGACGGTACAGAGATCGGGCTTGAGTCGACAGAGCAGATGCAGCAGGTTAATCAGAGGTTAATGATCGCCTAGAGTTGACAGGAAAGTTATGCGGACAGACGCCGTTGCAAGCATGTGTTTCAGGTCGGCGAATTCGTATTTCTGACGGTCTCTCCCTGGGAAGGGGTGTTTCGATCCAGGAAGAGGGGTAGGTAGGGGCCCGGTATGTTGGGTCTTTGCGTGAAGGTACGAAGGTAGGAAAAGTGGCCTACCGGTTGGAGCTGCCAACGGAATTAGGATGGATCCATGACACTTTTAGGTGTCGCAATTGAAGAGGTGTATAGCAGATGAGTCAGCAGTGGTTCTACTAGAGAACGATTAGGTGGATGCGAGCCTGTGTTACGCCGAGAGGCCAGTGGCCATCAGGGATCGGAAGATCAAGTTTCTGAGGAACAAGGAGGTACCTCTGGTATTGATTCAGTGGCAACCTCGGAAGAGATCGGAAGTGTCTAGGGAAGCCGAAACGTGTGATGCGGGAGCAGCAGCCAGAACTATTTTCAGAGTGAGACTTCGAGGGCGAAGTCTGATTCTAGTGGGGGAGAAATGTAACAGCCCGAAATCTCAATTATTGTTAAAATTACATTTTGGGGTATTTTAAAGGGGGGACTCGGCGAGTTGGAGCCAGACTCGCCGAGTAGGATCGCAGATCGGGTCGTGGGTTCGCGACTGGACTCGACGAGTCTAGATAGGGACTCGGCGAGTCGGCGCTGTTTAGCGTAAACCCTAGCCGTTCAAGTTTGGGACGTATAAATAGGGATCATTGGCTGTCATTGTTCTCTTTTAGCCACTGAGAAGAACCCTAAATCAGTTGGAAATATCTAGAGCAAGGATTAAGGGCCATTGGTGAGTTTCAAGAAATTATGGTGCAAGAAGAGGAAGGTTTTGGCTAAAGGGACAGCAGGGGGAATCACGTTTTGAGGCTTGGGGACACAGAGAGGGCGTCCTTCAGGTAACATTTCGGATTATATTCTGTTATGTGTATGTGTGCATGGATTTAGGATTTATGGGACCCTTTTGTGATTAGATTGATGGTTACCCTTATTCCCCAAACGTTTATAACCCAGTATTAGGATGGGTAGAGGTCCAGGAGGTCCCATGATTGTGTATTTCGGGACCATACATGTTCAGGAAGCAGTTTGATCGACTGCATGGCATGGACTCGCCGAGTCCAATGAACAGAATCGGCGAGTAGCTTGAAGATTTACTGGGACTCGCCGAGTTTGTTCTTCAGACTCGGCGAGTGGAGTCGGGGTGCCCCCGCGATTCTTCCAGGAGTAACTCGTCGAGTCAAAGGGGACACTCGACGAGTAGAAGGGAATTTTAGAGGATTGAAGAACGACCAGACTCGCCGAGTCGCCAGGGAACTCGCCGAGTCCAGTCGAGCTGACAATGGACTGCTGACCAGAGATGACCGGTGTGACTTCTTAGGGTCAGTTAAGGTGGAAGATAGAAGTGTTAATAAGAGATGTATGATGTTACAGGGAGCTTGTAGCTCGGAGGATCAAGTGCAAGGGACTTTAGGAGTTGCTATCTCCCAGCGTCCGCGAGGTGAGTTTTCTCACTATACTGTACCCGGAAGGGTTTGATTGTGTGACCGGAAGGTCGAATATGTTATGTGTTATGTATGTATGCTATAAATGGAAAGTTAGTTGCTACGCGTGATATGCATGTTTTTATGGGCCGGAAGGCAACGGGTTATGTGACAGAAAGGTCAGGTATGATATATGATATATGTGCTTTATGTGTTAGAGTAAATGTATTATGTGCATGTTTATGTTTTTGGGCCGGAAGGCAATTATCTTATGGGCCGGAAGGCAATTATCTTATGGGCCGGAAGGCAATTATCTTATGGGCCGGAAGGCGATTATCTTATGGGCCGGAAGGCGATTATCTCATGGGCCGGAAGGCATTGTGCAGGGACCGAAAGGTCAGGGCCTGGAAAGGCGTATGTGCGTAAGGTGTATATTGGGGAACTCACTAAGCTTCGTGCTTACGTTGTTTATGTTATATTGTTTCAGGTTCTCACAGTAACGCGGGATGGCAACGGTTCGATTGTACACACCGAAGAAAGAGTTGTGTTTTGGAGGATCCTGGTTTTCTATTTAACTGAAAATGAAATTACGTTTTTGTAATTCAAATGTGTATGAGATTTTAAACAAGTGATTTAATATTAATTTGGTTAATTAAATGAAAATTTTGCCTTGAAATTTACGGCGTTACATCGGCGAATTCATAGAGGAATTCGGTGAGTTGAGTCGAAGTGTCCCTGATTTTGTTTGAGGAAGGACTCGACGATTTCAAGGACGGACTCGATGAGTTGATTTGGAAAGTCTCAATTCTGTTGATAGGAGGAACTCGACAAGTTCATGAAAGAACTCAACGAGTTGGATCACAATTTCTGGGTTTTATGATTTATGGACTCGGCAAGTTGAAGGGCCAACGCGATGAGTTGAGTCAACTAAGAATGTTGACTTTTAACAGAATGTTGACTTTGACTTTGACCAAAGTTGACCCTTCAGGGGGTCATGACTATGAAAGGGTAATTAAGGAAATCTTTTATGTATAGGAGCTTGAGTTGGGTTGATTGTCAGAGCCGTGGATTTTTAGCTACTTTCCGATATTCGAGGTTCCAGTAGAACTGGGTCGAAGGCACCAATGCCAGCCTACTAGTAACTGATTATACTAGAGACGATTGTATTTGTGATAATTATCTGGTATGCCACTATCTGTTATGCTTTATGTGCTAGTATGCTATAATATTATGTGATAGTGGTAGGAGGGGTGGATTAGATCCTGTAACCGATTGAGATAAACCGGAGGGTAGGTCCGGCACGCACATATGCCGGACAATATGATTACGATATGTTGTTTTATCATGACATGTTTTGACTATCAATACATTGGTTTTGATATGAGTTGATACTATGGATGTTTTCAAACAATTGGTTTTATAATTATAAAATTCAAAATGAATTTTTTGGTCTTAAATTTTGGGATGTTACAAGTTGGTATTAGAGCCTTGGTTTCAGGGATTCGTGCATACTCTCAAGATTGTCTGAACTCAAATCGAGGGTTTGAAAGGTTTTTACAATAAAAATAAATTTTCTAAAAATATAAAATTAAGAATTTTGATAAAGAACAAGGTGTGTGATGCGTGGAATCGGCCGAGCTCAAGTAAGTTCTCCCAAATTACCCATACATGTTTGTTATGATATGATTTGATTATGAGAACTGCTTGGTAGATTAGGGCTAAGGATCTAGGAAGGATGCCTTGTATGCCTACTGTATGAGCTTGTTGAACTGCATGCTAGTGTTGATTAGTCAATTATATGATGGCCTGATTAGGATATACTTGGTTTTGTATACTCAATGCTCGAATGCTGCTTGCGTTGTGCTTTTAGGACTCCTAGTTATATTTAACTAACTTGTAAACGAATACGTTAAGTTACATATTACAAGGACTAAATAATTTTAGAAGGTTAGGTTTAGCTCTATTTCGTAGCTCTCATTTAAGTCTAACCGTTGTAGGGTAGGACCTCGCATTTGAGAAATTATCTGGTCATACTAATATGTAATGGTATTCCAAGCTAGTTAGGGGGAGATAACAGGGACTTCTTATGCAGCTGATGGTGGAGAGTGGGTCGCAGGTTACCCTAGGGAAAGCCTAGGATGAGATTAGCGTAAAGAGTAGTAGTAGTGAAAGGGACTTGGTGGAGTCAAGGCAGTTCTTGAGGAAAGTACGAATATGGAAGGTAGTATGGACCCGTACTACTGAAAGTAGAGGATTTGTACTCGAATCAAGGAGAGTTGAGATTAAACCAGGTAAATTGTAGTGAGCATGAGGTCTTTCGATATTATGTATGACTCTAATGATTGTGTGGTTTGTTTAAGAATGATGATGACACGTCACAAAGCAGGAGGTTCATGGTCTGCGTCAGGTTCGGGTACAGGTTCCGAGCCAGTTAATGACAAATTGCGCGAGTTCATTGCATCCGAGATTATGTGAGGCATCCTTGAGGAGACCCAATGATTGTTGGGTCAATCAAGGAGGGTATCATTGAGCCGATGGAGGATTGGCTTAGGGCATTAAGAAGTGACATGGCACCTGGCCAGTCGGGGACTCGCACACCCTCCTTTAAGGATTTCAGGGGATGCGGAGCTCCATACTTCAGTAGGGTGAAGGACCCCGTTGTGGCGAGACGATGGATCGCGATCATTGAGTCTGCGCAAGTGACGAGCTTCTGCCCTGAGGGGTTGAAGGTTAGGTTTTCTATTGGTTGTTTGAGAGAGTGGGCTAGAGACTAATGGGAGGCAATCAGTGATATGTTGGGAGCGCCATCCATTAAGGCTATGACCTAGTCTGACATTGTGAACATATTCCGAGTCGAGTTTGAGCCAACTGTGGAGATTAAGCAGCTAGCCAGAGAGTTTTGGATATCAGACAGACTACTGAGATGGTGGCGAAGATTACCGTCAAGTTCAGGGAGAGGGCCTTGTTGGTGCCCCGGTATGCGGGTGATGAGGAGATGAAAAATCTCGGTACCATGATATGTTGAGAGCTAACATTCGGAAGTATGTCAGCTATTCGGCATGCCTGGCCTTGGATGATATGATAGCCATGACATAGGAGAGGGAGATTGATATAGAACACATCATAAAGGGGAAGGTAGTGACTGGGTAGATGACTGGGGTTTCAGGGAAGAAACCCAAGGGATTTGAATCGAGGTCAAAGGGCTAGTAGGGCCAGAGCCATAGTGGGAAATGCAGCAGGCCACACAAGGGAGGTTGCAGAGCTGGGGGATCGGGTTGCTAGAAGTGCGGCAAGACTAGGCATTTAAGCAAGGATTGCATAATCCCTACGCCCACCATTCAGAAATCAGACCTGATTTTCTTTCATTGCAATCAGAGGGGCCATAAAAAGGCCAACTTCCTGTAACAACGCCAGCTCCAGCGACCTTGTGGATTTGTGACAATCCGAAATTTCTATATTGTACAACCATTCACTTCAACAATGTCAGATTCGTTTCTGCTAAATTTTAGTATGATTTAGAGTCTGTTTGAGTGTTCTAAAGCCTAATACCTTCAAGGGGTAATTATAGGAAGTATACCCTAGAGTTCAATGTATAATATTCAAGCCTCAAAACTCCAAGAATTTATTTCTCTTAGATCTTCAAGATTGTAAGTGTTTCTTACCTTTTTTTTGTTGATATCCTTCCATATCTAGTGATTATACATGATTTCATCCATGAAATCACTTCATTTTGATAGATCTTCAAGTGTTCTTCATTTCACCAAGAACACACACAAGTGTTTTTGGACGTTAATCAACCTTACATGCTTCTAATATGTAAGTACACTACCCTTAGCTTGTATTATGCTTGAATCACTTGTTAAACACCTAGAAAACATCAAGAAAATCAAGAACATCAAGAACAAAAGGTGTTTACGGCCAAGGCAATCTCCTTGGGCCGTAAACCCTAACTAGGGATGCAATGTTGCCACAGCTCCTTCCTAAGCCTTGGAACTAAGTCTAGAACACTTACAAGAAGACCATAGGACCTTAACACACAAAATGGTACAAGTTACCATGAGTTTACGGCTATAAACTCATTGGTCCGTAAACCCATGGGTCGTAAACTCATGGGGATCTTGCCATTGGGCCATAAACTCCTATGTGAGGCCCTACAACCCTTAGATGTAACCCTTTGTACTTCTATCACTTGAATCAAAGTGTTTTCCATGTCCTAGGGTGTCTTTACATGCTTAATTAGTTGTTTAATCCCTAATTAGATGCACATATGTATCACTATATGATAAATAGGATCCGTGTGTGTGCTCAAGTCTTCACTTGGCACTTAGCATCTAAACCACTCGTTCATCCGAACCACATACTACAGGTGAGTTCATACCCCCTAATCTATCTTTTAAATGATTTTAAATGCTTTTATGGGGGGGGGGGGGGGGCGATATAAGTTGAAAACATTATAGTTATTATATAAATCACATGTGATTAATAACTATCAAACAAATGGATTTGCTATACTTTTAGCTGTTTTATCAATCAAACTACTTCAAAATGTTTATCAAACTCTTATACATGTTAAACTCTTTATCAAACTTGTTCTTACATACCAAACCTTTTCTTTTAACTCTTTTAAACTTATATATTGTCAAAACCATGTCTAATGCATATATAGTTATATAAGTAAGGTTGGAAGGACTTAGGAGTGATAACACACTTTATTTCCTGTTCTTTGTTTGGTTGTGGACTTAGAGTACCATGTTGTTTGTCCGAGTGTCGTTTGATCCTTAGTTATATATTATGTATATATGTATAGACATAAAAGCTTTTATCTCAGTTCAATACACTCAATTATACAAACAACTTTACTAGTAAACTATAATAGGTATAGTTTAGGAAGTCACTATTCACTATTTCTAGTATAATGAAACATACAAAGAGTCAGTTCATACATGAGTCAATGCATACTATAACAAGAAACAAATAGAGAATACTATAATGAGAAACAGATTGAGAATACTATAACGAGAAACAGATAGAGAATACTATAACGAGAAACAATACATACTATACACTATACAAGAGAACATACTATGATGAGGAACAAAGAGAACATACTACATACTAGATAGAGAGAACATACACTACATTAGTACATACAATACATACACATGAATACTATAACATAAATGTGAACCACTATTTCGGGGCATGGCATCACTGCCATGGCTCCTTTTTGTATCCAGAGTCTCCTGGAGGGAGAGCGTGAATTTGTGTATAGATCTATACTGGATTGACTATCCTACACCTTGCTGTTTGCTATAGTGGGACTTGCAAGTCTACGGGTGCCAAATGTCATTTCTTTCGACGTCTTTCATCTTCGTGTTTTTAGTCGATAGTATGGTGCAATCATATCACATTATACCTTAATTAACAACC
The DNA here is from genome assembly GCF_052625555.1 of Lactuca saligna. Lineage (NCBI taxonomy): Eukaryota > Viridiplantae > Streptophyta > Magnoliopsida > Asterales > Asteraceae > Lactuca > Lactuca saligna. Next base: position 195,328,999 of record NC_136419.1, on the reverse strand, counting down.
GATTTAAGGTAGTTAGTACAATAGTAGTTACTATAATACAACACTACAGTACTTTATTATTTTCCCATTGCATTCACATTGTGATCTTCTCATAGAAACGGTAATGTAAAAACTATATTTTTGGTTAATGATAGTTATGCTTGGGAAAATACACACTCTTACAAGAAACAAACATACAAAACATTTGATGCCTTGGTAGAAGGCTACGTTTAGTAGAAAATATAGGATTTTCTAGGAGATACAAACATTTACTACAAACATTTACAAACTTATACATCAAACTCTTACAAACATTTTCATACAAACAATGACACTAAAATGCTTATGAACTCACCAGCTTTAAAGCTGGTCAACTCTGTCAAAATAACTTGTATTCTCAGGTCATCAGTAGAAAGATACCGATGCTAGGTTTTGAGAAGATGGAGCTCGTTCAAGACTCATCTCTTATTTTGATTTACATTTTTGGTGTCATATAAACTTCACAGAACACACTTGTATTAAATTATATTATTAATGAAATGGATGATGTTGTTGTTCGTTTACTACTATGCTTTGTAGTGATACCATACATGGTGTCCTTCGCACTCGAACATTTCCGTCGTTCCGGTTTTGGGGTGTGACAGGATCACAGATGTCCGACAGGGCAAGTCACATGCTCCAGTGGTGAGGAGCCGAACCTTCCAGTTGACCACCGAGGAGGCGCGCGCCACACCGAATGTGGTGACGGGTATGTTTTCTTCTCCCTAACTTTTATTATATGTTAGTTTTGATATTTATATTCTATATGTTTTTTTATGATCGTTCCATGTGAACGGCATCCCAGTACAGGTGTTATTTGAATCAGGGGCTACCCGATCCTTCGTATCTCTTGCACTCAGCAAGAGGTTTGTTGAGTCTTTAGGCACGTTGGATTATCCTTTAGAGGTCGATATTGTGGACGACCGATCCATACGGGCATCAGAGGTTTACAGAGATTATGTTCTGAGGATGTATGAGGAGCGTTACCTTGTGGATTTGGTTCCCATTCATTTGAGTGGGAACAAGGTCATCATAGGAATGGATTGGTTGAGACCTAATGGGGAGGTGATAAACTGTGAGCAGTAGTTGGTTTGTATCAGGAATCCAAGTGGGGGAGAGTTAGTGATTCAGGGAGAGAGGTTGCAACGTGGGCTGACTTTTTGTTCACCAGGCAAAGCTAGGCGCTACCTTCAACAGCGTTGCGCAGGTTATGTTGCCTATGTTATGGATACCCAAGAAGGGGGTAAGGCGACCGTGAGCGATGTGCTAGTTGTGCAGGAGTATCCAGATGTGTTCTCAGAGGAGTTTCTTGGGATACCTCCGGAGAGACAAGTGGAGTTCGGGGTTGACCTAGTTCCGGCTGCGGATCTGGTAACCAAGGCACCATATTGGTTGGCTCTTCCCGAGATGCATAAGTTGTATATACAGCTGCAGGAGCTGTTAGACAAAGGATTCATCAGTCCGAGTAGTTTACCTTGGGGAGCCCCGATTCTGTTTGTGAAGAAGAAGGACGGGTCGTATCCGACATATTTAGATTATCAGGACCTGAATAAGGTAACGATAAGGAACCGTTTCCCACTCCCGAGGATTGACAATCAGCTTCAGGGAGCATCTTGGTTTTCCAAGATTGATTTGCGATTAGATTACCATCAGATGAGAGTCAGAGAGGAGGATGTGCAGAAGACAACATTTCAGACTCACTATGGCCATTATGAGTTCGTGGTGATTCTTTTTGGGCTCACCAATGCTCCTGCCACGTTCATGGATCTCATGAACCGCATATGCAGACCGATGCTGGATCGGTCTTTGATAGTTTTTATTGATGATATCTTGGTTTTTTCTTAGACATAGGAGCAACATGAGGAGCAATTGTCTCACCCCTAAACAAGAACGACGGAAATGTTCGGGGGGGGGGCAGAGTACATCATGTACAGTATCATATCAATGCATAATAGTAAACAAGAAACAACATCATTCATTGCATTAATAGTATAATTTAATACAAGGGTGTTCTATGTATAGTTTGTAAGACACCAAAATATGAATCAAAATAAAAGATGAGTCCTGAATGAGCTCCGTCTTCTCAAAACCTGGTCCAGTGTACATGTCTACTAGTGACCTGAAAATACAAGTTATTTTGAAAGAGTAGATCATCATTTAAGCTGGTGAGTTCATAAGTATTTTAGTGTCATTGTTTGAATGAAAGTGCTTGTAAATGTTTGTAAGTGTTTGATGTAAATGTTGTATCTCTTAGAAAATCCTATATCTTCTACTTTATTATGAAATGTAGTCTTCTACCAAGACCCGATTGCTCTAAATATTTGGTCTTTTGTAAAAGTGAGTGTTTTACCCAAGACTGACTATCATTTACCAAAAATATAGTTTACTGTAGTATTGTATATAGCAACTACCATTGTACTAAATACCTTAAAACAATTGTTTAATTAAGGTAAAATGTGATATGATTGTACCCATACTTGATTGACTAGTAAAACACGACGTTCGAAGACATTGAAAGGGTATGATATTCATCACCCGTAGACCTATAGGTCCCACTATAGCTAGCAGCAAGGTGTAGAATAGTCAATCCCGTATAGATATATACAAAAACTCACGCTCTCCTTCCAGGAGACTCTGGTTACAAAATGTGACACAACAGTATATTTCCATGCCATGCAGTAGTGGCTCACATTAATGTTATAGTTTTATTGTGTTTGTATAGTATGTTATAGTGTATTGTATGTTCTCTCTGTTCTAGTGTATAGTATGTTCCTCCCTGTTTCCCATGATAGTATGTTCTTTTTGTTTCTCTTTATAGTATGTTCTTTCTATTTCTCATTATAGTATGTTTGAACTGACTCATTTATGAACTGATTCTTGTATGTTTCATCTTACTAGAAATAGTGAGTAGTAATCCTCTAAACTATACCTATTATAGTTTACTAGTAATGTTGTTTGAATGACTGAGTATGTTTGTACACCTTTACTACCCAAAGGTGTTGAGCTGATGTAATAACTTATATATATATATATATATATATATATATATAAGATTCAAATGACACTCAAACAAACAACCGAATACCCTAAGTCCACAACCAAACAAGGAACAGGAAATAAAGTGAGTTATCAGTCCTAAGCCATTTCAACCTTATTTATATAACTATATCCATATAGACATGATTTTGAAAATATATAAGTTAAAAAGAGTTTGATAAAGAGTTTAGCATATAAAAGAGTTTTAACCATTTAAATGGCTATTAAAGACTTGATGTCAGTTTATAAAATGTTTTTGAAATAGTTTGCTTGATAAAACAGTTTGAAGTATAAAAAATCCACTTGTTTGATAGTTATTAATCACACGTGATTAATATAATAACTATAATGTTTTCTACTTGTATTCCTCCCTCCCCCATAAAATCATTTAAAAGATAAGTTAAGGGGGGGGGGGTATGAACTCACCTGTAGTGAGTGATACGAATGTAAGATCGATATTGGATGCTAAGTGACAAGTGAAGTCTCGAGCACACTTGGATCCTATTAAGAATATAGTGACACATATATTTATACAATTAGTGTATATAACAACTAATCATGTAAGGGAACAACCTTAGGTACTAGGAAACACTTGCAATGAAGTGTTACAATCACATATGATTGATTGAATGGAGTTTACAACAACATAAGGATGTGTTCACAGCCAAGAACACTTGAAGTGTTCACGGCCCATGCTTAATCTAAGAATGCTTTACGACCCTATCATGATCACTTGAAGGGTTCACGACCATATGAAGGGTCCATGGCCGTGAACTCTTGAAGATCATGCTTAAAAGGGTGTTTGATTCATGGGGATTCAAGAGCTTCTAAAGGATAACTAGTATATGGAAAAGATACTTACGTTTTGAAGCCTGAAGGGGTTGTTCACGGTCCAAAGAACTAGTGTGTGTGTTCTTGAGGATCTAACCAAAAAGAGATGATTTCATGGATGAAATCATAGGGTTTCACTAGATTAATCAAGGTATCAACTAACAAAGGGAAGAAACACTTACAAAATTTTCAGGATTTAGAAGTGTTCTTGATGATACTTGAGAGAGAAATGAGTGTTGTTGAGTTGGAATTGTGAGAAATGATGAAAAAGTGAAGGAATATCATACTTAAGGAGCTAGTTCACGGCCAAGCAAGGGTTTACGGCCGTGAACTCTAGTTTACGGTCGTAAACTCCACATGATGGATTTTTCCGGCTTGAAAACTGCACAATGAACTCTAGCAGATACTTCCTAACACCCAACCCTTGAATGTACTAGGCTTAGAACACTCAAACAGACCCTAAATAATGTTAAAAGATAACAGAAACAAGTCTGAATTTGATTGAATTGAATGGTTGTACAAGATAGAAATTTCGGGTTGTCACATCACTTGTGAGAAGTATTGGATACCCTGAGGAAGGAGAGTTTGTACGCCAAGTTATCTAAGTGCGAGTTTTGGTTGCGTGAGGTGCAATTTTTGGGGCACCTTGTCAACCAGAATGGTATTTTGGTCGACCCAGCCAAAATGGAGGTCGTTATGAGATGGGAGGTTCCGAGGTCTCCATCTGAGTTTCTGAGCTTCCATAGTTTAGCAGGATATTATCGGAGATTACTTCATGATTTATCCAACACAGTGGTACCCCTGACCCGGATGATGAAGAAAGTTGTTGTCTTTCGTTGGGGGCGTGTGTTGGATAAGGTGTCTAAGTCCATAACTATAGTTACTATGTACTTGACTCGATTTAGCATGATCCATTTGGGTTGCATGGCATAATGACAATTGGATAGACATAATGAGAAAAGGACACTTATGGTTTGTTAATATATTATAAGTTCTAATATATTAATATGAAATTGTATTATATAAGTCCCAATCTTATAGATCCAAATCACTGATCAATTTAAATGCAAGTTCAAATAGAGTATAGAATGAGTAGAAGAAGAATTAATTCAAGCATGCACACATCTATAACACATAAATGTCAAGTACACCTTGGGAAACACACAGTTACGTCACCTTACTCAGACATAGACACTTACTATTTATACCTACACACAGCAGCACACAAATGTACAACTCCACACACACACATGTACGACTGTACACGGGGTGTACAGCCGCACATACGTGTGCTTCCGTAAACATCCACAGTCAACATATAACAATCAAAACCCTCTAAATCCTTACCAAGAACTATACATCACAATGACTAGCCCAAACCACTAAATCATAGCCCATCAATACCCCCTTGGTTTGCGGCTAGCATAGACTTGGTTTTCATTCTCCAAGATTCTCGAACAGCTTCAGGTCGGATTTTCCCATGGATCCAATCCATAACTTTCCATTGATGATTGTGGCGACCATTCCTGTGAATTCCTTGGCAGCAGCCTCCATGACCTCTTTTCTGCAAATGATTTAGTGACGAGCCAAGGTATGAATGTCTCTTTCTCTGAATCTGAGAAAATCTTTTGCACTAATAAGACTTAATACTTTTTCGCTATTCTTGAACTCGATGGTAGCAGTAGCAGTTTCATCATTATATGCCCAAAATTCCATGTTGTCAAGATATCCCTCATGAAAGTGTTGAGGGATAAGAATTTCTTTAAGTTGTTTTGTTGCTGACCACAATATGATCTTCATTGGCTCACCAGATTCAGGATCAATAACATCCTTATCATTTCTATACAGGGCTTTTGCAGTTTTCATCTTTGAGAAGTTTTCCCTGACCTGCCTATCTAGAAATCGTTTGAAGTTAGACGCACTGGGATGTTGTGAAGGATTGTGAAATGGGGCCGTTGAGAGTTCGGGAAGATCAACTTTCATCCATGAGTTGAAATCATGGATGCTCTGGTAGTATTAAGGAATTCCATAATTTCTCTTTATGACCCACATGTTTACCTCATGATCAAAGGCCCACATTTTGATCCCTGAGCGATCACCATACTTATCACCAAACTTTCTCTTTATAAGATCCATCACTGTCAATGTAGGATCTTTTGCTTTGCGATTTTCATTTGAGTTCTTCATGAAAAGTAATCCATCACTTTTATTAGAAGTCACGACCCTTTTTCCATGCTTGATCATGATCCGAGATCGGGCATTATCAGGCTCTTTGTCAAAACGATCAACAATGATAGTTGTCCTTGGAGGAGGTTGATTAATAGGAAGGTCACCTTCTAATGACTGGGTGGGAGTCGTGGGAGAATCTTCAATCCCATGAGGTTGTTAAAAAAGAGACTGGAGCTTATTGCCAAATGCTTCAAACAGTTTGTTCTTTAACCCGAAATAAAAGGCAGTTAAAGAACCAAGATTGGTTTGCAGATCAGTAATCTGCTTAGTCTTTAAAGCATTTTCTGCTTGAATCTCAACAATATACTTACCATGTTGTTCAAGCATGATATCCTTCTCGATGTTCTGTTGTTTTATAACACCAATTTCTTCTTCAAGCTTAGACACCAAAGTCTTGTCTTCCCCTGAACGACCTTCCTCAAAAGATATCCCTTTTCCGCATGAGGAAGGTTCTTGAACTTGCTGAGCCAGGTGCTTTGCTAGTCTAATTGATGCTTCATCTAGAGAAGGTCTGGAAGGAGAGTACTCAGGGACAGATGAAGATCCCCCAGCTTCATATATAGAGATCCGGCTTGGTTGTATTATAGGTGGTGCATAGACTGTTGTAGTGACTACTGTGGATGGAGTTAGAAGTTGTTTTGGAGTAAGCACACCAGACCTCGAATCAAAACATCTTATTCTTATCAAAGGCATAGAGGTATGTATCTGTGTCGGACCACTAGAGGATGGCGCGGATGTAGAAGTAGATGCAACAGAGGGAGGAATCTCTGAAACTGCATCCCTATGACTTGAAGAATCTGCCATCACTCCAGATACCGGAAGTATAGTTTTGAGAGTGTCACGATCAACCCTAGACTCAGTTGCCTTTTGAGTAGCTTCATTGTCATTGAGAAAGAACCCGTCAGCGAACTCAGAGCTTGGATATAGGTCATCAACATCGAGATCAAAGTTGAGTGGTAATTCTTGATCATCAAGGCCGGAGAAGTCCATTCTTTTGAGAAAATCACCATGACCAACATTTTATTCATTGTTCCCTTCTTCACTGAAATCACTTTGGATCACCACATTTTGCATTAGGTCATGTTCTTCTGCCACAAATGCAGAAGGGGTAGCATGAGCTTCATCGACTTTATCTCCAGTCTCTGAAATAACAATTTCCTTGGTCTTAGCCGGGCTAGAAAGAGCGTCAGATTTAGATTGATCATCCTCTTCTACAAAGATTCCAAACTTGATCAATGGAAAATTTCATTCAAAATTAAGCTTTCCCGATCGATTTTGTTTCATTAATCCAAAAGCACTTAAGCCAACAGATTTGATGTCCAGGGTCTCTCCTCCTCTTTCAATCTCAGGATGCTTGATATTAAGCATCAGCTGAATAAATCTTGGATACATATGAAACTTGTCCCTTTTGTTTCCTTTAACATTCAAAATCATCTCATGCAAAATAAATTTTGAAAAGTTGAAGTCTACTCCAGAAGCCAAGGCAGCTATAGCATCGGTGTTGACCAAAGATATTTCAGTTGCACCTGATCTTCAACCAGAGATGCAACTCACGAATGCATGGGCCAAATATTTCCAACACGGCAGCAACAACTTCTTGTGAGTGGGTGGAAAAGTTCCTTCATAACCCATTTGATCTAAAACCTCTTGTGTTCTTGATGATACTTGAGAGATAAATGAGTGTTGTTGAGTTGGAATTGTGAGAAATGATGAAAAAGTGAGGGAATATCATACTTAAGGAGCTAGTTCACGGCCAAGCAAGGGTTTACGGCCGTGAACTCTAGTTTACGGTCGTAAACTCCACATGATGGATTTTTCCGGCTTGAAAACTACACAATGAACTCTAGCATATACTTCCTAACACCCAACCCTTGAATGTACTAGGCTTAGAACACTCAAACAGACCCTAAATAATGCTAAAAGATAGCAGAAATAAGTCTGACTTTGATTGACTTGAATGGCTGTACAAGATAGAAATTTCGGGTTGTCACATCACTTGCGAGAAGTATTGGATACCCTGAGGAAGGAGAGCTTGTACGCCAAGTTATCTAAGTGCGAGTTTTGGTTGCGTGAGGTGCAATTTTTGGGCACCTTGTCAACCAGAATGGTATTTTGGTCGACCCAGCCAAAATGGAGGTCGTTATGAGATGGGAGGTTCCGAGGTCTCCATCTGAGTTTCTGAGCTTCCACAGTTTAGCAGGATATTATCGAAGATTAATTCATGATTCATCCAACACAGTGGTACCCCTGACCCGAATGATGAAGAAAGTTGTTGTCTTTCGTTGGGGGCGTGTGTTGGATAAGGTGTCTAAGTCCATAACTATATTTACTATGTACTTGACTCGATTTAGCATGGTCCATTTGGGTTGCATGGCATCATGACAATTGGATAGACTGTGACATCCCCAATTTCACGGTCAGAAAAGACCGATTTGTTTATGCTTTGTTTTATAAAATCATAGTAATCTTTTGATTAAAAGAGTTGCGAAATTTGTTCCCAAAATAAAATATGATAACCATTTATCAAAACATTTCTCGAAAAGAATGTATTTTTCATTAAATAATAAAACCTTGGGATGTCATGTTCGATACAGACCAAAAGCATAAACAATATAAAATAGACCTTACAATAGTTATTCAACTACTGATCTATAATCCAAAACCTCTCGTCAAGTCCACCAACTTATACCCTTGTGCCATTACCTGTAATGAAAAGAAAACTGAGTGGGTCAGGCTTGGGAGCCTGGTGAGCATATAGGGTTTTCAACCCACAGTAATATAATTATTATATGTAATCAGCAAACAATCAACCCAATTACCCATCCCCATTATCTCCTTAAGGTTTTACCCTAAGAACCAACTATCCTTCATTCATTTATTCGTAAGGAATTTGGCACGAATTCCATTGCTGCCAAAGCTTATTTATCAAGTACTAAATCCATAGTTATCTGGCGCTAACTCCATAGTCACCAAGGTTCACTTAACAAGTGCTAACTCCATAGTCGCCAAGGCTTACTCAACAAGCGCTAACTCCATAGTCGCCAAAGTTTACTCAACGTGCGCTAACTCCATAGTCGCCAAGGCTTACTCAACGTGCGCTAACTCCATAGTCGCCAAGGTTTATACAATAGGCGCTAACTCCATAGTCACCAACTATTCCATCTACCTATGTTCTACCCAACAATTTTGTAGATATAAATACTTACATAGTTTAAATCATTTAACACCTGTATAAAACTCCAATTTCCATGCCCATCTCAAATAGACAAATAACATATAAACACATAGCACGTATTTCATAAAAAATATGTCATATTTATGTATTAGAAGAAAGTAACTACACACTTACACATATAAACAACAATAAACTTAATACACTCAAACCATACTTGTATTATTATCGTGTTTATGAAAGGTAGTATACACTCACTTGATCAGAAGATGATCGGACAGCACTACGACTTGCAGAAGTAGTATTCTTCGGTAGATCTAGAAGATCTCTACAAAAATCGAACTTCTCGCGGGCAGAGCTTCGGCTCGGAAACCGCACGTCTCGGGATCTTCGGGATCTCGGGACTTGCTTCGGGACTCGGGAATATTACCGGGGCTTCGAGGTATTTCTGGCACGCAAAACAATGCAAAACGGGAGAGAGAATGGAGAAAAATAGCAAAGAAGCCGGCTGCCCTCGCATCCTATTTATAGGAGGCTGGAGCCTCGGAGTACGCGGGGCGTACGCCTCCGAATTCGTCACTGCATGCATCATCCGAAGAACTCGAGTGCGAAGGTCGTCATGCTTCGCTGTACGCGGGGGGTACTTCGGATAGGACCGCTGACTCCTCTTCGAATAATGCCGGGGTTTAATAATTAATTTTAATTATTAATTATTTAATAAACTTCGGAAATTCATATCTCCTTCATACGAACTCCGTTTTCGACGTTCTTTATATCCACGCGAAGGTGAGACAACGCTCTACAACTTTCGTTTAGATTCCGTTGGCTAATTTTGAATTTTATTTTATTATTTATTTTTAATATGTCGGGATAGAAAATTCCGTTATAAATTCATAACTTCTTCGTCCGACGTCCGTTCTTGCCTAACTTTTCGTCGTTTCGCTACTAACAACGAGATCTTCGATTCTCTTTTAGATCGCTAAGGATAATTATCACTCTAACGTAAATTCACTTTTTACGTCATTCAACGTGGTGTCGTTTCTGTCGCGAAACTTTAACAAGTCGTAACTTCTTCGTTATAACTCGGATTTTGGCGTTCTTTATATGCACGGAAACCTTGTAACATATACTACAACTTAGTTAGGATTATTCATCCTAAATAATCTTCTATAAAAAAGTCATTTTTGATGCTTATTGTCTCTAAATTGACTAGCCCTGATCTACGGGCGTTACATAGACATAATGAGGAAAGGACACTTATGGTTTGTTAATATATTATAAGTTCTAATATATTAATATGAAATAGTATTATGTAAGTCCCAGTCTTATAGATCCAAATCAGTGATCAATTGAAATGCAAGTTCAAATAAAGTATAGAATGAGTAGAAGAAGAATTAATTCAAGCATGTACACATCTATAACACATAAATGTCAAGTACACCTTGGGAAACACACAGTTACGTCACCTTACTCAGACATAGACACTTACTATTTATACCTACACACAGCAGCACACAAATGTACAACTGCACACACACATGTACGACCGTACACGGGGTGTACAGCTGTGACATCCCCAAAATCACGGCCAGAAAAGACCTATTTTTTTTTGTTTATGCTTTATGAAAATCAGAGTACTTCATTTTATAAAAAGGTTGCGGAATTTGTTCCCAGAAAAAAACATGGTAAATACGTTATTAAAACATTTTCGAGGAAACGTATTTATTTCATTTTAAAACGTTTGGGATGTCATCGTTAATACCGAAACATAAGCATAAACAGAACTTACAATGATTTACAGTAGTGATCTACATCTCTTTAAATCTCTCAGTATAATGTCACTTCACTTCGTCACCTGTGATATACATAAACTGAGTGGGTCAGGTTGGGAAACCTGGTGAGTACATAGGGTTTTCAACCCACAATAATATAATTATTATGTTCAATCAAACAATCAACCCAATTACCCATCCCCGTTATCTTCTTTACTCTTAAGGATTTAACCTAAGAGTCGTCTATCCTGCATTCGTTTATTCCGAAGTCCCTTACTTCCAGGGTTATAGGACTGGCACTAAATCCATAGCTGCCGATATTCGTTCATAAAGCACTAATTCCATAGCTGCTATATCTTACTCATCGGGTACTAAATCCATAGCTACTAGTGCTCAACAGGTACTAAGTCCATAGCTACCAATTCCTACAGGTACTAAATCCATAGCTACCAGTGTCTAACTAATAGGTGCTAAGTCCATAGCTACCAACTCCTAACAGGTACCAAATCCATAGCTACCAATGTCTGACAGGTACTAAGTCCATAGCTACCGGTGTTTGTCCCATAGGCACTAAGTCTATAGCTGCCAATGTATACTCACGACATCCTCTATCTCTCATCATTCATCTACCCATCATCATACCCAACATATTCGTATATAAAATACGTTATACAGTTTAAATCCTTTAAAACATGTATAAGACGTTCATCCAGCATAGACAGCAAGTATTCAGATAATATGCACACATAGCACATAGTTTATATAAAATACTTCATATCTATGTGTAAGATGAAAGGGACTATGCACTCACCTGAGTAGGTGGTGACTCAGCACTCGGACAGCTCTTCGATACTCTCAAAACGATGTTCCTTCGATAAAACCTAATACCAATACCACTAGGGTTTAGTCTAACGATAACCGCGACAAATTAATTAGTCTGACTATTATTAAGCGTTAATAACGCTTAATATAACTCATAATAATAGCCCAAATAATTATTTTAAGGACCTAATAACATTCATATAATTATTTGAAAGCTATATTAAAAATTGCGTAAGCGTAGCACACTTACAGCGAATTTTATCAAAAACCGGAACTTAATTGGAGCAGCGTTTTGAAACCGAAAAACTCCTTTTTCTCGGGACTCCGGGATCCTCGGGGCTTCCCTAGGGTGCTAAGGGTTTTACCTAGGGCTTAGGAGTGGTTTGGGACCTTAGAGAGAGAAAGTAATTAGAGAGAGAGGTGAAAAATGTGCAAGAAAGTCGGCAGCCTTCGCTGGCTTTTATAGGCCGAAGTTCGGACCTTACGCGCGGCGTAACGAGGGTATGCTGGGCGTACTCCTAGGATAAGATCAACAGGTGGCACTCCTCGGCTGGGTCATCGTGGCATGTTCCGGAACCGTTCAATCCGAAGTCCGCTGGGTGTAGCCTTCTTCCGACGCGGGGCGTACTCGGACACGGGCCGTTCCCTTCGTACGCGAGGCGTAACGAGGCCAGGTGTCTGAATCCGAAGACCAGACCGTGACCAGCAAGCTACGGCCCTGATCCAGCCACGTCATCACCCTCGCACTAGTTTCGCAATTTCGAGTTACAACTTCAAAAATCTGTATCTTCTTCATACGAGCTCCGTTTTTAATGTTCTTTATATCCATGCGAAGGTGGGAACGTACTATACAACTTTCGTTTAGACTTCGTCGTCTAATTTTGGCTCGATTTTAAATTTTATATTATTAACGGGCCGGGACACGATTGGTCCGTTAAATCCTCATAACTTCTTCATCCGACATCCGTTTTTGCCCATCTTTTTCTCATTACGCTAATCTCAACAAGATCTTCGATTCTTGTTCAGGTCGTGTCGGCTAAAACCCGCTCGATCTAATATTCGAATTTCGGGTTGTATACTGCTAGTCCGAAACTTCGAAAAATCATAACTTCTTCATACGAACTCAGATTTGGGCGTTCTTTTTATCGATGTTCTTAGTTTAACATATTCTACGACTTTCGTTTAGATCGCTAAGGCTAAATCTCGCTCTATCGTAAATTCACTATTTACGCTTCCCGATATCGTGCCGGTTCCGTCGCGAAACTTCAACTGGTCATAACTTCTTAGTTATAACTCGGATTTCGGCGTTCTTTATATGTACGGAAACCTTGTGACATATACTACAACTTGGTTAATATTATTTATTCTAGATAATCTTTTGTCGAAAAGTCATTTTCGACTCCTATTGCCTCTAATTTGACTAGCCCGGATTTGCGGGCGTTACAACAGCCGCACATACGTGTGCTTCCGGAAACATCCACATGTAACATACAACAATCAAAACCCTCTAAATCCCTACCAAGAACTATACATCACAATGACTAGCCCAAACCATAAAATCATAGCCCATCAATACCCCCCTTGGTTTGCGGCTAGCATAGACTTGGTTTTCATTCTCCAAGATTCTCGAACAGCTTCGAGTCTCAACTCGAAGGGTTTGGGGTTTTGCAACCTGACTCGCCGAGTCCAAGATGAGACTCGCTGAGTACAAGGCAATCTTCATCTGACTCGACGAGCCGTTCATCCCACTCGTTGAGTTGCTCCTCACCTTTATGCTACTTGCCGAGTCCACTCAAAAGACTCGTCGAGCCCATTCAAATCCCCTCACATGCAGAGGGATTTTGATTCATGCATGGACTCCAAACTGTAGATCTACCCTTCCCAAGCCTATTTCTCACGTAAATTTGCAAACTTTACGTGTAGAGAAGGAGATCTAGGCAAAATACACCATAAGCTAGTGTTTAAGGCAAAGAGGCTCCATAATCAACTCAAGGGCTGATACATTATGCTTCTCAAGACCATAATATGCTTAGATCTGAAGTAGCATCTTCAGATCTGGCTTCGAACTCAAATGAATAACATTATGGATAAAAAGCCCCCAAAACCACACATAGATCTAGGTGCAAAAAGGGTCCAAGAACTAGTTTATTACCTCCAAATGCTTACAAATGTACTCACAATCCCAGATCTATAGTCCTTTCTTGCTCCTCCAAGTTCCTTCTTCCTTCTGCAAGCTTTGATGCACCCTTCAAGGCAACAAATTGCTTAAATAATGGATATGGCAGCTAGGGTTTGATGTTCTGGGTGAAAGAGGCAGTAAAGGAACCCTAGGGGAGAGAATGAGACGTTTAAATAGGCTCGAAGTCTCGATTTTAGGGTTTTCCTCGCACATAGGAGACTCGCCGAGTCCCCTTGGCCGACTCGCCGAGTCGGTCACTTACTCCTCGACCCGGATCCCGCTCGGACTCGTCGAGTCGTCCTTTAAAATTAGGGTTTTCTTTCCTTTCTTGGCCTACCAGAATTTGGGTGATACAACTCTCGCCCACTTAAACTAAACTTTGTCCTTGAAGTTTTCTATGATCCACCACCTGCGATCTGCCTCCAAAACCCCACCAATTATTCTAACAGTAGCTGCCTACCTTCGCTGGCCTTCCGCTCAGTCCTTCAGACTAACATCAATCCTTGCGAATGATAATCTCGGGTCAACCCTGACCCTGAACATTTTGGAAACCCAAGTTAATCAACCGACAATCCTTCTTGTACTCTCCGAGTACTGCAACTGAACCCATAGGGCAATGCTCCATAACCATCTAATTCCTCTGCCACCGTGAAGACCCTGTCTTCACCAAATCTATTACTCCCGCTACTCCCAGTACGGGTCCTAATCGCCAGTATCCACTGGGCATTCTTTCTACTATCATTTGGTGTCGAGCACCCCACGATCAACTAACTGAATTCCACGATACGCTGCATATTCGCAATGCTACTGACTGGATGTTCTACTATTCCTTATCTGGATTCCGGATGAACTGAGACCACCCTGGTCCCTACCAACCTATCAATATCTGGATTACCAGCTCCCACCGATTGCTGACCCAACATAACTACTAGTCGCTCCCAGCAACTTTCGAAGAAACTTCAACCACCTATACTGCTCAATCTATTCTACCATGCAAGCACTACAATTTCTTGGGATCCCCGATCCCCTATCTTGACTCTAAGATCCCTACCAGATCCCACCTGTGCTGCTAAGACTCACGGGCCTCGCCCACGGGTCTCACCCGCCCCTATCCTTCTAGTCGCACTTGCCTAACTACTCTCACACGGTCCTCGCCCATGGGTCTCACCCAACCATACTACTGAGCAACCCTGCTCTCAGGTCTCACCTACACTGCTATTCTCATACGGGCTTCTCCCGTGGGTCTCACCCACTATATCCTAGAGCGGCCTCTCCCAAGGTCTCGCCTCTCAAGGGCTATACAGGCAAACTCCATACCATTCTCATCCATTACCCATTCCTGATCCCTAACTGAATGCTAGGAGATAAGGGCCTCGCCCCAACTCCGCCAACGAAGCTACTATGGACTGCTACGGCTTACCCACAAGCTTGCATCAACTCTTATTACCGTCTGCTAGTGAATGCTACGGCTGCCACGTAGTCTAACAACACTTCCCACCACTGACTGCTAGTGAATGCTACGGCTGCCCCGTAGTCTTACAATACTTTCCACCACTGACTGCTAGTGAATGCTACAGCTGCCCCGTAGTCTGACAACACTTCCCACCACTGACTGCTAGTGAATGCTACGGCTGCCCCGTAGTCTTACAATACTTTCCACCACTGACTGCTAGTGAATGCTACGACTGCCCCATAGTCTTAGAACACTTTCCACCACTAGCTGCTAGTGAATGCTACGACTGCCCCGTTGTCTTACATCACTTTCCACCACTGACTGCTGCTGAAGAAGGCTGAGGCTCTCCCGCCGCTCTTCCATGCTCTACCTGCTGACTATGCCACTGTCTACTAACACGAAAACATCTTGTGCTATCTGATGTCAAGATCTTCATACCGACTCACACGAGTCCTACAGGCGATCCTTCAACCTTAATTCCGATCGACATACTCACCATCACCATTACCCGCACGAACTGATGGGGAGTTTCACAAACTCCCAACCCTGAACTACTTAATCCATCAAACACTGAACTACCTCTCTTCCTTCTCAGAAATCGCGTACTCGTTCTGGATTTGCGTGCTCTCACCCTTGTAAACTCGGAGGATTCTCCCCCACTTTGATCCTGCTTACATCTCGCTGCTCAATGAATAGAAATCTCAATCCTTGCTACCATTCCATAATCAATCCGCTGATTGCAGTGAAAACATATCAATCAAGCTTACCATAGCTAGGGATCTAACCTGTCCATTTCTAAAACTTATACAGCTCTGAACTAGGGATACATACCAAGTCCCTCCAAGGCATACTACAGTTACTGCACCCAAAGTAACCTTCTTCGATTGAACCCATCCCTTATGTACTATCCAAATATCCAAGGTATGCAGATGGCATATAACTCGATCACAATCAAACCGCTCAAAAATAAAATATTCATACCGATAATGATGCAGAACCATAACAATATAGTCATACAAAAATAAAAGAACTGAAAACGGAAGTCGCATACCTGCAACGTCCGGTGCTGCTCGCGTCTCCAAGGTAGCCATCTGAAAAGACCTGCCTCCTACCACAGGCGCCTCTGCACGGCCCTGACGGTCGTCTGTGATCCTCAAAGTTGCAGGGGCAGGTGCCATCACCCGTCCTACTGAAAACAAACTGGGGAACTCGGCCTTCTTGTGGCCCCGCTGATTGCAGTGAAAACATATCAAGTCATATCCCTGAGTGGTGGTAACAGTACAATCCCGGCTAAAATGACCAATCCGACCGCACTTGAAGCAGCCAGACTCACCACTGCTACCACTCCTGCATGCGCCCCCGTGCGCCCTGCCACACTTCCCGCATCGGCTGCGGTCCTGGTAATCCCCCGATCTCGAATCCGATCCCTTGGGCCTTTTGCCTGAACTCGCGGCTACCTGAACATCATCCGGCTTCCTCTTCCAGATCTGCTCCAAATCAATTTCCCTCTCCCTGGCCCGAGAAATCATATCTTCCAGCGTCTTACAGCCGGACGTGCTCACGAACTCCCTGATATCAGTCCTCAACATCTCATGATATCGGGCCTTCTTCATCTCCTCATCCGCGATATACTTCGGAAGAAGAAGGGCCCTCTCCCTGAACTTGGTGGTGATCTCCGCCACAGTCTTAGTGGTCTGCATCAAATCCTGAAACTCCCGGGCCAACTGCCGCACCTTAATAATTTGCGAAAACTCCGCCCTGAACCTAGTTGAGAAATCGATCCAAGTCATCGCGTCCAATGCGGCATCATCACCCAAAGCATGTCCAATCTCTTGCCACCAATCCCTCGTTCTGTCCTTCAGGAGACAGGAAGCGAGTTTGACCTTGTCCTCCTTAGGACAACGGCTCGTACAGAACGCGTTGGCAACATCAGCCAACCATCTGCTGCTAGCGATGGGGTCCCTAGCCCCATGATAATCTGGTGTCCCGCAAGCCCTGAACTCCCGAAATGTCAAGGTACGCGCTCCCATCAATGCCATCATCTTAGTACGGAAGGCTCCCAGCCTCTCATCCAAAATCTCCAATATACCCTCCTTAACCGTGCCAAAGATCACAGGAGTCTGAGCTAGAATCTTGCGCGTAACCTTAGCTGATATCAACTCTCTCATCTGCTCCTCGAGCTGCTCGACCTCTGAACCCGAGCCCGATCCCTCTCCGGCGCCTGATCCGCCCGCTGGTCTCTCTCACAACATCACCATACTGAAACATATAACATAACCACTATCAGAATACTCCTCACTGCTGCGAGACTAAACATACTCACTACCAGGTTCCAAGTCCTGTCTCGGCCTTTCCCGAATCGAGTACGGATCCTCTGCTTTCAGTGGTACGGGCCTATACTACCTTCCACATCTATCCGTACTTTCCTCAAGAACTGCTTCGACTCCACCAGGTCCCTTTTGTACTACTACTACTACTCCCAGCACTACCTCATCCTAGGCTTACCCTAGGGAAACCTCTGACTCAAATCAAACCAATCCTCAGCTGCTGAAGGTCTCCTTGTGATTCCAATTAGCCATCACCTGGATACCATCACATGTGACGAGGCTCAGATAATCCTTCAAGTAAAAGACTCGTCCCTACAACGGTTGGAATCAAACAAGAGCTGCGCAATAGGACCAAATCTAACACTCTGATATTATTCAGCCCTGATCACATGTGATGTGTCGTATCCACCTAATGGCTAAATCCCATCACTCAGAATCCCACAATGCACAAAGAAAGCAGCATTCAGGCAATGGGAAAAATCTAACCATAACATACTCAAGCAACCATAATATCATAGCAAGAATCTGAACTAGCATGCAACACAACTCATAAACTCAGGCATAACCTAAACAGGCTATCCTACTACTGTCTAACCAGTACTATCATGCAGCTCAAAAGCACATATAATAGGCAAATAAGGCATCATCCGTAGATCCTTAGTCCTAATCTACCATGCTGTTCTATTAACTGATAATCAAAACATAGACTTGTATGGGTATTTTGGGGTACTTACTTGAGCTCGGTTGATTGCATGCACCACACCTCTTTTCTCTTTTCAAAGTTCTTTTCTTTCTGAATTCTTTTTGCTTTTCTAAAACTGTTTTCTTTCTCAAAACTCTCTTTTTACAAAACTGTCTTTTCATTTTGAAAACTTCTATACCAATTCCCCAGTTTGAGTTCAGACACACCCGAGAGCATGTCCGAATCCCTCAAACCAAGGCTCTGATACCAACTTGTAACGACCCAAAACTCAAGACCAAAAATTTCTTTTAATAAAACATTACTTTAAGCAAATTCATCATTCCAAAACATAATCAGAGTATAAGTTTTCAAAACACATGTTCATTATCAGATTAAAGATTCCCAGACTGTCTATTCAATGGTGTGTGCCATGCGATCACCCCGAGCTCTTCCCTCTGCTACCGGAAGTACCTGAAACCAAAACTGAAAACCATAAGCACGAAGCGTAGTGAGTTCCCCACCCTACCAAATACCATGCATAATCACATACTGCACATACTGGGCGAAGGCTGCTATCTTGGGCCTCACCCGCTACAATGGCCCCGCCGCTCCAGGCCCCGCCTGGCTTCGAGCCCCGCTTGGTTACAGATCTATTTCACTTAGGCCTCGCCTGTCACAGGGCCTCGCCTGCCAACAAATAATAACATATAAACATGTCACAACACATAAACTAAACACATACATCTGGTCCTGTCCTAAGGCCTCGCCTATCCTGGGCATCGCCCTTGTCCTGCTACTGACGAGTCATGGAACCCCGTCCACGCCCTTACTAATAGTGAGATACGGGCCCAACCCACTATCACTCTTTCCTTAACTCGGGCCTCGCCCATGTTCTGCTACTAATGAGATGTGGAACCCCATCCACACTCTGCTATTGGTGAGATATGGGACCTCGCCCACACTCACCTCCCTACCAGGCACATACATGTATCACGCAAACAACAATTACAAACTGTCATATAAACAAATCCTTGGGCACCCGCCCGCTGTTAGTGGACCTCGTTCTGAATATCATACTAGCATACTGTGCCTAAGGCTAACCCCTGGGCCTTCTACTCATCACTACATGGGCCGACATTGTGGCCTTAGACCCATTCTCACAAAGGGAAACTCATCTGCACTGGCTGAACTTGCTGATGATCTCACTAGCTGCTGCCCGGAAACTTACTGAACTCCTGCTCCCCTTGCTCCCCGAACTACCAATATCAATGCAACACTGAGTCTGGCTGACCCCCGAAAGACAACCAAGTCAACCCGGGTCCAAGTCAAAGTCCTGGTCAAGGTTAACCTTCCAGGTCAACCCTACTCGCCGAGTCACCCTACTGACTCGCCGAGTTCATATATTCAGAATCCTTCCTTTCGCGTCTCAACTCTCCGAGTAAGTCCATGACTCGCCGAGTCTACCGATTTCTGAGTCCTGACCTGTCCAACTCACTGAGTCTCCACCCGACTCACTGATTCGAGTCTCAACTCGAAGGGTTTGGTGTTTTGCAACCTGACTCGCTGAGTCCAAGAACAGACTCGCCGAGTACAAGGCAATCTTCATTTGACTCGATGAGCTGTTCATCCCACTTGTCGAGTTGGTCCTCACCTTCATGCTACTCGCCGAGTCCACTCAAAGGACTTGCCGAGTCCATTCAAATCCCCTTACATGCAGAGGGATTTTGAGTTATGCATGGACTCCAAACTATAGATCTACCCTTCCCAAGCCCATTTCTCATGTAAATTTGCAAACTTTACGTGTAGAGAAGGAGATCTAGGCAAAATACACCATAAACTAGGGTTTAAGGCAAAGAGACTCCATAATCAACTCAAGGGCTGATACTTTATGCTTCTCAAGACCATCATATGCTTAGATCTGAAGTAGCAACTTCAGATCTGGCTTCTAACTCAAATGAATAACATTATGGATAAAAAGCCCCAACAACCACACATAGATCTAGGTGTAAAAAGGGTCCAAGAGCTAGTTCATTACCTCCAAATGCTCAGAAATGTACTCACAATCCCAGATCTATAGTCCTTTCTTGCTCCTCCAAGTTCCTTCTTCCTTCTGCAAGCTTTGATGCACCCTTCAAGGCAACAAATTGCTCAAATAATGGATATGGCGGCTAGGGTTTGATGTTCTGGGTGAAAGAGGCAGTAAAGGAACCCTAGGGGAGAGAATGAGACGTTTAAATAGGCTCGAAGTATCGATTTTAGGGTTTTCCTCGCACATACCAGACTCGCCGAGTCCCCTTGGCCGACTCGCCGAGTCGGTCACTTACTCCTCGACCCGGATCCCGCTCGGACTCGCCGAGTCGTCCTTTAAAATTAAGGTTTTCTTTCCTTTCTTGGCCTTCAAGACTTTGGGTGTTACAACTCTCCCCCACTTAAACTAAACTTCATCCTCGGAGTTTGCTATGATCCACCGCCTACGATCTGCCTCCAAAACCCCACCAATTATTCTAACACCAGCTGCTTACCTTCGCTGGCCTTCCGTTCAGTCCTTCAGACTAACGTAAATCCTTGCGGATAATAATCTCGGGTCAACCCTGACCCTGAACATTCTGGAAACCCAAATTAATAAACCGACAATCCTTCTTGTACTCTTCGAGTACTACAACTGAACCAATAGGGGTTCACCCCTTTTTTCCTTGCGCGATTTCCTTGCCTTCCTAAGGCAATGCTCCATAACCATCTAATTCCTCTGCCACAGTGAAGACCCTGTCTTCACCAAATCTATTACTCCCGCTACTCCCAGTACGGGTCCTTATCACCAGTATCCACTGGGCATTCTTTCTACTATCATTTGGTGTCGAGCACCCCACAATCAACTAACTGAATTCCACGATACGCTGCATATTCGCAATGATACTGACTGGATGTTCTACTATTCCTTATCTGGATTTCGGATGAACTGAGACCACCCTGGTCCCTACCAACCTATCAATATCTGGATTATCGGCTCCCACCGATTGCTGACCCAACACAACTACTAGTCGCTCCCAACGACTTTCGAAGAAACTTCAACCACCTATACTGCTCAATCTATTCTACCATGCAAACACTACAATTTCTTGGGATCCCCGATCCCTTATCTTGACTCTAAGATCCCTACCAGGTCCCACCTGTGCTGCTAAGACTCACGGGCCTCACCCACGGGTCTCACCCGCCCCTATCCTTCTAGTCGCACTTGCCTAACTACTCTCGCACGGGCCTCGCCCACGGTTCTCACCCAACCATACTACTGAGCAACCCTGCTCTCAGGTCTCACCTACACTACTATTCTCATACGGGCTTCGCCCGTGGGTCTCACCCACTATATCCTAGAGCGACCTCTCCCAAGGTCTCACCTCTCAAGGGCTATACAGGCAAACTCCATACCATTCTCATCCATTACCCATTCCTGATCCCTATCTGAATGCTAGGAGATAAGGGCCTCGCCCCAACTCCGCCAACGAAGCTACTATGGACTGCTACGGCTTACCCACAGGCTTGCATCACCTCTTATTACCATCTGCTAGTGAATGCTACGGCTCTCCCGTAGTCTAACAACACTTCCCACCACTGACTGCTAGTGAATGCTAAGGCTACCCCGTAGTCTTACAATACTTTCCACCACTGACTGCTAGTGAATGCTACGGCTGCCCCGTAGTCTGACAACACTTCCCACCACTGACTGCTAGTGAATGCTACGGCTGCCCCGTAGTCTTACAATACTTTCCACCACTGACTGCTAGTGAATGCTACGGCTGCCCCATAGTCTTACAACACTTTCCACCACTAACTGCTAGTGAATGCTACGGCTTCCCCATAGTCTTACATCACTTTCCACCACTGACTGCTGCTGAAGAAGGCTTAGTCTCTCTCGCCGCTCTTCCATGCTCTACCTGCTGACTATGCCACTGTCTACTAACACGAAAACATCCCATGCTATGTGACCTCAAGATCTTCATACCGACTCACACGAGTCCTACAGGCGATCCTTTAACCGGAATTCCGATGCACATACTCACCATCACCATTACCCGCACGAACTGATGGGGAGTTTCAAAAACTCCCAACCCTGAACTACTCAATCCATCAAACACTGAACTACCTCTCTTCCTTCTCAGAAATCGCGTACGTTTTCTGGATTTGGGTGCTCTCACCCTTGTACACTCGGAGGATTCTCCCCTGCTTCAAGAAAAATTGAGGTTTTGAGGTTTTTCCAGAGAGAGAAAAGTTTTTGGGTGTGCGGTCGATGTCAGGAAGTGAAAAAATGGGGTTTGACCGCATCCACCTTTTATACTTCTCTTCTAGAACCCGGTAAAAGGCTACCATTTAACCCAACACTCCAATACACTCTTCCTTTATTTTAAAAATAATATATTTTAAGGACTAATAAGAATTAAACTCTAGAAAATAAAAAAAAACAAATTAAAATAAAATAAAATAAAACTAATTCCTTAAACTAGAAAAATAAAATAAAATAAAATAAAAATTTGTGAAACAGGGATCAAAGTTGTTGGACAATCATAATTCATTTATCGATACCTTTTGTCTCTATGTTTTTGTCTGGTCGATTGCCGGTATTGTAGTCCACTTAAACACGAAAGTTTTTGATTGATTTTTGTATTTATTGTAAGTGACAAGTCATTGGATCTTATGAAATTAGATAATATTCTTAGAGACCATCCAGCTGACGACGAAGAAGGGTATTGTTGTCCACCTAAATTGAGCAGCGAGATATACAGACAACTTATAAGCGTTGAATTTTAATTATATTAGAACGTGTTTCCCACTTCATGATATACCCCAATAATCAAGGATTTCCAGAATACTCGTTACATCGGATGTGCAGACGGTTATTGAGAAAGAAGTTAGATTTAGAATGCATATGTTGTACACTCAGGTCGGATCTCTTCCAATCACGCAGAGAGTGAAACATATGCCTAACCAGAGATTAGAAGGATTGAGAGGTAGAAGAATGCATATGCTGTGTACCAGGTCGGATCGTTAATCACACAAAGGAGACAACATATGACTAAAAGATAGGAAGAATAGCATAGAAGAAGATGCAGAGAGACAGAGTTGCATATGTTACAGTCCAGGTCAGATCTTTCAATCACACAGAGGAGATAACATATGACTGGCAGTAAGAAAAAAAGAAAATAACTTTCTATAGACCTAATTTTTCGGAATTCCCCAGACACCCCATCAATACCGGAATTAAGGACAAATTCCGAACATCGAGGAAAAGTCGATCCACAGTTCTAAATATAGATCATTTAGTGTATCCGCAGATTCCCATGTTTATCTCTCTGCTCAATCTACCTGAGCGTCGTGTTGTCAGACTGAATAGAGCTATCTAGGTCAAAATTTTTCAAGTCTCAAAACTTCTTATTTTCATCTGATCCTAGTCAAGTCCATTTAGAAAAACTTTCATGTCTTCCAGCACATCGAACACAGATCAAAAACAATTCAACTTTGGTACCTTACATAGATTCAGATTGTCTATTATCACATGATTATTTCACTTCCCAATACATCTACTACAAACAGGAACTACTAGCAACATATATATATATATATATATATATATATATATATATATATATATATATTGTTTTTCTGATTTTCCAAATTTTTGTTTGTTTTTTTTTGGATTAATTCTCCCCCCTAATTTTGTGCATGGGTGAGAATGTAAAAAAGGTCACAAACACATCAAAAATAGTTTTGTTAAACGACTTTGAGAACAAATCCGCCACATTATTTTCAGTGGGAACTTGTTCTAGCCGAATGAACGAG
Organism: Lactuca saligna; assembly: GCF_052625555.1. Taxonomy (NCBI): domain Eukaryota; kingdom Viridiplantae; phylum Streptophyta; class Magnoliopsida; order Asterales; family Asteraceae; genus Lactuca; species Lactuca saligna. Next base: position 195,304,649 of record NC_136419.1, on the reverse strand, counting down.
CGCTCATAATAATCTCTGATAAAATGAACTTTGATGTTGGTGTGATTGGTTTTTGAGTGCTGGACCGGATTTTTAGCAATTTGGATCGCAACCTCATTATCACAGAAGATAGGGTTTCTTGAATATTCAAACTGTATTGCAACAGCTGATGTTGGATCACAGCTTCATGTATTCCGCTTCTGCTATTGAGGTTGAGACAATGTTTTGTTTCTTGCACTGCTAGGACACCAACCGATCACCTAGAAATTGACATTCGCCTGAAGTCGATTTCCTGTCAAGCTCGCAGCCTCCATAATTGTTGTTAGCAAAAGCATACAGATCAAATTCAAAATTTTTCGGATACCAAAGACCCAGTTTTGGGCTACCTTTGAGGTGCCGAAAAATTCTTTTGACAGCAATAAGATGAGAAAGTTTAGGATTAGTCTGATAACGCGTTCATTGACAAACCGCAAACATAATGTCTGGGCGACTTGCAGTTAGATACATCAGCGAACTGATCATCGATCTGTAGAATGTTTGATCTACGGATTCGCCTTCAATATCAGGAGTCAGCAGGGGTCTCTCCGCCATGGGTGTCAAGGCAGGTTTGGCATCTCTGAACCCGAACTTCTCAAGCATATCCTCCACATATTTGGCTTGATGGAGCAGGATTCCAGCTGAACGTTGTTGGACCTAAAGCCCCAAAAACATGGTCAATTCACCCAACAAACTAATCTCGAACCTCTTTTCATAACGTCCTCGAACTCCTTGCACAGCTGTGGACTCGTTGAACCGAAAATGATGTCGTCTACATAGAATTGTACAAGAATTTGATCCGCACCGACATAATTTATGAATAGGGTCTGATCGATAGTACCGCGTGAGTAGCCATGATTGAGAAAGTGTTGTGTGAGAGTAGCATACCAGGCTCTAGGATCTTGATGCAACCCATACAGATCCTTGTCTAACTTGTAGACATGGTTGGGAAATTTCGAGCGGACAAACCCAGGAGGTTGATCAACATAGATCTCTTCCTTCACCTTGCCATACAAGAAATCCGTCTTGATGTCCATCTGATAGACAGTGTAGTTCATGTAGGAGGCATAAGCTAGGAAGATACGAATAACCTTCAAGCGTGCCACCGGAGTATATACTTCTGTATAAACAAGACCCTTTATCTGTTTGAACCCACAGACAACCAATCTCGCCTTATTTCGGACAATTACACCCGAATCGTCTTGCTTATTTCGAAATACCCATCTTGTGTCGTGAGACTTCTTGCTTTAGGCAATTCCACCAACGTTCAAACCCCAAGTTTTTTGAACTGATTCAGCTCGTCATGCATTGCATCCACCCAACTGGGCTCATTCAAATCCATTTCTACATTCTTGGGCTCTATTTGAGAGATAAATAAAGAATAGAGACATGTGATGACATCTCCACTCTGACTTCTAGTTCTAACACCGTCGCCCAGCTGGCCAATGACATTCTCGATCGGATGACCACGCTGTATATGCGAGGGTATTTGTTGACTGATGTCATTGAGTGAAACAGGAAGATTATCAATATTAATAGCTACTTCATTTGCTGAAGAATCCACAATAGATGAAAAAGATTCGTTTGTTGGATATGCTACAAATTCATCAACGATTTTTTCGGGAAAGAGAAGTTCCATCAGATTTTGAGTGACAGCAGAAGCATCTTGGTTCATGAACTCTGTATCAACTAGAGTTAGAGGAGTAGCATCAGCATCTGGAGCAGATTGTTGTGTTGAGGGCTCTGTAGAAGCGATTGCAATAGATGACTCGACCGGGGGATCATTAGCAGACACCAATGGCGGTCTGTAAGCAACCTCTTCATCATCGTCTTCAATGATATTCTTCGAGCTAGAGGTAGACCCAGCTTGGTTATCAGACAACACAATAAAAGATTTGAATAGAGATGTGTAGTCAAACATCCAATTAGGACCCACCCTAGCATCCATTTCATTCTCGTCCGGCCAACATACATCAAAAGATTCCATGATTTGTTTCGTCTTCTTATTGTATATCCTATAAGCAGTACGAGTAGCGTATCCGACAAAATAGCAGTCATCAGCTTTTGCATTGAACTTTGGGTTCGACTCCAAGTGAAGAAGAGTGCAAGGGAAACCAAATATTATGAAATGGCTGACAGATGGCTTGTGTCCATATAGAATCTCATACGGAGTTTTCATCTGGGCTTTGTTGATCAGGCCACGATTTTGAACGTAGCAAGTAGTGTTGATAACCTCTGCCAAAAAAACTAGAAGTTTAGAATCACATAGCATCATCCTTGCTGCGTCTTGTAACGTTCGATTTCTCCGCTCAGCAACACCATTTTGTTGTGGTGTCCGAACAGAACTAAACTGACGCACAATACCCTTCTCAACGCAAAAATGATCAAGAACAAGATTCTTAAATTCTGTTCCATTATCTGTGCGTAGCGCTTTCACTCGGTGGTTGGTTTGGTTCTTGATCATTACAATGTACTTCTTGATAAAGTCAGCAATCCCAGATTTGTTAGAAAGAAGACCCACGTGAAGCGAGAGAAGTTATCTTTCACAACAAGACAGTACAAATTTTGGTTGATGCTGAGAACGTTAACCGGACCAAACAAGTCCTTGTGCAACAATTGGAGCACCTGACTGATGGAGTTGACCTACTTTTCCAGATGTGTCTTTCGATGATGTTTGGCTTGAGCACATGTCACACATTTTTCAAAAGTGATGAAGTCTCTAACAGGTAGACCACGGACCATTTCATTTTTGGCAAGACGATTCAGATTCTTTGCATTTGCATGGCCAAGTCGACGATACCATAGCATAGCGTTTTGTTCTGAGACTTTTGAAAAGAGATACGTGACTTCATCGGGTATGTTTCTGTTTATGTCAATGATGTAGGCATTCCCTTCCCGCTTTGATTTGACGGGAATCCACTCCTCTGGGATGACAATTCCATGCTTTAAGATAAGACATTCCTTATCGGTGAAGTGTGTCGAATAACCCTTGTCGCAGATTTGAGAAACACTCAATAAACTATGCTTCAACTCAGGAGCATAGTTGACGTTCTCAAAACTAAGCACTCCATTGGTCACCGTTCCTTTTTGCGTGATTTTTTCCACCCTCTCCACCCGCAAAGGAGACATATCCCCCATTAAAGGTCTGAATGTTGTGTAGTTGGGAGATATCTTCTGTCATGTGCCAGAGCAGCCGCTGTTAACATACCAGCGTCTGATGACATTCCTTCGCAACTGTCCCTGCACGATGAGCGGAATCATTTAAATTTGGGGACCCAGGTCATTACATTCCTGGGTTGACCCTTAACGTTCACATATTATTCTTTTGATTTTCCTGAATTTGAACTCTAATTTATAGTAGATACAGAGGATGATGATGACTGATTAGACTTTAATTTTGGCACCCATTGATGTTTAGGTTTTGAAACAATTTTCTTTTCAGTTTGCTTTGAGCAAGTGGATTTTCTACTTGAAGAAGTTGAAGAACCAGACCTGCATTTTGATGAAATCAACTTTGGCTTAGCTTTGGTTGATTTTGGCAAACTATTTGTGATTTTATTAAAAACCTGTTTGTTCTTGTGAAAAACTATCATTTTCTTGTTTTGATTTGCTTTCCAGTCATCATCTAGAGAGCGAGTTCTTAAGGACTTTCTAATTAAAGACCGTGCTCTAGACTCATTCTCTCCTCTTTGTGACAGGTAATGTACAAACATCCAATTGAGACAGTTTCGGGCAATATGACCAGCTGTACCACAACTAAAGCAAAATTTTTTATTATCATTGGATCTTGTACTGCTTTTGTTAGATTTCTGGCTTTTATTATCTTTTCTAGCATTTTCACATTTGCAAGAACAAGTACTAGATTGTGTAGCAAACGTAAAAGATGTAGAAGCACTTGAACCAGATATAGCAACTTTATCGGAAACAACATCATTATTTTCAAAATTATTAGTCTGAAACAACACACCATCAGAAACAAAGACATTAGTTTTTGAGTTTAACACAGACTCATCACAAAATTTAACACCAAATTTAGACACAAAATTATTCGACTCAGACTTTTCAGCTTCTTGCTCCCCCTGAGCTACTGACACATCTGCACTTAAGGTAGAAATGTTAGTATCCAAAATTTTATCATTAGACTATGTTGCTTGTTCAGAGGTTGGCTTCCCATAAATCAAGAAAGGTTCTTTGTCAATTTCTTCTTGAGATAAAGGAATAGCAGTGTAATTATGATTGAAGGGAGGAGGGTCACTCTCAAATCCTAATCCTACTTTTCTCTGGTTACCACAAGTGATGTCCTTCCACTGCATTTGTTCCTTGATCATTTTTGCAACTATTTCACTTGACCCATCATATTTTTTAAAATTAAATTTAGCATTTTCAAATCGGGTTTTCAATGAGTCAAGTTCAACGGTTACAACAACAAGTTTTCTTTTGAGATGATCATAATTCTCACACTTGTTGCTGTAATCCTCTTGCAATTTCTTAAAATCTTTTGTTTTGTTCTCTAATTGAGTTTTCAAAGGCTTTTGATTTTTCCTTAGAGTATATCCTTCATACTTAAGGTCCTCATTCTCTTTCTCTTAATTAATTCAATTTTGTCACATAAGAATTTAACAGTTTTCATACAAGATTGAGAGCAACTATTTTCTGACCTCGGGTTTGGCAGGCTTTGGGGTGGTTTGCACCATGAATGCAAATTGAAGATTCATCATTTCCTCTTTAGGATCCTTCTTTGCTTCTTCTTTCACACCATCCTTGATCTGAGCAAGATGAGCATTTTCAGGTCCTGAAATATTCACAGCCTGAATCTGGTCTTCCCAATCAAAGGAGTGAGGCATGATAGCCATGTTCTCAGTCTGCTTGTTTGCAGAGAATTCCTTGTTGTTGTTCACCGGCACCATAGCTCGCTCAGAATTCTCTGTTCAGTTTAGTTTTGGACATTCTCGGGCAAAATGTACAGGTTCATGGCAATTATAGCATCTCAGATTTCCTTTGTTGAACCCCACTTTCTTGTCAGAGTTCACACTCCAGTTATTCTTCCCAGTTTTCTTAGAGAATTGTTTTTCCCTAAATATAGTCGTAGCCATTTTGCATGTGATGTCCATCTCCTCCACATCCTATGGATGGATTTGATCTAGGTCAACAAATGATTATTGTGGGGAAGTTCTCCAGCTACAAAAGTGTTGTAACAGTTCACTAGACCAGTAGCGAGGGCTAGATTTTCTTCTTTTTCTTTCAGTGATGATGATTGAGGATTATTTCCATGAGCCTGAATAGGTGCATTTGAGGATGAACCAACAACAGAACCAACTTCTTGAAGAGAAGATTGAGGTTGTAAAAGTTGAATGTTTTGTATTGATGGGAAGACGTATGAAGTGGGCAGATGAGTCACATAGGGTTGAACTTGAGGAACATGAGATACTTGATAAACTTCAGGAATAGAGAAACTTGAGAAAGTCGTGCTGTTCGTGGTTTGGATTCCAAGATTTGCAGAGGAGTATGAATTAACATGAAAAATCTCTCTTTGATTACAATCGAGATTGCAAGCCTTAATGATCGCCATTGTTTTAGCCAATCTCAAACAGTTCAAATCTTTGGTCTTCTTTATCACTGAGACATTAATATCCCAAGATTTCAGTAGAGAATTTAGCAGCTTCTTGTTGATCTTAGATTTTGTAACTATAACACCAACAAATCTTATATCGTTGGTAAGTGTGATAAACCTTTGCAATTGATTCTCAAGAGATTCCCCCAAGACATAGTTAAATATGTTGAACTTCTGTCGCAACATGTCTTGGCAACTTTGTTTCATGTCTTCATTTCCTTCAGATACTTTGATCAATGCTTCCCATAATGCCTTTGCTGAAGTGTACTCACGGAAACCTTGAGCAATTTCTGGGGATAATGCCATAGTGAGTGTGGCAAGAGCCTTTTCGCTTTACTCGACTCTCTTGAAATCATCATTGGTGTAGTTCTCAACTTGCTTATCAATTATAGTGCCATCTTCCAATGTTGTTGTGATACGGATTGGACCTCTCAGAATACTTCTCTAAATTTTAATATCCTTCATCTTGATGTATTTTTCAATTCGATATTTCCATTCAGGAAATCCTTCTGCTGATAACAATCTAGGAATGCGTGAGGTGGTACCCATGATGGCATCCAATTCATGATGAGCAGACATGGTTTGAGATTCCATTTTGCCTTTTTCTAGAGGGAACAACTCAACGAGAAGATTCAAATTAAAAGTTTGTCAACGAAGAAAAATTCAGCCACACACACCAGCCGCACATGCCAACCGTACACCTTTCAAGTCCAACCGCACACCTAAAACTTTCGAGATTTTTGAACGAATTTTGATTTCAAACTGGTGAAAACGATGATCAATAGTGATTTCTCAACCAATGAACTGTGAATAAGCCTAAAAAACGACGAATATATTCAATCGCACACTCTATGAACCTTCGAATTGACACTGAACGTTGCTCTGATACCAATTGTAAGTCCTAGTCTTGTAGATCCAAATTTGTGATCAATTGAAATGCAAGTTCAAATAGAGTATAGAATGAGTAGAAGAAGAATTAATTATAGCATGCACACATCTATAACACATAAATGTCAAGTAAACCTTGGGAAACACACAGTTATGTCACCTTACTCAGACACATACACTTACTATTTTTACCTACACACAACAGCACACAAGTGTACAACTGCACACACACGTGTACGGCCGTACACGGGGTGTACGACTATACATACGTGTGCGACCGTACACATCCACAGTCAACATACTGTTGGAATAGTGTCTAAGCCCGTAACTATATTTGGTATGTACTTGACCCGGTTGTGCATGGTCCTTTTGGGTTGCCTTCTCCAAAGCAACTTGACAAGGTAATTTAAGGAGAAAGAGAGAGTATTATGGTTTGTTAATATATTATAAGAGTAATATATTAAAGGAGAAATCATATTTATTTAATTAGTATTGGTCATAAATTAATTGAGAATTAATTTAGTGGTCAAAAGAGATTAATTAAATAAAGGGTATAAACTGTCAAATGTATGATAGTTGAGTTTTTGGTTAAGGAAACCTAATGGGCTTAAGGGGGAACGAAATTATGATGGGTAACCATCATATTTTCGTCCAAGGGCCTTATTCCAGAAGGTTCCATGGGCTGCTTGGTGGCTAAGCTGTCCATTAGGGTTTAGATTGAAACCCTAGTAACCTGTAAGTATAAATATGACCCCTAGGGCTTTGAATTCGGCTACCACTTGATTCTAAGAGTACCCTAGGCCGATTTCTAGCCTCTCTCTCCCTCTCTCTTATTTCCTTCTAGCTTGTGGGGTTTGTGAACCATTAGAGGAGTTGCATTTGTGACTCTAGGCTCAAAAGAAGAAGAAAGAGAAGATCTAAGCCAACTCTTGAAGAGGTAAACATCTAGATCTGATTCTATATGTTAATTTTGTTGTCAATATGCTAGATTAGGGTTTGTAAGTCTTGGAATCAAAGCATGTTCAATAGTGAAACCTAGATCCAAGCATTAGGGTTTGTATGAGCACATAGGAATGTTTCTGATGCATAAAACCCATCAGTCGTATCAGAGCCTTGAATGGTTTCAGTTGAATGTGATGCTTAACATAAAATGCTAGTCTTACCGTTAGTAGGCCTCATTCACGAATCCGGTCTATAAGGTGGGTATAAGGTTGCTGCCTATAAAATGGCGCTTAATGGGTGTACACTCACACCTACAGCTTGCTTGACTGGTGGAGGGTCGTTAGCCGAACGGGTAGGATAGGGAAACCTTCTCCTCATTAAAAGTATAATGCTAATTATAAAGTAACTACATGTTTACAAATTCCCATTCCTAGTTACTTTAGGGTAAAAATGTGAAAATGATGCTAATCCATGGAATTACACTTTGTACCCTTGTCAAACGTTGATGGAGCGTGTGTGGTTAACCGACACATCAATTTGGGGATGACATTAGTAGCGAAGGGTGACTCGATGTTTGTCATAGATTAATGGAACGTGTGTGGTTTACTGGAACATTGATCGGGTGATAAAGACATTGAGTGCACCACGTTGATTCGCATGGTTATTCACAAATTTGTTTGCGATCCTCGGCATCCCAGTCGCAAATTTGAAATGCATATCGAGATTTAAACATGCCATTGAAAAGTTCAATGAATCTCAAAGATCTAGGAGTGTTCAATACATTTATAACCTAAATTGCTTTTTCATTTTTCATAGTGAGAATTAGTGAATCGTCATTCACTTACCTTCAAATTATTTACTTTTAGAGTACGACATCCCTTTCTAAGTTGTAAATAATGTTGTTGGATCCTAGCCCTAATTTCTCATTTGGGTGTTTAATTAGGGATTCATTTCTAATCAAACTTTGTTCCTTTCTTTTTCAAATGTCTGCAAACAACAACAACAACGCTTCTGGGTCATTCTCGTTGATGAACTTGTGTCAGAAAGTGACATTTGATGGTTCAAACTTCAACGAGTGGATGAGGTATATTCGTATGATCACACGCTACGTGGACAAGGAATATGTCCTCGATGAAAAGCTTGAGAAGATCATCCCAGATGTTGCTACTCCCGAGGAATTGGCCGCCTTTGAGGCCCACAAGCGTGATGCCACGAAAGTTCACTGCATCATGCTGGCCACCATGAACCTCGAACTCCAAAAGTCCTATGAGGACATGTATCCATATGAAATGCATTAGGATTTGCTGGACAGGTATCACCAGAGCGCGAGGCAAGAGCGCTATGAGATCATTACTAACATGATCACCGCTAAGATGGGGAGTGGAGAATCCCTAACCTCTCATTTGCAGAAAATGCAGAGGTATGTTGATCATCTTTTCAAACTTAATGTTAAGTTTGACGAGGATTTGGCTATCGATATAATCCTCCACTCCTTGCCCTCCTGCTACAATCAGTTTAGGATGACCTACCATATGAACAAAGAGGAGGTCTCCTTGAGCAAGCTCCAAGGACTCTTGAGGACTGCTGAGAGCAACCTCAAAGACAAATCTGTTGCACCGTCCCCTGCCGTGGCCGCTCCTGTGATGGCGATAGGTCAAGGAAAGGGTAAAAAGAGGAAGGCTCCATGTAAGAGCCACCATAAGGGGAAACCCCGTGATGTTTCGTCCTCAAGTGGGACCAAAGCTGGCCCTGCTAAACCCTCTTCCGATCCAAAAGAAGCAGAGTGCTTCTATTGCCACCAAAAGGGCCACTGGAAGCGAAGCTGCCCACAATATCTGCAGGACATAAGAGATGGGAAGATCAAGCCCATATTTGCAGGTATGTATTCTATTAAATCTAATAACTCATCATTTGCTACTTCATGGGTTCTTGATACAGGGTGTGGTTACCACATTTGTTCTGATATGCAGGGCCTAAAAAGAAGTAGGGAGATGGAACATGGGAAGATGAACCTGATTATGGGAAACAGAAGATCGTCACCTGTGACCAAAGTCGGTGTTTATTCTTTAGTGTTGAGTAATGGGTTAGGAATAGATTTAGAAAATTGATGTTATTCGCCAGATATGGAAAGAAACATTATTTCTTTTCACGGGTTGTTTAGACAAGGTTTCAGATATTCTTTTGATAATAGTAATGGTTCTATTAACGTTTATTTGAATGGTGTCTTTTATTTCAATGCATTACCTTGTAATGGGATTTATGAATCTGTGATGATTGTTGATAATTTTGGAAATAATGTTTTGAATATTGATTCGTCTACTAGTCTAGACAATGCATGCTTGTGGCATTGTCGCCTTGGCCATGTCAACAAGAAACACATAGCCCAACTCCAAAAGGATGGAGTGTTGGAGTCATTCGACCTTAGGGACAATGACACGTGTGAGTCTTGTTTACTTGGGAAGATGACCAAGTCACCCTTTACTGGCACTTGTGAAAGGGGTGAGGGTTTATTGGATCTCATACACACCGATGTATGTGGGCCCTTTAGATCCACCACAAGGGATGCTTGCCGCTTCTACGTGACTTTTACAGATGATTATAGCAGATATGGATATGTCTACTTGATCAAGCAAAATTCGGAAACCTTTGAAAAGTTCAAAGAGTTTAAGAATGAAGTGGAGAATCAGCTGGGCAGGAAAATCAAGATGCTTCGGTCAGACCGAGGAGGAGAGTACCTAAGTCTTGAATTTGACGACTATCTAAAAGAATGCGGAATCGTTTCACAATTGACGCCTCCGAGGACGCCACAATTGAATGGTGTGGCTGAGAGACGCAATCGAACCTTGTTGGACATGGTTCGTTCTATGATGAGTCGGACTTCGTTACCAATAGCTTTCTGGGGGTATGCCTTAGAGACTTCCGCCCACATACTTAACTTAGTTCCCACCAAGAAGGTTTCCAAGACTCCTCACGAGATGTGGACATGTAAGGCTCCCTCGTTGGCACATATCAAGGTTTGGGGTTGCGAGGCTTTCGTATGACGAGAGACTCACGGCAAACTAGAACCTCGTAGTGAGAAGTGTTATTTCATCGGCTATCCGCAGAAGTCTTTTGGCTACCTTTTCTATAGACCGAGTGACAATGTTGTCTTCATTGCTAGAAGAGGAGTTTTCCGAGAAAGGGAATTGATAGGCCAAGAAGATAGTGGGAGGCAAATTGAACTTGAAGAAATTCAAGATCAAAGCGATGAAGGAACCTCTGACACTGGCACTCAACTTGAGGAGGAAACTCCTGTTGAACTTGTTGACGAGTCCTTACCTCTTCGACGTTCCACTAGGGCTAGTGTTCCACCCCAGTTTTATGGTTTTCATATTACTACTGAAGGGGATACATTTATTAGTGATAGTACACTAATAAATTTGGATGAACCTAGCAGCTATAAGGAAGCCATGGCAGGCCCGGAGTCTGCAAAATGGAAAGAGGCTATGGACAGTGAGATTCAGTCCATGTACGACAACCAAGTTTGGAATTTGGTTGATAATGTACCAGGTCGTAAGATAGTCGGGTGCAAGTGGATCTTCAAGAAGAAGATGGACATGGATGGGAAAGTGCATACTTATAAAGCGCGATTGGTTGCGAAGGGCTTTACTCAAAGTCCCGGAGTTGACTATGATGAGACCTTCTCACCAGCTGCGAAGATAAAGTCTATTAGGGTGATGCTTGCCATAGCTGCGTTTCATGATTATGAAATATGGCAGATGGATGTGAAAACCATTTTCCTTAATGGAAAGTTGGCTGAGGATGTCTACATGAATCAGCCAGAGGGTTTTGTCGATGCGAAGCATCCAAATAGAGTATGCAAGCTTTAGAAATCCATTTATGGATTGAAACAAGCATCTTGCAGATGGAACCTTTGTTTTGACGAGAAGGTTAAAGAGTTTGGCTTTCTGCGAAGTGAAGATGAATCTTGTGTGTATGTCAAAGCTGGTGGGAGTATAGTAAGCTTCCTCGTATTGTATGTCGACGACATACTACTCATAGGAAACGATGTCCCAACCTTGCAGAAGGTCAAGTCCTGGCTTGGGAAATGTTTCGCTATGAAGGACCTCGGAGAGGCTGCTTATATTCTGGGAATAAGAATAGTAAGAAACAGGGAAAAGAGACTGATAGGACTTAGTCAGGATACATACTTGGAAAAGGTACTAAAGCGTTTTAGTATGGAAAATTCCAAGAAAGGGGAGTTGCCAATACAAAGCAATACCAAGCTGAGTAAGACTCAGAGCCCGAGTACAGAGACAGAGATAGCCTATATGAGCCGAGTACCTTACGCTTCCGCAGTAGGCTCTATCATGTACGCTATGACCTGCACTCGCCCTGATGTGGCCTTCGCTTTGAGCATGGTCAGTAGATATCAAGGGAATCCTGGTAGAGCTCATTGGATTGCAGTTAAGAATATTCTTAAGTACCTTCGGAGGACCCAGGAATGGTTTCTAGTCCTCGGTGGGAGAGATGACTTAAGGGTACGAGGGTACAGTGACGCTAGTTTTCAGACGGATCGGGATAACTTCCGATCGCAGTCAGGCTGGGTCTTTACCCTAAATGGAGGAGCAGTGACTTGGAAAAGTTCCAAGTAAGAGACCGTAGCTGATTCAACGTGAGAATCAGAATATATTGCTGCAAGCGAAGCGTCAAAGGAGGCTATATGGTTGAAAAACTTCATTGGAGACCTTGGAGTTGTGCCATCCATAAAGGAGCCGATGGAAATTTTCTGTGATAATGAAGGAGCGATTGCCTTGACCGAGGAACCGAGAGATCATGGCAGATCTCGACATATTGATAGAAAATACCATTTCATCAGACATCGGGTAGAAGAGGGACTCCTCTTTGTGAAGAGGGTATCATCAGAAGAGAACCCACCAGATCCCCTTACGAAGGGACTGAGTAGGGTCAAACACTTGCAGCACGCTAGGAGCATTGGGCTGAAGGATGATATAAGTTTGGATTAGATAGGAAATGTGTAATAGATAGTTTGTACTTGACATTCGATGAATAAATAAATTGTGTTATTTATGAGTAAAGCTACTATCTTATATTGGTTATTTATCTACTGTTTCCATTTTGCATGTTTTGACTTCCTGAATGATATGATTATTCAAAAAGGTCCACAGTCGGTCATATTTTGGAAGTAGATATGAATGAAGACTACCATGAATTGGTTGTAGATTGTCTAAAAGGTCTTAGACATAGCAAAGGTTTGCTACAAAGTTCATGAGTGCTTATGAATATGAGTTGAGCATTGGATTAAACCCGAGTTTGCTGTATCACTTGGTGGTGTTTTTTCTTAAGTGATCGCAAAGCGATAACATCATATAGTCTTAAAACTTAGAGATATGGTTGTTGTTTGCTGATTGGTTATACATTGATAATGTGTAAACGCATCAGTAACTTGATGTTATAAAGCACATTATTGTGTGTGATCCATTAGTAAATAATAGATGCATATAAGTCGAAGTTGATCTGTTCCTTTTATTCTATGAGAATAAAATTGATATATTGGCCACTTGATGATTTGGTTTGACTTATGTGTCGGGCCCGGTCAGAATGAAGTTGATGTGTTCAACTAAATTCTATGTAAAACAAATCGGAAATCAAGGAACTTTTGTTGGACAATAAGCATTGTCAGCATGATATCCAGAACAGAGGATTATACGATCCCTTATCTAAAGGACAAGTTGATCAGAGTTGACAGCGAAGTATAAGAGCTACGATTGCGAATCGGATTCTGAAGTCATATGTGAGATATAGTTACTAGACTTATCCAAGTGGGAGACTGTTGAAATAGTTTCTAAGCCCGTAACTATATTTGGTATGTACTTGACCCGGTTGTGCATGGTCCTTTTGGGTTACCTCTCCAAAGCAACTTGACAAGGTAATTTAAGGAGAAAGAGAGAGTATTATGGTTTGTTAATATATTATAAGAGTAATATATTAAAGGAGAAATCATATTTATTTAATTAGTATTGGTCATAAATTAATTGAGAATTAATTTAGTGGTCAAAAGAGATTAATTAAATAAAGGGGTATAAACTGTCAAATGTATGATAGTTGAGTTTTTGGTTAAGGAAACCTAATGGGCTTAAGGGGGAACGAAATTATGATGGGTAATCATCATATTTTCGTCCAAGGGCCTTATTCCAGAAGGTTCCATGGACTGCTTGGTGGCTAAGCTGTCCATTAGGGTTTATATTGAAACCCTAGTAACCTGTAAGTATAAATATGACCCCTAGGGCTTTGAATTCGGCTACCACTTGATTCTAAGAGTACCCTAGGCCAATTTATAGCCTCTCTCTCCCTCTCTCATATTGCCTTCTTGCTTGTGGGGTTTGTGAACCATTAGAGGAGTTGCATTTGTGACTCTAGGCTCAAAAGAAGAAGAAAGAGAAGATCTAAGCCAACTCCTGAAGAGGTAAACATCTAGATCTGATTCTATATGTTAATTTTTGTAAGACCCCATTCACTAAAATTACCATAAAGCCAAACATGCTACATGCATATTCATAATTATAATTCACACTAGTGGTCTAAATACAAAAGCATGGATACAAACCAACTAAAAGGGTTTTTACAAAGTTTCATAACTAGTTGTATAAATACATAACTACCCAGGAATTTATAATCCATATACATATATGTATACCAAGTAAAAACGTAGTAGTGTCAACTACTCTAAGTCCTCCAACAAAGTGTGTTTACTCTGGATGCTTATCAACTGAAATAGTTAAACACTAAAAGGGATAAGTGGGCGTCACTTAGTGAGTTCAAAAATAGATACAATATAACGCTATGCCATATACATAACAATATGACAGGAACAAAAAGAAACAAAGGACAACAAAGGCTTATATGTGTATCAAAAGAAGGACTTTCCAAATCAATATACGGTTAGATTCAAGGGATTACAATAATTAAGACACAATAATTTAGGATCATAAGCATCATAAATTCCAGCCCAAGAGGCACATAAAACACAATCCCTTTTAATCATGTTGCTAGAATATACAGGCTTTCAGCCCTACCTAGCCCGAAGCCAATACCAAAGTGATACGAGTCATGCTCTACATGGTCAAAGGCACAAAGCCAATACCAAAGTGATACGAGTCATGCTCTACATGGCCAAATGCATCAAAATCAATATCAAGTAATAATCACTTAGATCTATAACACAAGAAAGCACATTGCACATATAACACATAACATACAATTGTCTCTATATTGAACTCACTGTGCTGTAACCGAATGTTGCGATAAAATTCCTATTTTTCTGATGAAATTACACCATCCTCAGGCCTATAAAACCTTCAATTATACCCCTGGAGTTCATATTTCAAATTTCATAAGCAATTACTCAACTACTCTCAAGTTATGTTGTTTTCAATTTAGAAATTTTAGTTTTTGTTCTTTGTATAGCTGTCACTTGCAGATCTGTTTTACCCTTATTAAATGTCAAAATAACTAATAAATTATACATATTAATAAAATAGACTCTTATATATTTCTAATGCCACTGACCTCACATTTTTATGATTTTTCTACAATTTACTATGAATTTTACAAAACAGCATCCTAAAGCTGTCAAAATGTTCCAAAGCTGTCAAAATTCAGCCTTACTGCACTGAACATATAGCTGTTTTCACCCCTTTTAAGTCCGGAATTAGATTTTGGTTTTAAAACAAAAATCAAAGTAGACATTCTCAGCTTTCCAGGGATATATAGCACATCTCCATACGATTTTTCTATAATTTTTGGTGATTTTTACAAAAACAGGACAATTATACCCTTTATAATTTCATTTTACCCTTTACATGATCAAACCTCATGATCAATATCACCAAGTTCTTCTTTTACAATGATAACACTGAATATTTTAGTAATCCATTCTAATTCAAGTATAAACCATGGGTTTCATTATTAATTTTCACTAATTACTCTTAAACCATATGATTAATTCTCAAGTTTACATGTAGTTACTTGATTTCCATTTAAGATTCTAGGTTAATAACATAAACTCATGCCTAATTTCATTAAATCAGTGGTAAACCCACTTTGATCAAACCCTAATCTCTTAATAACTCACTAATTACAAGGGTTAATCCAAAAATTAAGAGTTCATACCTTGATTACTAGACTTGATACTTCAAGAACACTCAAAATCTTGATTTAATCTTCAAAACTTGATCAAGATTGATCATGTATGTGAAAATCTCCCATAGGGATGGTGACGAACTGAAAATGGCAGGAAAATGACTCAAAATCGTGTTTCAATGGGTAAGAACCCGAGTTGGGTCGGGTTTGACCCGGTTTGGGTACCCGTTTTACCCCTAAACACTAAAAATTGCATAACTTTTCGCTCGAAACTCCGTTTTCGATGAGGTTTTCGCCTGTACGTTTCTAACGAGATAATTTACAACTTCCAATAAAAATATCCCAGAAAAGATCTTCCAATAAAATCAGATTTAATTATTTTTAACTTAGACGTTATACTTTCGTTAATTCTGATAGTTGACTTTTTGATCGGAATCACATAAGACTTCCCTATCACCTCTAATACATTCCAAATGATTCTAAACTTAGTTTAACTTCAAATATTATAAACCTATTTCGTTAGAAATCAACGCTTAAAACCATACCGAAAATAATATATATATATATTTTTTTAAACGCTTACGATTCTATTTTACTATAACTACTTACTTTAAACGTTTAAAACAACATAATATATAATAATATTCATTTTTAAACTAACAATCATATGAAACATGATAATTAAACAAGGTTACTAAAGTGTATGTTACAAATACCTCCTCCTTTTGAGGATTTCGTCCCCGAAATCACGACGATTTAAACAAGCGGGGATATTTTTCTCTTATGTCATTCTTATTTTCCCAAGTATAATTTGGGCCTCGATGATGTTTCCACTTGACAAGCACTAACTCCACTTCTTTATTACGCAGATCAACCGTTCTCTCATTTATAATCTCTTCAGGTTCTTCTATATATCTTAACTTATTATCCAATTTCACCTCTGATAATGGAACTGTCTCATCATAGATGCTCAAGCATTTGCGTAGATAGCTCACATGAAACACATCATGAATACCTGCCAAATCTTTCGGCAATTCCAAGCGGTATGCTTGTTTACCAACTCTCTGGATGATTTTGAAAGGACCAACAAATCTAGGACTTAGTTTTCCTTTCTTCCCAAATCGCATAATGCCTTTCCACGGGGATACTTTTAGCATTACGAAATCACCCACCTGGAATTCTATGGGTCGTCTCCTCTTTTCTGTATAGGACTTCTGTCGATCCTGGGCCGCTTTCATTCTTTCTCGTACAATTTGAATCTTGTCGGTGGTGTCTTGAATCATTTCAGGGCCTCCAAGGATCTTTTGTCCTATGTCTCGCCAACACAATGGTGTACGACATTTGCGACCATATAATGCTTCATATGGTGGCATTTTGATTGAAGCGTGGTAACTGTTATTATACGAAAATTCAACAAGAGGTAAGTATTTATCCCAGTTACCACCAAACTCCAAGACACATGCACGAAGCATATCTTCTACGGTTTGGATTGTTCTCTCTGTCTGACCATCTGTCTGGGGATGATAAGCTGTGCTGAGAGCAACTCGAGATCCCATTTCACGTTGCATACTTGCCCAAAAGTGAGAAGTGAAGCGAGTATCACGATCGGAAATGATCTTTAATGGCACACCGTGTCTTGCAACAATTTCATCCAAGTATACTTGTGCGTATTTCTCCATTGGAGCCGTTTCACGCATGGCAAGAAAATGAGCGCTTTTAGTCAGGCGATCGACAATTACCCAAATGCTATCATGTTGTCTAGCAGTCTTTGGCAATTTGGTAATAAAATCCATGGACAGTTCTTCCCATTTCCATACAGGAACACTAAGACTTTCTGGGGTTCCATAAGGCTTTTGGTGCTCTGCTTTGACTTGTAAGCATACTAAGCATTCCTGTACATATCTTCCAATGTCTCTCTTTAATCCAGGCCACCAATAATCAGCTCTTACATCATAGTACATTTTACTTGTACCAGGATGTATTGAAAGTTTAGATTTATGGGCTTCATCTAAAATCTTCTGTCTTAATCCACCAATCTTTGGAATCCATAGCCGATTCTTGAATACTTTTAATCCTCGCGGATCATCAAGTAAAGCATCATTATAATGTATCATCCCTTCTTTCTTCACATTTTCTGGCTTTAGGGCCTCTTCTTGCCATTTCTTTAGTTCATCTAGAATAGTGAATTTTACTGTGGTATGAGTAATAGCATAACACATACTATTACGATAAATTTTTCTGCTAAGTGCATCGGCAACTACATTGGCTTTTCCAGGATGATATAGGATTTCACAGTCATAATCTTTGATCAGCTCCATGGCTCGTTGTTGTCTCATATTCAAAGTTTGCTGACTGGATATGTACTTGAGACTTTTGTGGTCAGTAAATAATTGGCATTTTGTACCAAAAAGATAATGCCTCCAAAGTTTTAGGGCAAATACCACTGCAGCGAGTTCGAGATCATGAGTGGGATAATTCTTTTCATAATCTTTCAGTTGTCTTGAGGCATAGGCTATCACTTTGCCATGTTGCATCAACACACAACCGAGTCCCAATCTTGAAGCATCGCTGTATACGGAGAAATCATCATCACCTTCTGGGAGTGATAAGATTGGAGCATGAGTCAAAAGATCTTTTAGAGTTGAGAAAGCTTTTTCTTGGGCTTCACCCCATTCAAACTTTACTTCCTTCCTTGTAAGACTCGTGAGCGGTATGGCTATACGAGAAAAGTCTTTAATGAATCTCCGGTAATATCCCGCGAGACCCAAGAAACTACGAATTTCGGAAGCATTACGGGGCACTTCCCAATTTTGAATGGCTTCGATTTTGATAGGATCTACAGATACACCATCACTAGAAATAACATGGCCAAGAAATTGAACTTGGCGAAGCCAGAATTCACATTTCGAGAATTTAGCATATAGTTTCTCCTTTCGAAGAAGTTCTAACACCGCACGAATATGAATGGCATGATCAGATTCAGACTTGGAATAGATTAGAATATCGTCAATGAATACGATGACTGATTTATCGAGCATTGGGCAACATACCCGATTCATCATATCCATGAATACAGCAGGAGCATTTGTTAAACCAAACGGCATAACAAGGAATTCATAATGCCCATATCGAGTACAAAAAGCAGTCTTCGGCACATCCTGCTCGTGAACTTTCAACTGATGATATCCAGATCTCAAATCAATCTTCGAGAAATAGCTAACACCCTGAAGTTGATCAAATAAATCATCAATGCGAGGTAGTGGGTACTTGTTTTTGATAGTCACCTTATTCAGGTCACGATAATCAATGCACATCCGCATCGATCCGTCCTTCTTCTTGACAAACAATACAGGAGCACCCCAGGGAGAAGTACTCGGTCGGATAAAGCCTTTGTCAAGTAATTCCTGCAGTTGGATCATCATTTCTTTCATCTCTGTTGGCGCGAGACGATAAGGAGTCTTTGCAATTGGAGCAGCACCAGGCACAAGGTCAATTCGGAATTCTACTTGCCTATCCGGAGGAAGGCCAGGCAAGTCATCAGGGAAAACATCAGGATATTCGTTAACAACATGAACATCATTTACCGTTTTCTTCTCCTCTTTTGAGACATCAACTGAGTAGGCCAGATAGATAGAACACCCCTTCGATATGAATTTACGAGCTTTAAGGAAAGAGATTATTTTGAAGATTCTTTGTTCACCATAGACATAAATAGGATTCTCCCCTTCAATAGGAATGCGTACTATCTTTTCATAGCACAAGAGTTCTGCACGGTTCTTTGACAACCAGTCCATGCCGAGAATGATATCAAAGTTGGGTAGGGAGATAGGAATCAAATTGGCAAGAAAATTATAACCTTCAATTTCTATGACACAATCTCTATAGACTTTATCAACAAGTAATGATACACTTCCCGCGGTATCTACATGAAATGGTTGGGCGAGTGCATAACATGCAATTTGAAAAGAACGCGCAAATTCACGAGACACAAAAGAATCTGAGGCACCAGAATCAAATAAGATGTGAGCAGGTCTAGAATTGACGAGAAATGTACCAGTCACAACATTCGGGTCCTCGCGTGCCTCCTCTGGGGTAATCTGGAATGCACGGCCTTTAGCCTTTGGCACATCCTCCTTTTGGGTTGAAGTACCCACTGGTTGTTGAACGAAAGCTTGACTTCTCACCATTTGGCTGGTAAGAGTAGGGCAGAAACGCTTTCTGTGGCCAGTAACACCGCAAGCATAACATGTAACATTCCTCATCGGGCAAACGGGCTTCATATGACCTGTTTCTCCGTATCCATAGCAAATCACTGGTCCTTTTCCTACCCTGCATTGACCTTGGTGGCTCTTTCCACATTTCTGGCATGGTGGTGGAGCTCTCGACTGAAGAGAAAAAGATTGTGGCCGACCGCGACCACGAAAGGCGCTTTGAGATTGTACTTTTGTGCTAAGATCAGATTGAGCAGATCGACCCAATGGATTAGTTGAAACAGAAACAGTTCGATCAACACGTGGATGCTTCGGGATAGAAAGAGTGGCACCACGTATCTCTAAGTCATGCTCGCGCTTTCGGGCATACTCAACAGCTTTATCGAATGATAGAATATCCCGATTGATCACGAAATCACGGATTTCATACCGTAACCCTTCCATGAATAACTGACTTTTATCGTCTTCAGTCGGGATATACTTCGCAGCAAACCGTGCCTTTTGATTGAATTGAGTTTCATATTCGGTCACAGTCATTCCTCCTTGCTTAAGTTCGAGGAACTCCTTCTCCAGTATTCTCCTCATATCTAGAGGACAATATTTTCCTAGAAAGCGGATTTTAAACATCTCCCAAGATAAATTCTCCTGGTCATACTCGTTAAGAGCTTCAAATGTCGCTTCCCACCAGACTAAGGCTTCTCCAATGAGCATTGCAGAAGCATAGTTAACCTTGTCTTCATTAACCACATGGGAGATACGAAATACTTTTTCTGTGTTCTGGATCCAGGTAAGAACAACAATGGGATCAAGGACACCTGAAAACTCTGTAGCACCACTACTCTTGAAAGTTTTGAATGAGGGACGTTTCGCTTTCTCTCTTGAAGACTCTCCGGTGGCTTTCTCTTTACCCTTATCACTATCCCTTTTGTGTTGTTCGAGAGTTTGTTGAATAACACCAGTAAGTTTATCCAAAAGCCGCTCCTCACGAGGGGATATTGGAGTATCTCCCTCATTAAGATGAAGATCTCCACCCACATCTGGTGTATGACTACCCTCCTGCTCAGCCATTGCTCTGAAAAATTTGGAGTAACATAACACGTAAGAATATAAGGATTTATCATTACCCAACACCCCACTTAAGTCTTTCTTATGGTTTGTATCCATATACAGACAATAAATCTGTTCATATATTGAACTTCCAACAGTTTAAGTCTAAATACCAATTCGTGGTATTTAGTTCGCTTAAACCAGTGCTATGATACCATAATTGTAAGACCCCATTCACTAAAATTACCATAAAGCCAAACATGCTACATGCATATTCATAATTATAATTCACACTAGTGGTCTAAATACAAAAGCATGGATACAAACCAACTAAAAGGGTTTTTACAAAGTTTCATAACTAGTTGTATAAATACATAACTACCCAGGAATTTATAATCCATATACATATATGTATACCAAGTAAAAACGTAGTAGTGTCAACTACTCTAAGTCCTCCAACAAAGTGTGTTTACTCTGGATGCTTATCACCTGAAATAGTTAAACACTAAAAGGGATAAGTGGGCGTCACTTAGTGAGTTCAAAAATAGATACAATATAACGCTATGCCATATACATAACAATATGACAGGAACAAAAAGAAACAAAGGACAACAAAGGCTTATATGTGTATCAAATGAAGGACTTTCCAAATCAATAAACGGTTAGATTCAAGGGATTACAATAATTAAGACACAATAATTTAGGATCATAAGCATCATAAATTCCAGCCCAAGAGGCACATAAAACACAATCCCTTTTAATCATGTTGCTAGAATATACAGGCTTTCAGCCCTACCTAGCCCGAAGCCAATACCAAAGTGATACGAGTCATGCTCTACATGGTCAAAGGCACAAAGCCAATACCAAAGTGATACGAGTCATGCTCTACATGGCCAAAGGCATCAAAATCAATATCAAGTAATAACCACTTAGATCAATAACACAAGAAAGCACATTGCACATATAACACATAACATACAATTGTCCCTATATTGAACTCACTGTGCTGTAACCGAATGTTGCGATAAAATTCCTCTTTTTCTGATGAAATTACACCATCCTCAGGCCTCTAAAACCTTCAATTATACCCCTGGAGTTCATATTTCAAATTTCATAAGCAATTACTCAACTACTCTCAAGTTATGTTGTTTTCAATTTAGAAATTTTAGTTTTTGTTCTTTGTATAGCTGTCACTTGCAGATCTGTTTTACCCTTATTAAATGTCAAAATAACTAATAAATTATACATATTAATAAAATAGAATCTTATATCTTTCTAATGCCACTGACCTCACATTTTTATGATTTTTCTATAATTTACTATTAATTTTACAAAACAGCATCCTAAAGCTGTCAAAATGTTCCAAAGCTGTCAAAATTCAGCCTTACTGCACTGAACATATAGCTGTTTTCACCCCTTTTAAGTCCGGAATTAGATTTTGGTTTTAAAACAAAAATCAAAGTAGACATTCTCAGATTTCCAGGGATATATAGCACATCTCCATACGATTTTTCTATAATTTTTGGTGATTTTTACAAAAACAGGACAATTATACCCTTTATAATTTCATTTTACCCTTTACATGATCAAACCTCATGATCAATATCACCAAGTTCTTCTTTTACAATGATAACACTGAATATTTTAGTAATCCATTCTAATTCAAGTATAAACCATGGGTTTCATTATTAATTTTCACTAATTACTCTTAAACCATATGATTAATTCTCAAGTTTACATGTAGTTACTTGATTTCCATTTAAGATTCTAGGTTAATAACATAAACTCATGCCTAATTTCATTAAATCAGTGGTAAACCCACTTTGATCAAACCCTAATCTCTTAATAACTCACTAATTACAAGGGTTAATCCAAAAATTAAGAGTTCATACCTTGATTACTAGACTTGATACTTCAAGAACACTCAAAATCTTGATTTAATCTTCAAAACTTGATCAAGATTGATCATGTATGTGAAAATCTCCCATAGGGATGGTGACGAACTGAAAATGGCAGGAAAATGACTCAAAATCGTGTTTCAATGGGTAAAAACCCGAGTTGGGTCGGGTTTGACCCGGTTTGGGTACCCGTTTTACCCCTAAACACTAAAAATTGCATAACTTTTCGCTCGAAACTCCGTTTTCGATGAGGTTTTCGCCTGTACGTTTCTAACGAGATAATTTACAACTTCCAATAAAAATATCCCAGAAAAGATCTTCCAATAAAATCAGATTTAATTATTTTTAACTTAGACGTTATACTTTCGTTAATTCCGATAGTTGACTTTTTGGAGGTTAAAACCCATGGATCATGGGGGAAATGAAAAACCATGCACATTAGGGTTTACACGCTATATGAGCAACCTCATATGGAGTAAAATCGGAAACTAAGACTAAAAGGGTGAGGTCTAGCTGATTTGGTGATCAAGTGTTCTTCTCTCAAGTTATTCCAAGAGTTGTGGTGTTGTGTGAATCATTTGAGGCATCACATTTGGGGTGCTAGGCTCACAAGTTCTTAAGGAATCCAAGCTACAAGAAAGGTATGTCATTCTACTAGATTTTATATTACAAGTACCCCATGCCATGCTAGTTAGGATGAGAACCTTAGAAAATCAAATTTTCTTGAATATTAGAGAAATCATAGATCCAAGGTTTCTAGGTTTGCATGTACACCATAAGAGTGTCAGAATGATGAAAACCCATTAGTGGTATAAGATCCTAGGCTTGTTTTCTTTTTATTTGATGCAAACTGCTTGAAAAAAATGTTTTTTCTATTCATTGTGCAGTGGACTCACTGAGTTCATGGGGGGACTCGAAGAGTCCAAGTGAAAATGCATCCTACTCATCGATTAGGTTCTTGCACTCAGCGAGTAGGAGCCCTTGTGTGCAAAATTTTGAGTTTTGCTGTTGGAAATGGACTAGAATCATTACCCTAAACTGTTTTGGACTTATAAAACCTTTTTTGATGGTGTAATGATTATGGTAATCCATTTTCAATGGTTATTATTAAATTTTCAAGTTTTATATATGTTTATATGATTCTTGATATAGTTGATATGAATGTTCATGCTTATGAGTTTTAGTAAGATCATAGGAATTATTTGCAAATTGTTTGATGATGTAATTCTTGATCTAAATGTTATTGATGGAGTCCATAATTTGTCCTCAAGTTATGGATTACCAAAAGTCACTTCTTTAAAGATCCATTAAAGAACCATTGGTTACATAAAATGAAGAGTCTTCATTTTAATAAACCATTAAACTCATAAGTTATGAAGTTGAAAAGGTTTTGAATAGTTTCAAAACTTGGCCTCAAGTTTTGGAATCTAACCTTGGATGATATGATAGCCATGGCACGAGAGAGGGAGATTGATATAGAGAACATCAGAAAGAGGAAGGCAGAGACTGGGCAGACGACTGGGATTTTAGGGAAGAAACCCAAGGGATTCAAATAGAGGTCGAAGGGCTAGTAGGGTTAGAGCCACTGTGGGAAATGAAACAAGCCACACAAGGGAGTTTGTAGAGCTGGGGGATCGGGCTGCTACAAGTGCAGCAAGACTAGGCATGTTAGCAAGGATTGCACAACCCCTACGCCCACCATTCAAACATCAGACCTGATTTTCTTTCATTGCAATCAGAGGGCCATAAAAAGGCCAATTAACCAAGATTGACATCAGGAGTGCCAGTGATGGCTCCAGCTCAAGCGACCCTGCGTATCACAGATGGCCGACAGGGCAAGTCACATGCTCCAGTTGTGAGGATCCGAGCATTCCAGCTGACCACCGAAGAGGTGCGTGCCACACCGAATGTGGTGACGGGTATGTTTTCTTCTCCCTAACTTGTAATATATGTTTGTTTTGATATTTATATTCTATATGTTTTGTTTAGGATCGTTCCACATGAACAACATCCCAGTACTGGTGTTATATGACTCAGGGGCTACCCGATCATTCGTATCTCTTGCACTCAGTAAGAGGTTTGCTGAGTCTTTAGGCACGTTAGATTGTCCTTTAGAGGTCGATATTATGGATGACCGATCCGTACGGGCATCAGAGGTTTATAGAGATTGTGTCATGAGGATGTATGACGAGCGTTACCTTGTGGATTTGGTTCCCATTCCTTTGCGTGGGAACACGGTCATTATAGGAATGGATTGGTTGAGCCCTAATGGGGCGGTGATAAACTGTGAGCAACAGTTGGTTCGTGTCAGGACTCCAAGTGGGGGAGAGTTAGTGATTCAAGGAGAGAGGTTGCAGTGTTGGCTGACTTTGTGTTCAGTAGCCAAAGCTAGGCACTACATTCAACAGGGTTGCACAGGTTATCTCGCCTATGCTATAAATACCCAGGAAGGGGATAAGGCGACCGAGAGTGTTGTGCTAGTTGTACGGGAGTATCCATATGTGTTTTCGGAGGAGTTGCCTGGGATACCTATGGAGAGACAAGTGGAGTTCAGGATTTACCTAGTTCTGGGTGCGGCTCTGATAGCCAAGGAAACATATTGGTTGGCTCCTCCTGAGATTCAGGATTTGTCTGCACACCTGTAGGATCTGTTAGACAAAGGATTCATCAGACCGAGTAGTTTACCTTGGGGAGCCTCGATTCTGTTTGTGAAGAAGGATAGGTTGTATCGGACGTGTATAGACGACCGGGAGCTGAATAAGGTAACGACAAAGAACTGTTTCCCACTCCCGAGGATTGACGATCTCTTCAACTAGCTTCAGGGAGAATCTTGGTTTTCCAAGATTGATTTGTGATTAGACTACCATCAGATGAGAGTTAGAGAGGAGGATGTGCAGAAGACAACGTTTCAGACTCGCTATGGCTACTATGAGTTCGTGGTGATGCTATTTGGGATCACCAATGCTCCTGCCACGTTCATGGATCTCAGGAACCACGTATGCAGACCGATGCTGGATCGGTGTGTGATAATTTTATTGATGATATCTTGGTTTATTCCATGACATAAGAGCACCATGAGGAGCACTTGCGAGAGGTATTGGATACCTTGAGGAAGGAGAGCTTGTACGCCAAGTTCTCTAAGTGCGAGTTTTGGTTGCATGAGGTGAAATTTATGTGGCACCTTGTCAACCATAACGATATTTTGGTCGACCCAGCCAAAATGGATGTCGTTGTGAGATTGGAGGTTCCGAGGTCTCCATCTGAGTTTCTAAGCTTTCTCGGTTTAGCAGGCTATTATCAGAGAGTCATTCATGATTTCTCCAAGATAGCGGTACCCCTGACCTGACTGACGAAGAAAGTTGTTATCTTTCGTTGGGGGCGTGTGTTGGATAAGGTGTAAGTCCATAACTATATTTCGTATGCACTTGACCAGATTTGGCATGGTCCATTTGGGTTGCATGGCATCATGACAAATGGATAGACATAATGAGAAAAGGACACTTATGGTTTGTTAATATATTATAAGTGCTAATATTTTAATATAAAATCGTATTATTTAATTAGTATTGATCACGAATTAATTTGGAATTAATTTTGTGATAAAAAGAGACTAATTAAATATATGAGGATTGATTTGTAAATCATTCATTCTTATATACTGGGCTTATGGTCCATGATTCACTAGATTGGGCTAGGATCCACTAGGTGCTCCATGGATGCTCCATGGAGGTTAAAACCCATGGATCACAGGGGAAATGAAAAGCCAAGCTCATTAGGGTTTACATGGTGTAACCGTACACGTCACATACTATATAAGCAACTTCATATGGAGCAAAATCGGAAACTAAGACTAAAAGGGTGATGGCTAGCCGATTTGGTGATCAAGTGTTCTTCTCTAAAGTTATTCCAAGAGTTGTGGTGTAACACCGTAAATTTCAAAACAATTTTTCATTTAAATAATCGTTTAATTCTTAGAAACACTTGTTTAAAATCTCATTCATAATCGAATTACAAAAAATAAATCCATTTTCACTTGCATATTAAACTAGGATCCTCAAAACATGACTCTTTCTCTGGTGTTCACAATCAAGCCGGTACCGTCCCGTGATCCTGAAAGAAACCTAAAACATAACACAAACACTGTAAGAATGAAGCTTAGTGAGTTCCCCAAAATACCACATATAACACATATTAGCCACTCGAGGCTATAACTCTTTGGGTCCATGCACCCAAACTCTGTGAACCCTCAGGTTCTAACTCTGGGAACCTTCCGGTTCCAATTCTATAACATGCACAACATAAATCACATAGAAATAATGCAGTACAACACATTACGTACATATAGCATACAAATACTCTGATCACATAACTCTGGTTACCTACTCAAGGTAAAGTATAGTGAGAAGACAGATATCCCCACACTTGAATCTCGAACTCGCCACCGCCTAACACGTAAGGCAAATACTCTCATGAATATAACTCTCGAGACTAGAATCAACCCTCTCATGGCACCCTCTTAAGGGTAAAAGACTATTTTACCCCTTTCTCGGCCCAAAGGCCACATCGCTGACCAAGCCCTAAAAGTCAACGGTCAACTCTTGGTCCAAGTCAAAGTCCTCCGTCAAAGTCAACCCTCCTGGTTGACCCTGCTCACCGAGTCAACCCGTCGACTCGTCGAGTCCCCATGCTCAGAACTTCCCCAATCTGCGACTCAATTCGCCGAGTCACCCCGAGACTCGCCGAGTCCCACAACTCTGAGTCCACTCGCACACGACTCACCGAGTCATCCCTTGACTTGCCGATTCTCGACTCAACCAGAAAATATTTGGGACTCTTCGACAAGACTCGTCGAGTCCAAGAACAGACTCGTCGAGTCTACGGCTATCTTCAACCCACTCGCCGAGTTGTTCATACAACTCGCCGAGTTCCAGGCCATCTTTATCCAACTCGTCGAGTCCACCCATGTGACTCGCCGAGTACCACCGGTCAGAATCTATTCAGAAGCACTCCAGGCCATGCAATTGATCCAAAACATAGATCTAGCCTCCTACAACCCATCCATCATGTAAAGTGGCACTCTTTACGTGAATCCAAAGAGATCTATGCATTTTCACTCTAGGGTTTGGGTTTGGGACAAGATGGCTCCATCAACCACTCACAAACAAGGACTTTTATGCACTCTAGACCTTCTCCCATCCAGATCTGAGGTAGCAACCTCAGATCTAACCTCTAAACTCCAATACATCCAAAGATATGATCTCTAACACCCCCAAAATGATGCATCTAAGAAATAGCAGCTCAAAAACGTGATATTACCTCAAAGGAATGCCCCAACTGAAATGAAACTCGAATCCAAGCAAAGCCCTTTGCTCCAAGCCTCTTACCCTTCAAGATTTCCTCAACAATTGCTTCTCCAAGCTTCCAAATGCACTTGATCCTCCCACACATGAGGGTTAAGGTTTCTGGTCTTGAAGATGAGTAAGGAGGCTGAGGAAATGGATGTTATGTTCTTTATATAGGGCTTAACCCCGAGATTTAGGGTTTTCTCCACTCAGCGCCTACTCGCCGAGTCGATTACACTGACTCGCCGAGTCGGCCACTTAACACGCGACCTAGTCGCGACTCTACTCGCCGAGTCCGCACACGGACTCGCCGAGTCACTCTTTCCCAATTTACTCCTTTAGCCCTTCAACTCTACTCTTGATATTTCGGGATGTTACAATTCTCCCCGACTTAAATTATGCTTCGTCCTCGAAGCCTACGGCAACTCAACTCCAAGATACTCCCACGACGCGCCACCTGGCCCTAACTAAACTAGGTTCCTCAAAGCATAACCATTGAACTCGAACTCACTTCCTCTATCCTTGCGGTGTCCTGACCACCGTCACAAACCGGGCACCGGCGGTACCCTCTGATAATCACACTCAACAATCGAGAATTACCCGAGCTGCATTCCTGCTCCAAATCTCAACAATCGCTCGACCCCCCGCGAGCTAAAAAATAATCACGAACCACCGGATCCCCGATCCGAAACCCACTCTATCCATTCCATGCTGATAGAGAGACCCACTCTTCAATCTCAGAGCAACTCCCACAAGTCCTCTTCTTGCAATCACACACACATGCTGCACCAACCTTCGCACCCTCAGGTTACGAAACCCGACACACTGACGACATCTCTAACATCCCCAGGAGGAACCACCACTACGCACACAACCCTTGATCAGAATCAAGCTGGGAGTCCTAGACTCCATCCCGCGGAATCCCTTCCGCGACCTCGGTAGACATCCCATCGTGATGTCGTTCCATACCACTGCCACAGACGCAATGTTCAACCACCATACTTCAAATCATCCATTCTCGCTACTACTTTCACTTCCGTGAACCAACACTCCCCCCCCCCCCCCCCCCCGAGGTTACATACCTTTCTCTTCCCTTACCGAGGGAAATCCCTTGCCACTACTCCATGCATCGTACATGCTCTGGATCTGCTCGCAAGGACTCTTGGGGTCCATGCGCCACCTTTCCCCAGCAAATGAGGGCCCGACACCTCCTCCCATACAACAACTCAAAGGGTGGCATACCAATGCACTAATGATGGCTATTGATATATGATAACTCAACCAAGGATAAATACGTGCCGCAACTCCCTCCGAAATCTAATACACATGCCCGGAGCATGTCTTTGAGCGTCTGAATCACTCGCTCGCTCTGAAGTGTCCTCATACATCATCATGATAACCTCTAGCTCATCTCTCATATCCCTCTTCGAGACTGAGCACCAGGTCAGCTTTTGACTCCATAGCTGAGCCTCCAAAGGTCACCCACAACAGGATCCAAATATCTCACTAACTTTTTCCCCGCGACCGCTATCCCTGCCCAGTGACACGCAAGTCACAAAATTCTCCTTTCCTCATGCGGTAAAAATACAATCCAACCGAGGATCATCTCAACTCTAATCTCTGGTTTCCGTTGCGCATATCCCTTGCGCTTCTCACCGCATTTCCCGACAGAGACGCAGACCCCAGTCTCGCCCCCGGTTCAACACCTAGGCTCCAAAACCCAATACCAGGGCTACTCAAGCCCCAAAATTCTTCCACATCATACACTGATCGGACAACATTCCATCATCACATTCTCTTGCCATCTAGTGAGTACTACGGCTCCCAGCAGTATCACAACACCCTCTAACTAGTGAATACTACGGCTCCCTGCAGTATCACAACACCCTATGACTTGTGAGTACTACGGATCCCCGCAGTATCACAACACCCTCTGACTAGTGAGTACTACGGCTCCTCGTAGTATCACAACACCCTCTGACTAGTGAGTACTACGGCTCCCCGCAGTATCACAACACCCTCTGACTAGTGAGTACTACGGCTCTCCGCAGTATCACAACACCATCTGACTAGTGAGTACTACGGCCCCCCGTAGTATCACAACACTCTCTAACCCCACTAGCTCATGCTCCGCAGACTATCATAAGCAGCTACCCATACTTGACTCGAATGTGCATCACAGACTCTGGAGACAATCGACATATCAAAATGTCCACCCTTGTGAAGATCTACTCTCTTAAATAATCTCCTGGATGCCCATACTCGAAGGGCTCCCACTAGATCCATAGATACCTGATATTCCACAATCCATCTCAACTCAAGATTCACGAATAACTTCGAAATAATGATATCAGTACCCGGATATCTCGGAACACCCCCACCGAACATCAGAAGATCCTGCCACAACCACTGATCTCCTGCCCTAAGCACCATATAGATGCAATAATACATTCCCTATGAACCCCATAATTAGCTCTTCATTTTTCCCAAATTGCAACTTCGGTGTATCTAATTTCTCAATTGCAATACGAGGAAACGCTAACGCTACGAAATACGTTGATAATTCTCCGAAACCCTTTTTCCACCTCTCAAAATCCAAGCAAGGATACGCATACTGACCCGGAAGTTGGCTGCCCAATCATTCTCTATCTACTTGCAACAACACTGACCATAACCAGGTTCCTGACCATTAACAACTACCTTGGAGACATTCATCCTTCTCAAACGAGTACTTCCTGCATTAACTCACTCTGACCCCTTTCCTCGATCATCGACATCTCTGGTCTCCGGATTCCTTACCGCAGATCTCTATACTCCACTTATAACTGCTCTTGACAAATCTCTGCTTTCTTACATACGGTACCCGGTTCTCCCCCACTTAGGGTTCGAACCATCACTAAATAGCACACAACCAACGCACAACTACTTTCACCAGCAAAATCGCACCTTCCCCCTGGAAAGTGCTACACCATGCCCGATAATCCCCTTTAAGGAAATCAATCGACCTCATATACTCTGAACCTCGGATGAACTCCTCAAGAACTTCTCGTCACAACTGCTTCTAGTCGTTCTAAATCTCGTACCAATCTAGTACCAAACAGCTCAACTGCTCAATAACACCCCTGGCTCATAAACTGAACCACAAAATCATCGTACCCCTCACCTCAACTCATCAACCAACGTTCCAACACCCGGATCATCCCAAGAACAGGGACCCACTCCCATATTCAATACCCCAACATAGATAGAAAACTCTCTGCACTGATAAACTCGACTGAACTTCCCACTGATACCACTTCAATACATACTACTACGCACAAATGGGTGTAGTGTCGTCGTCGACTATCTGCTCAAGATAAATCATTGCCTCGCGGCACACATGCTACCCGATACTCTGGTGAAGAATCATCGTCAATCCCAACCTGCAGGGTTACCCCCAAACGCAAAACTTCAACATCATCTTTCTCATGTTTTGCACACGAACATAATCAGTACCTCCCATATCATAGAAGGTGACATCCCCTCTTATTGACTGCTCGCTCAACTCAGATTGAAATTCTCCCTTCTCACTGACTCCTTACTAAAATACTCTAAGAGGCTCTCGATCTCCCTTTCAAGGGACGCCTCTTCGAACTCAATCATGACCGGATAGCCGGAGAACCACAATCATCATTCCCTACGAACCATGGTACTCATTCCATGACATCTCTTCTCAATATGCTCCGGCGTATGGTACTCGAACTATAACATCACTCCTCAGTCCGCTCTGATGTATGGTACTCGAACCATAACATCACTCCTCAATCCACTCTGATGTATGGTACTCGAACCATAGCATCACTCCTCAATCCGCTCCGATGTATGGTACTCGAACCATAACATCACTCCTCAATCCGCTCCGATGTATGGTACTCGAACCATAACATCACTCCTCAATCCGCTCCGATGTATGGTACTCGAACCATAACATCACTCCTCAATCCGCTCCTTAGAACCTCCAGAATACCCCCTGTATCAAGTATGGGTCCTCTGCTTTCAGTAGTACGGGCCCATAATACCTGCCACATCTACCCATACGTTCCACATGGGCCATCCCAGAGCTCCTAAGTAGCTGCCGGACCTGTTCTTTCACCAATCCCATCGCGTGTGCTTGCTCCCCAACAAAATTCTCTACCCTACCAACGCACTCATCTGGCCAAGGTTACTCCCTAGGATCTTCCTTGGTCCTCCTACTTCTTTGTTATCAGCTGCTGAAGAGCTCCTAATGATGCCAACCATCTACCTCCTGAATATCATCATATTCACTTGGTAGCCGACTCCCATCATCGAGAGTTCCACAAAGCACAAAGCAAGCAGCATTTGAGCATCAAAGAATACATAGAACTCACCCTCGGTGATAACCCCACTTTCTCGGCTCATCCTCGAAAGTACCACTGAACTCTGTAACTCTACCCCTCCCGGGTTCTAACTGGATACTCTCACTCACCACATACTCAAATGCATAACACATATAACAACAAGTCCTAGGCTAAGGCATCACAAATCAGGCCACTCTAGTTCTAAGATATGAAATACCTAGCCTATCTCTAGCATGCAATAATATCTCATAACGTGCATCATAAATATCTCATAACACAAAAGTAAGGGTATTTTGGGAAATCACCGTTCGGGCTCTGGCTGATTGTACACACTGCTCTTTCTCGCTTTCTCCTTGAACTCTTATTTCCTTTTAGAAAATTATTTCTTTGAAAACTTTTCTTACTTCCTCAGTTTAAGTCCAGATTTACACGAAGGCGCATTTGAATCCCTCAAACCGAGGCTCTGATACCAACTTGTAACACCGTAAATTTCAAAACAAATTTTCATTTAAATAATCCTTTAATTCTTAGAAACACTTGTTTAAAATCTCATTCTTAATCGAATTTCAAAACATAAATCCATTTTCACTTGCATATTAAACCAGGATCCTCAAAACATGACTCTTTCTCTGGTGTGTACAATCAAGTCGGTGCCGTCCCGTGATCCTGAAAGAAACCTGAAACTAACACAAACACTGTAAGCACGAAGCTTAGTGAGTTCCCCAAAATACCATACATAACACATATTAGCCACTCGAGGCTATAACTCTTTGGGTCCGTGCACCCAAACTCTGTGAACCCTCAGGTTCTAACTCTAGGAACCTTCCGGTTCCAATTCTATAACATGCACAACATAAATCACATAGAAATAATGCAGTACAACACATCACGTACATATAGCATACAAATACTCTGATCACATAACTCTGGTTACCTACTCAAGGTAAAGTATAGCGAGAAGACTCACCTGGCAAACAGAAAGCAGATATCCCCACACTTGAATCTCGAACTCGCCACCGCCTAACACGTAAGGCAAATACTCTCATGAATATAACTCTCGAGACTAGAATCAACCCTCTCATGGCACCCTCTTAAGGGTAAAAGACTATTTTACCCCTTTCTCGGCCCAAAGGCCACATCGCTGACCAAGCCCTAAAAGTCAACGGTCAACTCTTGGTCCATGTCAATGTCCTCCGTCAAAGTCAACCCTCCTGGTTGACCCTGCTCGCCGAGTCAACCCGTCGACTCGTCGAGTCCCCATGCTCAGAACTTCCCCAATCCGCAACTCAACTCGCCGAGTCACCCCGCGACCCGCCGAGTTCCACAACTCTGAGTCCCTTGACTCGCCGATTCTCAACTCAACCAGAAAATATTTGGGACTCTTCGACAAGACTCGTCGAGTCCAAGAACAGACTCGCCGAGTCTACGGCTATCTTTAACCTACTCGCCGAGTTTTTCATACAACTCGCCGAGTTCTAGGCCATCTTCATCCAACTCGTCGAGTCCACCCATGTGACTCGCCGAGTACCACCGGTCTGAATCCATTCAGAAGCACTCCAGGCCATGCAATTGATCCAAAACATAAATATAGCCTCCTACAACCCATCCATCACGTAAAGTGGCAAACTTTACATGAATCCAAAGAGATCTGTGCGTTTTCACTCTAGGGTTTGGGTTTGGGACAAGATGGCTCCATCAACCACTCACAAACAGGGACTTTTATGCACTCTAGACCTTCTCCCTTCCAGATCTGAGGTAGCAACCTCAGATCTAACCTCTAAACTCCAATACATCCAAAGATATGATCTTTAATACCCCCAAAATGATGCATCTAAGAAATAGCAGCTCAAAAACGTGATATTACCTCAAAGGAATGCCCCAACTGAAATGAAACTCGAATCCAAGCAAAGCCCCTTGCTCCAAGCCTCTTACCCTTCAAGATTTCCTCAACAATTGCTTCTCCAAGCTTCCAAATGCACTTGATCCACCCACACACGAGGGTTAGGGTTTCTGGTCTTGAAGATGAGTAAGTAGGCTGAGGAAATGGATGTTATGTTCTTTATATAGGGCTTAACCTCGAGAATTAGGGTTTTCTCCACTCAGCGCCTACTCGCCGAGTCCATTACACTGACTCACCGAGTCGGCCACTTAACACGCCACCTAGTCGCGACTCTACTCGCCGAGTCCGCACATGGACTCGCCGAGTCACTCTTTCCCAATTTACTCCTTTAGCCCTTCAACTCTAGTCTTGATATTTCGGGATGTTACAATTCTCCCCCACTTAAATTATGCTTCATCCTCGAAGCCTACGGCAACTCAACTCCATGATACTCCCACGACGCGCCAACTGGCCCTAACTGGACCAGGTTCCTCAAAGCATAACCATCGAACTCGAACTCACTTCCTCTATCCTTGCGGTGTCCTGAACATCGTTACAAATCGGGCACCGGCAGTACCCTATGATAATCACACTCAACAATCGAGAATTACCCGAGCTGCATTCCTGCTCCAAATCTCAACAATTGCTCGACCCCCCGCGAGCTAAAAAATAATCACGAACCACCGGATCCCCGATCCGAAACCCACTATATCCATTCCATGCTGACAGAGAGACCCACTCTTCAATCTCAGAGCAACTCCCACGGGTCCTCTTCATGCAATCACACACACATGCTGCACCAACCTTCGCACCCTCAGGTTAGGAAACCCGACACACTGACGACATGTCACACCCCCAAACCAAGGATGGCGGAAACGTCCGGGGGTGGAGGACTTCATGTATAGCATCATAACCACAATTTCAATAGTAATTCAAGCAAACACAACCAACATATATATAATTGAAAAGTTACATCACTTTCATGAATTACATGTTTCAAAATCAATTACAATATGTTGTCAAATATGAAAAGTTTGACACCTCAACGTCCCATCCTCAAAAGCACTTGGTAACACGATTAATGCTTTCCTGTGAATACAAGTTGTTTGAAAAGTGTCAACACAAGGGTTGGTGAGTTCATAAGCTTTTATTAATAATCTTATTAGAAGTCTTTCACATGTAAATGTCGCGTTGTTTCAGAAAAATCCGATATTTTCCTCGAAATCCGAAAAAATGTAGCCTTACAACCAAAGACTAAAATGTATGAAGAGTCATCGTTTCTTAGTAGGAAAGTTGTGAGTTTAAAATGAATTGGAAAGTAAATTTATTTTATCAACCTAAAACCTACTTTGGTTTTTATGCAACCCCGTAAACTTTATGAATTGTTGTCTCCCTAAGTGAGTCGCTATAATCATACTGTGACTATGTGAACCTGCCACAACGTTTCTCAGGCGTCGCGAAAATGAAATGACATTTGTCACCCGTAGACCTGCAGGTCCCACTGTAGCTAGCAGCGAGGTGTGGGGTGTCAAACCCAATATAGATCTATATACAAGTATCACGTTCTCCCTCAAGGAGATTCTGATTATAACTACCAGGAATTATATCCCGCACTCGGACGTACGGGGAGAGAGAGTCTCACCATAGGTTAACAAGTTTACTTGAAATGTGTGTGAATATAAATCTTTCTTGTATGAATGTACCCTTTTTGTACGAGTGCGTTGAGTGATGTATCATAAACTATACCTATTATAGTTTATCTAAAATGTACGTAATATGTATGAATTCTTTTATGGAAATGTATTAGTATTGTGAATTTATCAAACTATACATTTTATAGTCTAATAATACGTGTTCCAAAATGAATGAATAATATTTAATATTTAATATGAATGTCTTAATTCCAGTTCATAATGATAAACTAACACGGAAACGCATTCAAATATTAGAACTTATGATTATACACTTTGCTCAACATAATACAAAGTGTTATGATATTTACATGCTGTTGGCTAACTTTAGCCATTCTGCCCTGTATTTGGAAAAATCATAGAAAATCATACGAAGTCGAAAACTAGATCCGTAAATTCTGAGAGTTCACAAAATGTGTCTAGTTTGCTCATAAATTTTATCTCAATTTATAATGACCTCTAACTTGGGTGAAAAAGTCCAAAATCACAGACTGGTCCGGATTGTTGTTTGAAATGATAGGCAGTTTTGTAAAAATCGCCATAAATTGTAGAAAAATCGTATGGAGATGTGCAAGTAGCCATTTTAAAGCTAAAAACTTGAACTATTTGCACCTTGTACAGTTTTGAAAACAAAAATGTGTAAGATGCCCAAAACAGTCCGTGAATGGAGTTGAACTTTTCTAATGAAGGCTGTTAGAAAACTTTTGATAGGTTCTTAATGTTTTAACTTGTATTCACCCCCTGAAAACTTGAGAAATCATGAAAATGTAGGGGTATGAACTCACCTTGAGTGATTTCAGTAGATGATTGTTGAAGAATGGAAGTGTTTAATTCAAGAACACTTGGAGATGCCTTGAAGGTTTTCGAGAATCTAACATCATAGTTAGGGAGTTTGTGTAAGCAACCAAAGATTTGAGTAGAATGAAGTGAAATAATAATAGGGAGGATGAATTTTTACTTACTAAGTGTGGAAGAACACTTGAATCCAGCCTTGGATCTCGAAAATTTGAGTAGAAGAGTTTGAGAGAAAAAGTGATGTTTGTTACTTAGTGGAATGAGAGTAATGAGAGAAAAATGAGGAGTGTGGTTGATTGTTCCAGCTCAAAAAAAACGTGGGAGTGAGTGAAATTTGAGTGTAAGGGAACATTGAAGTGACATAGGTAAGGTGGGGAGGTATGGCTGGTCATAGAGTGGGTGTGGGGTGGTTGCTTGTGATCATACGTCTTTGGACTCAAAAGTCAAGAACAATGTCTTATAATAGTTTATATCCCATTTTTAGTTTAATTTTCTAAATATATGTGTGGTTGTCTATGTGTGTGCATCTCTTTAAAAATTCTGCAATTTCTTCATTATATGACCCCCATTTGCGAAGTTGAGTATTTATTTCCAAAAATGCGAAACTCCAGGGACAATATTAGAAATCTTCTGTTTTCTTCCCCAATTCGCATTCTACTGTGAAATACTTCGCATCTTCATTCTTACACCCTTCGCATCCCTTCGCATTAATCACCTTCGCATTTTCATTCTTACACCCTTCGCATTCCCTTCGCATTAATCACCTTCGCATTTTCATTCTTACACCCTTCGCATCCCTTCGCATTAATCACCTTCGCATTTTCATTCTTACACCCTTCGCATCCCTTCGCATTAATCACCTTCGCAATTTCATTCTTACACCCTTCGCATCCCTTCGCATTAATCACCTTCGCATTTTCATTCTTACACCCTTCGCATTCGCGTTTTTCTTCACGAATCATCCCTCAATCATCAATCCAATTGCGAATCAAAAACTCATATGTTCTTGCTTTATCGATTCATCGACTACACTCATACAAATGCGAACAATACTCAATTTCAAAATCGATTGAAACTTATAGCAAAGCTAAATCCAACTTCGCATTAATCACCTTCGCATTTTAACCTAATTGATCAAATGTGATTCACAATTTTTTTTTTTTTTTTTTTTTTTTTTTTTTTTTTTTTCCAGATGCGAACACAGCTTAGTTCTTGATTAGTACGAAGGCTTAGGAAATTTTTAACACAAACTTTTCTACTGTGATGTTTTCCCATTAACATAGCAAGTTATACAACACGAACATAACACTAACCCTAATACACAAGGTTTAATAGAGTTGACCGGCTTGACTTGATGACTTGACTTGACTCAAGATTGACGATTGTCACATCTTCCCCCCGTTAGAGGGAATTTCGTCCCGAAATTTAAATTCGGCTGGGACTTCAAGGGTTTGGGAAAAGATGTGGATACTTTTGCTTCATTTGATCTTCACGTTCCCAGGTAAATTCAGGCCCTCGTTTCGCGTTCCAACGAACCTTCACTATGGGAATGCGACTTTGTTTTGTTCTCTTGATCTCTCGATCCATGATCTCGACGGGTTCCTCCACAAAGTGGAGATTCTCATTAACTTCAATTTCTTCAAGTGGTATTACGAGTGTCTCGTCAGACAGACACTTCTTTAAGTTGGACACGTGGAAGATAGGGTGCACATTACTAAGTTCTTGTGGTAGTCGGAGTTTGTACGCCACCGGACCAATCCTAGCAAGGATCTCGAACGGACCGATGTACCTTGGGTTTAGTTTCCCCCGTTTACCGAAACGTATCACCCCTTTCCAGGGGGAAACTTTTAGTAGTACCCGGTCTCCGACCTGGAATTCTAAAGGTTTGCGTCGCTTATCCGCGTAACTCTTTTGTCGATCACGAGACGCTTTTAGTCTTTCCCGAATTTGAATGATCTTTTCTGTGGTTTCCCTTATGATTTCCGGCCCCGTAAGGGTGCTATCAGGGACTTGCCCTCTGGCTAGCTGAGTATCTCCAACTTCGGCCCAACACAGTGGCGACCTACACTTGCGGCCGTAGAGAGCTTCGAATGGGGCGACTCCAATGCTAGTGTGATAACTGTTATTATAAGAGAATTCGATAAGCGGTAGATGGGTATCCCATGCCTTACCAAAATCTATCACACAGGCTCTCAGCATGTCTTCCAACGTCTGGATGGTTCTCTCGCTTTGTCCGTCCGTTTGTGGATGGTAGGCCGTACTCATGTCTAACCTGGTTCCCAGAGACTTTTGTAGGGACTGCCAGAAACGCGAGGTGAATCTACTATCTCGATCCGAGATAATGGATGTTGGTACACCATGTAGTCGTACGATCTCCCTAATGTACGTCCTGGTCAACTTTTCCATCTTGTCTGTTTCCTTTATTGGCAGGAAGTGCGCGGACTTGGTCAATCTGTCTACAACCACCCATATGGTATCCATCCCACCTGATGTCTTAGGCAGTTTGGTTACGAAGTCCATGGTTATTCGCTCCCACTTCCACTCGGGTATATCTGGTTGCTGAAGTAGTCCTGATGGCTTCTGATATTCCACCTTGACCTTGGCGCAAGTGAGGCACTTGCTCACATAAGTAGCAACTTCAGCCTTCATGTTTGGCCACCAGTATACTCTTTTGAGGTCTAGATACATCTTATCTGACCCCGGATGAATGGAGTATCGAGTCTTGTGGGCCTCATCCATTACAACGTCTCGGTATCCACCGAACTTCGGTGTCCAGATTCGATTCATGAGATAACGAGCTCCATCCTCTCTGACTTCCAAGTTCTTATCCATCCCCCTTAGTGCTTCGCTTGCCACGTTTTCTGGCTTCAGGGCTTCAAATTGGGCGTCCTTGATCTGAGTGGCCAGTTGGGAGTGGATGGTCATGGCTAGGGATTTTACTCGGCGACCCGAGTATTCTTTCCTGCTTAAGGCATCGGCTACTACATTAGCCTTGCCTGGGTGGTAGCGAATTTCACATTCGTAGTCATTCAGTAATTCCACCCATCGTCTTTGGCGCATGTTTAGTTCTTTCTGATTGAGAATGTGTTGAAGACTTTTGTGATCAGTGAAGATGGTGCACTTGGTGCCGTAGAGGTAGTGCCTCCAAATCTTCAGGGCGAACACCACAGCTCCCAATTCAAGGTCGTGGGTTGTGTAATTAACTTCATGTGTCTTCAGTTGTCTTGATGCATAAGCGATGACTTTTCCCCTTTGCATGAGCACACAGCCGAGGCCTTGATTTGAAGCATCGCAATACACCACAAAATCGTCAATTCCTTCTGAAAGGGACAAGATTGGTGCGCTGCATAGGGCTTGCTTTAGTGTCTGGAAGGCGGCTTCTTGTTTATCTTCCCATTCGAACACCACCCCTTTCTGAGTCAAGGTGGTGAGAGGCTTAG
This sequence comes from Lactuca saligna, assembly GCF_052625555.1. NCBI lineage: Eukaryota > Viridiplantae > Streptophyta > Magnoliopsida > Asterales > Asteraceae > Lactuca > Lactuca saligna. The sequence goes on along the minus strand of NC_136419.1, from coordinate 195,264,390 downwards.
CGATTTTGGAGAAGTTTTGTATGAATCTTCGATAGTAGCCTGCGAGTCCTAAAAACTGTCGGATTTCTGTCGGCGTTGTAGGTGTTGACCAATCTTCGATTGCTTTGATCTTCGAGGGGTCCACATGTATTCCTTCTTTGCTTATTACGTGGCCTAGGAATCCTACTTCTCGGAGCCAAAATTCACACTTTGAGAATTTAGCGTAAAGCTTTTCGGTCCTTAAAACCTCCAGAACTAGTCGTAGGTGATGTCTGTGCTCTTCTTCGCTCCTCGAATAGACCAGGATATCGTCGATGAATACGATGACGAATTTATCCAAGAAGGGTCGACACACTCGATTCATCAAATCCATGAACACCGCGGGCGCGTTAGTTAACCCGAATGGCATCACTACAAACTCATAGTGCCCATAGCGAGTTCTGAATGCCGTCTTGGGGATATCCTCTTCTTGAACTCGCAGTTGATGATAGCCCGACCTCAGGTCGATTTTTGAAAGGTAGCTGGCTCCTTGGAGCTGGTCGAAGAGGTCATCGATTCGGGGTAGGGGATAACGGTTCTTGATAGTGAGTTTGTTTAGTTCTCGATAGTCTATGCACATACGAAAAGAACCATCCTTCTTCTTTACAAATAAGACTGGTGCTCCCCAAGGTGAGAAGCTTGGCCTGATGAACCCTTTGCTCAATAGTTCATTCAATTGGCTGGATAGTTCTTGCATTTCTGCCGGTGCTAAGCGATAGGGAGCCCTGGCGACGGGGGTAGCTCCTGGGATTAAGTCGATCCGAAATTCGACTTGCCTTGCGAGTGGTACACCAGGCAGATCGTCTGGGAAAACATCAGGGAAGTTGCATACTTCTGGAATTTCTTTGATGTCCTTCACCTCCTGTTTCTTATCTACGATGTGGGCTAAGAAAACATGGTATTGCTTTCGGAGGTACTTTTGGGTTTTAACACAAGAGATGATTTGTAGGTTCGCACTAGGTTTATTGCCATAAACGGTGAGAACGTTGCCATTCGGCAGATTGAGGCGGACGGCCCTTTCGTAACATAGAATGTCGGCACGATGAAGGCTTAGCCAATCCATACCAATGATTATATCGAAGCTTTTTATGGTGACCGGCATAAGGTCGATTTTGAACAAATGGTTGTCTAGAGTGAGAGTACACCCTATGTAAATATCATTAGCGCGCTCAACTTTTCCATTTGCCATTTCTACGATGTAAGAATCTTCTAGTGGTTGAGAATTTTGCTTAAGTATATGTTTGAATTGGTGACTTATGAAACTTCTTTCTGCCCCACTATCGAAAAGTACGCATGCATAAGAGTTATTGAGGAGGAACGTACCAGTAACCACAGAGGGATCCTTGACTGCTTCTCCCTGCCCTAAGGTTAGGACCCTCCCTACACCCCCAGCATTAGGGGTTCGTGCCTTGGGGCAGTTCCTCCTGAAGTGTCCCGTTTCACCACACCCATAGCAGGCCTGGCTTGCTCCAGTGTTGGCGGTCGTAGCGACTTGTGTGGCGGGTTGGGTAGTCGTTCTACAGAATCGTGCAGTGTGCCCCTTTTTGTTACAGTTATTGCAGTGTGACTCACGACAAGCACCATTATGGTGGTAGTTACACTTGTTGCACTTGGGAAAAGTTCCTGCATACTGTTTCGGTGGCGCTGGAGCGGCAGCAGTAGTGGCGGCGCGAACAGCAACAATCGGTTGCTTTTTGGCGGGGTCCTGAATTGGTTGTTTCCTTTTATTTCCCCAGAACTTCCTCTTGTTGTTCCCTCCTTTTGTTCGGTCGGTGGTGGTTATCACGGTACCACGGCTAGCCCTGTGATCTATGAGTTGTTGTGCCAATTCCTTGGCACTCTCAAAGGTAGTGGGTTTCGAGGCCAAGACACTATCTTGAATCTGGGATGATAGGCCCCAGAGATATCGTTCCACCTTTTTCTCTTCTGGAGTGACCATTGTTGGACAGAGGAGTGCTAGGTCGTTGAAACGGGCAGTATAAGTTTCAAGATCAGTGCCTGTCATCCTGAGGTTCCAAAGTTCTTCTTCAAGTTTTTGTATTTCGCCCCTCGGGCAGTATTCCTTCAACATTAGAGCTTTCAAATCCTCCCAGCTGATCGCGTTAGCTACTGCAGGAGTAAGTGACTTAACTCGGCCATTCCACCAAGTGAGTGCTTTTCCAGTGAAAGTGAATGCCGCATACTTGACCTTGCTCGCCTCGGGACAAGCGCAGATTTCAAAAACTGCCTCGGTCCTTTCGAACCATTGCACCAGTGTGATGACGCCCCCGCTTCCATTGAAAGGATCGGGTTTGCCATTCGTGAAGTCTTTGTAAGTGCACTCCCTCGCACGCCCCGTGCTGTCCCCATGAATGGAATTGGTAGCTCCGGATCCAGAACCGCCGGAACCATGGGTTCCCATTTGCGACATTGCTGCCGCCACGGCTGCCGTCACTGCAGCCTGGAACATTGCAGGATCAAACTGCGGAGGTGGTGGTGGAGGCGGCACTGGGTTGTTGGAAGGCCTTGGTCTTTTCCTTGGTGGCATGGTTCTGTCATAAAAAAAAATGACTAGTCGGTAAGACTTCAATAGTGATAACGAGTCGAGTGTTACTGGTTTCATCCCTCTTGTATTTTATCATAACTTTATTATTCGTAATTGTTTGTGTGATCAGGTTATGATGTATAGTGTCCAACATTCAATAAATAAAATACATGCCAAAGTTCATTGATAACTTTTAGTACATAACGCTTAGAGAGAAAAGTTTGACCTCATAGGGGTCTACATTACATCGTTACAAAAGGTAGTTTTTTTTTTTTTTTTTTTTTTTTTTTTTTTTTTTGGCATTACAAAACCCCTTTGAATAGTGTAATCACATAATCGCAGGGTCGACCTACATACGAGGAGTAGCACCAACGCGTACTCATAAAATTCTACTACCTAGACGGGAGAATAGCAACGAGCTCTAATCACTGCGACCCTTCTTTGACGGAGGCTGCGATGATGTCGATGCGCCCTGTAGTTCCGCCAATTTGCGTTCAGCTGCAACCATTCTCTCTTCGAGTGCCATGTATCTTTCCCGATACTCTCTTGTTTCTGCTTGAGCCGCGAGAAGGTCTCTAATGAGTTGGTCTCGGTGGTGGGAGTCTCGTTCCAGGTTTCTGGTGCGATCCGTAGCAGACTGTACAATGGCACTTAACTCCCGGACCTTATCTGTCGTTGTCCTACCACGATCATTCATTCTTGCCATTCGTTGTATCGTGACGGGGAGAGCCCTATCAGCCGGTCCACCATGAGTGAGATCATAGTAACCTCGTTGGTAGCCATATGGTGACCGTTGGCGTTGTTGTCGGCTCCATTTTTCGATCGTTGTTACCCAAGGGGGTTCAGGTCCATTGTAACCAAAACGGTGCGCGGGTACCCTCGCGATGTAGGGAGGGTTGAATACTTCTGGTGGTTCCTCCGCTTCGTTCCCAACCATGACTACCTCATCACCTTCCTCTTCTTCCTCTTCTTCCTCTTCTTCTTGGTTGTCTTCCTCTCCTTCCTCTTCTTCCTCTTGTTCGTCTTCCTCCTCGGGCTCCTCCTCGGGATCCTCCTCGGGATCCTCTTCGGGATCTTCCTCGGGTTCCTCTTCGGGATTCTCCTCGGGCTCGTCTTCAATCCATCCCGCGTTTCCCCGATTGGGAAAGTAGGGGTCCCCGGGTATGTGAAATCCGGCCATGTCGTCTGCACGAGAAACGGGGTTAAGAAGTATGTATCGGAAAATAATAATTTGGCGCTATAGAAACGTACAAATACTCCTATAGTATTTTTAAATGTTTATATTTGGTTCTTAGCGTGTTCTTTATGGAGTGTTATTAGGTTTTCAGATTTGTCGCTCATTACGACTATTCCTTAGTGTGCGTAAGTTACTTCTTGGACGGATATAGTTGATCAGGCTATATCCTTCCCAGAACTGATTACACATGCTAAGGCGTATTAATAATGTTCGACTCCTCCTCTTTCAATTTACGTTCTCCTAAGTTATGACACCATGCTAGTATAGAATGCATGCAAGTATACTTTGAAACAAGAAATTATTTGTTTTCTAAAAGTACAACTCTTTAAATCACTTTAAGAATCAGAGACTTTTAGTCCCAAATGTGTTTATAGTTTGTATATCTTATGTGGTTGATATACTGAATTCACTATAAACCGTGCTCTGATACCAATCTGTCACACCCCCAAACCAAGGATGGCGGAAACGTCCGGGGGTGGAGGACTTCATGTATAGCATCATAACCACAATTTCAATAGTAATTCAAGCAAACACAACCAACATATATATAATTGAAAAGTTACATCACTTTCATGAATTACATGTTTCAAAATCAATTACAATATGTTGTCAAATATGAAAAGTTTGACACCTCAACGTCCCATCCTCAAAAGCACTTGGTAACACGATTAATGCTTTCCTGTGAATACAAGTTGTTTGAAAAGTGTCAACACAAGGGTTGGTGAGTTCATAAGCTTTTATTAATAATCTTATTAGAAGTCTTTCACATGTAAATGTCGCGTTGTTTCAGAAAAATCCGATATTTTCCTCGAAATCCGAAAAAATGTAGCCTTACAACCAAAGACTAAAATGTATGAAGAGTCATCGTTTCTTAGTAGGAAAGTTGTGAGTTTAAAATGAATTGGAAAGTAAATTTATTTTATCAACCTAAAACCTACTTTGGTTTTTATGCAACCCCGTAAACTTTATGAATTGTTGTCTCCCTAAGTGAGTCGCTATAATCATACTGTGACTATGTGAACCTGCCACAACGTTTCTCAGGCGTCGCGAAAATGAAATGACATTTGTCACCCGTAGACCTGCAGGTCCCACTGTAGCTAGCAGCGAGGTGTGGGGTGTCAAACCCAATATAGATCTATATACAAGTATCACGTTCTCCCTCAAGGAGATTCTGATTATAACTACCAGGAATTATATCCCGCACTCGGACGTACGGGGAGAGAGAGTCTCACCATAGGTTAACAAGTTTACTTGAAATGTGTGTGAATATAAATCTTTCTTGTATGAATGTACCCTTTTTGTACGAGTGCGTTGAGTGATGTATCATAAACTATACCTATTATAGTTTATCTAAAATGTACGTAATATGTATGAATTCTTTTATGGAAATGTATTAGTATTGTGAATTTATCAAACTATACATTTTATAGTCTAATAATACGTGTTCCAAAATGAATGAATAATATTTAATATTTAATATGAATGTCTTAATTCCAGTTCATAATGATAAACTAACACGGAAACGCATTCAAATATTAGAACTTATGATTATACACTTTGCTCAACATAATACAAAGTGTTATGATATTTACATGCTGTTGGCTAACTTTAGCCATTCTGCCCTGTATTTGGAAAAATCATAGAAAATCATACGAAGTCGAAAACTAGATCCGTAAATTCTGAGAGTTCACAAAATGTGTCTAGTTTGCTCATAAATTTTATCTCAATTTATAATGACCTCTAACTTGGGTGAAAAAGTCCAAAATCACAGACTGGTCCGGATTGTTGTTTGAAATGATAGGCAGTTTTGTAAAAATCGCCATAAATTGTAGAAAAATCGTATGGAGATGTGCAAGTAGCCATTTTAAAGCTAAAAACTTGAACTATTTGCACCTTGTACAGTTTTGAAAACAAAAATGTGTAAGATGCCCAAAACAGTCCGTGAATGGAGTTGAACTTTTCTAATGAAGGCTGTTAGAAAACTTTTGATAGGTTCTTAATGTTTTAACTTGTATTCACCCCCTGAAAACTTGAGAAATCATGAAAATGTAGGGGTATGAACTCACCTTGAGTGATTTCAGTAGATGATTGTTGAAGAATGGAAGTGTTTAATTCAAGAACACTTGGAGATGCCTTGAAGGTTTTCGAGAATCTAACATCATAGTTAGGGAGTTTGTGTAAGCAACCAAAGATTTGAGTAGAATGAAGTGAAATAATAATAGGGAGGATGAATTTTTACTTACTAAGTGTGGAAGAACACTTGAATCCAGCCTTGGATCTCGAAAATTTGAGTAGAAGAGTTTGAGAGAAAAAGTGATGTTTGTTACTTAGTGGAATGAGAGTAATGAGAGAAAAATGAGGAGTGTGGTTGATTGTTCCAGCTCAAAAAAAACGTGGGAGTGAGTGAAATTTGAGTGTAAGGGAACATTGAAGTGACATAGGTAAGGTGGGGAGGTATGGCTGGTCATAGAGTGGGTGTGGGGTGGTTGCTTGTGATCATACGTCTTTGGACTCAAAAGTCAAGAACAATGTCTTATAATAGTTTATATCCCATTTTTAGTTTAATTTTCTAAATATATGTGTGGTTGTCTATGTGTGTGCATCTCTTTAAAAATTCTGCAATTTCTTCATTATATGACCCCCATTTGCGAAGTTGAGTATTTATTTCCAAAAATGCGAAACTCCAGGGACAATATTAGAAATCTTCTGTTTTCTTCCCCAATTCGCATTCTACTGTGAAATACTTCGCATCTTCATTCTTACACCCTTCGCATCCCTTCGCATTAATCACCTTCGCATTTTCATTCTTACACCCTTCGCATTCCCTTCGCATTAATCACCTTCGCATTTTCATTCTTACACCCTTCGCATCCCTTCGCATTAATCACCTTCGCATTTTCATTCTTACACCCTTCGCATCCCTTCGCATTAATCACCTTCGCAATTTCATTCTTACACCCTTCGCATCCCTTCGCATTAATCACCTTCGCATTTTCATTCTTACACCCTTCGCATTCGCGTTTTTCTTCACGAATCATCCCTCAATCATCAATCCAATTGCGAATCAAAAACTCATATGTTCTTGCTTTATCGATTCATCGACTACACTCATACAAATGCGAACAATACTCAATTTCAAAATCGATTGAAACTTATAGCAAAGCTAAATCCAACTTCGCATTAATCACCTTCGCATTTTAACCTAATTGATCAAATGTGATTCACAATTTTTTTTTTTTTTTTTTTTTTTTTTTTTTTTTCCAGATGCGAACACAGCTTAGTTCTTGATTAGTACGAAGGCTTAGGAAATTTTTAACACAAACTTTTCTACTGTGATGTTTTCCCATTAACATAGCAAGTTATACAACACGAACATAACACTAACCCTAATACACAAGGTTTAATAGAGTTGACCGGCTTGACTTGATGACTTGACTTGACTCAAGATTGACGATTGTCACACGACATCTCTAACATCCCCAGGAGGAACCACCACTACGCACACAACCCTTGATTAGAATCAAGCTGGGAGTCCTAGACTCCATCCCTGCATCCATTCTAAGACTCTTGGCTCTACACCTGCAGAATCCCTTCCGCGTCCTCGGTAGACATCCCATCGTGATGTCGTTCCATACCACTGCCACAGACGCAGTGTTCAACCACCGTACTTCAAATCATCCATTCTTGCTACTACTTTCACTTCCGTGAACCAACACTTCCCCCCCCCCCCCCCTGAGGTTACATACCTTTCTCTTCCCATACCCAGGGAAATCCACTTGTCAACCTTGCCACTACTCCATGCATCGCACATGCTCTGGATCTGCTCGCAAGGACTCTTGGGTCCATGCGCCACCTCTCCCCAGCAAATGAGGGTCCGACACCTCCTCCCATACAACAGCTCAAAGGGTGGCATACCAATGCACTAATGATGGTTGTTGATATAGGATAACTCAACCAAGGATAAATACCTGCCGCAACTCCCTCCAAAATCTAATACACATGCCCGAAGCATGTCTTCGAGCATCTGAATCACTCGCTCGCTCTGAAGTGTCCTCAGACATCATCATGATAAGCTCTAACTCATCTCTCATATCCCTCTTCGAGACTGAGCACCAGGTCAGCTTTTGACTCCATAGCTGAGCCTCCAAAGGTCACCCACAACATGATCCAAATATCTCACTAACTTTTTCCCCGCGACCACTATCCCTGCCCAGTGACACGCAAGTCACAAAATTCTCCTTTCCTCTTGCGGGAAAAATACAATCCAACCGAGGATTATCTCAACTCTGATCTGTGGTTTCCGCTGCGCATATCCCTTGCGCTTCTCACCGTATTTCCCGACAGAGACGGAGACCCCAGTCTCGCCCCCGGTTCAACACCCAGGCTCCAAAACCCAATACTAGGGCTACTCAAGCCCCAAAATTCTTCCACATCATACACTGATCGAACAACATTCCATCATCACATTCTCTTGCCATCTAGTGAGTACTACGGCTCCCCGTAGTATCACAACTCCCTCTGACTAGTGAATACTACGGCTCCCTGCAGTATCACAACACCCTCTGACTTGTGAGTACTACGGCTCCCCACAGTATCACAACACCCTCTGACTAGTGAGTACTACGGCTCCCCGCAGTATCACAACACCCTGTGACTAGTGTGTACTACGGCTCCCCGCAGTATCACAACACCCTCTGACTAGTGAGTACTACGGCTCCCCGCAGTATCACAACACTCTCTAACCCCACTAGCTCATGCTCCGCAGACTATCATAAGCAGCTACCCATACTCGACTCGAATGTGCATCACAGACTCTGGAGACAATCGACATATCAAAATTTCCACCCTTGCGAAGATCTACTCTCTTAAATAATCTCCCTGGATGCCCATACTCGAAGGGCTCCCACTAGATTCATAGATACCTGATATACCACAAGTCGTCTCAGCTCAAGATTCACGAATAACTTCGAAATAAAGATATCAATACCTGGATACCTCGGAACACCCCCACCGAACATCACAAGATCCTGCCACAACCACAGATCTCCTGCCCTAAGCACCATATAGATGCAATAATACATTCCCTCTGAACCCCATAATTAGATCTTCATTTTTCCCAAATTGCAACTTCGGTGTATCCAATTTCTCAATTGCAATATGAGGAAACGCTAACGCTACGAAATACGTTGATCATTCTCTGAAACCCTTTTTCCACCGCTCAAAATCCAAGCAAGGATACGCATACTGACCCGGAAGTTGGCTGCCCAATCATTCTCTATCTACTTGCAACAACACTGACCATAACCAGGTTCCTGACCATTAACAACTGCCGTGGAGACATCCTTCTCAAACGAGTACTTCCCGTATTAAATCACTCTGACCCCTTTCCTCGATCATCGACATCTCTGGTCTCAGGATTCCTTACCGCAGATCTCTATACTCCACTTATAACTGCTCTTGACAAATCTCTGCTTTCTTACATACGGTACCCGGTTCTCCCCCACTTAGGGTTCGAACCATCACCAAATAGCACACAACCAACCCACAACTACTTTCACCAGCAAAATCGCACCTTCCGCCTAGAAAGTGCTACACCATGCCCGATAATCCCCTTTAAGGAAATCAATCGACCTCATATACTCTGAAACTCTGATGAACTCCTCAAGAACTTCTCGTCACGACTGCCTGTAGTCGTTCCAAATCTCGTACCAATCTAGTACCAAACAGCTCAACTGCTCAATAACATCCCTGGCTCATAGACTGAATCACAAAATCATCGTACCCCTCACCTCAACTCATCAACCAACGTTCCAACACCCGGATCATCCCAAGAACAGTGACCAACTCCTATATGCAATACCCCAACATAGATAGAAAACTCTCTGCACTGATAAACTCGACTGAACTCCCCACTGATACCACTTCAATACATACTACTATGCTCAAATAGGTGTAGTGTGGTCCTCGACTATCTGCTCAAGATAAATCATTGCCTCGTGGCACACATGCTACCTGATACTCTGGTGAAGAATCATCATCAATGCCAACCTGTAGGGTTACCCCCAAACCCAAAACTTCAACATCATGTTTCTCATGTTTTGCACACGAACATAATCAGTACCTCCCAGATCATAGAAGGTGACATCCCCTCTTATCGACTGATCGCTCAACTCAGATTGAAATTCTCCTTTCTCACTGACTCCTTACTAAAATACTCTGAGAGGCTCTCGATCTCCCTCTCAAGGGACACCTCTTCGAACTCAATCATGACCGGATAGCCGGAGAACCACAATCATCATTCCCTACGAACCATGGTACTCATTCCATGACATCTCTTCTCAATATGCTCCGGCGTATGGTACTCGAACCATAACATCACTCCTCAGTCCGCTCCAATGTATGGTACTCGAACCATAACATCACTCCCCAATCCGCTCTGATGGTACTCGAACCATATCATCACTCCTCAATCCGCTCCGATGTATGGTACTCGAACCATAACATCACTCCTCAATCCGCTCCTTAGAACCTCCAGAATACCCCCTGTTTCAAGTGTGGGTCCTCTGCTTTCAGTAGTACGGGCCCATACTACCTGCCACATCTACCCATACTTTGCTCATGGGCCATCCCAGAGCTCCTAAGTAGTTGCCCGACCAGTTCTTTCACCAATCCCATCGCGCGTGCTCGCTCCCCAGCAAAATTCTCTACCCTACCAGCGCACTCATCTGGCCAAGGTTACTCCCTAATCTTCCTTGGTCCTCCTACTTCTTTGCTATAAGCTGCTGAAGAGCTCCTAATGATGCCAGCCATCTACCTCCTGAATATCGGCATATTCACTTGGTAGCCGACTCCCATCATCGAGAGTTCCAAAAAGCACAAAGCAAGCAGCATTCGAGCATCGAAGAATACATAGAACTCACCCTCGGTGATAACCCCACTTTCTCGGCTCATCCTCGAAAGTACCACTGAACTCTGTAACTCTACCCCTCCCGGGTTCTAACTGGATACTCTCACTCATCACATACTCAAAAGCATAACACATATAACAACAAGTCCTAGGCTAAGGCATCACAAATTAGGCCACTCTAGTCCTAAGATAGGAAATACCTAGCCTATCTCTAGCATGCAATAATATCTCATAAAGTGCATCATAAATATCTCATAACACAAAAGTAAGGGTATTTTGGGAAATCACCATTCGTGCTCTGGCTGATTGTACACACTGCTCTTTCTCGCTTTCTCCTTGAACTCTTATTTCCTTTTAGAAAATTATTTCTTTGAAAACTTTTCTTACTTCCTCAGTTTGAGTCTAGATTTACACGAAGGCGCATTTGAATCCCTCAAACCAAGGCTCTGATACCAACTTGTAACACCGTAAATTTCAAAACAAATTTTCATTTAAATAATCCTTTAATTCTTAGAAACACTTGTTTAAAATCTCATTCATAATCGAATTACAAAACATAAATCCATTTTCACTTGCATATTAAACCAGGATCCTCAAAACATGACTCTTTCTCTGGTGTGTACAATCAAGTCGGTGCCGTCCCGTGATCCTGAAAGAAACCTGAAACATAACACAAACACTGTAAGCACGAAGCTTAGTGAGTTCCCCAAAATACCATACATAACACATATTAGCCACTCGAGGCTATAACTCTTTGGGTCCATGCACCCAAACTCTGTGAACCCTCAGGTTCTAACTCTAGGAACCTTCCGGTTCCAATTCTATAACATGCACAGCATAAATCACATAGAAATAATGCAGTACAAAACATCACGTACATATAGCATACAAATACTCTGATCACATAACTCTGGTTACCTACTCAAGGTAAAGTATAGCGAGAAGACTCACCTGGCAAACAGAAAGCAGATATCCCCACACTTGAATCTCGAACTCGCCACCGCCTAACACGTAAGGAAAATACTCTCATGAATATAACTCTCGAGACTAGAATCAACCCTCTCATGGCACCCTCTTAAGGGTAAAAGACTATTTTACCCCTTTCTCGGCCTAAAGGCCACATCGCTGACCAAGCCCTAAAAGTCAACGGTCAACTCTTGGTCCAAGTCAAAGTCCTTTGTCAAAGTCAACCCTCCTGGTTGACCCTGCTCGTCGAGTCATCCCGTCGACTCGTCGAGTCCCCATGCTCAGAACTTCCCCAATCCACGACTCAACTCGCCGAATCACCCCGAGACTCGCCGACTCCCACAACTCTGAGTCCACTCGCACACAACTCACCGAGTCATCGCTTGACTCGCCGATTATCGACTCAACCAGAAAATATTTGGGACTCTTCGACAAGACTCGTCGAGTCCAAGAACAGACTCGCCGAGTCTACAGCTATCTTCAACCTACTCGCCGAGTTGTTCATACAACTTGCCGAGTACCAGGCCATCTTCATCCAACTCGTCGAGTCCACCCATGTGACTCGTCGAGTACCACCGGTCTGAATCCATTCAGAAGCACTCCAAGCTATGCAATTGATCCAAAAGATAGATCTAGCCTCCTACAACCCATCCATCATGTAAAGTGGCAAACTTTACGTGAATCCAAAGTGATCTATGCGTTTTCACTCTAGGGTTTGGGTTTGGGACAGGATGGCTCCATCAACCACTCACAAATAGGGACTTTTATGCACTCTAGACCTTCTCCCTTCCAGATCTGAGGTAGCAACCTCAGATCTAACCTCTAAATTCGAATACATCCAAAGATATGATCTCTAACACCCTTAAAATGATGCATCTAAGAAATAGCAGCTCAAAAACGTGATATTACCTCAAAGGAATGCCCCAACTGAAATGAAACTCGAATCCAAGCAAAGCCCCTTGCTCCAAGCCTCTTACACTTCAAGATTTCCTCAACAATTGCTTCTCCAAGCTTCCAAATGCACTTGATCCACCCACACACGAGGGTTAGGGTTTCTGGTCTTGAAGATGAGTAAGGAGGCTGAGGAAATGGATGTTATGTTCTTTATATAGGGCTCAACCCCGAGAATTAGGGTTTTCTCCACTCAGCGCCTACTCGCCGAGTCCATTACACTGACTCGCCGAGTCGGCCACTTAACACGCAACCAAGTCACGACTCTACTCGCCGAGTCCGCACATAGACTCGCCAAGTCACTCTTTCCCAATTTACTCCTATAGCCCTTCAACTCTACTCTTGATATTTTGGGATGTTACATGTGGTGTTGTTTGAAACATTTGAGGCATCACATTTGGGGTGCAAGTTTCACAAGGCCTTAAGGAATCCAAGCTACAAGAAAGGTATGTCATCCTACTAGACTTTTTATTACAAGTACCCCATGCCATGCTAGTTAGGATGAGAACCTTGGAAAATAAAATTTGCATGAATATTAGAGAAAACATAGATCGAAGGTTTCTAGGGTTGCATGTACACTATAGGAGTGTTAGAATGATTAAAAGCCATCAGTGTGAGCAGTAGGCAGTGTTCGAGACTTTAAGGCAGAGGTTGTGCGAGGCGTCGATCTTAGCCCTGCCAGAGGGCATGGAGGATTTTGTAGTGTATTGTGATGCAGAGAGGGAACATCATCGCCTACGCCTCAAGGCAGTTGAAGCCTCACGGGGCGAATTACCCGACGTACGACCTGGATTTGGGGGCGGTTGTTCTTGCCCTCAAAATTTGGCGACACTATCTCTATGGGGTCTGTTGTACCATTTATATAGATCATAAGAGTTTGAGGTACTTGATGGATCAGACAAATCTGAACATGAGGCAGTGACGGTGGTTGGATGTGGTGAAGGATTATGATTGTGAGATCGTCTACCATCTGGGTAAGGACAGTGTTGTGGCCGATGCACTTAGCCGTAAGGCATTCGCAACCCCGATTAGAGACATCTGCCTGAGGATGACAGTAGTGACCCCACTTTTAGAGCAGATTTAGGAGGCCCAACAGGAGGCTATGAAGGAGGAACACCGGAAGAGTGAGCGTATCGTGGGTTAGATTTCCTCCTTCAACTATGATAACAATGAGTTGTTGACACTTTATCGCAGAGTGTGGGTTTCATATGCGGTCGGTGTGCGCCAAATCCTGATGGAGGAGGCGCATAAAACCAGATTTCCCATCCATATCGAGGCAACGAAGATGTACAGAGATCTTCATCTTGATTATTGGTGTCCTTGAATGAAGCGGAATGTAGCCTGGTACGTCGAGAGGTGCTTGACCTGCAGGAAGTCAAGGCCGAGCACTAGAGACCTCATGGTAAGACTCAACTGTTGGATATCCCTGTGTGGAAATGGGAGGATATTACTATGGATTTCATCACGAAGCTTCCTGGGACCGCACAGGGAGTGGATTCGATTTGTGTCATTGTGGATCGGTTGACCAAGAGTGCTCATTTCATTCTGATTCAGGAGAGCATTTTCGCCGAGAAACTGGCTAACATCTACATCAGGGAGGTAGTAGCTCAACTTGGGGTGCCACTTTCCGTGTTTTATGACCGATATGTGTGGTTCACTTCTATATTCAGGAAGAAATTTCATGATGATTTGGGTACTCGTTTGCACTTTAACACGGTTTTTCACCTGAAGACGGATGATCAGAGTGAGCAGACCATCCAGACTTTGGATCATATGTTGCGGGCGTGCGTTCTTGACTTTGGTGGTAGCTGGGATACCTACCTTCCCTTGGCAAAGTTTTCCTACAATAATAGCTACCACACGAGCATCGCTCGTCCTCCTTTCGAGATGCTTTATGGGAGGAAGTGCAGGACCCCGATATGTTGGGGTGAGGTGGCATAGAGGGTCATGGTGAGTACTGAAGTGGTACTCGAGACGACATAGAAGATACAGTAGGGCCGGAGTAGACTCCAGACGGCCCAGAGTCAGCAAAAGAGCTATGCTGATAAACGTCGATCAGACCTAGAGTTCCATGTAGAGGATATGGTCTTCCTGAAGGTGTCACCTTGGAAAGGTGTCATTCGATACACGAAACGGGGCAAGCTAGTTCCCAGGTACATTAGTCTGTTTAGGTTTTTGGCTCGGGTGGGCCGGGTTGCATATCGACTCGATCTGCTAGCCGAGCTGTTGGGCTGAAGATTATTTTGAAGATTGCATCTTTTGGGCTCGATAGTATAAGTTACTTTGCATTCCGGTTTGGGCCTGTCCAACCGAGAACCTTTTATGTTTTGTATATAAGTTTACGGTTGCATGCTTATTAGGTTAACGATTTTAGAGATTAACAACATAGCGTTTCATCTAGAGTATAACAGGTTTCTTTAATCGTTCTTGTAACCTACCAATCCTCTACAGTTGATGTTCTTAATCGAGCTCTTCTGAGGATTTTGTTTAATCATTCGGCACGTTTGATTCCATCTTGACTTGTTCTTATTATTGCGTTCATACAGTTTTATATTTACATACTTGTTCAAGATCTAATCGATCTTTGTAGATTAAAGGTTGGTTTAATCGCATCAATTGGTATCAGAGCAGGAGGCTGTGTAATTGATACACATCTTTTCTGTGAAAAAGATTTTCATTAGGGTTTTTCCGCAATTATCAATATTTATTGAGCCGTCATCTCTTTATTGACGTATCTTGATATTTATTGTTTTGCCCTAATCTGCTTTATTACAAGTCTGATCTTTGAACAGGTTTTTACGATCATAATGGACGCGACGCAATCAAACCCTATTAATATTTCCAACAGCATCGGTTCGACGACAAAGATTCTAATCTTATACACCCATGACTATGAAGTATGGGCGCATCACTTTGAAGACTACGTTATTGGATCAGAGGATAATGGGTACCTCATATGGGAAGCCATCATCAATGGACCGTTTTCTCATTCTGCAACGTCCAGAATTATTAAGACTCAAAAGGATTACAATGATCTGCTAAAGGACGTGAAGGATATTGCACAAGATGAAAAGGACAAATTCCAGTGCAATATTAAGGCGTTAAGGTTGATCAGATTCGCCCTTCAGTTCGACACATTCAGGTTGGTCAACTCATGCACGACGGCAAAGGAAGTTTGGGATAGACTTCGTGAACTGTATTCTACAGACGAGGATCTTGAACATTCTATTCAAACTTTGCTTTTATCTGAGTTTGGAGAATTCAGGCAAGAGGCCGAAGAAACGGTGACCCAGACGTTTGATCGCTTCAATCATCTTCTCAGCAAGATGATCAAACATGATATTGAAAGGAAGCTTATCGAACAGAAGGTTACTTTCTTGAATGGAATGAGGTCTGAATGGAGAGCAGTGGTTTCCACAGTCAAAGCCCATGAGCAGTTTAAATCATACTCTTTGGCAAAACTGGTGGGTATTCTCAAGCCCCAAGAGAAGATTGTGTTGCAAGAAAAGAACATCGTTTCTAGTCTTGGTTCGTTGGCTCTCCTATCTAAAAGTAAAGCTGTGATGGAGGATGAAGACCTCAACTTGGAGGAATATGACCTCACGTCTGAGGATTATGCCATGATGGTGTCCAATCCCAAGAGGTTCATAAAGAAGAGAATCCCCAGCAACAAAAACCGAAACTGGCAGGGGAGTTACAGCTCTGAAAAAGTGAACAATGAACCAAAGGCTGAGGAGCCCAAGAAGGAACCGAAGGTGGATGGCGATTCCGGAGTAAGCTGCTTCTACTGTGGTGGGAAAAACCACTATGCTAAGGACTGTGTCCTTAAGAAGATGGCTGAAAAGGATGATGGAAATGATGAGGAAGCCGTGTTACAGAAAAGATTGGACGAGTTGAGAAAGAAGAAGTCTACCGCTAACCCTTCTATTAATGCTCTCATTGTGCAGGGTTCGGTTAATGATGACGAGTTCGGTAGCACGGAAGTTTGGTCTACCGACTCAGAAGACGATGAAGTGAGGAAGCCTACCCATGGAAAGGCTTATGTGGCTAAGGAGGAAAGCAGTGGAGGAAGATGCTTCATGGTGACTGACATATCCCAAATGAGGGGATACAACACCGATGGAGGAAGCGATGGACCGAAGGTACAGGAGGACATGTGCTTTACGGCCAAACCACTCAGCCAGCAGTTCAATGAGCTCGATGAACTGATAAAGAAGGTACAATCTGTTTTTATTTCATCCAAAGTACCACCATCCTCATATGAGAAAGAAATAAAAAATGTTAATACAAGAATTTCTCATCTAGACAGTAGCTTAACTCAAACTTGAGTCACCAATTCTAACCTAACTGATCAATTAAGCAGGGTGGCGTCGAAGAGTGAGGAGCGGAGAATGTGGATCGAGTTAAAGGAGTCGGAATTAGTTAGAGTTAAAGATGAAAAATTTTATTTGCAAAGAGACAATTTAAAATTGTTAAAACAGCGGAATGTTTTTTGTTTAATTGCTAAACGTTTGTATTCTAATATTACTCAGCTTCACTTGGATTGTGAAATAGGCCATAAGATCCATCGCATGATTTTGCCCTTCCTAGAGTTTAAGGAGGATGAAATCGATGCCGAATCCTACAATTGTGAGAGTGTGATATCGTCTGATGATGTCAATCCGACCTACATGTATGGACTGGACAAAATTAAGTCCTTCATTAAATCCAAGGACCACAAGGACATGCTTAAAAACCTTTTGGATGAAAATGACAGACTTAAACTGAGAACCGAAACCATGCAAAAATTTGACTCTTTAAACGCCAACGTAAGCTCAGAAAACAAAATTGATGTTGAAAATGCATCTGAGCTTAACGAGGACGAAAACATGAGTGAAATTTCTATAGAGGACACGGTTAACTGCTCAGAATTTGTTAAAAACAAACCTGAAAACCACAAGAATCTTATTTCTGAAAATTCAGTGGAGTTCGCTCGATTGTCCCATCAAAAGTCCCCAATATTAGTTGAGAAAGCAGTTGTGTATCAAAAGGTTAGGACCACTCCGAATCAAGTATACAAGGTGACAGGAATAACCGAACATCAAACAGCTGAACTCATAGCTATTATAAACGAAGACAATGCTGATGGCTGCGATGAGTACTTCTGGGAAGCTCCAATAGATAATGCAAACGAAACCGTTGGCTTATCTGAAAGAACCTCCTGGATGAGTAAAGGAAGATACATACCTGAACCCTTGAATAAGCCGGACAATTTCGATGAGCCAAGCACCAGTGGTACGAAAGATATTCCTCAGGAGGATGATCGTTCGGCAAAAGAAGATACTCCCTCTGCTCCTTCGGCTCAAAGTAAAACTCCTGCAGTTCAAAAGGAACCAGCCAAGGAGACACCGAAAACGAAAGCGAATGTTCATCATCAACCTAAACAGATGAGGAATAGGAAGAGAGAAAGGAACCATAGATACAGGAAGAACCTTTCTGAAAGGAAACAATTTTGGCATTCCCAGAATGCATACTTCTCACACCAAGACAAGAATCTGAAGTATGAAAACAATCTTGTAGGAAAGCCTGAAAGTCACAACAACCGAAAGCCAAGGTTCGGTTCACAAGAAAATATCAACCGAAGGCAAAGGTTCGGTTCTGAAAAAGACTCCAACCGAAACCAAAGGTTCGGTTCCAAGGACAGCTCAAACTGAACGCAAAGGTTCGGTTCTGAAGTCAAAAGAAAACAAGACTCTAAGATCGGTCCCCCCAACGATCAAAAGCAAAAGGGTAATCTAGAGTCTCCAGCCAGGAAGTCCTCTCAATACAAACCCTCTCATTCTAATTCTTCTCGTTCTTCTAACTCTTCTACTTCCACCGATTCATCTCCATCTTGCTCTAAAGCCAATTCCCCTTTTTCTCAAAAATCTCATTCGTCATCTGAACAAAAGGGAAAGCAGAAGGTCAATGAATCCAAACCAGAGTCCAAACCGAGCACACCCAATCCTAACAAAATAAAAGTTTTTACCATTAAAAGGAAAGATGAAACAACTCTTATAAAACGAACATATCTAGTTGACATCTCTCTTACTGTTCCCGTTCCCATGAAAAGCTCACGTGGACCCAAGAAACTTTGGGTTCCTAAATCTGCCTAATTTTTGCAGGTTATAAGTGACGAGCAGTTCGACGAAGAATGGTACATCGATAGTGGCTGCTCACGTCACATGACAGGGAGGAAAGAGGTGCTTAAGGAATACAGATCTCTTGCAAATGGTGGCAACGTCAAGTTTGGAAATAATTCTTTCGGCACCATAAAGGGATACGGGATGATAACAAATGGGGACTTTACTATAAGCAAGGTGGCTTATGTGGAAGGACTCCAACACAAGCTCATTAGTGTATCTCAGCTTGTTGGAGGTACAGGTCTCAAAGTCTCATTCGATGATGAAGGTTCTGAAATCATAGAGAAAAGGACAAAGAAAGTGATTCTCAAGTCAGAGCGAAAGGGTGAAATGTTTCCCTTAAACCTTAAACCCATCAAAGGAAACCCAACTATATGCTTGTTATCAAAAGCTCAATCCGACGAAAGCTGGTTGTGGCACCGAAGGATCTCTCATCTCAATTTTAAAGATATCAACCGACTTGTCACTGGAGGTCATGTTAGGGGTCTTCCATTGCTCAAGTTCGACAGAGATCATTTGTGTGCTGCATGCGAAATGGGGAAGCAGAGTCGTCAAAGTCACCCATCTATAATCAACACAAAAGTTATTGAACCACTCGAATTACTTCATATCGATTTGTGTGGTCCTTCATCTATCGAAAGCATCGGTGGTAGCAAGTATATTCTTGTTATTATTGATGACTTTTCACGATTTACATGGGTATTCTTTCTAAAGCTTAAATCTAAAGCGACTCAAAAGCTGAAAGTGTTTATCAAGCAAATTGAAGTACAACTCAAGAAGGTTGTTCGCAACATCAGGAGCGACAATGGTCTTGAATTCAAGAACAGGGAGTTTGAAGAGTTTCTTGCAGAAAAGGGAATTAGTCACAATTTCTCAGCTCCCTACACACCACAACAGAACGGAATAGTCGAAAGACGAAACCGATCTTTATGTGAAGTTGCCCGAACTATGCTAAGTTTCGCTTCCTTACCTTTTTATTTTTGGGCTGATGCTATTTTGGCTACTTGTTTTACACAGAACAGGTCCTATCTCAACAAGCGATTCACGCTCACACCATATGAGATACTAAACAACAGAAAGCCCAATGTGAAATTTTTCCATGTGTTCGGCTCAAGGTGTTTCATCTTTAACTCTAAAGAATACCGCAACAAGTTTGATGTCAAAGCCGACGAGGGAATTTTTCTGGGTTATTCGCTCACATCCAAGGCATACAGGGTCCTAAACAAGCGTTCGAGAAGGATTGAAGAGACATACTATGTGACCTTTGACGATAGCTATGTCAAGAAGCTACAGGCCAAAGAAGACACCGCTGGGGAAATCTTTCCTCTAACTGGCCAGGTCACAGTCTCGGTCGCCAATTTATACGACAAATTTCTAGAGCTCTTTGACGAACCGGAGAAAGCTTCACTCTCCGAAGCAGGTGCAGCAGACAACAAAGTTGATAATATGAAGCAGATTGTCGAAGATGCTGCAAGAAAAATGCAGGAAGGAGAATCGACCATTAATGACTCTCCATCCAACAACGCTTCAGTCGAGGGGGAGCCAAGCTCTCATGTCGAGGGGGAGCCAAATTCTCATGTCGAGGGGGAGCCAAGCTCACAAGTCCAGGGGGAGCCAAATTCTACAACATCAACCGAAGGTCCTTCATCAACCGAAGGTGCTTCTCCAACCGAAGATACCTCTCCAACCGAAGGTGCTTCAACGCCTGGAAGCTCAGCACCACAAGAAACACATGAACCTCATGTTTCTCAAAGCTCATCAATTGAGGGGGAGCATAATGATATGACGCTCGATTACGACAGCCAATCTAAGCCAGAAGAAATGATTAATGCTGAACTAGATCCAACCTTTGATCCGAATTACCCTCCTCTTGTCAAATGGACCAGAGATCATCCTATCTCTCAAGTAGTTGGTGATGTATCTGAAAAGGTTCTGACCCGATCACAACTGAAGGCAAAACAGACATCCTTATTTTCAAAGGTTGAGTTTTGTATGTTTAACTCATTCGTATCAAAAGTTGAACCGAAGACAGTTAACACTGCCCTAGATCACTCTGATTGGGTTCAAGCAATGCAAGACGAACTGAATGAATTTGAAAGGAACAAAGTCTGGCGCCTCATTCCAACTCCTCCAAATGCTTCGGTTGTTGGTCTCAAATGGGTTTTTAGGAACAAAATGGACAAGGAAGGTAACGTTATCAGGAACAAGGCTCGTCTGGTGGTAAAGGGATACTGTCAGGAGGAAGGGATAGACTATGAAGAGACTTTCGCTCCAGTAGCTAGGCTAGAATCTGTTAGAATATTTCTGGCTTATGCTGCTCACAAAAACTTTGAGGTTTTCCAAATGGACGTCAAGTGTGCATTTCTCAATGGAGAACTCGAAGAAACTGTGTATGTGGAGCAACCTCCTGGGTTCGTGAACGAAAAGCATCCAAATCATTGCTATATTCTGGATAAAGCTGTGTACGGCCTCAAACAAGCTCCGAGAGCCTGGTATGAAACGCTTACAAAATTTTTAAAGATGTCTAAATTTAAACAAGGTTCGGTTGACCTAACCTTCTTTCGCAAAAAGGAAGGTAACCACCTTATGATAGTTCAAATTTATGTCGATGACATCATCTTTGGCTCCACGAATCCCAGCTTAACAGCTGAATTCAGAAAGCTGATGGAGACTAAGTTTGAAATGAGCTCAATGGGTCCTATTAACTTTTTCTTTGGTTTAAACATAAGACAGGGACCCGAAGACATCTTTATTAATCAGGAAGCTTACACGAAGACTCTCCTAGAAAAGTTTGGCATGATGGGAGACTCAAAAGTCAAAGTCCCAATGGCATTCGGCACCAAACTTACCCCATCTCTAGATAAACCGGTTGTCGATATCATGCTCTATCATCAAATGATAGGCTCACTGATGTATCTAACTGCTAGCAGACCTGATATCATGTTTTCAGTGTGTTATTGTGCTCGATTTCAGGCAAACCCACGCGAACCTCACATGCTTGCAGTGAAGAACATCTTACGCTATCTCAAACGAACCACCTCCTTAGGTCTATGGTATCCATCCAACTCAGGCTTCTTCGTTCAAGCCTATTCTGATGCTGACCTTGGAGGATGTGGACTCGACCGTAAAAGCACAACTGGTGGCTGTCAATTCCTTGACGGGAAGTTGGTCAGCTGGAAATCCAAGAAACAAACGTGTGTGTCATTGTCTACTGCCGAAGCGGAATACATTACCGCTGCATCCTGCACATCACAAGTGATTTGGATCCAGAGTCAACTTCGAGACTATGGACTCAATATGAAGAAGATCCCACTATATTGTGACTCTGAAAGTGCAATTAGGATCTGTCATAACCCAGTGCAACACTCTAAAACCAAACACATAGCACTTAGGTATCACTTCATCAAAGATCACGTGGAAGATGGAAACGTCGAAGTTCACTTCGTAATAACCACTGATCAACTGGCTGACGTCTTTACCAAAGCTCTTCCTGAAGCATCATTCAATAAAATATTGCAAGGGCTAGGTATGATGGAATCAGAGTCAGTACCTCACACTACCTCTCAACCTCAAACGTAAGAAGCGAAACCAACCGAACGTTCAGGTTCGGTTCAACTATCTGACTCGCTCATTACTTCAAAGTTAGTCTTTCTCTGTTGTATATTTCTTGTACAATTTTGTTTTTCCTTGTGTTAAAAATATTTTTCCTTGTATGTCTAAATTCCTTGGTTTCTCAAAATTTCTTCAAAACCGAAACCTACCGAAGGTTCGGGTTAGGTTTTTCAAAATTTTGTTGAACCAAAACCAACCGAAGGTTCGGGTTCGGTTTTTCAAAATTTTCCTAAACCGAAGGTTCGGGTTCGGTTTTTCAAAATTTTGTTGAACTGAAACCAACCGAACGTTCGGGTTCAGTTTTTCATATTCTTTCGAAAGTTTTTTTTTAAGTTTTATTCTTTTTCTTTTCTTTTTACTTATTTTTTTTAATCTCAAAAACTCCAAAAATATTTTTTTTAATTTCTTGTGTGTCCGTGTTCGTTTATGGTGATAAATTTGATGAATTACCTAAGTGTCCCTAGAAGCATGCTGTTGTATGTGTCTCAAGCCTCATAAGATTTTGAATAATGGCCTTCATGACCTGGTATACACAAACCTTGTCTTCCCAATAAGGCTAACTCATTTATTCTAATCGTGAGCTACCTCACTCTTTTCTCACATGAGTTAAGAGTTTCCTGCTTGGTCCTTATTTTCGCAGCAGAGGTACTACGTTCTCTTACACCATCTCCATTTTACTTCTCCACTACACTCGTTCCATCATAGTAACCCTTGAGACTCTCAGAAATTACCGCTGAGGTTTATGGTTACACAACATCTGTGTTTATGATCTTAGTCTCGTGTCACTACGAGCTGCGTGAAACCCAAAATTCAACACCTAATGAATTGACGGTGAACAATTAAGTTGCTCAAGTTTTCACTAAAGGATTGACGAATGTACCCTACTAAAATCTCAAATTCTATTTTGTGTGATTCCTATGAAATTGTTAAACACCATAACATTTCTTCCCTTGGGATCCAGTTTTTAATTTTCTTCAGAGATTTTATATTTTTCCAAGCCACCCTTATTTAGTCTAATTAAAAGAAGCCTTTCAACATTTCTTAATAAATGTTTGATCGTAATTTAACGGGAATCCACACTTAAACCTTAAGGTCTCTCTTGTCCTGTGGCATTAAATGCGCGTGTGGAAATGGTAACGACTTTTCTCTCTGAAACGGCGCTAGTTGGGCGGCGTGATCCTAGGAACCTGACACTCTCTCTCCTACGTGATCATCACACGCCTCAACTATCATCCATCTGTCACTCAAGAACCCGGTTCATATTTCCATACGAGATTTGAAACGATTTTTCTCTCCCCTCTCACCCACTATAAAAAGCCCTCTACACCACCTTTTACCTCTTTACTACCTCCAAAATTTCCAAAGAGCAAATACTCCCAAACAGTTTCCTGTTCATCCTCTTCTTCATACCTGCATAAATGGCTGACTCATCTTCCGTTCATGCTACCTCACAAATCCTTCCCATCCGCCCATAACAATGTCTGGTCATTGATCTTAACCCACTGGCGTACGACTCCTATATGTCGCCGGTCATAGAATGTTTGAAGTATTCCCAACTTGCTCCGGCTCTCTCAAGAATTGAATCTGTGTCAATGGTGGCCCTATCGCAGGTTTACACGACTGCTTACTACGACAAGGCCGTCGACCGGGTGTTTTTCGAGCTTGCAGAACACAAGACCTCAGTCTCTCGCCAACGCTTCTGCACCTTGCTAGGGTTTGCTGTTGACCCTTCAAGAGTTCATCCGGAGTCGATTCAGATTGGTCATCTGTATAACATGTTTTACAACATGGGATACACAGAGGTTCTCACCTCTGTCGCTAAGTTTAAAAAGTCTTGCCTACCGCCACAGTGGAATGGCCTATTTACAGTCCTTTTCAAGGGCTTGTCGGAAAGGAGCTCAGGATCCGACGGTGCAAGTCGTCTCTTCCTGTCAATAATGTACGGGGTTTACAACGGGATTAACCTGGACTATGGGTTTGTCCGATGGCAGCAGCTTATCCAGAGCCTCTCCTCATCATCCCGACACTCTGAGGTGTCGTTGGTCCGGTTCTGGATCTTGATTACACGATGGGCTATGGATAAATTTGATGTTCCTACTGCTGATGGTGCATCGATGTCTTCTGTCGGTACGTTCCATACCAAGAAGATCATCGTCTCAGATGCATTGAAATTTTCCTTCACTGGCTCCATCCCGGAGTCAATGTATGGCGACGTGCCATCTGACAGCAGGTTAATTCGGAAGATCAAGGAGCTTAGGCCATCTGGTCCAAGGGAACTGACACCGGATATGCTTAGGTCGATTCACGATGCAAACAAACCGGTGAGCAGGGGCAAAAAGGCAGAAAAAGGGAAGCATGCGTCCAAAGCTCCAAAGGGACCTTCTCCCAAAAAGAGGAAACAACCGAAGGCTGCACAATCCCCACAGCCGAAGAGGAGGAAGACTCAACAGAAGCGAAAGCTTGTAATTCCCTCTTCTTCGAGTGACTCTGAGGGTGAGAGTTCGGGCTTTGACGGCTCTCAAGGAGACGAATCTCCTCAACGAGGCAACACACCACCTCGGTCCCCTATCCCAGAGATGGAACTTCACAATTCCCTAGTTCCTTCACCTCCACCAATCTTTACCACTGCAACCGAAACACCACCAGTAACCGACCTACCTCCCGTAACCGAACCACCACAAACCAAAACCCATACAACCGAAACTACCCATACTCAACCACCACCCAAAATTATACCAACAACCACTCAACCTGATCCTACCAAACCCACAACACCCCCAACTTCACCACCCCCTTCATCTCCTGAAAATGTCTCTGATGGCGAAAACCCTTACCTTGGTGGTGAACACATGATCTTTGATTCGGTCTACTATAGTCCATTTCAAGTTCAAAGTGACGAGGAGGATGATGCTCCAGTGACAACGAAGCATCTCAAAGAGCTTAATGCGAAGGTTGACCTACTTCTCGCCACCTCTTCCAACCAGCAGTCCTCTCTTTCTGAAGCTGCCCTTCAGAAAATTGTTGATGTCTTTTCCAGGGCTCAACATGATTCGGTGGCCTCAGCAACTGCTGCGATTGATGCCTCCACCAGAGCCTGTGAGGCTGCGACTGAAAAAGTCGATAAACTATTCTCCGACGCTTGTGTCCTGCTGAAGTCCTTGTAGGAAAGCGCCCATGCCACCAAGACATCTTTGGAACCAATTGTTTAGCAATTGGCTAACTTTGTCTCAACGGAGTTGTCTTCGTTCGCTACTCTTCGCCAAAACCTAAGCGACGACAACTCGGCACTTCGTGCCTCCATCGATGCTCGCCTCGCTAGGCTACAAGAGGATCTTGCAGCTGAGCATTCTTTGATGGACGTTCTGGCGGGCAAATCAACCGCCCTCGAAGTCAAGAGCACACAACTCTCCAACTCCCAACAACAACTGGATGATCTTCGATCCGAAAGGGAGGTGATCAAAACGTGTGTTTCGGATGTCCACGCCGCATTATCCAACATCCTAGAAGCACACGATCCCATTCTAAACTTTTCGGTGAGGCGTACCCTCGCTGAAAAACTCTCTCCGGCCATCGATCTTCTCAACAAAATCGAAGGACTACCAAGTTTCGTGTCCATTCCGAAACAAGGGGGAGATGAGAAGACTGGATCGAAACCACCTCCTTCCTCTAAAGCTACTCACACGACCGAATCTCCTCCGGCTGGTCAAGCTTTGGGTTCGGGTGTGAAGAACAAAGGCAAAAACTTAGCTGAGGAAGAAGATGAAGAAGGAGACAAGGAGACCATTGCTGACATATTAAAAAGAAAGAACAGTCGCAAGGTTGACGATGATGCCAGTTGTGTGGCGGGAGAGGCTGAAGAAGCCGAACGAAAACAAAAGGAAGCCCACGATCTCCTTGAAAGCCGGAAGACTCTCTTCCCTGCCTGGACCAGGGATCGTTTGATTAAAGAGGCCATAGAAACTCCTAGCATTTTATGGCTCGAGCCGGTTATCTCGTTCGACTGCAACAATACTGTCGATTCGCAGTTCGACATGCCGCTGACTCGAAAGGCGTTCATCTTCCACGTCTTCTCAAACATTTTTGAAGTCCCTCACCCGAATGCTGAGCTTGACAGGGAGCTCATTGACTTTTATCTGGCGGCTGCTCGTCCTTAATTCCTCACTTGGAGCGCCCAGAAGATTGTAAACGTTCGGGTGCTGAAACCTTATACCGAAGGTCGTTTTATAAACGTTCGGTTCAAGTTGATTCGGGGATCTGCAAGAACTGCTCATATTATCTCCCTGGCAGATCTACCGAATCTAAATCCTCATGATTGGATTGTCCTGTATAATATCCTTTTGACTAATGAAGCCGAATATGGTCCCATTCTAGACCATGTCAAAAGGATGTTAGCCTGCTACATCATGGAGGTTGCCCTAATGGATCAGGAGGTCGCCACAGTCTTCAAGAAGAAACCAAAGATTACTCCTGTGGGATCGGCCAGTGATCTCAACCAAATGCAATTGGGCAGGATCGACCCGAGACGCAACTCGGTTATGTTCACTAGAGCGGAAGGACAGAAATGTCTCTTCGCTTTAGCTGACAAGCACCTTTACACCACAACTTTTTTGGAGCATGTGTTATTCATTATCAAACGGTGTAAAGAGAACACAACTGATGACATCAAGTACTTCAATGATATGATCAATTGGTACATCCGGTTTAGACAGACCATTCTCTCCATCACCAAATGTCTGTTTAGCACCGTGAAGAAGAAGGTACCTGCTTCAGCTGCTGGCCCAAGTAACTAGTGAAGATCTCGCTCCAAATTGACGCAAAGGGGGAGATTGTTGGGCTGAAGATTATTTTGAAGATTGCGTCTTTTGGGCTCGATAGTATAAGTTACTTTGCATTCCGGTTTGGGCCTGTCCAACCGAGAACCTTTTATGTTTTGTATATAAGTTTACACTTGCATGCTTATTAGGTTAACGATTTTAGAGATTAACGACATAGCGTTTCATCTAGAGTATAACAGGTTTCTTTAATCGTTCTTGTAACCTACCAATCCTCTATAGTTGATGTTATTAATCGAGCTCTTCTGAGGATTTTGTTTAATCATTCGACACATTTGATTCCATCTTGACTTGTTCTTATTATTGCGTTCATACAATTTTATATTTACATACTTGTTCAAGATCTAATCGATCTTTGTAGATTAAAGGTTGGTTTAATCGCATCACGAGCTTAGCCAGATCTACAACACTTTTAATGTCTCCTAAATATGGAAGTGCTTAGTGGATGAATCTGCAGTTCTACCCTTAGAGGATATTTAGGTGGATGACATCATGAACTACATCGAGAGACAAGTATCCATTCTCGATAGGAGGATGAAGGATCTGAGGAACAAGAGGGTAGAGTTGTTGAAGGTGCAGTGGCAGCACCACAAGGGCTCATAATGGATGTGGGAGCCAGAGTATAAGATGAGGGAGCACCACCCAAAACTATTTCTAGCCATAGCAGAATTCAAGGACGAAGTGTGAGATAAGTTGGGGAGATTTATAACGCTCGGTTCCTGATATGTATTTAATTCACAATTATTCATTTCTGTATAGAAACTCAACAAGTTGGAAGCCCTAAAATCATCGAGTAGAGATGGATCGAGATGCGGGTTAAGAAGTCTACTCGACGAGTTGAGAAGCCTCAACTCGACGAGTAGGCTAGAAGAATGAAACCCTAATTTTCTGGGTTTTGCACTCGACGAGTTGAGAAGTCTAAACCCTAGCCTCGAAACCCTAATTCACTTTTGAGAGTTTTGAGCCAAATTTTCTGTATTCTTGGTGATTTTGAAGAAGAAGGTACTTGAAGAAGGAGCTTTACGTGACCAAATCATCCCTAGAGTTCAGATCTATGACCCCGTGGCTTATCTTTAAGTTTTGATGGCTTTTGGAGTTGGATCTAAGCCATTTTGAGTTAGGGTTAGAGCTTATTTCTTCTAGGTTGGGTGTTAATGGGTAAAGTCGGAAACTTTACCCTCCTAGATGTGTATTCGACCCAGATCTGGAATATAGGACTTAGATTCGAAGAATAATGGCTCAATTCATTAATAAGGCTTAACAACTTGAAGAACTCGACGAGTTCATAGAGGAACTTGGCGAGTTGAGTCGAAGTGTCCCGATTCTTTTAGAGGAAGGACTCAACGAGTTCAAGGACGGACTCGATGAGTTAATTTGGAAAGTCTTGATTCTGTTGATAGGAGGAACTCGAAGAGTTCATGAAAGACCTTGACGAGTTGGATCACGATTCAGGGTTTTATGATTTATGGACTCGACGAGTTGAAGGGCCAACTCGGCGAGTTGAGTCAACTCAGAATGTTTACTTTGAGTTTGACCTAGATTGACCCTTAAGGGGGGTCGTAAGTATGCAAGGGTAATTAAGACCAAAACTTGTACATCCAAAAATTTAAGACCAAAAATTTCATTCTGGTTAAAGTCAACATTCTCTTCTGTATAATTATTTAACTATAAATAGTAACAACTATGTAATAGTTGCATTTTAACATGTATTCCACCCCCCCCCCCCTAAAAAAAGGTTTGGAAAATGATGCTGTGAAATCACTTGTAATTCATGAAACCGTTGATGTAGCGCAAAATTTGGGAGTTCGGAACTTGAGAGACGCTTCAAGAGTTAGTGGCATAGAAATCGAGGAAGAATATGGTGTGTATTGAGGTGTGAGAAAAGATTAGTATGAGATTGATATTTATAAGGTGTTTTTGAGATGTGTGCCACACAATGTGCATGAACCATCAGGTGTTGAGACGTGTCCTTTTCATATGGTGCCATGTCATCCGTATCCTGGAGAAGTGGAGTGTCAGAATGCACGTCGCGTGCTGCATGCGGATGCACATGAGATATTTTTTTAAAACTTGAAAATTTGTAACTCCTACATACGAACTTTGTTTTCAATGATACTTATATATTCGTGTAGGTCTCGATGAACTCTACAACTTTCCTTTTGATTGTTTTGGCTAGTTTTGACTTTCGTTTTCCGACTAGTTTTTATTACTGCTGTGATTTGATAAAAATCATAAGTCTCCCATATGGTTTCCGATTTAAGCGTTATCTGTCTCATAATTCTTACTTTAAGTAGTACTATAATTTCCTAGTAAGTGACTTTTTCCAAAAGTCAACTATTCTCCTTGTAGTTTTCGTTGTTGTAATTTCTTAAGTACAGTAGATATTTATTTACTATAAAAGTCATATCTCACTCATACTGAGTCGGACTGTTGAGAAATTTATATTTATGGGACTGTGGTAGCTTTTATATTCTAAATATCTTAAACTTCTCTCAAAGTGGTGCGAATTTTTGTGCACTTATTTTTTAGTCTAGTGGTTGATGTAAATAAGGAAGAAAAGTTTTGAATGTACTGAGATATATTGGGTGGTTACAAGACTGTCCTTATTACATCTTCATGTTTTATTGTTAAATACTAACGACTATTGATGACGTATTTTCCCAGTTGTTAGACTTTGACAAAATTGATCATCATGGTTTCCCATTTACTCAAGACTTGGCTATTGATGTAATTCTTCACTTTCTAACTAGTGCATACAAGAAGTTCTGTATGAACTACCATATGGATGGTTTAGAGAAGAGTATTAATTAGCTTCATGGGATGCTCAAGACAGCTGAGAAAATCATTGTTCCACCTTGGAACACAAGTTCAACCACTCTTGTTCTGGCTATTAGGTAAGTTGGTGTCAAAAGAAAGATGTCCTCTCATCTCAATGTCAAGGGAAAAAAGGAAAGGGAAAGTTGGTAATTAGAACCATACAAAGGACATTTCTGACATACCTCCAGTGAATGACCCTAACGAAGTCATTTTCTATTACTTCCAAGAGAAGATTCATTGGATACGTAGCTAATCTAAGTATCTGGAGGATCTTAAGAAGAACAAGGCCATGGGTGATGACACTTCAGGTACGTTTTCAAGTGAATTACATTTGGCTTCTACTTCTAATAGTTGGATACTTGACACAGGATATGGAACCCACATTTATTCTAATGTACATGGGCTAAGACGAAGTAGGATGCTAAGGCATGGAGAAATTGACTTGATCAAGGGGAACAAGAGCAGAGTATTTGTTACCAAAATTGGAGATTACAAGCTTTCATTACCTTCTAGTTTTCAGTTGTTTAAAAAGATTTTTGTTATTTGCCTTACGTGGCAATAAACATTATTTCATTTTATGCATTGTGTATGGATGGTTTTACTTTTGGATTTGATAATAATGATGCTTTTATTTTGGTTTACAAAGATAATGCTCTTTGTTTTAGTGCAAGTCCTTGTAATGACATATATGACTCTATGATTGGTGTAAGTAGAAAAAATAACTTAATCTTAAATGTTGGATCATTTACTTTGGATAAATCATGTCTATGGCATTGTTGTCTTGACCGTATAAACAAGAAGAAAATCGCCAAGTTACAACCAGATGAAATCTTGGAACCATTTAACCTAGAGTTTTATTGAGATTGTGAATCTTGTTTACTTGGGAAGATGACAAAGTCTCCTTTCATATGTAACTGTGAGAGAGGGACATATCTGTTGTATATTATCCATTCAGATGTATATGGTCATTCAGACATATCACCAGACACAATGAAAGATAAATTGTCACATTTACTGATGATTTCAGTAGATATGGATATGTTTAATTGATTAAGCATAATTCTAAGACATTTGAAGTATTCAAGAAATTCCAAAGTGAAGTTGTGAACTAACTAGGCAAGAAAATCAAGATACTTTGTTCTGATAAGGGCAGAGAATATCTTAGTGTTGACTTCTATGACCATCTGAGAAGTTGTGTGATAGTCTCACAACTAGCTCCACCAAGAACACCACAACATAATGGTGTGTCTGAAAGGAGAAATTAAACCTTGCTTGATATGGTTCGTTCTATGATTACTCATGCTACAGTTCCAACTCGTTTATGGGGTTATGCTCTTGAAATGTTCACTTATATTCGAAACCTCTTACCAACTAAGAAGGTTGAGAAAACACCATTCGAAATATGGAAAAGGACTCGTCACTCTCTTGCACGAATCAAGGTATGGGGTTGTGAGGCTTTTGTTCATCGACAAGCACTAGACAAAATTGAAACCAGATCTAAAAGGTGTTACTTCATTATTAATCCTAAAGACTATTTTGGATACTTGTTTTATAAGCCTACTGGGAACAAGATCCTTGTTGCTCATAGGGCAATCTTTCGTGAGAGAGAGAACTAAAATCTCAATAAACTAGTGGGAGCCAAATTCATCTTGATGAGATTCAAGAAACAACCAATGAAAAACTTGAAGTTGACACTAGACCTCAATAAGAGGTTGAGCAAACCATTAAGAAATCTAATATACTTCAACCTCCACCTTTTAAATTTGACAGAGAACATCGTCAAACTGAGTTTTATGGATTCCATATTACTCCATAGGGTGACAACCTGTTAAGCGATATTGAGCCACACAACTATCAGGATGCTATGGTGAGCCCAAAGGCTGCAAAATGGAAAGAGTCATTGGACAATGAAATTCAGTCCACGTATGATAACTAAGTATGGAACTTGGTTGATCCTACACCTGTTCTTAAGACCATTTGATGTAGATGGGTCTTCAAGTAGAACAATGACATGGATGTGAACATACCGACTTACAAAATTCGACAAGTCGTGAAAGATTATACTCAGACTCAAGGAATTGACTATATGGAAACCTTCTCACTAGTAGTTGTGATTAAGTTTATTAGGGTACTACTTGCCATAGCTGAATTTCATGATTATGAAATATGGCAAATGAATGTAAAAACTGATGGGTTTTATAGGTTATAAATACATGTACAAGGTGCAAAACTCTTAACAATTATCAGGGCACATGCGGCCTATAAGGATATATGTCATAACACTTTGAAGGCAAAATAGTATGACCAACAAAACTAACATGAACCATAATGTAATCAAAGCACCAAGTTAGGGTTACATACCTTTGACTTTTTGTAGCAAACAAATCACTTCAATCCCTTGTAGTTGTTGATCTTGGAAATCTTACCACTAAAAGGATGATGCCTCTAATGGATCACACCCAAACCCTAGAACTAGAAGACAAGAGAAGAAAGAGGAGGAGAGAAAAATTTCGTTTGAAATTGTTTAGGAAGTGAGTAACACAAAAGTGATGACCCAATGTGTCATATTTATAGCTAGGGATCACAAGGATAGACCCTGATTTGAATAATTAAATATTCGATTTAATCTATTCAAGGAAGTTATCGTTATCAGCTATATGAAACATTTCAGAAACCCTAAAGGCTTCATGAAACCATCCAAACCTAGGAATAATCTAGAATTGCTTCTTTTGTTCAACTACTGAATAATTATGATTCACCCCTTGCATCTTAAATTAAGTCAAATTAATTACAGATTAATTCTGATGAATAACTAATCAATTCTTATTGATTTCATATTAATTTATTAATCATATAAATTAACAAATAAATTATTTAACATTTGATATCATATTAATTTATTAATCATATAATAAATTAACAAATCAACTTTTTATTTCCAATTAATATATTAAACTTATAATATATTAACAAATCATTTATTGCAATTTATTAATCATATAATAAACTTATAAATTTATGATCTCTCTCTAAATGTCATTCTAATCAAGTTTTGGTTATGAGGGTAACCTAAAAAGGACCATAACGTCTCCAAAATCACATCATAATTTTTTTTTGTTTTTAGATTAATAAATCGTTATTACAAATATTGCCCATATAACCAAGGTAATAAACATTTAACAAAACATCCTCAAATCAGAGTAATTCACATAATATGAAAACATGTGGTGTGTGCTCTCCAATCATCCCGATCTCTTCCAATTGAAGACCGAAGTACCTAAAACATAAACTGGAAACCGTAAGCACAAAGCTTAGTGAGTTCCCTAAAATACCATATAACATACAACAACAGATTATCATGCAACAGACATATAGTTTCCATCAGCTCCCCCATGGTCTTTATCTAGTATGTCGTGGGCTGCCCCATGGTCATTACCTGGAATGCCATAGGCTCCCCATGGTCTGATATCCAATTGCCACGGGCTCCCTCCTGGGTTTTCCATGCAACTATTACAGAGACAACTAGCATACCACATAAGTCATAATGGGCTAGCATTGGTGCATTCAACCCATGGATATGGTGAGAAGACTCACCTCAGACAACTAAATCGCACGGATACTCTCTGACTGCAGATCTGCGAAAATCCCCGCACTATGAAACAAATAACACCCAATTAACCGTTAAGATCCACACCTAATCCAATAATCCTTTCATGGGGTAAAAAGACCATTTTACCCCTCGCTTAATTTAGTCCAAGACTAAGGCTCCAAACTTCTTAACATAAAGGGCCATCAACCAATAATTGTGCAAAGCCCATTTATGGCCCAATTTTCCAAATTGGGCCCAAAACCTTACTTGGGCCTTACCCTAAAGCCCAATACTTATCCGTAATCCAAAACACACCTTCTCAGATGGCCCAACAAGCCCCAAGCAATTAGCCCCAAAATGGTAGCCAAAACTAAAGCCCAAATACACAACCCACTCAGACGAGTACGTGGGGCGTACAAGCACGTACGCGCAACGTACTCGCTTGAAGGCCTGTATATTGTGCGTACCAGCTTGTACGCCTAATGTAGTCACTTAATCAGTCCCAACATGATTTTCCCACTTAATCCATTAAGACAAAACTCCACACAACACATATCTGACCTTCTTGAGTTGGGCTAATACATAAAGTTGCCAACTTTATGTCCATACATGGCTAAATGAATATATTAAGCTACAAATGGACTTAATGGTTGAATTAATGCATACATGACACCATAAAGCACATAAAGCTTGTACCTTTATGCCCAAGGATACCAAAATGAACTTAGATCTAAATGGACAAATCCATAAGCAAACTAACTCATCCATAAACCCAAAAAGAAGACCAAAACCACAATAATCTACCCATAAAGAGATCTAATCACATCGAGGTCAAGATGCAAACTTGTTACCACAAAAAGCTTCCCCATAAGGTGATGATTCTGGATCCAGGGTCTTTCCACCACGCCAACCAACTTCAAGATCCTCTTCTTTCCTTCCCAAGGGGAAAATGTGCAAAAAAACCTTCTAAGAGCTCAATAACAACATCAAAAGGCTACAAGATCGTTTTAGGGTTTTGAGAGGGTGGAGGATCGCCTATAAATGAAGGAAAAGGGCTAACATTATGCTTATATAGGGTACAACCCTAAAAATTAGGGTTTTCAACCTGACCCTCGTACGCCTAGCGTACCTCCTCGTACAACTAGTGTACGAGGTCTCACACCCCGACCCACTTCGCACTTACACTACGCGCCCCTATCTATGCCTTGCGTAACCTCCCTCACCTCGATAAGACCTGCATACCACCTTAGTACGCCCCGCATACTACGGTATCGAGATGCTCTACATTATTATCAAATCATACTATCCATAAGATATCCTGAACTAACCTCCACTTTCCATAAAAGCCTAAGCTAACAAATTACCGAAATTCCTTTTGATTCTAGAACACAAACTGAATACCCGAAACATACGAATTACATTATCCGACTCCAACTGGGTCCAAAACTCAATTCCTCAAGGATCTGAAGCCTACTAATACCCAACCCCTAATCACCATCCCCAACATGGGAACAATTAGAAACAAGGCGTTACAACTCTCCTCCACTCAAATTAGATTTCGTCCTCATAATCCATCCATGCCATCTACGGTACGCACTACAATTTGAGCAACACGGTCACAACCCCAAGCATACTCCTGCCTTCCCAATACAAAAGAAACTAACCCTCGCATGGCTCTACAAAACTGAAGAAGAACGAACCCGAGATCGTTGCAGAAAACTACCTCTACCTTTCCTGAAACCCAAAACCTCAAATTGATCCGACTTCCCGACAAAGCGCCCACACTGAGCCACTATCATACCATTTCCTCATGAATACCAGAATAAACAAAATACTTCCAACCCTGATTATCTTGAAGCTTCCATAGGAACAAAATTGCTGATCATGAACAACTACAAAACACTACACTTGGCAGAAGGCTCAGATAATTCTTCGAGTAGAAAATTCCTCTATTTAACGGTTAGACTCATACAAGAGCTGCGGAACCAGGTCCAATCAACCACTATGTTATTATTTAATCCCTCTGCGAGTGACTTAACATATTCCCCGAATCACAAGCGACTCCACGCACGATTCCCAAATCACTGAAACCAAAATGACTCATCTTGCTGCCACCTAACTGCATTCCAAAGGCAGCCTCCCTGGT
This sequence comes from Lactuca saligna, assembly GCF_052625555.1. Taxonomy (NCBI): domain Eukaryota; kingdom Viridiplantae; phylum Streptophyta; class Magnoliopsida; order Asterales; family Asteraceae; genus Lactuca; species Lactuca saligna. Next base: position 195,228,630 of record NC_136419.1, on the reverse strand, counting down.
CCCAACTTGTTTGCGAACTATTTAAAACACTGGAATCCTAATCAATTGTTGAGCCAAAAGACATACAAGCACACAGTAGCCCCATGCGACTCCCTAGAGCAAAATTATTTGGCGATAATTCCCCAAACCACCTCGACACCAAACCTACTACTAAAAGAATGCCACAAGACCAAATGCAGTATCATATTATACTCGGTCTCCAACGACCTACCTTCTCCTGATTCCAAACACACTGTGGCCCTCCCATAGATAGAACCAACCTAAGACACAACACAATGGCTCGATTGGTATCGAAACTAAAACCATTCATTACCCTTGAACCCTGCAATTGATGCCCTTGGCTTGTAGATACCCCTATTCTTATTCCACTGGAGTATAGATCCTGCATAAAACATGTGCGATACCTAACTCGAGATCTTACCCAAAACCAATTCAATACTCCACTCACAACCCGAGATCCATAAATTTGAACTTGTATTTCACACCACTACGTTCTGATTCTCGATGACCCCTCACCTGACCAATAAATAATTACTCCCAAACCATCTCTGAGACTACCAGTGTCGCACCTAGTCCAACCACCAGGTTCCCAAGAGTCCAAACAACAAGGCTACCCAACCTAAAACTCCTCTGCATCACACAATGATCCTTATGATCCTGCAACTCAAGATCCAATACCTTTACCCAATGGTCTCTACCAGGACCCACCTGAACTACCATAATCACATGGGCCTCGCCCACGGGTCCTACCTATCTAAAGCTATACATGCCCGACTACGCCCCGGACCCCAACGGTCCTCAACCCAAAATAGATTATACCCCTCGTCAATCCTGACAGACGTGCCCAAGGCACGAACTAATTCCCTATCACGATTGACCATCTCTAATAATAGTTTACCTTGAACTAGTGAATGCTCCGATCCCATCGCAGTCTTACAGCACCTCCAAGCAACCATGGTTACCACTCATGGCCTTACCATACTCAAAGCATCACAATACCACACATCCTTAGACGAATGCTCCAACCAATCAGGAGTTCAGGTCACACATTTGAATTCCACGACCTAATATGAATAACAATGGAGATGCCGACTTGTGGTCGGGAGTTTCCTAAACTCCCACCAACACATCCTCAATCTGAACCGCCACTTAATTCTCCCCCACTTGGACTCGAAGAAGGTCTCTCATATCTTAATCCTTATAGATCTCCGACCCATCTCACTCAAACAGAATGAACCACCCATACCTTGCGCTAAAAAATACTAGAATTCCATTGCTAGCCAACGTCATGATCACCCCACTCTTGAAACCTTGAAGGATACTCTTGAAATTTTAACCAATATGATAATCCAGATCACCTCCCATGACACCATCCATAAGTTCTTATGGTGACAATTAAAATTATAACCCTTTCCCTGAATCGGTGAATCTTTATCCCAACTTCTATCTCAAGGAATCATTGAATTGTAACTGACTACAACCCATGCAAATATAAAGCTCCTCTGACACTTCCGATTACCAAACAACTCATGCAACTGATACTACGATCTTCCTGCTAGCACTCCCCTCCTAGCAATAGTAGTGATTGAACCCAAAAGTTCTTCCACTGCCGCTCCTACCAAAAAAATACTAGAACCACTAAATACTGACGATTAGTGGAGAACTAACTTGTTGAATCCTAATGATATACCTTCCACATAATTCCCCTGAACCGGTCTTGACCAAACCCAGAATAACAACCAAACACATCGAAACACGCTACACAAGATGTAACCCCTCAATAACCCAATAATGATTCAAGGCATGAAAAAACATAAAATAATTCTCGAAGATATATCCCAACAATAATAGAGAATTAAACCAAAGATAACGCTTACCCAAACCAATATAAAATTCCAAGCAACATGAATACTGATAACAACTGAAAAGAACCGCAAAATCACCTGTCAGAGCATGGACCTCCCCTGTCTGACACTGCAATTGTTGGGATTTATGTACTACAACACTCCTATGCTGCACATACAACCCTAATAGCTTTGGATCTAAGTTTTATCTAGTTATACATGCAAAAAAAAATTATCCAAAGCATGAAGCCTACAACTTGCATACAATTTGACATATGAATCACAAAAGTAAGTTAGAAGAATACCTCTTAACTGTAGCTTGTAGATATTGGTCTTTCAAGAGCCTAGCAGCTCAAGTGTGATGCCTCAAATGTCTTACAACAAACCAAGAACTAGATGAGGAAGTTGAGAGAGAGGTTTGGAGACACAAAAATTGTCTAGGGTTTCTAGAAACACATAGTGCACAATTTTTTTTGGCTGTAGAGGAATACATATATATTGTAGAATTCCAAGAGTCAGAAGAAAACCCTATTTCTTACATTTAGGCTTATGGTCCATAACTTATATGGACTAATACTTCATGGACTTTCACATAAGCTTAGTCAATCATGGATCAATAGCCCAAACCATATGTATCACTTATTTACATAATCAGTCCCTGTCAATTTATTTAGTCTCTTTTGATCACTAAGTTAATTGAAAATTAATTCTTGATCAATACTAATTAAATAATATGATTTCTCAATTAATATATTATACTTATAATATATTAATAAATTACAATAACCTCTTTCTCAAATATCCATCTTATCAAATTGTTCTATAGAGTTGCAACCCAAATGGACCATGCTTGTATCGGGTCATGTACATACCAATTATACTTATGGGATTAGACAGCTAATCCAATATTCTCCCACTTTGATAAGTCTAATCACTATAATTGCAAGTACGACTTCAAAATATGATTAGCAATCACAGCTCTCAAAAAGACTGTTGTTGAACTCTGATCTTATTAGTAAGGCGTCCATTAGATAAGGTGTCATATATTCCTCCATTCTAGATATCATATGGACATGAGACATGGATTATAATCATTCTCTCTGTCCATGTGTTGTTTCCTGATCCCCAATTTATGACGACCGACTAATTGAACAAATTAAATAAGTCGAGACTTGGCCAAGCACTTAGGGTTGTCATCACTAATCATCGCGGGGCCCACATATATCGCTTTTATCCCTCTTAGGGTAAAAGGAACAGATAAACATCGAATCATGTGCTTGCTCTATTCACTCATCAAATCACACACAATGATACATTTTATAACACCGAGTTACTAGTGCATTTACATATCATCAATGTGCAACCGACTTGTAAACTGCAACTCATATCTCTCTGTTTCAAGAATATAAGATATTATCGTCTCATGATCACTCGTGATAAAATCAATGAAGTGCTTAAAATAAGTGTGGGTTTTGTCCAATACTCAAATCTTATTACATGAGTACTCATGAATAATGTAGCAAACTTGTGTTATGTCTAAACACCTTTAGACAATGTACAGACCCATTCATGACAGTCTAGCTTCAATACCTATTTCGAAAGTATGATCGACTGCGGATATTTTGAATAATTTATTATCCGGGAAGTCAAAACATGCAAAGTGAAACACAAGAATAATCAAATCTAATATGGTCTTAAAACTTTTGAATATAAATAAAATACCTTTTATTTAATCACCATATTGATTACACATTATCCTATGGTCCTTTATTTGTGAAATAGATCAGTTGAATACATCTTCAATGAAACTCATTTCACAACTCCAAATCTTTATCATAAGTGTGAGAATGCCAAATTCTTTCCACTATTAGAATGTGTCAGATTCTAAATTATTATGCAATGATTCCTTTCATAATGTTGAGGTACAAAAGTCACAAAGACTTTGCCAATGATATTACGAAGTATTCCTTTAGAGATTGTTATAAGAATAATTCCATGGAAGTGAAGTCTCTATTTCCAAATACATTCCTTTGAACTGATGGGTTTTGAGCATTCTAACACTTCCTAAGTGTACATCCATAACTTGAATGATAGATAGAATAACTTACCTTGTTGTTGCTTGTGTTCCTTGAAACCTTGTGAGCCTAGCACCCCAAGTGTGATGCCTCAAATGCTTCACACAACACCAAATGCTCTTGGAAAAACTTATGAGAGAACACACACTTCTTGAAATCGGCCAAGCCCTCTTGTTTCCTTAGTGTAGCCGATTTTGGTGGAGAATGAGATCCTTATATAGTGTTGACACATCTAGGGTTACACCATGTAAACCCTAATGTGTCATGACTCTTCATTTCCATGACCCATGGGTTTGTAACTCCCATGGAGCATCCTATGGGTGGAACCCAACTTGATAGTCCATGGAGCCTCTTAGCCTACTATACAAGATATGGATGATTTACATAATCAACCCATATATTTAATTAGTTATCTTTTGATCACTTAATTAATTCTAAATTAATTCTTGATCAAACTAATCACATAGTATTATTAATATATTAGAACTAATAATATATTAATAATCTCCAAGTGTTATTTCTCTCATTTAGTCTATCCAATTGCATGGTGCCATGCAACCCAAATGGACCATGCCGGGTCTGGTCAAGTACATACCAGAAATAGTTATGGACTTAGACACCTTATCCAACAGTCTCCCACTTGGATAAGTCTAATAACTATTACTGCAAGTATGACTTCAGGAACCGATCGGCAATCGTAGCTCTTTTCAAGGTTTCTCGGAACTGAGAAGATGATGGTACGCCATTTCACATAAGTGATCATATAATCCTCTGTTCTAGATATCAGTCGGACAAATACATGGAACAATGTCTTACTTATTGTCCAACAGTTTGTTTCCCAATTTCTGATTTGTTTGACAAAGAACTTAATTGAACACATCAACTTAGTTCTGACCGGGCCCGGTACATGGGTCAAAACAAAATCATCGAGGGGCCCAGATATCAGCTTCTAATCCAAGAAGGATCAGATAAACTTCGACTCATATGTTTGTTCTACCATTCATTGAATTACACACAAGAGCACGATTTATAACATCAAGTTACCAATGCGTTTTCGTACAATTAATGCATAACCAACTTGTAAGTAACAAATCATATCTGTAGGTTTGAAGACTTATATGATATTGCCGTCTCACGATCACTCGAGATAGAATTCCATGAAGTGATTCCAGTGAGCGTGGGTTGAGTCCAATGCTCAGAACTTATGAGCACTCATGATTGTTGTAACCCTTGTCTAACACCTTAGACCTCTGCAACCAATAATGACAGTCTTGATTCATACCTACTTCCAACATATGACCGACTGTGGAGGTTTGAATAATATGTTATACCAAACAAAATTATTCTGGAAGTCAAAACATGCAAAAGAAATATAGTAAACGATTGACAAGAGATAGCAACACTTTACTCATAAATAAAACACCTTTTATTCAACATCTAATGTTAATTACACTTTACAAATTTCTAGGTTATCTAACTACTAAATCTAATATCATCCTTCGGCCCTATACTCCGAGCATGCTGGAGATGCTTAACCCGAGTCAGTCCCTTCGTGAGGGGATCTGCTGGGTTCTCATCTGATGATACCCTCTTTGCCATGAGGAGTCCTTCTTCTATTCGATGTCTAATAAAATGGTATTTTTTGTCGATGTGCCTGGATCTCCCGTGATCCCTTGGTTCCTTGGCTAAGGCAACAGCGCTGTCACTATCACAGAAAATTTCCATTGGCTCTTTAATGGCTGGGACAACTCCAAGGTCTCCGATGAAGTTTTTTTAACCATATAGCCTCCTTTGCCGCCTTGCTCGCTGCAATATACTCTGATTCACAAGTGGAATCTGCCACTGTCTCTTGCTTGGAACTCTTCCAAGAAATTGCTCCTCCATTTAGGGTAAAGACCCAGCCTGACTGAGAGCGGAAATTATCCCTATCAGTCTGGAAGCTAGCATCACTATACCCTACAACTCTCAAGTCATCACTCCCACCGAGGGTAAGGACCCAGTCCTTAGTCCTTCGTAGGTACTTGAGAATATTCTTTACCGCAGTCCAGTGTCCCTTGCCAGGGTTCCCCTGAAACCTGCTAACCATGCTCAAGGTAAAGGCTACATCAGGTCGAGTACACGTCATAGCATACATGATCGAACCTACAATCGAAGCATAAGATACTCGACTCATTTCTGCTATCTCAGCCTCAGTGCTAGGGCTTTGTGTCTTACTCAACTTGGCGTTACTCTGGATGGGTAACTCTCCTTTCTTGGAGTCCTGCATGCTGAATCTCTTCAGCACCTTATCCAAGTAGGTACTCTGACTAAGTCCAATTAGTCTTTTACTCCGATCTCTCAAGATCCTTATCCCTAAAATATAGGCAGCTTCACCAAGGTCCTTCATAGCGAAACACTTCCCTAGCAAGGACTTTACTTCCTGCAGGGTTGGAATGTCGTTTCCTATGAGTAGTATGTCATCCACATACAATACCAAGAAGCTAACTATACTTCCACTAGCCTTGATATACACACAGGATTCATCTTCACTCCTAGAAAAGCCAAATTCCTTGACCTTTTCATCAAAGCAAAGATTCCATCTGCGAGGTGCTTGCTTTAATCCATAAATGGATTTCTCAAGCTTACACACTCTATTAAGGTACTCGTTGCTGAAAAAACCCTCTGGCTGACTCATGTAAACATCTTCAGCCAACTTTCCATTAAGGAAAGCGGTTTTGACATCCATCTGCCATATTTCATAGTCATGAAATGCAGCTATGGCTAATAGAACCCGAATAGACTTAATCTTGGCTACCGGAGAAAAGGTCTCATCATAATCCACTCCAGGAATTTGAGAGAAGCCCTTTGCAACCAGTCTAGCCTTATAAGTGTGTACTTTACCATCCATGTCGGTCTTGTTCTTGAAGACCCATTTGCACCCCACTGTCTTACGACCTGGTACATTTTCAACCAAGTTCCAAACTTGATTGTCATACATGGATTGTATCTCGCTATCCATAGCCTCTTTCCATTTAGCAGACTCGGGTCCTGCCATGGCTTCCTCGTAGCTGTTAGGGTCATCTTGACTTACTAGTGTCCCATCACTAATAAGTGTCTCACCTTCTGCAGTAATACGGAATCCATAGTAATGCTCACGTGCACTCCTAACTCTCGTGGAACGCCTCAGAGGTAAAGATTCGTCAATTGGCTCAATAGGAGTTTCCTCCTCAAGTTGAGGGCTAGAGTTTGAAGTTCCTTCACCACTTGACTCTTGAATTTCTTCAAGATCAATTTGCCTCCCACTGTCTCCTTGGCTTATAAACTCTCTTTCTCGAAAGACTCCTCTTCTTGCTACAAAGACCACATTGTCACTAGGTCTGTAGAAGAGGTAACCAAAGGATTGATGTGGGTAGCCGATGAAAATACACCTCTCGCTTCGAGGTTCGAGGTTATCATGAGTCTCGCGTCTCACGAAAGCCTCGCAACCCCAAATCTTGATGTGGTCTAGTTTAGGTACTTTACCAGTCCACATCTCGTGAGGAGTTTTGACAACTTTCTTTGTAGGGACTAGATTAAGGATATGGGCGACAGTCTCTAAGGCATACCCCCAGAATGAGATTGGTAGCAAAGCTCGACTCATCATGGAATGAACCATGTCCAACAAGGTTCGATTACACCTCTCAGCCACACCATTCAATTGCGGTGTCCTGGGAGGTGTCAATTGTGAGACAATCCCACATTCCCTTAGATAGTCGAGGAACTCTGAACTAAGATACTCACCACCTCGATCGGATCGAAGCATCTTAATGTTCCTGCCCAATTGATTCTCGACTTCCTATTTAAATTCCTTAAACTTCTCGAAAGTCTCTGACTTATGCTTGATTAAGTAGACATATCCATATCTACTGTAATCATCAGTAAAAGTCAAATAATAACAATTAGCATCCCTTGTGGCATGTTTGAATGGTCCACACACATCCCTGTGTATAAGGTCCAACAAACCTTCACCCCTTTCACATGAGTCTGTGAAGGGTGACTTTGTCATTTTTCCAAGTAAGCATGATTCGCAACTATCATCTGACTTTAGATCAAACGACTCCAAGACTCCATCCTTTTGGAGTTGGCCTATGCGTTTCTTGCTTATATGTCCAAGACGACAATGCCATAATGATGCTTTATCCAAGTTATTATTATTAAGAGAATCAATACACAAAACATTATTTCCTGAGTTATGTACAATAGATACAGCTTCATACACACCATCACAAGGTAATGCTATAAAATAAAGAACATTATTAAAGAAAGCATTAATCGAACCAACTTCATTATCAAATGAAAAGGTGAAACCTTGTTTGTACAATGCATGAAAGGAAATAATATTTCTTGCCATTTCTGGCGAATAACAACACTTATTCAAATCTAAATTTAACCCACTACTTAGCGACATAGTATAAACTCCAATCTTGGTGACAGGTGTAACTTTCCTATGCCCCATGATTAAGTTTATTCTTCCTTGCTCCACATTCTCACTTCTTCCTAGTCCCTGCAAGTCACAACAAATGTGAATACCACAACCGGTATCAAGGACCCAAGATTTCGAATGGGGTGAGTTATTAGAAATGATAGTGTAAATACCTGCATGGTTGGGTTTAACTTTCCCATCCTTCACATCTTGCTGGTATTTTGGGCAGTTCCGCTTCCAATGTGATTTTTCATGGCAATAGAAGCATTCAGCCTCTTTTGGGTCAGAAGAAGGAGTGACGAAACCTTTCTTGGTTCCACTTGAAGAAGAGCCATCAAGGGTCCTAACCTTGGTACCCTTCGAAGAACTCTTTCTCTTCTTCCCTCGACTTTTCCCGATTGCCAAAACCGGAGTGGAGTTTGGAGTAGGAGTGTTAACAACCGACATCCCCTTAAGACCCGATTCTGCGGTCTTGAGAAGTCCCTGAAGTTTGCTGAGTGTGACCTCTTCCTTATTCATGTGATATGTCATGCGGAATTGATCATAGCATGATGGTAAGGAGCGCAAAATTATATCTATTGCAAGCTCCTCAGGGAAGTTCACATTAAGCTTCAGCAATCGATCTACATACCTTTGCATTTTCTGCATGTGGCTCATGACGGAATCCCCGTCCTTCATCAAGGTTGTCAGCATGGAGCAGATGATTTCGTACCTCTCTTGTCGTGCACTTTGATGGTATCTTTCCATCAAATCTTGGTGCATTTCATAAGGGTAGAAATCCTCATAGGACTTTTGGAGTTCTGCTGTCGTTGTGGCCATCATGATGCATGCTACTTTCGTAGCATCCCTTTAATGTGCCTGAAAGTCAGCGATCTCCTAAGGAGTTGTAGTGGTCTCATCAATCTCCTTAAGCTCGTTGTCGAGGACATATTCTTTGTCCTCGTAGCGGGTAATCATTCTAATGTTTCTGATCCACTCATTGAAGTTGGATCCATCAAAAGTGACTTTCCCACACAAGCTCATAAGAGTAAAGGAGCCATTAGGATTCGAGCCAGAAACAACATTGTTTGAAGACATCTGAAGGAAGAGGACAAGATTAGTTTAGATATTAAGAGAGTCCTTAATAAAACACCCAAATGTAATATTAAGGCTAGGATCCAATCACAATATATTATAGGTTAGAAGAGGTATGCCGTAATCCAAGCTATAACATATTTGAAAGATAGGTGAATGACGATTCACCAATTTCCACCACGAAAACCAAAATATTAGATATTAGGTTTTATGATTGGTTCTTAGAAATTCCTAGATTCTTTGAGATTCAATGAACTTTTCAAAGGCATGTTTCAATCTCGAGTGTGCCCTCCAGGTTTTGTGACTGGGATACCGAGGATCACAAAACGAGGTGTGAAGTAACCATGCAAATCACTTGGTACCCTTAAAGTTTATCACTCAATCGATGTGCCGGTAAACCACACACGCTCCACCGATACTATAATAAACCTTAAGTCACCCTTTACCTACCTTGTTAAGTCCAAGTTAGTGTGCTGGTTAACCACACACGCTCCACCAACGACTTAGACAAAGTGTAAAGTGTAATTTCATGGATTAGCACCTTATTCACATTTTCCTAAAGTAACTAAGATTGGGAATTTAATAAAACATTTAGTTACTTTATAATATTCATCATACTTTGAATGAGAATTTATAAGTCCTTGTCTTACACGTTCGGCTAATGACCCTCCACCAGTCAAGCAAGCGGTGGGTGAGAGTAGACACCCATTAAGTCACCATTTTATAGGCAATAACCTTATACCCACCTTATAGACCGGCTTCGTGAATGAGGCGTACTAGCGGTAAGACGACTTTGTTCTTATACATATATATATATATATATATATATATATATATATATATATATATATATATATATATATATAATTAAATCATCATAATATAAGTATAAGGGTTGAATTTTAACTTTTAAAATTCTAGGGGTTGGAACTAAAGTTTTAACTTAACTTTACTTGTTCCAAAGCTTGAGGGCAAGTTTTGTAACTTTCAAAACTTTTCATTTCTTGTAACTTATGAGTTTAATAGAGTAATAAAATGAAGACTCTTCATTTTCTAACTCTTGTGTTCTTTTAATGGTTTTAATTCAAGTGTGACTCTTGGTTTTCCATAACTTGAGGACAAGTTATGGACTCCATTAAAACACATTATGATCAAGAATTAATCTACCACATAGGTTACAAATAATTCCTATGATCATCTAAAACATCATAAGAACAAGAACTTGAATATGAACACATTCATAAATCAAAAATTACACTTAAAACTTTGTAATTTTGATAACTAGTTGTTGTAAATGAATTAGCAAAGACATTACACCCTCTAAAACAAGTTTTCAAGTACCAAAACAGTTTAGGGTAATGTTTCTAATTCATTTCCAGCAACTCAAGTCGAAATTCTGCAACCTGTCGACCCTACTCGCCGAGTGCATGAACTTACTCGCCGAGTTGGTTGAAGATACACGTGAACTCGACGAGTCCCCCCTATAGACTCGACGAGTCCATTCGTAGACAGCAAGATTTTCGACTTTTTTTTCAACTTTTAAGCACAAATAAAAAGCAAACAAGCCTAGGCTCTGATACCACTGGTGGGTTTTGAGCATTCTAACACTTCCTAAGTGTACATGCAACCCTAATAACCTTGGATCTATGTTTGTCTAATTATCATGCAAAGTTGAATTCCAAGGCTATATTCCTATCTAGCATACATGGGGAACAATTTTAACTTGAATGATAGATAGAATAACTTACCTTGTTGTTGCTTGTGTTCCTTGAAACCTTGTGAGCCTAGCACCCCAAGTGTGATGCCTCAAATGCTTCACACAACACCAAATGTTCTTGGAAAAACTTATGAGAGAACACACACTTCTTGAAATCGGCCAAGCCCTCTTATTTCCTTACTGTAGCCGATTTTGGTGGAGAATGTGATCCTTATATAGTGTTGACACATCTAGGGTTACACCATGTAAACCCTAATGTGTCATGACTCTTCATTTCCATGACCCATGGGTTTGTAACTCCCATGGAGCATCCATGGAGCATCCTATGGGTGGAACCCAACTTGATAGTCCATGGAGCCTCTTAGCCCACTATACAAGATACGGATGATTTACATAATCAACCCATATATTTAATTAGTTATCTTTTGATCACTTAATTAATTCTAAATTAATTCTTGATCAAACTAATCAAATAGTATTATTAATATATTAGAACTTATAATATATTAATAATCTCCAAGTGTTATTTCTCTCATTTAGTCTATCCAATTGCATGGTGCCATGCAACCCAAATGGACCATGCCGGGTCGGGTCAAGTACATACTAGAAATAGTTATGGACTTAGACACCTTATCCAACATGAACATCCTTCTTGCATAAAAGTTTCTAACTTTCACATAGACTCTTAATATATAACTCCCATTGTGGAAACATTTCCGTATTCGCCATATGATAATTCATTATTAATAGAATCTTGTATATTCGTAATAACATCAATATGGTCCATTCATTACTATAGTTCCAACTGCCCATAAGCGACCAATCCTTGGCGAACCTTAGATTGTCCTTGACAATTATTTAACCACTTTAGTCATATCCGGTTATAGTCCTTTTTCCCTCTTACTGCCCTAGGTATTTGGAAATTTAGAACACGTGAATATTATAACACATGCAATCGATCCTATACCCGAAGCATATGGGATATGATTCATAATGTCTTACATAAAGACACGACACTTGACCAGTCTGTTGCAATAGTATTTCCATATATAGAATTTCCAATGTTGAACCACTTCAACATGGTATTCGTATATGCTCATGACTAATCTTAATTAAAACTTCAATCTAAACTTTTTGATTTGAAATGAAGTATAAGTATCCTCTCCTTTACTATAGCCAAACAACTTTCCAAAATCTGCAGCTTTGCAATTTAAAACTTTGTTTCCTATAAATAGCATTGCTGACTCGCAATGCTTATTATAATAATCATGCTCCCACTATCATGATAATTATATTCTTACTAGCATAACACTTATGCTCCCACTAGCTTTGACATGTACCCAAAAATTAGCTGGACTACTAGAAATCAATACTTATTGACTTTCTTACCAAAGTTCAGATTTCTAATACAATATGCTTCGATAAGTCTTTATCTAAGCTCATATACCTTTTATTAGAAATATCATATGTGTGTCTAAACTATTAAGAACTTACAACATTATGTTCTGAATGTTAACACTATTTTCCATTTCTCACAATTCGAACTGTGAAGAGGGATGCCATAATCATTATCAAATTTGAGAAGACAATTAATACAACTATTATCTCCTTAAAATCTACTTAGTGAAAGTGTTTCCTCACAATCTTTTTCATGAATTGGAGAGAAACCTTATGATAGTTATATCATATGGTGTATGTGTTCCTATCCATATGAAACTGTCATTTCCAACCATTATCTTTAGATAAGGTCTATGAAAAACTTAACCTCATATGGATTGAACTTGTTCAATCTTAATTTCTTGTCACTTGGCAACACAAGGGCCTACCAGGTCTTCCAATTTGTTGAGAAGATCACCCTTACTGATCAATGAACTTTCACTAATCAAGGTGTTTTTCTTTATGCATTCTAATGAGAACTCATAGAACTCACATGTATTGTCAACTTTAACTGGAATGAGCATAGAAACAAGAATAAGTCAACACGATAGATTACAACCTCAAGTCGTGAGCTAGTGATACACAATAGGTTTATTCTTGATTAGTTCCTGGAACTTTCAAGATCTTTAAGACCCCCACTAACTTCTTGACATATAAGATTCTCTTGTCAAGAAGCACTCCTTGACAAACAAATATTCAAGAGTTAGTGCGGATTCTTATCAAGCAAAAACACTTCATACAATTGATCTTAGTTGGTCATTGTCTTAAAGACATCAGAACTACCTATTCTAAATGTGTTATAAACCTACTTAAGACATGTCATTCAAGGAACAATCTTGGAGTATGACTTTAAGACTTGATTTTGGAACGAGGTATGACTCATCTTGTAACGCCCCAAGTTTCGAGTCCAAAAATTTCATTTTAATTAACTGATTATAAAAACATTCATAAGAAAACTACGTAAAAATATATCATTTCGTAAATCAATATATCATGTCTGAAAACCCAGATCTTAATATAGTAACATGTCAGAGTACAATCCCAGAATATCTCAAGTGCAGAAAATCAATGCGAGTGTGTATGATGTGATGCTACCGTGCCAGCTCCTTCCCCTTCGCTGAAGAGGTACCTGAAACCAAAAACTGTAAACTGTAAGCACAAAGCTTAGTGAGTTCACCCCATCATACCACATACCATACAATCATATAGCATACATACTGCCTGGCAATTCTGGGGTGCCCGACCTACCCGGTACGGGCATTACGGGGTGTCGACCTACCCATGTCAAGCCATTATGGGGTGCTAAACAACCCATGTCAAGCCATTCTGGGGTGCTGACCTACCCGTCGGTCCTAACAACCGACCCTCGGGGACTATTCCACACCCTACAACTAATATCACATATATCATAACATAAACATACTATCAGACATATTTGGGGTGTACGAAGTACCCTTCGGTCCTAAAAACTGAACTTGGGGACTACTTGGGGTGCCTGACCTACCCATCGATTCTAACAACCGAATTCTACTACTATCACATATAACATATTATGCCAACATATAACATATCAGGTAGTAGCAAACCTAGATGATATCACAAAGACGATCATTTAGCATACAACTCCCACTGGTGGGCCGACATTGTGGCTGTAGACCCACCACTATTGGAAGGTAACTCACCTTGAACGAGTAGCTGCTGATAATCTGCACGAGAAATCTCTGTCTGTTGCTGCTTCGGAAATCCTCCTGCTATAATCCCCACAAAACACTTAGTCAAAGTTTGATATCTCTGAACAAGTCGAATTCAAAGTTAAAGTCAAAGTCAACTTCTAGTTGACCTGACTCGCCGAGTTGGGCCGCCAAACGTCGAGTCCCTATCCCTTTAACTGTCCTTATCCACGCCTCTACTCGTCGAGTTCAGAAATGACTCGATGAGTTCTCCTTCTATATGAGTATCGAATGAACCTTCATCCGACTCGCCAATTTGTATGAACAATTAGCCGAGTTTACCCTCATCCTATGAACCAGTCCTATCCTGACTCGCCGAGTTTACCCTCATCCTATGAACCAGTCCTATCCTGACTCGCCGTGTTGTAAGAACAACTCGTCGAGTTCAACTTCAAATGTTAGGAGATTTCCTTGGACTCGCCGAGTCGGCTCATGTACTCGCCTAGTCCTATGAACTCCAGGACTATGTCTTATCCCAATACTTTTGGGTCACTCCCCTGGACCCTCTAAAACCCTTCTAACACTCAACTGGATCTCTTTGAACCATAATAGAAAAGGGGAGTCTAACCTCGGACTCGCCGAGTCCCAAGAACGACTAGCCGAGTCAATATTGTCCAAGTCTATTCCTTCAATTTCTGGTGTACAACTCTTGCCCAAATGATAGATCTAGGTCCCTAAACTCGATCTAGCATGTAAATTTATGAACTTTATGTGCATGCATGGGACTTTGAGCCTAAAAGGCTCTAAAAGAGACTCTTAAGTTGGATGGGGGCTTCCATGGGTACAAAAGAAGCCCTTTTCTGCCTTGTAACTCCTTCATGGACCTAGATCCGAAGCCTTAACCCCCAACCATGCTTGCAATCATGGTTGGTTACCAAGAATAGCTTATAAAAGCCCTAAATCTCTTCAAAAAGGGGATCTAGCAAATAAACAAGCAAGGTATCGACTTTATACCTTTTGGGGACTGCAAATGATGAACAACATGAACTCCCTTGGTCTTCTCTTGATCCCTCTAGGACCTTCCTTCTTTCTTGTGATTAAAAGCACAAAAAATACCACAAATTCCTTTAGATCTTCATACACACAGTTAGGGTTTGCTATGGGGGGTTTCTGGAAGCAATAGGGATGAAGGGTGGCTGGATGAGATGCTTAAATAGGGTGAAAACCCTTAGATTAGGGTTTTGTCCAGTTAGAGTATACTTATCGACTCTGGAAGCCGACTCGACGAGTCCTTCATTTAAATCCCGTATCAAATCCGCTTCTACTCGACGAGTTAGGTCTTCAACTCGCCGAGTCCCAGGCCAAAAATGTAAAATATTTACATAAAATACATACTAGGAACCAGGTGCTACAAATCTCCCCCACTTATTTTAGACTTCTTTCTCGAAGTCTGCTGCTCGTTCTTGGAAAAGCTCTGGGTAATGCTCCATCATCTCATCCACTGACTCCCAAGTCCATTCCGAGCCTTTTTGGTGCTGCCATTGCACCTTCACCAACTCGACCCTCTTGTTCCTCAGATCCTTCAACTTCCGGTCGAGGATCGCTACAGGCCGCTTGATGTAATTCAGGCTGTCATCGACCTGAATATCCTCTAAAGGGACCACTGTTGAGTCGTCCACCATGCACTTCCACAGTTGGGAGACGTGGGAAGTGCTGTGGATCTAACTGAGTCCGGCTGGCAGATCCAGCATGTACGCCACCTTGCCCACCCTTGCTTAAAACCTGAACGGTCCAATGTACCTGGGGCCGAACTTGCCCCGCTTCCTGAATCGGATGAGGCCCTTCCATGGCGACACCTTCAAGAGAACCATATCCCCGACCTAGAACTCCAGGTCTGATCGGCGCTTATCGGCATAACTTTTCTGCCGACTCTGAGTAGTCTGAAGCCTGCTCTGGACCTATTGAATCCTCTCTGTCATCTTGAGCACTACATCAGTGCTCTCCATGACCCTCTGGCCAACCTCACCCAAACTTTTCAGGGTCCTGCACTTTCTGCCATATAACATCTTTAAGGGAGGACGATCAATACTCGCGTGGTAGCTGTTGTTGTACGAGAACTTAGCCAATGGGAGGTAAGTATCCCAACTACCACCAAAGTCTAATACACACGCCCGCAACATATCCTACAGAGTCTGGATGGTCCGCTTGCTCTGACCATCTGTTTGTGGGTGAAATGCAGTGCTAAAGTATAGACGAGTACCCAACTCGTCATGGACTTTCTTCCAGAACCTAGAAGTGAAGCGTACATCCCTATATGAAATCACGAAGACTGGCACTCCGTGCCGAGCCACCATCTCTCGAATGTAGATGTCGGCCAACTTCTCGGCCGAGATACTCTCTTGGATCGGTATGAAATGGGCACTCTTGGTCAACTGATCCACGATGACCCATATGGAATCCACTCCCCGCGTGGTCTTGGGAAGTTTGGTGATGAAGACCATGGTAATATCTTCCCACTTCCATAGGGGAATAACCAACGGCTGCATCTTGCCGTGTGGCCTTTGGTGCTCGGCCTTAACCGTCCTGTAGGTCAAGCATTGTTCCACATACCATGCTACATCCCACTTCATGTAGGGCCACCAATAGTATAGACGAAGATCCCTATACATCTTCATCGCCCCGGGATGAATGGAGAATCGGGATTTGTGCGCCTCATCCATCAGGACCTGGCACACACCCCTGTGGTATGGAACCCACACACTGCGGTGTAGTGTCAATAACCATCGGCTAACCCCCGTGGTATGGAACCCACACCCTACGGTGTAGTGTCAATAACCCTCGGCTAACATAGTCGAAGGAGGAAACCAGACCCATTATACGCTCGCTCTTCCGATGTTCCCCTTTCATGGCCTCCTGCTGGGCCTCCCGCATCTGGTCCAATAGTGGAGTCACTACTATCATCTGCATGAAAATGTCTCGGATCGACGCTTTCTGTCCACTAAGCGCATCAACCACCACATTGGCCTTCCCCGGGTGGTAAAGGATATCGCAATCATAATCCTTCACCACGTCCAACCACTGATGCTGCCTTATGTTCAGATCCGGCTGATCCATGAGGTATTTTAAACTCTTGTGGTCCATGTAAATGGTACAACGGACCCCATATAGGTAGTGTCACTATATCTTGAGGGTGAAGACGACCACCCCCAACTCCAAATCGTGCGTCAGGTAGTTCGCCTCGTGAGGCTTCAACTGCCTCGAAGCGTAGGCGATGACATGTCCTCTCTGCATTAGTAGTGCCCCCAAACCCGTAATAGACGTGTCACAGTACACTACAAAATGCTCTACGCCTTCTAGTAGGGCCAAGATTGGCACCTTGCACAATCTCTGTCTCAATGTCTCAAAAGCTGCCTATTGCTCAGGCCCCCAACGAAAGACTACGACCTTCTTCGTCAGCTGTGTCAAGGGCACGACTATCTTGGAGAAATCCTGGATGAATCTCCGATAGTAGCCGACTAACCCCAGGAAAATCCGAATCTCAAATGGAGAATTCGGAACCTCCCATCTCATCATGGCTTCTACCTTGGCCGGATCGACCAAAATGCTGTTCTGGTTGATAAGGTGCCCAAGAAACTGCACCTCACGCAACCATAAGTCACACTTGGAGAACTTGGCGTACAAGCTCTCCCTCCTCAGGGTATCCAAAACCGCTCGCAGATGCTCCTCATGCTGCTCCTACGTCTTGGAATAGACCAAGATATCATCAATAAAGACTATCACGGCCCAATCCAGCATCGATATGCACATGCGGTTCATGAGGTCCATGAACGCGGTAGGAGCATTGGTGAGCCCGAAAGGCATCACCACGAAGTTATAGTGGTCATAACGTGTCCGGAACGCAGTCTTCTGTACATCCTCCTATCTGACCCTCATCTGATGATATCCTGAATGCAGATCAATCTTGGAGAGCCAAGATGCTCCCTGTAGTTGGTCAAAGAGGTCATCAATCCTCGGAAGTGGGTAACGGTTCTTTACCGTTACCTTGTTCAACTCCTGATAGTCTATACACATCCGATGTGACCCGTCCTTCTTCTTCACAAAAAGAATCAGGGCTCCCCAAGGCGAGCTACTCGGCTTGATTAATCCCTTGTTTAGCAACTCCTGCAGCTGCGTAGACAACTCCTGCATCTCAAGAAGAACCAACCGATATGGTGCCTTGGCTATCGGAGCCGCACCAGCAACTAGGTCGATCCTGAACTCCAATTGTAGCTCCGAAGGTATCCCAGGAAGCTCCTGTGGGAACACATCTGTGTAGTCTCGCACCACCGGAACGTCACTCACCATCTCCTTACCTGCCTCCCGGGCATCCATAACATACGCGACATAACCGGCGTAGCCCTGCTATAGGTAACGCCTAGCCCTTGCTGCTGAACATACTGTGGCCTCTCACCGTGGATCACCAACTCTCCCCCACCTGGGGTCCTGACTCGCACTAACTGCTGTGCACAATATATCACCGCCCTATTAGGGCACAACCAGTCCATGCCTATAATCACCTTGTTCCCACGCAACGGAATAGGAACCAAGTCTACTAGGTAGCGCTCCTCAAATAAC
This sequence comes from Lactuca saligna, assembly GCF_052625555.1. Classification (NCBI taxonomy): domain Eukaryota; kingdom Viridiplantae; phylum Streptophyta; class Magnoliopsida; order Asterales; family Asteraceae; genus Lactuca; species Lactuca saligna. The sequence continues at coordinate 195,209,758 of NC_136419.1, read as the reverse complement.
CTCAGTATGCAATCTCTAAAAACTGCTGATGCTCGCACCGATCGGTCATCGGCAATCTCTACCTCTAAAAGGCAATTCGACATGCCCTAAGACTCAGGAAACCTCTTTCTATGTGCAATGGAAACAAAAGATGGAGTGGCACCTGAGTCAAACAACACCTGTACTGGGATACCGTTCACATGGAATGATCCTAAACGTATATATACATACAAAACATATATCAATCTCAAAAAGATCATATAAATAAATCAGAGGGTAAGAATCATACCCATCACCACATCGGGTGTGGCATGTGCATCCTCGGTAGTCAAATGGAAGGACTGACTCCTCACCACTGGAGCCTATGACTTGCCCTGTCGGCCATCAGTAATCTGCATGGTCGCTAGCACTGGCGTCTTTGCTGGCGATGCTGCTGTCAACTGGGGGCCATTGGCCTTCTTATGGCCCCTCTGGTTGCAGTGGAAACACAACAACTCAAATATCTGAATAGCGGTTGTAGGGGCGGCACAATCCTTTCCGAAATTCCCCATCTTGCTGCACTTGTAGCAACCCGATGATCCCATCCTACATGCCCCATCGTGTGGCCTACCGCATTTCCTGCAGCAGCCCTATCCTGACTGGCCTTTTGGCCTACCATCTGACACCTTGGGCTTCTTCCCTGAAGCCCCAGTCACGTGCCCTCCTCTACCTTCCTCTTTCGGATGTGCTCTAGATCAATCTCCCTCTCCCTTGCCCTGGAAATCATGGAATCCAGGGTAGGACAAGTTGAAAAACTAACATGCTCCCGAATGTCGGCTCGCAGCATGTCATGGTAGCGGGTCCTCCTCATGTCCTAATGTCCCGCATACTGGGGCACCAACAACACCCTCTTTCGGAACTTGGCGGTGATCTTCGTTACAGTCTTCGTAGTCTGTCTCATATCCAAAAACTCCCTGGCCAGCTGCTGAAGGTCCACAGCTAGCCTGAACTCACTCCTGAACCGGGTCACAAAGTCTGGCCATGCCATAGCCTCAACAGTCGAGGCTCCCTGAGAGTCACCAACTGAGTCCCACCAATCTCTGGCCCTATCTCTCAAGCACACTACTATATATCTCACCTTTGACCCCTCAGGGAAGATGTTGGTCAACTGAGCAGACTGAATGTCTGCAATCCATCGCTTGGCTGTAATGGGGTGTTTTGCCCCATGGAAATTCGGCGCACCACTACCCCTGAAGTCCTTAATGGACATTGTGCATGATCCCGACTGGCTGGTTGCCATGTTGCTCCTGAACGCCCAGAGGCGGTCCTCAATCAGCTCGACGATCCCTTACTTGATCGACCCAAAGATGACCGGGGTCGCATCAAGGATGCCTCTATTGATCTCGAACGCGATGAAATCGCGTAGCTTCTCATCTACTGGTTCGGAAGCTGATCCCGAACCCGATCCCTCTCCTGAGCTGCCAATTACTAGCCTCGGACATTGTACCACCATTCTGCAATACATAATGGCAACCGTCAGTGATACTGAAATATCTAGAGGGATCACATCCATCGCAAGTTTCCTGGTCTTGCCTCAGCCCTCCTCGATTCAAGTATGGATCCTTTTCTTTCAGTAGTACGGAACCATACTACCTTCCACAACTATCCGTACTTTCCTCAATAACCGCCTCCACTCCACCAAGTCCCTTCTACTACTACTGATCTCCTCTATTCCCATCCTAGGCTCACCCTAGGGTACCTTTGACTCCACTCTAACCAGTCCTTGGCTGCTAAAGGCCTCCTTGAAATGCCAATTAGGCATTACCTGAATACAATCACATGCAACGAGGCCCGTATAGTCCTTCGAGTAAGGGACTCATCCCTACAACGGTTAGGGCTCAAACAAGAGCTGCAAAATAGGGCCAAATCCAATCCTCTAAGATTATCGAACCCTGATCACATGTAACTTTAACGTATTCACCTAATAGCTAACTCCTATCACTTAGAGTCCCACAAAGCACAAAGCAACCAACATTAAGACAAGAGGGAACGATCTCAAGCAATCCTATCCTCATAACAGGAAACTGTACTAGAATACAATGCTAAGCTCATACTATCAGGCATACCCTAAACAGGCTATCCAACTACTATCTACTCAATACTGGCATGCAATTCATATAAGCTAAAACACATAAAGTTGGCACATAAGGCATCATTCCTAGATCCTTAGTCTTATTCTAGCATGCTGTTCAACTGAAGTTGATAAACATAACATAAACTTGTATGGGTACTTTGGGGAATACTTACTTGAGCTCAGCCGGTCGCGGACATCACACACTTCGTTCTTTCTCAAAAGTCCTTTAACTTATCTTTTAGAAAACCATTTCCTTGTAAAAAGATTTTAATCCCTTGATTTGAGTCCAGACACCCCCGAGGGTGTGTTCGAATCCCTCAAAACCAGGGCTCTGATACCAACTTGTAACGTCCCAAATTTCACGTCCAAAAATTTCATTTTAATGAACTAATAATAAAAACATTCATAAGAAAACTATGTAAAAATATATCATTTTGTAAATCAATATATCATGTCTGAAAACCCAAATCATAAAATAGTAACATGTCAGAGTACAATCCTAGAATATCTCAAGTGCGGAAAACAATGCGTGTGTGTATGATGTGCTGCTGCCATGCCAACTCCTTCCCCTTCGCTGAAGAGGTACCTGAAACAAAAACTGTAAACTATAAGCATGAAGCTTATTGAGTTCCCCCATCGCACCACATACCATACAATCATATAGCATACATACTGTCTGGCAATTCTGGGGTACTCGACCTACCCGGTACGACCATTCTGGGGTGCCAACCTACCCATGTCAAGCCATTCTGGGGTGCTGACCTATTCGTCGGTCCTAACAATCGACGCTCGGGGACTATTCCACCCCCTACAACTACTATCATATATATCATAACATAAACATACTATCATACATATCTGGGGTGTTCGAACTACCCTTTGGTCCTAACAACTGAACATGGGGACTATACCCCTCCTACTACCACTATCACATATAACATATCATGCCAACATATAAATATATCATCACATACTGTCAGACATATCTAGGGTGCCTGAACTACCCTTCGGTCTAAACAACCGAACTCTACTACTATCACATATAAAATATCATGCCAGCATATAACATGTCAGGTAGTAGCAAACCTAGATGATATCACAAAGACGATCATCTAACATACAACTCCTACTGGTGGGCCGACATTGTGGCCGTAGACCCACCCCTACTGGAAGATAACTCACCTTGAACGAGTAGCTGATGATAATTTGCGCTGGAAATCTCTATCTACTGCTGCTCCGGAAATCCCCCAACTATAATCCCCACAAAACACTTAATCAGAGTTTGATATCTATTCTTACGGTAAAATGACCATTTTACCCCTAACCAAGTCCAATAAAAAGTCAAAGTCAAAGTCAACTTCTTGTTGACTTGACTCGCCGAGTTAGGCCGCCAACTCGTGGAGTCCCTATCCCTTTAACTATCCTTATCCACGTCTCTACTCGTCGAGTTCAGAAATGACTTCTATACGAGCATCGAATGAACCTTCATCCGACTCGCCAAGTTGCATGAACAACTCGTCGAGTTTATCCTCATCCTATGAACCAGTCCTGTCCTAGACTCGCTGAGTTATAAGAACAACTCGTCGAGTTCATCTTCAAATGTTAGGAGACTGCCTTGGACTCACCGAGTCGGCTCATGTACTCGACGAGTCCTATGAACTCTAGGAGTATCACTTATCCCAATACTTTTGGGTCACTCCCCTGGACCCTCTAAAACCCTTATGACACTCAACTGGGTCTCTTTGAACCATAATAGAAAAAGGGAGTCTAACCTCAAACTCACCGAGTCCCAAGAACGATTCACCTAGTCGATATTGTCCAAGTCTATTCCTTCGATTTATGGTGTACAACTCTTGTCCAAATGATAGATCTAGGTCCCTAAACTCGATCTAGCATGTAAAGTTATGAACTTTACGTGCATGCATGGGACTTTGAGCCTAAAAGGATCTAAAAGAGACTCTTAAGTTGCATGGTGGCTTCCATGGGTGCAAAAGAAGCCCTTTTCTTTTTTGGAACTCCTTCATGGACTTAGATCCGAAGCCTCAACCCCCAACCATGCTTGCAATCATGGTTGGTTACCAAGAATGGCTTATAAAATCCCTAAATCTCTTCAAAAAGGGGATCTAGCAAATAAACAAGCAAGGTATCGACTTTATAGCTTCTGGGGACTGCAAATGATGCACAAACTTGAACTCCCTAGGTCTTCTCTTGATCCCTCTAGGCCCTTCCTTCTTTCTTTTGATCAAGATCACCAAAAATCACCACAAACGCCTTTAGATCTTCACACACAATTAGGGTTTGCTATGGGGGGTTTCTGGAAGCAATAGGGACAAAGGGTGGCTGGATGAGATGCTTAAATAAGGTAAAAACCCTTAGATTACGGTTTTGTCCAGTCAGAGTCTACTCGTCGAGTCTTGAAGCCGACTCGACGAGTCCTTCATTTAAATACCGTATCAAATCCGCTTCTATTCGACGAGTTGGGCCTTCAACTCGCCGAGTCCCAGGCCAAAAATACAAAATACTTAAATAAAATACATACTAGGAACTAGGTGTTAGACATCTTCTTGGTTTAACCATTTCAACAATTCATGATTCCTCTTCTTAGCCATAGAAATGCACTAAGATGTCCTTAGAGGATCAATTGTGATATGGTTCCATAATCACTAAGATGATCATACAACACGATACTAAAGTATTCTCATTTCCTTTCAGATTGGAGAAAATCTTATCTTTCTGCCTAATTTGATTCTTCTTATTCGTTCTCCATACATGAAACTTTTTCAATGATTCAGAATTACACTTAATCTTGTAAGCATAATCGTATTTACTAAACTCTTAGTAAATCATGATGAATAGTCTTGGTGGACCTGATCAGTGCACAACAATTTGTACTTGATCCCCTAGTCATTCACTTGACTCGGATCTATATGTGAACAAGGAAAAACTGTTAATTTACCAAAGATGAAAATTTTCATTCATCATAAAATACAAGTTTCATGATTCCAAGTTTCTATCTAATTGATATTTGGTTGATCATAATCTTTCCTTATTTGGTAAAGTTAGACAGTACCACAAACGAAAGAATTAAATCCATATTGCTAAAGAATAGATACATACAAACATCAATTTTCACAAATGCCATTGTAAGGAAATATAAGATAAAATCAAAATTTTTCTTTATTTATAAAATTGCTGAAAATCTTGTCCTTACAGTGCAAATACAATTGAAAACTATGTTTCTGAATATATTCCTAAGCAATCTATCATAATTCCTAAGCAGCAGCTCAAAAATCTGATCATCGAACTAAGCGATCGAAATCCATTTCTTCGCGATCAGACTCAACTTATTCTTCTTTTATTCTTCTTTTCTCTTCTTCAATCCTAGAAAACATCAAAATGCGATCTTATCACATCATGTATTAAGAATGTACAAATAAGAACTTAATAGAGTTAGATAGTGGACTTACTTGAAGCAAAGTCAAACATTTTGACTTTACCATCCTTGTGGTTTTTCAGGTAGATAAGGCAACTTCACAACCAATGCCCCTTCTCTTGGAAATAGAAACAAACAAACTCTTTTGGAATAATACACAGAACAATCTCAGACTTAGCCTTTCTCATTACCATTTGGTCAAATAATTTGACCTTGGCCAATCCCTTTCCATTGGCAAGAGAAGATGTTTTTGGACTTCTAATGTCTCCATTTTCAATGTCCATGGAAGTTTGGGAAGTAGATCTTCTAATCAAATTTGTTTTACCAGTCCGCCAAATCATTTCTGATTCAGCAACAATTAGCAAGTAGGTAAGAACGATAAGGGTCAAGTCGTGGTCTATCATTTAGTAATCTTTAATGAACTCACTATATGACTTAGGAAGTGATTGAAGAACCTAGTCAATAACCAACACAATATTCTACAATTCGGAAGAGGGATGACGTAATCCAATTGTAAAATATTTGAAGGTAGGTAAATGAAGATTTACCAATTTCCACCATGAAAAACGAAAAAGAACATTAGGTTTTAAATGAATTGAAATTCCTAGATTATTTGAGATTCATTAAACATTTCAATGACATGTTTAATCTTGATTATGCCCTTCAAGTTTGTGACTGGGATGTCGAGGATCCCAGACAAGGTGTGAATAACCATGCAAATGTGCTTGGTACTCTCGATGTTACATATCACGTAATCAATGTGTCGGTTATCCACACACGCTCTATTGATCGATTATTAACATCAAGCTACCCTTTTCTACCCTTGATGGTCCCAAATTAGTGTGCCGATTAACCACACACGCTCCACCAATGACTTAGCAAGGTGTAAAGTGCAATTTCATGGAATAGCACCATTTTCTCATTTTTCCTAAGTAACTAAGATTGGGAATTGATAAAGTATTTAGTTACTTAGTATTTTTATTATACTTTTAATGGAAGTTTGTCTCCTATCCTACCCATTCGGCTACCGAGCATCCACCAATCAAGGAAGCAGTGGGTGAGAGTGGACACTCATTGAACTACCATTTTATAGGCAGTTTCTATATACCCCCTTATAAATTGGCTTTGTGAATGAGGCCAACTAATAATATGACTGACTTTTTAAGTATACATATATAATATATTAGACTTTTAATTTTATATGCTATAAGGGTGTATTTTACACATTTAAAATACTAGATGATTTAATCCATTAATAAATTACAATCTTAATTTAATTAAACTTAAACCATATGATTATGGATTTAATAATACTCTTTTAATTAAACATTTAATTAACTATTAATAAAGTCCACAAGGGTGTAATTTGATTCATTTAAAAGCATCAAGGTTCTAAACAAAATTCAAAATTAAAACTATTTAATTAGTTTTTAAGTTATTTACCCAAGAGTTTTAGAATTCAATGTTTCATAATTCGAGACTTTTCAAATACTAAAACCTGAGGGCAAGTTTTGTAACTCTTGAAAACTTTTTTCATTCCATAACTCTTTAAAACCTTTTAAGTTCCAAATTTTTATAACTCCTTACAAAAACTTTTGAGTTGCAAAACTTTGGTGACAAATTTGTAACTCTCCAAAACTTTTGATCTCCATAACTTATGAGTTGAATTTTTTTATGAGTGAGACTTTTAATGTTACATAACCTTAGGACAAGTTATGGAACTATTCAAATAACATTAATCCAACAATTTACAAGTAATTTGCATAACTTATGAGTTGAACTTTTGATCTCCATAACTTATGAGTTGAATTTTTTTATGAGTGAGACTTTTAATGTTCTATTTTAACTAATAAGATTATCATATAATTTATCATTGATCTAATTTAACTCATAAGGCAAGATAATATCAATCCAACAATTTACAAGTAATTTGCATATCATATAAACTAACAATTATCTTAAAATTTTGACAATTATCTTTTAATTGGATGGGATAATCATTAGCATATAGAAAAACAATTTTTATTAGTCAAAACATTTTAGGTAATGATCATAATCCAAAACTTAGCCAAAAAACTGAAAATTTTGCCCCCTGAACAGTCAGCACCTCGTGGTAATTTTGACCACCTCGTGGTGATCAGGCAGATTCCAAAAAATGATTTTTCTTGCTTTGAACAATTAACCAATGCATTAATATAACAAAAAATACCCATGGCTCTTATACCACTGTTGGGATTTATGTACGATAACACTCCTATCGTGCACATACAACCCTGATAGCTTTTAATCTAAGTTTTCTCTAGCTATAAATGCAACAAAGATTATCCAAAGCATGAAGCCTACTACTAGCATACAATTTGACATATGAATCATAAAAGTAAGTTAAAGGAATACCTATGAATTGAAGCTTGTAGATATTGGTCTTTCAAGAGCCTAGCACCTCAAGTGTGATGCCTCAAATGTCTTATAACAAACCAAGAACAAGAGGAGGAACTTGAAAGAGAGGTTTGGAGACACAAAAATCATCTAGGGTGTCTAGAAACACATAGTGCATGATTTTTGGCTTTAGAGGAATACATATACAGTGTAGAATTCCAAGATTCAGAAGCAAACTCTAATTCTTACACTTAGGCTTATGGTTCATAACTTGTATGGACTAATAGTTCATGGAATTTCACGTAAGCTTAGTCCATTATGGATCAATAGCCAAAATCATATGTATCATTGACTTACATAATCAGTCCCCGTCAATTTAATTAGTCTCTTTTGATACCTAAATTAATTCTTGATCAATCCTAATTAAATAATATGATCTCTCAATTAATATATTATACTTATAATATATTAATAAATCACAATAACCTCTTTCTCAAATATTCATCCTATCAAATTGTTCTAGAGAGTTGCAACCCAAATAGACCATGCTTGTATCGGGTCAAGTATATATCAATTATAGTTATGGGCTTAGACACCTAATCCAACAACAATGAACGACTCATCTCTATTGGCGCTCCTGCCCTACCATCACGACTATCAGAGATCTGCAAATAATTAGAGTAGGTGCACTCACTACTCCTCCCCTCCTCCTTGGACAAGTGCCCTCTTATTGCAGAGAAAGCATAACGCACTTTCCCCTCCACCCCCCCCCCCCCCCGAGAACAATCCCTGCTGACATGATCAATCCTACCACACTTGTAGAAACGTATACTCTTGGAACAACAAACTCTATTGTGTAGTTTCCCGCATATGCTGCACTGATTCTGGTCCCGCCGGACCCCTAATCGTTGATCCAAAGTCTTAGGTCTCTTCCCAGGACCCTCCCCTTTCTGCTCCTAATCTGGCCCCTTCTTCCCCAGGTTCTCCTAATTGATGTCTCGCTCAAAAAAAGATAGTGTGCGAGCTCCAGTGAAATACATAAGCTCGGCTCGGATCACACCCAAGAAACCATCAAAGAAATCCATAATCTCCTCCTTAACTAAACCAAAGATCACAAGATTCTGATCCAGAATACTGCGGGTAATCTCCGACGAGATGAATTCCTGCATCAACTCGCTAATTAGCTCAGTATCTGTACCTGAGCTAGAACCGGAACCTGTACCTCCTCCTTGAATGCTCATCACCAAATTAAAATACAACATGCTAATGATCAGAACACACCCAATAATCTGTTGGATTAGGTGTCTAAGCCCATAACTATAATTGGTATGAACTTGATTTGATAGTAGCATGGTCCTTTTGGGTTGTGTTCACTTTAGCAACTTGACAGGATAACTTATGGAAAGAGAGGACAATAAATGATTTATTAATATATTATGAGAATAATATATTAATTAGAAATCATATTATTTAATTATTATTTAATCAAAAATTAATTTGGAATTAATTTTGGGATTAAAGGAACTAATTAAAATGTCACAGCTAGGAATTTTGATGCCTTGAAAACATTGAACAGTGATAACAAATCTGAACCAACAATGTGAAAACATGTAGGATGCTTATTCAATAACAACATAATTTCAATCAAACACTTCATACAAGCACTGCAAATAGTCAACAAAAAATTGAAACCCTTAGAAATCCCGGTTTAAGTACATTCTGGACTAGGATTTCCTTATTGGGCCCAATGGGCCAATAAGCTTCCAACTTGATTATTTTGGGCTTATAACTCTTATATGGGCTCTAATTAGACCCACTTTCATTTATTTAAACATTTTGGGCCATATTGGGCCTAGAATGAAATAAAATACCCTAATGGACCTTATTGGGCCAAAAACAAAATTAAATAGCCCTAATGGACCATAAAACTCATATTTTGGTGAATTTTGGGCCGTGAATTACTCTAAAAGGGCCAATGGGCCGAAAACCATTAACTTGGGCTCCATATTGTGGATCTAAACACAAAAGGCCCAAATCTCCATCTCTCTTCTCTATCTCTCGTCCCAAGTAAATTTCACATGTTTCCATGTGTATCCTTTCACTTCTCTCTCTCTCTTTTTTTCTTCTATTACTCTCGGCCGAGAGTATCACACACACATACACACAATTATTTCACTTAAACACTCTGAAGAACACACTACAAATTCCTCCACTTCTCCTTCAAACATTTCGAGATTCAAGGGATTTGCAAGGAGGATTCTTCACAAAAATCATCATCTTAGGTAAGTTGATGCTTGTATCTACACTCTATACTCTTTGTTCTATCAAAAATCTCTCCTTAACTCATATATATTCATGATGTTGCATCTTAGAACCCTCTAAGTTCGAGATCCATCCAAGAAACTTGCTAGGGCCAAAAATAGCAACAAACTCTTCTCTTTTCTTCGTCAAATCGAAAACAACAAGTAAAGGTGAGCTTCATACCCCTTTCTTTTCGGTTGTCATGAGTTTTATGGGGGAGAATACAAGAAAATGTGTAGATCTATGTGTATGTGTATGCTATATGTGATTTTATGCATGTATGTGTGTGATTTCATATGTTTTCCCTGATGAATATGTCAACAAAAGGGGTGTAAACCCGAGATCTAAGACATGAGAAAGGAAACAAACATAACTTAAGTTATCTTACACTAAACAAGTCAAGAATAATACCTTATAACATCATGATGAAGAAATTCTAACATAAAACCCATTTTTGGGCTTAAATTGTCAAAAATACAAACTTGGGGTAAAAATCAACAAGTCACGGTTTCTTGAAGGTTAAAAGGGTCAAAACAGTTTCTATAAATATTTTTCTGAACATTAGGAATTTCAAGGGACTTAAAATGTAAATTTTGAGCCTAATGGACTAATTATGGGCTTCTCGGCCCAATAAGCCTCAAAATGCGAAAATGCTAAGTTTGAGGGGCTGAAAATGTAACTTTCTATAAAACAGGGGGTAATTAGCATAACAAAATGTTTATAAGGGTCAAAAATGCTTTTCACTATCAAGAAGGACCAGAAATGTAAATTTTTTTAGATTTTGGGTCAAAACTATAAAAGTTGTGAGAATGAGTTCCCAACTGTGAAACACTATTTTGAAGGGGCTAAAGCTATCAACAAAATACGTTTTGGGTAAAAATCGTGTTTTCTTCAATTAAATAATACAAAAGTCTCAAGAAAAGGGTTTTAAGGACTAAAAATGAACTTCTTTTATATGAGAGGACCAAAAGCATTATTTTATGACAGAAAGGTGGTGAAAAGGTAAAACTCCATTTTCAAACAAATCAAATTCATTAATACAAAATACAAGATCCACGGCTACCGATGAAATGGAAAACAATTACACTCCCAATAACAAATATCGTTACAGAACGAATTTATTCGGTCTCGAATCAATAATAAAACAAAATCGTCAAACCAAAGCCATTCGTTAGACACGCGATGACTATGATAAGCTAACTTACAAACTTTGGGCTTGAAAGTTTCAAATCATGCTTGTTGGGCGTTGCTAGCCCATTAACATGATCTTGGAGCCCAAAGGGAATGTGCTTATGTGTTATTTGGCTTGTCATGACCCGATTTCATGTAAAAGGACTTTTGCTGGCTCTAATGTGTTGTCGAGCCCTATTGGCCCATTAGTACTGCTAGTGTGGTCGAGAAGTCAAATGCGAGTTGGGCCAACATGTCTTTCACATTCTCGATAGCCTTAAATAACTCATGGAAATAACGAGACTTTGTACTCTCCTTTCTCCTCGGTTGTTGGGCTTATGAGAAATCAAAGTGAACAAATTCATGGCGTTACACAAGAGTAATCAAGGTGGGTGGATTAAGTGAGTAGTAACGGCCGATGCCTTTAAGGATCGTTCGTAATATGTAGTTATAAACTAGTCATTTTCTTTAATGCGTGTTTATAACAACTCACAAACCGTAATTAATCCAATGCCACCCGGGTAATCAAAATCATTCGACGTAACGGTATAACAATAAGAGAAGTCATTGTATTTTATGTATTGGGAAAACATCAGGTTTTCCTGGGAAGTTCAACATATTCACTTGCGCGATCTATACAAAAGTTCAACAATTATACATGTTTTGAACAATCAACGAGCATATATTTACGGATCTTCACACTTTTTTTTACAATAATCTTTTCAGAAAATATCAGATTTTCTAGGGTTTACAAACTACTCTAAATCATTTTATCACAACATTGCTTATGAACTCACCAACATTTCATATGTTGACGTTTTTCAAAAATGACTTGTATTCTCATGTGGCAGGTAAACCGAAGAATAAGTACCAAGTAATGTTAGGGTGTTTGCTTATGATATCCACCAGATAATTTTTGTTATGAAGTTGTAATGTCTAAAACTATGTACTGGATGTAAACAATATCGTTTGTATTATTTCAATGCATGGTGATGATTTATGTTATGCTTCATGTATATTCATTGTGACAGTATTCAATTTAAGTCACACGAACCCTCGGACGTTTCCGCCGTCTTGCGCGGCGGTGTGACATAAAAGAACGAGGGTTGTTTTGCAAATCATTGATAGTTGCAATACTCGATTGCTGGACTCCTTTTGGATGGAGTGGACAAAATCTATAGGGAGGCCCTATAGAATTCATCAAAGGATTCTAGAAGAGGAGGTCCATGGACTGATTAAGGACTAAGTAGGAAATTAACGTTTCCACTTGAAAACCCTAGCAACCTCAGCTATTTAAGGGCCCTTACACATAGGGTTTTTAAGTGCTTATTGCTTGCCAAAAATCCTACTTCTACAATTGGTAGGTCACCGGGTTATTCAAATAACCCGTGGTTTTCGTGGTTTTCCTTTTCGGCCAATGCTTAGAGCATATAAACCCTAGCCAATTTTCTGTATATTCGCTCATCTCTCCTATTTCCCTCTTGCTACAAGTGTTTGTGAGCCATTAGAGGTGCAACATTTGAGGCACCAAAGCTTTCTAGAGTCAAGATCAATCAAGAAATTCTTGTTATTGCTATATAACAAGATCAATCAAGAAATTCTTTTGTATGTTCAATTAGTGAAAAACTTAGATATAAAGCAATTAGGGTTGCATGAACACATAAGATGTTGTTATGCTCATACCCCTTTAGTGGTATCAGAGACTAGGATGTTTTTCAATTGAATTTGATACTTTTATGAACTATCCAAAGCAGAAGCAAAAACATATTCACAATCTGTTTTCTAAACTCGACGAGGTAGGTCGACTTGGCAAGTTCAAAGCTTGACTTGACAATTTGACTTGTCAGATGCCTGATTTTTTGATTTTCAAATCTTGTTTGAATTAGGATAATTACCATAATTCATTTTTAATGCCTTAAATTGAATTTGCTGAATGGTAATATGATTTTCTTATCAAATAAGATTGATTTGGTTAAATTTTAAGATAATGACAAAATTATTTTACTAATTTAATTATTTAAAATTTGATCTAGTAATTTCGAAAAGTTTCAAATCACAACCTTTAGTTTTGGAATTCAAATTTTACTTAAAAGTTTAATTTTGAAATATTAAATTCTAAAACCCTAGTATTTTAAAAGTTTAAAATACACCCTTATACTATATAATATTAAAAGTCTAATATTATATATGTTTAAGAATAGTCAGTCTTACCGTTAGTAGGCCTCATTCAAGAAGTTGGTCTATAAGGGGTGTTTAAGGAAGCAACCTATAAAATGACCGCCATTGGGTATCCATTCTTACCCAACACACTCTTGACCAGGGGAGGGTCACTAGTCGAACGGGTAGGATAGGACATTAATCTTCATTAATAATTATAATGATAAATATAAAGTAACTAAATGTTTTTCTAAGTTCGCAATCTTAGTTACTTTAGGAAAATGTGAATTTGATGCTCATCCATGAAATTGCACATTGCACTTTGTCAAGTCGTTAGTGGAGCGTGTGTGGTTAACTAGCACACTAACATGGACTAAAAAAGAGTGGAAATCGGTAGCTAGTGAATTATCATTGATCAATGGAGCATGTGTGGTTAATCAACACATTGGTTGGGTGGTAAATGACATCAAGAGTACCAAGCTAATTTGCATGGTTATTTACACCTTGTTTGTGATCCTCGGTATCCCAGTCACAAAATTGAAGGGGCATAATCAAGATTAAACATGAAATTTAATAGTTAAATGAATCTCAAAATATCTAGGAATTTCATTTCATTGAAAACCTAATTCATTGAAAATTTCGTCTTCGTGGTGGAATTGGTAAATTGTCATTTACCAACATTCAAATAATTTAAAATTGGATTACGACATCCATTTTCTGAATTGTAAATTATTGTGTTGGGTCCTAGCCTTAATATTTTATTTTGGGTGTTATAGTAAGGATTTCCTATCTAATCAAAACTTGTCTTTCTTCTTTTGTAGATGTCAACCTCAAACAATGCTTCTGGCTCCTCCAACAACAACTTTGCTAACTCTTTCTCGCTCTTGAACATTTACGCGAGGGTCACATTCGATGGTTCCAATTTTAATGATTAGATCTGTAACATCTGAATGGCCTTGCGTTACAAGGACAAGGAATATGTCTTTGACAAGCAGTTGAATGAGATATAAGAAACCAAAGCTACTCCGGAAGAAATGGTTGAGTATAGGTCCTAATGCAATGATGCTACTAAGGTGTCTTGCATTATGGTGGTGACTATGACTCCTGAGCTATAGCGGTTCTATGAGGACTATTGGCTTTAAAAGATGTGCCAAAAATTGAAGGAGAAGTACCATCAAATTGCACGTCAAGAAAGCTATGAGATAGTCAGGTCACTCATAACTACCAAGATGAAGGATGGACAGTCCCTTACGAGCCACTTGGAACGCATGTAGAGATATGTGGATCGTTTGATCAAGCTGAATGTGAGCTTCCATGAGGAGATGGCTATTGACATAGTTTTGCATTCATTTCCTCCTTACTATGACCAGTTCAAGATGACTTATCATCTGAGCAAAGATGAATTTACATTGAGTAAACTTCAAGGCTTTCTGAGAACCGTTGAAAGTGGATTGAAAGGTAAAGGTGTTGAATCCACTTCTACTGTTGCTCCAATCCTGGCGATTGGACAAGGAAAGGGGAAAAATAGGAAAGCTCCCTCTAAGAAAAGATGGAAGGGAAAATCTCATGATGGGTCTCCTTCTAGTGGACCTAAAGGAAAATCCGATTATGCTCCCCCTGGATCAGATCCAAAGGATGCAACGTGCTTCTACTTCCAAGATAAAGGGCATTGGAAGAGAATCTGCCCCAAGTACCTGCCAGACATTAAGGATGGCAAGATCAAGCCTACCTCGATAGGTATTTACACTATTTTGTCTATAAATTCATCGCATTCCAATTCTTGGGTCCTTGATACATGACGTGGTTTTCACATTTGCTTTGACTTGCAGGGACTAAGAGAAAGTAGGAAGGTGGAGCTTGGGAAGATGAACCTGATAATGCACAATAGGAGATCGTCACATGTTAGCAAGATTGGCGTTTATTCTTTAAAGCTTAGTAGTGGATTATGTTTAGACTTGAATAATTGTTGCTACTCGTTAGAGATGACGAGGAATATTATTTGTTTTCATGGTTTGTACAGAAAATGCTTTAGATATTCTTTTAATAATCAGAATGGATCATTAATGCTTATTATAATGGTGTATTTTATTTTGAAGCATTGCCTTGTTATGGTGTATATGAAACTGTGATGGTTGTATACAATTTAGGAAATAGTGTGTTGCACATTTATTCGTCTAATGGTTTAGACAAAGCATGCTTGTGGCATTGTCTTCTTGGACATTTTAACAAGAAGCGCATTGCCCAACTCCAAAAGGATGGAGTGCTGGAATTATCTAAAGTTAGGTCGGATGATACATGTGAGTCTTGTTTTCGTGGAAAGATGACTAAATCACCTTTCACTGTACTTGTGAAAGAGGTGCGGGATTGTTGGATCTCATATACACCTATGTGTGTGGGCCCTTCAAATCAACCACAATGGATGCAAATCGATTTTATGTGAATTTTACCAACGATTATAGCATATATGGATATATCTACTTAATCAAGCATACATCATAAATCTTTAGAATTCAACCACAAACATATACATAATATATATTTATGTTTCATATATATCGATTGAAGGCAAACGGGCAACAAGCTGCACCGCTATCCCTTTCTGGATGGAAAAACCAATTCTTTTGAAAACAACATTTATCGATCTAGGAGATATGACATTAGAATGCATGAAACCTTGGACTCTATTGAGGAGTTCCACCGCCTCTGGTGCAAGAAACCCAAATGTATCGAATGCAAAAGATACAAACACATGTTGATTTTCTATACATGCATTCTCGTGCATTACCACTTTGCACACAACGGCTTTCAAAGCGGCATGCCCTACTGTGAAACCCCCGCTCCCCAAACCAACGAGAAGAGAAACCCCAGTAATATCCATGCACACATGATTCCCTCCTATCCATCCAAAGACCAAAATGTCATCCGGTCTACATGTGGACCTTCCATCCTGCGGGTCCGTCAAAAAGTTCACTAGCACTTCTTCATGCCGAAAACATCAAAGAGAACATCCCGAACCACATCATGTCTGTAGTTGAAACCAGGGAGCTCTTTACAATGAACCGTGTGTTCCCCAAAGGTATCCAAACATGCCTTGTGGCAAACTGGGCATATCTTGTCATGAGGTGGTAACGAAGGATAGTTCGGTACTCCGCAGGAGACATATGCTAGCCAAGACCATCAATAGGGATAGTTAACAAAAAATCTTGAGCAAGAGGTGCGCGCAAACACTCAAAGACTGCTTTCTGTCTGACAGTCATGTTGAAGTCGACTTCCATATCTTGGACGATTTTGCTAAAAAGGGCACACGCCAAAGCTTTTTGGGATTTAGGGGGCATGGTGTCCTTATTAGTGAAACCACTATAGTCAAACCCCCGAATTGTATCGCGAAGACGAGTCATAGCACATAGGTAATCCGATTCCATACCACATACGCCACTGTCACGTAAGATGTGGTCTTGTAATGCCCAAGATTAGCCCCTAGAGGCTAGAAATGCGTAGGAGGAAACCTCGTATGCCGAGTACAAACCCAAACCACCAAAACGAATAGGTAAGGATGCTAGGAGCCACTGAAGGTCTCCAAACAAGGGGCCTCCACATACCACCATAACCTCGATAGACCTGCGCAATCCTTTGTCAAAGAACAAAGTTGCCTCTTCTATGTGTACTGGCTGGCATGTCCTTAAACCAAAGAAAAGTTTTGCTCAAACCAATTGGGCAGGAATATCAAGATGCCCAGATCCGATAGGTGTCTAACCCATAACTATAATTGGTATGAACTTGATTTGATAGTGTCATGGTCCTTTGGGGTTGCCTTCACTTTAGCAACTTGACAGGATGACTTATAGAGAGAGAGAGGACAATAAATGATTTATTAATATATTTTAAGAATAATATATTAATTAGAAATCATATTCTTTAATTAGCATTTGATCAGAAATTAGTTTGGAATTAATTTTGGGATTAAAGGAACTAATTAAAAGAACGGGGGCTATTTTGCAAATCATTGATAATTGAAAAATTGGGCTGCAGGACTCCTTTTGGATGGCGTGGACGAAATCTATTCGGAGGCCCTATAGAATTCGTCCAAGGCTTCTAGAAGAGGAGGTCTATGGACTGTTTGAGGCCTAAGCAGGAAATTAGGGTTTCCACCTGAAAACCCTAGTAACCTCAACTATTTAAGGACCCCTACACATAGGGTTTTTGGCCAATGCTTAGAGCATAGAAACCCTAGACAATTTTCTACATATTCCCTCCTCTCCCTTCTCGTCCTTTTGGTACAAGTGTTTTTGAGCAATTAGAGGTGCAACATTTGAGGCACTAAAGCTTTCAAGAGTCAATATCAGTCAACGAATTCTTGTTATTGCTATATAACAAGAAAGGTGATCTTATTTACCCTCTTTATATATGAACTTCAAATTATATATGCTAGATCTAGGGTTATTGGTTTGGAATTTCTTTTGCATGTTCAATTAGTGAAAAACATAGATCCAAATCAATTAGGGTTGCATGAACATATAGGATGTTGTTATGCTCATAGCCCTTCAGAATCGTCCTCCTACAAAATTCTTAGATTCTACAAGACTCTCTTGATTCGATTATAAATCCTATGCTTTTAGTAGTATGGGCCCAATACTACCTTCCACACCTTTCCATACTTTCCTCAAGAATCATCCTAAATTCTCTAAGTCACCTACTCAAACTGATGCATAAGAAATTCACTAAACCGCGTCACAAAACGTACTGAAGCACTTGCTAGGCCCCCTAGGTTCCCAACCTCACTTTGACATCACCTGCTGAAGAACTCCCCATAATGATAGTCATCCACCTCATGAATACCATCATATTCACTTAGTAGCTGACTCCGATCATCTTAGGGTTCCAAAAAGTACAAAGAAAGCAACATTCATGCAGTAACACTCCAATCCATAGAACTATCATATAACATTCAACCCACACACCACCACTTATGCAAGAAATTCCACCCTTACTGTCGGTTGCCTTTTGCATGCAATTTATACATAAATCAGGATCAAATAGATTGTCGAATAAAACCACAAGCAGACAAGGAATAGGAAATAAGGCCAAATCAATTATTCTAGGGCTATAAGATCCTAACTGTATACAATTTTGAAAGCATACACTTAACAATTACTGATTCTAATAGATATTCCCATCTCAGCATAACATCCAACCTAATGCAACAAGGTATCACATATCAGGCCAAACTACCACTAACTAATCAACACTAGCATGAAAGTCTACCACCTCATACAATATACATACAAAGTCATCTCTCCTTGCATTTTATCATGCAAGAACTGAGCAGATCCTTATCCCTAACTAGCATGCAATTCACAAATTCATAAATCAAATTATAACAGATAACATGTATGGGTATTCTAGGAAAACTTACTTGGGCTCGGTTGATAGCATGCACCACACCGTTGTCTTGTCTTTAAAACTATTTTCTTGAAAATACTTTTCTTTTGAAAACTTTACCAATCCTCACTTTGAGTTCAGACACACCTGAGAGTATATTCGAATCCATCAAACCAAGGCTTTGATACCTCCTTGTAACGTCCCGAAAATCACATAATAAATATTTTTTGTTTTAATATTAATAAATCTTTATTACATATCTTTCCCATAAAACCAAGGTAATCAAGATTTAACAAAATATCATCAAATCAGAGTAATTCACAGAATAAAATATGTGGTCTATGCTCTGTAATCATCCCAAACTCTTCCATTTTGAAAACCGAAGTACCTGAAACATATACTGGAAATCGTCACCACAAAGCGTAGTGATTTCCCGAAAATACCATACAACATACAACCACAAATTATCATGCAACATACATATAGTTTCCATGGGCACCCATGGTCTTTATTTGGTATGCCATGGACTCCCCCATGGTCTTTACTAGGAATGCCATGGGCTCACCCCATGGTCTGATATCCAATTTCCATGAGCTCCCCCCGGGGTCTTCCATGCTAGTATCACAAAGACAAAAAGCATACCACATAACTCATAAATGGGATGACATTAGTACCTTCGACCCATGGATACAGTGAGAAGACTCACCTTAGATAGCTGAATCCCATGGATACTCTCTGATTGCATATCCTCTAAAATCCCCATGCTATCAAACAAATAACACCCAATTAACAATTGGGGTCCACACTTTTGGGTTTTTATTCAAAAAATCGGTTTCATAACCGGTAAAAATGACAACGAAAGCTTTAAAAATGTTGAATTAAACTAAAACTATTTTACCCACCAAGGATCATTTTTTCAAGAGATAGATAGATTAAGACAACCATAGAAGGGAAAGGATACCAACTTTTAAAAACCATGATCCTCATGGGAGGTTGGAAGTTGATGAAGTGTGGAATGAAACTCTAAAACAAGAGTTCTCTAGAAGTATCGACCAAGAAAGAGTAGAACCGTCAAAACATGCTAATATACACTTGTAATTTTTTGTTCGTAAGCCTTTGAAATATATAGCAAATGTATGTTCAAAGGTGAAGCAACACATGGACTTTGTCTAGAATCAAAATGCAAGAGAATGGAGGAAAAAAAGGGCCTTGAACTTCCGAAATATGGCAGCCCCATAGAGAGCACATTGCTCTCGGTTTTAAGCTCCAAAGAAGAAGAAGAATCATGCTTTCAAGAACTAATTTCTAACCTTCCATTCTCTCCCTTATATAAAGGCCAAAAAGCAAGAAGAGACCATAAAGAAAAAGCATGAATCATGTCTCTTACAAGCATTGGTGATGTGATTCGTTTTCACTTGGTCAAATATGATAGTACCACAAGCACGATATCATAAGAATCAAAACCACAATTAACATTTCTATTATTATAAACATTATCAACACATTCATTTATGTCATTGCAAGGAAATATAAAATAAGGCAGCTATGTAAACCAAAACTTCACTTTTATTAATTAATGAGAAAATTGGGACTTGTCCTTACAATGCATAAAATGAAAAACACTATTTCTAGACATCTCCACAGAGTAATATTAATGTATTAAAACTATCCTAACTGCTTAGTAGTAGCTCCAAATTCTGACCATCGAACCATGCGACAAAAGTCCATCTCTCAGGATTAGATTTATCTCACTTTACATAAGCTTCCTTCTTTAAGTTAGATTATGAAATACCATCAAAATGTGATAATCACATCATGTATTAAGAGTCCATGAATAGGAACTTGTAATGGAGTTAAATAGTGGATGTACCTGAAGTAATGTCACACGAGTTGACTTTACCATCTTTAAGATCTTTCAGGTATTTTTGGTAGCTTCACTTCCGATATCCCTTCAAGTGGCAGTAGAAACAAATGGACTCATTAGGGTCAACATGTGGAATGATCTCACAACAAGCCTTTGTCTTTACCATATGATCAAATGGTTTGACCTTGGCTGATCCTTAAGAGAAACATTTTCTAGATCACAAAATTTACCATTATCAATGTCCATGGAAACCTTTTGATTATAACTTATAAGCATTTCCATTTCAGTTGTGTTCTTAAGCATTTCTGCCTCAGTAACTATCAATATCTTGTTCAGACCAGTTATGGTCACATCGAAATTCTTCTTATGAAAGTTCTCAACGAACTGACCATATGACTTTGGAAGTGAGATAAGAACCAAATCAATTGCTTGCTCCTTCGGGAATACGACACCCATTATTTCCAATTTGTTAATGTACAATTTCATTTTTAGAACATGCGTACACATATGGCTTGATTCGTTTCATATCTTTCAACTTGAGGAAAATGTGAAGTTGGGAGAGTCACTTGAGGAGGAGGTGAAAGAGTTGTATGAGGACGATGCCCAATTCCACCATTACCCAAAGTAGGGAAGACATTTTCACCTTGACCATAATGTAGAAGAACATCTCTAGATGATTGAGGAAAAGCATTTCCAAAATAATGAGGAAGACCATTTTTATCTTCATAGGATATCTGAAGTCGGAAAAGAAAATTCAAGTTAGATGATTTTACTCCTTAATTATTAACCCATAAATTAATTTAAGGCTAGGATCCATATTTTCGTTTCGTAATATGAAGAGGAATGACGTATTCATATCACAAAACTACTTTAGGTAGGCAAAAACATTTCACCATTTTCAATCACATGAAACTCCTAGATCTTTTGAGATTTTCATTGAAACATCAATGACATGTTTATTCTTGGATTATGTTGTTACCAATTGTGATTGGGATACGGAGGGTCACAATTAAGATGTGAATAACCATGAAAACCCACTCAAATACCCTCGATCGATTTGTAATCTCCCATTGTTGTGCCAGTTACCACACAGACTCCAACAATTATAAACATGAGTTGTTTTGTCATTTCATCTTTACAGTCACACATTAGTGTGCCGATTAACTACATGTGCTCCACTAATGTCTCATAAAGAAATGATGTGCGTTTTCACGGATTAGGATACAATTTCACACTTCCTAAAGTAACTAGAGTGAGATTTTAAAAGAATGTTCTACTACTTTATAGATCATACTTAATCTTTTATGTCCTATCAAACTCGTCCAGCTAACGACCCACCACCATGCAAAGGAGCGGTACATGAAAAGGACACCCATTCAACGGTCATTCTATAGGACATTTCCTTATACCCCTCTTATAGCATGAATTCGTAAATGAGGCCTACTATTGATTCGATTGACTTATCTTATACATATTGTAATTAAACATTTTATAAATATATATAAGGTGTATTTTAAACTTTTTGAAACATAAGATTTAAATATTAATTATCTAAATTAATCATATAGTTAATTAATCAATTCAAACCTATCATGGATTCAAATTTATCTTTTAATTAATGCTATAATTAAATTTATTATTAAATCCATAATGATAATTCAATTTAATTAATCTTATAATTAAATATTATCTATTCAAGATTATCTCCTAATATTTAGGGTTTTATTTTAATCATCTAAGACTTGAAAAAAGATCAGATTTTGGTAGAATTGAAATAAGATAATCACCAAACATAACCACAAAAATCAAATTAGATAGAAAATCCTGAAATTTCGTTTTATGCTATAGACACGTCGTGTCAGAGGGAGTGTCACGTCGTGACTAGCAGTTTTCGAAACCTTTTGTTATGTTCATCTCATGGACTTTCAATGTTTGACATACCAAGGCTCTAATACCACTGATGGATTTTATAGATTATAAATACATGTACAATGCGGAAAAACACTTATCAATTAAGAAGGCACATGCAACATATAAGGCTCTATGTCATAACACTTTGAAGGCAACATACTATGAACAAAAAAACTAACATGAACTATAATGTAATCAAAAGACCAAGTTAGGGTTACATACCTTTGATTTGTTGTAGTAAACAAATCACTTCAATCTATTGTAGTTGTTGGTCTTGGAAAGCTTAACACCAAAAGGATGATGTCTCTGATGGCTCAAACCCAAACCCTAAAACAATAAGACAAGATAAGAGAGAGGAGGAGAGCAAAATTTCCTTCACACCCTTTTAGGAAGTGAGAACCACGAAACTAATGACCCAAGGGATTGTATTTATAGATAGGGATAACAAGGATAAACCCTAATTTGAATAATTAAATATTAGATTTATTCTATTCAAGGCATTTATCCTTATCAAATATACTAAACATCCTAGAAGCCCTAAAGGCTTTATGAAACCACCAACCCTAGGAATAATCTAGAATTTCTTCTTTTGTTCAACTATTGAACAATTATAATTCACCCATTGCATCTTTACTTAACTTCAATTAATCTCGAATTAATTCTAGATTAATTGTGATTAATAATTAATTAATTCTTATTTATTTCATATTAATTTATTAATCATATAAATTAAGAAATCAATTATTTAACAATTAATCACATAATAAATTAACAAATCAATTTTCAATAACCAATTAGTATATTAACCATATAATATATTAACAAACCATTTATTACAATTTATTAATCATATAATAAACTAATAAATTTATCCCCTCTTTCTCTAAATGTCCTTCTAACCAAGCTCTAGTTATGAGGGCAACCCAGAAAGGACCTTGCTTCTAATTACAAGAATATACCAATTTAGTTATGAGCTTAGACATCTTAGTCCAAAAAAAAAAACATTTCCTTAATGGGAAACTAACTGAGGATGTTTACATTGCATAGCCAGAAGGTTTTGTACAGTCCAAGTCTCCTAATATGATGTGTAAACTTAAGAAGACCATTTATGGACTTAAACAGTCACCTCGTAGGTGGAACATCTGTTTCAATGAGAAATTCAAGGAGTTTGGTTCTTTCAAAATGAAGATGAACATTGTGTGTATGTTAGATCTAGTGGGAGAGTAGTTATCTTTCTTTTGTTTTATGTCGATGACATTCTACTTATATGAAACGACATTCCAACACTTAATAGTGTAAAATCATGGCTTAGGAAGGTTTTGATATGAAGGACTTGGAAGAAGCTACCTACATACTTGTTATCAAGATCTATATGGATATATCTAGGTGTTTAATAGGTCTTTGCCAAAACACTTAGATAAAATCCTGAAGAAATTCAATATTGAAGAATCTACGAAGGGATTTGTACCTATGCAGTGTGGCATGGTTTTGAGTAAAAAACCAATGTCCTAGTACTATTAAAGAACTTGACAGAATAAGTCGAGTCCCGTTTGCTTCTGCTATAGGGTTGATCATGTACACCATGATATGTACAAGGCCAGACGTCTTATATGACATTAGTATGACGAGTTGTTATTAGGCCAATCTTGTTGAAAGTCATTGGACTTATGTCAAGAACATTCTGAAGTATCTTAGGAGGACTAAATACATGTTCCTTGTTTATGATGGTAAAGGTGTGCTAAGAATAAAAGAATATGTGGATGCAAGTTTCCAAACTGATAGAGATAGCACAAGATCTCAGTCGGGTTTTGTATGCACACAGAATGGTGGAGCAGTGACTTAGAGAAGTTTCAAGCAAGAGATTATTGTTGGTTCAACTATAGAGTCAAGGTATATTGCTGCTAATGAAGTAACTAAAGAAGTTGTGTGGATAAAAATGTTTATCAACGATTTAGGTGTTGTTCCAAACATAGCTGAACCAGTTGAGATCTTTTGTGATAATGATGGTGTAATTTAAGAACCTCGAGATCACAAGCACACAAGACATATTAAGAGAAAGTTTCATCTATAAGGTTGCTAGTTAAAGATGGAGAGATTATTGTGAGCCAAGTTCCATCTGAAGACAATCTTGCTGATTTTCGCTCACCAAACCATTGTCACAGATTAATCATGATGCTCATATTAGATTTATTGGCATTATGTTTTCTAGTGAATTTGTTTTATAATACAATTTTTAGTTTGGTCTCTTTTTGAAACGTGTTGGATATTTTTGATTTGGTAAATATTAATAATATGTTACTTTGTTTGTTAATAATATATATGTTTTTTTACTTTTGCATGTTTAGAACCCCTTCTTAGAAAAAATTATTATTCAAAATTTCCACAATCAATCCTACTATTAGAAGATAATAGTGAATTATGTTTGTTATAGTATTGGTAGATTGTTCATGGAAATAAACATTGCAAAGTCCTGCGATGAATACCGATGAGTACTTGAAAATGGAGATTTTAAGTATTAGAGTAACCATGCTTAAAGATTACATTATGGATTACGTTATGAGTAAATTAAGACAATTATTTTTCATTCTTAAAATGGAGATACATGAGGTTTTGTTCTACAATCTATTGTATCTTGGTTTTTCCCCAACATTGTCTGTAACTGGCATTTATACAATGTTCGACTAGGTATTGCATGAGGAATAGTACTAACCTATGTAGTCAAATTTTATTTGATCCTTCTGTCATAAATGGAGAAGTAGATATCTATGGGGGCCTCATTGATTTGGTGTTGACAACAAATGCTTGGCGAAGCTAAGACTAAGTTAATTAGATTCAACAGTCAGTCTGTGAGGTCATCACAAGTCAGTATCGGGAAACATAATCTTGAACCATGAAATTGACCTTTGATCCATGTCTCTAGTTCATAATAAGGTATAATGAAGATCAAAGGAGTTTGAAGTTATTAGTCTTAGGGTTATTTATGGCAAAGTTGCTATAAGAACATCAGTTGCACTGGACAACCAGTCACTTTTGTTTCTAGTAAGTATTACACCGGTCAAATGTTGATGCCTAAGTGCAAGTAGGAGCTGATGGAGATTTATGGCCATATTCGTAACAAAGCCTGATAATATTATGATAAATAGTAGTGTCCTTTTGGGTTACACGCAAGAACAAAAATGAAGCAGACATGAAAAGATATTTATTTGAGGGTCTTATTTTGTTAATTAATTAATAGTAAATAAACAAAATATGGAATATTCCATAATGATTTGAATTCATTGGATAATTATTATTGTATTTCGTAATTATCTCTAGGCTTTCAGATCACCTCTCTATAAATAGAAGGATCAGTTGATACATGTGAACATACCTCTCAGTTGTCAAAAGTTCGGATTCCTTAAAACCATAAAGAATCTCGAATTGTTGATCCCACGTCGTGGCCTGTTGAATTTCAATTATGGTTGAAGCTAATTTTTTAAATTTGCTTTGATATGGTTCTTGTTTGTCACTTGGGTGAAATCACAAAAGAGGAACTCTCCTTTAGGTTTTATAGTCCAATAAACTAGCTTGTCAAAAGAAGAAGCCTATAAAGAATTCAAAGGTATGTTTTCTATCCATCGAGTTCTATAAGTTGCATAGATTAGTTGAAAGACCCCAACTTTCGTATTTTTGAAAGACCCAAACTTTCGTACTTCACAATATCATTACTCCAAAAATGCTATTTGCATATTATAAAAGCAATATTTTACATTGATAAAAACGGAATTACAAACTATTAGATACAAACCTTCTATTACAAAGTGTTATATATATATATATATATATATATATATATATATATATATATATATATATATATTACATAACTACCCACGATATTGTAATTTATACAAACATAAACTATAGTACAAAAGTACTATTACAAACTATTCTACATCATTCAATAGTATGTAAACATACTAGTTACTTATCACCTGCAATTGTTAAAAAATGATAGGGTAAGTGGTGACGCTTAGTGAGTTCAAAAATAGATACAATATAATGTTATGCCATATATATACTTCAATTTGGCAAAAGCAAAGAGGAACAACAAGATGTATGTGAGATCATGTGACAAGCGTTCATATCAATCAAAGACTTTATTTAAAGATATACTTTTCAATTCTTGATATACATCAATAAAGCTTTGGCCGAAATGGCATAGAAGACATGCAATTTCTGATTAACATCTTGTTAGATTTCAGGCTTATAGTCCTGTCTAACCGTTTGCCAATGCCATACAACAGAAGCCATTCTCTTACGGAGACATGCTCTACATGGCCAGAGGCTACATACCAATACCAATGTGAATCTAAGTCCTTTCACTGATCACATGGTCAAAAGTATTACAATTGCTATAAACATAGCGAATAACACGAGAAAATAACTCAGAATAATAACACTGAAAATCACATAGCACATATAACACATAACATAAAATTGTTCCTATATATTGAACTCACCTTAAGTTAACCGGGGTTTAAAATAGTAATTTGGACAACACTTCGGCTTTAAATATGACTTTCTATGTTGAAAACCGGGAGCTTAATTGAAAACCGGGCTCTGTGAAGGTAGGGATTCAAAACCGAAAAGATAAAATTTTTGGGATTCTCAGTGGTCTCGGGGTGTGTTTCGGGCGCTAAAATTGATATCGGAGCTTCGGTAAAAGTCAAAATAGTGAAAATATGGAAAGAGGGGTTAAAATTGTCAAATTTGGAATTCTAGTCGGAAGGTCTCGCAGCCCCCTTTATATAGGGCCGAGGTTCGGAGTCGGTTTGGGAGGGAAGCAAGCAACGAAGCAGCTCGGTGGCATCAGCAGCGAGGGGCAGGTGGCGCGTGAAGCGAAGGCGATGAGGCCTACTGCGAGTCTCGGATGCAAGGGTGACGAAGCAGGCGCGAAGACTCGGACGCGAGGAGGCGTGGAGGAGCGAGCTTCGGACACCAAGGCGAGGCGCGTCGGAATTCCCTTGGACCGCACCTCGGTCGAATCATTAAGCGACATGCGCCGACTCTGGATTGGGCCACGTCTTGGATGATGTTGCTGCTTCGTGCGAGTGACGTGTCCGAACACTATTCATGCGAAAATTCTCGGGTTTCGGGCCCTGAACTTCTAAAATCCATAACTTTCGCATACGAGCTCCATTTTTGACGTTCTTTATATACACACGTAGCTAAAATTACGCTCTACAACTTTCGTTTAGACTTCGTCGGCTAATTTTGAATTTATTTTTAATATTATTATTTTTAACAGACCGGGACATGAAAATCCATTAAAAATTCATAACTTCTTCATCCGACATCCATTTTCGTCAGAATTTTTACTGTTGTACTACAAATGACGAGACCTTCGATTCTTGTTTAGGATGTATCGGTCAAATATCGCTCGATCTAAAATTCCAGTTTTTAGTTGTCTACTGCTAAGTTGAAACTTCGAAAAATCATAACTTCCTCATACAAAGTCAGATTTTGGCATTCTTTTTATCAAATTTAGCAGTTTAATGAATACTACGAATTTCATTTAGATTACTAAGGCTAAAAATTAGTTTATCAAAAACTCACTCTTTATGTCATTCGGCGTAGTGCCGGTTTTGTTGCGGATCTTCAGTTGGTCATAACTTCTTCGTTATAACTCGGATTTTGACGAGGTTTTCTCCTACAAGTTTCTAAAGAGATTCTCTACAACAAAAAATAATAGAATTTTACTTATTTAAAATTTTATATTTTCGCTAAATTTCAATATTTGGTTTTTAATTGGAATCTCATAAGACTTCCAATATTTTTTGAGTGATTTTAAACATAGTTTTACTTCATTTCTAGTAAAAACCATATGTTAGAACTTAACACTCAATTTTACATGATATTTCACAATTTAATTCATTACAAAACAAAATTTCAGAACGTGTATGTTACAAATACCTCCTCCTTTTGAGGTTTTCATCCCCGAAATTACATTCATTAAATTAAACGGGCCACGATGGTGTTTCCATTTGACATGCACCAATTCTACTTCTTTATTTTGTAGCTTAGTTGTTCTTTCATTCACAATTTCTTCAGGCTCTTCAACATATCTTAACTTATTATCCAATTTCACTTCGGATAATGGAACTGTCTCATCGTAGATGCTCAAGCATTTGCGCAGATAACTTACATGAAACACATCATGAATACCTGCCAAATCTTCAGGCAATTCTAAGCGGTATAAATGCTCAAGCATTTGCCCAAACCAGAACGGCGGAAACATTCGAGGGCGGATGTCTTCATGTGGTAACGTAACAAATGAATACATAGTAAAGAAAGAAATACAACCATCAT
The DNA here is from genome assembly GCF_052625555.1 of Lactuca saligna. Taxonomy (NCBI): domain Eukaryota; kingdom Viridiplantae; phylum Streptophyta; class Magnoliopsida; order Asterales; family Asteraceae; genus Lactuca; species Lactuca saligna. The sequence continues at coordinate 195,180,724 of NC_136419.1, read as the reverse complement.
ATATATAATTGAAAGTTTACATTGTTTAAAAGAGTACATGTTCAAAATCAATTACAATATGATGTCAAAATATGAAATTAAACTGGCGTCGTAGCGTCCCTTCTCCAAAACCTGTTTGTTACCTGTAATTACTGAATCCCTGGGACATACAAGTAGTTTTGAAAGAGTAGATCAGCATTTAAGCTGGTGAGTTTCATAAGTATTTAATGATAATGTTTGTATAAATTGAAATGTTTTTGTTCTTGTTTGTTTGTTCCTAGAAAATCCTATATTTTCTACTAGTATAATTGTAGCCTTTTTTCAAGACCAATGTTTGTTTCTAGTAAAAGAATGTACGTATAAAATTTCCAATACGTCTGAAAAATCCCGTAAATGATTGTGTTTTTAATACTCTATGTGAGTTTTATAACCATACTATTGACAAGGAATGCCTATACACAACGTTCTTCAGGCGTTGGAATGTTCTGATGTTTGTCACCCCAAATGCTGGACTGTAGCTAACAGTCAGGGCGCGGGTTGTCAAGCCCGTATAGATCTATACACAAACACCATGCTCCCCCTCCAAGGGATTCTGGTATATAATACAGGACTTGAAATGTGTACTCGAACGTACGTGAAGTTAATGTCTCACAAAACTTAGTATAAAACAGATTTACGTGTGAAAACGTTCGTTCGTTAGTGTATATGAAAGTAGCTTCTTGAAATAGTATTTCCATGTACGTAAAATTTCGTAGTATTCTCGTAAAACTATACCTATTATAGTTTCCTAAAAGTGTGTTTCGTTTGTATAATAAACCCTTAGTGAAAATGTTCACTTGTTATAAAATTGTAGTTTTTGTAGTGCCAAACCGACACACAGAAATGTAGCATAAGCAAAGTATCTGATTTATATAAATACATAAATCGTTTCTCATTTCAAAAGATAAAATGTTGTCGTGGTATAATTTGCATATGAAAGTTTCCCTATAATAGTTTTAAATCACATATGATTCCTTTGATAAAACACGTATAGTGAAAGTTTATATAACACACGATAATAATCGAGTGTTTTACTTGTACTCCCCCCCTAAAAGCTTGTAAAAGTACTCATAAAACATTTAAAAGTGTGAATTATAGGGGTATGAACTCACTTGTAAGATCGGAGGTTGCGGGATGAAAACCGGACAGAATTTCGGCTCGAGAAAGCGGATTTCCTCGGGATTCTCTGGAATCTCGGGGGCACAAACGACCTTCGGGAATTGAGAAAAGTGATCGGAGCTTCGGGGTAGTACGGGCACGGAAAACGAGGCAAGAACGTAAGAGAAATGAGAGAAATGGTGTGATTTCCCCGGAACCCTCGCATCCCTTTTATAGGGGCTGGGAACCGACCTCGTACGCGGGGAGTATGCGTGTACGCGTGCGTCATGCGTGACCGAGTCCTCGACTGCCTCGGAGCTCGGATGGGACGGGGCATAGCCTCGCACAGGCGCGATGTGGACGATCCGAGGCCAAGGCCTCGCGTACGCTGGGCGTACGGGGGTTACGCTGGGCGTAACTCAGCCCTATCTGGTGACTCCCCTTCAGGTAATACCAAGGGTTTTTAATTAAATTTATATTTTAATTATTTAATAAACTTCAAAAATTTATATCTTCTTCATCCGAACTCCGTTTTCGATGTTCTTTATATCCACGCGAAGGTGAGACCCTACTCTACAACTTTCGTTTAGATCGCGTCGGCAAATTCCGAAATTATTTTTATTATTTATTTTTAAAAGGTCGCGGTAAGAAAATTTCTTTAGAAATTCATAACTTCTTTATCTGACGTCGGTTTTTTCCATACTTTTTACCACTGAAATACCATTGTTAAGACCTGCGATTCTCGTTTAGGTCATTCCGGCCAAAAGTCGCTCGATCTCTGATTCGAGTTTTTAGCCGTCTGCCGTTAAGCCAAACTTGAAAAATTCCTAACTTTCTTATACGAAGTCGGATTTGGGCGTTCTTTTTACGTACGATCACGGTTTAATGACATCTAACATAATAGGTAATTTAATTAGTGATTTTTGGATATTTTATTTTCGAAGTTATTTTTATTACAACTAACGTGGTTACAATACTTGACTTTTTAGGTCGTTTACATGTAGTTGAAATATCGGGTTGTCACATCATCCCCCTGTTAGAGGGAATTTCATCCCGAAATGTAAAGCAAGAAAGATACAAGTGAATCAGAGAAAAAGATGCGGGTACTTTTGTTTCATCTGATCTTCGCGTTCCCATGTGAATTCAGGTCCTCGCTTGGCGTTCCAGCGAACTTTCACGATGGGTATGCGACTTTGTTTCGTTTGTTTGACCCTCGGTCCATGACTTCTATCGGTTCTTCCACGAAGTTGAGGCTCTCGTTGATCTCGATTTCATCGAGTGGGATAACAAGAGTCTTATCGGATAGATACTTTTTCAAATTCGATACGTGGAAGGTTGGGTGTATGTTACTAAGTTCACGTGGTAGATTAAGTTTGTAAGCTACAGGGCATATTCTGGCGAGAATCTCAAAAGGCCCTATGTACCTTGGAATTAGCTTTCCACGCTTTCCAAAGCGTATTAAGCCTTTCCATGGCGAGACTTTAAATGAACGGCTTTTTCAAAGCACATGATGTCGGTGCGAAGAGGACTTAACCAATCCATGCCAACTATAATGTCGAAACTTTTTATTTGGACTGGCATAAGGTTGATTGGGAAAGAATGACCATCAAAAGTTAATGTACAACCCATGTATATGCAATTAGTGTTTTCCGTTTTCCCATTTGTCATTTCTATAGTGAATGATTCTTCTAACATGCTAGGTTTACGTTTAAGTAAATGAATAAAGTTTTGGCTCACAAAGCTTCTCTCTGCTCCGCTATCGAATAGGATGCATGCATATGAATTATCGAGAAGAAACGTACCAGCAACTACTGTAGGATCATCTACGGCTTCCTCGTGACCAATAGCTAATACTCGTCCCACTCCGCCGGTATTTGCTACCTTTGGTCATTTTCTTTTGTAGTGGCCCACCTCGCCACAACCGTAGCATGCTTAGCCTACACCAGCACCGGGAACTTGAGTGATCGGTTTTGCGGGGGCCTTGCAGAAACGGACAGTGTGCCCCTTTCTGTTGCAGTTGGAGCAGTGCATTTCCCGACACGGTCCGTGGTGGTGGTAATTGCACTTGGTGCACTTTGGGAGGTTGCCCACATAAGGCTTTGTTGGGTAGAGATTTGTAGGAACAGTAGTAGGTACCGTCGCAGTGTTTACGACAACCAGTTGTTGTTTCTTCGAGGATTCTTGGGAAGACCAACCCTTCCCCTTATTCCACACTCTCTTCTTCTTGTTGTTGTTATTGTTGTTTCCCTTCTGTGGTTTAGGCGCAGAAGTTGTTGAGTTTTGATGATTTCCGTGCTCAATAAGTGATTGTGCCAGCTCCTTGGCACTTTCAAAAGTGTCAGGTTTTGAAGCTAACACGCTTGACTGAATTTGGGGCGACAGTCCCCAAATGTATCGCTCTATTTTCTTGCTCTCAGGAGTAATCATATCTGGGAAAAGGATTGCTAGCTCGCAGAATCTATTGGTATAAGTTGCTATGTCGGTACCAATCATTCCCAGAGTCCAGAGTTCGTGCTCGAGTTTTTGAATCTCTCCTCGTGGACAGTACTCCCGCATCAACATGATCTTCAAGCTCTCCCAGCTTATCGAGTTTGCGACTATCAGGGTAAGTACCTTAACGTGGTCATTCCACCAAGTTAAAGCCCTATCAATAAATGTGTAAGTTGCAAACTTGACTTTGCTGTGCTCGGGGCAGGAGCAGATTTCAAATACTCATTCCGTTCTTTCAATCCATTGCCTTAAAACCATCACACCACCCGTTCCATTAAACATCTGGGGCTTAGCATTCGTAAAGTCTTTATATGTGCACTCCCGGGGTTGCCCATGACTATCGCCATGGTTGGAGGGATGTATGCCAATTCCTGAACCGGTAGTAACAGGGGTATTGATCTGTGACATGGCAGCTGCCACAGCTGCAGTGACTACTGCCTGGAACATAACATCATCAAATTGAGGAGGTGGAGGTGGTCGTGTCGGTGTTTCGTTGTTAGGGTTACGTCTGGGATTCATGCGTGGCGGCATCCTTAACTATACGTTTAAAAGATGACGATCTGGATAAGAATAAATGAATAATGAATGTCTCATGAACTAAATTGCTATAGTTCAACAACAGATGATAGTATGAGTCTCACAGATAGAAGAGCGAAGGTTATTCGTAAATCCGAATATATGAACAAGCGTATGGTTTTTCCATGATATTTTAAAGATTGAACGCGATACTCAACGTAGTAGTAATAGCGAGCGAATTATATTAATATGATAGATGATACAACGATCACGAAAATTTGACCCTTAAAAGGGTCTCCGATTACAAGAATTTAAAGGAAGTAAAAACTTTTAGCCGAAGTCCTATCTTATAACAAAATTTGAGGTTTTTGCAAGTACTACTTGCAACGTGTGTTGCGCTTGGAGCTCGACTCCGTATCCGAATGCTTCGACTCCATATGACGCCTATCGAAGGCGGCTTGTTGTTCCCTCAACTCTGCGAGGGCTGCATTCATTTGTGCTTGGAATGCTTCGACGCGGAGGTGGATGTCATTTTGCAACATATCCAGGTGGCAGTTATCGACGGTGTGGACTTGTACTTCCACGTTGACTTCTCGGATTCGGTTTGCTTGAACCCCCGATTGGTAGGACTGGTTGGCCAGTTTACCTACCATCGCCGAAAGTGCTCGGTCGGTTGAACCTCCGTCCCTGATGTCGTAGAAGTCTCGACACATATCGTAGGGAGAGCGTATCCCTTGTTGTTGGCTCCAATGGACGAGGTGACTTCCCCAAACGGGAGTCGGTCCTTGGAAGTTCCTCCTAATGGCTGGAGGGTTGATTATCTCTGGTTCCGAGTCTGTACCAGAGTCATCCCCTCCATCCAACTTGATAGGTTCTTCGTCCTCTTCCGGATCCTCCTCTATCCATCCTCCGTTGCCTTGGTTTGGGTAGTAGGGGTCCCCATGTGGGTGAAATCCAGCCATTTGACTATACGAGAATAGGGTTATAAGATCCGAATAAAACTTGAGACATGTAATACTAATTAATCTATTTTATGCACCAAATACTCCTATACTATTTAAATTGTACGTTAGATACTAGTGTCTATTTTATTAAGTTTTGACTTGTTGCTCACTACGATCATTCCTCGATATACGTTAGGCTAATTTCGGATAAACGTAGTTGATCAGGCTATATTCGTCCCAAATTTGATTACATATCTCGAGAACTAATCGTAGTGTCCAACTTGTCTTAATACTTTTGTATAGTTCTCATCATGAAAATATGTCGTTGTATGCATGTATTTTGGATTTTCATAACCTAAAATAATCTATTTATATGAAATAAGGATTTTAGGTACGAAAACTTTTGTCAGAGACTTTGAGTCCCTAAGCATATATAGTTTGTATATCTTATGAGGTTCGATATACTTAGTTCACTATAAACATTGCTCTGACACCAATCTGTCACACCCCCAAACCGAAACGGTGGAAACGTTCGGGGGCGGATGACTTCATGTGGTAACGTAACAAATGAATACATAGTAAAGAAAGCAATACAACCATCTTATATATAATTGAAAGTTTACATTGTTTAAAAGAGTACATGTTCAAAATCAATTACAATATGATGTCAAAATATGAAATTAAACTAGCGTCACAGCGTCCCTTCTCCAAAACCTATTTGTTATCTGTAATTACTGAATCCCTGGGACATACAAGTAGTTTTGAAAGAGTAGATCAGCATTTAAGCTGGTGAGTTTCATAATTATTTAATGATAATGTTTGTATAAATTGAAATGTTTTTTTTCTTTTTTGTTTGTTCCTAGAAAATCCTATATTTTCTACTAGTATAAATGTAGCCTTCTTTCAAGACCAATGTTTGTTTCTAGTAAAAGTATGTACGTATAAAATTTCCAATATGTCTGAAAAACCCCATAAATCATTGTGTTTTTAATACTCTATGTGAGTTTTATAACCATACTATTGACAAGGAATGCCTATACACAACGTTCTTCAGGCGTTGGAATGTTCTGACGTTTGTCACCCCAAATGGTGGACTGTAGCAAACAGTCAGGGCGCGGGTTGTCAAGCCCGTATAGATCTATACACAAACACCATGCTCCCCCTCCAAGGGATTCTGGTATATAATACAGGACTTGAAATGTGTACTCGAACATACGTGAAGTTAATGTCTCACAAAACTTAGTATAAAACAGATTTAGGTGTGAAAACGTTTGTTCGTTATTGTATATGAAAGTAGCTTCTTGAAATAGTATTTCCATGTACGTAAAAGTTTGTAGTATTCTCGTAAAACTATACCTATTATAGTTTCCTAAAAGTGTGTTTCGTTTGTATAATAAACCCTTAGTGAAAATGTTCACTTGTTATGAAAAGTGTAGTTTTTGTAGTGCCAAACCGACACACAGAAATGTAGCATAAGCAAAGTATCTGATTTATATAAATACATAAATCGTTTCTCATTTCAAAAGATAAAATGTTGTCGTGGTATGATTTGCATATGAAAGTTTCCCTATAATAGTTTTAAATCACATATGATTCCTTTGATAAAACGCGTATAGTGAAAGTTTATATAACACACGATAATAATCGAGTGTTTTACTTGTATCCCCCCCCCCCTTAAAAGCATGTAAAAGTACTCATAAAACATTTAAAAGTGTGAATTATAGGGGTATGAACTCACTTGTAAGATCGGAGGTTGCGGGATGAAAACCGGACATAATTTCGGCTCGAGAAAGTGGATTTCCTCGGGATTCTCCGGAATCTTAGGGGCATAAATGACCTTCGGGATTTGAGCAAAGTGATCGGGGCTTCGGGGTAGTACGGGCACGGAAAACGAGTCAAGAACGTAAGAGAAATGAGAGAAATGGTGTGATTTCCCCGGAACCCTTGCATCCCTTTTATTGGGGCGGGGAACCGACCTCGTACGTCGGGCGTACGCATGTACGCTGGGTGTACGTGTGCGTCATGCGTGACCGAGTCCTCGACTGCCTCGGAGCTCGGATGGGACGGGGCATAGCCTCGCACAGGCGCGACGTGGACGATCCGAGGCCAAGGCCTCACGTACGCTGGGCGTAACTCAGCCCTATCTAGTGACTCCCCTTCGGATGATACCAAGGGTTTTTAATTAAATTTATATTTTAATTATTTAATAAACTTCAAAAATTCATATCTTCTTCATACGAACTCCGTTTTCAATGTTCTTTATATCCACGTGAAGGTGAGACCCTACTCTACAACTTTCGTTTAGATCATGTCGGCAAATTCCGAAATTATTTTTATTATTTATTTTTAAATGGTCACGGTAAGAAAATTTCTTTAGAAATTCATAACTTCTTTATCTGACGTCGGTTTTTGCCAGACTTTTTACCCCTGAAATATCATAGTTGAGACCTTCGATTCTCGTTTAGGTCATTCCGGCCAAAAGTTGCTCGATCTCTGATTCGAGTTTTTAGCCGTCTGTCGTTAAGCCGAACTTGAAAAATTCCTAACTTTCTTATACGAAGTCGGATTTTGGCGTTCTTTTTACGTACGATCACGGTTTCATGACATCTAACATAATAGGTAATTTAATTAGTGATTTTTGGATATTTTATTTTCGAAGTTAATTTTATTAAAACTAACGTGGTTACAATACTTGACTTTTTAGGTCGTTTACATGTAGTTGAAATATCGAGTTGTCACAAATATCCCGCGAGACCTAAGAAACTTCGAATTTCGGAAGCATTACGGGGCACTTCCCAATTTTGAATGGCTTCGATTTTGATGGGATCTACAGATACACCGTTACTAGAAATAATATGGCCGAGAAATTGAACTTGACGAAGCCAAAATTCACATTTCGAGAATTTAGCATAATGTTTCTCCTTTCGAAGAAGTTCTAAGATTTCACAAATATGAATGGCATGATCGGCTTCAGACTTGGAATAGATTAAAATATCTTCAATGAATACGATGACAAACTTATCGAGCATTGGGCGGCACACTCGATTCATCATATCCATGAATACGGCAGGAGCATTTGTCAAACCGAATGACATGACAAGGAATTCGAAATGCCCATAACGAGTACGAAAAGCAATCTTCGGTGCATCTTGCTCTTGTATTTTCAACTGATGATAGCTAGATCTCAAATCAATCTTTGAAAATAGCTAACACCTTGAAGTTGATCGAATAAATCGTCGATGCGAGGTAGTGGGTACTTGTTCTTGATAGTCACCTTATTCAGCTCACGATAATCAATGCACATTCGCATCGATCCGTCCTTTTTCTTGACGAACAATACTGGAGCACCCCAGGGAGAGGTACTCGGTCGAATAAAGCCTTTGTCAAGTAATTCCTGCAGTTGGATCATCATTTCTTTCATCTCGGCTGGCGCAAGACGATAAGGAGTCTTTGCAATCGGAGCAGCACCGGGCACAAGGACAATTCGAAATTCTACTTGTCTATCCGGAGGAAGTCCAAGTAGATCATCAGGGAGAACATCGGGATATTCGTTAACAATGGGAATATCATTTACAGTTTTATTCTCCTTTCTTGAGATGTCAACTGTATAGGCCAGATAGATAGGACAACCTTTCGATATGAATTTACGAGCTTTGAGGAAAGAGATTATTTTTAAGATCCTTTGTTCACCGTAGACATAAATAGGATCTTCCCCTTTAATAGGAATGCGTACCATCTTTTCGTAACACAAGAGTTCTACATGGTTCTTTGACAACCAATCCATGCCGAGAATAATATCTAAATTAGGCAAGGAGATAGGGATTAGGTTAGCAAGAAAATTATAGCCTTCAATTTCTACTTGAAACGGTTGCGCGAGTGCATAAAAAACAGTTTGAAAAGAATGCACAAATTCATAAGATACGAAAGAATCCGAGGCACCATAATCAAATAAGATGTGAGCAGGTCTAGAGTTGACAAGAAATGTACCCGTCACGACATGCGGGTTCTCACATGCTTCCTCTGCGGTACTCTGGAATGCACGACCCTTAACTTTTGGCACCTCCTCCTTTTTAGCTGGAGTACTCTTCGGTTATTGGACAGGGATTTGACTTCTCGCTGATTGTTGAAAAGAAGCTTGACTTCCCGTCACTTGGCTGGTAAGAGTAGGGCAAAAACGCTTCTTGTGGCCAGTAATACCACATGCATAACAAGTCACATCCTTCCTTTGGCAAGGTAGCTTGATATGACCTGTTTCTCCACACCCATAACAGACAATGGATTCCTTGTCTATTTTGCATTGACCCGGATGATTCATTCCACAAACGCGACATTAAGACGATTGAATAGAAAAAGATTGTAACCTACCACGGCCACAAAAAACACTCTGAGATTGTGCTTGCTTGCTTGGATCAGTTCGAATAAATTGAGCTGGTGGAATAGTGGAAGCAGGAGTAGTTCTTTCAGTACGTGGATGCTTTGGAATAGTAAGAGTGGCACCACATATTTCTAAGTCATGCTCACGCCTTCGAGCATACTCAATGGCTTTATCGAATGACATAACATCCTGGTTGACAACGAAATCATGGATTTCGTGTCGTAGTCCCACCATGAATAGCTGAATTTTCTCGTCTTCAGTTGGAATATACTTCGTAGCAAACCTTGCTCTTTGATTAAATTGAGTTTCATACTCATTCATAGTCATTCCTCCTTGTTTAATATCGAGGAATTCCTTCTCCAATCTTCTCCTCATATCTAGAGGACACTACTTCTCAAGCACACGAGTCTTGAACAACTCCCGGGATAAGTTCTCCTGGTCACATCCATCGAGAGCTTCATATGTTGCTTCCCACCAGACTAAAGCTTCTCCAATGAGCATTGCAGAAGCATTGATAGCCTTGTCTTCATCATCCACATGAGAAACACGAAATACTTTCTCGGTGTTCTGAATCCAAGTTAGAACAATTATAGGATTAAAGACACCAGAAAACTCTGTAGCACCACTACTCTTGAAATCTTTGAACGAGGGACGCTTCACCTTTCCGCTTGAGGATTCTCCAGTGACTTTCTATTTTCCTTTATCATCATTCTTTTTGTGTTCTTCGAGAGTTTGTCGAATAACACCGGTAAGTTTACCTAAAAGTCGCTCCACACGAGGAGATACTGGAGTATTCACTTCCTCGGGTTGAGGATCTCCACCAACATCAGGGGTATGGCTACTCACTTGTTCAGCCATCGATCTGAAATACGGAGTAAAATAGCATTTTAGAATATTAAGATTTACTATTACCTAATACTTTTACTTATATATTTCCTATGGTTTGTATCCCTATACTTACAGTGATTAAGTTTATATATTGAACTTCCTACAGTTTAAGTCTAAATACCAATCCGTGGAACTTAGTTCGCTTAAACTACTACTTTGATACCATGGTTGAAAGACCCCAACTTTCGTATTTTTGAAAGACCCAAACTTTCGTACTTCACAATATCATTACTCCAAAACATGCTATTTGCATATTCATAAAAGAAATATTTTACATTGATAAAAAGGGAATTACAAACTATTGGATACAAACCTTCTATTACAAAGTGTTATATATATTACATAACTACCCAGGATATTGTAATTTATACAAACATAAATCGTAGTAAAAAAAGTACTATTACAAACTATTCTACATCTTTCAATAGTATGTAAACATACTAGTTACTTATCACCTGCAATTGTTAAATATTGATAGGGTAAGCGGTGATGCTTAGTGAGTTCAAAAATAGATACAATATAATGTTATGCCATATATATACTTCAATGTGGCAAAAGCAAAGAGGAACAACAAGATGTATGTGAGATCATGTGACAAGCATTCATATCAATCAAAGACTTTATTCAAAGATATACTTTTCAATTCTTGATATACATCAATAAAGCTTTGGCCCAAATGGCATAGAAGGCATGCAATTTCTGATTAACATCTTGTTAGATTTCAGGCTTATAGTCTTGTCTAACCATTTGCCAATGCCATACAATAGAATTCATTCTCTTACGAAGACATGCTCTATATGGCTAGAGGCTACGTACCAGTACCAATGTGAATCTAAGTCCTTTCACTGATCACATGGTCAAAGGTATTTACAATTGCTATAAACATAACGAATAACACGAGAAAATAACTCAGAATAATAACATTGAAAAGCACATAGCACATATAACATATAACATACAATTGTTCCAATATATTGAACTGACCTTAAGTTAACCGAGGGTTAAAATAGTAATTTGGATAACACTTCGGCTTTAAATATGACTTTCTATGTTGAAAACCGTAAGCTTAATTGAAAATCGGGCTCTGCGAAGGTAGGGCTTCAAAACCGAAAATATAAAATTTTCTGGCTTCTCGGGGGTCTCGGGGCGTGTTTCGGGTGCTAAAATTGATACCAGCGCTTCTGGAAAAGTCAAAATAGTGAAAATATGGAAAGAGGGGTTAAAATTGTCAAATTTGGGGTTAAAATTGTCAAGTTTGGAATTCTAGTCGGAAGGTCTCGCAGCCCCCTTTATATAGGGTCGAGGTTCGGAGTCGGTTTGGGAGGGAAGCAAGCAGTGAAGCAGCTCGGTGGCGTCAGCAGCAAGGGGCAGTTGGCGCAAGAAGTGAAGGCCACGAGGCCTATTGTGAGGCTTGGACGAAAGGGTGACGAAGCAGGCGTGAAGACTCGGACGTGAGGAGGCGTGGAGGAGCGAGCTTCGGTCACCAAGGTGAGGCGCGTCGGAATTCCATTGGACCGCACTTCGGTTGAATCATTAAGTGACACGCACCGACTCCAGATTGGGCCACGTCTTGGATGATGTTGCTGCTTCGTGCGAGTGACGTGTCCGAACACTGTTCATGCGAATATTCTCGGTTTTGGGGCCCCAAACTTCTAAAATCCATAACATTCGCATACGAGCTCCGTTTTTGACGTTCTTTATATGGGCGCGTAGCTAAAATTACGCTCTACAACTTTCGTTTAGACTTTGTCGGCTAATTTTGATTTTGATTTTTAATATTATTATTTTTAATAGATCGGGACAGGAAAATTCGTTAAAAATTCATAACTTCTTCATTCGATATCCGTTTTCGTCGGAGTTTTTACCGTTGTACTACAAATGAAGAGACCTTCGATTCTCGTTTAGGATGTATCGATCAAATATTGCTCGATCTAAAATTCGAGTTTTTAGCTGTCTACTACTAAGTTGAAACTTCGAAAAATCATAACTTCCTCATACAAAGTCAGATTTTGGCGTTCTTTTTATCGAATTTCTCGGTTTAACGAATACTACTACTTTCATTTAGATTACTAAGGCTAAAAAGTAGTTTATCAAAAACTCACTTTTTACGTCATTCAGCGTCGTACCGGTTTTGTTGCAGATCTTCAGTTGCTCATAACTTCTACGTAATAACTTCGATTATGACAAGGTTTTCATGTACAAGTTTCTAACGAGATTCTCTACAACATCAAATAATAAAATTTTACTTATTTAAAATTTTATATTTTCGTTAAATTTCACTATTTGGTTTTTAATTGGAATTTCATAAGACTTCCAATATTTTCTGAGTGATTCTAAACATAGTTTTACTTCATTTCTAGTACAAACCATCTGTTAGAACTCAACACTCAATTTTACATGATATTTCACAATTTTATTCATTACAAAACACAATTTCAGAACGTGTATGTTACATTAGCTGTGTTTAGATCTATATGTTTCGAGTCTAGATCAATTTTTTTTCTGTTTCCACTGACATTTATCTGATCTAATGAGCCTCAAATCCTATCAAAGCATCCCTTAGGTCCTTCATCTCGAACTCACTGGCCAACTACTTAGTTAGCTTGTTGATTTCCTGCATGTCAGATCTAACAATCAACATGTCATCAATGTATAACAATAGGATAATGTAATAGGATTTCAATTTCTTCAAATAATAGTGTTGATCCATTTCACAACTGGTTTACCCATTCCTCTGCATGAAGCTATCAAACTTCAAGTAACACTTCCTTATAGATTTCTTCTAACCATACAAAATTTTCATTAATTTACACATCTAATTTTCCTTGCTAATTGTGGGAAAACCTCCTGGTTGTGCCATGTAGATGTCTTCTTCAAGGTCACCATGGAGAAAAGATGTTTTTACAGATAGTTGCTCTAGATGGAGATCTTTAGAGGCCACAATACTCAAAACCATTCTAATTGCAATCATCTTCATAACTATAGAAAAAAAATATCATTATAATCAACCCCTCTCTTTTGTTGGAACCCCTTGTTTTTGTAGTGATTTCTTCCCTGATTGGAGTTTAACCAAGGAGCACGTTTAATTTTTCTCACGTGAACTCAATTTACATAGACTTCCTCCACTATATGGACTCTTTCATCCTTAAGGCTTTTGGATCAGACCTGGGATCACTATTCTCTATTAGATTCAAGAAATTTGAATACTTGACTGGAGGCCTTTGTACTCTAATGGATCTACGAACAGTATAAGTTTCAGTCTCTACAATTTCATCTTCCGAGCTACTATTACACATGCTCTCACTATCTCTAGTTTCATTTGAACTCCTACTACTTCTTGAACTTTCACATATCTCTGGAGTACTGACATGTTTTATAATGTTGTCATCTGAAGTTTCTTCTAACTCAACTTGTACTTTCTTTTCTAGTTGTTTTTGTTACTGTTGGAGATCTTGGCAAGTTCATCCTTGTATCGATCATTCTTATTAAACAATACATATTAACTTCTGATAACTCTTTTTATGCTTGTTATCCCAGAAGCGGTATCCCATGTCATTCAACCCATAACATATAAAGGTGCACATACTTGCCTTGTCCTCTAGCTTGCCTCTCTCAGAGTCTTTAACTTTACATACGAGACACAACCAAAGACCTTCAGATGTTTAAATGAAATCTCACGACCTTGCCATTCTTCCTCTAGAATCTTGAACGGTATAGGGATTGAGGGTCCTCTATTGATTATGTATGCAATTGTGTTGATCTCATCTGCCCAAAGCATCTTGGAGAAACCTATATACGGTCTCAAGCTCTTCTCCATTTTTCATTTAATGTTTTGTTCATCCTCTTAATTACTCCATTATGCTAAGGTGTTTATGGAATGGTCTTTTGCATCCTCATTCCATGGTTAGCACATAACTTCGTGAATTCTTTGCTATTGTATTTACCCCCATTATCATATCTGAAACACTTGATTTTCAAGTTAGTTTCATTCTCCACAATTTCTTTCCATTTATTAAAAGCATTGGAAACTTCAAAGTTCTGCTTCAAGAAATAAACCCAAACAATCCTTGTGCAGTCATCGACGAATGTAACATAATATCGGGATCCTCCCACTAAAGCCACTGAAGTGGGACCTTAAACACATGGATGAACAAGCTCTTATTTCCATGTCTTGGGCAGATGCCCCATCATTACGAATGTGACTTTCTTCTATTTGCTAAGAACACATGGCTCACTGAAATCCACTACCATGTTCTTCAGATCTAGATGTATTTTGTTGGATGCAAGCATCTTCATTCCATTCTCACTCATATGCCCAAGTCTTTGGTGCCATAGAGTGGACGCACCAACTTCTTCAATAACACGTGCCTCTGGCAAACACCAAGTTTCCCTTCATTTCTTTCCACTGACAATCACCAAATTTAACATGGTGACCTTCATCATTAAGTTTCCCCAATAACATTAACATTCTTTTCAAGTATGGAATGAACTTAACATTCTTCAAAGTCCACTTTATACCCAAAGTAGTCTTGAGGACCACATCCCCAACACCTATAATATCTAGGTGCTTGTTGTCTGCTAGTATGACATTCCCTTCGAACTGCTTGAAATTATGCATTACATCTGTTAATGACTAGCATAGAATGATGCACCAGAATCCATGATCCAGGATTAAATTGACTTTTCAATTGAACAAAGAAGAGCAACTCCTTCAGAATCTGATGCAATGTTTATCTCATTTTTGCCTTTGTTTGAAAGAGGCTTTGGACATTTATTCTTGAAATGACCATTTTATTTGTAGTTCGAACAAGTGATGTCCTTCCTGTTCTTCGATACACCTCTCTTCCTTGACTGTGATCTTCCTCTACCCCGACTCCCTATGTTGGACTTCCTTCCTCTTTCCTTAATACCAAGAACACTGTTAGATGATTCTCCAGTTTTTTGTGCGTGTACATCCTTACCAAGGATTAAATCGCGTATGGCTTCGAATGTCAGCTTAACACCTCTAGCGGAGTTGCAAACAATTGTCACCGTTCCTAACCAAATTTCGTGTAATGCTAATAATAGTAGCAATGCTTGGAATTCATCTTAAAATTTAATATCCATCGATGTCAACCTTGATAGGATTAAATTAAATTCATTAACATGGTCATTCACTAGGCCACCTTCCATCATCTTCAGATTTACCAATTGCAAAATCAAGTAATCCTTATTTGCTGCTGAAGTTTTCTTGTACATGTTAGACAACGCTTTGATCAACCCATAAGTTGTGTTGTCATTGACAATGTTGTAAGCGACACTCTTTGCCAATGATAATATCACAACACCAAGTGCCTGCCGATCTAACAACTCCCAATCCTCCTGCTTCATAAGGAGCAACTTCTCTTCTGAAAAAGGTTCGTGTAAATTCTTCTGGTTGAGGTAGTCTTCAATTTGCATTTTCCAGAAACCGAAATCTTTTCCATTGAACTTGTCAATCTTAACTCTCCCATCTTTAGCCATAGCTTTGATACCAGTTTGTTAGGATGACAACAAAACAAGTTAAGCACTTCAAACAAAAGTTAAACAAACTTCGATGATTCTCGCGAAATAAAACTTATGAGAAACTTAAATCAAAGAAACACAATATTTAACGTGGATTGGTCAAGGTAACATATGTTCACGGGCAAACGAGAGAGAGAGAGAGAGAGAGAGAGAGAGAGAGGATTTTATTAACTTTCTAGAACTATTAAAAACACTTAAAATTGTATCTCACTACGAGCTCTCATAGAAAATTTAGCAATTTTACAATGATGGAGATATGAACATATTTATAGGCAATCATGGGAAACCCTAATTCTTATAGGCCAGACCCATCCATAATGATCCCATAAAGGGGATGCCGTAAATTCCAACCAATCACGGAATTCCATGCAGACGCTTCTAGAACTTTCAACCTCATAAGCATCGACAATGCACATGATGTAGCATCATGAGCAATGATGGCACACCTACCATCATGATGGCGCGTCAACCATATGGAGCATCTACCTTAAGCATCTTCGTTCTTTTGAGAAACATTAAACAATCTTGAGCATCATAGCATAAGTGGCTCATCAAGGAACACATGTTGCACACCTTGATCATGGAGTGGCACATCTACCTACAAGGATGGCACATCCACTTCTAGATAACACATCCATGCTCCAAGGTGGCTCACTCATTCCCTAGATGGCACATCTTAATCATGGAGCATCACAAGATGCTCCATTCCCTTCCTAGGTGTTCCATCCTCCCTTTTAGAGGATTGGTTCCTTCGTTAGTTGATTCGTTTCTTTGTGTGATGATCCATTCCGTTCTTAGATGATTTGTTCCTTTGTCATATGTTTCATGAACTCCAAGTGCTCTATGTTAGTTCTAAGTGTTCCATGTTGGACAAGATTTCGTACCCAACGTCATTTTGGACATGCTATACATTAGGCCATTATAAATTCAATTTAATGACAGCAAACCAAAATTATTAAATATCCTTTGACCCCTTACCCTTTATTCTTAAAGGATTATGTTATTTCGGTCTTTTACTTTATGATTATTCACTCGTTCAATAGGCATATGGTGAACCACTAATTCGAACTTTTACTTTTATATCATGAATATATTCAAAACATGTTTGAACCACTTTCGGGCTTTTACTTTTATATTATGAATATATTCAAAACATGTTTTATCTGTGGAGACTTTCAAGCATAGGATGTAACATGTTAGAATTATTTTGGTTATACTATATTACACTAGTAGTAATTAGCATATCATGTTTTTGTTAATTACATTCTTCCATTAACTCATTAATGACGATGTCTTATGAAGGTTAAATTGAATTTAGTCATTCAACTTGTTTACGTATCATATAGTTACTTAATTGTTTTTAGTTATACAACTTCTTTATGTATTCTTAGTCGTTGTGATGATAACTAAAATGTTAAAGTTTGATTAAGGGGTTGGTTAAAAAGACATCCTAAATTTCCATTTAGATACTGATTTTTAAGGTTTTTTTATTGGTTAAATTTGTATTGTTTTTTGAAAGAATAAATTATAAATATTTTATTATAGGTTGACTTTTAATAAAAATGTTTATAGGGTATCTAAAGAGATATCAATTTAGCAACACCATTAATTATCCCGATGTATTCCTACGATTTATGAATCCAAAGAAAATATTCAATTATTGTTTTTGGAGGGTCATTATTATTTAATTTTAAAAATTATAGCCTTTAGATTCTTAGATCCTTTATATCACATTTCAATCATTTCATGGATTATCCAACTTTTTGTTACAACTTTGCTAAAACTTTTAATTATATTATAAATTTGGTCCCATTTTTGAAATAAATTGATGTAACTTTTTTACGAAGTTTGTTTTAATGTTTTTACAACAATGATAACAGTTTTTTTTTTTTTTTTTTTTTTTTTTTTTTTTTTTTTTTTGTAAATCTCGTTTTTGTACATATTTACTTGTATTTTAAAGTTGTGCTTTTACATTGTTTTATAATAGAACTAGGCGAATGCCCATGCGATATTCAGAAACACCGATACAGTTGAAATCTTTATAAATATATGTTTTCTTAAATATAACAATAACGTTGTTAAATTTGATATATAATAATTCATATATGAAATTGAAATAATATATTGATTATTTTGAAGTTTATTATAATATATATCTATTAAAACTACATAATCTCAATCGTTTGAATGACCACTACCCGCATGTTACTCATAAATTAAAATAAAAATAATATATGGTTTAACGTTATTTGTTATTGTTAATTATTTTTTTAAAATGTATTTGTTTTATATTTTAATTTCTATCATTGTAATTATTTAAAACATCAAAAATTGTTTTTTTTTTTTTTTTTTTTTTTTTTGTTTTAAAGGTAACAATACAATCGTTTATATAAAGTTAGTTTTAACTATTGTTATTGTAAGTTATTTTAAACTACTTATTTGAAAATCTAAATGATTATAATAGTATTTTTAGAAAAATATTTTAGTTAAATTGAGATTACAATTTAATTTTTGCATTTAGCATTACAATTTATCACTTTTAACTATTCACAAAATAATATTTGGATTTTTTAAGTGAAACTGAAATTTATATATTAAGTTGACAATGTAATGTTATATTTAAATTAACAATATAAATATTTTATCAAAACTGTTCAAACGACATAGCTTTAAACTGATATTGGCTTACGTATAACAACATATTAAATCTAATAAATTAAGTATAATATGTTCAAAAATTAAAGATATAACTTTATAAGTAGAAGTAAAAATATTATTTTAATATTAAAATTTATTTTATTTATGATTACGCTTTAGGGATGGTATTTATTTAACTTTATTAACCAACTTATAATCATTATTAGAAAGACACTACAATTTATCAATTTTAACTTTTATAAAATATTATTTGCGTTGTTTAAGTTGAACTAAAATTTATATTTAAGTTGAACATGTAATGTTATATTTAAATTAACAATTTAAGTATTTTATACAAACTGTTCAAAAGTTATAGTATTAAAATGATAATTGTTTACATAGAACAATATTTTAAAACTAATAAATAAAGTATAATATGTTAAAAGTTAAAGAAATAACTTTTTAAATAAAAGTAAAGTTATTATTTTAATATTGAAATTTAGTTTATATATGATTATACTTTTGGTTTGATATTTATTTAACATTATTAACCAACTTATAATCATTATTAGAAAGAAAATGAAAAGTCATGTTGGTTTCAAATAAATGTGGTGTCTTGGGAGTTTTTAAAGTTGTGCTTTTACATTGTTTTATAATAGAATTTAGTTTTGGGTTAACCTTATAAAAACCCTTATATTTTATGTTTTTTATAGATTAAACCTCAACATTAATTAATTTTTGCCTGAAAAAAGACATTGTATTTTTTTTTTCCAAAACCCCCTAAACTTTGTTTTTTTTTTTTCCTGAAAAACACCCTCAACATTCTAACTGTTTCCAAATAAACCTTCAATTTTTTTTAGTTTTTCTCGAAAAAAACTGACATTTAAAAAAATGGAAAAAAACGGCAGGTCGAAAAAATGAAAAAAATACAAGATTTTTTTTAAGGAAAATAAATAAATTTGAAGTTTAATCCAGAAAAAAAAAACACAAAATATGAAGTATTTTACGAGATTAACCCTTTCATTTGTATATTTATATGTTCTTTACAACTTTATTTTGAATAATTTTTAAACCTTTTTTTTTCTTTTGCTTCGTTACAACTTCGTTTTTATACTTTATTATTTCGTTTTATTTCTTAAAGTTGTAAAGGAAATGAAAAACAAAGTTGTAGTTTTTTACTTTTGAAAAAAAGTTAGAGACTAAATTCGTAATAATATTTAAAAGTTTGGACAAATTTGTGAAAAATATTGGGTAACCTAAATAACATGTTATAATATTGTATATAGTAAATTATAGGAATGGTGATGAAAGACCCCTTTCATATTTAACATTATTACTCTAAACATGCTACATACATATTCATAAATATATTTTACATATATGGTCATATTTTACAAAGTTTTCTATATTACATAACTTCCTAGGAATTTATACACTAAATACAAAAAGCTATAATATTATCTATTCTACATCTTCTAACAATACATAACTATACTGGATGCTTATCACCTGCAATAATTAAACACTGAGAGGGATAAACAGTGATGCTTAAGAGTTCAATAACAGTTACAATATAATGTTATGCCATATACATATCAATATGACAAAAGCAAAAGGGGACAAAGAACAACAAAGGAAGATGAGTATCATATGACATGCTTTCTATATCAACGAATAATCTAATTCAAAGATTTAAAATCAATGAAATACAACAATTTCAACATGATATACATCAATAAGACTTTAACCCATGTGGCATAGAAAATAAACGATTTCTGAGTTAAAATTTTGCTAGAAATTTATAGGCTTTCAGCCCTACCTAGCCTTCTACCAATGCCAAAGTGAATGCTTAATCATTCACTTCATGGTCAAAGGCTACATACCAGTACCCAAGTGATGCTTAGTCATTCACTTCGTGGTCAAAGGTATAGCTCATTATCATAATAACACGGGAAATCACATTGCACATATAACACATAACATACAATTGTCCCTATATTGAACTCACAATGAAATAACCAAATGATAAAATAGTAATTTGGGGAGCACTTCGTCTCTAAAAATGACTTTCTTTGACAAACCAGAGATTTTTGGGTAGCACTTCGTCCCTAAAAATAGTAATTTTATCCATTCCTCTCAGGGGCTCACCTGCCACATTTTCGGGTTTTAAGGCCTCGAGTTGAGCCTCTTTGATCTGTGTTGACAAATGTGAATGGATCGTCATGGTCAACGACTTTACTCGATGTCCCGAGTATTCTTTTCTACTAAGGGTGTCAGCTACTACATTGGATTTACCGGGGTGATGATGAATCTCGCATTCGTAATCGTTTAGTAGCTCCACCCAACGTCGTTATCTCATGTTCAGCTCCTTTTGGTCAATGATACGCTGAAGAGTTTTATGGTTTGTGAATACTGTGCATTTCGTGCCACATAGGTAATGTCTCCATATTTTTAGAGCAAAAACCAGTGCTCCTAGCTCAAGGTCATGTGTTGTATAGTTGACCTAATGCGTCTTGAGCTGTCTCGAGGCGTAGGATATTACCTTTCCTCGTTGCATCAAAACACATCCAAGACCATGATTAGAAGCATCACAGTACACTACAAAGTCCTCTATCCCTTCAGGTAGAGACAGGATCGGGGCACTGCACAAAGCTCATTTCAGTGTTTGGAATGTTGTTTCTTGCTTCTCTCCACAATTAAAAGTTACACCCTTTTATGTTAGGGTGGTAAGCGGTTTAGCGATTCAGGAGTTTGCAATAGTTGACCAAGGAAATCTACCTTTCCGATCGAAAATTCACATTTTGAGAACTTCGCATAGAATTTATCTGTTCTGAGAGTTTGCAATACTTGACAAAGATGTTGGCCATGCTCCTCTTCACTTCTTGAGTAGATAAGGATGTCGTCAATGAAGACTTTGACGAATTTGTCCAGGAATGGACGACACACTTTGTTCATTAAGTCCATGAACACGGCAGGTGCATTCGTCAATTCGAAAGTCATACTACGAACTTGTAATGACCATAACGAGTTCTGAACGCGGTTTTGGGAATATCCTACTCCAAAATCCGTAGTTGATGATACCCGAATCTCAAGTCTAATTTCGAGAAGTAGCTCACACCTTGAAGTTGGTCGAATAGATCGTCAATATGAGGCAAAGGATAATGATTCTTGATGGTAAGTTTATTCAGATCGCTGTATTCTATGCACATACATAATGATCCATCCTTCTTCACGAATAAAATCGGTGCTCCACAGGGTGAGAAGTTTCGTGTTATGAAACCCTTGCTAAGGATTTTGTTCAGTTGGCTGGATAATTCCTGCATTTCAGGAGGTGCAAGACGATAGGGGAATTTGACTACAGGGGTAGCCCTAGGAATCAAGTTGATTTTGAATTCGACTTGTCGTTCGGGAGGCACTCCTGGAAGATCATCAGGAAAAATGTTGGGAAAGTTGCAGACCTTAGGAATGCTCACGATGTCTTTCACTTCATGATTTTTGTCTACCACATGAGCTAAGAAAGCATAGTATTCCTTGCAAAGGTACGTCTGTGCCTTGATGCAAGAAATGATCTGAAGGTTCGTTCTGGGTTTGTCACCATAGATGATAAGAGTTTTTTTAGTTGGCAAGTTTAGGAAAATGGATCTTTCATAGCATAGGATGTCAGCATGGTTAGGGCACAACCAATCCATACCTATTATGATGTCGAAACTTTTGATAGAGACCGGCATAAGGTTTTGTTGGGAAGGAAAAGTTATTGAAGGTAAAATACATTTTAGGTATACATCGTTAGTGTATTTAGATTTCCCATTAGCCATTTCTACCGTGAAGGTTTTATTTAGTGGTTGGGAGTTTTGATTTAGCAGGTGTTTGAAAATATGGCTCACAAAACTCCTCTCAACACCACAATCAAATAGAATGCATGCATAAGTATTGTTGAGAAGAAACGTACCCGTCACCATCATAGGGTATGCCACCGCTTCTTCGTGACCCATTTCGGACAATCTCTTTTGAAATGCCCCACATCACCACATCCATAACCTACTTGACCTACTCCAGTGACAGATACTTGGTTAATCGGTTGGGGTGGTGATTTACAGAATCAGGTTGTATGCCCTTTCCTATTGCAGTTATGACACTGCATTTCCTGACAATTTCCGTTGTGGTGAAAATTGCTCTTGTTACATTTTGGGAGATTACCAGCATAGGGCTTAGCTGGTACAGGGTTAGCAGGAACAGCATCAAGTATAGTAGTAGCATGGACCACCAGTAATTTTTGCTTCTTTGAGGTTTCCTGAGAAGATTTCCCTTTCTCTTATTCCAGACTTTGTTGTTGTTGTTGTTGTTGTTGTTGCTGTTGTTGTTGCTGTTGTTGTTGTTGCTGCTGTTGCTATTGCTGTTGCTATTGTTGCTGCTGTTGTTGTTGTTGTTGTTGTTGTTGTTGTTGTTGTTGTTGCTGCTGCTGCTGTTGCTGTTGCTGTTGTTGCTGTTGTTGTTGTTGTTGTTGTTGTTGTTGGTGTTGGTGTTGGTGTTGCTGTTGTTGCTATTATTGCTGTTATTGCTGTTGTTGCTGTTGTTGTTGTTGTTGGTATTGCTGTTGCTGTTGTTGTTGTTGGTATTGCTGTTGCTGTTGTTGCTATTGTTGTTGTTGTTGTTGTTGTTGTTGCTGCTGCTGTTGTTGTTGTTGTTGCTGTTGCTGGTGTTGTTGTTGTTGTTGTTGTTGTTGTTGTTGCTGTTGTTGTTGTTGCTGCTGTTGTTGTTGTTGCTGTTGCTATTGCTATTGCTGTTGTTGTTGCTGTTGTTGTTGCTGTTGTTGTTGCTGTTGCTGTTGCTGTTGCTGTTGCTGTTGTTGTTGTTGTTGTTGTTGTTGTTGTTGTTGTTGTTGTTGTTGTTGTTGTTTCCCCTGGGTTATTCTAGGGTAGCAACCACAAAGTTTTGATGGACTCCATGGTCAATAAGGGATTGTGCTAACTCTTTCACACTACCAGAGGTAACAGGCTTGGAAGCAATGACACTTCCTTGAATCTGGGGCGACAACCCCCAGATATACCTCTCAATCTTTTTGCTCTCAAGAGCAACCATTTCTAGACATAGAATTGCTAAGTCGTAGAATCGATTTGTGTAGGTTGTTATGTCTAAACCAACCATCGTAAGACCCCACAACTCTTGCTCGAGCTTTGGAATTTCACCCCGCGGATAGTACTCCCGCATCAGCATGGTTTTCAAGTTCTGCTCAACTTATAAAGTTAGCCACTACCAAGATCAGTGAATTAAACTGGTTGTTCCACCATGTTAGGGTTCTATCAGCACAGGTACAATCAGCGAATCTAACCTTGCTACCTTCCTGGTAGGAGCAGATCTCGAAGACTGCCTCTATTTTCTCAATCCATTGCCTTAACGCTATAACACCCCCAGTCTCGTTAAAGGTCATGGGTTTGGAGTTCGAGAAGTACTTATTGGTACACTCTTGTGAGTGCTCCGTGACTTTCGCCATGGCTGGAGGGATGCACACCAACTCCAGATCAACTAGCGCCAATGGCAGTTATATGAGACATAGCATAGCTGCCGTGACCGCTGCCTGAAACATGGCAGTGTCAAATTGAGGAGGTGGTGGAGGTGGTGACGGAGGTGGTGTTGGCGTTTCATTAACAGGGTTACGCCTTGGGTTTCTCCGAGGAGGCATCTTTCACCTTAAAAATTATAAGATGAAATGATTGTTGGATAAGGTGTCTAAATCCATAAATATATTTGGTATGTACTTGACCCGATTTGGCATTGTCCATTTTGGTTGCATCGACATCTAAACTATTGGATAGACAAAATGAGAAAAGGACACTTACAATTTGTTAATAAATTATCAGTTCTAACATATTAATATGAAATCATATTAGTCTTGATCAAGAATTAATTTGGAATTAATTTTGTGATAAAAAAGAGACTAATTAAATATATGGGATTGATTTGTAAATCATTCATTCTTATATAGTGGGCTTATGGTCCATGATTCACAAGATTGGGCTAGGACCATTGGGTGCTCCATGGAGGTTAAAACCCATGGATCATGGAGGAAATGAAAAGCCATGTACGTTAGGGTTTAACACTACATGTGACATACTATATAATGAACCCCATGGTAAGCAAAATCGGCAATAGTGCAAGATAAGGAGGGCTAGCTGATTTTGTGATCAAAGTGTTCTCCTCTCAAGTTATTCCTAGATTTGTGGTGTTTTGTGATACACTAGAGGCATCACATTTGAGGTGCTAGGCTCATAAAGTCTTAAGGAATCCAAGCAACTATAAAGGTATGTCATTCTACTAATTTTATATTACGAGTATCCCATGCCATGCTAGTTAGGATGTAAACCTTGGAAAATTCTTATTTTCATGAATATTAGAAAAAACATAGATCCAAGGTTTCTAGGGTTTCATGTACATCATAGGAGTGTTAGAATGCTCAAAACGCATCAGTGGTATCAGAGCCTAGGGTTGTTTTCAATTGTTCTTGATGCAACTTATTTTTCAAAACCAAGAATCTGCCCAGACTGAAAACTCGACGAGTTCTTTTCAAAAACTCGACAAGTTCAAGTGTTAAAGCATGATATAGATGAGTTGGTCTTCCAGTTTGCAGTTTTCGTGTTTTAAGGCTGTAATCGGAGTAGAATCATTACACTAAGTTGTTTTTGAACCTATAAACATGTTTTTGATGTGTTAATGATCATTCTAATCCAATTCAAAAGATAATTGTCAATAGATTCATGTTTTGTATTCGTTTTTACTTTTAGGCTAATTACATGAAAATTCTTTGATTTGAATTGTCTTGTTCATTTGAGTTTAATCTAGATCATATTTTTCTTTGACATGTTTGTTTGTTTTTTAGATGATCTAAATGGCATTTAATGGATTCCATAACTTGTCCTCAAGTTATGGAAAACCAAAAGTTTTTATTTAAAAGAATTATTAAAGAGTCTTAGGTTATGAACTTGAAGATTCTTTTCCCATAAATTGTTTTATGACATCCATAACTTGTCCTCAAGTTATGGATTTGCAAGAGTCTTGACATTAAAGGCCATATTAAACCCATATGTTATGAAAATCCAAAAGTTTTTTGAATTATTCATAACTTACCCTCAAGTTTTGGAATTTGTAAAGTCTCATACAGACTTTAATTCCAAACCCTAGGATTTTAAAAGCTAAAATCCAACCCTTATACTTTATAGTATTATAAGATAATAATATATATGTATAAGAGCAAGTCATTTTTACCGTTAGTAGGCCTCATTCACGAAGTCGGTCTGGAAGAGGGGGGGGGGGGGTATAAAGTTGTTGCCTATAAAATGGCAGCTTAATGGGTGTCCACTCTGACCTACCGCTTCCTTGACTGGTGGATGGTTGTTAGCCGAACGGGTAAGACAAGGACTATAATTCTCCCTTCATTAAAAGTATACTGATAAATACTAAGTAACTAAACACTCATAAATTCCCAATCTTAGTTACTTAGGAAAATATGAATTTGGTGATAACCCATGAAATTACTTTGTACCTTACCAAGTCGTTGGTGGAGCGTGTGTGGGTAACCGGGACACTAACATGGAATAGTAAGAGAAGCAAAGGGTGAGTTAATGTTTTTGATAGATCGGTGGAGCGCGTGTGGGAAACCGGCACATTGATTATGTGAAAAACATTAAGGGTACCAAGTAAATTGGCATGGTTATTCACACCTTGTTTGTGATCCTCGGTGTCCCAGTCACAAACTTGAGAGGGCACAATAGATATTTAAACATGCCATTGAAAAGTTCAATGAATCTCAAAAGATCTAGGAATTTCAAATCCAATTAAAACCGAATATTTTATATTGTTTTTCATGGTGGAAATTAGTGAATCGTCATTCTCCTACCTTCAAATATTTTGCAGCTTGGATTATGGCATCCCTCTTCCAAGTTATAAAATATTGTGTTGGGTCCTAGCTTTAATATTTCATATTGGGTGTTATATTAAAGACTTAAATCAACTAACTTGAATTTCTCCCATTGTAGATGTCTAGATCAGGCAACTATGATCTTCCCAAATCTCTTGGAACAAGCTTTACTAATGAAGATGATTTCCTGTGATTGGATCATGGAAATCATACTTCAATTCCTCCACCTCCTCTAATTATTCTCCCAAACCGACAAGTCCTTGAATAGATCAAGGTCACTCAAGCCCTATTGGAAAGCAAAGTCTCCGTGTGCTCACATCTTAGATATGAAGTCATATATTGCCAAGCCGAGATAGTTGGGTGTCAAAGTCTTTAGGAAGTTGGTTGTTGACTAGGTTCTTCAAATCACATCCTAAGTCACATAGTGAGTTCCTTTAGGACTACTATATGATAGACCATGACGTGGCCCTTAATGATCTTACCTACTTGCTTGATGTTGCTGAATCAACAACGATTTGGAGCACTGGTAAAGAAAATTTGAATGCAAGATTGACTTCCCAAACTTCCATGGACATTGACAATGGTAACATTGGAAATCCAGAAAAACTTTCTCTTCCCAATGGAAAGGGACAGGCCATAGTCAACTCGGTTGACCAAATGGTAAAGAGAAAGGCTAAGTTTGAGATAGTCACGTGTACCATCCCCAAAGAGTCCATATGTTTCTATTGCCAAAGGGAGGGGCATTGGTTGTGAAGCTGCTCTATTTGCCTAAAATATCATGAGGATGGTAAAGTCAAAAAGTTAGAATCTACTTCGGGTAAAGTCCGCTATCTAACTCTATTAAGTTCCTGTTTTGAGATTCTTATTACATGATGTGACTAGGTCACATGTTGATATTTTAAGAATTAAAGAAAAGATGAAGCTTAAAGGAAGAATATGTTGATTCTGATCACAAAGATGGATTTCGATCGCATGGTTTGATGATCAGAATTTTGAGTTGTTGCTTAAGAGTTATGATATATTACTTAGGAATAGATAACAAAATTGTTTTTATATGCATTTGCATTGTAAGGATAAGTTTTCCACAAGTTTTAAAAGAAAAGAAAAGTTTTGATTTTATTTATTTTAAGTATCCTTACAATGGCATTTGTGAAAAGTTGTTGTTTATATGATTCCATTGACAACAATATTGGAAAATGGATTTGATTCTGGAAGTGTCTAAATTTACCGAACAAGGAAGGATTCTCGTCACCCAAGTTTCAATTGGACAAAAACTTGGAATCATGCAAGTTGTATTGTATGATGAATGAGAATTTTTCATCTTTGGAAAATTAGGACTAATTCCTTGTTCACATATATGTGTGAGTCAGGTGAAGGACAAAGGGATCGGGTACACTTGGTTGTGCGCTAGTCAGGTCCACCACAAAAGATCAATAAGGCTATTCGTCATGATTCACTAAATGTTAGAAAATATGGTTACACTTACAAGTGTAAGTGTAATTATGAAACATTGGAAAAGTTCCAGTTTATGGCAGAATGAAAAAAAAGAATCAAATTAGGCAGAAAGATAAAAGTTACTCAAATCTGAAAAGATGGGAGAGTACTTTAGTATCATGTTTTATGATCATCTTAATGATTAAGAAAACATATAACAATTGCTCCTCTAAGGACATCTTAGTGCATTCGTATGAAGAGGAATCATGAATTGTTGAAATGGTTAAATCAAGAAGATGAGTCATACTATGTTCCAAAATAATTCTTAGATTCATACTCCAAGATTGTAACATGAGTGACATATCATAAAGAAGGTTTATAACATTTTTCAAATGTAGAGTAAAATGTTTTCTACTCTTGTAAATTTGAAATTTGTAAGTTGTGATGTTTTGGATTAAACAAAGACAACCTAAGGCCATGTAGCACCTGGTTCTTGGTATGTATTTTTATTTAAGTTTTTTGCATTTTTGGCCTGGGACTCGGCGAGTTGATGGACCAAATCATTGAGTATAAGCAGGATGGGATGCGAGATTTATGTATTGGACTCGTTGAGTCGGGTCCCAGACTCGACGAGTAGGCTCTGACTGGACAAAAACCCTAATCTAAGGGTTTGCACCCTATTTAATCATCTCTTTCAGCTAGCACTCATTGCTATTGCTCCCAAAAACCTTCCATAGCAAACCCTAAGTGTTTTGGTGCAAGATCTAAGGCTCTTGAGTGATTTTTGTGGGTTTTTACCTCAAGGAAGAAGGAAGAGTATAGAAGGATCAAGAGGAGACTGAAGGATTCGAGTTTGGTACATCATTAGTAGTCTTTCAAAGGTATCAAGTCTGTACCTTGCTTGTTCATTTGTTAGATCCCTTTTTGGGGAAGATTTAGATCTTTTTAAGCCATATAAGGTGGCCAACCATGATTGCAAAAATGGTTGGGGGTCAAGAACTTGGAGCCAAGTCTTGGGAGGGGTCACAAGGCAAATTTGGGTTGCTTTTGTACTCAAGGAGGGTCCCATGCAACATAAGAGCCATTTTAGAGCCTTTTAGGCTCAAAAGTTCCATGCATGCACGTAAAGTTCATAACTTTACGTGCTAGATTGAGATTAGGGGCTTGGATCTATCATTTGGTCAAAGGTTGTACATTAGAAATCAAGGAAATAGGGCATGGACGTTATCGAATCGGCGAGTCCGTTCTTGGGACTCGACGAGTCCAAGGCATAAAGTCCCATATCTGTTGAGGGTTAAAAGAACTCAGTTGGGTGTTAGAAGGTCCGAAGGAGTGACCCAACGTATTGGACTTAGCCTTAGACCTGGAGTTCATGGGACTCGACGAGTGCTAGAACAGAATCGACGAGTCCAAGGAAATCTCCTAAAACATGATGATGAACTCAATGAGTTATTCATACAACTCGGCGAGTCAAGGACATGACTTGTTCATCAGATGAAGGTGAACTCGACGAGTCAGATGAAGGTTCATTCGATTTTAATATAGAAGAGGAACTCGTTAGTCGTTGCCAAACTCGACGAGTCGAGTCGTGGATAAGGACGGGTAAAGCGTTAGGGACTCGATGAGTTGATGGCCCAACTCGGTCAGTCGGGTCAACTGGAAGTTGGCTTTGACTTGGACTTGGTTGGGGGTAAAATAGTCGTTTTACCCTAAGAGTAGATATCAAATTCTGACTGAGTATTTTGTGGCGATTATAGCTATTGGATTTCCAGAGCAGCAGCAGACATAGGTTTCCTGCGTAAACTATCATCAGATACTCATTCGAGGTGAGTTGCCTTCCAGTAGCGGTGGGTCTACGACTGCAATATCGGCCTACCAGTAGGAGTTGTATGTAATATGATTTTCTTTGTGATATCATCTAGGTTTAATCCTACTTTATATGTTATCTACTGGCATGATATGTTATATGTGATAGTAGTAGAGTTCGGTTGTTAGGACCGAAGGGTAGGTCAGGTACCCAAAATATGTCTAATATTATGTGATGATATGTTTATATGCTGGCATGATATGTTATACATGATAGTGGTAGCAGGAGGGGAATAGTCCCCAAGTTCGGTTGTTAGGACCGAAGGGTAGTTTGGACACCCCATATATGTCTAATCGTATGTTTATGTTATGATATACGTGATAGTAGCAGTAGGGGGTGGAATAGTCCCCGAGGGTCATTTTTTAGGACTGACGGGTGGGTCAGCACCCTAAAATGGCTTGACATGGGTAGGTCAGCACACTAGAATGGCTTGACACGTGTAGGACAGCACCCCAGAATGGCCACATGGGTAGGTCGGCGCCCCAGAAAGGCCGTACGGGTACGTTGGCACTCTAGCATGGCCGTACCGTGTAGGTCGGGCATCCCAGAATTGTCCGGCAGTATGTATGCTTTGTGATCGTATGGTATGTGGTACAATGGGGGGACTCACTAAGCTTCGTGTTTACAGTTTACAGTTTTGGTTTCAGGTACCTGTTAAGCGAACGGGAAGGAGTTGGCGCAGTAACGGAACATCATATACATACTCTTTGTTTTCCGCACTATGGATATTTTGGGATTGTACTCTAACATGTTACTAATTTTATAACTTGGGTTTTTAGACATAATACATTATTTTATGAGATGATGTGATTTCATAGTATTTTCTTATGAATGTTTTTTTGTGTCAGTTAATAAAAATGAAAATTTTGGACTTGAAAATTGGGTCGTTACAAGTTGGTATCAGAGCCCTGGTTTGAAGGATTCGGACACACCCTTAGGAGTCTCTGGACTCAAATCAGGGGATTAAAAGATTTTTACAAGAAAAATCGTTTCCTAAAAGCTAAGATAAAAGAGTTTTGGGAAGGAACAAAGTGTGTGATGTGCGCGACCGACCGAGGTCAAGTAAGTATTCCCCAAAGTACACATACAAGTTTATGTTATGTTTATCAATTTCAGTAGAATAGCATGCTAGAATAGGACTAAGGATCTAGGAATGATGCCTTATGTGCCTGCTTTATGTGCTTCAGCTTATGAGAATTGTATGCTAGTATTGAGTAGACAGTAATAGGATAGCCTGTTTAGGTTATGTTTGGTAGTATGATATCAGCATTGTATGCTGGTACAGTTTCTCGTTAGGAGAATAGAGTTGCTTGAGTAGTTTTTTGTGTCTGAATGCTGCTTGCTTGGTGCTTGTAGGGCTCTGAATGATGGGAGATAGCCATTAGGTGAGTACGTCGCGTCACATGTGATTAGGATTGAATAATCTAAGAGTGCTGGATTTGGACCTATTGTGCAGCTCTCATTTGAGTCTAAGCGTTGTAGGGACGAGTCTTTTACTTGAAGGATTATCTGAGCCTCGTCACATGTGATGGTATTCAGGTGGTGGATAATTGGTATCACAAGGAAGCCTTTAGTAGCTGAGGACTAGTTTGGGTGGGGTCAGAGGTTCCCTAGGGTAAGCCTAGGATGAGAGTAGTAGAGATCAGTATTGGTAAAAGGGACTTGGTGGAGTCAAGGCAATCCTTGAGGAAAGTACAGATATATGTGGAAGGTTGTATGGGCCCGTACTATTGAAAGTAGAGGATCCGTACTCGAATTGAGGAAGGTTGAGCCAAGACCGGGAAACTTGTAGTGGGTGTGATCCCTCTAGATGTTCCAGTATCACTGACGGTTGTCATGATGTATTGCAGAATGGTGGTACTACCTTCCAGGCCAGTAGTTGGCAGTTCCGGAGAGGGATTGGGTTCGGGATCAGGTTCCGAGCCAGTAGATGAGAGGCTACGCGAGTTCATCGTGTCCGAAATCACTAGAGGTATCCTTGATGCGACCCTGGCCATCTTTGCATCGATAAAGGAAGGTATTGTCGAGCCGATGGAGGATCTCCTTAGGGCGTTCAGGAGTAACATGGCGACCAGCCAGTCAGGATCCCGCACACCGTCCTTTAAGGACTTCAGAAGCAGTGGTGCGCCGAATTTCCATGCGGCGAAGGACCCCATTGCTGCCAGACGATCGATTGCGGACATTGAGTCTGCACAGCCGACCAACTTCTTCCCCGAGGGGTCGAAGGTGAGATATGCAATAGGGTGTTTGAGAGACAGAGCTAGAGATTGGTGGGAGTCTGTTGGTGACTCATTGGGAGCCTTGGTTGTTGAGGCTATAACCTGGTTAGACATTGTGACCATATTCAAGGTGGAGTTTGCGCCAGTTGTAGAGCTTCATCAGCTGGCCAAAGAGTTTTTGGACATGAGACAGACTATGAAGACTATGGCGGAGATCACCACCAAGTTCTGGGATAGGGCATTGATAGTGCCCCAGTATGCGAAAGATGAGGATATGAGGAGGACATGCTGCAAGCCGACATTCGGGAGCATGTTAGTTTTTCAACTTGCCTTACCCTGGATTTCATGATTGCAAGGGCAAGGGAGAGGGAGATCGATCTGGAGCATGTCCGGAAGAGGAAAGTAGAGGAGGGGCAGGCGACTGGGGCTTCGGAGAAGAAGCCCAAGGGATCAGATGGTAGGCCAAAAGGCTAGTCAGGACAAGGCCGTTGCAGGAAATGCGGCAAGCCGCACGAACGAGCATGTAGGTTGGGATCGTTGGGCTGCTACATGTGCGGCAAGACGGGGCATTTTAGTAGGGATTGTATTGCTCCTGCGCCTACTATTCAGACATCCGAGTTGTTGTGTTTCCACAGCAACCTGAGGGTCCATAAGAAGGCTAATTGCCCTTTGTTGACAGCAGCAGCACTAGTGAAGGCGCCAGCTCCAGCAACCCTACGAATTACTGATGGCCGGCAGGCCAAGGCTGAGGCTCCTGTGGTGAGGAGTCGGGCCTTCCAGTTGACTACCGAGGAGTCACGCGCTGCACCCGATGTGGTGACGGGTATGACTTCTTATTTATGCTATTATGATATGCTGTTGTGATTTTGATATATTATGTATGTGCTCTATTTAGGATCGTTCCATGTGAATGGTATCCCAGTTCATGTATTGTTTGATTCGGGTGCTACTCGATCATTTGTCTCTCTTGCGCTTAGCGAGAAGTTTCCTGAGTCTTCGGGCATGTTGGATTGCCCTCTAGAGGTTGAGATTGCGGACAACCGGTCAATGCAAGCATTAGAGGTCTTTCGAGATTTTTTTTTGAGATTGTTCACGGAGCGTTACCTGGTGGACTTGGTTCCCATACCTTTGCGGGTAACAAGGTTATTATCGGCATGTATTGGCTAAGCCCCAATGGGGCAGTGATAGATTGTGCACATCAGTTGGTGCTAGTCAGGACCCCAGGAGAAGGAGAGTTAGTGATTCAGGGCGAGAGGCCACAACGAGGGCCAACTTTATGTTCGACAGCAAGGGCAAGGCATTACCTTCAGCAGGGTTGCGCATGATATGTCGCTTATGTCATGAACACCCGGGAGGCGGGTAAGGTGACATTGGGCGATGTGCCTGTGGCTCGAGAGTTTGCGGATGTATTCCCCAAGGAGTTGCCCGGGATACCTCGGGAGAGACTGGTGGAGTTCAGGATCGACCTAGTCCCTGGTGTAGCTCCGATAGCCAAGGCACCGTATCGGTTGGCTCCACCCGGGATGCAGGAGTTGTCTACGCAGCTGTAGGAGCTTCTAGACAAAGGAATTATCAGGCCGAGTAGTTCACCTTGGGGAGCCCCGATCCTATTTGTTAAGAAGAAGGATAGGTCGTATCGGATGTGTATAGATTATCGGGAGCTAAACAAGGTAACGGTGAAGAACCGTTACCCACTTCCGAGGATTGATGACCTCTTTGAACAGCTACAGGGAGCATCTTGGTTATCCAAGATTGATCTGCGTTTAGGATATCATCAGATGAGTGTCAGAGAGGAGGATGTACAAAAGACTGCGTTCCGGATGCGCTATGGCCACTACGATTTTGTGGTGATGCCCTTCGGGCTCACCAATGCTCCTGCCGCGTTCATGGACCTCATGTACCGCATGTGTAGATTGATGTTTGACCGGTCTGTGATAGTGTTTATTGATGATATCCTGGTTTACTCCAAGATGCGGGAGGAGCACGAGGAGAATCTGTGTGAGGTTCTAGAGGCTTTGAGAAGGGAGAACTTGTAAGCTAATTTCTCAAAGTGTGAGTTCTGGTTGCGCAGGGTTCAGTTTCTCGGGCATCTTGTTAACCAGAACGGGATATCGGTGGATCCAGCCAAAGTGGAGGCCGTGATGAGATGGGAGGTTCTGAGGTCTCCATCTTAGATTCGGAGTTTCCTAGTATTAGCCGGCTACTATCGAAGATTCATCTAGGATTTCTCCAAGATAGTCGTACCCCTGACCAGGCCAACGAGGAAAGTCGTGGTCTTTCGTTGGGGGCCTGAGCAACAGGCTACATTCGAGTCATTAAGATAGAGATTGTGCGAGGCACCAATCTTAGCCCTGCCAGAGGGCATGGAGGATTTTGTTGTGTACTAATGTAGAGAGAGCATGTCATCGCCTACGCTTTGAGGCAGCTGAAGCCTCACGATTCAAATTACCCGACGCATGATTTGGAGTTAGGGGCTATTGTGTTCGTCATCAAGATTTGGCGTCATTACCTCTATGGGGTCCGGTGTACCATATACACGGACCACAAGAGTTTGAGGTACCTCATGAATCAGCTGAATCTAAACATGAGGTAGCATCGGTGGTTGGACGTGGTGAAGGATTACGATTGCGAGATCCTTTACCACCCGAGGAAGGCCAATGTGGTGGCCGACGCGCTTAGCCGCAAGGCAGCATCGATCAGGGATATCTGTCTAAGGATAACAGTGGTGACTCCACTATTGGAGCGGATTCGGGAGGCCCAGCGGGAGGCCATGAAGGAGGGATATCGGAAGAGCGGGCGGATTGTGAGGCAGATTTCCTCCTTCGACTATGACAACTGTAGGTGTCGTACCACGGGGGTGTGCGCCAGGTTTTGATGGAGGACGCGCACAAATATCGATTTTCCATTCATCCCGGGGCAACGAAGATGTATAGGGATCTTCGCCTGGACTATTGGTGGCCCGACATGAAGCGGGACGTAGCATGGTACGTGGAGCTGTGCTTGACCTACAGGAAGGTCAAGGCCGAGCACCAGAGGTCACACGACAAGATGCAACCATTGGATATTCCACTATGGAAATGGGAAGACATTACGATGAATTTTATCAAAAAGCTTCGCAGGAGTGCGCAGGGAGTGGATTTGATTTGGTTCATCGTCGATCGATTGACCAAGAGCACCCATTTTATCCCGATTCAGGAGAGTATTTCAGCCGAAAGGTTGGCCGATATCTATATCAGGGAGGTAGTGGCACGGCACGGGGTGCCAGTGTCGGTGATTTCAGACAAGGATGTGCGGTTCACTTCCAGGTTTTAGAAGAAGTTTCATGACGAGCTGGGTAATCGTCTGCATTTTAGCACCACCTTTCACCCACGGACGGATGGTCAGAGCGAGCGGACCATCCAGACACTGGAGGATATGCTGCTACCTTCCATTATCAGAGTTCTCCTATAACAATAGTTATCATGCGAGCATTGACCGTCCTCCCTTCGAGATGCTGTATGGGAGGAGGTGCAGGACCCCGATATGTTAGGGTGAGGTTGGCTAGAGGGTAATGGTGAGAACCGAAGTAGTAATCAAGACGAAAGAGAGGATTCAACAGGTCCGAAGCAGGCTTCAGACTGCTCAGAGTCGGCAGAAAAGTTATGTCGATAAGCACCGATCAGACTTGGAGTTCCAAGTCAGGGATATGGTTCTCCTGAAGGTGTCGTCATGGAAGGGTGTCATCCGATTCAGGAAACGGGGCAAGTTGGGCTCCATGTACATTTGATCGTTCAGGGTCTTAGCCCGGGTCGGCAAGGTGGCGTACAGGTTGGATCTGCCAGCCGAACTCAGCCAGATCCACAACACTTTCCACGTCTCCCAGCCGCGGAAGCGCCTGGTGGACGAATCAGTAGAGGTACCCTTAGAGGATATTTAGGTCGATGACAGCCTGAATTACATCAAGCGACCTGTAGCAATGCTCGACCAAAAGTCGAAGGATCTGAGGAACAAGAGTGTGACAACCCGATATTTCAACTCTTTGTAATGGCCTAATAGGTCATGTATTGTAACCACTTTTGAGTTAATAAAATTAACGCTGATAATAAAATGCCCAAACGCGGTTTCGTATATTGAAGTTAAGATTTTTCCAAATTCGGCTTAGCAACAGACAACTAAAAACTCGAATCGGAGATCGAGCGACTTTTGGCCGGAATGAACTAAATGAGAATCGAAGGTCTCGACATTGGTATTTTAGCGGTAAAAAGTATGGCAAAAACCGACGTCAGATAAAGAAGTTATGAATTGTTTAAAGAAATTTCTTAATCACGACATTTTATAAATAAATAATAAAAATAATTTCGGAATTTGCCGACAGAATCTAAACGAAAGTTGTAGAGTATGGTCTCACCTTCGCGGGGATATAAAGAATGTCGAAAACGGACATGGGATATCCATTTACCCCTTGTCGAATTTTCATACAACAATAGTTATCATACAAGCATAAAGGTTGCTCCGTTCGAAGCCCTCTATGGTCGAAAGTGCAGATCCCCTCTGTGCTGGACTGAAGTTGGCGATACCTAGTTAGCTAAAGGAAGATTACCTGAAAGCACTCTCACCGGTCCGGAAATCATACGAGAAACGACAGAGAAGATCGTTCAGATTCGTGAGCGATTGAAAGCCTCTAGAGACCGACAGAAAAGCTACGCTGACCAAAGGAGGAAACCTTTCGAATTCCAGGTAGGAGACCACGTTTTATTAAATGTCTCACCGTGGAAGGGTTTAATACGCTTTGGAAAGCGGGTTAAACTAAATCCAAGATACATAGGGCCTTTCAAGATTCTTGCCAGAATCGGCCCTGTGGCTTACAAGCTTAACCTACCGCGTGAACTTAGTAACATACATGCAACCTTCCACGTCTAAAACTTGAAAAAGTGTCTATCCGATGAGACTCTTGTTATTCCACTCGAAGAAATCGAGATGAACGAGAGCCTCAACTTTGTGGAAGAACCAACAGAAATCATGGACCGAGAGGTCAAACAAACAAAACAAAGTCGCATACCCATCGTGAAGGTTCGCTGGAACGCCAAGCGGGGACCTGAATTCACATGGGAACGCGAAGATCAGATGTAACAAAAGTACCCTCATCTCTTCCATGTTCGCTAGTGTCTTTACTACTTTAAATTTCGGGACAAAATTCCCTCTAACGGGGGGATGATGTGACAACCCGATATTTCAACTCTTTGTAATGGCCTAATAGGTCATGTATTGTAACCACTTTTGAGTTAATAAAATTAACGCTGATAATAAAATGCCCAAACCCGGTTTCGTATATTGAAGTTAAGATTTTTCCAAATTCGGCTTAGCAACAGACAACTAAAAACTCAAATCGGAGATCGAGCGACTTTTGGCCGGAATGACCTAAACGAGAATCGAAGGTCTCGACATTGGTATTTCAGCGGTAAAAAGTCTGGCAAAAACCGACGTCAGATAAAGAAGTTATGAATTGTTTAAAGAAATTTCTTAATCACGACATTTTATAAATAAATAATAAAAATAATTTCGGAATTTGCCGACGGAATCTAAACGAAAGTTGTAGAGTATGGTCTCACCTTCGCGGGGATATAAAGAACATCGAAAACGGAGTTCGTATGAAGAAGATATGAATTTTTGAAGTTTATTAAATAAATTATATATTTATTTAATTAAAAATCCGGTATTATCCGAAAGGGGAGTCAGCGTACTCATACGCCCCGCATACGCGAAGGCCTTGGCCTCGGATCGTCCACGTCGCGCCTGTGCGAAACGCTGACCCGTTCCATCCGAGCTCTGAGGCAGTCGAGGACTCGGTCACGCATGACGTACGCGTACGCCGAACGTACGTGCGTACGCCCCGCGTAACGAGGCCTCTCAGCCTCCTATAAATAGAGGTGCGAGGGTTCCAGAAAATTTGCCCCATCTCTCTCATTTCGCTCACGATATTGCCTCGATTTCCGTGCCCGCACTACCCCGAAGCCCTGGTCATTTTGTGCAAGTCTCGAAGGTCGATTTTACTCCCGAGATTCCTAAGAATCCTGAGAAAATCCGTTTCCCGAGACGAAACTCTGCCCGGTTTTTCCATCTCGCTATCTTCAAACTTTCAAGTGAGTTCATACCCCTTAATTAACCCTTTTTAAATATTCTAAACGCTTTTATATGCTTTCTAAGAGGAGAAATACAAGTAAAACACACGACTACTATCGGGTGTTATATATAAAGATTATTATACACTTTTATTAAGTAAAATCATATGTGATTTATAAACTTTATAGGGAACTCCCGTATACAAAATATATTACAATAACATTCTATCTTTAAAACTATAAATTGTTGTAATACATGTATAAACTAAACATTATTCCTAGATTTAAAGTATATGTGTCTATCTTAGGCTCTACAAAAATCTATGCTTTCATAACAAGTGATTCCTTTTCTAGATATTCTAAAACAAACGAGGCACACTTTTAGAAAACTATAATAGGTA
Source organism: Lactuca saligna (assembly GCF_052625555.1). Classification (NCBI taxonomy): domain Eukaryota; kingdom Viridiplantae; phylum Streptophyta; class Magnoliopsida; order Asterales; family Asteraceae; genus Lactuca; species Lactuca saligna. The sequence goes on along the minus strand of NC_136419.1, from coordinate 195,142,283 downwards.
TAGTTTTATGAGGATATTGCTAACTTTTACATACTAGAAACACGATTTTCAAGAAATCACTTTCATGTACAATAACAAACGAACATTTCAACACGTAAATCTGTTTTTATACTACGGTTCTGTGAGACATTAACTTCACGTACGTTCGAGTACGCATTTCAAGTCCTGTATTATATACCAGAATCCCTTGGAGGGGGAGCATGGTGTTTGTGTATAGATCTATACGGGATTGACAACCCGCGCCCTGACTGTTAGCTACAGTCCACCGTTTGGGGTGACAAACGTCATAACATTCCAACGCCTGAAGAACGTTGTGTATAGGCATCCCGAGTCAATAGTATGGTTATAAAACTCATAGGAGGTATTAAAAATACATTGATTTACGAGGTTTTCAAACATATTGGTTATTTTTACACTTACATACCTTTTGGAAACAAACTTTGGTCTGGAAGGAAGACTACTTTTATACTAGTAGAAAATATAGGATTTTCTAAACACAAACAAACAAGGACAAGATAATTCATTTTATGAAAACATTGTCATTAAATACTTATGAAACTCACCAGCTTAAATGCTGATCTACTCTTTCAAAATCACTTGTATGTTCCAGGGATTCAGTAACTACAAGTATCATTATGCTTTTGATGAAGTGATGCTGCGGTGCCAGTTTAATCTCATATTTTGACATGATATTTGTAATTGGTTTTGAACATGTAAATTTTGACAAATGTAAACTTTCAATTATATATATATGATGGTTGTATTGCTTTCTTTACTATGTATTCACTTGTTACGTTACCACATGAAGTCATCCGCCCCCGAACGTTTCCGCCGTTCAGGTTTGGGGGTGTGACAGATTGGTATCAGAGCAATGTTTATAGTGAACTAAGTATATCGAACCTCATAAGATATACAAACTATAAATGCTTAGGGACTCAAAGTCTCTGACAAAAGTTTTTGTACCTAAAATCCTTATTTCACATAAATAGATTATTTTAGGTTATAAAATCCGAAATACATGCATGCAATGACACATTTTTATGATAAGAACTATACAAAAAGTTTTAGGACAAGTTGGACACTACGACTAATTCTCGAGATATGTAATCAAATTTTGGGATGAATATAGCCTGATCAACTACGTTTATCCGAAATTTGACTAACGTATGTCAAGAAATGATCGTAGTGAGCAACAAGTCAAAACTTAACAAAATAGACACTAGTATCTAACGTACAAATTAAATACTATAGGAGTATTTTGGTGCATACACTATATTGATTAGTATTACAGGTCTCAAATTTTATTCAAATCTCATAACCCTATTCTCGTATAGTCAAAATGGTTGGATTTCACCCGCATGGAGACCCCTACTACCCACAACAAGGCAACGGAGGATGGATTGAAGAGGATCCGGAGGATGACGAAGAGCCCATTGAGTTGGATGGCGGGGACAACTCCGGGACAGACTCGGAACCGGAAATAGTGAACCCTCCACCCATTAGGAGGAACTTTCAAGGACCGAATCCCGTTTGGGGAAGTCACCTCCACCACTGTAGCCAACAACAAAGTCTACGCCCTCCCTACGGCATGTGCCGAGATTTCTACGATGTCCGCGGTGGAGGTTGAGCCGATCGGGCACTCCCGGTCATGGTGGGCAAACTCGCCAACCAGTCCTACCAATTGGGGGTTCAAGCAAACTGAATCCAAGAGGTCAACGTGGAAGTACAAATCCACACGGCCGATATCAACCGCCTAGAGATGTTGCAGAACGACATCCACCTTCGCGCCGAAGCATTCCAAGCACAAGCAAATGCAGCCTTCGCAGAATTGAGGGAACAACAAGTTGCCCTTGATAGGCGTCTTATGGAGTCGAAGCAATTAGATGTGGAATCGAGCTCCAAGCGCAACACACGTCGCAAGTAGTACTTGTGAAAACCTCAAATTTTGTTATAACCTAGGACCTCTGATAAAAGTCTTTAAATTTCTCGAACTTTGTAATCGGAGACCCTTATAAGGGTTAAATTTTCATGATCGTTGTATCAACTTTTATATTAATATAAGTGACATTATTATTACTACGTTGAGTATTTCGTTCAAACCTTGAAAAGTCATTGAGAAACCAAATACTTGTTTCATACTTTCAGTCTTACAAATAACTTTCATTTTTCTATGCTATCATCTGTTGTTGAACCATGGTAATTTGGTTCATGAGACACATTCATTTGTCACTTATTCTTATCCATATCATCATCTTTTAAACGTATAGTTAAAGATGTCGCCACGCACGAATACCAGACGTAACCCTATCAATGAAACACCGATACCACCACCACCTCCACCTCCGTAATTTGATGCTGTCATGTTCCAAGCAGCAGTCACCGCAGCGGTAGCAGCTGCCATGTCACAGCTCAATAACTCGAGTACTAATGACTCAAGAACTGGCACACACCTATCCAACCATGGCGAGAGTCATGGGCAACCCCGAGAATGCACTTATAAGGACTTTACTAATGCCAAACCCCGTATGTTTTATGGAACTGGTGGTGTGATGGCTCTGAGATAGTGGATTGAAAGGACAAAATCAGTCTTTGAAATCTGCTCTTGCCCCGAGCACAGCAAAGTCAAATTTGCAACCTTCACACTCATTGATAGAGCTTTAACTTGGTGGAACGACCACGTTAAAGTACTTACTCTAATAGTGGCAAACTCCATAAGCTGGGAGAGACTCAAAACCATGATGATGAGAGAATACTGCCCACGGGGAGAGATTCAAAAGCTTGAACATGAACTCTGGACTCTCGGAATGGTTGGTACCGACATCGCAACATATACCAACAGATTCTGCGAGTTGGCAATCCTGTGCCCAGATATGATTGCTCCTGAGAGCAAGAAAATAGAGAGGTACATAGGGGGACTGATGCCCCAATTACGGTCAAGCGTGTTAGCTTCCAAACCTGACACCTTTGAAAGTGCTAAGGAACTGGCACAATCTATGATTGACTACGGAGGCCATCAGAACTCAACCATTTCTGCACCAGAACCACAGAGAGGAAACAACAACAACAACAACAACAACAACAACAACAGGAAGAGAGTATGGAATAAAGGGAAGGGTGGGTCTTCCCAAGAATCCACAAAGAAACAACTGGTTTCAGTGAATGCTGCCACGGTACCTACCACAGCTCCTACAAATACGTACACAACAAAGCCTTATGTAGGTAACCTTCCAAAGTGCACCAAATGCACTTACCACCACCATGGACCTTGTCGGGAAATGCAGTGCGCCAACTGCAACAGAAAGGGACACACAGCCCGTTTCTGCAAGGATTCCACAAAGCCGATCACTCAAGTTCCCAGTGCGGGTATGGGCCAGACTTGCTACGGTTGTGGCGAGGTGGGCCACTACAAAAGAAACTGCCCTAAGGCAGCAGGCACCGGCAGTGTGGGACGAGTTTTGACTATAGGCCACGACGAAGCTATAGCTGACCCAACTTTAGTTGCTGGTACGTTCCTCCTTGATAATTCATATGCATGCATATTATTCGATAGTGGAGCGGAGAGAAGCTTCGTGAGTCAAAACTTTATTCACTTACTTAAACCTAAACCTAGCAAGCTAGAAAAATCATTCACTGTAGAGATGGCCAACGAAATTACCGAAAACACTAACTACATATACAAGGACTGTACGTTAACTTTAGACGGTCATTCTTTCCCAATGAATCTCATGCCGGTTCTTATTAAAAGTTTTGACATCATAGTCGGTATGGATTGGTTAAGTCTTCTTCGCGCCAACATCATGTGTTTTGAAAAAGCAGTTCGTCTTAATCTCCCTAACAACGAAACATTAGTGATTTACGGCGACAAATCAAGTACGAACCTTCGTATCATTTCGTGCATCCAAGCTCGAAAGTGTTTACGGAAGGATTGTCTAGCCTTCCTAGCGCACATCGTCGATACAAGCCAGGAACTGAAGGACATCAAGAACATTCCAGAAGTACGTGACTTTCCCGATATCTTTCTAGAAGAACTACCAGGATTACCACCACAACGCCAAGTCGAATTCAAAATCGACTTAGTTCCAGGGGATACCCCAGTAGCGAAATCGCCTTATCGTCTAGCACCAGCAGAGATGCAAGAACTGTCCAGTCAACTTAATGAACTCCTGCAAAGAGGATTCATAAGACCAAGTTTCTCACCTTGGGGAGCACCGGTCTTGTTCGTAAAGAAGAAAGACGGATCGTTCCGTATGTACATCGACTACAGAGAGCTGAACAAACTTATTGTCAAGAACCGTTACCCTCTACCCCGTATTGATGACCTATTCGATCAAATCCAAGGAGCAAACTACTTCTCGAAGATATATCTACCATCCGGATATCACCAATTACGGGTACTTGAGGGGGATATTCCCAAGACAGCTTTCCGAACTCGTTATGGGCACTACGAATTTGTAGTAATGCCATTTGGATTAACCAATGCACCAGCTGTATTTATGAACCTAATGAATAGGGTATGCCGTCCCTACTTAGATGGGGTTTGTCATCGTCTTTATCGATGATATACTTATCTACTCCCGAAGTAAGGAAGAGCATAGTCAACACCTACGAAAAGTCTTAGAAACACTGCGATCGGAGAAACTCTATGCGAAGTTCTTTAAATGTGAATTTTGGATTCGAAGAGTCGAGTTTTTGGGCCACGTGGTTAGCGAGAAAGGGATACACGTGGACCCCTCCAAAATCAAGGCCATCGAGAACTGGTCGGCACCAAAGACACCTACAGAAATTCATCAATTTCTAGGTCTCGCTGGCTACTATCGCAGATTTATAAAGAACTTCTCTAGCATTGCGAAACCTCTTACTGCATTAACCCAGAAAGGTGTGGCCTTTAGCTGGGAAGCGAAACAAGAAAAGGTGTTCCAAACACTAAAACAGGCCTTGTGCACCGCACCGATACTATCCCTCCCCGAAGGGATAGAAGACTTCGTAGTGTATTGCGATGCGTCAAATCAAGGACTTGGTTGTGTTCTTATGCATAGAGGGAAAGTTATTGCTTATGCCTCCTGACAGCTTAAGACACACGAAGTGAACTATACGACACACGATCTTGAGTTAGGAGCAGTGGTATTTGCTCTGAAGATCTGGAGACACTACTTATACGGAACAAAGAGTACTATTTTCACCGATCACAAGAGCCTTCAACACATTTTTGATCAGAAGGAACTTAACATGCGATAACGACAACGGGTTGAGTTACTAAATGACTACGAATGCGAAATTCGTTATCATCCTGGCAAAGCCAACGTGGTAGCTGACGCCCTCAGTCGAAAGGAATACACTAGTCGGAGGTTCAAATCTCTGACTATGACTATCCATTCCCACTTATCCACGCAAATTAAGGAGGCACAAGTGGAAGCTTTGCGACCTGAAAATGTGGCGGGTGAATCCCTGCGAGGAATGGAAAAGAATCTAGAAGTCAAGGGTGGCGGAGCATATTATCTTATGAACCGAATCTGGACGCCGAAACATGGCGGGTTCAGAGACGTAGTAATGACCGAAGCACACAACATGAGGTATTCCGTACACTCGGGTTCAGATAAGATGTATCTGGATCTTAAAAACTTGTACTGGTGGCCTAACATGAAAGCAGAAACTGCTACCTTCGTAAGTAAATGCCTTACTTGCGCTAAGGTTAAGGTTGAGTATCAAAAACCGTCAAGATTACTACAACAACCAGAGATACCAGAATGAAAATGGGAACAGATTACTATGGACTTCATAACCAAGTTACCCAAGACGACGGGTGGACTTGATACCATATAGGTCATCGTCGATAGATTGACCAAATCCGCGCATTTCCTACCCATCAAGGAGACTGGCAAAATGGAAAAGCTTACAAGAACTTACTTAAGGGAAGTAGTGCGACTGCATGGTGTCCCAATATCCATTATCTCCGACCGAGATAGTAGATTCACTTCAAGATTCTGGCAGTCACTACAAGGTTCCCTGGGGACTAAGCTAGACATGAGTACAACCTACCACCCACAAACAGACGGGCAGAGTGAGAGAACGATACAGACTTTGGAAGATATGCTGAGAGCCTGTGTGATTGACTTTGGGATGGCATGGGATATCCATTTACCCCTTGTCAAATTTTCATACAACAATAGTTATCATACAAGCATAAAGGCTGCTCCGTTCGAAGCCCTCTATGGTCGAAAGTGCAGATCTCCTCTATGCTGGACTGAAGTTGGCGATACCCAGTTAGCTAAAGGAAGATATCCTGAAAGCACTCTCACCGGTCCGGAAATCATACGAGAAATGACAGAGAAGATCGTTCATATTCGTGAACGATTGAAAGCCTCTAGAGACCGACAGAAAAGCTACGCTGACCAACGGAGGAAACCTTTGGAATTCCAGGTAGGAGACCACGTTTTATTAAAGGTCTCACCGTGGAAGGGTTTAATACGCTTTGGAAAGCAGGGGAAACTAAATACAAGATACATAGGGCCCTTCGAGATTCTTGCCAGAATCGGCCCTGTGGCTTACAAGCTTAACCTACCGCGTGAACTTAGTAACATACATCCAACCTTCCACGTCTCAAACTTGAAAAAGTGTCTGTTCGATGAGACTTTTGTTATTCCACTCGAAGAAATCGAGATGAACGAGAGCCTCAACTTTGTGGAAGAACCTGTAGAAATCATGGACCGAGAGGTCAAACAAACAAAACAAAGTCGCATACCCATCGTGAAGGTTCGCTGGAACGCCAAGCGGGGACCTGAATTCACATGGGAACGCGAAGATCAAATGAAACAAAAGTATCCTCATCTCTTTCATGTTCGCTAGTGTCTTTACTACTTTAAATTTCGGGACAAAATTCCCTCTAACAGGGGGATGATGTGACAACCCGATATTTCAACTCTTTGTAATGGCCTAATAGGTCATGTATTGTAACCACTTTTGAGTTAATAAAATTATCGCTGATAATAAAATGCTCAAACCCGGTTTCGTATATTGAAGTTAAGATTTTTCCAAATTCGGCTTAGCAACAGACAACTAAAAACTCGAATCGGAGATCGAGCGACATTTGGCCGGAATGACCTAAACGAGAATCGAAGGTCTCGACATTGGTATTTCAGCGGTAAAAAGTCTGGAAAAAACCGACGTCAGATAAAGAAGTTATGAATTGTTTAAAGAAATTTCTTAATCACGACATTTTATAAATAAATAATAAAAATAATTTCGGAATTTGCCGGCGGAATCTAAACGAAAGTTGTAGAGTATGGTCTCACCTTCGCGGTATTATCCGAAGGGGGAGTCAGCGTACTCATAAAAATCCGGTATTATCCGAAGGGGGAGTCAGCGTACTCATAAAGAAGATAGGAATTTTTGAAGTTTATTAAATTAATTATATATTTATTTAATTAAAAATCCGGTATTATCCGAAGGGGGAGTCAGCGTACTCATCCGAGTTACGTGCCGCGTAACCCCGTACGCCCCGCGTACGCGAAGGCCTTGGCCTCGGATCGTCCACGTCGCGCCTGTGCGAAACGCCGACCCGTCTCATCCGAGCTCCGAGGCAGTCGAGGATTCGGTCACGCATGACATACGCGTACGCCCAGCGTACGTGCGTACGCCCCGCGTAACGAGGCCTCTCAGCCTCCTATAAATAGAGGTGCGAGGGTTCCGGAAAATTTTCCCCATCTCTCTCATTTCTCTCATGATATTGCCTCGATTTCCATGCCCGCACTACCCCGAAGCCCTGGTCATTTTGTGCTAGTCCCGAAGGTCAATTTTACTCCCGAGATTCCCGAGAATCCTGAGAAAAATCCGTTTCCCGAGACGAAACTCTGCCCGGTTTTTCCATCTCGCTATCTTCAAACTTTCAAGTGAGTTCATACCCCTTAATTAACCCTTTTTAAATATTCTAAACGCTTTTCTATGCTTTCTAGGGGGGGGGGGGGGGAATACAAGTAAAACACACGACTACTATCGGGTGTTATATATAAAGATTATTATACACTTTTATTAAGTAAAATCATATGTGATTTATAAACTTTATAGGGAACTCCCGTATACAAAATATATTACAATAGCACTCTATCTTTAAAACTATAAATTGTTGTAATACATGTATAAACTAAACATTATTCCTAGATTTAAAGTATATGTGTCTATCTTAGGCTCTACAAAAATCTATGCTTTCATAACAAGTGATTCATTTTCTAGATATTCTAAAACAAACGAGGCACACTTTTAGAAAACTATAATAGGTATAGTTTTATGAGGATATTGCTAACTTTTACATACTAGAAACACGATTTTCAAGAAATCACTTTCATGTACAATAACAAACGAACATTTCAACACGTAAATCTGTTTTTATACTACGGTTCTGTGAGACATTAACTTCACGTACGTTCGAGTATGCATTTCAAGTCCTGTATTATATACCAGAATCCCTTGGAGGGGGAGCATGGTGTTTGTGTATAGATCTATACGGGCTTGACAACCCGCGCCCTGACTGTTAGCTACAATCCACCGTTTGGGGTGACAAACGTCATAACATTCCAACGCCTAAAGAACGTTGTGTATAGGCATCCCGAGTCAATAGTATGGTTATAAAACTCACAGGAGGTATTAAAAATACATTGATTTACGAGGTTTTCAAACATATTGGTTATTTTTACACTTACATACGTTTTGGAAACAAACTTTGGTCTGGAAGGAAGACTACTTTTACACTAGTAGAAAATATAGGATTTTCTAAACACAAACAAACAAGGACAAGATAATTCATTTTATGCAAACATTTTCATTAAATACTTATAAAACTCACCAGCTTAAATGCTGATCTACTCTTTCAAAATCACTTGTATGTTCCAGGGATTCAGTAACTACATGTATCATTATGCTTTTGATGAAGGGATGCTGCGGCGCCAGTTTAATCTCATATTTTGACATGATATTTGTAATTGATTTTGAACATGTAACTTTTGACAAATGTAAACTTTCAATTATATATATATATATATATATATATATATATATATATATATATGATGGTTGTATTGCTTTCTTTACTATGTATTCACTTGTTACGTTACCACATGAAGTCATCCGCCCCTGAACGTTTCCGCCGTTCAGGTTTGGGGGTGTGACCAAGAGGGTGGAGCACGTGGAGGTGTAATGGCAGCACCGGAGGGGCTCAAAATGGACCTGGGAGCCGGTGAACGAGATGATGGAGCATTACCTAGAGCTGTTACAAGAACGAGCAGCAGACTTCGAGGACGAAGTCTAAAATAAGTGGGGGAGATTTGTAGCACCTGGTTCTTGGTATGTATTTTTTTTAGTGTTTTGCATTTTTGGCCTGGGACTCGAGAAGTTGAAGGACCAACTCGTTGAGTAGAAGCGGGATGGGATGCAGGATTTAAGTATTGGACTCGTCGAGTCGGGTCCCAGACTCGACGAGTAGGCTCTGACTGGACAAAAACCCTAGTATGAGGGTTTGCACCCTATTTAATCATCTCTTTCAGCCACCACTCGTCCCTATTGCTCCCAGAAACCTTCCATAGCAAACCCTAAGTGTTTTGGTGCAAGATCTAAGGCTCTTGAGTGATTTTTGTGGGCTTTGACCTCAAGGAAGAAGGAAGAGCATAGAAGGATCAAGAGGAGACTGAAGGATTCGAGTTTGGTATATTATTTGCATTCTTTGAAAGGTATAAAGTCTGTGCCTTGCTTGTTCATTTGTTAGATCCCTTTTGGAGAAGATTTAGGGATTTTTAAGCCATATAAGGTGGCCAACCATGATTGCAAACATGGTTGGGGGTCAAAACCTCGGATCCAAGTCTTGGGAGGGGTTACTAGGAAGATTTGGGTTGCTTTTGCACTCATGGAAGGTCCCATGCAACATAAGAGCCATTTTAGAGCCTTTTAGGCTCAAAAGTCTCATGCATGCAGGTAAAGTTCGTAACTTTACATGCTAGATCGATCTTAGGGGCTTGGATCTATCATTTGGTCAAAGGTTGTACATCATAAATCGAGGAAATAGGGCATAGACATTATCGACTCGGCGAGTCCGTTCTTGGACTTAGTTGGGTGTTAGAAGGGTTGTAGAGGGTCCGAAGGAGTGACCCAACATATTGGACTTAGCCTTAGACCTGGATTTCATGGGACTCGAAGAGTGCTAGAACAAAATCGTCGAGTCCAAGGAAATCTCCCAAAACATGAAGACGAACTCGACGAGTTATTCATACAACTCGATAAGTCAAGGACAGGACTTGTTCATTAGATGAAGGTGAACTCGATGAGTTGTTCATACAATTCTTCGAGTCAGATGAAGGTTCATTCGATGTTTATATAGAAGAGGAACTTGTCAGTCGTTGCCAAACTCGACGAGTCAAGTCGTGGATAAGGACAAGTAAAGGGTTAGGGACTCGACGAGTTGACGGCCCAACTCGGCGAGTTGAGTCAACTGGAAGTTGACTTTGACTTGGACTTGGTTGGGGGTAAAATAGTCATTTTACCCTAAGAGTAGATATCAGATTCTGACTGAGTGTTTTGTGGGGATTATAGCCGGAGGATTTCCGAAGTAGCAGCAGACAGAGGTTTCCCACACAGACTAGCAGCAGATACTCATTCGAGGTGAGTTGCCTTCCAGTAGCGGTGGGTCTACGGCCACAATGGCGACCTACCAGTAGGAGTTGTATGTTCGATGATTGTGTTTATGATAACATCTAGGTTTGCTACTACCTTATATGTTATCTGCTGGCATGATATGTTATATGTGATAGTAGTAGAGTTCGGTTGTTAGGACCGAAGGGTAGGACGGACACCCTAGATATGTATGACAATATGTGCTGATATGTTTATATGCTGGCATGATATGTTATACATGATAGTGGTAGTAGGAGGGGAATAGTCACCAAGTTCGGTTGTTAGGACCGAAGGGTAGTTCGGACACCCCAGATATGTCTGATAGTATGTTTATGTTATGATATATGTTATAGTAGCAGTAGGGGGTGGAATAGTCCCCAAGGTTCGGTTGTTAGGACTGACTGGTAGGTCAGCACCCTAGAATGTCTTGACATAGGTAGGTCAGCACCCTAGAAAGGTTTGACATGGGTAGCACAGCACCCCAGAATGGCCGCATGGGTAGGTTGGCACCCAGAATGGCCGTACGGGTAGGTCGACACTCCAGAATGGCCATACCGAGTAGGTCGGGCACCCCAGAATTGCCCGACAGTATGTATGCTATGTGATCGTATGGTATGGGGTACGATGGGGGGACTCATTAAGCTTCATGCTTACAGTTTACAATTTTTGGTTCAGGTACCTCTTCAGCGAAGGGGAAGGAGCTGGCGTGGTTGCGACACATCATACACACACTCTTTGATTTCTGCACTATGGATATTCTGGGATTGTACTCTGACATGTTACAAATTTTATGACTTGGGTTTTCAGACATGAAACATTGTTTTATTAGATGATGTGATATCACAGTATTTTCTTATGAATGTTTTTATGAGTCAGTTAATAAAAATGAAATTTTTGGAGTTGAAAATTGGGTCGTTACAGGCCAATTGTGTGAAGTGTTTGTCTTGATAAGAATCCGCACTATCTCATGAATATTTTTTTGTCATGGAATGGTTCTGGGCAAGAGAGTCTTATATGTCAAGAGGACAGTGGGAGTCTTAAAGATCCTGAAAATGTTTCAAGAACTAATTAAGAATAAAACATGAAGTTTATCACTAGCGCATGACTTGAGGTTTGTAACCTATCGTAGTTACATATTCGTATGTTCGTCCCCATTCTAGTTAAAGTTGACTATGCATCTGAGTTCAACAAGTTATCAAGTGTTTGCATAACAACTTGGAAGCAATGGTAGGCCCTTGTGCCACCAGGTGGCAAGAATTTAGGATCTCACAAGTTCAGTCCATATGAGTTTGTATTTGTCACTAACCTTGTCTTGTGATTATGGTTTTGACAAATTCACATGGATAGGAACACATACACCATAAAATCTAAGTTTCATAATTTTTCTCTACAGTTCATGAAAATGATGGTGAGTAAACGCTTTCATTAATTAGATTTCTAGTAGACAGAAATTGTGATATTTACATTCTCAAAGTTGTTAGTAGAGTGTGTGTGAGTAACCTACACAATAACATGGACTTGTGAGAAATGGCAATGGTCTAAACAATTGAGATTCTGATTACGACATCCCTTTTCATAGTTCTAAAATTGTTTAGACACACATATGAGCTATCTAAGGAAAGTTGTATGATTTTGATAAAGTTTTATTGAAGCATCTCGTATCAGAAAACTGAACTTTGGTAAGAAAGTCAATAAACTATTGATTTCTAGAAGTACAACTGATTTCTAAGTACATGTCAAAGCTAGTAGGAGCATAGGTGTTATGCTAATAATTATCATGTTAGAGGGAGCATGATAGTTATGATAAGTATTGCAAGTTAGCAATGTTAATTATAGAAAACAAAAGGTTTCAATTGGGAAAAAGTTGTTTTGCTATAATTAAGGGAGAGGAAATTATACTTCATTTCACTTCTAAAAGCTTAGATTGAGATTTTAATCATCTTTAGTCAAGTATATATATATATATATATATATATATGTATGTATATATATATACATATATATATATATACATATATATATATATATATATATATATATATATATATGTATGAATTTTGTGTTGGAATGGTTCAACTTAAGGAAATTCTATATATATTGCGTTCTCAAAATCGATTATGATTATGGCATCCCTCTTCATAGTCGAATTATGAAAACACATCAAATTAAAAATATTGTAGAAAAAGACTGGTTTGGGATCATGTCTTTATGTGAGACATCATGAGTCCTGTCCCACATGCTTCAGATATAGGATCGATTTCATGTGCTATAATATTTATCCTTTCAAAATTTTCCAACTACCTAGGGAATTAAGAGGGGAGAAGGTGTGGAATTGTATATGACTAAAATAGATTAAACAATTATCGAGGATAATCTAAGGTTTACCAAAGATTGGTTGGTCAGGGATAGTTGGAAGTATAGTGTTAATTTTAAAAGGACCATATTGACATATTCTGAAAAGAGGTAACTCTTGTTCAGAAAGTGATTGTCAAAATGGGAATATGGATATATTCTTATAAGAGACGACTCTTGTTCAGAAGTGATAGTCAAAATGGGAATGTGGATAGGAGGAAGATACTCATTAAATATGTGTAAGATTGGAAAAACTTAATTCAAGATGGATATTCAAAGGAATGTACATTAAATTTGAGAATTTGTTTCCATGTTGATCTCCATTGGAATACTCTGTAATATCTGTTGACGAGTCTTTGTGACTTTTGTGCATAGTCATTACGAGAGGATGAATGTATATAAGTTTAGAATCTAACAGATTTCAGTAAATGATAAAGATTATTGTATTCTTACATTTGCGGTAAGGATTTGGGATTGTGAAATGAGCATCATTGGAATCATGTTCAATTGGTCTATTTCACAAAGTAACGACCACAGACAAACATAGTGTGCATACTTGGCGTATGGCATAACTATTGTTTGGACAAACATAGTGTGCATGCTTGGAGTGTGGCATGAATATTGTTTTTATTCAAGTATAAAGTCGATTATTTGAAACATTATACATGAATAATGAGTGATCAATATCGTGTTTAAATAAAAGGTGTTTTATTTCCTCTCAAAGGTGCTTGGGGCCAGAAAGGATTAGTATTATTCTTGTGTTTCGATTTTCCATGTTTTGACTTCCTGAATAACTTGGTTATTCAAACTCTCCACAGTCAGTCATATGTTGGAAGTAGATATGAATCATGATTGTCATGAATTGGGTTTGTATATTTCTAAGGTGCTAGACATAGAAAATGGTTGCTACAACATTCATGAGTGATCATAAGTTCTAAGTATTGGATTCAACCCATGCTCACTTGTATCACTTCATGGAATTTATCTCGAGTGATCGTGAGACGATAACACCATATAAGTCTTCAAACCTAGAGATATGAGTTGGTTATACATTGATTGTACGAAACTGCATTGGTAACTTGATGTTATATAACGTTCCTTTGTGTATGATTCAAAAAGTAGTAGAACAAGCATATGAGTCAAAGTTTATCTATTCCTTCTAGTCCTTGGAGGAATATAAGTGATATTTGGGCCCTTTGATGATTTTGTTTTGACCTATGTATCGGGCCTACTCAGAACCAAATTGATTTGGTCAGTTAGTTCTATGTCAAACAAATCGAAAATCAGGAAACAAATATTGGACAATAGGTACGACATTATTCCATGTATTTTTCCAATTGATATCTAGAACAGAGGATTATATTATCACTTACCTTAAATGGCACATCATCATCTCAGTTCCGAGAGACTTTGAAAGAGCTACAATTGTTGGTCGGTTCTTGAAGTCACACCTATAGTTATCAGACATATCCAAGTGGGAGACTGTTAGATAAGTTGTCTAAGTCCATAACTATATTTGGTATGTACTTGATCCAATTTGGCATGGTCCATTTGGGTTGCATCGACATCTCAACTGCTGGATAGACAAAATGAGAAAATGACACTTACAATTTGTTAATATATTATAAGTTCTAATATGTTAATATGAAATCATATTCATATTGATCTAGAATTAATTTGGATTTAATTTTGTGATAAAAAAATAGACTAATTAAATATATTGGATTGATTTTTAAATCATTCATTCTTATATAGTGGGCTTATGGTCCATGATTCACTAGATTGGGCTAGGACCCATTGGTTTCTCCATGGATGTTCCGTAGAGGTTAAAACCCAAGGATCATGGAGGAAATGAAAAGTCATGTACATTAGGGTTTAACACTACATGTGACACACTATATAATGAACTCCATGTTAAGCAAAATCGGCACTAGTGCAAGATAACGAGGGCTAGCAGGTTTTGTGATCAAAGTGTTCTTCTCTCAAGTTATTCCTAGAGTTGTGGTGTTGTGTGAAACATTTGAGGCATCACATTTGAGGTCCTAGGCTCACAAAGTCCTAAGGAATCCAAGCAACTACAAAGGTATGTCACTCTACTAGTTTTACATTACGAGTACCCCATGCCATGCTAGTTAGGATGTAAACCTTGGAAAATTCTTATTTGCATGAATATTAGAGAAAACATAGATCCACGGTTTCTAGGTTGCATGTACACAATAGGAGTGTTAGAATGCTCAAAACCCATCAAAGACAATTAGATATCAAGCATGAAGATGAACATGATATCTCTGAACTAAAACACTTAGTTCAATATGAATCTTGTAAGTAATTGGAAATAAAAGTCTACTGCAAGTACAACTTGCAACAGGACAATATGATATTGAGGGGTTATTTTTCAAAGAGTATGAACACGCATGTCGATTATATTGGTATATTTAGTACATAACGTTTGGAAAACTTGACCTTAAACAAGTCTACAGTTCACCACAATACTGGGAAAACATCGACATTAACTCGACCTACCGAAAATGAAGTTTTCGCAGTCATACTGAAAGATATGAAAAATAACGCTAGAACATATCCGCATACTTAAGTATAACCAAAAGAGTAAGTAGTAAATGAGTAGAGTATCATCTACTTCCTACTAGTTAACAGATAATGAATTATGTATGACTTGTTCTAGGTGCCACTATAACTACAAAGTGTATACTAATTATATATAACTTGGGTATAATCAACCTTCGTTTAAATGATCGTGCTCTAAAATCCACAAGCAATCAAGGAACAGGAAATGAAGCTAGATCACATATTCTAATTCTATATAACTTTTATTATATATAACTATAATATACCCTTAATATTTATAGTTCTACTCACAACGGTTCTTTTCTTCTCATATGTTTGTCATTAGTATATAGTGCTTAAAATACTCCTATAGTATTTTAACTTTATATCTAGTGTTCTTCTGTATATATATATATATATATATATATATGTAGTTGGTAAGTTTTAGACATGTGACAACACTACCATCACTCTCAAACACATGTTGGTAATATCTCAAACCAATATAGTTGAACAGGCTATGTTAATCCCAAATATGATTACATAACTGCCTAAGTTTGACTGCAGTGTCCAATACCCAAATACTTTTAAGTTTTTATGACTGTGATATTGTACTTGTAGGTATGAGTGTTAGTATACTTCTTGTAAAAATACTTAAATTTTAAAAGTATACTTGTAGTCAGAGCTCTCAACCCTAATTTATTTATGTTTTGTATATCTTTTATGGATTGATATACTAAGTTCACTATAAAGAATGCTCTGATACCAATATATCACAGCCCCAAACCAGACGGCGGAAACGTCCGAGGGTAGATGACTTCATTTGTAGTATCACAACACATGCATCATAGTAATCCAAGTGCAAACAACCATTTCATTAATATGTATAAGTTTTTATAGATGTTCAATCAATGTATATTGACACCAAAGTAGTTATACAAAAGAAGAAGACACAACTCAAAATGTAACACCGTAAATTTTCAAACAAAATTTTAAATTTAAAAACTCATAATCACATATAATAATTCTCAAAATATCAAGTGTTGGTGTCATAACATATTTCAAAATAGTGTTGAAAAGTAATTATTCAAATTTAGGATCCTCGTTCATGACTCTTTTCTCTTGTGTGTACAATCGAGTCGCCGCCTTCCCGCAATCCTGATAAGAACATGAAACATATAACACATAACACGATAAGCACGGAGTTTAGTGAGTTCCCCAAAATAACACATACACATACTAGCCACCTTGGGCTACAAGACCTTCTGGTCACTGTGTCTCAGTGGGATCTTCTGATCCCATAATCCGGGTAGACCTTCCGGTCCTACCATACTGACCTTTCGATCCTAACCCTGTTGACCTTCCGGTTTAATCCTACTTGACCTTCTGGTCCAACTCATACAAAATATACATATCATATCACTCATACAAGCACATAAGACCTTACGATCACACATAGTTACCATTTCAAGTAAACTATAGTGAAAAGACTCACCTTGGAAGCAACCACGCGACATATATTCATACTCAAACATACTTAAGGCTTTTCTCTTTCTTTGTCTAGCTCTCGAAGTGGACGAAAGACCATTTTACCCCTCCATTGTCTCCCTTACATATGGTTGACCCAACCCTAAAGTCAACCTAAGTCAAACTCGAGTCCACAGTGCAGATTTGATCTGACTCGGCGACTGCACCCTTGTGATTCGTTGAGTGCACTTACTTTCTCCAAATTTTCGTGAGGATTCAATTCAACTCATCGAGTTGACCCCACAACTCGCCGAGTTAGTATGCAGTTCAGCTCGATCAGGAAAACCCTACCCGACTCATCGAGTCGGCTGATTGACTCGAGGAGTCTGTCGAATATCATTCTCATTCAGACGATTTCAACCAAACCTATCACTCTAAACCATAGATCTATCATCTCAAGGCTCAATAATCAGGTAAAGCTACGATCTTTACGTTCATGCATGATGCTATTGCTTCAAAACAGCATTACATGCTCTTCATGAGGTATTTAGCTCATGAACCCTCATTTGGACAACTAAAGCTGTGGCATCTAGTCTTCAAGGACCTTACAAGGTTCAGATATGAGGTTTCCCACCTCAGATCATGTCTCAATTAACTCATATGTACAAGAGAAGGGGAGTAAAACGCTAAAACTCCCAAGATCATCAGATCTAATTAAAATAGATGAAAAGGATGTAAGCTTATACCTTCTACATAAACCCCACATGAAGAAGTGCTAGATCCACAACCCCCGTCTCGTTTCTTGCTTGAATTAACCTCTTTTGCTTCCTAAAGACCCACCAAATTACTTGATTTCATCATAAGAACTCTCTTATGGTTCCCATGGTGATCTAGGGTTTGTTACAGGAGGTATTGGCAGCTGGACAACTCGACACGACTCGTCGAGTCTCTCTTTAGTCCTCTAAATTGAAAAACAAAATATTATTCTTGAAAATCCAGATCTTACAAATCTCCCCTACTTAATTTGATTTTGCGCTCGAAATCGTTCTTTAGCATAACACAGGTCACCACTCAAAGGCCCACGATGCACTACCAAAGAGGATTTCATACCATACATTGTCTTCCTCTAATACACCTAAAAACTCATTGCACCATTTGTTTTCTTGTAGCAGCTAATAGAAATCAGTTGAAGCCCTAATAATTTGCCACCAATCACTTATGCCATACATACCAAGCGCTTCACATTAAACTCCAAGGAACGAAAGGGTCACAATACACTAGAGACCCGTCCACTTTACTGCAATCAAAATCCTATATAACAGATAACTCCTGACATCCTGGCCTTAGACAGAAGAAGTGATCAGTCTTGCTCAGAGGCATCCCCTGTAAATATTTACTTCAAACGTGGAGCTCCACGTCAACTCTCGTCCCAAAGGATGAACCTCCAAGGGTTACTCATTGCATCTCAAGGACTTCCTACTAACTTCTGCGCACAGTAGCTATCTCAGCTCATTGTGACACACAAGTCACGTAGTTCGCTTTTCCCCAAACGAATACTGCCACTCATCTGAAATCGTCTCACCTTCGACCTTTGTAGTCTACCAATGACTGATTCCATGCGTTCACGGTTCTTCCCATACCGACATACTAACTCACTCTAGTCTAATACCTCTAATGGAGAACAATACTTCTCAAAATGAACCCAACATTGAGTCCAAAACCTTATTTTTCCTACTGAACACACGAACGAATATAACAATTCCTGAAAAATATGGAGACCTCGGTCTCTCCATTGGTTCAACCACCAAGATACTACGGACTAAATTGATGAGGCTACACAAGCCTAAGAACCCTTCTGCGCCATGCTCTGGCTGGTGAAAACTATGGCTCCCCACAATTCCATAATGCGCCCTTACCAATTGGCGAGTACCACGGCTCCCCGCAGTATCACCATACCAACTCAAGGCCTGGTGGATACTACGGCTTCCCGTAGTACCACCACGCCCTTTCACTAACTAGTGAATACTACGACTTCTCGTAGTACCACCACACCCTTTCGCTAATTGGTGAATATTATGGCTTCCCGTAGTACCACCATACCCTTTCGCTAACCGGTGAATACTACGGCTTCCCGTAGTACCACCACACCCTTTCACTGACTCATGGATGATGCAGCTCCCTCCAGCCTTATAGTACTTTCTTTTACTATCCCACGGTCTCATCCTCAAGTCAACGCCACATTCTACATCCATTAACCCATGCTTCATGGGTACTCATAGATAGATGCTCCCACACCCATCCAGAAATAAGCATCACTACTCCTGACGTTTACCGTCATAACAAAACTTCTTCCCTCACTGCAATTCAAATTCTTAATTAACCTTATTTAACATCAATCAACCAAAGAGCTCCCATTGCAACCATAGATACTTGCTACGCCGCTTTCCATCTCTTAACTCAGAACTCAAAATAATTTGGAATTAAGGACATCATACCCGGATACCTCGATACACCATCACAGAAACTCACGATGTCCTATCTCAATCACTGATCTCCTATTTACGGTATCATACACTATTACATCAATCCATTCCTTCATAATCTCATATCTAATCTTCATTTCCCCACAGCACACAACTTTAGAATATTCTAGCTCTTACGGACAAATTGACAACGAGTCAGAACACATTGATGAACATTTGAGACTTCCTCATCTATTGCTCGAAACCCATGCAGGTATACATATACTGACCCTGGATTTGGTCGCCCAATCCACTTCTACCCTTTTCAAAATGCCCATAACAACCAGTATGCTAAGCCCGAAGTTCTTCACCGCCGAAGCTATCCTTTTAACCCAATCGCCTCAAATTTTATCATTACAAGCTTGAAGAATTTCAAATCACCACATAGTATCTATCCAACGGCCACCTGCCGTGGGGACACTCATACATTCCTGAACACGTACATCTTGCATTTCCTTGCTCTGTACTTGCCTCGACCACCAATAACCATGGTCTCATGCATTGGAACCGTAGGTCTCGATAATCGTTTCTCTAACCGCACTTGAACGAATCGCTGATCCCCTTACTAGAAAACTGGTTCTCCCCCACTCAGGGTTCGAACAATCACCAATTGGCGCATCCACAATCTACTCAGTAGACTGTCTCACCAGTTATGTCACACTTGACTCTTGAATGTATAACGCAATCATCCCAGGGACTTCCCCAAGGAAAGCAAAAGATTCTCAAAAATCCCATCTCTGACAGCATCTCATAATCCTTCCCACATAACAGGCTCTAGACACTTCGAGGGCTCAGACTAATACACTGTTGGAAACCGCACTTTTCCAAATCCAATCTATCTCAAATATGGAAATAGTGTCCTCTCACACACTTTGACTCTAACTTTTCGTCCTGCTTACCAAATCGGGTATAATCATAAAAGCACAGACATCATCCTCATTGTCGATACGCAATGTAGACCACGAGGGCTACCACCCTGATATACTCATCTCATCTACCGGAAACTGACAATAACAATCTACCACTCTCCGCAAAGCACCTCCTCGCTCCCAACCATCGTAGCCCCACTAACGACTCACTCATGAATTCATACCACCGGTTTCTATATCTAGTCCTCTAACCGCTCTTGAATAGTCTCGAATTCCCCTTTAATAAAATACCCGGTTCTCCCCTAGTTAGAGTTCGAACCATCACCAATTTGCGCACAAACAATCTATCCCACAAACTGCTTCCACCAGTAATATCGTACCTACCCTCAGAATATGCTACACAACGCCCTTGACCTCCACGATAGAGATTAAGCAACACCAAATACACTGAATCACGGATGAAATCCTTAGAACTTCTCATCATTACTACCTCTAGCCATTCAAAATCTCATATCATCCCACCACCGGACATGCTAACTATCCAGCATCAACCATGACTCTCAGTCTAGGAATAATGAACTATCATACTCCTCATCCTCGACTTCTCAACCAAGTTTCCATCACGCGAATCATCATAAGAGTAGAGACCTCATTTTCACACTCGATACCCATCATAACCAATAAGAGTCACCGCCCTAATATATTCCTCTTGATTGTCCGTCGTTGCAGCTAACACATGCCCTACGATACTCAAATAGGATGCATTCTGGTGCTTGACCATCTCAGTCCCCACTGACAACTTGCTCATGTTATATCATTACCTCGCAACAGACATAATTCCGAAAATCTCTGGTGGAATATTACCATCAATGCTATCACACAGGGCTTACTCGCAAGCTCAAAATTCAAAAGTCTCAATATCTCTTCTGCTTCTCACAGAATACAGAATAGCACACCTCTGGTTACCAAAAATTGATGTCTCCTCTATCGGCCGATTTCTCAATTTAGACCGTACTCCTCCATAGATCACCCTCTTATACTCATCCTTGAGTCTTGCGACTCCAAAAGGCATCTCACCAAAAATTCCACGGAAACTAGCTCGATTTCCCTCTCAAGGTATGCTCCATCGAAACTCATTCAACATGGCCCTCTGGCCCCATACTCTTCCATATCTGATCTCAGTCTAAGCTACCACATCAGGATAACTAGTAACCAGAAGCACTAACTATCATAACTCTTAGTACTCAAACCATGTGACCACCTCTCGGTATACTATGCATCATGGTGCTCGAACCATGTTATCTCCCCTTAATTTTGTACGAATCGTGGTACTCGAACCATGTTTTCTCTTCTCAGTCCGCCTTATGTCATAGTACTCGAACCATGACATCACCTCTCAATCTGCTACTTACCATGGTACTTGAACCATGACATCACCTCTCAATTTGCAACTTACCATGGTACTCGTACCATGACATCACCTCTCAATCTTCTAAAACCATAGTACTCAAACCATGACATCAACTCTCAATCTACTACTTAGATCCCTAGGACTACGCCCTGCATCGGTTATGGTTCCTCTGCTTTCAGTAGTACGGGCCCATACTACCTGCCACATCTACCCGTACTCTCTACATGGACCACCCCAGAGTCCCTAAGTAGCTGCTCAACCTTCTCAATCACCAATCCACATGCGTGCTCGCTTCCCAGCGAAATGCTCTACTCTGTCAGCATACTCATCTGACTAAGGTCACTTCCTAGGCTATTCGTAGGTCCTCAAACTTCTCCGCCATCAACTGCTGAGAAACTCCTTATGATGTCAGTCATCTACCTCCTGAATATCATCACATTCACTCGGTAGCTGACTCCCATCATCGGGAGTTCCATAAAGCACAAAGCAAGCAACATTAGTGCATCGAATAAACAAGTAAAACCTACTCTAGGTGATACTCCACTCGCTCTACTCATACTAAAAACGTATCAACAAGCTCAAGCAACTCCACCCCTCGTGGGTATCTGACTACCGTTTCAGTAGGCTCCTTAATGCTCATCTAGGTATCTATCCTAGATTACTCCTCTACTCAAATCCTTTTCTAAAGGATTCCTGCTGGAGATTCTCTCTCTCTCAGCACATCTCGAAAGTACATCACCGATAACATAAACTCCTAGGCTAAGACGTCACAAATCAGGCCACTCTAATCCAAAAATATGAAATACCTAGCCTATCTCAAGCTTGCATAATATCTCATAACATATCTCATAACACAAAAGTAAGGGTATTTTGGGAAATCACCGTTTGGGCGTTGGTTTATTGTACACACTGCTTGTTTCCTCTTTCTCTTAAAAAAATTATCTTACTCATTTTTAGAAAAATCGTTCCTTTTGAAAACTTTTCTCAAATCCTTAGTTTGAGTCCAGATTTACCCGAAGGTGCATCCGAATCCCTCAAACCAAGGCTCTGATACCAACTTGTGACATCGTAAATTTTTAAACAAAATTTTAAATTTAAAAACTCATTATCACATATAATAATTCTCAAATTCTCAAGTGTTGGTGTCATAACATATTTCAAAATAGTGTTGAAAATCAATTATTCAAATCCAGGATCCTCGTTCATGACTCTTTTCTCTTTTGTGTACAATCAAGCCGTTGCCTTCCCGCGATCCTAATAAGAACCTAAAACACATAACACATAACACAGTAAACACGAAGCTTAGTGAGTTCCCCAAAATACCACATACACATACTAGCCACCTTAGGCTACAAGACCATCCGATCACTGTGTCTAAGTGGGATCTTCCGATCCCATAATCCAGGTAGACCTTCTGGTCTTGCCATACTGACCTTTTGGTCCTAACCCTGTTGACATTCAGTCCAATCCTGCTTGACCTTTTGGTCCAACTCATACAACATACACATATGATATCAAATCATATAACTCATACAAGCACATAAGACCTTGCAGTCACACATAGTTACCATTTCAGGTAAAGTATACTGAGAAGACTCACCTTGGAAGCAACCACGCGACAGCGTCGCACTCAAAAATCTTGACCTAGCTTCCGCCTAGCACATCAGATAAACATTTCTTAGCAATAAATATTCATACTCAAACATACCCAAGGCTTTTCTCTTTCTCTGTCTAGCTCTTGAAGTGGATGAAAAACCATTTTACCCCTCCATGTGACAACCCGAAACTTGTATCTTGTACAAGCTATTCACTACAATCAAAGTCCAACTTGTTTCTGCTAACTTTTAGCACTGTTTAAAGTCTGTTTGAGCATTATGAGCCTAGTACACCAAAGGAATGAGTGATAGGAAGTGTCTATTGAGGTTAGAACCTAACAATCAATATTTAAACTTCATCATGTGGAGTTTACGGCCACACGATGTGAGTTTACGACCGTAAATGCATGGTGTCCGTAAACTCATGCTATATACATGATATTCCTCCATTTCTTCCACATTCTTCATCTTTTCAAGGCTAGAATTCGATTTTCTCTTTACTATCATCAAGAACTTTCATCTTGATTTTCAATCTAGTAAGTAGTCTTTCTATCTTCAATTTTATATCCTTCATTAGCCAGTAAATGTACATGATTTCCTCAATGAGATCTCTTCTTTTGGGTAGATCTTCAAGTGTTCTTCATTTCATCAAGAACATCAAGAACACTTAAGTGTATTGGGGGCCGAAAACACCCTCCTATTGCCTTCAAATTGTAAGTACGTACCTCCTACACTTGTTACTTAGTTAGGGTATTGGGTTAACACCTTGAAAACATCAACAATTCAAGAACAAAAGGTTTCTACATCCAAGGCAATCTCCTTTGGCCGTAAACCCTAATAAGTGGGGCATAAGAACCATAACTTCTTCCTAAGGCTTAGACATGAGACTAGATCACTTCCCCCTTGATTGTAAGACCGTAACACACAAAATGGTACAAATTAGCATGAGTTTATGGGAGTAAACTCGTTGGGCCGTAAACCCATGGGTTGTAAACTCATGGGGGTATTACCATTTGGGTTATAAACTCCTATGTGAGGCCCTACACCCCTTATATGCAACCCTATGTGGTTTAAAACTTCATAAGAAGTGTTTCCTAGTCCCTAAGATTGTTCCAATTCAAGACGAGATCTTATAAACACTAATTAGATACATATATGTTTCATTATATGATAGATAGGATCCGTGTGTGTGCTCAAGTCTTCACTTGGCACTTAGCATCCTATACCACTCGTTCATCCAAACCACTCACTACAGGTGAGTTACCCCTTAATCTACCTTTTAAATGATTTTAAGTGCTTTTATGGGGGAGGGGGGAATACAAGTTGAAAAATTATAGTTATTATATCAATCACATGTGATTAATAACTATCAAACAAATGGATTTGCTATACTTTTACCTGTTTTATCAAACAAATGGATTTGCTATACTTTTACCTATTTTATCAAACAAACTACTTCAAAAGGTTTATCAAACTCATTTACATGTTAAACTCTTTATCAAACTTGTCCTTATATTCCAAACCTTTTCTTTTAACTCTTTTAAACTTATATATTGTCAAAACCATGTCTAATACATATATAGTTATATAAGTAAGGTTAGAAGGACATAGGTTTGATAACTCACTTTATTTCCTGATCGTTGTTTGGTTGTGGACATAGAGTACCCTCTTGTTTGTCCGAGTGTCGTTTGATCCTTATTTATATATTATGTATATATGTATAAGACATAACATCTTTTATCTCAGTTCAACACACTCAGTCATACAAACAACTCTACTAGTAAACTATAATATGTATAGTTTAGGTAGTCACAACTCGTTATTTCTAGTACAACGAAACATACAAGAGTCAGTTCATCCATGAGTCAATACAAACTTACTATTATGAGAAACAGAACGAATATACTATAATGAGTAACTAGGATAACATACTATATACTATACAGAGAACATACTATGATGAGAAACAAAGAGAACATACTACATAGAAGACAGAGAGAACATACACTACACTAGTACATACAATACATATACAAGAATACAATAACATAAATGTAAGACACTCTATCGGGGCATAGCGTCACTGCCATGGCTCGTTTTGTATCGAGAGTCTCCTGGAGGGAGAGCGTGAATTTGTGTATAGATCTATAGTGGATTAACTATCCTACACCTTGTTGTTCTCTATAGTGGGACTTGCAAGTCTACGGGTGCGAAATGTCATTTCTTCTGATGTCTTACATCGTCGTGTTTTAGTCGTTAGTATGGTGCAATCATATCACATTATACCTTAATTAACAATAGGCTTAAGGTAGTTAGTACAACAGTAGTCACTATAATACAACACTATAGTACTTTATTATTTTCCCATTACATTCACATTGTGATGTTCTCACATAAATGGTAATGTAAAAACTATATTTTGTTAAGGATAGTCACACTTGGGAAAATACACACTTTTACAAGAAACAAACATTCATAACATTTGATACCTTGGTAGAAGGATACGTTTAGTAGAAACTATAGGATTTTCTAGGATATACAAAAATTTACAAACTTATACATCAAACACTTACGAAGATTTTCATACAAATAAAGACACTGAAATGCTTAAGAACTCACAAGCTTTAAAGTTGATAAACTCTTTCAAAATAGCTTGTATTCTCAGGTCATTAGTAGATAGGTACCGATGCCAGGTTTTGTGAAGATGGAGCTCGCTCAAGACTCATCTCTTATTTCGATTTATATTTTTGGTGTCTTATAAAGTTTACAGAATACAGTTGTATTAAATTATATTATTAATGCAATGGATGATGTTGTTGCTTGTTTACTATTATGCTTTGTTGTGATACTGTACATGATGTCCTCCGCTACAGAATATTTCTATCGTTCCGATTTTGGGCTGTGATTGATTGGTATCATAACATTGTTTATACTGTACAAACTATAAACACAATGGGATTAATATACTCTGACCAAGAGTTTATACTTGTAAATAATAAAATATTTAACCAAGTGTACATATCTGTATTCATACTAAAATCAGAGTCACTAGGACAGAACAAAAGTATTACGATTGTTGAACAAAACAATTAGGCTTAGAGACATAAACTCAAATCTGGGAGTGATATAGCCTAATCAACTATATTTTTCCGAGGAGTGACTAGCATGTGACTAAGAATGGTTGTGAGGCTGCAACAAGTCTAAAAACTTACCAACACTAGTACAATGAAAACATTAGAATAGAACATAAACCTAAAATACTATAGGAGTATTTTGTGTTACTATAATTCTTACCTGAGAACTAAAGGGCTTTATTAGTAGGTCAGTAGTTGCTAGGTGGATACGCTAAGGTTATATGTGACTAGGATGTCATAGACTTAGAATCTGTGATCTTTGCTTTACTTCCTGTTCCTTGTTTGGTTGTGGATTTGGAGTTAGGATCACTTATTCGAAGGTCTATCATGTTTTGATTACATGTAACTTGTATGCACTATGCAAGTATTGAAGTAACTAATAAAGATCATCTTATATATATATATATATATATATATATATATATATATATATATATATATATAATTAGTACGTATATTAAGTATTTCTTTATCCCTTTTCTCGCGTAGATATCATGGTTGGATTCCATCCCCACGATGACCCGTACTTCCTAATTCAAGGCAATTCTGGATGGCTCGAAGCAGAGCCATAAGAGGATCATCCAATCCCTTTGGATGATCACCTCGCTGAAGGCTTTTAGGATGATTCTGACTCTGAATCAAAAGTCAACAACCTACCCCCAGTGGCTCAAATCCTGAACCCTAACCCTCATCCAGCATTTCAAGGTCCCACATCTCTGTGGGCAACAAACATGAATAGATGGAGCCACGAATAGGGTCAACCCTTAACTTACAATGGAGACCAAAGCTTCTTTAATTTGAGTGACGGAGGCTCATCAGACAGATTCCTGCCTATCCTAGTCCGCAGGATTGCTCGTAGAGATGAGCAGGGTAGAGCGGCCATCAATCAAATCATGGAAGTTGATGCCGATGCGGGATTCAATACCGTACGCATTCACCATCTGGAGTCTGCTTATAAAAAGACTCAGAATCAGAATGCGGCCCTACAGATAGATCTTTTTGCAACCCAAGATGAAGTTAGGGAACTTCGAGCTCGGTAGGCAATGTCCGAAATGCGCATGAGAGACATGGAGCGCCATCTGTCAGATTCAAAGACTCATTCTAGTGGTCCTCGTCGTAGATAGAGCCTACTCAACTTTCTCTTTTGGATAAAACTTAGTCTATGTAAAAACTCTAGTTTTAAGTTACCTATCTATGATAAGACTCTGAACATTTTAAGTCTCGTTAGGTCTTAGTTCTGTCAAAATTTCCTATCTTGGTTTGATGTAAGATCTACTTCTAGGTCATTTTCCCTAACTTGTTACATCTGTAATACCAGTATTATTGATAGATATCTAATCTCATGGAAATTATTATCCAAATGCTTCCATCTTTCTAGTACTAGATCTACATTCAATCATACTATTCAATTGTGTTGTTGGGCTATTGAGAGTTAGTCTTTGAGTCACTATCATCATTATCTCGATTAAATTATTACGAATATCTTCATATTTGTGATCTTATAGCTACAAGATGCCTCCGCGTCGATCAGTGAGGCGCACTACTCCGATAACTCCGAATCAATGTCCAACACCTCCACCCCAATACAACCTGGCAGCTATCCAAGCTACTGTGAATGCGGCTATTACTGTAGCTTTAGCACAATTCACCACTACCGGTACTAGTGGGAGTAGGACTTATGTGCCTCCCATTGTTATCAAAGCTCCAGTATATGCCAATGAGTGCTCATACAAGGACTTCACCAGTTGCAAACCTAGCTCCTTCAATGGAACTTTCGAAATCATTGCCCTCTGACAATGGTTCGAGAAGACGGAATCGATCTTTGAGATCTGTTCCAATCCGGAAGGGAGCAAAGTCAAGTTTTCCGTTTGCACCTTCGTGGAGCGAGCTTTGACGTGGTGAAATAGCCATGTCAAGTCACTATCTCTTATAGTGGCAAATGCTATAGGTTGGGAAGCTCTGAAAGAGCTCATGATCGAAGAATACTGCCCAAGGGACGAAGTTCAGAAATTGGAGCAGGACCTCTGGAGCCTAACCATGAAGGGCTCCGATATAGTATCCTACACTGTCAAATTCAGCGATCTGGTAGCGCTATGTCCAGGAATGGTCCCTTCTGAAGCAAAGAAGGTGGAGAGGTATATCTGGTGGCTGGTGCCTCCATTTCAGGGGAATGTACTAGCTTCAAACCCTGCTACCTTCGATAATGCCAAGCGATTGGCACAACGACTCATTGACCATGGGGTCCGTACCCTGTGAACAACAACAACCCAAGTCATCTCAGAACCTCCAAAACCGCTGTCAATAACCGGAAATTCTGGGAGGACAAGAAGAAGCAGAAAGCTGCCAAAAAGCAGCAGGTCGTGGCGGTTCATGCTGCGATAGCACCTGTCATTGCTGCTCTGGTAAAGCAGTACGCTGGAAGTTTGTCGAAGAGCAACAAATGCAACTTCCACCACACTGGAGCCCACCGGGAAATGTAGAGTTCAGACAACTCGAAATTTCTTTCTAGTACAAGAGACTAATTGAATCCAAGTTAGACTCATTTTGTTAGCTTTCAGCACCGTTTGGAGTCTTTGGAACGTTCTAAACGTAATACAAATGAGGAAGGAACCTATAAACAGGATAACACAACGCGTATCAAGCAAAATCGGGCCAAGCACTCCAAACCATGGAGTGTGCGGCCACACACTTGAGTGTACGGCCACACACAAGTGTGTACGGCCGCACACCCGTTTTCAGCCACACACTCACCTCTATATATAGGGAAGGACCCCCTTTCATTCATTCTTTCTTTATTTGGCTGCACTCTACTTCACTTTCGACTTTCTCTCTAAAAATATGGTTAAAAGAACACTCTAAGGGCCTCAAGAACATGAATCACCCCATCAATCAACTTTTTACTGGTAAAACATCTGAATCTAAGCTAAAAACTCATAGTGTTCTTAGTGTTCTTCATGTGTTCTTCATCCTTTGAAGGAGTGCGGTCGCACACCCTCATACAGTGGCCGCACACCCTCATACAGTGGCCGCACACCTCAAAAATCAACATTTTGGGCAGAAATTAGGAGTGTACGTGTCACACCCCGAAAACCAAAGGCGGAAACGTCTCCGGGGTGGACTACCAAGTTGAGTATCAAATCCAATGTACATAGTAAGCAAAGTAAACAACCATGACCTTACATATCAAAGTTTACATTTGTTCAAAAGTAAAGTTGTACATTCGTAATACATAGTATATATGAACAAAAGTAGAGACGAGTCTTCTGTACGCTACGTCTTCTCCAAAAGATTTGCTAGGTACTTGTCTAATGTGGACCTGAGAATACAAGCAGTTTGAAAATCAGCATAAAGCTGGTGAGTTCATAAGATGTTTGTTTTGTGAAATGTACGAGTTTCCTTTTGTTTATCGAAAAGTTGTTATCCAAGAAAATCCCATATTTTCTTAAAAGAGAAAGTTAATTGATTATTAGGTTACACGATTCTGGTTATGTTTAACTATGAACCCAGGAAAGTCCCATACTTTCCTAATTGTACATTACTAGTTGTGAAACATGTAATGTTATTCGGTTTGCCACTCTTTCTAGTTATGTAAGTATTACTCAGGAAAGCCCCATGCTTTCCTGCATGTTGGTTTCTAATGTGAAAGATGTTAAAGATGTAAAAGATATACAAATGATTAGGTAATTTTTTGTTTTCTCCAGGAAAACCCCATGTTTTCCTGACTGTGTGGGTGTGTGTCCTTACTGGTTATGGATGTTCAGTATTCATATTATTAAACATATTCGCGTATTTATTCGTCCTAGTATTCGTATTCGTTACGGTATTCGTTTCTCTCTTTCTACTCTTATTACTTATCGTATTCGTATTCGCAGTCGTATTCATATTCGTATTCGCAGTCGCATTCCTATTCCTAATCCTACTCATAATACTATTCGCAGTCGTATTCACATTCGGATTCGTATTCGCAGTCGTATTCGTATTCATATTCGCAGTCGCATTCCTATTCCTAATCCTACTCCTAATACTATTCGCAGTCGTATTCGCATTTGTATTCGTTCTGTTCCTAATTATTGTTTCGTTATCCATTCTGTTCCTAGTTATAGATGTGTTATCCATTCTGTTTCTAGTTGTTGATTCTTTATTCGTTCTATTCCTAGTTATAGCTTCGTATTCATTTTCGTTTTCGTAATTAGTTATCATTGTAAATTAGTAAGTTATTCGTAGATTATGAAACATAGTTTAGATTAGAACATTTCATCGAGATATCTATGATTCGTTTGAAAGCTAAATTCGTAATTCGAACTATTTGATAAACACAGTTATTGATATTAGAACATACAGAATGAAAACGATTAAACTGAAAACAATGAGTTTGAGTACAAGATTTCCTTGTACTTTTGCTTGTATCCCCCCTGAAAACAGTGAAAACAGTTGAAAAAGCGTAGGGGTATGAACTCACCGGACGAGGAATGTGGCGAATTCGGATGCTAAGTGTTGGTCCGGGGCTTGCAAACACACGAGGTTCCTAATTATGATGTAGAGATACACATTTGTATCTAATTAGGACTTAGATTGATTGTTGGATAGGGACAATTACTTCAAGTCACGATAACACTCCGATACAAGTGTTTGGAGGGACCCGGGTGGCGTTTAAGGACGGGAATTGAAGCGAGGGACTTAGGACTTGAGCTTACTCCCCATGAATAAACTTATACAAGAGTTTTTGGTCCAAAACACCCATTCCCCATGAGTTTACGGCCGTAAACTCATGGTAGGGTGTTTTATGGTGCAAATTTGGGTCATAAAGGGATATGGACATTTGGAAATGCTTGGATTAATTTCTCTTAAGGCTTGGATTGAATTAAAAACATCATTTATAATACATAAGGGAGTTTACGGCCTAGGCATGGGGTCTTTGGCCGTAAACTCTCAATTCTCCAAGATTTAGTGTTTTTAGGGTGTTAAAATCAATCACATGTGATTCTAAAAATTTCCACAAGCCTAGAAATTATTTTGTATGGGACATATGAGGTATTTATGGAGTTTACGGCCCATGAAACCCCCTTCATGGCCGTAAACTCTAATATATGGTGCTCCAAGGTGTTTCAAGGTCTAAAACTTGCATGAAAGGACTTCAAAAATTCATCTAGGAGCCTTAGGGGTGTTTAGTTTGCATTCTAACACCAAAGATTTTGGAGTTTACGGCCCAAGAACAAGCCTTGGCCGTAAACTCTTAGAAATCCCATGAATGATGTGTTTTAGGCCCTTAAAGTATTTTTGGTTGATCCCTTGATTTATTCCAAGGCTTTTGGTGGTGTTGGATGGCTTTCTAACACCTTAGAATTGGATTTATGTCAAGTTTTGGGGAGTTTACGGCCCAAGCACTCACCTTGGCCGTAAACTCATCTAAATCCCCCAAAATTCATGTTTCAAGTGTCCAAATGCTAAAACCAAGGTCCTATAATTCATATCTAAGCCATAGAAGTGATTTGGAAGGGTTTAAGGGCATGAAAAACCCCATTAACATGAGTTTACGGCCCAAGCTTATGCCTTGGCCGTAAACTCCTTCAAAGTCCTCAAAATCATAGTTTTAAATGTTCTAAGTCCATATCTTGAAGTCCCTTGGCCATATCTAAAGTCCAAATGAGCTTAGGAAGGAGTTTAAGGGCTAAAAACCCTTCAAAATGGTGTTTACGGCCTAGGCAACCTCCTGGGCTGTAAACTCACATATGATGTCCTATTTCATGATTAAATGTCGAATTTGGAAGCCAAACATGCTATAGATTAAGGCTAGGAAGGTACCTTTAGGATTTGAAGCCTTAAAATTGAGTTTTGGACCCTTAATCTTTCGATTTAGGAGAGAGGTTAGAGAGAGAGTAGAGAGAGAAGGAAAAAGCTTCAAATGATGGTTTAAACACGTTTATATAGTTCCTAAAACTTGGACGCGGTGGAATTCTACCCGATACCGGCGCTAAACGCGGCTTTTGGTCGCCCCGATTGAGTTTCCGTCACCCGACAGGAATATTTTTAAAACTTATGAAATAATGATTTTGGGCTAATAACATAAGTTCCTGAGTGATTTGGACCCTCAATGAATGATAATAAACATATAATTTTTAGTTAACTAAGTCCAAAGAGAAAACGGAATGAATCCGATAGCGGCGACCTTTTGGTTAAAACGGGTTTTGGCGACGGACAATTTCGGGTTGTTACAGTACGGCTGCACACTCCTGTGTACGGCCGCACACACCCACTGTACGGCCTCACACTCATGTGTGCAACCTCACACACACATTTGTTGTGCATTTTGACCATACACTCCCTTGTGTGGTCATATACCACTCATGTACAATCTTATATGATTGTAACAATTCATAATAAGTGTTTACTAGTCCCTAAAGAGGTCCCAATATAATAAATAGTTATTCCAAAAACACTAATTACACACACACACACACACACACACACACATATATATATATATATATATATATATATATATATATATATATCATTATATGGTTAATAACATCCGTTTGTGCTCAAGTCCGCAATTAACACTCAACCTCCTAAACCGATCCTACAGATGCATCACTCACTGCAGGTGAGTTCATACGCCTTGATCAACATTTTAAATGTTTTTATACGCTTTCATGGGGGGGGGAGGGGGGGGGGGGGAATACAAGTTGAATCAAACATGTTATGGTACAAATCATATGTGATTTATAACTTCTTACCAAAGGGATTTTCTATACTTTCAAATTACCTTGCCAACAAAATTGTTTTAAATGCTTATCAAACTCATTTTCATGTTTAATTGTTCTAAAACTATTTTTCAATGGTTTTAAACTCATTTTATTTCTAAATCATATCTACACTAATATATTTATATAAGTAAGGATTGAAGGACTTAGAACTGATAGCTCACCTTATTTCCTATTCTTGTTTGATTGTAGACTTGGGGTATTCTGTTATATGTCCGACTGTCGTTGAATTCTTAGTTATATATTTGTGTTGGATATAAAAGTCTTCACTTCAGTTCACCACCTTTGTGTATCAAAGGCATTCAACCAACATCTCTATTTAACTATAATAGGTATAGTTAAGGATTACCACTCATTACTAATTGCTACTATGATACTCACTATGGTCAGTACAGTTACGAGTCTATACGTACTATACACTATACGAAGAGACAACTATACACTATACGAAGAGACACTATAAACTATACGAAGAGAACACTATATACTACATGAAGAGAATACTATATACTATACGAGAAAATATACTAAAATAGAATCTGATGCACTACTTCTCGATACGACACTTTGCTATGCGATCGTCATGTAACCAGAGCCTCCTGGAGGGAGGGCAAACACTATGTGTATAGATCTATATGGGACGGACACTTCCACATAACGACTGCTAGCTACAGTCCGAGCCGACTAGGCCTATGGATAACAAAACATCACTACACTACTTGTGACCTAGAGGGTCAACTGTTATACTACTGTCACTCAGCATGGTTCCATACAAGTTCACATTTAGACCTTAAGTAACACATTGAGAATTAAAAGTAAAACAGACTCCCCAAGGTGTATACACATTTAATACCACCTGGAGCTTGCACCTCTACTACATTCAGTCGGTAGTGATACTGCTGGGGTAAAACTCTTTTTTCTTAATCATTTTATATGAATGAAATTTAAAACTATATTTTTACATTGATAGTTTCACTGGAGGAAACCTTTACATTTTCAAAGAATCAAATCTAAAAATAACCGAGTCTTGGTAGAAGACTACTTTTGCTGGAAAATATAGGATTTTCTAGGGATCGCACCATTTTCAAAACGTGATAACAATTACTGTATCACTAAATTTTTAAACACTTTTATTCAAGAAATGACACTAAATACTTATGAACTCACCAACTTTATGTTGATACTCATTTTCAAAATAACTTGTATCCTCAGGTCGTCAGTAAACAGGTACAGATGCAGCTTTTGAGAAGATGGTGCATATACAAGACTCATCTTTTATTTTGATTATACTTTTGGGGTCTATCTAATCGTATAGCTAACGCTTGTATTACAATTATTATATTAATGAAATGGATGTTGTTGCTTGACTTTACTATTTTACACTATTATGATATTGTACAAGACATCCTCCACCCCAGAACGTATTCCACCGTTCTTAGTTTTGGGGTTTCACAGATTGGTATCAGAGCATTGTTTATAGTGAATCAAGTATATCAAACCATAAAAGATATACAAACTATAAACACTTAGGGATTAAAACACTCTCACCAAGAATATATACTTTTAAGTAATAAAATATTTAACTAAGTATACATAAACGTTCACCCAATACACAGAGTCAGTATCATACTAGAACAGAACAAAAGTATTAAGATTTTTGAACAACACAATTAGACTTAGAGACATATATTCAAATCTGGGTGGATGTAGCCTGATCAACTACATTTTCCTATGGCTTCAGTCCCAAACCCTAACCCTCACCAGGCTTTCCAAGGCCCGATGCCTGCATGGGTGGAATGCATAGAGACGTGGAGCAAAGAGAAAAATCAACCCATGCCATTCAATGGTGACGTAAGCTTTTATGACACGAGCGACGGAGGATTACCGGACATAATCTTACCTATCCTGGTCCGAAGAGTTGCCCGCAATGAAATCCAAGGCAGGACAGCCCTCCAGCGTATCGCAAAGGTTGATACAAATGGAGGACTACACTCCATTCGCACCAGTCGTCTGGAGCATGCTAGGGAGAGGTCTGCAGCGGACCACGAGGCCTTGCATCAGGCATTAGCTGAGACTCGGGCTGAAGTCATGGAGCTCCGGGTTCGCCAGAGGGTCTATGAGCGACACCTCCTCGATATGGAACGTCAACTGGTAGACCTTAGAGTTCGCCCGAGAAACATCCGCCGCTGCTGTTAAAAGATGACTAGCACATCTTTTCTTTTGACTTAGAAATAGCCTTTAGCGTCTTCGCTTGAATGAAACACTTGTCTATATAAGATTCCTATCTTTCAGTATGCTATGTAGTCTTCTAAACTGTCAATCATTTTCCCCTCATATGGTTTGATGTAAGGCTTACTGTTAGGTCGTTTTTCCCGAACTTATTCACATCAGTAATACCAGTAGTATTGGTAGTTATTTTGTCAGTTGGGAAGTCTATAGTCATATTTTTCCCTACTCTGTTGCTATAACTCTATCCGATAGTTAGACTATGGAGATTTAATCCATGAAACATTTTTCATCATGATTACAATTGTTTCTCATTATGATCATCATCTTTATAATTTTTCAGTAAAAGATGCCTCCTCGCAAGCGTCCGATCAGGGGCAGACCTGCAACTCAAACTCCACCACCACCTCCTCCTCCGCAGTTCTATCCGGTGATGTTTCAGACAACTGTAAGCGCAGCTCTAACTACAGCGATGACCCAAATGAATTCTGGCAATGCAAGTTGAGCCGAAATGGGCACCAACTCTAGACATCGTGAAATCCATGCACGTACACAGGGGTGCACCTATAAGAATTTCATTCTTCAATGGAACCGGAGGGATCATTGCACTTTCCCAATGGATCGAAAGAACTGAAGCCATCTTCGAGATGTGCTCATGCCCTAAGGAAAGAAAGATTAAGTTCGCCGCTTGCACCTTCACTGAAAGGGCCCTGACATGGTGGAATGTCCATGTCAACAGCCAATGCCATGGGTTGGGACACATTGAATGACCTTCTGACAAGGGAGTACTGCCCTAGGGGTGAAGTTCAGAAATGTGAGGAGGAACTCTGGAACCTCAAGAAGAAAAGGACCGACATGGTGGCTTATACGGCCAGGTTTTGCGACCTAGTAACTATGTGTCCTAACATGATCCCCACTGAGGGCAAAAAGATTCAACAGTACATATGGGGTTTAGTACCTCCGTATCAAGGGAACATTTTAGCATCACGCCCAATGACCTTTGACATCGCCAAGGAATTAGCCTAAAGGTTGATTGATCATGAAGCTCCTTCCACTCCATCAACGACGATGGCGATTGCTACCGCACCAATCAAGACATTCGACAACAAGAGGAAATGGTGGGACTGGAAGGACAAATCAACCCAACCCTCTTCAAAGAACCAACAAGTGGTAGCTTTCCATGCTGCCACTACTCCTGTTGCCCATGTACCAGCCAAAACATATGCAGGGAACCTAACCAAGTGCATCAAGTGCAGTTTTCATCATAACGGCCCCTACCATGAATTGCACTGCACTAACTGTGACTGGAAGGGCCATACCGTCCGGTTTTGCAAGTCTCAACCCAAACCCATTTCTTAGGTCCCCAAAACGGGAGTAAGTCAGGCTTGCTATGGCTGTGGCGAAGTAGGGCATTTCAAAAGAAACTGTCTGAAAGCTGGGAATGCTGGAGGAACAGGAAGACTACTTGCTATTGGCCACAATGAAGTAGTAGCACAACCCCACAGTAGTCATGGGTACGTTCCTTCTTGATAACTCTTATGCTTGTATCCTATTCGATAGTGGGGCAGAAAGAGGCTTCGTAAATCAAAACTTTAAACACCTACTTAGACAATCCACGCAACCGTTAAAAGAAACCTTCATCGTAGAAATGGCTAACGAGAAGACAGAGAGTTCTAATGAGATCTACATGGGTTGCACCCTCACGCTAGATAATCACTTATTCCCAATCGACCTCATACCAGTATCGATCAAAAGTTTTGATGTCATCGTGGACATGGACTAGTTGAGTCTCCATCATGTCGATATCCGGTGTTTCATCAGAGCCATCCGTCTAAATCTACCAAATAGCGAAACCTTGATCATCTATAGAGACAAACCCAATACGAGCCTTCAAATCATCTCAAGTATCCAAGCCTAGAAGTACTTGCATAAGGAATATCGTGAATTCCTTGCACATGTCATCGATACGAGCCGGAAAACGAAAGATCTAAATGACTTCCCCGTAGTATGCGACTTCCCCGACGTCTTTCCAGAAGAGTTGCCAGGTTTACCTCCCTAACGTCGGGTCGAATTCAGGATCGACTTAATTCCAGGAGCTACCACCATAGCCAAATCGCCCTATCATTTAGCGCCTACTGAGATGCAAGAACTGTCTGGACAACTTAACGAAATGCTCAGCATGGGCTTTACAAGACCAAGCTTCTCACCCTGGGGAGCACCGGTGTTGTTCGTAAGCAAGAAATACGGATCGTTCTGTATGTGCATCAATTACAGAGAACTTAACGGTCAAGAATCGTTTCCCTCTTCCTTGTATAGATGATTTATTTGACCAACTATAAGGGGCGTGTTACTTCTACAACATTGATATGAGGTCCGGGTATCATCAGTTACGAGTGCTTGAGGAGGACATCCCGAAAACAGCCTTCCGAACTCGTTACGGACACTTCGAATTCGTAGTGATGCCCTTCGGACTAACCAACGCGCCCGTAGTATTCATGGACATAATGAATAGGGTGTGCCATCCTTACTTAGATAAGTTCATCATCGTCTTTATTGATGACTTACTCATCTACTCTCGAAGTAAGGAAGAGCATAGCGATCATCTACGACAAGTCCTAGAAACCCTACGATCGGAGAAGCTATATGCGAAGTTCTCTAAGTGCGAATTTTGGATCCGAAGAGTAGAATTCTTAGGTCACATGGTTAGCGAAGAAGGAATCCACGTGGATCCATCCAAAGTTAAAGCTACTGAGAGTTGGTCAACACCGAAGATCCCTATAGAAATTCACCAATTTCCAGGTCTCGTTGGCTACTACCGTAGATTCATACAGAACTTCTCTCGAATCGTGAAACCTCTTACAACGCTGACCCAGAAAGGCATGGCCTTTGACTGGGGAGAGAAACAAGAGAAGGCATTCCCAACCCTGAAACGAGCCTTATGCATCACACCGATACTATCCCTCCCTGAACGGACAGAAGATTTTGTAGCATACTACGATGCATCCAATCAAGGGCCCAGTTGTGTTCTGATGCAACGAGGTAAGGTCGTCGCCTACGCCTTAAGGCAGCTAAAGACACAAAAGTCAACTACACAACACATGACCTCGAAGTAGGTGCGGTTGTGTTCGCCCTAAAGATCTAGAGACACTACCTATACAGTACAAAGAGCACGATATACACCGACCACAAAATCCTGCAAAACATATTCAAACAGAAGGAGCTTAATATGAGGTAGCGATGGTGGGTCGAGCTACTCAATGACTACGAATGTGAAATTCATTCTCATCTGGGTAAAGCCAATGTAGTAGCAGACACCTTGAGTCGGAAAGAATATTCTGGTCGAAAAGTCAAATCATTAAGAATGACTATCCATTCGCATCTATCCGCACAGATTAAGGAGGCTCAGCTCGAAGCCTTGAAGCCTGAAAATAAGGCAGGAGAATCCTTGCGAGGAATGGATAATAATTTGGA
The DNA here is from genome assembly GCF_052625555.1 of Lactuca saligna. NCBI lineage: Eukaryota > Viridiplantae > Streptophyta > Magnoliopsida > Asterales > Asteraceae > Lactuca > Lactuca saligna. The sequence goes on along the minus strand of NC_136419.1, from coordinate 195,103,254 downwards.
AACCAAGGGTGATAGAGCCTTATATCTCATGGACCGAATCTGGATGCCGGGACACGGTGGCTTCAGAGACTTAGTCATGAAGGAAGCCCACAACACTCGATACATCGTTCACCCAGGTTCAGATAAGATGTATCTAGATCTTAAAAAGTCATACTGGTGGCCTAACATGAAAGCAGAGATTGCTACCTTCGTGAGTAAATGCCTTACTTGCGCCGAGGTCAAGGTCGAATACCAGAAACCATCAGGTCTACTACAGCAACCGGAGATACCTGAATGGAAGTTGGAGCAGATCACTATGGACTTCATAACCAAACTACCCAAGACAATGGGTGGGCTTGATACCATATGGGTCATCATCGACAAATTGACCAAGTCCGCGCACTTCCTACCCATCAAGAAAACAGACAAGATGGAGAAGCTCATGAGAACATACATTAAGGAAATTGTACGACTGCATGGTGTTCTAATATCTATTATCTTCGATAGGGATAGCAGATTCACTTCGAGATTTTGGCAGTCGCTGCAAAACTCATTAGGAACTAGGCTGGACATAGTGAGAGAACTATCCAAACGTTGGAAGATATGTTGCGAGCCTGTGTGATCGACTTTGATAAGGCGTAGGATACCCACTTTTCCCTTGTCGAGTTTTCCTACAACAATAATTATCACACGAGCATCAAATCAGCTCCATTCGAAGTCCTCTATGGCTGAAAGTGAAGGTCCCCACTGTGCTGGGATGAGGTTGGTGACACTCAGTTAGCTAAAGGACGAGTTCCTAACAGCGCTCTCACAGGTCCAGAGATCATTCGAGAAATGACCGAGAAGATCGTACAGATTCGTGAACGATTGAAAGCCACCATGGACCTATAGAAAAGCTACGCAGACAAACGGCGAAAACCCTTGGAGTTCCAGGTGGGAGACCGAGTCCTTGTGAAAGTCTCACCCTGGAAAGGCACGATACGCTTTGGGAAGCATGGAAAGCTGAATTCATGATACGTAGGGCCTTTCGAGATTCTCGCTAGAATCGGCCCCGTAGCTTACAAACTCAATCTACCCCGTGAACTCAATAATATTCATCCTACCTTTCACTTCTCGAACCTGAAAAAGTGCATATTCGACGAGATTGACCAAGTCCGCGCACTTCCTACCCATCAAGGAAACAGACAAGATGGAGAAGCTCACGAGAACATACATTAAGGAAATTGTACGACTACATGGTGTTCCAATATCTATTATCTTCGATAGGGATAGAATATTCACTTCGAGATTTTGGCAGTCGCTGCAAAACTCCTTAGGAACTAGGCTGGACATGAGTACAGCCTACCATCCGCAGACCGACGGACAAAGTGAGAGAACTATCTAAACATTGGAAGATGTGATGTGATCCTATGTGATCGACTTTGATAAGGTGTGGGATACCCACTTTCCCCTTGTCAAGTTTTCCTACAACAACAATTATCACACGAGCATCAAAGCAGCTCCATTCGAAGTCCTCTACGGCCGAAAGTGTAGGTCCCCTCTGTACTGGGCTGAGGTGGGTGACAGTTAGTTAGCTAAAGGACGAGTTCCTGACAGCACTCTAACAGGTCCGCAGATCATTTGAGAAATGACTGAGAAGATCGTACAGATTCGTGAACGATTAAAAGCCACTAGGGACCGAAAGAAAAGCTACACAGATAAACGGAGAAAACCCTTGGAGTTCCAGGTGGGAGACCGAGTCCTTGTGAAAGTATCACCCTAGAAAGGCATGATACGCTTTGGGAAGCGTGGAAAGCTGAATCCAAGATACGTAGGGCCTTTCAAGATTCTCGCTAGAATCAGCCCCGTAGCTTACAAACTCAATCTACCCCGTGAACTCAGTAATATTCATCCTACCTTTCACGTCTCGAACTTGAAAAAGTGCCTATTCGACGAGACTCTTGTAATCCCACTCGACGATATCGAGATCAACGAGAGCCTCAATTTCGTAGAAGAACCTGTGGAGATTATGGACCGAGAGGTCAAACGAAAAAAGAAAAACCGCATCTCAATTGTGAAGGTTCGCTGGAACGCCAAGCGAGGACCGGAGTTCACTTGGGAGCGCGAGGATCAAATGAAACTTAAATAGCCTCATCTTTTTGCATAGTTATTTTGTAATAACTTAGTTACTTGAACTCTAATTTCAGGACAAAATTCCGTCTAACGGGGGGAGGATGTGACAAATCGAAATTTCTTTCTTGTACAAGAGACCAATTGAATCCAAGCTAGACTCATTTTTTTAGCTTTCAGCACCATTTGGAGTCTTTTTGGAGCATTCTAAACGTAATACAAATGAGGAAGGAACCTAGAAACAGGATAACACAATGCGTATCAAGCAAAATCGGACCAAGCACTCCAAAACATGGAGTGTGCGGCCACACACTTGAGTGACAAGCCACACATAGGTGTGTGCGGCCGCACACCCGTTTTCAGCCACACACTCACCTCTATATATAGGGAAGGACCCCCCCCCCTTCATTCATTCTTTCTTTATTTGGCTGCACTCTACTTCTCTCTCTACTTTCTCTCTCTAAAAATCTTGTTCAAAGAACACTCTAAGGGCCTCAAGAACGTGAATCACCCCATCAGTCAGCTTGTTACTGGTAAAACATCTAAATCTAAGCTTAAAACTCATAGTGTTCTTAGTGTTCTTTATGTGTTCTTCATCCTTTGAAGGAGTGCAGCCGCACACCTTCATACGGTGGCCGCACACCTTCATACGGTGGCTGCACACCTTCATATGACCTAAGAACACCTCAAAAATCAACATTTTGGGCACAAATTAGCAGTTTACGGCCGCATACTCCTGTGTACAGCCGCACACACCCACTGTATGGCCGCACACTCATGTGTGCAACCGCACACACACATTTGTTGTGCATTTTGATCATACACTCCCTTTTGTGGTCATATACCACTCATGTACAATCTTATATGATTGTAACAATTCATAATAAGTGTTTACTAGTCCCTAAAGAGGTCCCAATATAATAAATAGTTATTCAAAAAACACTAATTACATATATATATATATATATATATATATATATATATATATATATATCATTATATGGTTAATAGGATATGTTTGAGTTCATGTCCGCAATTAACCCTCAACCTCCTAAACCGATCCTATAGACGCATCACTCACTGCAGTTGAGTTCATACCCCTTAATCAACCTTTTAAATATTTTTATATGCTTTCATGGGGGGGGGGGAATACAAGTTGAATCAAACAAGTTATGGTACTAATCATATGTGATTTATAACTTGTTACCAAAAGGATTTTCTATACTTTCAAATTACCTTGCCAACAAAATTGTTTTAAATGTTTATCAAACTCATTTTCATGTTTAATTGTTTTAAAACTATTTTTCAATGATTTTAAACTTATTTTATTTCCAAATAATATCTACACTAATATATTTATATAAGTAAGGATTGAAGGACTTAGAACTGACAGTTCACCTTATTTCCTGTTCTTGTTTGATTGTGGACTTAGGGTATTCTGTTATCTGTCCAACTGTCGTTGAATTCTTAGTTATATATGAGATATATTTGTGTTGGATATAAAAGTCATCACTTCAGTTCAACACTTTTGTGTATGAAAGGCATTCAACCAACATCTATATTTAACTATAATAGGTATAGTTAAGGATTACCACTCATTACTAATTTCTACTATGATACTCACTATGGTCAATACAGTTATGAGTCTATACGTACTATACACTATTTGAAGACAACACTATACACTATACGAAGAGACACTATAAACAATACGAAGAGAACACTAAATACTACATGAAGAGAATACTATATATACTATACGAGAAAATATACTAAAATAGAATGTGATGCACTACTTCTCGATATGATACGTCGCTATGATATCGTCATGTAACCAGAGCCTCTTGGAGGGAGAGTGAACACTATGTGTATAGATTTATACGGGACGAACAGTCCCACATCTTGACTGATAGCTACAGTCCGAGCCGACTAGGCCTAGGGATAACAAAACATCACTACACTACTTGTGACATGGAGGGTCAACTGTTATACTACTTTCACTCAACATGGTTACATACAAGTTCACATTTAGACCTTAAGTAACACATTGAGAATTAAAAGTAAAACAGACTCCCCAAGGTGTATACACATTTAATACCGCCTGGAGCTTGCACCTCTACTACATTCAGTCGGCAGTGATACTGCTGGCGTAAAACTCTATTTTCTTAATTATTTTATATGAATGAAATTTAAAACTATATTTTTACATTGATAGTTTCACTGGAGGAAATCTTTACGTTTTCAAAGAATCATTTAACAATAACCGAGTCTTGGTAGAAGACTACTTTTTCTGGAAAGTATAGGTTTTTCTAGGGATCGCTCCATTTTCAAAACGTGATAACAATTAGTTTATCACTAAATTTTTAAACACTTCTATTCAAGCAATGACACTAAATACTTATGAACTCACCAACTTTATGCTGATACTCGTTTTCAAAATAACATGTATCCTCAGGTCGTCAGTAGACAGGTACAGATGTAGCTTTTGAGAATATGGTGCATAGACAAGAGTCATCTTTTATTTTGATTATACTTTTGGTGTCTTTCTAATTGTACAGAACATGCTTGTATTACAATTATTATATTAATGAAATGAATGTTGTTGCTTGACTTTACTATTTTACACTGTTATGATACTGTACAAGACGTCCTCCACCCATAACGTATTCTGCCGTTCTTGGTTTTGGGGTGTGACAAGTGTTCTAACTACAATACGAAGGGGGACACTGCCCGTTTATGTAAATCTTCGGCAAGGCCAATCTACCAAGTCCTCGGTGCTGGTGTGGGCCAAGCTTGCTACAGTTGTGGCGAGGTGGGACATTACAAAAGGAATTGCCCAAAGGTAGGGAATGCCGGTGGAGTAGGAATAGTTTTGGGTATAGGCCACGAGGAAGCATTTGTTGACCCCACATTGGTCACTGGTACGTTTCTCTTTGATAACTCTTATGCATGCATTTTGTTTGATAGTGGAGCGGAGAGGAATTTCGTGAACCAAAAATTTTCTCAACTAATTAAGCAAAAATCACAAACACTTAAAGAACCGTTCACTGTAGAAATGGCTAACGGAAAGACTGAGAGCACTACCAGTATACACATAGGATGTACTCTATGTCACACCCCAAAACGATGAATGGCATAAACGTTCTGGGGTGGAGGACGTCATGTAAAGTATCACAACACAGTATAACAGTAAATAAGCAAACAACATCATCCATTGCATTAAATATATAATTTTAATACAAGCGTGTTCTGTACAGTTATAGACACCAAAAATAATGTAAATCAAAATAATAAGATGAGTCTTGGATGTGCTCCATCTTCCCAAAAGTTGGCCTCGGTACCTGTCTACTGATGACCTCAGAATACAAATTATTTTGAAAGAGTTTATCAGCATTAAGCTGGTGAGTTCATAAGTATTTTAGTGTCGGTATTTGTCATCCAAAACGTTTGAACATGTCTCAAGTGTAAGTTTGTAAAATGTAAGTAGATGTTTGTACATGTTTGAATCTCTCAGAAAAACCTATATTTTCTATTAAAGTAGCCTTCTACCAAGGCTTAACTGCTTTGTATGTTCGTTTACTGTAAAAGTGTGTAATTTACTCAAGTGTAACTATCATTTTCAAAATATAGTTTGTACATCAATGTTTAAGTGAAAAGATCACTAATTTTGTGTAAAGAGTAAATTAATGTAGTACTGTAGTGTTGTATTATAGGAACTACTGTTGTACTAACTACCTTAAACCGAATTTATATTAAGGTATCATGTGATAAATTGCACCATACTATCGACTGGTAATAACGACATACGAATGGTCGTAATAACGGAATGACGTTTGGCACCCGCAGACCTGCAGGTCCGGCTGTAGCTAGCAGCAAGGTGTAGGATAGTCAATCCAGTATAGATCTATACGCAAACTCATGCTCTCCCTCCAAGAGAATTCTAGCCACAACTCGGGCCATGCCATTTAAGGCATGCTCCGATACAGTGGATCACAATTGTTAACGTGTTCTTATATATGTAATGTAATGAACTGTTCTAGTATAGTTGTATATGTTCTTCCTCTAGTATAGTTGTAAATGTTCTCTGTCTAGTATAGTTGTATATGTTCTCTTTCTAGTATAGTTGTATATGTACTCGTAGTAATAAGTATTGACTCATGAATAAACTGACTCATTTATCTAGAAATTGTAGTAGTATGATCCTATGTTACCCCGATGGTAAGTTACTGATGATGTACTGATAAGTATGAATAAGGAAGTACTTCTATGAAACTAATATTGAAACGACTTTGGGACGACTACCCGAAATCCCACCAGACCACATCTCAAGCGCGAAAAGGAAATAGGGTGGATGGCCTTCCTAAGCCCTTTAAACATTTCTTATATATCTATACATATATGGGCATGCAATTTATAAGAAGTAAAACAAAGTTAAATAAAAGCATTTGATAAGTAAAAGAGTTTGTAAAACATTTTGAAGTAAAACAGTTTGATAAACAGTTTGAACAATGATAAAATCATTGGTTTTCTAGTTATTAGTCGCATGTGATTAATGTAATCACATGTGATTGATGTAATAACTATAAGTATTTAACTTGTATCCCCCCATAAAGTATTTAAAACATTTAAAAGCATTTCAAAGGTTAATTAAAGGGGTATGAACTCACTTGTGGTGAGTGGATTTGATTGAAGTAGCGGGTACCGTGCTAGGTGGCAAACTGAGACTTGTTCACACGCACGAGCCTAGTTATCATATAATGAGCATATATATATATAACTAATTAGCCCAATAATAACTTAATAAAATAAGTTTGGACACTTAGGAACATGTAAACACTTTGTATAAGTGTTATAGGTCCTAAGGGTTGCTTCTAGGTTGTTATGGGACAAGGCTAAAAGGGTGTAAAGCTTCCAAGGACCTTGTATAAGTGTTTACTACTTAATAAACTCCACACAAGGAGTTTACGGTCGTAAACCCTTGAGTTTATGGCCGTGAACTCTAATCTTGGTGGTTTTTGGTGTTTTGAAGTGTGAAATGATTTCTAGAATAAGCCTAGCTTAGTGGTTTAATCCTTTGGGTAGTTTAGGGCCTTATAATACTCCTTTGAGGAGTTTACAGCCAAAAGACCATTTCTTTTGGAGTTTACAACTGTAAACTCTCAAGGGATGGGTGTTTTAATTCTTTCAAGTCCCTTGCATAAGTAGGATAACATCTAGGCTTTTGTTTAAGGCTAAAGAGGACCCTAGGCACACTTTGGTGCCCTTACTTGGTGTTTACGGCCCAAGAGTTGTTTCTTGGCCATAAACTCCCTTTTAGGGGTGTTCTTGATGTTTAAAAGTCCATATATTAGATAGGATTAAATGGGTATTAAAGTCTAAAGCCTTAGGAGTGATTAGGGCACATTTTGTCCCTTGAATTTGGAGTTTACGGCCTAAGGCTTTCTTGGGCCGTGAACTCCTAAAACTATGTGTTTTTTATTGTTTTCTAGTCTCAAATATGCATACATAACACCCTAAGCTAGTTAGTTATCAAGGAAATGGGACTAGATAGCCTTTAGGCTTCGTTTTGGAGTTTACTCCCCAAGAACGTTCTTGGGCGGTAAACTCCCTAATCTCACATATTTGACATGTAATCTATGTTATTAAGCATATAACAAGCATTAAATAACAACTAGAGAAGTGTACTCACGATTTGGGACGAAAACCCGAAGATCCGTGAGAGAGAAAATGGCTTTTCTCTAGTTGGAATTGTGAATAATGAATGAATTTAGTTCAGAAATCTATTTATAGTCCTAAAATATTTTTGGCAGAAAATATTTTTATTCCAGAATTGATTTCTAATATATCCGAGTGTTGGAATAACAGTGTCGCACAAAACCGTAGTGCGTCCACTCTCCTGATATTTACTGAAGTGTAAACCCTAAATTACTCCAACTTATACGAAAAGTCTGAAAGTCGACTATGACTGTTATAACTTTTATTGAAGTGATACTGTTTGTATAGAATGGAAATTTCGAGTTGTCACACTCTAACTCTAGATAGCCATTCATTTCAATCGAACTCATGCAGGTCTTAATTAAAAGTTTCGACGTCATAATCTGCATGGATTGGTTAAGCCTGCATCGTGCCGATATCATGTGTTATGAAAAGGTTGTTCGCCTTGATCAACTATCTGGCGGAACTCAAGTAGTCTATGGAGACAAACCCGACATGAACCTTCGTATCATCTCAAGTATTCAAGCCCATAAATACTTATGAAAGGAATGTTGCGCATTACTTTCTCATGTTATCGATGTGAGCCAAGAGAGGAAGGACATTAATAACATCCAAGTAGTAAGCGATTTTGCCGACATCTTTCCAGAAGAACTACCAAGATTACCTCCACAACGACAAGTCGAGTTTAGAATCGACATAGTTCCAGGGGCTACCCTAGTAGCCAAATCGCCCTGTCGTCTAGCACCTGCAGAGATGCAGGAATTATCCGGTCAACTTAACGAACTGCTCGGAAAAGACTTTATTAGGCCAAGCTTCTCACCCTGGGGAGCAGCGATCTTGTTCGTTAAGAAGAAAGACTGATCGTTTCGTATGTGCATCGACTATAAAGAACTGAGCAAACTAACCGTTAAGAATCGTTACCCTCTGCCTTGCATAGACGATTTTTTCGACCAACTGCAAGGGGCGAATTACTTTTCGAAGACAGATATGAGATCTTGGTATCACCAGTTATGAGTGCTTGAGGAGGATGTTCCGAAAACCGCCTTCCGAACTCATTATGGACACTACGAGTTTGTAGTGATGCCATTCGGATTGACCAATGCGCTCGTGGTATTCATGTACTTAATGAATAGGGTATGTCGTCCTTACTTGGATCAGTTCATCATTGTCTTCATAGATGACATACTTATCTACTCTCGTAGTAAGGAAGAGCTTAGTAAGCATCTACGCTAGATCTTGGAAACATTACGATCAGAGAAGCTCTACATGAAGTTCTCTAAATGCGAGTTTTGGATCTGAAGAGTCGAATCCTTGGGTCACGCTGTTAGTGAAGAGGGAATTCATGTGGAGCCTTCCAAAATCAAATCCATTGAGAACTAGTCAGCATCGAAGACACCTACAGAAATTTGCCAATTTCTAGGCCTCGCTAGCTACTATCGTAGGTTCATTCAGAAATTCTCTTGGATTGCGAAACCTCTTATGACTTTAACCCACAAGGGCATGGACTTTGACTATGAAGAGAAGTAAGAGAAAGCGTTCCAAACGCTGAAGCGAGCCTTATGCACCGCACCGATACTATCCCTACCAGAAGGAATAGAAGACTTCATGGTCTATTGCAATGCATCCAATCAAGGACTTGGATGTGTTCTGATGCAACAAGGTAAGGTCATTGCCTACGCCTCAAGACAACTGAAGACACACAAGGTCAAGTACACAACACATGATCTTAAGTTAGGTGCAGTTGTGTTTTCTTTGAATATCTGGAGACACTATCTGTACGGTACGAAAAGCACTATCTTTATAGACCAGAAAATCCTACAACATATATTCAACCAGAAGGAGATCAAAATGAGACAACGATGGTGGGTCGAGCTACTCAGTGATTATGAATGTGAAATTCGTTATCATCCCGAAAAGGCTAACATAGTAGCTGACGCCCTAAGTCGGAAAGAATACTCTGGCCGTAGAGTCAAATCATTGACTATGACTATCCATTCACACTTGTCCACATAAATTAAGGAGGCTCGACTCGAAGCTTTGAAACCTGAAAATGTGGCAGGTGAATCCCTGAGAGGGATGGATAAGAACTTGGAAGTAAAGGTTGGTAGAGCCTTATATTTCATGGATCGGATTTGGACACCAAAACACGGTGGCTTCAGAGACTTGGTCATGACCAAAGCACACAACACTCGATATTCCGTCCACCCAGGTTCAGATAAGATGTATCTGGATCTTAAAAATTTATATTGGTGGCCTAACTTGAAAGCAGAGATTGCTACCTTCGTGAGTAAACGCGTTACTTGCACCAAGGTTAAAATCGATTACCAGAAACCATTAGGTTTACCTTAGCAACTAGAGATACCTGAATGGAAGTGGAAGCGGATCACAATGGACTTCATAACCAAGTTGCCCAAGACAACGGGTGGTCCCGATACCATATGGGTGATCATCGACAGGTTGACCAAGTATGCACACTTCCTGCCTATCAAAGAGACTGACAAGATAGAGAAGCTAACAAGAACGTACATTAGGGAGATCGTACGACTGCATGGTGTTACCATATCCATTATCTCTTATAGATATAGTAGATTCACTTCGAGGTTCTAGCAACCGCTACAGAGTTCCCTAGGAGCTAGGTTGGACATGAGTATGACCTACCATCTGCAAACCGACGGAGAAAGTGAGAGGACTATTCAAACTCTGGAAGATATGTTGCGAGCCTGTGTGATTGACTTTGGGAAGGCATGGGATACTCATTTACCCCTTGTCGAGTTTTCATACAACAACAGTTATCACACGAGCATCAAGGCTGCTCCATTCGAAGCCCTCTATGGGCGGAAGTGCAGATCCACTATGAGCTGGGCTGAGGTGGGTGACATGCAGTTAAACACTAATTTCGGGATGAAATTATCTCTAATGGGGGGTGATGTGACAACCCGAAATTTCTATCTTGTACAAGCCATTCACTCTAATCAAAGTCAAACTAGTTTCTGCTAACTTCTAGCACTTTTTAGAGTCTGTTTGAGCATTTTGAGCCTAGTACACCAAAGTAATGACTAATAGGAAGTGTCTATTGAGGTTATAACCTAACAATCAAGATTTAAAGTTCATCATGTGGAGTATACAGCGACACCATCTGAGTTTACGGCCGTAAACACATGGTGGCTATAAACTCATGCTATATACATGATATTCCTCCATTTCTTCCTCATTCTTCATCTTTTCAAGGCTAAAATTCGATTTTTTCTGAACTATCATCAAGAACTTTCATCTTGATCGTCAATCTAGTAAGTAATCCTTCCATTTTCAAGTTGATATCCTTCAATATCTAGTGAATGTACATGATTTCATCCATTAAATCTCTTCTTTTGGGTAGATCTTTAAGTGTTCTTCATTTCATCAAGAACATCAAGAACACCTAGGTGTGTTTTTGCCTTCAAATTGTAAGTACCTACCTCCTACACTAGTTACATAGTTAGGGTATTGGATTAACACCTTTAAAACATCAAGAATTCAAGAACAAAAGGTGTTTACGGCAAAGGCAATCTCCATTGGCCATAAACCCTAATAAGTGGGGCATAAGAACCAGAACTTCTTCCTAAGGCTTAGACAAGAGACTAGATCACTTCCCCCTTGATTGTAAGAACTTAACACACAAAAAGGTACAAATTACCATGGGTTTACGGCCGTAAACTCATTGGTCCGTAAACCCATAGGTCGTAAACTGATGGGGGTATTACCATTTGGGTCGTAAACTCCTATGTGAGGCCCTACATCCTTTTTATGCATCCCTATGTGGTTTAACACTTCATAACAAGTGTTTCCTAGTCCCTAAGGTTGTTCCAATCCAAGACTAGATCTTATAAACACTAATTAGATGCATATATGTATCATTATATGATAAATAGAATCCATGTGTGTGCTCAAGTCTTCACTTGTCACTTAGCATCCTATACCACTCGTTCATCCAAACCACTCACTACAGGTGAGTTCATACCCCTTAATCTACCTTTTAAAAGATTTTAAATGCTTTTATGGGGAGAATACAACTCGAAACATTATAGCTATTATATTAATCACATGTGATTAATAACTATCAAACAAATGGATTTGCTATAGTTTTACCTGTTTTATCAAACAAATGGATCTGCTATACTTTTACCTATTTTATCAAAAAAACCACTTCAAAAGGTTTATCAAAATCTTTTACATGTTAACCTCTTTATCAAACTTGTTATTATATTCCAAACCTTTTCTTTTAACTCTTTTAAACTTATATGTTGTCAAAACCATGTCTAATACATATATAGTTATATAAGTAAGGTTAGAAGGACATAGGACTGATAACTCACTTTATTTCCTGATCCTTGTTTAGTTGTGGACATAGAGTACCCTGTTGTTTTTCCGAGTTTCGTTTGATCCTTATTTATATATTATGTATATATGTATAAGACATAAAAGCTTTTATCTCAGTTCAACACACTCAGTCATACAAACAACTCTACTAGTAAACTATAGTATGTATAGTTTAGGTAGTCACAACTCGTTATTTCTAGTACAATGAAACATAAAAGAGTCAGTTCATTCATGAGTCAATACAAACGTACTATTATGAGAAACAGAACGAATATACTATAATGAGAAACTAGGAGAACATACTATATACTATACAAGAGAACATACTATGATGAGAAACAAAGAGAACATCCTACATAAAAGACAGAGAGAACATACACTACACTAGTACATACAGTACATATACAAGAATACAATAACATAAATGTGAGACACTTTATCGGGGCATGGCATCACTGCCATGGCTCGTTTTGTATCCAGAGTCTCCTGGAGGGAGAGCGTGAATTTGTGTATAGATCTATAGTGGATTGAATATCCTACACCTTGTTGTTCGCTACATTGGGACTTGCAAGTCTACGGGTTCCAAATGTTATTTCTTCCAACGTCTTTCATCATCGTTTTTTAGTCGTTAGTATGGTACAATCATATCACATTATACCTTAATTGACAATTGACTTAAGGTAGTTAGTACAACAGTAGTCACTATAATACAACACTACAGTACTTTATTATTTTCCCATTGCATTCACATTGTAACTTCTCACATAAATGGTAATGTAAAAACTATATTTTGTTGAGGATAGTCACACTTGGGAAAATACACACTTTTACATGAAACAAACACACAAAACATTTGATGCCTTGGTAGAAGGCTACATTTAGTAGAAAATATAGGATTTTATAGGATATACAAACATTTACAAACTTATACATCAAACACTTACAAACATTTTCATACAAATAACGATACTAAAATGCTTATGAACTCACCAGCTTTAAAGCTGATAAACTCTTTCAAAATAACTTGTATTCCCAGGTCATCCGTAGACACGTACCGATGTCAGGTTTTAAGAAGATGGAGCTCGTTCAAGACTTATCTCTTATTTTGATTTATATTTTTTGTATCTTATAAACTTTACAGAATACACTTGTATTAAATTATCTTATTAATGTAATGGATGATGTTGTTGCTTGTTTACTATTATGCTTTGTTGTGATACTGTACATGACGTCCTCCGCCCCAGAACGTTTCCGCTGTTCTGGTTTTGGGGTGTGACACTCCATGGTCTCCATTAGACATGGTTGACCTAAACCTAAAGTCAACCAAAGTCAAACTCGAGTCCACAATCCAGATATGACCCGACTCGGCGAGTGCACCCTTGTGACTCATCAAGTCCACTCACTTTCGTCGGAATTTCGTGAGGGTTCAATTCAACTCGTCAAGTTGTTTCACACCCCAAAACCACGAACGGCGGAAACGTTTTGGGAAGGAGGACATCATGTAAAGTATCACAGCAGTGTAAAGTAGTAAACAAGCAACAACATCATCCATTGCATTAATAGTAAGATTTAAGTACATGCGTGTTCTTTCATTGAATAACACATGAAGATAAGTAAAAATAAAAGACGAGTCTTGACTGGTCCATCTTCTCAAAACCAGACAGTTCTTGCATCTCTGTAGGTGCTAGACCATAGGGAAAATCAGTCATAGGGGTAGCATTTGATTGGATTCTAAGTTTATTCGCCTGACAGCATGACCACTCGTAGTCTTGAGCAGTCTACGTCCTGAAGTTCATATTAGTAGTCATACATGGTTCATCAATCATAGTCTCGTGTATACGAGTCATATATAATTAAGATCGAAAAGGTCGTCAAATAGATGATTCTTCTTTAAGCTCACATCCAAACAAGGAAAAGAAGTTAAATCGGAATCATCAATTCTAAACCTGTAGAACCTTGATTATATACCACCCTTGTGTATACCTTCTTCAGCGATAGTTCAACCGTAAGGGTCTTCGGATTGAACTTGACTTACTGTACGAGTGGTATTCCGGGGAGGTTTTTGAGGTTTCCTCAGGAAGGAAATGAAACATAAGTTAATCTATGCATGAGTACCTCGGAGTTCTGGAATGACGGCTTCGCTAGAAAGGCGATTATGGAGAAAGAGATATACCCACGCAATTAGTTTTGCAAGGATCTAATTGACTCAAGTTGTATGATAATATCGGACTCACATGGAAATAAAGGCATTAGAATTAGATTATAAACGATGTTACCAACAACAAAAAAGTTCAACTTCTAACAGAGTTTTAGTACTTTAGATTAACCACAAGACTACTGCTGTGAACAAGGTATACTACAAAAGCAAGAATACGTAGCAAGAGGGTCCTTGACTGACAGAATTTCGCAAAATATAAGAATCTATTTGCACCAGTGTTTAACAGTTTATAAGTCTATTACAACAAAACGCCCTAGTATTTCAACGTGGGTTCGGAGTAGTCTCTCCTACAGCAGTGATCTTTAGTATTTTCCCGTCTACGCCAAGGTTCTTTGTTATTGGTCATTCCTTCTCGTGGTGTCCTATCTCACCGCATTGGTGTCATATTTAGCTTGCACTTGCATTGGTGGTGGAAGTGATGTGTTGGGTCGGAGTTACGTGGATGCGGGTGCCTTCGTTGTTCTTCCCTTTTGGAAAATTCCTATGATAGTGTCCTATATCAACACAAGTATAGCAGACCTGGCTGGCTCCGGTGGTGGAGGTGGTTGTACAGAAACGAGCAATGTGCCCTATTTTGTTGCAATTGAGGCATTGCAATAACCGGCAAGCTCCATTATGATGATAGTTACACTTGTTACACTTCAAGAGTGTTCCCTCATATCGCTTGACCGGTGCTAAGGTGGCAGGAGTCGCCACTGGTGGCTATTGCATGGCAAGCCTTTGAAACCGCTTGCGTTCCTTTTGGGCTTGACGCTTTCGTTTCTTAAACTCTGAGTTGTGGCTTTGGTTGTTTGTGACTGTTATTATTTGTTGGCTTCCCAGATCAATATAACGATCGGAATTTTCAATCCCATTGCCAGTTTTGTTTGCGTTGTCACAGCTGAGTTTTGCAAGGACAATTATCACAACATCTGTTACTGCGGCTTGGAATGTAGCGGCATCGATATGAAGGATAGGAGTTTAGTTGCTCGGTTGGCTATTTCTAGATGACGACATCATTCTGTTATACGAAAGAAGCGGACTTCATGAGTGATTATGGTTGAACTTAGATATATTTTGATCATTCATGTAAAGAGTAGAAGTATGTTCTCGAGGGTTTGACCTACATACCTATGATGCAGTCCTAGTAACGAGTAGAAGTAAGTTCATAGATGTAACGTTCAGATTTTTCAAAACAATTTTTCATCTTTCAAACAACATAAACCATCATTTAATATTGAAAAATACCATGTTTAACAAATGTCATTGTAACAAAAATACATCCCAAGATCATAAAACAATTCTTCCGTCAGTGTGTACAGATCACGCCGGCGACTTCCCACGGTCCTCGCTAGTACCTGAAACACACAACACAACAACTGTAAGCATAAATGCTTAGTGAGTTACCCAAAATACTACTTACGCACATACGCCCTTCCAGGCCCTGACCTTCCGGTCCATGTGTCTCAGGGGACTTCCGTCCCGACTTGGTAAGCCTTTCGGTCCTACCCGCGTCAACCTTACGATCCACATCACAACGCCTTCCGGCCCATAACATATATGCCTTCCGGCCCATAACATATACACCTTCCGGCCCATAACATAATGCCTTCCGGCCCATATCAAGCATAACATACATAGCACATATAACGGTTAACTTATCATATACAATGCATACAACTCATCACATATCCGACCTTCCGGTCATACAATAAAACCCTTCTGGGTACAGTATAGTGACAAAACTCACCTTGCATGAAGAATCCACCTCTAGTCGCGCTGCTGCTAAACACCAATCTCTAACTCTGTGTCAAAACCCACAAATAACCCAATTAGAAAATAAGTCCAACCTTTCGCTTACTAGGTCTAAAGATAGACCATCTACCGGCCCATTCTTGCCCTAATCCACTGGGCCCACCAAGGCCCAATAATAAAGGGGTTTCCCCAAGACCCAACCTCATCCTTCAAGATAAGCCCAACATCAGGCCCAAGACATCAATTAATTCTCTGATCATATGCTCAACTACGCAGGCCCAAGGATTCAAGCCCAATACTCAAATCCCAAATATCAAGTCTAGTCTGAAATCCCACAGAGGGGTTATGCGAGGCGTACCTCCTTGGTACGCTCAGCGTATGCATAAATGCCCAAGGACTGATCGGGGACTTTAACCCAGTACGCGGGGCGTACTGAATTTACACTGCGCGTAACCTCTCTTATGCTAAATCCATTTTATGGGTCTTAACCCGTTAAGACCTTAGCTCATCTCTTGGATCTAGGCTTCCTAATAGTCCTTATTCCATAATGTCATAAACTTTTATCCTTTGCATGGCTGAAGTGATCGCAACACACACAATACTCCTTTTCTTTACTCATTAAGCTCTCTATTTATGCATGACCTGATCTTAACCTTCAAGATCTTATTTTTATGAAACAACTCCGTCAAAAACACTCAAAAGGACGGATAAAGGGCTCTGTAGTTTAACAACTCACAAAGCTTCAAACTTTGGGACCAAAAACCCTAAAATGGACCCTAATATGCACAACACAAAAGAAAGGGAAAGCTTGGAACTTTATACCTTCTAATGGTGCTCTTGCCTCAGGAAAGCTCAGATCCAAAGCCTAGACTTCAATTCCATTCTCTTCCATGCTCCTTCTTAACTCCCAAGAGTCCACAAGAACACATATAAGCTCAACAAGGCCATAACAAGCTCAAGAACAGGTATATAAGGGTATGAGAGGGTTTTTGACTGAAGAATGCGGCTGGAAATAAGACCCTCTCATTCTATATATAAGGCATCTCTCTTAATTAGGGTTTATGAGTGTGGGCTCACTATGCCCAGTGTAGTTTAAGGTACGCCCAGCGTACCGTGTGGCTTCCGCATCCAACCTAATCACATGAGTACACGTAGCGTACTCCCTTGTACGCCCAGCATACTCATATGTGACAAATTCTCTTTTATGGATCACACCTGACAATTTAGCAAAACAAGAAAGTTTAAAAATATACTCCAAATTCCCGGGTGTTACAATTCTCTTCCACTTGAATTAGATTTTGCCCTCGAAATCACTCCTTAACCACATATTTTAAATCTATGAAAGGCACCTACCGGATGAATCTGATACCACACCGAAAACTTCTTCCATGGACAACTGAATCCACACAGAACTCCCAAAATCAAAACTAATCCAACCACTCTAATACTAATATACTCAATCCCAATATCTGGGAACTCTATTGGCCTAACCCGCTGCCGGACCGCCTACTCCAATGATCACCATGATACTCGATCCTCGAATGCCAAACCCTGATAACTCACTGATCCTCTGACTCTGATGAGACTGAAACCCAAAATCAATTTACGCTCCCTCATACCAACCCTGCTAAATGAACTGACTCTCGCCCCAAGCACAGAAAGGTACACACCTGACATTAAACTCGGATACCTCGATACACCACATCTCGTCCACGTATCACCCGAAGATACCTTCCCTCCAATTCAGGGATACACTATCGCAACCTGCGAATCGCTAGATACCACACTCCCTTACTAAGCTCTGTTAAGACACTAATCCATCTCTTTTTGCCCCAAATTTGGTGATAACTCGGATATCTTGCAACCTAGAACTAATCCTGATTCCCCCCTCTAAATCAATCCTTTGCACGGGGGCAGAATACTGCATCCTTCAACTCCCACAAGCATCACTCACACCTCCTTATAACAGTTCCTAGGTCCTTGACCTCCGATCGTAATATCCTCCTACGGTCCTCAGCACCGGTCCAGACTACCCCCGAGTCTGTTATCTCACTGTCTCACCTTTCCTGATCCGGTCTCTACTCTGAAATCACTATCCTCCTCCTCTTCCGAGGGAACTGAAATCATCCCTGCGCATGACTCAACATTGCTACTACCTCCATGAGCGGCCAACTCGTAGGTGCTTCCATACATCTGATACAAGCTCTGTAATTACCACCAATAACCAGAGCATGTCGGTCATCCATTTACTCCACTTCCTCCCTCACGAAGGACCCTCGCTCCTTCCGAAGCTACATACCTTTCCTTTCCTGGAAATCCACTCAACAACTCTTACCGCACCTGCGCGTGCCACTGAGCTAAACTTCACTCTACACTATCCACATAGAGCAATTGCTGTCCTCAGACTTCCATATACTCTGAATCTGCTCGCAAGGACTCTTGGATCCATGTACTGCTTTCCATAAACATGATTACTACTTAGGGCCAGACCATATCAGCTACCATTTCCTAGCTACACATTCCTTCCTTCTCTTCATACCGTTCCACTAACACATACAGAGTCTTCGGCATGATTGGACCGCCTTACCAGGCCTTCAGCCTATCTGGACCACTCCAAAACTCTCTTACGTCATCCTGAATCCTCCTTCCCAGGAATCTCTCCCATACATACTGTTCTAGCCCTTTTTGGGGTTCCGAGCTCCTGTTCCGTTCTCGGAATCCTTTCCATGGCCTAGACCCAGGCCTCACATCGACCACTACCTTTCCTGAAAACCATGGTCTGCTCCCTGCCCTATCTGTCTGTCACTTACTCATACTAGCCCATACTCTTGGCTGACTAAGACACTACTAAATCCCAACAGCTAATCAACCTCTAATTCTTGTCGATCCTCCTTAGAATTTTCCAATTCTCCCCACTTAGAACACTGAATTCCAACCGATGGTGGCTCATCCGACATAAAACAATCATTCGTACTCATCCTTGAGTCTTGCGACTATATTTTACATCTCATCCAACTACTTGGAATTACCACAACCTCCCTCTCAAGGGATGCTCCATTGGAACTCGTTCAACATAGACTTCTGGCCTAATTCCCTATCTCATTCGTACTCCACCTAATCCACCACGACTGGATAACGGGGGAACCACAAGCATCATTTGCTACAAATCATGGCACTTAGCCCATAACATCCTCTCTCAATCTGCTGCAGCATGGTACTCGAACCATAACATTACTTCTCGATATGTTACGATGCATGGTACTCGAACCATGCCATCACTCCTCAATCTGCTATCGGACCCTGAGTCCCATCAATTATGGTGGCTTCGTGCCGTTGAACTATCGGTACAGCGATGAGGCACCTCCCCCTGTGTCCTAGTAGCTACGACGGCTGCAACAGCATCACGATCTAAATCCACAGCATACCGTTCATCGAACGTCTCGATCAATGTGGTCTCATTAGACCCAAATTTCTCGGGTATAACTTTCCCGCATGGCTGTAGCCACCTCCTCATGAATCAACCCATGAATCTTGTCATCGCTAGATCCTCTGTTCTCTAGGTGACATATACCCACCATGATGTCTCTGATGCACAACACACAAGATACCAGAGACTCGTTCGAGTATACTCGCACTCGAACATCCAATCCTACTTGTTCCTTGGTACCCTAAGGATTCTTACTTGGACTGCGCATTGATACGGTGTTCTTGGTAGTACGGGCCCAATACTACCTCCTACACCGCATCAACATTCACCCCAAGTCCTCCTCCCATGATTTCAACTCACAATTACTCTACATCTCACTATCATAGCTACCCTTCGACAACCCTCTCATAAGCTCCTCACTGCTACCTACTCGCTCTCAAGCATCTCATAGCAGCAACAATCTCCTAGGCTAAGGCATCACAAATCAGGCCACTCTAGTCCTATCATGAATACCTAGCTTACTTTAGCATGCATAACGTAACTCCTCATATGTCATAGCATATCACATATCATAATACTCAACATAAGGGTATTTTGGGGATTTTACCGTTCGGGCGATGGCTGACCGTACACACTGCTCCTTCTTTGGTTATCTCAAACCTCTTATAAAATTTTATGCTTTTATAATTGGAAAATCTTTTTCTCAAATCCTCGGTTTGAGTTCAGTTACTCCCGAAGGTGTACCCGAATCCCTCAAACCAAGGCTCTGATACCAACTTGTAACGCTCAAATTTTTCAAAACAATTTTTCATCTTTCAAACAACATAAACCATCATTTAATAATGAAAAATCCCATGTTTAACAAATGTCATCGTAAATAAAATACATCCCAAGATCATAAAACAATTCTTCCGTCAGTGTGTACAGATCACGCCCGCGCCTTCCCATGGTCCTTGCTAGTACCTAAAACACATAACACAACAACTGTAAGCATAAATGCTTACAAAACAATTTTTTATCTTTCAAACAACATAAACTATCATTTAATATAGAAAAATCCCATGTTTAAAAAATGTTATCATAACAAAAATATATCCCAAGATCATAAAACAATTCTTCCGTCAGTGTGTACAGATCACGCCGGCGCCTTCCCATGGTCCTCGCTAAAACCTGAAACAAATAACACAACAACTGTAAGAATAAATGCTTAGTGAGTTCCCCAAAATACTAATTACGCATATACGCCCTTCCAGGCCCTAACCATTCGGTCCATGTGTCTCAGGGGACTTCCGTCCCGACTCGGTAAACCTTCCGGTCCTACTCGCGTCAACCTTACGGTCCACATCACAACGCCTTCTGGCCCATAACATATACGCCTTCCGGCCCATAATATAATGCCTTCCGGCCCATATCAAGCATAACATACATAGCACATACAAAGGTTAACTTATCATATACAATACATACAACTCATCACATATTCGACCTTCCGGTCACACAATAAAACCCTTCCAGGTACAGTACAGTGAGAAAACTCACCTTGCATGAAGAATCCACCTCTAGTCAGGCTGCTGCTAAACACCACTCTCTAACTCTGTGTCAAAACCCACAAATAACTCGATTAGGAAATAAGTTTAACCTTTCGCTTACTAGGTCTAAAGATAGACCATCTACCGGCCCATTCTTGCCCTAATCCACTAGGCCCACCAAGGCCCAATAATAAAGGGGTTTCCCCAAGACCCAACCTCACCCTTCAAGATAAGCCCAACATCAGGCCCAAGACATCAATTAATTCTCTGATCATATGCTCAACTGCGCAGGCCAAAGGATTCAAGCCCAATACTCAAAGCCCAAATATCAAGTCTAGTCTAAAATCCCACAGAGGGGTTACGCAGGGTGTACCTCCTTGGTACGCTCAGCGTACGCATAAACGCCCAAGGACAGATTGGGAACTCTAACCGAGTATGCGGGGCATACTGAATTTACGTGGTGCGTAACCTCGCTTATGCTAAATCCATTTTATTGGTCTTAACCCGTTAAGACCTTAGCTCATCTCTTGGATCTAGGCTTCCTAACAGTCCTTATTCCATAAAGTCATAAACTTTTATCCTTTGCATGGCTGAAGTGATCGCAACACACACAATACTCCTTTTCTTTACTCATTAAGCTCTCTATGCATGCATGACCTGATCTTAACCTTCAAGATCTTATTTTTATGAAACAACTCCATCAAAAACACTCAAAAGGACAACTAAAGGGCACTGTAGTTTAACAACTCACAAATCTTCAAACTTTGGGACCAAAAACCCTAAAATGGACCCTAATATGCACAACACAAAAGAAAGGGAAAGCTTGGAACTTTATACCTTCTAATGGTGCTCTTGCCTTAGGAAAGCTCAGATCCAAAGCCTAGACTTCAATTCCATTCTCTTCCATGCTCCTTCTTAACTCCCAAGAGTCCACAAGAACACATATAAGCTCAACAAGGCCATAACACGCTCCAGAACAGGTATATAAGGGTATGAGAGCGTTTTTGACTGAAGCATGCGGCTGGAAATAAGACCCTCTCATTCTATATATAAGGCCTCTCTCTTAATTAGGGTTTTTGAGTTTGGGCTCACTACGCCCATCGTAGTTTAAGGTACGCCCAGCGTACCGTTTGTCTTCCGCGTCCAACCTAATCACATGAGTACGCGCAACGTACTCCCTTGTACGCCCAACGTACTCATCTGTGACAAATTCTCTTTTATGGATCACACTTGACAATTTAGCAGAAGAAGAAACGTTAAAAATATACTCCAAATTTTCGGGTGTTACAATAGAATGGTCACAAGACGTTTGTCGTCCAAACCAGGGTACCATTGGTTGGTGGATAACATGATCAAACCTTTGAAAGAGAATTGGAAGTGATCCCAAAGCTAAATTACTGTAGTCCAATAAGTTGACAAGAGTGAGTTCTAGATAGACTCCAACGGTAGTATGATGAAAGTATTTGAACAAATATTGGCATAGAAATTAGCCGATTGTAAATATCATTGCTATTTATGATGTAATAAGTTTGGGAAAATTGACCTTGCAGTAGATCTTACATCATATCCAGAGTAGAAAAGTTTTGACACCATAAAGGCCTAACTAAAAGTACATATAATACAAGATATTTACATAGAAAGTGCTACATAGGAGATAGACAGGAAAACGATTCCTCAAAACAAAGAAGGAAAGTAAATCATCTCCTACTGGTGATGGTCATCCCTCTGGTGAACCCTTAGTTTAGCCAGTTGGTGCTCCATATCAAGCATGTGTCTTTCGTACACCCTCTGGCGTACTCGGATCTCTATGACTTCGGCTCGTGTTTCAGATAGTGCTTGTAGCAGGGCCTCGTGTTCTCTCTCAGACCTCTCATGAGCACTTTCAAGGCGATTGGTGTGGATGGTATGCATTCCTGTATTAACATCAACCTCTGCGATACTATGGAGAGCTGTCCTGCCTTGAATTTCGTTTTGGGAAACACTACGGACCACGATTGGCAGAACTCTGTCTGTTGAGCTTCCTTCACTTCTGTTGTAGAAGCTTCGGTCTCCATTAAACGGCATAGGTTGATCTTGCTCTTCCCTCCATGTTTCCAAGCATTCTACCCAAGGAGGCATTGGGCCATGAAAATCCGGAAGAGGGTCAGGATTTGGAATGGGAGCTACCAGGAGTAGGTTCTCAACTTCGGGGCTTGGAGTTAGCACCATCCGAAAAGCCTTCAGCATGGTGATCATCCAAAGGGATTGGATGATCATATTTTGGGTCTTCTTCAAACCATCCATCATTGCCTTCGTTCAGAAGGTATGGGTCGCCGTGGGGATGGAGTCCAGCCATATTATCTACGCGAGAAATGGGGTAAAGAAATAATTATTAGTCGTACTAACTAGATAATTATAAGATAATCTTCATTAGTTACTTCATTATTTGTAAAGTGCATACCAGTTATATGTAATCAAAATAGGATAGGCCTTCTAATAAGTGACCTTAACTCCAAATTCACAAGGAACAGAGGTAAAGCAAAATTTCACAGATTCTAAGTCTATGTCATCCTAGTTACATATAACCTTAGTGTATCCACTTAGAAACTATTGACCTATTAAGGAAGATCTTTTTAGTTCTCGACTAAGTAATTAGAATAACATAGGATATTCCTAGTGTCTTAATTGTAGTAGTGTTGGTAAGTTTTTAGACTTGTGGCCATCTCACAACCATTCATAGGAATATGCTAATCACTTCTCAGACCAACATAGTTGATCAGTCTATGCCATTCCCAGGACTAAACATACATCCCTGAGCTTACTTGTGATATTCAACAATCGTAATACTTTTGTTCTTGTCGTTATGACACTGATTTTAGTATGAATGCAGGTATGTATACTTAGTAAAATATTTTATTTTTTAAAAGTATAAACTCTTGGTCAGAGTATTTTAATCCCGTTGTATTTATAGCTTGTATATCTATTATGGGTTGATATACTCAATTCACTATAAACAATGCTCTGATACCAATCTGTCACACCTCAAAACCAAGAACGACGGAAATGTTCTGGGGCGGAGGTCTTCATGTAAAGTATCAGAACAATGTAAAATAGTAAACAAGCAACAACATCATCCGTTGCATTAATAGTAAGATTTTAGTACCTGTGTCTTCTTTCATTGAATAATACATGAAGATAAGTAAAAATAAAAGACGAGTCTTGATTGCTCCGTCTTCTCAAAACCTGATCAAAGTCTACTGTTGACCTGAGAATACAAGTTATTTTGAAAGAGTTTATCAGCATAAATCTGGTGAATTCATAAGTATTTTAGTGTCATTGATTTGTAAAAACTTCTAATGAAAGAATTTTAATTGTTTGAGGAAAAGTGTGTATATGTATGAAAACCCTAGAAAATGCCATATTTCCTACTAGTATAAAAAGTAGTCTTCTACCAAGACTCGACTATTTTTAAATGTATGCTTCTTTGTAAGAATGATGGTTTTTCCCCATGTATAACTATTATTATAAAAATATATTCTACCTCATCGTTTAAGTGAATGTATCACAATTAAAGGTAATAAGGAAAATAATATATATTCATTTGAGAATGTATCCATTTGTCTGGGATAAACACAACGTGGTAACTCCCCGAACAGTACAACCGAGAACATCCGTAGATGGACACACCTTTTGTAGCGTGCAGGCAGGTGTAGGATGGTCAGTCCAAGAGTGTGTAGTAGTATCTCTCCATATAGTATGTATTAGTGTCTCTTCGTATAGTATGTATTAGTATCTCTTCATATAGTATGTATTAGTATTTTTCGTATAGTATGTATTAGTATCTCTTTGTATAGTATGTATTAGTGTCTCTTCGTATAGTATGTATTAGTATCTCTTTGTATAGTATGTATTAGTGTCTCTTCGTATATTATGTATTAGTTTCATGTATGTATTGACTCGTGTATGAACTGACTCTTAATGTGATTCCTTGTACTAGGAATAGTAAATAGTATCTCCTAAACTATACCTATTATAGTTACTAGTAATGTACGTGTACAACCGAAAGTATGCCTTTGCTACCCAAAGATACTGAACTGACTAATAGAACTTTTATGTCTATATATGTATACATAATATATAACTAATATTTAGATGACATTCGGACAAATAACCGATATCCTAAGGCCACATCCAAACAAGGAAAAGGAATTAAAGTGAGCTAGCAGTCCTAAGTCCTTTAAACATTACTTAAATAACTATACATACATATATATATATATATATGATGGGTTTTATCCATAAGAACATCCTATGTGATCATACAAACCCTAATGCTTGGATCTAGGTTTCTCTATTGTACATGCAATTCGTCCAAGACTATAAACCCTAAATCTATCTTTTGATAATCAGTATTAACTTAATAATGGGTTTAAGATATTACCTTGATTGTTATGTGGCAATAACAATCTCAAATCCTTCTTGTATTGACTTTAGAAAGCTTAGAGTCACAAATGTCACTCCTCTAATGGTTCACAAACACCAAGAGCAAGAGGATGAAGAGAAGAAGGAGGCTGCCCAAAACGTGTGGAAGCCCTAATCAACAAGTTCACTACGTTTTTGGGGCTTAAGGATTCTTTAAATAGTGAGGCTATTAGGGTTATCCAATAAGGAAACCCTAATTTGGATGCTTAAGCCCTAAGCAACCCATGGACTCCTTCCTTAAAGGCCCTAGGATGATTTCTAATGGGTTTCCCCATAGAATTCATCCACCCCTTTAATATGAAGTCCATTAGCTCAATATTCAACTATCATACAATTGACAGTTCAAGTCCCTTAAGTTTAATTAATCTCTTTTAGCCACGAACTTAATTCTTATTAATTATCAACTAATATTAATTAAACAATATGATTTCTCCTTTCATATATTATTCTCATAAGATATTAATTAATCATATTTAATCCTTTCTCTCCATAATTCATCGTATCAAGTTGCTTTGGTGAAGGCAACCCAAAAGGACCATGAACCATCGGGTCAAGTACATACCAAAATAGTTATGGACGTAGACACTAATCCACCAGTCTCCCACATGGATAAGTCTAATAACTATTCCGCGCATGACTTCAGATCCTGATTTGCAATCGTAGCTTTCCAAAGCCGTTGTCAACTCTGATCTTATCAGAAATGCGTGTCTTTTAGATAAGGGATCATATATTCCTCCATTCTAGACATTATCATATAGACTGAGACATGGATCTAAATCATTCTCTCTGTCTATGTGCTATTTCCCGAATTCAGATTTATGATGACTAACAATAGACTACAATTTGAACACATCAAATTAGTCCTGACTTGGCCAAGCGCTTAGGTGCCATCACTAAATCATCGAGGGGCCAATAGACATCGCTATATCCTAGTTTGGATAAAAGGAACGGATAAAGTTTGACTCAATGATCGCTTGCACTCACTCACCGAATCACACACAATGATATATTTTATAACACCAAGTTACTAGTGTGTTTACATATTATCAATGTGCAACCGACTCGTAAGATACAACTCACACATCTCATTTTCAAGAATATAAGATATTATCGTCTCACCAATCACTCGTGATAAGATCCATGAAGTGATCTAAGTGAGCGTGGGTTTAATCCAATGCTCAAACTCATATTCATAAGCACTCATGAACGTTGCAGCAAACAATTGCTCATGTCTAATGCTCTTTAGACAATCCACACACCAATTCATGACAGTCTTCAATCATACCTACTTCGAACATATGAACGACTGTGGTGCGTTCAAATAATTTGACAGTACTCAACCAATTAAAGTATTCAGAAAGTCAAAACATGCAAAGTCAAACACAAGAATAATACTAATCCCATATGGCCTCAAACCTTTGAGTATAAATAAAACACCTTTTATTTATCACCATATCGATTACTCATTATTTGTTGTTTCGGGTAATCAACTTCTTACTTGAATTATTACACTTGTCCCATGCTCTTAGCATGCACGCAATGTTTACCTATGGTTCTTACTTTGTGAAATGGATGAAATGAACACATTTCCAATCATACTCATTTCACAACTCCTAATCCTTTTCACAAGTGTAAGAATATCAAATTCTTGCCACTTATAGAATACATTAGATTCTAACATTTTATGCAATGATCCTTTTGTAATGTTACTGCACTAAGGTCACAATGACTATTGCCAATGAAATTACAAAGTTCTCTATGATTGTTACAATACAATTCCATAGACGTGATGTCTCTCACTCAAAGTGCATTTCTTTGAACATCCTTTTGCATAAAATTTCTAATCTAGACATAGATTTTAAATATCTAACTCCCAATATGGAAACGTTTCCATATTTTCCATATGATAACTCATTCTTAATAGAATCTTATCTATTCATAATAATGTCGATATGGTCCATCCAATATCATACTTCCAACTACTCACAAGCGACCAATCCTCGGCGAACTTTGGATGGTCCTTTGATAGTTGTTTAATTGTCTTAGTCAAAACCGATTCTTATCTTTTTCCCTCTAAATGTGCTGGACATTTGGAAAATTTTAAAATGGTTAAATATTATGGCATTGGCAATCGATCCTATACCCGAAGCGTATAGGACACGATGCATAATGTCTTACACAAAGATATGATACTTTATCAATCTTCTTGCATAATATTTTATGTGTTTTGTTCTTACAATTTGAACTATGAAGAGGAATACCGTAATCATAATCAATATTTAAGAACGCACTATCTATCCTTTGAATAAATTTATTAAAATTTCTCAATCTAGGCTTTAGATTTTGAAATGAAGCATAATATTCTCTCTCCCTTAATTATAGCAAAACAACTATTCAACCCTTACAACTTTGCAAAGTATGACTCTTGTTTTCTATAATTAATATTGCTAACTTGAAATACTTGCCTTAATAATGATACAATCATAACATTTATGCTCCCGCTATCATGATGAACATAACACTTATGCTCCCACTAGCTTTGACATGTATTCAGAAACAGCTAAACTTCCAGAAAAACAATACCTATTGAATTTCTTAAGTTCATGTTTCTAATACTTAATGCTTTGATAATATTTTATCTAAGCTTCTTAATCTCATAAACCTTTATCCAAGACAGCTCATATGTGTGTCTTAAACAATTCAGACTAATTGCCAAATCTCACAATTCGAATTATGGAAAGGGATACCGTAACCATTATCAAATTTGAGAATACAATTTTACAATTGCTATCTTCTTAAAATCTCTCTTAGTGAAAGCATTTCCTCATAGTCATCTTCATGAAGGAGAAAATCTTATGACACTTAGATTTTAATGGTGTATGTGTGTGTTCCTATCCATGTGAATTTGTCAAATCTTATGACACTTTTCCCATATTCTACATTTGATGAGTGTTATAAACCTTCTTAAGACTTGTCACTCAATTTCACAATCTTAACTTTAAGACTTGTTTTGGAACGAAGTATGATTGACTTCTTGATTTAACCATTTCTTCAATTCTTGATTCCTCTTCTTAGACATACAATTGCACAAAGATTTACTTAGAGGATCAATTGAGATATGGTTCTTAATCATTAAGACCTATCATAAAACATAATAAAAGGTACTCTCCCTTCTTCTTAGAATAGAGAAACTTTTATCTTTCTGCCTACTTGATTTTTCTTATTCGTTCTGCTATTGATTTAAACTCTTTCAATAAATTCAGAATTACACTTAATCTTATAAGTATAATCATATTTACTAAAGTTTGGTAAATCATGACAAATATCTTTGTTACTTTTGCTGTGGACTTGATCAACACACAACTTTGTGTACTCGATCTCCTGGTCCTTCACTTGACACTTTGTCAATGAATTAGTCTAATTTTCAAATATGAAACTTCTCATTCATCATGCAATACTTGTTGTATGATTCCAAATCTCTATCCAATTGAAACTTGGGCGATGAGAAACTTTCCCTATTTGGTAAATTCTTGACCATTTCACAAATAACATAATTAAGAATCACATCCATTCGTTGTAGAAATATGCAAACATCAATTTTCATAACAATTTCATTGCAAGGAAATAAATAAATAAATGAGTCAAACCAAAATTTATTTTATTCATAAACGCAGCGGAAAACATTTGTCCTTACAATGCAAAATCAACTGAAAGACTATGTAATTGAATATTCCTAACAACTCTATCACAACTTTCTAAGCTCAAAATCTAATCTTCGAATCCACGCGATCGAGGTCCATTTCTTTGTGATTAGACTCATTTTGCTCTTTTAGCAAGCCTCCTCTCCTTTCACTGATCTTGCAAAACATTCAAATGCAATCTTATCACATCATGTATTAAGAATCAACAAATAGGAACTTAATGGAGTTAGATAGTGGATTCTACCTGAAGCACAGGCATACTCTTTGACTCTCCCATCTTCTGGACTCTTCAGGCTCTTAGGGCCGACTTGTATCCAACGCCTTTTCTCTTGGCAGAAAACGCAGGTCGGTTCTCCTAGAACGTCCTCGGAAGCATGGTTCGTTGACTTTTCCAACAAATATGCTCCATTGCTTCGCCAAACCATTTTTGATTCAGCAGCAATGAGCATGTAAGTTATGTTAATGAGGCTTGTGCCATGATCCATCATATAATACTTTCTTTTGAACTCATTATATGATTCAGGGAGTGATTGTAGAACCCATCCTATAGCCAACTCATCAGGGAATGATGCACCCAACATTATCAACCTATCAATGTGTGATTTCATTCCTAGAATGTGGGTACACATGGATTTACCATCTTCGTGTTTCATTTCCAATAGGTCTTTAGTGACATTGAACCTTTCAATTCTTCGATCTTGTGGGTCAGGGAGAACAACGGGAGGAGGAGGAAGTGAAGCATGATTTCTTGTTCCTCGATCGAATCGTGGAATATCATCTTCTTGTGGAAAGCTTGTTCCACAGGATTTGGGAAGACCATAGTTGTCGAACTTTGACATGTACAAAACGGGAGAAGAAATAAATTCAAGTTAGTTGATCGATTGAGTCCTCAATAAATCACCCAAATGAGATATTAAGTCTAGGACCCTACACAATATGATACAACCTAGAAAAAGGATGCCGTAATCTAGTTGCAGAATATTTGAAGGTAAGTGAATGACGATTCACTAATTTTCCAGCATGAAAAACGAAAAAGAAATTTAAGTTTTAAATCTATGAAAACTCCTAGATCCTTTGAGATTCATTGAACTTTTCAACGGCATGTTTGAATCTCGATATGCCCCTCTAGTTTGTGACTGGGATGCTGAGGATCACAAAGCGGGTGTGAATAACCATGCAAACTTACATGGTGCCCTCACATGTTACGGTCACCTATTCGATGTGCCGGTAAACCACACACGCTCCACCGAACTATGACAAACATTGAGTCACCCTTTGCTACCTTTGCTTAGAACCATTTAGTGTGCCGGTAAACCACACACGCTCCACTAATGTGTTTGCAAGGGCACAAAGTGCAATTTCATGGAATTGCATCAATTCACTTTTGCCTAAAGTAACTAAGATTGGGAATTTGAAAAACATTTAGTTACTTTTGTACTTCATTGTACTTATAATGGAAGGTTTCTGTCCTATCCTACCCATTCGGCTAACGACCCTCAACTAGTCAAGAGTGCGGTGGGTAAGAGTGGATACCAATTGAATCACCATTTTATATGCAATTTCGTTAAACACCCCTTATAGACCAACTTCGTGAATGAGGCCTACTAACAGTAGGACTGAGTTTTACTTATACATACATACATACATACATACATACATATATATATATATATATATGTGTGTGTGTGTGTGTGTGTGTGTGTATATATATATATATATAATGTTAGACTTTTAATGTTATATATAGTATAGGTTGTATTTTACACTTTTAAAATACTAGGTGGTCTAATTTAATAATTATACTTTTAATTCAATTAAACTGTAAACCAAAACTTTATGGATTTATTAAATCTCCTTTAATTATACACCTTAATTAATTAATAAAACCATAAAGGTGTGATTTGAACTTTTCAAAACAATACTAGGGTTTTAGAATTTCACATTCCTAAATTAAACTTTTAATCAACTTTTAAATTCCAAAACTTGAGGGCAAGTTTGGAAACATTTCAAAACATTAAGGTTTAGAATTTAAATATTTCAAAATCAAACTTCTTAATCAAAATTTAAATTCCAAAACTTGAGGACAAGTTTGAGACTTTTCAAAACACTTGGGGTTCAACTATTTAAATTTCAAAACAAAAATTTTTGAGTTCACATTTAAACTATAAAACCTAAAGGGGAAAATTGAAACTTTTCATAACACAAGGGTCAAATAATAAATAATATACATCAAACAATTAATTTCATCATTATCTATATTTGACCTAATTTCAATTTCTTGCAAAGTAAGTTACCTAATTAATACAAATAATCAAACTTTATCATATAAGGAAGTTATTATCTAATCAATTGGTAATTATCTTTTGTTTAATCAAGGATATACTCATAAATATGTATAAAATCGGATTTTAATGACCTAAAACAGATAAGGCAAGTATCCATGAGTAAAACAACAACAAATCCTGAAAATAGCTCCATCTGATGCTCGAACTCGACGAGTACCACACTGGACTCGCCGAGTTGAGGCCTACTCACCGAGTTGATCAGGCAGGGAGCTCAAAAAACGTTTTTGCAACTTGAACAAACACACAAGGCATCAATACAATAGAAACCAATCAAGGCTCTGATACCACTGATGGGTTTTAGCCATAAGAACATCCTATGTGCTCATACAAACCCTAATGCTTGGATCTAGGTTTCTCTATTGTACATGAAGTTCATCCAAGACTATAAACCCTAATTCTAGCATATGATAATCAATATTAACATAATAATGGGTTTAAGATATTACCTTGGTTGTTATGTATCAATAACAATCTCAAATCCTTCTTGTATTGACTTTAGAAAGCTTAGAGTCACAAATGTCACTCCTCTAATGGTTCACAAACACCAATAGCAAGAGGATGAAGAGGAGAAGAGAAGGGGGCTGCCCAAAACGTGTGGAAACCCTAATCAACAAGTTCACCACGTTTTTGGGGCTTAAGGGTTCTTTAAATAGTGAGGCTATTAGGGTTATCTAATAAGGAAACCCTAATTTGGATGCTTAAGCCCTAAGCAACCCATGGACTCCTTCCTTAAAGGCCCTAGGACGATTTCTAATGGGTTTCCCCATAGAATTCGTCCACCCCTTTAATATGAAGTCCATTAGCTCAATATTCAACTATCATACAATTAACAGTTCAAGTCCCTTAAGTTTAAGTAATCTCTTTTAGCCACGAACTTAATTCTTATTAATTTTTTACTAATATTAATTAAACAATATGATTTCTCCTTTAACATATTATTCTCATAATATATTACTAAATCATATTTAATCATTTCTCTCCATAATTCATCCTATCAAGTTGCTTTGGTGAAGGCAACCCAAAATGACCATGCACCATCGGGTCAAGTACATACCAAAATAGTTATGAACTTAGACACTAATCCAACAATATAGACATGCATTTGACAATATAAGAGTTTAAAAGAAGTTTTGTAAAATCTTTGAAAAATTAAATAAATAAGATTTGATGACTTCATGTCAGTTTATAAAACGATTTAAAATCAGTTTGTTAGATAAGAATAGTTTTAAAGTACACGAAATCATTTGTTTGAAACATAGTTATAACAGAGTTTGAAAGGAACAGTTTGATAAAGAGTTTAACAGGTAAAACAACTAAAAGTGTAGTAAATCCGTATTTTGATAGTTGTTAATCACATGTGATTGATATAATAACTATCATGATTCAACTTGTATCCCCCCACCCCCATAAAAGCAATTAAAAACATTTAAAAGGTTAATTAAGGGATGTGAACTCACCTGTAGTGAGTGGATCGTATGGAAGTTTCGGATAAAGTGCTAGGTGTCAAGTGAAGACTTGAACACACGCAATGATCCTAATAACATAAAGACATATGTATATATATATATATATATATACAATTAGTGATTATAACACTAATTAGACAAGTATAAACACCCTAAAACATGGTAAACACTTTGGTTCAAGTGCTAGGAGTACATTAAGGTTGCATCTAAGGGGTGTAAGGCATTGCTATTGAGTTTATGGCCCAAGGACCACTCTCAATGGAGATTGTTGAGGAGTTTATGGCTGAGGGGAGTTTACTCCTGGCCGTAATTTCTCTAAAGAGTCATATATAGGGTTTTGAAGGTAGGAAGTCTCAAGTGTTTAAGTGTTCTAAGGTTAAACAAGAGTCTATATGAGTTTAAGGTCCAAGAATAAACCTTAACATGACTTTACGGCCTAGGGACCATTCCTCCATGAGTTTACAGCCGTAAACTCATGGTATTATGTACCAACCCGAAGTTTAATGTCCCTAGTTCATTGGTGGAGAGTTCTAATCCAGGTTCTAAGCATAAGGAAGGAAATTAGGGCATCAATGCACACTTATAGGGAGTTTACGGACTTGGGAGATCCTTGTCTGTAAACTCTCTTCCACCCCTTTATTCTTGATGTTTCTAAGGCCTAAACATGTTTAATACAATACATAACAAGTTAGGACAAGAGTACTTACGATATAGGAGCTTGAAATGGCTGATTATGGCCAAGAACACTAGTGTGTGTTCTTGGAGATATATTAAAGCATGCTTTTCATGGAGGAAATAATGAGAGAATGCTAGATTAAGAGGTGTATCAACAAGTCAAGGAAGAATAGTTACTAGTTTTGAAGATCTAAGGTGAAGATTAGGATGATAGTTGAGAGGATTTGAAGGAAAAATCAGTCAAGGAAGGAAAGGAATGAAACAAATGGCCAACACTTGATCATATAGGGTGAGTTTATAGCCTACATGGAGTTTACGGCCGTAAATTCCAGTGTGGTGGCCGTGAACTCATGGTCCTAGTGTTTTAGGCCAGATCTTTGTACTATAGTTTCAGCAGATAAACCCCAACACTTATCCCTTAAGTGTACAAGGCCTAGAACGCTCAAAAATAATCTAATTTATGCTAAATGATAGAAGGAATGAATCTAACACTAAATTGAGTTGACTGACTGAGCATTCAAAGTAATAGAAAATTTTGGGTTGTCACAAGTTGACCCCACAACTCGCCGAGTTAGTACGAGATTCAGCTCGATCAGGAAAACCCTACCCGACTCGTCGATTCGGCTCATTGAATCAGTGAGTCTGTCCAGTCTCATTCTCATTCAGACGATCTTAACCAGATCTATCACTCTAAATCATAGATTTATCATCTCAAGGCTCAATAATCACGTAAAGCTTCCATCTTTACATTCATGCATGATGCTATTGCTTCAAAACACCATTACATGCTCTTTATGAGGGATTTAGCTCATCAACCCTCATTTTGACAACTAAAGCTGGGGCATCTAGTCTTCAAGGACCTCACAAGGTTCAGATCTGAGGTTTACCACCTCAGATCATGTCTCAATTAACTCATAAGTACAAGAGAGGGGAGTAAAACCCTAAAACGCCCAAGATCATAAGATCTAATCAAAATAGATGAAAAGGATGTAAGCTTATACCTTCTACAGTAACCCCATGTGAAGAAGTGCTAGATCCACATCCCCCATCTTGTTTCTTGCTAGAATCAAACTCTTTTCCTTCCAAAAGACCCACCAAATTACTTGATTTCATCATAAGAACTCTCTCATGGTTCCAATGGCGATCTAGGGTTTGTTACAGGAGGTATGGGCAGCTGGTGAGGTGCATTTTAGGTTATAAGTTCCCTTAAATAGGCCCCAACCATGGAAACTTAGCGTTTTCCATACCCATGACCTACTTGGTGAGTCAATCCCCTAACTCGTCGAGTCCACTCATTAAATCCACGTGGACAACTCAACACGAATCGGTGAGTCAGAGCTTTGACTCGTCGAGTCTCTCCTTAATTCTCAAAATTGAAACACAAAATATTATTCCCGAAAATCCGGATGTTACACAAAAGTAGCTCCATCTTCTCAAACGCTCAGGGAGTAGCTGCCTACTAATTCCCTGAGAATACAAGTAAAGTGAAAAGAGAGTATCAACATAAAGTTGAGTGAGGCATAAGTCTTTATGTTTGAAAGTAAGTTTTTTCTGTTTCTTGAATATGTAAACTGTTCCAAGAAATCCTTTTTTTTTCTACTGTATATGAAAAGTAGTTTTACTCACATAAAACCGTTCTATTTGTAAACTAGTGTTTTGTTTTTGTATCCTTTTTGTATAAACTGTTAAAGTGAGTGTGTCTAGATTCACTAACTGTTATTGAATACTGAGATGTAATATTGTAAACTATATTTTGATAAACTGGTACTTTGAAAATGTACTCATGTTTAGTTAATTATACACTAACCATATTGTTAACATGTTTTTAATGAGTTATTATAACCATATTGAGACTAGATGGCCTGAAACAACGCTTTGAAGGCGTTAAAAACTGTTGATAACAACTGTCACTCGTAGGCGTGTATGTGTGATTGTAGCTAGCAATCTAATTGCGGGGTTGTCAATCCCAATATAGATCTATACACACTTGTTTCGATCCCCGACTGGAGATTTTGGTTATAATCTCAGGACTTTAACTATGTTGTTAAATTGGATTAAACAACTTGAATCAAATGACTCATAAAAGCATATAAACGTTACGTGTATAATATAAGTGAAAACCCAATCATTATGAAATAATGATTGATTGTATATATTCCTAAATGAATGTTTAATAGAATGCTCCTGAATTAGAACTCTTAAACATGTATTTGAAAGTTGTATACCCTTGATAGTTTTGAATCAAACCCTTAATCTTGTAAAAAGTTGTACTCTAGTATACTCGAATCGTAATTAATGTTCAATGAATCATAAATTATACCTATTATAATTTATATGTACTTTCTGAATTAGTATTAACTATTCATCAATGCAATCCCTTGCTAAACATATTACAAAGGGTATTTAAACTGAATGAAATAACTTTTATGTATATATACATGTACAATTATATATTAGTAAAATTTAAACGACATTCTTACAAATAACCGATACAATAAGCCCACATCCAAATAAGGAAAAGGAATCAAAGTGAGTTATCATAGCATTTTAAATCTTATATATATATATATATATGTATATATATATATATATATATATATATATATATATATATATATCGAGGTTGCAAAAAACGGTCGACGTTAGCTAGTGGGTGGACTGGGGTCAAGGGATTAATCGGTTAGGCGGAGATTAATCGTGGAATTAATCGGGTACCATTAATTGCTAATTTGTTGAATTTTAAAAAATTAAATATGACTAATATCATATCAAAGTTCGTAAATACCACTAATATGATAACAAAATAGGTTAATATGACTAATACAACAGTAATCATGCCTCATATAGTTTCCATTGAGATAAAACTTCTTCAAAATGGCAAAATTTCATCGTTATGTAATGTTTCACTCATTATGTATCGAGGGATTAATCGCTAGGCGCCCTCTAATCGGTTGACTGGCGCCTAGGGATTAATCGAAGAGTAATCGGGACCTAGTTGGGAGTTTTACAATAGTGATATATATATATATATATATATATATATATATATATATATATATATATATATATATATATATATATATATATATATATATATATGATTTGGGGAAAAATATAAGTTTAGAAAATCATTTGAAGAGTTTAACTTTTTGAAATACTTTTGATGACTTGATGTCACTTTCACACAATTTAAACCATTTGATTAAATAAAAATAGAAATTCGTTATAGTAATATTTTGAAACCAATTGTTTGTAACACAATATCCTTCTGTTAGACTTATATCCCCCCCCCCCCTTTAAAACAGTAAAAAAACTATGAAAATACAGGGGTATGAACTTACTTTTTGGAGGGTGATTAAAATGATGATTTGGTAAAGGATGTTTAGTTCCACGAGTGAAATCCCGCAACAAAACCAGTCCTATATAATAATTTGTATAACATATATACATCCAATTAGCTAAAATAATCATAGAAATGATTGGAATTTGGATATATTTGTAAGTATAACTTACAAATTAGAGTGATAGAATCTAAAAAGGGAGGTTGTTAGGTGTTCACAGCCAGGAGTTCACGGCCATGAAGGTGTTTACAGCCAGAAGTTCTTGAGGAAAGATGAACACTTGATGATCCTAGAAATGATACCTATTAGATCTTGTGAAGAACAACTGATTATTGCTTGAATATGATGAGAAGGGATGATTATAGCATGTTCTTGAGGAGAGAGTTTTTTCTTCGTGTTCTTGGCTGATGATACTTGAGAGAAAATAGCTTGGAATTATGTTTGATTGTGTAAAAAGTGAGGAAAAATTGGCTGAAATGAATATATATGCGAGGGTTCACGGTCCGAGGGGGTTTACGGCTGTGAACCTCGTTTACGGTTCGACGTCGGCTATTGTTTATGGTTCAAAGGCGGTTTGCGACCGAGAACGTGCCCCAATGCGATAAGGTCAGTTTCCGAGGTGATAAGATCTAATGACTTTGTGGTTGCGAGGGTTCACAGTTCGAGGAGTTTACGGTCGTGAACTTTTTGCGGCCCGAAGTGTTTGCTGTCCGAAGCAAAGGAATAAGATGCAAAATTTCGTGGTTTTTTAGCATTCCCCTTCCTATTTCAACCACAATTATTTTACGGATTTTCAATATACAAAGGTTATTATTTTAACTTTAATAAAAACACAAACAATAAGGAAGACTTTAGTTGACCTAAGTTTGACTTTGGTTGCTTAGGGTTGGCTTTACAAACGGAAAATAAAGGGATGTTACAATGGGTCATGTGGTAGTTGCTTATAGTATCATGGTAATACCCATGGATCACATATGGGTCATGGGTGAATGTGGTAGTTGCTAGATATATAATGCGTATATCAATTGTGTCCGTTGTGTTTTTGAATAGATTGATCTATTTTTTTTTAATTTTGATTTTTGAAAAAACTACCCTTACTAATAAAATGAGTCATTGTATGTATGAGAGTAATTAGGTCATTTTATAGTCAACATCTTGTTGGCATCATCATTTTTCCGACGAATCACGTCATTTCAGTTCTTCAGGCTTATTTCAAAAAAAAAAAACCTTAAATCGTTTTTAGAGAATCGTTATCTTAGTCGATTAATATTATTATGGAAGCTAGTACTTCTTCGAAGATGCAACCAAGAAAGCAAAACAAAACGCTAACTGACATGCCATTGGAAGTGATTGAGAAGATAATAGTCGAGGTGGGAAAAAATTTCAGCAGTCGACGCTTTCAAGATGAAGGCTATGTAAGTTTTATCTTCAAATAGATATTCAACGTTCCACTTTCACCCCTAAACTAATATATTATTTTAATAATGTGATTAAACAAAACTAACCTTAGTAATCACATATTTGGAATTATTTCAAGGGCAATTTTGTGTTTTTGCACTCTACATTGTTTACGTGCCAAGATGTTTTTGACGCTATCATGTCGTTTCACTTTTTCTGGCCATTTAGAACACTGACAATCTTCCATAAGATCAAACTGACGACGATCAAAGAAAATCCCAAAATTATCGATAGATTGTCGCTCTGATAATCAGTTTTCCCCAATAATATTGAAGCCGATACTTAGTCCACAACCAGTGCATCACAAGTAAGGTTTTTTTACTGTGTTAACGTTTACAACTAATTTTTTCTTAAAAATTTAAATCAACTTATGCCATTTGTATGTTGTTAGTAGAATGTTGTATGCAAGATGTTGTAGTTCGTTGGATGATCTTCCAATAGAGCTTTTGAGTCGGATTATTGTAATGTTAGGGGAATGTTTTATGAAATATAACTTTATTTATTAGTTACTAACTTTATATTTCAAATTTTTAAGTCTAAAAAAGATGTATGCAGTAGGGGAGATCCTGAAGTGTTTAGAACAGCATTCCTACACATTATTGAAGGGATGGGTCCCAAACATCGTAATTCTATTGTATTTACACGCACATGTTCAAAGCATAATAACGTTGAAGGCATGTATAGACAAGGAGTGGTATGTGTAATTTGAATAGTTTTATGTAATTTGAGTTAATTTATTATTGGTGTCATTGATGTTAATGGTATTGGTATTCTGCTGATATTGTTTTTCTGTTAACAGGATGAGTGCTTCTGTAATGGCAATTTTTATATGGGACTGACTTTCTTGACAGAGGTAGTAGATGAGCATCATCTCAAGGCAATTTATTTGCCTGGGATGAGCTACATTTCTAGAGGGCCTCCTCAATGTGATCAAGGTATATATAGTATATTTACACATTACATTTTGTATATAGCTAATTAATACATGTTTGTACTTTATGGTTGACAATATTAGTGTTGTGTCGTATAATATTTAGTGTTGTGCTGAAATGGATAAATTGGATTGATAGTTTTTAATGAGTAGGTTTAAAACTACTTGATGAGTACTTTTTCATGTCATTTATGGATTATGGGGAGTACTTAGATGTTGCTGACAGTGCCAGACATTTCTTGATGAAAGTAGAAGTTGTTCATAAACTTACAACGGATACCATCACATTCCAAAGTGAAAAGAAAGGTCATTTTGTTCAAGGGGAATTTGCAGATGGAATAGAAGAGGATGAGGATCCACAAATGTACTCCAAGGTTTGTAGTTGGTATGTGGAGTATGGTAACATTTCTATGTTTTTAAAAACATGTGATTCATAATGGACATTAATAGTGTTAGGACACTCTTTATATGTGGGTCAAAATTATGGTTTCTACTTTGCTTTTCTAGGCAACTGTATTATTCTTTAGTTGTACTATGTGTTTGCGGCTGTGTTCACGGCCAGATTGGTGTATACGGCCATAAACGGGTTTACGACCGTAAACCCGTTCACGACCGTGAACTCGTGTTCGGCCCATTTTCCCTATAAATATAGGTGTAAGGGGTGAGGAGAGAAGAGTAGTGAGGGGCTAGAGAAGGAGAGAATATTGTAAAGAGACACTACAGAGAAGATTTGTGTGTGTGAGAGAATCTTGTGTATGGAGCATCACTCATATCTTGGAATACATTATAGATTCATCTAATTCTTCTTCTCATTCTCTTCTATTTTCTGATCTTGCATCATCCATTTGATTGGGATTCCACACCATCAAACGGATCTGTGTGATACACAAGCGGATTTGGGACTTTTCGAGAGTATGTTTCCTTTTCGAGAAAGGAAAGAAAGGAATAAAGGAGAAGATCACATAGGGTTTGTGCTTAATGACATGAAAAATTTTTAGATTTGTTCTGAGATTATGCATGTTGTTCTCAGACCTTCTGGATGCAAATTCAATCAGTGACTTACGATTTGATTTTTCTTCTCAATACTCTTGAGTTTATCTTACACTGTTTCGTTCTGAAGACAATTATTTTTTGTCTTATAGTTTTTCTCAGGTAGGTATTGTTTGGGAAGTGATATCAAGAAAGTAATAGCGTTCAGTCTAAAACATGTGTAAAGGACTAAATCTGAATTGTCTAGACTCTGTGATCAATGTGCTAGTAGGCACGAAGGATTTGACAAGGTGGATTTAGATAGGATTGTTTGGACTGACCATACGACGCTTGGGTAGATTGAGCGGTGAGATAAACACGGGAGCCTACATGATACACTAAATTAATACACATCTAGAAAACTAGGGGGACAATTAAATAATTACAAAAATTAGAAAATTAAAAATCCAAAAATAGTGTTATTTCTGTTTTATTTCTTGTTCAAGAAAATCAAAAATCGAAAAAAAAAATTGTTTCTATTTTATTTTTTCAGAAAATATGAAAAATCCAAAAATATTGTGTGCTGAGTTTTCTTTTAGTTTTGTTTTGTCTTGAAAAGTGAATTCAGAAGTAGATGAAACTCATGGAGTCTATGTCGAAAATTTCTGAGCCAAGGCTTCGTCCGTGATCATGGAAGAATTCTCATTCGAAGGAGCAAGAAATGAAGATTATTCTTTCAACATTCAATCTTTCAACCCCAGAAGCTAGGTGAAGCTGAAATTGAAGATTATGTGATGGATTGCATTGAAGCCTCCTTAATCAATTTACGGCTATCTATAAACCTGCTGACGTGATCCAGAAAATGTCTCTCTGGTATTCTCTTTGAAGATTCTCAAGATGAAATCGCCATCTTTAAATAATCTCTACAAGAACCCTCCTCACCCAATGTGCGTTCAATGTCAAATTCTGCAGAAAATGTCAACTGCTCGAGATGAAGTCATTTATTGAAGATTCATATGTTCATATTGAAGTCGTGAAGATATCGTAGATTAAAGTTGAAGCCAAACTCTAAATGAAGATTGACAAGAAAACTCATCTACCTTTTTAGGGGGAGTTTGTTGGGTCAATTAGAAAAGAAATCTAGAAACCAAGGGGAGATTGTTGGGTCAAAATTATGGTTTATACTTTGGTTTTCTAGGAAACTGTATTTTTCTTTAGTTGTACTATGTGTTTGCGGCTGTGTTCACGGCCAGGTTGGTGTGTACGGTCGTGAACGGGTTTACAACCGTGAAATCGTGTTCGGCCCATGTTCCCTATAAATATAGGTGTAAGGGGTGAGGAGAGTAGATTAATGAGGGGCTAGAGAAGGAGAGCATATTGTAGAGAGAGAAACAAGAGAGAAGATTAGTGTGTGCCAGAGAATCTGGTGTATGGAGCATCACTCATATCCTTGAATACATCATAGATTCATCTAATTCTTCTTCTCCTTCTCTTCTATTTTTTTATTTGGCATCATCCGTTTGACTGGGATTCCGCACCATCAAACGGATCTGATTGATACATAAGCAGATTGGGGAATTACATTATATTGTGCATATATTTCTACATATATATTTTTTATAAGACAAAAAGAAAAATTCTTGTAATTATTAAGTGTTAATGACTTTCGATAGTTGTGTTTATATTATATTAGTATAATTAACTGTTGACTATTTTATTTTGGTTTACATTGTTATTTTGTTATTAAATAGTGTAATAAAATTGTACGTTTGTTACGAAATATAAATATGTATACAGTCTACCCTAACAGGTAACAATTGATCAAATGTGAAAACACATGAGGATGTTTTTTTGGTTTATAAA
The DNA here is from genome assembly GCF_052625555.1 of Lactuca saligna. NCBI lineage: Eukaryota > Viridiplantae > Streptophyta > Magnoliopsida > Asterales > Asteraceae > Lactuca > Lactuca saligna. The sequence continues at coordinate 195,060,977 of NC_136419.1, read as the reverse complement.
GGAGATTCAATTTGGTTAATAAAGCGCAACATATATACTTTCATTCAAATATTGAATAATATCAACCAAATACTTTGACCTAGTATCCATCCACCACATCGAAATCAAAGGTTGTCAAAGGTTCCCTCATACACTCTTTCTTTTAAATTATGGTGTAAAACTCTCAAATACAATTAGAGAATTCTACAAATATTCTACGCCATTATCAAATCATCAAAGTGATTCATCCATACAAATGACGAAACTTTGAAGATTGGTTCATCAATCGGTCATTATTTTCTAAAACGATTTATAGGAAAGGTACCTTTGTCATTTTTATATTGTATACATATATCTACTTCAAATCCCATCTATCAATTCGTAGCCATATTAATGAACATAATATTGTGTTATTTAAATGTATATTTTGAAAATTTAATGTCATGAACAATACCAATAGAATGTGGATGTATAAAAGAAAAGATAGTCACGGTTGTGTATCCTCTGTTTTCATACAAGGAGTGACAAAATTCATAGAATTTGCTACCAGTCAACAAAGGTTCATGAACGAAAATAGAATCAAATGCTCATGCATCAAACATCATTACATGCCATATAGAGACCTTGATATTATTAAGCATCATTTGCACAAATGTGGTTTTGTTAAGGAATATTGGTTTTTGGATAAACATGGTGAAACATCCATTAATGATGACATTACGTCTTTAGTGGTGGATGATTTAAAAGCAAATTTAAATGAAGGTGAATGTACATATAGAGAAATGGTCATAGATGTAATGGCTTCTGATTTTATTAGTAGTAATCTTGACGTGGAGCCAAATGCATTAGATAAAAAATTATTTGATATGCTATAAGCGGCCGATAAAGAGTTGTGGTATGGATGTAAAAAAGTCGCACAACTATCTGCTGTAACTAGACTATTGAATATAAAATCAGAGTATCATATACCTCAACAAAGTTATGATATTATCTACAAATTGATAAATTATGTGTTATCGGAGGAGAATAATATGGTAGGTAATTTACACGAGAGCAAAAAGTTAATACAACAACTAGGTTTGCATATGGAGATGATTGACTGCTGCAGGTCTGGATGTATATTATATTGGAGGGGAGACAACGAGCTTTATTGGTTCAAATTCTGCAATGCAGATAGTTACAAACTGTCAAAAAATTAGGGCAGATATTCTCGCGTACCCTTTAAGATAATGAATTACTTTCCTTTGACTCCACGATTGAAAAAATACTGTATGCTTCACAAGCCTCAACCGCTTCCATGCGATGACACTCCGAGGATAACGTACATGATGCTAGAGTAATGTGTCATCCATCCAATTCAGAAGCTTGGAAGAAATTTTTGATAGAATTCATGCTTCATTTGCAGCAGAAATACGTATTGTTAGATTAGGTCTAATTATAGATGGGTTTGCACCACATGGAGCATTTGGAAAAAAAAAATATTCATCTTGACCTATTATTATAACACCTTATTATTTGCCACATTTTGTGTGCATGAAATATCCTTACATGTTTTTGACCGAACTTGTTAAATAGATTTATTTTTGCTACCAATTGTTGCAAAATTGGAGCAGTTATGGGAAGAATACGTATTAACATATGATATATCTTTATAACAAAATTTTCATTTACGAGCAGCTTTGATGTGGACAATAAGCGATTTTCCAGCATATGCAATGTTATCAGGATGGTCTACAATAGGTAAGTTGGTATGCCCATTTGTGGGAAACATACACAAACATTTATACTAAAGAATGGTAATAAGATGTCATGGTTTGACTGCCATAGAAGATATTTATAGGTAAATCACCCATATAGGAAGGATAAAAATAAATTTAAGAGGAATCGTAAATTGACAGAATGTCATCCTCCAAGTAAGAATGGTGAACAAACTTTAAGGGAAATTGAACAATTAGGATTGGTAAAAGTTACTGAAGTAAATGTTGATTATGTGAACAAAGCATGTGGCGATCATGGTTGGAAAAAGAAAAGCATATTTTGGGATTTACCATATTGGAAAAAAAACTCATTAGACATAATTTTGATTTTATTCATATTGTGAAAATGTATTTGAGAACTTTTTTTACACTATAATGGATGTCAAAGCGAAGACGAAGGACAATACAGCAGCGACAAGAGATCTGAAACTCTACTGTAGGAAGAGAAAGGGAGTCAAAGATGATCAAAGAGTGTACTATGCTCTAGATAAGAAACAAAAGAAAGCCATATTCGAATGGGTGGAGAAATTGTGTTTCCCTAATGGTTATGTTTCTAATTTGGGGAGAGGTGTTGATTTAATCGGGTGTAGACCGTTCGGAATGAAAAGCCATGATTATCATGTTTTTATGCAAAGATTGATGCCAATTGCATTTCGTTAGATGTTGCCAAAACATGTGTGGGGGGCATTAACTCTGGTTGAGTCTTTTCTTCTAAACATTAAAAACAACATCAATCACAACAAAAGATATTGAAATAATTGAACCCGAGATCCCAATAATTCTATGTAAATTAGAGACCATCTTTTTCCCTGGTATTTGCAACTGCATGGAACATTTACTAGTACATTTTCCATAGGAAGCAAAGATAGTCGGTCCCGTACAATATCGGTGGACGTATCTGCTTGAAAGGTTTGTATGTTACATCAAAATGTATGTTGCTTGTTTTGTAACCAAATTTAAATCTTCTTTACTATAGATATCTAAATCAGTTGAAAAAAAGATGTGAAAAATAAAGCTCGAGTGAAAGGGTCTATTGTTAACGCGTACTTGCTTCATGAGGCATCAATATTTTGCTCTCATTATTTCGAGACTGATGTCCCTACGTGTAATACAAAGTTGCCATGAAATTATGATGAAGGAGGAGATGAGCAACCAGATGATAACAACGAGGTTTTGGATATGTTTTCATATCTTGGTCGTCATTATGGAAGATTCAAGAATAGAATGTTGTCTGATGAGGAATTATATATTGCCCAAACTTACGTACTCCTTAACGAATATAAAATCAAACATTAAATCAGGTAATTAACATATACTTCACTTTCAATTATAATAATCATTTGTTGTGTAATTGCTCTGAATAACATTTACATGCATGATTTTTTTAATTACATCATAGTAACTTTCAAAATGTTATTTAAATGGTAATAAAAAATATTTGAAGAAGATTTGAATGAACTTATTGGGGATATTGATGAACATGAAGTTGCAGCTGAAGTTTAGAAGAACTTTGCAGTATGGTTTCAAAACTATGTGGGTGTTAATTTTATATTTTTTAATTTTTTCTGTTATGGTTTTAATTAACTCTAATTAAGTGTTTTACCATTTGTCATATGGGCACGTATATATTTGACCTTTCCAAAATTCCATTCAGGAGAGTGAAATTATATAGTATATACTTTGCAATGGTTACAAGCTTCACATACAAGCTCATGGTCTAAACAAATCAACAATCAACAATGGATTGTGTGTGAGTAGCCAAGGAGGTGATTATTACTGTAAGGTATAGGAAATTTTAGAAGTCGAGTACCCTGGTTACCCAATTAAAACCACAATTTTGTTTACATGTCATTTGTATTATCTAACACCTAACATAGGAGTTAAGGTTCACAAACAATATAACTTGGTCGAGATAATCTTCAAAAGAAAATACAACAAGTTCGAGCCGTTTGTTTTAGCCATGCAAGCCACTCAGATGTGTGACATTCCTTACCCAAAGTTTGAAAACAAATAACTCGAACTGGTGAGCTATATTTAAAGTTAAACTTCTTGGTTGGACTGATGTACGTGAAAATCATCCTAAGAAAGATGTTTCTTTCCAAGAAGATGAAGTTGAATCAAATGAAATCATTATACCAACTACAGCCGATACATACAATTATGATAATCACGACAAGTCAAGTAGCGGTTCAGATAATGAAAATAACATTGATGAAGAAGGTGAAATTCATGAGGACAACAATGATGGTATTCCTGACAGTGAGTGTAGTTATGATTATAGTATATCGAGCAATGAAGAACAAGAGGAGGGAGAAGATATTAACTAGATGTTTTTTGTTTCTTTATAGAAGAATGCTTACATTGTCTAATTTTTAGTTTCTGTTAAATGTGATGTTATATATTAGTGCCCTTCATGAGAATTAACGAAAATAAAAACATATCATTATTTGGTACATTGAAAGCATTTACTAAAACGATACATGTGTTTTTGAGACATTTGCATGTACAATATAGTCATTAAATATCCAATTAAGTGATCGTTTAAATTATAATTCAGTTTCTTTATATTGAAATGGTAAAAAATTATTCAAGATAACATAAACATAATAACAAATGTTTATTCTTTCATGCACAATTAAAAGCATATAAAATGCAATAAAACAAACAAAATACACAACCAATTCAAAATCATATCATTCAAACCATGGCTTACCAATTCTACTGATCATAATAACAATTCCTTCGTTGATCATAATAACAATAAGAAAATTAATTAAGCATACAACATCTCAACAAAGAAACAAACCAAACACACCATCATGAACTTGATAATTCCAACTTTACCACCTTCAACTCGATGGTCATTACCATGTTCATTAGTATCTTCAATAACAACTTGATTCGGAGTTTCATTAACAGGAGCGTCAGGGGGGGGGGGGATCTAAAATGACATCTTCACAATTGGTTTGAGTAATCAATTCGTACATCTTCTATCTATACCACTTGTTCGGCAGTTGTGGGTCAATCCAACTAAAAAACACCACAATTTATGTATTCATCATTGTAGTTTGTGCAACCAAGGAACCTCCTTCTAGGATTCTTTAGAGTCTATGCCGTCCACATTCACACAACCTCACGTTACTGCTTGAAGATGACGATATTGATTTCCCTAATTTATCTTCTTCTGCTTGTGGGTTTGCGAATATGGGAGGTGGATTGGACGCTTTATTTATGCAAATAAATTCCTTAATAAGGCACTATAATTAATGTAAAACACCTTACAAAAAAATTAATTTCTAACAAAATTGATAACAAAAGGTTCAACATATTATTGCTCAATACTAAACACTCCACGAGTTTTATTGCCGTTGCAAATTTGCATAGCTAAATATCTATGAATTTGAACTACTCCTTATCAACGTTGCTATAAAATTTAATTTCGTAACAAATGTCATCACAAATTAGCTAGACTTTTTTTCCATAGCGAAACAAGCAAAGCAAATCAAATTCCATAGCAGAATTCCCTAAAAAGTACCTAGGAATGTACTTTCATAGCAAAGAAACTATGGAATTGTTTTCTGTTGAAAAATTCCGTTGCATATTAACCACGATAATTAATTTCATAGCAGCAGTACAATGAAAAGTGCTTTCATAAAAAATTTCGTTGTAAAATTGTTACGAATGTTTTTTCCATAGAAATATCGGTAACATAATACAAACGGAGATGGAGTCTATAGAATTTTCCCTATCAACTCCCATGCTCACTACCAGAAATAAATTACGAAAACAATCTTGTTGCAACTTTTCTATAGAACGACATTTCATAGCATGATCCATTGCAGATTAACAATGAAAATACAATCCATAGCGCCCTTCCCTAGCAAAATCACGTTTTTCTTGTAGTGGAAGGAAAGATCCGTAAAGCAACAAACCTAAGACAAAAAGTTATAGGAAAATTGCATAAATCTTAAAGTCCGATCTCCTCCATTTGTTCTTTTCCTCATCTTTCCTGGTCAACATCGTACTTTCAGTCTTTTTTCTATCTGTCAAATTCAAACCCAACTCAAGAAATAAAAGTGTACTTAATTATTTAAGTAAAACTTGTTTTGTATTCATTCAAATTTCAATCCATTATTTCTCTATGTCTAAAAATAGAACAATAATAAGTGTGTGATCACAAAACTAAACCATTAATTTTTTTTAGGTATAATGAAGGAAATGACATCAAAGTTCAATCTATTGGTGAATTATACCATCATACTTGCATTTCCTTTAGCACTTATCAGTAATATGATGATGTTATAAACAAATCAATGAAACTATATTGTTGACCTAAATTATACATATGTGTCATTCACCAAACATTCATGAAGCCCTGGTATAATAAACAAAAAAGCATGTAGCTATTTCTTGCATTTAACCCATAAATGTATAAAAAAAATTAAGAAAATGGTACCCAAAATAGAAAGTAAGAATTTAACAATATTACTTCATCAAGAATTTGCTTAGGTAGATTTTTAATCCTCAGTATTCTACCAAAAAATGGTACAATATTTATACCATCCAAGGGAAAGCATCTTTTTAACTCAAATCGATCATATTTTAGTTGTTTGCAGTTGTGAAGAAAATTTTGTTGATTGTTTCAATTCCATAGGAATCTCTACATTCCTAGATTCCTTCAAGAGATAACTTAGAGTCAGAGCTGTATAATTCAACAATATTCATCAGGCTTCCTACCATATTATACATACAACTATTATTTGAAGTTATTGGAAGCTATAATATAAAGGTTATATTTAATATTTTTAAGCATAATTTATCCACACATAACTTATGGAAACTCAAAAAATAGGGGTAAGTGTCCTAATTAGGCATGTAATGAGTAAAGTAACTTTGCATTCCATAAGATTTGGTATTTGGTAATCCCTCCAATTGTTCGAAAAAATAAATAAAAATCCAATTGAAAAGAAAGGGATCAGTAAGCATCGAATATATATATATATATATATATATATATATATATATATATATATATATATATATATATATATATATATATATTATCTTACTACTTTATAATACATATATAATAAGAAATCAAAGGTTTTTAAGACTATAGTCTTCAAAAAAAGGAGCTTGATTTTCATCATTTGAATTTATTTTTATGGCTATGATTAAAACATTGATGGTGATCCATATGAAAAGAATTAAACCATTCACAAAACATGTATTAGTTTTCATGCAATAGTTACCATCAATTATGCTTGAGAAAACCCAGACACAAGAAGCACACGCTATCACACCTTCACTTGAAGCTTCCATATTTACGCCTTGTTCCCGAGTTCTACTTAAGGAGAGAAATGGGAGGATACGGAGGGAAGTGAGGGGTGTTGAAGAAAAATCGTGTTTTCGAGTTTCATTAATGGACAAAAAGTGAGGGGAGGGAAAGGATTTTGGAACCATATTTTCCTCCCAAATTAGGTCAATTTGGGAAGAAAGTGAGGGGAAGGAAAATTTTAAGTTTTATTTTCTTTTTCCTCCAAACTTGGGAACACAAAAACTTAAAATTTTCCTTTCATTTCCTTCGAACTATGGAACACAGAATAATGAATATTTTCCTTCACCTCCATTTCTTGTTGTCAAAATTTTCCTTCCCTTTCCTTTAATAAACTTACAAAAAAAAAAAAAAAAAAAAAAAAAAAAAAAAAAAACCACCTCAGGAACAAGGCGTTAGAGTCACCATCTTTCTCTATCTCTTTAAGGGTACCATTCTCTCTCATAATATTTATGAAAAAAACAGAAATCATAATCTTCATCACCTCCGACCACTTACACATCCAACTGATGTTGCCTCCGACGCTTCTACGGTTGTACCCCCACCACCTATGATACCTCTTCCAACTTCTTTTTTCTCCGTGAAGCCATGTGCTCTTTCATCACAGTTTTTGATTTAATTTTTCTAGCTTTTGATTTACTATTTGCATGTACACCATCATCATACCATAAAGTTCTCTCTCTCTCTCTCTCTCTCTCTCTCTTTCTCTCTCTCTCTCTCTCTTCTCTTGTGTGTGTATGTGTGTGTGTGTCTTTCGTGTTTAACATTGTGTGTATATGTTTACAGGTTTCATTACAAGCTTTTAATTGTCGTTCTATAACAACCTCAATGTCAAAACACAAAGGTCTCTATCTATCCTCTTTTTGTGTATGTTTGTGTTTAAACTACATGTGTGTATGTTTCCAGGTTTCCAAATGTGAAGTGCGCCATTTTTTAACCAAATGTAACATCTGAATTTTGAATAATGTATTTTTGCTTTTTTAATCAAGAATGTCGAGGTTCAGTGTGTATTTTTTTTAAAATGTGATTGCTTTTTTATTAGTATATAGTGACGATGTTTAAAAATATGTGGCTTGGACATTGTGATTTTGTCATGGTTGGAAATATGTGGCTTTTATGGGTAATGATATGGTTTAAAAATATTTATGCTTTTGCTTTTGGAATATCAAACTTATTGTTTGGTGAAATTATTGAAAAAGTAAAAAAAAAATGAAAGAGGTGTAATCTCATAACACGGAAAAAGAATTACTATACATGTGTCTAATAACATTTACAATACAAAAATATATCTCTAAATCTTACTAAAAGAGAACCTTTAATTCTAACTTGAAGAAATCAGGGCCATTGATTGCATTTCAATCTTATATTTTACACCATTGGATTATTTGCTGACATCATCTTTGTCAACCCTTTTATTTTTGTCCACAAATTTTATAAAACATATATTACATTTTAAATTAAAAAGTCTATTAACCACAATTAAATCTCACCAAAAATAAAATAAAATAAATTAGGAATTCTATTAATGACAATTAAATCTCACCAAAAATAAAATGAAAAAATGCCCCATCCTATCCCTCATTACTAGTACCCCTACCCTCTCTCCTTTTTTTTCTTTACATAATTTATCTAACCTAAGTTTTGTAGAGAGGAAGAAAATTGGGAAAGAAGAAATAGAATATATGTTGGCTTCGATCTGTGTAGACTAGTCTTGTGTTCGATCATCATTAAAGAAGGAAGAATGATATAGAGATAAATTTCTTTGGATTCTAGTTTAATTGTTTCGTAGTTTAGATTGATTTTGGGTATGTTTTAGATTATGTTTCTTTTATTCAGTTTCAACTATGAAGTTTCAATCTATAAAACCTTTTGATTTAAGTTTAAATCCATAATGGTTACATTTTCTGAATTTACTTTGATTTTTGTTCCTATGATCTGCATTGTTGATTTTGATTTTTTAAGTTATAGATGTCTGGAGAGCAAAATGATGGACACAGCAACATGGCTACCTCTCATCCATTGTTTCAATTTGTAAGATATGTCCACTAGATACTGAATTTGTATATGTCGATTTTATTTTTTATTTTTACATTTTTGAATATTCATTTAGTCAATGACTTTTTTGTAGCTTACCAGGTCGTGAATGGAAGATATACTCGAGATCAATATCAGTAATGTTTTACCCATTCGATCCCTTCATGGATTTGGAGATGAAATTTAAACCCTTATACCACCATTGAGTGTTCCACATATTCTACAACTCAGCAAAACCCAGTAGTGATATGTGTTTTGATTTATCGTAAAAAAACATCTTTAAAAATACAAAGTGGGCTCTCAGAAATAAGTTATTACTTATCCTTTTTTAATATTATAAAAAAAACATTTTTTAGACTAAATAGCAAAGAAAAGACAAGTTTTAGTATACCATGTAAATAGATTACATCGACAAATCTTATTGGAAAATGTTTTGGATTGAATGATTTTTGTTAATGAGCAGGGTTTTTTTTTGGTTAACTTATGGTGCCTGGGCATGCCGAGAAGCATAGTAAGAACCTTGCACAACCTTATTCTTTCGTTTAACTAGTTTGAATCTTGTTATTGAGTTTACTTTCTCAATAATAAATGGGTACACCCTACACTCTTGAAAATAGGGTTTGTAACATTGTGAGTATCAAAGTTTTCTCAGTAATAAGAGAAGATATTAGTATAGAAGTTGCAATATAAACAATTTTTAATTACATAGTAATAACTAAACAAAGATATGCGAAGGATTATCTTTATAATTTAAATTGCAATATATAACATAAAAACCGTATGAAATTTTCATTTTTCTATTCAATGCCTCACAAATATGTTTCTGGAATGGAACTACTTATTCTATTATCTTGCTTTTATGATTACCTATCAATTCCATTTCTTTGTTGTTCCATTCTTTGCAACCTCACATATCTCAAAAAAGTAATTCAAAAATCCATCATACATTAGAAAATGTTTTATAAACTCCTATAAGGGAAGAAGAAAGATAAAACTAAATGAGTGTATGGTGTTAATCTAATTATGATGTTCTTTCGTCTCTATTTGCATGTTTCTAGCTTGTTTGTAGTATTGTCTATAAAATATTGTTGTTATACTTGAAAGTTCATTTTACCATTTTTCATCTTTTTGTGTGTATATTTTAATCTTTAAGGTTTTTTAAATTATTTGAGGGACCATTTCAGCTTAGGAGTGGGGTGAAGTCAAGGGCTCTAAAACTGAAAATTAGTTGTATTTAGAGCCACTTAAATATTGAAGATTTTTGTTGGCATTAATTCCAATAATCATATGTACCCTAGAAGAGATATCATAACCATACTTTATTTTATATAATGTTTTTTTTTGTATATTTATTAAGTGTTGTACAAGTGATGTCTACAAGGTGTTGGTATTTTTTTGTTGGCAAGTTATTACGCTATCTAACACCCCAATAATCTATAATATTTATATAAGATGGTGACAATTATTATTTTTTATTGTAGCTTCTCTTCATATTGATTATCCATTGTGGTTTGAGTTCTGGAATGCTGCCACTGAGAGGATTCCACATTGTGGGACGTTGGAATTAATTACAAAATGAGGCATGATTTATATGCCTTTTTGAGTATTGATGGAAATGTTTAATTCTTGTTCATATAGATCGATTAGTATTTTACAATATGCTCTTTTAACCATATATTAGGACCTTTTCTGGAAAAAATTGTTTTTAGTATTGAACTTTTAGAAAAAAAAAAAGTTCATATATAGCATGATACTCTTAAAAAAATGACTTTTGTTGAATTATTTTTAGTTGATATGGAAAATTACATTTTTTGTATATTGAAGATTATTTCAAGGATTGTCTTCTGGAAAACAAAATATTCCTTAATAGCATTAAACTTTGCAAAAAAGTTAATTAAAAGCATCGTAGTTTCAAAAAAAGACTATTTTGTATTCTTTTTGGTTAATCTAGAAAAGTTTTATTTTTATGTACATTAGAGTTCATTAATAGGATATTTTTGAAAACATTTTGTTAATGGAAATTACATTTTCATTTTCTTTCGCATATAGACCACTTATGTAAAAAAAACGTTTCAAATATGGACCATTTATCTATTTTTGCTCACAAGTGAACCATTTATGCAATATATAAATTTAAATGTTAATTAGTAGGTCATTAATATGATAATTTTCTAGGGAAAATTTGTTTTTAGTATTGAAATTTACAAAAAAAAAAAAAAAAAGTTTATTAACGGCATTGTACTTTAAAAAAATATTATTTTGGAATTAGATGATATTGAAATGTTTCATGTTTTCCAACATTGATACTCATTTGTAGGATAGTGTTTTGGAAGCGAATTTCATTAATAGCATTGAACTTTGCAAAACAAAATTCATTATTAACATCGTACATTTAAAAAATAATTTTTTTTGGAATTCTTTAACTGCATGTAGATTCCTTGAATGCCTATCTTAATGAACATATGTGGAGAAATCTTTTTGGAAAAGGATAAAATCCTGATATGACAATCCGAACAAGAAAAAAAAACCAGTTTTGACTAACATAATTTATTCAAAATCTTTAGTCATTTTAGTGGCTTGCACACCATTTAGATGCTCTCAAAATAGCATATGCAATAACTTTGAGATGTAATAAAGCTAAAATGTTATTTGACATGTTTTGTACTTTCTAATTATTATTACCAGGAAACATTTGAAGGATTTTTTACCAGAAAGAATGTGATCAATATACAAAACAATGTTGCATATTTATAACCTAATGTTCTTAAGTTACTATAATAAGGTCTTCCTATAATAGTTGATTGGCCCTACCTAACTATCCCATGTAAGTTAATGGATTTATGTTGTTCTAAATATGTTAAAATGCTTCAATTAGGTGTTACTCAGCACATGGTATGTGGACTATCCACATTGATTTCATGATTGAGAAGAACACATCACATCGACCAAGATCAGACCATCAACCATATTACCGACCCCCATTGAGATTAGCAATGTAATTTGAGTAATAATCCAAAACAGACAATGAACTTTGAACTGTAATAAATCTAAAATCAATTCCTAAATTGTACATCAAACTTCCAACGTTAAACCTTTAACCATTTCAATTAATGTTATCGAGTTGATATGCATTTGATTATTTAGGTATATCGTAATTTGTTTAGCTTCTCCTGTTGAATTATGGCGTGAATGTACAGTTTTACGTTTAACCGTAAACATGATGCTTTAGTTTGGTTGTCTAACTAATGATTTGGATGAGACAAAAGCATTTGATGAGTGGATTCTTAAAACTAGTGAAGGTAATACTGGTGGCCCTAATGATGATGAAGTTCAAGTTAAATTTCCAGAAGATGTTTTTGTTTGCTCTACAGGTGACCATATTCGTTCAATTGTATCCGCCATTTATCCACCATTTGAAAACCATCTTGATGATCCATTATATTTTCAAGATAAAGCTATTTTGGTACCTACAAAAAAGAATTCGATGCTACCAATGACTACATTTTAGGATTGATGAAAGATGAAAGGAAAACATATATGAGTTCAAACTCTTTATGTGAGATAGAGTTACCAGATTTTTTTGAGGAATCAATCTACTCTTCATTTGTGTTAAATGATTTTAAGGCGTCTAGATTTCCAACTATAAAATTATACTAAAAATAGATGTTCCAGTCATGTTACTTCGTAATATCGAACAAACCAAACGACCGTGCAATGGTACTAGGTTAAATATTCTTAGGATTGGAAGACATGTCATTGAAGCCTGAATCATATATGCTAGCTTCTTCAACAAGACTATTTATATACCTTGCATGAAGTTAACTTCATCTAATAAAAGAATCTTATTCCGTTTTTAGCGGAGGCAATTCTCCATAGTTGTTTGTTTTGTTATGGCCATTAACAAAAGTCAATAACAATAATTATCAAATGTTGGATTATACTTGCGTAGGCCCGTCGTCACTCATTGTCAGTTATATGTTTTTTGTTTCTCGTGTCACAAGTGAAAAATGACTGAAAGTACTCATATATGATGAGTGTCGTCCAACTAATAAAACAAAAAGTTATCTTTATAAAGAGATCTTTCAACGATTATAGATATTCAAGTGTTTTATTGTTTTTTTTTTCAGACATTTCAATGTTACCAATAATACTAAATCTGTTTTTGTTACTTTATTTTTTTATAGTGTCTACTTTTTTATACATGTATATGTATATTTTTATATGTTTTCCGCGTTTTACGCGGATCATAATCTAGTTATTTACAAGTGAAAATTATTGGTGGTATAATATACATTTAGGTCTTTTGATTATTCTATAACTTTTGATTTTCCAATGGAAGATAAACAGGTGTTACCTTTTGCATTGTAATTACTTGCCTAGGGGTTATCTCTTTGATCATCTAAAAGTAACCTTTTTAAGATAAGTAATAATACCTTTCACTGCTCTATGTATTTTGCATGTAAATGAAAGGAGCAACGTATCATTTTCCATTAAAATATGTCTTTTGCTCTTTTTTTTTTTTTTTTTTTTTTTTTTTTTCTATGGCTTTTTGTCTATATGAGTAGATAAGGTTCTAGGTTGACATTTCTATATTTAATTTTGATTATTTTGTATTCTATATCGATGCTAAGATACTACTAACAACTTTTAACATGTTAATAGATAAATATAAACTAATGAAAAAATAATAATTATATTTCTATACCGATGATAAGATACTACTAACAACTTTTAACATGTTAATAGATAAATATAAACTAATAAAAAAATAATAATTATACGATTATGACAATATAATTCTTTTTTTACATAAAGTATATAAGTGATTAAGGTAGCTGTTCGACATTCTAAAACATAACTTGTTTATTACATATTATTATAATACAGTAACAAAAATGTGTAGTAAAGTTACAAAATAACTCGTTTATTACATATTATAATACAATAACAAAACATACAGTAAAGTTACAAAAGTAGGAAAGTATAATATGAAAATTACCTATTAATAGATGGATTAAAATGAAGAAGTGATGTCGATCGGTCATTTTTCTGAATTTCTAAAGTTTGTTGCAAGTATCAAAGGTAACACATGACTCTTTAGTGTGTGAATAACTAAAAATTTATTTTTATTATTTTACAACAACAACTTATATTATTTAAACCATCCGTTATAGTCACTACATACCACATATGTGTTACATCAGCACCATATTCTCCTACCACTAGCATAGTCACTACATACCATATATATGTTACATCAGCACCATATTCTCCTACCACTAGAATGGAATACATACCACTAACACACCATTCCACCTTATTTTTTTTATTTAAATTTAATTCAAAAATACATTAATATCATTTTTTTAATACTAGTTTTCTTTTAAATTAACGAAATTACATTAAATAAAAACTACAATAATTGAAATAAAAAAAAACTAACAATAAAAATAAAAGTTACATTACTTAAAATAAAAAACATTAAAAAAAAACTAAAAATTCCAACCATAAATAAAATAAACTATCCTATATGTCTACGTCGAGCTCGAACCGACTCTTTCATCGCTTGGAAAACTTCCAACTCTTCTCCCTCAAGGTCGACCGTTTTTATTTTCAAGATTCCATATCGGTTTTTATTTCGATCGTCGCTTGTGTATTTTGAAATGATTTTGTGCTTCAATCATTTTTTGCTCCATCCTAGTCATCACCTCGACCTTTGTTTCTTGAAGTTACACATATCGATCAAATTTATTACCAAACATATCCATAAAACTATAATTCAAAGATATTGAAGCCATTTTTTTTTTTTGCTTTATTTCTTCCAACGGGCCGATGTAGAGGTTGGTCGTTTTCAAGATCTAGCGGATCGTCGTTGATGTCGATGTGTGTTCGGTCGTCCGATTGTTGGGAGGTTGCATCGGGGTTTTTCGAACGCTTTGAGCCGGAAGATTGCAAACTTCCTTCTGTTTGCTTTTTCCATTTTGGAGCGTCTTTCAATTTTAGTCACGGTTTCATATACAGAAAAGCTTTGCGTGTTGGCGTTGTTTTTTCAAATTGCTCCATGGCCGCTTTGAAAACATCAAAATCGTTCGAGCCGCTTTTGCGTATGTTTAAAAGGTTGTTGTAGATTCTTCCAAACTTAGTGCATTTTAGTCGAATATCTCACCATTTCGACGTAATTTGATTTGCATTTCGAGTTTCACTTTCCATTAACTCGTAGAAAATGGCTTGGACTTTCTCCCAAAAACTTTCATAATGTTGACTATCTCCTACAATTGGATCTTCGGAAGCCGCCACCCATGCCTCCGCTAACTTTTCTTCTTCTTCTTTTGTCCATGGGACCCTTTCCTGGGTGGTACTTGGTAGTGGGTTTGGCCGATTTTTTTTTCCTTTTTTCTTTTTTGGTTGAGGTGGTGGTGAAGGTTGCGTTTCTGCAACAAAATCCTACGAAAGTGGTGATTGTGAGCTTGGTGGTTGTAAAATTAGTGGTTGTTGTTGTTGTAACGATTGTTGTTGGAGTTGTAGTTGTTGGAATTGTTGAAATTGTTGGTATTATTGTGAAATTTGTTGTTGTTGGAAAGACGGAAAATGTTGATATTGTTGTTGGAAAAGTGGTGTTTGTTGGATAGGGGAACCAGTTTGAAGTAGATTAATAAAACCGCCTTGACGTGACTCCATAGTCGGGAATTGGCGAAGTGTTGTATCTAACGCAAAAGTGTTATCCGGTTTGCGACTTCTGTAGTTTGGAGGAGTATTTAGGTTGGGATCCATGATTTTTGGTTGTGAACATGTAGTGTGTTGTTTGTGTATAGAGAAATCAAAGAATGGTGTAAAAAATAAGGAGTAAAAATGTTGTATTTATAGGTAAATAAATTGGTTATTATTTTTTTTATTTCTAAACAAACTATCCGTTCAACGACTATAGTAACGGTCAAACTGAGGTCTTCGAGTTGATTAGGTGAGCGTTTCCGTTGTGCCAAGCACGAGACACAACGACAATGAGTCAACAAGAAATAACAGGGTAGTGTGCACGCTCGTTATTCGTGGCCAGTTCAACCACGAACATGCTCGTGCTTAGTATACCACTCGGCCTAAGAAAAACTTTTTTAGAAATTAGGTCTTGTTGTAGGTTTTATAAGTATTTTGTAAGACTTCATTTATTTTTAGACTGTATAGTGTCCGATTGTTGACTTTTTTAGATTTAGATTACTAATTTTTATGATTTATTAATTAAGATAGTTCACTAAGTTATATATATATATATATATATATATATATATATACACACACACACTGTTGGATTAGTGTCTATATATATATATATATATATATATATATATATATATATATATATATATATATATATATATATATACTGTTGGATTAGTGTCTAAGCCCGTAACTATATTTGATATGTATTTGACCCGGTTGTGTATGATCCTTTTGGGTTGCCTTCACCGAAGCAACTTGATAGGATGATTTATGGAGAAAGATGAATAATTATGATTTATTAATATATTATATGAATAATATATTAAAGGAGAAATCATATTGTTTAATTAATATTACTCAAGAATTAATTGATAGTTAGTTTTTGTGACTAAAAGACATTCATTAAACTTATAGGACTGGAGTTTTAATTATAAGATAATTGCCATTAGGCTATGGATCACCTTGGAACATAGGTTGGACGAATTCTATGGGAAGCCCATAAAGAAATCCTCCAAGGGGTGTTCTAAAGGGAGTCCATGGGCTGCTTAGGGCCTAAGCAGTCAAATTAGGGTTTCCTAGTTGGAAACCCTAATAACCTACCTATATAAGGAACCCCTAAGACCCAAAAAACGGTCAAATTAGGGTTTCCTAGTTGGAAACCCTAATAGTCTACCTATATAAGGAACCATTAAGGCCCAAAAAACGTGGCTAACACATATAAGAGAACCCTAGACGTTTTTGGTGCCTCCTCCTCCTTCTCTTTAGCATCCTCTTGCTTGTGGTGTTTGTAAGCCATTAGAGGAGTGACACTTGTGACTCTAAGCTCCAAAGACAAGAAGAATCAAGTCATTGAAGAAGAGGTAATAATCTAGATATGTATTCTTATGTTAATATTGATTATCACATGCTAGATCTTGGGTTTACAGTCTTGGATGAATGCATGTACAATAGAGAAACCTAGATCCAAGCATTAGGGTTTGTATGGGCACATAGGATGTTCTTATGGCCAAAACCCATCATATATATATATATATATATATATATATATATATATATATATATGTATGTATGTATGTATATATATATATATATATATATAACGCTCGCAGATTTGGGTTAGTCATTTAAGGATGTAAGCGTCAAAAATGACTTTGATGGAAGAGTATTTAGAAGGAGTAATGTTAACTAAGTTGTAGTATATGTTATAAAGATTTCGTACATATAAAGAACGCTGAAATCCGAGTTATAACGTACATTTATGACCCGATGTAGTTTCACGACAGAAACCGGCACGACACAGCGCGACGTAAATAGTGAATTAATGATATAGCGATATTTAGACTTAGCGACCTAAACAAAAGTCGTAGAATATGTTAAACCTAGAGCGTGCATAAACTGAATGCCCAAATCTGACTTCGTATGAGGAAGTTATGATTTTTCGAAACTTCGGATTAGCAGTATGTAGCCCGAAATTTGAATATTGGATCGAGCGGTTTATAGCCGACACAACCTGAACGAGAATCGAAGATCTCGTTAATAGTAGTGGAACGATAAAAAAAACAGACGAAAACGGACGTCGGATGAAGGAGTTATGAATTTTTAATGTACTTTTCCTGTTCCGGCCTGTTAAAAATATAATATTAAAAATGAATTCAAAACTAGCAGATAGAGTGTAAATGAAAGTTGTAGAGTATAAGTTAACCTATGCGTGGATATAAAGAACGTCAAAAATGGAGCTCGTATGTGAAAGATACGAATTTTTGAAGTTTGGAGCACAAACTTTGAGACCTAACTACGTTCACGACATGAACATAGAATTCATGATGTGAACTTGTTAAACGACACCTTTCGAGCCTAGATGTTGATGTATATTGTAAAAGTCGAATAGAGTGTTTTGTATAGTTTCGCATTTTATGTTATTTTACTAAGTCATTTTTATGCGAAGATAAAATGTATAGACTTAGTATACTTTTTGATGGTTCCCTATAAATAGGGACTTAGGCTAGAAGTTGTAGGACGAATGCTTGAACTCACTTCTGCTTAGCTCTGTAATCAGACTTTATCAATATAAGATCTGATTAATATTTACTCTCTCTGTTCTTCATCTTAATTCATTCAAATCTATCTTTTCTGTTCTAAATTCTCGATAACAATTCTCTTCAATTGGTATCAGAGCAGGATTCAAACTGCTTAGATCTGATTTTCGTATAAGAATCATTTTGCTTTTTGAGTTACGTATTTTCACTCAAAATTTTCCGCGCATTTTTGATTTTGAAAATCACTTTTGATCTTCAGATTTGAATTGATTCTGCATTTGAATTGTTAAATCAAGTAACCGATTAGTGTTTTGTGATCAATTTGTTTGATAAATTCTAAAATTCATCAAGGTTTCAAGTTTTCAGATATTTTCTGTGTTCATCAATGGCGAACTTCAACATGAATTCAATGACTTCTTTCTCCCACTTGCTTGGTTCATCAACTAAAATTCCGATGTTAATTCCAGAATACTATGATCAGTGGGCTGATAGAATGGAAGATTACCTAAATGGAATTGATGAAGAACTTTGGAAGTGTATTGATGGAACAGTACTAGCTCCTGCTAATGTTCAACCAATTGGATCGTCTGCTGCGTCTATTGATGTTGAAGAACAACGCAATCGATTGAAGAAAAATGAAAAGAGATGCATGAGAGAACTAAGAGGTGTTCTACCTCATGTGGTTTACAATTACATTCGTAGTTGTAAAACAGCTAAAGAGATCTGGAATACTCTAAAAGAAAAATATCAAGGAAGTGAAAAGACGAAGATCAACTCTGTGAAGCAGTGTCTCGTTGAATTGAAGGAATTCAGACAAAAGGATTCAGAAACTTTAGAAAGTTGTTATGATCGTCTGAATGAGCTTATGTTTCGCTGCAACAGGTATGGAATTACTAGATCTACCATGGAGTTCAATCTCCCTTTCATTATGAGTCTTCGCAAAGAATGGCGCGGTGTAAGCATGATGATAAAGAATCAACAGTTTTTTGATACAACCACATTGAATGATCTTTACAATCAACTGAAAACACATGAATGTGAGGTCACAGAAATATATGAAGAATCAAAACAAGCTATTGGTGGTCCTTTGGCTCTTGTTTCAAAAGTAACAGACACTGATGAAAAAGATGGTTCTGATATAGAAGGATTTTTGATGAACTCTGATGATGAAGCAGTAGCATACTATTCAAACAAAAAAGTTAAAAAGTTTTTCAAAAAGCCTTTTAATCCGAAAGGGAAGAATAGTGATGTGAAAAGTGAAGTAACAAGAAATGGAGGAGAAGAGAAGAAGAAAATGGAGAAAACAGAATAATGCGAATGAAGAGAAAAAGTTAAAGGGTGATTCAGGAATTTATTGCCACTACTGCAATGGTGCGAATCATTTCGCAGCTGATTGTATGTTGCGAAAGAAAGAAGAAAAGAAAGAAAAAGTCAAAGATGAAGCTTATTATTCTGAAAAAATTGAAGAGTTAAGGGCAAAGAACAAAGGAGTGTCTATGGTTGCTAAGGGAGAATCGGATAAAGAAGAAAGTGGAACGTATCAGATCTGGTCTTCAGGCTCTGATGATGAAGAAATGAGACATCCAACACATGGAGCTATGTTCGCAAGTTTTGAGGACTGCGTAGAGAACATTTCTGGGAAATTTTTTATGTCTAAATCCACAGACAAATCTCCTATGACAACCAAGGTACGTGCAATTCTTGAATCTTTTAATATTCCTTTATCTGCTTATGATGCTGAAATTGTTTCGTTTGATGATACTGTGGCTTATTTTGATTCTGTTATTGTGTCTGCTAGTAATGAAGCTAAGAAATTGAATGTGCAACTTAGTGAGACACAAAGGGAATTAGAAATAAAGAAGAGCAGGGTAGAAAAATTAGAATTGCAAATCAAAAACATAGATTGTGATAGGAATAATCTAGAATGATGTTAGATTGTTACTAGCACAAAGAAACATCTATTGTAATTCAGCAAAAAGGTTGTATGCAAAATTAACTGCTTTACATCATTCTTCTGATATTAGCAAAGAACAACATAGGAAACTTTTACCTTTTCTTGAGTATGAGCGTGAAAAAGTTGATGTTGTTTCTTATGATTGCGAAAGTACAATTGCTCAATTTGACAAAATACCGGATGATAGATATTCATATGGTATTGTCAAAATTGAAGAATTTCTGAATGCTGATGAGTTGGTTGACATTGTAAATGAAAGTTTGACAAAAAGTGAACAAGTGAAAATCTTAAAGAAAACCGAAAATTCAACTCTTACTTCGCAATTCAATTATGCTGATATTGATGAAAATTGTGATAATGTGAGTGAAATCAGTGAAATTGAAGAAGAAGAAGAAGAAGAGATTGATTGTTCTCAATTGTCAATCGTTAATATCACATCTAAGATCAAAGGTAAAGAAATAGTAGTTGATTCAATAGTAGAAGATAAAGTTGATAAATCTTCAACTTCGCAACATTGTAAGTTTGATAATGTGGAAGTTGAAAGCTGGAAATCTGATGATACTAATGAAAATAAAGAAGAAAAGCAAAATTCAACTGAAACACATCAAAGGGTTGTGGTTGATCAAGTGTTTGAAAACACAAAAGAATTTGACAAAGTTTTAAATGAAAAAGGCGCACATTATTTGGAAACCAACACAGTGGTATATCCAAATTTTGTATGTACTGATAAAACTATTTTTCCAAATCAAGTTTTTGTCACTACTGGAAATGCTGAGAAAATTCATCCTGAGTTCAATAAAATTGATGAAAAAGACAATCAAAAGTCAACACCTGAAGGTTTTTTCGCAAATCAAAACACAGTAGAAAACAATTTAACTCAAAATTCTTATGTGTTTGAAAAACAAAAATCATTACAAAAATGGGTGGTTAAAGGTGAAAAATCAAACAAATCTTTTTAAAAAGTTGAAAAATCAAAGATTGAAATGAAATTAAATTCTCAAGAATTCAAATTGATGGTTGAAACTTTTTCAACAGAAAATAATGTTTCAAAAAGACAAAAGAAAAGCAATATTTTGGCAAGTTGTGAATAATGAAAAACAACAAATTTCAAAAACATCGTCAAAATTTCAGGATAAAAACACTAACACAACTTCGAGTTTTCATAAACAAAAAAATTTTGTTAATAAAGTTTCATATATTCGCAAATATGACAACAATAGAAAATTTGAGAATTCGCAAAAATTTGCAAATAATCAAAAGTTTCCAAATGTTGACAAATTCACCAATAATTCATCAAATTTGAAGAAATCAAATCAAGTCAAAGCGAAATTTTCACCACAACAACCAAATTTTCCAAATCCTTCAATATCATCAAAAACCAAAGTTTCATACATCAAAGGAAAGACTGATGTAAATATGATCAATAATTGGTTTGAGGGGAAAGGAAAGAAATATCAAAGTGCAAAGTTTTCAGAACAAGAAATCAAAAATGCCTTTGATAAGTTTGCAAATAATTCTTCAACTGCTAGTACATCATCATATAATTCGCAAGTTCCGGTTCAAAAATGGAAACCAGTTATCAAACATGCGAATGTTGTGAAGGATAAGATTACAATCAATGCGAATCCAAAACTATTGAATGACTATAATTCAATATCTAGAACTGATGATGTTGATATAATGGATTCAGTTACAAACAAAGTGAAAACATGGTTTTTAAGTTCCAAAAAGTTGTTTCATTCTACTAATGATGGACCCAATAAGTCTTGGGTTCCTAAATTCTTTCATTAAATGCAGGTGTTATGTGACGAGCAATATGATCCAAAATGGTATATTGATAGTGGTTGCTCTCATCATATGACTGGAAGAAAGGAAAACTTGCGAGATTACCGAAGCTTGGAGAATGCTGGAGTTGTTAAATTTGGAAATAATCATAAGTGTCAAGTGAAAGGATATGGGAAAGTCATAAATGGAAACTTCACAGTAAACAGAGTTTCTTATGTTGAAGGACTTCAACACAATTTGATTAGTGTATCACAACTTGTTGTGGGTACTGGAAATCAAGTAGTGTTTAATGAAGAAGGAAGTATCATCTCAAATGCAAAGACAAATGAAATACTTCTGAAATCCAAATGATATGGTGATATGTTTACTTTGGACATCAAACCAATTGTGGGAAAACCAGTTGTGTGTTTACTATCAAAAGCATCCAATGATATCAGCTGGCTTTGGCATCGAAGATTATCACATTTGAACTTTCGAAATATAAATAAACTTGTAACTGAAGATTTAGTTCGAGGTTTACCAATATTAAAATTTGACAATGATTCTTTATGTGCAGCTTGCGAACAAGGAAAACAACATCGAAAAGGTCATCCGATTGTCATAGATTCAAAGATAGTAGATCCATTGGAACTTCTTCACATTGATCTATGTGGACCATCAACTGTTGCAACAATAAATAAAAAACGGTATATTTTAGTTGTTGTAGATGATTCCTCTAGATTCACATGGGTATTTTTTCTCAGGTTGAAATCTGAAGTTGCTCAGACGATGATTGATTTTATCAAAAAGATTAAAATTAGTTTGAAAAAGAATGTATGAAAAATTATAAGTGATAATGGTTCAGAGTTTAAAAATCAAACTCTTGACCATTTTCTTACAAACAAAGGTATTTCGCATAATTTCTCATCACCATATACTCCACAGCAAAATGGTGTAGTTGAAAGAAGAAATCGATCTCTATGCGAAGCAGCCAGAACCATGCTCACGTATGCGAATCTACCTCAATATCTTTGGGCAGAAGCTGTATCGACAGCATGTTTTACTCAGAATAGATCATTCATTCACAAAAGATTCAATGTTACTCCATATGAAATAATCAATAATCGGAAACCTAATGTAAAATTCTTTCATGTTTTTGGTTGCAGGTGTTTTATTATGAATCTCAAAGATAATTTGTCAAAGTTTCAAGCAAAAGCTGATGAAGGCATCTTCTTAGGATATTCACAGAATTCAGTTGCATACAGAGTGCTTAATAAACAAACAAGAAAAATTGAAGAAACTTTCAATTTAACATTTGCTGATTACTATCTTAAACAGATTGATAGTAAATTCGATCAGAAACCAATACTTGTGGATTCAAATACTCAAATTGATAATTCTGAAATTAATGATTTTGATTATGACTTAATTTTTGGAATTCCTGACAGGGCAATTGATGCAGAAGATAATGCTCTTGATAATCAAACATCAGAATCTTCAAAACATACTGATGAATCAACAACAACTTCAACGACGATAACTTGCGAAAGCATACCAAATGCTCATATGGAGGAGGAACACACAAGTGTTCATGAAGATTTTATACCAACTTTTGAGGGGGAGCATTCACAAAATCAGCAAGAACATCAAGTTGAGGGGGAGGATTCACAAAATCAGCAAGAACATCAAGTTGAGGGGGAGCATTCACAAAATCAGCAAGAACATCAAGTTGAGGGGGAGCATACACAAAATCAACGAGAATATCAAGTTGAGGGGGAGCATTCGCAAAATCAAAATGCACATAATTCTGAGGGGGAGTATCCAAATGTAGATCATTTTGAGAGACGACTTCATGAAACAGAGACAAATAGTCATGATAACAATGCAGACTTTCATACGTTTAATGATACTTTTTCTGTTGCAGGATCTGAAAATGAAGATATGCATGAAGATGCACTATTAGACTATGATCCAAATTATCCACCACTTGCGAAATGGACAAGAAATCATCCACAAGAACAGGTAATTGGCAATTTACAAGAAGGTGTGTTGACTAGAGCTCAAATTCCTGCGAAAAATGAGGTACTAAACACTAACCAAGAACTTTGTATGTTTAATGTCTTTATTTCGAAAATAGAGCCAAAAATAGTCAAGAATGCTATGGAACACTCAGATTGGGTTGTTGCTATGCAATCTGAATTGGCTGAATTTGAACGAAACAAGGTTTGGAGATTAGTTTCAAAACCTTCTGATGTTTCGATTGTTGGATTAAAATGGATTTTTAAAAACAAAACCGACAAAGATGGCAATATTATTCGAAATAAAGCAAGACTAGTGGTTAAAGGATATTTGCAACAAGAAGGCATTGATTATGAAGAAACATTCGCACCTGTTGCAAGACTTGAAGCAGTTCGCATATTCTTAGCTTATGCAGCTCACAAAGATTTTGATGTTTATCAAATGGATGTTAAATGTGCATTCTTAAATGGCAAACTCAAAGAAATAGTGTATGTTGAACAACCACCAGGTTTTGTAAACACTGAACATCCTGATCATGTTTATATTTTAGATAAAGCTGTATATGGGTTAAAACAAGCACCAAGGGCCTGGTACGCAATACTTACAAATTTTTTGAAACAATCTAAATTTAAACAAGGATCAGTTGACCCCACATTATTTCACAAGAAAGTTGGGTGTCATCTAATGCTTGTTCAAATTTATGTTGATGATATTATCTTTGGTTCAACTGATCCAGCATTGTCACTTGAATTTGAAAATTTAATGAAAAGTCAGTTTGAAATGAGCATGATGGGAAAAATTAATAATTTTCTTGGTTTAAACATAAAACAGAACAAGCAAGGAATTTTCATTAATCAAGAAAAATATACAAAGAACTTGATGGAAAAGTTTGGAATGATTAATAGCACGAAGCTCAAAGTCCCTATGGCAGTAGGAACATGACTAACTCCTTCGTTAGACACTTCTGCTGTTGATCTAATAGTGTATTGTAGCATGATAGGGTCTTTGTTGTACTTAACTGCGAGTAGACCTGATATTATGTTTTCGGTTTGTTGTTGTGCTAGATATCAAGCAAATCCAAGAGAACCACATTTGACGGCAGTAAAAAATATCTTTCGATATTTAAAGCGAACTGTTTCATTAGGCCTTTGGTATCCTGCGAAAACAGGATTTTTCATTCAAGCTTTTTCAGATTCTGATTTAGGAGGATGTACATTAGATCGAAAAAGTACGACTGGTGGATGTCAATTATTGGATGGAAAGTTGGTGAGCTGGCAATCAAAGAAACAAACTTGTGTGGCTATCTCAACTGCTGAAGCAGAATACATCTCTGCGGCTGCTTGTACTTCGCAAATCATATGGATTCAGAGTCAACTTCGTGATTATGCAATCAACATGAAAAAGATTCCTTTGTATTGTGATTCACAAAGTACAATTCGCATTTGTCATAATCCAGTACAACATTCAAAGACAAAACACATTGCTCTTCGATATCATTTTATCAAAGATCATGTGGAAGATGAGAATATTGAAATTCACTTTGTCAAAACAACTGAACAACTTGCTGATATTTTTACAAAACCTCTTGATGAAAAATCATTTGTTCGAATTTTAGCAGGTTTGGGGATGCTTAATGCGAATTCAATTTCATCTACACAAGAATAAATGTTTTGTTTAGAAGATGCGTTCACAAAGTTCAGAAGTTACTGTTCATTCAGAGGCTTCACATGGCTTCGCATCCATATCAATTCGCATCTGTGGGTATATCAACTTAGGAAAGTTTTACATGTTGCTTTCTTATCTTTTGAAAAATCAAAAATACAAAAAGATTTTCATTTTTTTGAAAAATTAAAAATACAAAAAGATTTTCATTTTTTTTGTAATTTTCTTTTGAAAAATCAAAAATCCGAAAAGATTTTATTTTACTTTATTTTTCAATTGTGTGATAAGATGTTACTGTAGGGCTAGAATGCGAAGTGGTCATACATTGTGTTTTTATGGGAAGGTATAAATTTTTTTTAGACTAGTTAGGATGTCCCTAGAAGCATGCTGCTGTATGTAGACCAAAAGCCTCGACATGACTCTATGTGTGCAAAGAAAGCCTTGATGACATTATCATATGATAATTTCTACCCGTAAAGGCTTATATTCGCATAAGTCACAAATGAGCTACCTTACTCTTCTCAAATGAGTTAAGAGTTTTCTGTTTTGTCCATTATAACAGAGGTACACTTCGATTCTCATCCAATCTTTTTAAACCAAACAATTCTTTCAATCCAAAATTTTTTTTTTTAAAAAAGATTTGTCCTTGAGGTTTTTGATCAAACCAATCAAAACTTAGACGAATCACAAATCTATGTTAACGACCTATCATCATGATTCCGTGATGAAAGTGAAACCCAAAAATCATACACCTTAAGGAATTGACGGGGAACTTTGTTCCAAATTTTTACGAAACTTTTGTTTCTGTATCAAAATTTCGAAACTTCAAATCATATTCAATTCGCATGAGTAGTGTTGATCAAATATTCCGAACCCAGAATGTTTGGTTACCCAACAAGATCCAGAACAAATTTTTCATTTGAATATGATTTCAGTGTAAGTTTCATTCGCAAATTCTTGTCATGATAAATATTTTTCCAAAACCAACTTGTCACTGACTACACTGGTCAAACAAGTAATTTCATTTACATTTTCTCACCTTATGTTAACATAGCAAGCCTAGAACATGAACAGGATCAAATTCATGATGTGGACATGCATGGTTCACGACGTGAAAGTCGAATTTTCAACCTATAAATAGAAATCGAGCCCTCCGGGTTTATGTTACAAATTCTAATTCTCTTTCACTCTCTAGTCTGTCTCAAGCCCCTCTAACACCCCCGAAGTCCTGGTATCATCCCTAACCCCCGAAGCAAGTCCCGACTCCCCGAAGTTCCCGAGAAAATCATCTTTCGAGTCGAAAGTCTGCCCGTGAGAAGCCCATTTTTTTAGAAAACATCCTGGTTTCATCAGAAACGATCGTTTTAAGAAACGAAGTGTTGCCCAATTATTGTTAAATCTAGTGAGCGTATAGTCACTTTTATCTTACACATAGATATGAAGTATTTTATATAAAATACGTGCTATATGTATATATGTTGTTTGTTTAATTGAGATGAATGTTGAATGAATGTTTTATACAGGTTTTAAACTTTACATGTATTTTATATCTACAAATATATTAGGTAAAACATGGGTAGTTGAAATAGTTGGTGTGTGATGAAAATTGAGTTTGATGATGAGAAGAAAGGTGATATAGAACATGAGTTGAGGGTGAGAGGTGAAAAATGAGAGAAGCTCTTACCCAAACGTTATCCACGTCATCTAGCAGAGTATGGATGACAACCACAGACTATTCTAGACAATTCAATGGAACACTAGCAGGCTCGCAACCTATATGTGTAGTGAACGATATGTTCACCCGGTGTACTCTAAAAATCCTGGCAGCTATGGATTTAGTGCCTTATATATGTACATTGGTAGCTATGGATTTAGTACCGTATAGATGTGTTGGATTAGTGTCTAAGCCCGTAACTATATTTGCTAAGTATTTGACCTGGTTGTGCATGGTCCTTTTGGGTTACCTTCACCAAAGCAACTTGACAAGGTAATTTACCAAGAGAGAGAGAGAAGATATTATGGTTTATTAAGAATAATATATTAAAGGATAAATCATATTATTTGATTAATATTAGTCATAAATTAATTAGGAATTAATTTGGTGACTAAAAGAGATTAATTAAATAAAGGGGCTTGAACTGTCAAATGTATGATAGTTGAGTTTTGGGCTGGGAAACCTAATGGACTAAGGGGGAACGAAATTATGATGAAGGATCATTATATTTTCGTCCTAGGCCCCATTCCAAAAGGTTCCATGGGCTGCTTGGTGATTAAGTTGTCCATTAGGGTTTTGGCAGAAACCCTAACAGCCTACAGTATAATAGAGAGCCCCACTTACAAATTTTGGCCACCTTGAATCAAAGAGAAACCCTAGGCTGATTTTAGCATTCCCTCCTCCTCTCTCTCTCTCTCTCATAATTACCTTCTTGCTTGTGTGGTGTTTATAAGCCATTAGAGGAGTTACACCTGTGACTCTAAGCTCCAAGACTAGAAGAATCAAGAAGGAATCAAGCAATCAACAAGTGGTAATCATCTAGATCTAATTTGTTATGTTAATTTTGAATTCATACTTCTAGATCTAGGGTTTTCAAGTCTTGGATTCATTGCATGTACAATAGAGAAGCCTAGATCCAAGCATTAGGGTTTGCATGAACACATACGATGTTTATTTGTGTAAAACCCATCATTGATATCAGATCTATGTTTAGTTTCTGTTGTACGTGATGAAATGCTAAATTATTTGCTGAAAATTGATTTTTTGGCCACTGCCCGACCCAACTCGGCAAGTCAGTATCTGGACTCGGCGAGTCAGCCCAACTCGGCGAGTCCGTAGTGACTCAGCGAGTCCGGGAGTCAGGCAGGTTATATTTCAGGATTTTATGTTGTTCAACTTAAGGATAATTGCCTAAATCGTTTTTAACTTATAAAATCCAAATTTTATTGCTTAGTTATGATTATCCTTGCCAAAACTAAAGACAATTTCTATTTATTTGAATAATACTTTCCTTATATGATAAAAGATGATTATTTAAATTATTTGGTAAATTATCTTGCTAATAAAATGGATTAGGTCAAATATAGATAACCACCAAATTAATTGTTTAATTTATATTATTTGTTATTTGATCATTTGTGTTTTGAAAAGTTCAAAACTTGCCCTCAAGTTTTGAAATTTAAAATTTTGATTAAAAATTTAATTTTGAATTATTTAAATTTCAAACCCTTAGAATTTTACAAGTTTAAAATTCAATCCTATACCATTATATTATTATAAGATTGATTAATATATATATATATATATATATATATATATATATATATATATATATATATATGTAGAACTTAAAATGCTAGTCTTACCGTTACTAGGCCTCATTCACGAAGTCGATCTATAAGGGGGTATAAGGTTATGGACTATAAAATGGCCGTTTAATGGATATCCACTCTTACCCACCACTTCCTTGATTGGTAGAGGGTCGTTAGCCGAACGGGTAGGATAGAGCAATCCTCTTCTCATTAGTAAGTATAATGAATCTATATAAAGTAACTAAACATTTTTACAAAATTCCCAATCTTAGTTACTTTAGGCAAAGTGAATTGATACAATCCCATGAAATTAGACTTTGTACCCTTGCTAAGAAATTAGTGGAGCGTGTGTGGTTAACCGACACACTAATTGACTCTAAGCAAAGGTGGTAAATGGTGACTCAATGTTTGTCATAGTTTGATGGAGCGTGTGTGGTTAACCGACACATCGAATAGGTGACTGTAACAATGAGTGCACCATGTACATTTGCATGGTTATTCACACCCGCTTTGTGATCCTCGGCATCCCAATCACAAACTAGAGGGGCATATCGAGATTTAAACATGCCATTGAAAAGTTCAATGAATCTCAAAGGAATCTAGGAATTTTCAATATATTTAAAACTTAATCTCTTTTATGTTTTTCATGGTGGAAAATTAGTGAATCGTCATGCACTTACCTTCAAATAATTTGCATGTTAGATTACGGCATCCCTTTTCTAGTATGTAAATAATGTTGTTGGATCCTAGCCCTAATTTCTCATTTTGGGTGTTTAATTAAGGATTCATTTCTAATCAAACTTTGTTCTTTTTCTATTTTAGATGTCGAACTCAAATAACAACAATGCTCGAACTCCTCCAGCTCGTTCTCACTCATGAATTTGTGTGGGAGAGTGATATTCGACGACTCCAGTTTCAATGATTAGATCTGTAACATCCGAATGGCCACTCGTTATGAGGACAAAGAGTATGTCCTTGATAAGGAGCTGAATGAGGTGAACATCAACACTGCTACTCCCGAAGAGATCGCTTCCTTTGAGGCCCATGAGCGTGATGCTATGAAAGTCCATTGCATCATGCTAGCGACCATGACTGCTGAACTACAAAAGTCCTATGAGGACAACTATCCCTATGAGATGTATCAAGACTTGGTGGACTGTTACCACCAAACTGCGAGGCAATAGAGGTATGAGATCATCACTTCAATGATTACTGCTAAAATGGGCAGTGGAGAGTCCCTTACCGCTCATCTGCAAAAGATGCAGAGATAGGATGATCGCCTGTTGAAGTTGAATGTTAACTTCGATGAAGATCTGGCAATTGACATTATCCTTCACTCCTTGCCTCCCTGCTACAACCAGTTCCGCATGACCTACCACATGAATAACTAATAGGTCACCTTGATCAAGCTCCAAGGATTGCTTAGAACTGCTGAGAGCAATCTCAAATACAAGTTTGTTGCATCAACTCCTACTCCAACCGTTGCTACTGTTTTGGCCATAGGCAATGGAGGGACAAGAAGAGGAAGGCTCCCTCGAAGAGCCACCACAAGGGTAAATCCCAAGATGGTACCTCTTCTAGTGGAACCAAAGTTGGTTCTGCTAAGACCAACTCTAACCCAAAGGAGGCAGAGTACCACCACTACCACAAAATAGGGCATTGGAAGTCGAGTTGCTCGGAATATCTGCAAGCCATCAAGGATGGGAAGATGAAGCCATCTTTCGCAGGTATTTACACAATTAAATCTAATGATTCATCACATTCTATTTTTTGGGTTATTGATACAGGATGTGGTTTTCACATATGTTCTGATTTGCAGGGACTAAGAAGAGATAGGGATGTGGAGCATGGAAGAATAAATTTAATCATGGGGAACATAAGATCATCGCCTGTCACCAAGTTTGGAGTGAATTCTTTAGCGCTTAGTAATGGATTAGGTTTAGATTTAAATAAATGTTGCTATTCGCCAGATATGGAAAGAAACATCATTTCTTTTCATGGTTTGTTTAGATAATGATTTAGATATTCGTTTGATAATGAGAAAGGTTCGATTTATGATTATCTAAATGGTGTTTTATATTTTGAAGCATTGCCTTGTAATGGAATTTATGAAACTGTTATGGTTGTAGATAACCTAGGAAATGATGTATTGTATGTGGTATCTTCCAACAGTATGGATAAAACATGCTTGTGGCATTTTCATCTTGGACATCTCAACAAGAAACTCATAGCCCAACTCCAAAAGGATGGAGTGTTGGAGTCATTCAACGTTAGGGACGAAGACGTGTGCAAGTCTTGTTTACTTGGAAAGATGAGCAAATCCTCCTTTACTGACACTTGTGAAAGGGGTGAGGGTCTATTGGATCTCATACACACCGATGTGTTTGGGCCCTTTAGATCCACCACAAGGGACGTGAACCGCTTCTATGTGACTTTCACCGATGATTATAGTAGATATGGGTATATCTATTTAATCCAGCACAAGTCAGAAACCTTTGAAAAGTTCAAAGAGTTTAAACAAGAAGTGGAGAATCAATCGGGTAGGAAAGTGAAGATGCTTCGATCTGATTGAGGAGGAGAGTACCTAAGTCTTGAATTTCACGACTACCTTAAGGAATGCAGAATAGTTTCGCAATTGATGCCACCTAGGACACCGCAGTTGAATAGTGTGGCTGAGAGGTGTAATCGAACCTTGTTAGACATGGTTCGTTCCATGATGATTTGTGCTTCACTACCTATCTCATTCTGGGGGTATGCCTTTGAGACTGCCGACCATATCCTTAACTTAGTCCCTACAAAGAAGGTTGCCAAAACACCTCACAAGATGTGGACAGGGAAAGCTCCCTCGTTGGCACATATCAAGGTTTGGGGTTGCGAGGCTTTCGTAATACGAGAGACTCATAACAAGCTCGAGCCTCGTAGTGAGCGGTATATTTTCATCAGAGTACCCGCAAAAATCCTTTGGATATCTCTTCTATAGACCGAGTGACAATGTTGTCTTCGTTGTGAGGAGAGGGGTTTTCCGAGTGCGAGAACTCATAAGCTAAGGGGAAAGTGGGAGACAAATCAATCTTGAAGAGATTCAAGAGTCGAGCAATGAAGGAACCTCTAACGTTCGGCTCAACCCGAGGATGAAACTCCAATTGAACCGATTAACGTGTCCTTACCTTTTAGATATTCCAAAAGAGTTAGAGTTCAACCCTAGTTATATGGTTTTCATATTACTACAGAAGAGGACACGTATATTAGTGATAGTACACTAATAAATTTAGATAAACATAACAGCTATAAGGAAGCCATGGCAAGCCCAGAGTCTGCGAAATGGAAAGAGGCGATGGACAGCGAGATTCAATCCATGTACGACAACCAAGTTTGGAATTTGGTTGACCATGTTCCTGGACGTAAGATGGTTGGGTGCAAGTGGATCTTCAAGAATAAGACCGACATGGATGGGAATGTGCACACGTATAAGGCGTGATTGGTTGCGAAAGGCTTTACTCAAACTCCCGAAGTTGACTATGATGAGACCTTCTCACCAGTTGCTAAAATAAAGTCTATTAGGGTGATGCAGGCCATTACTGCATTTCATGATTATGAAATATGGAAAATGGATGTCAAAACCACTTTCCTTAATGGGAAGTTGGATGAGGATGTTTACATGGATCAGTCAGAGGGTTTTGTCAATGCGAAGCATCCCAATAGAGTGTGCAAGCTTGAGAAGTCCATTTATGGACTTAAGCAAGCGTCTCGCAGATGGAATCTTTGCTTCGATGAGAAAGTCAAAGAGTTTGGGTTTGTAAGAAGCGAAGATGAATCATGTGTATATGTCAAAGCTAGTGGGAGTATAGTTAGCTTCCTCATACCGTATATCGATGACATACTACTCATAGGAAAAGACATACCGACACTACAGGAAGTTAAGTCCTGGCTTGGGAAATGCTTCGCTATGAAGGGCCTTGGAGAGGCTTCCTATATTTTGGGAATAAGGATAGTGAGAGGCCGAAGTAAGAGACTAATAGGACTTAGTCAGAATACTTACTTAGAAAAGGTACTAAAACGTTTTACTATGGAAAACTCAAAGAAGGGAGAGTTACCAATCCAAAGTAATGCCAAGTTGAATAAGACTCAATGCCCGAGTACCGAAGTCAAAATACTAGAAATGACCCGAGTACCATACGCTTCCGGAGTTGGCTCGATTATGTATGTTATGACTTGTACTCGGCCTGATGTAGCCTTCTCTTTGAGCATAGTCAGTAGATATCAAGGGAACCCTAGCAGAGCACATTGGACCGCAGTAAAGAATATTCTTAAGTACCTTTGGAGGACCAAGGAATGGTTTCTAGTCCTTAGAGGGAGTGATGAGTTAAAGGTGCGTGGGTATAGTGACGCTAGTTTCCAGATCAACAGGCACAACTACCGTTCGCAGTTGGGATGGGTCTCTACCCTTAATAAAGGAGCAGTGACTTGAAAAAGTTCCAAGCAAGAAACCGTAGCTAATTCAACATGCGAATCAGAGTACATTGCAGCGAACGAAGTGTCAAAGGAGGCGACATGGTTGAAGAACTTCATTGGAGATCTTGGAGTTGTACCTGCCATAAAGGAGCCTATGGAAATTTTCTGTGATAATGAAGGAGCGGTTGCCTTGACCAAGGAACTGAGGGATCAATGTAGATCTCGATATATTGATAGAAAATATCACTTTATTCGACATCGGGTAGAATAAGGACTCCTTGTAGTAAAGAGGGTATCGTCAGAGGATAACCCAGCAGATCCACTTATGAAGGCACTAAGTAGGGTTAAGCACTTGCAGCATGCTAGGAGCATTAGGCTGAAGGACGATATTAGTTTAGACTAGATAGTTTAGAAACATGTAATACATAAATGTAATTGACATTTGATGATTAAATAAAGAAGTATTATTTATAAGTAAAGTTACTGTCTTATGTTAATTGTTTAACTATTGTTTCACTTTGCATGTTTTGACTTCCTAAATATTTGAGTTATTAAGAATAATCAATTTATTCGAACGGTCCACAATCATTCATATGTTGGAAGTAGATATGAATGAAGACTGTCATGAATAGGTGTGTAGATTGTCTAAAAGGTATTAGACATAGAAAAGGTTTGCTACAACATTCATGAGTGCTTTTGAACAAGTTTTGAGCATTGAAATAAACCCACTTTTGTTGGAATCACTTGATGGAATTTATCACAAGTGATCGCAAGACGATAATATGATATGGTCTTAAAACCTAGATATATGGTTTATTGTTTGCTAATTGGTTGTGCATTGATAATGCGAAACTGCATCAGTAACTTAATGTCATAAAACGTATTGTTGTGTATGATTTGATTAGTGAATGGTAAATGCATATAAGTCGAAGTTTATTTGTTCCTTTTATCCTAAGAGGGTAAAAGCGATATCAGGGCCCCTCGATGACTTGATTTGACTTATGTATCGGGCCTGGTCAGGACTGAATTGATGTATTCAATAAAGTTATATGTCAAATGAATCTGAGATCGAGAAATAAACTGTTAGAAAACAAGTATGACTATGCTCCATGTGATTGTCCGCATGATATCTAGAACAGGGGACTGTACGATCCCTTATCTAAAGGATAGGTTACTGATAAGATCAGAGTTCGATAACGTCTTTGAGAGCTACGACTGCTAATCAGAATATGCTTACATTATAGTTACTAGACTTATCCAAGTGGGAGACTGTTGGATTAGTGTCTAAGCCCATAACTATATTTGGTAAGTATTTGACCCAGTTGTGCATGGTCCTTTTGGTTTGCCTTCACCAAAGCAACTTGAAAAGGTAATTTATATATATATATATATATATATATATATATATATATATATATATATATATTGAGAGAGAGAGAGAGAGAAAGAAGATATTATGGCTTATTAATATATCATAAGAATAATATATTAAAGGAGAAATCATATTCTTTAATTAATGTTAGTCATAAATTAATTAGGAATTAATTTGGTGACAGATATTAATTAAATAAAGGGGCTTAAACTGCCAAATGTGTGATAGTTGAGTTTTGGGCTGCGAAACCTAATGAACTAAAGGGGACAAAATTATGATGAAGGATCATCATATTTTCGTCCAAGGCCCCATTCCAGAAGGTTCCATGGGCTGCTTGGTGATTAAGTTGTCCATTATGGTTTTGGATGAAACCCTAGCAGCTTACAATATAAATAGAGAGCTCCACTTGCAAATTTTGGCCACCTTGAGTCGAATAGAAACCCTAGGCCAATTTTAGCATTCCCTCATCTCTCTCTCATAATTGCCTTCTTGCTTTTGTGGTGTTTGTAAGCCATTAGAGGAGTTACACTTGTGACTCTAAGCTCCAAGACTAGAAGAATCAAGCAATCAACAAGAGGTAATCATCTAGAACTGATTTGTTATGTTAATTTTGAATTCATACTTCTATATCTAGGGTTTGTAAGTATTGGATTCATTGCAAGTACAATAGAGAAGCCTAGATCTAAGCATTAGGGTTTGCATGAGCACATAGGATGTTTATTTGTGTAAAACTCATCAAGATGAACATTGGTAGCTATGGATTTTGTACCTTGGCAACTATGGACTTAGTGCTTGTTGTGTAAATCTCGGGCAGCGATGAACTTCGTGCCTATTCCTTAGGATGATTCCTTAGGAATGAGTGATAGATGATTCTTAGGGTAAATCTTTAAGAATAAAGAAGATAATGGGGATCGAAATTGGGTTGATTTTTTGATGTTTAAACATAATAAATTTATTTATTGTAGGTTGAAAACCCTATATGCTCACCAAGCTTTCAAGCCCGACCCACTCAACTTTCTTTATTACAGGTAGTGGATCCAGAGCATAGTTGGACGATGATGAGGGATTTTGGATTATAGTTGATATAAATAAATGTTGTAAGGCCTATATTGTACCGTTTATGCTTTTGGTGTATATCGAACATGACATCCCGAGGTTTTAATGAAATGAAAATACATTTCTTTAAGAAATGCTTTGATAAATATTTTTATCATATTTTGTTTTTGGGAACAAATTTCGCAACATCTTTTGAAAGATTACTCTGATTTTATTTTATAAAACATAAACTAAATTGGTCTTTTCTGGCCGTGAATTTCTGGATGTCACAATATATATATATATATATATATATATATATATATATATATATATATATATATATATATATCATTTAAAGAGGATTAAGTTTTTATGATTGATTAGAAGAGTTGAATCAAATTAGTCGTTTCTAACCTAAGGGTATTGAGTTCTCCTCCTTTCTTGAGTTTGAGTGTTGAAATCCGTTGTGGATATAAGATGTTCAAGGTCTGTCATGGACATAATTGTAATTAAAAGTTGGTTTAAAACAAATTAAAAGAATGAAATATGAATAAATACATCATTTACGTAAGAATATTTTATTTTTTTTACCCTGTTATATAATATCTA
Source organism: Lactuca saligna (assembly GCF_052625555.1). Taxonomy (NCBI): domain Eukaryota; kingdom Viridiplantae; phylum Streptophyta; class Magnoliopsida; order Asterales; family Asteraceae; genus Lactuca; species Lactuca saligna. Next base: position 195,024,448 of record NC_136419.1, on the reverse strand, counting down.
TTAAATATGATGTCTTTATTTAAATTTAAATATTTTCTTTTTCTGGAATGCATTTTGCCTCAACCAATACGGTATATGAAGAGTAATTTTATTTTCAATGTATTTGTATTGTATATTAAATTTTATCATTAATATTATCATTATTTAATTACTTATTTTTATAAAGACGAACACATACTTTACAATATTTATAACCTAAATATTTTGGTACAAACAAACTTGAACCTTTAACATTTACTTAAAAAACAATTTTAAATGTCCTGCTTTTTGTGATTCAACTCAAAAATCTACACTAGTAGCCTGCAATTACAATTATTTATAAGAACTTATTTAAAAATAATAATAATAAAAACCAAGAAATAGTGTTATTTCTCATTACATACCTGAAGGTTACCTTGATATTCTTCATCCCTTTCAACTTCTTTCAAAACTTGGCGAGCCAAAAGAAGAACAGTGCAATAAATTTTTTTATAAATGTAAAGATGAAAGCTAAACTATAAAAATGGTAATCATGTAGAGTAAGGTGTCAAAAATGAATTATTTGGTCATTTGTCAAGCATTGTAACTACATGTAAAGAAAGCCACTGCACATTGTAGTATCAAGTAAAGGTGTTGGTAAATTTATCAAAATTACCATTTTGGCTTTGTTTTCTTCATTTTCTTCGTCTCCTTCTCCTTCGAGGAGGCTCTTGAAAACCAATCTTAGTGCATGGATAAATTTCGTTAAAGAAACAACATCATAAGGAATTCATAACACTTATAGAACCCGATAATTTAAGGATTTTAAACTCCAATCCATGTGACTGAGATTTTCAATTTCTACACACTGAACCCAAACTCCGATAATAATTTACAATTGCAGGGATGCGATTGTTGTTAGTTTCGGTTAATTTTGAAAGGAAACTGTAAGTAGATCCAGAAATGATCTCAATTGAAATATATCAACGATCAATTTAAAATTTTGTGTAGATACCTATCGATGTGTCTTCCAGTGTTTAACAAAGTTCACTTGAAACCTCAGCAATCTTGTAAGCTAGTATCAAACAATGATCCACGAGACTGAGATTTTGGATTTCCATACACAAAAGCCAAACTTTGATTATAATTTACAATTGCATGGATGCAATCATTGTTAATTTTGTGTAACACCTAATTTTTCAGTTTACAATCACAAATCTAGAAAACGCAAGAATTTACCTGCCCTCAAAACCACACTAATTCGAGGATCAAGGAGACCAATCGAAACCAAAGAGAGAACATAAAGGTAGTTCAAAGGCATGCAGATCGGTTGTAAGCAAGTCAATATACTGAGTGAAAGATAGAAACATTAAACATAGTCGGATCATTATATAGGCCCGATTTCTAGGTTGTGGTTAGGGCGGTTATCGACTAAGAACGCTCTGTATTATGATGACCGAAGGAGAGGTACCATGTCTTGTAAGTAACCTGGAAACCTATTGAACGTGGGAGGAGAAAAGATTGACTGTGAGGAACATGGGGAGGAGCTGAAACGGTTGGCCGATTAACCGTAATTGTTGAGTTATTACGGCTGATATTTAAAGTTGGGAGAGTTTTAAGGGATGAGATTCATCGGATGGTTTCCCACTTACCTTCAACAATAGCATAAAGAACTATATATATTACTAATAGTAGTGGGTGAATAACCGCTTGAGAAACCTTAGCTTTTGGATTGAGAATAGAATAAATTCTCAACGCTCAAATTCCCCATTTATAGTTTCTTAGTGGTAACTTCTAGCCTATTTCAGCAACTCGTCACTACTCCACCACTTCATCTTCAACCTCCGACATGTATCCACCTTCTTTTTCCTATTCTCCCACTTTCTCCAAATTCTTTAAACCCCTAGTTTGCAATTTCTATCTTTATGACAACCCGAAACTTCTACTTGGTACATCTAGTCAGTTAATCAAAGTTAATCTCATTTCTGTTAACTTCTAGCATTGTTTAAGGGTCCATTTTAGTGTTCTAAGTTGGGGTTCAGTCAAAACTGGGCCATACACACCCTTAGGAGGAGTGTACGGCCGCACACATGGGTAGACCCCTTTCCTTTCATTCCTTTAACATCCTGGCAGCACACAACACCTTTTCTCTCAAGACTCTTCAATCGCAAACCCTCCCAAGGCTTCAAAAATGTGAGTAATCCATCCCTTAGCTTGTTGTACTTGAAGAACCGCTTCATCTTAGCCTTGAGTCATCAAGTTTCATCATGTTCTTCACTCTTTGAAGGAGTGCGGATGCACACCTTCATAAGGTGGGCCACACACTCCTAAAAGCCCTCCAAAGTGAGAGTTGGACTTCTGTATTCGAGTTGGACATGAACCTAGCCTTGCTACATCCTAGATTTGGCATTTTAGACATCTTTGTGTCGGGTGTATGACCGCACACACCCTTGTGCAGTAGCACACTCCTTGTGCGAGGGATCACACTCCCGTGTGTAACCACACACACACCCTAGGACAACAAACCGACTTCTTGGACCCTTAACTTGCACTACAACATAGTATGGACCTAGAACACTTCATGGATGCAAGTATGGACCTTGAAAACACCTCAAAGACAATTTACATCATGAGTGTACAGCCGCACACCCCTTAGGCCGCACACTCATGGTCGCACACACCTTTAAGGTGGCCATACACCTCCCTCATGCAATCCTTTAAGGTGCTAACACTTAGTGCAAGTAGTTCTAACTCCCTAGAGTGGTTCTACATCACTTTTAGTAAGGAAATAACTTCATTTGACTCCTTAATGTGTCATTACGTGTTAATTAGGATCAAATCGTGTTCAAGGCTTCACTTGAACATCCCGCATTTCGTATCGATCCTTCATTCAAATCACCTGAGGTGAGTTCATACCCTAACGCTTTTCCGAGTTTTTCATGTTTTCAGGGGGGGGGGGGGGGAATAGAAGCAAAAGTACAAGGAAACTTGTTATTAAATTATATTATTTTGTTTAAGATAATAATATTTCCAGAATGCTTTACGGAAAATAGTTTTACCAAACGATTAACTTGTAGAAACATTTTTCAAAACTAGAGCAATGAACTTATGAATCATGTAGCAAAATGTCTCGTTTTATAAAGGATTCATGTTAATCCCAAAAGGATTTTCTATATTACTACTTGTAAATTTGTTAGTCTAAGTTGGAGACACGTCCTTGGTAACACTCACCATAAGAAACAAAGTGTAGGACTAGTATTCGTGAACAGAGTCTCTTGTAGGGAGAGTGTGACTGTTGTGTATAGATCTATACGAGACTGACGATCCCACACTTGGCTGCTAGATACAGTCGGGCCGGCAGGTCTACGGGTGACAAAGACATTAAGGATACTGGCCGTTGCGGGCCATATCTAGTCAGTTATGGTCATGACACTCGCAACCTAGATGGCAGAGATTTACTTTTGTAATAATGAATCAAGTAAACTAACCTCAAAGTAATAACCGTTTTGGTTACTACAGGGTATTAATAATACCTTCAGGATTTAGTTCACCACTTGTTTATTAGTTTTATTTATGTAATAAGGCTAATATACCTCACTGGGAGTAACCATGGGTTTTAAAAGAAAACTACGTTTACTGATATAAGTATGGTAGATACTTGTACACCTCAGTTTAGAACGGATAACCAACCATCAACTTTTAGAGAAAATATAGGATTTTCCCAGGATAACTCGGCTTTTCATAAATGGATTGTTTTACAAGTAACTACCGGATATTCATATTCATTCCATGACTCCTTGGATTGTACATATCTTGTATGAATATGGAAGTCATGGAAGGAATGGGTTTTCAAACATGTTTTTCATAAGAAAATGTTAGAACTTAGTTCTATTAGGATTGATAGATTCTATGCAGGAAAACAATTAAGAATGTAATTAAAAACACAAGAATGACTTTAAATATGCCTTATGATTAAGTGTCAACACCTCAGAAAAACTCGATTAAGAACTTCGACTGTAGAGGTGCTTAGGGTTACAAAAAAATAAATGATAGTCACGACCCTCTCTAATGCATACATACATGCATGCATTATATATAGTAAAACCCTAATAGATAATATCGGATGGATAGGCCCAATCCGGATACAAAACATAAGCCCATGACGTAACAATACAAGACCTAACAATCTCCCCCTTTTGCATCAATGGAGCCGAAAGCTCACTTCGGTTGAGCTGCAGAAGACTTCTTGATTGTATTCAACACCTTCGGTATGATGGCCAACAGATGATGACGAAAGCTAATATACCACCAAAGCATGTCCGTGAAGTTCTTCTTGTATGCTTCTGAGTTTTGCTTACACCGATGGATAATATTGATAATGTACTCCAAGCAGTCCATGGAGAATAAATGTTTATCAGCAAGAGCAAATAAAAAGCGATTGCCTTCGCCTTTTGCGAACATCACAGTAAGATGTGTAGAATAAATTTGGCCCATCTTCATTTTGTCCACATCACTTGGTTTCGGTGTAGGCTTGATAGTTGGTTTCTTGTTCATCATTTTCTTTATCTCCTGATCCATAGTAGCAACCTCATGGATGTAAGATGCCAACATCCTCTTCAACTGATCCAGTATCGGCTCATATTCTTCTGGATTGGAGAGCAGAATGTTAAACAATAGAATCCAATCATGAGGATTTAGATTTGGAAGATCTTCCAGGGAAATAATCGACACCAAGTTTGCTGATCCTCGTGTGATTTTGAAATTAACATTTGCAACTTTCCCAGCAGGAGTAGGTTTCAGTACCTTGACAGTAACTATCTTCTGTGCACTCCATGTCAAGTACTGTGGTTGACCATACTGCAGATAAATGTCGATAAGCTCTCGATCAACTTTAGGATGAGGGAAAGGAACCTCACTAGTTAAATCACAGCAATGAAACGTGAACTCCTTTCATGTTATCAGCATGTCAAACTGTGAATCCTTGGAATTGTCACATTCAAAAGAAGCGACATGTTCCAGCCAGTAAACTCTAGGAAACTCTATAGCCTCATTGGTAAGTGTTTCTCTAGTCCAGAGGGGATACAGGGCCTTCTTGCAGTTTAACACTTCCTCTTCTTCCTTGTTCCTCCTTTCCCTTTCCTCATCCTCCTTAGCAGCCCGAAGAGTTTCATCTATCACCTCATTCTTTTTCTTTCGTTTCAGGATCTCAAAAATAGTTTCCTGATCTTCGTCATCCCCATCATCCTCTCTAATAAGATGCTTTTTCCTTTCTTTGACACCAGAACCCAAAGCTAAATTATCCTTCGGTTCGGTTGTAACTCCGACTTTCGGTTGAGGAGATTCAACTTCAGTCTTCACAGTAACCTTCAGTTGAGCATCCTCTCCCCCTTGTTTTGGAGATATGAACCTCTCCAAAAAACCCTTCATCTCATGTAACAATGAAAGCGCAGGAAGAAGTTTTGAAGTAAGATGATTCCTGATTGTTAAACTGAGGATAAGATCATTAGCACCAAGGAGACTGGTCATCATATCCTTAATATCGCCAGCACAGCTTCGAAATACAGCTCTCTCCGTCTTCAACAAGGAAATCTATTTTTTTTGCTTAAGCTAGTTGTACCTTCTGAACTTCAATAATAGAGGCTTGGCGTGCAAGTTCTTCCTCTAGAGCACTCTCCTTAGCAAAATCAGCATGAAGAGAGTCAAGTCTCGAAGTCACAGAACTAATAAGTGAGGTGTTGTCTGCATGTATTGAAGAACGAACAGCCTCAAACTTCGTATGCTCCTCCTGAATAGACATGGATAAAGAATCCACAGAGGCGTTCTCCTTGGCTACATTGGAATCAACATGCCTTTTGAGTGACTCAAGAAAAATCTGAGTATTTTGAACAATTTCTGCAACTGCAGTAGTGGCCTTTTTGCAAGAGGAAGTAGACTCATTAACAGCCTTGGTACATTTGTCAATAGACTCGGTGTATTGCTCAAGAGCAATATCCAGGAAAGTTTTGAGTACAATATCACTGTAGGACTTGTTGGCGTTAAGCAGACTATCGAGTTTCTCATCAATGTTCTGCAAGTGTTTGCGACTAACTGGAGCTTCATCATCGTCATCATCATCTCTAGGAAGCCGATAGGGACTATAGAAGATTGAATCAAACTCATCATTAGCACCACCGAGATTGGTACCAGAATCGGTTGAAGGTGAGGGTGAAAGTGGTTTAGAAGTAACTGGAGGTTCTGTCTCAGTAGTCGCCCCCGTATCAGATACATTGACTCCTACTGTTAGTTGTTGTGACAACCTGAAATTTTCATTTGGTCAAACCCTAAAGTCAAACACTTCGTATCATAAATTAATATCATTATCTCTTATTTTTAAGAAATATAAAGTTCGTTTGATTATTTTAATATTATTTTTAAACGAACGGGTGAAAGAAAGTGTCGTCTCAGGTTTTGATTTTTGAAAACCGAAAACACTTCACGTATTAGAAACACACGACCAAACTTTTATGTTTTAGGTTTAGAATTCACCCAAAAACCGTGAACTCATACATATGTATGAGTTTACTCCCCAAAAACTAGTCATTTGTGTTTACTCCCCGATAGTCAAAAGAGTAAACTCCAAAAACTCTCTCAAGTATCATCCAAGATTTAATTCCAAATCTTCAACCTTGTAAGTGTTCTAACCATTTCAAGTTAGTAAAACACTTAATCTAGTGTTTGTGCATCTATTCATTCATTCATTTCTGGTTTTTGTTTAGATTTTCCAAGAACACCAAGAACACACACTAAGTGTTCTTGGCCTTTTAGCTCAAATTAAGCATCATTATAGTAAGTACTTCCATCCTTGAGTGCTTGTAAGCTAGTATATCATTTAATCACCAAGAAAATCGTTCAAGAACACCATGTTTGAGGTGTTCATGGTCCAAGATGATGCTTGGGCCGTAAACACCATAAACTCCCCCAAAATTGACTTAAGTCCCATGTTTAGCCCTAGTTTGAAGTTTAAGACTTACCTTAACATATTTAAACCTTGCATTGATATGTTTAAGCTTTGAAAAACACCAAACATCACCATTTATAGGTGTTTATGGTCTATGGATATCCCAAAACCGTAAACACCCAAAAAGGTGTTTAAATGAGTCATATTCCTTTCTTATCCCTAAAAGCTAACTAAGACATTTACCTAGTTGTGATAAGGACTTGAAATAAAGGCAATATCCTTTCCCATAAGGGTTTATGGTAGTAAACACAAGGGAAAATACCCTTAGGCCATAAACACCTCAAGGAGGGTGTTTTGTGGCCCTCGTCCATTCCAAAGGCTAAACCACTTAGCAAGATTGCTTCAAAGGACTTGTTAAACCTCCAAACAACTCATGGTTGCGAGAAATGGAGTTTAGACTATAAACCCTTGAGTTTGCTTCCGTAAAATCCTAGGTTAAAGGTCATTTAGACCGTAAACTCCCAAGGAGTTTACCCTTGGACTCCAAACACACTAGTTTTGCCCTACCAACACTCGGATGCAATCCTTGTGATCTTTAACACTTGAAACAAACTGTTTTCATGTTCTAGGGTGTCCTAACTTAGTTTATTAGTTATAATTTGGCTAATTAGTTATATATATGTTCACTATATGATAACTAGGCTCGTACGTGTGTACAAGTCTTCATTTGTCACCTAGCACCGTACCCGACATTTCAATCCAATCCACTCACCACAAGTGAGTTCATACCCCTTAATCAATGATATAAATGTTTTTAAATGCTTTATGGGGGGGGGATACAAGTTAAATACTTATAGTTATTACATCAATCACATGTAATTAATAACCACAAAAACTAGTGATTTCTTACCGTTTAAACTGTTTATCAAACCATATTGTTTCAAACTGTTTACAAACTCTTTTACTTTTCAAATACTTTCACTTAAACTCTTTAATACTTATTATCAATTTCATGTTTATGTATGTATATTTATATAATAAATGTTTAAAAGTCTTAGGAAGGCCTGCCCGCCCTATTTCCTTTTCGCGCTTGAGATGTGGTCTGGTGGGATATCGGGTATTCGTCCGAAGGTCATTTAAAATATTAATTATATATCATGTGTACATATGTAGTCATAAAGGTCGTTTCAGTTCATTCAGTACCCTTGGGTAGCAAGGGTATACTTCCATGTTCATACGTACCAGTTACATCATTAGTAAGTTACCATAGGGGTAGCACAAGAGAATACTATACTATAACTAGAACAAAGAAACATACAATGAGTCAGTTCATTCATGAGTCAGTTCGAGTAGTACACACAGTACATTACTATACATGCTAGATAAAGAGAACATACATTACAGCTAGCACACACAGAACATTTCAGTACACACATGCTAGATAGAGGAAGATTACACTTTCAGTTAGCACATTTGTTACCTATACGTTTATGCAGTTATGTGAACCATTGAGAGGGTCATGGCACTTCCTGCCCTGACCGTTCTTGTATCCCGAATCTCCTAAATTTTAGAGTGTATGAGTTTGCATATAGATCTATATTGGATTGACTATCCTACACCTTGTTGCTCGCTACAGTGGGACTTACAAGTCTACGGGTGCCAAATATCATTTCTTACGGCATCTTACATCGTCGTTTTACTAGAGTCGGTAGCAGGATACAGGTCGATCGCATGTTATTTGGAAACACCTTTTTGTATTAAGGTAGTTAGTACCACTGTAGTCACTTATTACAAATACTATGGTACGATAATATTTTCCCCTTACATTCACTTCGTGAATATTCACACGATGCACGGTAATGTAGTAACTATATTTTTGGTTAATGATAGTCAGAATTTGGGAAACACACATTCTAACAAGAGACATATACACGAAGACGAGATGCCTTGGTAGAAGGCTAAAGTTAGTAGGAAACATAGGGTTTTCTAGGAGACTTCAAACATTATACAAAACATTGTACAAAACATTTTACAGAAACAACTTTCAAACGTTGTCATACAAACTCAGACATTAATATACTTATGATCTCACCAACATTAAGCTGATACTCGCTTTCAAAATAACTTGTATTCTCAGGTCACGACTAGACAGGTACAGGTGCCAGGCTTTTGAGAATATGGAGTTCGTTCAAGACTCATCTTTTATTTTGATATGTATATTTTTGGTGTCTATAACTTTGACAAAACACACATGTATGAAATTATAATATTAATACAATGGATGATGTTGTTGCTTGTTTACTATTATTCATTGTTGTGATACTTAGTGTTCATGGTTTTGGGGTGTGACAGATTGGTATCAGAGCATTGTTTATAGTGAATTGAGTATATCAACCCATAAAAGATATACTAACTATAAATACATTGGGATTAAAATACTCTGACCAAGAGTTTATACTTTAAATACTAAAATATTTAATTAAGTATACAAGTCTGCATTCATACTAAAATCAGTGTCACTAGGACAGTACAAAAGAATTACGATTGTTAAACAACGCAGGTTGACTTAGAGACATATAGTCAAAACTGGGAAGATATAGCCTGATCAACTATATTATCCGAGAGTTGACTAGCATGTGCCTAAGTGTAGTTGTGTGGTTGCAACAAGTCTAAAATCTTACCAACAACCCTACAATGAGAACACTAGAACATAACATTAAACTTAAAATACTATAGGAGTATTTTACATTACTATTAGTTACTTATGTGCTAGATTCTTATACCTCCCTTCTCGCGTAGATTTAATGGCTGGATTCCACATTCCCGGAGACCCGTACTTTCCACCCAATGGAAATGCTGGATGGCTTGAGGCAGAGTCTGATGATGAGCATCAAATCCCTTTGGATGATCATCAAGCAGAAGGCTTCTCGGATGGATCTGACTCTGACCCCGAAGTCAATAACCTAACTCAAGTAGGTCAAGCCCTGAATAACAACCCTCGACCGGTATTTCAAGGACCCATTCCTCTGTGGGCAATAAACTTGAATACATGGGGCCATGAACAGGGTCAACCCATTCCCTACAATGGGGATTGAAGTTTCTACAACCTCACTAATGGAGGTTCTGCTGACAGAGTCTTACCCATCATGGTTCGTAGGATTTCTCGGAACACGGTATTGGGTCAATCATCTGTTAATCGAATCTTGGAGATTGATGCCAACACTGGTGTTAACACTGTCCGCATTCGCCAACTAGAGTCTGCTCATGAAAGGAATCTAGTCCAGAATGCAGCCCTTCAGAGGGAACTCACTGAAACGTGAGCTGAAGTCAGAGAACTTCGAGCTCAACAAGCAAGGGCTGATAGGCGTATGAGGGACCTGGAACACCTTCTGTCAGGATCAAGGACTCACTCTGGCAGTTCTCGTCGCCGATAGATCCTTGTCAACTTTGATTTTTTGGATATAACCTAGTTATGTAAAACTTTGGTCTATTTTCCTATCTTGTAAATCATAGGCCTGTTAGGTCTTTGATAGGTTGTAATTCTGTCAAAATTTTTCCATTTTGGTTGATGTAAGGCCTATTACTGTAGGCCGTTTTTCCCGAACTTTTTACATCAGTAATACTAGTAATATTGACAGGTACCTAATCATATGGGAGTTATTATCGAAATATAATCATCTATTAGTTTATATCTTCATTCAATCGTATTGTTGGGCTATGGGGAGTTAGTCCATGAGTCATTCTCACCAATTCTTCCATAAAAATTCTTATCAATGCTTTCATCTTCATAAACTTATAGATCAAAGATACCGCCTCGTAGAAATTCAAGGAGAAACCCAAATAACGAAACACCACCTCCTCCACCTCCACAACCACCTACACCTCAGTTCGACATGACAGCTCTAAATGATGCCGTAGCTGCGGCTGTGGCTTCCGCCTTGGCCCAATATCACTCATCTGGTTTCACTAGAGGAGGAACCCCTGTTCAGTCGGTTCAGGTTGAAGCTCCTGTGCGCTCGAGAGAGTGCTCCTATAAGGACTTCACAAACTGCAAGCCATTGTCCTTCAAAGGGACTGGCGGAGTCATTGCCCTCTCGTAATGGTTCGAGAAAACCGAATCGGTTTTCAAAATCTGCTCTTGTCCCGAGGAGAGCAAGGTGAAGTATACTGCTTGCACCTTTGAAACAAAAGCCCTAACATGGTTGAACGGCCATGTTAAGTCAATAACTCTTATAGTGGCTAATGCGATGGGCTTGGAAACCTTGAAAGACCTCATGATTGAGGAATATTGCTCGAGAGGCAAGATCCAAAAGTTGGAGGAAGAACTGTGGAGCCTAACCATGAAGGGCTCCAACATAGTCGCCTACACTGCCAGATTCTATGAACTGGTGGCCCTCTGTCCCAACATGATTCCTTCAGAGGGAAAGAAGATTGAAAGATACATATGGGCACTAGTGCCCCCATACCAGGGAAATGTTTTGGCATCACACCCCACTACATTTGATAGTGCCAAGCTATTGGCACAGCGGCTCATAGACCATGGGGTTCGTACCCCGGCCACAACAACTACCCTGGCCATCTCAGAACCTGCAGGAACCGCTGATTCCAAGCGGAAGTTTTGGGATAATAAGAAGAACGCAAAGGCTGCTAAGAAGAGGCAGGTCGTGGCACTACATGTTGCGATAACACCTGCCGCTGCTGCTCCGATAAAGCAGTATGCTGGAAGTTTGCCTAAGTGCAACAAGTGCAACTTCTATCACGACGGTGCCTTCCAGGTGATGCAGTGTCTGAACTGCAACGGGAAGGGGCACACAGCCCGTTTTTGTAAATCTCCGGCGAAACCAATCAACCAAGCCCCCGGTGCTGGAGTGGGCCAAACTTGCTACGGATGTGGTGAGGTAGGCCACTTCAAGAGGAACTGCCCAAAGGCAGGGTTTGCCGGTGGAGCGACAAGAGTTCTGGCCATAGGCCATGAGGAAGCAATTGCCGACCCCACAGTGGTCACTGGTACGTTCCTCCTCAGTAACTCTTATACATGTATTCTATTTGATAGTGGAGCCGAGAGGAGTTTCGTGAACCAAAAATCTGCTCAATTACTTTGGCAAAAATCACGAACACATAATGAACCATTCATTGTGGAAATGGCTAATGGAAAGACAGAGAGCACTAGCAGTATATTCATAGGGTGTACCCTAAGTTTAGATAACCATTCATTTTCTATCGATCTTATGCCGGTCTCAATTAAAAGTTTCGACGTCATTATCGACATGGATTGGCTAAGTCTTCATGGTGCCGATATCATGGTTCATATCATCTTGAGTATCCAAGCTCATAAATTCTTACGAAAGGAATGTACAACATTCCTTGCTCACGTGGTCGATGTGAGCCAAGAAACGAAAGACATCTAGAACATTCCAGTAGTACGCGACTATCCATACATCTTTCCAGAAGAACTCCCAGGATTACCTCCGGAATGTCAAGTCGAGTTCCGAATCGACTTAGTTCCAGGGGCTACCCCAGTAGCCAAATCGCCCTATCGTCTAGCACCTGCAGAGATGCAAGAACTGTCCGGTCAACTTAATGAACTGCTCAACAAGGGCTTTATAAGACCAAGCTTCTCACCCTGGAGAGCTCCAGTCTTGTTTGTCAAGACGAAGACAGATCGTTTCGCATGTGCATCGACTACAGGGAGCTCAACGAACTGACAGTCAAAAATCGTTATCCATTACCTAGGATCGATGATTTGTTTGACCAAATGCAAGGGGCGAGCTTCTTTTCAAAAATTGACTTAAGATCCGAATATCACCAATTACGAGTACTAGGGGAGGATGCTCCGAAGACAGCCTTCCGAACTCGTTATGGGCACTACGAATTCGTAGTGATGCCATTCGGATTAACAAACGTGCCCGCGGTATTCATGGACTTAATGAATCGGGTGTGTCGTCCTTACTTGGATCACTTCGTCATCGTTTTCATTGATGACATACTTATCTACTCTCGTAGTAAGGATGAGCATAGTCAACATCTACGACAAGTCCTCGAAACCTTACTGTTGGAGAAGCTCTACGCGAAGTTCTCGAAATGCGAATTTTGGATTCGATGTGTCGAATTCTTAGGGCACGTGGTTAGCAAAGAGGGAATACATGTGGACCCTTCCAAAATCAAGGCCATTGAGAACTGGTCATCACCGAAGACGCCTACGGAAATTCGTCAATTTCTAGGCCTTGCTGGCTATTATCGCATGTTCATTCAGAACTTTTCCCGCATAGCGAAACCTCGTACAACACTGACCCAGAAGGGCGTGGCCTTTGACTGGGAAGAGAAACAGGAAAGAGTGTTCCAAATTCTCAAACGAGCCTTGTGCACTGCACCAATACTATCCCTTCCCGAAGGAATAGAAGACTTCGTAGTCTATTGCGATGCATCGAATCAAGGGCTCGGCTGTATTCTGATGCAACGTGGAAAGGTCATCGCTTATGCCTCGAGACAGCTAAAGACACATGAAGTCAACTACACAACCCACGATCTTGAACTAGGAGCAGTTGTGTTTGCTCTGAAAATCTGGAGACATTACTTGTATGGAATGAAGAGCACTATCTTTACAGACCACAAGAGTTTACAACACATCTTTGACCAGAAAGAGATTAACATGAGATAATGACGGTGGGTCGAGCTACTTAGTGACTACGAATGAGAAATTTGTTATCATCCGGGTAAAGCCAATGTAGTAGCTGACGCCCTAAGTCGGAAAGAATATTCTGATCGAAGAGTCAAATCTTTGACTATAACTATCCATTAACATTTGTCCACACAAATTAAGGCTGCACAACTCGATGCTTTGAAGCCTGAAAACATAACAGGTGAATCCTTGAGAGGAATGGATAAGAACTTAGAAGTTAAGGGTGGCGGAGCTTACTATTTCATGGACCGGATCTGGACACCGAAACACGGTGGTTTCCGAGACTTGGTCATGACCGAGGCGCACAACACTCGGTATTCCATCCACCTAGGTTCAGATAAGATGTATCTAGATCTTAAAAAGCTATACTAGTGGCCTAATATGAAAGCAGAGATTGCTACCTTCGTAAGTAAATGCCTTACTTGCGCAAAGGTTAAGGTCGAATACCAGAAGCCCTCCGGTTTACTACAACAACCAGAAATTCCAGAATGGAAGTGGGAGCGGATCACTATGGATTTCATAACCAAGTTGCGCAAGACAACTGGTGGACTTGATACCATATGGGTCATCATCGATAGATTGACCAAGTCTGCACAATTCCTGCCTATCAAAGAAACTGACAAGATGGAGAAACTTACAAGAACATACATTAGGGAGATTGTAAGACTACACGGTGTTCCCTTATCTATTATCTCAGACAGAGATAGTAGATTCACTTCAAGGTTTTGGCAATCGTTACAAAGTTCCCTAGGAACTAGGCTGGATATGAGTATGACCTACCATCCACAAACCGACGGGAAAAGTGAGAGAACCATTCAAACACTAGAAGATATGTTAAGAGCCTGTGTGATTGACTTTGGAAAGGCATGGGATACTCATTTACCCATTATCGAGTTTTCCTACGATAACAGTTTTCACACGAGCATCAAGGCTGCTCCATACGAAGCCCTCTATGGACGAAAGTGCAGATCCCCTCTGTGTTGGGCTAAAGTGGGGGATACCCAATTAGCTAGGGGAAAACTTCTGACAGTACTCTCACCGGCCCAGAAATCATTCGGGAAACGACAGAGAAGATCGTTCAAATCCGTGAACGATTGAAAGCCTCTAGAGACCGACAGAAGAGCTACGCTGATAAGCAAAGGAAACCTTTGGAATTCCAGGTGGGAGAATGAGTCCTTCTGAAAGTCTCACCTTGGAAGGGCTTGATACGCTTCGGTAAGCGTGGAAAGCTTAATCCAAGATACATAGGTCCCTTCGAGATTCTCGCAAGAATCGGCCCTGTAGCATACAAACTCAATCTACCCGACGAACTTTGTAACGTGCATTCTACATTCCACGTATCTAACTTGAAAAAGTGTCTGTCCGACGAGACACTTGTAATCCCACTCGACGAGATCGAGATCAACGAGAGCCTCAATTTCATGGAAGAACCAGTAGAAGTCATGGACCGAAAAGTCAAGCAGACAAAGCAAAGTCGTATCCCGATTGTGAAGGTTCGCTGGAACGCCAAGCGAGGACCGGAATTCACTTGGGAGCGTGAGGATCTGATGAAACTGAAATACCCTCATCTGTTTGCTTAGTTATTTGTAACTACTTTATTTGTTTAGACTTTAATTTCGGGACGAAATTCCCTTAGCAGGGGGATGATGTGACAACCCGAAATTTTCATTTGGTCAAACCCTAAAAGTCAACCACTTCGTATCATAAATTAATATCATTATCTCTTATTTTTAAGAAATATAAAGTTCGTTTGATTATTTTAATATTATTTTTAAACAAACGGGTGAAAGAAAGTGTAGTCTCGGGTTTTGATTTTTGAAAACCGCAAACACTTCACGTATTAGAAACACCCGACCAAACTTCTATGTTTTGGGTTTAGAATTCACCCAAAAACTGTGAACTCATACATATGTATGAGTTTACTCCCCAAAAACTAGTCATTTGTGTTTACTCCCCAATAGTCAAAGTAAACTCCAAAAACTCTAAGTATCATCCAATATTTAATTCCAAATCTTCAACCTTGTAAGTGTTCTAACCATTTCAAGTTAGTAAAACACTTAATCTAGTGTTTATGCATCTATTCATCCATTCATTTCCGGTTTTTGTTTAGATTTTCCAAGAACACCAAGAACACACACTAAGTGTTCTTGGCCTTTTAGCTCAAATCAATCATCATTATAGTAAGTACTTCCATCCTTGAGTGCTTGTAAGCTAGTATATCATTTAATCACCAAGAAAATCAGTCAAGAACACCATGTTTGAGGTGTTCACGGTCCAAGATGATGCTTGGGCCGTAAACACCATAAAGTCCCCCAAAATTGACTTAAGTCCGATGTTTAGCACTAGTTTGAAGTTTAAAACTTACCTTAACATATTTAAACCTTCCATTGATATGTTTAAGCTTTGAAAAACACCAAACATCACCATTTATAGGTGTTTACGTTCTAAGGATATCCCAAAACCGTAAACACCCAAAAAGGTGCTTAAATGAGTCATATTCCTTTCTTAGCCCTAAAATCTAACTTAGACATTTACCTAGTTGTGATAAGGACTTGAAATAAAGGCAATATCCTTTCCCATAAGGGTTTATGATAGTAAACCCAAGGGAAAATACCCTTAGGCCGTAAATGTTGGATTAATGTCTAAGTCCATAACTATAATTGGTAAGACTTGACCCGACTCGGCATGGTCCATTTGGGTTGCATGACATCATGCACTTGGATAGACTATAATGAGAGAAATAAGACACTTATGGTTATTAATCTATTATAAGTTCTAGTATATTAATAATAAGAATAATAAGATTATTTAGTTAGTATTGATCAAGAATTAATCTAGGATTAATTAAGTGATCTAAAGAAGACTAATTAAATATATGGGTTGATTGTACAAATCATCCATACTTATATAGTGGGCTAATGCTCCATGGATTGTCTAGTTAGGCTAAAACCCATATGATGCTCCATGGATGCTCCATGGTGTTTTTGTACCCATGGATCATGGAAATGAAAGGCCATGTCAATTGGGGTTTACATGGTGTAACCTAAACTATATAAGCATCTTATTCTTGACCAAAATCGGCGACTAGAGAGTGTAAGAAAGGGCTGGCCGATTTTCATGAAGTGTACAATTCTCTCAAGTTATTCCAAGTGTATTTGGTGTTGTGTGAACCATTTGAGGTGTCACACTTGGGGTACTAGGCACTCAAGCTTCATGAAGACTTCTTACATCAAAGAGGTATGTGTTCTATCTTGTTACATTCATTGTTTTGTATGCTAGATTAGGATAATACCATGGAAAGTTCTTATTTGCATGTATAATAGAGAAAACATATATCCAAGGTATTTAGGGTTGCATGTACACTTTGGAGTGTTAGAATGCTCATAACCCAATAGTGGTATCATAACCTAGGCTTGTTTTCTTGTTATACTTGCAAATGGAGCTGAAAATCGAGTTTTGATGTTGTTTGCCCAGCAGACTCGCCGAGTCCAAGGCAAAAAGCATCCAACTCGCCGAGCTGGTTCATGCACTCGACGAGTTGGACCCCTAGACAATATAAATTCAACTTTTTTGGTTGGAATTGGACTAGGAACATTACCCTAAGATGTTTTTGAACTTATAAAATTGTTTTTGATGTGGTAATGTTCATGCTAATCCAATTTCAAAGATAATTGTCAATAGTTTCATGTTTTGTATTAGTTTAAGGTTTAGACTAATTACATGAAAAAGTTTGATTTGAATTATCTTGTTCTTATGAGTTGCTTAGATTAATAGAAAAGTTGAGTGAAATAGTTGTTTTCAATCCAAATTAATCTAAGAGTTGATTCTAAAATGTGTTTTTGTAACTTGTCCTCAAATTATATGAAAATTCACATTTAAGTTTCATAAAACTCTTAAAAGTTGGCAAAGGTTACAAAATGAAGAGTCTAGTTCTAATTAATTCGTGTTATGACTCCATAATTTGTCCTCAAGTTATGGAGGACCAAGAGTCTCTTCATTAAATAAAAAAAATGTAACCTTAATTAATTCCATAAGTTATAAAATAAAGAAGAATTAATTCTTTTATTAGTTTAAAGTCTTCCATAACTTGTCCTCAAGTTATGGAACTTGAAGAGTTTTTGGATTAAAACTACTTTAAACACATAAGTTATGGAATTAATTAGTTTTGAATAGTTTCAAAACTTGCCCTCAAGTTTTGGAATTTGTAAAGTTTTCTCTTATGAATACTTTAATTCCAAGTTAGCCCTAATACTTTATAATATTATAAGTTAATAATATATATGTATAAGAGTAAAGTCAGTCTTATAGCTAGTACGCCTCATTCACGAAGCCAGTCTATAAGGTGGGTATAAGGTTGTTGCCTATTAAATGGCAACTTAATGGGTGTCCACTCTCACCCACCGCTTGTTTGACTGGTGGAGGGTCATTAGCCGAACACGTTTGACAGGATTAGAATTCTCCCTTCATTAAAAGTATTAATGATAAATACTAAGTAACTAAACTCTTATAAATACCCAAGGTTAGTTACTTAGGAAAATGTGAATAAGGTGCTAATCCATGAAATTACACTTTGCACTTTGTTTAAGTCGGTTAGTGGAGCGTGTGTGGTTAACCGACACACTAACTCGTATTTAACAAGGTAGGCAAAGGGTAACTTAATGTTTATCATAGTATCGATGGAGCGTGTGTGGTTAACCAGCACATCGATTGAGGGGTAAACACTTAAGGGTACCAAGTAATTTGCATGGTTACTTCACACCTTGTTTTGTGATCCTCGGCATCCCAGTCACAAAACCTGAAGGGCACACTCGAGATTGAAACATGCCATTGAACAGTTCAATGAATCACATGTTGATGTTTTAAGAATCAAAGAAAAGTGAAGGAACGTAAAGAAAGAATATGCTGAATCTGATCGCATAGATGGATTTCTATCGCGTAGTTTGAAGATCGGATTCTTGAGCTACTTCTTAGAAATTATGAGATACTGCTTAGGAATAGATAAAAACAAGTTTTCATATGGATTGTAAGGATAAGTTTTTCCACAAAGTTTTAAAATAAAAGAAAATTTTTGATTTTTTTTTATTTTAAAATATCCTTACAATGACATTTGAGGAAAAATTGTTGCTTATATGATTCCATTAATAGCAAGAGTGGAAATATGAAAGATTCTCATCACCCAAGTCTCAATTGGACTGGAACTTGGAATCATGCATGTTGTATAGCATGATGAATGAGAACTTTCAAGTATTGGAAAATTAAGACTAATTACTTGCTCACATGGATGTGTGAGTCAAGTAAAGGACTAAGGGATCGAGTACACATTCTTGTGAACTGGTCAAGTCCACCACAAAAGATCAATAAGATTATTCGTCACAATTTACTAAAGTTCAGTAAATATGGTTATACTTACAAGCTTAAGTGTAATTCTGAGACATTGGAAAAAGGTTCCAATGTAAGGCAGAGCGAATAAGAAGAATCAAATTAGGCAGAAGGATAGAAGTTTCTCATATCTGAAAAGATGGGAGAGTACTTTCGTATCAGTTTTATGATCATCCTAATGATTTTGAGACCTTATCACAATTCATTCTCTAAGTGCTTTCTTATAGCTAAGAAGAGGAACTATGAATTGTTGAAGTGGTTAAATCAAGAAGATGATTCATACTTCGTTCCAAAAACAATTCTTAGAGCCAACTCCAAGATTGTAACTTGAGTGACTCGTCTCAAAGAAGGTTTAAAACACTTGATAAATGTAAGAGTAAAAGTTTTCTACTCTTGTACATCTGAAATTGGTAAGTTGTGATGTTTTGGATAAAACAAAGACCCACTTAGGTCAATTGTGTGAAGTGTCTGTCTTGGTTAGAATCCACACTATCTCTTGGATGTTTGACAAGGGAGTCTTATAGGTCAAGAGGACAGTGGGAGTCTTAAAGGTCTTGAAAGTCTCAAGAACTAATCAAGAATAGAACCTAAAGTTCTTCACTAGCACACGACTTGAGGTTTATAACCTATCGTGTTGACATATTCTGTGCCCATTCCAGTTAAAGTTGGCTTTGCATAACTTGGAAGCAATGGCAGGCCCATGAGCTGCCAGGTGGCAAGAAGTTAAGATTGAGTTCAGTCCATATGAGTTTGGATTTGTCATTATCCTTGTCTTGTGACTATGGTTTTGACAATTCACATTGATAAGAACACATACACCATTAAATCTAAGTGTCATAAAGTTTCTATCTGATTCATGAAAATGATGGTGAGGAAACACTTTCACTAAGTAGATTTTAGCTAGATAGTAATTATGATATTTGCATTCTCAAAGTCGTTAGTGGAGTGTGTGTGGTTTACCGGCACACTAACCTGGACTTGTGAGAAGTGGCAAAAAGGTCTAACCATTATGATTACGGCATCCCTCTTCATAATTGTTTAGACACACAAGTGTGCTATCTAAGGGAAGGTATATGTTTTTGATAAAGTTTTATCAAAACAATCTAGTATTAGAAATCTGAACTTTGGTAAGAAAGTCAGTTGATTTCTGAGTACATGTCAAAACTAGTGGGAGCATAAGTGTTATGCGAATAATCATCATGTTAGTGGGAGCATGATAATTATGATAAGTATTGCAAGTTAGCAATGTTAATTATAGAAAACAAAAGTTTCAACTGGTGTATGGCATGACTAGTGTTTAGAAAACATAGTGTACATACTTGGAGCATGGGACAACTATTGTTTTAAATTCAAGAATAAAGTTGATAGCTGAAACAGTATACAATGAATAATGTGTAATCATATGGTGATAAATAAAAGGTGTTTTATTTATGTTCATAGGTTTTGATACCATATTGGATTCAATTATTATTGTGTTTCACTTTGCATGTTTTGACTTCCCGAATAAACTAGGTTATTCTTCCGGAATGACTAAGTTATTAAAACTATCCACAGTCGGTCATATGTTGGAAGTAGATATGAATTAAGACTGTCATGGGTTGGCTTGTAGAGGTCTAAGGTGTTGGACAAAGGGCTACAACTCTCATGAGTGCTCATAAGTTCTGAGTATTGGATTTAACCCGCACTCATTGGAATCACTTCATGGATTTTATCACGAGTGATCATGAGACGATAATATATTATATTCTTCAAACCTAGAGATATGAGTTGTTACTATGAGTCGATAGTACATTGATTGAACGAAAACGCAATTGTTAACTCGGTGCTATAAAATGTGTCTTTATGTATGATTCAACAAGTAGTAGAACAAGCCATATGAGTCGAAGTTTATCCATTCCTTTTACCTTCGGGATAAAAGCGATATCTGTGGGCCCCTCGATGATTTGATGATGACAAATGGAAGTGCACGGCCGGGCCAGGACTGATTTGATTTGTTCAATTAGTCAGTCGTCATAAATCGGAAATCGGGAAACAACAAATGGACAGAGAGAATGATTATAATCCATGTCTCAGTCCATATGATATCTAGAATGGAGGAATATATGATCCTTTATCTAATGGACAAGTCACTAACAAAGGTCAGAGTTCATCTACAAGGTTAGAGTTCGACAGAAGCTTTTGAGAGCTATGATTGCCGGTCGGTTCTTGAAGTCATACCCAATAATAGTTTTAGACTTATCCAAGTGGGAGACTATTGGATTAATGTCTAAGTCCATAACTATAATTGGTAAGACTTGACCCGACCCGGCATGGTCCGTTTGGGTTGCATGGCATCATGCACCTGGATAGACTATAATGAGAGAAATAAGACACTTATGGTTATTAATATATTATAAGTTCTAGTATATTAATAATAAGAATAATAAGGTTATTTAATTAGTATTGATCAAGAATTAATCTAGGATTAATTAAGTGATCAAAAGAAGACTAATTAAATATATGGGTTGATTGTACAAATCATCCATACTTATATAGTGGGCTAATGCTCCATGGATTATCTAGTTGGGCTAAAACTCATATGATGCTCCACAGTGTTTTTGTACCCATGGATCATGGAAATGAAAGGCCATGTCAATTAGGGTTAAATGGTGTAACCCTAACTATATAAGCATCTTATTCTTGACCAAAATCGGCGACTAGAGAGTGTAAGAAAGGGCTAGCCGATTTTCATGAAGTGTAGAATTCTCTCAAGTTATTCCAAGTGTATTTGGTGTTGTGTGAACCATTTGAGGTGTCACACTTGGGGCACTAGGCACTCAAGCTTCATGAAGACTTCCTACATCAAAGAGGTATGTATTCTATCTTGTTACATTCATTGTTTTGTATGCTAGATTAGAATAATACCTTGGAAAGTTCTTATTTGCATGTAAAATAGAGAAAACATAGATCCAAGGTATTTAGGGTTGCATGTGTTGGGTTATGAGCATTCTAACACTCCTATGGTGTACATGCAACCCTATAAACCTTGGATATATGTTTTGTCTATTATACATGCAAATAAGAACTTTCCAAGGATTTAATCCTAACTAGCATATTATGAAGATCTCATACTACAAAGTACTAGTTAGATGACATACCTTTTGATGTACCTTGATGTCTTCAAGCTTTAAGAGCTTAGCCCCAATAGTGTGGAAGCCTCAAGTGGAATCACAAATCACCAAAACACCTTGGAAGACTTTAGAGAATATGGATACTTGGTTCTCTGTAGTGAAATTGGCTAGCCCTTTTTAGTGTACCACACTAGTGCCAATTTCACCAACCAAGGACATCTTTATATAGTGTGGAGGATTAGGGTTAAACCCTAATACCCATGACCTTTCATTTCCTAGGATCCATGGGTTAAACACTCCATGGACTATCCATGAAAGCTTAGCCCAACCTAAATGAACTTGGCCCATTCCATATATATAAGAGTCCATATTTAATTAGTTCCTTTTGATCACTTAATTAATTATAAATTAATTCTTGATCAATACTAATTAAATAATATGATTCAATAATAATATATTAGAACTTATAATATATTAATATGTAATCGTAAACATACTATTCTCAAAAGATTATCCATATAAATTGTATCGGTGAAGTGCAACCCAAATGGACCATGCCGGGTCGGGTCAAGTACATACTAAATATAGTTATGGACTTAGACATTAATCCAACAACATGTACACTTAAGAGTGTTAGAATGCTCATAACCCAACAGTAAACACCTCAAGGAGGGTGTTTTGTGGCCCTAGTCCATTCCAAAGGCTAAAGCACTTAGCAAGATTGCTTTAAAGGACTTGTTAAACCTCCAAACAACTCATCGTTGCAAGAAATGGAGTTTAGACCGTAAACCCTTGAGTTTACTGCCGTAAATTCCTAGGGTAAAGGTCATTTAGACCGTAAACTCCCAAGGAGTTTACCCTTGGACTCCAAACACACTAGTTTTGCCCTACCAACACTCGGATGCAATCCTTGTGATCTTTAACACTTGAAACAAAGTGTTTTCATGTTCTAGGGTGTCCTAACTTAGTTTATTAGTTATAATTTGGCTAATTAGTTATATATATGTTCATTATATGATAACTAGGCTCGTGCGTGTGTACAAGTCTTCATTTGTCACCTAGCACCGTACCCGACATTTCAATCCAATCCACTCACCACAAGTAACTTCATACCCCTTAATCAATGATTTAAATGTTTTCAAATGCTTTATGGGGCGGATACAAGTTAAATACTTATAGTTATTACATCAATCACATGTGATTAATAACTACAAAAACCAGTGATTTCCTACCGTTCAAACTGTTTATCAAACCGTATTGTTTCAAACTGTTTACAAACTATTTTACTTTTCAAATACTTTCACTTAAACTATTTAATACTTATTATCAATTGCATGTCTATGTACGTATATTTATATAATAATTGTTTAAAAGGACTTACAAGTCTACGGGTGCCAAATGTCATTTCTTACGGCGTCTTACATCGTCGTTTTACTAAAGTCGGTAGCAGGATACAGGTCGATCACATGTTATTTGGAAACACCTTTTTGTATTAAGGTAGTTAGTACCACTGTAGTCACTTATTACAAATACTACGGTAAGATAATATTTTCCCATTACATTCACTTCGTGAATATTCACACGATGCACGGTAATGTAGTAACTATATTTTTGGTTAATGATAGTCAGAATTTGGGAAACACACACTCTAACAAGAGACATATACACGAACACGAGATGCCTTGGTAGAAGGCTACAGTTAGTAGGAAACATAGGGTTTTCTAGGAGAGTTCAAACATTATACAAAACATTTTACAGAAACAACTTTCAAACATTTTCATAAACACTCAGACATTAATATACTTATGATCTCACCAACATTAAGCTGATACTCGCTTTGAAAATAACTTGTACTCTCAGGTCACCACTAGACAGGTACAGGTGCCAGGCTTTTGAGAAGATGGAGTTCGTTCAAGACTCATCTTTTATTTTGATATGTATATTTTTGGTGTCTATAACATTGACAAAACACACATGTATGAAATTATAATATTAATGCAATGGATGATGTTGTTTCTTGTTTACTATTATTCATTGTTGTCATGCTGTACATGACGTCCTCCGCCCTAGAATGTTTCCGCCATTCATGGTTTTGGGGTGTGACAGATTGGTATCAGAGCATTGTTTATAGTGAATTGAGTATATCAACCCATAAAAGAGATACTAACTATAAATACATTGGGATTAAAATACTCTGACCAAGAGTTTATTCTTTAAATACTAAAATATTTAATTAAGTATACAAGTCTACATTATACTAAAATTAGGACAATACAAAAGAATTACGATTGTTTAACAATGCAGGTGGATTCGACGAGTCGAATTCTTAGGGCACGTGGTTAGCAAAGAGGGAATACATGTGGAGCCTTCCAAAATCAAGGCCATTGAGAATTGTTGAGCACCGAAGATGCCTATGGAAATTCGTCAATTTCTAGGCCTTGCTGGCTATTATCGCAGGTTCATTTAGAATTTCTCCCGCATAGCGAAACCTCTTACAACACTGACCAAGAAGGGCATGGCCTTTGACTGGGAAGAGAAACAGGAAAGAGCGTTCCAAACGCTCAAACGAGCCTCGTGCACCGCACTAATACTATCCCTTCCCGAAGGAATAGAAGACTTCGTAGTCTATTGCGATGCATCGAATCAAGGGATCAGATGTGTTCTGATGCAACGGGGAAAGGTCATCGCTTATGCCTTAAGACAGCTAAAGACACATGAAGTCAACTACACAACCCACGATCTTGAACTAGGAGTAGTTGTGTTTGCTCTGAAAATCTGGAGACATTACTGTTGGATAAGGTGTCTAAGTGCATAACTTATTTGGTATATACTTGACCCGACCGGCATGGTCCATTTGGGTTGCATCTCATCCAAACTATTATTGATAATTTTATGAGAGTTATACACATATGTTTATTAATATATTATGAGTTATAATATATTAATATGAAGTTACGTTATTTAATTAGTTTTAGTCTTAAATTAATTATGAATTAATTTAGAGATTAAAAGGAATACTAATTAAATTATGGGCTATTTGTTTTATATAGTGTGGGCTAATACTCATTTGTTAATGGGCTAGGCTTATGTGGAAGTCCATGGATGATCCATGGAGCTTTTAACCCATGGATCCTTGGAAAAGGAAAAGACATGGGTTATTAGGGTTTCACCCTAACCATGCACACTATATAAGCATGCTTATGGAGCATGAAATGGAGCCTAAGAGAAAACTAGTGAACTAGTGTGTGTGTGTGCATGTGTGTGGCCGATTTTATACAAGGTGTAAACTCTCTCAAAGTTTTCCAAGAGTTTGTGGTGTTTGTGATTCCATTTGAGGCATTCACACTATTGGTGCTTGGCCCTCAAACTCCTTAGAACCAAACTCACCAAAAGGTATGTAATCTCTTCTAACTCTTTTATGTTGAAATGTTCCCCATGCCATGTTAGATAGGTTATAAACCTTGGAAAATTATTATTTTGCATGTATTTAGACAAACATAGATCCAAGGTTTATTAGGGTTGCATGCACACTTAGGAAGTGTTAGATTGCTCAAAACCCAAGAGTGGTATCAGAGCCTAGGCTTGCTTGTTTGATACTTGATGCAAAATAGTGGAAAAAGTCGAAATCATTGCTGTCATCATGGTGGACTCGCCGAGTCCATTGGGGGGACTCGACGAGTCCAAGACAAACTTCAACCTACTCGGCGAGTAAGTTCATGCACTCGACGAGTAGGATCGAAAGAGTGCAGATTCTCGACTTTTGCTGCTGGAAATGGACTAGAAACATTACCCTAAACTGTTTTGGTGTTATAAAACTTATTTTAGTTGGTGTAATGGTTGTTCTAATCCATTTGCAATAGCATATATCAAAATTCCATGATTTTATGTGTTCATATAATTCTTGAATTTTTGATGATCATGTTCATGTTCTTATGAATTTAGAAAATGATAGGAATTATTTGCTGAATTGTTTAGAATTAATTCTTGATTCATTTATGTGTTTTAATGGAGTCCATAATTTGTCCTCAAGTTATGGATTTCCAAAGGTCACTCTTATTTAACACACACTTAAAACACATAAGTTACATGAAAATGAAGAGTCTTCATTTTTATGAACCTTTAATTCATAAGTTATGAAATGAAGAGTTTTGCAAAGTTACAAAATTTGCCCTCAAGTTTTGGAATTTGTAAAGTTTCACACACTTTAATAAACTTTAATTCGAACCCTTAGAGTTTGAATAGTTAAAATTCAACCCTTATACTATTCATAACGTTAATGGTTATTTATTATATATATGTATAAGAATAAGTCGTTTTACCGTCAGTAGGCCTCATTCACGAAGCCGGTCTATAAGGTGGGTATAAGGTTGTTGCCTATAAAATGGCGACTTAATGGGTGTATACTCTCACCCACCGCTTGCTTGATCGGTGGAGGGTCGTTAGCCGAATGGGTAGAACAATGACTTTAAATCCTCATTAAAAGTATAATGAATATTATAAAATAACTAAACTCTTTTAATTCCCAATCTTAGTTATTTTAGGAAAATGTGAACATGGTGCTAGTCCATGGAATTCACACTTTGTACCTTACCAAGTCGTTGGTGGAGTGTGTGTGGTTAACCGGCACACTAACTAGGACTAGTAAGGATCATGGAGGGTGACTTAATGTTTGTCATAGATCAATGGAGCGTGTGTGGTTAACCGGCACATTGATTAGGTGATAATATTAAAAGTACCAAGTCAATTAGCATGGTTATTCACACCTTGTTTTGTGATCCTCGGCATCCCAGTCACAAAACTTGAAGGGCACAATCGAGATTGAAACATGCCATTGAAAAGTTCAATGAATCTCAAAAGAATCTAGGAATTTCAAATCCAATTAAACCTAATAAATCATTTCGTTTTCATGGTGGACATTGGTGAATCGTCATTCACCTACCTTTCAAATATATTATTACTTAGATTACGGCATCCCTCTTCTAAGTTTAATATATTGTGATTAGATCCTAGCCTTAATATTACATTTGGGTGTCTTATTAAGGATCCTAAATATCTAATCTACACTTACTTTCTTCTTTCAGATGTCTTCCAACACTAATGCTTCAGGCTCTAACCCAACTGGTTCTTTCTCTCTCATGAATCTTTGTGGGAGGGTCATCTTTGATGGTTCCAACTTCATGGATTGGATTAGGAACATCAGGATGGTTACTCGTTACGAGGGCAAGGAATATGTCCTCGATAAGGAGTTAAAAGAACTTGATGAGTCTACTGCTACTCCTGAGGAGATCGCTGAATTCAGGACTCATGAGAGAGATGCTACTAAGGTGGCATGTATCATGATGGCCACGATGACAGCCGAGCTCCAAAAGTCGTATGAAGATTTCTACCCTTTTGAGATGCACCAAGACCTGATGGAAAGGTACCATCAGAGTGCTCGTCAGGAGCGGTATGAAATAATCTCCTGCATAATAACTACCCGCATGAAGGATGGTGAATCCGTCACGGGCCACATGCAAAAGATGAAAAGGTATGTGGACCGTTTGCTGAAGCTGAATGTTAACATCCCCGAGGAGTTGGCAATTAACATCATTTTACACTCCTTGCCTTCTTGTTATGATCATTTTCGAATGACATATCATATGAACAAGGAGGAAGTTACCCTCAGCAAGCTTCAAGGACTCTTGAAGACCGCTGAAACCGGTCTTAAGGGTAAAGCGGTTGTTACCTCTACTACTCCTACTCCAACTTCTACCCCTGTTTTAGCAATTGGGCAAGGCAAAGGGAAAAAGAGGAAGCACCCTTCGAAGGGTACCAAGGGAAAGTCTCTTGAAGGCTCCTCATCAAAGACTAAGAACGGTTCTGTCACTCCTTCTGCCATTCCCAAGGATGCTGAATGCTTTTATTGCCATGAAAAGGCACACTGGAAGCGAAACTGCCCTAAGTACTTGCAGGATCTAAAGGATGGGAAAGTGAAACCCACCTATGCAGGTATTTACACTATATTGTCTAATTACTCAACATATTCTAACTCTTGGGTGCTTGATACAGGATGTGGTATTCACATATGTTCTGATTTGCAGGGCCTAAGAAGAAGTGAGGATGTGGAGCACGGGAAGATAAACTTAATCATGGGGAATAGGAACGCTTCACCTGTTTCCAAGATTGGAGTTTATACTTTGTTGCTTAATAATGGGTTAAAATTAGATTTGAATAAATGTGTGTACTCGTCTGAAATGGCGAGGAATATTATTTCTTTTCATGCTTTGTACAAACAAGGTTTTACCTTTTCGTTTGATAATGAATGTGGTGGTATTAATGCTTTCTTTAATAATGTGTTTTATTTTAAAGCATTACCTTGTGATGGTGTGTATGAAACTGTGTCGATTGTAGACAACTTAGGAAATAATGTGTTGTATATTGATTCTTCTACTAGCCTAGATAAAGCATCATTGTGGCATTGTCGTCTTGGACATGTAAACAAGAAACGCATAGGCCAACTCCAAAAGAGTGGAGTCTTAGAATCATTTGACCTCAAATCAGATGATAGTTGTGAATCTTGTCTACTTGGGAAAATGACAAAATCACCCTTCACTGGAACTTGTGAGAGGGGTGAAGGTTTGCTGGACCTAATACATACTGATGTATGTGGGCAATTCAAAACCGCCACAAGGGATGCTAATCGGTATTATGTGACTTTTATTGATGATTTTAGTAGATATGGGTATGTCTACTTAATCAAAAATAAGTCCGAAACCTTTGAAAGGTTTAAGGAATTCAAGCAGGAAGTAGAAAATCAATTGGGCAGGAACATTAAGATGCTTCGATCCGATCGAGGTGGTGAGTATCTTAGTACCGAGTTCCTTGACTACCTTAAGGAGTGTGGGATTGTCTCACAATTGACTCCTCCCAAGACACCACAACTGAATGGTGTAGCTGAGAGGCGTAATCGAACCTTGTTGGACATGGTTCGCTCTATGATGAGTCGAGTTTCGTTACCAATCTCTTTTTGGGGGTATGCCTTAGAGACTGCCGCCCATATCCTTAATCTAGTCCCTACAAAGAAGGTTACCAAAACACCTCATAAGATGTGGACTGGGAAGGTTCCCAATTTGGAACACATCAAAATTTGGGGTTGCGAAGTCTTTGTGAGGCGCGAAACTCATGATAAGCTTGAACCCCGAAGTGAAAGGTGTATTTTCATCGGCTACCCACAGAAATCCTTCGGTTACCTCTTCTACAGACCCAGTGAGAATGTGGTCTTTGTAGCACGAAGAGGGATCTTTCGCGAGAAAGAATTTATAAGCCAAGGAGACAGTGGGAGGCAGATTGATCTTGAAGAAATTCAAGAATCAATTGGTGAAGGAACCTCAGACACTAGCAATCAACCTGAGGAGGAAACTCTTGTTGATCCAGCTGACGAGTCTGTACCTCTGAGGCGTTCCACACGGGTTAGGAACACACCTTCGTTTTATTATGGTTTTCATATTACTACGGAAGGTGATATGTTTATTAGTGATAGTACACTAGTATATTTGGATGAACCTAGCAGTGTTAAGGAAGCCATGGCAGGCCCGGAGTCTGCTAAATGGAAGGAGGCTATGGACAGCGAGATACAGTCCATGTATGACAATCAAGTTTGGAACTTGGTTGACAATGTACCAGGCCGTAAAACAGTCGGGTGCAAATGGATCTTCAAGAAGAAGACAGACATGGAAGGAAAAGTGCATACTTATAAGGCTCGACTGGTTGCGAAGGGTTTTACTCAAACTCAAGGTGTTGATTATGATGAAACCTTTTCGCCGGTAGCAAAGATTAAGTCTATTAGGGTTATGTTAGCCATTGCAGCGTTTCATGATTATGAAATATGGAAAATGGATGTCAAAACCGCTTTCCTTAATGGAAAGTTGGCTGAGGATGTGTACATGAATCAGCCAGAGGGTTTTGTCAATGCAGCGTACCCTAATAGAGTATGCAAGCTTGAGAAATCCATTTATGGATTAAAACAAGCATCTCGTAGCTGGAATCTTTGTTTTGATGAGAAGGTAAAAGAGTTTGGCTTCTTGAGAAGCGAAGATGAGTCTTGCGTGTATGTCAGAGCTAGTGGGAGTATAGTTAGCTTCTTGGTACTGTATGTGGATGACATACTACTCATAGGAAATGACATCCCAACCTTGCAGGAGGTTAAGTCCTAGCTTGGGAAGTGCTTTGCTATGAAGGACCTAGGGGAGGCTACCTATATCCTAGGGATAAGGATATTAAGAGAAAGGAGTAGAAGACTAATTGGACTTAGTCAGAGTATCTACTTGGATAAGGTGTTGAAAAGATTCAACATGGAGAATTCCAAGAAAGGAGATTTACCAATCCAAAGCAATACCAAACTGAGTAAGACTCAGAGTCCGAGTATAGAGGCAGAGATAGCTGAGATGAGCCAATTACCATATGATTCCGCAGTTGGCTCGATCATGTATGCTATGACTTGTACCCGTCCTGATGTGGCATTTGCTCTGAGCATGGTCAGCAAGTATTAGGGGAACCCTGGCAAGGCTCATTGGACCGCGGTAAAGAACATTCTCAAGTACTTGCGGAGGACTAAGGATTGGATCCTTACCCTTGGTGGCAGTGATGACTTGAGAATATTAGGGTATAGTGATGCTGGTTTTCAGACTGATAGGGATAATTTCCGCTCTCAGTCGGGCTGGACCTTAACCTTAAATGGAGGGGCAATTTCTTGGAAGAGTTCCAAGCAGGAGACGGTGGCTGATTCGACTTGTGAATCAGAGTATATAGCAGCGAGTGAAGCAGTGAAGGAGGCGATATGGCTAAAGAACTTCATCGGAGACCTTGGAGTTGTACCATCTATTCAGGAACCTATAGAGATTTTCTGTGACAACAATAGTGCGGTTACCTTAGCCAAGGAACCAAGAGATCATGGCAGATCCCGACACATTGACAGAAAATATCACTTCATAAGACACAAGATTGAAGAAAGACTCCTTGTGACAAGGAGGATATCGTCGGATGAGAATCCTGCAGATCCCCTTACAAAGGGACTGACGAGGGTTAAGCATTTTCAGCATGCGAGACGCATCGGGCTAAGGGACGATATTAGTTTTACAGATTAGATAGTTTTCCTGAAACTTGTAAAATGTAATCGACGTTTGATGATGAATAAAATTTGTGATTTATTTATGAGTAAAGTGTTACTATCATTGTCAATTATTTACTATTGTTTCAGTTTTGCATGTTTTGACTTCCAGAATAATTAATTTATTCAAACCTCCACAATCGATCATACGTCGGAAGTAGGTATGAATCAAGATTGTCATGAATTGGATTTGTAGATGCCTTAAAGGTGTTTAGACATGGTAATGGTTGCTGCAACATTCATGAGTACTCATAAGTTATGAGTATTGGTATAAACCCACGCTCACTTGTATCACTTCATGGAATTTATCTCGAGTGATCGTGAGACGATAACATCATATAAATCTTTAAACCTAGAGATATGAGTTGTTACCTATGAGTTGGTTGTGCATTGATTACACGTAAACGCATCAGTAACTTGATGTTATAAAACGTGCCTTTGTGTACAATTCAATAAGTAGTAGAACAAGCATATCAGTCGAAGTTTATCTGTTCCTTCTAGAAATAGAAGCGATATCTGGGCCCCTCGATGATTTTGTGTTGACCCATGTACCAGGCCTGGTCAGAACTAAACCGATGTGTTCAGTGAAGTTCTTCGTCAAACAAATCGGAAAATCGAGAAACAACTGCTAGACAATAAGCAAGACATAGTTCCATGTGTTTGTCCGGCTGATATCATGAGAACAGAGGATTATGTGATCACTTATCTAAAATGGCGCTTCATAGTTCGACAGAGTCTTCATTGTTCGAGGGAGTTTTCGAGAGCTACGATTGTTGTTTGGTTTATGAAGTTATAGGCAAATATAGTTATTAGACTTATCCAAGTGGGAGTCTGTTGGATAAGGTGTCTAAGTCCATAACTTATTTGGTATATAGTTGACCCGACCGACATGGTCCATTTGGGTTGCATCTCATCCAAACTATTATGGATAATTTTATGAGAGTTATACACATATGTTTATTAATATATTATGAGTTATAATATATTAATATGAAGTTACATTATTTAATTAGTTTTAGTCTTAAATTAATTATGAATTAATTTAGAGATTAAAAGGAATACTAATTAAATTATGGGCTATTTGTTTTATATAGTGTGGGCTAATACTCATTTGTTAATGGGCTAGGCTTATGTGGAAGTCCATGGATGATCCATGGAGCTTTTAACCCATGGATCCTTGGAAACGGAAAAGACATGGGTTATTAGGGTTTCACCCTAACCATGCACACTATATAAGCATGCTTATGGAGCATGATATGGAGCCTAAGAGAAAACTAGTGAACTAGTGTGTGTGTGCATGTGTGTGGCCGATTTTATACAAGGTGTATACTCTCTCAAAGTTTTCCAAGAGTTTGTGGTGTTTGTGATTCCATTTGAGGCATTCACACTATTGGTGCTTGGCCCTCAAACTCCTTAGAACCAAACTCACCAAAAGGTATGTAATCTCTTCTAACTCTTTTATGTTGAAATGTTCCCCATGCCATGTTAGATAGGTTATAAACCTTGTAAAATTATTATTTTGCATGTATTTAGACAAACATAGATCCAAGGTTTATTAGGGTTGCATGCACACTTAGGAAGTGTTAGATTGCTCAAAACCCAACAATTACTTGTATGGAACGAAGAGCACTATCTTTACAGACCACAAGAGTTTACAACACATCTTCGACCAGAAAGAGCTCAAGATGAGACAATGACGGTGGGTCGAGCTACTCAGTGACTACGAATGTGAAATTTGTTATCATCCGGGTAAAGCCAATGTAGTAGCTGACGCCCTAAGTCGGAAAGAATATTCTGATCAAACAGTCAAATCTTTGACTATAACTATCCATTCACATTTGTCCACACAAATTAAGGCTGCACAACTTGACGCTTTGAAGCCTGAAAACGTGTCAGGTGAATCCTTGAGAGGAATGGATTAGAACTTAGAAGTTAAGGGTGTCGGAGCTTACTATTTCATGGACCGGATGTGGACACCGAAACACGGTGGTTTCCGAGACATGGTCATGACTGAGGCGCACAACACTCGGTATTCCGTCCACCCAGTTTCAGATAAGATGTATCTGGATCTTAAAAAGCTATACTGGTGGCCTAATATCAAAGCAGAGATTGATACCTTCGTAAGTAAATGCCTTATTTGCGCAAAGGTTAAGGTCGAATACCAGAAGGCCTCCGGTTTACTACAACAACCAGAAATTCCAAAATGGAAGTGGGAGCGTGTAACATCCCGGATTTCCAGGTATCTTTAATTTCATATTTTTGGTATTTTGTGAGGGACTCGGCGAGTTGGAGGTCGGACTCACCGAGTCGGGTCGCGGTTTTGGACGAAGGTTCGCGTCTGGACTCGGCGAGTCCGCGCTGTTTAATGAAACCCTAATTTTCCGGTCCTAATCCCTATTTAAAGGACCTTATGGCCCTTCATTGCGGCCACCTTGAGCCTTGAGTGCACCAAAGCAGCTGAGAGTCCTTTTGAGTGAGATAAGAGGCTATTTGTTCACCAATTTGTGTGTTACTGCAACAAAGGAAGGAAAAGATCAAGCTAGAAGAGTTGGGGAGCTTGGATCTGCTTCTATTTCGTCAAGGGAAGCTTCTTGAGGTAACTTTCAGAGCTAATCTTCATATTTTGGTTGATATGTCAAATCTAGGGTTTCTTCTTGCCTTATTTGACTTGTATTTGAAGTGTGAAAGGTCCCATGGACATATGGAACCTAGATCTAGACCTTAGCAGGTCCAGAAGGCCTCAAATGATATGCTTTATGTGTTGGGTTTTGAGCAATCTAACACTTCCTAAGTGTGCATGCAACCCTAATAAACCTTGGATCTATGGTTGTCTAAATACATGCAAAATAATAATTTTCCAAGGTTTATAACCTATCTAACATGGCATGGGGAACATTTCAACATAAAAGAGTTAGAAGAGATTACATACCTTTTTGTGAGTTTGGTTCCAAGGAGTTTGAGGGCCAAGCACCAATAGTGTGAATGCCTCAAATGGAATCACAAACACCACAAACTCTTGGAAAACTTTGAGAGAGTATACACCCTTGTATAAAATCGGCCACACACAAGCACACACACACACTACTTCACTAGTTTCCTCCTAGGCTCCATTTCATGCTCCATAAGCATGCTTATATAGTGTGGTTTCCTCTTAGGCTCCATTTCATGCTCCATAAGCATGCTTATATAGTGTGCATGGTTAGGGTGAAACCCTAATAACCCATGTCTTTTCCTTTTCCAAGGATCCATGGGTTAAAGATCCATGGATCATCCATGGACTTCCACATAAGCCTAGCCCATTAGCAAATGAGTATTAGCTCACACTATATAAAACAAATAGCCCATAATCTAATTAGTATTCCTTTTAATCTCTAAATTAATTCATAATTAATTTAAGACTAAAACTAATTAAATAACGTAACTTCATATTAATATATTATAACTCATAATATATTAATAAACATATGTGTATAACTCTCATAAAATTATCCATAATAGTTTGGATGAGATGCAACCCAAATGGACCATGTCGGTCGGGTCAAGTATATACCAAATAAGTTATGGACTTAGACACCTTATCCAACAAACTCCCACTTGGATAAGTCTAATAACTGTATTTGTCTATAACTTCAGGAACCAACCAGCAATCGTAGCTCTCAAAAACTCCCTCGAACTATGAAGACTCTGTCGAACTATGAAGCGCCATTTTAGATAAGTGATAACATAATCCTCTGTTCTCATGATATCAGTCGGACAAACACATGGAACTATGTCTTGCTTATTGTCTAGCAGTTGTTTCTCGATTTTCCGATTGGTTTGACGAAGAACTTCACTGAACACATCGGTTTAGTTCTGACCAGGCCTGGTACATGGGTCAACACAAAATTATCGAGGGGCCCAGATATCGCTTCTATTTCTAGAAGGAACAGATAAACTTCGACTGATATGCTTGTTCTACTACTTATTGAGTTGTACACAAAGGCACGTTTTATAACATCAAGTTACTGATGCATTTACGTGCAATCAATGCACAACCAACTAATAGGTAACAACTCATATATCTAGGTTTAAAGATTTATATGATGTTATCGTCTCACGATCACTCGAGATAAATTCCATGAAGTGATACAAGTGAGCGTGGGTTTATACCAATACTCATAACTTATGAGTACTCATGAATGTTGCAGCAACCATTACCATGTCTAAACACCTTTAAGGCATCTACAAACCCAATTCATGACAATCTTGATTCATACCTACTTCCGATGTATGATCGATTGTGGAGGTTTGAATAAATTAATTATTATGGAAGTCAAAACATGCAAAACTGAAACAATAGTAAATAATTGACAATGATAGTAACACTTTACTCATAAATAAATCACAAATTTTATTCATCATCAAACGTCGATTACATTTTACAAGTTTCAGGAAAACTATCTAATCTGTAAAACTAATATCGTCCCTCAGCCCGATGCGTCTCGCATGCTGAAAATGCTTAACCCTCGTCAGTCCCTTCGTAAGGGGATCTACAGGATTCTCATCTGACGATATCCTCCTTGTCACAAGGAGTCTTTCTTCAATCTTGTGTCTTATGAAGTGATATTTTCTGTTAATGTGTCGGGATCTGCCATGATCTCTTCGTTCCTTGGCTAAGATAACCGCACCATCGTTGTCACAGAAAATCTTTATAGATTCCTTAATAGCTGGTACAACTCCAAGGTCTCCGATGAAGTTCTTTAGCCATATCGCCTCCTTCGCTACTTCACTCACTACTATATACTCTGATTCACAAGTCGAATCAGCCACCGTCTCCTGCTTGGAACTCTTCCAGGAAATTGCCCCTCCATTTAAGGTAAAGATCCAGCCCGACTGAGAGCGGAAATTATCCCTATCAGTCTGAAAACCAGCATTACTATACTCTAATACTCTCAAGTCATCACTACCACCAAGGGTAAGGACCCAATCCTTAGTCCTCCGCAGGTACTTGAGAATGTTCTTTACCGCGGTCCAATGAGCCTTGCCAAGGTTCCCCTGATACCTACTGACCATGCTCAGAGCAAATGCCACATCAGGACGGGTACAAGTCATAGCATACATGATCGAGCCAACTGCGGAAGCATATGGTAATTGGCTCATCTCAGCTATCTCTGCCTCTGTACTCGGACTTTGAGTCTTACTCAGTTTGGTATTGCTTTGGATCGGTAAATCTCCTTTCTTGGAATTCTCCATGTTGAACCTTTTCAACACCTTATCCAAGTAGGTACTCTGACTAAGTCCAATTAGTCTTCTACTCCTTTCTCTTAATATCCTTATCCCTAGGATATAGGTAGCCTCCTCTAGGTCCTTCATAGCAAAGCACTTCCCAAGCCAGGACTTAACCTCCTGCAAGGTTAGGATGTCATTTCCTATGAGTTGTATGTCATCCACATACAATCCCAAGAAGCTAACTATACTCCCACTAGCTCTGACATACACGCAAGACTCATCTTCGCTTCTCGAGAAGCCAAACTCTTTTACCTTCTCATCAAAACAAAGATTCCAGCTACGAGATGCTTGTTTTAATCCATAAATGGATTTCTCAAGCTTGCATACTCTATTAGGGTATTCTGCACTGACAAAACCCTCTGGCTGATTCATGTACACATCCTCAGCCAACTTTCCATTAAGGAAAGCGGTTTTGACATCCATTTGCCATATTTCATAATCATGAAATGCTGCAATGGCTAGCATAACCCTAATAGACTTAATATTTGCTACCGGCAAGAAGGTTTCATCATAATCAATACCTTGAGTTTGAATAAAACCCTTCGCAACCAGTCGAGCCTTATAAGTATGCACCTTTCCTTCCATGTATGTCTTCTTCTTGAAGATCCATTTGCACCCGACTGTTTTACGGCCTGGTACATGGTCAACCAAGTTCCAAACTTGATTGTCATACATGGACTGTATCTCATTGTCCATAGCCTCCTTCCATTTAGCAGACTCCGGGCCTGCCATGGCTTCCTTAACACTGCTAGGTTCATCCAAATTTACCAGTGTACTATCACTGATGACCGTATCACCTTCCGTAGTAATATGAAAACTATAATAAAACGAAGGTGTGTTCCTAACCCGTGTAGAACGCCTTGGAGGTACAGACTCGTCAACTGGATCAACAGGAGTTTCATCCTCAAGTTGATTGCTAGTGTCTGAGGTTCCTACACCAAATGATTCTTGAATTTCTTCAAGATCAATCTGCCTCCCACTGTCTCCTTGGCTTATAAATTCTTTCTCGCGAAAGATCCCTCTTCGTGCTACAAAGACCACATTCTCACTGGGTCTGTAGAATAGGTAACCGAAGGATTTCTGTTGGTAGCCGATGAAAATACACCTTTCACTTCATGGTTCAAGCTTATCATGAGTTTCATGCTCACGAAAGCCTCGCAACTCCAAATTTTGATGTGGTCCAAATTGGGAACCTTCCCAGTCCACATCTCATGAGGTGTTTTGGTAACCTTCTTTGTAGGGACTAGATTAAGGATATGGGCGGCAGTCTCTAAGGCATACCCCCAAAAAGAGATTGGTAACGAAACTCGACTCATCATAGAGCGAACCATGTCCAACAAGGTTCGATTACGCCTCTCAGCTACACCATTCAGCTGTGGTGTCCTAGGAGGGGTCAATTGTGAGACAATCCCACACTCCTTAAGATAGTCAAGGAACTCGGTGCTAAGATACTCACCACCTCGATCGGATCGAAGCATCTTAATGTTCCTGCCCAATTGATTTTCTACTTCCTGTTTGAATTCCTTAAACCTTTCAAAGGTTTCTGACTTATGTTTGATTAAGTAGACGTACCCATATCTACTAAAATCATCAATAAAAGTCACATAATACCGATTAGCATCCCTTGTGGCGGTTTTGAATTGCCCACATACATCAGTATGTATTAGGTCCAACAAACCCTCACCCCTCTCACAAGTTCCAGTGAAGGGTGATATTTTCATTTTTCCAAGTAGACAAGATTCACAATTATCATCCGATTTAAGGTCAAATGATTCCAAGACTCCACTCTTTTGGAGTTGGCCTATGCGTTTCTTGTTTACATGTCCAAGACGATAATGCCACAATGATGCTTTATCTAGGCTAGTAGAAGAATCAATATACAACACATTATTTCCTAAGTTGTCTACAATCGACACAGTTTCATACACACCATCACAAGGTAATGCTTTAAAATAAAACACATTATTAAAGAAAGCATTAATACCACCACATTCATTATCAAACGAAAAGGTAAAACCTTGTTTGTACAAAGCATGAAAAGAAATGATATTCCTCGCCATTTCAGACGAGTACACACATTTATTCAAATCTAATTTTAACCCATTATTAAGCAACAAAGTATAAACTCCAATCTTGGAAACAGGTGAAGCCTTCCTATTCCCCATGATCAAGTTTATCTTTCTGTGCTCCACATCCCCACTTCTTCTTAGGCCCTGCAAATCAGAACAATATGTGAATACCACATCCTGTATCAAGCACCCAAGAGTTAGAAAATGTTGAGTAATTAGATAATATAGTGTAAATACCTGCATGGGTGGGTTTCACTTTCCCATCCTTTAGATCCTGCAAGTACTTAGGGCAGTTTCGCTTCCAGTGTGCCTTTTCATGGCAATAAAAGCATTTAGCATCCTTGGGAATGGCAGAAGGAGTGGCAGAACCGCCCTTGGTCTTTGATGAGGAGCCTTCACGAGACATTTCCTTGGTACCCTTCGAGGGGTGCTTCCTCTTCTTCCCTTTGCCTTGCCCAATAGCTAAAACAGGGGTAGATGTTGGAGTAGGAGTAGTAAAGGTAATAACCGATTTACCCTTATGACCGGATTCCGCGGTCTTCAAGAGTCCTTGAAGCTTGTTGAGGGTAACTTCCTCCTTGTTCATATGATATGTCATTCGAAAATGATCATAACAAGAAGGCAAGGCGTGCAGAATGATGTCAATTGCTAACTCCTCAGGGATGTTAACATTCAACTTCAGGAAACGGTCCACATACCTTTGCATCTTTTGCATGTGGCCCGTGACGGATTCTCCGTCCTTCATGCGGGTAGTTATTATGGAGGAGATTATTTCATACCGCTCCTGACGAGCACTCTGATGGTACCTTTCCATCAGGTCTTGGTGCATCTCAAAAGGGTAGAAATCTTCATATGACTTTTGGAGCTCGGCTATCATCATGGCCATCATGATACATGCCACCTTAGTAGCATCTCTCTCATGAGTCCTGAATTCAGCGATCTCCTCAGGAGTAGTAGTAGACTCATCAAGTTCTTTTAACTCCTTATCGAGGACATATGCCTTGTCCTCATAACGAGTAACCATCCTGATGTTCCTAATCCAATCCATGAAGTTGGAACCATCAAAGATGACCCTCCCACAAAGATTCATGAGAGAGAAAGAACCAGTTGGGTTAGAGCCTGAAGCATTAGTGTTGGAAGACATCTGAAAGAAGAAAGTAAGTTTAGATTAGATATTTAGGATCCTTAATAAGACACCCAAATGTAATATTAAGGCTAGGATCCAATCACAATATATTACACTTAGAAGAGGGATGCCGTAATCTAAGTAATAATATATTTGAAAGGTAGGTGAACGACGATTCACCAATTTCCACCATGAAAACGAAATGATTTATTAGGTTTAATTGGATTTGAAATTCCTAGATTCTTTTGAGATTCATTGAACTTTTCAATGGCATGTTTCAATCTCGATTGTGCCCTTCAAGTTTTGTGACTGGGATGCCGAGGATCACAAAACAAGGTGTGAATAACCATGCTAATTCACTTGGTACCCTTAATATTATCACCTAATCAATGAGCCGGTTAACCACACACGCTCCATTGATCTATGACAAACATTAAGTCACCCTTCGTGATCCTTACTAGTCCTAGTTAGTGTGCCGGTTAACCACACACGCTCCACCAACGACTTGGTAAGGTACAAAGTGTGAATTCCATGGACTAGCACCATGTTCACATTTTCCTAAAATAACTAAGATTGGGAATTAAAAGAGTTTAGTTATTTTATAATATTCATTATACTTTTAATGAGGATTTAAAGTCATTGTTCTACCCATTCGGCTAACGACCCTCCACCGATCAAGCAAGCGGTGGGTGAGAGTATACACCCATTAAGTCGCCATTTTATGGGCAACAACCTTATACCCACCTTATAGACCGGCTTCGTGAATGAGGCCTACTGACGGTAAAACGACTTATTCTTATACATATATATAATAAATAACCATTAACGTTATGAATAGTATAAGGGTTGAATTTTAACTATTCAAACTCTAAGGGTTCGAATTAAAGTTTATTAAAGTGTGTGAAACTTTACAAATTCCAAAACTTGAGGGCAAATTTTGTAACTTTGCAAAACTCTTCATTTCATAACTTATGAATTAAAGGTTCATAAAAATGAAGACTCTTCATTTTCATGTAACTTATGTGTTTTAAGTGTGTGTTAAATAAGAGTGACCTTTGGAAATCCATAACTTGAGGACAAATTATGGACTCCATTAAAACACATAAATGAATCAAGAATTAATTCTAAACAATTCACCAAATAATTCCTATCATTTTCTAAATTCATAAGAACATGAACATGATCATCAAAAATTCAAGAATTATATGAACACATAAAATCATGGAATTTTGATATATGCTATTGCAAATGGATTAGAACAACCATTACACCAACTAAAATAAGTTTTATAACACCAAAACAGTTTAGCGTAATGTTTCTATTCCATTTCCAGCAGCAAAAGTCGAGAATCTACACTCTTTCGATCCTACTCGTCGAGTGCAAGAACTGACTCGTCGAGTAGGTTGAAGTTTGCCTTGGACTCGTCGAGTCCCCCCAATGGACTCGGTGAGTCCACCATGTAGACAACAACGATTTCGACTTTTTTCACTATTTTGCATTAAATATCAAACAAGCAAGCCTAGGCTTTGATACCACTGTTGGGTTTTGAGCAATCTAACACTTCCTAAGTGTGCATGCAACCCTAATAAATCTTGGATCTATGGTTGTCTAAATACATGCAAAATAATAATTTTACAAGGTTTATAACCTATCTAACATGGCATGGGGAACATTTAAACATAAAAGAGTTAGAAGAGATTACATACCTTTTGGTGAGTTTGGTTCCAAGGAGTTTGAGGGCCAAGCACCAATAGTGTGAATGCCTCAAATGGAATCACAAACACCACAAACTCTTGGAAAACTTTGAGAGAGTATACACCCTTGTATAAAATCGGCCACACACAAGCACACACACACACACTAGTTCACTAGTTTCCTCTTAGGCTCCATTTCATGCTCCATAAGCATGC
The DNA here is from genome assembly GCF_052625555.1 of Lactuca saligna. Taxonomy (NCBI): domain Eukaryota; kingdom Viridiplantae; phylum Streptophyta; class Magnoliopsida; order Asterales; family Asteraceae; genus Lactuca; species Lactuca saligna. The sequence continues at coordinate 194,982,867 of NC_136419.1, read as the reverse complement.
TTATATAGTGTGCATGGTTAGGGTGAAACCCTAATAACCCATGTCTTTTCCTTTTCCAAGGATCCATGGGTTAAAAGCTCCATGGATCATCCATGGACTTCCACATAAGCCTAGCCCATTAGCAAATGAGTATTAGCCCACACTATATAAAACAAATAGCCCATAATCTAATTAGTATTCCTTTTAATCTCTAAATTAATTCATAATTAATTTAAGACTAAAACTAATTAAATAACGTAACTTCATATTAATATATTATAACTCATAATATATTAATAAACATATGTGTATAGCTCTCATAAAATTATCCATAATAGTTTGGATGAGATGCAACCCAAATGGACCATGCCGGTCGGGTCAAGTATATACCAAATAAGTTATGGACTTAGACACCTTATCCAACATTATGTCCATTCTTTTGAGTTGGAGACTAGGGTTGCCATATTAGAGGTTATTTCCCCCAAAAGATCCTTGTAAGTGTTGCATGGCGGCCAAGACTGAGACTTTACGTGATAAATGAGCTTGGGAAGGCCAGATCTATGTGTGTATGGAACGGATCTGACCGCAGAAGCAAGTTTTAGCTGATGCATGGCATGGACTCGCCGAGTCTGAAGAACAGACTCGACGAGTCTAAAGAACAGACTCGACGAGTAGTTTGAAGATTGTCCTTAAAACCACCCAGTGAGTAGTCCTGCTGAGTTCTGGGTGGCTTAGTGAGTCACAGAGAGTTAGAGAGGGATTGACAGGTGGACCGAGTCGAGTTGGGACTCGCCGAGTTGTCCTTACGAATCGGAAAGTTGAGTCGCGGTGGCCCCGTGATTCATGAATAGGTGGAACTCGTCGAGTCGGGGGAGTACTCAACGTGTCAAAGGGAAAATCCTTGCGAGTTGGAGAAAACGCGTAGACTCGCCGAGTCACTCTAGTGCACTCGCCGAGTCAGGTCAAATTGACCATTGACTATTGACCAGAGTTGACCAGTGTTGACTTGATAGGGATGGTCAACCTTAGTGATACAAGTATTAATTATAGATATATGATGTTATAGGAGGATTATAGCTCAGGGGGTTTGAGCACGAGTGATTTCCAAGGTTCACGAGTTATCGAGATACACGAGGTGAGTCTTCTCACTATACTATACCCGGAAGGGTTGAACTGTGTGACCGGAAGGTGGAATATGAGATGAGATATATGTTGGATTAATGTCTAAGTCCATAACTATAATTGGTAAGACTTGACCCGACCCGGCCTGGTCCATTTGGGTTGCATACCATCATGCACTTGGATAGACTAAATGAGAGAAATAAGACACTTATGGTTATTAATATATTATAAGTTCTAGTATATTAATAATAAGAATAATGATATTATTTAATTAGTATTGATCAAGAATTAATCTAGGATTAATTGAGTGATCAAAAGAAGACTAATTAAATATATGGGTTGATTGTGTAAATCATCCATACTTGTATAGTGGGCTAATGCTCCATGGATTATCTAGTTGGGCCAAAACCCATATGATGCTCCATGGATGCTCCATGGTGTATTTGAACCCATGGATCCAAGGAAATGGAAAGTCATGACAGTTAGGGTTTACCCTAATTGTATAACTATATAAGCATCTTATTCTTGAGGAAAATCGGCCACTAGAGAGACTAGTATTATTCTTGAAGAGGGCTAGCCGATTTCATGAAGTGTAGAATTCTCTCTAAGTTATTCTAAGTGTTTTGATGATTGTGAACCATTTGAAGTGTCACACTTGGGGCACTAGGCACTCAAGCTTCATGAAGAGAAGCACCATCAAAGAGGTATGTATTCATCTTGTTATATTGATAGTTTTGTATGCTAGTTTAGGATAATACCTTGGATATTCATATTTGCATGTATAATAGAGAAAACATAGATCCAAGGTATTTAGGGTTGCATGTACACTTAGGAGTGTTAGAATGCTCATAACCCAACAGTGGTATCAGAGCCTAGGCTTGTTTTCTTGTTATACTTGCAATAGAAGCTGAAAAATCAAGTTTTGTTGTTGTCTACCCAGCAGACTCGTCGAGTCCATGAAGGGACTCGACGAGTCCAAGGCAAAATGCATCCAACTCGCCGAGTTGTGTTCATGCACTCGACGAGTTGGACCCCATACAACATATTTTCGAGGTTTTTGGCTAGAAATGGACTAGGAACATTACCCTAAGTTGTTTTTGAACTTATAAACATGTTTTTTTTAATGTGGTAATGTTCATGCTAATCCATTTTTCAAAGATAATTGTCAATAGATTCATGTTTTGTATTAGTTTAAAGGTTAGACTAATTACATGAAAAAGTTTGATTTGAATTATCTTGTTCTTATGAATTGCTTAGATTAATAGAAAAGTTAATTGAAATAGTTGTTTTCAATCCATTTTAATCTAAGAGTTGAGTATAAAATGTGTCTGTGTAACTTGTCCTCATGTTACATGAAGAGTCACATTAAAGACTCATAAAACTCATAAAATTGGCAAAGGTTACAAAAAATGAAGAGTCTAGTTCTAATTAATTGGAGTTATGACTCCATAATTTGTCCTCAAGTTATAGAGGACCAAGAGTCTCTTCATTAAATAAATAAAAAAAATAAAAAAAATGTAACCTTAATTAATTCCATAAGTTATAAAATAAAGAAAAGTTAATTTTTTTATTATTTTAAAGTCTTCCATAAGTTATGGAACTTTAAGAGTTTTTGGATTAAAACTACTTTAAACACATAAATTATGGAATTAATTAGTTTTGAATAGTTTCAAAACTTGCCCTCAAGTTTTGGAATTTGTAAAGTTTTCTCATATGAATACTTTAATTCCAAGTTAGCCCTTAGAATTTTAAAAGTTAAAATTCAACCCTTATACTTTATAATATTATAAGTTAATAATATATATATATATATATATATATATATATATATATATATATATATATATATATATATATATATATATATATATATGTATAAGAGTAAAGTCTGTCTTACCGCTAGTATGCCTCATTCACGAAGCCGGTCTATAAGGTGGGTATAAGGTTGTTGCCTATAAAATGGCAACTTAATGGGTGTCCACTCTCACCCACCGCTTGCTTGACCGGTGGAGGGTCGTTAGCCGAACGGGTTTGACAGGACTATAATTCTCCCTTCATTAAAAGTATTAATGATAAATACTAAGTAACTAAACTCTTAATAATTCCCAATCTTAGTTACTTAGGAAAAATGTGAAGAAGGTGCTAATCCATGAAATTACACTTTGCACTTTGTTTAAGTCGGTTAGTGGAGCGTGTGTGGTTAACTGGCACACTAACTCGTATTTAACAAGGTAGGCAAAGGGTAACTTAATGTTTATCATAGTATCGATGGAGCGTGTGTGGTTAACCGGCACATCGATTGAGGGATAAACACTTAAGGGTACCAAGTAATTTGGATGGTTACTTCACACCTTGTTTTGTGATCCTCGGCATCCCAGTCACAAAAGCTGAAGGGTACACTCGAGATTGAAACATGCCATTGAACAGTTCAATGAATCTCAAAAGATCTAGGAGTTTCAAAACCAATTAAAACCAAATAATACATTTCGTTTATCTTGGTGGAAATTGGTGAATTATCATTCACCTACCTTCAAATTGTTTTATAGCTTGGATTACGGCATACCTCTTCTAAGTTATAAAATAGTTTGATGGGTCCTAGCCTTAATATTTCATATTGGGTGTCATATTAAGGACTTTAAAATCAACTATCTTGAATATCTCCCAAAAGATGTATGGTTTAGACATTTATGATCTTCCCAAATCTCTTGAAACAAGCTTTCCTAAATGAAGATGATCTCCCGTGGAAATCATTCTTCTTCCACCTCCTCCAATTATTCTCCGTACCCCACAAGTTCTTGAAAAGTTTAAGGTCACTCAAGCCCTATTGGCAAGGCAAGGTCTAGGTGTGATCACATCTTGGAGATGTAGTCACATATTGACAAGCCGGGAGAGTTGGGTGTCAAAGTCTTGAGAAAGTTGGTGGTTCAACTACTTTCTAAGTCACATAGTGAGTTATTTAGGAACACCTATGAAACAGACTATGACAAGACCCTTAATGATCTTATCTATTTGTTAAGATCAACTTCCTTAAAACTTGATGGACACCGACAATAGTGACATAGGAAATCCAGAAAAGCATTCTCTTCCCAATGGAAAGGGATCGGCCATAGTCAACTCGGTTGAACAAATGGTAAAGAGAAAAGCTAAGTCTGTGATAGTCCCGTGTACCATTATCAAAGGGTCCATATGTTTATATTGCCAAAGAAAGGGTCATTAGTTGCGAAGCTGCCAAACTTACCTAAGGATGTTAAAGTCAATAAGTTTGACTCTACTTCAGGTAAAGTCGACTATCTAACTCTGTTAAGTTTCTATTCTGAGTTTCTTGATACATGATGTGACTGGGTCACATGGTGATGTTTTAAGAATCAAAGAAAAGTGAAGGAACTTAAAGAAAGAATATGTTGAATCTGATCGCGTAGATGGATTTCTATCGTGTAGTTTGAAGATCGGATTCTTAAGCTACTTCTTAGGAGTTATGAGATATTGCTTAGGAATAGATAACAACAAGTTTTCATATGGATTGTAAGGATAAGTTTTTCCGCATAGTTTTAAAATAAAAGAAAATTTTTGATATTATTTATTTTAAAATATCCTTACAATGGCATTTGAGGAAAAATTGTTGCTTATATGATTCCATTAATAGAAAGAGTGGAAATATGAAATTGATTGTTTCATTTGTGGTAATGTCTAAATTTACCAAATAAGGAAAGATTCTCATCACCCGAGTCTCAATTGGACCAGGACTTGGAACCATGCAAGTTGTATAGCATGATGAATGAGAACTTTCAAGTATTGGAAAAAATTAAGACTAATTACTTATTCACATGGATGTGTGAGTCAAGTAATGGACTAAGGGATCGAGTACATAGTCATGTGCACTGATTAAGTCCACCACAAAAAGATATAAGGCTATTCGTCATAGTTTACTAAAGCTCAGTAAATATGATTATACTTACAAGATTAAGTGTAACTCTGAGACATTGGAAAAGGTTCCAATGTAAGGCAGAGCGAATAAGAAGAATCTAATTATGCAGAAGGATAAAAGTTTCTCAAATCTGAAAAGATGGGAGAGTACTTTAGTATCAGTTTTGTGATCATCTTAATGATTAAGAAACCATATCAAAATTAGTTCTCTAAGGAAGTCTTAGTGCATTCTTATGACTAAGAAGAAGGGATCTTGAATTGTTGAAATGGTTAAATCAAGAAGATGAGTCATACTTCGTTCCAATACAAGTCTTAGAGTCATACTCCACGATTATAATTTGAGTGACATGTATTTAAGAAGGTTTAAAAACACTTATCAAATGTAAGAGTAAAAGTTTTCTACTCTTGTACATTTGAAATTGGTAAGTTGTGATGTTCTGGATAAAACAAAGACCAACTAAGGCCAATTGTGTGAAGTGTTTGTCTTGATTAGAATCAGCACTATCTCTTGGATGTTTGACAAGGGAGTCTTATAGGTCAAGAGGACAGTGGGAGTCTTAAAGGTCTTGAGAGTCTCAAGAACTAATCAAGAATGAAACCTGAAGTTCCTCACTAGCACACGACTTGAGGTTTATAACCTATCGGGTTGACATATCTGTGCCCATTCCAGTTAAAGTTGGCTTTGCATATGAGTTCTTAGAGTTCTCAGTTTGTTGCACAACAACTTGGAAGCAATGGCAGGCCCTTGAGCTGCCAGGTGGCAAGAAATTAAGATTGAGTTCAGTCCATATGAGTTTGGATTTGTCATTATTCTTGTCTTGTGACTATGGTTATGACAATTCACATGGATAAGAACACATACACCATTAAATCTAAGTGTCATAAGGTTTCTCTCCGATTTATGAAAATGATGGTGAGGAAACACTTTCATTAAGTAGATTTTAGCTAGATAGCAATTGTGATATTTGCATTCTCAAAGTTGTTAGTGGAGCGTGTGTGGTTTACCGGCACACTAACGTGGACTTGTGAGAAGTGGCAAAAAGGTCTAAGCATTATGATTACGGCATCCCTCTTCATAATTGTTTAGACACACAAGTGTGCTATCTAAGGGAAGGTGTATGTTTTTGATAAAGTCTTATCAAAACAATCTAGTATCAGAAATCTGAACTTTGGTAAGAAAGTCAATAAAGTATTGATTTCTAGAAGTCGAGCTTTCTGAGTACATGTCAAAGCTAGTGGGAGCATAAGTGTTATGCTAATAATCATCATGTTAGTGGGAGCATGATAATTATGATAAGTATTGCAAGTTAGCAATGTTAATTATAGAAAACAAAAGTTTCAACTGGGAAAGAGTTGTTTTGCTATAAGTAAGGGAGAGGAAATTATACTTCATCTCAAATCTATAAGCTTAGATCGTGAGGTTTTAATCATTTAGTCAAGGATATATATGAATTTCATGTTGGAATGGCTCAACATAAGGAAATTCTGTATATGGGTCCATTATTTGCGTTCTAAAATTCGATTATGATTACGGCATCCCTTTTCATAATCTGAATTATGAGAACTTGGCAAATAGAAATGGAATGTTATAGCAAAAGACTGGTTTAGTCTTTATGTGAGACATCATGAATCGTGTCCCATATGCTTCGGATATAGGATCGATTACATGTGCTATATTCATCCTTTCTAAAAGTTTCCAAATGCCTGGGGCATTAAGAAGGGAAAAGGTTTAGAATTGGATATGACTAAAAGGATTAAACAATTGTCGAGGACAATCTAAGGTTTACCAAATATTGGTTGCTCAAGGACAATTGGAAGTATAGTTATAATTCTGGAAGGACCATATTGACATAATCTGTAAGGAGGCAACTCTTGTTCAGAAGTAATAGTCAAAATGAATCTGGAAATGTTTCAAAGTCAGAAATTTCAATCTGTGTGAGATTAAGGAAACTTAATGCAAGAAGGATGTTTTCAAGGAATTGATCTCCTTTGGAATACTCTGTAATGATTGTTGCCAAGTCTTTGTGGATTTGTGCATAATTATTACAAGAGGATTAATGCATATAAGTTTAGAATCTGACAGATTTCAGTAAATGGCATGAATTTGGAATTCTTGCATTTGTAGTAAAGATTTGGGACTGTGAAAAGAGAATCATTGAAGTTATGTTCAATTGATCTGGTTCACAAAGTAAAGATCATAGACAAACATAGTATGCATACTTGGTGTGTGGCATGACTAGTGTTTAGAAAACATAGTGTACATGCTTGGAGCATGGGACAACTATTGTTTTAAATTCAAGAATAAAGTTAATAGCTGAAACAGTATACAATGAATAATGTGTAATCATATGGTGATAAATAAAAGGTGTTTTATTTATATTCATAAGTTCTGAGACCATATTGTATTCAATTATTATTGTGTTTCATTTTACATGTTTTGACTTCCCGAATAAACTAGGTTATTCTTCCGGAATGACTAAGTTATTCAAACCATCCACAGTCGGTCATATGTTGGAAGTAGATATGAATTAAGACTATCATGGGTTGGCTTGTAGAGGTCTAAGGTATTGGACAAATGGCTACAACACTCATGAGTGCTCATAAGTTCTGAGTATTGGATTCAACCCGCGCTCATTGGAATCACTTCATGGATTTTATCATGAGTGATCATGAGACGATAATATCTTATATTCTTCAAACCTAGAGATATGATTTGTTACTATGAGTTGATAGTACATTGATTGCACAAAAACGCATTAGTAACTCGATGTTATAAAACGTGTCTTTGTGTATGATTCAACAAGTAGTAGAACAATCCATATGAGTCGAAGTTTATCCATTCCTTTTACCTTCGGGATAAAAGCGATATCTGTGGGCCCCTCGATGATTTGATGATGACAAATGGAAGTGCTCGGCCGGGCCAGGACTGATTTGATTTGTTCAATTAGTCAATCGTCATAAATTGGAAATCGGGAAACAACAAATGGACAGAGAGAATGATTATAATCCATGTCTAAGTCCATATTATATCTAGAATGGAGGAATATATGATCCCTTATCTAATGGACAAGTCATTGACAAAGGTCAGAGTTTATCTACAAGGTCAGAGTTCGACAGAACCTTTTGAGAGCTACGATTTCCAGTTGGTTCCTGAAGTCATACGCAATAATAGTTTTAGACTTATCCAAGTGGGAGACTGTTCGATTAATGTCTAAGTCCATAACTATAATTGGTAAGACTTGACCCGACCCGGCATGGTCCATTTGGGTTGCATACCATCATGCACTTGGATAGACTAAATGAGAGAAATAAGACACTTATGGTTATTAATATATTATAAGTTCTAGTATATTAATAATAAGAATAATGAGATTATTTAATTAGTATTGATCAAGAATTAATCTAGGATTAATTGAGTGATCAAAAGAAGACTAATTAAATATATGGGTTGATTGTGTAAATCTTCCATACTTGTATAGTGGGCTAATGCTCCATGGATTATCTAGTTGGGCCAAAACCCATATGATGCTCCATGGATGCTCCATGGTGTATTTGAACCCATGGATCCAAGGAAATGGAAAGTCATGACAATTAGGGTTTACCCTAATTGTATAACTATATAAGCATCTTATTCTCGAGGAAAATCGGCCACTAGAGAGACTAGTATTATTCTTGAAGAGGGCTAGCCGATTTCATGAAGTGTAGAATTCTCTCTAAGTTATTCTAAGTGTTTTGATGATTGTGAACCATTTGAGGTGTCACACTTGGGGCACTAGGCACTCAAGCTTCATGAAGACAAGCACCATCAAAGAGGTATGTATTCTATCTTGTTATATTGATAGTTTTGTATGCTAGTTTAGGATAATACCTTGGATATTCATATTTGCATGTATAATAGAGAAAACATAGATCCAAGGTATTTAGGGTTGCATGTACACTTAGGAGTGTTAGAATGATCATAACCCAACAATATATGCATTATGTGTGATAAGTTAATCGTTATATGTGCCATGTATGATATGCTTGATATGGGCCAGAAGGCATTATGTTATGGGCCGGAAGGCATTGTAAAATGGACCGTAAGGTTGTCGTGGGTAGGACCGGAAGGTTTGCCCAGACGGGACGGAAGTCCCCTGAGACACATGGACCGGAATGTCAGGGCCTGGAAGGGCGTATGTGCGTAGGTTGTATTTTGGGGAACTCACTAAGCATTTATGCTTACAGTTGTTGTGTTATGTGTTTCAGGTACTAGCGAGGACCGTGGGAAGGCGCCGACGTGATCGTACACACACTCGGTGGAAACTATTTTGTGATCTTTGTTATGTAATCGGTCATGACAATATTGTTTACATTGGAACATAAATTATTACTCGATGTTTTTGATGTTTGTAAAAATGAAAAATTGGTTTAAAATTTACGTCGTTACAGAGCGGATCACTATGGATTTCATAACCAAGTTGCCCAAGACAACGGGTGGACTTGATACCATATGGGTCATCGTCGATAGATTGACCAAGTCTGCACACTTCCTGCATATCAAAGAAACTGACAAGATGGAGAAACTTACAAGAACATACATTAGGGAGATTGTAAGACTGCACGGTGTTCCCCTATCTATTATCTCAGACAGAGATAGTAGATTCACTTCAAGGTTTTGGCAGTCGTTACAAAGTTCCCTAGGAACTAGGCTGGATATGAGTACGGCCTACCATCCACAAACCGATGGGCAAAGTGAGAGAACCATTCAAACACTGGAAGATATGTTGAGAGCCTGTGTGATTCACTTTGGAAAGGCATGGGATACTCATTTACCCCTTGTCGAGTTTTCATACAATAACAGTTATCACACGAGCATCAAGGCTGCTCCATACGAAGCCCTCTACGGCCGAAAGTGTAGATCCCCTCTGTGTTGGGCTGAAGTGGGGGATACCCAATTAGCTAGGGGGAAAACTTCTTATATTACTCTCATCGGCCCAGAAATCATTCGGGAAACGACAGAGAAGATCGTTCAGATCCGTGAACGATTGAAAGCCTCTAGAGACCGACAGAAGAGCTACGCTGATAAGCGAAGGAAACCTTTGGAATTCCAAGTGGGAGACCGAGTCCTTCTGAAAGTCTCACGTTGGAAGGGCTTGATACGCTTCAGTAAGCGTGGAAAGCTTAATCCAAGATACATAGGGACCTTCGAGATTCTCACAAGAATCGGCCCTGTAGCATACAAACTAAATCTACCCGACGAACTTTGTAACGTACATTCTACATTCCACATATCTAACTTGAAAAAGTATCTGTCCGACGAGACTCTTGTAATCCCACTCGATGAGATCGAGATCAACGAGAGCCTTAATTTCGTGGAAGAACCAGTAGAAGTCATGGACCGAGAAGTCAAGCAGACAAAGCAAAGTCGTATCCCGATTGTGAAGGTTCGCTGGAACGCCAAGCGACGACCGGAATTCACTTGGGAGCGTGAGGATCAGATGAAACTGAAATATCCTCATCTCTTTGCTTAGTTATTTGTAACTACTTTATTTGTTTAGACTTTAATTTCAGGACAAAATTCCCTTAACAGGGGGATGATGTGACAACCCGAAATTTTCATTTGGTCAAACCCTAAAAGTCAACCACTTCATATCATAAATTAATATCATTATCTCTTATTTTTAAGAAATATAAAGTTCGTTTGATTATTTTAATATTATTTTTAAACGAACGGGTGAAAGAAAGTGTCGTCTCGGGTTTTGATTTTTGAAAACCGCAAACACTTCACGTATTAGAAACACCCGACCAAACTTTTATGTTTTGGGTTTAATATTCACCCGAAAACCATGAACTCATACATATGTATGAGTTTACTCCCCAAAAACTAGTCATTTGTGTTTACTCCCCAATAGTCAAAAGAGTAAAGTCCAAAAACTCTCTCAAGTATCATTCAAGATTTAATTCCAAATCTTCAACCTTGTAAGTGTTCTAACCATTTCAAGTTAGTAAAACACTTAATCTAGTGTTTGTTCATCTATTCATCCATTCATTTCCGGTTTTTGTTTAGATTTTCCAAGAACACCAAGAACACACACTAAGTGTTCTTGGCCTTTTAGCTCAAATCAAGCATCATTATAGTAAGTACTTCCATCCTTGAGTGCTTGTAAGCTAGTATATCATTTAATCACCAAGAAAATCGGTCAAGAACACCATGTTTGAGGTGTTCACGGTCCAATATGATGCTTGGGCCGTAAACACCATAAAGTCCCCCAAAATTGACTTAAGTCCCATGTTTAGCCATAGTTTGAAGTTTAAGACTTACCTTAACATATTTAAACCTTCCATTGATATGTTTAAGCTTTGAAAAACACCAAACATCACCATTTATAGGTGTTTACGGTCTAAGGATATCCCAAAACCGTAAACACCCAAAAAGGTGCTTAAATGAGTCATATTCCTGTCTTAGCCCTGAAAGCTAACTTAGACATTTACCTAGTTGTGATAAGGACTTGAAATAAAGGCAATATCCTTTCCTATATGGGTTTATGGTAGTAAACCCAAGGGAAAATACCCTTAGGCTGTAAACACCTCAAGGAGGGTGTTTTGTGGCCCTAGTCCATTCCAAAGGCTAAACAACCTAGCAAGATTGCTTCAAAGGACTTGTTAAACCTCCAAACAACTCATGGTTGCGAGAAATGGAGTTTAGACTATAAACCCTTGAGTTTGCTTCCGTAAAATCCTAGGTTAAAGGTCATTTAGACCGTAAACTCCCAAGGAGTTTACCCTTGGACTCCAAACACACTAGTTTTGCCCTACCAACACTCGGATGCAATCCTTGTGATCTTTAACACTTGAAACAAACTGTTTTCATGTTCTAGGGTGTCCTAACTTAGTTTATTAGTTATAATTTGGCTAATTAGTTATATATATGTTCACTATATGATAACTAGGCTCGTACGTGTGTACAAGTCTTCATTTGTCACCTAGCACCGTACCCGACATTTCAATCCAATCCACTCACCACAAGTGAGTTCATACCCCTTAATCAATGATATAAATGTTTTTAAATGCTTTATGGGGGGGGGATACAAGTTAAATACTTATAGTTATTACATCAATCACATGTGATTAATAACTCCAAAAACCAGTGATTTCTTACGGTTCAAACTGTTTATCAAACCATATTGTTTCAAACTGTTTACAAACTCTTGTACTTTTCAAATACTTTCACCTAAACTCTTTAATACTTATTATCAATTGCATGTCTATGTATGTATATTTATATAATAAATGTTTAAAAGTCTTAGGAAGGCCTGCCCGCCCTATTTCCTTTTCGCGCTTGAGATGTGGTCTGGTGGGATATCGGGTATCCGTCCGAAGGTCATTTAAAATATTAATTATATATCATGTGTGCATATGTAGTCATAAAGGTCGTTTCAGTTCATTCAGTACCCTTGGGTAGCAAGGGTATACTTCCAAGTTCATACGTACCAGTTACATCATTAGTAAGTTACCATACAGGTAGCACAAGAGAATACTAATATTATAACTAGAACAAAGAAACATACAATGAGTCAGTTCATTCATGAGTCAGTTCGAGTAGTACACACAGTACATTACTATACATGCTAGATATAGAGACATACATTACAGCTAGCACATGCAGAACATTTCAGTACACACATGCTAGATAGAGGAAGATTACACTTTCAGTTAGCACATTTGTTACATATACGTTTATGCAGTTATGTGAACCATTGAGCGGGTCGTGGCACTTCCTACCCCGACCGTTCTTGTATCCCGAATCTCCTAAATTGGAGAGTGTATTAGTTTGCGTATAGATCTATACTGAATTGACTATCCTACACCTTGTTGCTCGCTACAGTGGGACTTACAAGTCTACGGGTGCCAAATGTCATTTCTTACGGCGTCTTACATCGTCGTTTTACTAAAGTCGGTAGCAGGATACAGGTCGATCACATGTTATTTGGAAACACCTTTTTGTATTAAGGTAGTTAGTACCACTGTAGTCACTTATTACAAATACTACGGTAAGATAATATTTTCCCATTACATTCACTTCGTGAATATTCACACGATGCACGGTAATGTAGTAACTATATTTTTGGTTAATGATAGTCAGAATTTGGGAAACACACACTCTAACAAGAGACATATACACGAACACGAGATGCCTTGGTAGAAGGCTACAGTTAGTAGGAAACATAGGGTTTTCTAGGAGATTTCAAACATTATACAAAACATTTTATAGAAACAACTTTCAAACGTTTTCATACAAACTCAGACATTAATATACTTATGATCTCACCAGCATTAAGCTGATACTCGCTTTGAAAATAACTTGTATTCCCAGGTCACCACTAGACAGGTACAGGTGCCAGGCTTTTGAGGAGATGGAGTTCGTTCAAGACTCATCTTTTGTATATTTTTGGTGTCTATAACTTTAACAAAACACACATGTATGAAATTATAATATTAATGCAATGGATGATGTTGTTTCTTGTTTACTATTATTCATTGTTGTCATACTGTACATGACGTCCTCCGCCCTAGAATGTTTCCGCCATTCATGGTTTTGGGGTGTGACAGATTGGTATCAGAGCATTGTTTATAGTGAATTGAGTATATCAACCCATAAAAGATATACTAACTATAAATACATTGGCATTAAAATACTCTGACCAAGAGTTTATACTTTAAATACTAAAATATTTAATTAAGTATACAAGTCTGCATTCATACTAAAATCAGTGTCACTAGGACAGTACAAAAGAATTACGATTGTTAAACAACGCAGGTGGACTTAGAGACATATAGTCAAAAGTGGGAAGATATAGCCTGATCAACTATATTATCCGAGAGTTGACCAGCATGTGCCTAAGTGTAGTTGTGTGGTTGCAACAAGTCCAAAATCTTACCAACAACCCTACAATGAGAGCACTAGAACATAACATTAAACTTAAAATACTATAAGAGTATTTTACATTACTATTAGTTACTTATGTGCTAGATTCTTATACCTCCCTTCTCGCATAGATTTAATGGCTGGATTCCACATTCCCGAAGACCCGTACTTTCCACCCAATGGAAATGCTGGATGGCTTGAGGTAGAGTCTGATGATGAGCATCAAATCCCTTTGGATGATCATCAAGCAGAAGGCTTCTCGGATGGATCTGACACTAAGCCGGGAGTGAGGAGGTTCGGTTGGAGAGGGGGATCGGGGAGGAATGTTACCTCTTGATGATACATGGTGAACTTCGCCTTCTGCATCCTCCTCATTGTAATTTGAACTGGAAGGAGAGGGACTCTTGGACTTTTTCGCCATCTTCTTGATCTTCTTTGACTTAGAAGAATCCCCTTTCTCAGACTTTCGCTTCTTCAACTTTGACTTATCATCCTCGCCTGCCCCTTTCATGGTAGTAGCCCTTTTTCCTCTGTTGACAGGCTTATCGACAACATCCAAAGCAACCTGTTGATCAGGAGATAAAACTCTCGGTGCCTTGTGAGGAATCTTGCGATATTCAGCAATGAGCTTACTCTCAGCTGAAACACAACTATACATGGTCTCAGGAACAGAGCCATTGTGATGGAACTTTGCAGGATGAGAAATTATGATCTTCTTGGCGTGAAATGTAGCCACAGAAGGTACTTAGACATCCTTCATAACAGGAACCGGCAGAGTATCAATTGCCCTCCGTGTACTGAGAGTCCAGAATCTACCACACGAAACTTCTGAGTGCCTCGTTGAAGTGTTGAGGCTCTACACCACCTGTGACCAGATAATCGACCCATAGTCGAGATTGATACCATTATAAAGGCCATATAGAAGGGTCAGAAAACCCTTTCTAGTACCATCAGACCCTGCACTCCTCTCGGCTAAACTCTTGATGAGAAGAGTAAGCAATCCATTCCACTTGGGCGGCAAACATGACTTTTTGACCTTTGTAACAGTGGTAAGTATGTCAGTGTATCCTACCTTGTAGAGCATTAAGAACAGTTGGGTAGTGGTGATGAAGTCCGATGAGATCACAGATGAATCCACAACAAGTTGCAAGAAGGAACAAAATCTCCCTTTAGAAATTGAAGCCTTGTAAGAGAAGATTTGTAAGTAGATCCTCTCCTTATTCTTATCATACTAGGCGGTAGTGTAGACTTGTGATAGGAGGTACATTGGAACGGACTCCACCTGGTTTAGGGCTAGAACCAGAGGTGAATACTTCAAACACTCAACCACTTGCAACATGTACGAGTCATACAGAAAACGGTTGAGTTCGATGATCATGTTCTGATTTGGCTTGATAGAGATCAATGGGGACGAAGCAGTTTAATCGTCAGCCGATGATGAAGTTACCATTGTTGAGTGAAGGATGAATATGAACAGTTGCAAAGCGACATGTATATAGAGAGAGTTTTTTGCAAGTAAAAGAAACAAATAGAATCATAAACCCTTTATATACCGTTGCCAGGAAAGAGAAAAAATCATCATGATATTGATGAGATCACTGAAACGCCGTCTGTAAAAGCGCGTAGTGACAGGGTGGTATCTCCCAGGTATACGTCAGCACGTGTGGGTTTAGGGATCGTTCAAATTCACGCGCCCAAAAGCTTTTCCTCAGTTTGTCGTTTGAAATTCAACATCGCTCCAAAATTTAGGATAACCTCTGTTGCTCCATAAGATAAACAACAATCGAACTAACAGCAACTAGATTGTTAGAAAATAAAAAAATTCGTGCAATAGGGTGACAAAAGTTAAAGAAATAAAGAAAAATGTATATGAGATGTGAGTGTTGTGTATTGGAAGACATAAAACAAATGATTCCGAGCAAGGATCGCTTCCCTCAAAGTCAAGAGAGACATGAAATGCTTGTTTCGTTTCCCAAGAAGATACGATCAATTGTTTGTAGAGAAACATTGAAAGGCTTCTTTAAAATTATAGGCTAAGGGTAGCTTGTCTTCAACCGAACGTCGATTCTTAACTTAAGACCGAACGTTGGAAGAAGTACTTGTGAGACCATTGTCTTCTGTTAAACAAGTAGGGTGGATATAATTTATAGTGACTTAAGATGTGATAGAAATCTCAAAAACAAAAATAAACTACATCTTTTTGGGAAGAAAAGCCTTGGTGTTAGACAATTTCATGAAAGACCACTCAAAAATAAATAGAGATTTTATTAGATAACAAGTAAGATATAGAATATAATGATTCACCGTCAATTCTTTGTAGGTGTTGGTTTTTGGGTTTCACTTAGCACGTGGCATACGTATCTAAGATCACAAACACAGATTTTGTGCAACTATAAACCTCAGTGGTGAAGACCGAGAGTCTCGAGGGTTACAATGGTGAACCGAAAGTTAATGGAGAATGTAAGGAGGAGGGTTAAAGAACCGAAAGTACCTCTACTATATTATCATGACTAAGCAGAAAACTCTTAACTCATTTAAGAAGAGTGAGGTAGCTTTGAACTTGAGTTAATTTTATCAGCCTGATTGGGAAGAAACGATAGGTATAGATCGAATCATTAAGGCCTTACTCTTAGTCATAGAGGCTTTGGTCAACATACAACAGCACGCTTCTAGGGACCCTTAACTAGTTCAAATAGAAAGAATCGAACCTGCCTTATCTCCAAATTTTGTTGTACTATTATACTTGGGACCTAATTAAAAGAACAAGCAAACAAACACACCACACAAGCAAAACACGTAAAAAGCAAATATATATATATATATATATATATATATATATATATATATATATATATATATATATTGAAGTTTTAAAATTTTTCTAAAAAATAATGAAAACATAAAGAAAAATATTTTTGGATTTTTGAAAATTTTCTAACAAATAGTAAAACCAGAAAGAGAAAAATAAAGTAAAACACTTAAAAAAATATAGTTAAAAGAGTAAGCAAAAAGTACAACCGAAACCTTATCTTAAAAGAATGAAGAGAAATAAGCTGAGCGTTCGGTTCATTTCGGTTCCTGAAAATTCCAGAGCCGAAATAGAACAAGAGTTCGGTTCATTTCAGTTCCCAAAAATTATGGAACCAAAATAGACAGAGCGTTTGGTTCATTTCGATTACCGAAAAATCCGGAACCGAAATAGACAGAGCGTTCGGTCTATTTCGCTTGTCTACTTTTTAGTGAGAGATTTGAGGATTTGGTACCGACTCTGCATCCATCATTCTCAAGCCTTGTAAAATCTTATTGAAGCTTGCTTCAAGTAAGGGTTTAGTGAATATGTCAGCAATTGATCAGAGGACCGAACGAAATGTACTTACACGTTCCCATCTTCTACATGGTCCTTGATGAAATGATATCTAAGTGAAATATGCTTAGTCTTTGAGTGCTGCACTGGATTGTGACATATTCTTATTGCACTTTTTGAATCACAGTAACGAGGAATCTTCTTCATTCTCAGCCCATAATCTCTTAGTTGACTTTGAATCCATATTACTTGAGAAGTACAGGATGGTGAAGCTATATACTCAGCTTCGGCTATTGAAAGTGACACACAGGTTTGCTTTAGGTAACGGAAAATATTTTTCACCGCCACCATGTTAGGTTCTCTTGGATTAGCTTGAAACCTTGCACCATAACAAACAGAAAACATAATGTCCGGTCTACTAGTTGTTAGATACATAAGGGACACTATCATTTGTCGATATAGTGTTATGTTAATAGCAGGTTTTTCCAGAGAAGGTGTTAACTTAGTGCCAAATGCCATAGGAACCTTCCCTTTCGAATCTCCCGTTATACCAAATTTTTCCAGCAAGTTCTTTGTGTAGGCCTTCTGGTTGATAAATATACCTTTTGGTCCCTGTCTAATATTTAAACCAAGGAAAAAATTAATCAGACCCATTATGCTCATTTCAAATTTAGTCTCCATCAACTTCCTGAATTCAGCCGTTAAGCTAGGATTCGTAGAGCCAAAGATGATGTCATCGACATAAATCTGAACTATCATTAGATGTTCACCTTCTTTCTTTAGAAAGAAGGTTAGGTCAACCAAACCTTGTTTAAATTTCGATATTTTCAAAAAGCGAGTTAAAGTTTCATACCAGGCCCTCGTTGCTTTCTTTAAACCATATACAACCTTATCAAACACATAACAATGATCAGGGAATTTCTCATTCACGAACCCAAGAGGTAGCTCAACATACACTGTTTCTTCTAGTTCTCCATTCAAGAAAGCGCATTTTACATCCATTTGGAAAACCTCGAAGTTTTTATGAGCAGCATATGCCAAAAAGATTTGAACTGATTCCAACCTTGCTACTAGAGCGAATGTTTCCTCATAGTCTATCCCTTCCTCTTGATAATATCCTTTTACTACCAACTGAGCCTTGTTTCTAATGACGTTCCCCTCTTTGTCCAATTTATTCCTAAACACCCACTTCAAGACAACCACTGAAGCATCCTTTGGTGTGGGAATCAGTCTCCAAACTCGATTGCGTTCGAACTCATGAAGCTCATCTTGCATTGCTTGTACCCAATCAGAATGATAGAGCACAACATCAACTTTTTTGGTTCGACTTTGGAGACAAACGAATTAAACATATATAATTCCACTTTAGAGAATAATGTAGTTTATTTCGATTTTAATTGAGATCGAGTGAGAACTTTCTCATATGATTCACCAGTGATTTGTGTTTTGGGATGCTCCTTGGTCCACTTTAATAAAGAAGGATAATTTGGGTCATGGGCTGGATCCAACTCTGCATTTACTTCCTCTTCAAGTTCTGATTGTTCATCTTCGTCAGTTGTATTCTCTTTCTCCCCCTCGACTGGCGAAGAAAAACCTTTGACAGGATCAGAGTTTGCATCCTCTGTAGAAGTTGGATTCTCCCCCTCGATTGGACTATTATTGGGTGGGTTTGGAATTGTATGCTCCCCCTCGCTTGGACCTTTATGAGTTGGGGATGGTATAGGATTCTCCCCCTTGAAATACATTTCGGTTGTCTTTGGTGCTGATGAACTCTCCCACTTAAATATTAAGTCGTTGTTTGGAGAGTCATTAGAGGGTTGTCCACCTGTCGGTTTTGGAGGTTCACTTTCCATTTCTTTAGCAGCTTCATCTATGATCTTTTTGAGACTGTCAATTTTGTTGTCGACTAATTTTGCTTCTGAGTGTGCTGCTTTCTCTGGTTCATCAAATAGTTGAATGTATTCTTCAAACAAATTGGATATTGGAACCGATACTTGTCCTGATTCAGGAAATATTTCCACCAAGACACTTTCACTCCTTTAAATTTTCTTCATGTAATTATCATCAAAGGTTACATAATATGTTTATTCAATTTGTTTGGATCGTTTGTTCAAAACTCTATTAGCCTTTGAAGTGAGCAAATACCAACGAAAAATTCCCTCGTCAGCTTTGACATCAAACTTATGTCAGTTCCCTTTTGAATTAAATATGAAACACCTTGAAACAAACAAGTGGAAAAATTTACGTTGGGGTTTCGATTGTTCAGAATCTCATATGGAGTGATTGATAATCTTTTGTTGAGTAAGGATCGGTTCTAAGTGTAGCATGCGGTTGCAACTACATCAGCCCAAAAGTATAGTGGTAAAGAAGCGAAGCTTAGCATGGTTCTTGCTGCCTCACATAGGGAACGGTTTTGTCTTTCAACAATCCCATTTTGTTGTGGGGTGTAAGGGCCTGAGAAGTTGTGAGATATCCCCTTGTCTGCAAGAAAATCTTGAAAATCTTTATTCTTGAATTCCAGTCCATTTTCGCTTCTAATGTTTCTCACCTACTTCCTCCGCTGTACTTCCACTTGCTTGATAAACGTTTTCAACTTGGGCGTCGCATCTGATTTCTGTTTAAGAAAGAAAACCCAGGTGAAGCGTGAAAAATCATCTACAATGTCAAGAATGAACTTACAACCACTGAAGCTTTCAATAGCCGAAGGTGCACACAAGTCAATGTGCAAAAGTTCAAGAGCTTCAACTATCTCTGTGTTGATTCGTGTTGGATGAATCTTTCTACTTTGTTTGCCCATATCACACACTGCACACAGATGTTCCTTTTCGAAATTGAGAAGAGGAAGACCTCGAACATGGTCACCAAGCACCAACTTATTGATGTCTTTGAAGTTCACGTGCGATAGGCATCGATGCCACAACCAACTTTCATTAGTTTCTGCCTTTGATAGTAGACATATAGCTGGTTTTCCTTGAATTGGGTTGAGATTCAAAGGATACATCTCCCTTGCGTGCAGACTTCAACAAAACCTTTTTGGATTCCATCTCAATTATTTCAGAGCCCTCATCATCAAACAAAACCTTCAAGCCTATTCCCACAACTAATTGTGACACGTTGATGAGGTTATGTTGCAATCCTTCCACGTACATTACTTTTCGAATCGAGAAGTCTTCGTTGCTTATCATACTATATCCTTTGATTGTTCCATATGAGTTGTTACCATAATTCACACATCTACCATCCTTTAGGGAACGAAACTCCTTCGGCTCTTCCTCCCTTCCTATCATGTGATGTGAGCAGCCACTGTCTATGTACCATTCATCATCGAACTGCTCATGACTTATCACCTGCAAATTCAAACAGATTTAGGAACCCAAAGTTTCTTGGGTCCTTGTGAGTTTTTCACAAAAAAAGGAATTGCAGTAGAAACATCAACCAAATAAGTTCTTTTTATTAGAGTGGATTGATCTTTTCTTTTGATGGTATACACCTTGATTTTGGTTTTATCTTGTTTAAATTTTAGTGTATTCAAAGGTGTGTTGGTAGATGGTTTTGGTGTTTTATTTTGAATTCTAGGGTTAGCTGACGTTTTCTTATCAAAATCAGAATCAAGCTTTCCTTTTCCTTTGACGTCCTTCACTTAATTGAATTTTCTTTGGGAGTAGGATGGACCGGAACTTGACTTTTGACCGAAACTTGACTTTCGGTTCTGAGTGCTATTATTGGAACCAAAAGTAGATGATTGGTTCTTAGCCCACACGTTTGGACCGAGACTAGACATTCGGTTCTGAGCTTCGGACTAGTAGGAATTTGGACTGAATTTTTTTTTCCTTTTAACTTTTCCTTTCCTTTGTCAATTTATTCTTTCTCCTGAGGTACGTAGTTGCGATTTTGAGATTGCCAATAACGCTTTCGCTTATTCAGATTTGTATTCTATCTTTGATTTCTTTGGAATTTCTGGTCAACTAGCTCCTTCTAAGATTTGTGAATGTTGAAACTCGATTTTGACTTTTTCTTTTAAGCTTCGGTTGTCTTAGTTGGAACGCTTAGTTTTCTCATTGGTTCTTCAAGGATTTATTTTATTCCACAGTTGCTCGGTTTGTTGGAGCTTGAGGGTTTGTTGATAGGTTCAACAACATATCTTCCTTTAACTCTCCATGAAGTTTTCTTAGATAAGCCAATGGTTTCATCTGCATTGTCAATAGGGCCGACTAGAAGTAATCGTCGCATCCTTCAGCATTATCTTTGTCAATTATGATTTTTAACTCTGCTGTTTGTTTTGCAGAGACTCCTTTAGCAGCATAGACTTGATTCGGCACAGTTTGAACCTTGTTATAAACCATTGCTTTCTCTTTAAGTTTCTGTGGCTTTTCCTTTGACAGGCGAGCGTATTCCACCGAATTTTCAAATTTGAGGGGTTTCTCATTTTCGGTTTCGCTCTTCATGAACTCAGAGCAATCAACGACATCTTCAACTAAGATTTCGCTCATCTCACTTTCTTCATCAAATTCAGATGTATTCTCTATGTTCATTTTATTTTCTGAAATTAATTTAGCGTTGGACGAGTCAAATGATTGAATGGTTTCAGACTTAATTTTTAACCTATCATTTTCATCTAAGAGATTTTTGAGCATACATTTATGTTCCATAGAGTCAATGAAGGTCTCTATTTTATCCAGTCCAATTTTGTAAGCATTGGATGTCACTTCTAAGGACACTATTGATTCACATTCAAGAATAACCTCATCCTCCTTAAATTCAAGGAAGGGTAAGATGATCTTATGAGTCTTTTTCCCTACTTTACAACTCAAATGCAATTGAGCAATATTAGTATATAAGCGCTTAGCAATTAAACAAAAAACATTCCTTTGTTTCAAACATTTTAAATTGTCTCATTGCAAATAAATACTTTCATCCCTAGCCCTAGATAACTCTGCCTCCTTCAGCTCAATCCACTTTCTTCTCTCTTCACTTTTTGAAGACACCCTACTGAGTTGGTCAGTTAGGTTAGAATTCGCTAAGCGAGTTTGAATGAGACTACCACTTAAGTTAAAAAAATTAAATTTTAATTCATTTAATTCTTCTTCATAATTTGTTATTGGAACTTTAAGTGATTCAAGGATGGAGTGTACTGTTTGATCAGCCGATCATAATCGTTGATCTTTTCGCTCACGGGCTTGGCTGCAAAGCATTTATCTTCAGTTAGGTTCGGCTCCTTATTTGGACTTTCAGTTGATCCACCAGCTGTCACCATCAAACATCTTCCTGCATAACTTGCATCCCTTGCCACATAAGCTTTTCCATGAGTGAGATTTCTCACCTCTTCCTCTTCAGAATCGGTTGACCAAACTTCAACGCCACCGAACTCATCTTCTTCTGCATTTTCGTGCACAATCAAGGTATTCATAGAACCATTAGAAGTCTTGTTTTTCTTGATCTCTTCCAACTTTCCCATGTAGTACGCCTCATCGTCTTCACGATCTCTTTTCTCAGCCATTTTTCTCGGTATGCAATCTTTAGCAAAGTGGTTCTTGTCGTGACAGTAATTGAAGTCGAACCCAGAGTCTCGTGTAACCTTGCTATCCTTTTTGTCATCATCCTTTTGAGAAGTAATTTTTGGTTCATCTTTCACCTTCTCAGAACTGTAACTTCCCCTGCCAGTTTTGGTTCTTATTAACAAGAAATTTCCATCGTGCAAACTTCTTTGGATTGGTGACCATCATAGCATATTCTTCGCTTGTTAGGTCACACTCAGATATATCTGACTCCTATCCTTCTTCTGCAATATTATTTCCTTTTGAGACAAGAGCCAACGATCCCACAGCTAAAACAACTTTCACTTCCTTGGTTACTACACTTTCATGGGACTTGAGTATTCCCATAAGTTTCGCTAGTGAATATGATTTAAACTGTTCATGAGCTTTCACTGTTGAAACCATAACCATCCATTCTGGTCTCAGACCGTTCATGAAGGTTACCTTCTACTCGATCAACTTTCTTTCTATTCCATGCTTGATCATCTTACATAGGAGATGATTGAATCGATCGAAAGTTTGTATTAGTTTTTCTTCAGGTTTCTGTTCGAAAATTCGAAATTCAGAGAGCAGCAAGGTTTGAATGGAGTGTTCTAGATCTTCATCAGTTGAGTAAAGTTCTTTCAACCTATCCCAAATTTCTTTGGCCGTCGTGCATGAACCAACTAACCGAAAAGTGTCAGGTTTCAAGGCGAATCCGATCATTCTCATGGCCTTCACATTACTTAGCAACTTATCCTTCTCATCATGTGGCATCTTGTCTTCGTCTGCTACCAGTTTGTTATATTCTTTTTGAGTCTTAACCGTTGTGTTTGTTACAGAATGAACGAACGGCCCAAGCGTGATGGCTTCCCAGATTAGATAACCATTGTCTTCAGATCCGACCACATAATCTTCAAAGTGGTGTGCCCATACTTCGTAGTCTTGAGTGTAAAGAATGGGAATCCTGGTAGTGGATCCAATGCTGTTAGGGATGTTGATGGGATTTGTTTGAGAATCTTCGAGAGACATGGTGAGCCGCTAGAATCAGACATGTAAATTGAGATTAGGATTTTATCAAAAATATCTAGTTCCCGTCGACAGGAAGAAGATGACTTCTTTTATATTTGATAAAAGCGGAAATCCTAGGAATTCTTAACACAGAAGGAATGTGTATTGATCACACAGTCTCCTTCTCTGATACCAATTGTTAGAACTTAGTTCTATTAGGATCGATAGATTCTAAGCAGGAAAACACTTAAGAACGTAATTAAAAACGCAAGAATGACTTTAGATAAGTCGTATGATTAAGAGTCAACACCTCAGAAGAGCTCGATTAAGAACTTCGAATGTAGAGGTGCTTAGTGTTACAAAATAATAAATGATAATCACGACCCTCTCTAATTCATACATGCATGCATTATATATATAGTAAAACCCTACTAGATAATCACGGATGGACAGGTCCAATCCAGATACAAAACATAAGCCCATGGCGCAACAATACAAGACTCAACAGAAAATATAGGATTTTCTTGAGGAACACTTTCCAAAAGGATTCAAAGAACACTTTCCATCAAAACTAAATGCTTATGAAATCACCAGCTTTATGCTGATATTCTTTCAAAACTGTTTGTATTCTCAGGGATTTAGTATACAGGTACCTCCAGGAGTTTTGGAGAAGTCGGCGCGTTAGAGTCATGTCTTTCCATTCTACCTTTGATATGAAAAAAACTATGTATTAAGACAATGTAAACGGTTTTCATATATGTATTCAATGTTTGGTTGTGTTTACTATACTTGCTATGATACAGGTGTTGTGATACTACGCATGACGTCAACCACCCACAAACGGTTCCGCTGTTCCGATTTAGGGGTGTGACAGATTGGTATCAGATCCCTTGTTTATAGTGAACTAACTATACCGAACCTCACACGGTATACAACTATAAATACTAAGGGGCCAAAGTGCTCTAAACTAAAAGTATACTCTCAAAATATAGGTATTTTTATAAAAAGTATACAAGCATACCTAAGTAATTGAATCAGTGTCATAAGTAGAACAAAACAAAAGTATTCAGATGTTGAACATCGCGGTTAAACCTAAGCAGTTATGTAATCATTTCTAGGCTCAATATAGCCTGATCAACTATATTCATTCGACACATGACCAACATTTGCTTGGGAGTGACTGTGTTGTTGCAGCAAGCCTAAAAGTTACCTAGATACCAGAAGAATTCTAGAACCCAACATAATGGTTAAAATACTATAGGAGTATTTTAGGATGCTATAACGAGAGAACCAGAAACTTACCCAAGAATCCATTCTTCAAGAATCAATCTTTTAGCTATGATACATTGGAAGCATTATTAGAGTCGATGCCTATTAACTATCCCTTTACCATCACCTCACTTAGATAGCATGGCTAAATTTCATCTTCCTGGCGACCCATACTTTCCCAACCAAGGAAATACTGGATGGCTCGAGGCAGAGCCAGAAGAAAACATCGTTACTAAGATTTCAAAACATCAAGTCACAAATCACAAGTCTTGAAAATCATATCATCAAATAGTAAAATGTCAGAGTACAATCCCAGGGTTCACAAAGCGGAAACCATATGTTTTCGATGCGTTGCTACCCTGCCGGCTCCTTCCCCTTAGCTGAAGAGGTACCTGAAACCAAAACTAAAAATTGTAAGCACAAAGCTTAGTAAGTTCCCCCATCATACCACATACCATTCAACATACATATTGCCAGGCAATTCTGGGTGCCCGATCTACCCATGTCAAGCCATTCTGGGGTGCTGGCCTGCTCATGTCAAGCCATTTTAGGGTGTTGACCTACCCATGTCAGGCCATTCTAGGGTGCCTACCTACCTTCTGGTCTATCTCACCCGCTTACGGGGACTATTTCACCCCTACTACTATCACATAATAACATATCATAATTATGTTGTGAGACAGGTCTGGGGTGTTCGACCTACCCTGCAGTCCTAACGACCGAATTGGGGACTATTCCCCTCCTACTACTACTATCACATAGAACATATAATAGTGGCACATAGAACATATTAAGTAATAGCAAACTATACAATTATCACTAAGACAATCATCTCAACTATAATCAACTACTAGTGGGTCGGCCTTGGCACCTTAACCCACTCTATTGGAAGGTAACTCACCTCAATGTCGTGTAGTGCATGCACTGTCCTCGGTGTGGAAATTGACTCTCCTCAACTCCTCAATCCCCACACGACAACTTTTATAAGCTATCAATTCATACTCATAACCATTACAAAAGTCACTCAAGTCCAATTCAAAGTCAAGGTCAAACCTTGGTCAAAGCCAGCTTTGGTCAAAGTCAACATCTAGTTGACTCGACTCGTCGAGTTGGTCCACCAACTCCACGAGTCCCCATGTCCAGAAAATCCTACCATCCCGTCCCTACTCGTCGAGTCTAGCAAGAGCTCGACGATTTCACCTTCAACAACACATCGTACTGTCTTCAACCAACTTGCCTAGTTCGTCCTTGAACTTGTCGAGGTCATCTTCATCCATGTGAAGTTTATGAAGGGTTTTGAGCATTATGACACTCATATGGTGTACATGCAACCCTATAAACATTGAATCTACGTTTTCTCTATTATACATGCGAATATTTAATATTCCAAGGTTTCATCCTAACTAGCATAATAAGAAGTATATATAATACAAAAAACTAGTAGAATGACATACCTTTTAATGGAGCTTGAAATCTTTAACCTTTAAGAGCTTAGTGCCCCAAGTGTTGCACCTCAAAGCATTCACACAACACCAATAACCCTTGGAATAACTACAGAATAGGGATACTTGCTCCAAAATCGGTTTTGCCCTCTTGTGTACACACACTAGTGCCTATTTCATGAACTAGAAACCTCTTTATATAGTGTGGACGATTAGGGTTACATTCATGTAAACTCTAATACCCATGGCCTTTCATTTCCATAGGATCCATGGGTTAAACACTCCATGGACTATCCATGAAAGCTTAGCCCAACCTAAATGAACTTGGCCCATCCTATATATATATATATATATATATATATATATATATATATATATATATATATATATATATATATATATATATATATATATATATAAGAGTCCATATTTAATTAGTTCGTTTTTTATCACTAAATTAATTCTAAATTAATCTTGATCAATACTAATTAAATAATATGATTCCATATTAATATATCAGAACAAATAATATATTAATATAAATCATAAGTATCCTTTTTCCCATTTTGTCTATCTAATTCTTCCGATGCCATGCAATCCAAATGGACCATGCCAAATCGCTTTCTTACTTATCTTATGAGCAGGGTTCTAAATAATCAGCCCTTTGAATGAATTGAATAAGCAAGGCTTTCCCGATAGAAAGTCTCTCCTAACTATTGCCCATTTATTCTGGAATAATCTTTTTAGGAGGGATAATTTTACATATTTCTACCTTGTGAAGCCAATACACCCTCATAATCACATAAAACTGCCTGCCTGTGTGAACGCGGGTGAAGCACATACCAAATATAGTTATGGACTAGACACTAATCCAACAGTCTCCCACTTGGATAAGTCTAAAATTATTAAAGCTTTCACTCCAAAACCCGACTAGCAATTGTAGCTCTTAAAGCCGTTGTCGAACTCTGACATAGACAATGACTTGTCCATTAGATAAGGGATCATATATTCCTCCATTCTAGATATCATATGGACTGAGACATGGATTACAATCATTCTCTCTGTCCATTTGTTGTTTCCCAATTTCCGATTTATGATGACGGACTAATTGAACAAATCAAATCAGTCCAGGCTTGGCCAAGCATTTAGGGGTGTCATCACTAAATCATCGAGGGGCCCACAGATATCACTTTTATCCCTCCAAGGGTAAAAGGAATGGATAAAATTCGAATCATATGCTTGTTCTACTACTTGTTGAATCATACACAAAGGAACGTTTTATAACATCGACTTACCAATGTGTTTTCCTACAATACATGTATAACCAACTCATAGTCAACAACCCATATCTCTAGGTTTGAAGATTATAAGATATTATCGTCTCATGATTCACTCGTTATAAAATCCATGAAGGTAGTCAAATGAGTGTGCGTTTAATGTAATACTCGAATCTCATTCCAGGAGCACTCATGAATGTTGTAGCAACTCTTTCTATGTCCAACACCTTAGACATCTACAAACCCAATTCATGACAGTCTTTCCTTAATACCTATTTCCAACGTATTATCAACTGTGCATGGTTTCAATAACTTAGTCCTTCGGGAAGAATGACCTAGTTATTCTGGAAGTGAAAACATGCAAAGTGAAACACAAAAATAATCGAATCCAATATGGTCTCAGAACTTATGAATATAAATAAGAAAACCTTTTATTTATCACCATATTGATTACACATTATTCATCGCATAATGTTTCAAATCATCAACTTTATACTTGAATCAAAACAATAGTCATGCCATGCTCTAAGCATGCACATTATGTTTATCCAAACTATAGTTATGCCATACACCAAGTATGCACATTATGTTTTTCTATGATCCTTACTTTGTGGAATAGATCAATGGACCATAATTCCAATGATTCTCATTTCACAATCCCAAATCCTTATCGTAAATGTAAGAATTCTAAATTCCTTCCATTTACCGAAATATGTTAGATTCTAAACGTATATGCATTGATCCTCTTGTAATTACTATGCACAAAATCACAAAGACTTGTCAACAGACATTACAGAGTATTCCAATGGAGATCAATTCCATGGAAATGAAGTCTCAAATTCAAAGTACATTCCTTTGAACATCCTTCTTGCGTTAAGTTTTTCTAATCTTACACAGATTTAATTGATAACTTCCACCTATGAAAAATTTCCATATTCCCATTATGACTATCACTTCTGAATAAGAGTTTCCCCCTTCAGAATATGTCAATACGGTCCTTTCCAAAAATCTACACCATACTTCCAACTGTCCATGAGCAACCAATCTTTAGTAAACCTCAGATTGTCCTTGACAATTTCTTAATCACTTCAGTCATATCCAGTTCTAGTACTTTTTCCCTCTTAATGCCCTATGCATTTGGAAAAATTTAGAACAGATGAATATTATAGCACATACAATCGATCTGATATCTGAAGCATATGGGACATGATTCATGATGTCTCACATAAAGATATGATACTAGACCAGTATTTTTCTATAATATTTGTATTTCTATTTTCCATGTTCTCATAATTCAGATTATGAAAAGGGATGTCGTAATCATAATCAAATTTGAGAATGCAATATATATATATATATATATATATATATATATATATATATATATATATATGTAGAATTTCCTTATGTTGAACCATTCAAACATAAAATTCACACACACACACACATATATATATATATATATATATATATATATATATATATATATATATATATATATATATATATATATATATATATATATATATATATCCTTGAATAAAGATGATTAAGATCTCAATCTAAGCTTATAGAATTGAGATGAAGCATAATTACCTCTCCCTTAATTATAGCAAAACAACTTTTCCCAGTTGAAACTTTTGTTTTATATAATTAACTTTGCTAACTTGCAATACATATCATAATTATCATGCTCCCACTAACTTGATGATTATTAGCATAAAACTTAAGCTCCCATTACCTTTGACATGTACTTAGATATTAGTTGGACTTCTACAAATCAATACTTTATTCACTTTCTTACCGAAGTTCAGATTTCTGATACGAGACGCTTTGATAAAACTTTATCAAAATCATACACCTTTCCTTAGATAGCTCACATGTGTGTCTAAATAATTGTAGAACTATGAAAAGGGAAGCTGTAATCATAGTCTCAATTGTTTAGACCTTTGCTATTTCTCACAAGTCCATATTAGTGTGTCGGTTAACCACACACACTCCACTAACGAATTTGAGAATGCAAATATCACAACTGCTATCTGCTTAAAATCTACATAGTGAAAGCGTTTCCTCACCATCATTTTCATGAATCGAAGAGAAACCTTATGACACTTAGAGTTTATGGTGTTTGTGTTCCTATCCATGTGAATTTATCAAAACCATAGTCACAAGACAAGGCTAGTGATAAATTCAAACTCATATGGACTGAACTTGTGCAATCTTAAATTATTGCCACCTGGCAGCACAAGGGTCTGCCATTGCTTCCAAGTAGTTATGCAAACAAATTAGAACTTGTAGAACTCGGATGCATTGTCAACTTTAATTAGAATGGCACAAAAATAGGAATATGTTAACACGATAAGTTACAAACCTCAAGTCGAGCGTTAGTGATAAACTACAGGTTTTATTCTTGATCAGTTCTTGAAACTTTTTCAAGACCTTTAAGACTCCTACAGTCCTCTTGACATATAAGACTCTCTTGCCAAGAACTATTCATTGACAAAAAAATATTCAAGAGATAGTGCGGATTCTTATCAAGACAAACACTTCACACAATTAGCCTTAGTTGGTCTTTGCTTTATCCAAAATATCACAACTTACCAATTTCAAATGTACAAGAGTAGAAAATATTTTACTCTTACATTTGAAAAGTTTCATAAACACTTTTTTTAAGATGTATCACTCAAGTTACAATCTTCGAGTATAACTCTAAGAATTGTTTTAGAATGAAGTATGACTCATCTTCTTGATTTAACCATTTCAACAATTCATGATTTCTCTTCTTAGACATAGGAATGCACTAAGATGTCCTTAGAGGACCAATTGTGATATGGTTTATTCATCATTAAGATGATCACAAAACATGATACTAAAGTACTCTCCCTTCTTTTCAGATTTGAGAAACTTTTATCTTTCTACCTAATTTGATTCTTCTCATTTGTTCAGCCATACAACAAAACTTTTCAAATATTTCAGAAGTATACTTAAACTTGTAAGTATAACCATATTTACTAATCTTTAGTACATTATGACGAATAGTCTTATCGATCTTTTGTGGTGGACTTGACCAGTGCACAAGAATGTGTACTTGATCCCTTAGTCCTTCACTTGACTCACATATACATGTCAACATGGAATAAGTCTTAATTTTCCAAAGATGAAAAATCTCATTCATCATACAATACAACTTGCATGATTCCAAGTTTCTGTCCAATTGAAACTTGGGTGATGAGAATCTTTCCATATTTGGTAAATTTAAACACTACCACAAAAGAAAGAACCATATTCATATTTCCAATATTGCTAGAAACATACAAACATCAATTTTTCAAAAATGTCATTGAATGGAGATAAAATAAAACAAAATTTTATTTATTTATAAAATGCAGGAAAAAACTTTTTCCTTGCAATGCAACTTGAAAAGAAAACTATGCTATTACATATTTCCTAGAAATCTATCATAACTACTAAGAAGCATGTAACAGCCCGAAATCCAAGTATTCTTTTTGGCCCTGCATCTTGGTAATGTTGTCATTTTAGGGTTTTCATGCTAAGCGAGTACGTTGGGCGTACAAGGTGTACGATACGCGTACTCACGCGCCTCATTTGGACGTGTTCACCCTCAGGTACGCTGGGCGTACCCAAGGTTACACTTGGCGTAACTGGTCCAGATCTAAAAACCCTAATTCCTTTGGAGGGCTATAAAAGGAATGTGTGGCTGGACTTCTCAGCCACCATCCCTCAGAGAGAGACCCTAAAAAGAGTGTGCATTCATTCTTTAGCCATTTTGTGTGTATTCTACGCTTAGTGGTGCCATTCCAAGGTTGCAAAGGAGAAGAAGAGCTCATTAGAAAGACTAAAAGTGGTGTTCCAGTGTAGATCTTAGCTTTGCAAGGGTTAAAGCTTCATTATCAGGTAAAATGTTCGAATCTTGTCACTTGGTTCATGTTATATGCTTCAAGTACCATTTTCTAGGGTTTTAGTCCCAAAGGTGGAGACTTTTTGTGCAAATGGCCTCCATAAGCTTAGATCCTTCATATTTCTGATCTATTGGAGTTGTAGACTCATAAAAATGACATCTTGGACGTAAATATTTCACCATGCATGAGATCTAGGTCCTTGAGTTGGAATAGAATGTTGCTAAGAAGTGTTGGAGCCTTTACAGCGATGCCAAGGCTTAAAGATCTCGACTTTATGGGTTTAGACACATTCACAGAGTCGGATCTAGAAGTTGGAGTAAAGGCTTAACCGATTAAGACCAGAAATGAAGTGTGCTAGAATCTGATGGTTACGTTGGGCGTAACTTCCAATACGCGCAGCGTACTGGGTGGAGACCCCGATCCATGGGTTGGCGATGTACGCCGCGCGTACATCTAGCAGTACGCCTCGCGTACTCATAGGGTTGACTTTTGTTGACTTTTAGGGTTTTGGTCAACATGAGGACTTTAGGGCAAGGAAGGGTAAAATGGTCTTTTACCCTCTGAGGAATGATGATAAAGGTAAAGTTTTAGTTGTGGAAGTCTTTGATTATTAAATTATATTTTTATGATTAGGCGAGGTAGGGTCGTCGTTGGGATTTGTAGATAGCGAGTATGCGAGATCTTAGACTTTCCACCAGGTGAGTTTTCACACTATACTGTACCCGGAAGGGATTTTATTGTGTGACCGGAAGGTCAGATATGTGATGTGTTATATACATCGTATGTGATAAGTTAATCGTTTATATGTGCTATGTATGATATGCTTGATATGGGCCGAAAGGCACTATGTTATGGGCCGGAAGGCGTATATGTATTGGGCCGAAAGGCGTTGTAATGTGGACCATAAGGTTGACGTAGGTAGGACCGAAAAGTTTACCTAGTCGGGACGGAAGTCCCCTGAGACAGATAGACCGGAAGGTCAGGGCCTGGAAAGGCGTATGTGCGTAAGTTGTATCTTGGGGAACTCACTAAGCATTTATGCTTACAGTTGTTGTGTTATGTGTTTCAGGTACTAGCGAGGACCGTGGGAAGGCGTCGGCGTGATCGTACACATTGTCGGGGAAAAACTATTTTATGATCATTGGGATGTATTTTGTGATGATAACATTGTTCACGTTTGAATTTGGAATATTAATCGAGGGTTTTTGACGTTTACAAAAAAATGAAAATTTTGTTTTAAAATTTACGTTGTTACAAGTTGGTATCAGAGCCTTGGTTTGAGGGATTCGGATACACCTTCGGGCGTAACTGAACTCAAACCAGGGATTTGAGAAAAATTTTCATTAATAAAAACAATAAGAGTTTGATAAGGGATTTTGAAACAACCAAAGGAGAAGCAGTGTGTACGGTCAGCCAGCGCCCGAACGGTAAAATCCCCAAAATACTCTTACAATATGTGTTATGAGATATGTTATGATATGATACGCATGCTAGTAGACTAGGTATTCATATTAGGACTAGAGTGGCCTGATTTGTGATGCCTTAGTCTAGGGAAAACTACCGCTATGATATGCTTTGAGAGCGAGTGGGTAGCTAGTACATAGCAAGAATAGAGTACTCATGATCCGGGGTTCGGGGAGGAGGACTTGGGGTGAATGCTGATGCGGTGTAGTTGGTAGTATTGCGCCCGTACTACTGAAGACACCGGGTCAGTGGGCAACCTAAGTAAGAATCCTTTGGTATCAGAGACCGAGTAGGGTTGTGTTATCGAGTGCGATTATGCTCGATGGAGTCTCTGATATTTTTATGTTGTATTTCAGAGGCATCATGGTTGGACCACGACACAGACCTGGTACGAGCGGTGTGAGTGACGAGGAGCTTCGTCAGATGATTCACGAGGAGGTGGCTGCGGCGATCCGGGCCGAGATTCCGGAGATGTTTCGGTCTATTAAGACCACATTGATGGAGACTTTTGATAAGCGGTACGCTGTGGTGACTGAGTCCGCAGCCGCTACAGCTACCGCAGCTATGGCCGCTGCCAGACAGTAGGGAGGTGACTCGTTGCTGTTCCGGTAGTTCAGCAACACGAAGCCACCCGAGTTTGACGGGACGCAGATCCGATCGCTGCGATGAGATGGATTGCTGATATCGAGGGATGCTTCTACACTTGTTCATGTCCGGAGCATCTGAGGGTAAGGTTCGCTTTGAACCAGCTCCGCTTGTGAATAAAGGATTGGTGGAAGTTCGTGACGGCGAACTTCACTCTTGCGGAGGTTTCAGCCGTGACTTGGGAGAGATTTACTGCTATGTACAGAGACGAGTATGTTCCCCCGGTGGAGAGGGAACAGTTGGTTCAGGAGTTCTTGACCCTCAAGCAGGGTAATGATTTTGTTACGATGATCACCCGGAAGTTTCATGAGAGGGCGATGTTTTGCCCTGAGCAGGTGCCCACTGAGCAGGCTCGGATAAGCCAATATTTGGGTGTACTGAGGAGGGATATTCGGGAGTTTGTATCGGACTCGTCATACTAGACCTTTGCTGAGCTCCAGGCGAATGCTAGGAAGCGAGAGATCAAGTTGGAGACCCAGGCCAGGGAGGAGGCCGAGTCTCAACGGGTGGATCGGCGGCCGGCTCAATCCCAGTCGATAGCCAAGCGGACCAAGTCCGCTGATTCGAGGACGGGAGGTCAGAAGGGCCACACTTGCGGAAAGTGCGGCAAGGGTGATGAGGGGGCATGTCGATCGGGTGCTTGTTACAAGTGTGGAAAGGAGGGGCACATTGCTAGGGATTGCCCCAAGGATTTATGATTTTCTTTCATTGCAACCAGATCGGCCATCGGAAGGCCGAGTGCCACCAGCTTCGCCAGGGATCTGCGCCTGCTGCCAGGGTTACCGAGACTCGACCGGTGAAAGCCGAGGCTCTGAAGGCTCGTGGGAGAGCTTTTCAGTTGACTGCGGAGGAGGTCCGCGCGGCGCCTGATTTCGTAGCCGGTATGTATTCTTTCGTGTATTTACTTTTATGCTAAGATATTCTGCTTATATTATGATATGCGTAGGTACTTTTCTTGTGAATTCTGTACCTGCTTTGGTATTATTTGACTCGGTTGCATGTCGGCCTTTTGTATCGCTGACTTTTAGCCAGCACATCGGTATTGATCGGGAGGTGATGAGTCGACCCCTGCGAGTTTCTATAGCGGATGATAAAGCGGTATACGCCACTGACGTGATTCGAGGATGTGTGCTCAAGATTTTTGGGGTCAAGTTCCCTATAGACTTGGTTCCTATAGCGATGGGAATGTATGCGTCATCGTTGGCATCGACTGGTTGAGTAAGTTTGGGGCAGTCATTGACTGCGGGAGACAGCTGGTGACTATACGAGACCCTAGTGGGGGAGTGCTTACTCTGTATGGCGAGGGGACCCGGTGTGGGTCAGCATTTTGTTCGGCTGCCAGGGCGAGGCAGAGTTTGCAGCAGGGCTGCAATGGATTCATAGCCTACGTGATGGACACTCGAGTGGCCACAGGGAGGCCCAATTCGGTTGACGACGATCCTATAGTATGCTAGTTTTCGGATGTATTCCCCGAAGAGTTACCAGGTGTGCCTCCGGAAAGGCAAGTGGAGTTCTGTATCGATCTGGTTCCGGGAGCGGTGCCCATCGCCAAGGCGCCTTATCGCCTCGCTCCACCAAAAATGCAGGAGTTATCCTTGCAGCTTCAGGATCTGTTGGGAAAGGGGTTTATTCGACCGAGTAGCTCACCTTGGGGAGCATCGATTTTATTTGTCAAGAAAAAGGATGGTTCACACCGGATGTGTATCGATTACCGGGAGTTGAACAAGTTGACGGTTAAGAACTGGTATCCGTTACCTAGGATCGATGATCTATTCGATCAGTTGCATGGGGCATCTTGGTTCTCCAAGATAGACTTGAGGTTGGGTTATCATCAGATGAGGGTTCGGGATGAAGATATTCAAAAGACTGCATTCAGAACTCGTTATGGACATTATGAGTTTGTGGTGATGCCTTTTGGGCTCATTAATGCCCCGGCTGCATGCATGGATCTTATGAACAGGGTGTGCAGGCCGATGCTGGATCGGTCGGTGATCGTATTCATTGATGATATTTTGGTATATTCGAGGTCTAGGGAGCAGCATGAGGAGCATTTGAGGGAAATTCTTGGAGTATTGAGATCGGAGAGGTTGTATGCCAAATTCTCCAAGTGTGATTTATGTTTACGAGAGGTCGAGTTCCTAGGGCACCTTGTTAACCAGAAAGGGATATTGGTCGATCCGGCCAAGATCGAGGCGGTGTTGAGATGGGAAGTGCCGAGATCACCCACTAAGATCAGGAGTTTTATGGGATTGGCCGGCTATTATCGAAGGTTTATCAAGGATTTCTCCAAGATCGTCGTGCCACTTACTAAGATCACCGGAAGGGTGTTGCATTTTCATGGGGATCGGAGCAGCAGT
The DNA here is from genome assembly GCF_052625555.1 of Lactuca saligna. Classification (NCBI taxonomy): domain Eukaryota; kingdom Viridiplantae; phylum Streptophyta; class Magnoliopsida; order Asterales; family Asteraceae; genus Lactuca; species Lactuca saligna. The sequence continues at coordinate 194,946,735 of NC_136419.1, read as the reverse complement.
CCTCATTCGAGACCCTTCGTCAGAAATTGTGCGAGGCCCCGATGGTTACACTCCCGGAAGGGATGGAGGATTTTGTGGTATACTGTGATGCATCTATATCGGGTTTAGGGGTGGTGCTTATGCATAGGGGACACGTTATAGCGTATGCTTCGAGGCAGGTGAAGCCTCATGAGTCGAGATATCCCATCCACGACCTGGAATTGGGGGCTGTGGTGTTTGCCCTCAAGATCTGGCGGCACTATCTTTATGGGGTTCGGTGTACCATCTACACGGACCACAAGAGTCTGAAGTACTTGATGGATCAGCCAAATCTGAATATGTGTCAGAGGAGATGGTTGGATGTGGTGAAGGATTATGATTGTGAGATCCTGTACCACCCGGGCAAGGCTAATGTGGTGGCCGATGCGTTGAGCCGTAGTGCGGAAAGCGCCCCGATCCGAGACATTTTTATGAGGTTGACGGTGATGACCCCGATTTTGGACACCATCCGAGGAGCTCAGGCTGAGGCTGCGAGACCAGAAAAACCAGAAGAGGGAGCGGATTGTCGGTTAGGTATCGAAATTCGTTACGGATGGTCGGGGACTTATGACTTTTCAGGGTCAGATTTGGGTACCATTTGTGGGCGGTACGCGTTCTATTTTGATGGAGGAAGCGCATCGATCGAAATTCTCGATTCATCCCGGGGCTACTAAGATGTATTTGGACCTAAGGAAGGAGTATTGGTGGCCCTGTATGAAGAGGGATCTTGTATGGTTCGTCGAGAGCTGCCAGACTTGTCGACAGGTTAAGGCCGAGCACCAGCATCCGCACGGTAAATTGCAGCCACTAGAGATTCCCGAATGGAAGTGGGAACAGATTACCATGGATTTTATCACCAAATTGTCGAGGACTGTGAGAGGAGTCGATGCGATTTCGGTGATTGTGGATAGATTGACGAAGAGCGCTCACTTTCTAGCCATCAGTGAGGGCTCTTCTGCGGAGAAGTTGGCGGAATTATATGTGAGGGAGGTCGTATCACGGCATGGGGTTCCGATGTCGATTGTTTCAGATCGGGATGTACGATTTACTTCCAGGTTTTGGAAGAAGTTTCATGAGGAGTTGGGTACGAAGCTGCATTTCAGTACTGCATACCACCCGCAGACGGATGGACAGAGCGAGCGGACAATTCAGACGCTTGAGGATATGCTCCGTGCATGTGTTTTGGATTTTAGAGGGAGTTGGGACACCTATTTACCCTTAGCAAAGTTTTCGTACAACAACATCCATCATTCGAGCATTGGTATGCCGCCCTTTGAGTTGTTGTATGGGAGGAGGTGTCGCACCCCCATCTGCTGGGGAGACGTGGGCCAGCGGGTGATGGGTAGCACGGAGATTGTACTCCAGACGACCAATCAAATTCAGCAAGTCAGGCAGAGGTTGTTGACCGCATAGAGTCACCAGAAGAGTTATGCGGACAGGCGTTGGTCCGAGCTCGAGTTTCAGGTTGGTGACCTTGTGCTCCTAAAGGTCTCTCCTTGGAAAGGAGTGATACGATTCAGGAAGAGGGGCAAGTTGGGACCCCGGTATATTGGACCTTTTAGGGTAATTGCTAGGGTAGGCAGGGTAGCCTACCGGTTGGATCTACCTGCTGAGTTGGGGCAGATCCATAATACCTTTCATGTCTCGCAGTTGAGGAAATGTATTGCCGACGAGTCGGCAGTGGTGCCATTAGACGATATTCGGGTGGATTCAAGCCTGAACTATGTGGAGAGACCACTGGCGATCTGGGATCGGAAGGTTAAGGTTCTGAGGAACAAGGAAGTACCCCTGGTACAAGTGCAGTGGCAACATCGGAAGGGGTCCGAGCTGACATGGGAGTCCGAGTCTGAGATACGGGATCAGTATCCAGAGTTGTTTTCAGTATGAGACCTCGGGGGTGAAGTCTGGTTCTAGTGGGGGAGAATTGTAACAGCCCAAAATCCAGGTATTCGTCTTTTGGGCCCTGCATCTTGGTAATGTTTTCATTTTAGGGTTTTCATGATAAGCGAGTACGCTGGGCGTACAAGGTGTACGCTGCGCGTACTAGCGCGCCTCATTTGGACGCGTTCACCCTCAGGTACACTGGGCGTACCCAAGGTTACGCTTGGCTTAACTGGTCCAGATCTGAAAAACCCTAATTCCTTTGGAGGGCTATAAAAGGAATGTGTGGCTGGACTTCTCAGCCACCATCCCTCAGAGAGAGACCCTAAAAAGAGTGTGCATTCATTCTTTAGCCATTTTGTGTGTATTCTACGCTTAGTGGTGCCATTCCAAGGTTGCAAAGGAGAAGAAGAGCTCATTGGAAAGACTAGAAGTGGTGTTCAAGTCAAGATCTGAGCTTTGTAAGGGTTAAAGCTTCATTATCAGGTAAAAAGTTCGGATCTTGTCACTTGGTTCATGTTATATGCTTCAAGTACCATTTTCTAGGGTTTTAGTCCCAAAGGTGGAGACTTTTTGTGCAAATGGCCTCCATAAGCTTAGATCCTTCATATTTCTGATCTATTGGAGTTGTAGACTCATAAAAATGGCATCTTGGACGTGAATATTTCACCATGCATGAGATCTAGGTCCTTGAGTTGGAATAGAATGTTTCTAAGAAGTGTTGGAGCCTTTACATCCATGCCAAGGCTTAAAGGTCTCGACTTTATGGTTTTAGACACATTAACAGAGTCGGATCTAGAAGTTGGAGTAATGGCTTAACCGATTAAGACCAGAAATGAAGTGTGCTACAATCTGATGGTTACGCTGGGCGTAACTTCCAGTACGCGCAGCGTATTGGGTGGAGACCCCAATCCATGGGTTGGCGATGTACGCCCCGCGTACATCTAGCAGTACGCCCCGCGTACTCATAGGGTTGACTTTTGTTGACTTTTAGGGTTTTGGTCAACATGAGGACATTAGGGAAAGGAAGGGTAAAATGGTCTTTTACCCTCTGAGGAATGATGATAAAGGTAAAGTTTTAGTTGTGGAAGTCTTTGATTATTAAATTATATTTTTATGATTAGGCGAGGTAGGGTCGTCGTTGGGATTTGTAGATAACGAGTATGCGAGATCTTAGACTTTCCACGAGGTGAGTTTTCACACTATACTGTACCCGGAAGGGATTTTATTGTGTGACCGGAAGGTCAGATATGTGATGTGTTATATGCATCGTATGTGATAAGTTAATCGTTTATATGTGCTATGTATGATATGCTTGATATGGGCCGGAAGGCACTATGTTATGGGCCGGAAGGCGTATATGTATTGGGCCGGAAGGCGTTGTAATGTGGACCATAATGTTGACGTAGGTAGGACCGGAAGGTTTACCTAGTCGGGACGGAAGTCCCCTGAGACACACGGACCGGAAAGTCAGGGCCTGGAAAGGCGTATGTGTGTAAGTTGTATCTTGGGGAACTCACTAAGCATTTATGCTTACAGTTGTTGTGTTATGTGTTTCAGGTACTAGCGAGGACCGTGGGAACGCGCCGGCGTGATCGTACACATTGTCGGGGAAAAACTATTTTATGATCATTGGGATGTATTTTGTGATGATAACATTGTTCACGTTTTAATTTGGAATATTAATCGATGGTTTTTCACGTTTACAAAAAAAATGAAAATTTTGTTTTAAAATTTACGTTGTTACAAAGCACCTCAAAAATCCGATCTTCAAATCATGCGATTGAAATCCATCTTCGTGATTAGATTCGGCATACTCTTCCTTTAAGTTTCCTTCCCTTTGCATGATATTTCCATACATCAAAATGTAACCTAGTCACATCATGTATTAGGAATCAACAGTTATAAACTTAACAAAGTTAGATAGTGGACTTTCCAGAAGCAGAGTCAAAGTCTTTGATTCTTCTTTCTCTCAGATCTTTCAGGTAGTTAGGGTAGCTTTGCAACCAATTCCCCTTTCTTTAGCAATAGAAACATATGGACCCTTTGTATATGGTACACTGGACTATCACAGACCTAGCCTTTCTATTTACCATTTGGTCAACCAAGTTGAATATGGTCAATTCTTTTCCATTGGGAAGAGAAAGCTTTTCTGGATTTCCAATGTTACCATTGTCAATGTCCATGGAAGTTTGGGAAGTCGATCTTCCAATCAAATTTGCTTTACATGTGCTCCAAATCATTGTGGATTCAGCAGCATCAAGCAAATAGGTAAGATCTTTAAGGGTCATCTCATGGTTTGTCATATTGTAGTACTAAAGGAACTCACTATGTGACTTAGGAAGTGATTGAACATCCAACTTCCTCAAGACTTTGACACCCAACTCTCCCAGCTTGTCAATATGTGACTTCATCTCCAAGGTGATCACACATAGACTTTACTTGCCAATAGGGCTTGAGTGACCTTGAACTATTCAAGAACTTGTGGGTTTGGGAGAATAATTGGAGGAGGTGGAGGAATTGCAGTATGATTTCCATGATCCAACCACGGGACATCATCTTCATTAGCAAAGCTTGTTCCAAGGGATTTGGGATGATCATAGTTGTATGAACCTGACATCTACAATGGGAGAAATTCAAGTTAGTTGATTTAAGTCCTTAATATAACACCCAATATAAATATTAAGGCTAGGACCCAACACAATATTTTATAACTTGGAAGAGGGATGCCATAATCCAAGATACAAAATATTTGAAGGTAAGCAAATGACGATTCACCAATTTCCACCATGAAAAACGAAATAAATTATTAGGTTTTAATTGGATTTGAAATTCATAGATCTTTCGAGATTCATTGAAATTGTCAATGGCATGTTTAAATCTCGATTGTGCCCTCTCCAGTTTGTGACTGTGACGCCGAGGATCACAAACAAGGTGTGAATAACCATGCAAATATACTTGGTACTCTTAATTTTTATCACCTAATCGATGTGCCAGTTAACCACACATGCTCCACCGGTCTATGATAAACCTTAAGCCACCCTTTTCCAACCTTGTTAAATCCAAGTTAGCGTGCCGGTTAACCACACACACTCCACTAACGACTTAAGCAAGGTGCAAAGTGTAATTTCATGGGTTAGCACCAAATTCACATTTTCCTAAGTAACTAAGATTAGGAATTTATAAGTGCTTAGTTACTTAGTATTTATTATTATACTTTTAATGAATGTAGAATTATAGTCTTGTCCTCCCCGTTCGGCTAACGACCCTCCACCAATCAAGGCGGTGGGTGAGAGTGGACACCCATTAAACTGCCATTTTATAGGCAGTAACCTTATACCCCCCTTATAGATCGGCTTTGGGAATGAGGCCTAATAACGGTAAGACTAACTTTATTCTTATACATACATATAACTATTAACTATTAATATTATAATAGTATGGAACTTGAAGAGTTTTTCCATTAAAACTACTTTAAACTCATAAGTTATGGACAAATAATGGAAGACTTTAAAACATTTAAAATGTGAGACTCTTCATTTTCATAACTTATGGAAATCTTATGAGTTTTAAAAATCATAAATGTGACTTTTCATATAATTTGAGGAGAAGTTACAAAAACACATATTGTGAACAACATTTAGATCAATTTGGATTGAAAACATATTATTACATAATTTTTCTATTAATCTAAACTAACTCATAAAAACAAGATAATTCAAATCAAACAATTTTCATGTTATTATCCTAACCATTAAACTAATACAAAACATGAATCTATTGACAACTATATTTTCAATTGAATTAGCACGAACATTACAACATTAAAAACAAGTTTATATGTTCAAAAACAGCTTAGGGTAATGTTCATAGTCCATTTCCAGCCAAAAAAAAATTGAAAATATGTTGTCAGGGGGTTCAACTCGTCGAGTGCATGAAACAACTCGTCGAGTTGGATGAATTTGCACATGGACTCGTCGAGTCCCCTGTCCTGACATTAAAAAATTTGATTTTTTTTTAAACTTTTTTCAGCAATTATAATTGAAAACAAGCCTAGGCTCTGATACCATTGAAGGGTTTTGAGAATTCTAAGACTCCTATGGTGTACATGCAACCCTATAAACCTTGGATCTATGTTTTCTCTATTATTGTCACAACCAGGAAATTCGATTCCTTGTAAACATTTAACAATGATAACAAATGTGAACCAACAACGTCAAAGCACATATGATGCTTATTCAATAACAACAAATTGTCCATCAAATGCTCTATGCAAACACTGCAAATAGTCAACAAATAATTGGAAACCCCAGAAATCCCGGTTTTAGTCCATTATGGACTAGGATTTCCTTATTGGGCCTAATGGGTCAATAAGCTTCCAATTTGACTATTTTAGGCTTAAAACTCTTATATGGGCTCTAATTGGACCCACTTTCATTTATTTTAACATTTTGGGCCATATTGGGCTTAGAATGAAGTAAAATACTTTAATGGGCCATATTGGGCCATAACTAACCTAATTAACCTTAATGGACTATGAAGCCCATTATTTTTGACAAATTGGGCCGTAAACCATCATGGGAGCCCAATGGGTCGAAAAATCATCAAATTGGGCCCACAATATGGATTTAAGCAAAAAGGCCCAAACTCTCTTCTCTTTTCTCTAATTCTTGGCCCATGTCGGAATACAACAAAAAAAAAAGAGAAATGAGAGAAGGAGATTAAGAGAGTTGATGTTTAGGTTGACACCTCATGATTATCCAACATATCTCTAAGTAATATCTTCCATGTATCCATGCATAATTTCATGTATCAAGGCAAGCTCATCGCTTTGCCCCCCCCCCCTCTCCTTATCCACGACCGAGAGCACCCCACACCACCACCATTTTCATTTTGATCAAACTCTTACAAGAAAAACTCTCAAGAACTCTTCCCGTTTCTCCAAATTTTCGAGCATTGGTGTGTGACTTCAAGGAGTTTACCAATTAATATCATCATTCTTCGTATGTAATTACTTGAATCCATGGCTTAACTTCTACATTTCATCAAACTTCTCATCTTAACTCATGTAAATTCATGATCTAACTCCCTAGAACCATCTAAGTTCAAAAACTTCCTCAAGAAGTTGCTAGGGCCAAAATCTTCTCTCAAATCTTCATAAAAACCAAATCCAAACCACAAGGTGAGTTTCATACCCCTTTCTTTTCGGTTTTTATGAGTTTTATGGCGGATAATATAAGAAAATGTGTAGATATATGTCTATATGTATGCTATGTGTGATTTGATGCATGTATGTGTGTGATATCATGTGTTTTGTGATGAATATGTTACCACAAAGGGGTGTAAACCCGAGATCTATGACATGAGAAAGGAAACAAGCATAATCTAAGCTATCCTACACTAAACAAGTCAAGAAAAATAGTTTACAAGGTAATGATGAACATGTTCTAACATAAAACCCATTTTTAGGCTTAAATTATCAAAAATACAAAACTAGGGGTACAAACCAACAAGTCACGGTTTCTTGAATGTTAAAAGGGTCAAAACAGTTCCTATAATTATTTTTCTGAACATTAGGAATTTCAAGGGACTTAAAATGTAAATTTTTGGCTTAATGGGCTATCTATGGGCTTCTCGGCCCAATAAGCCTCAAAAATGCGAAAATGATAAGTTGAGGGGCTGGAAATGTAACTTCCTGTAAAACAGGGGGTAATTACCGTAACAAAATGTTTATAAGGGTCAAAATGCTTTTCACTAACAAAAAGGACCAAAAATGTAAAATTTTTAGATTTTAGGCCAAAACTGTAAAAGTTGTGAAAAATGGGTCCCTAACCGAGAATCACTATTCTAGAGGGGCTAAAGCTGTCGATAACGTAAATTCTTGGTTAAAGTCGTGTTTTTATCAAATAAATAATACAAAAGTGTCAAGAAAAGGGTTTTAAGGACTAAAAATGAAATTCTTTTATATAAAACGGACTAGAAGTGTTATTTTTATAAAAGAAGGGTAGTGAAAAGGGTCAAATTCCACTTTCAAACAAATTAATCCATTAATACAAAATACAAGATCCACTACTACCGAAGAAACGGAAAACAAATACACTCTCAACAACAAATATCATTACAAAACGAATTGATTCGGTCTCAAATCAATAACAAAACAAAGTCGTAAAACCAAAGCATTTCAATAAACACGCAATAACTATGATGAGCTAACTTACAAACTTTGGGCTTGGAAGTTTCAAATCATGCTTGTTGGGACTTGCTAGCTCATTAATATGATCTTTGGGCCTAAAGGGAATATGCTTACGTGTTATTGGGCCTTCTATGACCCAATTCCATGTAAAAGGACTTTCAATAGCTCTAATGTGCTATTGGGCCCTAGTGGCCCATTAGTACTGCTAGTGAGGTTGAGAAGTCAAATGCAAGTGGGGCCAAGTGTCTTTCGCATTCCCGATAGCCTTGAATAACTCATGGAAATAAAGGGACTTCGTACTCTCCTATCTCCTCGGTTGTTGGGCTTATGAGAAATCAAAGTAAACAGATTTAGGACGATAAACAAGAGTAATCATGCTGGGTGGATTAAGTGAGTAGTAACGGCCGACGCCTTTAAGGATCGTTCGTAATCTATAGTTATAAACTAGTCATTTTCTTTAGTGCGTGATTATAACAAGTCACAAATCCTAATTAATCCAACGCCAACCGGGTAATCAAAACCATTCGACGTATCAGTATAACAATAGACAAGTCATTGTATTTTATGTATTGGGAAAACATCGGGTTTTCCTGGGAAGTTCAACATTTTCACTTGCGTGATGTATACAAAGGTTCAACAATTATACATGTTCTAAAAATCAACAAGCATATATTCATGGATCTTCACACTTTTTAGAAACAATTATCTTTTCAGAAAATATCGGATTTTCTGGGTATTACAAACTACACCAAATCATTTTACCACAACATTACTTATGAAGTCACCAACATTTCATATGTTGACGTTTTTCAAAATAACTTGTATTCTCAGGTAACAGGTAAGCCGAGGAATAAGTACCAAGTAATGTCATGATGTTTTGTTTAGATTATCTATCAGACAGTTTATGTTATGAAATTGTAATGCCTAAAACAATGTACTGGATGTAAACAATATCAGTTGTAATATTTCAATGCATGGTGATGAATTATGTTATGATTCATGTATATTCATTGTGATGGTATTCAATTTAAGTCACAAGAGCCCTCGGACGTTTCCGCCGTCTGGTTCGGGGGTGTGACAGGTTGGTATCAGAGCTTTGTTTATAGTGAACTAGCATATCTAACCACACATTGATATGCAACTATAATCCAAAAAAAGGGACTAACACAACTTTGAACAAAACAAGTAAAACATAACGATAAAACATCTTTACTTGTGTGAATTAGGAAAAAGAACATAATACCGAACCAAACAAGATAATGCGAGCATCTCGGTTAAGCCAGGACTGTTCATTGTCGTATCAAGGAGTGGATGTAGCCTAATCAACTACATTCCCTCCAAGGTACAACTACCACATGTCCTGAGGAAATCGTGATGGCTAGGGAACCTAAAAACATACCCCTTTATCACCAAGAAGAGAACATCCGTTCAATCTATACAATAATTGTAGAGTCATAGGAGTAATGATAGTTATTCGTATACCTCCTCTCAGTCGCTATGGAAGGGGAGCAACAGGGCATTTAGTTTCATCAGGTCTTAGTGGCTCACGAGATGATTGAAGATGAGCCTGAAGAAGATCAAGGCGGAGCACGCAACGTTCGGCCTGACGAGTACACGGATACTGACTACGAGTTCGATGAGGCCGAGGATGACATGGAGGAAGGACAAGACTCAGGTGAGGACTCTGCCACATCACCTGAATGTGAGGCGCAGCAAGACCATCCCACCCCACCAGTGAATCCCGCAAGGGAGAATCGCTCCCCCGAAGCTGAGATGGCCACCTTGCGACAACAACTATTTGCCATGGAAGCACGTGCAGTGCGAGCTAAGCATGAGAGGGATGAGGTCATTGGAGAAATGACTGAGATGGTTCAGTTGTTGGCTCAGCATTTCGGCATATGATCTCGCTACTGTCATAGGGTGCTCCATAAAGTGTTAAGAATAAACTTATCTTACTAGTACTATGATCTATGCTATGTATCCCAACTCTATGTTTAAGTGATTACACTACTCATAGAGCCGTTATGCTGCCGAACTTGTACCACTGATGTATGCTCTTTCGAGCAAAATTTTCATGTATCAAAGTGCGGATAATAGTAATGAAAAATCTTATATGTTTATTGTGATGTTTTAATCTGCTATGTGTTACATATCTATGATTGTATGCTAAATTGTGAAATTACTTAAGTTTGTGCCACACACCTAGTTTATAGGATCACAACCTCACAAAAAAAAAAACACAGACACATAACATCTTTCCGTTCCATGACAGAAAGATGCCTCAACGACCCACCTGCAGAAACCCTGGGCCAACCCCACCCGAAGTCGACTCAGTTGCATTCCAAGCAGTTGTATCTACTGCGGTCACTGCAGCAATGGCACAAACTCACCAAGGGAACAATGGAGGAGTCAACGGACAAGGGACTAGAAGTTCAAACAATGGGATGAATCAAGGACCTACCAAAACATGTTCCTACAAAGACTTCACCAACGCCAAACCACGGACCTTTAATGGCACTGGAGGAATGATCACCCTGAAACGATGGATCGAGAATGTGGAATCGGTGTTCGAGATATGTGATTTCCCTGAGGAGATGAAGGTGAAGTTTGCCGCATGCACTTTCGTTCAGCAAGAGCTCACTTGGTGGAACGGACACGTGGAGGCCATGACGCTCCCCGTAGCCAATTCCAAGCCATGGGCAGAGATGAAAGAAATGCTGATGGGCGAGTACTGCCCTCGTGGCGAAATTCAGAAAATGGAACAAGAGTTGTGGGATCTCTGTAGCACTCAAAAAAATTTAAGCCAAATTTTAAATTTCAAAACACGTCGAATTCATCAAAACATTACAACTTTGTTTTCAAAATACATCAATATCAGAGTTTTCCCATAAACATAACGTAATAGGAGGAGCTGTACAATCATGCCTTCGCCTTGCCATGATCCCCAGAGGTACTTGAAACAATAAACTGAAACTGTAAGCCCGAGAGCTTAGTGAGTTAACCCCAAAATACCGATACACATACAGTTTATATAACCATGTCATACCATAACATATCATAACAAACTGAGCAGAAGAGCACATAATGGGTCCACAACTTTATAGACTGGAATACCCCTGGGCCCACAGTGTGAGTCTGGAATGCCTACCGGGCCCTCAGCTCACATCTGGATTGCCACCGAGCCCTCAGTACGAGTCTGGAATGCCTATCGGGCCCTTAGCTCGTATCTGGATTGCCCCCAAGTAATCAGTATGAGCCTGGAATGCCTACCGGGCCCTCAGCTCATATCTGGAATACTTTAGGGTTTGTTGGCTACCGCACGGAGCAGTACAACCTCAACCCATCCCACATAACATATCACATGTAACAGATAATGCACATACAGGAAATCAATCAGTATCATAGGTAGTCCTATAGACCTACCCTCAAGCGTATCAAACTAGCATGCATAACTAACTCATACTCAACATAATACAACTACTAGGATATCATATCCAATGGGCCGGCCTTGGTGCCTTAGACCCCTTAGTATAGTGAGGATAACTCACCTCGCAACTGTCGTCAGAAATAAGAAAGCTCAACTCCCGGGTCCAACACGAACTCCACCACCTATATGTACCACACAACCTTTTTCATAAATCTCCCAATCCCAGAAACCAACAGAATTCAACTGGTCAACCCTTCGTCCAAGTTAAAGTCCACAGTCAGAGTCAACAGTCTATGTTGACTCGACTCGTCGAGTGCAGGTCACCAACTCACCGAGTTCTTCCTGAATTCGAGAAGTCATGAAATACTTGATTTGCTCATCGAGGTCCCCTTTTAACTCTTCGAGTTCATATGCGGCCAAGATTTGGAAGAAGCCCTAGCTAACTCACCGAGTTTTCTAACAACTCACCGAGTTCAAGGCAATCTTCAACGAACTCACCGAGTTGTTCATCCAACTCGCCGAGTTCATGGCCATCTTCAACGGACTCACCGAGTTCCTCATTCAACTCGTTGAGTCCATGCAGTTCTTAGTCCATGCAGATGCTTTTTAAGACATGGCAAGGCCCCAGATTACAGATCCAAGCTCCTAAGGCATGTTTATCATGTAAAGTTGCAATCTTTACGTACATGCAAGGCTCTAAAGGCCCTAAATGATCAATCTAAGCTCTTTAATGGAGTTTTACACCTTGGGAGAGTCTCATCCTTGTACAAGCTAAGAACTTTATGGATCTAGAGGTCAAGGGAAGTCCAGATCTGAAGTTACAATTTCAGATCTTAGATTAAACATGGAGAGCCCTTCATAACACCCATCCAAGGGAGGTTCAAAGTGAAAAGAGCTTTAAGGAACTGCCTAAAGCCTTCCAGAGAGTGATGACTGATGAAATCCCATAGCTTCCCACGAGTTCCTGGTCGTGCTTTTCCTTGCTTCTTCAAGTGCTTCCTTCTCCAAGGTTACTCCTTCAAGATTGGACACACCAAAGAACACACACACGATTTAGGGTTTGAGAGGGATAAGAAGCAGTAAGGGAGGATGGTGGAGGCCAATGATCCTTTAAATAGGGTGTAAAACCCCCATAATGTAGGTTTTCATCTGCTCGCTCCTACTCACCGAGTCCCTTCGTGGATTCGCCGAGTAGGTCACTAAACATGCGTTCCATTCCCAATGCTACTCGACGAGTAGGGCAACCAACTCGTCGAGTAGGACATAAGACCATATATTCTTTAATTAAATTCATACCTGGAAATCGATACGTTACAATCTCACTGTCCGGAATGCTGATATAGATGCATACATATCAAGGTTTAGCGAACTATCTCTGCTATGCCCTGGCATGATCACCTCAGAAGGAAAGAAGATCGAACGATTCATCTGGGGACTAACCTCCCCGATCCTAGGAAATGTGATAGCCGCAAATCCCAAAACTTTCGATAGTGCCATGAAGCTGTATGACCACAACAATAAGAAGGGTGAGAAGCCAGTGGAGGCTGAAGGTAAGAAGGAAAATGACAACAAAAAGGGGAAGAACAACAAGAGGAAGGGACGTCAAGGCTCCGAATCATCCAAGAAACAGCAAACAGTGGCAGTTAATGCTGCAACCACTCAAGTTCCACCCACACCACATGCTCCAGCCTCAACTGCTCCAAGTGCTCCTAGGCCTTATTCCGATAATCTTCCTAAGTGCAACAAGTGCGGGCTCCATCACAATGGAGAATGCAGAGAGATGCAGTGCACCGGTTGCAATCGGAAGGGGCACACGGCGAAGTACTGCAGGACCTACCCTCCTCAGAACCAACAACAGGGAAACAACAACAACAATAACCGCAACAACAACAACAACAACAACACCAACAATGGTTGCAACAATGCAGGACCTAGCCACACCTACTATGGATGTGGAAGGACTGGGCATTTCCGTCGAAACTGCCCCAACAACAACAACCCCGAAAATGGATGAACAGGAAGGGTGCTGACCATGGGCCAGGGAGAAGTGGTTCAGGATCCCACTATCGTTACCGGTACGTTCCTCCTAAACCACACTTATGCATGCATCTTATTTGATACAGGAGCAGAACAAAGTTTTATGAGCAATAAGTTTAAGCATTTGTTAAAACAACAACCCCAAAAGCTCAATGAAACCTTTACATTGTAAATAGCCAATGGGAAAACATAATCCACTGGGGAAATCTATATCGGATGTACCCTAGCCCTGAATCAACACGTACTTAGAATAAATTTAATGCATTTTTCCATTAGGAGTTTTGATGTGATTATTGGCATGGACTTGTTAAGCCCCCACCATGCTGAAATTATGTGTCGCGAGAAGGTTGTTCGCCTTCACCTTCCAAATCATGAAACCCTAGTTATTTACGGAGACAAACCCAGCACGAACCTTCATCTCATCTCGTGCGTCCAGGCACAGAAGCATTTGTGAAAGTACGATTTGACGTTCCTGGTGCACATAGTGGATAAAACCAAGGAAGAGTTTAATGTTCAAGACATTCCTATAGCATGTGAATTCCCAGACATATTTTGTGAAGATCTTCCTGGAGTACCCCCAGAAAGACAAGTTGAATTTCCAATTGATCTTGTTCCAAGAGCTACTCCCATTGCTAAATCGCCTTACCGATTGGCTCATGCTGAGATGCAGGAATTGTCCAGCCAACTCAGTGAACTCCTGGACAAGGGATTCATCTGACCCAGCTTCTCGCCATGGGGAGCTCCAGTCCTCTTTGTCAAGAAGGATGGATCTTTTTGGATGTGCATTGATTACAGAGAACTGAATAAGCTCACTGTCAAAAATCGCTATCCACTCCCACAAATCGACGATCTATTTGACCAGCTACAAGGAGCTAGTTACTTCTCTAAGATAGATCGACGATCCGGGTACCATCAACTCAAGGTCCGGGAAGAGGATATTCCCAAAACCGCTTTTCGAACTCGTTACGGACATTATGAATTTGTCGTAATGCCCTTCGGTCTAACGAATTCCCCTTCCGCATTCATGGACCTAATGAATCGAATATGCCAACCATTCCTCGACAACTTTGTAATTGTTTTCACTGACAACATTCTAGTTTATTCTCTAAGCAAAGAAGAGTATGGCCAACATCTCTGACAAATCCTGGAAACCCTGCGAACTGAGAAGCTATACGCAAAACTCTCCAAGTGTGAGTTCTGGCTCCGTAACGTGAACTTTTTGGGTCATGTTGTTAGTCAGGAAGGAATACATGTGGATACTTCTAAGGTCAAACCCATCGAAGGATGGGTAGTCCCGACAACACCCACAGAAACTCGCCAATTCTTAGGTCTAGCAGCTTACTACAGGAGATTCATTCGAAACTTCTCTAAGATCGTCAAGCCACTTACCTCGCTTACACAAAAGGGCGTACCATTCAAATGGACGGACAAACAAGAAGCTACATTTCGAACTCTGAAGCAAGCACTCTACAGTGCCCCAGTATTATCACTACCAAAGGGAACGGAAGATTTCGTAGTCTACTGTGACGCATCAAATCAGGGTTTAGGTTGCGTTCTCATGCAGCGTGGAAAAGTGATAGCTTACACGTCCCGACAGCTAAAGACACACGAAGTGAATTATACAACCCACGATCTGGAATTGGGAGCAGTGGTCTTCGCCCTGAAGATTTAGAGGCACTACCTTTATGGTAGGAAGTGCACCATATTCACGGACCACAACAGTCACCAGCACATCTTGAATCAACGAAGATGGGTTGAACTATTAAACGATTATGAGTGTGAAATCAAGTATCACCCAGGCAAGGCTAATGTGGTAGCTGATACCTTGAGCCGGAAAGAGTACTCAAATCATCGTGTGAAAACTCTCTCAATAACCATCCAATCTCACCTAACCACTCAGATCAGGGAAGCCCAGTCAGATGCCATGAAGGTGGAAAACAAAACAAGCGAAGTGTTACGCGGAATGGAGAAGAATCTCGAGGTGAAAGAAGGCGGAGTATATTATTTTATGAACCGTATTTGGGTCCCTACACTTGGAGGATTTAGGGAAGTAGTCATGAATGAAGTTCACAAGACGCGATACTCCATCCATCCGGGTTCGGACAAAATGTACTTGGATATTAAACAACATTATTGGTGGCCTAACATGAAGGCAGAGATTGCCACCTATGTTAGCAAATCCCTTACTTGCACCAAAGTAAAGGTGGAATACCAGAAGCCCTCGAGGTTATTACAGCAAACAGTAATTTCTGAGTGGAAATGGGAAAGGATTACTATGGATTTTGTAACCAAGCTGCCCAAGACGTCAGATGGATTGGACACTATATGGGTAATAGTTGACAGACTGTCGAAATCCGCTCATTTCCTGCCAATAAAAGAATCCTACAAGATGGAGAGATTGACAAGAATATACATTCGAGAAATCATGAGACTTCATGGAGTGCCAGTGTCTATCATCTCAGATATAGATAGTAGATTCACTTCATGTTTTTGGCAATCGCTTCAGAAAGCACAGGGAACCCATCTAGACATGAGCACTGCTTATCACCCACAAACGGATCGTCAAGGTGAATGAACCATTCATACACTTGAAGAAATGCTTCGCGCATGTGTGATAGACTTTGGGAAGTCCTGGGATACCAACTTACCATTAGTTGAATTCTCATACAACAAAAGTTACCATTCGAGCATCAAAGTTACTCCTTTCGAGGCACTGTATGGACGTAAGTGTAGATCACCGTTGTGTTGGGCTGAGGAGGGCGACACCCAGCTAGCGAGGGAACTAGCATTGGACAAGACGTTAATGGGACCGGAGATCATACGTGAAACCACAGAAAATATAGTTCAAATCAGAGCTCCACTACAATCATCACGCGGCCAACAAAAGGGCTACGCTGATAAACAGCAAAAGCCCTTGGAGTTTCAGGTCAAGGATCGAGTGTTGTTAAAAGTTTCTCCCTGGAAAGGGGTTATTCGTTTTGGAAAATGGGGAAAATTGAATCCACGATACATTGGACCTTTCGAGATTCTTGTCCGAATTGGTCCAGTAGCGTACAGACTGCAGCTACCTGCAGAGCTCAACAGCGTACACCCCGTGTTCCATGTTTCCAACCTAAATAAGTGTTTATCCGATGAAACTCTCGTCATTCCCCTTGATGAAATTGAAATCAACGAAAATCTCTTATTCATCAAAGAATCAATCGAAATCATGGACAGGGAGGTGAAGCGTACCAAGCAAAGTGGCATTCTGATTGTGAAGGTACGGTGGAATGCAAAGCGTGGGCCAGAATTCACGTGGTAATGCGAAGATCAAATGAAGCAGAAGTACCCTCATCTATTCTAGCATTCTCAAATCTAGCTTTCAAAAGAATTTCTAGACGAAATTCCCTCTAACGGGGGGGGGGGGGGGGGGGGGATGATGTCACAACCAGGAAATTCGATTCCTTGTAAATAATTAACAATGATAACAAATGTGAACCAACAATGTGAAAGCACATATGATGCTTATTCAATAACAATAAATTGTCCGTCAAACACTCTATACAAACACTGCAAATAGTCAACAAATAATTGGAATCCCTAGAAATCCCGGTTTAAGTCCATTATGGACTAGGATTTCCTTATAGGGCCTAATGGACCAATAAGCTTCCAATTTGACTATTTTGGGCTTAAAACTCTTAAATGGGCTCTAATTGGACCCAATTTCATTTATTTTAACATTTTGGGCCATATTGGGCCAAGAATGAAGTAAAATACTTTAATGGGCCTTATTGGGCCATAACTAACCTAATTAACCTTAATGGACTATGAAGCCCATTATTTTTGACAAATTGGGCTGTAAACCATCACGGGAGCCCAATGGGTCGAAAACTCATCAAATTGGGCCCACAATATGGATTTAAGAAAAAAGGCACAAAACTCTCTTCTCTTTTCTCTAATTCTTGGCCCAAGTGGGAAAAAAAAGAGAAAAGAGAGAAGGAGATTAAGAGAGTTGACTTTTAGGTTGACACCTCATGATTATCCAACATATCTCTAAGTAATATCTTCCATGTATCCATGCATAGTTTCATGTATCAAGGCAAGCTCATCTCTTCCCCCCCCCCCTCTCTCCTTATCCATGGCCGAGAGCCCCCCACACCACCACCATTTTCATTTTGATCAAACTCTTACAAGAAAAACTCTCAAGAACTCTTCCCCTTTCTCCAAATTTTCTAGCAGTGGTGTGTGACTTCAAGGAGTTTACCAATTAATATCATCATTCTTCGTAAGTAATTATTTGAATCCATGGCTTAACTTCTACATTTCATCAAACATCTCATCTTAACTCATGCAAATTCATGATCTAACTCCCTAGAACCATCTATGTTCGAAAAATCCCTCAAGAAGTTGCTAGGGCCGAAATCTTCTCTCAAATCTTCATCAAAACCAAATCTAAACCACAAGGTGAGTTTCATACCCCTTTCTTTTGGTTTTTTTTTGATTTTTATGGGGGAGAATATAAGAAAATGTGTAGATCTATGTGTATATGTATGCTATGTGTCATTTGATGCATTATGTGTGTGATATCATGTGTTTTGTGATGAATATGTTACCAAAAAGGGGTGTAAACCCGAGATCTATGACATGAGAAAGGAAACAAGCATAATCTATGATATCTTACACTAAACAAGTGAAGAAAAATAGTTTACAAGGTCATGATGAACATGTTCTAAGATACAAACTTTGGACTTGGAAGTTTCAAATCATGCTTGTTGGGCCTTGCTAGCCCATTAATATGATCGTCGGGCCTAAAGGGAATAAGCTTACGTGTTATTGGGCCTTCTATGACCCAATTCCATGTAAAAGGACTTTCAATAGCTCTAATGTGGTATTGGGCCCTAGTGGCCCATTAGTACTGCTAGTGAGGTCGAGAAATCAAATGTGAGTGGGGCTAAGTGTCTTTCGCATTCCCGATAGCCTTGAATAACTCATGTAAATAAAGGGACTTCGTACTCTCCTATATCCTCAGTTGTTGGTGATATGAGAAATCAAAGTAAACAGATTCAGGACGATAAACAAGAGTAATCATGGTGGGTGGATTAAGTGAGTAGTAATGGTCGACGCCTTTAAGGATCGTTCGTAATCTATAGTTAAAAACTAGTCATTTACTTTAATGCGTGATTATAACAAGTCACAAACCCTAATTAATCCAACGCCACCCGGGTAATCAAAATCATTCAACGTATCGGTATAACAACAGACAAGTCATTGTATTTTATGTATTGGGAAAACATCTGGTTTTCGTGGGAAGTTCAATATTTTCACTTGCGTGATGTATACAAAGGTTCAAAAATTATACATGTTCTGAAAATCAACAAGCATATATTCACGGATCCTCACACTTTTTATAAACAATTATCTTTTCAGAAAATATCAGATTTTCTGGGTTTTACAAACTACACCAAATCATTTTACCACAACATTACTTATGAACTCACCAACATTTCATATGTTGACGTTTTTCAAAATAACTTGTATTCTCAGGTAACAGGTAAACCGAAGAATAAGTACCAAGTAATGTCATGGTGTTTTCTTTTGATTATCTATCAGACGGTTTATGTTATGAAATTGTAATGCCTAAAACAATGTACTGGATGTAAACAATATCAGTTGTAATATTTCAATGCATGGTGATGAATTATGTTATGATTCATCTTTATTCATTGTGATCGTGTTCAATTTAAGTCACAAGAGTCCTCGGACGTTTCTACCGTCTGGTTCGGGGGTGTGACAATTATACATGCAAAATTCAATATTCCAAGGTTTCATCCTAACTAGCAAAATAAGAAGTATATAAATACAAAAATCTAGTAGAATGACATACCATTTGAGGAGCTTAAAGTCCTTATCCTTTAAGAGCTTAGTACCCCAAATGTTGCACATCAAGTGGTTCACACAACACCAAGAACCCTTGGAATAACTAGAGAATATGGATACTTGCACCAAAATCGGTTTTTCCCTATTGTGTACACACACTAGTGCCCATTTCATGAACTAGAGACCTCTTTATTTAGTTTGGAGGATTAGAGTTACATTCATGTAAACCCTAATACCCATGACCTTTTATTTCCATAGGATCCATGGGTTACACTCAATGGACTATCCGTGAAAGCTTAGCCCAACCTAAATGAACTTGGCCCATCCGATATATATATATATATATATATATATATATATATATATATATATATATATATATATATATATATATATAAGAGTCTATATTTAATTAGTTCCTTTTTTATCACTAAATTAATTCTTGATCAATACTAATTAAATAATATGATTCCATATTAATAAATTAGAACTTATAATATATTAATATAACTCATCAATATTCTTTTTTCCATTTTTTCTATCCAATTGTTTCAATGCCATGCAACCCAAATGGACCATGCCAAATCGGGTCAAGTACATACCAATTATAGTTATGGACTTATACACTAATCCAACAGTTTAGTCTGTGACTTGCCGAGTTTATCCTTTAACTCGTAGAGTCCGTCTTCATGTGGTTGGGACATTGCCTTGAACTCGACGAGTTCCTCCTTAAACTCATCGAGTCCATCGATCTTCAAGTTCATAACAAACCCCTAACAGGATGAGTGTTCCTTCCAGTCAACCAAAGACTATTTCCAAAAGATATTTGGGGAAAAATGTAACCCGACTCGACGAGTCACCCAAGTGGTTCACCGAGACCCTCTTTTTTGAAAACTATTCAATCGATTATAATAGGTGTTAATGCATCAAAACCATAGATCTGGACTTCTAGGGTCCATTTTATACGTAAAGTTCCAATATTGACATCCATGCATGGGGGGCTTTTGGCTCAAAAGCCATAAAAAGAGGTATATGAGAAGCATGGGTCTCCCACGGCCATAAAGTTGGCACCTTTATGCCATGGGAACCCCCCATTGGTTCAATATCTGAAATGTAACTCCAAAAACACTCACAAAACCTGATTATAACTTCACAACTCAAAAAAGGGTAGGAAAATAACCCCAAATCAAGATCTAAATAATAAATAGCCAAGGTATCAGCTTTATACCTCAAATGAGTAGGGAATGCGCCAAGACTTCTGGCTCTACTTGCTTTCTCTTGATCTCTGAATCTTCCTTCTTCCAAATTCAAATACACACAAAAAGGCACCAAAATCTTTAAAACACTCAAATAAGGCATAGGGTTTCGAGTTAGGGTTTCTCTAAGTTGGGAGGAACAATGGGCGTTGTGTTGGGCATTATAAGTTGTTTAAATAGGGTACAAACTTTAAATATTATGGTTTCATCCAAACAGTCCTACTCGTCGAGTCGGTCTCCCGACTCGTCAAGTAGGTCACTTATCATGTTGATTCAAAGTCGAGTCTACTTGACGATTTGGGCCTCCAGCTTGCCGAGTCCCAAAGCAACCCATGAGTTTACTTTAATTAAAATGCATACCATGAACTAGCTATTACAAATCTCCCTACTCATTTTACACTTTGTCCTCGAAGTCTGCTATTGAATCCGGAAAAAGCTCGGGGTAGTGCTCCCTCATCTCGTCCTCCGGCTCCCAGGTCCATTCCAAGTCATTTCGGTGTTGCCATTGCACCTTCACCAGCTCCACCCTCTTGTTCCTTAGATCCCTCGACTTCATGTCCATGATAGCTACTGGCTGCTCAATATAGTTTAAGTCGTCATCCACCTAAATATCCTACAAAGGCGCCACCACCGAATCGTCTACCAGGCACTTCTGCAGCTAGGAGACGTGAAAGGTGTTGTGAATCTGACTTAGTTTGGCTGGCAAATCCAGACTATACGCCACCTTTCCCACCCGGGCTACACCCCTAAAGGGTCCAATGTACCTAGGGCCCAACTTGCCCCGCTTCCTGAACCGAATGACACCTTTCCAAGGCGACACCTTTAGAAGCACCATATCCCCAACCTGGAACTCCAGGTCCGTACGATACCTGTCGGCATAACTTTTTTTCCAACTCTAAGCAGTCTGAAGCCTGCTTTGGACCTGCTGGATCCTCTCTGTAGTCTTGAATACCACTTCAGTAGTCCCCATGACCCTCTGTCCAACCTCACCCCAACATATCAAGGTCCTACACTTTCTCCCGTACAACATCTCGAAGGGAGGATGGTCAATACTCGCGTGATAGCTATTATTATAAGAAAACTCTGTCAAAGGAAGGTAAGTATCCAAACTAACTCCGAAGTCTAAGAACACGCCCGCAGCATATCCTCCAGAGTTTGGATGGTTCGCTTGCTCTGACCATCCACTAGCGGGTGAAAAGCAGTGCTAAGGTGCAGAAGAGTACCTAGCTCTTCGTGAAATTTCTTAAAGATATAGATGTCGGCTAACTTCTCGGCCGAAATGCTCTACTGAATTGGAATGAAATGGGCGCTCTTAGTCAACTGATCCACGATGACCCAAATGTAATCCACTCCACGCGTTGTCCTGGGAAGCTTTGTGATGAAATACATAGTGATATCTTCTCATTTCCACACAAATATCCAACAGCTAGGTCTTGCCGTGAGGTCTCTGGTTCTCGGCCTTGACCTTCTTGCAGGTCAGGCATCTCTCGATAAACCAAGCTGCGTACTGCTTCATGCAGGGCCACCAATAATAAGGGTAAAGATCCTTGCACATCTTCTTCGCCCCGGGATGGATAGACAACCTGAATTTGTGTGCCTCCTCCATCAATACCTGGCGCACACCTCCGTGATATGCGAACCACACCCTACGGTGTAGAGTCAACAATCCACGACTGTCATAATCGAAGGAGGAACCTGACCCACAATACACTCACTCTTATAATGTTCCTTCTTCATGGCCTCCTATTGGGCCTCTCAAATCCGCTCCAACAGCGAGGTCACCACCGTGATCCTCAAACAAACGTCTTTGATCAGTGCTACCTTGAGGCTAAAAGCATCGGCCACGACATTGGCATTCCCCGAGTGGTAGAGGATCTTACAATCGTAATCCTTCACCACGTCTAGCCATCGATGCTGCCTCATATTCAGATTTTCCTGATCCATCAGGTACCTCGAACTTTTATGGTCCGTGTAAATATTGCAGTGGACCCCATAGAGGTAATGACACCAAATTCTGAGGGCGAAAACAACTGACCCCAACTCCAAGTTATGTGTCAGATAATTCGCCTCATGAGGCTCCAGCCGCCTCGAAACGTAGGCGATAACATGCCCCCTCTGCATCAATATCACGCCCAAACCCGAGATGGATCCATTGCAATTTACCATAAAATCATCCATGCCCTCCGGCAGGACTAAGATCGGCGCCTCGTACAATCTCTGTCTCAGCGTCTCGAATGTGGCTTGCTGCTCTGCCCCCAGTGAAAGACTACGACTTTCCTTGTCAATCGGTTCATAGGCACGCCTATCTTGGATAAGTCCTATATGAATCTACGATAGTAACCTGCCAATCCCATGAAGCTCCGAATCTCATACGGAGACCTTGGAACCTCCCACCTCATCACGGCCTCTACTTTGGTCGGGTCGACTGAATTCTCGTTCTAGTTGACAAGATGCCCAAGAAACTGAACCACATGCAACCAGAACTCACAGTTGGAGAACTTGGCATACAAGCTCTCCATCCTAAGAGTATCTAATACCTCCCGCAAGTGCTCCTCATGCTGCTCCCGTATCTTGGAATAGACCAAGATGTTATCAATGAGAACTATCGCAGACCAAATAGTGTCAAAAAACAATCCCTGAAAACCTCTGATGCTTGCACTGATCGGTCATCTGCTATCTCAACCTCTAGAGGGAAATCTAACATGCCCGAAGACTCAGGTAACCTCTTGCTAAGCGCAAGAGAGACAAATGATCGGGTAGCACCCGATTCAAACAATACCTGAACTGGGATACTGTTCACATGGAGTGATCCTAAACAAAACATATAACATAATACAGTAATATCACAAACGACATATAATAAAAGTTAGAGAGAAGAAACAATACCCATCACCACATCGGGTGCGGAACGTGTCTCCTCGGCTTGTAACTGAAAAGCTCGGATGCTTACCACTAGAGCCTCTGAGTTGACCTTTCGGTCACCCGTAACCCGTCTAGTCACTGGAGTTGGCGCCACTGATGGTGCTACTGCTATTGTCAATCTAGGGCAGTTGGCCTTCCTATGGACCCTCTGATTGCAATGATAGAAAATTAGGTTTGATGTATGAACAGTAGGGGCAGGGCAAAATAATCCCTTCCAAAGTTCCCCGTCTTGTGTTTCATCCTCGAAACCCTAGTAACCTGCTCCATATATGTCTTCCTCTTCCTGAGGTTCCCTAAGTCAATCTCCCTCTCCCTCGCCCTAGCAATCATAGACTCTAGGGTCGGGCAGGCTAGGTAGCTTACATGATCTCGAATGTCAGCCCTCAACATGTCATGATAGCGAGTCTTCCATATCACCTCATCCCCCGCATACTGAGGTACCAACAAATCTCTCTCTCCGAACTTGGCGGTGATCTCCGCCACTATCTTTGTCGTCTATCTCATATCAAGAAACTCCCTGGCTAGCTGCTGAAGCTCCACATCTGGCACAAACGCAACCCCGAACCTGGTCACAAAGTCGGACCAAGTCATAGCCTCGATGGATGGGACCCCCAGCAAGTCACCAACTGACTCCCAGCAATCCCTAGCTCTATCCCTCAAATAACTGTAAGCGGACCTTCGACCCCTCCGAGCAGAATCTTGTCAATTGCACAGACACCATGCCTACGATCCATCCCCTGGTAGTAATGGGGTCCTTCACCCCATGAAATTCTAGCGCTCCACTCCCCCTTAAGTTCTTGAAGGACAGTGTGCGTGTACCCGACTGGCTGGACGCCAAGTCACTCCTGAATGTCCAGATTCAATCCTCCATCAGCTCAATAATCCGCTCTTGGATCGACCAGAAAATGACCAGGGTCGCCTATAGGATACCTCTCATGATATTAGATGCGATGAACTTGCGCAGCCCGTCATCAACGTACTCGGATCCCGTACCCGAGCCTGATCCTGATCCTGATCCACACCCTGAACCTCCTATTCTACGTCGCGTAATCGCCATACTGAAATAAATACATAAATGTTAGGGTCATACATACTCATGAGAGGTCTCA
The DNA here is from genome assembly GCF_052625555.1 of Lactuca saligna. Lineage (NCBI taxonomy): Eukaryota > Viridiplantae > Streptophyta > Magnoliopsida > Asterales > Asteraceae > Lactuca > Lactuca saligna. The sequence continues at coordinate 194,922,036 of NC_136419.1, read as the reverse complement.
AACAATCTCCAATTTTCGTGGTTCTATCTTAACTCTCTTTGATTCGAGTACGAATCCTTTGCTTCTAGTAGTACGGTCCCATACTACCTTGCACATCTATCCATACTTTCCTCAAGTATTCCTTTGACTACCCCAAGTCCCTTCTGCTAATACTTCTTTCCAAACTAATCTTGTCCTAGGCTTTTCCTAGGTCACTCTCTGACCTACTCTCCGCGATCAGCTACACAAGGAGTCCCTACCATCTTTCCCTATCTAGTTTGCAAATACTATTACATATTCTCTTACTAGGTAGTTAAAGCTAGCGGGAACCCCTATAAGCACAAATCAACCAGCATTCATGCATTGTGTATCCATTACCAAGCATAACCTAATCAGGCTACCATACTACTGACTATCCAGCCCTAGCATATAGCTCAATAAACTCATACAACAGGCATATAAGGCATCCTTCCTAGATTCTTGGCCCTAATCTAGCATGCAGCTCTTATAATCACATATCAAGCATACAATACATCCTCCCTAGATCCTTAGCATAGTCTAGAATGTTGTTCTCATAATCATATCATGTAACATATCATATTATGTATGGATCTCTTGGGGGAAACTTAGTTGAGCTCGGTCGGTTCATTGCATCATACACCTTGTCTTTCTCAAACGTCCTTATTTTTAAATTTTAGAAAACTATTTTTCTTGTAAAAATCCTTCAAGCCCTCGATTTGAGTCCGAACACCCATGAAGGTGTGCCTGAATCCCTCAAACCAAGGCTCTGATACCAACTTGTAACATCCCAAAATCGAGACACAAAATTTTTTGTGTAATTACATTACTTATAAAAATAGTTTACGGAAAACATCGTTACTATCATTTCAAAACATCAAGTCACAAATCACAACTCTTGAAAATCATATCATCAAATAGTAAAATGTCAAAGTACAATCCCAGGGTTCTCAAAGCGGAAATCATACGTGTACGATGCGCTGCTACCCAGCCGACTCCTTCCCCTTAGCTGAAGAGGTACGTGAAACCAAAACTAAAAACTGTAAACACGAAGCTTAGTGAGTTCCCCCATCATACCACATACCATTCAACATACATACTGCCGGGAAATTTTGCGATGCCCGACCTACCCATGTCAAACCATTCTGGGGTGCTGACCTACCCATGTTAAGCCAATCTAGGGTGCTGACCTACCCATATCTGGCTATTCTGGGGTGCCTACCTACCCTCTGGTCTATCTCACCCGGTCACGGGGACTATTTCACCCCTACTACTATCACATAACAACATATCATAAGTATGTTGTTAGACAGGTCTTGGGTGTCCGACCTACCCTTCGGTCCTAACGAACGAATTAGGGACTATTCCCCTCCTACTACCACTATCACGTAGAACATATCATACTGACACATAGAACATATCAAGTAATAACAAACCAGACAATTATCATTAAGACAAACATCTTAACTGTAATCAACTACTAGTGGGTCAGCCTTGGCGCCTTAGACCCACTTCTACTGGAAGGTAACTCACCTCAATATCGTGTAGTGCATGCACTGTCCTCGGTGTGGAAATCGAGTCTCCTCAACTCCTCAATCCCTACACGACAACTTTTCTAAGTTATCAATTCATATTCATAACCCTTACAAGGTTCACTCAAGTCCAATTCAAAGTCAACGTCAAACCTTGGTCAAAGTCAAATTTGGTCAAAGTCAACATCTGGTTGACTCGAATCGTTGAGTTGGGCCACCAACTCGCCAAGTCCCCATGTCCAAAAAATGCTAGCATCTCGTCCCTACTCGTCGAGTCTAGCAAGAGCTCGACAAGTTCGCCTTCAACAACATACTAGACTGCCGTCAACCAACTTGCCGAGTTCGTCCTTGAACTCATCGAGTTCATCTTCATCCATATGAAGGTATTCAGTCTATCATTCTCCATGTTCATCCTTTAACTCGTCGAGTCCGTCTTCAAGTGGTTGGGACTTTGCCTTGAACTCCCCGAATTCCTCGTTAAATTTGTCGAGTCCTTTGATCTTCAAGTCCATAACAAACCCCTAACATGCTGAGTGTTCCGTCCACTCACCTAAAAGAACATTTCCAGAAGACATTTAGGGGAAAATGCCACCCGACTTGCCGATTCACCCAAGTGACTCGCAGAGTCCCTCTTTGTCTGAAACTATTTAGTCAATTATAATAGGTATTAATGCATCAAAACCATAGATCTGACCTCCTAGGGTACATTTTATATGTAAAGTTCCAATCTTGACGTCCATGCATGGGGGTTTTGGCTCAAAAGCCATAAAAAGAGGTATGTAAGAACCATGGGTCACCCATGCCCATAAAGTTGGCACCTTTATGCCATGGGAACCCTCAATTGTTCCAGATCTGAAGTGTAACTCCAACCACACTCACAGTATCTGATTGCAACTTCACAACTCATAAAAAACGGTATGAAAATAGGCCGAAATCAGGATCTAAGTAATGAATAGCCAAGTTATCAACTTTATACCTCAAATGAGCAGGAAATGTGTCAAGACTTCTGGATCTACTAGCTCTCTCTTCATCTCCCAAGCTTCATTCTCCTCTTCCAACTTCAAATACACACAAAAAAGGCACCAAAAGCTCAAGAACACTCAAATAAGGCTTAGGGTTGTGAGTTAGGGTTTCTCTGGGTTGCAAGGAACAATGGGGGTTGTGTTGGGCATTATAAGTTGTTTAAATAAGGTGCAAACCCTAAATATTAGGATTTCATCCAGACAGTCCTACTTGTCGAGTCGGTCTCCAACCTCGTCGAGTAGATCACTTATCCTGCCGATCCAAAGTCGAGTCTACTCAATGAGTTGGGCCTCCAACTCGTCGAGTCCTAGAGCAGAACATTAGTTTACTTTAATTAAAATACATACCAAGAACCGGGTGTTACAAATCTCTCCAACTCATTTTAGACTTCGTCCTCGAAGTCTGGTGTTGAATCCGAAAAAAGCTCGGGGTAGTGCTCCCTCATCTGATCCTCCAGCTCCCAGGTCCATTCCGAGCCCTTGCGGTGCTGCCATTGCACCTTCACCAGCTCCACCCTCTTGTTCCTCGGACCCCTCGACTTCCTGTCCATGATAACTATTGGCCGCTCAATATAGTTCAGGCAGTCATCGACCTAAGTATCCTCCAAAGGCACCACCGCTGAATCGTCTACCAGGAACTTCCGCAGCTGGGAGACGTGAAAGGTGTTGTGAATCTGACTGAGTTCGGCTGGCAGATCCAGCCTATACGCCAACTTTCCCACGCGGGCTACAACCCTAAAGGGTTTAAAGTACCTGGGGCCCAACTTGCCCCGCTTCCTGAACCGAATGACACCTTTCCAAGGCGACACCTTCAGAAGCACCATATCCTCGACCTGGAACTCTAGGTCTGAATGACGCCTATTGGCATAACTTTTTTTTCTGAATCTGAGCAGTCTGAAGGCTGCTCTGAACCTGCTAGATCCTCTCTGTAGTCTTGAGTAGCACTTCAGTACTCCCCATGACCCTATGTCTAACCTCACCCCAACATATTAGGGTCCTACACTTCCTCCCATACAATATCTCGATGGGAGGACGGTCAATACTTGTGTGATAGGTGTTATTATAGGAAAACTCTGCCAAAGGAAGGTAAGTATTCCAACTACCTTTAAAGTCTAAAACACATGCCCGCAGCATATCCACCAGAGTTTGGATGGTTCTCTCACTCTGACCATCCGGCTGTGGGTGAAAAGCGGTGCTAAAATGCAGAAGAGTACCCAACTCGTCTTGAAACTTCTTCCAGATATAGATGTCAGCCAACTTCTCGGCCGAAATGCACCCCTGAATCGGAATGAAATGGGCTCTCTTGGTCAACCGATCCACAATGACCCAAATTGAATCCACTCCCCACGCAGTCCTGGGAAGCTTCCTAATGAAATCCATAGTGATATCTTCCCATTTCCACAGTGGAATATCTAACGGCTGGGTCTGGCTGTGAGGTCTCTAGTGCTTGGCCTTGACCTTCTAGCAGGTCAGGAATCTCTCGAGAAACCAAGTTGCATCCCTCTTCATTCAGGGCTAGCAATAATCAAGGTAAAGATCCCTATACATCTTCGTCTCCCTGGGATGGATAGAAAACCTGGATTTGTGCGCCTCCTCCATCAATGCTTGGTGCACACCTCCATGATATGGGACCCACACCCTACGGTGTAGAGTCAACAATCCACAATTGTCATAATCAAAGGAGGAAATCTGACCCATAATATGCTCACTCTTACGATGTTCCTCCTTCATGTTCTCCTGCTGGGCCTCTCAAATCCGCTCCAACAGTGGGGTCACCACCGCCATCCTCAAACAAACATCTTGAATTGGTGCTACCTTGCGGCTAAGCCATCGGCTAGGACATTGGCCTTCCCCGGGTGGTAGAGGATCTCACAATCGTAATCCTTCACCACATCTAGCCATCAATGCTGCCTCTTATTCAGATTTAGCTGATCGATGAGGTACCTCAAACTTTTATGGTCTATGTAAATTGTACATTGGACCCCATAGAGGTAGTGTCGCAAAATCTTGAGGGAGAAAACAACTGCCCCCAACTCCAGGTCATGTGTCAAAGAGTTCGCCTCATCAGGCTTCAATTGCCTCTAAGCATAGGCGATAACATGCCTCCTCTACATCAATACCGCACCCAAACCCAAGATGGATGCATCGTAATATACCACAAAATCATCCAATCCCTGTGGCGGGGCTAAGATCGGCGCCTCACACAATCTTTGTCTCAGCGTCTCGAATGCGGCCTATTGCTCTGCCCCCCTGCAAAAGACCACGACTTTCCTTGTCAACTGGTTGAAAGGCACGCCTATCTTGGAGAAGTCCTGAATGAATCTCTGATAGTAACCTGCCAATCCCAGGAAGTTCCGAATCTTAGATGGAGACCTTGGAACCTCCCACCTCATCACGGCCTCTACTTTGGCCGGGTGAACTGAAATCATGTTCTACTTGACAAGATGCCCAAGAAACTGAACCTCGCGCAACCAGAACTCACAGTTGGAGAACTTGGCATACAAGTTCTCCATCCTAAGAGTATGCAATACCTCCTGCAAGTGCTCCTCATGTTGCTCCCGTATCTTAGAATAGACCAAGATGTCATCAATAAAAACTAACACAGACCAAACAGTCTAAAAAAATCCCTGAAACCTCTAATGCTCGCACTGATCGGTCGTCCTCTATCTCGACCTCTAGACGTAAATCTAACATGTTCGAAGACTCCAGGAACCTCTTGCTAAGTGCAAGAGAGACAAATGATCGGGTAGCACCCGAATCAAACAATATCTGAATTGGGATACCGTTCACACGGAACGATCCTAGACAAAACATATAACATAATACATTAATATCACAAACAACATATAATAAAAGTTAAAGAGAAGAAACCATACCCATCACCACATCAGGTGCAGCACGTGCATCCTCGGCTGCCAACTGAAAAGCTCGGCTCCTCACCACTGGAGCCTCTGACTGGACCTTTCCTCCATCTGTAACCCGTGCATTCGTTGTAGTTGGCACCACCGCTGGCACTGCTGCTACTGCCAATCTAGGGCAGTTGGCCTATTTATGACCCCTCTGATTTCAATGAAAGAAAATCAGGTATGATGTCTGAACAGTAGGGGCAGGGGCAGAACAATCCCTTCCAAAGTTCCCCATCTTGCCGAACTTGTAGTAGCCTGATGATCTTGCTCTACAAGCTCCCTCATGCAGCCTGTCGCATTTCCTGCAGCATCTCTGGCTTGGCTGGCCCTTCGACCTCGCATTAGATCCCTTGGGTTTCTTCCCCGAAACCCTAGTAACCTACTCCATCTCTGTCTTCCTCTTCCTGAGGTGATCTAAATCAATCTCCCTCTCCCTCGCCCTAACAATCATGGACTCCAAGGTCGGGCAGGCTGAGTAGCTTACATGATCTCGAATGTTAGCCCTCAACATGTCATGATAGTGGGTCTTCCGCAACTCCTCATCCCCCGCATACTGAGGTACCAACAAAGCCCTCTCTGCGAACATGGTGGTGATCTCCGCTACTATCTCTGTCGTCTATCTCATATCTAGAAACTCCCTAGCTAGCTATTGAAGCTCCACAGCTGGCGCAAACTTAGCCCTAAACTTGGTCACAAAGTTTGACCAAGTCATAGCCTCAATGGTTGGGGCCCCCAGCGAGTCACCAACTAACTCCCAGCAATCCCTAGCTCTATCCCTCAAACAACCCGTAGCAAAGCAGACCTTCGACCCCTCCAAGAAGAATCTCGTCAACTGTGCAGACTCCATGTCTGTGATCCATCTCTTGGTAGCAATTGGGTCCTTCACCCCCGTGAAAGTCTGGCGCACCACTCCCCCTGAAGTCCTTGAAGGACAGTGTGCACGTACCCGACTAGCTGGACGCCAAGTCACTTCAGAATGTCCGGTGGCAATCCTGCATTAGCTCAATAATCCCCTCCTTGATCGACCCAAAAATGATCAGGGTCGCCTCAAGGATACCTCTCGTGATCTTAGATGCGATGAACTCGCATAGCCCGTTATCAACCTGCTCGAATCCTGCACCCGAGCCTGATTCCGGTACTGATCCAGTCCCTGAACCCCCTACTCTATGTCGCATAATCGCCATACTGAAATAAACACATAAAAGTTAGGGTCAAACATACTCATGAGAAGTTTCACACACTCTCCAATTTTCATGGTTCTATCTTAGCCCTCCTTGATTCGAGTACGGATCCTCTACTACCAGTGGTACGGTCCCATACTACCTTGCACATCTATCCGTACTTTCCTCAAGGATTTCTTCGACTTCACCAAGTCCCTTCTACTAATATAGCTTTCCAACCTAATCTCGTCCTAGGCTTGTCCTAGGGCAATCTCCGACCTACTCTCCACCATCTGTTGCACAAGGAGTTCCCACCATATTTCCCTATCTAGCTTGCAAATACTATTACATATTCGCTTACTAGTTAGTTAAAGCTACCGGGAACCCCTATAAGCACAAAGCAAGCAACATTCGTTCATTGAGTAACCATTACCAAGCATAACCTAATCAGGCTACCATATTGCTGACTATCCAGCCGTAGCATATAGCTCAATAAACTCATACAACATGCATATTACGCATCCTTCTTAGATCCTTGGCCCTAATCTAGAATGGAGTTCTCATAATCACATAACAAACATACAAGGAATCCTCCCTAGATCCTTATCCCTAGTCTAGCATGCAATTCTCATAATCATATCATGTATAGGTATCTTGGGGAATACTTACTTGAGCTCGGCCAGTCGCACGCATCATACACCTTGTTCTTTCTCAAACTTCCTTATTTTTTAATTTTAGAAAACTATTTATCTTGTAAAAATCCTTCAAGCCCTCGGTTTGAGTCCAGACACCTGTGAAGGTGTGCCCGAATCCCTCAAACCAAGCCTCTGATACAAATTTGTAACATCTCAAAATCAAGACCCAAATTTTTTTGTTTAATTACATTACTTATAAAAATAGTTTACGGAAAACCTCATTACTATCATTTCAAAATATCAAGTCAAAAATCACAAATCTCAAAAATCATATCATCATATAGTAAAATGTCAGAGTACAATCCCAGGGTTTTTAAAGCGGAAATCATATGTGTACGATGCTTGCTACCCATCCGGCTCCTTCCCCTTAGCTGAAGAGGTACCTGAAACCAAAACTAAAAACTGTAAGAATGAAGGTTAGTGAGTTCCCCCATCATACCACATACCATTCAAGCCATTCTGGGTTGCTGAGCTACCCATGTTAAGCCATTCTAGGGTGCTAACCTACCCATGTTAGGCCATTCTAGGGTGCCTGCCTACCCTCAGGTCTATCTCATCCGCTCATGAGGACTATTCGCCCCCTACTACTATCACATAATAACATATCATAATCATGTTGTCAGACAGGTTTGGGGTGTCCGACCTACCCTTCCGTCCTATCAACCAAATTGGGGACTATTCCCCTCCTACTACCAATATCACATAGAACATACCATTACTAGCACATAGAACATATCAAGTAATAGTAAACCAGACAATTATCATTAAGACAATCATCTCAACTGTAATAAAACTCTAGTGGGTCGGCCTTGGCGCCTTAAACCCACTTCTACTGGAAGGTAACTCACCTCAATGTCGTGTAATGCATATGCTGTCCTCGGTATGGAAATCGACTCTCCTCAGTTCAAAACCCAACACGCTAATGCCCATCAGTTCCCAATTGTAGATGAATATAAGTACCTACATAACTCGATATATGTTAAACCGATAAGCAAAGAATGTTTTCTTTGACTACATAGTAATATTTTGTTGTTTTTACTTGTAGTTTGAAAAAACAATTGTTTGACAGATGTATCGTTTAGGGTTTTGACTGAACGGTGGTGGAAAAGGTCATTAACTGTTTTAGTGATATTTCTAATAATAGAAGGGTCCTTTTTGGTTGGCATCATAACCCAAGTAACATAAGGAAATAGAGAAAAAATTAGTTGATAATTTATAAAGGAATAAATAAATTAATTAGAAATTGTTTTGGAATTAATTAAATCGTTTTAATTAATTAAAGAGATTAAATATTAAATAATCCAATAGATTAATTGGAATATTGCAGAAGCTCCTGGGGACTTTGGAATGGACGGTTTTGGTTGCTCCCTGAATATGGATAGAGCATGTTTGAATCATATAAGGATTAACCTAAAAGTTTGAATCCCTTTAGGATTCTATATGCAGCTTATAAATAGACTAATAGGGGACAAACCTTGGAGCTTATTATTCACTCTCTAAAATCGTCCATCTCTCTCCCCTCTAGTATAAACCCAAAACTCCCAGATAAAATTTTTCATTTCAGACATCCAGTAGTATCATAATGAAAATAATACCATAGTACAAATCCCAAAATCACATAATGTGGAAAAACATGGGCAGATAAGGCGTGATCAAGTCGGTCCCTTCCCTTTCGAGCTCGAAGTACCAGAAACACAAACAGAAATCCATAAACACAAAGATTTGTGAGCTCCCCTGTGACAACCCGATACTTCAACTCTTTGTAATGGCCTGCTAGGTCAAGTATTGTAAATATTTTTGAGTTAATCAAAATAAACGTTGATAATAAAATGTCCAAAAAGTTTCTATTTAACTACCTACTATGTTTTATATCATTAAACCTGGATCGTACGTAAAAGAGAATGCCCAAACCCGACTTCGTATATTGAAGTTAAGATTTTTCCAAATTCGGCTTAGCAACAGTCAAATGAAGACTCGAATCAGAGATCGAGCGGCTTTTGGCCCGAATGACCTAAACGAGAATCGAAGGTCTCGACAATGGTTGTTCAGCGGTAAAAAGTCTAGCAAAAACCGACGTCAGATAAAGAAGTTATGAATTTTTAAAGAAATTCCTTAATCACATCATTTTAATAATAAATAATAAAAATAAATTCGGAATTTGCCGACGGAATCTAAACGAAAGTTGTAGATCGTAGTCTCACCTTCGCGGGGATATAAAGAACGTCAAAAACGGAGTTCGTATGTAGGAGATATGAATTTGTGAAGTTTAACAAATAATTTATATAAAATTTTTATTAAAAACTTTGGTATTATCCGATGTCTGAGTCACGCACGTACGCCCCGCGTACACGAGTAAGCCCAGTGTACTCGAGGCCACGGCCTCGGATCGTCCACGTCGCCCCTATGCAAGCCTACCCCCATCCCATCCGAAGTGCGAGGCAGTCGAGGACTCGGTCATGCGTGACGTACGCGTACGGCCCGCGTACGGAGGTGATTCCAGCCTCCTATAAATAGGATGCGAGGATTCCCGGAAATTTTGCTCATTCTCTCTCACTTTTCTTGCATTTTACCTCGTTTTCCGTGCCCACACTACCCCGAAGCCCTGGTCATTTTGTGCAAGTCCCGAAGGTCGATTTTACTCCCGAGATTCCCGACAATCCCGAGGAAAATCCGTTTCCCAAGATGAAACTCTGCCCGATTTTCCATCTCGCTATCTTCAAACTTTCAAGTGAGTTCATACCCCTTAATTAACCCTTTTAATATTCTAAACGCTTTTATATGCTTTCTAGGGGGGGAAATACAAGTAAAACACATGACTACTATCGGGTGTTATATATAAAGATTATTATACACTTTTATTAAGTCGAATCATGTGTGATTTACAAACTTTATAGGGAAATCCCGTACACAAAACTATATTACAATAGCATTCTATCTTTAAAAACTATAAATGCTTGTAATGCATGTATAAACTAAACATTTTCTTAGATTTAAAGTATGTTGTGTCTATCTTAGACGTTACAAAAATCTATGATTTCATAACAAGTGATTCTTTTCTAGACATTCTAAAAACAAACGAGGCACACTTTTAGAAAACTATAAAAGGTATAGTTTTATGAAGATATTGCTAACCTTTACATACTAGAAACATGATTTTCGAGAAATCATTTTTATGTACAATAACAAACGAACATTTCAACACGTAAATATGTTTTTATACTACGGTTCTGTGAGACATTTACTTCACGTACGTTCAAGTACACATTTCAATTCCTGTATTATATATCAGAATCCCTTGGAGGGGGAGCATGGTGTTTGTGTATAGATCTATACGGGCTTGAAAACCCGCGCCCTAACTGTTAGCTACAGTCCACCGTTTGGGGTGACAAACGTCATAACATTTCAACGCCTGAAGAACGTTGTGTATAGGCAATCCGAGTCAATAGTATGGTTATAAAGCTCACAGGAGATATTAAAAGTACATTGATTACGAGGTTTTCAAACATATTGGTTACTTTTACACTTACAAACATTTTGGAAACAAACTTTGGTTTAGAAGGAAGACTACTTTTATACTAGTAGAAAATACAGGATTTTCTAAACACAAACAAACAAGGACAAGATATTTCATTTCATACAAACATTGTCATTAAATACTTATGAAACTCACCAGCATAATGATACCTGTAGTTACTGAATCCCTGGGACATACAAGTAATTTTGAAAGAGTAGATCAGCATTTATGAAGATATTGCTAACCTTTACATACTAGAAACACGATTTTCGAGAAATCATTTTTATGTACAATAACAAACGAACATTTCAACACGTAAATCTGTTTTTATACTACGGTTTTGTGAGACATTTACTTCACGTACATTCGAGTACACATTTCAATTCCTGTATTATATACCAGAATCCCTTGGAGGGGGAGCATGGTGTTTGTGTATAGATCTATACGGGCTTGACAACCCGCGCCCTGACTGTTAGCTACAGTCCAGTGTTTGGGGTGACAAACGTCATAACATTCCAACGCCTGAAGAACGTTGTGTATAGGCAATCCGAGTCAATAGTATGGTTATAAAGCTCACAGGAGGTATTAAAAGTACATTGATTACGAGGTTTTCAAACATATTGGTTACTTTTACACTTACAAACATTTTGAAAACAAACTTTGGTTTGGAAGGAAGACTACTTTTATACTAGTAGAAAATACAGGATTTTCTAAACACAAACAAACAAGGACAAGATATTTCATTTCATACAAACATTGTCATTAAATACTTATGAAACTCACCAGCTTAAATGCTGATCTACTCTTTCAAAATTACTTGTATGTCCCAGGGATTCAGTAACTACAGGTATCATTATGCTTTTGATGAAGAGATGTTGCGGCGCCAGTTTAAATCTCATATTTTGACATCATATTTGTAATTGATTTTGAACATGTAACTTTTGACAAATGTAAACTTTAAATTATATATATATATATATATATATATATATATATATATGATGGTTGTATTGCTTTCTTTACTATGTATTCACTTGTTATGCTACCACATGAAGTCATCCGCCCCCAAACGTTTTCGCCGTTCAGGTTTGGGGGTGTGACATATTGGTATCAGAGCAATGTTTATAATGAACTAAGTATATCGAACCACATAAGATATACAAACTATAAATGCTTAAGGGACTAATACTCTCTGACAAAAAGATTTTATTTACGCCTAAGCCGCGTTTCGTGTAACTTAAAAATGCTAGTTCATTCAAGTACAAATACATTCATACAACACATTACTTTCATGTTTATTAACTATACAACAAGTATTTAGACAAGTTGGACACTACGATTAAGACTCGATATATGTAATCAGATTTGGGATAAATATAGCGTGATCAACTATATTTTCCCGAAATCGGACCAATGTATATCGAGGAACGCTCGTAGTGAGCAACAAGTCAAAACTTACCAAAAACATCACAAAGATCGAACACAAGAATTTAAATACTATAGGAGTATTTGGTGCATAAGCTAGATTAATTAGTATTACATGTCTCAAGTTTTATTCAAATCTTATAACCCTATTCTCGTATAGTCAAATGGATAGATTTCACCCGCATGGAGACCCCTACTACCCACAACAAGGCAACGAAGGATGGATTGAAGAGGATCCGGAGGAGGACGAGGAGCCCATTGAGTTGGATGGCGGGGATGACTCCGGGACAGACTCAGAACCGGAAATAGTCAACCCTCCACCCATTAGGAGGAACTTTCAAGGACCGACTCCCTTCTGGGGAAGTCACCTCGTCCACTGGAGCCAACAACAAAGTATACGCTCTCCCTATGGCATGTGCCGAGATTTCTACAATGTCCGAGGTGGAGGTTCAACCGATCGGGCACTCCCGGTTATGGTGGGCAAACTCGCCAATCAGTCCTACCAATCGGGGGTTCAAGCAAACTGAATCCGAGAAGTAAACGTGGAAGTACAAATCCACACGGCCGATATCAACCGCCTAGAGATGTTGCAGAACGACATCAACATCCGCGCCGAGCCATTCCAAGCACAAGCGAATGCAGCCTTCGCAGAATTGAGGGAACAACAAGCCGCCCTTGATAGGCGTCTTATGGAGTCGAAGCAATCAGATGCAGAATCGAGCTCCAAGCGCAACACCCGTCGCAAGTAGTACTTGTGAAAATCCTCAAATTTTGTTATAACTTAGGACCTCGGCTAAAAGTCTTTAAATTTCTCGAACTTTGTAATCGGAGACCCTTATAAGGGTCAAATTTTCATGATCATTGTATCAAATTTTATATTAATATAAGTGATACTATTATAACTACGTTGAGTATTTCGTTCAAACCTTGAAAAGTCATCGAAAAACCAAATACTTGTTTCATGCTTTCAGTCTTACAAATAACTTTCATTTTTATGCTATCATCTGTTGTTGAACCATGGCGATTTGGTTCATGAGACACATTCATTTGTCACTTATTCTTATCCATATCATCATCTTTTAAACGTATAGTTAAAGATGCCGACACGCAGGAATACAAGGCATAACCCTATCAATGAAACACCGATACCACCACCTTCACCTTCACCTCCTCAATTTGATGTTGTCATGTTCCAAGCAGCAGTCACTGCAGCGGTAGCAGCCGCCATGTCACAAATAAATAACTCGAGTACCAATGACTCGAGAACTGGCACACACCTTTCCAACCATGGCGAGAGTCATGGGCAACCCCGAGAATGCACTTATAAGGACTTTACTAATGCCAAACCCCGTATGTTTTAAGGAACTGGTGGTGTGATGGCTCTAAGACAGTGGATTGAAAGGACAGAAGCAGTCTTTGAAATCTGCTCCTGCCCCGAGCACAGCAAGGTCAAATTTGTAACCTTCACACTCATTGATAGAGCTTTGACTTGGTGGAACGGCCACGTTAAAGTACTTACTCTAATTGTGGCAAACTCCATTAGCTGGGAGAACCTCAAGGCCATGATGATGAGAGAATACTGCCCAAGGGGAGAGATTCAAAGGCTCCAACATGAACTCTGGACTCTCGGAATGGTTGGTACCGACATCGCAACATATACCAACAGATTCTGCGAGCTGGCAATCCTTTGCCCAGATATGATTGCTCCTGAGAGCAAGAAAATAGAGAGGTACATATGGGGACTAACGACCCAATTACGGTCAAGCGTGTTAGCCTCCAAACCTGACACCTTTGAAAGTGCTAAGGAACTGACACAATCTCTGATTGACTACGGAGGCCATCGGGACTCAACTATTTTTGCACCAGAACCACAAAGAGGAAACAACAACAACAACAACAACAACAACAACAACAACAACAACAACAACAACAACAGGAAGAGAGTATGGAATAAAGGGAAGGGTGGGTCTTCCCAAGAACCTACAAAGAAACAACTGGTTTCGGTAAATGTTGCCACGGTACCTACTACAACTCCTACAAATACCTACCCAACAAAGCCTTATGAAGGTAACCGACCAAAGTGCACCAAATGCACTTACCACCACCATGGACCTTGTCGGGAAATGCAGTGCACCAACTGCAACAGAAAGGGACACATAGCCCGTTTCTGCAAGGAGCCCGCAAGACCGATCACGCAAGTCCCCAGTGCAGGTATAGGCCAGACTTGCTACGGTTGTGGCTAGGTGGGCCACTACAGGAGGAACTGCCCTAAGGCAGCAGGCACCGGCGGTGTAGGACGAGTTTTGACTATAGGCCACGACGAAGCTATAGCAGACCCAACTGTAGTTGCTGGTACGTTCCTCCTCGATAATTCATATGCATGCATATTATTCGATAGTGGAGCAGAGAGAAGCTTCGTGAGTCAAAACTTTATTCACTTGCTTAAACCTAAACCTAGCAAACTAGAAAAATCATTCACTATAGAGATGGCCAACGGAAAAACCGAAAACACTAACTACATATACAAGGACTGTACGTTAACTTTAGACGGTCATTCTTTCCCAATCAATCTCATGCCGGTTCCTATTAAAATTTTTGACGTCATAGTCGGTATGGATTGGTTAAGTCTTCTTCGCGCCGACATTATGTGTTTTGAAAAAGCAGTTCGCCTTAATCTTCCTAACAACGAAACATTAGTGATTTACGGCGACAAACCAAGTACGAACCTTCGTATCATTTCGTGCATCCAGGCTCGAAAGCGTTTACGGAAGGATTGTCGAGCATTCCTAGCGCACATCGTCGATACAAGCCAGGAATTGAAGGACATCAAGAACATTCCAGACGTACGTGATTTTCCCGATATCTTTCCAGAAGAACTACCAGGAGTACCACCACAACGCCAAGTCGAATTCAGAATCGACTTAGTTCCAGGGGCTACCCCAGTAGCGAAATCGCCTTATCGACTAGCACCATCAGAGATGCAAGAACTTTCCAGTAAACTTAATGAACTCCTACAAAAAGGATTCACAAGACCAAGTTTCTCACCTTGGGGAGCACCGGTCTTGTTCGTAAAGAAGAAGGACGGATCATTCCGTATGTGCATCGACTACAGAGAGCTGAACAAACTTACTGTCAAGTACCGTTATCCTCTACCCCGCATTGAGGATTTGTTTGATCAACTTCAAGGAGCAAACTACTTCTCGAAGATAGATATACGATCCGGATATCACCAATTACGGGTACTTGAGGGGGATATTCCCAAGATAGCTTTCCGAACTCGTTATGGGCACTACAAATTTGTCGTAATGCCATTTAGATTAACCAACGCACCAGCGGTATTTATGGACTTAATGAATAGGGTATGTCGTCCCTACTTAGATTAGTTCGTCATTGTCTTTATCGATGATATACTTATCTACTCCCGAAGTAAGGAAGAGCATAGTCAACACCTACGAAAAGTCCTAGAAACACTACTATGCGAAGTTCTCTAAATGTGAATTTTGGATTCGAAGAGTCGAATTTTTGGGCCACGTAGTTAGCGAGAAAGGGATACACATGGACCCCTCCAAAATCAAGGCCATCAAGAACTGGTCGGCACCAAAGATACCTACAGAAATTCGTCAATTTCTAGGTCTCGCTGGCTACTATCGCAGATTTATAAAGAACTTCTCTAGCATTGCGAAACCTCTTACTACATTAACCCAGAAAGGCGTGTCCTTTGATTGGGAAGCAAAACAAGAGAAGGCGTTCCAAACACTGAAACAGGCCTTGTGCACCGCACCGATACTATCCCTCCCCGAAGGGATAGAAGACTTCGTAGTGTATTGCGATGCGTCAAATCAAGGACTTGGTTGTGTTCTTATGCAGAGAGGGAAGGTTATTGCTTATGCCTCCCGACAGCTTAATACCCACGAAGTGAACTATACGACACACGATCTCGAGTTAGGAGCAGTAGTATTTTCTCTGAAGATCTGGAGACACTACTTATACGGAACAAAGAGCACTATTTTCACCGATCACAAGAGCCTTCAGCACATTTTTTATCAGAAGGAACTCAACATGTGGCAACGACGATGGGTTGAGTTACTCAATGACTACGAATGTGAAATTCGTTATCATCCTGGCAAGGCCAACATGGTAGCTGACGCCCTCAGTCGAAAGGAATACACTGGTCGGAGGGTCAGATCTCTGACTATGACTATCCATTCCCACTTATCCACACAAATTAAAGAGGCACAAATGGAAGCTTTGAGACCTGAAAATGTGACGGGTGAATCCCTACGGGGAATGGAAAAGAATCTAGAAGTCAAGGGTGGCGGAGCATATTATCTTATGAACCGAATCTGGACGCCGAAACATGGTGGGTTCAGAGACGGAGTAATGACCGAAGCACACAACACGAGGTATTCCGTACACTCGGGTTCAGATAAGATGTATCTGGATCTTAAAAACTTGTACTGGTGGCCTAACATGAAAGCAGAAACTGCTACCTTCGTAAGTAAATGCCTTACTTGCGCTAAGGTTAAGATCGAGTATCAGAAACCTTCAGGATTACTACCACAACCGGAGATACCAGAATGGAAATGGGAACGGATTACTATGGACTTCATAACCAAGTTGCCCAAGACGAGGGGTGGACTCGATACCATATGGGTCATCATCGACAGGTTGACCAAATCCGCGCATTTCCTACCCATCAAGGAGACTGACAAAATGGAAAAGCTTACAAGAACTTACTTAAGGGAAATAGTGCGACTGCATGGTGTTCCGATATCCATTATCTCCGACCGCGATAGTAGATTTACTTCAAGATTCTGGCAGTCACTACAAGGTTCCCTGGGGACTAAGCTAGACATGAGTACAGCCTACCACCCATAAACAGATGGGCAGAGTGAGAGAACGATACAGACTTTAGAAGATATGCTGAGAGCCTGTGTGGTTGACTTTGGAAAGGCATGGGATATCCATTTACCCCTTGTCGAATTTTGATACTAATGGGTTTTTAGCATAAGAACAATCCTATGTGCTCATACAAACCCTAATGCTTGGATCTAGGTTTCTCTATTGTACATGCTTTGAATCCAAGACTAATAAACTTAGATCTAACATATTATGAACTGAATTAGGGTTTATATAATTACCTTTGATTGTTATATAGCAATAACAATCAATTCCTTGCTTGGATTGGCTTCAAAAGCTTAGTGCCTCAAGTGTTGCACCTCTAATGGAGTCACAAACACCATATGCAACTTGGATGAAGAGGAGAAGAAGAGAGGCTGCCCAAAAACGACTAGAAACCCTAGAGAATTAGTTGTCCACGTTTTTGGAGCCTAAGGGGTCCTTTATATACTTGTGTGGGCTGCTAGGGTTTCCGTCAAAACCCTAATGGACAGCTTAAACTCTAAGCAGCCCATGGAACCTTCTGGATAAGGCTATGGACGAAAATATGATGGGATTCCATCATAATTTCGTTCACCCCTTATTCATTTAGTATTCCTTAGCCCAATAACTCAATTATCCAATAATTGCAGTCCAGTCCCCTGAATTTGATTAATCTCTTTTAGCCACAAAAATTAATTATCAATTAATTCTTGACTAATATTAATTAAACAATATGATTTCTCCTTTAATATATTATTCTCATAATATATTAATAAATCATATTTAAACCTTTCTCTCCTTAAATCATCCTACATATTGCTATGGTGAAGGCAACCCAAAAGGACCATGCTCATAATCGGGTCAAGTACATACCAAAATAGTTATGGACTTAGACACTAATCCAACAGTCTACCACTTAGATAAGTCTAATAACTATTTTCCGTATGATTTCATAACCTGATCAGCAATCGTAGCTTTCAAAAGCCGTTGTCAACTCTGATCTTATCAGATAGCGTGTCCTCTAGATAAGGGATTATATATTCCTCCATATCTCAAGATATCGTATAGACATAAGACATGAATTTCAATCATTCTCTCTATATTGTTTCCCGACTTCCGATTTATGACGACTGACAACAGACTACAATTGAACACATCAACTTAGTCCCGGCTTGGCCAAGCGCTTAGGTGTCATCACTAAATCATCGAGAGGCCCACATATATCGCTTTTATCCCACTTTGGGTAAAAGGAATGGACAAACTTTGACTCAAATGCTCGCTTGCATTTACTGATCGAATCACACACAACAATAAGTTTTATAACACCAAGTTACTGGTGCGTTTACTTATTATCAATGTGCAACCGACCAACAAATAACAACTCACATGTCTCGGTTTCAAGAATATACAATATTATCGTCTCACTAATCACTCGTGATAAAACCATGAAGTGATCCAAGTGAGCGTGGGTTTAATCCAATACTCTAATCTTATCAAAGCACTCATGAACTCTGCAGCAAACTTGTGCCATGTCTAAACACTTCAGACAATCTACAGATAGATTCATGACAGTCTTTATTCATACCTACTCCCAACGTATGACCGACTATGGATGTTTGAATAACCTAGTTATTCTGGAAGTCAAAACATGCAAACTGAAACATAACAATAATACTTAATCCTATATGGCCCCAAACTTGTGAGAGTAAATAAAACACTTCTATTTATCCACCATATTGATTACTTATTATTTATCATTTAATGTTTCGGATAATCAACTTATTACTTCGATTACAACGACAACTATCCCCTGCTCTAAGCATGCACACTTTGTTTCCTATGGTCCATGCTTTGTGAAATAGAACAATTGAAAACATTTCCACATTTGCTATATGAACATCCTTCTTGCATAAAAGTTTCTAATCTAGACATAGATTCTTAATATCCAACTCCCAATATGGAAACATTTCCACATTTGCTATATGACAACTCATTCTTAATAGAATCTTATCTATTCATAATAATGTTGATATGGTCCATCCAATACCATACTTCCAACTCCTAACAAGCGACCATTCCTCAGTGAACTTTGATAGTTGTTTAATTATTTTAGTCAAAACCAATTCTAGTCCTTTTTCCCTCTTAATGCGCAAGACATTTGGAAAATTTTAGAATGGTAAAATACTATAGCATTTACAATCGATCCTATACCCGAAGCGTATGGGACACGATGCATAATGTCTTACATAAAGATATGATACTTTACAAATCTTTAACCATAATATTTTATGTGTCATGTTCTCACAATTCGAACTATGAAGAGGGATGCCGTAATCATAATCGAATTTTAAGAACACACAATGTATCCTTTGACTGAAAAAATATTAAAATTTCTCAATCTAAGCTTTAGATTTTGAAACGAAGTATAATATTCTCTCCCTTAATTATATTAAAACAACTTTTCAACCCATGCAACTTTGCAAATTGAATCTTTGTTTTTCTATAATTAATATTGCTAACTTGCAATACTCGCCATAATAATCATATAATCATAACACTTATGCTCCCACTATCATGACGATTATTATCATATAAGCATAACACTTATGCTCCCACTAGCTTTGACATGTATTCAGAAAACAAATGAACTTCCAGAAAACAATGCCTATTGAATTTCTGAAATTCATATTTCTAATACCAAATGCTTCGATAAGCCTTTATCTAAGCTTCTTAAACTTATACACCTTTGCCTTAGATAGCTCATATGTGTGTTTAAACAATTTAGAACTTATGTTACTAAGTTCCAAATGTTCAAACTAAATTACCAAATCTCATAATTCGAACTATGGAAAGGGATGCCGTAACCATAATCGAATTTTGAGAATACAATTTTCACAATCGCTATCTTCTTAAAATCTCTCTTAGTGAAAGCATTTCCTCACAGTCATTTTCATGAAGGAGGGAATCTTATGACACTTAGATTTTATGGTGTATGAGTTCCTATCCATGTGGATTTGCCAAAACCAAGGTCTGCGACAAATCCAAACTCATATGGACTGAACTTTCTTAATCTTGATTTCTTGCCCCATGGTAACACGAGTGCCCACCATGTCTTCCAAGTAGTTTAGTAACTTGTCCTTACATATCAATGTACTTTCCATCGACTAAGGCTTTAGTGTGTATTCAAATGAGAACTCATAGAACTCATATACACAATTAACTCAATTGGAATGGCACAGAAACAAAATAATGTCAGCACGATAGGTTGTAAACCTCAAGTCGTGTGCTAGTGATGATCGATAAGGTTTATTCTTGATTTGTTCTTGAAACTTTTCAAGACCATTAAGACTCCCACTGACTTCTTGACATATAAGATTCTCTTGTCAAGAAACATTTCTTGACAAACAAATATTCAAGAGTTAGTGAAGCATTTATCAAGACAAAACACTTAACAAATTGGTCCTAGTTGGTCTTTGTCTTATCCAAGACATCACAACTTACCAATTTCTAATGTGCAAGAATAAGAAAACTTTTTCAAATTCCACATTTGTTAAGTGTTATAAACCTACTAAAGATTTTTTTTTCACTCAAGTCACAGTCTTGACTCAAAGACTTGATATTGGAACGAAGTATGATTGCCTTATTGATTTAACCATTTCTACAATACTTGATACCTCTTTTTAGACATGCAATTGCACTAAGACTCACTTAGAGGATCTATTGAGACTCGGTTCTTAATCTTTAAGACTTATCATAAAATAAAAGGTACTCTCCCTTCTTCTTAGAATAGAGAAACTTTTATCTTTCTGCCTACTTGATTCTTCTTTATTCGTTCTACTATTCATTGAAACTTTTTCAATCAACTCAGAATTATACTTAATCTTATAAGTATAATCATATTTACTAAGCTTTAGTAAATCATGACGAATATCTTTGTCACTTTTGTGGTGGACTTGATCAACACACAACCTAGTGTACTTGATCTCCTAGTCCTTCAATTGACACTTTGTCAAAGAATTAATCTAAGTTTCCCAAACGTGAAAGTTTTTCATTCATCATACAATACACATTGCATGATTCCAAGTTTCTGCCAATTGAAACTTGGGTGATGAGAAACTCTCCCTATATGGTAAACTTTTGATATTTCCACAAATAATATAATTAAGAATCAAATCCATTATTGCTAATAATAGAAACCTTCAAACATCAATTTTTCATACATGCCATTGCAAGGATAAATAAATAAGAGAAAATCAAAATTCATTTTATTGCGGAAAAAAATTTGTCCTTACAATGCAATTCAATTGAAAAAACTATGTTATTACATATTTCTTAACAATCTATTCTAACTCCAAGTAGTAGCTCAAGAATCCATTCTTCAAGTAATGCGATCGAAATCCATTTCTTCATAATTAGATTCAGCTCACTTCTTTTCTCAAGCTTCCTCTCTTTTCTTCGATCCTACAAAACATCAAAATGTAATCTTATCACATCATGTATTAAGAATCTAGAATAGGAACTCAAAAGAGTTAGATAATGGATCTTACCTGTAGTAGAGCCATACGTCTTGACTCTCCCATCTCTTAGATCTTTCAGGTAGTTAGGGCAGCTTCGTCTCCAATGCCCCTTCTCTTGGCAATAAAAGCAAATGGACTCCTTTGGCACAGCACATCGGACAATCACAGACTTAGTTCTTTCTGGACTTCCAATGTTTCCAGTGTCCATTAAAGTTTGGGAGTTTGATTCACTAGACAAATTTGCTTGACCAGCACGCCAAATCATTGCTGATTCAGCAGCTATAAGCAAATAGGTGAGATCAATTAGGGTCACGTCGTGGTCCATCATATAGTACTCTCTAACAAACTCACTATATGATTTAGGAAGTGACTGAAGAACCCAGTCAACAGCCAACTCGCTTGAAATCTCGACACCCAACATGCTTAACCTATCAATGTGTGACTTCATCTCTAAGACGTGTGCACACATAGGTTTCCCATCTTCGTGTTTACTCGCCAAAAGGTATTGAGTGAGCTTGAACTTTTCAAGCCTTTGAACTTGTGGGTCAGGGAGAATAATTGGAGGAGGTGGAGGACGTAAAGCGTGAATCTCATTTCCTTGATCGTATCTCGGAACATCATCTTCATTTGGAAAGCTTATTCCAAAGGATTTGGGCAGACCATTGTAAGATTTAGACATCTACAAAACGGGAGAAAATTCAAGTTATGTTGATTAGAATTCTTGATGTAACACCCAAATGAAACATCAAGCTAGGATCCAACACAATACTCTACAACCTAGAAGAGGGATGCCGTAATCTAGTTGCAGAATATTTGAAGGTAGGTAAATGACGATTTACCAATTTCCACCATGAAAAATGAAAAAGAAGTTTAAGTTTTAAATGAATGAAACTCCTAGATCTTTTGAGATTCATTGAACTTTTCAATGGCATGTTTAATCTCGATTATGCCCTACTATTTGTGACTGGGATGCCGAGGATCACAAACAAGGTGTGAATAACCATACGAATCACGTGGTGCGCCCAATGCTACTATCACCTAATCAATGTGTCGGTTAGCCACACACGCTCCATTAATCTATGATAAGCATCGAGCCACCCTTCGCCACCAATGTCATCCCCAAATTAGTGTGCCGGTTAACCACACACGCTCCACTAACGTTTGACAAGGGTACGAAGTGTAATTCCATGGGTTAGCATACAATTTCACATTTTTCCTAAAGTAACTATGATTTGGGAATTTGTAAAAGCATTTAGTCACTTTGTACTTCATTATAGTTATAATGGAAGGTTTCTGTCCTATCCTACCCGTTCGGCTAACGACCCTCCACTAGTCAAGAGTGCGGTGGGTAAGAGTGGATACCCATTCAATCGCCATTTTATAGGCAATTTCCTTAAACACCCCTTATAGACCAGCTTTGTGAATGAGGCCTACTAACGGTAAGACTAACTGTTTACTCATACATATATATAATATTAGACTTTTAATGTTATATATAGTATAGGGTGTATTTTACACTTTTAAAATACTAGGTGGTTTAACTTAGTAAATTATGCTTTTAATTTAATTAAATGTGAACCAAAACTTTATGGGTTTATTAAATCACTTTTAATTATACACTTTAATTAATTAATAAAACCATAAGGGTGTGATTTGAACTTTTCAAATTACTAGGTTTTAGAATTTAACATTTCAAAATTAAACTTTTAATCAAAATTTTAAATTCCTAAACTTGAGGGCAAGGTTTGAAACATTTCAAAACATTAGGGATCAAACAACAAATAATTCAAATTAAACAATTAATTTCATAATTATCTATATTTGACCTAATCTTATTTTAGTCATTACATAAGTACCAAATAACTTTAAATAATCCATATTTATCACATAAACAACCAATATTTAAAATATTTGAAATTATCTATTGTTTTGGCAAGGATAAACATAATATTAAGATAAAATTCGGATTTTAACTTCATAAAACAATTTAAGCATCAAATCCAAGTCAAAACAGCAGCTAAATCCCGAAATACCCTCTGCCTGACGCACTGACTCGCCGAGTCAGACCTGGACTCGCCGAGTAGGGCCAACTCGCCGAGTCCAGATACTGACTCGCCGAGTTGAGTCGAGCAGAGGCAAGAAACTCGATTTTCAGTAAATAATTCAACATAACATCACATACAACAGAAACCAATCAAGTCTCTGATACCACTGATGGGTTTTTAGCATAAGAACAATCCTATGTGCTCATACAAACCCTAATGCTTGGATCTAGGTTTCTCTATTGTACATGCTTTGAATCCAAGACTAATAAACTTAGATCTAACCTATTATGAACTGAATTAGGGTTTATATAATTACCTTTGATTATTATATAGCAATAAAAATTAATTCCTTGCTTGGATTGGCTTCAAAAGCTTAGTGCCTCAAGTGTTGCACCTCTAATGGAGTCACAAACACCATATGCAACTTGGATGAAGAGGAGAAGAAGAGAGGCTGCCCAAAAACGACTAGAAACCCTAGAGAATTAGTTGTCCACGTTTTTGGAGCCTAAGGGGTTCTTTATATACTTGTGTGGGCTGCTAGGGTTTCCGTCAAAACCCTAATGGACAGCTTAAACTCTAAGCAGCCCATGGAACCTTCTGGATAAGGCTATGGACGAAAATATGATGGGCTTCCATCATAATTTCGTTCACCCCTTATTCCTTTAGTATTCCTTAGCCCAATAACTCAATTATCCAATAATTGCAGTCCAGTCCCCTGAATTTAATTAATCTCTTTTAGCCACAAAAATTAATTATCAATTAATTCTTGACTAATATTAATTAAGCAATATGATTTCTCCTTTAATATATTAATAAATCATATTTAAACCTTTCTCTCCTTAAATCATCCTACATATTGCTATGGTGAAGGCAACCCAAAAGGACCATGCTCATAATCGGGTCAAGTACATACCAAAATAGTTATGGACTTAGACACTAATCCAACACATACAACAATATTTATCATACAAGCATAAAGGTTGCTCCGTTCGAAGCCCTCTATGGTCGAAAGTGCAGATCCCCTTTGTGTTGGGCTGAAGTTGGCGATACCCAGTTAGCTAAAGGAAGAGTTCCTGAAAGCACTTTCATCGGTCCAGAAATCATACGAGAAACAACATAGAAGATCGTTCAGATTCGTGAACGATTGAAAGCCTCTAGAGACCGACAGAAAAGCTACGCTAACCAAAGGAGGAAACCTTTTGAATTCCAGGTAGGAGACCACGTTTTATTAAAGGTCTCACTGTGGAAGGGTTTAATACGCTTGGAAAGTGTGGAAAACTAAATCCAAGATACATAGGGCCTTTCGAGATTCTTGCCAGAATCGGCCCTGTGGCTTACAAGCTTAACCTACCGCATGAACTTAGTAACATACATCCAACCTTCCACATCTCAAACTTGAAAAAGTATCTGTCCGATGAGACTCTTGTTATTCCACTCGACGAAATCGAGATCAACGAGAGCCTCAACTTTGTAGAAGAAGCAGTAGAAATCATGGACCGAGAGGTCAAACAAACAAAACAAAGTCGCATACCCATCATGAAGGTTCGCTGGAACGCCAATCGGGGACCTGAATTCACATGGGAACGCGAAGATCAGATGAAACAAAAATACCCTCATCTCTTTCATGTTCACTAGTGGCTTTACTACTTCAAATTTCAGGACGAAATTCCCTCTAACGGGGGGATGATGTGACAACCCGATATTTCAACTCTTTGTAATGGCCTGCTAGGTCAAGTATTGTAACCATTTTTGAGTTAATCAAAATAAACGTTGATAATAAAATGTCCAAAAAGTTTCTATTTAACTACCTACTATGTTTTATATCATTAAACCTAGATCGTACGTAAAAGAGAATGCCCAAACCCGACTTCGTATATTGAAGTTCAGATTTTTCCAAATTCGGCTTAGCAACAGTCAACTGAAAACTCGAATCAGAGATCGAGCGACTATTGGCCGGAATGACCTAAATGAGAAACGAAGGTCTCGACAATGGTTGTTTAGTGGTAAAAAGTCTGGCAAAAACCGACATCAGATAAAGAAGTTATGAATTTTTAAAGAAATTCCTTAATCACGTCATTTTAATAAATAAATAATAAAAATAAATTCGGAATTTGCCAACAGAATCTAAACGAAAGTTGTAGATCGTAGTCTCACCTTCGCGGGGATATAAAGAACGTCGAAAACGGAGTTCGTATGAAGGAGATATGAATTTTTGAAGTTTAATAAATAATTTATATAAAATTTTTATTAAAAACTTCGGTATTATCCGAAGTCTGGGTCACGCACGTACGCCCAGCGTACTCGAGGCCATAGCCTTGGATCGTCCACGTCGCCCCTATGCGAGCCTACCCCCGTCCCATCCGAAGTGTAAGGCAGTCGAGGACTCGGTCATGCGTGACGTACGCGTACGCCCCGCGTACGGAGGCGGTTCCAGCCTCCTATAAATAGGATGCGAGGATTCCCGGAAATTTTGCTCATTCTCTCTCACTTTTCTTGCGTTTTACCTCGTTTTCCGTGCCCGCACTACCTCGAAGCCCTGGTCATTTTGTGCAAGTCCCGAAGGTCGATTTTACTCCCGAGATTCTCGAGAATCCTGAGGAAAATCCGTTTCCCAAGACGAAACTTTGTCCGGTTTTCCATCTCGCTATCTTCAAACTTTCAAGTGAGTTCATACCCCTTAATTAACCCTTTTAATATTCTAAACGCTTTTATATGCTTTCTAGGGGGGGAAATACAATTAAAACACACGACTACTATCGGGTGTTATATATAAAGATTATTATACACTTTTATTAAGTGGAATCATGTGTGATTTACAAACTTTATAGGGAACTCCTGTACACAAAACTATATTACAATAGCATTCTATCTTTAAAAACTATCAATGGTTGTAATGCATGTATAAACTAAACATTTTATTAGATTTAAAGTATGTTGTGTCTATCTTAGACATTACAAAAATCTATGCTTTCATAACAAGTGATTCTTTTCTAGACATTCTAAAAACAAACGAGGCACACTTTTAGAAAACTATAAAAGGTATAGTTTTATGAAGATATTGCTAACCTTTACATACTAGAAATACGATTTTCGAGAAATCATTTTTATGTACAATAACAAACGAACATTTCAACACGTAAATCTGTTTTTATACTACGATTCTATGACACATTTACTTCACGTACGTTCGAGTACACATTTCAAGTCCTGTATTATATACCAGAATCCCTTGGAGGGGGAGCATGGTGTTTGTGTATAGATCTATATGGGCTTGACAACCCGCACCCTGATTGTTCGCTACAGTCCACCGTTTGGGGTGACAAACGTCATAACATTCCAACGCCTGAAGAACGTTGTGTATAGGCAATCCGAGTCAATAGTATGGTTATAAAGCTCACAGGAGGTATTAAAAGTACATTGATTTACGAGGTTTTCAAACATATTGGTTACTTTTCCACTTACAAACATTTTGGAAACAAACTTTGGTCTGGAAGGAAGACTACTTTTATACTAGTAGAAAATACAAGATTTTCTAAACACAAACAAACAAGGACAAGATATTCATTTCATACAAATATTGTCATTAAATACTTATGAAACTCACCAGCTTAAATGCTGATCTACTCTTTCAAAATTACTTGTATGTCCCAGGGATTCAGTAACTATAGGTATGATTATGCTTTTGATGAAGAGATGTTGCAGCGCCAGTTTAAATCTCATATTTTGACATCATATTTGTAACTGATTTTGAACATGTAACTTTTGACAAATGTAAACTTTCAATTTATATATATATATATATATATATATATATATATATATATATATATATATATATATATATATGATGGTTGTATTGCTTTCTGTACTATGTATTCACTTGTTATGCTACCACATGAAGTCAACCGCCCCCGAACGTTTCCGCCGTTCAGGTTTGGGGGTGTGACATCCTCCAAAATACTTCATACCATACATACATAATAGTCAAAGTATAGTAGGGTCAAATTCAGCCCCTTCGGTCTCTTTCAACTAGTATTGGGCCTATTACAACCCCTTTCGGTCTCTTTCAACTGGTATTGGGTTATATTTCAACCCTATCGGTCCCTTTCAACCGGTACTGGGTATATTTCAACCCCTTCAGTCTCTTTCAACTGATATCGGGTCTATTTCACCCCCTACAGCTAACACATAATCATAACAGTTAGATTCACAAAGACAACAAGCATATACAAGCAATACAAGAAATTGTCACGAAGACCATTATCATCCTACGAACATACTCTAGTGGACTGGAATTGGTGCCTTCAACCCACAAGTATAGTAAAGGAAACTCACCTCAGTCTGAAGATATCAAATCACACTTGGGCTGCCAAATTGTGAAGTCCTCTTACTAAATCATAAATAATAAAACCCTAATTAGCAATCAGGTCACTAACCCAACTCATGATTCTAAACCCAAAACCCCAACTTCCACGGGAAACGGATGCTTAACCCTTCCCTTATTGGGCCTAACGTACTAAGTCCTAAATCCAAACTAGCCCAAATTCCCAGAAACGCATTCCAAGCCCAATATGGGCCCAAATCCATAATGTCCCAGCACATCCACGCTTGCGGCCGAACACCAGCCCAAATCCCTAAGCATAAAAATGGCCCAAAACTAAAAGCCCAAAAACCTCTCTATTGAGTTTGCTAAGGATACCATCAGTACGCCTGGCGCACTCGAATGCTTTGTAGGGTCGGGACTCTAGGTGTGTATGCTCAGTGTACATTTGTGTACGCCTGGTGTACGCCCCAGCTGGCCAAATTCTCGTTTTAATATCTTAATCAGTTAAGACCTAACGTCTAACTTCGTATATAAGCTTATTAAAACGTATTAAGCCATAAAGTTGCAAACTTTATTCTTTTACATGGCTTAAAAGGGTAAAATCTTGGATTTTAACATGTTAACTTCATGAAACAACCCTCAACCCTTGGTTGGCTGAACTTAAACCATCAAGACAGCATTTTTATGCACAAGGGACATCAGAAACACTAAGACTTATCATCATAACCCTATGGAGTAGCTTATTGTCACACCCCAAAACCGAGAACGGCGGAATATGTTCTGGGGTGGAGGACTTCATGTTCAATATCATAACAATGCATAATAGTAAAAACAAGCAACAACATTCATTACATTAATATATTAATTGTAATACATGTGTGTTATGTACATCTATGTAGACACCAAAAGTATGAACAAAATAAAAGATGAATCATATATGTGCTCCATCTTCCCAAAAGTTGCATCAGTACCTGTTTACTTTTGACCTGAGAATACAAGTTATTTTGAAAACGAGTATCAACATAAAGCTGGTGAGTTCATAAGTATTTAGTGTCGTTGCTTGTATAAAAGTGTTTACAATCTCGTAGTGAAATGACTGTTATCAAAATTTGAAAGTAGTTTGATTCATAGAAAATCCCATATTTTCCAACAAAAGTAGTATTTTACCAAGACTGAGTCATTAGTAAGCTCATTTCTTTTATAATATGATAGTCTTCTCGTGACAATATCAGTAATAAAAATGCAGTTTTAGCTTGTTCATTTTAGAGAAGAAGTTTCACCCCAGCAGCATCCTTGTCGGTTAAATGTAATATTGAAGGTAAACTTCGAATAGTATTAATTTTGTATGCACCTCGGGATGTGTTTTTAATTAAATTTTGAATGTGAACTCGTATGAAATCGTACTGAGTGATAGTAGTACAGTGGCCGACCTTCCAGGTGAACAATAGTGTAGTAGTATTCGTCATCCCTGGGCCAAAAGGCTCGGACTGTAGCTAGCAGTCGGGATGGGGGAAAATCCGTCCCGTATAGATCTATACATGTAGTGGTCGCTCTCCCTCCAGGAGACGATGGTTATCCGACGATCGCATAGCGATGGGTCATATAGAGTGGTAATACATCACATTCTGTTATAGTATTTTCTTACATATGATATATAGTTTTTCTCATAGTAAACTATGTACTATTCTCTTGATGTAGTTTATAGTATTTCTTCTTATAGTGGTAGTGTTCCCTTAGTATAGTGTATAGTGTATAATGTTCTCTTCACATTGTATATTGTACATACAGTCTTGTACTTGTACTAACCATAGTGTATATCATAGTGATATCAAAATGAGTAGTAATCCTTAACTATACCTATTATAGTTAAAATGAGTCCATGATTTAATGTCTTCGATATGTAGAAGTATCGAATTAGAATGAAAACTTTTATATCTAACACAAATATACAAGATATATAACTAATTATTAAACGACAGTCGAACAGATAACCTAATACCCTAAGCCCACAATCAAACAAGAACAGGAAATAAGGTCAGTTATCAATTCTAAGTCCTTCAATACCTATTTATATAAATATATTAGTGTAGATATGATTTGGAAATAATTTTAGGTTTTGAAAATATTGAAAAATGGTTTTAAGAAAATTGATTTGTGAAAATGAGGTTGATAAACATTTGCAATAACTTTACTGATAAAATACTTTAAAATGTAAAAATCCTTATGATAGTAAGCCATCAATCACGTGTGATTGATTCTGCAATGTATTGGATTCAACTTGTATCCCCCCCCCCCCCCCATAAAACAATTAAAACATTTGAAAGGTCAATTAAGGGGGTATGAACTCACTGTTTGGTGTAGGGTTCAAGTGTGCTATCGATATGAGTGTTAAGTGTCAACGGATGCTCTGAATGCAAGTCACCCCTATTAATCATATGGTGACACAATATATAAGTTAGAGCCAGGGTGTTTCATGACTAAAATGATGGGAAATCACCCTAAGGACTTGGAATCATTAGGACTAAGTGTCCCGTATTATATACTCAATGATCTATGCAAGTTTAAGGACAAATATGGGTGTATAACCATAAAAGATGAGTGTGAAGCTGGGGAATGCGGCCAGACCTGTGTGTGAGGCTGCA
Organism: Lactuca saligna; assembly: GCF_052625555.1. Classification (NCBI taxonomy): domain Eukaryota; kingdom Viridiplantae; phylum Streptophyta; class Magnoliopsida; order Asterales; family Asteraceae; genus Lactuca; species Lactuca saligna. The sequence goes on along the minus strand of NC_136419.1, from coordinate 194,891,376 downwards.
CACTAGAGTGTGTGGCCATACAGGGTGTGTGTGCAGCCGTACACAGGGGTGTGTGGCCGTACACTCCTTGTTTGAGTCCTATGTGTCAATTGTGTGGCCATACTCTTACTTTGGAGGGTGTTTTGAAGGTGTGTGGCCACCTGATGAAGGTGTGCGGCCGCACACTCCTTCAAGGAGTGAAGAACACGAAGAACACTATGAGTTTTGGGCTTGGATTCAAGTGTTTTACCTCTATAACAAGCTGAAAGATGATGTTCTTCACGTTTTGGAGCCTTCTAAGTGTTCTTGGGTGATGTTTTTAGAGAGATAAAGTAGAGAGAGGAAGAGAGTGCAGCCAAAAGTGAATGGAAAGGGGTCCTCTACTATATATAGGATCAGGTGTGAGGCTGGAGGGGTTTGCGGTTGGGTGTGCGACTGGTTGGCTGCACACACTAGTGTGCGGCCGCACACACCTCTCTTGGTGTGTTTGGCTCGGTCTTTTGATGTAGCACCCTTCCTAACCCTTCCTATGGCCCACATTCATGATATACTAAGCCTAAAACACTCGCGCAGACCCAACATTTTTGCTAAAGGTGCTAAATTCACGTGAATTATAGATATATGGATCGACTTCACAATGTAAAAGTGTCGGGTTATCACACTTATATTCTAGAGAAACACCTTAAGGGACCAAAATAACCCAAAAACCCTAACTATCTTGAACTTAGAGATGAATCATCAAGGTAGGAACTTTATACCTTCAATAAGCTAGTAAGGGTGAATAACCTGTGGATCTACAAGCTCCATCTTGTTCAATACTTCACCACTAGTCTTCTTCTTCTTCTTCAAGATACACCACATACACAAAAAAAAACACATACACAAGGTCAATCTCTTTGGAAAATGGAGTAGGGTTTCGAGGTTAGCTCAATAAGGCATTGGAGGCAGATAAGGTGAAGGACTTGGGGGACTTAATGTGCTTAAATAGGGTGAAAACCCTAAAAATTTGGGTTTGACCCTGACTCATGTATGCCCTGTGTATGCAAGGATACGCCCAGCGTACCAAGGAAATACCCTGCCTGGAGCATGCATTGGAGTACGCCCGGTGTACCATATTTACGCTTAGTGTACTCAGGTCCAAGACAAGACAAAAAAAATGAGATAGTTTTGCTTAAGAGTTTATCAGGAAAATTGGGCATTAAAATTCTCCCTACTTGAATCAGACTTCATCCTCGAAGTTTGTTGCCATAGATGACTCTGGGTAATGATCACTTATCTCTTCTTCATGCTCCCATGTCCACTCAGAACCCTTTCGGTGCTGCCACTACACCTTCACCAATCCCACAAACTTGTTCCTCAAGGTTTTCGTCTTTCAATCAAGGATCACTACTGGTCTCTCAAAATAATTCAGGTGGTCATCCACTTGAATATCCTCCACTGGAACCACTATGCAATCATCAACCAAATACTTCCACAACTGTGAGGCGTGAAAAATGTTATGAATCTGACTGAGATCATTCTGAAGATGCAAATGATACGCCACCCTATCCACCAAGGATAAAACCCTAAAAGAACATATATACTTGGGCCCCAACTTACCCCGCTTCCTGAATCGGATAACAACTTTCCAAGGTGACACCTATAGGAGCACCATGTTCCTAACCTGGAACTCCAAGTATGTCCGGCGTCTATCTGCGTAACTCTTCTACCGGCTCTAAGCTGCCTGGAGTCTATTGTAAACCTGCTAAATCATCTCTTCTTCTTGTGTACCACCTCGATAATCCCTATGACCCGTAACCGACCTGTCCCCAACAAATCAAGGTTTTACACTTCCTCGCATAGAGCATCTCAAAAGGAGGTCGATCAATGTTGGCGTGGTAACTGCTGTTATACGAAAATTTCGCCAAAGGAAGATACGTATTCCAACTACCGCTCACTCTGACCATCATTTTGCGTGTGGAAAGTCGCGCTAAAATGCAGACGAGTACCCAAATCCTCGTGGAAGTGAACCGAACATCCCTATCAGAGACCATAGAAACCAACACCCTATGTCGTGCCAAAACCTCCTGAATGTATATGTTTGCCAGCTTTTTAGCAAATGTGCTCTCCTGAATCAAGACAAAAATGTGTGCTCTTGGTCAATCAATCCACAATGACCATATGGAATCCACTATGTATGTCGTCCGAGGCAATTTGATGATAAAATCCATCACAATTTCTTACCATTTCCAAAGGAAAATACCCGATGGCTTCAATCTTCCATGGGGTCATTGATGCTCTACCTTGACATTCTTACAACTCAAGCACCTCTCCACATACTTTGTCAAATCTTGCTTCATACAAGGCCACCAATAATCAGCCCAGAGATCCTTATACATTCTAGTCGCTCCGGGATGAATAGAGAATCTCGAATTGTGTGCCTCTTCCATCAAACATGTCGCGCATAACCCCAGTATGGAACCCACACCCTTAGACCAATGATTCTCCCCCGCTTGGGTTCGAATTTTCCCTTTCAATCCTCAAGATCTGATGGATTTCCAATCCATCTTGCAACCTTATTATTCAAATTGTCAACAACCTGAGCTTACAAATGTCAGCGTTCCATTACTAGCCAATCTCAATGATCGCACAAACTCTTGAAATCCAAATGAATACTCCCTATAATCTTAGCAAGTCCAATAACCCTAATCGCTTCCCATGATACATCGCCACATCCTTAAGTCCTTTATGCTGGTGACAAAGACTATATTCTAGGACCGGAACTTGCTAATCTTCACTCCAACTTCTCACTCTTTGAAGATCTCTACATTCTAAGCATCTTCAACCCTTGCGATTATGAAATTCCCTGGTACTTCCAATGTCCAAACAAACTCATATGACTACCACCTTCATCTTCTTGCTACCGCTCCTTCCCTAGCAATGGTAGTGATTGGACCCAAATGTCCTTTTATAGACGATTGCCGATATTACCTGAACAAATGCAAACACGTCCGAACTCTGACTTCGTTGATGAACTAATCCAGCTAATTCATCCATAGATCTTCCAAGCGATACCCTTGAATTGACCGTATCAAAGAACTGGAACAACAACCGAACAAACTGAATCCCGCTCAGCAAGATACGACCTACTAATAACTCTTGGCATACAAAAATGTCATATTAAAATTTCTGATGCTATAACCCAAGCAATAACAGAGAACTAACCAAATATGATGCTTACACATACCGACACAAGATTCCAAAGCAACTTTAAATACTAATAATAAGGCATGGAAGAATATAAAAGATAACATACCCGCGATAGCATCTGATGAAACTCTGGCCTCCCCCGACTGACATTGAAATGCTCAGCTCCTCACTGTTGAGAGTCATGCCCTATCCTCACAACCTTCATTGATCCTCAAAGTAACTAGAACAGGTGCACTCACTGCGCCACCACTCAACCTCAATAAGTCAGCCCTCTTACGGCCCATCGGGTTGCAGTGAAAACACATCAGAACCGACCCAAGGGGGTAATCCCTACTAAAATGACCCATCTTACCACAACTAAAACATCCTCGGACTATCTCCCGACATCCTCCCTCATGGGTCCTCCTACACTTGACACAACGGCCCTGACCTTACTGGCTTCCTAAACATGAATCTTGAGTCTTGGGCCTCTTCCCCTAGCCCATTGTTAATTGAGTCTGCTCTGACTTCCTCTTCCCGAGGTGCTCCAAATCAATCACATGCTCTCAGCGTAACACCCTGAGATTCAGGTAGATTTATTTCACCCTTATTCTTTGTCAATTGGTCATGATTGGTCCTTGAGTGGAGGAATCCATGCAAGTGAGTACGCTGGGCGTACCAGAGGGGTACGCTGCGCGTACTCATGCGCTTATTTTGGACGCGGAGTCGCTAGGTACGCTGGGAGTACCTATAGTCACACCGGGCGTACCCGGCCTAAATGTAAAACCCTAATAAGACTTTTGCACTATTTAAAGCATGCTAAGGCTCATTTCTCAGCCTCCATATCAGTGAGTAAAACCCTAAGAGAGTGCCTTCCATCGTCCTTAGTGAGTGTGTGTGTCCTTGGAGCTAATAGTGCCTTGGTGTGTTATTGAAGAAGGAAGAAAGGAGATTGTGGAGACTAAAAGCTTGAAGTGTAAGTTTGGATCTGGGATCTACAGAGAAAGGAGCTGCATTTAGAGGCGGAGGCTAGGTCTTATCCCACGGAGTCCGAGATTTCTGAGATTTATGAGTTACTGAGCTACACGAGGTGAGTCTTCTCACTATACGTTACCTAGAGTGGTATTTATGTGGGTCGGAGGGTCTTATGTGTTATGTATGAGATTATGTGAATCTATGTGCTATGTGATATTTGTATGCTATATGATTGTGTAGACCGGACCGGGAGGTCCAACGATACAGACCGAACCAAAGGGTCCAACGATTTAGACCGGGCCGGAGGGCCCAATGAACTACGGGACTGGAGGGTTCCGCCAAGACACATCGACCGGAGGGTCGTACAGTAGCCTCGAGTGGCGTATGTGTTGTATGTGGTATTTTGGGGAACTCACTAAGCTTTATGCTTACAGTTGTTGTGTTTTGTGTCTTAGGTACTAGCGAGGACCGTGGGAAGGCGCCGGTTGAACCGTACACATTAGAGAAAGGATTTGATTTCATGTGATCTTGGGAAATTTTATATTTTGATAACTATTGTTGAATACTTTTGAGAATGTTTTTGCTTAATTTTGGTTGTTGAAAAATGAAAATTGTGTTTTAAAAATCTCGTCGTTACACTCAGGCTCTAGTTATTATATCATTCAGGGTCTCGCACCTTGAAAAAACACACAGGCTCCCTGATGTCATCCCTCAACCTGTCATAATACCTTACCTTCTTCATTACTCGTCCTCCGCATACTACAGAACCAACAAAGCTCTCTCCCGGAACATGGCAGTGATCTTTGCCACAGTCTCAGTTGTGTGGTGAAGGTCCTAAAACTCCCTCGCCAACTGTTGCGCCTCAATAGTTGGTCCAAACTCGGCACTAAACCTGGTCACAAGCTCATCCCAATTCATCGTCACCAGGGCTTCACCTCCTAAAGAGAAGTCTACCTTCTCCTACCAATATCGGGCTCTGTCTTTCAGAAAACAGGAGCAAATTTGACATTCAACCCCTCGGGAAAAAACTCGTTCAGAAAGCGTTCACCACATCCGCTAACTATCTCCTACTAGCAATGGGTCCTTTTCCCCAAAGAACTCACAAGCACAAAACTCACGGAAAGAAAGAGTGCGAGCTCCAACAGTCATAACCTCAGTACGGAAGGCACCCAAATGCTCATCCAAAATCTCCATAATTCCCTCCTTAACCGTACAGAAGATCACTGGAGTCTGCTCCAAAATACCACGGGTAATCTCCAACGAGATAAACACCCGCATCCACTCATCAGTCGGATCAGTACCTATAAGTGAGCCTAAACCAGTACCTAAACCACCTCCACGTGAGCTCATCATCACTCTGAAAAAAACAATCATACAAATGTTCAGACTATATATACCCAGGAATCCACATCCTATAGGTTTCCTAGACTCTCAAAGACTCTCCTCAATTCGAGTATGGATCATGTGCATTCAGTAGTACAGGTCCAATACTACCTTCCACACCTAGCAATATTTTTCTCAAGAATCATCTTGAATCCTCCAATTCACCTTCTCAAACTTATAACCACTAAACAACGCAAGCAAACCATTACAGCACACTCTACGCTCTCCTATGCTCCCGACCTCACCCTGACATCAACTAGTGAAGTACTCCCAATAATGTCAATTAACCTCCTCATGAATACAGTCACATGCACCAAGGCTTAAATAAACCTTCGATTAAAAGATGCACCCCTACAACGGTTGGACTCAGACAAGAGCTATGCAATAGGGGCGAATTCATTACTCTGATGTTATTCAACCTTTACTTAACATATTCACTTAATAGCTAACTCACATCACTTAATAGATACACAGAGAATAAAGCAAGTAGCATTCGTGCAGTAGCACTCCAATCCATAAACTATTTAAGAGGGATTGTCAAGCTTACTGGCTACCAGCATCTTCATCGCACTAACATTCCTCCAAGATTCTTCTAGGGCAACCACCACACTACTCCCTGCCATTATCTGCATAAAGAACTCTCATTTAAAACCCTCTAACTAGCCTACGAATATAATTACATATCACCCACACCAGATAATTCTTCAAATGAAAGGTCTCACACTACAACGGGTAGACTCAAATAAGAGTTGCATAATAGGGTTAAAACCTAACTTTCTAAAATTATCTATTATCAATAATATGTAACTTAGTATATCCATTTATTAGTTAGTTGAAGTTAATGTGAACTCCTAAAAGTATAAAGCATAACCTATACATGACATCCTATCACTGATCGATCAGGGCTATCATGCAAGTCTACAAGTTCATACAGCAGGCATACAAAGGCATTTCTCCTAGATCCCCATCCTTAATCTAGCATGCAATTCTCATAACATATAACATAACAAACATGTATAGGTATTCTGGGAATCACTTACTTGAGCTCGACTAATTGGTCTCACCACACCCATTTCTTTTATGAGAAAATAAAATATTTATTTTATGAAATAATTACCAAACCCTTAGTTTGAGTTCTGACGCACTCGAGAGTATGCTCGAATCCCTCAAACCAAGGCTCTGATACCAAATTGTAACTTCCCAAAAATTATAAGGTAAAAATTTATTTTTATTCAATCAAAACACCAATTATCTTTTGTTCAAATATATAAAAGTATTTCATAATAAAACATTCATCAGACTAGAATCCCAAAATTGCCTCATTGTGGAAAGTTGGGTGGATGCGTTGCAATCAAGTTGGTCCCTTCCCTATCGAACCAGAAGTACATGAAGCCATAACCATAAACCGTAAGCACAAATCGTAGAGACTTCCCCATAATATCGAATAGTAAACAAACAGACTCTCAAGCATATATGGGTGGTTGCCTACCCCTTCGGTCTATTTCAATCGGATACTATCAAGCATATATGGGTGCTTTCCTACCCCCTTTGGTCTATTTCAACCAGATACTATCAAACATATATGATTCTTGTAATCCCCTTCGATCTATTTCAACCGGATACCATCAAGCATATTTGGGTGCTTGCAATCCCCTTCGGTATATTCCAACCGGATACCGGGTCTATTTCACCCCTACTACTACCACATAATATCATAATAGGAATCACAGAGTCATCAAGCAAATACAGGAATAACTGACAATTGTCAGAAGGACAATAGTCACGCTATATCATAAACTAGTGTGATGCCATTGGTGCCTTCGACCCTTAGGTATTGTGTAGGAAGACTCACAACAATCCACTGATAACCAAATAACTGCTCAGGAAACTGAACCGGATAATCTCGTACCAACTAACAATAAATACAACCTTAATTAATAATTAACCCGATAACCCAACATACGAGGCCCACTCCATACTCCAACTTCCTAAAGGGTAAAATACCATTTTACCCTTTTTCTTACTTGGCCTAAAACCAAATCCCATCCCATTTGCAAAAAAGCCCAACTCCATAAATGGCATCTTCAGGCCCAATATGGCCTATCTTCGTAATTGGGCCAAAAAACCATCATGGACGTAATTCCAAGAAAACCCTTAGTTTATCTATGGCCTAAGGTCAGAATTCCAATGACCCGAAAAGACCCAAACCTTAAAAAGGCCCAAAATTAACATATTGGGGAGTACGAACTACGTACACACCCCTGAAGCACAAGGTACAAGACACTGATCTCCAAACCACACATTACGTTGTGTGTAATCCTACGCGCAACATACTCAGCAGAGAGCAAAAATCCCACAAAAGCTCCTAATGGTTAAGACAAGGACTTCCAAACTCATATATGACCCTAATGAGATATCTTAATATGTAAAGGTGGCAACTTTAATCCTTTTCAATGCTTAATGGGACCAAATCCTCAATAAAATCCATACCCAAACTCATGAACGGTCCAAAATAACTCATCAAGATGACATTTTTATGAACAAGGGGCCTCACAAATGCCAAGATCCAACATTCTAATATCTTGGAGTAGCTCATACACATATGGATGACTCTAAGGACCAAAATGAACCCAAAACATTCCTAAGACTAGATCTAACACCCAGATTCATCAGGTTAGAAACTGTATACCTCTAGAAGGTAGATCAAGATGCACAAATCCTGGATCCAAAAGCTTCAAGCAATCCGACACTTATCCAAGAGGCTCCTTCTTCTTCAATGAGCACCAAAATGCATGAAAACACTCCAAGAGCTCAAGAACCACACCAATGGAGGATTGGGTTTCATTTCTAGGGTTTAATGGGGTGAAGGATGAAGATAAGAGGGTTTGGTGTTGAGTTTAGGAGCTTAAATAGGGTTTAAGACCCTAAATTAGGGTTTGGGTCTGACTGGAGTACGCCATGTGGAATTCTGGTATGCCCAACATACTCCAAGGAGTATTCGCGACTTCCCTACCTAGTACACCCAATGTACTTCCCAAGTACGCCTAGCGTACTAGGCTTGTCCCTTAACCTTCAATCTTCCGAATACCATATTTTGTTCGTTCTTAGTCCGATTTCGACAATCTTCACATCCATGTAAAGGTAACGAGAATCTCTACACTTCTATCAACTCATTCTTGCCTTAAAACTTCCCAAACTAAAATTTAAAATTCATAAAAACCTGAACTACCACTTTACGATTATACCCTTAGGCTTCAAATCACAAACCCGACCCCTGGATCATCTAACTTACCTTACCCACACCTAAATGGGTCTAAATCTCTTTTTCCCAAAGGCCTTAAGCCTTATGATAACCAATCTTCGGCTCACATCCCTGAATTAAGAAACGAATCGGAACAGGGTGTTACACTTCTTTGTTAACATGGTCAAAGGAACCACTATCTTGGAGAAATTTTGAATGAATCATCATAATAACCTGCCAATCCAAGGAAACTCCAAATGTCAGATAGAGACCTCGAAACTTCCCACCTCATCACCGCCTCAACCTTGGACATATTGACCAAAATATTGTTCTGGTTGACAGGATGCCCTAGAAATTGTACCTCGCACAACCATAACTCACACTTGGAGAACTTCATAGAAAATCTCCCCCCCAGATGCTTCTCATATTGCTCATGGTTCTTGGAATAGACCATGATTTCATCAATAAACACAATCATAGACCGGTCCAACATAGGCCTGCATACACGACTCATGAGATCCATGAATGCGGCTGGAGAAATGGTTAGCCAGAAGGGCATCACCACAAACTCATAATGACCATAATGAGTCCAGAAGGCCATTTTCTGCATATCCACCTCTCTGAAACTCATCTGGTGATAACCCGAACGAAAATCAATCTTGGAAAACCAATATATTTCTTGAATCTGATCAAATAAATCGTTGATCCTCATATGCGGGTAATGGTTCTTCACTGTTAGCTTATTCAACTCCCGATAGTCAATACACATATGATTTGTCACATTCTGTTTCTTCACAAATAAGATCGATGCTCCCCATGGTGAACTAATCGACTGAATAAATCCCTTGTCTAATAGCTCATGCAGTTGCGTACACAAGTCCTGCATCTTTTGAGGTGCAAACCGATAAAGTGATTTTACTATTAGAGCCGCACCTTGAACTAAGTCAATCTCCACCAGCCTCTCCATAGGCACTCCTGGCAAGTCCTCTAGGAACACATCCAAGTATTCCCGAACAATCGGTACATCATCTATGGTCACCTCACTCTTCTCATGGGTATCCATCACATAGGCTACAAACCCGAAACATCACTACTGAAGATAACACCTGGCCCTGGTTGCCAAACATAGAGCCAGCCCGCTCTGATCACCCTCCTTGTGTATCACTAACTCTTCCCCACTTGGGGCTTGAACCCATACCAACTGAAGCCCACAATCGATCATCGCCCCATTGCGGCTCAACCATTCCATCCCCACGATGACCTTACTCTCGCGCACGGGAATCAGAAACAAATCAATCGGGTACTGCTCATTGAATAACTCTAAAGTGCATCCCCAATGAACATGTGTACAATCGCATCGGATGATCATCCGCAATCTCAACCTCTAATGGATAATCTAATTCTACAGGGATATCGTCAAACCTCCTACTAAGCGCAAAGGATACAAAAGATCGAGTAGACCCCGACTCAAATAAGACCAACGAAGGAATATTGTTCACAAGGAATGACCCTACACAGCAATACAAATATATAAGCATGACAAATAACATAAAGAAGAAGGTAAGGAAAAGATGCATATTGCTGACCACATCGGGTGCTGCACGAGCCTCCTTGGCTGTTAGCTGAAACGTCCTACTTCAAACAACTAGCGCATCCACCTTACCCTAGCGGCCATCAGAGATCCTTAGAGTCGCCGAAACAGGTGATGCTATTGGTCCTCCCGATGCCAAAATCGGGCAGTTGACCTTTTTATGTCCTCTCTGATTACAATGGAAGCAAATCAGATCTGATATGTGGGTGGTGGTAGTGGTGGTAGTACAATCCCTGCCAAAATACCCTGTCTTGCCACACTTATAACATCCTGAAACACCCGCCCTACAAACCCCATTATGTGCCTTTTTGCACTTGCCACAGCGTCCCCAACCCTGTTGGCCCCTCGACCTAGAATCAAAACCCTTGGGTTTCTTCGCTGAAACTCCAATTGTCTGCCCATGCTCTGCCTTTCTATTACCTATGTGCTCCAAAATCAATCTCCCATTTCCGAGCCCTAGATATCATATCGTCCAATGTTGGGAAGGTGGAAAAACTAACAAACTCACGAATATCTTATGTCAACATGTCATGCTACTGAGTCTTCTGCATCTCCTCGCCTGGAGCATACTGGGGTACCAGTAGGGCTCTCTCTCTCTCTCTCTCTCTCTCTCTCTCTGAACATGTCGGTGATCTCCGCCACAGTCTCAGATGTTTTTTGCATATCCAGAAATTCCCTCGCTAGCTGTTGCACCTCAACAGTTAGTGAAAACTCTGCATGAAATTGGTCCATATAATCTGACCGGGTCATGGCCTCAATGGTTGCGGCCACCAAAGTATATCCAAACTCCTCCACCAATCCCGAGCTTGCTACCTTATACAATCTGCAGTGAACCTCACGTTCGACCCCTTGGGGCAGAAGCTAGTCATCTGGGCACACTCAATGAATGATATCCAACGTTTGGCTGCAATGGGGTCCTTCGCCCCAAAGAATTTCGGTGCCCCACAAACCCTAAAATCCTTGAAGGAAAGATAGCGGGTTTCAGGTTGACTAGCGGCCAGATTGGCCCTGAAGATCCGAAGATGGTCCTCCATCAACTCGATGATGCCCTCCTTGATCGACCCGAAAATCACCGGTTTCGCATCAAGGATGCCTCTAGTAACCTCTGACGCAACGAACTTGCGTAATCCCTCATTAATTGGTTTGGTGCCCATGCCTGTGCCCGAGCCAGATCCAGATCCTGAACCCCATGCTTTACCGCATGTCACCACCATGCTAAAACATAATCACATAAATAATCAATAAACACACGAAGAGGTTCCCACTCTCAAGTTTCCTGGATTTATTGTGGTCTTCCTTGTCTCGGGTATAAATTTTGTGCTTCCAATAGTAAGGGTCCAATAATACCTTGCACACCTATCCAGTGTTCTAGAAGGTGCACCATGGCACATGCCAAGGCGTTCCATGTCGTGAGCCATGCCTTCGCCTTTACAAAAATCCTTATAATGCTATTATTAGGTGTGGTGTGTGGCAAGACGTGATATGGTGTGCCATGGCGCGTTATGGCACATTATGGTGCGTGTTTTTTTGTTTGAGACACATTTTTTTATGTTTTTTATGTCTTTTTTAATCGGAGATACAAATATTGTGTTTTTTGTTAACTTTTTGTTATTAGTTATTGATATAATACTTCTAAAAAGTATTTATATTTGATATAAATTTATATTTTTGTGGTAATATAACTATAAATTAAAACAAAATCACCGCCATACATCAAGTCTTGAAAAACGACATGGATCGACGTGGCTGGTAAATCTTGAGGCTTAACCTTGTCGCTACGCCACACCTCACGCCATTATAACCTTGCACCTATCTATTCCCTCCGCAAGGACTACCTCAACTCCTCCAAGTCACTCATTCCTATCTAATACCCTCTTCATACTATAAGGTATCCTACGTGCCAATACATATTCCAGCAACTTCCTAAGGTTCCTTTCCTCACCACTCTCTGCTATCAACTGCATAAGAAATGCTCACTGATACCTTCTAACTACCACATGAATATAATTACATACTATCAGTACTAGATAATTCTTTGAAAGAAAGGCCCCACACTACAACGGTTGGACTCAAACAAGACCTGCACAATATAGTTAAACTTATACTTCTAAAAGTATCTAATCTCAATAATATGTAACCAAACGCATGCATCCGCTAGTCAGTTGGTATAAATAAAAATTCCTATTAGTAAAATACACATAGCATTCAAGGATCAAGCAATTCAAATTAGAACACAACCTATACATGTCATCCTATCAGATAACTGATCTCGTATTAGCATGCAAATCTATGAGCTCATACAATAGGCACATAAAGGCATCTCTCGTGGCATTCTTCATGCAATCCTAAGTAGATCCTTAACCCTAATCTAGCATGAAATTCTCATATCATAGCGTAAAACATAATACATGTATGGGTATTTTGGGAAGACTTAAATGAGCTCGAATGATTGCACGTATCACACCCCTTTATTATATTAAAATCTCATAATTAAATATTTCTTTTTATGGAAAATCTACCAAATCCTCGATTTGAGTTCAAAAGTTGTAATTTCTCACTACGCCTAGCATACAACGAAGTGAAGAAATCCAAGAACTGAAGAATTTCTAGATTATGTATGCTTGGCTGAATTCAAAGAAGTAAAGAATTCCAAGAGCTCCATTTTGGTATCGGAAGGTTTAATTTCTAGATTATGTATGCTTGGGTAGCTTCAAAAAAAATACCTTGAGATTAAGAAAGATTTCTGAGGATTGATTCGAAGGATTGCAAAAAAATAAATGTCGTATATGCTAAGGGGTGAAGGTTCATAAGGATTGTGAGTATTTAGGGGTGGGAAGTTTCTTAGGATTTATAGACACAAATACATGCATTGTGGTCTTGGGATAATGTATGGATTTAAAATGTGTGTATTTTGATGGATTTAAAATGCTTTGAATTATAATGTATGGATTTAAAATGCTTTTATATAATGTATGGATTTAAAATGTTTGTATTAAGATATGGATTGTTTATGCGATATTGGTAAATTAAAAGTAAGTTTTCTTGGGGGAAAGCAAAGGCTAAGTGTGGGGTATTTTGATGTGTGTATTTTTATACATATTTTTATATATCATATCTTAATATTTTAGCTCTTATTATTCTTATCTAGAACAAAAAGGTACTTACAATGCTTTGAATTATAATTTACATGCATTAGTTGTCGATAGAACGGAAAAGAAAGGATTGGAACGGAATTCGGGCTTAGATGTAAAATAGAAAGAAGATGGTTGAAGGCAGCCATTACGCCCAACTTAAAATTACTTAAGCCAAGCATACTATTGAGATGAAGAGTACACCCCGCGTAGCTATTGAGTACGCCTAGCGTATCGGGCTTGGGTCCAAAGAATGGATCGGGATGGTTTTCTCACTACGCCCAACGTACAACGACTTACACCCACCGTACGTAAGTCGGTTCAAAAGTTATAAATAGCAAAGTTCAGCCAACCAGAAGGGAGATTCTGACTACTATCGATCCTTAGTCGACAAGTAACATATATCCGGCCGTTGTGAGGGTCTAGAAGGCGGCCGGAAAGCCGTTAAGCTGAAGGGAGCGAAGATCTTAAGGATTAGAGAGCGGATACGTGTCGGTAATCATGTGGTTTTTATCGTGACGATGTTTAGCATTCTACTGTGATACTATTATATTTTTGCTTTCTAGTTTTGGTGTCAAAACCATTTGCTTTGTGCTTATGATTAGATGAAACCTTGATTATTGGATTAATTGCTATATTGGATTGTTTTATTCATGTTTAATTTATCTTGATAAGTTTGTTTGTAACACCTAGAATTAGGAAGACCAGGAGAGGAAAGAAAAGCCCTAAGTCAAAGGAGTCAACTCGTCGAGTCCAAGGAGGAACTCGATGAGTCGAAGCGTGACCCGTATCGCGGATTAAGTAACCGACTCGGCGAGTCTGGTCTGGGTTGGGAATCCCTAATTTCCGGACATGGTACCCTATTTAAGTATCATTTCAGGCCTCCACCCCAGCCTCCATCACTCCCTTTACCTACTCTTGAAACCCTAAGCCTCCATTGTAGTGCTCTCAAGCTTTCATTGCCATTTTCGGTGCTTTGAAGCTAGAATGAAGAAAGGAACCTTTGGTGATTCAAGAATTGGTAGTAGATTTTGAGTTTGTGAGATAGTTCAGATCATTTGAAGGTATGAAGCTCATACCGTGGTTGTTATTCATTTAGATCCCCTTTCCTAGTTAGATTTTTATCATTTTGGGGCCATTTCCAAGGTCTATTCGTGTATTGTGCCTTGGTGAGCAAAGAGAACTTCATATCTAGGTTTGTCTTGGCCAAGAAACCCATAAAGTATCAGTCTTTGGTGTATTAGTGAAGAATGTTTGTAACAACCAGAATCAGAAAGATCAAGAAAGGAAAGGAAAACCCTACGTTAAAGGGTTCAACTCGGCGAGTCCATGGGTAAACTTGGCGAGTTGCAGCGGGACCCGTGTCGGGGTTTAAGTGACTGACTCGGCGAGCCGGAGGGACCGACTCGGCGAGTCAGGTATGGGTTGGAAATCTCTAATTTTCGGGCTTAGTGCCCTATTTAAGCATCATTTCAGGCCTTCACCCCAGCCTCCATCACTCCCTCTACCTTCACTCGAAACCCTAAGCAACCGTTGAGTGTCATTGAGCTTCTCTTGCCATTTTTTGAGTGATTTAAAGCTTTAAGGAAGAAGGAAGACTTTGGGTGATTCAAGAAGTACCAGTGGACTCTGTGTTGGTGTGTCATTTCAGATCCATGAAAGGTATGAAGCTCATACCTTGGCTGTTATTCACTTAGATCCCCTTTCCTAGTTAGATTTTGTCATTTTGGGCCATTTCCAAAGCCAGTTCGTGTATTGTACCTTTGTGAGCAAAGAGAACTTCGGATCTAGGGTTGTCTTGGCCTAGAAACCCATAAAGTAGCAGTCTTTGGTGGGTTGGTGAAGCATGCATGTCACAAAACCAAGCCCTTGAGTGTTTTAAGCCTATAGCATCTTGGTTTCACATAAAGTTTGCAACTTTACATGAAACATGGGCCTTAGAAGAGCGGATCTATAGTTTGGAGCCCCTGCATGGCTCGAAAAGCCACTGTACGGATTAAGAGTTGAAGCTACTCGGCGAGTCACATGGGTGGACTCAGCGAGTTGGATGAAGTTGGGCAAGAACTCGACGAGTTGGAAGAACAACTCGGCGAGTCTGTTGAAGATTACCTTGGACTCGGCGAGCATGTCAGCTTTTCGGGAGCATGTCAGCTTTTCGGCATGCCTGACCCTGGGCTCTATGATTGCTAGAGCTAGGGAAAGGGAGATCGATCTGGAGAACATTGCGAAGAGGAGGTCAAATCAGACATACACTTTAGGGGGTCCCGGGAAGAGACCCAAGACTTCAGATCAGCGATTAGTAGTTCGGCAGCGCCGAAGTCAGTGCAGCACGTGCGGGAAACCGCATGAGGGAGTGTCTCGTTCTAAGGGTTACGGCTGCTACAAGTGTGGCAGTGATGGTCACGTCAGCAGGAATTGCCCACGGGGGGCAAGCCCATTATATTTTCACTACAATCAGGTGGGCCACAAGAGGACCGACTGCCCGACGATGAGGGGAGGAGCAGGGAGCGCATCTGCCCCAACGATTATGAGGATTACGGATGGGCAAGAGGGTAGAGCCTTGCAGTGATAGATGAGGGAGATCTGGATTACAGCAGCGAATGTTGCAGGTACGTATCTATGGCTATTTTCACTTCTGTGTGAATTAGGGAAGTTCTTACCCCAGACTCAGGGGATGGTATGAATGAGTTGTCTCTCTGCATGTATTCGGATTGTATTTGGAATCGTTATGCCAATTGCATACCACGAGCTATTAGTAGCTAGTGTAGGTCATCCTTCACTTCGGGTTCAAAGTGTCCAGTATCATCTTAGTTACGGCTAAAAACGGTTCAGGGAGTAGTCAGCCACCATCATCAGGGTTTGACGGTTCTAGTCTTGGCGTTTGGGATAGCTGTTGGAAGCATCAAAGGAAGTGATTTATCACCGAGGAGTCTGTGCCCAGTTATTCGGACCATAAGGACATTATTCGGAGCTCAGGGGATTTTCAGTATCAAGGATGCGGGAGGTGTTCATCTAGTATTCGGTAATCATACGGTATTTGGAGTGGGCTAGAGACGGATTGCTAGCAGGGATAGAGCAATGGTGGTTATCATGACTATCATGTAAGGAAGGAAGGAGTGGAAATCTTCGGGTTTTCGCGTGCAGTAAAGACTTGGTTGAGGCTAAGTGGGGGAGAAGCAATCAGGTTATGGGAATAGAAGGGGGGTTTGAAACTAGGATAAGTTTCGCTCTCCTGTTAGGAAGAAAGACGGCCCAGGTGACTGTATGAATGGAGGATAGTGTAGATTGGAAGTTGGGAAAAATTGCCAATTGTGAGACCTCATTCTCGAAATGTCTGGTCGCAGATTACAGAGGAATCAGTTGGGAGTTCCATTTGGGACATGAGTACCACTTGGGGGTACTCGATCGTGCTGGTATGATCGACTATGGGTTAGTCACAACATCCACTAGCGGCTAGTCGGTGTGGAAAGGTGTGGTCAGACTACCGGATGGCCGTAGCATTCACCAATGGTCAGATAGTAAGAGAAGTATAGTAAGACTGCGGTATGGCCCGTAGCATTAGATTAGTAAGATTGCGGTGGGGTCCATAGCAATAGTATGTGAGGATAGTTAGTAAGACTGCAGTGTGGCCCATAGCATTAGATTAGTAAGATTGTGGTGTGGTCAGTAGCAATCGTATGTGAGTATGGTTAGGCTACGGTGTGGCCCATAGCACTGGTTTAGCAAGACTACGGGATGGCCTGTAGCTTTGGTTTGGTGGCAGTGTAGAAGTGTTGTAAGACTACGGGGTGGCTCGTAGCAGTCGTCGATCCCTATTCACTAGTGCGAATGTATCAGGTGTATGATTCAGTGGCAAGGTTTTCAGGTTGTAAGTTCAGGACAAGGCAGCCCCCCGGATGTGAGCAGGCCACATTATGATTGGGTTTGGAAGACGGTAGGTCATTGGAGACCAAGAGTGGCACAAGACTACACATAAGCCGTGGCATTGATTAGTAGCTTGGTTCATGGAGTGTGGGTGAGGGCCCATATCTCCGAGGTAGCATGGGGGAAAACCGATATTCCGGGTAATGGTAGACCAGTTAGGACCAGGGTGGTCTCGGTTCATCCGGTAGGCGGATGGGAGTCAACAAGACTACAGGAAGGAATGATGGCAAAGGATTCAGTGTGAAAAGCCGTGAGCTGATCGGATGATGCTAAGCTGCTCATCACGAGATCGAATGATCTCAGAGTAAAGGATTTGGCTCGGTGACGTCGTTCTCGGCTGAGCCCGAAACGTAGCAGAAAGGAATCTGCTACCCGACAAATTGTCTGAATTCTCACGATTAGGTGGAGCTTTCAGTATTAGAGCATTGTGTGGGGAACATTCTGTGAGTACTGGTTTGACGGCCGGCACTGGGAGTGGCCGGGATTGCGGTTTCGGAAGAGGATTGGTCCTCGAAGGAAATTGGGAAGATTGTTGCTTGTGGAAAGTGCCTTAGAAAGGTCAGTAACAGTGTAGGGTGAAAGAGTAAACCCCTTGTGAATCAAGGGAAGGTGTATCATTAGTATTGGTATGATTACCGGTTGGATTAAGTTTTGTACTCGAAGGTTGCAAGTAACGGGTTATTCTGAAGGTGACATCTTCAAGGTTTGGATCGAAAGGGGGGAGTGTGCACCTTATGGTAAGTGGCGACTAAATGGTAAGGTAGTTGGCCGTGACAGACTTCGAGGATGAAGTCTAGTTTAAGTGGGGGAGTGTTGTAACACCCATAATCAGAAAGACCAAGAAAGGAAAGGAAAACCCTATGTTAAAGGGGTCAAATCGTCGAGTCCATGGGTGAACTCGGTGAGTTGGAGCAGGACCCGTGTCGGGGTTTAAGTGACTGACTCGGCGAGTCAGAGGGACCAACTCTGTGAGTCAGGTCTAGGTTGGAAAACCCTAATTTCCAGGCTTAGTGCCCTATTTAAGCATCATTTCAAGCCTTCACCTCAGCCTCCATCACTCCCTCTACCTTCATTCGAAACCGTAAGCAGCCATTGAGTGTCATTGAGTTTCTATTGCCATTTTTGAGTGATTTAAAGCTTTAAGGAAGAAGGAAGACTTTGGGTGATCCAAGAAGTAGCAGTGGACTCTATGTTGGTGTGTCATTTTAGATCCTACAAAGGTATGAAGCTCATACATTGGCTGTTATTCACTTAGATCCCCTTTCCTAGTTAGATTTTGTCATTTTGGGCCATTTCCAAAGCCAATTCGTGTATTGTGCCTTTGTGAGTAAAGAGAACTTCGGATCTAGGGTTGTCTTGGCCTAGAAACCCATAAAGCAGTAGTCTTTGGTGGGTTGGTGAAGCATGCTTCTCACAAAACCAAGCCCTAGAGTGTTTTAAGCCTATAGAATCTTGGTTTCACGTAAAGTTTGCAACTTTACGTGAAAGATAGGCCTTAAAAGAGCGAATCTACAGTTTGGAGCCCCTACATGTCTCGAAAATCCACTGTCTGGATTAAGAGCTGAAGCTACTCGGCGAGTCACATGGGTGGACTTGGCGAGTTGGATGAAGTTGGGCAAGAACTCGATGAGTTGGAAGAACAACTCGGCGAGTCTGTTGAAGATTGCCTTGGACTCGGCGAGTCTGTTCTTCGACTCGGCGATTCAAGTCACAAAAACCCAAACCCTTCGAGTTAAGACTCGAATTAGTGAGTTGAGTGGGGACTCAGTGAGTTGGACAGGTCAGGACTCAGAAATTGGTGGACTTGGCGAGTCATGGACTAACTCGGCGAGTCGAGTCGCGAATGGAAGGGCTCTGAGCATAAGAACTCAGCGAGTCAGTAGGCAGACTCAGCGAGTAGGGTTGACCTGGAAGGATGACTTTGACCAGGACTTTAACTTTAACCGGAGTTGAATTAGTTTAACTTCTAGAGTTCAGTTGGAACTAAGTGTTATGTTGATAATAGTAGCTAGCGGAGCTAGTGGAGCAGCGGTCAGAGGGTTAGCGGTCAGCAGCCAGAGGGTTATCAACAAAGTTCAGCAGTGCGAGGTGAGTCTCCTCACTAGTTGTATGGGTCTAAGGCACCAATGTCGGCCCATTTAGATTGTGTATTATAGGAAGACCCGGGGGTTAGCCCTAGGCAATATGCATGAAAGACTAGGAGGCGGCTCCTGGCACACAGTATGTTATTATGTATGATAGGCAAACCCGGGGGTTAGCCTTAGGCAATATGCATGAAAGACCAGGAGGCAGCTCCTGGCTCACAGTAGGTTATTATGAAAGGTAGGAAGACCCGGGGGTTAGACCTAGGCAATATGTATGGAGGACTAGGAGGTGGCTCCTGGCGCATTGTATGTTATTATATATGAAAGACCAGGAGGTGGCTTCTGGCACACTGTATGTTGTTTAACTCAGTAGAGTAGTATGTATGGTTGTCTTTGTGATACTTGCATAAAAGACTAGGAGGTGGCCCTTGGCACTTATCTGTAAGACCCAAGGAGTGGCCCCAAGCTTGACTAGGAAGATCACGTGCGGCTCGTGGCATAATGGCAAGACTATGTTTGGAACATAGCACCCTAGCAAGACTATGTTTGGCGCATAGCACCTTACTTGATTATATATGTTGGCTTTATATGGCATGTATGAACCAGTTGGTTCGCCTGGTATGTGGTATCTGGGGAACTCACTAAGCTTCGTGCTTACGGTTTTCAGTTTTGGTTTTAGGTATCAAGTTTTCAGAAAATGAGCTCGGGAGGGTTGCAGTGCACACACCATGACAAGTTAACCTGGGATGTTTTACTCTGATAACTAAACAAGTGTTTGGATATGAGACTATGATTTGTAATATAAACCCTTTTGTAAGTTTGAACGACTTAACTATGAATTAGTAATGTTTTTAAAAGAAATTTTTGGACCGTATTTTTGGGGCGTTACAATGTTTCTCTCAAACCCTAGCCCTAGAGTGTTTCAAGCCTATAACTCCTTGGTTTCACGTAAAGTTTGCAACTTTACGTGAAGGGTAGGCCTTAGAAGTGTGGATCTACAGTTTGGAGCCCCTGCATGGCTTGAAAAGTCACTATATGGGTTAAGAACTAAAGCGACTCGGCGAGTCACATGGGTGGACTCGGCGAGTTGTATAAAGATTGGCAGGAACTCGACGTGTTGGAAGAACAACTCGGCGAGTCTGTTGAGGATTGCCTTGGACTCCACGAGTCTGTTCTTGGACTCGGCGAGTTTGTGTCACACCCCCGGCCGAGGCGGCGGAACACGTCGGGCTGTATGACTAAGTTCATGGATCACAGACAAATTGAATATATAGCATAAGTACAACAATAAACAAAATAGCATTCATGTTCCATCTTGATACAATGTTTTTACAAATAATAATAATAATAATAATAATAATAATAATAATAATAATAATACATTAATTGCCTTAACAGGTAGATATATGATACAACAACAAATAAACTCGGTCACCTGTAATCCAATCTGTCTTGAATGTCTGTTTAGTGTTTTCCTGAGAATACATGTAGTTTTAAAAGTCAACACAAAGGTTGGTGAGTGTCACAGGTTTTCTGCTAATGCAGTAATACTTTTAATAAGTCTAAAAAGTATTATCTTTGTATATATAACGATAGTTAAAAACAGTATTTGCAAAGAGTCTTTAAAAGCCAAGAATGTAATTTGATATAAGCAAATTCATGCTTTTAAAATGTACTTGTAATAACCCCTTGAAAGTCAAAATAAATGCTTGTATAAGTAACTTCCGTACTTACAAATGTACTTGTATTGACTTCTTGAAAGTAACCATGAATGTTTTGTATAAGTAATTTTTATACATAAAAAAATGTACTTGAAGGTAACCAACCCTATGGATGTAGTAAGAGAGAGAGAGAGAGAGAGAGAGAGAAATTTGTGTTTGTAATAACTTCATGAAAGTTTAAATATATCCATTGTATAAGTAACCACTATACTTAAAAATGTTCTAACAGCAACCAAACCTATGGTTGAAATGAAAAAGTGAGAGAGATTCGTGTTAATGTTTTTAGTGAGTTCTATAATCGAGCTATGGACGAAAAGTACCCCTCCCTACGACGCTTCATTGGACGTCATAGTAACGATCGTAGACACATATCACCTGCTTCGATTGATCAGCCGATGGTTGTAGCTAGCAACCGCAGGTGGGGTTGTCGACCCCATATAGATCTATACATATGTACCTCGCTCTGTAGATTAACGATTATAGCAGTGTGGGGCAGACTAAGTAATTAAACTCAACTAATGAATAGTAGCGTCTCACTCAAAAACCATTAACGAAAAGTTTGTGAATAACTCTCAGCCCTAACTTAATTATAGTTAAGTACCGGGCATAATGAATTTCGAAGTATAGCAAGCTGAGTATGGTTGACGTATTTATAAAAGTATAAATTACTTGCTTTTATAGAGATATGTATTTCAACATAACGGACTTGTATGTGTGTGTAAAGCCATGCATAAAAGTATTCATGTATAGAAGTCTTGAAACTTTGAAATACTTTAAACTGGTAGTATTCATATCATATAAGACTAAAAATGAATGTTTCAAATTAATGAACATATGTACATATATAAACTTTATGCATATAAACATGTAAATATACATGTATAGTAATATCTTGAACCATTGAAATACTACACAATTTCATAACGTACTTGTTATAATATAAAAATCATAAAACTTTGTATCATGTAGTATTTGTTGTGTGAAATGGTTATTTTACAATAAAATAACCATAATACGTATACGAAAATTTATACTAGTTTATTCGTAACAATATAGTAAATTATTAAATAATAATATATTTATAAACTAGGTTTTTCGCATAAAAAGATAATATATTTGTATAAACAAAATTTATAGGCACATGTATCCCCCCCCCCCCCCCCCCCCCGAAATAATATTGAAAAGGGGCCGTAAGCACTCACCCTTGAAGCGTGAGGTTGATTCGTACGGTATTCGGATTCCTTTGGGAAACTTGTCATGAGATTTGTTACGTGGCATTCCTCGTTCATAAAACGAATCACCGAGTATATTTGTATTTCCTAATAAACCAAATGGTAGTTTGGTATTAATTATTAAGTATATGGTGGTCTTTCTTTAAATAAATAAACTCTACGGATTTGATTTTGCCAAAATCATACTTCAGGGACTGATGTTGAGAATTATTCTCAAGACAGGGGTTAAACATGTGTATTTGAAACTGTTTTAGGGTTTTAGGACTTGATATATTAGGTTTTACTGAGGGAGGGACCATTTCTGTTTAATTTTAATGAAAGTTTGATTTTTGGTTTGACCTTTGACCGGGTCAAAATCAAAACCCATATGTTTTATCGAGGCTCCATGACTGATCCACACAAGTGGATCCATTTACAAAAAGGATCAGGGCTCTTACCTCGTTCTTTAGTTTGATCGGGTATGGATACGAAACGCGAATAAACTACAACAGAGATGAAGGAAGGAAGTGTCGTTGCAGTGGAGAAGAAATCGAACACCAACTTCGATTTGGGGATTTCGACCCTTGTTTCCTTGTTCGTCGCAGGCCAAAAAGGGGACCGAGGGAGGCATCGGCGGTTGCCGATTTCAAGGAGGAGAGGTCGTCTCCGGGTTTCGGCGAACCGAAGCAACGAAGGGAACGGGCATGAAGTTTCATCTTCGTCTAATTGGTTAGGTAGAAACACAATTCGAAGGTAGAAATCAAATCGGTTCGGTGGTGGTTTAGTTGACTGCGAGCAGTGGCGCCAACAGGTGGCGCATCTTCTTTCTTTTCTGGCCCGATAGACAACAAATACAAAAGGAGAAATCTCTTGGTCCTCATCTGATTTCAAATGGGGTGAACAGATTAGGTCAGAAAGCGAGAAACAGCACAAGTATTTGGGGAAGTTTTGGCTGTGGTGATCTACAATCACCGATGGAGGAACGGATGGTTGTTCCGGCTGGTTTACTCAACGGGAAGGAGGGAAAGTCTAGATGGGGCAGTTGATTTGATCGGAAATGTTCCCTTCTCTTTTCTTTTTCTTTTGAGTGTAAATCAATGGAGTTTAATCAATAGAATTAGAGGGTGTTTGGGTTTGATTGTTTGACAGAAATCATTGGGAGCAATTGGTGTTTGATTTTTTTTTTTTATTATTGACAGGGAAAGAAGATAGATCCACACGATGATCTCAGGGGTGTTTGTTTGCTTCATTTTGACAGAGAAGATTAATGGTGAATGAGGCTATGGATGGTTAAGAGGCTGCTGGCTGGTTTAACCCGGTGGCCTGTTCTCTTGATTTTCTGGTGCCATAACAATGGAAGGAGTGTATTTGGCAGTTAAGATAGACAAAGAAGAAGATGGAGGTACTCGAGATGGCTGGGCAGTGGGCATAAGTGAGCATCGTTTCATCGGTATACAACACCTTACGTGTATAGAAAAATATTTGTACATTGTTTGAGTTGAGTATAGAATTGTCTGTGTTTGGACTTTGGAGTGTTGTATTGTTTAAGTGTGCTCAGTGTTTGAGTGTTGTATTGTTCAAGTGTTCTCCAAGGTTGAAGAAAGAGTGTGGGGGTGGATTACGTGTGTAGAAGAGATTTGAGTATGATTTTTATGTACATAATAACTACAATACATTAATATATGAAAAATATATGAAAGGATATGTATTGGTATTTTCATTAATTACAATTACAATACACTAATACATGAAGGTTATGTATTAGTATTTTTATCTTTCAACCGGTTTTATATATGATTTGGAGCTTATAAATAACAATATTACAATTGTAGAGACTTTTAACATTATATTTTATAAAATAAGTTGTAACTCCATAATTTATATTTATTTACGTTAGTCCGAAATATATGACTAATAATAGAAATTATGTCGAAATTAATAATTAAATGTTTGCGATTAATAAATCTAAGAACGTCTGATTTTTTATTTTTATAAACATTTTTATTCAAAAATATTTCAAATATGAAATTAAATATTAGGCTATAGCCTGAGTCCAAAAATATTTTCGGAAGTTCGATTTGAGGTGTAAAAGTTCCTCAACGGATAGAAATGATTTTAGTGGTTTTAAGAAAAATCAGTATTTTACTGGTTTTTGATTATTAAAACGGTCGTATCTTTTGCATACGAACTCCGTTTTAGACATTCTTTATATTTTCGGAATTAGGGAAACATGTACTACGAGACTAGAATCTTTATATTGCTCACAACTGCTTGACACAGATTTTCAGTTTTTCACACGCATTCCTATGGTTTCAGTTTGAGCAGTTTGATTGGTTTATCAATTTACACATTTGGAAGTAAAATACCATCTGGTATCTTATAATAGTTGAAATAACTCATTTATTTTCTATTAGATGAACGAAAACTCAATGATTCAAACTACAAAGAGACTTCACAGTCTTTGACCAAAATTCTGGGATATCACAGTCTGGTCGCAGAACCAAAATCTTCTCTGGTTAAGACGCAGATCAGTGAGTTGAGTGGTAACTCGGTGGGTTTGGTCAGGATGGGACTCGAAGATCGTTGAACTCGACGAGTCTTGGGGTGACTCAGCGAGTTGAGTGGTATTTCGAAGGATTGTGAGCTTAAGAACTCGGCGAGTTTACGGGTTGACTCGGCGAGTAGACTCAACTGGAAGGTTGACTTTTACCAGGACTTTGACTTTGACCATAGTTGACTTAGTTTGACTTCTATAGTTCAGCTTAGGCTAAGTGTTGTTATTGGTATTGGTAGCTTAGGGAGCTAGAGGAGCAGCATTTCGGAGAGTCGGCGGATAGCATCCAGAGGGTTATCGGCCGAGTTCAGCAGTTCAGGTGAGTTTCCTTCCAATAGGAACGGGCCTACGGCTACAATGCAGACCCGTCTAGTTAGCAGTAGATCCGGACTCCGGTCCGATGCAGTAGCTTAGTGTGCTTGATGTCTTTGTGATTCAAGCATGTCTTTGTGCTATGTGTTCCGGACTTTAGTCCGATGCAGTATGCAGTATATGTGCTTATGCTAGTTGATATGTTTTGCTCAGTCAGTTAGTCTGGACTCCGGTCCAATGCAGTTAGCCGGACTTCAGTCTGATGTAGGGGGCAAGGCCCCAGTTAGTTCGGACTCCAGTCCGATGCACTTAGCCGGACTTCGGTCCGATGCAGGGGCAAGGCCCTGGTTAGTCCGGACTTCGGTCCGATGCAGGGGGCAAGGCCCTAGTTAGTCCGGACTTTGGTCCGATACAGTTTCCAGACTTCAGTCCGATGCAGGGGCAAGGCCCCAGTTAGTCCGGATTTCGGTCCAATGCAGTGGGCAAGGCCCAATATGTGTTTATATGTTATTGTATGGTATGTGATAGTTTGTGGGAGCTCACTGAGCTTTGTGCTTACAGTTTTCAGTATTGGTTTCAGGTACTTCCGCAAGCAAATGGAAGAGCTTGGATTGATGGCATGGCACACACCATAGTTGCAGTTTATTCCTTGGAGTTTTATTTGGATATTCTGATATGATATTAACTCTAGTTGTGAATTGATACATTTACAATGACATTTTGAGACATACGATTCATGGTTTTATTATCTAATAGTTGATGTGTGATTTTTAGTACTATTAAAATAAAAAAATTTAGTCACGATTTTTGGGTCGTTAAATTGTTAAAAGATCCTTATGTGTTAATGACAATTATTTTATGTTAATTATTAAGTATATTGAGTTGTATGAACATCTGCTTGATTGCTTGCATCTTATGATTTTGATGACCATAAGATTATATGCCTAGGAATAGCGAACGTGAAACTAGGGTTAACTAGAAAATAAATAAGTTAATGTCTGAGCATGTGTGATGACCAACCACATATGAGTTAATTGAATGACCAATTTGATTAACTATTATTACAACTCTTGCTTGATACGAACTGAACACTGGGAAACCTATTAGTTTAATCAACTGATCACTTCTTGAATTGACTTGTTTGCTAAAGGATTAGTAATAGTGAACATGAACCTAATCATTTTAGAAATCGGTGAACATGAATAAATAAATATGTGTATGCAATTGTCTATGATTTTAAGGTGATATTATCTAAACCAAAATACCTAAAGAGATTTGTCTTCCTGTCAGTCTAAAGAGATTTTCTATTTAGTTATTCATTTGAGATTTAATAATACATTTCTTTATTCCTTTCGTATGTTTTGTAACCTATAATCAAATATTTTAAATTAATTCACTACCGTTCCCCTTGTGTTCGACACCCTTGCTTATCAAAGCTATATTATACTCGATTGGGTTCACTGTCTGTAAGGTGTGGTTTAGATGCGATAAATTAGGAATTATAAATAAAAAAACTAGTGCATTAAATATTCACATCAACAAGGGACATCAAAAACACTAAGATCTATCATGATAACCCTTTGGAGTAGCTTATACTCCTAAGAAACAACTTTAGGGATGAAAATAACCCAAAAAACCTTAACTATCTAGAACTAAGAGATAAATCATCAAGGTATGAACTTTATACCGTCAATAAGCTAGAAAGGGTGAATAAGCTCTAGATCTACAAGCTCCCTCTTGTTCAATACTTCTCCACTAGTCTTCTTCTTCTTCAAGATACACCACATACACACAAAACACACACACACAAGGTCAATCTCTTTGGAAAATGGATTAGGGTTCCGCAGTTAGCTCAAAAAGGCAATGGAGGCTGATAAGGTGAAGGTCTTGGGGGACTTAATTTGCTTAAATAGGGTGCAAACCCTAAAAATTAGGGTTTTCCCCTTACTCACATACGCCCTACGTACGCAAGGGTACGCTCGGCATACCAGGGGAACATCCTGCCTCGAGTATCCATTGGAGTACGCCCGGTGTACCATATGTATGCCCAACGCACTCAGGTCCAAGACAAGCAAAAAAAATAAGATAGTTTTGCTAAAGAGTTTACCAGGAAAATCAGGCATTACACCTCTCTCCAAGTACATGAAATTTCTAACCTCTCTCCTAGGGTTAGAGTATTTTGATTTATACCTTAGCCTAGGTTTTGTTCCTTTTTCTTTTGGTGTTTGTTGGTGTGACTACATTAGAGAGATTCTAGTTTAGATTATTCATACATTGCAAGCACTAGCACGTACGAGATACAAATCAAGCAATCAAGAGGTTAGTATGCTTTTCTAGTTGATTTTTAAAGTTAGTTGATATAACTAGTAAAACCTAGATCTAGGGTGCATGTACATTTAGGTAAATTTTTTGATTGTTTTCGCTACATTTAGATGGTGTATTGATGCTAATAAAACCCAACAAATCGCTCCGGAGGTTTTAATTTGTTTTTATTTTGATTTTCCATTTGTTTTATTTTCTGGATTCATATGTTTAATTTTTTTTCATTTACTTTCTCAGGTTCGATTTTAATTTTCCATCTTTGGATTCAATTTGTCTAGGTAGCTGAAATCATATCTTAAGGGTTTGTTTTCATTTGAAATTACTCAAATTGCAATTTGTTATCTAATTACATGAACAGAAGTATCCAACTTCCATCTTACTCTCCTAGTGCTTTGGCTTAATTTACTCTTTTTTCGGTACATATTTATGCACGCAGGCACCCACAACTATAGGAGGGAGCGTCATATATGTTTTTTTTAAACCTCAAGAGTTTAAAATAGAGGAAGCCTATCTTAAAAAGGAACCATATTTCTAATGCTATCAATTTTGAAGTTTATATAATAATGTGTATATCATTTTTCTTTCTTTTATTAATTTAATAGTTCATTTTAATAGGATTTAAATCGCATCTTTTGTTCTGACCGTAGATATGGATGGATAGTGATGCAAGCCTTCTTAGTTTTCTTTGTTGAGGTATGCTTTCAAATTATTCATCGAATTTATGTAATTATCTCTAACGGATTTAAGTTTGATGTTATAAAAACAAATTCAAAATTTGAAACTAGTTTACTGTGTGTTTGATGAATTGGAGTTGATTTTTCAAGGATGCGTATGTAATTTTCATGTGTTTAACTTTGACGTGGTTTTTCTTTATAACAAGACAGTCTTTTTATATAATGGTTAAATATTGCGTCAAACAAATATAAATTCAATTTGGTAGCTCTATAAATTTAGTAGCTATGTTATGGCAATAAACTTGAGCTTTAACCTATTTTAAAGCTTCTTTCGTTGAATTTGTTTTATTATGTAATCAAATCTTCAATTAAATGTCCACCTATGCATCCTACTGTGAAAGAACTAATTTGCACCGGTTATCATACGTTTCTCTCAAATATTGTTTTTTATTCACTTGTGGTTGTGGATTTATGTATCTAAAGATTTTTCATCGATCAGTTATATGTTTGCAACAGTTTTCTCTTCCTATACATGGTATCTTCTATGTTGATGTTTCATAATCACCATAACTAGGGGCAAAGGGTATTAAGAATTTTAATAATTTATTAATTTAAATCTGTTGATTTTTTTTTTCTATTGTACGTAGTTTTGTTTAAATAAATTTTAGATGTAAGAATATTTTGAATCGCTAGGATTTGTTCATCGACAATTTTTCAAAACATGTTCGATAAGTTATTAAGTTATACGAGAAGCACAAAATGTTGCAGATGAGATTGTGGCTTTGTTATTTGTGTCCATTGTAACTTCATTGCTTTTGACATTTTCATGGACTTTGGATGATCAGGTTGAAGGAATTGGAAACAAATTGGCCGTAGCTAGAGAACAATGATAAAATTAATGACATGATTAATCTGTTGACACATGAGCTCTGTTGCCCAAACCAAACCAGTCATCGGAAGGTATACCAAAGATAATATTGCTTGATTTTATTGAGAATTTTTTACAATTTGATGTTTACGTGGCTCATGAGTTCACTTCCATTTGAGGTTTTAAAGGTATTTTAATTATTTTATGCTATAATGAAGTTATGTGTAATTAAAATTAATATGTAAAAAGTTGGAATGTAAATAAAAATGGGATAATAACTTAAAAGGGTAGTGTGTTTTTTGATTTATCCATACTAGCTGTGAGACCCGTATATTATACCGGTTGATTTAAAAAATAATTAAACTTAAAATATAAAAATGAAATATTTTTTAATATACAACTTTAAAATAAGAAAGAAACGTATTTATTACAATTTAATATCATATATATGATTTTTAATACTTTACATATATAAGTATATGACTTTAATTAAAAATTAAAACAAATCAAAAATTGACAAATGGATAATATTTATTTCAAAATTACTACAAAATGACAAGTATCAAAACTCATGTAAGATTGATAAGTGACAAAAAAAACCTTTATTTATTAAGGAGGATTTGGTCACTGAGTTTTTTTCCGTCTATATTTACCCTCTCAACTTGTTAAAATGTACACATTCAGTTCTTATAACCAGCTATTCCAGGTTAGCCGGTAAAAATGATTTAATAAGGTAATATATTTCTCACTTCGTACACATTTAGTCCTTAATATTTTTGTACACATTTAATCTTTAATATTTTTTTGTTGCAAAATAACTTATTTTTGTTTTTGTACTCATTTAGTACTTATGAATGATTTATTTATGTTTTGCTCACGATATCTTATATGGGAGAATCATTAATGAGGTGTTTGGGTTTTTGATGCTTATGTCTATCGCGATCTCGACTACTTGGTTGTTTAGGTCATATGTTCTGAACGTCATAACTACTTCATACGATCTTAGATATTAACGATTTTTATATCCATATGTTTGTATTTTAGTCTACTATAATTTTCTCTTACATTACTCCCGTTAAAAATTAATATATTTTTAATTATGATCTTTGTATCCATATGTTTTTTAATGAATGCATGTATGGATTTTTTTTTTTAAAAAAAAAACCATAAGTAAAATATATTACATTTTAACGGAAGTAATATTAATGAAACTTGTAGTAGACTCAAAGAACGAAAACGTGTATATAAAGATCGTTAAAATTTGATATCGTATGAATAAGTTACGACATTCAGAACACGAGATCTAAGTCAAACCACAAGACTTACGCAACCAAGCAGTCGAGGTTGCGATAGACATAAGCATCAACAACCCAAACATCTCATCAGTGATTGTCCCACATAAGTTGTCGTGAGAAAAACCTAAAGAAATCATTTGTAAGTATTGAATGAGTACAAAAACAAAAATGACTTATTTTGAAACAAAAAAAATGTGAATGACTAAACGTGTACAAAAATATGAAGGACTAAATGTGTACAAAATGAGAAATATGTTACCCTATTAAGTTATTTTCCCCACTAACCTAGAATAACCGGTGATAAGGCCTGAATGTGTACAGTTTAACAAAAAAAAAAGTTTGAATGTGTATAGTTTAACAAGTTGAAGGGGTAAATGTGGATAAAAAAACTCAGTGACTGATGCGACCTGGTCACCGGATGTCTACGTCGTATGATTCCAATGAGCCTGCAAGGTCACAACGAGAGGAAACCGCCATCCGTTCTCCGAGAGGAGGCTCCCGGGAAAATGCTCCGACGGTCAAGTCAGATGATAGACTTGGGTATATTCTAAGGAGAATTGGAGAAAGCGACTTACTTTCCAAGGCACCAGGGATGGCCTTTTATACTGAATCCTTCTGCTAGTTCGTACAGCACAATGGCATCAAACCCGATAGGATCGGGGACAATGATTGGATAATCGTGCTCCTTAATCTGTCAGAGCCAATGATTGGTTCAGGTGGTAATGATCTGAGCATATGCCTTATCGTCTGGAATGGCTACACTTTTGACGCAATGTGGAAGGCACCCCTGGCAGGGCCAGGCCTTGTCTACGGGCTCCCTGCTCTTAGGGGCACTAGCAGGTGCTATGTTGCGGCGGGTTCATTCCGCTAGGCGTGGCGTGCCTTGTAGAATTCTCTGGAATGACTAAGCGCAACTCTTCGTTCGTGCCAACAACACGTCATCAAGTCCCCTAGTCTAGTAGTCGTGGCGTTGCTAGGCCAGCTATGATGTTCTTGATGGGTTTTATACAAACAATCCTATGTGTGCATGCAACCCTAGATTTAGATACACAACTTTATGAACACAAGAAGAACCCTAGCATGCATCTAGGTATTTCGAAATTTATATATACTAAAAGGGATTACATACCTCTTGTTGTTATATTGTAATAACAATACAAATCTTCAATCTCTTGTCTTGGAAAGCAAGTACCACAAGTGTAGTACCTCTAATGGCTCATAAACACCACAAGCAAATGGAGAGGCAAGAGAGAGAGAGAGGGGGGAGAGGCAGGAAAATCGGATCTAAGCCTTCTTAGAATCAAGTGGCCGATTTTCCTTAGCCAAGGGGTCTTTATATAGGGTAGAGATTAGGGTTTCAGTCCTTATCCTTATCTAGTTGCTTTCCCACCAAGCAATCCATAAGATAAGTCTAGAACCTTATCCTTGGACAAATTCTAGGGCCTTATCCCCTGGAATTCATCCACCCCTTCCTTAGGGCATCCATTGCCCTAATTTGCAACTATCACATAATTACAATCCATCCCTTGTAGTTTAATTAATTACATTTGATCATAAAATTAATTCTTAATTAATTATTGACCAATATTAATTAAACTAATATGATTTCTCCTTTAATATATTATTCATATAATATACTAATAAATCATAATAACCTCTTTCTCCATTATTTCTCCAGTCAAGTTGCTTTGGTGAAGGCAACCCAAAGGGACCATCCACAACCGGGTCAAGTACTTGCCAAATATGGTTACAGGCTTAGACACTAATCCAACAGTTCTAGACTTAATTGCTTGGTACACGCGTCAAGTTCTGATTCGTTTGTTGCTTCGATTTTTTCGGCGATGTGACTGCCTATCATGACAGTCGGTTACATCATTATGCCAGGTATTTTGAATATCCCGCCTTTCCTTATTCTTTATAAGGTTAAGGGATTTCTTTATCCACATCACTTCTTCCTCTTATTTCTTCTTCTTCTCCAGTTAGGGTTTTCTTTGCTCTCCTTTTCGTTCAATGGTTGCTCAACCTCTCACCGTTATGTCTGAGGTTGAGTTCAAACTTCTCATTGATGCCTATGGCCTTTTTCCGGTTGACGATGTAAAGTTCCTGTCGCCTGACACGATGATCCTAACTGGCCATTTATTTTAAAACCCTTGATGTTGGTTTGCACCTTCCCCTCACTGAGTTTCAGGAAAAACTTTGGCAGAATAACGGTTGTAGCATCCAGATGCTCACTCTGAATGTCGTCAACAAGGCGGTGGCATTTGAGATGATCTGTTGAGAAATTGGAGTGCTCCCTTTACTATTTTTTCTTCAAGTTGTTCATTAGATTCAGTTCTATAGGTGACAAATACACATTCTCTGCTCGATGTGGGGGTCATGTCCT
Source organism: Lactuca saligna (assembly GCF_052625555.1). Classification (NCBI taxonomy): domain Eukaryota; kingdom Viridiplantae; phylum Streptophyta; class Magnoliopsida; order Asterales; family Asteraceae; genus Lactuca; species Lactuca saligna. The sequence continues at coordinate 194,858,560 of NC_136419.1, read as the reverse complement.
GGTTCCTGATGGCAAGACTCCGAAGAAGTGGCAAGACAAATGGTTGTGGGTTCACTAGGAACGGGTCAGTCGCAGGTGATACCGGGCGAAAATTTTCTTTGATGTCACTCTTAAGTTTTATCCTCATAATCAAGCTACCACTGATCATCTAAACACCATTCAGGTCATGCATGAGGAGTTCTCAGAGGTTTTTGCTTTCCAGGGTTGGGATGAGCCCCTCTTGGAGACGTCGAGGGAAGCTGACCATCTTTTACACCGTTAGTAATGGTGGGTAGTTCTGCTTTCTTTTCTTCTATCCTCCCCCCCCCCCCTTTTTTTTTTTTTTGAAAAAAGTAGGTTTGCGTTTGAGAATGGTGATTATTTTTCTTATGTATTCTTGGCTTGTTTTTGCTTTTGCAGGTGTTGAGTCCCCTCTTTCTATGGATGTTGTCCTCAGAAAGCGATATCAGGGGAAGTTAGAGCATCGAGAGGCTGATCTTGTTGAAACTCTTCCCCCGCCATGACTGGCTAATCTGATCACCGCGACTGCTCCTCCAATGACACTAGTTGTAAAGGGATCGCCTGCGAATGTCGGAGAGTGGCTCATGTCTGCACGACCCATCACGATGGTTGCTCCGCCTTCTTTTTTCGGTTCTAGACATACGGAGGTAGTCGAGGATAGAAAGGATGGCATTATTTATGACGTCCGACAAGCCATAGCTAAGAGGAAGGCCGTCTTGGCCGTGGGGGAGACCTCCACCGATTTCTTTAATATCGGGAGGCAAGTTCAATCGAGACGTAATTTTACTCATTTGTTGACGACGCGCAATAGTCCGAGGGGGTCAAGGGGAAATTAAGCAGCCCATTAACTTGTTCAAACCTGTTCCACAATCTTCTTTTTATTTTTCTCCCCCCGAGGGTTTTAGATGGGGGGCATGCTACATCAAACTCCATAGAGTTTGTTTTCCATGCATTTCCACTTGCTGTCGTTACTGATATGGAGGCCATGGGCAGCCACGCATTGGCTCATAACATGTCTTATGTCGCTGCCCAAGCAATATTTTATTTGGTCACTGGCTCTTGTCGCATTCGATTATTGAACGAGATGGAAGTTACCCATGTAATTTGTGGTGCCTGAGAGGTTGAACTTAAACGCTAAATTGTTGAGCTCGAGAAGGATGTTCACGAATCCGACCAGAAGTATGGTATGCTTGCTTCATAGAAGGTTGTTGCCGAAGAGATTCGATCTTCCTTGGAAGCGAAAGTGGATTCCCTGACCCAAGCTAACAAGGGGTTGATGATTCAAAATGAGAGCCTGGAACGGAACATTGGCGACTGTGATAAGCTCCTCGAGGAAGCCCGAGCTAAGGCGGAGGATGTACATCGTGATCGAGTATGGCTCTTAGTAGTGCGGTTACTAGTGCGATTAGTCGGATCCGGCATGCTGCATTCGTTGCCGATGAGTATTCTGGTCGTAGTGGGTTGAAAGTGGAGGTGGACTTCATTGCTTATGATCCTAATGCCAGTGATTCCCGATCCAGTCACACTACAAGTCTTAATGATCCCCTGCTCACTTTCGCTACTATGGATCATGAATCTCTCTTGGGCTTGGGACACTTCGATATAGCGAGGATGCGATAGCTTTGTGCTCTGGAAGATATTGGTGAAGTTTCTGACGACATGTTGATTGAGGGGGAAGGTGGAGGCGGTGATAACGGTAGAAATGGTGATGGTGGTGGTATGACATTGGGAGGCAGTGGTGATGGTGGTATGGAGGCTAGTGGTGGTGGTAGTCCAGTTGGTTCTTAAGGTACCTTCGTACCGTGTCTTGCCCTTCGAGGTGTGAAAAAATTTGTGAAGCTTGTTTTTTCCATGTTTACTTGTTCTTAGTTTCATGGTTTGTAGTAGTATCGAATGGTAGTGGTCCGTCTGGCCTGTTTATAATAACTTTGTGACTTTTGGTAATGTAAATGGTATGTGTTGATGCTTGTTGTTGTTACTTTGTTTGCGATATGTTGCTTTTTCATGCTTGTTTTTTAACTCTAAACCTCTGTCATTGTCGCTTTTTACCATCTGAGTGTAAGATAACTATATGGTGTCGGGTGGTTGTTTTCAATCGCTAATCCTTCGTGATGACTATTTGTAGTAAGAGGCTCGCCATGGGGTTATCACTGAACCTACGAGATCATTGTGCTTTCGGTAGGATAGCTATTTTTCTGAGTATTGTGATGAAACAGTTGTTCTTATCCCAGGGGATGCGCTGAGTATCTTGATAAAATGGTTGTCATGCATTGGGTATTGAAGTAGACTATTTTGAGAAATATGCTAAGTATTTTGATACAGTGTCTATCTTTAGCCTTGCAAATACACTAAGTATTTTAATAAAATGGTTGTTTTCAGCCTTGGAATACACTAAGTATTTCAATAAAATGGTTGATTGTAGCCTTGGAATACATTAAGTGTTTCTGATGGGGGCTACTGTGAGCCTCGTAAATACACTGAGTATTTAAATAGAATGGCTATTCTGAGCCTTAAGAATACACTAACTATTTTGTTTTTTGCAAAAAAAGAAAAAACAAGAACAAAGGGTAGAGGTGTGTTGAGCCTTGGATATTGAACATCCCCCCAGGCGACCGATCTGGGTGATAGGTTTCTTTTTTAGAAATAAACCTTCCTTAGGTTTCTGGCGTTCCATGTTTTTGGGATTTTCCTTCCCTTTATTGTTTCGAGTGTGTATGTGCCATTGCGATGGGCTTCGATGACCTTGTATAGTTCCTCCAATGTAGGGCCTAACTTCCCTTGTGGCTGGTCATGGCTCGCCTCGTTTTTCATTAGGGCATAATCCCCTACCTTGAAAGCTTTATCCTTGACTCTCTGGTTGTAATATTTCTCCACAACATTTCTATAGGCTGCTTGGCGGATGTTTGACCGCTCATGTTTCTCTTCGATGAGATCCAAGTTTGCCCTCAAGTCCTTGTCATTGCATACTTCTACAAAGTAGTTCGTTCTGGATGATCCGATTGTTAGCTCCACTAGCAACATTGCTTCTGTGCTGCAAGTTAGGCTAAAAGGGGTTTCCTTCATGCTCGTTCTTGGTGTCGTTCTGTACGACCAGAGCACTCTTGTTGGTTCTTCAACCCAATTTCCCTTAGCTTTCCCCAAATGTTTCTTGATTCCACTTACCAACGTTCTATTGAATAGTTCGGTCTGACCGTTGGCCTGGAGATGCGATACTGATGTGTATCATTGCTCGATCCCCTTCTCAGCACACTAACTTCGGAATAGGTTTTAGGTGAACTGCAGTCCATTGCCACTAATGAGCACCTTGGGTATTCTGAACCTCGTTATTATGTTCTTCCATAGGAATTTGATCATCTGTCTCCCAGATATGCATGCCAACATTTCGGCCTCTATCCACTTGGTGAAGTAGTCAACCAACCACCAGGAATTTCACCCTTCTCGCAGCATCTGGGAATGGTCCAACGATATCGATTCCCCAACTGGTAGAAGGGCCATGGGCTTGAAAGGCTCGTCAGGGGCGCCGAGGCAGCCCCTTGGATTAGGGAAAAATCTTGGCACTCTATACATTTTCGCATTATTTTTGATGCACTTTGGTATATGGTTGGCCAATAGATGCCCATCCGAAGTATCTTTCCTGTAAAGGCCCTTGCCCCTTCATCTATGCATTTTAGCCACGTCGTCATAAATCCCTTCTATGATTTTGTATGATGGTGCTTTAATCCGTACCCATCTAGCTTCTTCATGGTTGTCTAGCAAAATGCCTCGTTGTAGATAATCGACTATCAGTGTCATTCATGTATGTCGGGCTAGCGTTAGAGTGTGCACCCACCGCTCATCTATACTTATTTCTTTGAGTACCTCTACTAGAACCTTCATGGATAAATCGTCAAAACATGTTGATGCTAGATTGATGAGGGCATTTTCTCTTCTATCCCCCCCCCCCTTGGGATTTGTTTAATGGTAAACTATTTGAGAGGGTTGACAAGTCGTTGCACGACTTTTACGTATTTCTCCATTCGCTTGTCTCTTGCTTCAAACTCTCCATTGATCTGGTTACCTGCTAACCTTGAATCCGCCAAGGCTGTTATCATGTCTGCACCCATCTGTCTTCCTAGTCGCAGGTCGGCGATTTAGGCCTCATACTCGGCCTTACTGTTAAAGGTATGGAAATCGAAGCAGATGACGTAGGTGATTTAATCCCCAATCGGATTCGTTAAAATCAGGCTTGCCCCCAATCCTTCTTTACTGGATGCTCCATTGGTGTATAGGGTCCACATCTGGTCATCCTTCGGCCGGTTTTCGCCCGATAACTCTTTCTTCTGAGTCACTACTTTTGCTTCACCTTGAATTTCGAGGAGGAAGTCTACTAATGCCTTCCCTTTGATGTTGGTACGTGGGCGATAGCTAATGTCATGTTCCCCCAGCTCGATCACCCATTTCGCTAGTCATCCAGATGTTTCTGGCATGAGCAATATTTGTTTTATCGAGCAGTTTGCTAATACCTCTATCTGGTGTGCTTAGAAGTAGCACCTCAAGTGTCGTGTTGAATAGATGAGTTTCATCACCAATTTTTCAAGGATGGGGTAGTTGGTTTCTGGGCCCTGCAGGGCTCGACCGACGAAGTAAATCGGAACTTTCCTTCCTTCCCATTCTACTACTAGTACCGAAGAGATGGCTTCGCCTGGAGCTGAAAGATATACCTATAGTGCTTCACCTGGAATGGGACTGGCCAGTGTGGGTGGTTGGTGCAGGGCTTTCTTAATCTGCTGGAGTGTTGTTTCTATTGCCGACGTCCATTGGAAGTTGCTCTTTTCGATGCATCCTTTGAAAGCATGGAAAAGTGGCATGGCTTTCTCTAATGACTTGGAGATGAAATGGCTTAGAGCGGTTAGTTTTCTGTTCAACCCTTGGGCATCCCTCAGGGTGTTCAGGGATGCTACTTCCATCATGTTGTCCACCTTGGTTGGGTTGGGCTGTATTCCTTTCATAGTGACATAGTATTCCAATTCCTCAACACCGAAGGTACACTTCCTCGGGTTTAGTTTTATCCTAACCTTCTCCAGTTTTTTGAACATTTCTTCCACGTCTTCTAGTAATCTCCTGTCGTATGGGCTTTTTATGACCATGTCCTCAACATATACTTCATTGTTTCTTCCAATTTCCTTGGCGAAAATGGTGTCGATGAGACGTTGATAGGTTGCCCTTGCATTCTTCAGTCCGAACGACATTTTGGTGTAGCAGAAGGCCCCATGGTCTATTTAAAAGGTTGTTTTCTCTTCGTCTTCCTTGCTCATCAAGATCTGGTGGTACCCCTTATACGCATCTAGGAAGCATTTTTAATATGAAACCTTGCAGGGATTCGACATTTTGATTGATTTCTAGTAGGGGTAAGCAGTCTTTAGGGCACGCCTTGTTTAGATCGGAATAATCGATGTACATACGCCACAAGCCGTCATTATTTTTAACCATGACGTGGTTTGCAATCCAGGTTAGGAAGACTGCTTCCCGGGGTATTCCTGCTTTGGTTAGCTTGGCGACTTCGGCATTGATTGCCCTGTTCCTATCTCCCCCTTGAACCAGCTTTTTCTACTTGGTTTCCTTGGTACCTGGTTTGATCATGATCTTGTGTTCTATGACCTCCCTATCCACTCCTACCATGTTTGTAAGGGCCCAAGCAAAGACATGCTTGTATTTCTTTAAGTGGTTGATCAATGCTTGTCTTGTGGCCAGTGGAAGGTGATGGGTTTTGAGCAAAACATACATTCCTATGTGTGCATTCAACCCTAAATTTATTGGATCTAAGTTTTCTCTATTGAACATGTAAACAATGAACACAAAGAAGAAACCCTAGGATCTATGTATTAAAATCGAAATTCACATCAAAGATATCAAAATACATACCTTGATTGTTATGTTGTAATAACAATCTAAAACTTTGGGGATCTTGAACTTTTAGAACTTAGTGTCACAAGTGTCACACCTCTAATGGCTCACAAACACACCTAGCAAGATAATGATCAGGAGAGATGAGGAAAATTTTGGATTTCTTCTCTAAGAATGGAGTGGCCGAAATATGCAGGGTGATGTTCGTTAAATAGTTAGGTTGCTTAGCCCCAAAGCTTGGGCTTCTATATGGAAACCCTAATTTCCAGCTTAAGCCCCAAGCAGCCCATGGATCCACCACCTTAAGGCCTTGGACAAAATTCTAAGGGCCTCCCTTAGAAAATTCAGACAACCCCACTTAGGGTGGTCCAAGAGCCCAAACCACAACTATTAATTAATTGTAAATTAATTTCTGATTAAATAATAATTAGTAATACGATTTCTAATTAATATATTATTTCCATAACATTTTAATTAATCATTTATATTGATTTATTATTCCAAATAATAAATACTACCTCTTCCTCAATTAATCATCCTGTCAAATTGGTAGTGTGAATGCAACCCAAAAGGATCATGCCACTATCATTTCAAGTACATACTGGTTATAGTTATGGGCTTAGACACCTAATCCAACAGTCTTCCACTTGGATAAGTCTAATAACTATAGTTGCAAGTATGAATTCCAAACTTAACAAGCAACCGTAGCACTCAAAGTTGTTATCGAACTCTGACCTATTCAGATATTTGTTGTTAGATAAGTGATCAAATATTCCTCCATTGTACAAGATATCGTATGTACATGCGACATGTATTATAATCATTCTCTCTGTCCAAGATTTATTTACCAATTTTCGATTTATGATGACTGATATCATACTACTAATTGAACACATCAATTCAGTCCAGGATTGGCCAAGCGCTTTAGATGTCATCATCAAATCATCAAGGGGACCACAAATATCGCTTTTTCCCATTTAGAGCAAAAGGAATGGATAAACTTCGACTCATATGCTTGCACTATTTACTCATCAAATCACACACAAAAATACATTTTATAACATCAAGTTACTAATGCCTTTACGTATTATCAATGCACAATAGACTTGTAAACAACAACTCATGTGCCTCCGTTTCAAGAAGATAAGATATTATCGTCTCAAAATTACTCGTGATAAAATCCATGAAGTAATTCTCCGAGTGTGGGTTAATCCAATACTTAAATCCCCATTTCAAAAGTATTCATGAATACTGCAGCAAACCATTGCTATGTCTAACCCCTTAGACAATCTACAGTCTAATTCATGACAGTCTTAGTTCACTCTTACTTCCAAAAGTATGATCAACTATGCATGTTTGAATAATCCAATCATTCGAGAAGCAAAACATGCGAAGTGAAACACAATAATAACCTAATTAACTATGGTCTCAAAACTATTGAATATAAGCAAAAACACATATTATTTAATCATCATATTAATTAGACTTCATTAATTGTATAATGTTTCCATTAATCAACTAATATTCTTGAATTAAACATTAGTCATGCCATATTCTTAAACATGCATACTATGTTTCTCTATGGTCCTTCCCTTGTGAACATATCAATTGGATATAATTCCAATGATTCTCATTTCATAATTCCAAATCCTTATTACAAGTGTAAGAATTCCAAATTATTGTCACCACCAAATGTGTTAGAGCCTAACCTTGCATGCAATATCCATTTTTTGATGATGTGGCGTCAAAGTCACCGAGACTTAGCCAACGATGTCACAAAATGTTGCATTGAAACAATTTCATGGTGATGAAGTATTAAATTCAAGGTAACTCCTTGAACACCTTCCTTGCGTTAAGGTTTCTAACTCACATATAGATTTCAATAGCCAAATCCACTATGGAAAATTGTCCATATTCCATATGACCATCAATTTTGACCAAAAATCATCTTAATCCAAAACATGTCAATATGGTTCGTTAAAATACTATACTTCCAACTGTTCATAAGAAACCAATCTTTAGCGAACCTCAAACTATTCTTGTAAGTTGATTAACAACTTTATTCATATCTTGTTCTAGTCCTTTTTCCCTCTCCATGCCCTAGGCATTTGAAAAAATAAGAACAAGTGAATATTATAGCATATGTAATCAATCCTATATATGAAGCATAAGGGATTCGATACATAATGTCTTACATAAAGAGCTAATACTTGATCAGTCTCTTGCTATAATATTTTCATATATCGAATTTCCTAAGTTGAATCACTTCAACACAATATTCATATATGTTCATGACTAAGTTCCATTAAAACTTCAATCTAAACTTTTAAATTTGAAACAAAGTATGAGTGCCCTCTCCCCAAAGCTTATTATAGTTAAACAATTTCTCAAACATTGCAACTTCCAAATTGAAAACTTTGTTTCCTACCAATAGTATTGCTAACCTGTAACACTTAGCATAACAACTATGCTCCCACTAGCATAATAATTATGCTTCTATCTGCATAACAATTATGCTCCCACTAACTTTGACATGTACCCAGAAATCAACTGAACTTCTAGAAATCAATATTATTGACTTTCTTTCTAAAGTTCATATTTCTAATACGTGATGCTTTGATAAGTCTTCATCTAGACTTCTTATGTTCATACACCTTTATTAGATATCATACGTGTGTTTAAACCCTTTCAGAACTCATAGCGATAAGTCCTGAATGTTCAAACTATTTCTTGCCATTTATCACAATTCGAACTATGAAAAAGGATGCCACAATCATATACGAATTTGAGAACGTAATTATCATAACTGCTAACCATAATGATATCAAGCAGATTTAAAATCTACTAGCAAAAGTGTTTCCTCATAATCATTTTCATGAGTTAGAGCGAAACCTTTTGCCACCTAGATTTTATGGTGAATGTGTTCCTATCCATGTGAATCTCATCATTTTCCAACCTATAATCATAGGATAAGATTGAGGACGAAACTAAAATCAAATTTAGCTTTCATGGACCCAACTTTGCCTATTCTTAATTTCTAGCCCTCTGGCAGTACAAGGGCCTACCCGTGCTTCCATGTTGTTTAAGCAGTCACTTCCATTGACCAATGTACCATCACTGACCAATGTGCTCTGCCTTTTGCAGTCAATTGAGAAACATATAACTCATAAGAATTGCCAACTCAACTGGAAGGTGCACAAAAACAAGAATGTGTCAACATGACAGGTTACAAACCTCCGGTCGTGTGCTAGTGATTACTAAAAGGTTGATTATTTATTGACTCTTGAAATTCTTCAAGATCAATAAGACTTCCACTGTCTTCTTGACACATAAGTTTCTTTCTTCAAGGAACATTCCTTGACGGATTAAAACAAATATTCAAAAAAGTTAGTGTGGATTCTTATCAAGATAACACTTCATTTAATTGGTCTTATTTTATCTTTGTTTTAACCAAAACATCGCAACTACCAATTTCAAATGTGCTAGAGTAAGAAAACTTTTATACTCCACATATCATGAGGTGTTATAAACCTACTTAGTTTTCAATATGCTTCAAGATACGATTCGAAGTTACCAGAATGTGACTCTAAAACTTGATTTGAAATGAAGTAGGACTCATCTCTTGATCAAACCATTTCAATAAGATCATATTTCTCTTCTTGGTCAAAACAATTGTACTAAGATGTTCTTAGATGATCAATTGTGACATGGTTCCACAATCATGAATATGAGCATAAAACATGATACTCAATACTCTCCTTTCCTTTCAGATCGGAGAAACTTTTATCTTTCTACCTAATAGATTTTTCATATTCGTTCTGATACTCTTTGAAACTTTTCAAAGAATCAGAATTACAATTAATCTTATAAGCATAACCATATTTACTGAATTGTCAGTAAATCATGACGAATAGACTTATTTCCTTTATGGTGGATCTAAATAGTCCACATCCATGTGTACTAGATCGTTTAGTCCTTCACTTGATTCACATAAACATATGATCAATGAATTAGTCATGATCTTCCAATGATCAAGGTTCTCATACATCACACAATTCAAATTGTATGACTCCAAGTTTCTATTCAACTAAAACTTGGGTGATGAGAATTCATTTTCACTTGGTTGATTATGACATTTCCATAAATGACATAACTAAGAATCAAATCCATATTTAACATTGCTAATAATAGAAATATCATCACGAATTTTCATAAATGTCATTGCAAGAAATATAAAGTAATAAAAATTCTCCTTATTGATAAAATGCAGAAAAATTTGTCCTTTCAATGCAAATATAAAAACTATTTTTGTAGACATTCCTAAGAAATCTATTAATCTATCATAACTCAGCAGCAGCTCAAAAATATGATCCTCAAACCATGTGATCGAAATCCATCTCTCACGATGATGATTCGGTTCACTCTTCTTAAGCTTCCTTCTTTTTCTTAGATTCTGCAAAACATCAAAATCTGACTATCGCATCATGTATTAAGAATCTATGAATAGAGACTTAATAGAGTAAGATAGTGGATGTGCCTGAAATAGAGTCATACAACTTGACCTTACTATCTCTACGATCTTTCAGGTAGACAGGGCACCCATGGATCTAATGTCCTCTTTCTTTCCTGCATAATCTCTTTCGGCTACATGATTTCATAACATCGTAATTCTCTTGGCGGCGTTGCCAAGACCGTCCCCGGTCCTTCCACTGTGCTGAATTTTATTACTCCATGCATTGTCGATGGGATTGTGCCGAATTTGAGTAGGGTCGTCCGTCCTAGGATGATGTTATATTCTGTTGGGTGCCTTATCACAACAAAATCTATAAGGGTTATATTCTTCTTCACTTTGTCGTGGCTGATCAGCATGAAGGGCAGGTGGATCGTACCTAGGGGCCACAGGTTGTGCCCTGTGAAGCCTGTTAACCGCCCTGTTGCAGGTTTGAGGCTCTCCTTCCACTTGTTTGACAGGAGACATAAACAATGCTCATAGATAATGTCCCCTGACCTGCCAGTATCGATGTATACCCAGTGAATAGTAATATCTTTGATGGACCCTTGAATTATTAGTAGGTCGTCTCCTCGCCAGCCTGTCGACTGAGGGTCTTTCGCTGAAAACGTCAAACCTTGCATGGATCTGGTGAGGTTGTCTACACCATCATGTTCCTCCTGCTTTTCCCTCTTTGAGCATATCATTAAGATTTCGCAAGGTTGGTCACGCTCCCTGATTGCATGCTTTGCATTCTCAGCATCAAACTTAGCACGAAGTCTTCGTGCCACCTCCACGAGGTTCCCTTTCAGTTTTTTTTCTTCCATTTCCATTTTTAACACCGAACAGTTAACGGTATCATGCATCTTGCTCTTATGGTACTCATAGTACCGTCCTTTTCCTCCCTTCACCGGTTGCTTTTCAGAGACTATATCAACGTCTGGTCGCTTGCCTCTTTTTTCGTCTCTTTGGAATGGCCTAAAGCATCCTTGCGGTTGCTTTCCTTGCCCGAAGTGTCTGCCCCCACCCAAGGTTTCTGGGTGGTGAGATGGTGAGTTGTGGAGCTTTGTGGTTGAGGCGGTCATGATGTTCAAGTATGCTTGCTTCGTTGCTTCCCCCTCCTATTGTCTCAGGTAGCGTTCGACTCTCTCTTTTAGCTCATGGGTTTCTTTCCCATGAGTTTCGAGTACATCATCCCCGGGAGGAGGCCCTATGTGAAGGCGTATGCTATTAGCCCTTTGTCGTGTCCTGGGACGTATAATGTGGCATTAGTAAACCAGGTGAAGTATTCTCGCACTATCTTTCCTTCCTTCTAAATGTCGAGTGTGAATATCCCTTGTATGCACACAGTTTCATGAAATTCGTTAGGAAGAGATACTTTAGTTGGCCGAAATCGTAGATGCTCCCTAGTCACAACGTCTTGAACCATGTTCCTGCTTTACCGTCTAAGGTTGTCAGGAAATACGTACACCAGAAATGCTTGTCTAGTTTGAGCGAGGTCATCGTCCACTCTTAAGTATTAATATGGCTGTCCACATCTGTGATTTCATTGTAAGTCTTGAGGTGTGGCAACTTTGCTGTGTTTGGAATTTCATAGTCTAAGAGCTATTTGGCGAATGGGGATGTTACACTTCGTGATAGACAATCTTGGTTTGGGATGGGGAAGTCACCATGTGGGTTATATTGCTGGCTGGTGAAGTAAGGTTGCATTAGCATGTTGTTGTATGCCGGGAGGTGGCCGGGGTTTGGTCCGTAGAATGTTTGTTGTTAAAACGGGAAGGTTAGCGTTTGGGTGGACAAAAGAGGTGGGTTTTACACGAGTGATGTTGGATATGAATGGATGATGGTGTGGGATTGCGATATTGAAAGGCATATATGCCACAAACGAAGGTGTTTGGAAAGCCATTGTTTGTTCTCTCACCATCTGGTTCAACGGTGGCGTTTGAAAAACTGTTGGTTGTTCTCCCACCATTTGGTATAGCGGTGGTGTTTGCGAGAAGACGGGTGTGCCGCTGAGACGTTGACATTGTCCACCGTTAATGGTGGTGTACTTCTTGAGATCACCGTCAGCTATGGTGTTTGCATGGAGGTGCTTTGTGCTATTGTGGCGGTGGAGGAAATTGGTTCCTTGACGGTCGGCTGCCATAATTCGTTTGTTGGAGTAGTGGTTATCGACGAGTTGTCCTGCTGTGATGTTTCATCGGTGACTGGTGTGAGAACTGGGCGATAGCTGGTTCCAACATCATAGGTCTGATGGGGCTTACAGGTGTCCCATCGGTTCCGCCGGTGTTGCCGGATGCCATCTTCAAACGCTGATGAGTGTGCTTTTGGTTTGTTGTTCGTCACATTGCAGATGACGCCAAATGATGTGACATGGTCACCGGATGTCCACGCGCATATGTCTGGGATGATTCTGATGAGCCTACAAGGTCATAATGAGAAGAAACCATCAACCGTTTTCCTGGAGGAGGCTCCCGGGAAAACAATCTGATGGTTAAGTCAGTTGATAGACTTGGGTATATTCTTGGGAGAATTTAAGAGAGCGACTTACTTTCCAAGGCACCAAGGATGACCTTTTATACTGAATCTTTCTGCTAGTTCGTACAGGACAAGGACGTCAGACCCGATAGGATCAGGGACGCTGATTGGATAATCGTGCTCCTTAATCTGTCAGAGCCAATGATTGGTTCAGGTGGTAATGCTCTGAGCATCTGACTTGTCGCCTAGAGTCGTTACGCTTTTGTTGCAGAGCGGAAGGCGCCCTTGGGGTGGTCGGGCCTTCTCTGGGGGCGCCCTGCTTTTAGGGGCGCTAGCAGGCGCTACATTCCATCAGATTCGTTTTGCTAGGCACGGTGTGTCTTGGGGAATTCTTTGGTGCGTCTAAGCGCGGCTCTTCGTTCGTGCCAATGACACGTCATCAGTGACCAAATATGTAAAAAACGAAAAATATATTACCCTCTCTTTTAAGATTATCCCAATAAAATTTGAAAGTTGTTTAAACCAGTTGGTTTGCCCCGTGCGTGATGTAGTGTGATGTAGCGGAAAGTTTATATACGTGTAATAGGCAAATGATAATTTTAAAAAATTGCATTCGTTGTTATTTATACTTGGAAACCAAATATGATATATGGGTGTTTTGATTACAAAATCAATATTTCAACATAAAAATAATAAATAAAAAGCGGGATGTCAATTTGTAAGAACGTAAGAAAATTTCAAAAAACATGTAAAAAACAAATATGTTGCAAAGAATATACTAAAGAAGTCATTCAATTAAACAAACTAATTTTTATATACCTAAAACATCAAAGTTATAACAAAATATTGAAAAATTTTGTAAAATTGATTTCGTAGAAAATCACACTTAATAAAAAAAGAGAACCAAAATCGTAAAAATTGATATTAAAAAAGTTGTAAACTTTTAATGTATTATCATTTATATAGATGTATAGACACTGACATAATATAAACAATCAATAATAATTCATTTATTGGTCAAACCATTCAACGAACGGGTATTAATAATCGGGTGTGAGTAGTTGTTCAAAAAAAACTTTCAAGTTATATACAATATGACAAGTTACAAGCAAAATCAATCTCACTTGATAAGTATCTTATCTGATAACTGAAACGATTACATTAACAACATGAATGATGAATGAGTGAGATATTTAATTTCTTTTTCATTAATTCGGCTCGTAGAAAAAAAAAATCAACATCTTAGTAATTAGCAACACCAATACTCCAAAACAAACCAGCAATACCTCAAATCCCAATAGACAGCACAATTAATGGTGATGGTAGGGATGAGAAGGGGTTTGAGGAGAAGTATGGGCATGGGTATGGGTTTGGATTTAGATGGGGGTAATAAGATAATATTGGTAATAACAAGCCATTATAAATATAAAATAAAAAGTGAATTGGTCATTTTACATAATTAAAAAACATATTTACACCAGGAGAATTATATATCAAAACAAAAATAAAATTATACAAGAAGTACCTACCACTAAATTTATGATGTATCACTAACCATAAATATGGTGTGTGTAACATCACTACCATGTGGTTACAATTGAGATATATCTATCACTCAACATCACTATATCTCTTTTTTCCGTCTTTCTTAAGAATAAATTATGTGTATGTCTTGTATATTAAAAGTTGCTTGAAGCTGAAAGTTATAAATATTATTTTGTGGATTGTTCGGCATAAGTAATTATAAGCTATTGGAATATGTATTGAAAAAAAAAAAAAAACGCACTTAAAGAGTAAAAAACTACTTAAAATATTTTTTAGATTATTTGTTTATATTTAAAATAAAAAGTATAAACCCGTACTCCTAATCAAAATAATTTGTTTAGTCCAAAGTTTTTTCTTAAACTAAAAGTTAAAAACTTTTCAAATATCCAACAGAGATACATATAACAGAAGCACACCAACCGTAGTCTACTATAAAATTAAGTTTACTCTGTTACTTAAATAGTTATGAACAAATAATTAAATTTAACTTAGAATCATACTAAAAACGTTACACTTAACGTTTGTTAACAATCCAAAAAATAATTGTTTATCTTTTTATATGAATGAAATTCGATTTTTTTAAGTAGCCCAAAAAACACCACTTTATGAAAACAAACTGCTTGTCGTTTGATAAAACTATAAAAATAGCTTATAAACTAGATTATAAATTAGTTTGAGATAGAGCTTATTTCAAATATACTTTCAGTTATATCTATTTTTTTTCTTTTAATCATATATCTAAATGTCTATTTATCATTTACATTGCAACCTAAGTTATAAACTATTTTTACCAAACCTTATTAATTCATAAACTAGTTTGTCAAACAATATCTAAATCTGTGAGAATTTCTTACTTTTTTTGATGGGTGCTTTTGATCATACTAAAATTATTAGATCACATTAGTGGCATTTCGTTCTTTTAAGTTGAAATTTTTTGGTGAAGAACATTGAGATGATGATGTCAAATATTTACATCTATCTTAAATTGATGTATTTTACTTTCTCTTTCTACCACGTGGCTTGTTTTCTGAAGTGCTGGTGACATTCGTGGCAGTGTCTTCCTCCACGTCATCATCTTCACTATCACCCTCAAAAGTCTCTGTTCTATCACTGGATTCTCCCTCATGCTCTTCTTCTTCTTCTTCTGATTTAACATTCATTTCCTGATTTGACATTTTCTCTCTCATCTCTCTTAATTTTGCTTTCTTTGAGTTCAATACACCAAGAAACTACACCATTCAAACCAACCAAAACAATTTTATCATTACAACTGCATTACATAACGTTAAGATACTCAAAACGACGTAGTTTTGGGTAAAAAATAAGTCTTTATAGTGTTAATAGTAATACCTTAGAATAAATTGTGGTTTCGAACTCTGCTTTCTCATTCTGAAACTTCTCACTTTGTGCTAAACATTTTTCAGCTTCTGTTTTCAGTTTCTCATTTGACTTTGTTTTCATCACAACTTCCTCCTATTTTATGAAAACAGCAGTTATCATGTAATAATAAGAGAATAGTAGACAAGTTTGAGATATGAATTGAAATGAAAATTGGACTATCTTACACTTAGGCGTATGTTAGCATCCATCAAGAAGTCGAGTATTCCTGCAGTTATCTTCTTGCTATCTTCAGCTGGTTTAAACTTCCATCGCCACTCTAGCTTTGTACCTTCTTTCTTGAATGTCCATGATAACTGGAAAGGATTTAGCACCAAAAGGATATGACATATCAAAAGAGGAAGATTCAACAACTTTGAACCTTCATGTCCTTTTGAAGTCATACGGATCAAACTAAAATTTTGGAAAAGAAAATTGGGAGAAAAACCACAAAAACAATTACATAATGGATCGTTCGCTACCAGTATAAGAACTCCCTGATAATTGATCTCTAGAACTTCAAATTTTCATTTTTATGGATACAAAGCAAATTCAGAAAACAAAGAATCCAGTAATTGAAAGGAAAAACGTATGAAAAGTTCGTGCAAAGGTAATTAGAACAAAAAGGTATGACTGATTTAAGAGCTCTTACTCTTTTATTGCCTCCAGCAGCATCAGCAAACCCGTAAATCGAATCAGGCTGTTGAAACCCTAGGTAGCGCTCCGACAAATCGATGTACTCCGATGTCGGTTGGTCCCAATTAGAAGCTCTCTCCTTCACTTCCTCTTCGGATGCTGCAAAATAACAATAAATTTCGAAGAAAAGTTGAGATCAATGATGTTACTTTAATAAGATCGGAGTGAGTTATTGATACCGTTGCAAGTCCAAGCGTCAAGGCCATCGGTTATGGAGAGATTGAAGTGAGAAGGAAACCAGGTGCCTTTGATGAAGAATGGATGAGGGTTTTGGGGGATTTGGAGTTTCAAACAGGTGTGTCTGGCTGAATCCATGGCGGATTACGGTGGAGTGGTTTGTGTGTGCGTGGGAACGTGGGAAGGAAGAGGGTTTTGTTTCATCCCGCCTCCGGTCTTTCAAACGAGTTGATTTTAAAGCATCACGATATTGCTTGACTTGTTTCGAAAGCTTTTGGCAAGGTTGTACGGATCATTTAAGATAACAAAAGTTGACATGATATATTGTCATGATAGGAAATCAAAATAAAACAAAGGAAATTCTAGAGATAATTACTAAAAGGTTATATATATATATATATATATATATATATATATATATATATATATATATATATATATATATATATATATATATATTATTTTGATGTATAAATATTTGGTCATTGAGATTTTTTCTATATTTTTCCCTTCAACTTGTTTAATTATATATACATTCTGTTTTTATAATTGGCTATTTCAGGTAAATCGAAAAAAAATAACTTCATATGGTAATGTATTTCTCACTTTGTACACATTTAGTCCTTAATATTTTTGTGTATATTTTGTCCTTAATATATATATATATATATATATATATATATATATATATATATATATATATATATATATATAAGAAAGAGAGAGACCTAGGTTTAAATGTTTTCAGCAACTATTGTGTGCATGAATGCACCAATATGAATTTAGGAAAAAATAAATTATTAATAATAAATATAAGGTATAATAGTAATCTACACTATAATTATTTATGGTGAATTAATAAAATTAAATAATATCCCCTTTTAAATTAGGATATCAGTTTCAAAACCTCACCCCCACCAGATTAGGGTTTTATGCTCCCTCTTCATCTCATACAGAACAAGCTCTTCACGCCACCCTCTTTACCACCGCAACCCCATTTTTTCTAACCAAAACAATGATGATCACCGGCGACATCTTCCCTTATGGTCATCGTTGTCACTTCCACCATTCTCTCACTGATGAAGAGATTCTTCTGGGTCTGAATCCACGCTGATTAATTGAGGAGTGAGTTTATGTAAATCAAATTAAAGGTCTGTCTTCTTCAATCTTTTAATTTCATGAAATCTAAGATAAGTAATTGTGTAGAGTAATTAAGTATATACCCTAGAAATTGATGATTATACATACCATTTTAAGAGATTCCCCTTTCGAGATTGTAGCCATTGTTATTGTTATGTACCAATGTTTACAAGTTAAGATGTTCTTCTGTTAAGGTTACAATTCTCAATAGAGTTCTTGTAATCGATTTAAGACTTGAGACACGATCAATCTAAATTCTAAAAGTAAAAGCTGATTCAAATTGGGATCAAAAAGCATTTCAAATCGATGGTTGATTTTTAGTTTGAATATTATTGCTATTATACTTGTTCTTCTATGTTTTACTGTAGTGATTTTGAATATGAAAGTCAATTTATGCTAGAATCTTATTTTGCATATATTGGCTTTAGTTATTTTGTTTTTCTAAGTCATTTGAATTGAGTAAAATTATATAAAAAACAAAAAACTTCTGAGGTTTGTAGATAATAAGAAGAAAACAAAAACTAAAAATTGGTGTGTATTTTTTGTGGTGATGTAAGCAGGAACATGTGTTTCTTTCAAATATTCATGATTCAGTATGTTAGGATGATGCAGGAATGATGAGGAAACTTATGAAAAAAAGATATGTGATATTTCATTCTGAAAGAATGAAGAAAAACAACAATATTCTTTCAGAATTTCAGGATTTAACATCCAAAAACAGCAATATTCTTTCAGAATTCAAGAAGAAAACATGGAGAAAGAGAGTATTCTAGCATAATGTTGTTATTTTTTAAGAATGTTATTCATTTTTGTTGATATTCTTTTAGAATATTTATAACTATATTATAATGTATAAGACTTTTAGTCTATAAGAGTATGTATGAATTTGTATTTAAGTTCATATGTATAAGAATATATTAGAATATTTGTTATTTTTCAACATCTAATTCAAGAATTGTGTTTTTCTTCAATAATATTCTGTTAGAATAAAATTCTGAAAGAGTATCATTCTAACAAAAAATATTCTGATAGAATAAAATCGGTAAAAATTGAAATTGAATTAATTAAAAAAATTCAGATTTTTTTAAATTAGGAGAATTAATCATCCTTAAAAATCCGAAAAATTCCTTTTATAGATGTAGTTAGTTGTCCAAAATACCCTTTTGCTAAAAATTGAGTGATTATATGGTACATGTTACCCCATTGTAATATCATACACTCTCAAATCATGTCCATTGATTAATTTCATCCGCTGGTCCAGATCTGTGCATTCTGACACACAATACTTAGTAAAAACAAAATAACCTAAACATATATATATATATATATATATATATATATATATATATATATATATATATATATATATATTGTAAAATAAGTCATTGTTGTTTTTATACACGTTCAATATTTGTGAACTACTTCTTTAGGTTTTTCTCATTAAATCCTACATGGGACAATCGTTAATGAAGTGTTCGGGATTATTCAAGCTTATGATCACTGCAACCTCGATTGCTTAGTGTTTAGGTCTTGTCTTTTGAATGTCGTAACTTCTTTATATTTTATAAAACTTTAACGATCCTTATATTCATACGTTCGTATTTCAGTCTACTACAATTCATTTAGACAGGGTCGGCCCAATATATGGGCAAGTTGGGCCAAGGCCCATGGCATAAAAATTTTGGGGGCATTATTTTCATACAATATGTATTATTATATATATATTATGTTGGCTTAGTATTAAGTCCGTTCCATCTGTGAGTGGTGTCCAAGAAGAAAAAAACCTACTGGGGGCGTAATTTGCGTCCGCAAAATAGTCAAAGTTCTTGAGATTTGCAAGCATCAAACTCGGTAATTGAGAGATATGTGGAGATCGATGAGTCATGTTCTAAATCAGTAAATCAATATATGATTTCTATCTTAATTTCGCATTCTAAATCAAATAGATATTTGATTTCTTTTCTCTCGATCTCTCTAATTTTAGGTATTCAATCGATCATCAGCTGCTCTCAGAGTTTGATTTTTTTCAAGTTTCAATCTCGCAATCTGAGTTCCAAGTTTTGAGTTCCGATTAGGAAGGCATTACAACATGAAGTGTCACACCCCAAAACTGGAACGGCGGAAACGTTCGGGGGTGGAGGACGTCATGTTTAGTATCACAAGACATGCATCATAGTAAGAAAAGTAATGAACAACCATTTCATTAGAAAGAAAATGTTTACAATGTGTGTGTTCACAAAACATAGAATACATAATCAAATAACAAAACAAGACTTGAAGCTACTATGCTTCATCTTTTGAATTCCCAGCGCAAGTACCTGTCTACTAGTCTCCTGAGAATACATGTTATTTGAGAGAGTTGATCAACAATTAAGCTGATGAGTTCATAAGATTTTATTGATGTAAGTAAGTTGTAGAAAGTTGTTGTAAAATCTTATTGTAAAATGTAGTTGAAAAATGTAGTAAGTTGTAAGTTCTGTTTAGAAAAGTTCACCTGTTCCTTTAGAAAATCCTATATTTCCTACTTTGATGAAAGATACGTAAAAATGATTCTACAATCCTTTCTATGAGTACTAAATGGATACAAGTTATATAAAACTCAAAGTAAACAAACAATCGATTGTGCACATCTGCCCTAAGCCCACAACCAAACAAGGAACATGAGGTAAGGCAGATAGCACACATCCCATTGTCTGTTAGATCATTGTTGTATATAAACCTGGCGTATTCACTTGTTACTCATGGAGTTGATTGTAATAGTTCATTTATATTTAATGAAAAGATTCTTTAAAAAAACCCTTATGTCTTATAATAAAATGGTGACCACAGTGATTACTTCTATAATCGCTTAGTTTATACTGGCTATATATAATCTAATATCGAATAGATAGTTAATTGGGTGAATCTGCCCTAAGCCAACAACCAAACAAGGAACATGAAGTAAGGCAGAAAGCACACATCCAACTACCTATTCGGTATTAATGATATATAACCATGATGTATAAACTAAGGTGTTATAGAGTTAATCACCTAAGGTCCTTTAAGTTTGCACTGGTTTAATAAAATGGATTAAACCCTTTACTGGTAAGTTTCTAGTTTTGTATACCAAAAGTTCTGATTTAAAAAGTATGTTTTGTACTAGAAAACGGTGCATTGACTTTGTGTCTTGACCCATACCTGGTACCCTTATGATGACTTAATGTGTGTGTGTGTATATATATATATATATATATATATATATATATATATATATATATATATAATCAAATGGATAATAGACTGGGTGAATCCATTCCAAGCCCACAACCAAACTAGGAACAGGAAGTGAAGCATAG
Source organism: Lactuca saligna (assembly GCF_052625555.1). Classification (NCBI taxonomy): domain Eukaryota; kingdom Viridiplantae; phylum Streptophyta; class Magnoliopsida; order Asterales; family Asteraceae; genus Lactuca; species Lactuca saligna. The sequence goes on along the minus strand of NC_136419.1, from coordinate 194,837,440 downwards.
AGCACACATCCTATTATCTGTCGGATCCTATTGATATATATATATATATATATATATATATATATATATATATATATATATATATATATCCTTTGATGTATACATTAAGGAATCATAAGGTTAGCATTATGGTCCCTTTCTACTGAATGTACTAAACTCGACTGTTCTGTTTGTCGTTTGTAAAAAATGTAAGTTTTCCCTAGTTTATAACTATCTTAACTAGAAAATAGTTTGCATTTGACTTTCAAGTGGTACTGTCACTTTATGAAAGTAATGGGAAATGTAAGTACACAATTGTCGTTTAAAATGAAATACGGATGTACTGATGACCTTAAAACATGTTTGTTTTATACTGGTCATAATGTGAAGGCTAGTACCCCTACTATACGCTCTCCCTATCTAGAGATTAAGGGAACCAAACACGACTTTTTAGCAAACCAGTTGCTACGCCGTGTAATTCACATTAAAGTTATATAATCATGTATACCCAATATAACTATCACCTTTTGTTTAGAACAATGAGTTAGTGATTCATTGGTATAATTAGATCCTGTAGTAGTTTCATGCTATAGCAACTTATTATGTTCGTTCTGTTTCTCATATAGTATGTTCATTCTGTTTCTCATATAGTATGTTCGTTCTGTTATCGTGTATTGTATCTAGTATGAACTGAATCTCTAAACTATACCTACTATAGTTTACTAATGTTTTACTTGAACTGTTATTGAGAAGACTCATTTATCTACTAAGTTATGCTTGTACTTTAAAAACGGAGTTTTGTTAAACTATGAAGTAACATAACTTTAAAAGAGTTTTTGAAATGTTTTGATCACTTATAAAAGACATAAGCAATCTTTTAAAAGATGTTTATAACAAACATTTACACAATTATCATTGTGTTCAACTTGTATTTCCCCCCCCCCCCCCTAAAAGCATTTAAAACAGTTAAAAGATTCATTACGGGGTATAAACTCACCTGATGTGGGTGATTCAAACGAATATGTGTGTAAGGATGAGAAGCTCCACGAATGAAGTCCCGAGACTTAACGAGTCCTAAATGACATATAATGGCATATATTTACTTAAATACAGTGTTTTGAAGCAACCAAATCCAAGGAAACACCTCACGAGACAAGGAAACACTTTGACCAAGTGTTGTAATCACATGTGATTAAACTAAGAGATGTTTAAGGCCAAGAAAAGGTGTTTAAGGCCAGGGTGTAAAATCATGGCCGTAAACTCATAAAAATGTGCATAAGAGGGTGTTTGAATGCTAGGGAAACTTGAGGGATCATTACTCTTCACAAGGACGAGCAAAACTAATGTTTTGGATGGTGTTGAGGTGTTTACGGCCACACCATAAACTCTCCAAATGGTCTCATCTTGGGTCTTAAAGGCAAGGAGTTTCAAAGGTTCAAGTGTTCCAAAGGTTGACAAGGGTCTAGAAGTGTTTAAGGCGCAAAACACTACACTTTCAAGGGTTTAGAGCCAGGGTGTAAACTCATGGCCGTAAACTCTCTTTGATGATGGGTTTGATGTTGATTCAAGGTTCTAATCAGGTGTTCCAACTAGATAACAAGTTAAGGAGTGATTACTTACGATATAGAGGCTTGAAATGGTGATTAAGGTCCAAGAACACTAGTGTGTGTTCTTGGTGTTCTTAGTGTTTCTTGAAGATCTAAGAAAAGATGATTTCCATGGATGAAATCATTAGATGATACTAGATTAAGAGATGTATCCATAAATCAAAGGAAGAACACTTACGTTTTTGAAGATCTAGGGTGAAAAGTCGGTGATACTTGAGAGGATTTGGAAGTGTTCTTGAGGTGGAAATGAATTAATGAAAGAAAGTGAAGGATATGAGTCTTAAAGGGGGAGTTTACGACACACCTTTAGTTTATAGCCGTAAACTCAAGTGTTGTTGCTGTGAACTCTTTTTGGAGAGGGTAAGGCTTGATTTGTTGAACTATGTCTCTAGCAGGTACATTCTAACACTCATTCATTAAGTGTACCAGGCTTAAAACTCCTTAGAATGACCTTTAACTAGGCTAGAACTCATTACCAATGAGTCTGACACTCAGTTGAGTTGACTGACTGAGCTTTCAAAGCAAAAAAAAATGGGTTGTCACATGAAGCATTAGGAAGACGAAAGAATTAAAGAAAGGACCTGTCATGGTGTCACCTATTGGATTTTCCTGAGTTCCGAATGAATGAATCTCACTCTTCAGTGAGTTCTTTTTTAGTTTTTCTTTACTTTATATTTTGTTCATTGTTTTTGATTTCTAGGTTCTTTTCTTTGATTTGGGTGAATTTTCTATCTTTACATGTTGAATTCGAGTTCAGTTAAAAAGTATTAAAGTACCAAAGATTATATGATTAGCTGAAGTTAACATTCGTTGTTGTTTTGTATTTGATTCCTCTGTTTGAGCTTTAACTTCTAAGTCAAACTACTATTGGTTTAGTGGTTTGTATATGATTTATGTAAAAAAATTGTTGCATTCTCGTTTTTTTAGTTTGTCTTGTAATTGTTGTGTTCTTGTTTTTTGATGTGAATGAAGAGGATGAAAGACATTTAATTATCAATTTAACTTTTGAGTTCTGATTTATGTCATTTTACTATCTATTTTACTTTTAGAGGCAATAGAAAGCTATAAATTTCTCCAATGTTAGAATCAAAATCTATGCCTTCTCATCATTTTTTTTAATTTGTCTTCTCTAAACTTTTGTGTTCTTATTTTTGATGTGAATCACGAAGCATAAAGATGTTTAATTATTTATTGAACTTATGATTTCTTATTTTTGTTTTCCGTTTTTTTGACTATCTGGACTTTTCGAGAGGAGCAGAAAGGTATAAATTTATTATGTTGTTATAATATAATAGTTTTGAGAAATAAATTCTTATTTTGTATTATGTGGTTTATTTTTCAGATCTCTTGACATCTTGAAAGTGGAAAAACATAAACTTTAGATAGGTTGTATCTTTCGTTGCTTATATTTTATAATTAGATTTGTTGAGTGTTAAATATGTTTCTCCGAAAACAACCATCAACAAGTGCTTTTAAAAATCGAAAACAAAAAGAGAAGAAGAAGAGTAGTATGCAAGAATAATATATATGTTCACTAATATGCTGGTTGTATATGGTATTGTTGATTGTGGGATTAAAGGTTGTTTCCGTGGAAAGAAGTTTTTCAAAATTAAAGCTCTTGAAATTGTGTATTCGAAATATCATGACTTAAGAAAAGATTGAATTATTGTAAAAATAAGAGACGTTATAGCTTCAAAAAATGCACAAAGACACCATTTTAGGTGATTTTTGTAGGTTTTTGCTAGAATTATTTGTTTGATTATAAAATTTATTGTATTTTTTACTTTATAAATATTTTATAGATACGTTTTCTTTATCGTATTATATATATATATATATATATATATATATATAATATATATATATATATATATATATATATATATATATATATATATATATATATAAAAGGGCATAAAATTCTTATTTTGGCCCGGATAGTAAAAAACAATGGACCGGCCCCGCATTTAGATTACACCCGTTAAAAGGTATATACTTTTTACTTGTAATTACATGCGATCGTTATGAATATACATATGAATGTTGTTTTTTTTTTTTTTTTTTTTTTTTTAATAAAAACGAAAGTACAAATATATTACTTTTTAAAGGAAATAATCTAAATTGTTTGGTTGCTTAGGTCTTGTGGTTTGACTTACGTTTTGTGTTCGAAACATCGTAACTTTTTTATACGATCTCAAATTTCAACGAGCTTTATACAAACATGTTCATATTTGAGTTTACTATAACTTTCATTTAGATTCCTACCCTTGAAAAAGTAATATATATATATATATATATATATATATATATATATATATATATATATATATATATATATATATATATATATACTTATGATCTTTATCTACATGTGTTCTTTATGAATGCATGTATCCACATTTTTAATAAAATTGTAAGTAAAAATATATTATTTTTTAATGGGAGTAATCAAAACGAAAATTGAATCTAAAGATCGTTAAAATCCGAGATCGTATGAAGAATTTACAATGTTCAGAAGACAAGACCTAAACACCCAGCAATCTAGGTCGCGGTGACTATAAGCATAAACAACTCCGAGCAGATTATTAACGATTCCCCTATGTATTTATAAGATGTCGTGATAAAAACCTAAATAAATTGTTCATTAGTGTTAAATGTGTACAAAAACAATAAGGACTTATTTTGCAATAAAAAATATTAATGATTAAATGTGCACAAAAATAGTAAGGACTAAATGTGAACAAAAATATTTAGGATTAAATTTGTACAAAGTGAGAAATATATTACCCTATTAAGTCGTTTTTTTTTCAGCTTAGTTGGAGTAGTTTGTCATAAGAACTGAACAGTTAAACAAGTTGAATGGACAAATATAAATGAAAAAAACTCAATGACCAAATATGTACAAATCAAAAAATATATTACCCTTTTAAGTCATTATCCCAAAATTCTATATCTACCCCAAAGTGCTTACACTTGTAAGTGGAATAATGTTTGTATAGAGATATGTATAATAACACCCTAAAATAAAAGAGAATTTTATTCACAAAAAAATAGATGATCACTAAGGGCGGAGAAATTCGGATATCTAAAATTTTTTATATAAAATCATATATAAAAATTTTTGGATATCCGAATTTTTGGATATCCGGTTTTCCCCACCCTAGGTAATCATCTATTTTTTTTTTTGTCTTTGTCTAATCTATTAAAAAGTCAAGAAACTCAGTAAAATAAAGATTGATCAAAAACTAATAAGCCATGCAACTTTAATATTACAAACCACAACAAATATTGGTTTTTAACTAGTTCTTGCCATTAATTCAAAAGTTCAAACCGAATCAAAAATTACAAACCACATAACTTAAATATTAATAGTTCAAAACAATCATATTCTTGACCGAAAGTCAACAAATAACCAAAAAACAGTTTAATTGGAACATCCAAAAGTAAAAGTCGCCAAAAAACACTTAAATCGCATCATCTAAAAATCCATTATTTTATTCCTAATTAACTAGTAGCATCACTTCATCAATCATCATTCAAATACTTGTAGGCTACATTTTTAAAGGATAACTATTAATAAGAACTTTCTAACAATCAAACACGCCAGGAGTTTTGAAATATAGCACATATGAGAAAAAAAAAAGAAAAAAAAAAAAAAACAAACAAACAGCAAGACAAATATACACATAATTATATAAATGTCAAAAAAAAAAAAAAAAAACTCATAAGCCTTAATAAGCTTATTCCTCCGTTATATCACTTTCATCCACACTTTCATCAATGATAATGATTGGTTGCTCCAAAGTTAATTCCTTCAAACCTATTAGACATAAAAATTGGGACATTAAAACTATATACAATAACAATTTTAATAATAATATGAGTAAATTACTAAAATCATCCGTATGGTTTGGTCAATATTGCACGTTTGGTTCCTAACCTTTTTTTGCACTCAGATCATCCATATGGTTTGATTTTGTTGCGTTTTTCGTCTCTTACATACATAAAGTTAGGGACCAAACGTGCAATTTTGACTAAACCATAGAGACGGAAAAATATAACAAAATCAAACCACAGGGACGATCCGAGTGCATTAAAGAATTTAGGGATCAAACGTGCAATTTTTCACCAAATCATAGGGACGATTTCAATCATTTTCTTTCAACTTCTCTAGCTTAAGCAAGATATTGTCGATCACAATCGGCATTACGCGAAGAACATAACCAATCTTGTGCACAAATGAGGGTTTCCATCAGTCTTGGAGTTAAGGAAGTACGGAAAGAATCAAGCACTCATCCCCCGGTGCTAAATGTCGACTCCAATACAACCATAGAAATCGGGATAACAAGAATATCTCGAGCCATCTCAGAACGAATCGGGTATCTACATTGTTGAATTTTCCACTACAACAATATGTCAAAATTAGTGTCCACTGGTTAACGTTCTTCCTCCAAATATTTATCCAATTTCATTTTCTTTGACGTAGTATCCAAACTTCCCATTGCCATTTCAATTGATAACCTCAATATCCATTACCATATCCCCCCTCCCCCCTGTTGAATTAGGATAAGAAGGAGAATGTAGATGACACCTCAACATCCTTTTATTTTTGATTCATAGAAGACCGATAAAAATCAAACAAAGAGTGCATGTTGTAATCTAAGTTGAAAATGAAACGATTAACACTATCTTTCTCGAAGTTTTCTTTAACGACCCACTAGATATATTGCCAATAAACATAAATTGATTAAGCTTTGTAACATCCTCCTAATACTTCTTGTATTTCTATTCCATTTTTTTTTGCCATTTACTGGATGGACTTGTCAGGATGCATCGTGAAACCATCAATCATGTTACCAATACCAAATATTTCATGTACATAAGCATTTGATGTTCCATACTTTGAACCCGAGAACCTTGATGTGGCATAAAAAAATATCGTTCAAAACGGCAAAAAACTTTGCACATTCATCTAATCCACATTGCTAATTAAACCACCATCAATCTTTTTTAGCTCCTTGACACAACTTGAATCTTTAATAAGCAAGTTTGAGAACGCTTTCCTAAATTGAATATCTATCTCAAGCATCAGGTAAGTCGAATTCCATCGTGTTTCAACATCCATGGAAACCAAACTCCTGCTTTTTATTTTTTCCTCTTGAATGCACTTTTTAAATCTTTGAAGCCTTGCAGGAGAAGACCTCACATATTTTACAAGTGCACAGATTTTATTTATAGACGAACTACTATCATTTAAACCATCCCTAACAAACAGATTTAATACATGAGCAACACATCTCATATATAGAAAATATCCTTTCAACACATCGCTTTCACAATGGTTAAACACATTTTTCAAATGGTTATTTGCTATATCATTTGAGCTATCATTATCAACCGTTATACTCAAGATGTTTTTCAATCCCCATTTAATCAAGCATTGCTCAACAAATCTACCAATTAGTACCCTTGTATGACCAATAATTGGACAAAATTTGATAATTCTTTTACGTAAACACCAATCGTTATCAATGAAATGTGCGCTCAAACACATTTAACATAAATTTTTCCCGGGAGTCCAAGTATTTGTGGTTAGACAAACTCTCGAAGACAAATTTTTAAACACATCTATTAACTTTCTCATTTCATCAATAAAAGAAGTGTAGCAATCATTGGTAGAAGTTGAACGTGAAGGAACAAGAAAATGGGATTAACTACCTTCATAAATTCATGAAAACGTAACATTCCACAAAAGAAAATGACAACCAATTTATATAGTTTTTAAATTAATTTCAACAATGTCGATGGATTTTATATTTACAATTTTCTCGTTAGCTTATTTTATCTTTATAATTTTATCCTATATAGTTTATTAAATTGTAACTACATAATAATATTTATGACTTTTTCATTGGCTTTTCTACTTTATTACACACTAGGAAAATCCTCACGTCTTACGCGCAAATTTAGTTATTTAATTAAAATAATAACTTTTAACAAATTATGATTTAATATTTTTATATGAAAACCAATGTTAGTAGCAAAACAAAAACATACAGTTAACTTATTAGTTTTATTAACTATAATAAGTTTATTGTTGGATTAGGTGTCTAAGTCCATAACTATATTTGGTATGTACTTGATCCGGTTGTAGCATGATCATTTTGGGTTGCCTTCATCAGAGCAACTTGACTGGATGAATAATGAAGAAAGAGATTATTATGGTTTATTAATATATTATTTGAATAATAAATCATATTAATTAACTAACATGGTTCAAGAATTAATTCAGAATTAATTTTGTGGTCAAAAGAGGTTAACTGAATTAAAGGGACTGAACGTGTAATTATTATTTAATTGCATAATGGGCTGAGGAACCCTTTGGAAAGGGGTTCGATGTAATCTTATGGGAGCCCATAAGGATTTCGTGCAAGGGATAAGGTTCTGGAAGATTCTTGTGGGCTGCTTAGAGCCTAAGCAACCATATGAGGTCTTTGATTGAAACCCTAATTCTTCAGCTATATAAAGACCCCATTGGCATAAAAAAACCAGCCATTTGAACCCTAAAGATCATAGAGCCGTTTTTGAGCCTCCTTCCCCTATCTCCAAGATCATCTAACTGCTTTGGTGTTTGTGATTCATTAGAGGCATCACATTTGAGGTGCTAGGTTCTCAAAAGCTCAAGATCTTCAAGCTACAATCAAATGTAACATTCTTACTAGTTTATTTATGTTGATTTCGATTTTGATATGCTAGATCTAAGGTTTGAGAGCTTTGGATGATTATTGCATGTACAAATAGAAAAACCTAGATCCAAAGATTTAGTGTTTGCATGTGCACCATAGGATTGATGTTTTCCTCATAACCCAATAGTGGTATCAAAGCCTAGGTCGTTTTTCTTTTGTATTTGATGCATTGTTAAATTGTTCAAAGCTCAAAAGTTGAAAAATCTAGCTTCTTCCAGATGAACTCGTCGAGTCACCTGATGAACTCAACGAGTCAGTGCAACTCGATGAGTCCATTCTCTGACTCGGCGAGTTAGGCAGTTTGATGGTTGATTTTTCTGGATTTTGACTGAAATTAAATTAAGATAATTACCAAAAACATTTTTGGCCGTTAAAATCCAATTTTTTCAATAATGTATGGATTATCCTCATGCAATTCAAAGATAAATGTCATAAATAAGATAATTTTTTTTATAAGATAAAAAATAATTATTTGTATTTAGATTTGAATTATCTTGTCAAATAGATTAGGTCAAATTATGTGATAAATATTAATAATATGATTAATTAATTATTTTTCAAATTTGATCTAAAAGATGTTTTGAAAAGTTTCAAAACTTACCTTCAAGTTTTGGGATTTAAATTTTTAACTAAAAGTTTTAATTTTGAAATATTTAAATTCCAAACTCTAGAATTTTATAAGTTTAAAATTCAATCCTTATACTATTATAATATTATAAGATTAATTATATATATATATATATATATATATATATATATATATATATATATATATATATATATATATATATATATATATATATATATATATATATATAAGATTAAGCTAGTCTTACCATTAGTAGGCCTCATTCAGAAAGCCGATCTATAAGGGGGTATAAGGTTGCTACCTATAGAATGACAGTTTAATGGGTGTCCACTCTCACCCATCGCTTCCTTGATTGGTGGATGGTCATTAGCCGAACGGGTAGGATAGGCAACTAATTCCTCATTAATAAGTATATGACTAATAAAGTAACTAAATGTTTTTTTATAAAGTTACCAATCTTAGTTACTTTAGGAAAAATGTGAAATGATTCTATTCCATGAAATTACACTTTCCACCCTGCCAAGTGGTTAGTGGAGCGTGTGTGGATAACTGCCACACTTATTTGGGACTAGCAAAGGTGACAAAGGGTGGCTCAATGTTTATCATAGATCAATAGAGCGTATATGGTTAACCGATACATTAATTAGGTAGGAAATGATATCGAGAGCACCAAGTACATTTGCATGGTTATTCACATCTTGTATGTGATCCTCGATATCCCAATCACAAACTTGAAGGGCATATCGAGATTTAAACATGCCATTGAAAAGTTCAATGAATCTCAAAAGATCTAGGAATTTCAATACATTTAAAACTTAATTGTTTTTTTTTCGTTTTTCATGATGGAAATTGTTAAATCGTCATTTACCTACCTTCAAATTATTTGCATTTAGATTACGGCATCCCTCTTATGAATTGTAAATAATTGTGTTGGGTCCTAGCCCTAATTTCTCATTTAGGTGTTTAATTGGGGATTCTTATCTAATCTAAACTTTGTTCCTTTTCTATTTCAGATGTCTACTTCGAACAATAGCAACACTTATGGCTTGACCCCTTCCGGCTCATTCTCACTCATGAACTTGTGTAGGAGGGTGATATTCGATGGCTCCAACTTCAATGATTGGATCTGCAACATTCGCATGCTCACCCATTACGAGGACAAAGAGTATGTTCTTGACATGGAGTTGAAGGAGGTTAATGTGAACACTTCCACTCCCGAAGAAATCGTTGCTTACGAAACTCATGAGCGAGATGCTACGAAGGTTCATTGCATCATGCTCACAACAATGATTGATGAACTCCAAAAGTCCTACGAGGAATACTATCCCTACGAGATGTACCAAGATTTGATGGAAAGGTACCATCAAAGTGCTAGGAAGGAAAGGTATGAGATCATCGCTACGATGATCACTACCAAAGTGAAGGATGGAGAGTCCATCACAGACCACTTGCAGAAAATGACGAGATACATGGACCGCTTGCTAAAGTTAAATGTTAACTTCGATGAGGAGCTGGCCATAGATATTATTCTATACTCCTTACCTCCTTGATACGACCATATTCATATGACCTACCACATGAACAAGGAGGAGGTCACTCTAAGCAAGCTTCAAGGCCTACTAAGGACTGTTGAGAGTAGTCTGAAAGGCAAATCTATTTCATCTACTCCTACTACTGCTACCCCTGTCTTGGCTATTGGGAAAGGAAAGGGAAAGAAGAGGAAGACTCCTTCTAAGAGCCACAATGGAAAGTCTCACAATGGTACCTCTTCTAGTGGAACCAAAGTTGGTCCTATTATCCCCTCTTCTAACCCTAAGGAAGCAAAGTTCTACTACTGCTATGAGAAAGGGTATTGGAAATGAAGCTGCCCAAAGTACCTGCAGGACATCAAGGGTGGGAAGATAAATCCCACCTTAGAGGGTATTTATACTATTCAATATAATAACTCATCACATGCTATGTCTTAGGTCCTCGATACAGGATGTGGTTTTCACATTTGTTCTGATTTTCAGGGTCTAAGAAGAAGTAGGGATGTGGATCATGGAAAGATAAATTTGATCATGGGGAATAGGAAAGCGTCACCTATCACCAAGATTTGAGTTTACTCTTTAGTGCTTAGTAGGCGGGGACAGGATTCGAACCTGTAGTCTTCAGATCATGTTCTTTTCATGGTTTGTATAAACAAGGTTTTAAATTTTCTTTTAATAATGAAAATGGTTCTATTAATGCTTTCTTTAATGGTACTTTCTATTTTGAAGCATTTCCTTGTAATGGAATATATGAAACTTTGATGGTTGTAGACAACTTAGGAAATGGTGTGTTGCATATCGATTCTTCCAACGGTTTGGATAAAGCATGCTTGTGGCATTGTTGTCTTGGACATGTCAACAAGAAGCGCATAACCCAACTCCAATAGGATGGAGTGTTGGATTCATTCAACCTTTGGGACAATGACACGTGCAAGTCTCGTTTACTTGGAAAGATGACCAAGTCACCCTTCACTAGTACTTGTGAAAGGGGTGAGGGTTTATTAGATCTCATACATACCGATGTATGTGGGCCCTTTAGATCCACCACAAGGGATACGAACCGCTTTTATGTCACTTGCACCGATGATTATAGCAGATATGGGTATCTCTACTTAATCAAACACAAGTTAGAAACCTTTGAAAAGTTCAAAGAGTTTAAGCCAAAAGTGGAGAATCAGCTGGAAAGGAAAATTAAGATGCTTCGATCCGATCGAGGTGGAGAGTACCTTAGTATTAAATTCCACGACTACCTCAAGGAATATGTAATTGTTTTGAAATTGACGCCACCTAGGACACCATAGTTAAATAGTGTAGTTAAGCGGCGCAATCGAACCTTGTTGGACATGGTTCGTTCCATGATGAGTTGGGCTCCGTTACCTATCTAATTTTGGGGGTATGCATTAGAGACTTCCACCCATATCCTTAATTTAGTCCCGACTAAGAAGGTTTCCAAAACACCTCATAAGATGTGGACATGGAAAGCTCCGTCGTTGGCACATATTAAGGTTTGGGGTTACGAGGCTTTTGTAAGACGAGAGACTTACAACAAGCTCAAACCTTATAGTGAGCGATATATTTTTTCCGGCTATCTGCAGAAGTCCTTTGGATATCTCTTCTATAGGTTGAGTGACAATGTTGTCTTCATTGCGAAGAGAGGGGTTTTCCGAGAGCGAGAACTCATTTTCCAAGACGACAGAGAGAGGCAAATTAATCATGAAGAGCTTCAAGAATCAAGTGATGAAGGAACCTCTAACACTAGCACTCAACCCCAGGATGAAACTCATGTTGAACTGATTGACTAGTCCTTACCTCTTAGACATTCTAGTAGAGTTAGTGCTCCACCCGTATTACATGGATTCCATGTAACTGCTAAGGGAGCTTCATTTATTAGTGATAGTACATTGATAAATTTTGATGAACCAAACAACTACAAGGAAGCCATCGTAGGTCCGGAGTCTGCAAAATGGAAAGAAGCTACGGACAGCGAGATTCAGTCCATGCATGACAATCAAGTATGGAACTTGGTTGACAATGTTCCAGGTCGTAAGACGGTCAGGTACAAATGGATCTTCAAGAATAAGACCGACATGGATGGGAAAGTACACACATATAAGGCACGATTGGTTGCGAAGGGCTTTTCTCAAACTCCCAAAGTTGATTATGATGAGACCTTCTCACCAGTTGTGAAGATTAAATCTATAAGGGTTATGCTAGACATAGCTGCGTTTCATGCTTATGAAATATGGCAGATAGATGTCAAAACCACTTTCCTTAATGGGAAGTTGGCTGAAGATGTTTAAATGAGTCAGCTAGAGGGTTTTGTCAATGTTGAACACACTAATAGAGTGTATAAGCTTGAAAAATCCATCTATGGATTGAAATAAGCATATCGCAGATGGAATCTTTGTTTCGATGAGAAAGTCAAATAGTTTGGTTTCACAAGAAGCGAGGATGTGTCCTGTTTATATGTCAAAGCCAGTGGGAGTATAGTTAGCTTTCTCGTTTTGTATGTGGACGACATACTACTCATAGGAAACGATGTCCCAACCTTGCAGGAGGTTAAGTCCTGTCTTGGGAAGTGCTTTGCTATGAAGTGTTGCATTTGGTGTCTAAGTCCATAACTATAACTGGGATGTACTTGACCTGGCTGTAGCATGGTCCTTTTTGGGTTGCCTTCACCAATTCAATTTGATAGGATGATTTTTGAGAATAAGGTTATTTATGGTTTATTAATATATTACAAGTATAATATATTAATATGAAATCATATTATTTAATTAGTATTGATCAAGAATTAATTTGGAATTAACTTTGTGGTCAAAAGAGATGAATTAAATATATGGGGATTGATTATGTAAATCAATGATTCTTATAGTGTGGGCCAATGATCCATGATTATGTAGATAGGATAAACTAATCCAATGATAGTCCATGGAGGTTAAATCCATGGAGCATGAGAATGTGGAAAGTAATGGGTCATTAGGGTTTACAAAATGTAACCCTAGCATGAGCAACACTATAAATAAGTCCATCTTAGAGCCAAAATCGGTAACCACTTACTCTCCAAGAAAGTGAAGTTGATTTTGTGCTAGTAACCTATCCTCTCAAGCACCCTCTTGCATATTGGTGTTTGTGAACCAATAGAGGCATCACACTTGAGGTGCTCAAGCTTCAAAGGCCAAGAACTATAAGTCTTTCATAAAGGTATGTCACCAAACTAGTTGTATCATTCAATTATTCAAATGTATGCTAGTTAGGACAATGCTTTGGAAAACTTGATAATGCATGTATAATTAGAGAAAACATAGATCCAAAGCATTTAGGGTTGCATATGCACCATACGAGTGTTATAGTGCTCAAAACCTAATAGTGGTATCAGAGCCTAGGATTGTTATCTATTATATTTGATGCTTACTAGTTTTTCAAAGCTGAAAAATTCGAAATTTTGGCCTCTTACTGGTAAACTCACTGAGTCCGTGAACAAACTCGATGAGTCCACTCAGTAACATAGCAACTCGCCGAGTCCAGTTCATGCACTCGACGAGTTGAAGGCTCTGTTTGCAGAATTTCAAGTTTCTTTGGCCTGGTTTAGATTGGAAACACTACCACAAATTGTTTTGGATCATTGGAAATGTTTTTTATGATATGGTAGTGCTTGTACTCATCCAACGACAAGATAATTGTCAAAGATTTAAAATATTTGTTGTTTTTTATATGCTAAACAAAATTGCTTTCAAATTGTTGACTTGAAATTATCTTTATTATGAGTTTAGTTAGATCATAAGTTATATGATAATTTTAGTTATTAGAAAATGATCTAAATGAATTTTAATGACCTCCATAACTTGTCCTTATGTTATGCAAAATGAAAGGTCTCATACATTAAAATCCAATTAAACTCATAAGTTATGAATATGAAGAGTTTTGACAAGTTTCAAAACTTTCCCTCAAGTTTTGGAATTTGTAAAGTCACACTAATGAAACTTTAATTCCAAACCCTAGAGTTTTAAAAGTTAAAATGTCACACCCCCAAACCAAGGATGACGGAAACGTCCGGGGGTGGAGGACTTCACGTACAGTATCACAACAACGAATATAATAGTGCTCAAAGTAAATACAACCACCATATATGTAATTGAAAAAGTTACACCAAAGTATATGTTTACATGTTTCAAAAGCAATTACATTATGATGACAAAAATAAATTGTTGACGGTTTAACGTCCCATCCTCAAAGCGATGAAGTTTTCCTGTTTCACTGATTTCCTAAGAATACAAGTAGTTTTGAAAAAGTGTCAACAATTAAGTTGGTGAGTTCATAAGAGTTTTGTTTGAAGTTGAAACCGTTTTCCTTGTAAAATCGATATGGTTTGATTTCCAGAAAATCCAATATTTTCTTAGTTAAGTGTGAATAGAAATATTCCTTTATGATGCATTAATGAACCCTATAATGACCCGTAGAGTTCCTCTATAATCGTCCATCGTATCTAAGTTATATAAGATTTAAATTAGATAAAACATTGAATATAGTGGGTCTGCCCTAGGTCCACAACGAAACAAGGAACAGGAAATGAGGGAGGCATCACTAATTCTAGGCCAATCGAGACAAAATTCTTATAAGACTCAAACATGTACGCTCAGTGATTATAGTTGAAGTCTAACAGTTCTAGGTGCAATATAGTTTTAATATCATAATAACTAACTTAAGTGAACCTGGTACTTCGTATCGGTACCCCCTTTTTGTATAAAGACCCGGCACTTTGTATTTGTACCCCTTTTTATATAAAAACCGGCACTTTGTATTTGTACCCCTTTTTGCATATAAACCCGACACTTTGTATTTGTACCCCTTTTTGTATGAAAACCGGCACTTTGTATTTGTACCCCTTTTTCGTATATAAACCCGACACTTTGTATTTGTACTCTCTTTTGTATAAAAACCCGGTACTTTGTATTTGTACCCCCCTTTTTGTATAAGTATGTTATGTAAATGATCATAAACTATACCTATTATAGTTTATTAAAATGTTTGAAATGTATATGTACCCTAACTATACCTATTATAGTTTAGCATATTTCTTTGTGGTGTTTAAGAATCCCACTCTATGTAAGTCAAACGTATAGTACGATATAACTATGATTAACTTGCTTTGTTTTGTACTATTGATTATGATGGAGGATTCTTATAAATTCAGCAAGTAATTTCCTATTATATAAATATATCATGACAAGAAATACATGTAAAAAATGAAGTTATCAAAGATTTAACACTTTGCTAAACATGTTACAAAGTGTTTTGATAGTTAGAAGCTGTTAATTAATTCTTAGTCTTTCAGCACTGTTTTAGAAAAATCATAGAAAAATCATACGAAGTCGAAAACTAGATCCGTAAATTCTGAGAGTTCGCAAAGTGTATCTAGTTTACTCATAATTTTTATCAAGATTTTTAATGACCTCTAACTTGGGTGAATAAGTCCAAAATCACAGACTGGTCTGGATTGTTTTTTGAAATGATAGGCAGTTTTGTAAAAATCACCATAAATTGTAGAAACATCGTATGGAGATGTGCAAGTAGTAATTTTAAAGCTAAAAACTTGAACTATTTGCACCTTGTACAGTTTTGAAAAATAAAATGTTTAAGTTGTCCAAAACAGTCTGTGAATGGAGTTGAACTTTTCTGATGAAGGCTGTTAGAAAAATTTAGTTATGTTCTTGGTGTTTTAACTTGTATTCCCCCCACCTGAAAACTTGAGAAAACATGAAAATGTAGGGGTATGAACTCACCTTGAGTGATTTCAGTAGATAAGTGTTGAAGAAGAGAAGTGTTCAACCCAAGAACACTTGAAGAAATCACTTGAAGATTTGAAGCTCTAACGCTAGTATGATGGAGTTTGTGTAAGATATTCATGATTTGAGTAGAATGAAGTGAAATAATCATAAGGAGGATGAATTATACTTACTAAGAGTGGAAGAACACTTGAAAATCAACCTTGAATCTCGAAATTGGAGTGGGAAAAGTTTGAGAGAAAAGTGGTGTTTGATACTTAGTGAAATGAGGGCAAATGAGAGAAATGAGGAGAGAGGATGTTTGTTCCAACTCTAAAAATGTGGGAATGAGTGTAAATTGAGTGTGAGGGACATTGAAGTGACCTAGGTAAGGTGGGGAGGTGTGGTTAGTCAAAGAGTGGGTGTGGGGTGGTTGCTTGTGACATTGGATAAGGCAAAGTCAACACTCCACCTTTAATAATTCACCAATTTGATTTTTATTATTTAAATAATGATTTTCATCAAAATATGTTTAAATTATGAATATTTAGAGTTTATTATGTTAAAATATAATTTATGGAGAAAATCCCGCTTTAAAATCACGAAAAACGGGCTTAAAATGTTAAAAATATCAAAAATGGGCTAAAAGTGACAAATTTCCAAATTCTGGCCGAGGTTCGGCCTTCTGATGCTGAACCGAGAGAGAGGGAGGCAGAAACCAAGAGGGGAGAAGGGAGAGGGTAGGAACCGAGAGGGGAGAAAAGAGGGAGAGGGAACCGAGAGAGGAGAAGAGAGACCGAGAGAAGAGAAGAGAGGGAGCAGAGACCGAGAGGAGGGAAGAGACAGAGAGGCGCGAGAAGACATAGAGGAGAGAAAGAAGCAGAGACCGAGAAGCGAACAGAGGAAGCGAACAAAGAGTGAGAAGTGACAGAGGCAGAGGCTCGGTCTCAGCTATAGTGGCTCGGTCCTCCGGATTCAGCCAACAGAGGCTCGGTCCTCGCGTGTCTTAGCCAACAGAGGCTCGGTCCTCGCGTGTTAGCCAACAGAGGCTCGGTCTTCGGTGTCTTAGCCAACAGAGGCTCGGTCTTCGGTCCTAGGGCCTTTTTTTTGGTTCTTAGTCTCGGCCTTAAGGAGCTTCGGCTCCTTAAGAAGGGTTTCGGTTCCTAAGGTCCCGTTTTCTCGTTTTCGCCCCGTTTTAAGCCGTTTTTGACCCGGTTAAGGGTCGGAATGACCCGAATGATTCCAAAAAGTTACGGGAAACTTTTGAGAGAGATTTGGGAGAGATTTCTCACACTTGGAGAGATTTGGGAGAGATTTGACATTCTTGGAGAGATTTCTCATACAAAGAGATATTTGCGAGAGTTTTCACATACTTGGAGAGATTTGGGAGAGATTTGAAATTCTTGGAGAGATTTCTCATACAGAGAGATATTTGAGAGAGATTTCACATACTTGGAGAGATTTGGAAGAGATTTGACATTCTTGGAGAGATTTCTCATACAAAGAGATATTTGAGAGAGATTTCACATACTTAGAGGGATTTGGGAGAGATTTGACATTCTTGGAGAGATTTCTAATACAGAGAGATATTTGAGAGAGATTTCGCATACTTGGAGAGATTTGGGAGAGGTTTGACATAGAGAAAGATATAGTGAAAACGATTGAGAGAGGTTCCATGTGGGATAGTTGTGAGTGTCCGGCATCGCAATGCATGGTTCGTGAACCCTGTTAAGCCTTGTTTAAGGATCTTACACACTCCCGATGAGTATGCAATATTGTTTTATCGGTTTGGGCCGCCACGTACCACAGTTTTTAGGTTAAAGAGATCTTGTTGTACGTACTTTTCGATTTATGATTTCTTATCAGAATAGCGAGTTGTTTAGTAAATACTGAACGTAAGTCCTAGTACACAAGGGTTAGTTGAGCTGACCGGTTTGACTTGTTGACTTTATTTGACTTTGAATTGACTAGAATTTGACGGTTGTCACATCATCCCCCCGTTAAAGGGAATTTCGTGCCGAAATTTGCACTTCGAATGGAGATCCAAGAATTTAGAGGAAAGATGGGGATAACTTTTCGTAGTACAAGAAATTGATTATGGTGAGGAATAACTCGCCCGATGTCACATGATTATTACTATGCATGCTTTAATCGATGCTAGATTTAACATATAAAGAAATTCAGGATTTAAATGTCGATGTTAGAAACACGTACTGATATTTGCGGGCAGTTCCGGGGTGGTTTCTCCCTCGGTGATTGCAAGCACCCTTCCACCACCACCGGCATCTCTTGTCCTTGGGCATTCCCTTTTAAAGTGTCCCGTTTCTCCACACTCGTAACAGGTTGGGCTTACTCCAAAGCCAGGGACCTGGTTGATGGGTCGTGCTGGTGCCTTACAGAAACGAGCAGTGTGCCCCTCTCTATCGCAGTTTTTGCAATGCATCTTTCGGCAAGCCCCAGTGTGATGGAAGTTACACTTGTTGCATTTCGGAAGTGTTCCAGCGTATGGTTTCATTGGAGTTGGCGTGGTGAGGGTTGTGGCAGCATGAACAACAAAGATCTGTTGCTTCTTAGCGAGGCCTTGGGCTGATTGGTCCTTCTTGTTGTCCCAAAACTTTCTTTCGCTGTTCCCTCCTCTTGCTTGGGTAAGGGTGGTTGTCATAGTGTCATGGTTGGCATGATGGTCAATGAGTTGTTGTGCTAACTCCTTGGCGCTGTCGAAGGTAGTTGGTCTTGAGGCCAGCACGCTATCTTGAATTTCGGGGGACAATCCCCAGAGGTAACGTTCCAACTTTTTGTCTTCCGGGGTGACCATAGCGGGACAAAGGAGTGCTAGATCACAAAATCGGTTGGTGTAAGTTGTAAGGTCTGAGCCTGCCATTCTGAGATTCCATAGTTCTTGCTCCAGCTTTTGCACTTCACCTCTTGGGCAATATTCCTTCAGCATCATCTTCTTTAAGTCCTCCCAACTTAACGAGTTAGCCACTGTAAGCGTAAGCGACTTAACTCTACCGTTCCACCAAGTGAGAGCTCTTCCGATGAAGGTGAATGTCGCGTACTTGACTTTGCTCGCTTCGGGGCAAGCACAAATCTCAAATATTGCTTCGGTTCTCTCGAACCATTGAATTAGTGCGAGGACACCCCCACTTCCATCGAAGGAATCGGGTTTGCCATTTGTGAAGTCCTTGTAAGTGCATTCCCTTGTGCGTCCTGCACTATCCCCGTGGTTAGGGTTTGTGGCTCCAGATCCAGCACCACCAGTGCTATTTGTGCCAATTTGTGACATTGCAGCTACCACGGCTGCTGTTACTGTAGCTTCGAACATTTCGGGATCAAACTGAGGAGGTGGCGTCGGAGGTGGTGGCGCTGTGCTGCCCGAAGGTCTGGGTCTTTTCCTTGGTGGCATCGTTCTGTCATGAGTTTGCAAAAAGAAAAATGATCAGATGGTAAGTTTCTACTAGTAAAGACAAGTCAGTTGTTATAGAATTAGATTTTTCCTGCATTATTCTTTGATTTAAGAATTTCTTATATATAATTCATAAAGGAAGTCCATATGAATGAACTTCATGAGTTAGTAGGTTTTGTGGTCTCTCTTAGATTTTTCACGAGTGTGCTCAAGGCGATTGGTGCGGATCGTATGTATTCTTGTATTTGCATCAACCTCTGCGATACTATGGAGAGTTGTTCTATCCTGAATCTCGTTTCGGGCAACTCAACGGACCGGGATTGGAAAAATTCTATCTGCTGAGCTTCCTTCGTTTATGTTGTAGAAGCTTCGTTCTCTATTAAACGACATATGTTGGTCTTGTTCTTCGCTCCAGGTTTCCAAGCACTCTACCCAAGGAGGCGTCGGGCCTCGAAAAGCCGGTCGAGGGTGGGGATTTGGAACAAGAGTCATCGGGGTTAAGTTCTCCACTTCAGGGTCGGAGTCAGAACCATCAGCATAGCCTTCAGCTTGGTGACCATCTACAGGGGTTGGGTAATCATTCTCTGGCTCCTCTCCGAGCCATTTGGTATTGTCGTGGTTAGGGTAGTACGGGTCGTCGTGTGGATGGAAATCCAGCCATGATATCTTCGCGAGAAATGGGGATATAAGAAATAACTAAGCAGACGTACTAATTAGCTAATTATATGATGATCTTTATCAGGCACTTCAACATATTGTTTAGTGCATACTAGTTATATGTATTCGGGATAGGATAGACCTTCGAATAAGCGACCCTAACTCTAAATCCCCAATCCAACGAGAACAGGAAGTAAAGCAAAGATCCACAGATTCTAAGTCTATGACGTCCTGGATACATATAATTTTAATGTACCCACTAAGCAACTATTGACCTATTGATAAATATCTATTTAGTTCTCACCCATGTAATTATAATAATACCAAAATACCCCTATGGTATTTCATTGTGGTAGTGTTGGTAAGTTTTTAGACTTGTTGCCACATCACAACCATTCTTGGGCATATGATAATCACTCCTCGGACCAGCATAGTTGATCAGGCTATGCCACTCCCAAGACTGACCATACATCCCCAGGCTTACCTGTGATATCCAACAATCATTACTTTTGTTTTGTCCTAAAATGATGCTGACCTTAGTATGTATGCATGCATGTATACTTTTAACAAAAGCTATTTATTCCTAAAGGTATAGTTGTTTTGAAAAACTTTAAATCAGAGACCTTAGTCCCAATGCATTTATAGTTTGTATATCTTATGTGGTTCGATATACTTAGCTCACTATAAACAATGCTCTGATACCAATCTGTCACACCCCCAAACCAAAGATGGCGGAAACGTTCGGGGGTGGAGGACTTCATGTACAGTATCACAACAACGAATATAATAGTGCTCGAAGTAAATACAACTACCATATATGTAATTGAAAAAGTTACACCAAAGTATATGTTTACATGTTTCAAAAGCAATTACATTATGATGACAAAAATAAATTGTTGACGGTTTAACGTCCCATCCTCAAAGCGATGAAGTTTTCCTGTTTCACTGATTTCCTGAGAATACAAGTAGTTTTGAAAAAGTGTCAACAATTAAGTTGGTGAGTTCATAAGAGTTTTGTTTGAAGTAGAAACCGTTTTCCTTGTAAAATCGATATGGTTTGATTTCCAGAAAATCCAATATTTTCTTAGTTACGTGTGAATAGAAATATTCCTTTATGATGCATTAATGAACCCTAGAATGACCCGTAGAGTTCCTCTATAATCGTCCAACGTATCTAAGTTATATAAGATTTAAATTAGATAAAACGTTGAATATAGTGGGTCTGCCCTAGGTCTACAACCAAACAAGGAACATGAGATGAGGCAGGCATCACTAATTCTAGGCCAATCGAGACAAAATTCTTATAAGACTCAAACATGTACGCTCAGCGATTATAGTTGAAGTCTAACAGTTCTAGGTGCAATATAGTTTTAATATCATAATAACTAACTTAAGTGAACCTGGTACTTCGTATCGGTACCCCCTTTTTGTATAAAGACCCGACACTTTGTATTTGTACCCCTTTTTATATAAAAGCCGGCACTTTGTATTTGTACCCCTTTTTGCATATAAACCCGGCACTTTGTATTTGTACCCCTTTTTGTATGAAAACCGGCACTTTGTATTTGTACCCCTTTTTCGTATATAAACCCGGCACTTTGTATTTGTACTCTCTTTTGTATAAAAACCCGGTACTTTGTATCTGTACCCCCCTTTTTGTACAAGTATGTTATGTAAATGATCATAAACTATACCTATTATAGTTTATTAAAATGTTTGAAATGTATATGTACCCTAACTATACCTATTATAGTTTAGTATATTTCTTTGTGGTGTTTAAGAATCCCACTCTATGTAAGTCAAACGTATAGTACGATATAACTATGATTAACTTGCTTTGTTTTGTACTATTGATTATGATGGAGGATTCTTATAAATTCAGCAAGTAATTTCCTATTATATAAATATATCATGACAAGAAATACATCTAAAATATGAAGTTATCAAAGATTTAACACTTTGCTCAACATGTTACAAAGTGTTTTGATAGTTAGAAGCTGTTAATTAATTCTTAGTCTTTCAGCACTGTTTTAGAAAAATCATAGAAAAATCATACGAAGTCAAAAGCTAGATCCGTAAATTCTGAGAGTTCGCAAAGTGTATCTAGTTTACTCATAATTTTTATCAAGATTTTTAATGACCTCTAACTTGGGTGAATAAGTCCAAAATCACAGACTGGTCTAGATTGTTGTTTGAAATGATAGGCAGTTTTGTAAAAATCACCATAAATTGTAGAAAAATCGTATGGAGATGTGCAAGTAGTCATTTTAAAGCTAAAAACTTGAGCTATTTGCACCTTGTACAGTTTTGAAAAATAAAATGTTTAAGTTGTCCAAAACAGTCCGTGAATGGAGTTGAACTTTTCTGATGAAGGCAGTTAGAAAATTTTAGTTATGTTCTTGGTGTTTTAACTTGTATTCCCCCCCTGAAAACTTGAGAAAACATGAAAATGTAGGGGTATGAACTCACCTTGAGTGATTTCAGTAGATAAGTGTTGAAGAAGAGAAGTGTTCAACCCAAGAACACTTGAAGAAATCACTTGAAGATTTGAAGCTCTAACGCTAGTATGATGGAGTTTGTGTAAGATATTCATGATTTGAGTAGAATGAAGTGAAATAATCCTATGGAGGATGAATTATACTTACTAAGAGTGGAAGAACACTTGAAAATCAGCCTTGAATCTCGAAATTGGAGTGGGAAAAGTTTGAGAGAAAAGTGGTGTTTGATACTTAGTGAAATGAGGGCAAATGAGAGAAATGAGGAGAGAGGATGTTTGTTCCAACTCTAAAAACGTGGGAATGAGTGTAAATTGAGTGTGAGGGACATTGAAGTGACCTAGGTAAGGTGGGGAGGTGTGGTTAGTCAAAGAGTGGGTGTGGGGTGGTTGCTTGTGACATTGGATAAAGCAAAGTCAACACTCCACCTTTAATAATTCACCCATTTGATTTTTATTATTTAAATAATGATTTTCATCAAAATATGTTTAAATTATGAATATTTAGAGTTTATTATGTTAAAATATAATTTATGGAGAAAATCCCGCTTTAAAATCACGAAAAACGGGCTTAAAATGTTAAAAATATCAAAAATGGGCTAAAAGTGACAAATTTCCAAATTCTGGCCGAGGTTCGGCCTTCTGATGCTGAACCGAGAGAGAGGGAGGCAGAAATCGAGAGGGGAGAAGGGAGAGGGTAGGAACCGAGAGGGGAGAAAAGAGAGAGAGGGAACCGAGAGAGGAGAAGAGAGACCGAGAGAAGAGAAGAGAGGGAGCAGAGACCGAGAGGAGGGAAGAGACAGAGAGGCGCGAGAAGACAGAGAGGAGAGAAAGAAGCAGAGACCGAGAAGCGAACAGAGGAAGCGAACAGAGAGTGAGAAGCGACAGAGGCAGAGGCTCGGTCTCAGCTATAGTGGCTCGGTCCTCCGGATTCAGCCAACAGAGGCTCGGTCCTCGCGTGTTAGCCAACAGAGGCTCGGTCTTCGGTGTCTTAGCCAACAGAGGCTCGGTCTTCGGTCCTAGGGCCTTTTTTTTGGTTCTTAGTCTCGGCCTTAAGGAGCTTCGGCTCGTTAAGAAGGGTTTCGGTTCCTAAGGTCCCGTTTTCTCGTTTTCGCCCCGTTTTAAGCCGTTTTTGACCCGGTTAAGGGTCGGAATGACCCGAATGATTCCAAAAAGTTACGGGAAACTTTTGAGAGAGATTTGGGAGAGATTTCTCACACTTGGAGAGATTTGGGAGAGATTTGACATTCTTGGAGAGATTTCTCATACAAAGAGATATTTGCGAGAGTTTTCACATACTTGGAGAGATTTGGGAGAGATTTGACATTCTTGGAGAGATTTCTCATACAGAGAGATATTTGAGAGAGATTTCACATACTTGGAGAGATTTGGAAGAGATTTGACATTCTTGGAGAGATTTCTCATACAAAGAGATATTTGAGAGAGATTTCACATACTTAGAGGGATTTGGGAGAGATTTGACATTCTTGGAGAGATTTCTAATACAGAGATATTTGAGAGAGATTTCGCATACTTGGAGAGATTTGGGAGAGGTTTGACATAGAGAAAGATATAGTGAAAACGATTGAGAGAGGTTCCATGTGGGATAGTTGTGAGTGTCCGGCATCGCAATGCATGGTTCGTGAACCCTGTTAAGCCTTGTTTAAGGATCTTACACACTCCCGATGAATATGCAACATTGTTTTATCGGTTTGGGCCGCCACGTACCACAGTTTTTAGGTTAAAGAGATCTAGTTGTACGTACTTTTCGATTTATGATTTCTTATCAGAATAGCGAGTTGTTTAGTAAATACTGAACGTAAGTCCTAGTACACAAGGGTTAGTTGAGCTGACCGGTTTGACTTGTTGACTTTATTTGACTTTGAATTGACCAGAATTTGACGGTTGTCACATAAAATTCAACCCTTATAATTTATAATATTATAAGTTTAATAATATATATATATATATATATATATATGTGTGTGTGTGTGTGTGTGTGTGTGTGTGTGCGCGCGTGTAAGACAAGTCGGTTTTACCGTTAGTAGGCCTCATTCATGAAGTCGGTCTATAAGGGGTATAAGGTTACTGCCTATAAAATGGTGGTTTAATGGGTGTCCACTCTCACACACCGCTTCCTTGACTGGTGGAGGGTTGTTAGCCGAACGGGTAGGATAGGACATTAATTCTCCCTTAATAAAAGTATAATGATGAATATAAAATTACCAAACTTTTATTAAATTTCCAATCTTAGTTACTTTAGGAAATATGTGAAAATGGTGCAAATCCATGAAATTACACTTTTCACTTTTGTTAAGTTATTAGTGGAGCGTGTCTGGTTAACTGGCACACTAATCTAGGACTGACAACGTGTGACAAAGGGTAACTTGATGTTAATCATACATCAATGGAGCGTGTGTGGTTAACCAGCACATTGATTAGGTGATATGTAACATTCTGTACCAAGTTAATTTGCATGGTTATTCACACCTTGTTTGTGATCCTCGGCATCCCAGTCACAAACTTGAAAAGCACAATCGAGATATAAACATGCCTTTGAAAATTTTACTGAATCTCAAAGGATCTAGGAATTTTAAATCCAATTAAAACTTAATATTCTATTTTGTTTTTCATGGTGGAAATTGGTAAATCGTCATTTACCTACCTTCAAATATTTTACAATTGGATTACGACCTCCCTTTTCGCAATTGTAGAATATTGTGTTGGATCCTAGCCTTAATATTCTATTTGGGTGTAATATTAAGGATAATCGTCTAACCTAAACTTTGTTCTTCTTCTTTTTCAGATGTCTATCCCAAACAATGCTTCCACACCAATCCCTTCAGGCTCTTTCTCCCTCATTAACCTATGTGGGGGGGTCATTTTCGATGGCTCGAAGTTAAATGATTGGATGCGAAACATACGGATGGCTATTCGCTATGAGGAGAAAGAATATGTCCTAGATAAAGAGCTTAAGGAGATTGATGTCACCACTACTACTCCCGAACAAATCGTTGAACACACTACTCATGAGGGGGATGCGACAAAGGTGTCGTGTTTAATGATTGCTACCATGACTGTTTAGCTGCAGAAGTCCTATGAGGACTACTATCCTTTTGAAATGTATCAATATTTGATGGAAAGACATCATCAAGTGCTCGGCAGGAAAGGTATGAGATCATTGCCTCCATGATCATAACAAAAATAAAGGATGGTGAACCCTTCACGACCCACTTGCAAAAGCTGCAGAGATTCGTGGACTGCTTGCTTAAATTAAATGTAGATTTTGATGAAGAGTTGGCCATAGATATAATTCTACACTCTTTACCTTCTTGTTATGATCAGTTTCGTATGACCTATCATATGAAAAAGGAGGATGTCACTCTTAGCAAGCTTCTAGTCCTTTTAAGGACTGCAGAAAGAAATCTGAAAGGCAAGTCGGTTGTGTCTTCTCCCGCTACTACTTCTGCCCCTGTTCTGGAAATAGGACATGGGAAGGGAACGAAGAGGAAGGCTCCCTACAAGATCCGCAAGAGAAAGTCTCTTGATGGATCCTCTTCAATTGGCACCAAAGTTGGTTATGCTAATCCCTCCTATAATCTGAAGGATGTAGAGTGCTTCCATTTCCATGAAAAAGGGCACTGGAAACGAAGCTGCCCTGGGTACTTACAGGACATAAAGGATGGCAAGATCAAACCCTACTTTACAGGTATCTACACTATTTTAATCTAATAACTCACCACATGCTAGTTCTTGGGTCCTAATACAGGTTGTGGATTTCACATTTGTTCTGATTTGCAGGGACTAAGAGAAGTAGGGATGTGAAGCACGGGAAGATAAACTTAATCATGGGAAATAGGAAAGTGTCACCTGTGACCAAGATTGGAGTTTATTCTTTATTGGTTAGTAATGGTGTAGATTTAGATTTGAATAATTAATGTTACTCGACCGATATGGTGAAAAATATTATTTCCTTTCACAGTTTGTATAAAAAAGGTTTTACCTATTATTTTAATATTGAAATTGGTGGTATTAGTGCTTATTACAATGGTGTATTTTATTTTGAAGCATTACCTTGCAATGGTATATATGAAACTGTGATGGTTGTAGATAACTTAGGAAATAATGTGTTATACATTGATTCTTCTAATGATTTGGATAAGGCATGCTTGTGGCATTGTCATCTTTAACATGTCAACACGAAGCGCATAGCCCACCTCCAAAAGGATGGAGTTTTGGAATCATTTGACTTAAATTCGGATGATACTTGTGAATCATGTTTACTTGGAAAGATGACCAAGTCACCCTTCACTGGTACTAGTGAAAGAGGTGGAGGTCTGTTAGATCTCATACACACTGATGTGTGTGTACCATTCAGAACTGCAACAAGGGATGCTAACCGCTTCTATGTGAATTTTACTGATGAATACAACATATATCGCTATATCTATTTAATCAATCATAAGTCAGAAACCTTTGAAAAGTTTAAAGAGTTTAAGCAAGAAGTGGAGAATTAATTGGACAGGAAGATAAAGATGCAGCAATCCGATCGAGGAGGAGAGTATCTTAATATCGAGTTACTTGACTATCTTAAGGAATGTGGAATTATTTCATAATTGACGCCACCTAGGAAACCACTGCTTAATGGTGTGGCGGAGAGGCACAGTAGAACCTGGCTAGAAATTGTGACAACCTGAAATTTTCCATTCTAATCAAACCATTTTAATCCAATAGAAGTAGAGCAGTTACAGTGAAAGTTCAGACTTCGAATATAAGTTTGGCAGTTTCACGGTTTTACACCTAAAGAGATATTAGGAGAGTGGTTGCACTAGGGTTTTGTGCAACACTGTTATTCCATTACTCTAGGACATTAGGGTTCGTTCCGGGAATAAAAATATTTTCTGCCAAAAATCTCAAGACTATAAATAGAATTCTGAACCAAATTGGTTCATTAGTTGAATTCCAATTAGAGAAAAGCCAAATTCTCTCTCACGGATCTTTGGGTTTTTATCCCAAATTGTGAGTAACTCTTTCTAGTAGTGTTAGAAAGCTTTAAATGTGTTCATAACATAGATTACATAGCTAAATCATCCGATTTAGGAGTTTACTTCCCAAGGTGTTCTTGAGCGGTAAACTCCCAAAACCGAGCCTAGATTGTCCCCCGTGCTTAGTAACTACCTTGGACATGTATAGGAGTGTCTTAGGTACAAGAAATCAGCCAAGAAACACCCAAAGTTAGGAGTTTACGGCCCAAAATGTTCTATGGCCGTAAACTCCCTTAAAACATGCTCAAATGGTGTTTTTAAGGCACCTAAAGCTTGGACTTTATGTTAGACAAATACCCTAAAGTATTTAGGACCTAGAAAACATAAGGAAAGCACAAGTGTTGAAGAGTTTACGGCCAAGAGTAATTCTTGGGCCGTAAACTCCTTTAAAGGGGTCAAAGGACACCCTAAACACTTCCTTAGGCCATGAGACAATTTGGGCATGTACCTAGATGAGTTATGGACTAGCTAAAACATTTAGAACACCATGTGAGAGGGAGTTTACGGCCAAAGGGTTCCAAGGCCGTAAACTCCATAAAATGGTACCATTTAGTGCCATAAACCCTCCTAAAGCCAAGTACTAAAGCCTAGACTTGTTCCTAGAAATGTTTGAGACTTAAAAGCACCATAATCACCCTCCCAAGGGAGTTTACGGCCGTAAACTCCAAGGGAAAAGGGTCTTTGGGCCGTAAACTCCCCAAAGGAGTCAATATGGTGCCCAAACACTTGTATAAGCCTTGAATAAATTCCCACTAGAGTTGTAGTAATTGTAAGCACCATTTCAAGCCTTGGTTGAGAGTTTACGGCCAGGAGCTTACTCCCCTGGGCCGTAAACTCCAAAGAATATGGTATTTTGACCTTAAACTCACATTAGGGGCATTGCACTCCTTTGTTGCAACCCTTTAGCCTCCTAGTACTTGACCAAAAGTGTTATCCTCGCGTTTAAATGTTATTACTTGTATAATTAGTGTTATAATCAATAATTATTTATATACATATGTTTTCATATGTAATTAGGATCATTGTGTGTGTCTAAGTCTCCACTTGACACCAAACACTTGTCCGATCCTTCCGTACGATAACAGTCCGTTCAATTCCAGTCACATACTGCAGGTGAGTTCATACCCCTTAACTAATGTTTTAAACTATTTTTAAATGTTTTATGGGGGGGGGGGGGGGATACAAGTAGAATCATGCTACTTATTATGTCAATCACATGTGATTAGTAAGTAGGACTATATTACTTATTACATCAATCACATGTGATTAATATACATCATTCAAATGATTTGGCTACTCATTAGCCGTTTTACCAAACAGTTTCCTTCAAATGACTTTTTATAAACATTTTATATGTTTTAAACTCCTTTTTACACTGTATAGCTTACTCCGTACATTTCCTTTCAAACTTATTTACAACTGTGTTTCAAACAAATGTTTCCTTATACTTAAACTGTTTTATTAAACTTATGCCTTCAAATTGTTTTATAGATTGACATCAAGTCGATCTTTTCTTAAAATAATACTTATATTTCAAATGTCTTACAAAACTTATTTATGCTTTTATATTATAAATTTCATGCCTCTATATGTATAGTTATATAAGAAATGTTAAAAAGACTTAGGATGGCTATCCACCCTATTTCCTTTTCGCGCCTTGAGATGTGGTCTGGTGGGATATTAGGTATTCGTCCAAAGGTCGTTTAAATATTAGTTATATATCATGTGTACATATATAGTCATAAAAGGTCCTTCCAGTTCAACATATGCCCTTGGGTAGAAAGGGTATACATCCATGTCCGCACGTACCACTTAGATTACTAGAAAGCTACCATATGGGTAGTTCAGGAAGATGCTAGAACCATTACTAGAACGCGATATCATACAATGAGTCAGTTCATTCATGAGTCAATACTTTCTAGAACTTTTCAGTACATTACATATACAACTATACTAGGACGAGAACATATACAACTATACTAGAATGATTACATTACTATACTTGCTAGATAGAGAGAACACACATTACAGCTAGCACATGTAGAACATTACAGTACACTACTGTACTATTACATGATCGCTCTTACTTGAGTACAATTACATGATCACACTTACATGAGTACACTTACATATACATAGAATAGACGTCACTAGGAGCTATAGCACAGAACCAGTTCAGGATCTAACTATACTGATGAATCACACTGCAATTGTGATAGTTATATCGAGTATACATGATCATTCGGTAATGTGAATGCTCACGGCTTGCATTCAGGCAGGGGTCGTGGGTAGGTCCCAAAATCCCTTTGATAGGGGAACGTATAGTCTGGGAGCTAGACATCACATTATACCTTATCCCTCAAATAAGGCAGTTGAGTACCGATGTAGTTATTTATATTAAATACTACAGTACTTGGAAGTATTACCCTAGATTTAAGGTAATAGTTACGGTTGTAGTTTGCACTACACCATAGTACTACATAGATTTTTCCATTACATATTTTTAGTGATAACCTCACTTAAACATAAATGTACAAACTATATTTTTGGATTATGATAGTTATACTTTGGAAAATACATCCTCTTACAAGAGACACACATACACATGGAACAGTTAGGTCTTGGTAGAAGACACCTTCATATACTAGTAGGAATCATAGGGATTTCTAAGGTTTTTCAAATGTTTACAGTTGTCTTACAAACATTTTCATACTTACAGTTCACATACACATTCTTACATACAAATTAAGACACTAAATACTTATGATCTCACCAGCTTCAAAGCTGATACTCGCTTTCAAAATTACTTGTATCCTCAGGTCATCATAGACAGGTACTGATGCAAGGAGAAAGGAAGATGGAGCTTGTTCAAGACTTATATTTCATTTTGATTTATGCTTTAGTGTTCATCAAAATTTGACAAAACATATTTGTATAATAATTATATTATTAATGCAACGGATGATGTTGTTGCTTGTTTACTACTTTACATTGTTGTTGATATTATACATGACGTCCTCCGCTCCAGAACGTTTCCGTTGTTCCTGGTTTTGGGGTGTGACAGAAATGGTTCATTACATGATGAGTCGAGCTTCGTTACCTATCTCATTCTAGGGGTATGCCTTAGAGACTACCGCCCCTATCCTTAATCTAGTCCCTACCAAAAAGGTTTCCAAAACACGTCACGAGATGTGGACAGGGAGGGTTCTCTCATTAGACCACATCAAAGTTTGGGGTTATGAGGATTTCATGAGATGTGAGA
This sequence comes from Lactuca saligna, assembly GCF_052625555.1. Lineage (NCBI taxonomy): Eukaryota > Viridiplantae > Streptophyta > Magnoliopsida > Asterales > Asteraceae > Lactuca > Lactuca saligna. The sequence goes on along the minus strand of NC_136419.1, from coordinate 194,806,361 downwards.
CTCATGACAAACTCGAACCTCAGAGTGAGCGATGTATTTTCATCGGCTACTCGCAGAAGTCCTTTGGATATCTCTTCTATAGACCGAGTGACAATGTTGTCTTCGTTGCGAGGAGAGGAGTCTTTTATGAGAGAGAGCTTATATGCCAAAGGACAGTGGGAGGAAAATTTACCTTGAAGAGCTTCAAGAGTCAAGCGGTGAAGGAACCTCAAACACTAGTACTCAACCCAAGGAAACAACTCCGGTTGAACCGATTAACGAGTATATATCTCTGAGGCGTTCCAGTAGAGTTAGTGTTCCACATGTGTTATATGGTTTTCATATATCAACTGAAGGTGATACATTTATCAGTGATAGCACACTGGTAAATCTGGATGAACCTAATAACTACAAGGAAGCCATGGCAGACCCTGAGTCTACAAAATGGAAAGATGCTATGTATAGCGAGATTTAGTCCATGTATGACAATGAAGTTTGGAACTTGGTTGACAATGTACCAGGGCGTAAGACAGTCAGGTGCAAATGGATCTTCAAGAAGAAGACCGACATGGATGGGAAAGTACACACATATAAGTCACGACTGGTTCGAAGGGCTTTAATCAAACTCATGGAGTTGACTATGATGAGACTTCTCACCAGTAGCGGAAATTAAATCTATAAGGGTTATGCTAGCCATTGATGCATTTTATGACTATGAAATATGGCAAATGGATGTCAAAACTGCTTTCCTTAATGGAAAGTTGGCTGAAGATGTTTACATGAGTTAGCTAGAGGGTTTTGTCAATGTAAATTACCCTAATAGAGTGTGTAAGCTTGAGAAATCCATCTATGGATTGAAACAAGCATCTCGCAGATGGAATCTTTGTTTTGATGAGAAAGTCAAAGAGTTTGGTTTTTCAAGAAGCGAGGATGAGTCTTGTGTATATGTCAAAGCTAGTAGGAGTATAGTGAGCTTTCTGGTATTGTATGTAGATGACATACTGCTCATAGGAAACAACATCCGAACCTTACATGAGGTTAAGTCCTGGCTTGGGAAGTGTTTCACTAAGAAGGACCTTGGGGAAGCTGCTTACATCCTAGGGATAAGGATATTGAGAGACATGAGTAAAAGACTAGTAGGACTTAGTCAAAGTACATAATTGGACAAGGTGTTGAAGCGTTTCAGCATGGAGAACTCCAAGAAAGGTAACCTACCTATCCTAAGCAATACCAAACTAAGTAAGACTCAGATTCCAAGTACAAAGGTTGAGATAGCAGAGATGAGTCGGATTCCATATGCTTCTGCAGTTGGCTTGATCATGTATGTTATGACTTGTACTCGCCCTAACGTGGCCTTTGCCTTGAGCATGGTTAGTAGATATCAAGGGAATCTTGGTAAAGCTCATTAGACTACGGTTAAGAACATTCTCAAGTACCTGCGGAGGACTAAGGATTGGGTCCTCACCCTTGGTGGGAGTGATGACTTGAGAGTGACAGGGTATAGTGATGCCGGTTTTCAAACAGATAGAGATAATTTCTGCTCCCAGTCGGGTTCGGTGTTTACCTGCATGGAGGAGCAGTGACATGGAAAAGTTCCAAGCAAAAGAATATAGTTGATTCAACATGCAAATCAAAGTAGATAGCAGCAAGCGAAGCACCGAAGAAGGCGATATGGTTGAAAAACCTCATCGGAGACCTTGGAGTCATTCCATCTATAAAGGAGCCTATGGAGATTTTTTGTGATAATGAAGGGGCGGTTGCCTTAACCAAGGAACCGAGAGATCATGGTAGATCCAGACATATGAACAGAAAATATCACTTCATAAGACATCAAGTAGAAGGACACATCGTAGTAAAGAGATATCGTCAGAGGATAACCCACCAGATCCACTTACAAAGGGACTGACTAGGGTTAAGCACTTGCAACATGTAAGGGGCATTGGGCTAACAAACGATATTAGTTTTAGCGGTTAGATAAATAGAAACTTGTAATAGCTAAATTGTAATTGACATTTTATAATTAAATAAAAGGGGTTATATTTATAAGTAAAGTTATTATCTTGTGCCAATTATTTACTATTGTTTCACTTTGCATGTTTTGACTTCCAGAATAATGAAATTATTCGAACCATCCACAGTCGATCATATGTTGGAAGTAAGTATGAAAGAAGACTATTGTCTTGTAGATTGTCTAAGGTGTGAGGGATAGCAAAAGTTTGCTACACCATTCACGAGTGCTCCTGAAATAAGAGTTGAGTATTGGATTCAACCCGCGCTCACATGAATTACTTCATGGAATTTATCACGAATAATTGTGAGACGATAATATCATATAATCTTCAAAGAAAGATATATGAGTTGTTGACTATGAGTTGGTTGTGCATTGATGGCACAAAAATGCATCAGTAACTTGATGTTATAAAACGTGTCATTGTGCATGATTTGATGAGTAGTTAGTACAAGCATATAATGTCGAAGTTTATCTGTTCCTTTTATCCTAAGAGTATTAAAAGCGATATATTGTGCCCTTCGATGATTCTATTTTGACTATGTGTTGGGCCTGGTCAGAACTAAATTGATGTGTTCAGTTATGTTCTATGTCAGACGAATCTAAAATCAAGAATCAAGTTATAGGACAATAAGTATGACTATGTACCATGTGTTTGTCCGCATAGATATCTTAAGAATAGAGGAATATATGATCCCTTATCTGAAGGATGCGTCACTGACTAGGCCAGAGTTCGACAATAGATTTTGAACGCTTATGATTGCTAAGTCGGATCCTGAATTCGTATTGGCAGTTATAGTTATTAGACTTATCCAAGTAGGAGACTGTTGGTTTTGGTGTCAAAGCCCATAACTATAACTTGGATGTACTAGACCCGATTGTAGCATGGTCCTTTTTGGGTTGCCTTCACCAATACAATTTGATAGGATGGATTTTGAGAATAAGGTTATTTACGGTTTATTAATATATTACAAGTATAATATATTAATATGAAATCATATTATTTAATTAATATTGATCAAGATTTAATTTGGAATAAATTTTGTGGTCAAAAGAGACTACTTAAATATATGGGGATTGATTATGTAAATCAATGATTCTTGTAGTGCGGGCCAATGATCCATGATTATGTAGATGGGCTAAACTAATCAATGGATAGTCCATGGAGGTTAAATCCATGGATCATGAGAATGTGGAAAGTCATGGGTCATTAGGGTTTACAAATTGTAACCCTAGCATGAGCAACACTATAAATAAGCCTATCCCAAAGCCAAAATCGGTTTCCACTTACTTTCCAAGAAGGTGAAGTAGATTTTGTGCTAGTAACCTATTCTCTCAAGCACCCTCTTGCATATTGGTGTTTGTGAACCAATAGAGGCATGAAGCTTCAAAGGCCAAGAACTAAAAGTCCTTCATAAAGGTATGTCACCAAACTAGTTGTACCATTCAATTGTTCAAATGTATGGTAGTTAGGACAATGCTTTGGAAAAATTGAAAATGCATGTATAATTAGAGAAAACATAGATCGAAAGCATTTAGGGTTACATGTGCACCATAAGATTGTTATAGTGCTCAAAACCTAACAGTGGTATCAGAGCCTAGGATTGTTTTCTATTATATTTGATGCTTACTAGTTTTTCAAAGCGGAAAAAGTTGAAATTTTGGCTTCTAGCTGGTGAACTTGCCAAGTCCATGAACAGAATCGACGAGTCCACTCAGTAACATAGCAACTCGCCGAGTCCAGTTCATGAACTCGACGAATTAAAGGATTTGTTTGTAGAATATCGAGTTTCTTGGCCTGGTTTGGATTGAGAATACTACCAAAACTATTTTGGATCATTGGAAATGTTTTTTATGATATGGTAGTGCTTGAATTTATCTTGATTATGAGTTTAGTTGGATCATAAATTATGTGATAATTTTAGTTGATAGAAAATGATCTAAATGAATTTTAATGACCTCCATAACTTGTCCTCAAGTTATGGGAAATTCAAGGTCTCGTACATTAAAATCCAATTAAACTCATAAGTTATGAATATGAAGAGTTTTGAAAAGTTTCAAAACTTGCCCTCAAGTTTTGGAATTGGTAAAGTCACACTAATGAAACTTTAATTGCAAACACTAGAATTTGTAAAGTCATATGTATGTATAAGACAAGTCGGTCTTACCGTTATTAGTCCTTGTTCACAAAGTCGGTCTATAAGGGGGTATAAGGTTACTGCCTATAAAATGGTGGTTTAATGGATGTCCACTCTCACTCACCGCTTCCTTGATTGGTGGAGGGTCGTTAGCCGAACGGGTAGGAGAGGACATTAATTCTCCCTATTTAAAAGTGTAATGACTGGTGGAGGCTCTTTGCACTTTTGTTAAGTTGTTAGTGGAGCGTGTTGTGGCAAAGGGTAACTTGATGTTAATCATACATCAATGGAGCGTGTGTGGTTAACCGGCACGTTGATTAGGTGATCTGTAACGTTGGGTGGACCAAGTTAATTTTCATGGTTATTCACACCTTGTTTGTGATCATCGACATCCCAGTCACAAATTTGAATGGCAGAATTGAGATTTCAACATGCCATTGGAAAGTTCAATGATTCTCACAGGATTTAGGAATTTCAAATCCAATTAAAACTTAATAATCTTATTTCGTTTTTCATGGTGGAAATTGGTAAATCGTCATTTACCTACCTTCAAATATTTAATATAGGATTCCGACATCCCATTTCGCAATTATAGAATATTGTGTTGGGTCCTAGCCTTAATATTCCATTTGGGTGTAATATTAAGGATAATCATCTAACCTAAACTTTGTTCTTCTTCTTTTTCAGATGTCTATCCCAAACAATTCTTCCACACCAATCCCTTCAGGCTCTTTCTCCCTCATTAACCTATGTGGGAGCATCATTTCCGATGGCTCAAACTTAAATGACTGGATTCGAAACATCCGAATGGCTATTCACTATGAGGACAAAGAATATATCCTAGACAAAGAGCTCAAGGAGATTGATGTCACCACTACTACTCCTGAAAAAATCGTTGAACACACTACTCATGAGAGGGATGTGACAAAGGTGTTGTGTCTAATGATTGCTACCGTGACTGCCGAACTGTAGAAGTCCTTTGAAGACTACCTTGCTTTTGAACTGTATCAATATTTGATGGAAATATATAATCAAGTGCTCGACATGAAAGGTATGAGATCATGGCCTCCATGATCAAAACCAAAATGAAGGATGGTGAACCCTTCACGACCCACTTGCAAAAGATGCAGAGATTTGTGGACTGCTTGCTTAAATTGAATGTCAATTTTGATGAAGAGTTGGCCATAGATAAAATTCTACACTCTTTACCTTCTTGTTATGATCAATTTCGTATGACCTATCATATGAAAAAGGAGGAGGTCACTATTAGCAAGCTTCTAGTCCTTTTAAGGACTGTAAAAAGCAACCTTAAAAACTGGCAATCGGACATGGGAAGGGAAAGAAGAGGAAGGCTCCCTACAAGAGCCACAAGGGAAAGTATCTTGATGGATCCTCTTCAAGTGGCACCAAAGTTGGTTATGCTAATCCCTCATATAATCCGAAGGATGTAGAGTGCTTCCACTGCCATGAAAAAGGGCACTGGAAACGAAGTTGCCCAGGTACTTGCAAGACATAAAGGATGGCAAGATCAAGCCCTCCTTTGCAGGTATTTACACTATTTAATCTAATAACTCATCACATGCTAGTTCTTGGGTCCTAATACAGGTTGTGGATTTCACAGTTGTTCTGATTTGCAGGAACTAAAAAAAAGTAGGGATATGGAGCACGAGAAGATAAACTTAATCATGGGAAATAGGAAAGTGTCTCCTATGACTAGGATTGGAGTCTATTCTTTTTGCTTAGTAATGATTTTGATTTAGAGTAGAATTAAGTCAAATTTCTAATGGATAAATTATGTGATTAATTTTATTAGTTATATTTGATCTAAATGGTTCTTGAAGAATTTCATAACTTGTCCTCAAGTTATGAAATATGAAAAGTCTCATTCATGAACATTAACTCATTAAGTTATGGAATTCAAAAGTTTTTGAAGAGTTTCAAAACATACCCTCAAGTTTTGGAATTTGAAAAGTTTAATTATGTGACAATCGTCAATTTCCGGTGAAGTTAAAGTCAAATAAAGTCAACAAGTCAAACCGATCAACTAAATTAACCCTTGTATACTAGGGTTTACGTTATGTAATTACTATACAACTCGCTAATTTAATAAGAAATTATCACTTGGAAAGTTTGTATATTAAGAATTCTTAAACCTTAATGGTGGTAAGTGATGTACCAAAACAATAAAACATTATTACATACCCTTCGGGGCTGCGTAGGACTCTTAATCATGGCTTAACGGGGTTTACGGACCTTGCGTTGCAAAGCCAAACACTCAAAAAGGTCACAAAAGAAGTCTCTCCCAATCTCTTTCACTCTATCTATCTCTATTAAAAATCTCTCTCAAAGTTCCTTTAACTTTTTTGTAATCATTCGGGTCATCCCTACCCTTAACCGGGTGAAAAACCACTTAAAACGGGGTAAAAATGGGCAAAATAGCGTTAAGGAACCGAAACCCCTCTTTAAGGGGCGAACTCTCTTAGAGCCAAAGGTCCCTTAAGGGACCGAACCCTGCTGAACTGACATAACCGGGACCAAACCCGAAGCTTTGAACCGAACCCGATACTGGAGCACCCGAACTTCGCCTTCACTTCTTCTTTCCTTCGCCTTCGGTCCCTCCTGAGGAGTTCGCCTGCAAGATAGCTCGGATTGAACCTCCCCCCACTCGTTTCCAATACACCAACCGAACCATGCCTTCGGTTCTAATGCTGCTAAGACCGAACCTCACCCCTGACTTCAGATTTTCCCATTTTTCACCCGGTTTTCGACCATGATACCATTTTAAGCCTGTTTTTTTATTATTTTAACGTCGGATTTCCACCCAAAATTTTATTTCAACATATAAGACCCCTATTTCATAATTTTAATCACATTTTGAATATAATCTTTAATTAAGAATAAAATCTAATGGGTGAGATATTTAGGTGGAGTGTTGACTTATCCTTTAGGCAAGGACACAAGTTACCTCCTATACCCACTCCATAACCATTTCCAGTCACTATTCACCCATACCTAGTCAATCATTTTCCTTTTTACACTCTTTTCCCAACCATAATCTTGATCAAAGGTTGGAGATATCCTTAGCTCTCCTCCCATTTCACTTACTTTTCACCAAAAAGCAAAACTCATTCTCTGTCACTTCCTCCCTCCAAGAACTCAAAATTCCCTGGAGGTTTTGAGCTTCTCACACATCTTTGGTGACTAAACTGCATCCTACACTTGGTTATTTTACACTTCTTGACCCAAATCAAGGGTTCCTTACACAAATATCATCATAATTGTTGTTAGATCTTCAAATCTTCAAGCATCTCCCAAGTGTTCTTGAGTTGAACACTTCTTTTCTCCATCATCCATCTACTGAAATCACTCAATGTGATTTCATAACCTTACATTTTCATGTTTTTCTTAAGTTTTATGGGGGGGGGGGGGGGGGGAATACAAGTTAAAACACCAAGAACACAACTAAACTCTTCCAACAGCTTTTATACTAAAAGTTTAACTCCATTCACGGATTGTTTTGGTCAACTTAAACATTTTAGTTTTCAAAACCGTATTAGGTGCAAATATTTCATGTTCATACCTTTATAATGACTACTTGCACATCTCCATAATATTTTTCTACAATTTATGTTGATTTTTACAAAACTGCCTATCATTTCAAGAGCAAATCCGGACCAGTCTGGGAATATGGACATTTTTACACAAGTTAAAGGTATTTAAAAATCGTAATAAAAATTAGAAACAAACTAGAAACATTTTACAAACTCTCAAAATTTATGGATTTTTATTTCGACTTTCAATGATTTTTCTATGATTTTTGTAAGAACAGGAACAAAAAGGTTATAACTAGAAAAGGGTTAACAAATTTATTTGCACCTTGTAGCTTGCTGAGCAACGTGTGTGTTATTATATATACACATGTTGTTGATAGTACTTATTATTTACCCTAGTTTAAAGGTACGAAACATATGTAAGGGGTTACTACCATAACAAATAATATTAATAAATTATAATATTTATAGTTAAGCCTATTATACACCACAAATAGATATGCTAAACTCTAATAGGTATAGTTAGGTGCATATGTATTACAAACACTAAGATAAACTATAATAGGTATAGTTTATGTTTCATTTACATTACATACTCACTACAAAAAGGATTTTTCATTTCATATAAACGTTTTTTTAATAAATTATAATATGCATAGTTAATGTTCACTACCATTACCACTAGTTGATGAACTGTGATATGTTTAGTTTATGTTCACTACCACTACCACTATTTGATGAACTATGATATGTATAATTTATGTTCACTACCACCACCACTATTTGATAAACTATAATATGCATAGTTCATGTTCACTATCACTACCACTATTTTGATGAACTATGATATGTATAGTTTATGTTCACTACCACTACCACTACTCGATGAACTATGATAGGCATAGTCTCGGTCTTTGGTTTTTGAGACTACATTCTATCTACAATTGTTAGTTTTCAGCCATAATTACTAAGTGTATATGCTATAGTTATGTAGAATTTAGTCGTGATCGACTTAGAATTGGTGGGTCCGCTTTATTTCCTGTTCCTTGTTTGGTTGTGGGCCTAGGGCAGACCCATTACATTCGACGATATATTTAACTTTAATTTTATTTTACTTACATACACTTAGAAATTATATAAGGAAACTATAGGAAATTCTAGGATGCACTATTTTATAATATAGAAACTTACAAATTCACTCTTTAAGGAAAATATCGAATTTTCTGGGATAACTTTATCGTTTTTACAAGGAAAACAGTTCTTTTCAAAATAAAACTCTTATGAACTCACCAACTTAATTGTCAACACTCTTTCAAAACTACTTGTATTCTCAGGGAATCAATAAACAGGTAATCAAGTGCTTTTGAGGATGGGATGTTAAGGCGTCAAACATTTCATTTTTGTCAACATAATGTAATTGATTTGGAAACATGTAAACTTATACTATGGTGTAACTTTGTCATTTATATTTATGTTGGTTGTGTTTACTTTGATGACTATTTCAATTGTTGTCATGATACTATACATGAATTCCTTTACCCCCAGACGTTTCCGCCATCCTTGGTTTGGGGGTGTGACAAATTAAAATGTTTTAATTTGAAATATTGAATTCCAAAACCCTCGTAATGTGAAAGGGATCATAAAAACTCATGGTTTTATAACTTAAAATTTAATTGAAAAGCTTTAATTGTGAAATTTTAAATGTAGAACCTTGATACTTTGAATAGTTCAAATTACATCCTTATGGAGTTTATTAAATTAATTAAATGTTTAATTAAAAGAGAGAATTAATAAATCCATAATGAAATGGTTTAAGTTTAATTTATTAATAGATTAAACCACTTAGTATTTTAAGTGTGTAAAATACACCCTTATACTATATAAATTAAAAGTCTAATATATTATATATGTGTAAGTTAAAAGCCAGTCTTACCGTTAATAGGCCTCATTCACGAAGCAGGTCTATAAGGGAGTATAAGGAAATTGCCTATAAAATGCCGATTGAATGAGTGTGCACTCTCACCCACCGCTCCCTTGACCAATGGAGGGTCGTTAGCCGAACGAGTTTGATAGGCCATTTAAATCGTCATTAAAAGTATAATGAAATATAAAGTAACTAAACTTTTTATAAATTCTCAATCTTAGTTACTTTAGAAAAATATGAATTTGATGCTAACACATAAAATTTCACATTGTACCTTATTGGTCAGTTAGTGGAACGTGTGTGGTTAACCGACATACAAATGTGGACTAATGAAGGATGGAAATGAGTTTCTCGTAAATTATCATTGATGAATAGAGCGTGTGTGGTTAACCGACACATTGATTAGGTGATTAATTACATCGAGAGTACCAAACTAATTTTCATGGTTATTCACACCTTGTTTGTGATTGTCGGTATCCCCGTCACAAACTTGAAGGGCATAATCGAGATTAAACATGACATTGAAAAGTTCAATGAATCTCAAAAGATCTAGGAGTTTCATTTAAAAATTATTTCGTTTAAAATTTTCGTGTTTCATGGTGGAAATTGGTAAATCGTCATTTACCTACCTTCATATATTTAATATACGATTACGACATCCCTTTTTGCAATTGTAGAATATTGTGTTGGGTCCTAGCCTTAATATTCTATTTGGGTGTAATATTAAGGATAATCAACTAACCTAAACTTTGTTCTTCTTCTTTTTCAGATGTCTATCCCAAACAATTCTTCCACACCAATCCCTTCAGGCTCTTTCTCCCTCATTAACCTATGTGGGAGGGTCATTTCCGATGGCTTAAACTTCAATGACTGGATTCGAAACATCCGAATGGTTATTTTCTATGAGGAAAAAAGAATCTGTCCTAGACAAAGAGCTCAAGGAGATTGATGTGACCACTACTACTCCCGAACAAATCGTTAAACACACTACTCATGAGAGGAATGCAACAAAGGTGTCGTGTCTAATGATTGCTACTGTGACTGCCGACCTGCAGAAGTCCTTTGAAGACTACCATGCTTTTGAAATGTATCAATATTTGATGGAAATATATAATCAAGTGCTCAACATGAAAGGTATGAAATCATTGCCTCCACGATCAAAACCAAAATGAAGGATGGTGAACCCTTCACGGCCCACTTGCAAAAGATGCAGAGATTCGTGGACTACTTGCTTAAATTGAATGTCAATTTTGATGAAGAGTTGGCCATAGATAAAATTCTACACTCCTTACCTTCTTTTTATGATCAATTTCGTATGACCTATCATATGAAAAAGGAGGAGGTCACTCTTAGCAAGCTTCTAGTCCTTTTAAGGACTGTAGAAAGCAACCTTAAAAACTGGCAATCGGACATGGGAAGGGAAAGAACAGGAAGGCTCCCTACAAGGCCACAAGGGAAAGTATCTTGATAGATCCTCTTCAAGTGGCACCAAAGTTGGTTATGCTAATCCCTCATATAATCTGAAGGATGTAGAGTGCTTCCACTGCCATGAAAAAGGGCACTGGAAACGAAGTTTCCCAGGTACTTGAAGGACATAAAGGATGGAAAGATCAAGCCCTCCTTTGCATGTATTTACACTACTTAATCTAATAACTCATCACATGCCAGTTCTTGGGTCCTAATACAGGTTGTGGATTTCACAGTTGTTCTGATTTGCAGGAACTAAAAAAAAGTAGGGATATGGAGCACGAGAAGATAAACTTAATCATGGGAAATAGGAAAGTGTCTCCTATGACTAGGATTGGAGTCTATTCTTTATTGCTTAGTAATGATTTTGATTTAGAGTAGAATTAAGTCAAATTTCTAATGGATAAATTATGTGATTAATTTTATTAGTTATATTTGATCTAAATGGTTCTTGAAGAATTTCATAACTTGTCCTCAAGTTATGAAATATGAAAAGTCTCATTCATGAACATTAACTCATTAAGTTATGGAATTCAAAAGTTTTTGAAGAGTTTCAAAACTTACCCTCAAGTTTTGGAATTTGAAAAGTTTAATTATGTGACAATCGTCAATTTCCGGTGAAGTTAAAGTCAAATAAAGTCAACAAGTCAAACCGATCAACTAAATTAACCCTTGTATACTAGGGTTTACGTTATGTAATTACTGTACAACTCGCTATTTTAATAAGAAATTATCACTTGGAAAGTTTGTATATTAAGAATTCTTAAACCCTAATGGTGGTAAGTGATGTACCAAAACGATAAAACATCATTACATACCCTTCGGGGGTGTGTAGGACTCTTAATCATGGCTTAACGGGGTTTACGGACCTTGCGTTGCAAAGCCAAACACTCAAAAAGGTCACAAAAGAAGTCTCTTCCAATCTCTTTCACTCTATCTATCTCTATTAAAAATCTCTCTCAAAGTTCCTTTAACTTTTTTGTAATCATTCGGGTCATCCCAACCCTTAACCGGGTCAAAAACCACTTAAAATGGTGTAAAAATGGGCAAAATAGCGTTCAGGAACTGAAACCCCTCTTCAAGGGGCGAACTCTCTTAGAGCTGAAGGTCCTTTAAGGGACCGAACCCTGCTGAACCGAAGTAACCAGGACCGAACCCGAAGCTTTGAACCGAACCCGATACTGGAGCACCCGAACTTCGCCTTCGCTTCTTCTTGCCTTTGCCTTCGGTCCCTCCTGAGGAGTTCGCCTGCAAGATAGCTCAGACTGAACCTTCCCCCACTCGTTTCCAATACACCAACTGAACCATGCCTTCGGTTCTAATGCTGCTAAGACCGAACCTCGCCCCTGACTTTGGATTTTCCCATTTTTCACCCGGTTTTCGACCATGATACCGTTTTAAGCCCATTTTTTATTATTTTAAGGTCGAATTTTCACCCAAAATTTTATTTCAACATATAAGACCCCTATTTCATAATTTTAATCACATTTTGAGTATAATCTTTAATTAAGAATAAAATCTAGTGGGTGAGATATTTAGGTGGAGTGTTGACTTATCCTTTAGGCAAGGACACAAGTTACCTCCCATACCCACTCCATGATCATTTCCAGTCACTATTCACCCATACCTAGTCAATCATTGTCCTTTTTACACTCTTTTCCCAACCATAATCTTGATCAAAGGTTGGAGATATCCTTAGCTCTCCTCCCATTTCACTTACTTTTCACCAAAAAGCAAAACTCATTCTCTGTCACTTCCTCCCTCCAAGAACTCAAAATTCCCTGGAGGTTTTGAGCTTCTCACACATCTTTGGTGACTAAACTGCATCCTACACTTGGTTATTTTACACTTCTTGACCCAAATCAAGGGTTCCTTACACAAATATCATCATAATTGTTGTTAGATCTTCAAATCTTCAAGCATCTCCCAAGTGTTCTTGAGTTGAACACTTCTTTTCTCCATCATCCATCTACTGAAATCACTCAATGTGATTTCATAACCTTACATTTTCATGTTTTTCTTAGGTTTTATGGGGGGGGGGGGGGGGGGGGGAATACAAGTTAAAACACCAAGAACACAACTAAACTCTTCCAACAGCTTTTATACTAAAATTTAACTCCATTCACGGATTGTTTTGGTCAACTTAAACATTTTAGTTTTCAAAACCGTATTAGGTGCAAATAGTTCATGTTCATACCTTTAAAATGACTACTTGCACATCTCCATAAGATTTTTCTACAATTTATGGTGACTTTTACAAAACAGTCTATCATTTCAAGAGCATATTCGGACCAATATGTGAATATGGACATTCTTACACAAGTTAAAGGTATTTAAAAATCATAATAAAAATTAAAAACAAACTAGAAACATTTTCCAAACTCTCAGAATTTACAGATTCTAATTTCAACTTTCAATGATTTTTCTATGATTTTTGTAAGAACAGGAACAAAAAGGTTAACACTACAAAAGGGTACGAAACATATGTAAGGGGTTACTACCACAACAAATAATATTAATAAATTATAATATTTATAGTTAAGCCTATTATACACCACAAATAGATATGCTAAACTCTAATAGGTATAGTTAGGTGCATATATATTACAAACACTAAGATAAACTATAATAGGTATAGTTTATGTTTCATTTACATTACATACTCACTACAAAAAGGATTTTTCATTTTATATAATTGTTTTTTTAATAAACTATAATATGCATAGTTAATGTTCACTACCATTACCACTACTTGATGAACTATGATATGTATAGTTTATGTTCACTACCACTACCAGTATTTGATGAACTATGATATGTATAGTTTATGTTCACTACCACCACCACTATTTGATAAACTTAATATGCATAGTTCATGTTCACTATCACTACCACTATTTTGATGAAATATGATATGTATAGTTTATGTTCACTACCACTACCACTACTTGATGAACTATGATAGGCATAGTCTCGGTCTTTGGTTTTTGAGAATACATTCTATCTACAATTGTTAGTTTTCAGCCATAATTACTAAGTGTATATACTAGAGTTATATAGAATTTAGTCGTGATCGACTTAGAATTGGTGGGTTCGCTTTATTTCCTGTTCCTTGTTTGGTTGTGGGCCTAGGGCAGACCCATTACATTCGACGATCTATTTAACTTTAATTTTATTTAACTTATATACACTTAGAAATTGTAGAAGGAAACTATAGGAAATTCTAGGATGCACTATTTTATAATATAGAAACTTACAAATTCACTTTTTAAGGAAAATATCGAATTTTCTGGGATAACTTTATCGTTTTTACAAGGAAAACAGTTCTTTTCAAAATAAAACTCTTATGAACTCACCAACTTAATTGTCGACACTCTTTCAAAACTACTTGTATTCTCAGGGAATCAATAAACAGGTAATCAAGTACTTTTGAGGATGGGATGTTAAGGTGTCAAACATTTCATTGTTTTTATCAACATAATGTAATTGATTTGGAAATATGTAAACTTATACTATGGTGTAACTTTTTCAATTATATTTATGTTGGTTGTGTTTACTTTGATCACTATTGCAATTGTTGTCATGATACTATACATGATGTCCTCTACCCCCGGACGTTTCCGCCATCCTTGGTTTGGGGGTGTTACAAATTAAAATGTTTTAATTTGAAATATTGAATTCTAAAACCCTCGTAATGTGAAAGGGTTCATAAAAACTCATGGTTTTATAACTTAAAATTTAATTAAAAAGCTTTAATTGTGAAATTTTAAATGTAGAACCTTGATACTTTGAATAGTTCAAATTACACCCTTATGGAGTTTATTAAATTAATTAAATGTTTAATTAAAAGAGAGAATTAATAAATCCATAATGACATGGTTTAAGTTTAATTTATTAATAGATTAAACCACTTAGTATTTTAAGTGTGTAAAATACACCCTTATACTATATAAAATTAAAAGTCTAATATATTATATATGTATAAGTTAAAAGCCAGTCTTACCATTAATAAGCCCCATTCACGAAGCTGGTCTATAAGGGAGTATAAGGAAATTGCCTATAAAATGACGATTGAATGAGTGTGCACTCTCACCCACCGCTCCCTTGACCAATGGAGGGTCGTTAGCCGAACGAGTTTGATAGGCCATTTAATCCTCATTAAAAGTATAATAAAATATAAAGTAACTAAACTTTTTAAAAATTCTCAATCTTAGTTACCTTAGAAAAATATGAATTTGATGCTAACCCATAAAATTGCACATTGTACCTTATTGGTCAATTAGTGGAACGTGCGTGGTTGACCGGCATACTAATGTGGACTAATGAAGGATGGCAATGGGTTTCTCGTAAATTATCATTGATGAATAGAGCGTGTGTGGTTAACTGACACATTGATTAGGTGATTAATGACATAGAGAGTACCAAACTAATTTGCATGGTTATTCACACCTTGTTTGTGATTCTCGGTATCACCGTCATAAACTTGAAGGGCATAATCGAGATTAAACATGACATTGAAATGTTCAATGAATCTCAAAAGATCTAGGAGTTTCATTTAAAAATTATTTCGTTTAAAATTTTCATTTTTCATGGTGGAAATTGGTAAATCGTCATTTACCTACCTTCAAATAATTAGAAACTGGATTACGATATCCCTCTTCCGAATTGTTAATTTTTGTGTTGGATCCTAGCGTTAATATTTCATTTGGGTGTTACATTAAGGATTAAATCAACTCACTTGAATTTCTCCCCTTGTAGATATCTAGTTTTGACAACTATGGTCTTCTCGAATCTTTTGGAAAAAGCTTTCCATTCGAAGATGATATTCCACATGACGATCAAGGTGAAAGATCAATCCCTTCTTCGTGCATTGGTGGAACTTCACTTCCTCCAACTCCTCCAATAGTTCTCCTTGACCCACATGTTTGACGGCTTGAAAAGTTCAAGGTCACTCAAGCCTTATTGGCAAGAAAACATGAAGATGGAAAGTCTACATGTGCTCACATCTTGGAGATGAAGTTGCATATTGACAGGCTGGGAATGTTGTTGGGTGTCATTTTCCCGAGGAAGTTGGCTGTTGACTTGGTTCTTCAATCACTTCCCGAGTCGTATGGTCAGTTTGTTAAAGACTACTATATGACAGATCACGACGTGATCCTTATGGATCTTACATATTTGCTAATTGCTGTTGCATCAACAATGATTTGGCGCACTAGTCAAGCAAATTTGATTGGAATATCAATCAACCAAATTTCCATGGACATTGATAATGGTGACATTGGAAGTCCAGAAAAGCTTTCTCTTCCCAATATAAAGGCCAATGTCAAACCGTTTGACCAAATGGTAAAAAGAAATGCTAAGTCTATGGTTGTTCTGTGTACCATTCCAGGAGAGTTTGTTTGTTTCTATTGCCAAAAGAAAGGGAATTTGATGCAAAGCTGCCGTGTCTACCTGAAAGTTCGCAATGATGGTAAAGTCAAAATGTATGACTCTACTCCAGGTAGTCCAATTTTCTAACTCTATTAAGTTCCTACTTATAGATTCTTAATAACATGATGTGATAATATTATATTTTGATGTTTTGCAGAATCAAAAAGAAAGAAGGAAGCTTAAAGGAAATAGCATGATGAGTCTGATCATGAAGAAGTGGATTCTAATCGCATGGTTCAATTATCAGATTTTTAAGCGGCTGCTTAGGAGTTATGATATATTGCTTAGTAATATTTAGAAACATAGTTTTCATATGTATTTGCATTGTAAGGACGGGGTTTTTTCCACATTTTATAAATAAAGAAATTTGATTTTATCTTATTTATGTTCCATTGCAATGATATTTGTGAAAATTTTTGTTTATATGTTTTCATTAATAACAATGTTTAATTCTTAGTTATATCAATTGTGGTAGTGTCGTAATTTTCTAGTTATGACCTACAAATTATGTATGATAGCTTTTGTACTTTCGTTTTTTCAAGAATCAAATATCATTTTTTTTTTCGCTTAATTTTCTTCACAACAATATTATACTTTGATTATTTTTCTTCTGCTAGTTATACATCATATAAAAATACATACGATCTTATATACCATTTAAATTCAAGACTGATTTCAAGGTTTATCATTTTTCTATATACACATGCATATACATACACATATACATATATGTATATAAAACACACACACACACACACACACATATATATATATATATATATATATATATATATATATATATATCATAATAATAACAATAATATATATCATAATACTAAAAAAAATAAATAAAAAAAATAAAACATAATAATTATTAGCCTATAAATAGTTATAATAACAAAAACAAAATAATAATTTATAAATCTAACAATATAATTAATAATTATACTAATAATAGATAAAAAATAAAATTATACAAATGAATACAAATATACATTCATACACATAAATACACAAACACGTATAAAACACATATAATAAAAATAAAACAATAATTATAAATGTGAAAATAAAAATAAATTATATTTATAAATATAATAATAATAATAATAATAATAATAATAATAATAATAATAATAATAATAATAACAATATTTTAGAGAATGAAAATGAGTATTTTTTAGTAATTTGTCTATAGAATACCTACAAATTATGAAATAATATAAGTTTTCTCGTTTATGTAGGGATTTTGTAGCAAATTACATATAGAATATTTACAGAATTATTTTTTGTAGCTAGTACATAGAAAATCCGTTATTAAATTATGACAACCTTATTTGGTAGGCAATTATCACTCTTCCGTAGGTATTTCCTACGGAAAATTTATGTAGGTATTTTCTAAAGCAATTTAACCACTCTTCTAGTAATGGTGTGAGTTTTTGGAAAAAAAGTGTAGGTTTTTTAAATCTTTCTTATAGAGTTTTTTCGAAAATATTGTTTAAAATTGAAACATTACCGGTAAATTTGTTAAAACAATCAAATCGGAAAATATAGAAGACAAGGTTTTTCAAATCTAGAAAAATAAGTTGAAGTTTAATTGGGACAAAAAATATGTATATTCTTTTAGTATATATATTTGTTGGATTAGTGTCTAAGTCCATAACTATTTTGGTATGTACTTGACCCGATGGTGCATGGTCTTTTTGGATTGCCTTCACCAAAGCAACTTGATAGGATGAATTATGGAGAGAAATGACTAAATATGATTTATTAATATATTATGGGAATAATATATTAAAGGAGAAATCATATTGTTTAATTAATATTAGTCAATAATTAATTGGTAATTAGTTTTGTGACTAAAAGAGATTAATTAAACTTAAGGGACTGGAATTGTAATTATAAGATAATTGCAATTTGGGCCATGGATTGCCTTGTATCAAGGGTTGGACGAATTCTATGGGGAAGCTCATAAGGAAATCGTCCAAGGGCTTGATTAAAAGGAGTCTATGGGTTGCTTAGGGCTTAAGCATCCAAATTAGGGTTTCCTTGTTAGATAACCCTAATAGCCCAACTATATAAAGACCCCTTAAGGCTAAAAAACGTGGTGAAGCTTCTTGTTAGGGTTTCTACACGTTTTTGGCAGCCTCCAACCTCTTTCTCTAGTTCATCCTCTTGCTTATGGTGTTTGCGAACCATTAGAGGAGTGACACTTGTGACTCTAAACCTTCCAAAGTCAATTCAAGGTGGGATTGGGATTGTTATTGCTACATAGCAATCAAGGTAACATTATAAACTCATTCTTATGTTAATATGATTACTTGCATGCTAGAATTAGGGTTTATAGTCTTGGATTCAAAGCATGTACAATAGAGAAACCTAGATCCAAGCTTTAGGGTTTGTATGAGCACATATGATGTCTTATGACCAAAACCCATCAGTGGTATCAGAGCCTAGGATGGTTTCAATTGTATTGATGCATTGTATATCTAAAAAAAATTCGTTTTTTTGGTGTTCTAGAGGCTGGACTCGCCGAGTCCATAGCTGAACTCGCCGAGTCCAGGGTGACTCGACGAGTCCAGGCTTGACTCGACGAGTCAACTCGTCAGATAGTGCTTATCTCGGGATTTCTTGCTGTTTTTGCATATGGATAGCTACCTTATCATGTTAGAGCAATATTAATCCAATTATATGATATATTTGACTATATTTTTTATCTAATTGAAGATATTTATCAATTAATAAGATAATTGTTTCCTTATAAGATAATTGATTAATTATTTTGAGTTAATTGATAAATTGTTTTGCAAGAAATCATTAAACAAATCAAATATGGATAATTATGTAATTAAATGTTAGTTTAGATTATTTGTTATTTGATCCTTGTTGTTATGAAAAGTTTCATATTTTTCCCTTTAGGTTTTATAGTTTAAATTTGAACCCAAAAGTTTTGTTGTTTTGAAATTTAAATAGTTGAAACCCTAATGTTTCTGAAATGTTTCAAAACTTGCCCTCAAGTTTTGGAATTTAAAAGTTGATTAAAAGTTAATTAGGAATGTTAAATTCTAAAACCCTATTAATGTTTTGAAAAGTTCAAATACACCCTTATGGTTTTATTAATTAATTAAGGAGTATAATTAAAAGAGACTTAATAAATCCATAAAAGTCTAGGTTAATCATTTAATTGAATTAAAAGTGTAATTCTTAAAGTTAACCGCCTAATATTTTAAAAGTGTAAAATCCACCCTATACTATATATAACATTAAAAGTCTAACATTATATATATATATATATATATATATATATATGTATGAGTAAAAGTCAGTCTTACCGTTAGTAGGCCTTATTCATGAAGCTGGTCTATAAGGGGTGTTTAAGGAAATTGCCTATAAAATGGCGATTGAATGGGTATCCACTCTTACCCACCGTACTTTTGACTAGTGGAGGGTCGTTAGCCGAACGGGTAGGATAGGACGAAACCTTCCATTATAAGTATAATGAAATACAAAAGTAACTAAATGTTTTTACAAATTCCCAATCTTAGTTACTTAGACAAAGTGAATTGATGCAATTCCATGAAATTACACTTTGTGCCCTTGCGAAGACGTTAGTGGAGCATGTGTGGTTTACCGGCACACTAAATGGTTCTAAGCAAAGGTAGCAAAGGGTGACTCAATGTTTGTCATAGTTCGGTGGAGCGTGTGTGGTTTACCGGCACATCGAATAGGTGACTGTAACATGTGAGGGCACCATGTAACTTTGCATGGTTATTAACACCCGCTTTGTGATCCTTGGCATCCCAGTTACAAATGAGAGGGGCATATCGAGATTTAAACATGCTATTGAAATGTTCAATGAATCTCAAAGGATCTAGGAGTTTTCATGGATTTAAAACTTAAATTTCTTTTTCGTTTTTCATGGTGGAAATTAGTGAATCGTCATTCACTTACCTTCAAATATTCTGCAACTAGATTACGACATCCCTTTTCTAGGTTGTAGAGTATTGTGTTGGGTCCTAGCCTTAGTATCTCATTTGGGTGATTTACTAAGGACTCAATCAATCAATCAACTAACTTGAATTTGTTTCTCCCGTTTTGTAGATGTCAAAGTTCGACAACTATGGTCTTCCCAAATTTCGTGGAACAAGCATTCCACATAAAGACGATATTCCACGATTCGATTGAGGAACAAGAAATCATGCTTCACTTCCTCCTCCTCCTCCTCCAATTATTCTCCCTAACCCACAAGATTGTAAAATTGAAAGGTTCAATATCACTCAAGACCTTTTGGCAAGTAAACATAAAGAAGGAAAGTCGGTGTGTGCACACGTCTTAGGGATGAAGTCACACATTGATAGGTTGAGAATGATGGGATCCGTTGTCGGTGAAGAGATGGCTGTTGATTGGGTTCTTCAGTCACTTCCTAACTGGTATAGTGAGTTTGTAGGAGAGTACTATATGATGAACCACGACGTGACCCTTATTGATCTCACCTATATGCTTATTGTTGCTGAATCAGCAATGCTTTGGCGCAATAGAAAAGCAAAGTTGATTGGTGAATCTACCTTCAAGACCTCTATGGATATAGACAATGGCAATGAAAGACATGCAATGATCGAAAAGTTTAATCATAAGAGAAAGGAGATGTTTGAAGTAGTTTCATGTGTTGTTCCTAAAGAGTCAATTTGCTTTTATTGCCAAGTGAAGGGGCATTGGAGACGAAGTTGCCCTATTTACCTAAGAGATCTAAGAGATGGGAGAGTCAAAAGTATGACTACGCTTCAGGTAAAATCCACTATCTAACTCCGTTAAGTTCCTATTCATTGATTCTTAATATATGATGTGATAAGATTGCATTTGAATGTTTTGCAGGATCGGTGAAAAGAAAGGAAGCTTGATAAGAGAGCAAGATGAATCTAATCACACGAGATGGATCTCGATCGCATGGACTTGAAGATTGGTTTTTGAGCTTAGATAGTTATGATAGAAATTTTCCTTTTACATAGTTTTCAATAGATTTTGCATTGTAAGGACAAATGTTTTTCCGCTGCTTTTATAAATAAAATAAATTTTGTTTGACTTATTTATTTATTTGTTTACTTCCTTGCAATGAAATCGTTATGAAAATTGATGTTTGCATATTTCTACAACGAATGGATATGATTCTTAGTTATGTTATTTATGGAAATGTCAAGAACTTACCTAATAGGGAGAGTTTCTCATCGCCCAAAGTTTCAATTGGACTGAAATTTGGAATCACGCAACTTGGTTGCATGATGAATGAGAAATTTCATATTTGGAAATTAGACAAATTCGTTGACAAAGTGTCAAGTGAAGGACTAGGAGATCGAGTACACAAAGTTGTGTGTTGATCAAGTTCACCATAAGAGTAACAAAGATATTCGTCATGATTTACTAAAGGTTTAGTAAATATGATTATACTTACAGGATTAAGTGTAATTCTGAATTGATTAAAGGGTTTAGATCAATAGTAGAACGAATAAGAAGAATCAAGTAGGCAGAAAAATAAAAGTTTCTCCATTCTAAGAAGAAGGGAGAGTAGCTTTTATGCTTTATGATAGATCTTAATGATTAAGAACCATATCTCAATTGATCCTCTAAGTGAGTCTTAGTACAATTGTATTTTTAAGAAGAGGAATCAAGGATTGAAGAAATGGTTAAATCAAGAAGTCTATCATACTTCGTTCCAATAACAAGTCTTAAAGTTAAGATTATGACAATGAGTGAAAAGTATTAAAGGTTTATAACATTCATCAAATGTGGAAAGTTGTGATGTCTTGAATAAGACAAAGACCGACTAGGACCAATTTATGAAGTGTTTTGATAAAAACTACACTAACTCTTGAATATTTGTTTGTCAAGAAATGGTTATTGACAAAAGAATCTTATATGTCAAGGAGTCAGTGGGAGCCTTAATGGTCTTGAAAGGTTTCAAGAACAAGTCAAATAAACCTTATTAATCATCACTAGCACACGAGTTGAGGTTACAACTTATCGTGTTGACAATATTTTGATTCTGTGCTGTTCCAATTGAGTTAATTATGCATGTGAGTCCTATGAGTTCTCATTTTGAACGCATAAAAGGCAAAGCACCTTAATCAATGAAAGGTACATTGATAGGAAAAAGTGAGCTGCTTAATTACTTGGAAGACGTGGTGGGCAGCTGTGCTACCATAAGGCAAGAAATCAAGATTAAAAAAGCTCGGTCCATATGAGTTTGAATTTGTCGTAAACTTTGGTTTTAACAAATTCACATGGATAGGAACAAATACACCATTTAAATCTAAGTGTCATAAGATTTCCTCCTTCATGAAAATGATTGTGAGGAAATGTTTTCACTAAGAAAGATTTTAAAAAGATAGTGATTGTAAAATTGCATTCTCAAATTCGATCATGGTTACGGTATCCCTTTCCATAATTTGAATTGTGAGGTTTGACAATTAGTCTTAATTGTTTAGACACACATATGAACTATCGAAGGCAAAGGTGTACAAGTTCAAGAAGCCTTGATAAAAGATTATCAAAGCATTAAGTATTAGAAACATGGACTTAAGAAATTCAATAGGTATTGTTTTTCTGAAAGTTAAGTTGTTTATGAATACATGTCGAAGCTAGTGGGAGCATAAGTTTTATGTTTTATAGTAATCATCATGATAGTGGGAGCATAAAAGTTATGATTGTATGATTATTATGGAAAGTTTTGCAAGTTGGCAATATTAATTATAGAAAACAAGAGTTATACCTTGCAAAGTCGTAAGGGTTGTATAGTTGTTTTGCTATAATTAAGGGAGAGAATATTATGCTTCATTTCAAATCTAAAGGCTTAGGTTGAGAAATGTTAATAAATTTAGTCAAAGGTACATAGTGTGTTCTTAAAATTTCGATTATGATTACGAAATTCATTTTCACAATTCGAATTTTGAGAATATAGCAAATAAAACATTGTGCATCGTGTCCCATACGCTTCGGGTATAGGATCGATTGCAAATGCTTTAATGTTTGACCATTCTAAAATTTTCCAAATGTCTAGCGCATTTAGAGGGAAAAGGGACTAGAATTGGTTTTGACTAAAATAATTAAACAACTATCAAAGGACAATCCAAAGTTCGACGAAGATTGGTTGCTTGTGAGTAGTTGGAAGCATGGTATTGGATGGACCATATTGACATTATTATGAATAGATAAGATTCTATTAAGAAATGAGTTGTCATATGGAACATATGGAAGCGTGTCCATACTGGGAAGTAAATATTGAAAATTTATGACTAGATTAGAAACCTTTATGCAAAAGGATGTTCAAAGGAATGTACTTTGAGTGAGAGACATCATATCTAAGGAATTGTCTTGTAACAATTTCCGATAGAAGACTTTGTAATATCATTGGCAATAGTCTTTGTGACTTTGGTGCAGTGACATTATGAAAGAATCATTGCATAGGATGTTAGAATCTAGCATATTCTATAAGTAGCAAGAATTTGATATTCTTTCACTTATGAAAAAGGATTTGGAGTTGTGAAATGAGAATGATTGGAAATGTGTTCAATGAGATCTATTTCACAAAGTAAGAACCATAGGTAAACATTGTGTGCATGCTAGGAGCATGGGACAAGTGTAATAATTCAAGTAAGAAGTTGAGTACCCGAAACGACAAATAATGAGTAATCGATATGGTGATAAATAAAAGGTGTTTTATTTATGCTCAAAGGGTTGAGGCCATATGGGATTAGTATTATTCTTGTGTTTCACTTTGCATGTTTTGACTTCCAGAATAATTGAGTTTATTAAGAATAATCTAATTATTCGAACGGGCCACAGTCGTTCATATGTTGGAAGTAGATATGAATGAAGACTGTCGTGAATTGGTGTGTAAATTGTCTGAAAGAGTATTAGACATAAGCAAATGTTTGCTGCAACGTTCATGAGTGCTTATGAATATGAATTTGAGCATTGGATTAAACCCACGCTCGCTTGGATCACTCAATGAATTGTATCACGAGTGATTGGTGAGACGATAACATCTTATATTCTTGAAACTGAGATGTGTGAGTTGTATCTTACTAATCGGTTGCACGTTGATAATATGAAAACGAACTAGTAACTTGGTGTTATAAAACATATTGTTGTGTGTGATTCGGTGAGTGAGTGCAAGCAAGCATTGTATCAAAGTTTATCCGTTCCTTTTATCCAAAGTAGGATAAAAGCGATATCTTTGGGCCCCTCGATGGTTTAGTGATGACAAACGTAAATGCTCAGCCGGGCTAGGGCTAATTTGATTTGTTCAATTAGTCAGTCGTCATAAATCAGAAATCGAGATATAGTACAAAGAGAATGATTAGAAATCATATCTCAGACGATATCTAGAATGGAGGAATATATGATCCCTTATCTAAGGACACGCGTATCTGATAGGATCAGAGTTGACAGCGGCTTTGGAAAGCTACGATTGCAGATCTGGATCTGGATCTGAAGTCATACGCATAATGGTTATTAGACTAATCCAAGTGGGAGACTGTTGGATTAGTGTCTGAGTCCATAACTATTTTGGTATGTACTTGACCCGATGGTGCATGGTCCTTTTGGGTTGCCTTCACCAAAGCAACTTTGATAGGATGAATTATGGAGAGAAAGGACTAAATATGATTTATTAATATATTATGAGAATAATATATTAAAGGAGAAATCATATTGTTTAATTAATATTAGTCAATAATTAATTGGTAATTAGTTTTGTGACTAAAAGAGATTAATTAAACTTAAGGGACTGGAATTGTAATTATAAGATAATTGCAATTTGGGCCATGGATTGCCTTGTATCAAGGGTTGGACGAATTCTATGGGGAAGCTCATAAGGAAATCGTCCAAGGGCTTGATTAAAAGGAGTCTATGGGTTGCTTAGGGCTTAAGCATCAAAATTAGGGTTTCCTTGTTAGATAACCCTAATAGCCCAACTATATAAAGACCCCTTAAGGCTCAAAAACGTGGTGAAGCTTCTTGTTAGGGTTTCTACACGTTTTTGGCAGCCTCCAACCTCTTTCTCTAGTTCATCCTCTTGCTTATGGTGTTTGCGAACCATTAGAGGAGTGACACTTGTGACTCTAAACCTTCCAAAGTCAATTCAAGGTGGGATTGGGATTGTTATTGCTACATAGCAATCAAGGTAACATTATAAACTCATTCTTATGTTAATATGATTACTTGCATGCTAGAATTAGGGTTTATAGTCTTGGATTCAAAGCATGTACAATAGAGAAACCTAGATCCAAGCTTTAGGGTTTGTATGAACATATAGGATGTCTTATGACCAAAACCCATCAATATTAACCCTAATTTGTATACAATAAAATGATAAATTTTGTTGAATTCGAAGATTAGCAAATTTTTAAAAAAGTAAAGGTGTTATTGTTGGCATCGTAACATTAGCAATTTTTAGAAAAATAATGATGTTATTGTTGCTTCGTATATTTCTAGCCCTTGAGTCGTTTGATAACGAATTTTACACGCTTCATACTCAAATTTTACGTTGACTATCGAAATAGTTGGAGGCTTGGAGCTTGATAATGAAATATGAAGACTATAATTAATAATTCAATCATTAATACCGATAATCTATCAAACCGCATATATAACGCTTTGTATAGAGAAATCCACACACATACCTCTATTTGTTTATCGACTAATTATTAATAAAATACATACATACGTACATAACTCGTCGATGATTCTATCAATTTAAAACAGTTGCCATGGCGATGTCCGTATTTGTGCTTGAACTCCAGTCAGCTCTTCGGATCGAAACTATCCGATTCTCCAGATAAGATTATGTCCTCTTGCTCCGAGGGATCATGCATGAGCTTTTTCTCGAACTTCCCGCATAGATAACGTCCGAATTTGAGTGGATTAAGAGTATCGAATAAGTAACGCTTGATCATCGGACGTACTACGGGAAACTTTGTACGCGGCGGTGGATCAGTCGTGTTAACGTCAGGGGTTTCATCGCCGTCAGCAACTGATACCGGCGAGGACTTAGATACATCAGTCGAAACGTCGACAGGATCGAGAAAGACATAAATGGTGGAGACGGCGAATAACAAAAAAACTATGAGGTAGATGTGTAAGCTGATCGGCTTCAAAAATAACCATTTTTTATTGCCGAATATTTCCGGCGCCGGCGACTCCTTAAATACAGCAGTGAAAACGACGATAAGATCCATAACGAGACTAGGGTTGGAGACGGCAAATATCAATAATGTGAGGACGATGAAGAAGGTGATCTTTTTCTCCATGATTATGCTGGCGCAGTAAACTCTGTGTGTGCGCACGCGCGTGTTTATGTTAGTGTACGAGAAAGCAAAGGGAAGTGGTTTGATTAAGAGATAGGGTTAAAATGATCGATGTTTTGATAGAAAAAGAAGCTGAGATTCGTGAATAGTAAACCAGAAGTTGACTGTTGAAGGTAAGACACAAAGAAGAAGTATGCAATATCGAAAACTCGAATTGTCTGAATCAGAATACATGAACAAGCTATTTAACATAAAGAAATCATCTACCCACCGCCACCTAAATTTACTAGGAAATGATAACTTAGAACTACGATAAAAATAGAAAGATATTACTAATTGACTTGGATTAATTCAACGTTAAAATGAGTATAATAAATCTTATTCTAACATATTTGCGGGTTTATACGAAAGATTTTTTTTTTTCATTTTGAAAAATGAAATTGTAAGATTATTATAACATTTGTACTTATCTAGATGTTTGGTATCAATGGTTTTGACCAGTTAGTAGAGGGTGTTTTACTTAGTTTTTGTGGATAAAAGTTTTTTTTTTTTTCAAAAAGATTTTTTACAAAAGTTGTTTTTTAAAATGTGTTTGGATTAGTTTTTGAAGAAAAAAAAAAAAATCAAAAGTTAAAATGTTTAGTTTAATTTTTACATGCAAAATGATTAAAAATAACATGTTAACATATTTATTGGGGGTAGATAGAGCTATAAAAGTAATTTTAATGTTCAACACTATTGAAAAGTTAAAGTCGTTATTTCGTGACTTTTCAAAAAGATCAAATTTACTCTATTGGAAAAGTCACTTTCAAAAGTCATTCTCATCTTCCCAAACATCTTTTTAACTATTTCTAAAAGAAAAAAATTAAAAGTCATTTTAGAAGTTAAACCAAACACCCTCTAAAAGTTACCTTTTCAAATAAGAGGTTCTGGGTTCAAATCTTTTAGAAGAGATAGATGACATTTAAAAATATGTTAGCTAGTTTGCCATTTAAAAAATAATAAAATAAAATAAAGCAGAAGAAAATAAAATCTAGACGTTTGTTTTCTTGGAAATCCTCTTTTGGCTGATTTTGTATGCACTCGGATAGATAATCATAAATTATTTTGTATAATTTTTTTTTCGAAACAAGTAAAAATTTCTACACATCTATTTCTCTAAAAAGAAATTGGAATCAATCTTTTAACGTCTGCAAATCACCTCTTTTAAGATCATCCACAATCTATTGAACTTTAAGGAGTTCAATGGATTGCCATATCACTGCCATATCAACATGGTAGTTTTTATTCAGTTATACTCTTTAACATCCACATTCCATTAAACCCTACAAAGTTTAATAAATTTCAATATTTGGTTTGAAATTTAATTGAAAAAGAAAGATTAAATCCATTGAACCACTCAATGATTATGCAACTCTCTCATTCAACTCTCAGCCATGTCATCATTCACACTCTATTAAACTTATATTCAATCATAATCATCATCTATTCAACTCTTATTAGACCTCCATTATGGATGCTCTAACCTTCTAAACCACTACAATATAAACTGTTGGGTTTTATACGAACAATCTTATGTATACATGCAACCCTAATTTTGGATCTGTGTTTTCACTATTACACATACAACAAATGAACACAAAAGAAAAACATAACATGCATCTAAAATTTCAAAAATACATAAACAAAAGATTAGAATACATACCTTTATTGCTATACATTAATAACAACTAGTTTCTTGAATTCCCTTTGCTCTTGGGAACAAGTACCATAAGTGTAGTACCTCTAATGTCTCACAAACACACTTGAGTGAGAGGATAAATATGAGAGAAAGAGGAGAGAAGCTAGCTTGCTCTAGAAATCGTCTCTTTTAGGGTTTCTCAAGGGTGGGATGAAATTTTAAGCATAGAAGGTCTATTTATACTTGAGGCTAGCTAGGGTTTCAGGGTGGAAACCCTGATTCCTTAGCTTAGGGCCTAAGCAAGTTCATGGACCTCCTTGCCTTAGGCCTTG
The DNA here is from genome assembly GCF_052625555.1 of Lactuca saligna. Classification (NCBI taxonomy): domain Eukaryota; kingdom Viridiplantae; phylum Streptophyta; class Magnoliopsida; order Asterales; family Asteraceae; genus Lactuca; species Lactuca saligna. The sequence continues at coordinate 194,777,550 of NC_136419.1, read as the reverse complement.
GACGAAACTCATAGATCCTTCTATGATTTTCGGCCTAGCCCTAATAAGGGTGATCCAATGGCCCAAAGCCTCAATTATCAAATAATTACAAAACATCCCCTGTACTTTGAATTAGTTCCTTTAACCCTAAAATTAATTCTAAATTAATTTTTAATTAAATAATAATTAATAATACGATTCCAGATTAATATATTATTCTTATAATATATTAATAAATCATATTTATGTCTCAATTTATTATTCTTAACAATAAATCAGCCTCGCTCCTTAACAGTCATCATGTCCAGTCACCGGTGTGAAGATAACCCAAAATGACCATGCTGATATCGGATTAAGCACATCCCAATTATAGTTATGGGGTTAGACACCTAATCCAACATAAACACCTCCGTTTTGAAGGAATCTTCCAATGTTTCTCCTCCACTGCTGCTCCACCATTCACGAGAGAACTAAATATGTTGCTCCACCATTCACGTCCAAAGTCGTCGTCTTCTCCTCTAGAGGTTTTCCCTTTGACTTTGTTCTCTTCCATATCGTTTATGTTCTCTCTTCTCTCAAATATTGTTTCTCTATTGAGATTAGGGTTTTCTGAAATTTGATTTCTCTATTCTGCTATTAAAAGATTGATGCATTCTTTTCAATTTATTAAGTTTTCTTCTTTGGTGGTCCCTATCCCATTTATAAAATGAAACGGTAGGGGTAACGGAGGGATGTATATGTCGTGGTTTCAATCCCAAATAGGGGGTGTTTGGATAGGTAAAAAAGAGGGTTTTTAGTGCTTATTGTTTATTCCTACAACAATAAGCTAAATTTAAGTGTTTTGATAGGAATCCTTAAAAATCAACTTATTATGGTAGAGATAAGTTAAATGAGTTAATTTTAATAAGCATTTTCCCTCTTTCTTATTGCTTATTGCTTATTCCCACCGCAAATAAACGAATAAGCTATAATCTAATTTATCCACACACCCCTTAAAAGATAGAAAGCTAATGCAAATCCTCTCAGTAGCTTACTCAAATATGTTGGACAACTTTTGAAAATGTGAGGGGTAAGGTATAATGATAATGATAATTTTTATCTCATAAAAATACCACAGGATGGTGGAACAGATCTAGTTCATGGAAGCAAAGGTTGGCAAGGCTTCTGTTACGCTCTCTATGTTGCCTCATGTAATCACTCCGTCTCTTGCTTGCCGGTTTAAGTATGTAATGATTTTTTGTTGTATTTTCGGCATATGTTGGTGTTTAGTAAATCCACTAAATCAATTTAATGAGTCTTTTTAGACATTCCTATTAAATAACTACGTTTTATCCAGTAAAATAAATGAGTTAGTTATCGTAATCAACTTCTTAAACTATGTTATCAAACGGTTATTGTAACTAGAGTTTCCATTAATTAAATTAATTTAGTGAATTGTTTGTGGACATTATTAGATTTGTTAGAAAGCAAAGGAAGCAATCAATTTGTTTATAGTAGTGACTAATGTGAAAGCTAATAAGAAAGATACGAACTTTTGAGAATCATGTTTGTGTGTATTTCTTATATCAAAAACATGTGAAGCATTATTTGTATCATAATCTAAAATAGTTTCGATCATTTGAGGAGGATAGGAGGGACGTTATACATACATCCAGGGGTTAATTTGACACCGAGTTTCAACCTAACCAGTTGCATGACTATTTATTTGGCCAAAGGTGTTGTTATCAATGCCACACAGGGATCAGGTTTCCTCAAACCATGCTCTATCTATCCTCATTACAAATTTTTTACTAGTGTGAATTGTTCAAATTGATTATGAATTCATTTTGCTAGCTGCTTACGGTAGTCAACCAATTGATTTACATTTACCACGAGAGATTTAGCACTTGGATAATAGACGAATAGGAGAACAACAGTGCTTATATATTTCACAAACAAAAATTCCAATAAGATTATTGATTGTTTGCATTGTGGATTCGTACATCTCAACAGGAAATGGTCGAGTGGCTGTAAAAAGCGGGTAGGATAGTAAGGAATTGCCTATGCTCTGTTGGATTAATCGGTTTGTATATCCAAACAAGAAGCTTTAGTTTCAAGGGCAAAATAGGAAAATAGTTTTTATCTATTTATTGAGTCCATTTAGATTTCTAATTGTATTAGTATAAGGAGTTTATTTTTGTTTAGTATAAATAGGTTAATTCTCGTTGTAAGTATTCCAACCTTTTTTTTTGTTTGCTTAATAAAAGGTGTTCGTTCTTTTTGTGTAGTTTTCTTTTTTGTTGTTACCTTGGTGAACAAGACTAAGGTTTTACAGCAGCCCCTTGTTTACACTTGGTATCATAGCGAGGTGAAGACGTTGCCGGTTTGAAAGTCGGTTTCAAGAAAACCGTAGCCTTTCGTTGTGGGGCAGACGCAGCGGGGATCGGGTTCGGTGTAAGGGGGTGTGATTCGAGGTTGATTACAAAGCAACCCCGGATTCTTATCAGGATTATGAGAGACTAACCGGAGGCACGGAGTAAACGAACGGGAAGACGTCAAAGCGGGTGACTTTGAATCGGTTCGTTTTGCAGGTGACGGAAGACGGTAAAGGTGGTCGTGACCTTGTCTTGTTGTTCGGTGGAAAAGTGCTATCGGAACAAGTTTGATTAGGTCGGGGTTGTCAAAAAAAGAGAATAAGTTCTTGATCGGTTTGTTCATGATAAGGGGATACCGACGTAGGTGCGTGAAAAGTGGACAGGAAGGATCCGTCAAAGCAGGTGGCTTTGGATTCAGTTCGTTTGTCATGATTGAAAGAAAACGGTGAAGCGGGTAACTTTGTTTTCTTCGTCGGTAGAGTTGCCTCTTTGAAGAATGGTAATCGAAACAAAGGAAGAGATTGGAAAAACAACACGGTGTAAATATTATGGCGGTGGAAGTTCAAATCGGGTGGTTTCGGATATAGCCGGGGAGAGGTCGTGAATCCTAGAAAAGTCTAAATGGTAATGAACATCGTCCAACGGGATGCCATGGTATATGTCACATGTGTTGTCACCAATTAAAATGGGTTGTTAGAAGACTTTTGACATGACCAAGGTGAAGGTCGAGTGTCCGGGAAAAATCGAGAATCAGGGATGGTTCGAAAAGATGGTGACTAAACATTGTTTTGAATAAATGGCTCGTATGACCAAACCGATTAAGGGGGTGATTGTTGGATTAATCGGTTTGTATATCCAAACAAGAAGCTTTAGTTTCAAGGGCAAAATAGGAAAATAGTTTTTATCTATTTATTGGTTGCATGTTTTTGAGTCCATTTAGATTTCTAATTGGATTAGTATAAGGAGTTTATTTTTGTTTAGTATAAATAGGTTAATTCTCGTTGTAAGTATTCCAACCTTTTTTTTGTTTGCTTAATAAAAGGTGTTCGTTCTTTTTGTGTAGTTTTCTTTTTTGTTGTTACCTTGGTGAACAAGACTAAGGTTTTACAACAGCCCCTTGTTTACATCCTGGTCCCAGCAACTATATCAACATATGTAGACTCACTGGATCCTCTCCCTACATTGGAATTGCAATTGGAAGTGAAACATTTGGAGGTTGTATAATATTGGCAAATCATATAACTCTTGAAAACATGGTAATTGGAATGCGTCTAAAAATAAACATCCGTAACAGGCCTGGTTGGTGGGCAACCCGGGCGACCGCCTAGGGCTTATGTCTTTAAGCGGCACAAAATGTATGGAATCCATATATATATATATATATATATATATATATATATATATATATATATATATATATATATAGGGTAAAGTGAATATACCTAACAACATTATATAAGCTTAGGTACCTAACTCCATAATACAACATCGATTTGTATCATATTTACATGATAATTGCCTAAGGTTCTTAAACTTCAACCCCATAACTTGATTACTTTCAAAATCTTTGGACTTTCGCCAATATCTTTCTTTTACATTACGTCTTTCTATCGAATGCCACCTGATGGGCTTCATATCCTACCGCTACAAATAAAAGGATGTAGGAGAAATATAATGATGAATTTCCAATTTTGTTTTAAGTAAATCAAGTTTAGGAATGAAGTTTAAGAACCTTGGATAATTGCAATGAAAATTTAATGCAAAATGATGTAGTTTGATGATGTTAGGTACCTAAGCTTATATAAGGTTGTTAGGTATATTCACTTTACCCATATATATATATATATATATATATATATATATATATATATATATATATATATATATATATATATATATATATATATATATATATATATATATATATATATATATATATCTTATGTTTCCTAAATAATTTTTGTAGACGTTTTTCTTATGTATTTTATTATATATTAGAAAGTTAAATAATAGAGTAACACGTGATCGAAAATGGTTAGTGTAATTAACATTTTTGGATAAAATTTTTGTTTTTATTGTAAAGTATTTAAATAAAATCTATTGTTAAGTTCCCAAAATTTGTTTAAGTTGATGTTTTAGTCCTAATTTATATTTTTATATAAATGGTCCTAAAAATCAGAAAAATGTTGCATTTTGATATTTTTTTACTTGGAACTAGACTATACCACTTCTATATATATTGGGTTCCGACTTTAAAATATTTGTAAATAATTCATAATAGAAGTCTATGTAAAATAAACTTATGGATTTTAATAGTGATTGCTCAAATGAAAATATGTGCCTTTATCCACACTAGGTTCTTCTAAAATCACTTGGTATATACAAACTATATATAATTAAGATTGAATAGACTGTCGAATAAGTGGGTTTACTTTAAGTTCACAACCAAACAAGGAACATGACTTAAAGAGGACTCACCAATCATAAATCTTAAGTCTATATGATCTTAATTATATATAACTTTGATGTATATATATTAAGCAATCGTAGATTCACCATGAATAAACCATTTGTACAACAAATGTTACGAAACTTGTAGTAACACTCCCAATGAAACAAAATGCATGCCTATTTAATTGATATGTTTTAGTACATAGTGTTTTTGGAAAATTTGAGCTTGATGTAGGTCTACATTACATCAATGTAAGGGAAATTTTTGACAACATTACCAACCCTCGAATAGTATAGTCACTTAATCGTAGGGTCGAATATATATATATATATATATATATATATATATATATATATATATATATATATATATATAGAGAGAGAGAGAGAAGTAGCACCAACGCTTATCCATATACCTAGTCTATATCAAAATGTGAGTAGTGTATACACTACTCGAGGCGGGTGTTGCTTTGCGGTGATTTCAACGGTGCCGCCAATTTCCATGATGTGGTTGGCGGATGCCCTTGCTTGTTCACCATGGCGAGCGATGCGACAAACTATGACAAGGAAAGCACTGTCTGTTGAGCCCCCTCTGCCGAGGTTGTAGAAACCTCGTTCCATACCATAGGGTCGGAGCTAGCCCTGCTAAGCCCCCTCTGTCGAGGTTCTAATGAGTCGTTATAACTATACTAATCATGACGAAGGCCTGTGTTGGCATTTCTCAAGCGCCCTCAGTTTGGAAAAGACATTTGTCACCCTGGACTGGCCTGTCTAGCTGTAGCGAACAACAAAGGTGTGGGGTGTCAACCCCGTATAGATCTATACACAAATTCCTGCTTTCCCTCTAGGAGACTCTGGCTATACTCCTTACAAGACTTAGACGTACACTAATATTTTCATATTTAGGTACTTTTGAGATTTGTCTTACTAGAATATTAACAACCTTTTGAACAGTCGTTAGAATTCCACTATTTGTTAGATAAATAATGAAATTCATACTCATTGAATAGAAATATTGTTCTCGTTCCATATCGTTGATTGTGCTAGTTAACTGGGTGCTCGTGTTTGTTCCTTTTTGTTTATTGAATTAATTCATTTTAATCACGAGAAAAAGTGTCAAGTTATAATTTGTATAAATTTATAACTGCCGGTTATGACACACATTTTCTGTTTATGACATATAGAACATTACTTATGTTCTTGGTGGTTTTACAACAATAGCTTATCATATGTAAATATTTCTGTCATAAAGACTCTTTTTGTATATTTTCTTGAAGCAAACTTTCATATTGAATATTTGTAAAATACGACCCTGATAGTTTGCAAATAGTCACAACGTTTTCATTTTCGAAAATTACTAGAAATGGTGTCTATTTATCAAGGTCCCTTATATCTCTAGAAATGAAAACATAGATTAAGGGGTTAAGTTGGACACACCCAATAGTTGGGAGGCTCTTTTGTACAAAGTATCATCTGTTCTTTATGAAATTGAGAATTCCTACATTCATGAGCATATTACTAAAATATTAATTTAGTAATATTTCACACGCACATATAAACATATGTATATATGCACTCATTTAAGAATTTAGGCAAGAGTTGACTTGTACTCTCCCCCAAAAACATTAAAATATTGAAAAAGGTGGGGTATGAAGCTCACCTTGACTTAGTTAAGGAGTTGTTTGGAGTTATGGAGTGAAGATCTCAAGCTTAAATTCTTGGCTGAGAAGAGGAACTTTTTTGGGGAAAATGTTTTCCTTTAAGGTGATTATCACATATTATTATGAATAAAATAATATGGATTCATCTTGAAATATTATAAAATATTAGATGAGTGGAGAGCTTAATTTAGAATTTCCAGGAAGAATTTTGAGAATTTTGCTCCCAGCAAGATCCTTAACTTTGTTCTTTCCTTGAAGATGAGTCTTGAGGGAAAATGGAATAAGTGAGAGAGAAAGTGGAGTCTAAACTCCTTTACTGTTGTTGCTTTGGAGTATAAGAGAAGGAGGGAATCTTTGGTGCCTAGGAATTTGTTGGTCCATGCATGGATATTTGGTGGTTAAAGCATGGGATAAAGTGATTTGCATGGGAAATGAGGAATTTCATCAAATCACAAAGTCAATCCCTTTGTCATTTTCTTGATTTAGGATAAGGTTTTCCTAAATCCCAAACATTTATCTTTATGAAAAATATGCTTAAAATAATAAATTTTAGCATTAAATAGGGGTTTTAGGAGTCTTAGTTAAGAAAAAAAAAACGAGTTTGGTGGGATTCCTAACGTCAAAATACCTTAGAATGATGAAAAGGTGCAAAATGGTCTAAAATTCGAAGCTTAGAGGCGAATTCCGAAGGTGTAGTTTAATTTCCTGAGCATTTCTCAATATTCCAGAGTCAACACGAGGGTTCCGAAGTGCTTAGGAGAAGTTTCGGAGTTATCAGGCGAGATCCGAAGTCATTTGGGTCATTTCCGAAGCGGCGTCCTGAAATCCAGAGTCAGATGCGAAATTGGTCGGATCTGGGCCGAGGTGCGAGGCTAGCTAGACTTCCGAAGCAATGCGAGGTAAGGTCTTCTGGAGGGAGGCTTTGTCCGGACTCACTCTTCTGGACTTGTGAGATTGCCCGAAGCAAAGGGTTTCGGGGTGAGAACCTTCTTGGTTCCTTAGGAGGTGTCCGGACCAAGGGGGTTCCAGAGCAAGGGGGTTCGGGAGCATGAGGGTTTAGGAGCAAGAGGGTTCAGGAGCACAAGAATTCAGGAGCAAGAGGGTTCTGGACCAAGAGGGTTCAGAAGCATGAGGGTTCTTTAGGGGTTTCCTCTTCCGGTTTTGAGCTGCTTTCGACTGAGGAAGGTACTTAGGGAGATTTGAGCTATGTCGAGAGATTTGGGAGAGATTTCTCACACTTGGAGAGATTTGGGAGAGATTTCACATACTTGGAGAGATTTGGGAAAGATTCACTCTACTTGGAGAGATTTGGGAGAGATTCACCATACTTAGGGAGATTTCACATAATTAGAGAGATTTGGGAGAGATTTCACATAGTTGGAGAGATTTGGGAGGAATTCACTATACTTGGAGAGATTTCGCATACCTAGAGATTTGCAAGAGATTTAACATACTTGGAGAGATTTGGGAGGGATTCATTATACTTAGAGAGATTTCGCATACTTAGACAGATTTGGGAGAGATTAACTATACTTGGAGAGATGTGCATTCTAACACTATATGGCTCCTTAGGAATTCATATTGAACACTTAGGTGTGTTAGCACAAGTCTCACAATAGTCCTTTCTTACTTAAGGGTGAAATTTCCTAGCCAAAAAGGCTAGTTGTGACATCATCCCCCTGTTAGAGGGAATTTCGTCTTGAAATTCTTTCGAAAGATAGGGTCACGAACGCAGAAATAGGTGAGAGTACTTTGAGTTATTTGGTCTTTGCGATCCCATGTGAATACTGGCTCACGCCTAGCATTCCGTTGAACCTTCACCATCGGGATGCGACTTTGTTTGGGGTTCTTAACCTTTCTATCCATAGTTTTAATAGATTGATCAACTATAAGGAGGTTATAGCTTACCTTAATCTCGTCTAGTGAGACTGGGAGGGATGTGTCTGACCGAAATTTCCTAGGTTCGACACATGGAACAAAGGGTGTATGTTACTAAGCTTGGAGGGTAGTTGGAGGTTGTAGGCTATCGGACCGATCCATGTGAGGATCTCGAATGGTCTGGTGCATCGGGGAGTTAGTTTATCTTACCTTTCAAATCGATTCATCCTTCCCTAAGGAAAGATTTTTAAGAATACTTTAATCCTTTACTTGAGAATATAAGGCTTTAACCTGCTATAGCTCTTTTTGTCGGTGCTACGATGTTTGTGATGGGTTTTGGTCATAAGACATCCTATGTGCTCATACAAACCCTAATGCTTGGATCTAGGTTTCTCTATTGTACATGCTTTGAATCCAAGACTATAAACCCTAATTCTAGCATTCAAGTAATCATATTAACATAAGAATGAGTTTATAATGTTACCTCAATTGTTATGTAGCAATAACAATCCCAAATCTCCTTGAATTGACTTTGGAATGCTTAGAGTCACAAGTGTCACTCCTCTAATGGCTTACAAACACCAAGAGCAAATGGAGAAGGTATAAAGAGAGAGGAGGGAGGTTAGAATTCGTCCTTAGGACTTCTTGGGAAGGGATACACGAATTCATAAGCCTTGGAGTCTTTATATAGGTGTAAAGATAGGGTTTCAGTCATTATCCTTATCTAGTTGCTTATCCACAAAGCAACCCATAAGATAATCCTTGAATCCTTATCATAGTCGAATTCTAAGGCCTTATCACCTTAAATTCGTTCACCCTAATAATAAGATAATCCTTACCTTATTTTGTAACTATCACATAATTACAAATCAGCCCCTCTAGTTTAATTAATTACACTTGATCACAAAATTAATTCCTAATTAATTATTGACCAATATTAATTAAACAAATATGATTTCTCCTTTAATATATTATTCTTATAACATATTAATAAATCATAATAACCTTTCTCTCTTTATTTATTTCTCCAATCAAGTTGCTTTGGTGAAGGCAACCCAAAAGGACCATGCACCATCAGGTCAAGTACATACCAAAATAGTTATGGACTTAGACACTAATCCAACAGTCTCCCACTTGGATAAGTCTAATAACTATTCTGCGTATGACTTCAGATCCTGATCTGCAATCATAGCTTTCCAAAGCTGCTGTCAACTCTGATCCTATCAGATACGCGTGTCCTTAGATAAGGGATCATGTATTCCTCCATTCTAGATATCATATGAGATATGATTTCAAACCATTCTCTTTGTACTATATCTCGATTTCCGATTTATGACGACTGACTAATTGAACAAATCAAATTAGCCCTAGCCCGGCCGAGCATTTACGTTTGTCATCACTAAACCATCGAGGGGCCCAAAGATATCGCTTTTATCCTACTTTGAATAAAAGGAACGGATAAACTTTGATACAATGCTTGCTTGCACTCACTAACCAAATCACACACAACAATATGTTTTATAACACCAAGTTATTAGTGCGTTTACATATTATCAATGTGCAACCGATTAGCAAGATACAACTCACACATCTCGGTTTCAAGAATATAAGATGTTATCGTCTCACCAATCACTCGTGATACAATTCATGGAGTGATCCAAGCGAGCGTGGGTTTAATCCAATGCTCAAATTCATATTCATAAGCACTCATGAACGTTGCAGCAAACATTTGCTTATGTCTAATACTCTTTTAGACAATCCACACACCAATTCACGACAGTCTTCATTCATATCTACTTCCAACATATGAATGACTGTGGCCCGTTCGAATAATTCGATTATTCTTAATAAACTCAATTATTCTGGAAGTCAAAACATGCAAAGTGAAACACAAGAATAATACTAATCCCATATGGCCTCAACCCTTTGAGTATAAATAAAACTCCTTTTATTTATCACCATATCGATTACTCATTATTTGTCGTTTTGGGTAATCAACTTATTACTTGAATTATTACACTTGTCCCATGCTCCTAGCATGCACACAATGTTTACCTATGGTTCTTACTTTGTGAAATAGATCACATTGGACACATTTCCAATCATTCTCATTTTACAACTCCAAATCCGTTTTTCATAAGTGTAAGAATATCAAATTCTTGTTACTTATAGAATATGCTAGATTCTAACACTTTATGCAACGATCCTTTCATAATGTCACTGTACCAAAGTCACAAAGACTATTGCTAATGATGTTACAAAATCTTCTATCGGAGATTGTTACAAGACAATTCCTTAGATATGATGTCTCTCACTCAAAGTACATTCCTTTGAACATCCTTTTGCATAAAAGTTTCTAATCTAGTCATAGATTTTCAATATTTACTTCCTAATATGGACACGCTTCCATATTTTCCATATGACAACTTATTCTTAATAGAATCTATGCTATTCATAATAAGGTCGATATGGTCCATTCAATACCATGCTTCCAACTACTCACAATTTGGATTGTCCTTTGATAGTTGTTTAATTATTTTAGTCAAAACCGATTCTAGTCCCTTTTTCCCTCTAAATGTGCTAGACATTTGGAAAATTTTAGAATGGTCAAACATTAAAGCATTTGCAATCGATCCTATACCCAAAGCGTATGGGACACGACGCATAATGTTTTATTTGCTATGTTCTCAAAATTCGAATTGTGAAAATGAATTTCGTAATCATAATCGAAATTTTAAGAACACACTATGTACCTTTGACTAAATTTATCAACATTTCTCAACCTAATCCTTTATATTTGAAACGAAGCATACTATTCTCTCCCTTAATTATAGCAAAACAACTATTCCATCCTTACAACTTTGCAAAGAATGACTCTTGTTTTCTATAATTAATATTGCCAACTTGCAATACTTTCCTTAACAATCATACAATCATAACATTTATGCTCCCACTATCATGATGATTATTATAAAACATAACACTTATGCTCCCACTAGCTTCGACATGTATTCATAAACATCTTAACTTCCAGAAAAACAATACCTATTGAATTTCTTAAGTCCATGTTTCTAATACTTAGTGCTTTGATAATCTTTTATCAAGGCTTCTTGAACTTATACACTTTTGCCTTAGATAGTGCATATGTGTGTCTTAACAATTAAGACTAATTGCCAAACCTCACAATTCAAATTATGGAAGGGGGTACCGTAACCATGATCGAATTCGAGAATGCAATTTTACAATCACTATCTTCTTAAAATCTTTCTTAGTGAAAGCATTTCCTCACAATCATTTTCATGAAGGAGAAAATCTTATGACACTTAGATTTAAAGCGGTGTATTCGTTCCTATCCATGTGAATTTGTTAAAAACAGAGTTTACGACAAATTCAAACTCATATGGATCGAACTTTCTTAATCTTTATTTCTTGCCTTATGGTAGCACAGCTGCCCACCACATCTTCCAAGTAGTTAAGCATGTCACCTTTTTCCTATCAATGTACCTTTCATTGATCAAGTTGCCTAGCCTTTTATGCGTTCAAAATGAGAACTCATAGAACTCACATGCATAATTAACTCAATTGGAAACAGCACAGTAACAAGATAACGTCAACACGATAGGTTGTAAAACTCAACTCGTGTGCTAGTGATGATCGATAAGGTTTATTTGATTTGTTCTTGAAACTTTTCGAGACCATTAGGACTCCCACTGACTCCTTGACATATAAGATTCTTTTGTCAATAAACAATTCTTGACAAACAAATATTCAAGAGTTAGTGTAGTTTTTATCAAAACGCTTCATAAATTGGTCCTAGTTGGTCTTTGTCTTATTCAAGACATCACAATTTTCCACATTTGATGAATGTTATAAACCTTTAATACTTTTCACTCATTGTCACAATCTTAACTTTAAGACTTGTTATTGGAACGAAGTATGATAGACTTCTTGATTTAACCATTTCTTCAATCCTTGATTCCTCTTCTTAAACATACAATTGTACTAAGACTCACTTAGAGGATCAATTGAGATATGGTTCTTAATCATTAAGATCTATCATAAAGCATAAAAGCTACTCTCCCTTCTTCTTAGAATGGAGAAACTTTTATCTTTCTGCCTACTTGATTCTTCTTATTCGTTCTACTATTGATCTAAACCCTTTAATCAATTCAGAATTATAGTTAATCTTGTAAGTGTAATCATATTTACTAAGCCTTTAGTAAATCATGACGAATATCTTTGTTACTCTTATGGTGAACTTGATCAACACACAACTTTGTGTACTCGATCTCCTAGTCCTTCACTTGACACTTTGTCAACGAATTTGTCTAATTTCCAAATATGAAATTTCTCATTCATCATGCAACCAAGTTGCGTGATTCCAAATTTCAGTCCAATTGAAACTTTGGGCGATGAGAAACTCTCCCTATTTGGTAAATTCTCGACATCCCCATAAATAACATAACTAAGAATCATATCCATTCGTTGTAGAAATATGCAAACATCAATTTTCATAACGATTTCATTGCAAGGAAGTAAACAAATAAATATATAAGTCAAACAAAATTTATTTTATTTATAAAAGCAGCGGAAAAACATTTGTCCTTACAATGCAAAATCTATTGAAAACTACGTAAAAGGAAAATTTCTAACAACTCTATTATAACTATCTAAGCTCAAAATCCAATCTTCAAGTCCATGCGATCAAGATCCATCTCTTTTGATTAGATTCATCTTGCTCTCTTATCAAGCTTCCTTTCTTTTCACCGATCCTACAAAAACATTCAAATGCAATCTTATCACATCATGTATTAAGAATCAACGAATAGGAACTTAATTAAGTTAGATAATGGATTTTACCTGAAGCACAACCATACTCTTTGACTCTCCCATCTTTGGAATTTTCAGGCTCTTGGGGCAGACTTCTATCTAATGCCCTTTCTCTTGGCAGCAAGCGCAGATCGGTTCTCCTAGAACGTCCTCGGAAGCATGGTCGGTTGACCTTCCCAACAAATATGATCCATTGCTTCGCCAAATCATTTCTGATTCAGCAGCAATGGGCATGTAAGTTAGGTCAATGAGGTTGTCGTCATGATCTATCATATAATACTTTCTTTTGAACTCATTATATGATTCAGGGAGTGATTGCAGAACCCAGTTCACAGCCAACTCATCGGGAAATGACACACCCAACATAATCAACCTATCGATGTGTGATTTCATTCCTAGAATGTGGGCACACACGGGCATACCATCTTCATGTTTCATTTCCAATAGGGCTTTAGTGATATTGAACCTTTCAATTCTTCGATCTTGTGGGTTAGGGAGAACAATTGGAGGGGGAGGAAGAAGTGAAGCATGATTTCTTGTTCCTCGATCGAATCGTGGAATATCATCTTCATGTGGAATGCTTGTTCCATGGGATTTGAGAAGACCATAGTTGTCGAACTTTGACATCTACAAAATGGGAGAAAAACGAATTCAAGTTAGTTGATAGATGGAGTCCTTAGTAAATCACCCAAATGAAATACTAAGGCTAGGACCCAACACAATACGCTACAACCTAGAAAAGGGATGTCGTAATCTAGTTGCAGAATATTTGAAGGTAAGTGAATGACGATTCACTAATTTCCACCATGAAAAACGAAAAAGAAATTTAAGCTTTAAATTTATGAAAACTCCTAGATCCTTTGAGATTCATTGAACTTTCAATGGCATGTTTAAATCTCGATATGCCCCTCTTGTCTGTGACTGGGATGCCGAGGATCACAAAGTGGGTGTGAATAACCATGCAAACTTACATGGTGCCCTCACATGTTACAGTCACCTATTCGATGTGCCGGTAAACCACACACGCTCCACCGAACTATGAAAAACATTGAGTCACCCTTTGCTACCTTTGCTTAGAACCATTTAGTGTGCCGGTAAACCACACACGCTCCACTAACGTCTTCGCAAGGGCATAAAGTGTAATTCCATGGAATTGCATCAATTCACTTTTGCCTAAGTAACTAAGATTGGGAATTTGAAAAACATTTAGTACTTTGTATTTCATTATACTTATAATGGAAGGTTTCGTCCTATCCTACCCGTTTCGCTAACAACCATCCACTAGTCAAGAGTGCGGTGGGTAAGAGTGGATACCCATTCAATTGCCATTTTATAGGCAATTTCCTTAAACACCCCTTATAGACCAGCTTCGTGAATGAGGCCTACTAACGGTAAGACTGACTTTTACTCATACATATATATAATGTTAGACTTTTAATGTTATATATATATAGTATAGGGTGTATTTTACACTTTTAAAATACTAGGTGGTCAAATTTAACAATTATACTTTTAATTCAATTAAATTGTAAACCTAAACTTTTATGGATTTATTAAACCTCCTTTAATTATACACATTAATTAATTAATAAAACCATAAGGGTGTAAATTGAACTTTTCAAAACATTACTAGGGTTTTAGAATTTAACATTCCTAATTAACTTTTAATCAACTTTTAAATTCCAAAACTTGAGGGCAAGTTTTGAAACATTTCAAAACATTAGGGTTTAGAATTTAAATATACATCACAATTAAACTATTTAATAAAAATTTAAATTCCAAAACTTGAGGGCAAGTTTTGAAACCTTTTTCAAAACATTAGGGTTTCAACTATTTAAATTCAAAACAACAAAACTTTTGGGTTCAAATTTAAACTATAAAACCTAAAGGGGAAAATATGAAACTTTTCATAACAACAAGGATCAAATAACAAATAATTTTAAATTAACATTTAATCACATAATTATCCATATTTAATGATTTCTTGCAAAATAATTTATCAATTTACTCAAAATAGTTAATCAATTATCTTATAAGGAAACAATTATCTTATTAATTGATAAATATCTTCATTTAGATCAAAAATATAGTCAAATATATCATATAATCGGATTAATATTGATCTAACATGATAAGGTAACTATCCATATGCAAAAACAGAAAGAAATCCCGAGATAAGCATTATCTGACGAGTTGACTCGTTGAGTCAAGCCTGGACTCGGCGAGTCCAGCCTCTAAAACAACAAAAATCAAATTTTTTACATATACAATGCATCAATACAATTGAAACCATCCTAGGCTTTGATACCACTGATGGGTTTTGGTCATAAGACATTCTATGTGCTCATACAAACCCTAATGCTTGGATCTAGGTTTCTCTATTGTACATGCTTTGAATCCAAGACTATAAACCCTAATTCTAGCATTCAAGTAATCATATTAACATAAGAATGAGTTTATAATGTTACCTTGATTGTTATGTAGAAATAACAATCCCAAATCTCCTTGAATTGACTTTGGAATGCTTAGAGTCACAAGTGTCACTCCTCTAAGGGCTTACAAACACCAAGAGCAAATGGAGAAGGTATAAAGAGAGAGGAGAGAGGTTAGAATTCGTCCTTAGGAATTCTTGGGAAGGGATACACGAATTCATAAGCCTTGGGGTCTTTATATAGGTGTAGAGATAGGGTTTCAGTCATTATCCTTATCTAGTTGCTTATCCACAAAGCAACCCATAAGATAATCCTTGAATCCTTATCATAGTCGAATTCTAAGGCCTTATCACCTTAAATTCGTTCACCCTAATAATAAGATAATCCTTACCTTATTTTGTAACTATCACATAATTACAAATCAGCCCCTCTAGTTTAATTAATTACACTTGATCACAAAATTAATTCCTAATTAATTATTGACCAATATTAATTAAACAAATATGATTTCTCCTTTAATATATTATTCTTATAACATATTAATAAATCATAATAACCTTTCTATCTTTATTTATTTCTTCAATCAAGTTGCTTTGGTGAAGGCAACCCAAAAGGACCATGCACCATCGGGTCAAGTACATACCAAAATAGTTATGGACTTAGACACTAATCCAACAGTTTGGGGTCGTGTTGGGGTGTTGACTATTCTTTTTGTGGTTTCTTGTATAACCGCAAATCTTAGTGAGTGGGCTAATGGGCACTTGTCCTCTTGTATGTCGGGTGTCTCTCACCTGCGCCCAACAGAGGATGATCTGCATTTCCAGCCACGCGGGGCCTCGAAAGATAAAACTCCCATGCTTGGTTGGCAGTTATTGGTAAATGAGTACTTGATTAGGGATTTGTCTAGCATTAACCAAAGCTTCGAGTGCGTGATTTTAGGATAGGTAGGTCTCCAATCCTTTCCAAACTCTATTACACATACTTTTCTTTGGGGTACGGATTCTTACTTACTTCATTCTTGTCAAGTGGGGTTTCTAGAGCTTCTAGGGTCTGACACCTATGAGTGTCGCATACATGGAATGTAAAATGTCTAAACTGAGCTCTTGGGTTAATCGGAGAATATGGGTTATCGGACCTTTCTCTACGAGGCCTTTGGAATGGTCTTCTAGGGATCGGAGTCTTGGTGTCCTAGAAGTGGAGTTTTCTGGGCCTTAAGGGTTGGTACTATGGTCACCAATGGTGAGTTTGTGTGATGTAGTTAACTTTATGAGTCTTTGATTATCTTGGGAGTTTTTTCCCTAGGGGTCTTTCCAGGCCAATGGTAGGTCGGACTTTCTAGATCCTTGTTGGTTGTTGAACGAATCTCCGATTTGGGGTAAGGAGTATCGATCCTTGTGGATGGGTTTGTTTGGCTTACTCGTAGTCAGTGGTGCCTATGACAGTTTCATCTTTCTCCCTTTATGAGTTAGACAGGTGCTTCCTGTGGTTAGGGACTGGGTTTGATGTTTTCTTTTCATAATATGTCGATCTTATGATCAGACACTATTTTCTCTTGTGACCGTGCTAATTGGTATCAGGTATTTGGTCATTAAGGTGATTCCAGGAGTTAGGGTAACTCTATCTCCGCTTAACACATGGTTGAGGTTTTCTAAGAGATTTTGGGAATCTCTGGAGAAATGTTGGAAGCCTTTTGGATTCCTTTTTATGACCTTTTCTCCTTGATTTTGAATCTTTGTTGGGGCTAGCGAAGGGCGTGGTATTTCTTACGCTAGAACTTAGGCGTCTAGTTGATAGGGATTTCATCGTTATCGACTAAAAGAGCTTTGTTATTCGGTTGAGTAAGACGAAATTCTATTTGCAGAGATCGAGGTTTGTAAGGTGTTAATCAAGTCAGTCAATGCCAATCGGTGGCATTGGACTCCTTGTTACAACAGGTATTACATCGATTTCGGGAATATTTGTTGTTAGGAATGACAGGGTGTTTTATGTTCATGCTCCTATTGTTACTAGTTTTGTTTTCGTTGTTACCATTGGGTCCATCTCGTTTCTGATTGTTAGGTGTTCTAGTGTACGCGTTCTTATCGTTGCTAGTTTCGTTTTCGTTGTTACCATTGGGTCTATCTTGTTTCTGCTTGTTAGGTGTTCTTGGCGACATGAGGGTGCTGTTATAAGGCAAGGGAATTCGTAATCTGAATTCTGTTAGGTGCTTCCACTATAAATGGATGTGACCTAACCACACATACTTAGAATTTTAAAAGGTACTTGACTATGGAGTTTTGTCCTATTCAGACCAAGGACATGAAGAATGTTGCGAGATCGCACGCTCTAAATTTATGGAATCCTAACTATATATGATACTAACGTTCATAAGGAACCATCATGGTCCAATAGTGAGGATCCCTAGCTTCCCGTGATTTACAGGATTGGCTCTAACGAGAAAATATGTTTTGGATTATATTTTTAATTAAAAAAAACTTTTGTGATAGTTCGATGCTTAAGTTTATTGTGGAACATACCAAAAGCTGCGCTAGGGTTCCTTGTCTTCAACTCCTGTGTAGTCTTCGACTCCTTCGTTAGTCGTCTCTATTGGATAATCTCTATTAAAATGTCCTATTGCACCACACTTGTGACAAACTGGACTTACTTCTGGGTTAAGAGTTGGGGTGACGCATGGGGTCGGGGCCCTACGGTAAGGGGAGGTGTGTCCCATTTTATTGCATCTTCTGCAACGAAATTTATGATAGGCTCCCCAATGATGGTATTTTCACTTGTTACAGGGTGGATTGTTCCCAAGGTATGATTCTCTTGATGTGGGAGGAGTAGGGTTAGTAGGGGTAGGGACTGATTCCGCTTGTTACCTTTTAGTAAGCCTCTGAGTCGAACTAACTCCTTTTTCGTTCCTGAAATTTCGTTTCTTGTTCTTAGGTTTAGGTTTGTGTGTGCATGGGTGCATTGTTCTTCATTGGTTTCCTTGGTTGTTGTTAAGGTGGAAATTACTGACACGGCTTCCAACTTCGTTTGTCTTGTTGGTATTGAAGTATGCCATGGTGGCTGCCACAACAGCTGTTACAGTGGCTTGGAAAGTGGCAGAGTCTATTCGTAGGACCGATGCATAGTCGGGGTACTGGTTGTGTTTATGAGAAGACATGACTCTGTTGCACACGAAAGGTAAGCTCGTAAGTAGTCATAGTTAGTTTCAAATAAGTCTACTCGTATAACCTTAACATATGGGTGTTAATCGTGTCAACCTACATCTCCATGGTGTAGTTATGGTATTGAGTGAAAACATATATTGCATGAAGTTAAGTCTGCCAAAATAGCACATAGTTAGCAGTGTAGTTAACGGATTTGGTTGTATGGATTCTTGGAGGGTGTAATCCTCTTGGTTTACTACCACTGGTTGTGATCAAAAGCATTATGAACCTGAAGCGAGTAGTTTGGTGATCCTATTTTGGTGCACAAAGTTCTTGGCCAATTCACTTATATTATGGGTGCCCTTTTTGTGTTTCCTACGTTGCTAAGGCTACCCTATCCTTGATTGCTATGATTTGTGGTCTCCACATGACCATTTTCTCTTTTAAAGAGTGTACATGGTCTACATAGTTTTCTGGTCCTACTGGTGGGGTTGGTAAGGCATTTGGAATGGTCTATTGCACACTGGGCCTTGCTTATGGTCTCTATTACTTCATGACGGAGGGTTGGAAATCGGGAGTCAATTCGGGTTACTTGTGGTCTAGACAGAGATGATGCCTGGTTCGTGAGGGTGTTCGCTATCGGAGTTCGGTGCATGTTGATTGTGGATCAGATTGTCTTTTGTGGAGATGCACCCTAAACTGGGTAAGAGTCAATTCCTAATCTCGTCTTTGTGTAGGTATTGTTTTTTTTCTAGGTATGCCTATTCCAAGAGTACCTATATGGGGTGTTTAGGTATCTAGGAAGAGAAAGGTGAAAGGGTCTCAGGTCTACTCTCAGTTGGGTAAAGCTCGTCAAGGGTTTTCCTTGGCGCTTTCATCCTTATTGGTTTTTTAGTTGAAATTCTCCCTTTCACAATTCATCTCTGGGTATCCCTTAGGATCCATTTCAGGATTTTCCTCTTGGGCTTCTTTTGGTCTCTCCTTTCCCCATCCGCAAAATCATTGTGATTGGGTAGTAGAAGTCTTGGTGAGGAATTTCAATTACGTCGTTTGTGCCAGAGTTGCAACTCGAGATATACGGGGATAGTTTAGGTGTGAGGGGTGGGGTGGGGGGGGGGGGGTTTATAGTATCCTAAAATACTCCTATAGTATTTTCAAACTTGATGTTTGATTCTAGTATTTTCTTGTGGGCATCGTTGGTAGATCTTAGGTTTGTTGCAACACCATCATCACTCCCAATCACATGTTGGTCATATCTCAAATAAATATAGTTGATCATGCTATATTGATCCCATATATGATTACATAACTACCCAGGTCTGACTGTAGTGCTCAACCGTTAGTTACTTTTGGTTTCTTCTTGTTATGATACTGGGTTAGTAATTATGTATACTTTTATAAAATATTTATCTTCTTAAAGTATACATTTAGGCAGAGTTCATTTTAGTCCCATTATATTTATAGTTGTATATCTTGTATGGATGTATATACCAGTTCACTATAAACAATGCTCTGATACGAATCTGTCACACCAACAGACCAGACGGCAGAAACGTCTGGAAGCGGGTGACTTCATTGTGTAGTATCATAACAATTTAATATAAATGAAACAAAGCAATCCAACATCATACATTGAGATAACAAACCTCCATGGTTTACATATTGTATTTGTCCTTCGAGTTCCACAAAAGATACATAAATAGAATAGAATCCAAACTACAGCTAAATGGTCTTACATCAGCGTCCCTTGTTACCTGCTTACTAGATCCCTGAGAATACAAGTCATTTGAAAAGCGTCAACTAAAAAGTTGGTGAATTCATAAGAATTTTTGTATAAAATCGTTTACACTTTTTTAGAATCATTCTCATTGTACTTTCAGAAAATTCGATATTTTCTATGAAATCGTTTGAAGTCTTGCCTTGAAGATCAGGGATATATGTGTGCATGTCATTACTTTTGTTCATCCTTATAAGGAGTGATTTTGAAAAGTAGTGTGATTTGTAAAAGCGAGCTGTGTACGAGAATAGTTCTTTTGAATAGTAATAGTCAACCATTTCAAGAAAATCCCTTATTTTCAAAAGGAAATATGGTTGAAAATTTTGTTCCTCTTATCGAGTAAAATTTAGTGTGCGTTCTAGTTCATCGTTATCAAGGTCGTAGAAAAAGTTCTCTCTAGAAAATCCTATATTTTCTGCTATAAAATATTCTTAAGTTCTAGTTTATCGTTATCGAAATCATAGAAAATCGTTTTCCATAGAGCCCTACGCTTTTTAATTTGTAAAATAGCAGTAATTCGACTCTATACTTGTTTGGAGAAAGGGTCAACGTAGCAATTGTGGACATTCTACGCGATGAAAAGGGAAAATCAACACAACAAATGCGGACCATCACCTGTCTCATGTAGGGCAGTCAACACAACAAATGCGGACCGTCACCTATCTAATGTAGGACAGTCAACACACGTGCCAAAAGTTATTTATGAGGTTTTCCTTGCATAAATTTCTAGTTAATAAAACATATTCTAGTGAGTCATTATAACCATACTAATAATGACGGAGGCCAGTGTTGGTGTTTCTCAAGCGCGCTTGGTTTTGAAAAGATATTTGTCACCTTAGACCCACCTATCTAGCTGTAGCGAACAACGAAGGTGTGGGGTGTCAACCCCGTATAAATCTATACACAAATTCCCGCTCTCCCTCCAGGAGAATTTAGCTATAACTCCTTACAAGACTTAGACGTACACTAATATTTTCATATTTAGGTACTTTTGAGATTTGTCTTACTAGAATATTAACAACCTTTTGAACAGTCGTTAGAATTCCACTATTTGTTAGATAAATAATGAAATTTATACTAATTGAACAGAAATATCGTTCTCGTTCCATATCGTTGATTGTGCTCGTTAACTGGGTGCTCGTGTTTGTTCCATTTCGTTTATTGAATTAAGTCATTTTAGTCACGAGAAAAAGTGTCAATTTATAATTTGTATAAATTTATAACTACCAGTTATGACACGCATTTTCTGTTTATGACATATAGAACATTACTTATGTTCTTGGTGGTTTTACGACAACAGCTTATGACATGCAAATATTTCTATCATAAAGGCTCTTTTTGTATATTTTCTAGACACAAACTTTTATATTGAATATTTGTAAAATACACCTTGATAGTTTTCAAATAGTCACAAAGTTTCCATTTTCGAAAATTACTAGAAATGGTGTCCATTTATCAAGGTCTCGTATGTCTCTAGACATGAAAACATAGATAAAGGGGTTAAGTTGGACACATCCAATAGTTGGGAGGCTCTTTTGTACAATTTATCCTCTGTTCTTTATGAAATTGAGAATTCCTACGTTCATGAGCATATTACTAAAATATTAATTTAGTAATATTTCACACCCACATATAAACATACGTATATATGCAATCATTTAAGAATTTAAGCAAGATTTGACTTGTACTCTCCCCTAAAAACATTAAAATATTGAAAAAGGTGGGGTATGAATCTCACCTTGAGTTAGTTAAGGAGTTGTTTGGAGTTATGGAGTGAAGATCTCAAGCTTAAATTCTTGGCTAAGATGAGGAACTTCTCTGGGGAAAATGTTTTCCTTTAAGGTGATTATCACATATTATTATGAATAAAATAATATGGATTCATCTTGAAATATTATAAAATATTAGATGAGTGGAGAGCTTAATTTAGAATTTCCAGGAAGAATTTTGAGAATTTTGCTCCCAGCAAGATCCTTAACTTTGTTCTTTCCTTGAAGATGAGTCTTGAGGGAAAATGGAATAAGTGAGAGAGAAAGTGGAGTCTAAACTCCTTTACTGTTGTTGCTTTGGAGTATAAGAGAAGGGGGGAATCTTTGGTGCATGGGAATCTGTTGGGCCATGCATGGATATTTGGTGGTTAAAGCATGGGATACTGTGATTTGCATAGGAAATGAGGAATTTCATCAAATCACAAAGTCAATCCCTTTGTCCTTTTCTTGATTTAGGATAATGTTTTCCTAAATCCCAAACATTTATCTTTATGAAAAATATGCTTAAAATAATAAATTTTAGCATTAAATAGGGGTTTTAGGAGTCTTAGTTAAGAAAAACCCGAGTTTGGTGGGATTCCTAACGTCAAAATACCTTACAATGGTAAAAAGGTGCGAAATGGTCTAAAATCTGAAGCTTAGAGGCGAATTCCGAAGATGTAGTTTAATTTCCAGAGTATTTCTCAAGATTCCAGAGTCAACACGAGGGTTCCGAAGTGCTTAGGAGAAGTTCCGGAGCCATTTGGGTCATTTCCGAAGCGGCTTCCTCAAATCCATAGTCAGATGCGAAATTGGTCGGATCTGGGCCGAGGTGCGAGGCTAGCTGGACTTTCGAAGCAATGTGAGGTAAGGTGTTCCGGAGTGAGGCTTTATCCGGACTCACCCTTCAGGACTTGTGAGATTGTCCAAAGCAAGGGGTTCCGAGGTGAGAACCTTCTTGGTTCCTTAGGAGGTGTCCGGATCAAGAGGGTTCCGGAGCAAGGGGTTAAGGAGCACGAGGGTTCAGGAGTAAGAGGGTTCCAGACCAAGAGGGTTCAGAAGCAAGAGGGTTATTTTGGGGTTTTCACTTTCGGTTTTGAGCTGCTTTCAACTAAGGAAGGTACTTAGGGAGATTTGAGAGAGATTTGAGATATGTGGAGAGATTTGGGAGAGATTTCACACACTTGGAGAGATTTGGGAGAGATTTCACATACTTTGAGAGATTTAGGAGAGATTCACTATACTTGGAGAGACTTCACATACTTGGAGAGATTTAGGAGAGATTCACCATACTTGGAGAGATTTTGCATACTTAGAGAGATTTGGGAGAGATTTCACATACTTGGTGTGACAACCCGGAATTTCCATTCTGTATAAACAATAACACTTCAATAGAAGTTATATCAGTCATAGTAAACTTTCAGACTTTTCTGTATAAGTTTGAGAAATTTAGGGTTTACACTTCAGGAAATATCAGGAGAGTGGATGCACTAGAGTTTTGTGCAACACTGTTATTCCAACACTCTATTATGTTAGAGATCATTTCGGGAATAAAATATTTTCTATCAAAAATATCAGGACTTTAAATAGAATTATGAACCAAATTCATTCATTATTCGCATTTGTAACTAGAGAAAAGCCATTTTCTCTCTCACGGATCTTCGGGTTTTTATACCAAAACGTGAGTAACTCTTTTAATTAGTGTTAGAAAGCTTTATATGTGTTTATAACATGATTTAGAAGGCTAAATCACTAGATTTAGGAGTTTACTCCCCAAGGTGTTCTTGGGCGGTAAACTCCCGAAACAAATCCTAGACCATCCCTTGTGTTATGCTACTACCTTAGACTCATATATATGTGTATTAGGGACAAGAAAACAACCAAGAAACTCAAACACATGGGACTTCACGGCCCAAGATGATCTTGGACCGTGAACTCTAATAAATTGGACCAAAGGGTGCTTTTAAGGCACCTAAAGCTCTAGACATTTGCATAGAATTGTTCCCACTTAATTGAAGGACCCAAAACATATCAAAAACACCTTCCAAAGTGAGTTTATGGCCATGACATGGTTCTTGGGCCGTAAAATTGATTAAAGGGCACCAAAGTGTGCTTAATGCCTTCATACGCCTTAGGTAAAAGTCTAGAACCTATCCTACATATGCAAGAGACTTGAAAGCATCAAAAACACTTTTCCTTAAGAGTTTATGGCCGCAAACTCTAAAGGAAATGGCCTAAGGGCCGTAAACTCCTCAAAGGAGTATTTCTATGCCTTAAACCCTTCCAAGAATTGAACCACCAAGTTGGAATAATTCTAGGGATCATTTAGAACTTCAAAACACAAAATACCACCATGTTTGGGAGTTTACGGCCATAAACTCAAGAGTTTGCAACCGTAAACTCCATGTGTGAGGTAATATGGAGAGTAAACTCAAGTATAGGGTCCTTTGGAACCCTAAACACAAGTGCCTTGTCCCACAATAACTCAGATGCAATCCTTAGGGCTTAAAACACTTATATAAAGTGTTTATTATGTTCTAGGATGTCTTAACATTATCAATTAGTAATTTAAGTCTAATTGAGTGTATATATGTGTGATTATATGTTCATTAGGATCGTAGTGTGTGTACAAGTCCTCACTTGACACCTAACAATCCTACACCGTACAGTTCATCCAAATCACCATCTACAGGTGAGTTCATACCCCTAATCAATGTTTTAAATGATTTTAAATGCTTTAATGGGGGGAATACAAGTAGAAAACAGCATGTTATTAAATCATTTATATGTATTTTATAACTGTGTTTTCATTCAACGGATTTCACATACTACAAAATGTGATACATGAAATGGGTTTCTATCTTTAAAATACTTTGTTATCAAATGTATTACTTTTGAAATGTTTATCAAAATGACATCAAGTCACTTTTTATATTTGTTCAAAATCCTTAGATGTCTTACAAAACCATTTTACATTCTCGAACTAAACTATGCATATACACTTATATTCTTATATATGTATTGATGTTATAGTTGTCATCTTTCATTTAGTTTCCCACACCCTTGAGTAGTAAAAGTGTATAAACCTACTTGAATAATCAATTACCTTTCAGTAAATTATCATAGGGATAATTTGAAGATATCAAACATTATTCCTATTACAAGGAATCACACAAGAGTCAGTTCATTCATGAGTCTACACAAGTACATTACCTGATACATGAGTACATTTACATATGATTACATGATACATGAGTACATTTACATATGATTACATGATACATGAGTACGTTTACAAATGCTAACATGATACATGAATAACATACATGAGTACTGTTACATAGATACATTATCATGTATTCACTTACCTGGATACTTGTACCTAGAGTTATGAGGAAGATTTATTCGTACCTTTTGTGTAAATTTTCCTGCCTATCCCTGTTCGACGGGATCTCTAGACAGGACTAACCATTCTGGAACCCAGCTGTTAGCACCACTGGTTGATGAACATCCACGGATGTCTAAGGTTATCACTTATAATAGATAGATTGATATCGGAACTAACCATTCCTCCATCCTACTGTTGCAACAGAGGATGAGATGAAAATCTTCGGATGATCATTAGGTTACCACTTATATTAGGAGTCGGCTGCGGGACTAACCCTTCCTCCAACCTGCTGCTGCTACAGAGGACAATTGGACAATCTTTGGATGTTCATTAGGTTATTCATATCGCTTACTACGATGGTGTGTTAGTCCTGGTATCCAGGGATAACAGTTAGATGGTTATATTTTTCCTATTTACTTTATTTTGTGATATATTCACATAAACGATGAGTTAGACTAATTACGGTTCGTAGTAGTGAAAAAGAAGGAAAAACTATCATTTTACTTACAAAACATTCGGGTCTTGGTAGAAGACTACATTGTCATAACAAGACATTCGGGTCTTGGTAGAAGACTACATTTTACACTAGTAGGAAATAAGGGATTTCTTAGTGTTTTTCATACTTATATCAACTGTCTTACTTAAAGGTTTTACATGAAATTCATGATAGTTTATCAAAGCAAGACAATGACACTTAAATACTTATGAATTCACCAGCTTTAAAGCTGATACTCTCTTTCAAAATAACTTGTATTCTCAGGTCATCAGTAGACAGGTACGGTGGCCAGGTTTTGAGAAGACGGAGCAGACAAGTCTCGTCTTTTATTTTGATTATGTATTTTGGTGTCTTATTACAATGAAAGAACACACATGTATTAAAACTTTACTTATAATGCAATGGATGATGTTGTTGCTTGTTTACTATTTTACACTGTTGTGATATTGTACATGGCGTCCTCCACCCCTGAACGTTTCTGCCGTTCGTGGTTTTGGGGTGTGACACTTGGATAGATTTGGGAGGGATTCATTATACTTGGAGAGATTTCGCATACTTAGAGAAATTTGGGAGAGATTCACTACACTTGGAGAGATTTTGATTCTAATACTATATGGCTCCTTAGGAATTCATATTGAACACTTAGGTGTGTTAGCACAAGTCTCACAATAGTCCTTGCTTACTTGAGGGTGAAATTTCCTAGCCAAAAAGGCTAGTTGTGACACATCCTGTTGCTCTTCCTCGTCTTCTTCCTTCGAATCGTTTTCTTCCTCTAAGTCGTCTTCGGAGTATTCTTCCATTATTTCCTCAGGATCCTCCTCGGGATCATCTTCTATCTAACCACCTCTTCCCTAGTTAAGGAAATAGGGGTCTCTGGGTATATGGAATCCAACCATTGTGTCTGTGCGAGAATAGGGATATGAGAAATATATCAAAAGCTTAAGTTGTAATATTTTTGAGGGAAAAATAAAAAATTTAATAGAAATAGTTTTAATAAAATTATGGCCCATAACGGGTCCTCCTATAATTACTTAGTGTATAATTGTCGTATATAATCAAGATTGAATAGATCGTCGGATAAGTAGATCCACTCTAAACCCACAACCAAACAAGGAACAAGATTTAAAGAGGAATCATAAATCGTAAGTCTATACAATCTCAATTATATATAACCTTAACGTATGTACCTTTTCAATTATAGATCTACCGGTAAGGGTCCTTAGTTTTTATGTGAAGGATTTGATTTATTTGGTGAGAAGGTTACTTACGACTACTATCATGGCATAAATGTTGTTGTTACGGTTCTTATAGTATCATAAAATACTCCTATAGTATTTTAACTTTTATGTTTGATTCTAGAGTTTCTTGGTGTGAGGGGTTGGTAAGTTTTAGACTTGTTGTTCACTACGACCATCCATCGACATACGTTGGTCATACCCCAAATAAATATAGTTGATCAGACTATATTCATCCCTGATCTGATTACATACCCCGAGGCCTACTCGTAGTGTTTAACTCATCTCAAAAAAATTTATTTTGTTATCGTTACGGTGATGAACTAGTGAGTATGATTATACTTTATACTTTATAAAAATATCATAATATTTCAAAGTATACTTGTAGGAAAATTTTACGTCAGAGAGTTTTAGTCTCATTGTATTTATAGTTTGTATATCTTATGTGGTTTGATATACTTAGTTCACTATAAACAATGCTCTGATACGAATCTGTCACACCCCCAAACCAGAAAGGCGAAAACGTTCGGGGGTGGATGACGTCGTGTACATTATCATAATAATTGAGTAATAGTAAAGAAACAAACACAACCATTATAAATATAATTTAAAACGTTACATTGTTGCATGAGTTACATGTTTCCAAATAAATTACAATATGATGACAAAATGAGTTTTTAATTGGCGCCTTAGCATCCCGTCCTCTAAAGCTGGTGACTACATGTATAATTGATTCCCTGAGTGTGATTGCTGTTAGATAACGAGATAACAACGGTAATCTTCGAGTTTAGAACGAGAAGCTAGTCGTATCCTAACAGTTTAAACACATAATAATACTATACTAAGGACAATGTTGATCAAAAGGCTTCTTGGGAAAATATTGATGAAGAACTTGGAAGACTTGAAGAATTTAAGAGAAATGAAAGTGTTGGTTTTTGAAAGAATATGTGACATTTTGTTTACAGATGAATGAGTTTGAAACGATCACAAATCGTGTGTGTCCATATATATATATATATATATATATATATATATATATATATATATATATATATATATATATATATATATATATATATAATTTATTAAAATATATTTGTAAAATTCGTTAATAAAAAAAACTAATTTTTTACGTGTTTATTTTTATATATGTTTCAGTATAAATTCGAGATGATCAACGTTTCGACGTAAGATTAGAACTTTCGTTCGATAACTTGAAAAGAATGTTTACTTAGCTTTCTTATGTGCTTGTTGGTTTAAATTCATGTTTGTCTACA
The DNA here is from genome assembly GCF_052625555.1 of Lactuca saligna. Classification (NCBI taxonomy): domain Eukaryota; kingdom Viridiplantae; phylum Streptophyta; class Magnoliopsida; order Asterales; family Asteraceae; genus Lactuca; species Lactuca saligna. Next base: position 194,748,910 of record NC_136419.1, on the reverse strand, counting down.
TTTCGACGTAACTTTTTTTTTTTTTGTTTGTTTTTATGCATTATTCTTGGCATGCCTTTGGTCCCTGATTTTTGTGCTTTGGAAACTTTAGTCCTCCTAAGTTTCTATGCATGACTTTGGTCCCTCACTTTTATGGTTTGATAACTTAAGTCCTTCATTCCTCCTAAGTTTCTCCTGCTACCAAATAGTTTCTCTTCTTGAATTCGTTAATGCATCTGTAACACGCAACGGGTAAATCCTAGTGATATTATAAAACAAATAGGTAATTTTGATATACGCATTGACAATCAATTTGTTGTAGTTACCGTTGGAATTAATTGGTTATTTGATCTTTACTGTTGGAAATTTATGAATTATCCTATATATATACGATGAGGTGTAATAGGAGTCATCTAGTTTTGTGAGTTGAAAATTAGATAATGATAAGGATTGATGCTAGGATCCTAAACAGATGCAAGTTTGTTATGTCTTGTATCTATAAAACATGCTTAGTTATCCAGCTCTATATCAAGCGTGGGACCCAATTGAGTTTTTTGTGTTTAGTTTTTCTCAATAATAATAACCATTGTGTGTTGGTTTAAGCTCTTGTTCTGACTTACGGCGATTTATGTTATGTAAGACATGAAATATATATGTATTGTTTTGGCATGATTTTCTCTTTGACTAGTGTAAATGATATAAATATTTTTTTTATCAAAAATATAAAACAAAACGAGGTAAAGACTCACTAATATCACATGTGTGAAAAAGACGTTAATTATCTCATCATGGTAATGACTGAAAATAGTCCTAAGAAATTTATAGTCTCATTTATTCTCGTCTTGTATTTTCTTATACGTAATAATATCGAGTCATGCCTTATACAACATAAAACCTAAATATTAAACGAATAATTTCTTTACCAAGGCCAAAACAATGATTATCGTGATTTCATCATAAATAACTAACATGGTATGAACATGTTTTCATATTTACTTATATATGGACCCTATATTTGTTAGGGCTTTCGGTTATATGTATTCGTAGCTAGGGATGCAAATATTGATGGATTCAAAGCCTTAAAACTGAACCGGTGATAACAAAGAGGATGAGTCACTATTTTAATGCTTCACAACCAAAGCTTTATTGAATACTTCTTGACAGGGAAAAAAACATGAACAAAAAACAGAACAGAAACTAAAAATGGAGCTACTTGAAAGGTTGCTGTAACAGGCCTATTTATTCTTACAATAGAGTAAATAAAATACTGAAAACTTGGTCCACCACCCTAGTATCATGGATAACTGTCGATTGTTACCCATCCATAATAACTCATCAACATTAAAATCATCATTAATCAACATTCTCCCCTTTAATGTTGACATCTTCAGTCCCAATCAACCTTCTCATCTCAGTGAATTTAATCTGAGGTAAAGCTTTAGTTAAGATATCCGCCTTCTGCACATGGCTACTTACATGCTCGACATGAATTTGATCTCGCTCCACACACTCCCGTATGAAGTGAAATTTAGTGTCGATGTGCTTGCTTCGCCCATGAAACACAAGATTTTTCATCAATGCTATAGCTGATTGATTGTCGACTAGAAGTTGCACCCTTTGAGCCTGTTTTCTTGTCAAAAAACTAACCATGTTTCTTAGCCACAACGCTTGACATGTTGCCGCTGTCGCAGCCATAAACTCAGCCTCACATGAGCTTAATGCAACCGTTTGCTATTTTTGAGATGCCCATGTGATCGGTTTTTCTGAATAGTAGAACACCATGCCGGTCGTTCCTCTCCAGTCCTCAATATCAAAACCATAGCTGCTGTCACTATATCCACAAATCATCCCATTTCCACCCTTTCGATACTTTAAACCGTAACTAGTTGTACCCCTGAGATAACGTAAAATCTGCTTTACAGCTACGTAGTGACTTTCTTTCGGTGACTGCATGAATTTACTTACTACCCCAACCGAGTAACTGAGATCGGGACGAGTATTAATCAGATATCGGAGACTTCCAATTATACGTCTGTACTTGGTTGGGTTGACTGCCTTCCCACCTTCATCCTTGGTCAGTTGCAATTTAGGATCCATTGGCCATTTTGTTGGGTTGCACTGTGACATTCCTGCTTCTTCCAAAATCTTTTCGGCATAAGTTTCCTGCTTAATTGAGATACTATCTTGCTCTTGATTCACCTCTATCCCTAGATAGTAATTCAACTTCCCCAGGTCACTCATGTCAAATATTGTGTTCATTCTAACCTTGAATTCTTGAATTTGTTTCTCACTCGACCCCGTCACAATCATATCATCAACATACACACCGATAATTAACATTGAGTTCTTACACTGCAACTTGTACACGGCTTGCTCATGTGCACATTTCTTGAACCCCAATTCTTTTAACGCCTTGTCGAGTTTCACATTCCATGACCGAGGTGCTTGTCGCAACCCGTAAAGAGCTTTGTGCAACCTATAGACCATTTCCTCTTTTCCTTTCACCTCGAAACCGGAGGGTTGAGTTACATAAACCTCTTCATTGAGTTCCCCATTTAAGAAGGCTGACTTGACATCTAAGTGATGTACAATCCAGTCTTCTTTTGCTGCCAAAGCCAATAACAACCGTATTGATTCCAACCGAGCCACCGGGGCAAACGCATCTTCGAAGTCTACACCCTTCTGTTGTACATAACCCTTGGCCACAAGACGTGCCTTGTGTTTTGTAATCGTACCCGATGCGTCTCTCTTCAACTTAAACACCCACTTTAACCCTATCACCTTTCGATTGGGCGGTAACCGGGTTAAAGTCCATGTCCGGTTTTTCTCTATCGAATCTATCTCTGCACGCATAGCTTTCATCCAATGGGTCTCCTTTGTTGCTTCAAGAAACGAAGCAGGTTCTTCATTTAACAACAACAAACCGGTTTTTTCATACAAATCTTGCATCTCTGCTTCTGTCAACACAGGGGCCCGTTGGCTTAGTTCATGAATGGAGCGAGTACCCCGTACAGGGGTGTCATCGAAGGCATCAGATGGTATAGTTTGATTGGTCAACCCACTGCTTGAGCCTTCTGTATCTGCAGTACCTGGTGGATTTAAAGAAGAAGAGAAAATATTATTATAATTTGGGGTTAATGGGGTATGTGGTCCCTCCCCATGATTTTCGTTGGTGGGCCTTGAATTTTCCATGTTACCCATGAATATGGGTTGTGCCATGCATGTGCTTCCTGACAACCTTTCATGTGTAGTCTCCCAAACCCATGATTTTGCTTCATCAAACAAGACATCACGTGCCACAACAATCTTTTTAGCTTTAGGATTGTATAGTCTGTAAGCCTTGCTCCCAGGTTCTATACCTAAATGAACCATAGGTATGCTTCTATCTTCAAGTTTAGTGAGATGACCTCCCATCTTTTTTACAAAAGCCAAACAGCCAAATATTTTTAAATATTGCATATTTGGTTTTCTTTTCTTCAAGCCTTCGTACGGAGTAAAGTCTCTCACGGCCTTAGTGGGAATTCTATTAAGCAAGTAAACTGCATGGCGTACTGCTTCCCCCCACATTGGATCTGGTATGTTCATGCTTTTCAACAACGACCGTGTCATCTCGACTACTGTTCTGTTCCTCCGCTCTATAACACCGTTCTGTTGCGGGGTATACGGCGTTGTGGTTTGCCTTTGGATTCCTCCTTCCTGACAGAAATTGATGAAGGCTTGTGAGTTGAACTCGCCTCCCCGATCTGTCCTTAGTATCTTCACTTTATGCCCAGTTTCCATCTCAGCTTGAGATTTGAAGATCTTGAACTTTGCTAACGCTTCTTCTTTTGATCTGAGTAGATAAACCCACATATATCTACACCAATAATCAACAATCAATAAAAAATATTTGTTACCTCCCATTGATTGTGGTGTTATTGGCCCACAGAGATCAGCGTGCACAAGTTCCAACGGTTTGGAGGCTCTCCACTGAGCTTCATTAGGGAAGCTTTGCCTTGTTTGTTTTGCCACAACACACCCATTGCACAATTGTTTGGGGTGCGAGACACAAGGCATTCCGGTCACCATTTCTTTCTTTCCCATTATTTCTAAAGTGTGGAAGTTAGCATGTCCCAAGCGGGCATGCCAAACCCATGCATCATCATCCAAGGAAGCTGCCAAACACGTTGGTTTTACAACCTGTAGTGCGATTTTATACAGCCTATTCACCGACCTTTGGACCTTCAACACAAGCTTTCCTTGCTCATTATAGACCCATAGGTGTTCATTATGTAACCATGCATCATAACCCACTTCAGTTAACTGGCCCAGACTAAGGATGTTGCTAGTCAAAGCCGGGATAAAATACACATCCGATATTACTAATTGGTCACCATTTTTACATTGGAACAATAGTGTACCTTTTCCTTTGATTTCAACCGTAGAGCCATCACTGAACCGAACCCGACCCGTGACACTTTCATTTAAATCTGCAAAGAAGTTTCTTTCCCTGGTCATATGATTACTTGCTCCGTTGTTGAAGTACCACATGTCACGATTGCTATCGTTTCGACTTTCATGCAGTTTAGGGAACACTTTTTCTTCATTCAACATTACCATTGATGGTATGTCCTCCCCTTCAACACACAATAAGAGGGTTGGTTCATCCTCCATTCCCTTCGTTAGATTCACTTCTTGTTCTTGTTTCTTCTTGTTCGGGCATTCCGATGCGTAGTGTCCGTATTGTTGACACTCAAAGCACCTTATATGACTTTTGTCACGTGTATTTCGATTAGATCTTCCAGCTTCTTGAGATGATTTCCTGTCATGTTGATCACCCCGACCACGACCTGCCCCACGACCCCCTCGTGTGCTCCCTCTACCGCCTCTATCACCATTCCAGCCTCTACCCCGACCACTAGGTGCCTTGTTCTTCTGTTTACTCACTGTTTGACCCTCCATCTTTGTAAACAACAATGAACTTTCACTTGTCGATCCTCCTTGTCGAAGCTTCAACCTGTCTTCATAGGCTTTCAATCGACCTATTGCTTCCTCAAAAGGCATTTCTTCTAAATTTGAATATTTCTCCATGGAAGCAATAAGATGAATGTATTTCTCTGTATCAAAGAGTTTTCGAACCAATTCTTCATCATCCAGTGTTGAACCGATACTATTATACTTTGAGATCATCCCGGATAACTTCCCCGCATACTCGTCAATAGACTCACCGTCCTTCATCCGAAGTGCCTCAAACTCACTCTTTAACGTGTGTGACCTGGCCTTCTGAACTCGTTCTGCTCCAACGAACCGAGTTTTCAGTGACTCCCACACTTCACGGGCTGTTTTCTTTTTAGCCACCTGCATCAAAATATCTTCTGGTATTGCTTGGAAGATGAACGCACGAGCCAATTTGCTTTTCTTCTCATCTACAACCACATCTGTTGCCGGCTCGATGGATTCTCATAACCCTTGTGCATCCATTATGGCTTCCATCTTAATGGCCCATGTCGTATAATTCGTAGAAGTGAGAACCGGGCACTGAAATGTAACTGAGTTTTCTTTGGGAGGGTTTGAGGTGTTTGTTACGAGAGACATTTCTGAGGATCGAATGATTTTGGCATGTACAATTAAACACCAGGCTTGTGCTCTGATACCAAGTGATGGATTCAAAGCCTTAAAACTGAACCGGTGATAACAAAGAGGATGAGTCACTATTGTAATGCTTCACAACCAAAACTTTATTGAATACTTCTTGACAGGGAAAAAAACATGAACAAAAAACAGAACAGAAACTAAAAATGAAGCTACTTGAAAGGCTGCTGTAACAGGCCTATTTATTCTTACAATAGAGTAAATAAAATGCTGAAAACTTGGTCCACCACCCTAGTATCATGGATAACTGTCGACTGTTACCCATCCATAATAACTCATCAACATTAAAATCATCATTAATCAACAAATATACACTTGTTTGTAAACAATCCAGAAAGTAAGAATATGAATGAAGAGTTTTTGGGTTTGCTGTCCATAAACATAAATCACATCTAAAATTTTTAAATTTTTTTTTTTTTTTTTTTTTTTTTTGGTTTTCTGATTGCCTGCTCAACATCTTCTTTGTATCATTGCTTGGAAGCAAAAACAATTTAATAATCTCATCCATGGAACTGCATTTCATGTTCTAACAGTTAAATAATCTCTCGAGAGATTCCAAAAAGTGACACAACCCGATTTGTTTATCACTCTAAACAATGAGATTTAATTTTTCTATATTTACACTAAAAATATTTTTTTTATCTTGATTTAATTCTTTTCGTGATTGATATACTTGTTACAAGCTACCTTCTAATATTTTCTATATAAACTTGTATTGTAACTTGTGGTTCCTATTTTTTATAAATCCAAAATTTGAGCCTCTACACAACCTTTCCCCTCAAAGATTCAACAAACAACAGAAATTAACAGAGGCTAAAAAAAATAAAAAATAAAAAATAAAAAAATAAAAAAAAATCTTACCAGTAAAAATAGTTGTAATCAAGGTTACTCATGTGAGGACATATCCATATCTCATATCTACGTAAATGTTGATATATCAAGTACATTAATTATTCATTTGTTAAATTCATTGTTTTACTTAGAGGAAATAAATTTTGCATATCAAGATTATAAACATGATATTTACCAAATAAACATTTTTTTATTATTAAAAAAATTACAATGTTGACTTCTAACTTTGAACTTGCAACATGCATGTTTGATAATTTGTATCCCAAATCAGGAAAAAGTTAAATTTAACCTAAATTGTACACTTTAATAAAAAAGAAATTCTAATGGGAAAGGATACATGTTCAATTTTCTAAAATATAGTTTTCATTTAATATTACTAGCTTTCATTTACTCTAAAAATATAAAAAAAAAAAAAAAAAAAAAAACACAATATATGATAACAATAAACACTTGAAAGAAAGCAAAAGAGGTCTTGTTATTGATGTTTAGTTGTGTTTTTTTTTTCCCAATTCCACAATGTTTTCAATAGAGGGACCAAATATGTAAACATGCCAGAAATGTATGTACCAAACTAGTAAAATCAGAACATACAACAACACTACTACCAAAGACACTTTCACTCCTGCATATCAACCTTCTCTTCAACTACTTCAGATTCAATCTGCAAGAAATAGCAACATACTTTCATTAATTTTTTTTATTAAACAAAAAATTATTCAAAAAGGGTATAATTGGAAAGTAGTAGAATGCTATAAATAAAAACAAACCATGGGATCATTTTCTTGATTCTTGACATCTGTTTCACTTTCAACAGTTTCAGATGAATCAGATAAAGAGAGTGACACAAAACCAATAACACTTTCCACATTCTTCTCATCATCTTTTCCACTAACACTTTCATCCTGAGATAATAAAGAGATTAAGAATTCTATATTTAATAAGAAAATAGTTGAAAGTAAAATATAATTATATAATGAACCTGAAATTCAGAGGAAGTAATCTCAGGGGATGTTATTGTTTCATTCATCTTCTCTTTGTTGAATGTGATCTATGAGAGAAAGATTTAAAACTGTTGGAATAATTAAAGGTAGAATGATATAATATAATTTGGTATTAGAAAAAACTAACCTTAGGTTTAGGATTCCTCTTCTTCAATGTGATTCCTTTAGGTTTTGGTTTATCAGATTCATCATTCTTTCCCAGTAAAATTTCAATCTGAAATCGAAAGTCATGAGGTTGATATGAAGATATGGAGATCATTGTTTTAATTGTGAGAAAATGAAGAAACCTTAGCCTTCTGCATCGATTTTCCAGTGAATTCATCTTTTGTTTTGATGGTTGATATGGAGATCACTGTTTTAGTACACCAAATGTAGATTCAGATTGAATTTGTTTGATGTAAACAAATGAATTTGGAATTTGGATTCTTACTTTTCTGAGTTGCGATTCCATTTCCCTTCAGAATCTCAGAGATTACAACAACAGTTGGAATAGCTGCGTAAATTAGATGAATAGAAGTTGATTAAAGAAAGTTTTGAGTGTGTTCTTGTAGAAAAAAAATTAAGAAGATGTAGTGTTGGAATCTAACCCATTCCCAATGCAGTAAGCTCAACCTTATGGTAACGATGGATGTATTTCTGTCAATATTAAGAAATTGCATCAATTCAAGAAATGATATTATTAAGCAAAAGAATGTCACGGAAGATTCCATTCAAGAACTGAAGCGATCAGCCATGGTTAACAAGCAACAATTTCTCCACAAGATTATGGAACTAAACCCTAGTTTAAACTACACGTTAATCAATTGAACGCAATTTTGACTTTAAAACTCTACTTACAACTGAAATCATTACGTGATTGAAATTGAATGTTGGAAACCCTTGCGAAAACAGAGACTGTAAATTCAATTGTCAAATAACTTCGAGAGTTATTTACATTTGTGAATGGATCATGCAAAGTCAAGATACGAAACTATGAGAATTCAGATCAAAAAACAACAAAATAAGCGCATAATATGATCAGAAACAAGCAACAGTTTCTAAAACGCTCTCCGATTCAAATGCATTACACAAGTTCAAATAAAAAGCGATTAAGAAGGATAAACCCTAACCTTAGCGAGATTAAGGTAGAAGATGAAAGGCTTCTTGGTGTTAGAAACACGAATTCTATGATTCCTTGACATCTTGGCTGCTAGTGCTGCATCACTCTGTGCATCCATGGCGGCTATTCCAGACATCCTTCCCTGACTCCGTAACTCTCTCTCTCTCTCTCTAGAAATTTCTTGCTGCGACGTCGATTGAAGTGAGATTGACTACCGGTGGAAATGGAGCGGAGATCTTGTTTATATGGCTTCGTACATCCAATGAAAATCTGCCACGTGGGGGGCTTTGATTGGTTGATTCGTATGTTAGTTCACTAGGCAGTTATCTTCGAACGGGCATAGTGTTAGGCAGTTAGAAATATTTCCCGCCGAAATAACAAAACAAACAAAAAATTATTATTATTATTATTATTATTATTTTTGTAACAATTTTGAATTCCTGTATAAAAAAAGAAAAATAAAACACCTTTTTATGAAATATCTTATGATTTTTCTATTTTTTTTATTAAGATTCCAACTGAGGAATCAGAATTATCTCTGTGTTAGCTAAAAATTACTATTAGTCAACAATTGTTACAATATATTGATTAAATCATATATTGATATATTAGTTAAGTGAAAGTCTGACACTATTTTTTTCAGCCAAAGGGACTAATTGTTTTTTTATAGCGACTAATTTAAATTTGAACCGGGCGTTTGATGAGTAGAATGTATTTATTATTATTATTATTATTATTATTATTATTATTATTATTATTATTATTATTTTTGAAGTATATAAATTAATGTCAAAAAATGTTGGAATATGAGTAAATTGTAATTTGTTATGTGTTTTGGTAGGTAGAAAATAGAACAAAATTCAATTTATTTACAACGAATATATACGGATCATTCTAACAAATACATAAATGAAAGGGGAAATTAATTTGTTTGGGACTTTGAAGAATGCGAGTTGCATTGTATGATGGAATATAAAGGATTTCAAAGAATTACATTTCGTCAATTTTGCAACGAAAAATGCCATATAATATAAATCTTGAATTAGTTTTGGCAAAACCAAATGTCAGTTATATATAATTATTGATCAAGAATTGTTAATGCTTCACTAGCATGTTTTTTTACTAGAATACACTCGGTGCCTTTCTATTACTATCAAAACACCTAAATGTTCAACCAAGCACTACATTATTCAATGACAAAGACATAAAAATTCTCACATGAGTTGTGACTATTTTGAGGCACAAGTTATTTATAATTCTATTGGCATGATCCATAAAAGTTCTCACATGAGTTGTGTGTTGTATGCCACTATTTTTGATTAGTAGAAAGTGGTATAGGCACAAGTTATTTATAATTCTCGGCCTACGGCCCATGTGTTGTAATCTCATGTATAAATTATACACATATACAATGCAAATCAGTTTATATATCTTATATGGTATCAAAATAATAACATCGTTTATTGCTTATTCTCTTATTTCTTCTCTCATCTTCCTCTCAGTTGGCCCTCGCCATAGCCTAAACCCTAGCCAACTAGAACCCTTCCGCAACCATGGTTAACGAAACTACGAACAAAGATGCCATGCACAACCCTTCAAAATCACTAATTTTCGAGTCGATGCTCCCTTAACACTCGACACCACCAAGAAGCTAAACTATGACGTTTGGTGTAAGCTCTTCAAGTCATGTTGGCTAAGTTTTGGTGTAAATCACCACCTTAAATAGATGAAATCTGCTAACCCTAATCTCGAGTGGCAAAATCATAACTCCCTAGTAAAGGTATGGATATATGGGAGAATCAATAAGTCACTTCTTTATATGATCCTCGAAAGACATGATGGCTCACATCGCTTGGAAGAGTCTAAAGTGTTGGATTAATGTCTAAGTCCATAACTATTTTGGTATGTACTTGACCTGATTATGAGCATAGTCCTTTTGGGTTGCCTTCAACATAGCAATATGTAGGATGAATTAAGGAGAAAAAGGTTTAGTTATGATTTATTAATATATTATATGAATAATATATTAAAGGAGAAATCATATTATTTAATTAATATTAGTCAATAATTAATTAAGAATTAATTTTGAGGCTAAAAGAGATTAATTAAACTTAGGGGACTAGATTTGTAGTTATAAGATAATTGCAATTGGGCTATGAATTACCTAATAATATAGGTTGGATGAATTCTATGGGTAGCCCATAAGGAATTCGTCCAAGGGATATCATTAAAGGAGTCTATGGGCTGCTTAGGGTCTAAGCAATCAGATTAGGGTTTCCTAAGTGCAAAACCCTAATAGCCCTAGTATATAAGGAACCCTTAGGTACCAAAAACGTGGCTAACACTTGGATTAGGGTTTCCAACCGTTTTTGGTGCCTCCTCTCTCTTATCTTCTTCATCTTGTTGCTTAGTGGTGTTTGTGACTCCACTAGAGGTGCAACACTTGAGGCACTAAGCTTTCTGAAGCCAATGATTGATTGTTATTGCTATATAACAATCAAAAGTAAGATCTAAACCCTAATTTTAGTTATAGTTTATTAGATCTAGGGTTTATGGCTTTGGATAATCAATTGCATGTTCATTAGACAAACTAGATCCAAAGCTATTAGGGTTTGCATGTACACCATAGGATTGATGTATTGCTCGAAACTCATTAGTGGTATTAGAGCCTAGAGCTGTTTGTTGATGAATTGATGCTTATTTGATAGAAAATTAGCTGAAAAATCGAAATTTTTGAGTTTTTTCGACTTGACTCACAGAGTCAATTGGGTGACCCGACAAGTCAGAGACACAGAATGTTGATTTTGCAGGATTTTGACGTGTTTTGGCAGTGGATAATTACCTAAAACGTTTTTTATTAATAAAATCCGATTTTTATAAATATTTGGAGATTATCTTTGCTAAAATAGAAGATAATTGTCAAATTTTAGATAATCTTTTGTTTTATTAGATAAATATTGATTATTTGTAATTTGATTGAATTATCTTGTGAAAATGTTTCAATTATTCTCCCTTTAAGTTTTAGAGTTTAAATTTGAATTGAAAAGTTTTGTTTTTGAAATTTAAATAGTTAAACCCTAATGTTTTGAAATGTTTCAAAACTTTCCCTTAAGTTTTGGAATTTAAAATTTTGATTAATAGTTTAATTGTGTAATATTTAAATTCTAAAACCCTAGTATTTTGAAAAGTTCAAATTACACCCACATGGTTTTGTTAAGTTAAAAATGTAAAATACACCGTATACTATATATAACATTATAAGTCTAATATTATATATATGTATGAGTAAAAGTCAGTCTTACCTTTAGTAGGCCTCATTCACAAAGCTGGTCTTTAAGAGGTGTTTAAGGAAATTGCCTATAAAATGGCGATTGAATGGGTATCCACTCTTACCCACCACACTTTTGACTAGTGGAGGGTCGTTAGCCGAATGGGTAGGATAGGAAGAAACCTTCCGTTAAAAGTATAATGAAGTATGAATTAACTACATGCTTGTACAAATTCCCAAATTCTAGTTACTTTAGGCAAAATGTGAAATTGTATGCTAATCCATGGAATTACACTTCGTACCCTTGTCAAACATTAGTGGAGCATGTGTGGTTAACCGGCACACTAATTTGTGATTGACATTGGTGTCGAAGGGTGGCTCGATGTTTATCATAGATCAATGGAGCGTGTGTGGCTAACTGACACATTGATTAGGTGATAGTAGCATTGAGTGCACCACATAGATTCGTATGGTTATTCACACCTTGCTTGTGATCCTCGGCATCCTAGTCGCAAACTTCAAGGGCATAATCGAGATTAAACATGTCATTGAAAAGTTCAATGAATCTCAAAAGATCTAGGAGTTTCAATTCATTTAAAACATAAATTTCTTTTTCGTTTTTCATGGTGGAAATTGGTAAATCGTCATTTACCTACCTTCAAATATTTTGCAACTAGATTACGGCATCCCTCTTCTAGGTTGTAGAGTATTGTGTTGGATCCTGAACTTAATAACGCATTTGGGTGTTTTATTAAGGACTCAATCAACTTAACTTGAATTTTCTCCCATTTTGTAGATGTATGAATCTTACAATGGTCTTCCTAAATCCTCTGGAACAAGCTTTCCAAATGAAGATGCTGTTCAAAAATACGATCAAGGAAATGCGAGTCATGCTTCACTTCCTCCGCCTTCTCCAATTGTTCTCCCTGACCCACAAGTTTAAAGGCTTAAAAAGTTCAAGCTCACTCAAGCCCTTTTGGCAAGTAAACACGAAGATGGGAAACATGTGTGTGCACACATCTTAGAGATGAAGTCACACATTGATAGGTTAAGGATGCTGGGTTTCGATGTATCAGAGATGTTGTCTATTGACTGGGTTCTTCAGTCACTTCCTGATTTGTATAATGAGTTCGTAAGAGAGTACTATACAATGGTTCACGGCGTGACCCTCATCGATTTGACCTATTTGCTTATTGCTGCTGAATCAATGATGATTTGGCGTACTGGTCAAGCAAACTTGATTGGTCGATCAAACTCCCATACTTCATTGGACACTGGCTACATTGGAAGTCCAGAAAAGGATAAGATTGTCCCTTGCTATGTACCAAAGGAGTCCATTTGCTTTTACTGCCAAGAGAAGGGGCATTGGAGATGAAGCTTCCATGTTTACCTGAGAGATCTAAGAGATGGGAGAGTCAAGATGTATGGCTCTACTTCAGGTAAAATCCATTAACTAACTCTATAAGTTCCTATTATTTTGGTTCTTAATACATGATGTGATAAGATTACATTTTGATGTTTTGCAGGATCAAAGAAAAGAAAGGAAACTTAAGGAAGAAACGCGCTGAATCTGATCACGAAGAAATGGATTTTGATAGCATGGATTCAAAGATTGGATTTTTTAGCTGCTACTTTAGAGTAAGGGTAGATTGCTAATAAATATGTAATAGCATGATTTTTCAGTTAAATTGCATTGTAAGGACAATTTTTTCCGCAATAAAATAAATTTTAAGTTTTATCTTATTTATTTATCTTTACAATGGCGTGTTTGAAAAATTGATGTTTGTGTATTTCTATTATTAGCAAAATGGATTTGATTCTTAATTAGGTTATTTGTGGAAGTGTCTAGAGTTTACCAAATAGAGAGAGTTTCTCATCGCCCAAGTTTCAAGTGGATAGAAACTTGGAATCATGAAACGTGTATTGTATGATGAATGAAAAACTTTCATAATTGGAAATTAGACTAATTCTTTGACAAAGTGTCAATTGAAGGACTAGGAGATCGAGTACACTATGTCGTATGTTGATCAAGTCTACCACAAGAGTGACAAAGATATTCGTCATGATTTACTAAAGTTTAGTAAATATGGTCATACTTATAAGATTGAGTATAATTCTGAGTTGATTGAAAGAGTTTCAATCAATAGCAAAACGAGTAAGAAGAATCTAGTAGGCAGAAAGATAAAAGTTTCTCTATTCTAAGAAGAAGGGAGAGTACCTTTTATTGTGTTTTATGATAAGTCTTAACGATTAAGATCCATGTCTCAATTGGTCCTCTAAGTGAGTCTTAGTGCAATTGCATGTCTAAGAAGAGGAATCAAGAATTGTAGAAATGGTTAAATCAAGAAGTCAATCATACTTTGCTCCAATATCAAGTCTTAGACTCAAGATTGTGACTTGAGTGAAAAGTCTTAAGTAGGTTTATAACACTCATCAAATGTGGAATTTGGAAAAGTTTTCTTATTCTGGCACATTTGAAATTGGTAAGTTGTGATGTCTTGGATAAGACAAAGACTAACTAGGACCAATTTTGTGAAGTGTTTTGTCTTGATAAAAGCTACACTAACTCTTGAATATTTGTTTGTCAAAAAACATTTTTTGGCAAGAGAATCTTATCTGTCAAGGAGTAAGTGGGAGCCTTAATGGTCTTGAAAGGTTTCAAGAACAAATCAAGAACAAAACCTAGTTGATCATCACTAACACGCGACTTAAGGTTTATAACCTATCGTGGTTGATATACTCTTGTTTCCGTGCCATTCCAGTTGAGCTAAGTATGTATGTGAGTTCTATGAGTTCTCATTTGTATGCATAAAGACAAGCACCTTGATCAATTGAAAGTACATTGATATGTAAGGATGAGTTGCTCAACTACTTGGAAGTTCCTGTGGGCACTTATGCTGCCATGAGACAAGAAATTAAGATTGAACAAGTTCAGTCCATATGAGTTGGATTTGTCATAAACATTGTCTTATGATTGTTGTTATGACAAATTTACATGGATAGGAATGCATACATCATAAAATCTAAGTGTCATAAGGTTTCCCTCCTTCATGAAAATGATTGTGAGGAAATGTTTTCACTAAGATAGATTTTACAGAGATAGCAGTTGTGGAAATTGTATTCTCAAATTCGATTATGATTACGGCATCCCTCTTCATAGTTCGATTTGTGAGATTTGGAAATTACTCTGAACATTTGGTACTTAGTAGCATGAGTTCTAAATTTGTTTAGACACACATGTAAGCTTTCTAAGGCAAAGGTGTATGAAGTTAAGAAGCTTAGATAAAGGCTTATCAAAGCATCAAGTATTAGAAATATGAACTTAAGGAATTCAATAGGCATTGTCTTCTGGAAGTTCCATTGTTTTCTAAATACATGTCAAAGCTAGTGGGAGCATAAGTGTTATGCCAATAAGGAAATAATCATCATGTTACTGGGAGCATGATTATTATGGTAAGTATTGCAAGTTAGAAATATTACTTATAGAAAACAAGAGTTATACTTTGCAAAGTCGCAAGGGTTAAAAAGTTGTTTTTCTATAATTAAGGGAGAGAATATTATACTTCATTTCAAATCTAAAGGCTTAGATTGTGGAATTTTAATCAAATTTAGTCAAATACTTATGAATGTTGTGTTGGAATGGTTCAACATGAGGAAATTCTATATATGGAAAGGATAATTGCATTCTCAAAATTGGTTATGATTACGACATCCCTTTTCATAATCAAAACTGTGAGAACATGACAATTAGAAATATTATTGCAAAAGACTGGTAAAGTATCACGTCTTTTTGTAAGACGTTATGAATCGTGTCCCATACGCTTCGAGTATAGGATTGATTGCATATGCTATAATGTTTGATCGTTCTAAAATTTTCCAAATGCCCAGTGCATAAAGAGGGAAAAGGGATTAGAATTGATTTGGACTAAAATAATTAAACAACTAGCAAAGGATGATCCAAAGTTCACTGAGGATTGATCGGTTATGAGTAGTTTGAAGTATAGTGTTGGATGGATCATATTGACATTATTATGAATAGATAAGATTCTATTTCGAATGAGTTGTCATATGGAAAATATGGAAATGTATCCATATTGGGAGTTGGATATTAAGACTTTTATGTCTAGATTAGAAAATTTTATGCAAAAAGGATGTTCAAAGGAATATGCTTTGAGTGTGAGACATCACATCTATAGAACTGTTTTGTAACAATTTCTGATAGAATACTTTGTAATTTCATTGGCCAAGTCTTGGTGACTTAGTGCTATGACATTACGAAAGGATCGTTGCACAAAATGTTAGAATCTAACATATTCTAATAGTGGTAAGAAATTTGTATTCTTACACTAATAATAAGGATAAGGAATTGTGAAATGAGCATCATTGAAAATTTATCAATTGATCTATATCACAAAGCATGGAACATTGGAAACATAGTGTGCATGCTCGGAGCATGGGACAACTATTGTCGTAATTCAAGTAATAAGTTGATTTTCTAAAACAGTAAACAATTAATAATGAGTAATCAATATGGTGTTTAAATAAAAGTGTTTTATTTACACTCAAAAGTTTTGGGGCCATATGGGATTAAGTATTATTGTGTTTCAATTTTGCATGTTTTGATTTCCAGAATAAATGGGTTATTCAAACCTCCACAGTCGGTCATACGTTGGAAGTAGGTATGAAGGAAGATTGTCATGGATCTGTCTACAGATTCTCTAAAGTGTTTAGACATAGCACAAGTTTGCTGCAGAGTTCATGAGTGCTTTAATAAGATTAGATTATTGGATTAAACCCACGCTCATGAGAATCACTTCATGGATTTTATCACGAGTGATTGTGAGATGATAATATTGTATATTCTTGAAACCGAGACGTGTGAGTTGTTATTTGCTGGTCGGTTGTACATTGAGGATAAGTAAACGCACCAGTAACTTGGTGTTATAAAACTTATTGTTGTGTGTGATTCGATCAGTAAATGCAAGCGAGCATTTGAGTCGAAGTTTATATATTCCTTTTACCCAAATTGGGATAAAAGCAATATCTGTGGGCCCCTCGATGATTTAGTCATGACACCTAAGCGCTTGGCCAATCCAGGACTAAGTTGATGTGTTCAATTGTACTCTGTTGTCAGTTGTCAATAATCGGAAGTCGGGAAACAATATAGAGAGAATGATTGAAATTCATGTCTTGTGTCTATACGATATCTTGTGAATGGAGGAATATATGATCCGTTATCTAAAGGACACGCGTATCTGATAAGATCAGAGTTGACAACGGCTTTTGAATTCTACGATTGCTGATCAGGTTCTGAAGTTATATGAAATAGTTATTAGACTTATAGTGGGAGACTGCTGGATTAGTGTCTAAGTCCATAACTATTTTTGTATGTACTTGACCCGATTATGAGCATGGTCCTTTTGGGTTGCCTTCAACATAGCAATATGTAGGATGAATTAAGGAGAGAAAGGTTTAGTTATGATTTATTAATATATTATATGAATAATATATTAAAGGAGAAATCATATTGTTTAATTAATATTAGTCAAGAATTAATTAAGAATTCATTTTGTGGCTAAAAGAGATTAATTAAACTTAGGGGACTAGATTTGTAATTATAAGATAATTGCAATTAGGCTATGAATTACCTAATAATATAGGTTGGATGAATTCTATGGGTAGCCCATCAGGAATTTATCCAAGGGATATCATTATAGGAGTCCATGGTCTGCTTAGGGTCTAAGCAGTCAGATTAGGGTTTCCTAAGTGCAAAACCCTAATAGCCCTAGTATATATAAGGAACCCTTAGGTATGGCTAACACTTGGATTAGGGTTTCCAGCCGTTTTTGGTGCCTCCTCTCTCTTATCTTCTTCATCTTGTTGCTTAGTGGTGTTGGTGACTCCATTAGAGGTGCAACACTTGAGCCACTAAGCTTTCTGAAGCCAATGATTGATTGTTATTGCTATATAACAATCAAAAGTAAGATCTAAACCCTAATTTTAGTTATAGTTTATTAGATTTAGGTTTTATGGCTTTGGATAATCAATTGCATGTTCATTAGACAAACTAGATCCAAATCTATTAGGGTTTGCATGTACACCATAGGATTGATGTATTGCTCGAAACCCATCATAAAGAACCTCATTCGTGATAATAAAAATACACATTCCATGCAACTTTATCACGAAATTCGTTCTATTGAAATATGTGATATGCCGGTCACCAAATACTGCTAATAACTGAAGGTTTTTTTAACTTGCTTGTTAACATCGACAAATCCATATCGGAGAAAAACCTCATCACATATATGATCACTGGACTCGATTATAAGTTTTCAAGATGGCTAGAATCATATTTCAAATAAATACCTTATCATCCTTCCTCTAACAACCAGAACCATGGTAACAATTGGAAAAATAATACAACTGAAAAAGAGGATACAACTGGAATACCAGATGCAACAAAGGTCAGAAAAGGACTTCCGACAAAAACATTGACACGTGATAGGCTTATGTTAGGTTACAAATAGGTTGACCAATTTAACTAAATGGGTTGAAAATCTTTAGCCAACCCAAACTGTTTAAGTTTTAAAATTTCCAACCTAACTAATATTGTCATAATTAACTATATATTATGGGCAATTATCTTAATAAATTAATCTTGAATGTCGTATTTAGAGAAAAATGATACTTAATAAGCTTTAAATTGGATAATTCTAGTTAAACTTAGAGTTCAGAAGAAAAAAAATAGATGATTCGGACAAGAATAAAGCTAATACGGATGAAGATCAAAAGTTGCCTTATATCACGAAACCACGACGCGACGATTACTGTTGGGTTTTCTATGCATCTAAACATACAATCATGTGCAACAGAAACATAACAATATTCATAGATGTTCAGGCATCCTAAGGGTCTAAGTTTCATGCTATTACCGCTACCCTACTAAAACATAACACATAAAGAAGGAAGAATAACATACATCTTTTGTAGCAATTGATCTCGATGCTTAAGATCTTCTCATCCTCAATGTTGCTTGGATGAGAGGACCTAAACCAAAATCTCTCTAATGGTATCACACAAAATAAACACCAAAGAGAGAATAAAAATATCCAAGACAAGGGTAAGTTCATAAACCCTAAGGGCCCTATTTGTAGCCTTGGATCCCTTCCTTGGATTTGAAACTGTCCTATATAGAGGAAGGAAGAGGATCGGTGAATTTATCAAGCCATGATACAAGGAATAATGAGATCCTTAGAGCCCTATTTGAAGCCTTGGATCCCTTCCTTTGTTTTGTCCTCCACCCAATGTGGGATAAAAGGCAATTTTCGAATTTCACCTCCATCCAATGTGGCGTTGAGTAAATTTTCATCAAACCCTATATCCTTAAAGGTTATGGAAATTTTAATTAACTACTTATTCATTAACTAATATTCAAACCCTTTTAACAATTAAAACTATTTAATTAATTCCCATTTTTTCCAATTTTTTTCTAATTAATTATTAACCGTAATAATTAATACATTGTTTTCTCCTTTATTTATTCTACTCAATTTGTATCATGAGAGAAACCCAAAAGGACCCTATTATTATTAAAAATATTACCAATAGTTAATGACCTTGGATACTTTTTCCAACTATTACATGTTAGAATCTTGACTTGGCTTTAAATTTTGATAAGGATCAAGACACATTATAACCTGTGGCGTGAAAAATTTATTATTGTGATGCGACATCCTTAATTTTTATATATACAAGATTTTTCCATCCAAATCAATATATTAGAGATCTCAACTCTCAATTATGAAAATTATTCGTCCAAAACCCTTTTCAGTCGAACATCAAGGCCAATGAACAATATTGTAGCATCATTTTGAAACATCATTGTATGTGTATTGTTGTGTGAGATATTTTAGGGAAACTCAATAAACTTTGGCTTAAAGTTATGGATTAAATATTTTCATAAACTTTATCGGTTTGTGGGGATGCGAAGGCGGGAATATACACACGTACATTAACAATTTAACGATTTGAGATTCCACGATAATTGTCTTTACAACATTGGTTTTGAGCTATAGTTTACAAATAAACTGTTTTTCCTTGAATATGTTTTATAAAAATATGTGATTAAAAATGATTTTTTTTCTAAAAATTGGGACTTTACATAAGAATCAATTATTAACTTGTTAAATCCATTGCACTTCTAATAAATCAACCATATGAAAATAGGGGCATTCAGAATCTAAGTGGAAGTAGTTTAAAACTACTATTTAAATCACATTCTTTGTTTTTTCTTGCTTTTGATAAGTTATTAATCAAGTTTATTTTAAATTAAACAGAGCCCTATTTACTTTTCTATTTTTAGTTTAACTAAGTAGCTTTATTATGTGAATAAAATCATACCCATTTCCTAAGAGTTCGAAAACCTTTCTTACCTTAAACTATATTATGTCACGATTAGGTACACTTCCTTTTAATCACTACTAGAAATTACCCTTTAATGACACACATTGTGTGTCATAAATAAGACAGATGACACACAAATGTGTTTCAAGGAAGCCCCTGTCATAAAGGAAGACGACACACATTTGTGCCTCATAAGCTTATGA
The DNA here is from genome assembly GCF_052625555.1 of Lactuca saligna. Taxonomy (NCBI): domain Eukaryota; kingdom Viridiplantae; phylum Streptophyta; class Magnoliopsida; order Asterales; family Asteraceae; genus Lactuca; species Lactuca saligna. The sequence continues at coordinate 194,728,471 of NC_136419.1, read as the reverse complement.
CATGCATTTACGACACATGTTTACAACACACAATACGTGTTGTTAAAGCTCCTGTCATAAAGAAAGACGTTACACATTTTTGCGTGTCATAAATTTAAATGTTTTTTTTTAGATTTACTAATTTTAAAATTAAATGGTATTTTATGTCTCATGATACAAAATAAAATATCATATAAAAAATAATCCATTTCACAATATATAATATGTCAAATATAAAGAATTATTCTAATGCTAAATAGATGTAATACATTAATATCAAGGGGCTTTCCCTAACTATATAAACTGGTAGTACATTACGATATAATTAAGTTGTATAATTTTAGTTTTTTGTCTAGTGTAGAAATCTTCTAATACAAGAATGTTACATGTGAATTAGTTCCAAAATAAAAGTAAACAAACAAAGAAAACTTTATGTTAATAAGAATACCTTTTGAACTACATGCTTAGATTTATCAACAATTTGCGAGCCACCAACAGAAAATATGTTTTATCATTAGCACCAATTAGACAAAGCTAGCCTTTAACCTTGCATGTGTATGTGTATAGGTTACATGTATTTATAAGGATATAAGTTTAGTAGTATGCTTATATGTATACATTTTAAAATCTTTAAAACAATTAACCTCATACAATACAATATTGTTACTCACCTTATAACCTCATATAACCACACCATATTCTCCTTTATAGATTCCAAATCATCCTCATAAACTACATACCTACAAAATTTTATACAACTCATGCGTATTAGAATTTACAAACAAAAAATATGAAAAAATATGATATAAAATCACCATCTTGATTTGATATTTGAGACCTGATTATTCTATCAGCATGGCCAACAAAAAGCTTTCCTTACCAATACAGGAATGTAGTGACTACCGAATCACAAAAAATTCTTCCAATTTCTATCACATCATCATCATCACCAAATAGTTTCTTTACAAGAATAGTTTGTTCCAACCACCACTAAACAACCATTCCCCTTCCATAAAAACTAAGAAAATGGAGTTTGTGTGTGCTAAAATGGGCTTCAAAGCCACATCTTTCTTCCATACCTGATAATGGGTAACGTCCCAAAAATTAAGACTAAATTTTTCATTTTTAAAGCAATAAATCATACAAATGAGTTATTCCAAAACCGATCAAAGTGAATTTATTATTTAAACATAAAATTAATATGATTAATTGCCAATGCGGAGAACTCTGGGGGATGTTATGTAGTCACGTCGAGCCCTTCCCTTTCAAACCGAAAGTACCTAAAAACTTAAATATAAAATAGTAAGCACAAACCTTAGTGAGTTCCCCAAAGTACCAAATACTGTACATAAGAAAAGGATTGATATAGGCCAAATCATAGTCTTACAATCATTTTCTACCATCGGCCAAATCATGGTCTTTCCTTGCAAAGCCGAGGGCCAAATCCCGGTCTTTCATACATGTGCCAGGGGACAGATCCTATTCTTCCATATAATTACCAGGGGCCAGATGCTAGTATTTTGTACAATTGTCACAAAGACATCTAGCATTCCACACAACAAAGTAAGGGGTCAACATCGGTGCCTTCGACTCATGTATACATTGAGAAAACTCACCTCGTTGACAAAATCCACAACTAACAACTCACACAGCCAACGAATGGGTTCCATACACCTCCTAATAAACCATACAAGGTAAACCCTTAGTCCACCTTCTAAAACTAGCAGTTTGACAAAATGTCAACTCCACCATAAGTCAACACTCAAAGTCAATTGTCAAAATCAAAGTCAACAGTCAACATTTCCATTAGTTGGCACTCACGTCGTGACCAGTCCTTGGTCACGTCATGAGAACACACTCGGCCAGATTCCAACTCAACGCGCTCCAACTCAGCCAAGTCGGCCCTGGATTCCCCACTCAGCAGACCTCACGACGTGAACCTTCCTTGGTAACGTCGTGAGTTCCATCAGTTGAAACAATCGCATAAAATCCACTCTCATGTCGTAACACTCCCTGTGTCACTTAGTGTGCCATGTTTGATTCTAAATCCTAATGTCTTGAGTCCTTAATCCAATAAGGGCCTGTTTAATTTGGTGCTGACCCAATCCTGCCAGACATTTTTGTCTAACTTTGTCCAGTCAGAGAGTTTGATTTGTGTAGATTGAATATCTGACCCGGTCTCCATCCACAGAATTGATCTGACTCGGTCCTTTATAAAATAGAATTCGACCGAGTAAGTGATGGAAGAAAGACATTCATTGTAACATCCCTAAATTCGATGCCAAAATTTTCACTTTTGATCAGGTGATTTATAAAATGGTTCATCAAAACATTGCCAAGATCATGTCAATACATAAAACCATAATATCATGTCTCAAAATCAAATCATCTAAAGTAACTAAATATCATAGTACAATCCCAGGAAACTCTAAGAGAAAATATTATGTGTGCGTGTGTGATGTACTGCTATACCGCTGAATCCTTCCCCTTAGACGAAGAGGTCCCTGAAACTATAAGCACGAAACTTAGTGAGTTACCCCATCATACCACACACCATACAATCACATAGCATACATACTACCGGGAAATTCTATGGCGCCCGTCCTGCCCATGTCAAGCCATTCTGGGGTGCGGACCTACCCATGTCAAACCATTATGGGGTGATGACCTAGCCATGTCAAGCTATTCTTGGGTGTTGACCTACCAATATCAAGTTATTCAGGGGTGCTGACCTACCCTTCGGTCTATCTCAACCGAACACAGGGACTATTTCACCCCTACTACTAACACATAATATCATATCATAATCATGATGTCAGACATATTTGGGGTGTCCGACCTACCCATTGGTCCTAACGAACGAATCAGGGAGTAGTCCCCTTGTAACACCCCCCTCTGGCACGTATCACAATATTGTCCGCTTTGGGCCACTCGGCACGAGGACTTCCCAGGGGGTCACCCATCCTGGTACTACTCCCGCCCGAGCACGCTTAACTATAGAGTTCTTATGGGATCTGCTGCCCTCACGACTTTAACACGCGTTGTGATAGGGAAGGTATCCACACTCCTTATAAGGAATGCTTAGTTCTCCTTCCCAACCGATGTGGGATCAGGTGCAACCCACCTTCACCCCCCATTATAGGGTTGGACGTCCCTGTCAAACACATCGACCCGTGCCCTAGCTCTGATACCATTTGTAACAGCTCAAATTTTCAAATAAATTTTTCATTTAAAACAAAACATCATTATTCGACAAAAGAGTTTATTCCAAGTTTATTTCAAAAGTATAAATAATAAATCTCCAAGGTCTTCAACAATGGCAGTGTGTACGTGTCACGCCGGCGCCTTCCCACGGTCATCACTAGTACCTGAAAAACATAAACACAACTAGTAAGCATAAATGCTTAGTGAGTTCCCCAGTATACGACTTACCCACATACGTCTTCCGGCCCGGACCTTTCGGTCCACATAACATTGCCTTCCGGCCCATAACATAATCGCCTTCCGGCCCATAACATATCGCCTTCCGGCCCGTATTAAATTGCCTTCCGGCCCATAGTATTTTGCCTTCCGGCCCATAGTAGTATAAAACATAACACATGTAACATAACGCACATAACACATAAGTCATACATCATACCGTTCTTTCTATCACATAAAGTCTCGCCTTCCGGCCCGTATAAGCATACATCACATATAAGCATTCATCACATATAAAGCATCTACCTCTCTAGACATAGCATAAATATAACACATACGACCTTCCGGTCTCGCAGTCAAACCCTTCCGGGTGAAGTATAGTGAGAAGACTCACCTCGTAGTATGCAAGCTATAAACCCTTCGAGCTACTCGCACTCGATCCGCTAATCCGCAGGTTCCCTATAATACCACATACCTTTATTAATGATCTTATCAAACAAGACAACTGACCCTACTAAGTTACATACAGGTCAACGGTCAATCTTGACCGGACTCGTCGAGTGCAAAGGGCAACTCGGCGAGTATAGACACCCTGACTCCACTCGCCGAGTCTGAAGAACGACTCGACGAGTCCTAGTGAAACTTCAAGCTACTCGTCGAGTCTGAAGAACAACTCGGCGAGTCCTAGTGAAACTTCAAGCTACTCGCCGAGTCTGATCATTGGACTCGGCGAGTCCTCGCCATGCAGTCAATCCGCTGCCTCCTGTATTTCGCATGATTTCGAAGTATATAGATATGGGGCTTCCTGGACTTTCACATATACTATTACAGGGGTTTTTAAACACTTATAACAACACTATAATCTAACAATTCCTTAAATGGGTTTCCTAAACCCTAAATTCGCATACAACGTAAAAGCTACAGATTATGATCCGAAGATTACCTGGAAACGTGTTCCCTGTGTCCCCAACCTCCAGTACTCGACTCCTTGGACTTCCTTTGATCACCACCTTGCCCCTCCTTGTCTAACAATCTCTTCAAGCTTCCTCTAGCCCTCACTCTTGCTCCAGATGCCCACAAACTCCCAAGGTATCTTCAATCGGCCAAAAGACGTGACATGACGGCCATAAGATCATTATATACGATTCAGAATTGAAACGGCTAGGGTTCAGCTGAATCAGCGTCGACTCGCCGAGTCCCTATTTGGACTCGTCGAGTCCAGTCGCGTATCTGCGACCAAGACCATGGCCCTACTCGGCGAGTCATGCACCAACTCGCTGAGTCCCCTCCTAAATGTGCCCCAAAAATAATTTAAAGAAATACCTGAAATTCCGGGCTGTTACAACTCTCCCCCACTAGAACTAGACTTCGCCCTCGAAGTCTCATTCTGCGAATAACTCCGGATGTTGCTCCCGCATTTCTCTTTCCGGCTCCCAAGTCATCTCCGATCCCTTCCGATGTTGCCACTGAACCAACACCAGAGGTATCTCCTTGTTCCGTAGAACCTTGATCTTCCGATCCCTGATAGCTACTGGTCTTTCGGCGTAATTCAGGCTCACATCCACCTGAATATCTTCTAACGGAACCACTGCTGCCTCATCGGCTATACACTTCCTCAACTGTGATACGTGGAAGGTATTGTGAATCTGACTCAGCTCCACTGGCAACTCCAACCGATAAGCTACCCGACCTACCCTTGCAATTACCCGAAATGGACCTATGAACCGGGGCCCCAATTTGCCCCTCTTCCTGAACCGAATTACCCCTTTCCAAGGAGAAACCTTTAGGAGAACGAAGTCGCCGACCTGGAATTCGAGCTCGGACCGGCGTCTGTCCGCATAACTCTTCTGTCGGCTCTGGGCGGTCAATAACCTCTGCCTCACTCGCTGAATCTGTTCGGTCGTTTGAAGTACGATCTCTGTACTGCCCATCACTCTCTGTCCCACTTCTCCCCAGCAAATGGGAGTCCGACACCTCCTACCATACAACAACTCAAAAGGTGGCATACCAATGCTCGAATGATGGCTGTTGTTGTAGGAAAACTCAGCCAACGGCAGATGCGCATCCCAGCTACCCCCGAAGTCTAACACACACGCTCTAAGCATGTCTTCCAATGTCTGAATCGTCCGCTCGCTCTGACCGTCGGTCTGGGGATGGTATGCGGTACTAAAATGCAGTTTAGTACCCAACTCCTCATGGAATTTCTTCCAGAACCTGGAAGTGAAACGTACATCGCGGTCCGAAACAATCGAGGTCGGCACTCCATGCCGAGATACTATCTCTCTCACGTATAACTCTGCCAACTTCTCTGCTGATGAACTTTCGCTAATGGCAAGGAAGTGTGCACTCTTTGTTAGCCTATCCACAATCACCCAAATCGCATCGACTCCCCTGGCAGTTTTCGGCAATTTGGTGATGAAATCCATCGTGATTTGATCCCACTTCCACTCAGGAATCTCCAAGGGTTGCAACTTACCGTGCGGTCTCTGGTGCTCGGCCTTAACCCTACGGCAGGTCAAACACCTCTCAACGAACCAGGCAACATCTCTCTTCATGCAAGGCCACCAGTACTCCTTTTTCAAATCCAAATACATTTTCGTAGCACCGGGATGGATCGAGAATTTCGATCTGTGTGCCTCCTCCATCAAAGTAACACGCGTACCGCCCACGAATAGTACCCAGATCCGACCCTGAAATGTCAGAAGTCCCCGCCCATCCGTAACGAACTCTGAAATCAACCCGACGACCCGCTCCTGTTTCTGCATCCCAGACTTCACGACCTCGGCCTGTGCCCCACGAATAGCATCTAATACCGGAGTCATCACCGTCAATCTCAAACACACGTCCCGCAATGGAGTACTCTCCGCCCTACGACTCAATGCATCAGCTACCACATTAGCCTTGCCTGGGTGGTATAGGATCTCACAGTCATAATCCTTAACCACGTCTAACCATCTCCTCTGACGCATGTTTAGGTTGGGTTGATCCATCAAATACTTCAAACTCTTATGGTCCGTGTATATGGTACAACGAACCCCGTACAGGTAGTGACGCCAAATTTTGAGGGCGAACACTACTGCCCCCAACTCTAAGTCATGCGTGGGATATCTCGCTTCGTGAGGCTTCAGCTGCCTCGATGCATAGGCTATCACATGGCCCCTCTGCATCAACACTGCACCCAGTCCTGAAATCGATGCGTCGCAATATACGACAAAGTCCTCCATCCCCTCCGGGAGAGCTAATACTGGTGCTTCGCACAGTCTCTGACGAAGTGTCTCGAAGGAAGTCTGCTGCTCGGGTCCCCATGAGAATGTAACACCCTTTCGGGTCAATTTGGTAAGTGGCACCGCGATCTTGGAGAAGTCCCTAATGAACCTTCGATAGTACCCCGCCAACCCAAGGAAACTCCTGATCTCCGAAGGTGACTTCGGTGCCTCCCAACTCATCACCGCTTCCACCTTGGCCGGATCGACCAATATCACTGCCTGATTTACAACGTGCCCCAGAAATTGAACCTCCCGTAACCAGAAGTCACATTTGGAGAATTTTGCATATAGCTTCTCCGACCTCAGTACCTCAAGGACCTCCCTCAAATGTCCCTCATGCTGCTCCCTAGACCGCGAATACACCAGAATGTCGTCGATGAATACAATCACAGACCGATCCAGCATCGGCCTGCATACCCTGTTCATGAGATCCATGAACACTGTTGGGGCATTGGTGAGCCCAAAAGGCATCACCACGAACTCGTAATGCCCATACCGTGTCCTAAAGGCTGTCTTCTGGACGTCCTCATCCCGCACTCTTACCTGATGGTACCCTGATCTCAAATCAATCTTGGAAAACCAAGATGCCCCTTGCAACTGATCGAATAGATCATCGATCCTCGGTAACGGATAGCGGTTCTTGACTGTCACCTTGTTCAGCTCCCGGTAATCGATACACATCCGGTGTGAACCATCGTTCTTCTTGACGAACAGAATCGGTGCTCCCCACGGTGAGCTACTCGGCCGAATAAATCCCTTCCCCAACAACTCTTGAAGTTGCGAGGACAATTCTTGCATCTCTGGAGGTGCAAGACGATAAGGCACCTTCGCAATAGGCGCAACCCCTGGAACTAGATCGATACCAAACTCCACTTGCCTCGCAGGAGGTATTCCCGGCAAATCCTCGGGAAAAACATCTGGAAACTCGCGCACCACTGGAACCTCCTTCAATGTCTTCGGTCTCTCGGAACTCTCCCGCGTATCCATCACATACGCCACAAAACCGTTACATCCCCGCTGTAGGCATTGCCTCGCCCTAGCGGCCGAACAAAAAGCTGATCCCGAACGGGTACCCTCGCCGTATACCGTAAGAACTCCCCCACTAGGGTCTCGTATAGTCACCAGCTGACGCTCGCAGTCGATGACAGCGCTGAATCGGCTCAACCAGTCCATGCCTACGATGACACAGACATCACCCATCGCAATAGGAATTAGGTCAATCGGAAACGCGACCCCGAAGATCTCTAGCACACATCCCCTAAGAACCTCCGTAGCACAAATCACCCTCTCAGCCGCAATAGAAACGCTCAAAGGCCGACTTAACGGCTCACGACTAATGCCGATGTGCTGACTAAAAGCTAACGATACAAACGATCTACTCGCACCCGAATCAAATAATACTAGAGCAGGCATAGAGTTCACAAGGAAAGTACCTACACATACATTAACATAAGCATAACATTTCGACCTTTAATTAAATACGTGAATGATAACATACCCGCCACAACATCGGGCGCAGCGCGGACCTCCTCCGCAGTCAGCTGAAAGGCTCTCCCGCGAGCCCTCGGGGCCTCGACCTTCGCCGGTCGGGTCTCAGTAGTCCGGGTAGTAGGTGTAGCTCCCTGACGAAGTTGCGGACACTCGGCCTTCCGATGGCCTGTCTGGTTGCAGTGAAAGCAAACCATAAACCCCTTAGGGCAATCCCTGGCAATATGTCCCTCCTTGCCACACTTGTAGCAACCACCAGCTCGACACGCCCCCTCGTGACTCTTGCCGCACTTCGCGCAAGTGCGACCCTTCGAACCTCCCATCCTCGAATCAGCGAACTTAGTCCGCTTGGCTGCCGGCTGAAACTGGGCCGGCCGTCGATCCACCTGCCGAGACTCAGCCTCCTCCCTCGCTTGAGTCTCCAACTCGATCTCGCGCTTCCTGGCGTTCGCCTGAAGCTCAGTGAAAGTACGATAGGTGGAGTTTGACACAAACTCCCTGATCTCCCTCTTCAAAACACCCAAATAGCGGCTCATCCGCGACTGCTCCGTAGATACCAGCTCGGGGCAGAACATTGCCCTCTCATGAAACTTCCGTGTGATCACTGCCACGGAATCAGTACCCTGCTTAAGGGTAAAGAACTCCTGAATCAATCGCTCCCTCTCTACCGGGGGAACGTACTCGTCCCTGAACATCTCCGTAAACCTCTCCCATGTCACCGCCGTAATCTCTGCCTGAGAGAAGTTCGCCGTCACGAACTTCCACCAATCCTTCGCTCCCAGACGGAGCTGGTTCAAGGCGAACCGTACCCTCAAGTGCTCCGGGCATGAGCAAGTATAGAAGCACCCCTCGATGTCGGCGATCCACCTCATAGCTGCAATCGGATCCTGCGTCCCATCAAATTCAGGGGGTTTCGTGTTGCTGAATTCCCTGAATAGTAATGAATCACCCCCTTGCGGCCTGGCAGCAGCCACAGCTGCGGTAGCGGCAGCAACTGCAGCTTCAGTAAGTGCGGCGTACCGCTCCTCAAACTCCTCCATCAACGTGGTCTTAATAGATCCAAACATCTCCGGGATCTCAGCCCGGACCGCCGCAGCTACCTCTTCCTGAATAATCTGACGAATCTCCTCGTCACTCGCACCGCTCGAACTCGCCCCATTGCGTGTGATAACCATGATGTCTCTGAAATACAACATAAAATCATCAAAGACTCCACCAAGTACAATTGTACTCGATACGCGCCCTACCCAGTCTCTGATTTCCAGGGATTCTTACTTGAGTCTTCCACCGATCCGGTGCCTTCGGTAGTACGGGCCCAATACTACCGACCACACCGTATCAGTATTTGTCCCAAATCTTCCTCCCCAAATCCCGAATAATGAGTACTCTACTTCTAGTATGCACTATCTACTTGCACGCTACCAAATATCTCATATAAGCAATCTCCCTAGACTAAGGCATCACAAAACAGGCAATTCTAGTCCTATCATGTATACCTAGTCTTCTAGCATGCATAACAATTCATAATTCAGTGCATAACATAACATCATAAGGTATTCTGGGGATCTTTACCGTTCGGACGCTGGCTGCTCGTACACACTGTTCCATCCTTGTTTTACCGCCTTACCATTTATAAAATGTTGTGTCCTTATTATTTAAAAAGGTTTTTCCTCAAATCCCCGGTCTGGGTTCAGTTGCACCCAAAAGTACACCCGAATCCCTCAAACCAAGGCTCTGATACCAATTGTAACAGCCCCCTCTGGCACGTATCACAATATTGTCCGCTTTGGGCCACTCGGCACGAGGACTTCCCAGGGGGTCACCCATCCTGGTACTACTCCCGCCCGAGCACGCTTAACTGCAGAGTTCTTATGGGATCTGCTGCCCTCACGGCTTTAAAACGCATTGTGATAGGGAAGGTATCCACACTCCTTATAAGGAATGCTTAGTTCTCCTTCCCAACCGATGTGGGATCAGGTGCAACCCACCTTCACCCCCCATTATAGGGTTGGACGTCCCTGTCAAACACATCGACCCGTGCCCTAGCTCTGATACCAATTGTAACAACTCAAATTTTCAAATAAAATTTTCATTTAAAACAAAACATCATTATTCGACAAAAGAGTTTATTCCAAGTTTATTTCAAAAGTATAAATAATAAATCTCCAAGGTCTTCAACAATGGCAGTGTGTACGTGTCACGCCGGCGCCTTCCCACGGTCATCACTAGTACCTGAAAAACATAAACACAACTAGTAAGCATAAATGCTTAGTGAGTTCCCCAGTATACGACTTACCCACATACGCCTTCCGGCCCGGACCTTTCGGTCCACATAACATTGCCTTCCGGCCCGTAACATAATCGCCTTCCGGCCCATAACATATCGCCTTCCGGCCCGTATTAAATTGCCTTCCGGCCCATAGTATTTTGCCTTCCGGCCCATAGTAGTATAAAACATAACACATGTAACATAACGCACATAACACATAAGTCATACATCATACCGTTCTTTCTATCACATAAAGTCTCGCCTTCCGGCCCGTATAAGCATACATCACATATAAGCATTCATCACATATAAAGCATCTACCTCTCTAGACATAGCATAAATATAACACATACGACCTTCCGGTCTCGCAGTCAAACCCTTCCGGGTGAAGTATAGTGAGAAGACTCACCTCGTAGTATGCAAGCTATAAACCCTTCGAGCTACTCGCACTCGATCCGCTAATCCGCAGGTTCCCTATAATACCACATACCTTTATTAATGATCTTATCAAACAAGACAACTGACCCTACTAAGTTACATACAGGTCAACGGTCAATCTTGACCGGACTCGTCGAGTGCAAAGGGCAACTCGGCGAGTATAGACACCCTGACTCCACTCGCCGAGTCTGAAGAACGACTCGACGAGTCCTAGTGAAACTTCAAGCTACTAGCCGAGTCTGAAGAACAACTCGGCGAGTCCTAGTGAAACTTCAAGCTACTCGCCGAGTTTGATCATTGGACTCGGCGAGTCCTCGCCATGCAGTCAATCCGCTGCCTCCTGTATTTCGCATGATTTCGAAGTATATAGATATGGGGCTTCCTGGACTTTCACATATACTATTACAGGGGGTTTTAAACACTTATAACAACACTATAATCTAACAATTCCTTAAATGGGTTTCCTAAACCCTAAATTCGCATACAACGTAAAAGCTACAGATTATGATCCGAAGATTACCTGTAAACGTGTTCCCTGTGTCCCCAACCTCCAGTACTCGACTCCTTGGACTTCCTTTGATCACCACCTTGCCCCTCCTTGTCTAACAATCTCTTCAAGCTTCCTCTAGCCCTCACTCTTGCTCCAGATGCCCACAAACTCCCAAGGTATCTTCAATCGGCCAAAAGACGCGACATGACGGCCATAAGATCATTATATACGATTCAGAATTGAAACGGCTAGGGTTCAGCTGAATCAGCGTCGACTCGCCGAGTCCCTATTTGGACTCGTCGAGTCCAGTCGCGTATCTGCGACCAAGACCATGGCCCTACTCGGCGAGTCATGCACCAACTCGCCGAGTCCCCTCCTAAATGTGCCCCAAAAATAATTTAAAGAAATACCTGAAATTCCGGGCTGTTACACCCCTTCTACTAATACAATCTCATATAACATGGCAACTAGCGAACTAGCATACACACATATCTAGCAGTATAGCATACTCACATGTCCACCAATAACAGACTAGACAATTATCATAAAGATAACCATCCCAACTAACAATTACTAATGGGCCGACCTTAGTGCCTTAGACCCACTCCTACTAGAAGGTAACTCACCTTAATGTCATGTAGTGTCTGAACTGTCCTCGGCGTGAAGGTCGGCTCTCCTTGACTCCTCAATACCTACACGACAACCCTCAAGTCATCAAACAGAACATAAAACCCTAACCAGGGTCAATACCAAAACCAGGCAAAGTCAACATTGGTCAAATTCAACACCCAGTTGACCTGACTCGCTGAGTTGGTCTACATCGACTCCATACTCCACTAACCCGTTCCAACCCTAAATCCACTCGTCGAGTCTAGAAAGAACTCAACGAGTTCTCCTTCATTCAAACCAATGGGACCATCTTCATCTAACTCCCCAAGTTCTTCCTTGAACTCGGTGAGTTTATCTCCCTCATAAGAACGTGTACGGAATACGACTCGCTGAGTTGTATGAACAACTCGTCGAGTCCATCTTCAAAGATTGGGAGATTGCCATGGACTCACCGAGTCTGATCATACACTCGTCGAGTCCCATGATTCCTAGGTCCCCTTTTTGCGTCTAAACATCTGCGGGACTTTCCTCCCTAAGAACTGGTTCTTCCACAGAAAGGATTTGTTGGTCCTTACATCGTGGCTCGCCGATTTCCAAGAACAACTCGTCGAGTCCATCCTTGACCAACACTATACAGTCGATTTAAATGGGTCTTAACACACCAAAACCATAAATCTGACCTGCTAATGTCCATTTTACATGTAAAGTTCCAAATGTGGTATACATGCAAGGGGTCTTTTGCCCAAAAATCCATAAAATATGGCCTCCAGGCTGCATGGGGTGTTTATGGCAACAAAATGGGCACCTTTGTGCCATAAACCCCCCCCCCACCCACCAATAGACCTGGATCTAAAGAATACATTGACTTTCAACACTAACTCTCGAATACAACCCTTCTAGGGCTTAGCAAGATGAAGGAAAAGGCCCAAACATTAAGATCTATAGATAAAGGTTCAGCTTCATACCTCCAAAAAGCTGAAAATGAGCTCTAAAATCTGGATCTTCTTGTTTCCCCTTGGTCTCACAAGCCCCTTTCCTCTTCTTAAGCTTCAAAACCCACCAAAATGGCCTTAAAACACACAAAAACGCCTAGGGTTTTGATATGATGTCTTCTAGGAGACGATGGAGTTTGAGAAAAGGTGTTTAAATAGGGTGCAAACCCTCAATTTTGGGTGTTACCCAAACAATACTTACTCGCCGAGTCAGTCTTCCGACTCGTCGAGTAGGTCACTTAAACTGTCCGTGGATCTCGACTCTACTCGACGAGTTTGGCCTCCAACTCATCGAGTCCCAGGAATCAGGATTTACAAATCTCCCCCATATATCTTAGACTTCGTCCTCGAAGTCTGCTGCTCGATCCTAAAAAAGCTAGGGGTAATGCTCCCTCATCTCGTCCTCCGGCTTCCAGGTCCATTCCCAGCCCTTTCGGTGCTTCCACTGCACCTTCACCAGCTCCACTTTCTTGTTCCTCAGATCCCTTGATTTCCTGTCAAGGATTTCCACTGGCCACTCGATGTAGTTCATGCTATCATCAACCTGAATATCCTCTAGAGGCACCACTGCTAAATCGTCCACCAGATATTTCCGCAACTGGGAGACGTGAAAAGTGCTATGAATCTGACTAAGTTCGGTTGGCAGATCCAGCCTATATGCTACCTTGCCCACCAGGGCTGTAACTCTGAAGGGTCCAATTTACCTGGGGTCCAACTTAACTCGCTTCCCGAATTGAATGACGCCCTTCCATGGCGACACCTTCAGGAGTATCATATTCCCGACCTGGAACTCCAGATCCGACTGTAGCTTGTCGGCATAGCTTTTATGCCGACTCTGAGCAGTCTGAAGCCTGCTCCAAAACTGTTGGATCCTCTTCGTAGTCTTGAGTACCACTTCAGTACTCCCTAAGACCCTCTGCCCAACCTCTCCCCAGCATATCAGGGTCCTGCACTTCCTCCCATACAACATCTCGAAAGGAGGACGGTCGATACTTGCATGATAGATATTGTTATAGGAGAAATCAGCCAATGGAAGGTAAGTATCCCAACTACCTCCAAAGTCTAAAATAAATGCCCGCAGCATATCATCCAAAGTCTGGATGGTCCGCTCGCTCTGACCATTCTTCTGCAGGTGAAAGGCGGTGCTAAAATGCATTCGAGTACCCAGCTTGTCATGAAACTTCTTCCAAAACCCAGAAGTGAACTGCACGTCCCTGTCCGAAGTCACTAAAACTGGCACCCCATGTCGCGCCACTACCTCCCTGATATAGATGTCAACCAACTTTTCGGCCGAAATACTCTCCTGAATCGGAATAAAATGGGCGCTGTTGGTCAATCGATCCACGATGACCCGAATCAAATCCACTCATCGCGCGGTCCTTGGAAGATCCGTGTACATCTTCGTTGCCCCGTGATAGATAGAGAACCTAGATTTGTGTGCATATGCCATCAATACCTGTCGCACACCCAATGATAAGGGACCCACACCCTACAGTGAAGATTTGTGCGCATCTGCCATCAATACCTTCGCTCACTCTTCCGATGTTCCTCCTTCATGGCCTCCTGCTGGGCCTCCCGAATCTGATCCAATAGCTGATTCATAAATGTCATCCTTAGACAGATGTCCCTGATCGGAACTGCCTTGCGGCTAAGCGCATCGACCACGACATTAGCCTTCTTCGGGTGGTAAAGTATCTCGCAATCATAATCCTTCACTACATTAAGCCACTGACGTTGCCTCATATTCAGATTTGGTTGGTCCATGAGATACATCAGGATCTTGTGGTATATGTAAATGGTACAACGAACCCCATAGAGGTAATGACGCCAAATCTTGAGGGTGAAAACAATAGCCCCCAGCTCCAAATCACGCGTCGGATAATTCGCCTCGTGAGGCTTCAGCTACCTTGAAGCGTAAGCTATAACATGCCCCTCTACATCAATACCGCGCCCAAACCCAAGATGGACGCATCGCAGTATACAACAAAATCCTCCATACCCACCGGCAGGGCTAGGATTGGCGCCTCACACAATCTCTGTCTCAATGTCTCAAACACAGCCTGCTGCTTAGCCCCCCAGCGAAAGCCAACGACTTTCCTCGTCAACCGGGTCAGGGGCACGACTATCTTGGAGAAGACCTGAATGAATCTCCCATAGTAGCCTGCCAGTCCCAGGAAGCTCCAAATCTCAGATGGAGACCTCGGAACCTCCCACCTCATCATGACCTCCACCTTGGCCGGATCAACCGAAATCCCGTCCTGGTTGACAAGGTGCCCAAGAAACAGCACCTCGCATAACTAGAAGTCACACTTGGAGAACTTAGCATACGAGCTCTCACTCCTCAAAGTATCCAAAACCTCTCGCAAGTGCTCCTCATGCTGTTCTCGCATCTTGGAATAAACCAAGATATCATCGATAAAAACTATCACAGACCGATCCAAAATCGGTCTGCACACACGGTTCCTGAGATCCATGAACACGGCAGGAGCATTGGTGAGCCCGAAAGGCATCATCACGAACTCATAGTGGCCATAACGCATACGAAAGGTAGTCTTCTGCACATCCTCCTCTCTGACCCTCATTTGATGATACCCTGAACGCAAATCGATTTTGGAGAACCAAGATGCTCCCTGTAAGTGGTTAAAGAGGTCATCGATCCTCGGAAGTACCTTATTTAACTCCCGATAGTCTATATACATCCGATGCGACCCATCCTTCTTCTTCACAAACATAATCGAGGCTGCCGAGGGTGAATTGGTCTAATGAATCCCTTGTCTAACAGCTCCTACAACTATGTAGACAACTTTTGCATCTCAGGAGGAGCCAATCGATACGGTGCCTTGGCTATGAGATCCGCACCACGGACTAGGTTGATCCTGAACTCTATTTTCCTCTTCGGAGGTATCCCATGCAACTCCTCGGGGAATGCATTCACAAAATCTCGTACCATGGGCACATTGCCCGCCATCGCCTTAACCAGCTCCTGGGTATCCATAACATAGGCGAAAAATCTTACGCAACCCTGTTGAAGGTAGAGCCTAGCTCTCGCTGCTGAACATAAAGCTAGTCCTGGCTCTGGCCTCTCACCCTAAATCACTAGCTCTCCCCCACTTGGGGTCCTGATCCGCTCCAACTGCTGCACCTAGTCAATCACTGCCCCATTGGGGCTTAGCCAATCCATACCAATAATAACCTTGCTCCCCCCGCAAATGTATGGGAACCAGATCTACCAGGTAACACTCCTCGAACAGCCTCAAAACACAATCTCGGTAGACCTCTGATGCTCGCACTGACCGGTCGTCTACAATCTCGACCTCTAGAGGGCAATCCAACATGCCCGAAGACTCAGGAGACTTCTTGCTAAGTGCAAGAGAGACAAACGATCAGGTAGCACCCGAATCAAACAATACCTGAACTGGGATACCGTTCACATGGAATGATACTAAACAGAGCACATACATAACATATCAAAATAATAGAGACATAACATAAAAGCATAAGAAAGAAACTGTATCCGTCACCACATCAGGTACAGTGCATGCCTCCTAGGCTGTCAACTGAAATGCTCGGCTCTACATAATTGGAGCCTTTACCTTGGCCTTTCGGCCATCCATAACCCGTGCTGATGCTAGGGTCGGTGCCGCCGCTGGCCCTGCTGCTGTCGCTGCAGTTAATTTAGGGTAGTTGACCTTCTTATTTCCCCTATGCTTGCAATGGAAGCAAATTAGGTCTGACATCTACACTATGGGGGAGGGGGCAATACAATCCCTACTAAAATGCCTCATCTTTCCGTACTTGTAGCAACCCAACGATCCCGCTCTACAAGCTACCTCATGCGGCCTCCCGTATTTCCCGCAGCGGCTGCAGCCCGACTGGCGCCTCGACCTAACATTGGATCCCTTGGGTTTCTTCCCCGAAACCCATGTCACCTGCTCAGTCTCTGCTTTCCTCTTCCTGACGTGCTCCAAATCGAGCTCGCTCTCCCGCGCCCTGGCATCCATGGACTCCAGGGTTGGACAGGATGAATAGCTGACATGCTCTCGAATATCAGCCCTCAACATATCATGGTAGCGGGTCTTCCGCATCTCCTCATCCCCCGCATACTGGGGTACCAACAGTGCCTTCTCCCTGAACTTGGCGGTGATCTCCGTCACTGTCACAGTCGTCTGTCTCATATCCAAAACTCCTTGGCAAGCTGCTGAAGCTCCATAGCCGGCTCAAACTCAACCCTAAATCTGGTCATGAAATCTAACCGCGTCATAGCCTCAACGGCTGGGGCTCCCAACGAGTCACCGAATGACTCCCACCAGTCTCTAGCTCTATCCCTTAGACATCCTGGAGCAAAGCGGATCGTCGACCCTTCTAGGTAGAAGCTCATCAACTGCATAGATTCAATGTATGCGATCCATCTCCCGGAAACAATGGGGTCCTTCACCCCATGAAAATCCGGTGCACCACTCCCTCTGAAGGCCTTGAAGGATAGTTTTCATGTACCCATCTAGCTAGACGCCAAATCACTCCTGATGATCGGAGGTGATCCTCCATCAGCTTGATAATCCCCTCCTACCCAAAAGAACCGGGGTCGACTCAAGGATGCCTCTCATGATCTCAAACGCGATGAAACTCCCACTCCATATCGTGTGGTCACCATACTGAAAATCAACACATAAAAGTTAGGATCATAAATGCTCTCGATAGGTCTCACACACTCTCCAAGTTTCGTGGTTCCATCTCGGCCCTCCTTGACTCGAGTACAGATCGTATGCTTCCAGAAGTACGGGCCCATACTACCTTCCACATTTATCCGTACTTTCCTCAATGATAACTTCAACTTCACCAATTCCATTTACCGATACCCTTTACCACTAATGTCGTCCTAGGCTTTCCTAGGGCACCCTCCGACCTACTCTCTACCTTCAGCTGCACTAGGAGTCCCTACCTCCCTTCCCTAACTAGCTTACGAATACTGTTACATATCCGGTCACTAGTTAGTTAAAGTTAGCCAGGACCCCATTAGCACAAAGCAAGAAGCATTCGTGCATTGAGTAATCACATCAGGCATAACCTAATCTGTCTATCCTACCGCTGGCCAAACAGTCTTAGCATACAACTCATACAACAAGCATTCAAGGCATCCTTCTAGATCCTTGGCCCTAATCTAGCATGCAGCTCTCAGAATCATATATCATGCATACAAGGCATCATCCTAGATCCTTAGCCCTAATCTAGCATGTAGTTCTTAGAATCATAAATCATACACATAATATAACAAGTATGGGTATCTTGGGGAAAACTTACTTGATCTTAGTCGGTCGCACGCATCACACACCGTGTCCTTTATCAAAATTCTTTAACTTATACTTTTTGAAACTGTTTTCTTTATGAAATATCTTTTAGTCCCTCGGTTTGAATCGAGATACCCCCAACGGTGTGTCCGAATACCTCAAACCAGGGCTTTGATACCAACGTGTAACATCCCAAAATTCGAGGCCAAAATTTTCACTTTTGATCAGGTGATTTATAAAATGGTTCATCAAAACATTGCCAAGATCATGTCAATATATAAAACCATAATATCATGTCTCAAAATCAAATCATCTAAAGTAACTAAATATCATATTACAATCCCAGAAAACTCTATGCGAAAATCACATGTGTGCGTGTGTGATGTGCTGCTACACCACCGACTCCTTCCCTTTGGACGAAGAGGTCCTTGAAACTGTAAGCACAAAGCTTACTGAATTCCCCCATCATACCACATACCATACAATCGCATAGCATACATACTATCGGGAAATTTTGTGGCGCCCGTCCTGCCCATGTCAAGCCATTCTGGGGGTGCTAAGCTACCCATGTCAAGCCATTCTAGGGTGCTGACCTACCCATGTCAAACCATTTTGGGGTGCTGACCTACCAATGTCAAGCTATTCTGGGGTGCTGACCTACCAATGTCAAGCTAATCTACGGTGCTGATCTACCCTCCGGTTTATCTCAACCGAGCACGGGACTATTTCACCCCTACTACTAGCACATAATATCATATCATAATCATGCTGTCAGACATATATGGGGTGTCCGACCTACCCATTGGTCCTAATGACCGAATCAGGGACTAGTCCCCTTCTACTGATACTATCTCATATCCCATAGCAACCAGCATACGCACATATCTAACAGTCTAGCATACTCACATATCCAACAATAATAGACCAGATAGTTATCACAAAGATAAGCATCCCAAGTAATAATTACTAGTGGGCCGGCCTTGGTGTCTTAGACCCACTTCTACTAGAAGGTAACTGACCTCGATGTCGTGTAGTGTTTGAACTGTCCTCGGCGTGAAGGTTGACTCTCCTCGACTCCTCAATCCCTACACCACAACCCTCAAGTCATCAAACAGAACATACAACCCTAATCAGGGTCAATACCAAAACCAGGAAAAGTCAACATTGGTCAAAGTCAACATCCAGTTGACCTGACTCATCGAGTTGGTCTACCAAATCATCGAGTCCATACTCCACTAACTCGATCCAACCCCGACTCCACTCATCGAGTCTAGCAAGAACTCGATAAGTTCTCTTTCATTCAAACCAATGGGACCATCTTCATCCGACTCACCGAGTTCTTCCTTGAACTCGAAGAGTTTATCTCCCTCATAAGAACGTGTCCGGTCTACAACTTGCCGAGTTGTATGAACAACTCGTCGAGTCCATCTTAAAAGATTGGGAGATTTCCTTGAACCCCGCGAGTTTGTTCATACTATCATTGAGTGCCATGATTCCCATGTCCCCTTTTCGCGTCTAAACATCTATGAGAATTTCCTCCCTAACAACTAGTCCATCCACAGAAAGGATTTGTGGTCCTTACACCGCGACTCGCTGAGTCCCAAGAACAACTCGTTGAGTCTATCATTCACCAACACTATACAGTCGATTTAAATGGGTCTTAACACACCAAACCATAGATCTAGCATCGTAATGTCCATTTTACATGTAAAGTTCCAAACTCGGTACACATGAAAGGGGTCTTTGGCCCAAAAAGCCATAAAAGATGGCCTCTAGGGTGCGTGAGGTGTTCATGGCAACAAAATGGGCACCTTTGTACCATAAAACCCCCAATAGACCTGGATCTAAAGCATACACTGACTTTCAACACTAACTCCCGAATACAACACTTCTAGGGCTTTGAAAGATGAAGGAAAAGGCCCAAACATCAAGATCTATAGATAAAGGTTCAACTTTATACCACCAATAAGCTAAAAATGAGCTCCAAACTTTAGATCTTCTTGTTTCCCCTTGGTCTCACAAGCCCCTTTCCTCTTCTCAAGCTTCACAACCGACCAAAAAGCACCAAAATGGCCTTAGAACACACAAAAACGGCTAGGGTTTCGATATGATGTCTTCTGGGAGTATAAGGGACGATGGATGCTGAGATAAGGTGTTTAAATAGGGTGCAAACCCTCAATTTAGGGTGTTACCCAAACAACACTTACTCGCCAAGTCAGTCTTCGGACTCGTTGAGTAGGTCACTTAAATTGTCCGCGGATCTCGACTCTACTCAACGAGTTTGGCCTCCAACTCATCGAGTCCCAGAGAAAAACACAAGAAATGCTTGAATTAATTGCGTACTAGGAATCGGGTGTTACATTCGTGCCCTGATAAAAAAACACGTCTCTTTCCAACGCCTTCAACTGAGCGCCTTCTTCATAGCCTCCGTTCTCTAGCTTTTTCCTTCGCCGAACCTCCCTCCTCTGACCTCCGTCAAACGTTGCTCCTCCCTTCTAGGGCCTCCATGTGTGAGAACGTCAATCCCTTATGATTATTATAAACATGTTTGGTTAATGGTGTTATTATAACAAAAATGAAGTTGTTGGGACGTTACACTTGGAATCTCTAATAAATATTATTTTTAGGTTTAGAATGACGACTATGACTATAAACATAAGTTACACTAAAAGCAATATAAATGTAGCTGAACTTACTGAGATTTTCCTAAAAAAAGTCTAGAAATTGTGGTCGCAGAATTCATACGGAGAACAACCCGTATATAGGTTCTGAAAAATCACGTCGCGCCCGTGTATGTTACACATGGTATCATGGCCCATTCCACTTGCGACACATGGCAGAAATTTGTTGGACCTATGTGGCCCCTTCTAAAAGATCATGCGTGGTGTGCGTTGCGCGTAACACATCTCGTGAAACTTAAAAAAAATTCATAACTTCTTCAAACGAAATCCGTTTGTAACATTATTTATATCCACACATAGCTATAACTAGCACTTTGACCAAAAGTCAAACCAAGTAAAAAAGTCCACGATTAAAGTCAACTTTAGAGAGCCACCATGTTGTGACCTCCTACTAGTGACATCATGACATGATAAGGATAAAATAGTCGCATATTTCCCGCATCCGTCACGTCGTGAAAACTATGTCTCAAAAACTTAATAGATTAAGCCATTTTCCATCCATTCCATGAGCTCCAAAGCTCAGATTTGATTCTTCCCAAGGTCTCAATGGAGAAAGTTTCCAAATCTATCCATTAAGACATCCTAATAAGCCAAGATCTCTAAACCTAGGTCCTTAATGGCAACTTAAGGCATGAAGTCTACCATTAAGAACTTAATCCTTAAAGTCTTTAGTCCAAAACTTCCAGAAGGGTTCTAGGGACTAATGATCCCTAAAAATGTAAACTTTATGTATATGCATGCCGCATTAGGTGGGGATTCTTAAGCAACATCAGGTGGGGGTTCTTGAGCAACAATATGTAGGGATTCGTGAGCAACATTAGGTGTGGGATCAGAAGTTGGAGAGTTATTTGAATTAATAAAAACATACGAAGAAACATCACCACTTTCAATGCTAAATAGATTAATATCCTGAAGTTCTGACTGATTCACATTGTGTGACTTAACATGAATGCTATAGAATAGAATGTATTCTAGAAAGGTGACATGTCGAGAAACGTACATTTTTTGACTTGTCAGATCATAACATCAATGCCCTTTTTGGACAATAATGTACCCCCAATAATACACATAGAGAAGATTTTAGAAACAACTTGGTTTGCTCAGCGTGAGGCCGTAAAATAAAGCATGTACATTTAAATATACACAATGAAGAATAATTAAGAAATTTTCCATATAGTTTTTCATAGGGAGACATCCCATAATTGTGTGTAGTAGGAATGTAATTAATGACATTTTTAGAGATAAGAATGACTTCTCCCCTAAACATACTAGGGACATGAGAGGATAAAAAGTAAGGATTGTGCAGTTTCAACAAGGTGACGATATTTTCTTTATGCAATACCTTTTTGTTGAGGAGTATCTATACATGATGATTGGTGCATAGTGTCATAAGATACGAGTAATTGAGTAAAATCATTAGAGGTATATGTTGGGTTTTGAGCATTCTAACATTTCCTAAGTGTACATGCAACCCTAATAACCTTGGATCCATGTTTGTCTAATTATCATGCAAAGTTGAATTCCAAGGCTATATTCCTATCTAGCATACATGGGGAACAATTTTAACTTGAATGATAGATAGAATAACTTACCTTGTTGTTGCTTATGTTCCTTGAAACCTTATGAGCCTAGCACCCTAAGTGTGATGCTGCAAATGCTTCACACAACACCAAATGCTCTTGGAAAGACTTTTGAGAGAATGCACACTTCTTGAAATCGGCCAAGCCCTCTTGTTTCCTTAGTGTAGCCGATTTTGGTGGAGACTATGATTCTTATCTAGTGTTGACACATCTAGGGTTACACCATGTAAACCCTAATGTGTCATGACTCTTCATTTCCATGACCCATGGGTTTGTACCTCCCATGGAGCATCCTATGGGTGGAACCCAACTTGATAATCCATGGAGCCTCTTAGCCCACTATACAAGATATGGATGATTTACATAATCAACCCATATATTTAATTAGTTCTCTTTTGATCACTTAATTAATTCTAAATTAATTATTGATCAAACTAATCAAATAATATTATTAATATATTAGAACTTATAATATATTAATAATCTCCAAGTGTTATTTCTCTCATTTAGTCTATCCAATTGCATGGTGCCATGCAACCCAAACGGACCATGCCGGGTCGGGTCAAGTACATACCAGAAATAGTTATGGACTTAGACACCTTATCCAACAGTCTCCCACTTGGATAAGTCTAATAACTATTACTGCAAGTATGACTTCAGGAACCGATCGGCAATCGTAGCTCTTTTCAATGTTTCTCGGAAATGAGAAGATGATGGTACGCCATTTAAGATAAGTGATCATATAATCCTCTGTTCTAGATATCAGTTGGACAAATACATGGAACAATGTCTTACTTATTGTCCAACAGTTTGTTTCCCGATTTCTGATTTGTTTGACAAAGAACTTAATTGAACACATCAACTTGTTGGGTTAATCGGTTGGTTCAACGGGTCATGGGTCGGATCTAGTTCGTGATCTAGGAGTGTTTGATTGAGTCATCCTAAAATAAAGGGATTATACCCATGTTCTAGAAGGTGCACAACAGAAAATGATCAAGTTGACCAAGTTTACAGGAGATACGAGATTAGCATGTGCATGTTTGTTTTTTACTTATAAATAGGTGTTATTTTCCTTTTGTATTTTAACCTTTTTTCCATCAGAATAGTGAAGCTTCTGCATATTCTATTTGTTGTAACTACGTGAGAGTGTGTGTTGTGTGTGTGTTTTCAAGGGCCTGTGCCAACAATTGGTATCAGAGCGGTTTAAAAAGAGGGTCGGGTTGAGAGTCGACTTTCGAAGGGGAGGAGCCTTCGGGTGCAAGGTTGCCATCACAGCGGAAAGAGGTGTTTGGCAGTGGTTGCTCGACTGGAGGTTCCGGTTGATACATATGGCAGAATATTGGCTGTTGTGTGTAGCAGGTGGCTGCGGTTTATTGTGGTGATTTTCCTATTGAAACAAGATGTGATGTTGGTGAAGTAAGTCACAGAGGGTGACTGTAGTTATTCGTATGACAGCAGATGGGTGTTGAGGATGCATTCATAGCAGACGCATGAATAGGGTTAGGACTGCAAAGGTGAAATCTCCATCCTTGATCAGAATGTTCCAGGTTTAAGAGTGCCTAACCAGAAGCCGAGAAGAGAAGCGGAAAGAAATCAAAAATAGGTGGGTTTTGATTTGGCTTTTTTTTTTTCCAGAGCTGGTAAATGAAAATAGAAGAAGCATGAGCTTGGTTTTCGTAAATGGTGGAAGAGGACTCTAGATAGGAACGGGTTAGATCATAAAAGGTTGGGACTATCACAAACAAGACAAGGTGATGATTCCGACGGTCGGTTGTGGGTATGTCACGGAAAATGGAGAGATTTACCGGAGATGCATAAGAAAATGAAAAGAAAAGACTCGTCAAAGCAGGTGGCTTTGAGTTTGTTTCGTTTTCCAGGTGAAAAAAGATGGGAAAAGCAGGTTGCTTTGTTTTCTTGTTCGGTGGAAGAAAGCTCTCGTGTCACAGAAGTGTTATGCGCAAACGGGTTCTGTGTGGTGACAAACAACAGCCGGGGTATGGAGGACTTTGGACGTGACCGAGGTAAAGGTCGGGTGTCCGGGAAAAGTTGGGATTGGGTGAAGACTTTGGACGTCGCGGAGGTGAAATTCGGGTGTCCGGGAAAGGTCTTGAATCGAGATGAAAGGAGGGTGATTAAAGGCTGTTGTGAACAAATGGTGTGAACAACCGATTAAGGGGGTGATTGTTGGGTTGATCGGTTGGTTCAACGGGTCATGGGTCGGATCTAGTTCGTGATCCAGGAGTGTTTGATTGAGTCATGCTAAAATAAAGGGATTATACCCATGTTCTAGAAGGTGCACAACAGAAAATGATCAAGTTGACCAAGTTTACAGGAGATACGAGATTAGCATGTGCATGTTTGTTTTTTTACTTATAAATAGGTGTTATTTTCCTTTTGTATTTTAACCTTTTTTCCATCAGAATAGTGAAGCTTCTGCATATTCTATTTGTTGTAACTACATGAGAGTGTGTGTTGTGTGTGTGTTTTCAAGGGCCTGTGCCAACATAACTTAGTTTTGACCGGGCCCGGTACATAGGTCAAAACAAAATCATCGAGGGGCACAGATATCAGCTTCTAATCCAAGAAGGAACAGATAAACTTTGACTCATATGTTTGTTTTACCACTCATTGAATTACACACAAGAGCACGATTTATAACATCGAGTTACCAATGCGTTTTCGTACAATCAATGCATAACCAACTTGTAAGTAACAAATCATATCTCTAGGTTTGAAGACTTATATGATATTACCGTCTCACGATCACTCGAGATAAAGTTCCATGAAGTGATTCCAGTGAGCCTGGGTTGAGTCCAATGCTCAGAACTTATGAGCACTCATGATTGTTGTAGCCTTGTCTAACACCTCAGACCTCTGCAACCAATCATGACAGTCTTGATTCATACCTACTTCCGACATATGACCGACTGTGGAGGTTTGAATAATATGTTATACCAAACAAAATTATTCTGGAAGTCAAAACATGCAAAAGAAATATAGTAAACGATTGACAAGAGATAGCAACACTTTACTCATAAATAAAACACCTTTTATTCATCATCTAATGTCAATTACACTTTACAAATTTCGAGGTTATCTAACTACTAAATCTAATATCATCCTTCAGCCCTATGCTCCGAGCATGCTGGAGATGCTTAACCCGAGTCAGTCCCTTCGTGAGGGGATCTGCTGGGTTCTCATCCGATGATACCCTCTTTACCACGAGGAGTCCTTCTTCTATTCGATGTCTAATAAAATGGTATTTTCTATCGATGTGTCTAGATCTCCCATGATCCCTTGGTTCCTTGGCTAAGGCAACAACGCTTTCACTATCACAGAAAATTTCCATTGGCTCTTTAATAGCTGGTACAACTCCAAGGTCTCCAATGAAGTTCTTCAGCCATATCGCCTCCTTTGCCGCCTCGCTCGCTGCAATATACTCTGATTCGCAAGTTGAATCAGCCACTGTCTCTT
Organism: Lactuca saligna; assembly: GCF_052625555.1. NCBI lineage: Eukaryota > Viridiplantae > Streptophyta > Magnoliopsida > Asterales > Asteraceae > Lactuca > Lactuca saligna. Next base: position 194,702,500 of record NC_136419.1, on the reverse strand, counting down.
GCTTGGAACTCTTCCAAGAAATTGCTCCTCCGTTTAGAGTAAAGACCCAGCCTAACTGAGAGCGGAAATTATCCCTATCAGTCTGGAAGCTAGCATCACTATACCCTACAACTCTCAAGTCATCACTCCCACTGAGGGTAAGGACCCAATCCTTAGTCCTTCGTAGGTACTTGAGAATATTCTTTACCGCAGTCCAGTGTGCCTTGCTAGGGTTCCCCTGAAACCTGCTAACCATGCTCAGGGCAAAGGCTACAACACGTCGAGTACACGTCATTGCATACATGATTGATCCTACAGCCGAGGCATAAGGTATTCGAATCATTTATGCTAACTCAGCCTTAGTGCTAGGGCTTTGTGTCTTACTCAATTTGGCGTTACTCTGGATGGGTAACTCTCCTTTCTTGGAGTCCTACATCCTGAATCTTTTCAGCACCTTATCCAAGTAGGTACTCTGACTAAGTCCAATTAGTCTTTTACTCCGATCTCTCAAGATCCTTATCCCTAAAATATAGGCAGCTTCACCAAGGTCCTTCATAGCGAAACACTTCCCAAGCCAGGACTTTACTTCCTGCAGGGTTGGAATGTCGTTTCCTATGAGTAGTATGTCATCCACATACAATACCAAAAAGTTAACTATACTCCCACTAGCTTTGACATACACACAAGATTCATCTTCACTCCTAGAAAAGCCAAATTCCTTGACCTTTTCATCAAAGCAAAGATTCCATCTGCGAGGTGCTTGCTTTAATCCATAGATGGATTTCTCAAGCTTACACACTCTATTAGGGTACTCGCTGCTGACAAAACCTTCTGGCTGACTCATGTAAACATCTTCAGCCAACCTTCCATTAAGGAAAGCGGTTTTGACATCCATTTGCCAAATTTCATAGTCATGAAATGCGGCTATGGCTAACATAACCCTAATAGATTTAATCTTGGCTACTGGAGAGAAGGTCTCATCATAATCCACTCCAGGAATTTGAGAGAAGCCCTTTGCGACCAATCGAGCCTTATAAGTGTGTACATTACCATCCATGTCGGTCTTCTTCTTGAAGATCCATTTGCACCCTACTGTCTTACGACCTAGTACATTCTCAACCTAGTTCCAAACTTGATTGTCATACATGGATTGTATCTCGCTATCCATAGCCTCTTTCCATTTAGCAGACTCGGGGCCTACCATGGCTTCCTCGTAGCTGTTAGGGTCATCTTGACTTACTAGTAATGCTCAGGTGCACTCCTAACTCTCGTGGAACGTCTCAGAGGTACAGAATCATCAATTGGCTCAACAGGAGTTTCCTCCTCAAATTGAGGGCTAGAGTTTGAAGTTCCTTCACCACTTGACTCTTGAAGTTCTTCAAGGTCAATTTGCCTCCCACTATCTCCTTGGCTTATAAAATCTCTTTCTCGAAAGACTCCTCTTCTTGCTACAAAAACCACATTATCACTAGGTCTGTAGAAGAGGTAACCAAAGGATTGCTGTGGGTAGCCGATGAAAATACACCTCTCGCTTCGAGGTTCAAGCTTATCATGAGTCTCGCGTCTCACGAAAGCCTCGCAACCCCAAATCTTGATGTGGTCTAGTTTGGGTACTTTACCAGTCCACATCTCGTGAAGAGTTTTGGCAACTTTCTTTGTAGGGACTAGATTAAGGATATGGGAGGTAGTCTCTAAGGCATATCCCCAGAATGAGATTGGTAGCGAAGCTCGACTCATCATGGAACGGACCATGTCTAACAAGGTTCGATTACACCTCTCAGCCACACCATTCAACTGCGATGTCCTGGGAGGTGTCAATTGTGAGACAATCCCACATTCCCTTAGATAGTCGAGGAACTCTGAACTAAGATACTCACCACTTCGATCGGATCGAAGCATCTTAATGTTCCTGCCCAATTGATTCTCGACTTCCTGTTTAAATTCCTTAAACCTCTCGAAAGTCTCTGACTTATGTTTGATTAAGTAGACATATCCATATCTACTGTAATCATCAGTAAAAGTCAAATAATAACGATTAGCATCCCTTGTGGCATGTTTGAATGGTCCACACACATCCGTGTGTACAAGGTCCAACAAACCCTCACCCCTTTCACACGAGCATGTGAAGGGTGAGTTTGTCATTTTTCCAAGTAAGCATGATTCACAACTATCATCTGACTTCAGGTCAAACGACTCCAAGACTCCATCCTTTTGGAGTTGGCCTATGCGTTTCTTCCTTATATGTCCAAGACGACAATGCCATAATGATGCTTTATCCAAGTTATTATTATTAGTAGAATCAATACACAAAGCATTATTTCCTAAGTTATCTACAACAGACACAGCTTCATACACACCATCATAGGGTAATGCTTTAAAATAAAGAACATTATTAAAGAAAGCATCAATAGAACCAACTTCATTATTAAACGAAAAGGTAAACCCTTGTTTGTACAATGCATGAAAGGAAATAATATTTCTTCCCAGTTCTGGCGAGTAACAACATTTATTCAAATCTAAACTAAACCCACTACTTAGCGATAAAGTATAAACTCCAATCTTGGTGACAGGTGAAGCTTTCCTATTCCCCATGATCAAGTTTATTCTTCCTTGCTCCACATCCTCACTTCTTCTTAGTCCCTGCAAGTCACAACAAATATGAATACCACAACCGGTATCAAGGACCCAAGATTTCGAATGGGGTGAGTCATTAGAAATGATAGTCTAAATACCTGCATGGTTGGGTTTAACTTTCCCATTCTTCACATCTTGCTGGTATTTTGGGCAGTTCCGCTTCCAATGTGATTTTTCATGGCAATAGAAGCATTCAGCCTCTTTTGGGTCAGAAGAAGGAGTGATGAAACCTTTCTTGGTTCCACTTGAAGAAGAGCCATCAAGGGTCCTAACCTTGGTACCCTTCGAAGAACTCTTTCTCTTCTTCCCTCGACTTTTCCCGATTGCCAAAACCGGAGTGGAGTTTGGAGTAGGAGTGTTAACAACTGACTTCCCCTTAAGACCAGATTCTGCGGTCTTGAGAAGTCCCTGAAGTTTGCTGAGTGTGACCTCTTCCTTATTCATGTGATATGTCATGTGGAATTGATCATAGCACGATGGTAAGGAGCGCAAAATTATATCTATTGCAAGCTCCTCAGGGAAGTTCACATTAAGCTTCAGCAATCGATCCACGTACCTTTGCACTTTCTACATGTGGCTCATGACGGAATCCCCGTCCTTCATCATGGTTGTTATCATGGAGCAGATGATTTCGTACCTCTCTTGCCGTGCACTTTGATGGTATCTTTCCATCAAATCTTGGTGCATTTCATAAGGGTAGAAATCCTCATAGGACTTTTGGAGTTCCGCTGTCATCGTGGCCATCATGATGCATGCTACTTTCGTAGCATCCCTTTCATGTGCCTGAAAGTCAGCGATCTCCTGAGGAGTTGCAGTGGTCTCATCAATCTCCTTAAGCTCCTTGTCAAGGACATATTCTTTGTCCTCGTAGCAGGTAATCATCCTGATGTTTCTGATCCACTCATTGAAGTTGGATCCATCAAAAGTGACTTTCTCACACAAGTTCATAAGGGTAAAAGAGCCATTAGGATTAGAGCCAGAAGCAGCATTGTTTGAAGACATCTGAAGGAAGAGGACAAGATTAGTTTAGATATTAAGAGAGTCCTTAATAAAACACCCAAATGTAATATTAAGGCTAGGATCCAATCACAATATATTATAACTTAGAAGAGGTATGCCGTAATCCAAGCTATAACATATTTGAAAGGTAGGTGAATGACGATTCACCAATTTCCACCACGAAAACTGAAATATTAGATATTAGGTTTTAGGATTGGTTCTTAGAAATTCCTAGATTCTTTGAGATTCAATGAACTTTTCAAAGGCATGTTTCAATCTCGAGTGTTCCCTCCAAGTTTTGTGACTGGGATACCGAGGATCACAAAACGAGGTGTGAAGTAACCATGCAAATCACTTGGTACTCTTAAAGTTTATCACTCAATCGATGTGCCGGTAAACCACACACGCTCCACCGATACTATAATAAGCCTTAAGTCACCCTTTACCTACCTTGTTAAGTCCAAGTTAGTGTGCCGGTTAACCACACACGCTCCACCAACAACTTAGACAAAGTGTAAAGTGTAATTTCATGGATTAGCACCTTATTCACATTTTTCCTAAAGTAACTAAGATTGGGAATTTAATAAAACATTTAGTTACTTTACAATATTCATCATACTTTTAATGAGAATTTATAAGTCCTTGTCCTACCCGTTCGGCTAACGACCCTCCACCAGTCAAGCGAGCGGTGGGTGAGAATGGACACCCATTAAGTTGCCATTTTATAGGCAACAACCTTATACCCACCTTATAGACCAGCTTCGTGAATGAGGCGTACTAGCGGTAAGACGACTTTGTTCTTATACATATATATAATTATTAAATTATAATAATATAAGTATAAGGGTTGAATTTTAACTTTTAAAATTCTAAGGGTTGGAACTAAAGTTTTAATAAGACTTTACTTGTTCCAAAACTTGAGGGCAAGTTTTGTAACTTTCAAAACTTTTCATTTCTTGTAACTTATGAGTTTAATAGAATAATAAAATGAAGACTCTTCATTTTTCTAACTCTTGTGTTCTTTTTAATGGTTTTAATTCAAGTGTGACTCTTGGTTTTCCATAACTTGAGGACAAGTTATGGAATCCATTAAAACACATTATGATCAAGAATTAATCTACCATATAGGTTACAAATAACTCCTATGATCATCTAGAACATCATAAGAACAAGAACATGAATATGAACACATTCATAAATCAAAATTACACTTAAAACTTTGTAATTTTGATAACTAGTTGTTGTAAATGAATTAGCAAAGACATTACACCATGGACTCGACGAGTCCAGCAGTCAGACAAGTGAACTCGAAGAGTAGGTTGAAGATACAAGTGAACTCGATGAGTCCCCCCATGGACTCGACGAGTCCAGCAGTCAGACAACAAGTTTTTCGACTTTCTTCAACTTTTTAGCACAAATAACAAACAAACAAGCCTAGGCTCTGATACCACTGTTGGGTTTTGAGCATTCTAACACTTCCTAAGTGTACATGCAACCCTAATAACCTTGGATCTATGTTTGTCTAATTATCATGCAAAGTTGAATTCCAAGGCTATATTCCTATCTAGCATACATGGGGAACAATTTTAACTTGAATGATAGATAGAATAACCTACCTTGTTGTTGCTTATGTTCCTTGAAAACTTATGAGCCTAGCACCCCATGTGTGATGCCTCAAATGCTTCACACAACACCAAATGCTCTTGGAAAGACTTTTGAGAGAATGCACACTTCTTGAAATCGGCCAAGCCCTCTTGTTTCCTTAGTGTAGCCGATTTTGGTGGAGACTATGATTCTTATATAGTGTTGATACATCTAGGGTTACACCATGTAAACCCTAATGTGTCATGACTCTTCATTTCCATGACCCATGGGTTTGTAACTCCCATGGAGCATCCATGGAGCATCCTATGGGTGGAACCCAACTTGATAATCCATTGAGCCTCTTAGCCCACTATACAAGATATGGATGATTTACATAATCAACCCATATATTTAATTAGTTCTCTTTTGATCACTTAATTAATTCTAAATTAATTATTGATCAAACTAATCAAATAATATTATTAATATATTAGAACTTATAATATATTAATAATCTCCAAGTGTTATTTCTCTCATTTAGTCTATTCAATTGCATGGTGCCATGCAACCCAAACGGACCATGCCGGGTCGGGTCAAGTACATACCAGAAATAGTTATGGACTTAGACACCTTATCCAACAATATATTCATCTCCCAAATCACAATGGAAACATTTTATAACATCGAAGTGTTGAGTCTTAACAAGGGCTATAAATTCGATTTATATGGTGAAAAAGTTAGATCTACGCTTCATAAGATAAACCCATATATAATGAGTGTAATTATATGTATAGGAAACATAGTGTGTGGATTCTCCTTTACATGAAATTGGTAAGGGATCCCACATATCACAATGCACAAGATCAAACAGAGCAACATAATGGGTGACACTTTTAGTTCAATAGTAGAGCGGAAATTATGCCAGTATGTAACTACAACAGTTAGAAATATCATGACTATTCAAATGACCTAAAACACTAGTAGAGGTTAAAAGTTCTGACCAAGAGCTGACACATGTCCTAAATGTTAATGTTAAAGATAAAAGTCATAAGATGAATCATTAAAACGAAAAGAAGACAAATCAACACTATTGGAAGAGACATAACACAAATCAACACTACTGACAGTGACATCAAACGTATTGAGTTGATCGAAGATATATAGTTCTCCTAACTTATGGCTTGTCCCAATCACTCTTTGAGAGTTAGAATCAAGAACACAATAAATATAATTGGAAAAGAAAACACAATAACCGAATTTACATAACTGACTAACTGAGGAAAAAATTAAAGCAAGTGTGAGAATATAACAGATATCATTAAGAGATACATAAGGAGTGACAACCAAACCAACACCCTCTATAGGCATAAGTGTAGAGCTATCAGACATGAATGAAACGGATGATCCATAAAACAAAGAACAAAGGATGGCAAGTAAGGTGAAATATGATGAGATGCACCAGAATCCAAGATCTATAAAGATGAACGAATACCTAAAGTAGTGGATGAGAAAAGACTTGAATGAGATGTAGATGCAATCATAGTTGTATAATTGAGAGCATGGAACTGTCTAAAGTGCTCAAGAACTTTAGGATCCAACGCAAAAGATGGTGTGGTGTTATCATGAACATTACTCTCTACTGTAGGGTGAAACGGTCGCTGAAACGATCCAGATGATCTATCTTGTTGTTTCTTTGCCTTGTTCAATAACAATGGACACTGAGATTTCCAATGGTTTTTCCAGTGTAGTAAGAACATTCATCAAAATTAACTTTTCGAACTCTTCTATCCTTTGGAGCCATATTGACAATAAATAATCAAACAATAATCCCAAACCAACAACATACAAACAAATCAAATCGTTGAAAACCAATAACGAATAGCAACTGTTAAACAGAACAACACAACATCGAAATCAACAAATGCTGGCAATAAACAAACGAACTAAACTTCAAACAATGTTTTTTGTCCAAAAAATTGCGGCATGACTATAAAGCCAGGACAAGATAGCGATGAAAAGGTACTTAAACAAAAAATGGTGAGCAAATATAAAGTCGCGGAGAGATAGTGACGAAAAGGTTATTTTCGAGGCGGAAGTAACCAAAACGAGGCGAAAAAAACGACGAAAAAACCCAAAATCAAATGAATATTAGCAATAATCAGAACCCTCGAACAATACAGACAAAAATAAAAAAGCAAATACAAAACCAGATCAGAAAGACATGCAAAAAACGAATACTCATACTCCCAACAAACTCACTACATAATGCCACAACTTTACGTACAACTCACTTGCAACAATCATGAATGAAGGACCGAATACAACTTTGATATCATGTAAACTAATGGATAAAATACTACTAGAGTTTCATTATTAAATCATAAAAGAGAGTATAGTTACAATGAAAAGAAAAGAAGATATAAATAGAAAAACTAATTAGGTTAAAAAATTAATGGGATAAAGGAACCAATCATAGAGACCAAACCAAAGGACCTAATAGATTATTAGGCTAACCGGAGCAAGGTCGGAAAATGATGGTCTATAGGTTTGAGAAAAAATTGTATGATTAGAAGGTCAAACTGTTATCCTACGGTGGTCGGTGGTGGTCGGTCAGTGCTTCTTGTTTCAGTTTTAGGTTCATTGGGGATCTCTTATATTTTGTTTTTCGTAATTTCTTTTATACTTAAGTAGCACTTAAAGTCCTTGCAGTCTAGATTCTTTTGGGGTGTGGTGACTTGGACCAAGCTTCCATGGGTTAAATGGGAATCGGTTCTTGGATCTAAAGAGAAAGGTGGCTTGGGAGGAGTGGGTAGTTTGGAAGGTTTTGACTTTTTCTTTCTTATAAAAATGGAGATAGAGATTTTTTTAATGAAGAAGATTTGTTATGTAATATGCGGTCAAATCTATACATGGAGATCATAATGGGTTTCAGACCGGCGATGTTGGGCTTCATGTCGTAGAGGTTTTGCCTAGAATTGTTCCATTAATAGATGAAATACACGAAAAGGGTATTATTTTGCACTCCACGTTCCGGAAATATGTTGGTGATAGCAAGAAGATGAGATTTTGGGAAGATGTTTGGGTAATCAGTGGCAAGTCTATAATATAAAACTACATGGTTCGGTAATTTTTTTATATATATTTTTCTATATAGATTCAAAAAAAAAAAAAATTATATGTAAGATAGGCCCTTCATTTTTTTTAAGATAAATCCCTAAAAAATTTCTATAGTAATTTTCAATAAATTAAAAAAATTAGTCGTGTCCTAGAACCCACCTACCTTATTGTAAAGAAAGTAAAAACACCAACGATTCCCAACTTGAACAGTTTATTCACTATAAACCAGTTCGATCAAACATTTACTTACAACTGAAAACTCTCTACAAAAGACACTCACACTCATAGTTTACATAAACTATACGAAGACTTTTACAAGCAGATCTTCTTAGATCTAAGTATGTGCACACAAGAAGAAAACCCTAATTTCAGAGAGAAGAAAGAGAAAGTCACACGAAATATCTGCTGAATGAATGAGAACTACATACACAGACTACACTATATATCTCGGGTATACAGCTCCATGGAGCTATCCACTAACCCGCGTGTAAACCCGATAACCTGCACAAGAATTACACAATATACCCAACACAATACAAATGTTTACAACTTACCCTGCATAAGAATTAATGACAAGTTTGACACATCGATGCTTATTTCAACACCCCCCCACAAACTGATCATTAATTCAAAAAATTATTAACTTTTAAAAACATCTATCATACCCAAACGACTAGAAATATATTCATGCTGTGAAATACTCAATGATTTTGTTAAAATATCTGCATTCTGATTTAAAGAACTAATTTTATTTATTTTCAAAATAACCTTTTCAATTTTTTCCCGAATAAAATGCAGATCTATTTCAAAATGTTTAGTTTTTTCATGAAAAACAGGATTTAAAGCTAATTTAATAGCTGACTCATTATCACAAAAAACATTAACTGGAGTTAAACCATTAATACCAAAATCAAACAACAATTTTAAAATCCAGATTATCTCACAAGCTACCGAGCCTAATGCTCTATATTCAGACTCAGTTGAAGAACGAGAAACAGTACTTTGTTTCTTACTTTTCCAAGATACAAGAGAATTTCCAAAATACACAAGAAAACCAGTAACAGATTTTCTACTAAACAAACATTTAGCCCAATCTGCATCTACATAAGCAGTGACACTCAATGAATTACCTTTTGTTATATGTACACCCTTACCTGGACAATTCTTCAAATACCTTAGCAACCTAAATGCTACTTTTAAATGAGACTTATGAGGTTTATGCATATATTGACTTAAAATGTGCACATCATAAGAAATATCTGGACGTGTCATTGTTAAATAAATTAATTTTCCAATAAGTTTTTGAAATTCAGTTATATTAATAATACAATCAGATTTATCCAGATCTGATTCCCTTTTTAAAACCAAATTTGTTTCTAAAGGAGTTTTAACAGGTTTACAGCCAAGCATACCAAATTCATGCAACAACTCTAAACAATATTTTCTTTGATTTAGACAAATACCTTTATCAGTTTTAATAACCTCAATACCTAAAAAATACTTTAACTCTCCTAAATCTTTAATAAAAAATTGTGATTTTAAGAACTTCTTGACATTTTCCAATTCAGCATAACTGTTTCCTGTTATTATAATATCATCTACATATACCAGTAAAATAACAACTGTATTCTCATAATTTCTCACAAATATAGAATAATCATTCATGCTTTGTTTAAAACCAAAAATTGAAAGTGAATGACATAACTTTTCATTCCATTTTCTAGGGGCTTGTTTAAGACCATATAAAGACTTTATTAGTTTACAAACCCTAATATCACCTTTTGAATGATATCCTTCAGGTTGACTCATATACACATCTTCAGATAAATCACCATATAAAAAAGCATTATTCACATCAAGTTGAAACAGAGGCCATGAATTATGAACTGCTAAAGATAATACTACTCTTACAGAAACCATTTTAGCAACAGGAGAAAAAGTCTCCTCATAATCAATACCCTCACGCTGACTATAACCTTTTGCTACAAGTCTAACTTTAAATCTTTCAATTTCCCCATTAGCCTTATATTTTATTTTATAAATCCATCTACACCCTATAGGTTTTCTTCCTTTAGGAAGATCAGTAATTTCCCAAGTATTGTTTCTATAAAGAGCCTCCATTTCATCATTCATAGCTTTTATCCAATTAGTATCTAAAGCAGCTTCACTATAATTTTTTGGTTCAACAGTTTTATTAAGATTTGAAACAAAACATAGATTTTCATTATCCAGCAAAGAATAGTTAACTGTTCTTTCAATACCAAACTTATGTTTTCCTTCCACAATATAATCACTAAATTTAGCAGGCAAATGTACAGTACGACCAGACCTAGTAGTCCTAACAGATTGATCACTTTCAAGAGAATTTGTATTATCTTGACCACTTTCCTCAGATATTATAGAAGTACTAGGAAACATCTCACCAGAAGAAGGCACATGTGCCTCCCCAGTCTGGTTGCTGACATCAAACAAATTAGTCTCATCCAGATATTGGTCTGCACTAGCACCATTCCTCTGATGGACATCTCTCAAGTCATCCAATCTAGAATTATCAAGTAATGAACTAGAATACAAAGAATCATCATAGGAAAAAGGATCACTAGAGCTCAAAGGATCATTATATTTATTTGTAATTGAAGAAGGTTTGAGCTTGAAAGGAAAAACAGACTCATAAAACTTAACATCCCTGGAAACAAAAACAAGATTTGAGTCAAGACTAAGAACTTTATATCCCTTTTTATCAGAAGAATAACCAAGAAAAACACATTTATCAGCTCTTTCAGAAAATTTGTCCAAATTATTTAATTTTGTTGCAAAACATAAACACCCAAAAACTCTAAGCCTATCAAAAACAGGAGAAGCCTTGTAAACCAATTCATAACGAGAAACTCCTTTTAACACAGAAGTAGGAGTTCTATTAATTAAAAAAACAGAAGTTAAAACAGCTTCTCCCCAATACTTGAGAGGTAAACCAGATTGAAAAATCAAAGATCTAGCAACATTAAGAATGTGCGTGTGTTTTCTCTCCACAACTCCATTTTGTTGTGGAGTGTGAACACAAGAAGTTTGATGTACAATGCCTTTAGACTCAAACAGATGTCTCATCTTATTATTTAAAAATTCAGTTCCATTATCTGCCCTAACTGTTTTAATTTTAACTTCAAATTGATTTAAAAGAATATTAAAAAATAACATGACAGAATCATAAACTTCATTCTTTGATTTTAACAAATACACCCAAGTAGCTCTAGTAAAATCATCCACAATGGTCAAGAAATATCTAAATCCTTCTATAGTGGTCACTCTATAAGGACCCCACACATCCAAATGAACTAATTCACCAAGACTTGAAGTCACATGTTGACTAACAGGAAAAGATTCTCTAGTTTGTTTTGCTTTATGACACACATCACATGGAGGAAGAACATCATTTTCAAAACTAAGTTTTTGTTTTAAAGAAAGCAAAGCTTGACCAGAAGGATGACCAAGCCTGTTATGCCAAGTAAGTTTAGAAACACAACAAAATGATGAGGAATTATTAATCCTAAGAGAATTACCTGAAGGTTCACTATTCATGTAATAGAGACCTCCAGACTCTCTACCATTCCCCACCATCACCTTTGATTGTAAACCCTGAATTTTGCAACCATGTTCATTAAAAATGACTTCACAATTACTGTCCTTACAAACTTTATGAACAGATAACAAATTCACATTGAAGTCAGGAACAACAAAAACATCAAACAGTGTTAAAGAATTAGTAATATTCATATTACCAATCTTTTCTATTTTAGCAGAAGTACCATTAGGATGACTAACAAGAAGATTCAATTGAGACACATCCACAGTGTCATGAAGAAGAGATTCAGAAGCAATCATATGTTGATTTGCCCCTGAATCTACAATCCATTTCTGATTACTAATAGATGAATTAAAAGCTTGGAATAAGCAAGTACCTGCCATATTAGCACTAGCAGATGCTTCCTCATTAACCTGCTTATCATTTATAAGTTGCAAAAATTTGACATATTGTTCCTTGGTAAGTTGATGAAACTCAGACTCTCCAACAGGATCAGCAGAATTAGAAACACTAGAACTCCCAGAAGAAGTTGTAGCAGAATTAACAGAAAAGGATTTTTGACCATTAAAATCATTTTTCTTCTTAAAATCTTTTGGATATCCTATTATTTTGTAACACTTATCAATTGAATGACCTTTAACACCACAGTTTTTGCATTGAACAATTTGACTCTTATTCTTATTAGAACAGTTGGAGTTAAACTTATTATTAAATCTACTATTAAAAGCAGTTGACTGAGACTTAGATGAAGCTTGAGATGACAAAAGAGAACCCAAAGAACCATTTCTTTGGAGAGACTCCTCTCTAGACAATATAGAAAAAGCAGTTTTAACTGAAGGTTATGGTTCCATAAGTAAAATATGACTCTTAATCTGACTATATGAATCATCAAGACCACTAAGAAACTGCATAAGTTTCATGAGATTAGAGTGATCCTTTTGTTTAACAGCAGCTTCACATGTACATTCAGTGAGACTAGTAAGACCATCAAATTCTTTCCAAAGAGAGTCAAGCCTATTGAAGTAGTCTGAAAGAGAGATTCCATTTTGTTTAAAATTATTTATTTGTTGATGGATATTAAAAACCATAGAACCATCTGACTTATTATAAGTTTCAAACAGACTATTCCAAACATCCTCAGCAACGTCAGAATAGGCTTGACTCTGATAAATGGAATCAGAAACAGACGACAGGAGCCAAGAGCAAACAACAACATTTGCCCTATCCCATTTATTTTTTTTTGATTCATCAACACTGGATTTATTACAAGTTCCATCTACAAAACCAAGTTTATTCCTAGCCTTAAGGGCTCTAGACATAGAACTTCTCCACAATCTAAAGTTCTCATTACCAGTTAGTTTTATTGTAATAATTGTTGTAACAGTATTATCAGAAGGATGGACAAAAAGAGGATCATCAAAATTAACTTGATCATCTTTTCCACTTCCACCCGGAGGATCAGTAGACCCAGCCATATGAAAGAATTAATCACAAAACTTACTGCAGAAATGAGATAACAAAAGAAAAAAAACACGAAACAAACAGATTCGAGTATTGACTTAAAGTCCAGATGGTCACCACGTTTGTCGGGGCCCAAGACAATCAATACCGATTCAAGACAATCATAAAGAACACACTATGAAATCATATAAGAGGCAAACAGCAATAACTGGTGTACTCAAGACAACCAGGCTCTTCACAAACAAAATATAAAAAAAAATAGAAGAGAACAAGAAATCCCTCACAGTGCTATAGTGACGATCTCTTTAATGAGTCGACTCTACTTGTCCGTTCTCTACTTAGGGTTTATCGGTGATCAACTCCGACCCCTAGAGAGTTATTTCAGACAGATAGATTAATCGATAGTAGCAACACCGACGTTAGAAACACCGACGTTCAACACCAAGTATCCAGCAACTAATCCTGCAAGGATCCACAAAGAACTCACAGTACCAGGATTCTTTAAAAACTTTTTATTAAAAAAGAAACCGATCTAAAGATTTAATGAAGGAAAACTTCAGATCAATCAGAAGAGAATGTAAATGTAAAAGAGAAACAAAAGGTTAGAAACAACCTCTAGCGATGACGCTCCGGGAAAAAACAATCATCGATGAACATCAAACACGAAGAACACAAGCCTAAAGCTCTGATACCATGTAAAGAAAGTAAAAACACCAACGATTCCCAACTTGAACAGTTTATTCACTATAAACCAGTTCGATCAAACATTTACTTACAACTGAAAACTCTCTACAAAAGACACTCACACTCATAGTTTACATAAACTATACGAAGACTTTTACAAGCAGATCTTCTTAGATCTAAGTATGTGCACACAAGAAGAAAACCCTAATTTCAGAGAGAAGAAAGAGAAAGTCACACGAAATATCTGCTGGATGAATGAGAACTACATACACAGACTACACTATATATCTCGGGTATACAGCTCCATGGAGCTATCCACTAACCCGCGTGTAAACCCGATAACCTGCACAAGAATTACACAATATACCCAACACAATACAAATGTTTACAACTTACCCTGCATAAGAATTAATGACAAGTTTGACACATCGATGCTTATTTCAACACTTATACTTAGCCTTACAATTGTGGGTAATACTCCTTTGAATGATCAAATTCGTAGGTTGTTCAATTTGGAAAAATATAAATCAAGACCGATTCATTAATGATCGGTGAGTGGTGATGCATGGTCATGGAACTGGACATTTTCTGCGTAGAGATGGCCCATAGAATTCATCGTTTTAGAATTTATTGCAAGTACTTGAGTCATTTCATCCTAGTGAGCAAAATGATAAATGGATTTGGAACCTTAATAATTCTATAGAGTTCACGGTTAAGGCTATAAACCAAGTTATGGATAATTTGGAAGGAAGAAAGTAAACAGACGTGTCGTCCATATTATGTGCCTTTTGTTCGAATCATCTTGGAAGACTTGGACCTTCTTTTTATTGACTGTGAGGTGATTCTTTATTGCTCTCATGCACTAAGAAGTTCACTTTTCAGTAATCGTTGTGAAAACTTGGTGGGAGATTTGAGAATATCGAAATGCTCTGCTTTTTAATGACAAAAAATGAAGACATGACATAATTTTTTACTCTATTGTTGATTATTTTTCCTTTCCTAGTAGAAATGTAAAGCTGCTTTAATCTAGCTAGGTCATATATGACTCCAAAATCGTGTCCTTGCTATTCCTATGTAATTAAGCTCCTTGTTAGTTTTTAAAAAATTTAGGTGTTCAAAAAATATATATTAAAAAGTGTTGCTTTCAAAGTATAGATTTTAAAATATTAAATTTAAAAATACGTTTTTCAGAAAATGAATTATACTAAAAATAATAATGCATGTTGTACCTAGCTTTATTTGATTATTTTTTTTTGAAGTAGCGAACATAAACAAGATAATAAAGTTTCGTAAACGAAAACTGATTCATATTGATCAATAGTTTGTTACTTTTAAATTCATTAGCTTGTAGTTTTCACAATCGAGGAGCATCAATTTATTTGATCTTTTTGCAAAGGAGCGCTATCTTTCTATTTCCGATGGGATGTTAAGAAAGTTGTTGATTGCTAATTTTGCTTTGGGATGCGACCATATCATAATGAGCATAGTTAGGCAATTTACGTAATCGGTGTTTAGTTCATAGGTTTTAGAATAGGAGTTTGTCTTTACTTTGTACGGATGTTTTAAATTTGTATTAAGAACGTAGTATATATAATTTAATTTTATAAAGAAGTATTATAAAACCTATGTGTATACATTGTGCATTAAAACATGAATTATCATTCAAAACCATGGAGTATTTACTAAACTTCCACTGGTAAACACCATCAGAGCAATAATCAAAACCATGAACATATGCTAGCACATAGCGTAAGTGAGACACAGTATGTGACACAGAGAACACTTTGTCTTAAGAATATAATGACTGATTTGGGGCTGTATTTGTAAAGATTGAAGATTTACTGAGAAATTTTGTGTAGTTGATATCTGGAAGTCTGCAAACTTTAGACAGAAAGTCTCTTCTTCATTTTGGTATTATGCTTATTGGTTTATTTAGAGTATACGTTTGTTTTTATTTTTTTATTATGGTCTATGGTTAGACTCTACCAAACATTCAAATCATTAAACCCAAAATCTCATCAAGCCTCACATTGAGTGGTTATCATTCAAAGATCCCAACACTTGTAAGCGTATCATATTTTTGTGTGTGACTCTCTTGTACCAAGGTTTTAATTATATAAAGGACTCGATTTAGTTGATATGCATCTTGAAATGGCTCATAAAATTAGATTCGGCATGGTGACGGCCAGCAACTATAAATAGTGACCAGCAACTATAAATATCAAATTTATTTTCTTTGGGAAAATCACAAAAATATATTATTTTGATGTGAAATTCAACAATTTTGATTACATTTTTTACAATTCAAATTAGCATATATAGTCCAATACATATCGACAGAAGGCAAACAGGTAACAAGCTAAGCTGCTAACTTTTTCTGGATGACAAAACTAATTTTTTTGAAAACAACATTTGTGGATCTATGAGATATAACATTAGAATGCATGATTCATTGGACTCTGTTGAGGAGTTCCACCGCCTCTGGTGCGAGAAAACCAAATGTATCAAATGCAAAAGGTACAAACACATGTTGATTTTTATACATGCATTCTCGTGTTTTGCCACTTTGCACGCAGCGGCTTTCAAAGCGGCATACCCTGCTATGAAACCCACGCTCCTCTAACCAACGAGATGAGAGACCCCAGTAAGATTCACACAAGCGTGCTTCCCTCCTACCGATCCAAAGACCACAATGTTAGCCGATTTGAGTGTGGATCTTCCATCATGCGGGTCCGTCAAAAAGTTTATTGACACTTCTTTCTTTACGGAAATACCAGCACGCCGACAAGCATCAAATATAACATCTCTAACCACATCATGTCGGTAGTTGAAACCAGGGAGCTCTCTATAATGAACCGCATGTTCCCCAAAAGTGTCCAAACATGCCTTGCGGTAAACTGGACATATCTCATCAATTTGGAATAGAAGAATCATGAGGCGGTAACGAAGGATAGTTCGGTACTCCACAAGAGACATATGCTGGCTGAGGCCATCAATAGGGATAGTTAGCATAAAATCCTGAGCATGAGGTGCACGAAGTCACTCAAAAACTGCTTTCTGTCTAACAGTCATGTCGAAGTCGACTTTCGTATCTTTGACGATTTTGCTAAAAAGGGCACATGCCAATGCTTTTTAGGATTTAGGGGGGGGGGGGGGGGTGTCCTTATTAGTGAAAACACTACAGTCGAATCCCGTAATCGTATCGTGATAACAAGTCAAAGCACATGGGTAATCAGAGTCCATACCACATATGTCACTGTCACGTAAGATGTGGTCTTGTAATGTCCAAGATTAGGCCCTCGATGTTACTAATGCGTAGGAGGAAACCTCGTATGCTGAGTACCAACTCAAACCACCGAATCGAATAGGTAAGGAAGCCAGGCACCATTGGATGTCTCCAAAGAAGGGATCTCCACATACCACCATATCCTCGATAACCCCATGCAATCCTTTGTCAAAGAACAAAGCTTCCTCTTCTATGTGCACCGGTTGGCATATGCTTAAAACAAATAAAAGTTTTGCAATGCCCATACATGATCGAAGCAAAAGGAGCTCACTCTATGGTCCGATAGGCCCACAAGGCATCATCAAGCCTCAAAGTCCAATCTTTTCTTATAGGATTCACTGATTTTTCAAGAATAGACTTCACTTCACGATTCAAAACCTTCGCTTGACCATTCGTTTGAGGGTGGTAGGCGGTAGAGACACGATGGGTCACGTTGTACTTTCTTAGCAAGGTGTAACGTCCCAATTTTCATGTTCGAAAATTTCGTTGTAAAACATTACTTTAGAAAACATTAACAATTAAAAACACTGTTTGATCACACAATAACACAATGTAAACCATGATTAAAAAGCAAAACCATACAACCCATCAAAATATCAGAGTACAAATCCCAGTGAATCCCGTAAATGCGGAAACCAGAGTGTGTGCATGATGCGCCGCTACCGCGCCAGCTCCTTCCCCTTCGAAGAAGAGGTACCTGAAACCAAAACTGTAAAACGTAAGCACAAAGCTTAGTGAGTTCCCCCACTGTACCACATACCACATAATCACATAACATACGTAAATTTGTCAGGCATATCTGGGTGCCCGACCTACCCCTTCTGTCCTCTCGACCGGTTACTGCCTAGCATATCTGGGTGCTGGCCTCCCCTTCGGTCCTTTCGACCGGATATTGCCTAGCATATATGGGTGCTGGCCTCCCCTTCGGTCCTTTTGACCGGATACTGCCTAGCATATCTGGGTGCTGGCCTCTCCTTCGGTCCTTTCGACCGGATACTGCCTAGCATATCTGGGTGTTGGCCTCCCCTTCGGTCCTTTCGACCGGATACTGGGGACTATTTCACCCCTACTACTACCACATAACACATATATCACATAGTCTATCTAGCATGGCTGGGCATAACCGCCTCTTCGGCCCTATCGACCGGTATTCTGGGGGACTATCTCCCCTTACTGTCACTAACACATAACATAACACAGTAGTAGCAACCCTAGATGAATATCACATAGACAATCATCTAATCACACATCTCCTACTAGGGGGCCGACATTGTGGCCTTAGACCCACCGCTACTGGAAGGTAACTCACCTGATACTGCTGAACTGCTGCTGCTAATCCCTTTGACCGCTACCTGACCTCTGTCTTCGAACTGTCGCTCCACTAGCTCCTCGAGCTACCAATATCAATATAACACTTAGTCCAACTGACCTCCAATGGTCAACTAAGTCAACTATTACCAATGCCAAAGTCCTGGTCAAAGTCAACCTTCCAGGCCAACCCTACTCGCCGAGTCACCATATTGACTCGCCGAGTCCATATACTTAGAGATATTCCTGTTCGTTACTCGATTCGCCGAGTCAGCCACTGACTCGCCGAGTCTAATGATTCCCGAGTCTTGTCCTGTTCAACTCACTGAGTCCTGGCTCGACTCGCTGACTCGAGTCTTAACTCGAAGGGTTTGGGACCACGCAACCTGACTCGTCGAGTCCAAGAACAGACTCGCCGAGCACAAGGCAATCTCGAACCAACTCGCCGAGTTGTTCATCCAACTCGCCGAGCTTCTGCCCATCTTCATCCGACTTGTCGAGCTGTTCATCCCACTCGTCGAGTTCCTCCTCATCTTCAAGCTACTCGTCGGGTCCACTCGAAGGACTCGCCGAGTCCATTCGGTTCTACATACATGCAGAGGACTTTTGAGTCATGCATGGACTCCAAACTGTAGATCCACTCTTCTAAGGTCTATTCCTTACGTAAAGTGGCAAACTTTACGTGTGGCTGAGGAGATCTAGGCTCAAAACACTATAAACTAGGGTTTAAGACAAAGGGGCTCAACAATCAACCCAACAACTGATGCTTTATGAGTCTCTAGGCCAAGATACAATTAGATCTGAAGTAGCAACTTCAAATCTGAGCTTCCAACTCGAAATGGGTCTTAATCAACCATAAAACCCCCAAAACTCACAACAAAATAGATCTAGATGCAAGGAAGGGAAAATGGCAGCTTAATACCTCCAAGAAGAACACAAAATGAAGTAGATCCCGGATCTACACCTCTCTTTTGATGCCACCTTCTTGATCTTCAAGTCCCTTCCAAGATTTCCTTCCCCCAAAACTATTTCTCTCAAATGATGGAGGCTCCCACGAATCTAGGGTTTACAGTTTCTCTAGGATGATAGGGAGGCTGAGGGAGGGGCATAACTCCCTTTTATATAGGATATAAGTCCCAGAATTAGGGCTTTCCTCGCACAGACCAGACTCGCCGTGTAACACCGTGATTTTCAAAAACAAAATTTTCATTTAAATAATCAGTTTAATATTAAAACACTTGTTTAAAATCTTATTCATATTTGAATTACAAAACATAGTTCCATTTTCATTTGAATAGACAACCAGGATCCTCCAAAATACAACTCTTTCTTCGGTGTGTACAATCGAACCGTTGCCATTCCGCGTTACTGAGAAAACCTGAAACAACATAACATAAACACTGTAAGCACGAAGCTTAGTGAGTTCCCCAATATACACCTTACGCACATACGCATTTCCAGGCCCTGACCTTCCGGTCCACTGCGCAATGCCTTCCGGCCCATGAGATAATCGCCTTCCGGCCCATAACGTGTTGCCTTCCGGCCCATAGCATATTTGCCTTCCGGCCCATAAGATAATTGCCTTCCGGCCCATAAGATAATTGCCTTCCGGCCCATAAACATATATAACACATAATACATTTACTCTAACACATAAAGCACATATATCGTATATCAACCTGCCTTCCGGCCGAAACATGCACAGCACATAATACATTTACTCTAATACTTAAAGCACATATATCACATATCACACCTGACCTTTCTGTCACCTAACACTTTGCCTTCCGGCCCATATATAAACATGTATATCACGCGTAGCAGCTAACTTTCCATTTATAGCATATAAACATAACACCTAACATATTCGACCTTCCGGTCACACAATCAAACCCTTCCGGGTACAGTATAGTGAGAAAACTCACCTCGCGGACACTGGAAGATAACAACTCCTGAAATCCCTTGCACTTGATCCTCCGAGCTACAAGCTCCCTGAAAACATCATATATCTCTTTATTAATACTTCTATCTTCCACGTTAACTGACCCTAAGAAATCACACCGGTCAACTCTGGTCAACGACCATCTCGACTGGACTCGGCGAGTACCCTGGCGACTCGGCGAGTCTAGTCGTCCTCACAAATTCCTGAATGTTCCCTTTCTACTCGTCGAGTATCCCTCTTGACTCGACGAGGTCCTCGTGGAAGAATCGCGGGGCCACCCCGACTCTACTCGCCGAGTCTGAAGAACAAACTCGGCGAGTCCCAGTGAATCTTCAAGCTACTCGCCGAGTCTGCTCATCCGACTCGGCGAGTCCACGCCATGCAGTCGATCAACTGCTTCCAGAATTACGTATGGTCCCGAAATACACACTCATGGGACTTCTGGACCTCTAATCATCCTATTACTGGGGTATAAACTTTTGTATAACAACATAATAACCCATCAAATCACCAAATGGGTTTCATAAACCCTAAATCCGTGTACACATCAAAATAACAGGAATGATCCGAAACATTACCTGAAAACGTACTCTCTGTGTCCCCAAACCTCAGAGCTCGATCCCCTTGATCTTCCTTTGGCCAAAATCCTTCCTCTTCTTGCACTACAATTCCCTCAAAGTCACTAATGGCCTTCAAGCTTGCTCTAGATGCCACAGTCGTTTAGGGTCCTCCTCAATCGGCCAAAAGACGAACAATGACGGCATAAGATCCCTTATATACGTCCCAAACTGAACGGCTAGGGTTTTCCGCTGAACAGCGTCGACTCGCCGAGTCCATATCTGGACTCGTCGAGTCCAGTCGCGAACCCGCGACCAAATCCGTGCTCCTACTCGGCGAGTCAAGCTCCAACTCGCCGAGTCCCCCCTTTAAAACACCCCAAAATGTGATTTAATAATACTTCGAGATTTCGGGCTGTTACAATTCTCCCCCACTAGAAACAGACTTCACCCTCGAAGTCTCACTCTGAAAATAGTGCCGGATGCTGCTCCCGCATCTCACGTTCCGACTTCCCTAGTCACTACCGATCTCTTCCGAGGCTGCCACTAAACCAATACCAGAGGTACCTCCTTGTTCCTCAGAACCTTGATATTCCGATCCCTGACGGCCACTGGTCTCCCAGCGTAACACATGCTCGCATCCACCTAATTGTTCTCTAGTGGAACCACTGCTGACTCATCAGCTCTACACCTTCCAATTCCGACACATAAAAAGTGTCATGGATCCATCCCGACCCGTTGGCATCTCCAAACGGTAGGCCACCCTTCTTACCTTCGCACCTTCACGAAAAGGCCCAACATATCGGGGCCCCAACTTGCCCCTCTTCCTGAATCAAATCACCCCTATCCAAAGAGAGACCGTCAGAAGTACGAAATCGCCGACCTAAAACACATGCTCGCAACGACGTCTATCTGCATAACCTTCCTGTCAACTCAAGACGATCCCTAACCCCTGTTTAACCTGCTGAATCTGCTCTGACGACTAAAGTACGATCTCTGAACTGCTCATCACCCTCGGTAACCGGGAATTACCCAAGGTGTACTCTGCTCCAAATCTCAACGATCACTCGACCCACAAGGGTTAGGAAACCATGAATCACCGGATCCCTGACCCAAAGCCCACTCTATCCATTTCAGAACGACTGCGAGACCCATTCTGACTCTCAGAGCAACTCTCACGAGTTCTCTTCCTGCAAACACCTACCCTGGCCGCATTAGCCCCAACATACCTTTCCCTTCCCTCACTTAGTGGAATCCGCTTGACAACCTTGCCACTACTCCCTGTATCACACATGCACTGGATCTGCTCGTAAGGACTCTCGGGTCCATGCATTACCTTTCCTCAACGAACGAGGTTCCGACATCACCTTCCATGCAACAGCTCAAAGGGCGGCATACTAATGCACTAATGATGGCTGTTGATACGGGACAACTCAACCAAGGACCAATACGTACCGCGGCTTCCTCCACAATCTGGTGCACATGCCCGAAGCATATCTTCGAGCGTCTGGATCGTTTACTCTCTCTAAAGTGTCCTCACATGTCATCATGATAAGCTCATTTCCCACATTCCTCTTCAAGACTGAGTACCAGATCAGCTTTTGGCTCCACATCTGAGCCCCCAACGGTCACCCATATCATGAGCCAAATATCCCACTAACTTTCTCCCCGTGACCACTATCCTGACCCAGTGACACGCAAGTCACAAAATTCTCTTTTCTTCATGCGAAAAAATATAATTCAACTGAGGGTCGTCCCGGCTCAAATCTCTGGTTCCTGCTGCGCATAATCCTTGCGTATCTCCCTGCATCTCCCGACAGAGACGGAGACCTCCGTCTCGCCCCCGACCCAACGTCCAAGCCCCAAAGACTCAATACCAAGGCTACCCAAACTCAAAACTCTTCCTCCTCATACACTGCTCGAAAGAATTTCTCTTGCCATCTAGTGAGGACTGCGACTCCCTGCAGTATCACAACAACTTCTGATTAGTGAGTACTGCGACTAAAATATCCACCACAGACTATGGAGACAATCAACATAACAAACGCCCATCTTGCAAAAATCCACTCTCTCAAATAATCTCCCTGAATGCCCATACTCGAAGACTCCCACTAAATCCGCAGATACTTGAGATGCCACACGTCGATTCAATTCCGGATTCACGAATAACTCCAAAATAAGGATATCATACTCGAATATCCCAGAATACTACCACCACCACTGATCTCCTGCCCCAAACATCATGTAGACACAAAGTACATCCCTCCTCAACTCAATAATTAAATCTATATTTTCCCCGCCTTACAACCTTGGTGCATCTAATTTCTCGATTGGAATGCAAGATAACGCTGACGTACGAAATACGCTGATAATTCTCCAGATCCCTTTTTCCCGACACTCAGAATCCAAACAAGGATACGCATACCGACTCCGGGAGTTGGCTGCCCGATCATTCTCTATTTCTTGCAACCACACTAATCACATGTCATGAGTACGTTCGTTCTCCTCTTCAAGTACTTCCCGCATTAACTCACTCTGACCCCTTAACTCGATCATCGACACCTCTGGTCTCATGATTTCTTACTGCATATCTCTATACTCCCCTTATAACTACTCTTGCCAACTCTTTGTTTTCTACGTACTGCACCCGGTTCTCCCCCACTAGGGTTTGAACCGTCACTAATTAGCATACTATCAACCCACGACTATCTTTCACCAGCGAAATCGTACCTGCTCCAGGAAAGTGCTATGCAACGCCCGATAGTCCCTCCCCTTATGAAGTCACACAACCCTCTATACTCTGAACCTCTGGTTAACTCTCCAAGAACTTCCCATCACGGCTGCCTCTAATCGTTCCAAAACCCATACCAATCTAATACTAAGCACCTGCACTGCTCGATAACACTTCTGGCTCGTAGACTGCACCGCAAAATCATCGTTCCTCTCATCTCAACTCATCAACTCATATCCAATGCCGGATTTGTCCCAAGGACAGGGGCTCACTCTCGACATAGACGAAACTCTCTGCACTGCAAAACTCGACTGAACTCTTCACTGCTACCACTATAACACAACCTGTCATTCTCAATTAGGTGTGGTGTGGTTCTCGACTACCTCAATCCCAACTGACTGGCTGCTCACGGTAAATCACTGTCTCGCAGCACACCCGCTACCTGATGCTCTGAGGGAAGTCATTATCGATAACTACCTGCAGGGTATACTCCCAAATCCAAAACTGAAACACCAGACCTCTCGTGTCTTGCACATGAACATAAATGGCACTACCCACCCAGAAGGTGACCTCTCCTCTATCGACTGATTTCTCGACTCAGACCGAAATTTCCTCTCCCTTTAACTCCCTACCACAATACTCTGATAGGTACTCATCTTTCCCTCAAGGAACGCCTCTCCATCCTCAATCATGGTCTACAGGCCTAAAACCCATAGCGTCCGATCTCTACCTCATCGATCATAACCGGATAACAAGATAGTCACCAGCATCACCCACTACGAACAATGGTACTCATCCCATGACATCCTTTCTCAATTCGCTTCGGTGTATGGTACCTGAACCATAGCATCACTCCTCAATCTGCTCCAATGTATAGCACTCGGACCACAACATCCATCTCAATCTGTTCCGATGTATGGTGCCCGGACCATAACATCACTCCGCAATCTGCTCCGATGTATGGTACTCGATCCATAACATCACTCCTCGTCCCGTTCCTTAGGACCTTCAGAATGCTCCCTGTATCAAGTATGGGTCCTCTGCTTTCAGTAGTACGGGCCCATACTACCTGCCGCATCTACCCATACTTTCCACACGGACCATCCCAGAGTTCCTAAGTAGCTGGTCAACCTACTCTTTCACCAATCCCATCGCGCGTGCTCGCTCTCCAGCGGAATCCTCTACTCTACCAGCGCACTCATCTGGCTAGGTTTACTCCCTAGTCCCTTCCGCCGTCCCCCGCTTCTTTGCTATCAGCTGCTGAAGAGTTCCTAATGATGCCAGCCATCTACCTCCTAAGTATCGTCATACTCACTTAGTAGCTGACTCCCATCATCGAGAACTCCACAAAGCACGAAGCAAGCAGCATTCGAGCATCGAAGCATACATAGGACTCCCTATCTGTGATAGCTCCACCTTCTCGGCTCATCCTCAGAAGTACCACTGTACTCTGTAGCTCTACCCCTCGTGCGTTCTAACTAGATACCCTCACTCATCACATACACACAAAAGCATAACGCACATATAACAACAAACCCTAGACTAAGGCATCACAAATCAGGCCACTCTAGTTCTAAGATATGAAATACCTAGCCTGTCTCTGGCATGCAATAATATCTCATAAAGTGCATAATAAATATTTCATAACACAAAAGTAAGGGTATTTTGGGAAATCACCGTTTGGCTCGGGCTGATTGTACACACTGCTCTTTCTTGCTTTCTCTTTGAACTCTTATTCACTTTTAGAAAACCATTTATTTGGAAAACTTTTTCTTACTTCCTCAGTTTGAGTCCAGATTTACCCGTAGGCGCGTCCGAATCCCTCAAACCAAGGCTCTGATACCAATTGTAACACCGTGATTTTCAAAAACAAAATTTTCATTTAAATAATCAGTTTAATATTAAAACACTTGTTTAAAATCTTATTCATATTTGAATTACAAAACATAGTTCCATTGTCATTTGAATAGACAACCAGGATCCTCTAAAATACAACTCTTTCTTCGGTGTGTACAATCGAACCGTTGCCATTCCGCGTTACTGAGAAAACCTGAAACAACATAACATAAACACTGTAAGCACGAAGCTTAGTGAGTTCCCCAATATACACCTTACGCACATACGCCTTTCCAGGCCCTGACCTTCCGGTCCACTGCACAATGCCTTCCGGCCCATGAGATAATCGCCTTCCGGCCCATAACGTGTTGCCTTCCGGCCCATAGCATATTTGCCTTCCGGCCCATAAGATAATTGCCTTCCGGCCCATAAGATAATTGCCTTCCGGCCCATAAGATAATTGCCTTCCGGCCCATAAACATATATAACACATAATACATTTACTCTAACACATAAAGCACATATATCGTATATCAACCTGCCTTCCGGCCGAAACATGCACAGCACATAATACATTTACTCTAATACTTAAAGCACATATATCGCATATCACACCTGACCTTTCTGTCACCTAACACTTTGCCTTCCGGCCCATATATAAACATGTATATCACGCGTAGCAGCTAACTTTCCATTTATAGCATATAAACATAACACCTAACATATTCGACCTTCCGGTCACACAATCAAACCCTTTCGGGTTCAGTATAGTGAGAAAACTCACCTCGCGGACACTGGAAGATAACAACTCCTGAAATCCCTTGCACTTGATCCTCCGAGCTACAAGCTCCCTGAAAACATCATATATCTCTTTATTAATACTTCTATCTTCCACGTTAACTGACCCTAAGAAATCACACCGGTCAACTCTGGTCAACGGCCATCTTGACTGGACTCGGCGAGTACCCTGGCGACTCGGCGAGTCTAGTCGTCCTCACAAATTCCTGAATGTTCCCTTTCTACTCGTCGAGTATCCCTCTTGACTCGACGAGGTCCTCGTGGAAGAATCGCGGGGCCACCCCGACTCTACTCGCCGAGTCTGAAGAACAAACTCGGCGAGTCCCAGTGAATCTTCAGATATCCTAGGCAGTACTACCTTCCACATCTATTCGTACTTTCCTCAATAGTTACCTCAACTTCACCAAGTCACTCTACTGCTACTGATCTCTGCTACTCTCATCCAAGGCTTGCCCTAGGGAACCTCTAACTCCGATCAAGCCAGTCCTCAGCTGCTGAAGGCCTCCTTGTAATACTAATTAGTCATCACCTGAATACCATCACATGTGATGAGGCTCAGATAATCCTTCTTGTAAAAGACATCCCTACAATGGTTAGACTCAAACAAGAGCTACGCAATAGGGCCAAATCCAACACTCTGAGATTATTCAATCCTGATCACATATGATGTGACGTATTCACCTAATGGCTAACTCCCATCACTCGGAGTCCCATAAAGCACAAAGCAAGCAGCATTCGGATACAGGAAACTACTCAAGCAAATCT
Organism: Lactuca saligna; assembly: GCF_052625555.1. Taxonomy (NCBI): domain Eukaryota; kingdom Viridiplantae; phylum Streptophyta; class Magnoliopsida; order Asterales; family Asteraceae; genus Lactuca; species Lactuca saligna. The sequence goes on along the minus strand of NC_136419.1, from coordinate 194,675,239 downwards.
ATTCTCATAACAAGAAACTGTACTAGCATACAATGCCAAGCTCATACTATCAGACATAACCTACACAGGCTATCCTACTACTGTCTACTCAATACTAGCATGAAATTCTTATCATGCTGAACACATAAGGCAGGCACATAAGGCATCCTCCTAGATCCTTAGTCCTATTCTACCATTATGTTCTACTGAAACTGAAACTGATATTCCTAACATAAACTTGTATGGGTACTTTGGGGAATACTTACTTGAGCTCGGCCGGTCGCGCGCATCACACACACTTTTGTTCTTTCTTAAACTTTTTTCTACATTCTTGAAAACATTTTTTTTGAAATCTTTTAATCCCTCGATTTGAGTCCAGACACCCCCGAAGGTGAGTCCGAATCCCTCAAACCAGGGCTCTGATACCAACTTGTAACGTCCCAATTTTCACGTTCAAAAATTTCGTTGTAAAACATTACTTTAGAAAACATTAACAATTAAAAACACTGTTTGATCACACAATAACACAACATAAACCATGTTTAAAAAGCCAAACCATACAACCCATCAAAATATCAGAGTACAAATCCCAGTGAATCTCGTAAATGCGGAAACCAGAGTGTGTGGATGATGTGCTGCTACCGCGCCAGCTCCTTCCCCTTCGAAGAAGAGGTACCTGAAACCAAAACTGTAAAACGTAAACACAAAGCTTAGTGAGTTCCCCCACTGTACCACATACCACATAATCACATAACATACATAAATTTGTCAGGCATATCTGGGTGCCCGACCTACCCCTTCGGTCCTCTCGACCGGCTACTGCCTAGCATATCTGGGTGCTGGCCTCCCCTTCGGTCCTTTCGACCAGATACTGCCTAGCATATCTGGGTGCTGGCCTCCCCTTCGGTCCTTTTGACCAGATACTGCCTAGGATATCTGGGTGCTGGCCTCCCCTTCGGTCCTTTCGACTGGATACTGGGGACTATTTCACCCCCTACTACTACCACATAACACATATATCACATAGTCTATCTAGCATGGCTGGGTATAACCGCCTCTTCGGCCCTATCGACCGGTATTCTGGGGGACTATCTCCCCCTACTGTCACTAACACATAACATAACACAGTAGTAGCAACCCTAGATGAATATCACATAGACAATCATCTAATCACACATCTCTTACTGGTGGGCCGGCATTGTGGCCTTAGACCCACTGCTACTGGAAGGTAACTCACCTGATACTGCTGAACTGCTGCTGCTAATCCCTTTGACCGCTACCTGACCTCTATCTTCGAACTGCTGCTCCAGTAGCTCCTCGAGTTACCTATATCAATATAACACTTAGTCCAACTGACCTCCAATGGTCAACTAACTCAACTATTACCAATGCCAAAGTCCTGGTCACAGTCAACCTTCCAGGCCAACCCTACTCGCCGAGTCACCGTACTGACTCGCCGAGTCCATATACTTAGAGATATTCCTGTTCGCGACTCGACTCGCCGATTCTACTGATTCCCGAGTCTTGTCCTGTTCAACTCACTAAGTCCTGGCTCGACTCGCTGACTCGAGTCTTAACTCGAAGGGTTTGGGACCACACGACCTGACTCGTCGAGTCCAAGAACAGACTCGCCGAGCACAAGGCAATCTCCAACCAACTCGCCGAGTTGTTCATCCAACTCGCTGAGTTCCTGCCCATCTTCATCCGACTCGTCGAGCTGTTCATCCCACTCGTCGAGTTCCTCCTCATCTTGAAGCTACTTGCCAAGTCCACTCGAAGGACTCACCGAGTCCATTCGGTTCTACATACATGCAGAGGACTTTTGAGTCATGCATGGACTCCAAACTGTAGATCCACTCTTCTAAGGTCTATTCCTTACGTAAAGTGGCAAACTTTACGTGTGGCTGAGGAGATCTAGGCTCAAAACACTATAAACTAGAGTTTAAGATAAAGGGGCTCAACAATCAACCCAACAACTGATGCTTTATGAGTCTCTAGGCCAAGATACACTTAGATCTGAAGTAGCAACTTCAGATCTGAGCTTCCAACTCGAAATGGGTCTTAATCAAGCATAAAACCCCCAAAACTCATAACAAAATAGATCTAGATGCAAGGAAGGGAAAATGGCAGCTTAATACCTCTAAGAAGAACACAAAGTGAAGTAGATCCCGGATCTACAGCTCTCTTTTGAAGCCACCTTCCTGATCTTCAAGTCCCTTCCAAGATTTCCTTCCCCTAAAACTATTTCTCTCAAATGATGGAGGCTCCCACGAATCTAGCGTTTACAGTTTCTCTAGGATGATATGGAGGCTGAGGGAGGGGCATAACTCCCTTTTATATAGGATACAACTCCCAGAATTAGGGCTTTCCTCGCACAGACCAGACTCGCCGAGTCTCCTTGGTCGACTCGCCGAGTCGGTCACTTACTCCCCGACCCGGATCCCGCTCGGACTCGCCGAGTCCTTCCTTGGACTCACCGAGTCGACCCCTAAACTTAGGGTTTTCTTTCCTTTCTTGGTCTTCGAAACTTTGGGTGTTACACAAGGCCTCCATCATCTTATTGCAAAAGTACGCCCCTCGATCACTAATCAAAGCCCTAGGCACACCAAATCTCACAAAGACATTAGATTATAAAAATTCGATAACCGTTTTGGCATCATCCGATCTTGTGGATTTGGCCTGAACCCATTTAGAGACACAGTCAACCGCGAGCAAGATGTAGACGTTGACAAATGAGATAGAAAATGGGCCCATAAAATCAATCCCCCATACATCAAAAACTTCACAAACAAAGATTGGATTTTGTGGCATTTGATTTTTTTGTAAAATGTTCTCCGTCCTTTGGCACCGTTCGCAACTTTTACAAAACAAATAACAATCGCGTGGCATGGTTGGCCAAAATAAACAACACTCGAGAACCTTTCTCAAAGTTCAGTTAGGTTCAAAGTGTCCCCCACAAGCAAATTCATGGCAAAATTGTAATATGGATTGATGTTCTTGTTGGGGTACACATCGCCTAATGATTTGATCAGGATAATGTTTCAAGAAATAAGGCGCATCCCACACATAATATTTTGCATCACTTTTTAGTTTGTCTTTCTTAGCACGTATGAATGTGTCGGGATACCTTTTCATGATAAAAAAGTTAACGATATCAGCATACCAAGGAATAAATTGAGTAAGGGAAAAGAGATGCTCATACAGAACTGGAGAGGAGCTTCATTTGAAGTGATCCGGCTTAGATGATTGGAAACAAGATTCTCGCATCCACTCTTGTCCCAAATTTCAAAATCAAATTCTTTCAATAATAAGATCCACCGGATGAGTCTTGGCTTCGCATCTTTCTTTGTTATCAAGTACATGAGTGCCATGTGATCCGAATACACTATGACTTTGGTACCGAGTAGGTATTGTCTAAACTTCTTCAAAGCAAACACTATGGCCAATAGCTCCTTCTCCGTGGTATGGTAGTTACTTTGAGCATTTTCTAGTGTCCTTGATGCATAGTAAATCACATGGAAGGCTTTTCTATTCTTTTGAGCCAAAACGACACCAATAGCATAATTGCTTGCATCACACATCATCTCAAAAGGGAGATCCCAATTTGGTGCTTGCATGATAGGAGCAGATGTGAACAATTCCCTGAGCTTGTCGAAAGCTTCCTTGCATGCCTCATTTAACTAGAAATCAACATCCTTTTGCAAGAGTTGGCACATGATGGTGTTAATGCAAAAGAACATCCTATGTGCTCATGCTAAACCCTAAAGCTCGGATATAGGCTTCTCTTGTAACACCGTAAAATTTAAGACAATTTTTCGCATTTCAAAACACATTTTCCAAACACATTTATTAACAAAATCTCATTGTATCATATCTTTATTTCACAAAATAATTCCCAAGATCAGAATACATAACATTGTAAGCATAAAGCTTAGTGAGTTCCCCAAAATACCATACATAACACATACTAGCCACTCGAGGCTATAACTTTGTGGGCCCTTGGGCTCTAACTCTGTGGACCCTCTGGTCCTAGCTCTGTGAACCTCACAGTTCTATCTCTGATATACTCTGATATACACATGGCATAAATCACATTGAAATGATGCAGTGCAACACAACACATAAGTAGCATACAATAACTCTGTCACATAACTCTAATTACCACTCAAGGTAAAGTATAGTGAGAAGACTCACCTCAGATGTCTCGGTAAGTCTATGACTCGGTAGAAATACGATCTAGCCTCCACCTAAACACATAAAGTAATACTCTCATAAATATAACTCTCAGGACTAGACTCAACCCTCTCTTGCCACCCTCAGAAGGGTAAAAGACCATTTTACCCCTCTTTTGGCTCAAAGGCCCTCATTGTTGACCAAACCCTAAAAGTCAACCAAAGTCAATGGTCAAACTTTTACCCGACTCATCGAGTGCACTTGGGCAACTCGGTGAGTCTACACATGTCCACTAACTCTCTAGTCTCGTTTGACATGTCGAGTCCATCCCCTTGCTCGACGAGTCACACCTGGCATGAATCGCGGGGCCACCCCGACTTAACTCGCCGAGTCTCAAGATCAACTCAGCAAGTTCCACCTTGAACCCCAGTCTTCTAATCCCTCTCTGACTCATTGAGTTATTCCCCCAACTCGGCAAGTCTACTCACTGAGTGATTTACGGGAAACCCTAGCCCTACTAGCCGAGTCTGCCCTTGAACTCAGCGAGTTCATGCCATGCATAAACTCAATTGACCTGCTGAGGTCAGATCTGTTCCTTTGGTCCATAGATCTGACCTTCGCAAGCCTGATAAACACGTAAAGCTCGAATCTTGACACTCATGGGACGTCTTGAAGGTTTCACTTGGTGATTTAGCCCCAAAAATAACATCCTAAGCTCAACACCTCTATAGCTCAACATATAACAAGCTAACATAAGTTATTTAGACCACTATGGGTCTAGATCCGAAGTCTCAAAGCGAATAGGGGCCATATTCTCATAATTTCTTCCATTAAAGGACATGAAAACTCTACATCTATGGATTCCTCCAACAAAACAGATAAAAGGGCGATATATTACCTCAAAGATGAAGTCTTTAGCTTGAAATCCACAGATGCACCACCTCCTTGGTCTCCTCTAAGCTGGAAACACCTGCTTCATGCATGAATCAACCACAAAGATCAAGAAATGGCTCCTTTCCTCTCACAATCGCTCTAGCTCTTTTAGGGTTTCTCTATGGGGTTTGGTAGCCGCAAATGACGGCCCTAAGGGCCTTTAAATAGGTCCCAAACCTTGGAAATTAGGGTTTCATTAAACAGCGTGGACTCGCCGAGTCCAGTCATGAACCCGGATGAGAATCCATGACCCTACTCAGCGAGTCTAAGCACCAACTCGCCGAGTCCCTACACAAACTCCAAAATAAATGAATAACATAATATACCTGGGAATCCGGTTGTTACAATTCTCCCCCACTAGAATCAGACTTCGCCCTCGAAGTCTCACTCTGAAAACAACTCTGGATGCTGCTCACGCATCTCGCGTTCCGGCTCCCAAGTCAGCTTTGACCCTTTCCGATGCTGCCACTGGACCTGCACCAGAGGCACTTCCTTGTTCCTCAAAACCTTGATCTTCCGATCTCTAGTTGCCACCGGTCTCTCAACATAGTTCAGGCTCACATACATAGTTCAAGCTCACATACACCTGAATATCCTCTAATGGTACCACTCGTTGGCTATAGACATTCTCGGCTGCGACACATGGAAGGTTTCATGAATCTGACCCAACTCTGCAGGTAGCTCCAAACTGTAGGCTACTCTACCTACTCTCACGATCACCCTGAAAGGACCAATATATCGGGGACCCAACTTGCTCCTCTTCTTGAATCGTATCACTCCTTTCCAAGGAGAGACCTTCAGGAGCATGAAGTCGCCGACCTGAACCTCGAGCTCGGACCGGCGCCTGTCCGCACAACTCTTCTTACAACTCTGAGCGGTCAACAACCTCTCTCTGACCTACTGTATCTGCTCAGTCTTCTGAAGTACGATCTCTGTACTACCCATCACATGTTTCCCTACCTCTCCCCAGTAAATGGGGGTCCGACACCTCCTCCCATACAAAAGCTCAAAGGGTGGCATACCAATGCTCGAGTGATGGCTGTTGTTGTAGGAAAACCCTGCCAAGGGAAAATACGTGTCCCAACTCCCACCGAAATCCAGCACACATGCTCAGAGCATGTCCTTGAGCATCAGAATCGTCCGCTCGCTCTGCACGTTAGTCTGTGGATGATATGTGGTACTAAAATGCAACCTCGTATCCAATTCCCCATGAAATTTCTTCCAGAATCTGGAAGTGAAATGCACATCTCGATCTGAGACAATCGAGATCGACACTCCATGCCGCGATACCACCTCCCTCACGTACATCTCTGCCAACCTCTTTGCGGAAGAGCTCTCACTGATAGCAAGGAAATGAGTGCTCTTCGTCAACCTGTCTACAATCACCCAAATTGCATGGATGCCCCTCGCAGTCCTCGGCAATTTGCTGATAAAATCCATAGTAATCTATTCCTACTTCCACTCGCGAACCTCTAACGACTGCAACTTACCATGTGATCTCTGGTGCTTGGCCTTAACCCTACGACAGGTTAGCCACGTCTCAACGAACCACGCGACGTCCCTCTTCATACAGGGCCACCAATAATCCTTCTTCAGATCAAAATACATCTTAGTGGCCTCGGGATCGATCGAGAACTTCGATCGATGTGCTTCTTCGATTAAAATGGTACGCGTCCCGCCCACAAACGGTACCCAAATCCGACCCTGAAATGTCATAAGCCCCCGGCTATCAATAACGAACTTCGATACATGCCTGATAACTTGCTCCCTCTTCTGGTTTTCTGGTCTCACAGCCTCAGCCTGGGCCCCTCGAATGGTGTACAACACCGGAGTCATCACTGTCAATCTCATGCAATCATCCTGCATCAGGGTGCTTTCCGCCCTACGACTCAGGGCATCGGCTACCATGTTAGCCTTACCCGGGTGATACAGGATCTCGCAATCATAATCCTTTACCACGTCCAACCATCTTCTCCATCGCATATTTAGGTTGGGCTGATCCATCAAATACTTCAGGCTCTTGTGATCCGTGTATATGGTACACCGGACCCCATACACATAGTGACGCCAGATCTTGAGAGCGAACACTACTGCTCCCAACTACAGATCGTGGGTAGGATACCTCGTCTCATGAGGCTTCAGATGCCTCGATGCGTATGCTATCACGTGCCCCCTCTGCATAAGCACTGCTCCCAACCGTGATATCGATGCGTGATAATATACTACGAAGTCCTCCATTCCCTCTGGAAGGGCTAACACCGGGGCTTCGCATAGCCTTTGGCGAAGTGTCTCGAAGGAGGCCTGTTGCTCTGGGCCCCATGAGAAAGCAACACCCTTCCAGGTCAACTTGGTGAGTGGCACGATGATCTTGGAGAAATCCCTGATAAATCTCCGATAATAGCCTGCCAATCCTAGGAAACTCCTGATCTCTGTAAGTGACCTCAGCACCTCCCAACTCATCATTGCCTCAATCTTGGTCGAATCGACCAATATCCCTTTCTGGTTAACGAGATGCCCTAGGAACTGGACCTCTTGTAACCAGAAATCACACTTGGAGAACTTGGCATAAAGCCTCTCCGATCTCATAATTCTGAGGATCTATCTCAAATGTTCCTCATGCTGCTCTATGGATCTCAAATACACCAATATATCGTCAATGAACACGATCACCGAGCGATCCAACATCGGCCTACACACTCTGTTCATGAGATGCATGAACATCGCCGGTACATCGGTGAGCCTGAAAGGCATCACCACGAACTCGTAATGCCCGTAACGAGTCCTGAACGCTGTCTTCTGGATGTCCTCATCTCGCAGCCTCACCCGATGATATCCAGACCTCAAATCTATCTTGGATAACCAAATTACTCCCTGTAACTGATCGAAAAAATCGTTGATCCTTGGTAATGGGTAACAGTTCTTGACCATCAACTTGTTGAATTCCCTGTAATCAATGCACATCCGATGTGAGCCATCCTTTTTCTTAACAAAAAGGATAGGTGCTCTCCACGGTGAACAACTCGGCCGAATAAACCCTTCCCCAACAACTCCTGAAGCTGTGAGGATAGCTCCTGCATCTCTGGAGGCGCAAGGCGATAGGGCGCAACCCCCGGAACCAAATCGATACTGAGCTCAACCTACCTCTCGTGAGGCACACCCGGTAACTCCTCTGGAAATACATCCGGGAACTCACGCAATATCGGAACCTCATCTACTGACCTCGGTCTCTCTGAATCAACCCTCATATCCATTACATAAGCTACAAATCCCTTACAGCCCCGGTGTAGACTCTACCTCGCTCTAGCGGCTGAACAAAATGCCGACCAGAATGCGTACCCTCGCCGTATACTGTAAGAACTCCCACACTAGGGTCTCGTATGGTCACTAGCTGTCTCTCGTAGTCGATAACCGCTCCAAATTTTCCCAACCAGTCCATGCCCGCGATGACACAGACATCTCCCATTGCAATAGGAACTAGATCAATCGGAAACTCAAAGCCGAAAATCTCGAATACACACCCTCGGATTACCTCGGTGGCATACACCGCTCTCTCGTTGGCTATGGAAACTCTCATGGGTCGATTCAACGCCTCTCGACTAATACTGATGTGCTGACTAAAAGTCAAAGATACAAAAGACCGACTCGCTCCCGAGTCAAATAACACCAAGGCAGGTACAGAACTCACAAGAAAAGTACCTACGCATATCATAATATAAGCACAATATCTCAACATAAAAGTAAATACATGAAAGAATACATACCATCCACGACATCGGGTGCTGTGCGGACCTCTTCTACAGTTAACTGGAAGGTTCTCCCTCGTGTCTTCGGTGCCTCGACCTTCACGGGCCGACTGTCTGTAGCTCTCACCGCAGCAGGGGGCAGACCCCTGAGACGCTCCCTGAGATGTCCCTCACAACTGTGGACACTCTGCCTTCCGGTGTCCGGTCTGGTTACAGTGAAAACATACTGGAAAACCCTTGGGGCAATCCTTGGCCATATGCCCCTCCTTGCCACATTTGTAGCAAGACCCTGCTCTGTACACCGCATCGTAACTTTTACCGCACTTGCCACAAGTGCGGCCCTTCTGGCTCCCGAATCTCGAATCAGTGGGCTTGGCCCGCTTGGTTGCCGGCTGAGACTGTGTCGGTCGCCGATCCCTCCCTTGAGACTCCGCCTCCTCCCTAGCCTGGGTCTCTAGCTCTATCTCCCTCTTCCGGGCATTTTCCTGAAGCTCAGCAAGTGTCTGGTATGTCGAGTTCATCATGAACCCCCATATATCCCTCCTCAAAACACTCAGATAACGGCTCATACGTGCCTGCTCGGAGGACACGTGCTCTGGGCAAAAGATCGCCCGCTCATGGAACTTCCTCGTAATCACTGTGATAGAATCAGTACCCTGCTTGAGGGTCAGAAACTACTGGGCTAAATGCTCTCTCTCCACCTGGGGAACGTACTCATCTCGGAACATAACTGTGAACCTCTCCCAAGTCACTGCACCAAGCTCAGCAGGCGAATAATGCGCCGTCAAAAACTTCCACCAGTCCTTCGCTCCCAAGCGAAGCTAGTTCAGCGTGAATCGGACTCTCAAATGCTTAGGAGATGAGCAAGTAAAGAAACACCCCTCTGTGTCTGATATCCACCTCATCACTGCAATCGGGTCCTGGGTCCCATCGAACTCTGGTGGTTTCATGTTGTTGAATTCTCGGAAGAGCAACGCATCACCACCCTGCGGCCTCGTCGCAGTTATAGCTGCAGTGGCCGCAGCAATAGCAGCCTCAGAAAGTGCAACGTATCTCTCGTCGAATGTCTCTATCAGGGTGGTCTTGATAGACCCGAACATCTCTGGAATCTCATCGCGGATGGCAGCAACCACCTTATCGTTTATAATATTGCGGAGTTCCTCGTCGCTCACACGCCCTCCATTGGTCCCTGGTCTGTGATGTGTCCCTACCATGATGCCTCTCTAAAATACAACATAAGATATCAGTAATTCGCTCGGGTGTACACGCACTCGATATCCCAATCCTACTTGATCTTTGGTACCTTAAGGATTCTTACTTGGACTGCACACTGAACCGGTATCTTCAGTAGTACGGGCCCAATACTACCATCCATACCGCATAATCATTCATCCCAAATCCTCCTCCCAGAGTCGTAAATCCCAAGTACGCTACTCTCTCAATCACGTGCTACTCACTAGCAGATCTCTCATATGCTCATCGCTGCTATCTAAACACTCTCAAGCATCTCTAGCAGCAAAACCCCTAGACTAAGGCATCATATATCATCATCTTTAGTCCTAATAAGAATACCTAGTCTACTCTAGCATGCATAACATAATTCATCATATAGCATAGCATAATGTATCTTTGAACACTTATTGTAAGGGTATTTTGGGAAATCACCATTCGGGCGTTGGCTGATCGTACACACGAGTCTGCTCTGTTTGTCTCAAAACTCTTTTTACTCTTTAAAAAATTTTACTTTATTATCAAAATTTTCCTCAAATCCCCAGTTTGAGTTCAGATTTGCCCGAAGATGTATCCGAATCCCTCAAAGCAAGGCTCTGATACCAAATTGTAACACCGTAAAATTTAAGACAATTTTTCGCATTTCAAAACACATTTTCCAAACACATTTATTAACAAAATCTCATTGTATCAGATCTTTGTTTCACAAAGTATTTTCCAAGATCAGAATACATAAAATCCCATGCGTGTGTACGAATCATGCCGGCGCCTTCCCGCGATCATCACTAGTACCTAAAACACATAACACATAACACTGTAAGCATAAAGCTTAGTGAGTTCCCCAAAATACCATACATAACACATACTAGCCACTCGATGCTATAACTCTGTGAGCCCTTGGGCCCTAACTCTGTGGACCCTCTGGTCCTAGCTTAGTGAACCTCCCGGTTCTATCTCTGATATACACATGGCATAAATCACATAGAAATGATGCAGTGCAACACAACACATAAGTAGCATACAATAACTCTGTCACATAACTCTAATTACCACTCAAGGTAAAGTATAGTGAGAAGACTCACCTCAGATGTCTCGATAAATCTCTAACTCGGTAGAAATACGATCTAGCCTTTGCCTAATCACATAAAATAATACTCTCATAAGTATAACTCTCAGGACTAGACTCAACCTTCTCTTGGCATCCTCAGAAGATTAAAAGACCATTTTACCCCTCTTTTGGCTCAAAGGACCTCATTGTTGACCAAACTCTAGAAGTCAACAAAAGTCAATGGTCAAACTTTGACTCGACTCGTCGAGTGCACTTGGGCAACTCGGCGAGTCTACACGTGTCCACTAACTCTCTAGTATCGTTTGGCATGTCAAGTCCATCCCCTTGCTTGATGAGTCACACCTAGCATGAATCGCAGGGTCACCCTGACTCAACTCGTCGAGTCTCAAGATCGACTCAGCAAGTTCCGCCTTGAACCCCAATCCTCTAATCCCTCTCTGACTCACTGAGTTATTCCCCCAACTCGGCAAGTCTACTCACTGAGTGATTTGCGGGAAACCCTAGCCCTACTCGCCAAGTCTACCCTTGAACTCGGCGAGTTCATGCCACGCACAAACTCAATTGACCTCCTCACATTAGATCTGTTCCTTTGGTCCATAGATCTGACCTTCCCAAGCCTGATAAACACGTAAAGCTCGAATCTTAACACTTATGGGACGTCTAGAAGGTTTCACTTGGTGATTTAGCCCCAAAAATAACATCCTAAGCTCTCAACATAAAGCAAGCTGAGATAAGTTCTTTAGACCACTATGGGTCCAGATCCGAAGTCTCAAAGCGAATAGGGGCCATATTCTCACAATTTCTTCCATTAAAGGACATGAAAACTCTACATCTATGGATTCCTCTAACAAAACAGATAAAGGGGCGATATATTACCTCAAAGATGAATTCTTTATCTTAAAATCCACAGATGCACCACCTCCTTGGTCTCCTCTAAGCTGGAAACACCTCCTTCATGCAAGAATCAACCACAAAGATCAAGAAATGGCTCCTTACCTCTCACAATCGCTCTAGCTCTTTTAGGATTTCTCTCTGGGGTTTGGTAGCCGCAAATGACGACCCTAAGGGCCTTTAAATAGGTCCCAAACCCTGGAAATCAGGGTTTCATTAAACAGCGTGGACTTGCCGATTCCACTCATGGACTCGCCGAGTCCATTCTTGAACCCGAATGAGAATCCGCGACCCTACTCGGCGAGTCTAAGCACCAACTCGCCGAGTCCCTCCACAAAATCCAAAATAAATGAATAACATAATATACCTAGGAATTCAGATGTTACATATCTATTGTACATGTAATACATCCAAGACTTGTAACCCTAGATCTAGCATGTATAATTCAAAATTAACACTACAAGAATAGATCTAAGTGATTAACTCTTTCAATTGGCTTGAAATCCTTTAATTCTTCTTGATCTTGAGCTTAGATTCATAATTGTAACTCCTCTAATGGTTCACAAACACCACACAAGCAAGAAGGCTATTATGAGAGAGGAGGGAGAATCCTAAAATCGGCCTAGGGTTTCTCTTGGAGTCAAGGTGTCAAAAAATTGCAAGCAAGGGTCTTTATTTATACTGTAGGTTGTTAGGGTTTCATTCTAAACCCTAATGGACAACTTAGTCACCAAGCATCCCATGGAACCTTCTGGAATAGGGCCTTGGATGAAAATATGATGGATCCCCATCATAATTTCGTTCCCCTTTAGTCCATTAGGTTTCCCAACCCAAAACTCAACTATCACACATTTGACAGTTTATGCCCCTTTATTCAATTAATCTCTTTTAGTCACCAAATTAATTCCTAATTAATTTATGACCAATATTAATTAAATAATATGCTTTCTCCTTTAATATATTATTCTTATAATGTATTAATAAATCATAATATATTCTCTCTCTCCTAAAGAACCTTGTCAAGTTGCTTTGGTGAAGGCAACCCAAAAGGACCATGCACAACCGGGTCAAGTACATACCAAATATAATTGCGGACTTAGACACTAATCCAACAGTCTCCCACTTGGATAAGGCTAGTAACTATATCTCACATATGACTTCAGGATCTGATTGGCAATCGTAGCTCTTATACGCCATTGTCAACTCTGACCAATAACTTGTCCTTCAAATAAGGGATCGTATAATCCTCTGTTCCATATATCATGATTACAATACTTTTTATTCAACACTTTGTTTCTCGATCTTTGATTCGTTCGACATAGAACTTAGTTGAACACATCAACTTTGTTCTGATCGGGTCCGACACATAAGTCAAACCAAACCATCGAGTGGCCAAGATATCACCTTTATTCTCTAAGAATAAAAGGAACATATTAACTTCGACTCATATGCATTTACTATTTACTAATTAAATCATGCACAACAATGTGTTTTATAACATCAAGTTACTAATGCATTTACACATCATGAATGCATAACCAATCAGCAAACAATAACCATATCTCCAAGTTTTAAGACTATAAGATATTATCGCTTTGCGATCACTCGAGATAAAATTCCTGGAGCAATACCAGCAAACGCGGGTTTATTCTAATGCTCAAATCACAATTCATAAGCACTCATGAACTTTGAAACAAACTATTGCTATGTCTAAAACATTTTAGACGATCTACAAACAGATTCATGACAATCTTCTTTCATATATACTTCCAACATATGAACGACTGTGGATCGTTTGAATAATCTTATTATTCAGGAATTCAAAACATGCAAAACTTAAACAATAGATAAATAACCAACACAAGATAGTAACTTTACTTTTAAATAAAACAATCTATCTAATCTAAACTCATATCGTCCTTCAGCCCAATGCTCCTAGCGTGCTGCAAGTGCTTAACCCTGCTCAGTCCCTTTGTAAGGGGATCTTTTGGGTTATCTTATGACGATACCCTCTTCACTATGAGAAGTCCCTCTTCTACCCGATTTCTAATAAAATGGTATTTTTTGTTGATATGCCTGGATCTACCCTGATCCTTTGGTTCCTTGGTTAAGGCAACCGCTCCTTCATTATCACAGAAAATCTTCATGGGCTCCTTTATGCATGGCACAACTCCAAGGTCTCCAATGAAGTTCTTCAAACATATTGCCTCTTTTGATAATTCACTTGCTGCAATGTACTCTGATTCACACGTTTCATCAGCCATAGTCTCTTGCTTAGAACATTTCCAAGTCATCGCTCCTCCGTTAAGGGTAAAGATCCAGCCTGACTGCGAACGGTAATTATCCCGATGTAACATCCGGATTTTTACCAGGTATCTTGTAAGTTTAATTTTCGTTATATTGTGTGAGGGACTCGGCGAGTTGGGGCTCAGACTCGCCGAGTAGGGACGCGGAACTGATTGATGGTGCGCGCTTGGACTCGGCGAGTCCAGGGTATGGACTCGGCGAGTCTGCGCTGTGTAATGAAACCCTAAATCTCCGGGTTTGTAGCCTATTTAAAGGGCCTTATGGCCGTCATTTGCGCTCATCCAACCCCCAGAGTGTGTCCCTAGAGTTCTTGAGCGTTTGGTGAAGGATTGAGAGCAAATCTTGGCCTTGTGAGTGTTGTTTAGCAAGAAGAAGGAGGCTCTAGGCAAGAGGAAGCAAAGGAGGTTGCTATTTCGTGGATTTGGAGCTTGGATCATCACTTTAGAGGTATTATTTTCGGACCATTTTCTGTTTGGTGAAACTTGATGCATGTTAGGGCTTAATATGATCATTTATGGGGTGGTTTGGTGCCCCTTTGGTTCCCTCTTGGAGTTGAGACCATGGATCTGGATCCATAGAGGTCTAGAGGGCCTCACTCATCAAGCTTTATGGATGGAAATGGAGTCCTTGGCCTTGTGTTGAAGTATTTGAGTCAAAAGCATCATTTGTGATCATGTAGAGGTTATTTATGCTTCAAGATTGTGACTTTACGTGCTAAATAAGCATGGAGGGACTGGATCTATGGATTAGTGGACTGGATCTGACCTTTAGAGCAAGATTGAGTCAGTGCATGGCACGGACTCGCCGAGTCCGAAGAACAGACTCGGCGAGTAGCATGAATGTTGCGCGACCACTCAGCGAGTGGCCTCGCCGAGTTGGGAAGGGTGAACTCAGTGGGTCAAGGGAGAGTCAGGATGGGCAGGTGGACCGAGTCAAACTGGACTCGCCGAGTTGTTCTTGAGACTCGGCGAGTTGAGTCGTGGTGGCCCCACAACTCGTGCCAGGTAGAGCTCGTCGAGTTGAGGGAAATGCTCGACGTGTCAGGGGAGGGTTCCAGGGAAATCGGTGCATGCGCTCAGACTCGCCGAGTCGCTATAGTGCACTCGCCGAGTCCGGTCAAAGTTGACCGTTGACCAGCGTTGACCAAGAGTGACTTGTTGTAGTGTGGTTAACCCTAGTTGGGAAAGTGTTAATTAGAGATGTATTCTGCTATAGGGGGATTACAGCTCGGCGGATCGAGTGTTTAGCGATTTCAGGGTTACGATTTACCGAGACACACGAGGTGAGTCTTCTCACTATACTTTACCTTGAGTAGGTAACCAGAGTTATGCGATAGAGTATTTGTATGCTATGTATGTTATGTGTTGTACTGCATGATTTCTATGTGATTTATGTGGTGCATGTTTATCAGAGCTAGAACCTGAGGGTTCACAGAGTTTGGGTGCACGGACCCACAGAGTTATAGCCTCGAGTGGCTAATATGTGTTATATGTGGTATTTTGGGGAACTCACTAAGCTTTGTGCTTACAGTGTTGATGTTATTTGTTTCAGGTGCTAGTGACGACCGCGGGAAGGTGCCGGCTTGATCCGTACACACACGTTTGGAGTTTGACATGTTGATCTTGGGATTTTGTACTGTTTTGTTGCACAAGTAAAATGGTTGTTTTATGAATATTAATGGAATTATGTTTTTATAAAATTGAAAAAAAATTGGCTTTAAATTTTCGGTGTTACAAATTGGTATCAGAGCCTTGGTTTGAGGGATTCGGGTACACCTTCGGGAGTATTTAAACTCAAACTGAGGAATTAAAGAGATATTTTCAAAAATAAAAACCAAAATTTTCTAAGGGTAAAGGGTTTTCCAGGAAGAAACGTGTGTACGATCAGTCAGCGCCCGAACGGTGAATTCCCAAAATATCTTTTGTTATGAAATAATTATTACTGTGATGTGTTTGCATGCTAGAGCAGGCTAGGTATTGCTGATAGGACTAGAGTGGCCTGTTTTGTGATGCCTTAGCTTAGGGAATGGTGAGCTACTATGAGATGCTGAGAGTAATTAGGTAGCAGCTAGGGCTTTGTGTGAGATTTGTTCCAGAGTGATTTAAGTATAATAGAGTACTTGGGGACTGGGATCCGAAGAGGACGATTTGGGGTGTGTACTGAAACGGTGCGGACAGTAGTATTGGGCCCGTACTACTCAAAGCACCGGTGCGGTACACAGTCCAAATAAGAATCTGGGGATGCCAAGAATCAAGGAGGGGTGGATTGTTGAATGTAAGAGTGTTCGAGTGAATTCTAATTATCGCATGTTGTATTTCAGAGGGTGATCATGGTGAGGACACGACACATGCCGGAGGATGCCGGATCTAGTGATGAGGAGATTCAACAGATCATTCATGAGGAGGTGGCTGCGGTCATCAGAGCTGAGATACCATAGATGTTCGGGTCTATCAAGACCGCTTTGATTGAGACGTTTGACGAGCGCTATGCCGCTCTTTCTGAGGCTGCAGTTGTAGCGGCTACCGCAGCGATTGCTGCGACGAGACCCCAGGGAGGTGATGCGATGTTGTTTAGGGAGTTCAGCAACACCAAGCCACCAGAGTTTGATGGTACGCAGGATCCGGTGGCAACTATGAGGTGGATATCTGATATGGAAGGATGCTTCTTCACTTGCTCGTCCCCTGAGCATTTGAAGGTTCGGTTCACGCTGAAACAGCTTCGCTTGGGAGCGAAGGACTGGTGGAAGTTTGTGACTGCGCATTTCACACCTACTGAGCTTTCGGCAGTGACCTGGGAGAGGTTCACTACCATGTTCCGAGATGAGTACGTTCCTCAGGTGGAGAGGGAACGTCTGGCGCAGGAGTTTCTGACCCTCAAGCAGGGTACCGAGTCAGTTACAGCGATCACGAGGATGTTTCATGAGAGGGCGATGTTTTGCCCTGAGCACGTGTCCACCGAGCAGGCATGTATGAGCCGTTACCTGAGCATTCTGAGACGGGATATTCGGGAGTTCGCTGCGAACTCCTCGTACCGGACATTTTCCGAGCTTCAGGCAAATGCTCGGAAGAGGGAGATTAAGCTTGAGACTCAGGCCAGGGAGGAGGCGGAGTCTATGGGGAGGGATCGGCGGCCGGCACAGTCCCAGCCGGCAGCCAAGCGGGCCAAGCCCGCTGATCCCAGACCCGGGAGCCAGAAGGGCCGCACTTGTGGGAAGTGCGGCAAGGGTCACGATGGCGTCTGCTGGGCAGGGTCTTGCTACAAATGTGGCAAGGAGGGGCATATGGCTAAGGACTGCCCCAAGGGATTTGCAGTGTGCTTCCACTGCAACCAGACCGGACACCGGAAGGCGGAGTGTCCGCTACTGCGCGGGGCATCTCAGGGGACTGCTCCCGCCGCCATCAGAGCTGCTGCTACAGAGAGTCGGCCCGTGAAGGCCGAGGCACCGAGGGCTCGGGGGAGAGCCTTCCAGCTGACTGCGGAAGAGGTCCGCGCCGCACCCGACGTTGTGGCTGGTATGTTTCCTTTTCATTATTTATTTTTGGTGTTGAGATATTATGCTTATATTATGCTATGCATAGGTACCTTCCTTGTGAATTCTGTACCTGCTTTAGTGTTATTTGACTCGGGTGCGAGTCGATGTTTTGTGTCTTTGGCATTTAGTCAGAGTATCAGTGTTAGTCGTGGGGCATTGAGCCGGCCCCTGCGGGTTTCCATAGCCGCCGACAGAGTGATTTGTGCTACTGAGGTCTTCCGGGGATGTGTATTGGAGATATTCGAGGTTGAGTTTCCGATCGACCTGATTCCGATTGCGATGGGTGATGTCTGTATTATCGTGGGCATGGATTGGTTGAGCCGATTCGGCGCGGTTATCGATTGCGAGCGACAGTTGGTGACTATACGAGATCCTAGTGGGGGAGTCCTTTCAGTATACGGCGAGGGTACACGTTCTGGATCAGCCTTTTGTTCGGCTGCTAGGGCGAGGCAGTGTTTACAGCAGGGCTGTAAGGGTTATGTAGCGTATGTGATGGATACGCGAGTGATTTCGGAGAGACCGAGCTCTGTGGATGAAGTTCCGGTGGTGCGGGAATTTCCTGATGTATTTCCCGAAGAGTTACCAGGTGTGCCTCCCGTGAGGCAAGTGGAGTTTGGCATCGATTTGGTTCCTGGAGCCGCGCCTATAGCTAAGGTGCCGTATCGCCTTGCGCCTCCAGAGATGCAGGAGTTATCCTCGCAACTTCAGGAGTTGTTGGGGAAGGGGTTCATTCGACCGAGTAGCTCGCCGTGGGGAGCACCCATCTTGTTTGTGAAGAAGAAGGATGGCTCGCATCGCATGTGTATTGATTACCGGGAATTGAATAAGCTGACGGTCAAGAACCGTTACCCGCTGCCGAGGATCGACGACTTATTCGATCAGCTACAGGGAGCATCTTGGTTTTCCAAGATTGATTTGAGGTCGGGATACCATCAGGTGAGAGTGCGGGACGAGAACGTCCAGAAGACAGC
Organism: Lactuca saligna; assembly: GCF_052625555.1. NCBI lineage: Eukaryota > Viridiplantae > Streptophyta > Magnoliopsida > Asterales > Asteraceae > Lactuca > Lactuca saligna. The sequence continues at coordinate 194,656,411 of NC_136419.1, read as the reverse complement.
ATTCAGGACGCGTTATGGGCATTATGAGTTTGTGGTGATGCCTTTTGGGCTCACCAATGCCCCGGCTGTGTTCATGGACCTCATGAACAGGGTATGTCGGCCGATGTTGGATCGGTCGGTGATCGTCTTCATTGATGACATTCTGGTGTATTCGAGATCTAGAGAGCAGCACGAGGTGCACTTGAGGGAGGTTCTTGGAGTTTTGAGATCGGAGAAACTTTACGCAAAGTTTTCCAAGTGCGATTTCTAGTTGCGGGAGGTCCAGTTCCTGGGACATCTCGTTAACCAGAAGGGGATATTGGTCGATCCGGCCAAGGTTGACGCAGTGATGAGGTGGGAGGTGCCGAGGTCACCTTCTGAGATCCGGAGTTTCCTCGGGTTGGCAGGGTATTATCGGAGGTTCATTAAGGATTTCTCCAAGATTGCGGTTCCACTCACCAGATTGACCCGTAAGGGTGTGACATTTGCATGGGGTCCCGAGCAGCAAACCTCCTTTGAGACGCTTCGCCAGAGGTTGTGTGAAGCTCCAGTATTAGCCCTTTCGGAAGGTATGGAAGGTTTTGTGGTATTCTGTGATGCATCGATCCTAGGATTGGGAGCGGTATTGATGCAGAAGGGTCATGTGATAGCTTATGCATCGAGGCAGTTGAAGCCTCACGAGACGAGGTACCCCACACATGATTTGGAGTTGGGGGCAGTGGTGTTCGCCCTCAAGATTTGGCGGCACTACTTGTATGGGGTTTGTTGTACGATTTACACGGACCATAAGAGTTTGAAGTACTTGATGGATCAGCCTAACCTAAATATGCGGCAGAGGAGATGGTTAGACGTGGTCAAGGATTATGATTGTGAGATCTTGTACCACCCGGGCAAGGCTAATGTGGTAGCTGACGCATTGAGTCGCAGGGCGGAGAGTACTCCCCTGTGAGATGTATGTTTGAGATTCACCGTGATAGCTCCAGTTCTGGACGCCATTCGTGGGGCTCAGGCCGAGGCCGTGCGTTCGGAGATGCAGAAGAGAGAGCGGGTTGCTGGGTTGGTTTCCGAGTTTGTATCGGATAGTCGAGGCCTTATGACTTATCAGGGCAGGATCTGGGTACCGTTTGTGGGCGGTTCACGTGCCACATTGATGGAGGAGGCTCATAGATCGAAATTTTCGATCCACCCCAGGGCCACGAAGATGTATTTGGACCTAAGGAAGGAGTATTGGTGGCCCTGTATGAAGAGGGATGTAGCATGGTTTGTTGAGAGGTGTTTGACCTGTCGAAGGGTAAAGGCCGAACACCAGAGACCGCATGGCAAGTTGCAGCCATTTGAGGTTCCCGAGTGGAAGTGGGAACAGATCACTATGGACTTTATCACCAAATTGCCGAGGACTGCCAGAGGAGTTGATGCAATTTGGGTGATCGTGGATAGGTTGACAAAGAGCGCTCACTTTCTTGCCATCAGAGAGAGTTCTTCAGCGGAGAAGTTGGCGGAGATTTACGTGAGGGAGGTTGTATCTCGGCATGGGGTGCCGATCTCGATTGTTTCAGACCGCGATGTGCAGTTCACTTCCTGTTTTTGGAAGAAATTTCATGAGGAGTTGGGTACTAAGCTGCATTTTAGTACCGCATACCACCCCCAGACCGACGGTCAGAGTGAGCGGACGATACAGACACTCGAGGACATGCTTTGAGCTTGTGTACTGGACTTTGGGGGTAGTTGGGACACGCATTTGCCTTTGGCGGAGTTTTCCTACAATAACAGCTATCATTCGAGCATTGGTATGCCACCTTTTGAGCTGTTGTATGGTAGGAGGTGTCGGACTCCCATATGTTGGGGAGAGGTTGGGCAAAGGGTAATGGGCAGTACAGAGATCGTGAATCAGACGACAGAGCAGATACAGCTGGTCAGGCAGAGGTTATTGACCGCTCAGAGCCGACAGAAGAGTTACGCAGATAGACGCCGGTCCGAGCTGGAATTTCAGGTCGGCGACTTTGTTCTCCTGAAGGTCTCTCCTTGGAAAGGAGTGATCCGGTTCAGGAAGAGGGGCAAATTGGGGCCCCGGTTTATAGGCCCGTTTCGTGTGATTGCCAGGGTAGGCCGGGTAGCCTACCGGCTGGAGTTGCCAGCAGAGTTGGGGCAGATTCACAACACTTTTCATGTATCGCAGTTGAGGAAATGTATAGCCGATGAGTCGGCAGTGGTTCCACTTGAGGATATTCAGGTTGATGCGAGTCTGAATTATGCGGAGAGACCAGTGGCTATTAGGGATCGGAAGATCAAGATTTTGAGGAACAAGGAGGTACCTCTGGTATTGGTTCAGTGGCAACATCGGAAGGGATCAGAGATGACCTGGGAGCCAGAGGACATGATGCGAGAGCAGCATCCGGAGCTGTTTTAGAGCGGGACTTCGTGGGCGAAGTCCAGTTCTAGTGGGGGAGAGTTGTAACATCCGGATTTTTACCAGGTATCTTGTAAGTTTAATTTTCGTTATATTGTGTGAGGGACTCGGCGAGTTGGGGCTCAGACTCGCCGAGTAGGGACGCGGAACTGATTGATGGTGCGCGCTTGGACTCGGCGAGTCCAGGGTATGGACTCGGCGAGTCTGCGCTGTGTAATGAAACCCTAAATCTCCGGGTTTGTGGCCTATTTAAAGGGCCTTATGGCCGTCATTTGCGCTCATCCAACCCCCAGAGTGTGTCCCTAGAGTTCTTTAGCGTTTGGTGAAGGATTGAGAGCAAATCTTGGCCTTGTGAGTGTTGTTTAGAAAGAAGAAGGAGGCTCTAGGCAAGAGGAAGCAAAGGAGGTTGCTATTTCGTGGATTTGGAGCTTGGATCATCACTTTAGAGGTATTATTTTCGGACCATTTTCTGTTTGGTGAAACTTGATGCATGTTAGGGCTTAATATGATCATTTATGGGGTGGTTTGGTGCCCCTTTGGTTCCCTCTTGGAGTTGAGACCATGGATCTGGATCCATAGAGGTCCAGAGGGCCTCACTCATCAAGCTTTATGGATGGAAATGGAGTCCTTGGCCTTGTGTTGAAGTATTTGAGTCAAAAACATCATTTGTGATCATGTAGAGGTTATTTATGCTTCAAGATTGTGACTTTACGTGCTAAATAAGCATGGAGGGACTGGATCTATGGATTAGTGGACTGGATCTGACCTTTAGAGCAAGATTGAGTCAGTGCATGGCATGGACTCGCCGAGTCCGAAGAACAGACTCGGCGAGTAGCATGAATGTTGCGCGACCACTCAGCAAGTGGCCTCGCCGAGTTGGGAAGGGTGAACTCAATGGGTCAAGGGAGAGTCAGGATGGGCAGGTGGACCGAGTCAAACTGGACTCGCTGAGTTGTTCTTGAGACTCGGCGAGTTGAGTCGTGGTGGCCCCACAACTCGTGCCAGGTAGAGCTCGTCGAGTTGAGGGAAATGCTCGACGTGTCAGGGGAGGGTTCCAGGGAAATTGGTGCATGCGCTCAGACTCGCCGAGTCGCTATAGTGCACTCGCCGAGTCCGGTCAAAGTTGACCGTTGACCAGCGTTGACCAAGAGAGACTTGTTGTAGTGTGGTCAACCCTAGTTGGGAAAGTGTTAATTAGAGATGTATTGTGCTATAGGGGGATTACAGCTCGGCGGATCGAGTGTTTAGTGATTTCAGGGTTACGATTTACCGAGACACACGAGGTGAGTCTTCTCACTATACTTTACCTTGAGTAGGTAACCAGAGTTATGCGATAGAGTATTTGTATGCTATGTATGTTATGTGTTGTACTGCATGATTTCTATGTGATTTATGTGGTGCATGTTTATCAGAGCTAGAACCTGAGGGTTCACAGAGTTTGGGTGCACGGACCCACAGAGTTATAGCCTCGAGTGGCTAATATGTGTTATATGTGGTATTTTGGGGAACTCACTAAGCTTTGTGCTTACAGTGTTGATGTTATTTGTTTCAGGTGCTAGTGACGACCGCGGGAAGGCGCCGGCTTGATCCGTACACACACGTTTGGAGTTTGACATGCTGATCTTGGGATTTTGTACTGTTTTGTTGCACAAGTAAAATGGTTGTTTTATGAATATTAATGGAATTATGTTTTTATAAAATTGAAAAAAATTGGCTTTAAATTTTCGGTGTTACACCCGATCTGTCTGGAAACTAGCGTCATTGTACCCTCATATCCTTAATTCATCACTCCCACTGAGGACTAGAAACCATTCCTTGGTCCTCTGAAGGTACTTAAGAATATTCTTAACTATAGTCAAATGATCTCTACCAGGGGTTCCCTGATATCTACTGACCATGCTCAAAGCGATGGCCACATCAGGGCAAGTACAAGTCATAGCATACAAGATCGAGCCAACTATGGAAGCGTAAGGTACTCGGCCGATATCAACTATCTCTACCTTTGTACTCGGGCTTTGAGTCTTACTTAACTTGGTATTGCTTTGGATTGGCAACTCCCCTTTCTTGGAATTTTCCATACTAAAACGCTTTAGTACCTTATCCAAGTATGTATCCTGACTGAGTCCTATCAGTCTCTTACTTCTGTTTCTTACTATCCTTATTCCCAGAATATATGCATCCTCTCCGAGGTCCTTCATAACGAAACACTTCCCAAGCCATGACTTGATCTCCTCCATGTTTGGGACGTCATTTCCTATGAGTAGTATGTCATCAAAATATAATACGAGGAAGCTCATTATACTCCCACTGGCCTTGACATACACACATGACTCATCTTCGCTTCGTAGAAAGCCAAGGTCTTTGACCTTCTCATCAAAACAAAGATTCCATATGTGCGACGCTTTCTTCAATCCATAAATGGATTTCTCAAGCTTACACACTCTATATGGATTCTTCGCATTGACAAAACCCTTTGGCTGATTCATGTAAACATCCTCAGCCAACTTTCCATTAAGAAAAGCAGTTTTCACGTCCATCTACCATATTTCATAATCATGAAACGTAGCTATTGCGAGCATTACCTTAATACACTTTATCTTCTTAACTGGTGAAAAGGTCTCATCATAGTCAACTCCAGGAGTTTGAGTAAAGCCCTTTGCAACCAATCGTGTTTTATAAGTCTGAACATTCCCATCCATGTATGACTTCTTCTTGAAGATCCACTTGCACCCGACTGTCTTACGACCCGACACATTGTCAACCAAATTTCAAACTTGGTTGTCGTACATGGACTGAATCTCGCTGTCCATACCATCTTTCCACTTAGCAGACTCTGGGCCTGCCATGGATTCCTTATATCTGCTAGGTTCGTCCAAATTTACTAGTGTACTGTCACTAATAAATGTATCCCCTTCAGTAGTAATATGGAATCCATACAACTGGGGTGGAACACAAGCCCTATTAGAACGTCTAAGAGGTAAGGACTCGTTAACATTTTCAATAGGAGTTTCCTCCTCAGGTTGAGTGCCATTGTTAAAAGTTCCTTCATCGCTTTGCTCTTGAATCTCTTCAATATCAATTTACCTCCCAATGTCCTCTTGGCTTATGAGTTCTCTTTCTCGGAAAACCCTTTTTCTTGCAAGGAAGATAACATTGTCACTCGGTCTGCAGAAGAGATAGCCAAAGGACTTCTGTGGATAGCCGATGAAATAACACTTCTCACTACGAGGTTCGAGCTTGTCGTGAGTCTCTCATCTTACGAAAGCCTCGCAACCCCAAACCTTGAAATGTGCCAACGAGAGAGCTTTCCCTGTGCACATCCCGTGAGGTGTTTTGGCAACCTTCTTGGTGGGAACTAGGTGAAGGATATGGGCGGCAGTCTCCAAGGCATACCCCCAAAAAGCTATTGGTAACGAATCCTAACTCATCATAAAACGAACCATGTCCAACAAGGTCCGATTATGTCTCTCAGCCACAACATTCAATTGTGGCATTATCAGAGGCGTCAATTGCGAAACAATTCCGCATTCCTTTAGGTAGTCCTGAAACTCAAGACTTAGGTACTCTCATCCTCGGTCTGACCGAAGCATGTTGATTTTCCTGCCCACCTGATTCTCCACTTCATTCTTAAACTCTTTGAACTTTTCAAAGGTTTCCGACTTTTGCTTGATTAAGTAGATATATCCATATCTGCTATAATTATCCGTAACAGTCACGCAAAAGCGACAAGCATCCCTTGTGGTTGATCTAAAGGGCCCACACACATCGGTGTGTATGAGATCCAATAGACCATCACCCCTATCACAAGTTCCAGTGAAGGGTGACTTGGTCATTCCCAAGCAAACAAGATTCACACACGTCATCGTCCCTAAGGTCGAATGACTCCAACACTACATCCTTTTGGAGTTGGGCTATGCATTTCTTGTTGACTTGGACAAGGCAACAATGCAACAAGCATTCTTTTTCTAGACTATTAGACGAATCAATATTCAACACATCATTTCCTAAGTTGTCTACAACCAACACATATTCATATATTCCATTACAACGAAATGCATTGAAATAAAAAAAAACATTCAAATAAACATTAATAGAACCATTACTATTATCAAATGAATATTTGAAACCCTCTCTATATAATCCATGAAAAGAAATGATGTTCTTTGCCATATCTATCGAATAGCAATAATTATTTAAATCTAACCCTAACCCATTACTCAACACTAAAGAATAAACTCCGACTCTGGTCATAGGTGATGATCTTCTGTTTCCCATAATCAAGTTTATTTTCCCATGATCCACCTCCCTACTTCTTCTTAGGCCCTGTAAATTAGAACAAATGTGGAAACCACATCCTGTATCAAGAACCCATGAAGTAGAAAGTGATGAGTTGTTAGATTTAATACAATGTATACCTGCGAAGGTGGGATTTATCTTCTCATCCTTAATGTCCTGCAAATATTTAGGGCCACTTCGGTTCTAGTGACTCTTCTCGTGGCAATAGAAACACTCTACTTCCTTAGGGTCAGAGGAGGGTTTAGCAGAACCTGCTTTGGTCCGACTAGAGGATGAACCATTACATGAATTTCCCTTTTGGTGGCTCTATGAAGGAGCCTTCCTCTTCTTTCCCTTCCCTTGACCAATTGCTAGCACAAAAGCAGTCACAATAGGGGCTGGTGCAATAGATTTGTCTTTCAGGTTGCTCTCAGCAGTCGTTGAAGCGTACTCAAGGAGACCTCTTCCTTATTCATGTGGTAGGTCATTCTGAACTAGTTGTAGCAGGAAGGCAAGGAGTAAAGGATGATGTTGATAGCCAAATCCTCATCAAACTTAACATTAAGTTTGAGAAGATGATCAACATACCTCTGCATTTTCAACAAATTAGAGGTTATGGATTCTCCACTCCCCATCTTAGCGGTGATGATGTTAGTAATGATCTTATAGTGCTCTTGTCTAGCACTTTGTTGGTACCTGTCCAACTAATCTTGATGCATTTCATATGGATACATGTCCTCATAGGACTTTTGGAGTTCGAGGTTCATGGTTGCAAGCATGATGCAATGAACTTTTGTAACATCACGCTCGTGGGCCTCAAAGGCGGCCAACTCTTCAGGAGTAGCAACATCTGGGATGATCTTTTCAAGTTTCACATCGATGACATATTCTTTGTCCTCAAAGCGAGTTATCATACGGATGTATCTCATCCACTCGTTGAAATTCGACTCATCAAATGTCACCTTTTGACATAGGTTCATCAGCAAGAATGACACAGAAGCGTTGTTGTTGTTGTTAGCATACATCTGAAAAGGAACAAAGTTTGATTAGAAATGAATCCCCAATTAAACACCGAAATGAAAAATTAGGGGTAGGATCCACAACATTATTCACAACTTAGAAAAGGGATGTCGTAATTAAATGAAAATAATTTGAAGGTAAGTGAATGACTATTCACTAATTTCCACCATGAAAAACGAAAGGAGATTAAGTTTTAAATGTATTCGAAAACTCCTAGATTCTTTTGAGATTCATAAAACTTTTCAATGGCATGTTTAAATCTCGATATACCCTTCAAGTTTGTGACTGGGATACCGAGGATCACAAACAAGGTGTGAATAACCATGCGAATCAACATGGTGCACTCAATGTCTCTATCACCTAATCAATATGCCGGTTAACCACACACACTCCACTAACGTTTGACAAGGGTAAAAAGTGCAATTCCATGGAGTAGCATCATTTTCACATTTTACCCTAAAGTATCTAAGATTGAGAATTTGTAAAAACATTGTAGTTACTTCGTATCATTCATTATACTTTTAACGAGGAGAGGATTGCCCTATCCTACCCGTTCGGCTAACGACCCTCCACCAATCAAGGAAGCGATGGGTAAGAGTGGATACCCATTAAACGACCATTTTATAGTCCATAACCTTATACCCCCTTATTGATCGGCTTCATGAATGAGGCCTACTAACGGTAAGACTAGCACTTTAAGTTGTACATATATATTAATTAATCTTTTAATAATATAATAGTATAGGGTTGAATTTTAAACTTGTAAAATTCTAAGGTTTTGAAATTAAATCATTCAAAATTAAACTTTTAATCATAAAATTTAAATTTCAAAACTTGAGGACAAGTTTTGAACTTTTCAAAACACAATGGATCAAATAAAAAAATAATATAAATTAAATAGTTAATTTCATGATCATCTATATTTGACCTAATCCAATTTTAGTTACAAGATAATTACCAAATAATTTAAATAATCCATATTTTATCATATAAAGAAACTATTATTCAAAGGATTTGAAATTAGCTTTTGTTTTGGCAAGGATAATCATTTAAATACAATAAAATTTGGATTTTATTATTAAAAAACGATTTTGGCATTTATCCGATAGCAAAATAGCTAGAAATCCCGAGATATGCTCTGTCTGACTCCCGAACTTGCCGAGTCACTACCTGGACTCATCGAGTTGGGAAGACTCGCCGAGTCCAAATACTGACTCGCCGAGTTGGGGCAGGTAGAGGCCGAAAAAAAAATTTCAACAAGAACTCGACAATTACATCACATACAACAAAAACCAATCAAGGCTCTGATACCACTGATGGTTTTAATGCAAAAGAACATCCTATGTGCTCATGCAAAACCCTAAATATTGGAACTAGGCTTCTCTATTGTACATGTAATACATCCAAGACTTGTAACCTTAGATCTAGCATGTATAATTCGAAATTAACACTATAAGAACAAATCTAAGTGATTACCTCTTTCAATTGGCTTGAAATCCTTTGATTTTTCTTGATCTTGAGCTTAGAGTCACAATTGTAACTCCTCTAATGGCTCACAAACACCACACAAGCAAGAAGGCTATTATGAGAGAGGATGGAGGATGCTAAAATCGGCCTAGGGTTTCTCTTGGAGTCAAGGTGGCCGAAAATTGCAAGCAAGGGTCTTTATTTATACTATAGGTTGCTAGGGTTTCATTCTAAACCCTAATGGACAACTTACTCACCAAGCAGCCCATGGAACCTTCTGGAATAGGGCCTTGGACGAAAATATGATGGATCCCCATCATAATGTTGTTCCCCCTTAGTCCATTAGGTTTCCCAACCCAAAACTCAGCTATCACACATTTGACAGTTTATGCCCCTTTATTCAATTAATCTCTTTTAGTCACCAAATTAATTCCTAATTAATTTATGACCAATATTAATTAAATAATATGATTTCTCCTTTAATATATTATTCTTATAATATATTAATAAATCACAATATCTTCTCTCTCTCTCTCTCTGATAAATAACCTTATCAAGTTGCTTTGGTGAAGGCAACCCAAAAGGACCATGCACAACCGGGTCAAGTACATACCAAATACAGTTACAGACTTAGACACTAATCCAACATTCTTTAATGAATCTTTGGTAGAAACCTGCATGGCCCAAAAAAGAACAAACTTCCCGAACACAATTCAGGTAAGGTAAGCATTGAATAACATCTATTTTAGCCTTATCTACCTCAATTCCTTTCTTTGACACAATGTGACCCAAAATGAGACCTTGACTCACCATAAAATGAAATTTCTCAATATTTAAAACCAAATTCGATTCAATGCATCTTTTCAAAATTTTGGTGAGTTTGGTTAAACACTCTTGAAAGGAGTTTCCATATAGCGTAAAGTCATCCATGAAAACTTCAATTATATTTTCAACATATTCCGAAAAGATACTAATAATGCAACATTGGAAAGTGGCTGGGGCGTTACACAATCTTAATGGCATTCTCCGGTATGCAAAAACATCAAACAGACATGTAAATGTTGTCTTTTCTTGGTCTTCCGGTGCCACCGGGATTTGGTGAAAACCGGAGTACCCATCTAGACAACAATAATGAGATTTCCCGGCCAACCTTTCTAACATTTGGTCAGAGAAAAGGCAATGGAAAATGATCATTTCTTTTGCTTGCATTGAGTTTGTGGTAGTCAATACATACTCCCCACCCGTTTTGCACCCAGGAGGGGACCATCATACCTTTGTTGTTCTCGACCACCGTGATTCCCGTCTTCTTTGGGAAGACTTACACCGAGCTCACCCATTTGTTATCCGAGATTGGATGGATCATTCCCACATCAAGGAGCTTCAAAATCTCTTTCTTGACTACTTCCATCATTGGTGGTTTCAATCTACTTTGTGCATCTGGACTCAGCTTGCATTCATCCTCAATCAAAATCTTGTGCATACAAGTGGAGGGGCTCAATCCCTTGATATCTGCAATCATCCATCCCTTGGCTTCCTTGTGCTCCTTTAACACCTTTAACACTTTAATTCTAGTTCTGGTAGTTGAACAAGGGAGGGAGGCAATCTTATGTGGGATTGGTAATTCAATTTGATTCACACTAAATTGAGTGGTTTTCTTGATCTCTAAATTTTTGACCAATCTTTTAACTTCCGAGTCTAATGAGTAAAGATTCAACATTTTGGCTAATTGCCCACAATCAAATCCTTTGCTCAAGATCATCTCCAACACGTCACCATTAGACAACTCGAACAATTCTTGGTTCAATGGCTTAACAACATCAACAAAGCATAAGGATGAAACATCACTAGGATATCTTATAGAATCATAGATATTGAAACTTATTGTTTCCCCATCAAACTCCATTGTTAAGCTTTCGGCATACACATCAATCTTCATTCTATCTGTCTTCAAAAATGGTCTCCCAAGTAAAATTATACCCGACTTGGAGGAAACTTGTTCTTTCAAATCAATCACATAGAAATTTGACAGGAAGACCAATTGGCTCACTTGCACTAAAATATCTTCTAAAACACCTCTAGGATAGACAATCGATTTATCTGCAAGTGAAATTATGACACCTATTTCACTTAAGAGTCTGACATTCAGTGATTCATACACTGAATAGGGCATGAAATTGATAGAAGCACAAAGATGAAGCATAACACTACTAAAAGTGACACCCCCAATCTTGCAAGGAACCATAAACATTCTGGGATCTTTGCATTTGGGTGGAACTTTCCTTTGTAAAACTGCGGATGCATTTTCATTCATTGAGATTTTCTCATTTCCCTTCAATTTCCTCATGTTGGTACACAGTTCCTTCAAGAGTTTTGCCTATCTAGGGATTTTTTTGATTGCATCAAGTAAAGTGATTTTTACTTCCACCTTTCGAAAGGTATCCAAAACTTCTTTCTCCTCCATGTTCTTCTTCGAAGTCACAAGTCGAGAGGGGAATGGCGGTTGAGTGGTTATTGGTGTCACTAAGGGAATGGTCTTCTTTGGAACTCCAGCTTGTGTGGCATTCTTGGCTATGGCGCCAAAATTTGGTGGTTGTCACGGCCAACAGAATTAATAACCCTAAATATTACACTCTAAAATAGTGTATAGTGGTAAAGGGATTGTATCCACGGAGACTGGTTCAATTTAAATCTCTATGTAAATTACTTGTTCAAGTACATGTAAAACAAAAGTAAAAGTAAAATGGAGGGGCTTTAATTCTTTTTGATTGTTTGAAAAAATTAAAACTAGTTAGAATGTAAATATGAAAAATAAACAAGTAAAAGATGTGATTAAATTCAATGAAGTGAAACTGGCTGGTTTTGGGATACACCACATGGATGACATAATTGACTTATCATTAGATGAAAGGAACAACACTTGTGAATTGGTTGAACTTGGATATAGCAATTCATAAGCACACATTACCTCAACTCTTCTTAGATATTAAAATGGTTAGAGGAGCTCTAACACATTCCCTTAATTAAAATCACAAAATCAATGATGCATATAATCTTGTGAAAATCAATTAACTTTGAGTTCTAAGAGTTACCAAGTCCATAAGATAATCAAATGCTTACATTATCATCATTGAGGATACATTCCCATGGTTTAAATGAAATGAAAACAAACATAGAAACCATTTATTGATTACCAATCTGTGACATCCCATTTTCACGGCCAAAAAAGACCGATTTTTTTATGCTTTATAAAAATCAAAGTACTTCATTTGATAAAAATGTTGCGGAATTTGTTCACAGTAAAACATGATAAATACGTTATCAAAGCATTTGCGAAGAAATGTACTTTTTTATTCGTTTTAAAACATTTAGGATGTCATTGTCAATACAGAAACATAAGTATAAATAGAACTTACATTCATTTACAATAATGATCTACATCTCTTTAATCTCTTAGTGTAATGTAACTTCATATCGACACCTATGATAGAAATATACTTGAGTGGGTCAGGTTGGGAAACCTAATGAGTACATAGGGTTTTCAACCCACAATGATTTAATTATTATGTTTAAACATCAAACAATCAACCCAATTACCCATCCCCATTATCTTTGTTACTCTTAAGGTCTACCCTAAGAGTCATCTATCCAGCATTTGTTCATTCCGAAGTCCATTGCTTTTAGGGTTTATATGATAGGCACTAAGTCCATAGCTGCCAATGCTCGTTCATAAAGCACTAATTCCATAGCTACTAAAGTTCATTCATCGGGTACTAAATCCATAGCTACCAGTGTTCTAATAGGTACCAAGTCCATACCTGCCAACGTTTATCTAACAAGTATTAAATCCATCGCTACCAATGTTTATGAATATATGCCAATGCTATTTCTTAGGCACCAAGTCTATAGCTGCCAATGTTCACTCATATCATCTTTCATCTCTCATCATTCATCTACCCATGTTTTACCTAACATATTCATAGATATAAAATATATATACAGTTTAAATTATTTAAAACATGTATAAAATTGTTCATCCAGCCTAGATAACAAGTATACAGGTTACATTCACACATATCACGTAATTTATATAAAATACTTCATATCTATATGTAGGATGAAAGTAACTATGTACTCACTTGTTAAAGTGACGACTCAAAATTCGAGCATCGCTTTGCTTCTTAACAATATGATTTCCTTCGATGAAACCTAGTATTAATACCAGTATATTTTAGTCTAATATTTATTGTGACTAATTATTAGTCTAGATTCGTCATTAACTCAGAGTCTACTTTATGATCTATCAAGTAAGGAACAACCAGGTAGGATCATATCGGATGTAGAGTCCATTTGGTATATAAAGTATACTGTTTGGAAATCCTACTTTAAACACCTCATCAAATCATAACCTAGACATCATCCCTGTAAGTAAATCAATCAATATAACGACTTTGAGTCACTGATAAATCCTATTTATAGGTGCATAATATATATATATATATATATATATATATATATATATATATATATATATAAGCTATATTTAAATATGGTAGGCGTATCTTACTTACAACGGGTTTTTCTCAAAATCGGGCTTTGCTGGAGCAGCATTTCCGAGCCGAAAAGCTTTTTTTCTCGGAGCCTCTGGGAGCCTCGGGGCTTCCTTCGGGTGCTAGGGGGTTTACCTAAGATTTAGGGGGGGGGGGGGTGTTTAGAGGCTAGAGAGAGGTTCTAGAGAGAGAGAAAGAGAAGTAATGGGAGGTGTGAGGAACTCGACAGCCTTCACTCATCTAGATATAGGGTTGATTGGGATCACTCACATTGTGAGTCCTTAATGCTCACATTGTGAGCTAGCTTGGGCACCAAGGAAAAGCCTGGTGCTGGCACGTGGCATCACACACAGGGTGTAGATTAGCAGATTTTCAAAAATTCATAACATTCGCATACGAGCTCCGTTTTCAACGTTCTTTATATACACACATAGGTAAGAATAATATCTACAACTTTCCTTTGACTCCATCGGCTAATTCTTGACCAATCTTAAATTTAACAGTACGAGGATATTACAGTGTTAAATGTCCGCATAAAATTCATAACTTCTATATACGCACTCTGTTTTCATCTGTCGTTTTACTGTTGAGCTCCTATTAATGAGATCTTTAACTCTCATTTAGGTCGCGTTGGTCAAAAACCGTTCGATCTAAAATTCAAGCTTCGGGTTGTGCACTGCTAAGCCAAATCTTAGAAAAATCATAACTTCCTCATACGAAGTCGGATTTAGGCGTTCTTTTTATGCACGCTCTCGGTTTAACGTATGCTAAAACTTTTTTATCGATCACTAAGGCCAAAAATTACTCCATCGTAAATTCACTATTTATGTCGTGCAGTGCCGTGCTGGTTTTGTCACGAAACTTCGATGCGTCATAACTTCTTCATTATAACTCAGATTTCGGCGTTCTTTATATGTAAGGAAACCTTGTGACATCTTATAAAAGTTATTTAAGAGTACTCCTTCTAAATAATCTTCCATTAAAAACTCATTTTTGATGCTCATTGTCTCTAGATTGACTAGCCCAAATCTACAGACGTTACAATTATCTCCCCTTAGGATGATTACATCCCGGAATCATCAATGAAACAAGGCTTGTATAATGAATCCGCACATTATGTCTTCATCCTAGGTGATAACTGTGACTTCTATGTTCCCTTAAATTAACATCTAGCTATTGGACTTCTTTAACTGCAGGCGGCGATCGATCTTGAATCCACCCTCTATCTCATGTTAGTGTTTCAATTATGACTTCCAAGTCACAATCTCGATCCTTATTACAGACTCCTTATTTTTCTTAACAAACTTAAGATAAGTTATTTGATTTTCACTATAGACCGATGGATCACGTTTCAATGACCTCTCATCGTGTGTCGCAACGCTTAGACTTAGGTCTCTTAAAGTTAGATTCCAGAACAAACTATACCTTTCTTCATGTTCTAATCACATCTTAAAAGGTAGCATTTCTAGCTACAAGCAACTATCATGATACTGATGGGTTTTGAGCATTCTAACACTTCCTAAGTGTACATGCAACCCTAATAACCTTGGATTTATGTTTGTCTAATTTGTCATGCAAAGTTGATTTCCAAGGTTATATTCCTATCTAGCATACATGGGGAACAATTTTAACATAAAGTATAGATAGAATAACTTACCTTGTTGTTGCTTGTGTTCCTTGAAACCTTGTGAGCCTAGCACCCCAAGTGTGATGCCTCAAATGCTTCACACAACACCAAATGCTCTTGGAAGAACTTATGAGAGAATACCCACTTCACAAAATCGGCCAAGCCCTCTATATTCTAGTGTGTTGTAGCCGATTTTAGGTGGAGACATGTTTCTTATATAGTGTTGACACATCTAGGGTTAAACCCTAATGTGTCATGACTCTTCATTTCCATGACCCATGGGTTTGTAACTCCCATGGAGCATCCATGGAGCATCCTATGGGTGGAACCCAACTTGATGATCCATGGAGCCTTTTAGCCCACTATACAAGATATGGATGATTTACTTAATCAACCCATATATTTAATTAGTTATCTTTTGATCACTTAATTAATTCTAAATTAATTCTTGATCAAACTAATCAAATAATATTATTAATATATTAGAACTTATAATATATTAATAATCTCCAAGCGTTATTTCTCTCATTTAGTCTATCCAATTGCATGGTGCCATGCAACCCAAATGGACCATGCCGGGTCGGGTCAAGTACATACCAGAAATAGTTATGGACTTAGACACCTTATCCAACAGTCTCCCACTTGGATAAGTCTAGTAACTATTACTGCAAGTATGACTTCAGGAACCGATCGGCAATCGTAGCTCTTTACAAGGTTTCTCGAAACTTGAGAAGATGATGGTACGCCATTTAAGATAAGTGATCATATAATCCTCTGTTCTAGATATCAGTCGGACAAATACATGGAACAATGTCTTACTTATTGTCCAACATTTGTTTCCCGATTTCCGATTTGTTTGACAAAGAACTTCATTGAACACATCAATTTAGTTCTGACCGGGCCCGGTACATAGGTCAAAACAAAATCATCGAGGGGCCCAGATATCAGCTTCTAATCCAAGAAGGAACAGATAAACTTCGACTCATATGTTTGTTCTACTACTCATTGAATTACACATAAGAGCACGATTTTATAACATCGAGTTACCAATGCGTTTTTCGTACAATCAATGCCTAACCAACTTGTAAGTAACAAATCATATCTCTAGGTTTAAAGACTTATATGATATTACCGTCTCACGATCACTCGAGATAGAATTCCATGAAGTGATTCCAGTGAGCGTGGGTTGAGTCCAATGCTCAGAACTTATAAGCACTCTTGATTGTTTATAGCCTTGTCCCAGACCTCTACAACCAAACATGACAGTCTTGATTCATACCTACTTCCGACATATGACCGACTGTGGAGGTTTGAATAATATGTTATACCAAACAAAATTATTCTGGAAGTCAAAACATGCAAAAGAAATATAGTAAACGATCGACAAGAGATAGCAACACTTTACTCATAAATAAAACACTTTTATTCATCATCAAATGTCAATTACACTTTACAAATTTCGAGGTTATCTAACTACTAAATCTAATATCATCCTTCAGCCCTATGCTCTGAGCATGCTGGAGATGCTTAACCCGAGTTAGTCCCTTCGTGAGGGGATCTGCTGGGTTCTCATCCGATGATACCCTCTTTGCCACGAGGAGTCCTTCTTCGATCCGATGTCTGATGAAATGGTATTTTCTGTCGATGTGTCTGGATCTCCCGTGATCCCTTGGTTCCTTGGCTAAGGCAACAACACTTTCACTATCACAGAAAATTTCCATCGGCTCTTTAATAGCTGGTACAACTCCAAGGTCTCCAATGAAGTTCCTCAGCCATAACGCCTCCTTTGCCGCTTCGCTAGCTGCAATATACTCTGATTCACAAGTAGAATCTGCCACTGTCTCTTGCTTGGAACTCTTCCAAGAAATTGCTCCTCCATTTAGGGTAAAGACCCAGCCCGACTGAGAGCGGAAGTTATCCCTATCAGTCTGGAAGCTAGCATCACTATACCCTACAACTCTCAAGTCATCACTCCCACCGAGGGTAAGGACCCAGTCCTTAGTCCTTCGTAGGTACTTGAGAATATTCTTTACCGCAATCCAGTGTGCCTTGCCAGGGTTCCCCTGAAACCTGCTAACCATGCTCAAGGCAAAGGCTACATCAGGTCGAGTACACGTCATAGCATACATGATCGAACCTACAGCCGAAGCATAAGGTATTCGACTCATTTCTGCTATCTCAGTCTCATTGCTAGGGCTTTGTGTCTTACTCAGCTTGGCGCTACTCTGGATGGGCAACTCTCCTTTCTTGGAGTCTTGCATTCTGAATCTCTTCAGAACCTTCTCCAAGTAGGTACTTTGACTAAGTCCAATTAGTCTTTTACTCCGATCTCTCAAGATTCTTATCCCCAAAATATAGGCAGCTTCACCAAGGTCCTTCATAGCGAAACACTTTCCAAGCCAGGATTTTACTTCCTGCAAGGTTGGAATGTCGTTTCCTATGAGTAGTATTTCATCCACATACAATACCAAAAAGCTAACTATACTCCCACTAGCCTTGACATATACACAAGATTCATCTTCACTCCTAGAAAAGCCAAATTCCTTGACCTTTTCATCAAAGCAAAGATTCCATCTGCGAGGTGCTTGCTTTAATCCATAAATGGATTTCTCAAGCTTACACACTCTATTAGGGTACTCGTTACTGACAAAACCCTCTGGCTGACTCATGTAAACATCTTCAGCCAACTTCCCATTAAGGAAAGCGGTTTTGACATCCATTTGCCAAATTTCATAGTCATGAAATGCGGCTATGGCTAACAGAACCCGAATAGACTTAATCTTGGCTACCGGAGAAAAGTTCTCATCATAGTCCACTCCAGGAATTTGAGAGAAGCCCTTTGCAACCAGTCTAGCCTTATAAGTGTGTACTTTACCATCCATGTCGGTCTTCTTCTTGAAGACCCATTTGCACCCTACAGTCTTTCGACCTGGTACATTCTCAACCAAGTTCCAAACTTGATTGTCATACATGGATTGTATCTCGCTATCCATAGCCTCTTTCCATTTGGCAGACTCGGGGCCCGCCATGGCTTCCTCGTAGCTGTTAGGGTCATCTTGACTTACTAGTGTCTCATCACTAATAAGTGTCTCACCTTCTGCAGTAATATGGAATCCATAGTAATGCTCAGGTGCACTCCTAACTCTCGTGGAACGCCTCAGAGGTACAGATTCGTCAATTGGCTCAACAGGAGTTTCCTCCTCAAGTTGAGGGCTAGAGTTTGAAGTTCCTTCACCACTTGACTCTTGAATTTCTTCAAGATCAACTTGCCTCCCACTGTCTCCTTGGCTTATAAACTCTCTTTCTCGAAAGACTCCTCTTCTTGCTACAAAGACCACATTGTCACTAGGTCTGTAGAAGAGGTAACCAAAGGATTGCTGTGGGTAGCCGATGAACATACACCTCTCGCTTCGGGGTTCGAGCTTATCATGAGTCTCGCGTCTCACGAAAGCCTCGCAGCCCCAAATCTTGATGTGGTCTAGTTTAGGTACTTTACCAGTCCACATTTCGTGAGGAGTTTTGGCAACTTTCTTTGTAGGGACTAGATTAAGGATATGGGCGGCAGTCTCTAAGGCATACCCCCAGAATGAGATTGGTAGCGAAGCTCGACTCATCATGGAACGAACCATGTCCAACAAGGTTCGATTACGCCTCTCAGCCACACCATTCAACTGCGGTGTCCTGGGAGGTGTCAATTGTGAGACAATCCCACATTCCTTTAGATAGTCGAGGAACTCTGAACTAAGATACTCACCACCTCGATCGGATCAAAGCGTCTTAATGTTCCTGCCCAATTGATTCTCGACTTCCTGTTTAAATTCCTTAAACTTCTCGAAAGTCTCCGACTTATGCTTGATTAAGTAGACATATCCATATCTACTATAATCATCGGTAAAAGTCAAATAATAACGATTAGCATCTCTTGTGGCATGTTTGAATGGTCCACACACATCCGTGTGTATAAGGTCCAACAAACCTTTACCCCTTTCACACGAGCCTGTGAAGGGTGACTTTGTCATTTTTCCAAGTAAGCATGATTCGCAACTATCATTTGACTTTAGGTCAAACGACTCCAAGACTCCATCCTTTTGGAGTTGGCCTATGCATTTCTTGCTTATATGTCCAAGACGACAATGCCATAATGATGCTTTATCCAAGTTATTATTATTAGTAGAATCAATACACAAAACATTATTTCCTAAGTTATCTACAATAGATACAGCTTCATACACACCATCACAAGGTAATGCTTTAAAATAAAGTACATTATTAAAGAAAGCATTAATCGAACCAACTTCATTATCAAACGAAAAGGTGAAACCTTGTTTGTACAATGCATGAAAGGAAATAATATTTCTTGCCATTTCTGGCGAATAACAACATTTATTCAAATCTAAATTTAACCCACTACTTAGCGATAAAGTATAAACTCCAATCTTGGTGACAGGTGTAACTTTCCTATTCCCCATGATTAAGTTTATTCTTCCTTGCTCCACATTCTTACTTCTTCCTAGTCCCTGCAAGTCACAACAAATATGAATACCGCAACCTGTATCAAGGACCCAAGATTTCGAATGGGGTGAGTTATTAGAAATGATAGTGTAAATACCTGCATGGTTGGGTTTGACTTTCCCATCCTTCACATCTTGCTGGTACTTTGGGCAGTTCCGCTTCCAATGAGCTTTTTCATGGCAATAGAAGCATTCAGCCTCTTTTGGGTCAGAAGAAGGAGTAATGAAACCTTTCTTGGTTCCACTTGAAGAAGAGCCATCAAGGGTCCGAGCCTTGGTACCCTTTGAAGATCTCTTTCTCTTCCTCCCTCGACTTTGCCCGATTGCCAAGACCGGAGTTGAGTCTGGAGTAGGAGTGATAGCAAACGACTTCCCCTTAAGACCTGTTTCTGCGGTCTTGAGAAGTCCCTGAAGTTTGCTGAGAGTGACCTCTTCCTTGTTCATGTGATATGTCATGCGGAATTGATCATAGCACGATGGTAAGGAGTGCAAAATGATATCTATTGCAAGCTCCTCAGGGAAGTTCACATTAAGCTTTAGCAACCGATCCACATACCTTTGCATTTTCTGCATGTGGCTCGTGACGGACTCTCCGTCCTTCATCATGGTTGTTATCATGGAGCAGATGACTTCGTACCTCTCTTGTCGTGCACTTTGATGGTATCTTTCCATCAAATCTTGGTGCATTTCATAAGGGTAGAAGTCTTCATAAGACTTTTGGAGTTCAGCTGTCATGGTGGCTAACATGATGCAAGCCACCTTGGTTGCATCTCTTTCATGAGTATGAAAGTCAGCGATCTCCTGGGGAGTTGCAGTGGACTCGTCAATTTCCTTAAGCTCCTTGTCAAGGACATATTCTTTGTCCTCGTAGCGGGTAATCATCCTGATGTTTCTGATCCACTTATTGAAGTTGGATCCATCAAAGGTGACTTTCCCACACAGACTCATAAGAGTAAAGGAGCCATTAGGATTCGAGCCAGAAGCATTGTTTGAAGACATCTGAAAAAGAAGAACAAGTTTAGTTTAGATTTAAGAGAGTCGTTAATAAAACACCCAAATGTAATATTAAGGCTAGGATCCAATCACAATATAATATAACTTAGAAGAGGTATGCCGTAATCTAAGCTATACCATATTTGAAAGGTAGGTGAATGACGATTCACCAATTTCCACCACGAAAACCGAAATATTAAATATTTAGTTTTTATTGGTTTTAGAAATTCCTAGATTCTTTGAGATCCAATGAACTTTTCAAAGGCATGTTTCAATCTCGGAAGTGCCCTCCAGGTTTTGTGACTGGGATGCCGAGGATCACAAAACGAGGTGTGAAGTAACCATGCAAATCACTTGGTACCCTTAAAGTTTATCACTCAATCGATGTGCCGGTAAACCACACACGCTCCACCGATACTATAATAAACCTTAAGTCACCCTTTACCTACCTTGTTAAGTCCAAGTTAGTGTGCCGGTTAGCCACACACGCTCCACCAACGACTCAGACAAAGTGTAAAGTGTAATTTCATGGATTAGCACCTTATTCACATTTTTCCTAAAGTAACTAAGATTGGGAATTTAATAAACATTTAGTTACTTTATTATATTCATCATACTTTGAATGAGAATTAATAAGTCCTTGTCTTACCCGTTCGGCTAACGACCCTCCACCAGTCAAGCAAGCGGTGAGTGAGAATATACACCCATTAAGTCACCATTTTATAGGCAACAACCTTATACCCACCTTATAGACCGGCTTCGTGAATGAGGCGTACTAGCGGTAAGACGACTTGTTCTTATACATATATATATAATTATTAAATCATAATATAAGTATAAGGGTTGAATTTTAACTTTTAAAATTCTAGGGGTTGGAACTAAAGTTTTAACTTAACTTTACTTGTTCCAAAACTTGAGGGCAAGTTTTGTAACTTTCAAAACTTTTCATTTCTTGTAACTTATGAGTTTAATAGAGTCATAAAATGAAGACTCTTCATTTTTATAACTCTTGTGTTTTCTTAATGGTTTTAACTCAAGTGTGACTCTTGGTTTTCCATAACTTAAGGATAAGTTATGGACTCCATTAAAACACATTATGATCAAGAATTAAACTACCAAATAGGTTACAAATAATTCCTATGATCATCTAAAACATCATAAGAACAAGAACATGAATATGAACACAATCAAAAATTACATAAAACTTTGTAATTTTGATAACTAGTTGTTGTAAATGAATTAGCAAGACATTACACCACCAAAAACAAGTTTACATTTACTAAAACAGTTTAGGATAATGTTTCTAATTCATTTTCCAGCAACTGAATCGAAATTCTGCACTCATTCGACCCTACTCGCCGAGTGCATGAACATGACTCGCCGAGTTGGTTGAAGATACACATGGACTCGATGAGTCCCCCCTATAGACTCGACGAGTCCATTCGCAGACAGCAAATTTCCGATTCTGTTTTCAACTTTTAAGAACAAATAAGAACAAACAAGCCTAGGCTCTGATACCACTGATGGGTTTTGAGCATTCTAACACTTCCTAAGTGTACATGCAACCCTAATAACCTTGGATCTATGTTTGTCTAATTTGTCATGCAAAGTTGATTTCCAAGGTTATATTCCTATCTAGCATACATGGGGAACAATTTTAACATAAAGTATAGATAGAATAACTTACCTTGTTGTTGCTTGTGTTCCTTGAAACCTTGTGAGCCTAGCACCCCAAGTGTGATGCCTCAAATGCTTCACACAACACCAAATGCTCTTGGAAGAACTTATGAGAGAATACCCACTTCACAAAATCGGCCAAGCCCTCTATATTCTAGTGTGTTGTAGCCGATTTTAGGTGGAGACATGTTTCTTATATAGTGTTGACACATCTAGGGTTAAACCCTAATGTGTCATGACTCTTCATTTCCATGACCCATGGGTTTGTAACTCCCATGGAGCATCCATGGAGCATCCTATGGGTGGAACCCAACTTGATGATCCATGGAGCCTTTTAGCCCACTATACAAGATATGGATGATTTACTTAATCAACCCATATATTTAATTAGTTATCTTTTGATCACTTAATTAATTCTAAATTAATTCTTGATCAAACTAATCAAATAATATTATTAATATATTAGAACTTATAATATATTAATAATCTCCAAGCGTTATTTCTCTCATTTAGTCTATCCAATTGCATGGTGCCATGCAACCCAAATGGACCATGCCGGGTCGGGTCAAGTACATACCAGAAATAGTTATGGACTTAGACACCTTATCCAACAGATACCTCTACTGATCACTTTGATTATCTTTTATGTCAATCTTCCGGCTTAAGTCAGATGCTACATCTAACTTGGACCTCTGAACCACATAGAATACATATCGTAGTCAGACTCGATATGATATGACCACTCGGGTCGGAATAATAGTCATCTTCTTAGTCATTACCGAAACGATGGTAACGACTTACTTGAACAAAATAGAATCAATTAATAGCTTCTTAGTAACCTTATGACTTTCCCTGATCACATAACAACTTAACACACCAGATAACAAAATGAAGGTTTTTTATTATTCCTTGAAATGATTACATAGGTGTTCAAGTTCACCCTAAACTATGCCTCTATTAGGCTACACCATACAATACTATGGCTACTGCATAACTTGAACTTCGGATATGAAGTCCTCATCCTTGATTCATCGCATTGTTATATCCTTCACCGAGGACCATGTGGAATGCCCTTAGCTTTGGCGGTGCCTCTAGCCTTGCTGCTTCTTTTTTCTTTGGGCAGTCTCTAGACATGTGCCCCTTGCTTCCGCATCCATAGCATACCTTATCATTCTGTGTACAATCCTTGGAATAGTGACCAATCCTCCTACACTTGTAACAAGTTACTTCTACATCGCATCTTTCGAAGTGCTTCTTCTTACACTTTTCACACCACTTGGATCCATAACTTTGGTTATCCGGTTTAGACTTCGGGAACTTTCCTTTCTTATCAGGTCTTGAGGATTCTTCAAGTTTCCTCTTCTCGCCAACTTCAGCTTTTTCCAGACCCTTTTCCCTTATTTGGGTCTCAACATTCTTAGCTGCCTAGATGGCAGCTTTCAAAGTGGTTGCTTGCTTGACCATTGGACCAAAGTCCGCTGGTAATCCATGGGCAAACTTGTTGACCTTGGAGAGTTAAGTTGGAACTAATTAAGGAACAGGCTTCATTTTCTCCGTAAAACTTGCAGCGTACTCGGTAATGCTTATTCTTCCTTTCTTTAGGTTCTGAAACTCATTCTTGATCTCTAGTAGATCCTGCTCAAAGCAATACTGCATTGTTAGTTGCACCATGAAATCTTCCCAAGACATCTTGCTTGTTTCTCCTTTGGGCATCATATTTGCCTATAACTTCCACCAGCTCAAGACTCTGGTCTTCAATTGTCTGACCACAAAGAAGGTTTTCTGCTTGTTGCTACAGTCGCAACTCTCAAACACTATCTCCATTTCAAAGATCCAATCCATAATCTCTATAGGCTTCAGGATTCCTGAGAGACTAGGTGGTTTTGCACTTAAGAAGTTCTTATACATTCGCCTATCCTTTTTGTTTCTCCTCTCCAGGCCATTTCTTCATTCTACTTGAGTCCCAGCTTGACTCACACGGCGGGTGAAGTTCCCTTCCTTCGATTGCTCGGGGACCAGTTCAGGTTGTACGATCAATATTGTAGCTTCCTCTCCATTCCGTTGAAGTAAATCTCCTGGTCTCCTCTATTTGATGAGACAACATCATTTGGATCATCACTTGTAATCTGACCATAGTGATTGGCTCAGGAGCGGCTACCACAACAGGTATGTGCTCAATTACTGGGGGTTGATTCCTGTTTCCATTTGCATTTCCGGCTCCACTTCGAGTTCTTGCCATTTTGATCTTATACACCAAATTAGGCATTTGGTGTGAAATGAAGAGAATTAAGATAGGAAAGATTTTATTTACGATAAACGTGTAAACCTCCTTGTCACTCTGAAAAGTTACATTCCATTTCTAATACCGTATTTAAATGTTTAGAAATCTGAACACATAAAGTTCCCAGATCCGGTCGGCAACAAACCATAAATCCGAACAAATCATTGCATATAGCACATAAAAGCATTTTAGGCATCTTTCCTAAAATAAACTGGTGCTTGTGTCTAAAATATAGTAGACACTCATCTCACAATCATCATTTAGCATTCTAAGTTTAAGTCTAGAAATCCTACAAATTCCTAGTTCGCTTATGCTAATGCTCTGATACCAACTGTGACATCCTCATTTTCACGGCCAGAAAAGACCGATTTTTTTATGCTTTATAAAAATCAGAGTACTTCTTATGATAGAATGTTGCAGAATTTGTTCCCAGTAAAACATGATAAATACGTTATCAAAGCGTTCCAAAGAAATGTAATTTTTTATTCATTTTAAAACATTTGGGATGTCAATGTCAATACAGAAACATAAGCATAAACTGAACTTACATTCATTTACACCAATGATCTAAATCTCTTTAGTTTCTCCATGTAATGTAACTTCATATCGACACCTGTGATACAAATAAGCTTTAGTAGATCAGGTTGGGAAACCTGGTGAGTACATAGGGTTTTCAACCCACAATAACTTAATTATTATGTTTAAACATCAAACAATCAACTGAATTATCCATCCCCGTTATCTTATTTACTCTTAAGGTTTACCCTAAGAGTCATCTATCTTGCATTCGTTCTTTCCGAAGTCCATTGCTTTTAGGGTTTATATGACATACACTAAGTCCATAGCTTCCAATGCTCATTCGTAAAGTACTAATTCCATAGCTGCTAAAATGCATTCATCGGGTACTAAATCCAAAGCTTCTAGTGTTGATCTAATAGGTACTAAGTCCATAACTACCAACATTTATCTAACATGTACTAAATCCATAGCTACCAACATTTATTCAATAGACATTAAGTCCATAGTTGTTGATGCTATTTGTTAGGCACTACGTCTATAGCTGCCATTGTTCACTCATATCATATTTCATCTCTTATCATTCATCTACCCATTTTTTATGTTGGGTCTATTAGATTGCATCATGGGCTCGGTCCTTAGCCCAGTTTGAATGCCGGTATTGGGCCTGTCCAACCGTACATATTTTTGTACTAGGGTTTAGTATATAAGTTGCATGCATGCAGACTTAGTAGTTACGCTTTTAATTATTTATTTTATTTTTCACTGTTTTGTAAACCCTATCTCGCCTCTACAGCGGAAGTTCTTCATCGATCTCTACTGAGGCGTGACTCTGTTTTGAATCATAAGCATACTTTCGATTCAGATCTGTGTTGATTATCATATTGTCTTGAATTGTTTGATTTCTTTAATCATGCTTGTGAAAGATCTAATCGATCTAAGAGTTTTTAAACTCATCAATTGGTATCAGAGCAGGAGACTGTGTAATTCATACACTTCTCTTTTGTCGAATAATTTCTTAGGGTTTTTAATTCCGCATTGATATATGTTTATTGATCCGTTACTCTACATTGACGTATCTCATTAATTGTTGATCTAACCCTAACGATATATTACAAGTCTGATCTTTTACAGGTTATCGATC
This sequence comes from Lactuca saligna, assembly GCF_052625555.1. NCBI lineage: Eukaryota > Viridiplantae > Streptophyta > Magnoliopsida > Asterales > Asteraceae > Lactuca > Lactuca saligna. The sequence goes on along the minus strand of NC_136419.1, from coordinate 194,629,967 downwards.
AAAAGTATTTTGCAATGTCCATGGATGATTCACAAACCAATCCGATCAATATATCCAACAACATCGGGTCTACAACAAGAATACCGATGTTGTATACACAAGAGTATGAAGTCTGGATGCATCACTTTGAAGACTACGTGATTGGATCGGAGGATAATGGGTATTTAATCTGGGAAGCTATTACTACAAGCCCATTCGCTCATTCAAGCACATCTAGGATTTTTAAAACATAGAAAGAATACAATCAGCTTGTCAATGATGTGAAAGATATTCCTCAGGATGAAAAGGAGAAGTTTCAATGCAATATCAAGGCCCTAAGAATGATAAGGTTTGCGCTGCAATCGGATACATTTCGTTTAGTGAGTTCCTGTACTACAGCCAAAGAGATCTGGGATAGATGGAAACAACTGTATTCCATAGATGAAGACTTGGAACATTCTATCCAAACTCTCTTGCTATCGGAATTTGGTAACTTTAAGCAGAAGCCTGAAGAAAAGCTTATTCAAACTTTTGATCGCTTCAATCATCTTTTAAGTAAGATGATAAAGCATGGAATTGAAAGGAATGTTATCGAACAAAAGGTTACCTTCATGAATGGTCTAAGACCCGAATGGATGGTTGTTGTGTCAACAGTCAAAGCTCATGAACAGTTCAAGTCTTATTCTCTGGCAAAACTGGTGGGTATTTTAAAATCCCATGATAAGTCCTTGTCTAAGGAAAACGAATGTGGCTTCCAGTATGGGTTCTTTAGATCTTGTCTCCAAAGAAAAAAGTTCGGTTGAAGAAGAAGAGGAATTAGATCTAGCAAATTATGATCTAACAGGTGAAGAATACGTCATGATGGTGTCCAATCCTAGAAAATTCATAAAGAAGAAATTCCCAGCCAATAATAACCAAAACTGGTAGGGTGGTTACAGCGCTGAAAGGATCAAGGAGGAACCGAAGATGGGGTCAAAGTCTGAAGAGTCAAAGAAGGAAGCAAAAGTTGGAGGAGACTCGGGATTCAACTGCCATTACTGTGGAGGAAAAAATCATTTTGCTAAAGACTGTATGTTGAGAAAGAAAGAAGAAAAGTCTAACGAAGAAGATGATGAAGTGAGCCTCCTAAGAAGATTGGAGGAAATAAACAAAAGAAAGTTTTTTTGTTAATAACTCTACCATGAATGCTTTAATTGTGCAGGATACAAACAACAGTGATGAATTTGGTGGTGTGGAGGTCTGGTCCACAGATTCAGAGGTGATGAAGTCCGGAAGCCCACTCATGGAAAGGCTATGCTGGCAAAAGCAGAACATGTTGCGGGAAGATGCTTTGTGGTGACCGAGGGTGTGTCTCACATGAGAGGATACACAACTGATGGGGAAATTGGAGAGGAAAGGGAGCGAGAGGACATATGTTTTGCTACCAAGCCTGTTAGTGTTCAGATCAACGAATGTGATGAGTTGATCAAAAGGGTACAAAATATTCTTGCTTCTCTAAAAATACCTATTAAAAATTATGAAAAGGATTTAAATAACTTAAAATCAAAATTCTCAAGCATAAGTAGCAGTCTCACCCAAATTCTAACCTAACTGATCAAATCAGCAGGATTTCTTCAAAAAGTGAGGAACGAAGGATGTGGATCGAGCAAAAGGAAAAGGAGTTAATTAGATCTAAAGATGATTCTATTTATTTGCAAAGAGACCATCTTAAACTTCTTAAACAGCGAAATGTGTTTTGTTTAATTGCTAAAAGACTCTATTTTAACATCACTCAGTTGCATCTTGATTGTGAAATAGGGAAGAAGATACATCATATGATTTTACCCTTCCTTGAATTAAAGGAGGATGAAATCGATGCTGAAGCCTACAACTGTGAAAGTGTTGTATCTTCTAATGAAGTGTTTCTAGCATATAAAACAGGTCTGGATAAAATTGAATCCTACATAAAGTCAAGGACCACAAGGACATGCTCAAAAATCTGTTAGACGAAAATGGTAGATTGAAATTGAGAGCCGAAACTATACATAAATTTGACTCTTTGAATGCCAATTTAAGTTTAGAAAATAAAATTGATGTTGAAAATACATCTGAACTTGATGAGGATAATGATATGAGTGAAATCTCTGTAGAGGATCTGGTGGACTATTCTGAATTAGCCAAAAACGAACCTAAGTTAAACAAGAACCTAATTTTTGAAAACTCCGTTGAGTTTGCTCGTTCGTCTACCAACAAAACCAAAGTTCTCAAAGCTAAAGCTGTTGTATACCAAAAGGTTCAGACTACCCCAAACCAAGTCTACATAGTCGCAGGAGTCACTCCATAACAAACTGCAGAGTTAACAACTATGGTAGAAGATGACAACGCTGGAGGATGTGACGAATTCTTCTGGTCGGCCCCAATAGATAATGCAGATGAGACGAAGGGTCTTTCTCAGAAAACTTCAGGGAGAGTAAAAGGTATATACTGTTGGATTAGTGTCTAATTCCATAACTAATTTGGTATGTACTTGACCCGATGGTGCATGGTCCTTTTGGGTTGCCTTCACCAAAGCAACTTGATTGGAGAAATAAATAAAGAGAGAGAGGTTATTATGATTTATTAATATGTTATAAGAATAATATATTAAAGGAGAAATCATATTTGTTTAATTAATATTGGTCAATAATTAATTAGGAATTAATTTTGTGATCAAGTGTAATTAATTAAACTAGAGGGGCTGAATTGTAATTATGTGATAGTTACAATATATGGTAATAGTTATCCTAGATATAGGTTGGACGAATTCAAGGGATAAGATATCCTTGAAATCATCGAAAGGATAAAGGATAAGGGATTTCTATGACTTATCTTACGGGTTGCTTTGTGGATAAGCAACTAGATAAGGATAATGACTGAAACCCTATCTGTACACCTATATAAACCCCAATGGCTCATGAATTCGTGAAAGACCTTCCCAAGGCTTCTTAAGGACGAATTCTAACCTCTCTCCTCTCTCTTTATACCTTCTCCATTTGCTCTTGGTGTTTGTAAGCCATTAGAGGAGTGACACTTGTGACTCTAAGCATTCCAAAGTCAATTCAAGGTGGAATTAGGATTGTTATTGCTACCTAACAATCAAGGTATGTTCTTAAATCCATTCATATGTTAATATCGATTTCATATACTAGAATTAGGGTTTATAGTCTTGGATTCAAAGCATGTACAATAGAGAAACCTAGATCTAAGCATTAGGGTTTGTATGAGCACATAGGATGTCTTATGACCAAAACCCATCAGTGGTATCAGAGCCATTGGTTTGGTTTCAATTGTATGAACTTGATATATTAGGGTTTATTGCCAATAAACCCTAGGAGGCTTGGGTTTTTTGAGATTAGGGTTTGCAAACCCTAATTTGCAAGAGTTTGAATAAGATTTTCAAATCCTTTCCTTAAACCCTTAAATCTCGAAATCTAGGGTTTGTTATAATCCCTTGATTTTCGAAATTTGCCTCCTCCCCAAGATAAGATCCTAATTTTTAGGGATTTGGATTATCCCATATCTTGTAATTATCCTTTAATTGTTATATATGGTAATTCAAGATCTTGCATTATCCATCCATATTTTCGAAATCTATATAGATATTTAAGGGATTAGGATAACTTAAATGTATAAATGGTAATTATCCTCATTATTTAGATAATCCCTTATGATTTAACAATTAAATTAATAGTCTAATTCAAGATAATTATTAAATCAAGAGTTTTAATATTTAAAATTTAAAATTTATATGTCATAAATTCGAAATTTTAAGATAGATTAAAACTAAATTGTTTTGAAATGTTTCAAAACATGCCCTCAAGTTTTGGAATTTAAAAGTTGATTAAAAGTTGATTAGGAATATTAAATTCTAAAACCCTAGTTTTGAAAAGTTCAAATACACCCTTATGGTTTTCTTAATTAATTAAGGAGTATAATTGAAAGAGATTTAATAAATCCATAAAAGTTTAGGTTAACCATTTAATTGAATTAAAAGTGTAATTGTTAAAGTTAACCACATAGTATTTTAAAAGTATAAAATGCACCCTATACTATATATATAACATTAAAAGTCTAACATTATATATATATGTATGAGTAAAAGTCAGTCTTACCGTTAGTAGGCCTCATTCACGAAGCTAGTCTATATGGGGTGTTTAAGGAAATTGCCTAAAAAATGGCGATTGAATGGGTATCCAATCTTACCCACCTCACTCTTGACTAGTGGAGGGTCGTTAGCCGAACGGGTAGGATAGGACGAAACCTTCCATTATAAGTATAATGAAATACAAAGTAACTAAATGTTTTTCGAATTCCCAATCTTAGTTACTTAGGCAAAAGTGAATTGATGCAATTCCATGAAATTACACTTTGTGCCCTTGCAAAGACGTTAGTGGAGCGTGTGTGGTTTACTCGCACATTAAATGGTTCTAAGCAAAGGTAGCAAAGGGTGACTCAATGTTTGTCATAGTTCGGTGGAGTGTGTGTGGTTTACCGGCACATCGAATGGGTGATTGTAACATGTGAGGGCACCATGTAGTTTGCATGGTTATTCACACCCGCTTTGTGATCCTCGGCATCCCAGTCACAAACAAGAGGGGCATATCGAGATTTAAACATGCCATTGAAAGTTCAATGTATCTCAAAGGATCTAGGAGTTTTCATAGATTTAAAACTTAAATTTCTTTTTCATGGTGGAAATTAGTGAATCGTCATTCACTTACCTTCAAATATTCTTCAATTAGGGTTACGCATCCCTCTCCCGAGTTGTAGAATATTGTGTTGGTTCCTCGCCTTAGTATTTCATTTGGGTGATTTACTAAGGACTCAATCTATCAACTAACTTGAATTTGTTTTTCTCCCGTTTTGTAGATGTCAAAGTTCGACAACTATTGTCTTCTCAAATCCCGTGGAACAAGCATTCCACATGAACATGATATTCCACGATTCGATCGAGGAACAAGAAATCATGCTTCACTTCCTCCTCCTCCTCCAATTATTCTCCCTAACCTACAAGATTGTAAAATTGAAAGGTTCAATATTACTCAAGCCTGTTGGCAAGTAAACATAAAGAAGGAAAGTCGGTGTGTGCACACGTCTTAGGGATGAAGTCACACATTGATAGGTTAAGAATGATGGGATCCGTTGTCGGTGAAGAGATGGCTGTGGATTGGGTTCTTCAGTCACTTCCTAACTCGTATAGTGAGTTCGTAAGAGAGTACTATATGATGAACCACAACGTAACCCTTATTGATCTCACCTATATGCTTATTGCTGCTGAATCAGCAATGGTTTGGCGCAATAGAAAAGCAAAGTTGATTGGTGAATCTGCCTTCAAGACCTCTATGGATATAGACAATGGAAATGAAAGACACGCAATGATCGAAAAGTTTGATCATAAGAGAAAGGCGATGTCTGAAGTAGTTCCATGTGTTGTTCCAAAAGAGTCAATTTGCTTTTATTGCCAAGAGAAGGGGCATTGGAGACGAAGTTGCCCTATTTACCTAAGATATCTAAGAGATGGGAGAGTCAAAAGTATGACTACGCTTCAGGTAAAATCCACTATCTAACTCCGCTAAGTTCCTATTCATTGATTCTTAATACATGATGTGATAAGATTGCATTTGAATGTTTTGCATGATCGGTGAAAAGAAAGGAAGCTTGATAAGAGAGCAAGATGAATCTAATCACAAGAGACGGATCTTGATCATATGGACTTGAAGATTGGATTTTGAGCTTAGATAGTTATGATAGAGTTGTTAGAAATTTTCCTTTTACATAGTTTTTCAATAGATTTTGCATTGTAAGGACAAATGTTTTTCCGCTGCTTTTATAAATAAAATAAATTTTGTTTGACTTATTTATTTATTTGTTTACTTCCTTGCAATGAAATCGTTATGAAAATTGATGTTTGCATATTTCTACAACGAATGGATATGATTCTTAGTTATGTTATTTATGAGAATGTCGAGAATTTACCAAATAGGGAGAGTTTCTCATCGCCCAAAGTTTCAATTGGACTGAAATTTGGAATCATGCAATTGGTTGCATGATGAATGAGAAATTTCATATTTGGAAATTAGACAAATTCGTTGACAAAGTGTAAAGTGAAGGACTAGGAGATCGAGTACACAAAGTTGTGTGTTGATCAAGTTCACCATAAGAGTAACAAAGATATTCGTCATGATTTACTAAAGGCTTAGTAAATATGATTACACTTACAAGATTATGTGTGATTCTGAATTGATTAAAGGGTTTAGATCAATAGTAGAACGGATAAGAAGAATCAAGTAGGCAGAAAGAGAAGAGTTTCTCCATTCTAAGAAGAAGGGAGAGTAGCTTTTATGCTTTATGATAAGTCTTAATGATTAAGAACCATATCTCAATTGATCCTCTAAGTGAGTCTTAGTACAATTGTATGTTTAAGAAGAGGAATCATGGATTGAAGAAATGGTTAGATCAAGAAGTCTATCATACTTCGTTCCAATAACAAGTCTTAAAGTTAAGATTGTGGCAATGAGTGAAAAGTATTAAAGGTTTATAACATTCATAAAATGTGGAAAGTTGTGATGTCTTGAATAAGACAAAGACCAACTTGGACCAATTTATGAAGTGTTTTGATACAAGCTACACTAACTCTTGAATATTTGGTTGTCAACAAATGTTTATTGACAAGAGAATCTTATATGTCAAGGAGTCAGTGGGAGTCTTAATGGTCTTGAAAAGTTTCAAGAACAAATCAAATAAACCTTATCGATCATCACTAGCACACGAGTTGAGTTTTACCACCTATCGTGTTGATGATATTTTGATTCTGTGCTGTTCCAATTGAGTTAATTATGCATGTGAGTCCTATGAGTACTCATTTTGAACGCATAAAAGGCAAAGCACCTTGATCAATGAAAGGTACATTGATGGGAAAAGGGTGAGATGCTTAACTACTTGGAAGACGTGGTGGGTAGCTTTGCTACCATAAGGCAAGAAATCAAGATTAAAAAAGGCTCGGTCCATAGGAGTTTGAATTTGTCGTAAACTTTGGTTTTAACAAATTCAAATGGATAGGAACAAATACACCATTTAAATCTAAGTGTCATAAGATTTCCTCTTTCATGAAAATGATTGTGAGGAAATGCTTTCACTAAGAAAGATTTTAAGAAGATAGTAATTGTAAAATTGCATTCTCGAATTCGATCATGTTTACGGTATCCCTTTCCATAATTTGAATTGTGAGGTTTGGAAATTAGTCTTAATTGTTGAGACACACATATGAACTATCTAAAGGCAAAGGTGTATAAGTTCAAGAAGCCTTGATAAAAGATTATCAAAGCACTAAGTATTAGATACATGGACTTAAGAAACTCAATAGGTATTGTCTTTCTGAAAGTTAAGATGTTTATGAATACACGTTGAAGGTAGGGGGAGCATAAGTGTTATGTTTTATAATAATCATCATGATAATGGGAGCATAAAAGTTATGAATGTATGATTATTATGGAAAGTATTGCAAGTTGGCAATATTAATTATAGAAAAACAAGAGTTATACCTTGCAAAGTCGTAAGGGTTGTAAACTTGTTTTGCTATAATTCAGGGAGAGAATATTATGCTTCATTTCAAATCTAAAGGATTAGGTTGTGGAATGTTAATAAATTTAGTCAAAGGTACATTGTGTGTTCTTAAAATTTCGATTATGATTACGACATTCCTCTTTACAATTCAAATTTTGAGAACATAGCAAATAAAACATTGTGCATCGTGTCTCATACGCTTCGGGTATAGGATCAATTGCAAATGCTTTAATGTTTGACCATTCTAAAATTTTCCAAATGTCTAGCGCATTTAGAGGAAAAGGGACTAGAATCGGTTTTGACTAAAATAATTAAACAACTATCAAAGGATAATCCAAAGTTCGACAAGGATTGGTTATTTGTGAGTAGTTGGAAGCATGGTATTAATGGACCATATTGACGTTATTATGAATAGATAATATTCTATTAAGAATGAGGTGTCATATGGAAAATATGGAAGCGTGTCCATGTTAGGAATTGAATATTGAAAATCTATGTCTAGATTAGAAACTTTTGTGCAAAAGGATGCTCGAAGGAATGTACTTTGAGTGAGAGACAATATATCTAAGGAATTGTCTTGTAACGATCTCCGTTAGAGAACTTTGTAATATCATTGGCAATAGTCTTTGTGACTTTGGTGTAATGACATTATGAAAGAATCATTGCATAAAATGTTAGAATCTAGCATATTCTATAAGTGGCAAGAATTTGATATTCTTAAACTTATGAAAAACGGATTTGGAGTTGTGAAATGAGAATGATTGGAAATGTGTCCAATGTGATATATTTCACAAAGTAAGAACCATAGGTGAACATTGTGTGCATGCTGGGAGCATGGGACAAGTGTAATAATTCAAGTAAGAAGTTGATTACCCGAAACGACAAATAATGAGTAATTGATATGGTGATAAATAAAAGTTGTTTTATTTATGCTCAAAGGGTTGAGGCCATATGGGATTACTATTATTCTTGTGTTTCACTTTGCATGTTTTGACTTCCAGAATAATTGAGTTTATTAAGAATAATCGAATTTTTCAAACGGGCCACAGTCGTTCATATGTTGGAAGTAGATATGAATCAAGACTGTCGTGAATTGATGTGTGGATTGTCTAAAAGACTATTAGACATAAGCAAATGTTTGCTGCAACGTTCATGAGTGCTTATGAATATGAATTTGAGCATTGGATTAAACCCACGCTCACTTGGATCACTCCATTTATTGTATCACGAGTGATTGGTGAGATGATAACATCTTATATTCTTGAAACTGAGATGTGTGAGTTGTAATCGGTTGCACATTGATAATATGTAAATGCACTAGTAACTTGGTGTTATAAAACATATTGTTGTGTGTGATTTGGTTAGTGAGTGCAAGCAAGCATTGTATCAAAGTTTATCCGTTCCTTTTATCCAAATAAGGATAAAAGCGATATCTTTGGGCCCCTCGATGGTTTAGTGATGACAAACGTAAATGCTCGGCCGGGCTAGGGCTAATTTGATTTGTTCAATTAGTCTGTCGTCATAAATCGGAAATCGAGAAATAGTACAAAGAGAATGATTAGCAATCATATCTCATACGATATCTAGAATGGAGGAATATATGATCCCTTATCAAAGGACACACGCATCTGATAGGATCAGAGTTGATAGCGGCTTTGGAAAGCTACGATTGCAGATCAGGATCTGAAGTCATACGCAGAATAGTTATTAGACTTATCCAAGTGGGAGACTGTTGGATTAGTGTCCAAGTCCATAACTATTTTGGTATGTACTTGACCCGATGGTGCATGGTCCTTTTGGGTTGCCTTCACCAAAGCAACTTGATTGGAGAAATAAATAAAGAGAGAGAGGTTATTATGATTTATTAATATGTTATAGGAATAATATATTAAAGGAGAAATCATATTTGTTTAATTAATATTGGTCAATAATTAATTAGGAATTAATTTTGTGATCAAGTGTAATTAATTAAACTAGAGGGGCTGAATTGTAATTATGTGATAGTTACAATATATGGTAATAGTTATCCTAGATATAGGTTGGAAGAATTCAAGGGATAAGATATCCTTGAAATCGTCCAAAGGATAAAGGATAAGGGATTTCTAAGACTTATCTTACGGGTTGCTTTGTAGATAAGCAACTAGATAAGGATAATGACTGAAACCCTATCTGTACACCTATATAAACCCCCTTGGCTCATGAATTCATGAAAGACCTTCCCAAGGCTTCTTAAGGACGAATTCTAACCTCTCTCCTCTCTCTTTATACCTTCTCCATTTGCTCTTGGTGTTTGTAAGCCATTAGAGGAGTGACACTTGTGACTCTAAGCATTCCAAAGTCAATTCAAGGTGGAATTAGGATTGTTATTGCTACATAACAATCAAGGTATGTTCTTAACCCATTCATATGTTAATATCCATTTCATATACTTGAATTAGGTTTTATAGTCTTGGATTCAAAGCATGTACAATAGAGAAACCTAGATCCAAGCATTAGGGTTTGTATGAGCACATAGGATGTCTTATGAACAAAACCCAACATATACATACCTGAACCACTGAATGATCCTAAAAAATATGATGTGCCAAGCATAAGTGGAACTAAAACCCCTTTAGACGAACCGATGCAAACCGCTAGTGATCCTTCTTCGGCAAAAAGTGAATGTTGTGCTCATACTTCGAAACGAAAAGCCAACATTCATAGAAATCCAAAACAGGTGGCTGATCGAAAGTATCAAAGAAATCTGAGATATAAGAAGAATCTCTCAGAGAGGAAACATTTTTGGAATTCTCAAAATCCCAATTTTGTGAGGATAGAAAGGAAGCACAAATCTCAAGAAGACTCAAGGAATCGAAAGGGAAGTTTCGGTCCCTCGTCAGGAATAAATCAGAAGAGTAGTTTCGGTCCTCATCACAACACCAACAAAAAGAGTGGTTTCGGTCCATCAACACAAAACAACCAAAAGGATGGTTGCGGTCCTTCGACCAATAGGAGCCGAAAGGGTGGTTTCGGTCCATCGACTGAAAACAATCGAAAGGAGAGTTTCGGTCCTTCACCCATTAACAACCGAAAGAACAGTTTCGGTCCCTCGTCCTATAACAACCGAAAGGAGAGTTTTGGTCCTTCATCCTATGGCAACCGAAATAGAGGCTTCGGTCCTCATCCATACAAGTCTAATCAGAAAAACAGGGATTTTTCTCATTCGAATTCCAGTTCCCCAATTACTTCCAAGGGAAAAGAAAAACTCTACCCTGAAGACAACATTGAAAACTCCAGTCCTATTAAATCAACAAGAATTAAAGGTTTCACCATTAAAAGAAAAATGTAACAACTTTAATTAAACGCACATACATGGTTGATATTTCTCTTACTATTCCTTTCCCTGTAAAAGGCTCACAAGGACCTAAGAAACTTTGGGTTCCTAAATCTGCTTAATTTTTTGCAAGTTATAAGTGACGAGAAATTTGACAAAGAATGGTACATCGACAGTGGTTTCCTGCATCACATGACAGGAAGGAAGGAGGAACTGAGAGAATTTCGCTCTCTCAAAGATGGTGCCATTGTAAAGTACGGCAACAACTCTTTTGGAACCATCAAAGGATATGGTATGATAACCAATGGCGGGTTCTATATAAGGAAGGTAGCTTATGTTGAAGGACTCCAACACAATCTCATCAGCGTATCACAACTGGTGCCTGGTACTGGATTAAAAGTATCATTCAACGATCAAGGCTCAGAAATTGTCGAGAAGAGATTAAACAACATTCTGTTGAAATCAAAGCGAAAAGGGGAAATGTATCCTTTGAACCTCATTACAATTAGAGGTAAACCAGTTCTATGCTTGCTGACAAAGGCTCACTCTGAGGAAAGATAGTTATGGCATAAAAGACTATCTCATCTGAACTTCATGGATATCAACAAGTTGGTTTTGGGTGATCACGTTCGAGGTCTTCCAGTTCTAAAATTTGATAAAGAACATCTATGTGCAGCGTGTGAAATGGGAAAGTAGAGTCGGCAGAGTCATCCTTCTATTATCAATACTAAGGTAATAGAACCATTGGAGTTATTGCATATCGATCTATGTGGTCCATCATCCATCGAAAGCATTAAAGGAAGCAAATACATTCTGGTTATTCTGGATGATTTCTCAAGATTTACATTGATTTTCTTTCTCAAGCAAAAGTCTGACGCCACTCCAAAGCTCAAGATCTTTATTAAAAAAATAGAAACGCAACTAAGAAAAGTATTTCGTAATATAAGGAGCGATAATGGCTTGGAATTCAAGAACAAAGACTTTGAAGATTTTCTTGCTAAAAAGGGAACTACTCATAACTTCTCAGCCCCTTATACTCCACAGCAAAATGGCATTGTTGAAAGGAGAAACCGATCGCTGTGTGAAGCTGCTCAAACTATGTTATGCTTCGCGTCCTTACCTTTGTATTTCTGGGCGGATGCAGTTGCGGCTGCATGTTACACTCAAAATAGATCATACTTGAATAAGCGGTTCTCAATACCCCTTACGAGATACTGAACAATGAAAAACGAAACATGAAATTCTTTCACGTGTTCGGTTCTAGGTGTTTCATCTTCAACTCCATAGAGAATCGAAACAAGTTCGATGTTAAGGCGGATGGAGGAATTTTCTTAGGCTACTCCCTGACCTCCAACGCGTATAGAGTTCTCAATCAACGCTCAAAGAAAATTGAAGAAATGTACTATGTCACTTTTGACGATAGTTATGTTAAGAAAATGAAATCAACAGAAGACACATCGCAAGACATATTTCCAAACAATGGTCAGGTTATTGTTGCTATCTCGAATCTTTTTGACCAATTCGTGCTCCTGTTTGATGAGCCTCAAAAGGCGATTGACTCTGAATCAACTACAAAAGACAACAAAGTTGATAATCTAAAACAAGTTATAGACGATGCTGCTAAGAAGATGGCTAATGATCAATACAAAGAAACCGAAGGTGCAGACACAGGCGAACCTTCTGGTGACCGTCCTAATGTACAGGGGGAGGGTTCTTCTACTCATCACGATCAAGGATCTTCATTCCAGGGGGAGAAATCATCACCAAATACATCAAGCTCTACTAAAATTCCGGCCAATGAAGGGGTACAAATGCCGGTCCTGAACATGAATCATTCGTCGAGGGGGAGAACACCAATATTGGTGATGATGACCATCTGTCTGAACAAGAGGAAGAAATCAACACTGAATTGGATCCTGTCTATGATCCAAACTTTCCTCCCCTTATCAAATGGACCAAAGATCACCCTCAAAGTCAAATTATTGGGGAATCCTCGGAAAAAGTGTTAACTCGTTCTCAAATCAAAGCGAAACAGGCTGCACTCTTTCCAAAAGTCGATTTTTGCATGTTCAATTCATTTGTTTCCAAGGTTGAACCAAAAACCGTCAACTCAGCTCTTGATCATTCAGACTGGGTTCAATCCATGCAGGATGAGTTAAACGAGTTTGAACGAAACAAGGTATGGCGCCATATTCCAACTCCAAAGGATGCTTCGGTTGTCGGTCTCAAATGGGTATTCAGAAACAAGATGAAGGGAATGTCATTCGCAACAAAGCGAGGCTGGTCGTCAAAGGATATTGTCAGGAAGAGGGAATCGATTATGAAGAAACCTTCGCTCCCGTAGCAAGATTAGAATCTGTTCGTATCTTTCTTGCATACGCCGCTCACAAGAACTTTGAAGTCTATCAAATGGACGTCAAATGTGCTTTCCTCAATGGTGAACTTGAAGAAACCATATATGTTGAGCAAACTCCAGGTTTCGTGAACGAGCAGTATCCCAATCATTGTTATATCCTTGACAAAGCTGTATATGGCCTCAAACAAGCTCCCAGAGCATGGTATGAAACTCTCACTCGTTTCTTAAAAATGTCTAAATTCAAACAAGGTTTGGTTGACCCAACCTTCTTTCGTAAGCGAGAAGTTAACCACCTTATGATAGTCCACATTTATGTTGATAACATCATCTTTGGCTCCACGAATCCTAGCTTAACAGCTGAATTCAGAAAGTTAATGGAAACTAAATTTGAGATGAGCTCAATGGGTCTAATTAATTCTTTTTCTTGGATTGAACATTAGACAGGGACCCGAAGGCATTTTTATTAATCAGGAAGCATATACCAAGACTTTGCTAACCAAGTTTGGAATGATGGGAGACTCTAAAGTGAAAGTGCCTATGGCTTTTGGAACTAAACTCACACCATCATTGGAGAAACCAGCAGCTGATATAACACTTTATCGATAGATGATTGGGTCTCTGATGTATCTTATAGCCAGTAGACCTGATATCATGTTCTCTGTATGCTACTGTGCGTGATTTCAAGCCAACCCCCGAGAACCTCATCTTCAAGCCGTGAAGAATATCTTTCACTATCTGAAGCGAACCTCCTCTCTTGGTCTGTGGTATCCAGCCAACTCAGGATTCTTTGTTTAAGCATTTTCAGATGTTGATTTGGTGGCTATGGATTAGATCGTAAAAGCACCACGAGAGAATGTCAATTTCTAGATGGTAAATTAGTCAGTTGGCAATCGAAGAAACAAACCTGTGTTTCGCTATCCACTGCAGAAGTTGAATATATCGTTGCAGCATCGTGTACATCTCAAGTCACGTGGACACAAAATCAACTCAGAGATTATGGGATAAACATGAAGAAAACCCCACTATATTGTGACTTTGAAAGTGCAATTAGGATTTGTCACAACCCCATGCAACACTCAAAGAGTAAGCATATCGCACTGAGGTATCATTTCATCAAGGATCATGTCAAAGATGGTAACGTAGAAATTCACTTCGTTAGAATGACTGATCAATTGGAAGACATATTCACGAAGGCCTTACCTGAAGCAACCTTCAATAAGATTCTACAAGGTCTAGGAATGATGCAAGACGAATCTGTACCAAAATCGCCTTCGCTTTCATAAAGGTAACAAGCGAAATAGAGTGAACTACAATGAACCGAAATGAACCGAAATGAACCGAACGTTCAGTCTATTTCGGGTGAAGATCGATCATGAACCGAAATGAACCGACCGTTCGGTCTATTTCGGGTTCAGGCCTTCTGAACTCATTCGTTTTTTGTAAGGAATTTCAATTGTTTTCCTATGTACATCTTGTAATTACTTCTTTTCTACTTATAAAATCCCAAAAATATATTTTTTTTATTTTTATAATAATCCTTAAGAAATCCAAAAATATTTTTCTCTTTTGTTCAATTTGTCTAAATATGATTCTCGATGGCAATGCTAAGGCAGGTAAATGTTTTTACTAGTTATGTGTCCCTAGAAGCATGCTGCTGTATGTTGACTAAAGCCTTGACAGATTTTGAGTGAAGCCTTAATAACATGATATATACCAATCGTGTTTTCCCAATCCAGGCTATCCCGTTCACTCTAATCATGAGCTACATTACTCTACTCAAAATTGAGTTTAGAGTTTTCTGCTTGGTCCTTCTTTTCTTTAAAGCAGGTACGTTTGCTTCTTATACCATCTTCATCATCTTTCTCCACTATAACTCGTTTCATCAACATAACCCATGAGACTCTCAGTTTTAACCACTGAGGTTTATGGTTATACCAAGTCTGTCTTCATGATCTTAGTTTCATGCCACTATGTACTAAGTAGAACCCAAAGTTCAACACCACTAATGAATTGACGGTGAATTCAAAAATTCAAGTTCTTACTTGTTACCCTATGATTTTTTTTCTTTTGAGTGATCTTTATGAGTTTTCCTATCATGAAGGCTTCTCTAACCCTAAAAGATCTAGTTTAATATTTTTTGTGAGATTTCTTCCTTCACTCGTCACTATAAAGTTTATCATACCTACTTGTTTAACAGATCACAATGATCTCATAAGTACTTCATTCAGTTTTGGTCTTATCTTAAGTATCGATAATATGAATTGAAGAGAAAGCCACCCTCTTTAACCTTCAAAAGATGCCTTTCAAAACTTCTCAACAAGTTTTTGACCGTTATACAATGGGAAACCAAGCAAGCACTTTAATGTCTCTCTTGAATTTGAAGGTAGTGATTTTTGCCCAGAATCAATTGTCTTATGTCTGCTTACAACATCACAGATTATCCCTAGAATTTTGTTTTATTTCTTTATCTTCTACACCCTATGCACGAAATTTTTTAATTTTCCAAAATCTAGTTTTGTTCAGAATGATCATTAAAATGCTAAGGGCAACAAAAATTCAAATGCTATATGGAGAAACGATTGAGATAAAGTGGAAGCTGACTCAGCGGCTATTCAAACGGTTTCATGATCTGAATAAGTGCACTTTATAGAAAAGCGTGTAAAAGGGAAACATCTTTTCTCTTTCCTGCATCATCTTCGACACGCCAACTGTTCACCTATCATGTAAGGTGCTATTTTTTAAAGAATCCAAGATTTCAGCCAGATTTTTCTCTCTCTTCCTTGTACGTATAAAAGGAATTCGAACGGTACTCTCTCAATATTTATCACTTCCCAAAATATCTCAAAGAACACCGGTAATTCTCTGCAACTGTTCATTATCTTCTTCACGCTACATCAATAGCAAACTCATCATCAGTTCACGATACTCCAGTTCGTCAACCTCTTCTCACCATCACACCCCAACAAAATCTGATCATCGATCTCAAACAATTCATCTATGAGCCATATATGTTGTATGTCGTTGAGTGTCTCAAATACTCACCACTCGTCGACGCACTGACTAAAGTTGAAGTTGTTCCCATGTCGTTCTTGTCTCTTGTGTACTCTACTGCTTTCTATGACAGGATAAATGAACGCATTCACTTTAAACTCCACGATGAGAAGACCTCCATCTCCAAGCATCGATATCGTGCCCTAATCGGTCTTTCTCAAGATTCATCTCTGGTAAACCCTGAATCCATTACAACTAGTCAATTGTTTTCCATGTTCTATCAGATGGGGTATACTGAAACCCTAACCACCATTACGAAGTTGAAGAAGTCATGTCTTTCTCCTCAATGGAATGGCCTTTTTACGCTGTTATTCAAGGGACTGTCTGAGGGAAGCGCCAGCTCCGATGGTGCAAGAAAATCCTTCATGACGGTACTGTATGGGTTGTACCATGGAATTGACCTAGATTATGGGTCCATCATCTGGCAACAGTTGGTCCAAAGCCTGGTCTCTTCATCCAGGCATTCTGAAATATCATGTGGGCGTTTCTGGTCTATCATCACCAACTGGGCAATAGACTGCCTTCGTGTTCCAATAATGGCAGACTCCTTGCTCTCCTCCATTACTATCTTTCATACGACAAATATTATCGTTACTGATCCGTCAAAGTTTTCGTTTATTGGATCCATTCCTGAACCAATGCTCAGTCGTATTTCTGAATCGAGTAACGTTTTACAACAATACAGGAAGCATCCATCTGCTGGCCCAAGAGAGCTGACACAGGCAATGGTTTGGTCCATTGAAGAGGTTGACAAGCCAGCCAAGAGGGGCAAGAAGCCTGAAACACAGAAGGTAGAATAGGTCACTAAGCAAACCAAGGGGCAAACCCCCAAGAAGTGAAAATCTGATAAAGCTGCCCCTTCTCAGGCTCACCGGAAAAAGCAAAAGAAGCCCGTTTGGAGACTTATTCTGCAATCTTCAAGCGATTCAGAATATGTCCCTCCTAAGCACAAGAACGCTCCTCCATCGAAATCTGAGAGCAAAAGCTCAGAAGAAGAGGCTTCGGGCCGAGGTGATACTCCACCTTGCTCCCTACCCTAGAAATTCCAGTTCGCTCCAATCCCCCTTCACCTACACCTGTAACAATCCCAGTTTCCATCACTCCTTTCTCTCCAATTACCACTTCTCAACCATCCACTACAATTCCTATTCCCACTCCCATTTTCACAGATACCACCACTACCACACAAACTCGCTCTACTGTTCCTAACCCACCTGCAACCGAACCTCCACCTTCTTCCAAACCCTTATCTCCCACTCAATCTGCTGAAACAACCGCTATTCTAGGTGGTAAGGATTTGGAGTTCGATTCCACATACTTCAGTCCTTATAGAGTGCAGAGCGATGATGATGACAATGATCATGTTACCAAACATCATCTAAAGGCAGTAAACGAAAAGCTTGATAAGATGCTTTCATCCTCTTCTTCTGGTGCCTATTCTGAAGATACCTTGAAGGCCTTATTCTCCTCGGTTGTTACCAAACATAGTACTACTCTATCTGCTGCAGCCAAGGCAATAGCAGCTTCCACTTCACAATGTCAACAGGCCTCCCTTGTTGTTGATGCCTCTACCAAGGAATGCAAGGAAGCGACCGCAAAAGTCGATAAACTAGTCTCCAAAGCTCAGATATTTGTAGATTCCTTATAGGGTGCTGCTGCCAAAAATGCTAAAACGGTCAACGCTTCGGTCGAGAACTTCAAAAGTCTCTTCAAGTTGAGCGCTCAAACCTCGAAGCAGCATGCCAAGCCATTCAACAAGCCAACGAGAAGCTCCATGCTAATGTCAACGATCACTTAACTCAACTGGAAGCGGAGTTAGCTGGTGAGAATCGAATTATGGATGAGCTCGACCGACGTACCTCCCAGCTTAAATTGCAAACTCACAAGTTGCGTACTGTTGAGGCTGAACTTAATGACCTCAAGTCAGAAAAGGGAATTCATTAGGAGTTCTGCAAGAGATCTTCACTCCATCCTTCTTCATCTTATTGAGGCTCATGATCTAGTCATCACTATCACTGTTAGGCGTCATTTGGCAGACAAACTCAGATCGACTTTTGATATTTTTAGCCGAATCGAAGGTGTTCCGGTTACCGGGGTCCAACCGAAACAAGGGGAGAGAAAGTGACATCGCAACCTCCTCCTTCTGGATCAAAGCCATCTGCTAGACTGAAGGGTAATGAAGTTTCTGTCAGCAACAAAGACAAAAAGAAGAAGAAAATCGGCGATGATGACAAAGACAATGAAGAAGATGTCTATGCTGAAAATCCCAAGAATCCCTTCCAGAAGGTTAAGACTTCTGAAAAAGAAATGGAAGAAAACATCAAGAAGCAGCAAGTTGAGCTGGAGCTGAAGCGAAAGGAGGTGGAGCTCCTAGAAAAGAAAAAGTCCATGTTTCTTGTGTCGACAATAGACTCGCTTCAAAGATGTGCAATTGATGAGCCGAGCATTCTCTGGCTTGAGCCGATCATGTCATTTAGTCTTGACGATTCCAAGGATGCACAGTTTGATATGCCAATCACTCGAAAGGCATTCATCTTCCATATCTTCAACGCAACTGCTGCTATTCCTTCTCCAGACCCGAAGGTAGATAGGGATCTTCTAGAATTTTATTTAGAGTTTGCTCAACCCCAATACCTGGCTTGGAGCTCAAAGAAAATAACCACAATCAAGGTAATGAAGCCCTATTCAGCATGGAAATTTATTAATATCAAATTCAGGGTGACTCGAGGAACCGAAGGCTCAGTCTACCATTTTAGCCTCGCTGATCTACCAAATCTTAATCCTCATGATTGGATACTCCTCATTAACATTCTTCTGTCAAATCCTCAAGAGTATTAGCCAATAATTGATCATATCAAGCGTATGCTTGTTTGATACATACATGAGGTAGCGAAGATGGAGCAGGAGATTGCGACTGCCATACACAAGCGAACAATGATCAAGATTATGGGCAGAGTTGGCAATGTCAATACTATGATCAAGAGGAAAATCGACTCAACGTATCACACGGTTATGTTCCATAGGGGCGAAGGTCAAAAATGTATGTTCGCTCTTGTCGACAAACACCTCTTCTCAACGACTTATCTTGAGCATATTTTGGAGATCATTCAAAGGTGCAAGAAGAACAGTGCTGCTGATAAGAAACTATTTACGGACATGCTGAGGTGGTACATACAATTTAGACAGACTCTTTTCGCCATAATTCCTCGTTTTTTTAAAGTAGTAAATACGGTGAAGCCCACACAACAGAAGTAATCTCTCGCTTCATTTGACGCAAAGGGGGAGATTGTTGGGTTTGTTAGATTGCATCATGGGCTCGGTCCTTAGCCCAGTTTGAATGCCGGTATTGGGCATGTCCGACCGTGCATATTTTTGTACTAGGGTTTAGTATATAATCTGCATGCATGTAGACTTAGTAGTTACGCTTTGCATTATTTATTTTATTTTTCACTGTTTTGTAAACCCTAGCTCGCCTGTACAACGGAAGTTCTTCATCAAGCTCTGAGGCGTGACTCTGTTTTGAATCATAAGCATATATTTGATTCAGATCTGTGTTGATTCTCATATTGTTTGAATTTTTTGATTTCTTTAATTGTGCTTGTGAAAGATCTAATCGATCTAAGAGTTTTTAAACTCATCATTTTACCCAACAGATATAAAATACATATATAGTTTAAGTTATTTAAAACATGTATAAAATAGTTCATCCAGCATAGATAGCAAGTATACAGGTTATATGCACATATAGTACGTAATTTATATAAAATACTTCATATCTATGTGTAATATGAAAGTAACTATGCACTCGTTAAAGTGACAACTCAAAATTCGAGCAGCACTTCGCTTCTTAACAATATGATTACCTTCGATGAAGACTAGTATTATTACAACTAGATTTTAGTCTAATATTCATTGTGACTAATTATTATTCTAGATTCATCATTAACTCAGAGTCTAATTCATGATCTATCAAGTAAGGAACAACCAGGTAGGATCATAACGAAGGTAGGGTCCATTTGGTTTACGAAGTCTACTATTTGGAAATCCCACATTAAACACCACACCAAATCACAGCCTATACATCATCTCTGTAAGTATATCAATCAGTATAACGACGTTGAATCACTAATAAATCCTATTTATAGCGTCATAATAATGATATTATATTTAAATATAAGCTATATTCAAAATATGGTAGGCGTATCTCACTTACAGCGGGTTTTTCTCAAAATCAGGCTTCATTGGAGCAGTGCTTCCGAACCGAAAAGCTCTTTTTCTTGGAGCCTCTGGTAGCCTCATGGCTTCCTTCGGGTGCTAGGGGGTTTACCTAGGCTTTAGGGGGTTTTAGAGGCTAGAGAGAGGTTCTAGAGAGAGAGAGAGAGAGAGAGAGACAGAGACAGAGAACTGATGGGAGGGGTGATGAACCTGATAGCCTTCCCTCATCCATTTATAGGGCTGATTGGGGTCACTCACCTCGTGAGCTAGCTTGGGCACCAAGGCAAATCCAAATGCTGACAGGTGGCATCGTACACATTGTGTAAATCAGCCGATTTTCAAAAATTCATAACTTTCGCATACGAGCTTCATTTTCGACGTTCTTTATATCCACGCGTATGTATAAATAAAATCTGCAACTTTCCTTTTGACTGCGTCGGCTAATTCTAGACTGATCTTAAATTTAACAGTACAAGGAGATTACATTGTTAAATGTCCGCATAAAATTCATAACTTGTACATATAGACTCCGTTTTCGTCTGTATTTTTACCGTTGAGCTCCTATTAATGAGATATTCAAATCTCATTTAGCTCGCGTTGGCCAAAAAATGCTCGATCTAAAATTCAAGTTTCAGGTTGTGCACTGTGAAGCGAAATCTTAGAAAAATCATAACTTCCTCATACGAAGTACGATTTGGGTGTTCTTTTTATGCACACTCTCGGTTTAATCTATGATAAAATTTTTGTTAAGATCACTATGGCCAAAATGTTCTCTATCGTAAATTTACTATTTACATCGTGCAGTGTCATGCCGATTTTGTCGCGAAACTTCGACGAGCCATAGCTTCTTCGTTATAACTCGGATTTCGGCTCTCTTTATATGTAAAGAACCCTTGTGATATATTATAAAACTTGGTTAAGATTACTCTTTCTAAATAATCTTCCATCAAAAACTCATTTTTGATACTCATTGTCTCTAAATTGACTAGCCCGAATCTGCGGGCGTTACACAATCTGAAAGTCCATTACTTAACCAAGAAGTACGATTTGGGTGTCCTTTTTATGCACGCTCTCGGTTTAATATATGATAAAAATTTTGTTAAGATCACTATGGCCGAAATGTTCTCTATCGTATATTTACTATTTACATCGTGCAGTGTCATGCCGGTTTTGTCGCGAAACTTCGACGAGCCATAACTTCTTCGTTATAACTCGGATTTCGGCTCTCTTTATATGTAAAGAACCCTTGTGATATATTATAAAATTTGGTTAAGATTCCCCTTTATAAATAATCTTCCATCAAAAACTCATTTTTGATACTCATTGTCTCTAAATTGACTAGCCCGAATCTGCGGGCGTTACACAATCTGAAAGTCCATTACTTAACCAAGAAATTGATCAACTAAAATATATGTTTATTTATTCAATCTCATGATCAAAGATAAACAAACATAACAAGATTTTTAACTAGAAAACATTTCCATAAACTTCAAACACAAGGTAATAATAGTCTTCAAAACAACCAATCATCCATGGGATTAAACCATAATCAACCAAATGAAAATCTAGCTAGGCAAGCATGGCCAAAATAAAAGAAATACAAGGTAGTTTAGAAATACCAAACATTGTTCTAAGTGCAAGATGGAAAGAAATTACACCAATCTTCAAATCCTTCATGTTCTTCCCCCCAAGTGTTCTTGAGAGCAAAAAGAGTTGTTCTTGAGAGTATTCCTCCTCAATAATGCTTCAAAACTTCAGTAAAAAGTGCCCATTTCCATATTCAAAGAGTTCCCCAAAAGATATCCAAAAATAGAGTCAAATATTCAAATCCCGGATTCACTTTAGCACGATCCACGCGGACCGCGTGGATCTCGCTGATTGTGGGACTTGGCCCATTTAAAATACATTCCAGCCCAATCTTTTCATTCACACCACAGCCTAGATGGGTAACTCTTGAGACCCCAATTGTGCTATTACCAAGCCTCCAATGATGCTCAAATGCTCCTTTAAACTTCCATAGCTCGAGTCCTCCTCGCCTCATCATCATTCTCGCCCAAAAATGAAGTCTAACTCGATTTCTTGTTTATGCTAACACCAAGCTTAATTCCACCACTTAAAGTCTACAAGCAAACCGCAAGCCTCCAAAAGTCCCACACTCCTTCCCTATCTCCAATAACAAATAGTATTCAGTAAATCCTGCAAAAATAAGCTTAAAAGACTGGAAAGTACCCAATAAAGGAGAAAAATAATAAAAAGAGAAAATATGCATGAAGATTAACTAGAATGAGATGGTTTTAACTAAAAATAAACTATGAAAAGAAGTAATAAAAATGAAACTATCACCATCTCTTCCGCATGAAGTTCCTTTAGGGAAAGATTTAATGCATCAAAATAAACAATCAGAGTCTGCTACAAGGGGAGGTTCAGAAATTATGGGGCGCGGTATGCATGGAGGTAGCCTGAAAGGGTGTTTGTCCTCCAAACCTTTAATAGTATCACCATTGTATAGCGCAACACCCGATGAACAATTGGGGATAACACTTTCACTACTGTGGTAAAATGCTCATCTACAACCTTACGGAGACACTTCCTAATGTTAGTATTACTCGATGTAGACTCCTTTTGAAGGATGCCTCCACCCTGTCCCATGACCCTAACCTCGGGATTGTCTAACATATTTTTAACTAACGTGTTGATACCATCCTGTTTCCCCCATTATATTTTTAAAATATCAATATAATGACCACTACTATTGCAACCGGTTAATTAGTTGTTAAGTCTCTCCAACCACATAACTCTCATAAAGCTCGCAACTCGTCATCACATGGCAACACGTGTAATTTCTTTATACAACCGCTTTATATTCATGAATATGATGTTTTTTACAAATTATTCTTTGAATATCTATTTAATAAATAAGTTTTGATGTCATGTTTAAGTATTGAAAATTAAACAGTTTTGAAACTTACATTTTCATTTTTTTTTCTTTCGTAGAAAGTTGTATAAACATTACAATACATAATAACATGCTAAATTTATTTATTGCGCACGTGTGCGCGTGTACACACACACACACACACATATATATAGGAGTGTTCAATTAGGAAAAAAAAGGTTGAGAATCGGGGAATCATTCTTCGCCAATCATTTAATTAGCATCTAAACATAAAAGACATGGTGTCAAACTTGTAAAAATGATATAATAACCTTCAATGACAGATACGTAACTGTGGATAATTAGATAACAATTTAAATTCATTCCTAAATGATCATTCATCATCCAAATTTCTCCTCCAACCTTCAAGAATCATCTAGATTTCTTCAATTAAACCCTCGATCAACATTTGTAACGCCCGCAGAACTAGGCTAGTCAATTAAGAGACAATTAGCATCAAAAAAATGAATTTTTGATAGAAGATTATTTAGAATAAATAGTATTAACCAAGTTATAGTATATCTCACAAAGTTCCGTACATATAAAGAACGCCGAAATCCAAGTTATAACGAAGAAGTTATGACCTGCCGATGTTTCGCGACAAAACCGACTCGACGTTGTGTGATGTAAATAGTGAATTTATGGTGGATGAATTTTAGCCTTAATGATCTAAAAAAATCGTAGTATACATTAAACTAAGAGTGTGCATAAAAAGAACACTCAATTTTGACTTCGTATGAGGAAGTTATGATTTTTCTAAGATTTGGCATAACAGTCGACAACCTGGAATTCGAATTTTAGATCGAGCAGTTTTTGACCAATGTGAACTAAATGAGAATTGAAGATCTCATTAATAGGAGCTCAATGATAAAAATACAGACGAAAATGGAGTCCGTAGTAGAAGTTATGAATGTTACGCGATCATTTAACAATATAATATTCTCTTAGTGTTAAATATAAAATCAGCCGAGAATTAGCCGATGGAGTCAAAAGGAGAGTTTTAGATATTGTCAATACCTACGCGTCGATATAAACAATGTCAAAAATGGATATCGTATGTGAAAGTTATGATTTTTCAAAGTCGGGAATGAGCTGTGCGAAATCGGGTTACGTGGCGAAATTCTAGCCATTGCTTTCTCCGCAAGGCTAGCCACCAAATGGTGAAACCTGTCATGGACTCGACGGGTAGAAGTACCAACTCGTCGAATAAAGCTATTTTCCAGCCTATAAATAGAGGTGTCGGGTGAAGCTTCAAACTCACACCTCCAACCTTCACTTTCTCTCTCTAAACTCTCTCTCTCTCTCTAGCCTCCCCCCCCCAAGCCTAGGGTAACTCTCTAGCACGAGAAGGGACCGCGGAGCTCCCGATGGCTCCGGAAAGAAGAGCTTTTAGCTCAGAAACTCTACTTCAGCGAAGCCCGATTTTGAGAAAACTCGATGTAAGTGAGTTATGTTTACCCTACTTAAAGTATAACTTATGTTTAAGTTCATTATCATTATTATGAACTTCTAAACATGATTTATCACTGACTCCAAGTCATTATACTGATTGATCTACTTATAGGGATGATGTCTAGGATGTGATTTAGTGAGGTGTTTAAAGTGGGATTTCCGAACATTATACTTCGTATACCAAATGGACCCTAACTTCCATATGATCCTATCTAGTTGTTCCTTACTTGATAGATCATGAAGTAGACTTCGAGTTAATGATGAATCTAGACTAATAATTAGTTGCAATAAATATTAGACAAAAATTTAGCGATAATAATGCTAGGTATCGTCGAAGGGAAATAGAATCGTTAGAAGCGAAGCACTGCCTGAGTTTGGAATCATCACTTTAACAAGTGAGTGCATAGTCCCTTTCATGAACATGATTTTAATACAAGCATTGATTGAAGTATTAAATATATGTTTATGTGTGAGTTATTTGGTGTTGCCTGAAATACGTGTTAAAGAACATACCTGATTATATATGATGATTTTTGATAAAGAGTTAACCTAAATTAATTATGAGAAATATTGGGTAGTATCTTCTTACGAGTACGAGTGAGTTATACTCAGAGAATAAAGCTTTAATATATGTCATTGATCTGGGAGCATAGATTAGACATAGTCATTATCCTTAGTTTGAGAGTATGGATTTGATATAGTCAAATGTCATTGATCCGAGAGTATGGATTAAGACATAGTTAGTTGTGTTTAGTCTGGGAGTATGGACATGACATAGTTATCCGTCATTAATCCAGGAGTATGGATTTAGACGTAGATACTTGTCCCTAATCCGAGAGTATGGCATGGGAACAACTATTGATTCGAGAACATGGATTAGATCTTGGAGTAAGAGGTAAAATTTAAGGTCCGAGAGTATAGATAGTCTCGTTGTGAGGATTGACGGGGTGGGGTAAAAGTTGATTATAAATATGGGGAAAATGTATATTTTGTGAGTTCTAAATTATATATATGATATAACATTGTGGGATTGAAATCCCTATTTACTCACTAGGTTTCCCAACCTGACCCACCTAGCTTATTTGTATCACAAGTGTCGATATGATGTTACATTACATTGAGAGATTAAAGAGATGTAGATCACTAGTGTAAATAAATTAAAGTTTTGTTTATAATTATGTTTCTGTATTGACGATGACATCCTAAATGTTTTAAAATGAATAAAATACATTTCTTCGGAAATACTTTGATAACTTATTTATCATTTTTTTCAGGGAACGAATTCCACAACACTTTTATTAAAAGAGGTACTCTGATTTTTATAAAGCATAAAAAAAATCGGTCTTTTTTGGCCGTGAAAATGGGGATGTCAAAATATCATCCAATATCCACTATCCCTCTTCCCTTTTGTTTTGTCCATGGAAGGTTTACATGTGACTTTGACCAAGTCTCGGATGGATAATGTTTATTGGGGTATTACTATTGGTGACATTGTCATGTTGATGATGTTGTTTTGATGGCTTCTTGGGATAAGACTAATGCCTTAAACATTGTTTGTGTTCTTCAGTGTTTCTTTATAAATCTGGTTTGAAAATCAATTTACTCAAAAGTAAATTGTATGGAGTGGGGGTTACAGGTGATCAAGTTTTTTCGTTGGCATTTCGTATGGGTTGTAGTCCATATAATCTCCCTTTCTTTCATTTAGGAGTCCTAGTGGGTTAGATTATGTTGAGAATGCGGTCTTGGTCTTCCATTATTGATCATTTTAGAAGTAGATTGATAGGTTGGAAGGCCAAATGTCTTTCTTTTGCTGGGAGACTTACTCTAATTAAGACTGTTCTTGGATCCATTGGAAGTTATTTGATGTCTATTTTCCCTGTTCCTATTACGATGCTTAACACTTTAGAAAGGATGAGAGCTTCTTTCTTATAAGGTGCTGATTTGGATGATCACTACATGGATTGGGTGCATTGGGATAATGTTCTTGCTGATAATTACATGATCGCTTGGAAGTAGGGAGTCTTTATGCCTGTAATAGGGCTCTTCTTATTTGGTGACAGTAACATTTTTTTCATCATCCAGATCTGTTATGGGTCAGGGTGGTGAAAAAATTACATGGTTTGAATGGGAAATATTCTCCTTTGATCCCAAAGAGATTTTGGATGGGCCCTTAGAGTGTAATTTTTCGGATGATAGATAATCTCAAGGATGCGGGTTTGACTTCCATACCCTTTGTCCTATTAGAATAAGGGATGGGGCTTATACTTCTTTTTGGCATGATGTTTGGGTGGGAGATACTCCCCTTGTTGTTTCTTTTCATAGAGTTTTTGCTCTTGATATGTACCGTTCTTACATGGTTAGAGATCGTATTTCAATCGGGTGGGATATGGACAAGTTGAGACGTATTCCTAGGAGAGGTTTAGAGCAATCGCAGTGGGTTGATTTTTTGGCTTTAGAGTAGAGAGTAGAGCTTAAATCCATTACGGGTAGATTGGGATGGATAATAGATATTTCTAACACTTTTTCAGTTTCTTCTGCTCGTCTGTTTATTGATAATAGCTCTATTACCTCTGGAAATGTGGTTACTAGATGGTATAATTAGGTCCCAATTAAACTTAATATTCTTATTTGGAGGGTGCAACATCATAGTATTCATATAAGAGAGAGATTATCTTCCAGAGGTTTAATGGTGTCTTCGATCATGTGCCCAATTTGTTCTTCTTATGTAGAGACCATCGATCATCCTTTTACAGGTTGCAAGGGGTTTATTCATATTTGGAGTTGTCTTGCTAATTGGTGGGGTTTTTCTCTTCAAAATCAGATTTCGGTGCAGTGAATTATTTCTTGGCGTGAGAGTTTTTCATTGGGGCGGGGGGGGGGGGGGGGGGGGGGGGGGTCAACAAAAGGTGTTTGATGCTGTTATTTTCACTACGTTTTGGAGCATTTGGAATTTTCGAAACTCTTTCATCTTTGGAACGACTATCCCAAAAAAGTCTTTTTATTTGATGAAGTTGTAGAAAAAGATTTCTTTTGAATTTCAAATAGATGTAGTAAAGCTAAATTACGTTGGACGGAGTAGCTTCAAAACCCCACTTTAGCTTGTACTTTGATGTACTTTTTTCCTAGCTTCTTGCTAGTTTTTAATATATTTCTGCCGTTCCCAAAAAAAATAGTCAAAGTATCATGTTTTTAACATTTTAAAAAAGGTAACTTGTATGTATTCCAACTATTTGATGGAATGCATAAACTAAATTACAACGTTATATTCACATATGAATATGTTTTCGCACCTGAATCAGTATATGATTATTAAAGAACAAAACAAATATGCAAGTCTATATGTTATTCATTTGTGAAGAATACATAAAAATTATATATATTTGTGAATACACATTGTAATATTCATATGTGAATATACTATGTAATATTCGCATATGAATATACCATCTAATATTCATAAATTAATATATCATCTAATATTAACAAGTGAATATACTACGTAATATTCACATGTGATATATCATATAATACTATGCGATATTCACATAGGAAGTTACCATCTAGTATTCATAATTGAATATATCATATAATATTCACAAGTGAATATACTATATAATATCCACAAGTAAATGCATCGTCTAATATTTAAATATGAATATACTGTATCATATTCACAAACAAATATACAATATAATATTCATATGTGAATATACTTTGTAATATTAATGAATGAACATATCATGCAATATTCATGAATGAATATACCATGTCATATTCAGATTTGACTATAATGTGTAATATTCTCAAGTAAATATACCATATAATATTCACATATGAATCTAACATATAATATTCATATGTGAATATACCATGTAATATTCACCTGTGAATATACAATGTTAGGGGTGTTAAAATATATCGGTATCTAAAACATCTTATCTGAATATCGGAAATTTGGTCCGAATTATCCAAAAATTCGGAAATCTGATTTTTCGGATATCTGATATTCATATATCCGGTTATTCGGATTTGGATTCGGATATTTCGGGTATCTATATTATAACTTTAGTTATTTTTCAGTATTTTATTAAATTAATGAATAAAATTTAAATTGTAAATTCTTTGGATATTTACGTACCAACCATGGGAACATCCTCCATTCACATGTTTTTATATAAAAGTTAATGACTCTTTCTAACCTTATGATTTTTTACTATATATCTAATATTTAAATAATTTATATATCAATTAGGAATTAAATAATTAACCAACTAATCTATTGTAAAACCTGAAAAGCTTGAAGTACGTATATGATATATATGAGATGATAAACAATTGATCTGTTTTATACTCATTTAAAATTAAAATTTGAAATACAGCATTAGGCCAATCGTTGCTTTGATGTAGTTTATTATTTTTATTATTTTTATTATTTTTATCAGCTAATTTCTTTGATATTAATCATAACATGTTATTATGTTTTGTAACTTGTTTCATAACTAATCTTTTCGTGGGTTGTTATTTGATTATAGGTTAGTACTTGACTCTTACAAAATTACAATTTCAAAATTAGATATTTCGGATATCCGTTTTAGATATTCCGTATCCGAGAATTCGGATATCCGAATTTTGAATACGGATTCGGATACCAAAAATCTACTATCCGAAATTTCGGACATCCGATTTCGAACACTCATATACCATGTAATATCGTATGTGAACATACAATATAAACAACATATATCATATAATATTTACATAGGATTACACCTTCATGTGTAAATATACCATGTGATAATTAGAATGTGATAAATCGTTATTATTATGAACTAACAATATATTTTTAATAACGTTTTTATGTGTATTCATATGATTGTCATGAATGGTTATAACTCAATAAATGAATAACATTTCAATCAATGGTGGGTTGATATCTAAATGGCTGACAATTGGTTAGCGTAAATGAGAAGATATCATTAACAAAGACAATATATTTTTATATTCATTTGTAAATGTTACACAATTTAATATATTCTTCATTTTGATCGTATTAAATTCAAGTGTGAGTGATATTTATTAACTAATACAATGGTATTTGTCTTAGTATAATGTTGAATTTATATGTAAAATAATATTTTTACAATTTACAAAAAAACTATTCACAAATCGATTCTTATAATGTATTATTTATTTTTATATATAAAGGTTGTATTTACAAATGAATAAATCAACATGTATAATTTATTCACATAAATAAAATTAACAGATTATAATGATGTTTTTACTAGTGGGATTGAAGTTAGTACCATAATCATAATGATGTTTTTACTAGTAGGATTGTTGTTAGTAACATCATTAGTAAATATGTCATAATGATTTCTAAACTTTATTCATAATAGAATAACATACCATGATGATGTTATCATTAGTAGGAATGGATATTTAGTGACATCATTAAAAAAATTGACGCAGTGTAGGTTATTCTCGGAATTGGACAAAATTGACATAGTTGATGTAAAAGTGTCCGATTTACAAAACTCACTGCCTTGACATGACGTATGGGGTTTTTTGGTCATTCGAGTCTATTTAGGGTCTCAAAATAACGTTTTTCTATTATTATAATTTTCTGGAAAAAAAAAAAGTTTTCATTTATTCACAAATAAATATAACATTAATAAAAAAAATATGCTTATATGATTATTTTATTAACAATATAAAATATTAATTCTATGTGAATAAATATATATTCGTATCAAATGCATTTTACATTTAATTTCATAGATTTTGTACTTCTCGGTTTTATTGACAGTTTTATACATTTGTAAATAATATATATATTCATTTGTGAATATTACATATATTCAAATGTGAATATTATATTCATATGTGAATATAAAAATTTAGATGTTATTCACATTTAAGTTACATACTTGCTCTGTATTTGTAAAAGATATACATTGATTATCGTGTAAATACATATTTACTTATAAATATCACATGATATATTTAGTTTATGCATTTCATGGAAGAGTTGGCGTACAAATAAATTAACTTATATAATTATTGTAAAAAAATTAACAATTGCAGCCAATAACTACAACACACATAAAA
The DNA here is from genome assembly GCF_052625555.1 of Lactuca saligna. Lineage (NCBI taxonomy): Eukaryota > Viridiplantae > Streptophyta > Magnoliopsida > Asterales > Asteraceae > Lactuca > Lactuca saligna. The sequence goes on along the minus strand of NC_136419.1, from coordinate 194,598,974 downwards.
TCCTATCAAAATTAATCAATAATTAGTAGGTTTAGATAAAAAATTGTGAAGAAAATGTATGAAAAACAAAGTTTTTCAAACCTAAAAAACGAACTTTTTCAAACTTGAAAAATGATTTTTAAATAATTCTTCAAATATATGGTTATGTTTGAGAACTTTTGATTGCTATCTGTTGTTTGATACTGATGAAGGTTCTATTGATGAAGTTTCGACAAATGTTGTTCACCAAATGATGTGACATCGATAAATATGGATTATTTTTAACGATTTTGCTTGATGTCAACAAATCTGAACTATATTAAATTACGATTTACACCTAATAGTACAAATAAATGTTTTTGATGATGAATCACAACATTTTGATGAATAAACGAACACTTTTTATGAAGAACTAATGTTTTTATGAAGTGTCGATGTTTTTCTTATGAAGAACAAGTCACATTAATAGCGAACACGTAGTAGAACATATGATGTTGATGAAAAATAAAAAACCGATCTAGATGAATGAATAACAGATGATGTTGATGAAGAACATATGAACGATCTAGAAGAACAACCTACCCTTAATGACTTAATCTAAATTTATTTTACAGATATAAAAATGATTGGCTGAGAATGATTTTTCATTCTCAACCTTAAATTTTTTCTCATTTAAACTTACTTAATGTGTGTGTGTGTATATGTATATATATATATATATATATATATATATATATTATGTATATATATGGGTACACACACACACACACACACACATATATATATATATATATATATATATATATATATATATATATATATATATATATGGATTTGTAGATGGAGTGGGTTATATAAATAACACGGGTTGCCTTCCGCACAATGCCTTTCTTTAATGTCTTTGGTTACACTTAGTCTAAGTTCACTTCCTATTCCACACATTTCACTTCAATTACCTCACCATTTTTCTTAAAGTCACGTTGATCATTGATTCCATGCATATCCATTGCTTTCGTACTCCTGTTTGACACAATATTTAATGCATCTTGGGTGGTTAGTTCATGCAATTCTAGACTAATAGGATTAACCACATCAATTGATTATACCAACGATATGTCACTCTGGTACCTCGTAGCATCATAGATATCAAATTTAATGATTTTACCATCAAACTCCATTGTTAAGGTGCCATTATCAATGTCAATTATGGTTTTATAAATATTTAGAAAGGGGCGTCCCAAGAATATGGCACTAGACTTTGATAAATGATCATCTTCCATGTCAAGCATGTAAAAATCAATGGCTCAAATAAGTTCATTTACTTGTACTAAAACGTCCTCCAATACATCTTTCGGATAGAAAATAGACCTATCTATAATTTGTATGATCACCCATGTTTGTTTTAATTGCCCATAATTCATAGATTTGTAGATGGAGTGTGGTAAAACATTAATTGATGCTCCTAAGTCAAGCATAGCATGTTCAACTAAAATATTCCGCAACTTGCAAGAAATGGTGAATACACCTGGATCCTTACATTTTGGATGCATTTTTTTGTTGCAAAATCGTTGAAATGTTCTCACTAACACTTATTCGATCATTCCCTTTCAATTTCTTTTTCTTCGTGCATACTTCTTTTAAGAACTTTGCATAATGTGGAATTTGTTTAATAGGGTCTACCAAACGAATGTTTACTTCAACCTTTCGAAAAGTGTCCATGGTTTCTTTGTCCTATATTTCTCTTTTATTGTTCCTTAGTCTTTAAGGGAACTGTGGATGAGTGATCTTTACCTTGATTTAGACCAACTTTGATTGTTTTGGGTTGTCTCTCATCACTTTATCTTCTTTCTCAACAACGATATCTTCTTCCTGCTCTTCTGAAATTCATGGGCCTTCATATTCTTTCCCAATTCTCGAGGTGATTTCACACACATTGTGCTTTGGGTTCTTCTCAGTTGGAGATGGTAACTTGCCTTGTGATTCCATCCTACTCATGGATTGAACAATTTGTGGCCATTTGTTCCATGATTTTTATGGTAGCCTTATTTTCTTATTGGAAGCTTTGAGTACTAGTATCAAGGGTTTTCATAATATCCTCCAAAGGACATGCTTGATGAACCGGCTTGTTGAGGAGGTGGCCGGTATGACTATCTTGGTGGATAGTTTTGTGGTGGGAATGGTGACATTTGTTGATAATGAGGAGGTGGTGGTCCTTATTGGAAGCCTCCATTTTGATTTCCTCACCAAGCTTGATTGTTGTTCCACATTTGGTCACCTCTTGGGTGCTCGTGTCCTTTTTTATTCAACCTTGAATAGCCTCCTAAATCATTTGCTTCAACCTAAACTTCTTCTTGAAGTTGAGGTCACATATCCATAGGATGCCCGATTTGAGTACAATTTCTACGAGGGAGAGGTGCGGGTTGCACACCTTTATCTTTGTCAAGCATCATGACCTCTTTTGTAAGCATGGATATTTGAGCTTTGATGAGTGGAGTAGTCACTTTTTTGACACCCTATGGTGCATCTCTGTACCAATATTCATCTTGACGCGTATGTTTGAATCTTCCGCAATGTTCTTGATAACATCATGAATCCAGGTGGGGGTCTTATCGGTAACCTCTTTTTGATATTTCCTCCCAAACATTAATGACTAGAGGGGTAGATTATAAAGAAGTCTCAGAATCTGGTTGCCTCTTAGGAAACTTGGCTTGCTTCCATAACCTCTTTTGTAGTCTTCTCTATCTTTCTTTCAATTGGCAATGGCGTACCTGTACAAGAAGATCTTGGCATAAATAATTAGTACTACCGTTTCCCCGAGAACGAAATCAATTTGTTGGGGTTGTCGAATCCAACAAAACAAATTATCAAAATATGATAAAAGATGAACCAACTTAGACACACTAATGATTAGTAGGAATAGAGGTAAGGTTTGCGTCCTCATGTAAATAGACTAATAAATTACACCAAAGATTTTCAACTACAACTATGATTGTCACTTAAATTAAATAAAAACAAATGGCGGGGGGTGGGGGTGGGGGGGTTTAAAAACTACTACAACTAGCATGGACCGTATAAAAAATAAATTCAAATAATAACAAGCATTCCAACATAAGGGTTATCTATTGTTATGATTCAAGTTATGATCATCAATAATTATGGTATAATGATCTTATGAAGAATGAATTGTATGGACACGTGATGTTTATGTTGGATTAGGTGTCTAAGCCCATAACTATAATTGGTATGTACTTGACCCGATAGTAGCATCGTCCATTTGGGTTGCATATCACGACGACAATTTGATAGGATGGACTTTTGAGAAGAGGGTATTTATGATTTATTATGTAACACCGTAAAAATTTGAACAATTTTTCACTTTTGAACCCATAAAATATCATTTGAAAACATAAACAAATCGTTATAACAACATTGTATCAATACAAAACCCAAGATCAAAATATATATATAAAAACTCCAGTGTGCGTGTGTACGGATCATGATGGCGCCTTCCCGCGATCATCGCTGGTACCTGAAACACATAACACATAACACTGTAAGCATAAATGCTTAGTGAGTTCCCCAAAATACCATTTTAACACACAATAGCCACTAGAGGCTGTAACTCTGTTGACCCTCAGGTCTATGTGTCTCAGTGGGGCCCTCCAGCCCCAACTCTCTATGGGCCCTCTGGCCCTAACTCTGTGGACCCGAAAGTCCTAACTTTGTGGACCCGTAAGTCCTAACTCTGTAACTCTGAATCATACATAGCACATATCACAATAAATCATAGCACATAAATAACATGGAATTACACTGGCATATAACTCTAAAATACTCTATCACATAACTCTGTTACCACACTAGGTAAAGTATTGTGAGAAGACTCACCTCAGGCGTCTCGGTAAATCTCTGAATCGGTAGGAATATTGCCTAATCTTTGCCTATTCACATTAAATAAATACTCTTATAAATATAATTCTCAAGACTAGACTCAACCTGCCTATGGCATACTCAGGAGGGAAAAAGGCTATTTTATCCCCCTCTCAACACAAGTACTCCATTGACCAAACCCTAAAAGTCAATGGTCACACTTTGACCCTACCGCCGAGTGCACTCTGGTGACTCGGCGAGTTCACACATGTCCTTTAACACTTTGTCCCGCTTGGCACGTCGAGTCCCTCCTATGCTTGACAAGTCATACTAGGCGTGAATCGCGGGGCCACCACAACTCAACTCGCCGAGTCTCAAGAACAACTTGGTGAGTGTTGCCTTGAACTCCAGTCCTCTAACTCCCTTCTGACTCATTGAGTCATCCCCCAAATCAAAAAGCCTATTTATTGAGCAATTTACGTGAAACCCTGACCCTACTCGCCTAGTCTCAAGAACAACTCGGTGAGTTCATGCCATGCACAAACTCTACTGGCCTCCTAAGGTCAGATCTGTTTCCCTAAAAGAAAGATCTGACCTTCCCAAGCATGAATGTCACGTAAAGCTCTAAACTTGATGCTTGTATAACAACAACAAGGCATCAAAAGGTGATTTAGTCCCAAAAATGGCAACCTAAGTCCAATAACTCCAAACTAATCCATAAAGTTCCAAGGGTTAAGGTCTCTGGACCTCTTTGAGTCCAGATCCAGGGCACAAACTCAGAGAGGGACCATTTGCTCCACATAATCACTATCCAAAGGGGGTTAGAAAACCCTAACTCTATAGATCAACACCAAAAAAGAAGGAGGTTCGAACCATTACCTCGAAATGAAGTCTCTGAATCCCTGGAACTGCTAGAATCGCACCTCCCCTCTTGCTCTTGCACCTCCTTCTTGCTAAACCAAAGATACAAGGATCAAAAGTGTCTTCTTCTTCCTTTCAACGATTTGACTCACTTAGGGTTCTCTCAAGGAACTGGTATCCGCAATGAGAGGCTATAAGTGCCCTTAAATATGCTCCAAACCCGGGGATTTAGGGTTTCATTAAACAGCGTGGACTCGCCGAGTCCAAAGCAAATCTGGATGAATAGTCGCGACCCTACTCGGCGAGTCTACGCATCAACTCACCGAGTTCCTTCCCATAATTCAAAATAATTAAATAAAATAATATATACCTGGAAACCCGGCTATTACATATTAATATATTATAAGTTCTAATATATTAATATGAAATCATAAGTATTGATCTAGAATTAATTTGGAATTAATGTAGTGATCAAAAGAGACTAATTAAATTAATGTGGACTAATTGTGTAAATTACTTATATGTATATATATATATATATATATATATATATGTGTGTGTGTGTGTGTGTGTGTATGTGTGTGTGTGTGTGTGTTTTGGGCTTATGATACATGATGGACTAAGTTTATGGAATAATCCATAAAGAGTTAACCCACTTGAATCATGGATCATAGATAATAAGTCCAAGAGTATGGATTAGATTTTATCCATGACTCTTGGATTCCTAACACACATACACACACACACACACACACACACACACACACACATATATATATATATATATATATATATATATATACCACCCCATAGCTAAAATCGCCAACTTAATGTTCTAAGAGCTCATGGACACGATTTCTAGTGCAAGAATACTCTCTCAAAAGTCATCCTTCGTCCAAGGTGTGTTGTGAACCATTTGAGCTGCAACATTTGGGGCACTAAGTTCTTAAAGGCCAAAACTACAAACTACAACAATGCGGTAATTTCTATAACTCATTTTTATGTAAATAATTTCAATTGTATACTAGTTTTGGGCTTAATGCTTTGGAAACGATATTGCACGTGTAGTTAGAGAAAATATAGATCCAAAGTATTTAGGGTTGTATGTGCACCATAGGATGTTGTAGTATACAAAACCCAACAGTGGTATCAGAGTCTAGGATTTTTTCTATTATATTTGATGCATGACTTAATTTTCAAAGTTGTAAAAATTGCTTTTCTAGCCTCTGACTAATGAACTTGCCGAGTCCACTGGTTGACTCGACGCGTCCACTCAGTATAAGGTCAACTCGACGAGTCATGTTCATGCACTCGATGAGTTGATGCTTCTGATGGCATATTTTTGTGTTTTTTTGGCCTGTTTTGGATTATGATCATTATCACAAAATGTTTTAGTCCATAAAATTTGATTTTGTTGGTATGCTACTGATCATGCTTATCCAACTAAAATATAATTGTCAAAATTTCAAGATTTGTATTAGTTTATATGATTAGGGTAATTTCTTGCAAATTGTTGATATGAATTGTGTTGACTTATGAGTTTAACTTCATCATAGATAAATTATTTGATTATTTTGTTAATTTAAATATTTGATCTTAAATGTTTTTTAAAGTCCTCCATAACTTGTCCTTAAGTTATGGAACATGAAAAGTTTTTCCATAAAAACCACATTAAACACATAAGTTATGGAAATCAAAGGTTTTTCAAGAGTTACAAAACTTGTCATCATGTTTTGGTATTTGAAAAGTTTCAAATTAAGAAACTCTTGTAATTAAAAATGTGTAGCTCTTGGGTTCATAAATTAAAAAAATTAATTAAATAGTTTTTAATTTAGAATTTGTTTTATATTTAGAACCTTCAAGTATTTGAGTAGCTCAAATTGCACCTTATGGATTTTATTAAACTAATTAAAGTGTTTAATTAAAAGAGAATTAATAATTCCATAAAGACATGATTTAAGTTTAATTAAATTAAGAGTATAATTTATTAATGGATTAAACCATCTAATATATTAAAAGTTTAAAATACACCTTTATACTATTATAATATTAAAAGTTTAATAATTATATATGTATAAGACAGGTTTGTCTTACCGTTTGTAAGCCTTATTCACGAAGCCGGTCTATAAGGGGGTATAAGGATACTACCTATAATATGGCGGTTTAATTGGTGTCCACTCTCACCCACCGCTTCCTTAACTGGTGGAGGGTCGTTAGCCGAACAAGTAGGACAGGACATTAATTCTCTTTAAAAGTATAATGAAAATACCAAGTAACTAAACACTTATAAGTTCCCAATCTTAGTTACGCTGGGAAAATGTGAATTTGGTGCTAACCCATGAAATTTCACTTTGCACCTTGCCAAGTCGTTAGTGGAGCGTGTGCGGTTAACCAGCACACTAACTTGGACTAAAAAGGGTGGCAAGTGGTAGCTAGATGCTTTTCATAGATCAATGGATCGTATGTTGTTAATTGGCACATTGATTAGGTGATAAATGACTCTGAGAGTACCAAGCTAATTTGCATGGTTATTCACACCTTGTTTGTGATCCTCGGCATCCCAGTCACAAACCTGAAAGGCACAATCGAGATTTAAACATGCCACTGAAAAGTTCAATGAACCTCAAAGGATCTAGGAATTTCATTTCATTTAAAACTTAATAATCAATTTTGTTTTTCATGGTGGAAATTGGTAAATCGTCATTTACCTACCATAAAATATTTTGTAATTAGATTATGGCATCCCTATTCCGAATTGTAAAATATTGTGTTGGGTCCTAGCAATATTTTATTTAGGTTTTATATTTGTTGGATTTGGTTTCTAAGCCCATAACTATAACTTGGATGTACTTGACCTGACTATAGCATAGTCCTTTTTGGGTTGCCTTCACCAGTGCAACTTGATAGGATGTATTTTGAGAATAAGGTTGTTTATGAAATCATATTATTTAATTAGTATTGATCAAAAATTAATTTGGAATTAATTTTGTGATCAAAAGAGCCTAATTAAATATAGCAGGATTGATTATGTAGTGCGGGCCAATGATCCATGATCATGTAGGTGGGCTAAACTAATCCATGGATAGTCCATGGAGGTTAACCCCATGGAGCATGAGAATGTGTAAAGTAATGGGTTATTAGGGTTTACAAAGTGTAACCCTAGCATGTGCAACACCATAAATAGAACCACCATAACTTGTCCTCAAGTTATGGAAAATGAAAAGTCTCTTCCTTAAAATCAAATTAAACTCATAGGTTATAAACGTGAAGAGTTTTGAGAAGTTTCAAAACTTGCCCTCAAGTTTTGGAATTTGCGAAGCCTCATTAAATGAAACTTTAAATTCCAAACCCTAGAGTTTTAGAAGTTAAAATTCAACCCTTATACTTTATAATATTATAAGTTTAATATATATATATATATATATATATATATATATATATATATATATATATATATATATAAGAACTAGTCAGTCTTACCGTTAGTAGGCCTCATTAATGAAGCCGGTCTATAAGAGGGGTATAAGGTCACTGCCTATAAAATGGTGGTTTAATGGGTGTCCACTCTCACCCAACGCTTCCATGACTAGCGGAGGTTCGTTAGCCGAACGGGTAGGATAGGGCATTAATTCTCCCCCATTAAAAGTATAATGATAAAGATAAAGTAACTAAAATTTTATTAAATTCCCAATCTTAGTTACTTTAAGAAAAATGTTAAAATGGTGTTAATCCATGAAATTACACTTTTCACCTTTGTTAAGTCGTTAGTGGAGCAACACTAATCCGGAACTGACAATGTGTGGAAAAGGTTAACTTGGTGTTAATCATAGATCAATGGAGCGTGTGTGGTTAACCGGCACATTGATTAGGTGATTTGTAACATTGGGTGTACCAAGCTAATTTGCATGGTCATTCACACCTTGTTTGTGATCCTCGACATCCCAGTCACAAACTTGAAGGGCACACCAAGATTTAAAAATGCCATTGAAAAGTTCAATGAATCTCAAAGATCTAGGGATTTCAATCCAATGAAAACTTAATAATCTATTTTGTTTTTCATGGTGGAAATTGGTAAATCGTCATTTACCTACCTTCAAATATTTTAAAATTGAATTACGACATCCCTCTTCGCAATTGTAGAATATTGTGTTGGGTCCTAGCCTTAATATTTCATATTGGGTGTAATATTAAGGATTATCATCTAATATAAACTTTGTTCTTTTTCTTTTCTGATGTCTATCCCAAACAATGCTTCCACACCAATTCCTTCAGGATCTTTCTCCCTCATGAACCAATATGGGAGGGTAATTTTGATGGCTCGAACTTCAATGATTGCAATCAAAACATCAGAATGGCTATTTGCTTTGTGGAAAAAGAATATGTCCTTGATAAAGAGCTAAAGGAGATTGATGTTACCACTGCTACTGCTGAACAAATTATTGAACACACTACTCATGAGAGGGATGCGACAAAGGTGTCGCGTCTTATGATTGCAACCATGACTGCAGAGCTACAGAAGTCCTATGAGGACTACTATCCTTATGAAATCTATCATGATTTGATGGAAATATACCATCAAAGTGCTCAGTAGGAGAGGTATGAGATCATTGCCTCCATGATCACAACCAAAATGAAGGATGGTGAACCCATCACGACCCACTTGCAAAAGATGCAGAGATTCGTGGACCGCTTGCTTAAATTGAATGTCAATTTTGATGAAGAGTTGGCCATAGGTATTAATCTACACTAATTACCTCTTTTCTATGATCAGTTTCATATGACTTATCATATGAACAAGAAGGAGGTCACTCTTAGCAAGCTTCAAGGCCTTTTAAGGACTACTGCAAACAATCTGAAAGGCAAATCGGTTGTGTCTACTCCTACTACTACTTCTGCCCATGTTCTGGCAATCGAACATGAAAAGGGAAAGAAGAGGAAGGCTCCCTACAAGATCGGCAATGGAAAGTATCTTGATGGATCCTCTTCAAGTGGCACCAAAGTTGGTTATGCTAATCCCTCCTATAATCTGAAGGATGCAGAGTGCTTCCACTGCCATGAAAAAAGGAATTGGAAGGGAAGCTGCCCTAAGTACTTGTAGGACATAAAGGATGGCAAGATTAAGCCCTCATTTGCAGGTATTTACACTATTCAACCTCATTATCCTTCAAATCCGAGTTTAATCTATGAAATTGAACCTCAAAAATGAGTTTACGGCCCTGGAGCATTCTTGGGCCGTAAACACATATTAAATGGGTTTTTGTGCCTGAAAACCCCTCCAAACCAATTTTGGGACTTAGATATGACTTTGTGGCTAACCAATTCGGACTTAGAACACCCTAATCATCATTTTTGAGGAGTAAACATGAGTTTACTGCCCAAGAACATGCTTGGGCCGTAAACTCATATTCATGGGGAGTAAACTCACATTTGAGTGTTTAAAAGCCACTTAAACACACCAATGACCTTGGAATAAATTCTAGAACCAACCATAATATATTTAGGGGCCTTAAACTAGATGGAAAAAACCCCATGGAGAGTTCACGGCCGTAAACTCCCCAAGGATGAGTTCCTAGGCCGTGAACTCACTTACACAAGTCAAATGATGCCCAAACTTCATTCTAAGGCTTGTAAAATTAGTTTGAATCACATGTGATTGACCTAAAGCCACCAGATCATCAATATAAGAGGGGTATAGGAGCTTACAACCGTAAAATCCATGTTTAGGGCCGTAAACTCCCTTTGATGGTCCATTTGGTGGTAAAACTTATTCCTATGCCTTAGATTAATTCATAGCAACCCTTCCCATGTGTTAATTGACCATTTGGCACCATAATATCCCACATACATGAGCTCACGGCCGTGAACTCATGTGGTTATGATCTTAGGGCCGTAAACTCCCTAAGGAGTTTACTCTTGAAGTCCCAACTCATTATCCAAGCCATACACATCCGTAGATGTCACCCGGGTCACTCCAAACACTTCATTTAAAATGTTTTCGCTCATTAGAGTATTTTTTCATATCTAATCAGTGTTTTGAAAGTCTAATTAGATACCTTTGGATATTATTTCATATTACATAGGAACCTCGCGTGTAATCAAGCCCCGAACCAACGCTTAGCATTCAAATCGTCACATTTTCTCGTCAGGTGAGTTCATACCGCTACCCTTTTTCAATGTTTTTCACTGTTTTCAGGGGGGAATACAAGCAAAGTACAAGTAATACTTGTACTCAAAACTTATTTTATATGTGTTGTGTTTCATATTACATATGTTTTTTTTAACACTGAAAAATCATAGCAGATAACCGTTTGAACGTGCAGATCACATTATCATATAATTTGGGAAAAAACGTTATAAATTGTCATATTTTATATTTTCAAAAATGGTTTTCCTCATAATAATAGTTAAAAACATAACCTTTAAACTTTGAACAGGAAACTTAATATGTTGTTTTGTCCTCGGTAACACCCCACAGAGATACGCGAGTGGAGGATAGTAGATAGAACTTTTGTATTATCCTTAATAAAACACCCCTAGACACGAGTGTGAAGGACAAGTATCATTGGAACTTAGTCAGGTCGTAGTTAGTACTCCCCCTAGACACGAGAGTAAAGCACCAATAGAACAGGATTTCCGTATCGATAATTTCAGTTCTAAATTCATGAATCTTAAGATTGGAGACACGTCCTTTCCAACACTTCCTAGGCACAAAAGTGGAGGACCGCCCCCGTAACTAGAATCTCCGAAAAGGGGAAAGCATGACTTGAGTGTATAGATCTATATGGGACTGACTATCCCGCACCTGGTTTCTAGCTACAGTCGAACCAAAAGGTTCAAGGGTGACAAAAGTCATAGAAGATATTGGCCACGTCTCGAGTCATATCTAGTCTGTAGTATGGTTATGGAACTCGCAATCAACATTATGAGAACTTTATACTTAATTCTTAGTTTTATATACGTCGTAAAACTAATGTACACTTAAAGGTAACCAAACATTCAGGAAACTTCGCACACACACCCTTTAAGTATGGTAGATACTTGTACGTTACTTTCAGGTTCGAAAACACTTCATAAACACTTTAGGAAAATATAGGATTTTCCTGGGATAACAATTGAACATAATCAGAACCATACAATATAACAGTTAACCAAACATTACTTTTAAGAAAATATGGGATTTTCTTGGGTCGTAGCATTTTCAGAAACAAAAAGGAAACTCGTACATTTTCAGAAACTAAAAGGAAACTCGTACATTTTTAGAAAACAAAACCGCTTATGAACTCACCAGCTTTATGCTGATTTTCAAACTGCTTGTATTCTCAGGTCCACATTAGACAGGTACTCGATGATCCTTTTTGCTAAAGACGGAGTGCATCGAAGACACGTCTGCTTTTGTTTATATATACATATGTATAACACTGTACAACTTTACTTTTGAAAAAATGTAAATCTCAATATGTAATGTAATGTAATGGTTGTTTACTTTGCTTACTATGTACATTGGTTGCGATATTCATGATGTCCTCTGCCCCAGAACGTTTCCGCCTTCAGTTTCGGGGTGTGACAGATTGGTATTAGAGCCCTTGTTTATAGTGAACTAAGTATACCAAACCTTACATGGTATAAAACTATAAATGTTAAAGGGGCCTAAGTGCTCTGAACTAAAAGTATACTTCAAAGTATAAGTATTTTCAAAAGTATACAAGTATACCTAACCGCCGAGATCCGTAACTATAAGTAGAACAAAACATAAGTAAATTTGTGTTGTATGTTGCGGTTAAACCTGGGTAGTTATGTAGTCGTATCTAGGATCAATATAGCCTGGCCAACTATATTCATTCGAGAGATGGCCAACACGTGCTTGGGATTGACTGTGGTGTTCAGCATGCCTAAAACTTACCCTAATACCCCAAACATCGAACCATGGTCATAGCGAATCATGAAATACTATAGGAGTATTTCTCGAGCCAATCCTTTGTAGAAATCCTCATTCAATCGTTGTTCCCTGATCATTCCTTTAGCGATAATTTATCTGTTTTGATAACTCTTTCCTGCTTTATCGCTTATTCGAAATATATATCTGTCATATCTCTTGATTCAATTCAAGAGGACTTATCATCCTCTCTTTTCTGATCTTATTAGATCAAGATGCCTCCAAGAAAGATACCCAGCTCAAAGACCAATAACCCTCCGCCACCACCTTCTCTTCAAAGCGATCTTGCAACGCTTGAAACAGCCATTACTATGGCAGTGATAGCCGCCATGTCACAAAGAAACCCCGGTAGTTCAAGAGGTGATCCCCAGCCCCAAAACCCAGAAAATAGCCAGGGACACCGAAAAGGGAGTTCCTATAAAGACTTCATGAACACAAAACCCACGTCCTTTGATGGCACTGGAGGTTTCATTTCCCTCACCCGATGGTTCGAGAAAATCGAATCAATCTTTGAAATTTGTGCCTGCTCAGAATCTGATAAGGTGAAGTTCGTTGCCTGCACCTTCATCGACAAAGCTCTGACTTGGTGGAATGGCCGAGTCAAATCCCTAACTTTACCCATAACCAATACCATGGGTTGGGAGGCCATGAAGGAACTTCTGTTGGCTGAGTACGACCCTTGGGGCGAAATGCCGAAATTAGAGCACGAACTTTGGAACTTGAAGATGAAGGATTCTGATATTGCCACTTACACTTCCAGGTTCGATGACTTAGCGCTACTCTGTTCGGTAATGGTTACCCCGGAGAGTAAGAAGATAGAGAGATTCATCTGGGGACTGACCCAGCCAACAAAAGGGAACGTCATAGCTACGAGACCAGACACATACGCCAGTGCCAAATGTTTAGCACGAATCTTAATAGATATAGTGATGACTTTGTAGAAGCAGCTACCACTCCTGAACCGACAGAGAGGAGTGGCGAGAAAAGAAAAATTGGGAAGAAGAAGGAAAGTCAGATTTCGCAGGAGTCTTCGAAGAGGCAGCAAACTGTGGCAGTTCACGCTGCTACTACCCCTGCAACTGTCTCTGTTGCTGGATCCTCAGCTCGAAAACCTACCAGTAGGTATGCTGGAACCCTCCCTAGTTTTGACAAGTGCAACTATCATCACCTGACTTCCAGCCCATGTATAGAGGCGTTTTGCAACAGCTGTGGCATAAAGGGTCACACTGCAAAGAATTGCAAGATACCAACTCAATCAATCAATCAGACTTCCGGAGCGAGCATTGGTCAGGCCTGTTATGGTTGCGGAGAAGTAGGGCATTACAAGCGAAACTACCCCAAAACAGCAACAACTAGCAACACCGGAAGAGTTCTAGTAATAGGATGAGAGGACACAGCCGCTGATCCCACCGTCGCATCAGGTATACTCCTCCTCAACAACTCCTACGCTTACAATCCTTTTCGATTCTAGTGCTAAAAGAAAATTTGTTAACTATTCATTCAAACAACTTCTTAATCTTAGCCCTTCACTAGTAAATGAAACAATCACCATCGAGACGGCTAACAGTAGGAAAGAGAACATTATCGATACATCTATAGGATGTACCTTTGCTTAAAACGATCACTCTTCATCCATAGATCCGATGTTAGTTTCCATAAATACTTTTGGCATTATCTGTGACACAGACTGATTGAGTCCCAATCGTGCCCATACCTTAGTATTCAAAATGTCATCCATTCCAATCTCCTCTCTGTTCAAACCCTCGTGATCTACGACAATAGATTCGGTTCCGACCTTCGTATCATTTCGTGCATCAAAACTCAAGAGATTTCCCTGAAAGGATTGTCATGCATTCCTAGCCCATGTGATCCGCGGGAAAAAGGAAGTTAGAAACTTCGAGAACATCCCTGAAGTCTGTGACTGTCGTGATGTATTTCTATAGAGCTTCCGAGAATTCTTTCCGAACCTCAGATTGAATTTCGCATCAACCAAATTCCTGGAACTATTTCAGTAGTCAAAACGACCGTCTAAACCGATATCCTTTTTCCTCGAATAGATAACCTTTTTGATCGACTTCAGAGAACCAGCCACTTCACAAAGATAAACTTTAAGTCAAGGTACCGACAGCTACAAATCCATGAGAATGATGTTCCATAGACAGTATGTCAGACTCAATATGATCACTATAAATTTGTAGTGATGTCCATCGGTCAAACCAATTTCCTTGGTTATGTAGAAGACAATGAAGGCATACATGTGGAATCCTCCTAAGATCAAAGTAATAGAGAATTAGTCGGCACCGAAGACACCCACAAAAACCCGTCAATTCTTGGGTCTCGCTGCCTACTATTACAGGTTCATCCAGAATTTTTCCTGAATCACCAAAACCATAAACATTCTGACATCGGAAGATGTACCCTTTTGTAGGAGGTCTTACTTTGAAAAGACATGGTACACCTTGGAAAGCACGAAGAACTTAACCTGTGGTACATTAGACCCTTCGATATCCTTGTTAGTATCGATTCCATAACCTTCAAACTCCAACTACCTTCAGAGCTTAGCAGCAACCATAGTTGTTATTCATAAGAAGTGCCTACCCGACAAAACCCTAGTAATCCGTTCGATGAGACCAAAACCGTATCCCAATAACGATGGTTCGTCGGAATGCCATACGAACACACGAGTTCATTTGAGAGTGTAAAGATCCGATGAAATCGAAGTATCTGTATCTCTTTCGAAATCCTTGAGTCGTATTTAAGGTTTAAATTTCAGGATGAAATGGTTGGGGTTTGAGCAATCTAACACTTCCTAAGTGTGCATGCAACCCTAATAAACCTTGGATCAATGTTTGTCTAAATACATTCAAAATAATAATTTTCCAAGGTTCATAACCTATCTAACATGGCATGGGGTACTTTTAAACATAAAAGAGTTAGAAGACATTACATACCTTTTTGATGAGTTTGATTCTTAAGGAGTTTGAGGGCCAAGCACCAATAGTGTGAATACCTCAAATGGAATCACAAATCACCAAAAACTCTTGGAAAACTTTGAGAGAGTGTATACACACTATAAAATCGGTCACACACAAACACACATACTAGTTACACTAGTTTCACTAGTGGCTATTTCATGCAACATAAGCATGCTTATATAGTGTACATGATTAGGGTGAAACCCTAATAACCCATGACCTTTCCTTTTCCAAGGATCCATGGGTTAAAAGCTCCATGGATCATTCATGGACTTCCATATAAGCCTAGCCCATTAACAAATGAGTGTTAGCCCACATCATATAAAACCAATAGCCCACAATCTAATTAGTCTTCCTTTTAATCTCTAAATTAATTCATAATTAATTTAAGACTAGGACTAATTAAATAACATGACTTCATATTAATATATTATAACTTATAATATATTAATAATCATATGTGTATAACTCTCATAAAGTTATCCATAAATAGTTTGGATGAAATGCAACCCAAATGGACCATGCCGGGTCGGGTTAAGTATATACCAAATAAAATATGGACTTAGATACCTTATCCAACAGACTCCCACTTGGATAAGTCTAATAACTGTATTTGCGTATGTTACTTCAGGAACCAACCAGCAATCGTAGCTCTCGAAAACTCTGTTTAACTAAGAAGCGCCATTTTAGATAAGTGATCATATAATCCTCTATTCTCATGATATCAGCCGGACAACTACATGGAACAACGTCGTACTTATTGTCCAACAGTTTGTTTCCCGATTTTCGATTTGTTTGACAAAGAACTTAATCGAACACATCAATTTAGTTCTGACTGGCCAGTACATAGGTCACAACAAAATCATCGAGGGGCCCATATATCGCTTCTATTTCTAGAACCATTGCTATGACTAAACCCATTTAGCCATCTACAACCCGATTCATGACAGTCTTGATTCATACCTACTTCCAACATATGAACGACTGTGGAGTGTTTAAATAACTTAGTCATTCGGAAAGAATAACCTAGCTATTTTGGAAGTCAAAACATGCAAAGTGAAACACAATAATAATCGAATCTAATATGGTCTCAGAACCCTTTTGAATATAAATAGAACCACCTTTTATTTATCACCATATTGATTACACATTATTCATTGTATAATGTTTCAAACAATCAACTTAAGACTTGAATAAAACAATAGTTATCCCATGCTCCTAGCATGTACACTTTGTTTTTCTAAACAATGGTTATGCCATACTTCAAGTATGCACACTATGTTTGTCTATGATCTTTACTTTGTGAAATAGATCAATTGAACATGATTCCAATGATACCCATTTCACAATCCTAAATCCTTATTGTAAATGTGAGAATTCCCGATTCCTATCATTTACCAAAATCTGTTAAATTTTAAACTTTTATGTAATGTTCCACTTGTAATGATTATTCACAAAGTCACCAGAACCTTGTCACCAGTCATTACAGAGTATTCCAAAGAAGGTCAACATCTATGGAACGGAAGTCAATACAGTCCTTTTCGACAACTTACATCATACTTCCAACTTTCCCTGAGCAACCAATCTTTGGTAAACCTCAGATTGTCCTCGACAATTGCTTAATCACTTTAGTCATATCCAGTTCTAGACTTTTCCCTTCTAAATGCCCCGAGCATTTGGAAAATTTAGAAAGGATGAATATTATAGCACATGAAATCGATCCTATATCTGAAGCATATGGGACACGATTCATGATGTCTCACATAAAGACATGATACTAGAACAGTCTTTTGCTACAATTTTTTTTATTTTCCATGTTTTCAAAATTTAACTATGAAGAGGGATGCCGTAGTCATAATTGAATTTTGAGAACACAATATATATAGAATTTCCTTAAGTCAAACTATTCAGACATAAAATTCATATATATGTCATTGACTAAAGATGATTAAAATCTCAATCTAAGCTTTAGAATTGAAATGAAGCATAATTTCCTCTCCCTTAATTATAGCAAAACGACTTTTTCAACCCCTGCAACTTCACGAATTGAAACTTTTTTTTTTCTATAATTAACATTGCTAGCTTGCAATACTAATCATAATTATCATGCTCTAGAAATCTACTGGACTTTTGAAATTTAGATTCATACACCCTTTCTTAGATAGCTCACATGTGTGTCTAAACAATTTTCAGAACTATGAAAAGGGATGTCGTAATCATAGTCTCAATTGCTTAGGCATTTGCCATTTCTCACAAGTCCATGTTAGTGTGCCGATTAACCACACACGCTCCACTAACGACTTTTGAAAATGTAAATAACACAATTGATATCTACGTAAAATCTACTTAGTGAAAGCGTTTCCTCACCATCATTTTCATGAATCGGAGAGAAACCTTATGTGTAACAACCCGTTATTTCAAGTCAGTAAAGATCGAGTCATGTAACCTCCTTGAGAAAGGAAATGGAATATCATCGAAAAATGAAGTATTCAAAAACTCTATTTGGGGTACACTATGTGGTAGTTATCGTCTTAAGTTTTCCAAACATATAAATAACACGAAAATCCTAGTTATAACGAAGAAGTTATGCTCATTATAAGTTTTCCGACAAAAACCAGCAATACGAAGTTGCGTAAAAAACGCAAAGTTTCAATAAAACACTTTCTGACCTTAGGTGTCTAAATGAAAGTCATAGATATCGTTAAACTACAAACATGCATAAAACGAACGCTCAAATCGGACATCATATGAATAAGTTATGAATTTTTAAAGAAATTCCTTAAACACGTCATTTTAATAAATAAATAATAAAAATAAATTCGGAATTTGCCAACGGAATCTAAATGAAAGTTGTAGATCGTAGTCTCACCTTCGCGGGGATATAAAGAACATCAAAAACGGAGTTCGTATGAAGGAGATATGAATTTTTGAAGTTTGATAAATAATTTATATATATATTTTATTCAAAATTCGGTATTATCCGAAGAGGAGTCAGCCTAGGGCTGTAGTACGCACCGCGTACCCTCGTATGCCCCGCGTACTCGAAAGCCACGGCCTCGGATCGTCCACGTCGCCCCTATGCGAGCTATCCCTCCCCCGTCCCGTCCGAGACGCTGCAGCCGATGATGCGGTCAGCGATCACGTCCCGTACGCGCCGCGTACGGGAGTACGCCCCGCGTACGCAAGCTGCTCAGCCCCCCTATAAAAGGGATGCGAGGGCTCCCGGGAGAGGGGCTCATTCTCTCTCCTTTTTCTTGCATTTTACCTCGTTTTCCGTGCTCGCACTACCCCGAAGCCCTGGTCACTTTGTGCAAGTCCCGAAGGTCGATTTTACTCCCGAGAAATCCCGAGATTTCCGAGGAAAATCCATTTCCCGAGACGAAACTCTGCCCGGTTTTTCCATCTTGCTATCTTCAAGCTGTCATGTGAGTTCATACCCCTTTCAAACACACTTTAAATACATTTTTAAATGCTTTTATACTCTTTTAGGGGGGGAATACAAGTAAACATACGGTTATTATCGTGTATTTTATAAAGTTTCACTTCACTTGTGTTATCAAATAAACCACTTGGAACTCATTACTATTATGGAAAACTCTTGTCATACTTTGTGTGCATTAAACTTATACGAAGTATATAATGGTCTTTCATTGTTAAATCGTCTTATATACATTCTAAAAACTTATGATTTTGCTTTATCAAACATTGTGAAAAAGGATAAACTTTGCATACAAAACTATCACTTTAATATCAACTTAGTTGAGAATCCATGAGCCGTGTACATCTTCAAACGTTACTTTTCTTTATTAGAAAGTAATGCAGCAAGTCCTGCCTATAACCAGAATCTCCCGTACGGAGAACGTGTCAAATGTGTATAGATCTATACGGGAAGTCATAGCACTGCGACGCCTGAAGAACGTCGTTACAGGCATATTATGTTTAGTATGGTTATAAAACTCATCGGATATACAATTATTATGGTATTATGCTTTTATGAACGAGTAGCTAATAAAACTATTCTTTATCTAACAAATGCGATCTTCGTATAGCTTTATTATATAAAACTATGACACAACTTACGAGAACGTCGGTTCTTGCAAATTTTCGGTCTTAGAGACTGCCATTTATGTTAGGAAAATAAGGGTTTTTCCTGCATACAAATCAAACAACTAATAGGAAAATAAGGGATTTTCCTGGTGCAATTGTTTATAACTTACAATACGAACCTTTATATGCATTTCATGCTTTTATAAGATTATAAGGGTTTTTCTTGGAAAACACAACAATTCGTATTTCAACCATTAGGGAAAATATGGGATTTTCTAGATCTAATACATTCATTTCCAACACAACAAATCACAACTCTTTATATTTGAAATGCTACGTTTTTCTGGAAAACATACACCCATTTTGGAATGGCATCAAATTTTTCTAAACTACTTATGGACTCACCAACTTAATTGTTGACACTTTTTCTTTGAAATAACTTGTATTCTCAGGGAATCGCTAAGCAGGTTTGGGAATCAGCTTTTGGGATTAACGCGTTGGCGTTAATTACTTCTTTTGAATGATGTTTATGTATTTATCCTTTGAACATGTAATGAATACAACTATGTAAACATCTTGAAAACTTTAATATATATAGTGGTGTGTACTTTCCTTTCTATGAACTGTTATGATACTGAATATGACGTCCTCCGCCCCCGAATGTTTCCGTCGTTCTGGTTTGGGGGTGTGACAGATTGGTATCAGAGCATTGTTTATAGGGAATTAAGTATATCAAAACCATTTCTTTTGGTATACAACTATAAACTCAACTGGGCAAAAACACTCTGAGTACGAGTCATACTTTTAAAAATTAAATTTTATTTAGTTTTTGTAAAGTAGGCATGCATTCATTTCATATCAATAACATGGTCAGTATCATAATTAAAACAACATTGAAGTATTATATATAAGTTGTGCAGTGCAGGTATGCCTTGGGACATGTAATCGGAACTGGGAAGGATATAGTCTGATCAACTATATTTGTCCAAGAGCTGACTAAACGTATGCCAAGGAGTGTCTGTAATGGACAACAAATTTAAAACTTACCAAAAACATATCGCTAAAGAATATTGAGGGAGTATTCGAGTGCCGAAGACCATTAAACTCAAGGGTAAGTTTCATGTGCTCTAGCTTATAGTAGACTTTTAACTCTATTCTCGTACAGTCTAAATGGCGGGATTCCATCACCCCAATGACCCCTACTACCCCAACCAAGGAAATGGTGGGTGGATCGAAGCAGATCCTGAAGAAGACGAAGAGCCTATAGATTTGGAGGAAGGGGATGACTCTGGCACGGATTCGGAGCCAAAAATTTAAAAATCCACCAATCCCACGATCTCCCGTCCACGTGAGGAATTTCCAATGACCTACTCCGGTGTGGGGAAGTCACCTCCATCATTGGAGCCAACAACAAAGCTTACGCCCTCCTGACGGCATGTGCCGAGACTTCTATGATGTGAGAGGCGGGGGATCAGCCGACTGCGCACTTCCGGTCATGGTTGGCAAACTCGCCAATCAGTGCTACCAATCCGGAGTGCAAGCCAACCGAATCCGAGAGATCAATGTGGATGTGCAAATCCACACGGCCGATATCAACCGCCTAGAGTTGTTGCAGAACGACATCCACATTCGCGCCGAAGCATTTCAAACACAAACAAATGCGGCCTTCGCAGAATTAAGAGAACAACAAGCTGCGTTTGATAGACGCCTCATGGATTTGAAGCAGTCCGACACGGAGTCGAGCTCCAAACGCAAAGCGCACCGCAAGTAGCACTTACCCAACTCTCAAATTTTGTTATAAACTAGGACTTCGGATAAAAGTATTATTTTCTTTAATTTGTTCCATAATCGGAGGCCTTTAGAAAGGCCAAGAAATTTTGTCTAGACCCCGCTGTAACACAACTATATGTTTAATATATATAAGGGAGTACCGTTTTTCTTGTTGTTGTTAATCATGCGCAATTCGTTCAATTCATTGGAACATCTATTCAAACTTTACTTTCAAACTCAAAACATTGTGTCAATCAGACTCAACTTCTTAGAAACTATTAAAAGTTAATTCAATATCATTCAACTCTGAACTGCCAAAACTTATAAATTTTTCCATACTTTTTCTTTTGGCAGCATGATGCCTCCTCGTCCAAACCTAAGGCCCAGGCCGGGCATGGTACCACCACCACCTCCACCACCAGCTTATGACCCGGCCATGGTCCAGGCTGCTATCACAGCAGCAGTAACTACAGCCCTCTCACAAATAAACTCCCACGGAAATGGAGGGGCGGGAAGCAGCACGAATCATCCAAATCATGGCCCTGGTCATGGCCAAGGAAGAGAATGTATTTACAAGGAGTTCTCTAACGCTAAGACAAAAACTTTTAGTGGCACTGGAGGAGTCATTGCACTAATGCAATGGTTCAAGAAGATCGAAACGGTCTTCGAGATCTGCTCATGCCTAGAAGCAAGCAAAGTCAAGTTCGCTGCTTGCACTTTCGTAGATCGAGCCCTCACTTGGTGGAAAAGCCATGTGAATTCAGTGACGCTCACTGTCGCCAACGCCATGAGTTGGGACGATCTAAAGGTTCTACTACTGGAAGAATACTGCCCGAGGGGCGAAGTGCAAAAGCTTGAGCAGGAGCTCTGGAATCTGAAAATGACTGGATCTGACCTAGTCACCTACACAGCTAGGTTCAACGACCTCGCTGCACTGTGCCCTACCATGGTCAACCCAGAATCAAAGAAGGTTGAAAGGTACATTTGGGGGTTGTCACCCCAGATTCAAGGGCATGTCCTAGCTTCCGGCCCTGTTACCTACAACAGCGCTAAACGCCTGCCTCAGCGACTTATCGACCATGGAGTAAAACCCAGCATCATTTCAACAACCGCAAATCCACCTAGGGAGGCTCAGAGCCAGAGTAGGCATTGGAACAAAAGGAAGGGACAAACTCTCCAGGAAAACCCCAGGAAACAACAAGTAATAGCGACCCACACTATGACTGTACCTCTGAACCCTGCCCCCACAAGCTCATATAGTGGGAAACTTCCTAAATGCAACCGATGCAGCTTCCACCACCACGGCCCTTGCCCCAATCTTCAATGCACCAACTGTAATAAGAGGGGACATACGGCCCGCTATTGCAAAGGGCCAACCCAACCATCCGTCCCCACCACTAATACCGGGGTAAGCCGCGCCTGCTTTGAGTGCGGAGACACGGGGCATTACCGCAAGGACTGCCCAAGGGCAAACAACTGGAATACCGGCGGAAGGAGCCGAGTCTTCGCAATGGGACAAGATGAAGCCATTGCGGACCCTACAGTTGTTATGGGTACGTTTCTTCTCGATAACTCGTATGCATGCATTTTGTTTGATAGTGGAGCGGAAAGGAGTTTTGTGAGTCACGACTTTAAAGGCCTGCTAAAATCAATACCACAATCATTAAGTGAACCATTCATAGTAGAAATGGCCAACGGGAAAACCGAAGGCATTAAGGAGATATACTTAAACTGCACCCTAACTTTAAACGATAATCCCTTTTTAATCAACCTCATGCCAGTCTCGATTAAGAGTTTTGATGTTATCATTGGCATGGATTGGCTGAGTTCTCATCATGCGGACATTCTATGTTACGATAAGGCCGTTCGCCTTAATCTGCCAACCGGCGAAACTTTCGTTGTCTTGGGCGACAAACCCAGTACCACTCTTCGTATCATCTCAAGTATCCAAGCTCGGAAATGCCTACGCAAGGAGTGTCACGCGTTCTTGGCACATGTTGTAGATGTAAAACGCGAAGTCCAGGACATCAAAAGTGTGCCCGACGTATGCGACTTTCCCGATGTTTTTCCCGAGGATCTTCCAGGAATACCACCCGCGAGACAAGTTGAGTTCCGAATCGATTTGGCTCCCGGAGCTACCCCAGTAGCCAAAGCACCCTATCGATTGGCCCCGGCAGAGATGCAAGAGCTATCCAGCCAACTGAACGAACTACATGGAAAAGGATTCATCAGACCGAGCTTCTCACCATGGGGAGCACCCGTACTGTTCGTGAAAAAGAAGGATGGATCATTCAGAATGTGCATCGACTACCGAGAACTCAACAAACTTACCATCAAGAACCGATACCCCCTACCCCGAATCGATGACTTATTCGACCAATTCCAAGGAGCCAACTACTTCTCCAAGATCGATTTGAGATCGGGATATCACCAGCTGCGAGTCCTGGAGAGTGATATTCCCAAGACGGCCTTCCGAACACGATACGGACATTACGAATTCGTAGTGATGCCGTTCGGGCTAACCAATGCCCCGACCGTATTCATGGATCTAATGAATCGGGTATGTCGTCCATTCTTGGATAAATTCGTGATAGTATTCATAGACGACATACTCATTTATTCAAAGAATAAAGAAGAGCATGGTCGACATCTAAGGCAAGTTTTAGAGACGTTACGGACTGAGAGACTGTATGCAAAATTCTCAAAATGTGAGTTTTTGATTAGAAAGGTGGACTTCCTCGGTCACGTGGTCAGCAAGGAAGGAATCCACGTGGATCCATCAAAAATAAGGCTATCAAAAACTGGTCTGCGCCAACTACACCAACAGAAATTCGCCAATTTCTAGGTCTTGCTGGTTATTACCGAAGGTTCATCCAGAATTTCTCCAGCATCGCAAAGCCTCTTACCGCCTTAACCCAGAAAGGTGTGATCTACAATTAGGGAGAAAAGCAAGATACTACATTTCAGACTTTGAAACAGGCCCTTTGCAGTGCGCCCATCCTTTCTCTCCCAGAGGGGACCGAAGATTTTGTGGTGTATTGCGACGCTTCGAAGCAAGGGCTGGGCTGTGTACTAATGCAGAGGGGAAAGGTTATTGCATATGCCTCACGACAACTGAAAACGCATGAGGTCAATTACACTACTCATGATTTAGAGCTTGGGGCGGTGGTCTTCGCTCTTAAAATCTGGAGACACTACCTATATGGTACCAAATGCACTATCTTTACAGACCACAAGAGCCTACAACACATCTTCGACCAGAAGGAGTTGAACATGAGACAGCGACGTTGGGTCGAATTACTCAACGACTACGAATGTGAGATTCGCTATCATCCAGGAAAGGCTAATGTCGTGGCAGATGCCCTTAGTCGTAAGGAGTACTCTGGCCGAAGAGTGAAGTCATTAGCCATGTCAATCCATTCGCACCTGTCGACACAAGTCAAGGAAGCTCAACTAGAGGCCCTGAAACCCGAAAACGTGACAAGTGAGACCCTTAGGGGAATGGACAAGAATTTAGAAATCAAGAGTGACGGAGCACGCTACCTCATGAACCGAATATGGACGCCCAAGTTTGGTGGACTTAGAGAGGTAGTTATGAACGAGGCACACAAGACTCCATACTCCGTACACCCCGGGTCAGACAAGATGTATCAAGATCTCAAACAACTCTACTGGTGGCCAAACATGAAAGCAGAGATCGCTACATATGTGAGCAAGTGTTTGACTTGCGCCAAGATCAAAATAGAACACCAGAAACCCTCAGGACTACTCCAACAACCTGAAATCCCTGAGTGGAAATGGGAGCAGATTTCCATGGACTTCATAACTAAACTGCCCAAAACTCAGGGTGGCCAAGATACCATTTGGGTAATCGTCGATAGATTAACCAAGTCCGCTCATTTCCTACCGATCAAGGAAACTGATAAAATGGAAAAGCTATCGAGAATCTACATCCGAGAGATCGTACGACTCCATGGAGTGCCAACGTATATCATCTCGAATAGAGACAGCAGATTCACATCTAGATTCTGGCAATCATTGCAAAAATCCATGGGAACAAGATTGGACATGAGTACAGCCTATCATCCACAAACTAACAGACAGAGCGAAAGAACGATCCAAACCTTGGAAGACACGTTGCGAGCATGTGTAATCGACTTTGGTAAAGCATGGGATGTTCACTTACCTTTGGTTGAGTTCTCTTATAACAATAGTTATCATACTAGTATCAATACTGCTCCATTTGAAGCCCTTTACGGACGTAAGTGCATATCACCTCTGTACTGGACGGAAGTAGGAGACACACAACTAGCAAAAGGTCTAGTCCCTGATAGCACCCTCACTGGTCCAGAGATCATCAGAGAAACTACTGAAAAGATCGTGCAAATACGAGAACAACTGAAATCCTCGAGGGATAGGCAAAAGAGCTATGCCGACAAAAGACGTAAACCCTTGGAATTTCAGATAGGCGATCGGGTACTACTAAAGGTCTCACCCTGGAAGGGAATGATACGCTTTGGAAAGCGTGGGAAGCTAAATCCTAGGTACATTGGACCCTTCGAAATCATTTCAAGGGTTGGTCCAGTAGCCTACAAACTCCGACTTCCAATAGAACTTAACAAAGTACATCCAGTATTCCACGTATCAAACCTGAAGAAGTGTCTGTCCGACGAAACACTTGTAATTCCACTCGATGAGATCGAACTAAATGAAAATCTTAACTTTGTGGAAGAACCCGTCGAGATCATGGATAGGGAAGTTAAACGAACTAAACAGAGTCGCATTCCAATAGTAAAGGTCCGATGGAATGCTAAGAGGGGACCCGAGTTCACGTGGGAACGAGAAGATCAAATGCAACAGAAGTATCCACATCTCTTCCCCAGTCCCTAAGACTCTTCTTTTGTATTAAAAATTTCGGGACGAAATTCACTCTAACGGGGGGATGATGTAACAACCCGTTATTTCAAGTCAGTAAAGATCGAGTCATGTAACCTCCTTGAGAAACGAAATGGAATATCATCGAAAAATGAAGTATTCAAAAACTCTATTTGGAGTACACTATGTGGTAGTTATCATCTTAAGTTTTCCAAACATATAAATAACACGAAAATCCGAGTTATAACGAAGAAGTTATGCTCATTATAAGTTTTCCGACAAAAACCAGCAATACGAAGTTGCGTAAAAAACGCAAAGTTTCAATAAAACACTTTCTGACCTTAAGTGTCTAAATGAAAGTCATAGATATCGTTAAACTACAAATATGCATAAAAAGAACGCTCAAATCGGACATCATATGAATAAGTTATGAATTTTTAAAGAAATTCCTTAAACACGTCATTTTAATAAATAAATAATAAAAATAAATTCGGAATTTGCCAACGGAATCTAAACGAAAGTTGTAGATCGTAGTCTCACCTTCGCGGGGATATAAAGAACATCAAAAACGGAGTTCGTATGAAGGAGATATGAACTTTTGAAGTTTGATAAATAATTTATATATAATTTTTATTCAAAATTCGGTATTATCCGAAGAGGAGTCAGCCTAGGGCTGTAGTACGCGCCGCGTACCCTCGTACGCCCCGCGTACTCGAAATCCACGGCCTCGGATCGTCCACGTCGCCCCTATGCGAGCTATCCCTCCCCCGTCCCGTCCGAGACGCTGCAGCCGATGATGCGGTCAGCGATGACGTCCCGTATGCGCCGCGTACGGGAGTACGCCCCGCGTACGCAAGCTGCTCAGCCCCCCTATAAAAGGGATGCGAGGGCTCCCGGGAGAGGGGCTCATTCTCTCTCCTTTTTCTTGCATTTTACCTTGTTTTCCGTGCTCGCACTACCCCGAAGCCCTGGTCACTTTGTGCAAGTCCCGAAGGTCGATTTTACTCCCGAGAAATCCCGAGATTTCCGAGGAAAATCCATTTCCCGAGATGAAACTCTGCCCGGTTTTTCCATCTTGCTATCTTCAAGCTGTCATGTGAGTTCATACCCCTTTCAAACACACTTTAAATACATTTTTAAATGCTTTTATACTCTTTTAGGGGGGAATACAAGTAAACATACGGTTATTATCGTGTATTTTATAAAGTTTCACTTCACTTGTGTTATCAAATAAACCACTTGGAACTCATTACTATTATGGAAAACTCTTGTCATACTTTGTGTGCATTAAACTTATACGAAGTATATAATGGTCTTTCATTGTTAAATCGTCTTATATAAATTCTAAAAACTTATGATTTTTCTTTATCAAACATTGTGAAAAAGGATAAACTTTGCATACAAAACTATCACTTTAATATCAACTTAGTTGAGAATCCATGAGCCGTGTACATCTTCAAACGTTACTTTTCTTTATTAGAAAGTAATGCAGCAAGTCCTGCCTATAACCAGAATCTCCCGTACGGAGAACGTGTCAAATGTGTATAGATCTATACGGGAAGTCATGATCCCGCGCCCTGCCTGTTAGCTACAGTCCGTCTTTTGGGGTGACAGTTGTCATAGCACTGCGACGCCTGAAGAACGTCGTTACAGGCATATTATGTTTAGTATGGTTATAAAACTCATCGGATATACAATTATTATGGTATTATGCTTTTATGAACGAGTAGCTAATAAAACTATTCTTTATCTAACAAATGCGATCTTCGTATAGCTTTATTATATAAAACTATGACACAACTTACGAGAACGTCGGTTCTTGCAAATTTTCGGTCTTAGAGACTGCCATTTATGTTAGGAAAATAAGGGTTTTTCCTGCATACAAACCAAACAACTAATAGGAAAATAAGGGATTTTCCTGGTGCAATTGTTTATAACTTACAATACGAACCTTTATATGCATTTCATGCTTTTATAAGATAATAAGGGTTTTCCTTGGAAAACACAACAATTCGTATTTCAACCATTAGGGAAAATATGGGATTTTTTGGATCTAATACATTCATTTCCAACACAACAAATCACAACTCTTTATATTTGAAATGCTACGTTTTTCTGGAAAACATACACCCATTTTGGAATGGCATCAAATTTTTCTAAACTACTTATGGACTCACCAACTTAATTGTTGACACTTTCTCTTTGAAATAACTTGTATTCTCAGGGAATCGCTAAGCAGGTTTGGGAATCAGCTTTTGGAATTAACGCGTTGGCGTTAATTACCTCTTTTGAATGATGTTTATGTATTTATCCTTTGAACATGTAATGAATACAACTATGTAAACATCTTGAAAACTTTAATATATATAGTGGTGTGTACTTTCCTTTCTATGAACTGTTATGATACTGAATATGACGTCCTCCGCCCCCGAATGTTTCCGCCGTTCTGGTTTGGGGGTGTGACATTATGACACTTAGATTTTATAGTGTATGACTTCTTATCCATGTGAATTTGTCAAAACCATAATCACAAGATAAGGTTAGTGACAAATTTAGCCTTACATGGATTAAACTTGTTCAATCTTAGTTTCTTGTCACCTTGGTAGCACAAGGCCCACCAATGCTTCCAATGTTGAACTCTGATAACTCACATGCAAATTCAACTTATTTGAAGTAGGTACAGAAATAAGAATTATGTCAACACGATAGGTTGCAAACCTTAAGTCGTGTGCTAGTGATAAATTACAGCTTTTACTCTTGATTAAATCTTGAAACTCTTTCAGGATCTTTAAGGCTCCCACTGTCCCCTTGACATATAAGTTTCCCCAGTCAAGAACCATTCCTTGACAAAAGAAATATTCAAGGGATAGTGCGGATTCTTATCAACACTGACACTTCACACAATTGGTCTTAGTTAGTCTTTGTCTCATCCAAGACATCACAACTTACCAATCTCAAATGTACAAGAGTAGAAAACATTTTACTCTTACATTTGACTAGTGTTAATAAATCTTCCTTTATGTCACTCAAGGTTACAATCTTGGAGTATGACTCTAAGAATTGTTTTGGAACGAAGTATGACTCATCTTCTTGATTTTAACCAATCCAACAATTCATGACCTCTCTTCTTAGCCATAACAATGCACTAAGACGTCCTTAGAGTATGAATTTGTGATATGGTTTTATAATCATTAAGATGATCATGAAATAAGATACTAAAGTACTCTCCCATCCTTTCAGATTTGAGAAACTTTTATCTTTCTGCCAAATTTGATTCTTCTCATTTGTTTTGTCATACATTGTAACCTTTCCAATGTTACAGAATTATACCTAACCTTATAATTATAATCATATTTACTAATCATGACAAATCAATCTTTGTGGTGGACCTTGACCAGCGCACACCCAATGTACCTAATTCCTTAGTCCTTCAATTGACTCACATATACATGTGATCAAAGAATTAGTCTTAATTTTCAAAGATGAAAATTCTCATTCATCATACAATACAACTTGTATGATTCCAAGTTTCTGTCTAATTGAAACTTGGGTGATGAAAAACTTTCTTCATTTGGTAAATTCAGACACTACCACAAATGAAAGAATCAAATCCACTTTCCAATATTGCTATTACTGGAAACATATAAGCAACAATTTTCCACAGATGCCATTGTAAGGATATTTTAAAATAAATAAAATTAAAACCCTTTTTCTTTTATTTTAAAACTTTGCGGAAAACTTATCCTTACAATCCACCTGAAAACCTTGTTGTTATCTATTCATAAGCAATATATTATAACTCTTAAGCAACAACTCAAAATTCTGATTACCGAACCATGCGATCGAAACCCACCTTCGCAATCAGAATCAACATATACTTACTTTAAGCTTCCTATCTTTTCTTTGATTCTTAAAAACATCAAGATGTGACCCATTCACATTATGTAATAAGAATCTCCAAATAGGAACTTAATAGAGTTAGACAGTGGACTTTACCTGAAGTAGAGTCAAACCTCTTAACTTGCTCAACCTTATGACCTTTCAGGTGAATATGGAAGCTTCGCAACCAATGCCCCTTCCTTTGGCAACAAAACACATGGACCCTTTGGCACATGAGACTATCTCAGAGTTATCCTTTCTCTTTACCATTTGGTCAACCGAGTTGACTATAGCCGATCCCTTTCCATTGGGAAGAGAAATGCTTTTCTAGATATACAATGTTAGCATTGCCAATGTCCATTTAAGGTTTGGGAAGTTGATCTTTTAATCAAAATTTGCTTTACTAGTGTTCCAAATCATTGCTGATTCCGCAACACAAAGCAAATAGATAAGATCATTAAGGGTCATGTCATAGTCTGTCTCATAGTAGTCCCAAAGAGACTCACTATGTTACTAAGAAAGTGATTGAACATCCAACTTTCACGCGACTTTGACACCCAACTCTCCCGGCTTGTCAATATGTGACTTTATCTCCAAGATGTGAGAACACATAGACTATGCTTGCCAATAGGGATTGAGTGACTTTAAACTTTTCAAGAACTTGTGGGTGAGGGAGAATAATTGGAGGAGGTGGAGGAAGTGAAGAATGATGTTGAGGGACACCATCTTCAAGAGATTTGAGAAGATCATAGTTGTCTGAACCAGACATCTATAATGGGAGAAAATCAAGTTAGTTGACTCAAAGTCCTTAATATAACACCCAATATGAAATATTAAGACTAGGACCCAACACAATATTTTATAACTTGGAAGAGGGATGCCGTAATCCAAACTATAAAATATTTGAAGGTAGGCGAATGACGATTCACTAGTTTCCACCATGAAAAATGAAATAATTTATTAGGTTTTAATTGGATTTGAAATTCATAGATCTTTTGAGATTCGTTGAACTTTTCAATGGCATGTTTCAATCTCGAGTGTGCCCTCTCAAATTTTGTGACTGGGATGCCGAGGATCACAAAACAAGGTGTGAATAACCATACCAATTCACTTGGTACCCTTAATATTATCACCCAATCAATGTGCCGGTTAACCACACACGCTCCATTGATCTATGACAAACATTAAGTCACCCTTCCTGATCCTTACTAGTCCAAGTTAGTGTGCCGGTTAACCACACACGCTCCACCAACGACTTGGTAAGGTACAAAGTGTGAATTCCATGGGCTAGCACCAAATTCACATTTTTCCTAAAGTAACTAAGATTGGGAATTAAATAAAAAAAAATATTTAGTTACTTTATAATAATCATTATACTTCTAATGAGAATTTAAAGTCATTGTCCTACCCGTTCGGCTAATGACCCTCCACCGATCAAGCAAGCGGTGGGTGAGAGTGGACACCCATTAAGTCGCTATTTTATAGGCAACAACCTTATACCCACCTTATAGACCGGGTTCGTGAATGAGGCCTACTAACGGTAAAACGACTTGTTCTTATATATATATATATATATATATATATATATATATATATATATATATATATATAATTAACCATTAATGTTATAAATAGTATAAGTGTTGAATTTTAACTTTTAAAATTCTAAGTGTTGGAATTAAAGTTTATTAAAGTGTGTGAAACTTTTCCAAATTCCAAAACTTGAGGGCAAGTTTTGAACAATTCATAAACTTTTGGATATTCATAACTTGTGAGTTTTAATTAAGTGTTTTAAAGCTTTTAATGAAGAGTCTCTTGGAAATCCATAACTTGAGGACAAGTTATGAAGTCCATAAAACATTTATGGGAAAAACTATTGAAGAAAATGTAACCTACAACTTCTTAAAAAAAACATTTAAAAGAAAACTCTTGGAATTCCATAACTTGAGGAAAAATTAAGAATTCCATTAAAACACATTAAGATCAAGAATTAACTAACAAACAATTTGCAAATAATTCCTATGATCTAACAAAACTCATATGAACATGAACATCAACATCAACAATTTCAAGAATCATATGAACACATATAAACTTGAAATTTTGATTATAACTTTGAAATTTGTCCACCATCATCATTACCACATCAAAAACATGTTTTATGAGTCCAAAACAGTTTAAGGTAATGATTCTAGACCAATTCCAGCACCAAAACTCGAAGATATGCTGTCTAGGGGTCCAACTCGTCGAGTGCAGGAACCCACTCTCCGAGTTGGATGAGTTTTGCCTTGGACTCATCGAGTCCCTTCATGGACTCGACGAGTCAGCTGTGCAGACAGCATAAAATCTTCGATTTTCATCAATTTGCATCAAGTATTCAAACAAGCAAGCCTAGGCTTTGATACCATTGTTGGGTTTTGAGCAATCTAACACTTCCTAAGTGTACATGCAACCCTAATAAACCTTGTATCTATGTTTGTCTAAATACATGCAAAATAATAATTTTCCATGGTTCATAACCTATCTAACATGGCATGGGGTACTTTTAAACATAAAAGAGTTAGAAGAGATTAAATACCTTTTTGATGAGTTTGATTCTTAAGGAGTTTGACGGCCAAGCACCAATAGTGTCAATGCCTCAAATGGAATCACAAATCACCACAAACTCTTGGAAAACTTTGAGAGAGTGTATACACACTATAAAATCGGTCACACACAAACACACATACTAGTTACACTAGTTTCACTAGTGGCTATTTCATGCAACATAAGCATGCTTATATAGTGTACATGATTAGGGTGAAACCCTAATAACCCATGACCTTTCCTTTTCCAAGGATCCATGGGTTAAAAGCTCCATGGATCATCCATGGACTTCCATATAAGCCTAGCCCATTAACAAATGAGTGTTAGCCCACACCATATAAAACCAATAGCCCACAATCTAATTAGTCTTCCTTTTAATCTCTAAATTAATTCACAATTAATTTAAGACTAGGATTAATTAAATAACATGAATTCATATTAATATATTATAACTTATAATTTATTAATAATCATATGTGTATATCTCTCATAAAGTTATCCATAAATATTTTGGATGAAATGCAACCCAAATGGACCATGCCGGGTCGGGTCAAGTATATACCAAATAAGTTATGGACTTAGACACCTTATCCAACAGAAATTCCCTCTAACGGGGGGATAATGTGACAACCTGAAGTTTACTCCATCGCCGTAACCCGTTTCCGCCCATAAAATTCGTCTTTTTCGAATTGTTTCCGTTTAAGTTATAAATTAAGTCATTATTTTGGAGATTTCTTTTATGACTTAATGGGTGTCTAAACATGATTAGAACTCATTTTATCACTCCATATTAGTAATCGGAAACATTTTAGTTTCGACCATATCGGGTTACAACATCTTAATCGGGTGCGACCAAAAGCCCCGTTTAACGTCGGTATCGGGTAGAATTCCACCGTGTCCTTAACTTAGACACTATTTAAAGTGATCTATGCTTCCATTTGAATCTTTTTCTCTGTCTCATTACTCTCTCTCTAACCTTTCTCCTCAAACCAACAAAACTAGGTCCAAAACATCAAATTAAGGCTTCAACTCTTCAAGGTAACTTCCCTAACTTGTTGTTCAACCTCATTATCCTTCAAATCCGAGTTTAATCTATGAAACTGAACCTCAAAAATGAGTTTACGGCCCTGGAGCATTCCTGGGCCGTAAACACATATTAAGTGGGTTTTTGTGCCTTAAAACCCCTCCAAACCAATTTTGGGACTTAGATACGACTTTGTGGCTAACCAATTCGGACTTAGAACACGCTAATCATCATTTTTGAGGAGTAAACATGAGTTTACTACCCAAGAACATGCTTGGGATGTAAACTCATATTCATGGGGAGTAAACTCACATTTGAGTGTTTAAAAGCCACTTAAACACACCAATGACCTTGGAATAAATTCTAGAACCAACCACAACCGATTTAGCGGCCTTAAACTAGATGGAAACAACCCCATGGAGAGTTCACAGCCATAAACTTCCCAAGGATGAGTTCCTTGGCCGTGAACTCACTTACACAAGTCAAATGATGCCCAAACTTCATTAAAAGGCTTGTAAAATTAGTTTGAATCACATGTGATTGACCTAAAGCCACCAAATCATCAATATAAGAGGGGTATAGGATGTTACAGCCATAAACTCCATGTTCAGGGCTGTAAACTCCCCTTAATGGTCCATTTGGTGGTAAAACTTATTCCTATGCCTTAGATTAATTCATAGCAACCCTTCTCATGTGTTAATTGACCATTTGGCACCATAATATCCCACATACATGAGTTCACGGCCGTGAACTCATGTGGTTATGGTCTTAGGGGAATAAACTCCCTAAGGAGTTTACTCTTGAAGTCCCAACTCATTATCCAAGCCATACACGTCCGTAGATGTCACTCGGGTCGCGTGTAATCAAGCCCCGAACCAACGCTTAGCATTCAAATCGTCACGTTTTCTCGTCTGGTGAGTTCATACCCCTACCCTTTTTCAATGTTTTTCACTGTTTTCAGGGGGGATACAAGCAAAGTACAAGTAATACTTGTACTCAAAACTAATTTTATATGTGTTGTGTTTCATATTACATATGTTTTTTTTAACACTGACAAATCATAGTAGATAACCATTTGAACGTGCAAATCACATTATCATATAATTTGTGAAAAAACGTTATAAAGTGTCGTATTTTATATTTTCACAAATGGTTTTCCTCATAACAATATTTAAAAACATAACCTTTAAACTTTGAACAGGAAACTTAATATGTTGTTTTGTCCTCGGTAACACCCCACAGAGATACGCGAGTGGAGGATAGTAGATAGAACTTTTGTATTGTCCTTAATAAAACACCCCTAGACACGAGTGTGAAGGACAGGTATCATTGGAACTTAGTCAGGTCCTAGTTAGTACTTCCCCTAGACACGAGAGTAAAGCACCAATAGAACAGGATTTCTGTAACGATAATTTCAGTTCTAAATTCATGAATCTTAAGATTGGAGACACGTCCTTTGCAACACTTCCTAGGCACGAAAGTGGAGGACCGCCCCCGTAACCAGAACCTCCGAAAAGGGGAGAGCGTGACTTGAGTGTATAGATCTATATGGGACTGACTATCCCACACCTGGCTGCTAGCTACAGCCGAACCGAAAGGTTCAAGGGTGACAAAAGTCATAGAAGATATTGGCCACATCTCGAGTCATATCCAGTCTGTATTATGGTTATGGAACTCGCAATCAAGATTATGAGAACTTTATACTTAGTTATTAGTTTTATATACGTCATAAAACTAATGTACACTTAAAGGTAACCAAACTTTCAGGAAACTTCGCACACACACACTTTAAGTATGGTAGATTCTTGTACGTTACTTTCAGGTTCGAAAACACTTCACAAACACTTTAGGAAAATATAGGATTTTCCTGGGATAACAATTGAACATAATCAGAACCGTACAATATAACAGTTAACCAAGCATTACTTTTAAGAAAATATGGGATTTTCTTGGATCATAAGATTTTCAGAAACAAAAAGGAAACTCGTACATTTTCAGAAACTAAAAGGAAACTCATACATTTTCAGAAAACAAAACCGCTTATGAACTCACCAACTTTATGCTGATTTTCAAACTGCTTGTATTCTCAAGTCCGTATTAGACAGGTACCCGATGATCCTTTTTGCTGAAGACGGAGTGCATCGAAGACACGTCTGCTTTTGTTTATATATACATATGTATAACATTGTACAACTTTACTTTTGAACAATTGTAAATCTCAATATGTAATGTAATGTAATGGTTGTTTACTTTGCTTACTATGTACATTGGTTGCGATATTCATGATGTCCTCTGCCCCGGAACATTTCCGCCTTTGGTTTCGGGGTGTGACATGTACAGATTTTACATTCCAATAATGTATCTTGTCATTCCTGTGTCTTTCATTTGAGAAATACTTTCCAAGTCAAGGTGAGACAACCTTGCATAGTCAGGATGTTATTTCGAATGATTAAGTATGTCTCATTCATACAAGATTAGTAATATCACTATCCTCCCATTAGTTCTTAGTAAATACAAGTTTGATCTTCATTTTGATATAAAAGTATACCTTGTATTTATATATTATAATAAGGATTCTAACCTTTAGTTGTTTGTTTTATATCTACATGTGATGTTAAGCCTTACACATCTTTTTAGGATAACATGGATTAAGAAAACCTCTAGGATAAGCAATATAGGTATCTTCTAGTAGATGTCTATTAAGAAAAACATTTTTTCTTCAAAGCTATTTGTCATATCTAATATTAAGAATATGTAGTTTTGATACATAATATCCATGTGGTTTAATCATAACAACTTTTGAAAAGGTTTGATCATAGTCAATGCTATGAGTATGAGAAGGACCATAGTAAGTGACATGAGTATGAGAAAATTATCTTATAACAAGTATTGATAAATGTGTATTGATTTCCATGTATGTATTCTTTCCAGAAGAATCTCTTACTCGTTATATCCTTGCTATAGAGAGGAAGATTAATCAAGTCCATACCTGATTATTACTCGTGAATTACATCTCGATGTTCATGACTCTAAGTCATTTATCGGATTCAATATTTGATATAGCATTTTGGTAGTTGATGGATTTTCTAGAAACCATCAAGAAGAACTCTTCAATGAGAGAATCCACATTTCTTAAGTAAAAGGTGATTTCTACCATTAATGCAAGCAGTTTGTCTTTATGAATAACTATTATTCAAGTTCAAAAAATTTCTTTTTGATACTAGTGCCAACAATAACTACATCATGCTATAGTTCTTGAGCTGTTTCAATTTCCATGTGCCTCCCACTTGCTTAGTCATTAAAAACTTTATATCTGCTAACTTAGCTTTCATAGGATTAAGAGAGCTTATTCTTGGAGTGTTTGTATGCAATAATCTAAATTCCCTTTTAGAATATTCTACAAATATGTAATTTATTGGTGTTTGTATTCAAGATACAATTAATAGTGATTGTAATATTATCCCAAAAATATTTAAAAGAGGATATATCTATTGATTAGAAAGTAAACTATATCAAGTAAGGTTTAATTCATCCTTTAGTATCACCAAGGCTTTAGATGGTATTATTGGCTTGTATTTACACTTTATATTTGAAAACTTCATCAAAGATTTCACAATATGTTTTAATATGTAAAATATAATTATAACTACTATAGTTCTCTATAAAGTTGATTTTTGTTGGGTCTAAAAATATGTTTTATACTTTTCTTTTCTAGGAAATTGTAATTTTCAGTCTAGGACCATAAACAGTCTGGTATTTACAGCTCTATGGGTGTTCACGGCCGTGAACCTGTTTCCGGTTGTGAACGTGTTTTTGGTCATTTAAAGAGTTTTTGGTCAAGACCTTGTATTTTGGGCTTGGCCTTAGGTATATATATATATATATATATATATATATATATATATATATATATATATATATAGAGAGAGAGAGAGAGAGAGAGGGAAATGTTATTTGGAAAACAAAAAAACCCTAAAAATCATAAAAATGCATAAAAAAAATACCTAGAGATCACAAAACTTTTTTTTGACATTTTTTAAGAAAAAATCGCAAATTTTTAAAGAAAATCGCTGAAAAAAAAAACTTTTTTTTTACAAATAAATAAATAAATAAATAAAATAATATTTTTTTACTTTTTTTTCAGCGAATTTTTATAAAAAGCTGCGATTTTTTATAAAAAAAATTCAAAAAAAAGTGATTCATGTGATTCAAGCGAGTCTTCGATTAGTGAGTCCACAGTTCGCGGCCAACAGTATTCAAAAACTTTTTGGGGTGGCCAAGATTCGAACTCGGGTCACGTGCTTCATCAACCAACGTGCCTTACCACTTGATCTAGCAAGGAACTCCTTACACTCCTTCCGAATTTAATTCAAAGGGCTTCTCTATTTCGACCTAATTTCATAATTTTGACATATTTTTCCCATCAATCAATTTTTTTTAAAATTTTAAAATTTCACTTTCAACCTAAAGTTTTTAACTTTTAATTTTTGAATTTTAACTTAAAATTTTGACTTTGACTTTCTCGTTTAACTTTCAAAATTTCAAATTTAACTTTTTGGTTTGACTTTTAAGTATGACTTTAATGTTTGACTTTTTAAATTTGACTATTAAGGTTGAATTATGAGTTTTTAAGTTAAAGGGCAGTTTCTTTTTTTTTTTATTATTTTTTTTATTTTTAAACAATGAGTTCCTCAAACATTCCGGTCAACAAAGTTTCTTGTTCTCAAACTTGCATTAACACTGATAAATTTTTACGTGAGCAAATTGAATTAATAAAAAAGGGGGAACGAGGACGTTAAATGGGAGGGGTGCCAACTTAGGAAAGGCCAGAAACCATTGAAAGAACAACTAGTGGCCAAGACTAAGGACTTCATGAAACTACAGGAGGAATATAGCAATAAGTGTGTCAATTATAGATATCTTCAGAAAGAACTTAATGTTGTAACTGAAGAACTCGACACATTGAAAAATCATTTTGAAAATGCTGATATCCATTTTGAAAAATATGTTGTGTCAAGTGAAAAAGTTGCAATAATGTCTGAAAAACAATTAACATTCAAAGATAATCAATCTAAGGGTTAGGGTATCACAGTGTTCCACCTCCTTTCAATGATAACTATAACCCACCCCTTGAGACTAATAAGGTAGAGACACCTACTCAGTTTGGCCCACTTACTAAACCAACTTCAGTTAAGACTGAACTATCTGGGCCTACTGAGGTTATTAAGTTGAATGTTTCTGATGCTTCTACTTCATGTGCAAGTAAAGTAGTAGAGGATGAGAACAAGGAGAACACTACTAAAAAAACGACTCCTTGAACTCTATATTTGTTTCTTCTAATCAACATGTTGTTGGTAAATACAGGCCACCAAAACAAGATAATCAGAGTGCCTGCTGCAACTGTGCTTGTGGAAACAATAAGAGACAAGGCAAGGGCACGCCACCAGGAGCAGGAAGAAACAATTCCTATGTAAAGAAAAAGACATGTTTTCACTGTGGAACACCTGGACACATTGCCCGAAACTGTCCAAATCGTGCATATGTTCCCTATTACGCACAAGGCTGGCAGAACGCGCCAATAGGGAGATAGTTCAAAAGAAACCATTCGATGCCACGTTAAAACAATGGTGATTAGAACGCGCAAAAGGCCAAGAATCAAAATCCCAAAGTCAAGAAGGGAATGACGGACAAGAAGTCGAATCCAAGAGATGCCCCAGTGAAACCAAGACCGGTTAGGTGAAAGTCATCTTGGCGATCGGCTTCAAGTTCAAAATAGAGTGTTGAGACAACCATTCACTAAAACCAGAAATGGGTTAAACCGGACTATAGATGGGTTCCAAAGGTTTACTTTCCCAAATCTTCTAATGAGTATAATATTTTTTCATCTTTTGTTTGTGATAAACAGGATATGTCATGGGAGAGAGTTCCTTACACAGATAAAAAAGTTCAACCCAGTTTTAAAATGGACTAGGTTCCAAAGACCAACTAATCTGGCGTTGTGCTGGAGCGGCTATGGAGGAATATCATCAGACTCCGGTTTGTTAATAGTAGTTGTTCCAAGCACATGGTAGGGTACATCTACCAACTGTACATCACTCAGAATTTTAAGTGAGAGTATGTGTCCTTTGCAGGAAACGAAGAAAGGAAAGGATCACAAATGGGGTTTGTGCTTAATGATGTGAAGAATTTTGGATCTGTTCCGAGATTAAAACTCAACTAAGGTTGAATTCGTTGCCACTTGCGTCTTCAATTACTGAATTTTAGTTTGAATTCTTTCGATACTCCTGAGTTTTTCTTAAAATGATTCATTTCAAAGACAATTTTCTTTTAATTTTTGCCTATTTATTTTATTTCTTCCCCGTGCTCAATTTAAAAAAAAAATCCAAAAAAATTATTTCTTACCCGTACTCAATTTAAGGGGGAAAATCAAAATACAAAAAATTAGAAAAAAGTTAAAAAAAAATATTTACATTTTGTATTTTACTTTTGTTTTTTGTTAAATTTGTTCACATTTTCTTATATGCACAAATTTAGGGGGAGAATTATATATATATATATATATATATATATATATATATATATATATATATATATATATATATATAACAAAAAATTTATAAAATTTCAAAAATACAAAAATATTTTCATTTATGTTTTTATTTTTTTCATAAAAATCAAAAAACACTAAAATTAGTGTTTTTGAGCATATTTTACTTTTATTTTTATTTCTTAGTGTGCTAAGTTTACTTTTATTTTTTATGTTTATCTCAAATTTTCATTTGTCTTGAGAAGTGAATTCAGGAGAAGAAGAGACTCAAGGAGTATGTGTCGAAATATTCTGAGCATGGAGAAGAAACCTGAAAGTAGAAAGGAATTGACAATCATTATACTTCACAGTACTTTCACAAGGAATTTATGGAAAATTCATATGCGAGTGATAGACTCTTTCATATTGAGACATATACCAGTCTTAATAGGAGTCTTCGCATCAAATATTAATGATCCAAGGTCATTTTCACCGTGACCAATGTGAAACACCCAAGAATTCTTCACCCATATCTAAAATTTTCTCTATCAAATCATTTCACATACCGGTACCTGTTGAGGTTCGAGTATAAAACAACTCGGCTGACGGTTGCCAAAAAGTCACCATGACTCTAAGTGAAACCCAAAATCTAAAACCATTTAATTCTGAATTGATGGTGAACATTTTCAATGTTCTAGATTTCATCCATGAATTGACAAATAATGGCTCATACATGGTGTGACATTGTACAAAATGCCAGTCAGGCAGCTTCTTTCTAAAAGAACTGTCGTATCTAAGGAATTGAAAGACTGAAATGGTACAAATTTTCAGATTGGTCTTGTCAGCTTTCTTTACCTAAGAATTGTCATGACATCAGGGCTATTCATCCAACATGGAACCAGGTATCGCTGAACATCTCACCAAGGGCAGAGTTAACTCGTTAACTTGATAACTGTATTGAGATCTATGATCAAGGATATACAGGGGCTAACATCAAAACTAGCCACGAGTAGTTATCCAATACTCAACAAATCGCAGTGCATTCCTCTAAGTTCACATAGATACTACAAGAAGTCTATTTCTAAGCCAAGGATTCATCCTTGAACAACTGTGGTGAGAAGGGTCCTTATGATTCTTTTTGTGATCCACAGGGACTTTTTAGTCATGGTTACTTCTCAAGAATCAACGGTGATCATTCAAGATCATTCATTCGAAGGAACTAGAAATGAAGATTATTCTTTCAACATTCAATCTTTCAACACCAGAAGCAAGGTGAAGTTGCACTTGAAGAAAATGTGACAGATTGCATTGAAGCCTCCTCAATTAATTTTTTGCTATCATTGAACCTGCTAAAGTGATCCAGAAGATTCGTTCTCTCTGATATTCTCTCTGAAGAT
The DNA here is from genome assembly GCF_052625555.1 of Lactuca saligna. NCBI lineage: Eukaryota > Viridiplantae > Streptophyta > Magnoliopsida > Asterales > Asteraceae > Lactuca > Lactuca saligna. Next base: position 194,557,252 of record NC_136419.1, on the reverse strand, counting down.
TCTGAAGCAGAAAGCGCCATTTTTCAAGAATCTCTACATGATGCCTCCACACCCAACGTGCGTTCAAAGTCAAATCTTGAAGAAATGCCCAACTACTCGAGATGAAGTCCTTTATTGAAGGTTCATCAGATTCATCTTGAAGTCGTCAAGAAATTGAAGAAAAAAAGCTGAAGCCAAGCTCCAAATTAAGATTGACAAGAAAAACCAGCTACATTTTTAGGGGGGGTTTGTTGGGTCGACGAAAAGAAAGTTATAAAGCAAGGGGGAGATTGTTGAGTCTAAAAATATGGTTTATACTTTGCTTTTCTAGGCAATTTTAATTTTCAGTCTAGGCCCGTAAACAGCCTGGTGTTTACAGTTGTATAGGTGTTCACGGTCGTGAACCTGTTTTCGGTCATTTAATGAATTTTTGGTCAAGGCCTTGTATTTTGGGCTTGGCCTTAGGTCTATATATATATATATATATATATATATATATATATATATATATATATATATATATATATATATATACATATATATATATATATATATATATATATATATATATAGTGTTAGTGGAGTCATAAGTATGAACGGCTAAGAAAGAAAGGAGCTTAAGTGTGTGTACTCTAACATATTCTAGAGAGAGAAAGTAGAGGAGAGAACTAGCGTGTTTGAATCTTGTGGTTTGTTCATCATTCCAATCTTGAATACATCATAGATTCATCTTATTCTTCTTCTCATTCTTCTCTATTTTGATCTTACTGTTGGATTAGGTGTCTAAGCCCATAACTATAATTGGTATGTATTTGAATTGGTAGTCGCAATGTCCTTTTGGATTGGCTTCAAACCTAGCAATGGAATAGGATAATTGTTGGAGAGAGAAGAATGATTTATTAATTTATTACTTGGTTAATAAATTAATTTGAAATCAAGATAAAGGATTTATTAATGTATTATGGATATAATATATTGATTAGAAATCATATTGTTTAATTAATATTTAATCAGAAATTAATTTGAAATTAATTTTAGGATTAAAGGAATTAATTGAAACTACAGGGACTAAAGGTGACAATGATCAAAAGTTGAGCATTGAAGCATTCTAGAACCTCCCTTAGAGGTGGGTAACGAAATCTAGAGTGTCCTAAGTTTTCCTTGGGCTCTAAGGGTGCCTTGAAAGCCTTACGGAGGAAGTTAAAGGATTAGGGTTATCTAAGATACACCTGCCTTATCCTAAACCTTCCTTATCACCTATATAAACCTATATAGGGTTGGATTTCATCTAAGGCACTCCAAGAGAGGCTTAGAGCCAAATTTTCCACTTCCCTTCTCTCTCTATAGTAATCCTTGGTTGCTAGGTTTGTTTGTGAGCCATTAGAGGCGCAACACTTGTGACTCTTGCTACCAAAGTTCAAGATCTTCAAGGATTTGATTGTTATTACAATATAACAATCAAGGTATGTATCCTAACCCTAATTATACGTTAATTTCAAAAATTACATGTGTCTCCTAAGGTTTTCTAGTTTTTGTGTTTAATACTTGTATGTCTAATGGTGAAAAACATAGATCCTCAAATTAGGGTTGCATGCACACATAGGATTGTTTGCTATGTATAAAACCGATCACTTACATCATCCAATTGATTCGGATTCCGCACCATCAATTGGATATGATTGATACGTCAAGAAAATTTGGGACTTACATGAACTCAGAGAGTTCAAGACAATGTCCCAACCATATGAAGACAAACTCGACAAGTCAAGAAGAACTCGGCGAGTGAAGGACTAAACACTTTAACCCTGATAATGATGTAAGTGAGTTCATGGATAAACTTGGCGAGTCGGTTGTAGGAGTTCTTGATTTTGTTTGAAGGACAACTCAGCGAGTAGGGTTGAAGTTTTAGCGTTCTCAGGATTATGGAACTCCACGAGTTGTGGGGTCAACCAGGCGAGTTGGGTCAGCCGAATGTTGACTTTGACCCAGAGTTGACTTTGACCAAGGTGTCGACCTTGACTTTGACTTTGACTCGCGTTGACCATGAAATAGTAATTAAAGAGGATTAGTACGTGTAGGAATTTACAGGAGTTGATCCTGATAACGAGGACAATTCAGACACTTCACGACACTAAGGTGAGTTACCTTCCAGAAGAAATAGGTCAAAGGCACCAATGTCGGCCCACTAGTAGTTGATTATAGTTGAGATGATTGTCTTCGTAGTAATTGTCTGGTTTGCGACTATCTGTTATGTTTTATGTGTTAGTCTGATATGATGTTATGTGATAGTGGTAGTAGGGGGAATAGTCCCTATGTCCGACAAATAGGGCCAAGAGTAGGTTAGGCACCCCGGTATGCCTAACAACATGATTATGTTATGCTTTGATGTGGTAGTAGTAGGGGTGAAATAGTCCCCGTAACTGGTTGAGATAAACTGGAGGGGTAGGTCGGACACCCAGGTATGTCTGACAGGGTAGGTTAGGCACCTCGGTATGCCTGGTAAGGGTAGGTTGAGCACCCCCGTATGCTCAGCAGGGTAGGTCGGGTACCCAGCTATGCCTAGCAGTATATGTTACGGATGGTATGTGGTATGATGGGGAACTAGGTAAGCTTTGTGCTTACAGTTTTTAGTTTTGTTTCAGGTACCTCTCAAGCGAAGGGGAAGGAGTCGGCATGGTAGTAGCGCATCGCACACACATGATTTCCGCACGACGATGTTCTTGGGATTGTACACTGACACTATTATTATTCCAAAACATGTTTTATGACATTTCATTTATTGGATTATCGGATGTTATGATATCTATGATGTTTTCATTAAATTGTTTTATAAGTAACGTCTTTAAAATGAAATTTTTAGTCCTGATATTTGGGGATGTTACAAGTTGGTAACCGAGCTTTTGTTTCAGGGATTCGAACACACCTTTGGGAGAGTCTCAACTCAAATCGATGGTTTGGAAGATTTTTAACAAGAAAATACTTTTTCCAAAAGTTAAAATAAAGAGTTTTGAGAAAGAACAAGGTGTGTGATGTGTGCAACCGGCCGAGCTCAAGTAACTTTTCCCCAAGATACCCAAACATTTTATGCTATGATAAGATATGATTATGATAACTTCATGCTAGATTAAGGCTAAGGATCTAGGAAGGATACCTTTTATGTCTGCTGAATGTGTATGGGAACTGCATGCTAGATTAGGGCTAAGGATCTAGGAGGATGCCTGATGTGTCTGTTATATGTGTTTATTGAATTGCTTGATAGTGTTGAATAATCAGTGAAAGGATAGCCAGGTTAGATACTGTAACAGCCCAAATTTTACAATGAAAATTTTCATTTAATTTAAATAACACATTGACATAAAAACCATGAACCCCATATTTAGTTTAAAACACCATCCGTTACATTATATAGATTATCAGAGTGTGTCCCCAAACATATTAGTGAAAAAGAGATAGATTGAGTGCACGTCGCGCCATCACACCTTCCCTTGCCTTTTGGCTCCGATGTACCTGAAACAATTCCACAACCTGTAAGCGAAATGCTTAGTGAGTTCCTCAGAGCATACCAGACAACACACATACACATATCCAAGTAACATATCACATAGGCCATGCATACATAGAACCAGCTTGAATGTTATGGGCTACCGCACAAGGACTTTACCTAGGACTGCCATGGGCTACCCCACATGGTCTTACATCCAATGCTATGGGCTACCCCACAAGGTCTTTACCTAGGAATGCCATGGGCTACCCTACATGGTCTTACATCCAATGTCACGGGCTCCCTCTCGGGGTCTTCATGCAAAACATATGGTCACATTACATATCAAACACAAAGCGATTGCACATATATCAAAAACATATAATGGGCCGACCTTGGTGCCGTAGACCCATGGGTATGGTAAGAAGACTCACCTTAGCCCGAAGAATACAATTAATGCACTTCTTAATGATCCACAACCTGCCAAATTGAATAATAACAATTATAATATCATCAATAATTGGTCCACAAATTATCCCAAGGGAGGGCCCAAATTTTAAACTCTACCCCGCAGGCCCAATCACCATTTCATTGCAAATGGGCCCAAGATCTAAGTCCAATATCCAACTGATAAAAATGCCTTTAACTCACAGAATCCAACCAGGCCCAATAACCCTAAAAAGGCCCAAAAGTTTAACAGCCCAAAACAAGAACGGCCCAAACTGTCCCACGTACGCTTCAGGTACGGGCATCATAACGGGTTTTTAAAGGTTACGCGTAGCGTACTCAGAGTATGCTCGGTGTAAGTCTCAGTTAAGCACATTCCCTATTAAGTGCTTATTATTCCATTCTATTACGACCAGAATCTAGATCTGAGTCCATTAACACCTCCTAGGGCATAAAGTTGCTAACTTTATGCCTTTGCATGACCATTAAACCTCCAAAGTCATCATTAAGACCTTTCCCAAGTCTATAATTCATGCACAAGGTTAAGACCTCCACCAAGCTCCTATTTATATGCTCTTAAATGGCTTAAGGACCTTAGATCTAACCTTACTATCGAATGGGGACGATCTAGCCAACAAATGAGGCCCAAAATCCATCAAAAGGACCAACTACATAAACCCTAGCTAGATCTAAAGAGAAAAGAGGAAATGTGAAAGATTTTTCCCTCTAATAGCTCTGAAAGATGATTATGATGCAAGATCTTGAAGCTCCCTCTTGATCCAAGATTGCTTGACCAACTCTTCTCTTTGAAATGAACACTAAAGATCACAAAAGCACACTTTTAGATCTCACAAATGATTTCTCAAGGCTTCCAGCAGTGAGATGACGTTCAAGTGCAGTGGAGGATCTCCACGGTTTACTCCCAAGGGCTTAAAGTCGTTTATATATGCCTCAAGTCCGATATTAGGGTTTTCTGGTCCCTGGTGCGTACGCCCCGCACAATCCATGGTACACCCAGCGTACCTCCAAACATCCACGGCCATAAAAGGTCCTAGTACGCTAAGCATACTCGTAAGTACGCCCAGTGTACTTAGGGACAAATAATGCAAAAAATCTAATTTAAAGGGGGTTCAAGTCATACCTTTTTTTCTGGAAGTTACAACTCTCCCCCACTTGAACTAGACTTCACCCTCGAAGTCCATGGATGAAAACAAATCAGGGTAATGCTCCCGCATATCCTCCTCTGGATCCCAAGTCCACTCGGAGCTCTTTCGATGCTTCCATTGCACCTTTACCATCTTTACTTCCTTATTCTGAAGTGTCTTTGTCATCCTGTCTAGTATGGAAATTGGCCTTTCGACATAATTCAGTCCCCCATCCACCTGAATGTCATTCAAAGGTATAACTGCAGACTCGTAAGCAATACATTTCCGAAGCTGAGATACGTGGAAGGTGTTGTGAATCTGACTAAGCTCCTCAGGGAGCTCTAATCGATAGGCCACCTTGCCTACTCGGGCTAGGATTCTAAATAGACCTATAAATCGAGGACCCAACTTGCCTTTCTTATGGAACCTGATTATCCCCTTCTTGGGCGACACCTTCAATAAGACAAAAACCCCCACTTGAAACTCAAGATCCAATCGCCGTCAATAAACATAACTCTCCTGTCGGTTATGCGCGACCCGCAGCCGGTCGCGAACCTACTAGATCAACTCGGTAGTCTTGAGCACCACCTCCGTGCTCCCCATGACCTGATGACCAACCTCATCCTAGCATACGAGGGTCATGCACCTTCAACCATATAACATCTCGAATGGAGCTCGATCAATACTAGCATGATAATTTTTATTGTATGAGAACTCTGCCAGTGGGAGATATGTATCCCAACTTCCTCCAAAATCTAGCACGGATGCTCGTAGCATGTCTTCTATTGTCTAGATCGTCCTCTCACTCTGTCCATCAGTTTGAGGGTGATATGTTGTACTGAAATGTAGCTGAGTACCCAGTTCTTCGTGAATATTTTTCCAAAATCTGGATGTAAACCGAACATCCCTATCCGAAACCACTGACAATGGCACCCCATGCCTGGCCACCACTTCTCGAACATAGATGTCTGCTAACTTTTCTGCGGATATGCTCTCAGTGATTGGAATAAAGTGGGCACTCTTTGTCAGTCTGTCTATGATGACCCATATGGCATCCACTCCCCTCGCCGTCCTTGGTAGCTTTGTAATGAAGTCCATAGTGATCTCTTCCCACTTCCACATGGGAATGGGTAACGGCTGAACCTTTCCATGAGGCCGCTGATGCTCTGCCTTGACCTTCCTGCAGGTCAAGCATCGCTCCACAAACCAAGCAATTTCTCGCTTCATGCTGGGCCACCAGTAACTAAGCCTCAATTCCCTATACATCTTTGTTTCCCCCGGGTGTATAGAGAACATAGACTTATGAGCCTCCTCCAACAGCCTTTGCCTCACTCCCCCCGCCAAAGGTACCCACACTCCTCCACATTGAGTCAAAAGGCCGCGGCTATCCTTAGTAAACAATGGATACTGACCCTGTATTTTCTCTGATTTCCAGTTTTCCTTCTTTACCCCATCAACCTGAGCCCCTCTGATCATATCTAACAAAGGTGACATCATTCTCATCCTCATACAAATGTCCCTAACCGGGGACCCTGCTGCTTTGCGACTCAATGCATCAACCACCACGTTGGCCTTCCCTGGGTGATACCGGATTTCACAATCATAATCTTTAAGTACATCCAAGGATCTCCTATGTCGCATATTAAGGTTCTACTGATCCATCAAATACTTTAGGCTCTTGTGATCGGTATAGATGGTAAACCGCACCCCATACAGATAGTGCCTCCAAATCTTGAGGGCGAACACCACCGCCCCCAGTTCCAGTTCATGTGTGTGGTAATTTGCCTCGTAAGGCTTTAACTGCCTCGAGGCATAGGCAATCACATGCCCTCGCTGCATCAATACTGCACCCAATCCTGAAATCAATGCATCACAATATACCACCAAATCGTCCAACCCTTCAGGCAGTACGAGGACTGGCGCCTCGCATAACCTCTGCCTTAGAGTCTCAAAAGCCTTCTGCTGACCCTCATACCACCAAAAAGTCACATTCTTCTTGGTCAAATGGGTCAATGACATAACAATCTTAGAGAAATCCTGGATGAATCTCCGATAGTAACCCGCTAAACCCAAAAGGCTATGAATCTCCCTTAATAGCCGTTTCTCCTTAATAGGCGGTGCAAAATCCAAATCAAACCGTCTAACAAACTCAGCCCATGACATATCAGCCACTCCAGCTGGCCCCACCTGGCTAGTAACCTCGCCTTACCAGTTGCGAGCCCTGTCTCTCAACATACACAAAGCAAACCCAACCTTTGCCACCTCCGGGAAAGAACTCGTGCGCTGGGCATTCTCAATATCTGCCACCCAACGACGGCTGACAATGGGGTCTCTGACCTCGAAGAATTCCGGTGCTCCACACGCCTTGAACTCTCGGAAGGAGGGAGTTCGGGTCCCAATCTATCCCGCTGCCAACTCTGTCATGAAAGATCTGAATCTCTCCTCCATAGTCTCCATAATACCCTCCTTGACCGTCCCAAAAATGACTGGGGTTGCATCAAGGATGCCCCTGGTAACCTCGGCTGCAATGAGTTCTTGCAGCTTCTCATCAATGACATCAGTAGTGTCTCCCGATCCCGATGCTAACCCTCCAGCTCCAAATCGAGTCACCACCATGATAACTGAACTTTCATAAATAGCAAAGATTTGGGTTTCCGTATAAGGGATAATCCCATCGCGATCCTCCTTGGGGTTGTCGATGTTGGATTAATGTCTAAGTTCATAACTATAATTGGTAAGACTTGACCCGACCTGGCATGGTCCATTTGGGTTGCATACCATCATGCACTTGGATAGACTATAATGAGAGAAATGAGACACTTATGGTTATTAATATATTATAAGTTCTAGTATATTAATAATAAGAATAATAAGATTATTTAATTAGTATTGATCAAGAATTAATCTAGGATTAATTAAGTGATCAAAAGAAGGCTAATTAAATATATGGGTTAATTGTGTAAATCATCCATACTTATATAGTGGGCTAATGCTCCATGGATAATCAAGTTGGGCTAAAACCCATAGGATGGTCCATGGATGCTCCATGGTGTATTTGAACGCATGGATCCAAGGAAATGGAAAGCCATGACAATTAAGGATTTACCCTAATTGTAACACTATATAAAGATCTTATTCTTGACAAAAATCGGCCACTAGAATCACATTAGAAAGTGAAGAAAAGGGTTAGCCGATTTCATGAAGTGTAGAACTCTCTGAAGTTATTCTAAGTGTTTTGATGATTGTGATTCCATTTGAGGCTTCCACACTATTGGGGCTAGGCACTCAAGCTTCATGAAGACTTTCAACATCAAAGAGGTATGTATTCTATCTTGTTACACCCAGTGTTAGAATGCTCAAAACCCAACAGTGGTATCAGAGCCTAGGCTTGTTTTCTTGTTATACCTGCAAAACTGCTTAAAAAATCGAAAGTGTTGTTGTTTGATCATCAGACTCGGCGAGTCCATGCCTAAAAACTGATCAAAACGATCCAACTCGCCGAGTCGGTTCATGCACTCGACGAGTTGGACCCCATACATCACATTTTCGAGGTTTTTGGCTAGAAATGGACTAGGAACATTACCCTAAGTTGTTTTTGAACTTATAAACTTGTTTTTTTATTGTGGTAATGTCCATGCTAATCCATTTTCAAAGGTAATTGTCAATAGATTCATGTTTTGTATTATTTTAAGGTTTAGACTAATTACATGAAGAAGTTTGATATGAATTATCTTGTTCTTATGAGTTGCTTAGATTAATAGAAAAGTTAATTGAAATAGTTGTTTTCAATCCATTTTAATCTAAGAGTTGAGTATAAAATGTGTTTGTGTAACTTGTCCTCAAGTTACATGAAGAGTCACATTAAAGACTCATAAAACTCATAAAAGTTGGTAATGGTTACAAAATGAAGAGTCTTGTGTCATTGAAAATTTTTTTTATGACTCCATAACTTGTCCTCAAGTTATGGAAGTTCAAGAGTCACTTCATTAATAAATAAATAAATAAATAAAGTGTAACCTTAATTAATTCCATAAGTTATAAAAATAAAGAAAAGTTAATTCTTTTATTAGTTTAAAGTCTTCCATAAGTTTTGGAACTTGAAGAGTTTTTTGGATTAAAGCTACTTTAAACACATAAGTTATGGAATTAATTAGTTTTGAATAGTTTCAAAACTTGCCCTCACGTTTTGGAATTTGAAAAGTTTTCACTTATGAATACTTTAATTCCAAGTTAGCCCTTAGAATTTTAAAAGAGTTAAAATTCAACACTTATACTATTTATAACATTAATGGTTAATTATATATATATATATATATATATATATATATATATATATATATATATATATATATATATATATATATATATATATATATATATATATATATGTATAAGAACAAGTCGTTTTACCGTTAGTAGGCCTCATTCACGAAACCGGTCTATAAGGTGGGTATAAGGTTGTTGCCTATAAAATGGCGACTTAATGGGTGTATACTCTCACCCACCACTTGCTTGACTGGTGGAGGGTTGTTAGCCGAATGGGTAGGACAATGACTTTAAATGCTCCCTTCATTAAAAGTATTAATGAAAAATACTAAGTAACTAAAATCTTAATAATTCCCAATCTTAGTTACTTTAGGAAAAATGTGAATTTGGTGCTAGCCCATGGAATTCACACTTTGTACCTTACCAAGTCGTTGGTGGAGCGTGTGTGGTTAACCGGCACACTAACTTGGACTAGTAAGGAACACGAAGGGTGACTTAATGTTTGTCATAGATCAATGGAGCGTGTGTGGTTAACCGGCACATTGATTAGGTGATAATATTAAGGATACCAAGTGAATTGGTATGGTTATTCACACCTTGTTTTGTGATCCTCGGCATCCCAGTCATAAAATTTGAGAGGGCACACTCGAGATTGGAACATGCCATTGAAAAGTTCAATGAATCTCAAAAGATCTAGGAATTTCAAATCCAATTAAAACCTAATAAATTATTTTGTTTTTCATGGTGGAAATTGGTGAATCGTCATTCGCCTACCTTCAAATATCTTATAGCTTGGATTACGGCATCCCTCTTCCAAATTATAAAATATTGTGTTGGGTCCTAGCCTTAATATTTCATATTGGGTGTCATATTAAGGACTTTAAATCAACTATCTTGAATATCTCCCAAAACATGTCTGGTTTAGACATTTATGATCTTCCCAAATCTCTTGAAGATGATGTTCCTCAACATCATGCTTCACTTCCTCCATCTCCTCCAATTATTCTCCCTCACCCACAACTTCTTGAAAAGTTTAAGGTCACTCGAGCCCTATTGGCAAGTAAAGGTCTTGGTGTGGTCACATCTTGGAGATGTAGTCACATATTGACAAGCCGGGAGAGTTGGGTGTCAAAGTCTTGAGAAAGTTGGTGGTTCAATCACTTTCTAAGTCACATAGTGAGTTCTTTTGGAACACCTATGAAAAAGACTATGACAAGTCCCTTAATGATTTTATCTATTTGTTAAGATCAACTTCCTCAAAACTTGATGGACATTGACAATAGTGACACAGGAAATCCAGAAAAGCATTCTCTTCCTAATGGAAAGGGACCAGCCATAGTCAACTCGGTTGACCAAATGGTAAAGAGAAAAACTAAGTCTATGATAGTCCTATGTACCGTTATCAAAGGGTCCATATGTTTATATTGCCAAAGAAAGGGGCATTGGTTGCAAAGCTGCCATAATTTACCTAAGGATGTTAAAGTCGATAAGTTTGATTCTACTTCAGGTAAAGTCCACTATCTAACTCTGCTAAGTTTCTATTCTGAGATTTTTGATACATGATGTGACTGGGTCACATGGTGATGTTTTAAGAATCAAAGAAAAGGTAAAGAAACTTAAAGAAAGAATATGTTGAATCTGATCGCGTAGATGGATTTCTGTCGCGTAGTTTGAAGATCGGATTCTTGAGCTACTTCTTAGGAGTTATAATATATTGCTTGTGAATAGATAACAACACGGATTTCATGTGGATTGTAAGGATAAGTTTTCCGCAAAGTTTAAAAAAAAAAAGAAAAAAAAGGGTTTTTAATTTTATTTATTTTTAAAAAAAAAATATCCTTACAACGACATCTGTGGAAAATTGTTGCTTATATGTTTCCAGTAATAGCAATATTGGAAAGTGGATTTGATTCTTTCAGTTGTGGTAGTGTCTGAATTTACCAAATGAAGAAAGTGTTTCATCACCCAAGTTTCAATTGGACAGAAACTTGGAATCATACAAGTTGTATTGTATGATGAATGAGAATTTTCATCTTTGAAAAAATTAAGACTAATTCTTTAATCACATGTATATGTGAGTCAATTGAAGGACTAAGGAATTAGGTACACTAGGTGTGCGCTGGTCAAGGTCCACCACAAAGATTGATTTTTCATGATTTACTAAAGATTAGTAAATATGATTATACTTATAAGGTTAAGTATAATTTTGTAACATTGGAAAGGTTCCAATGTATGGCAGAGCGAATAAGAAGAATCAAATTAGGCAGAAGGATAAAAGTTTCTCAAATCTGAAAAGATGGGAGAGTACTTTAGTATCAGTTTTATGATCATCTTAATGATTTAGAAACCATATCACAAATTCATACTCTAAGGACGTCTTAGTGCATTGTTATGGCTAAGAAGAGAGGTCATGAATTGTTGGATTGGTTAAGATCAAGGAGATGAGTCATACTTCGTTCCAAAACAATTCTTAGAGTCATACTCCAAGATTGTAACATTGAGTGACATATAGTAAGGTTTAAAACACTTATCAAATGTAGTGTGAAATGTTTCTACTCTTGTACATTTGAGATTGGTAAGTTGTGATGTCTTGAGACAAAGACCAACTAAGACCAATTGTGTGAAGTGTTAGTCTTGATAATAATCCGCACTATCCCTTGAATATTTGTTTTGTCAAGGAATGGTTCTTGACTAGGGAAACTTATATGTCAAGGGGACAGTGGGAGCCTTAAAGATCCTGAAAGAGTTTCAAGATTTAATCAAGAGTAAAACCTGTAATTTATCACTGGCACACGACTTAAGGTTTGCAACCTATCGTGTTGACATAATTCTTATTTCTGTACCTACTTCAAATAAGTTGAATTTGCATGTGAGTTATCAGAGTTCAACTTCGAAGCATTGGTGGGCCTTGTGCTACCAAGGTGACAAGAAACTAAGATTGAACAAGTCTAACCCATGTAAGGCTGAATTTGTCACTAACCTTATCTTGTGATTATGGTTTTGACAAATTCACATGGATAAGAACTCATACACAATAAAATCTAAGTGTCATAAGGTTTTTATCCGATTCATGAAATGATGGTGAGGAAACGCTTTCACTAAGTAGATTTTACGTAGATAGCAACTGTGTTATTTGCATTTTCAAAAGTCGTTAGTGGAGCGCGTGTGGTTAACCGGCACGCTAACATGGACTTGTGAGAACTGGAAAATGCCTAAGCAATTGAGACTATGATTACGGCATCCCTTTTCATAGTTCTGAAAATTGTTTAGACACACATGTGAGCTATCTAAGAAAGGATGTATGAATCTAAATTTCAGAAGTCCAGCAGATTTCTGAAAATATGTCAGAGCTAGTGGGAGCATAAGTGTTATGCTAATAATCACCATGTTAGTGGGAGCATGATAATTATGATTAGAGTTGCAAGTTAGCAATGTTAATTATAGAAAACAAAGTTTCAATCCGTGAAGTTCCAGGGGTTAAAAAGTTGTTTTGCTATAATTAAGGGAGAGGAAATTATACTTCATTTCAATTCTAAAGCTTAGATTGAGATTTTAATCATCTTTAGTCAAGAATATATATGAATTTTGTGTTGGAATGGTTCAACTTGAAGAAATTCTATATATATATATATATATTGCATTTTCAAAATTCGATTATGATTACGGCATCCCTCTTCATAGTTAAATTTTGAAAACATGGCAAATAAAAAAATATTGTAGCAAAAGACTGGTCTAGTATCATGTCTTTATGTCAAACATCATGAATCGTGTCCCATATGCTTCGGATATAGGATCGATTTCACGTGCTATAATATTCATCCTTTCTAAATTTTCCAAATGCTTAAGGCATTGAGAAGGGAAAAGTCTAGAACTGGATATGACTAAAAGTGGTTAAGCAATTGTCGAGGACAATCTGAGGTTTACCAATGATTGGTTTCTCAAGGACAATTGGAAGTATAGTGATAATTCTGGAAGGACCATATTGACATAATCTGTAAGGAGGCAACTCTTGTTCAGAAGTGATAGTCAAAATGGGATCTGGAAATGTTTCAAAGTTATAAATTATTCAATCTATGTAAGATTAGGAAACCTTAATGCAAGAAGGATGTTCAAAGCAATGTACTTTGAATATGAGACTTTCGTTCCATAGAAGTTGACCTTCTTTGGAATACTCTGTAATGACTAGTGACAAGGTTTTGGTGACTTTGTGAATAATCATTACAAGAGGAACAATGCATATAAGTTTAAAGTCTAATAGATTTTTGGTAAATGGTAGAAATTAGAAATTCTTACATTTACAATAAGGATTTGGGATTGTGAAATGAGTATCATTGGAATCATGTTCAATTGATCTACATCACAATGTAAGGATCATAGACAAACATAGTGTGCATACTTGGGGTATGGCATAACTATTGTTAGAAAAACAAAGTGTACATGCTAGGAGCATGGGACGACTGTTGTTTTTATTCAAGTCTTAAGTTGATTATTTGAAACATTGAATAATGTGTAATCAATATGGTGATAAATAAAAGGTGGTTTTATTTATATTCAAAAGGGTTCTGAGACCATATTGGATTCGATTATTATTGAGTTTCACTTTGCATGTTTTGACTTCCAAAATAGCTAGGTTATTCTTTTCGAATGACTAAGTTATTTAAACACTCCACAGTCGTTCATATGTTGGAAGTAGGTATGAATCAAGACTGTCATGAATCGGGTTTGTAGATGGCTAAATGGGTTTAGTCATAGCAATGGTTGCTACAACATTCATGAGTGCTCATAAGTTATGAGTATTGGAATAAACCCACCCTCACTTGTATCACTTCATGGAATTTATCTCGAGTGATCGTGAGATGGTAACATCGTATAAATCTTCAAACCTAGAGATATGAGTTGTTACCTATGAGTTGGTTGTGCATTGATTGCACGTAAACGCATCAGTAACTTGATGTTATAAAACGTGCCTTTGTGTACAATTCAACAAGGAGTAGAACAAGCATATGAGTCGAAGTTTATCTGTTCCTTCTAGAAATAGAAGTGATATCTGGGCCCCTCGATGATTTTGTTGTGACCTATGTACCGGCCGGTCATAACTAAATTGATGTGTTCGATTAAGTTCTTTGTCAAACAAATCGAAAATCGGGAAACAAACTGCTGGACAATAAGTACGACGTTGTTCCATGTATTTGTCCGGCTGATATCATGAGAATAGAGGATTATATGATCCCTTATCTAATGGACAAGTCATTGATAAGGTCAGAGTTCATCTACAAGGTCAGAGTTCGACAGCAGCTTTTGAGAGCTACGATTGCCAGTTGGTTCCTGAAGTCATACGCAATAATAGTTTTAGACTTATCCAAATGGGAGACTGTTGGATTGATTTCTAAGTTTGATAACTATAATTGGTAAGACTTGACCCGACCCGGCATGGTCCATTTGGGTTGCATACCATCATGCACTTGGATAGACTATAATGAGAGAAATGAGATACTTATGGTTATTAATATATTATAAGTTCTAGTACATTAATAATAAGAATAATAAGATTATTTAATTAGTATTGATCAAGAATTAATCTAGGATTAATTAAGTGATCAAAAGAAGACTAATTAAATATATGGGTTGATTGTGTAAATCATCCATACTTATATAGTGGGCTAATGCTCCATGGATAATCAAGTTGGGCTAAAACCCATAGGATGGTCCATGGATGGTCCATGGTGTATTTGAACCCATGGATCCAAGGAAATGGAAAGCCATGACAATTAAGGATTTACCCTAATTGTAACACTATATAAAGATCTTATTCTTGACAAAAATCGGCCACTAGAATCACATTAGAAAGTGAAGAAAAGGGCTAGCCGATTTCATGAAGTGTAGAACTCTCTCAAGTTATTCTAAGTGTTTTGATGATTGTGATTCCATTTGAGGCTTCCACACTATTGGGGCTAGGCACTCAAGCTTCATGAAGACTTTCTACATCAAAGAGGTATGTATTATATCTTGTTACACCCATTGTTTTGTATGCTAGATTAGGATAATACCTTGGATGTTCTTATTTGCATGTATAATAGAGAAAACATAGATCCAAGGTATTTAGGGTTGCATGTACACTTAGGAGTGTTAGAATGCTCAAAACCCAACAGTCGGATCCATCAATGCTTTGGGCACAGATCCTGTGTTTCTAGTAGTACGAGCCCAATATTACCTTCCACACTTACCTGTACCTTTCTCCACTGCTCAATCCGATAACTCCAATTTTTTCCCATAACTAAACCATACCCCGCATTTACCACACATTAGCATCTCTGACCATCCTAAAGGTTCCTCTACCCATAACAATCACGTCATCATAACAGGTTGCTCTTATGCATGCAAATTATACACAAATATGGGATCAAATAGACTTTAAAATAAAAGATTCTACCCTAAGACCACAACCATACAAGGAACAGGAAATCAGGCCAAATCAATCATTCTGAGGCTATAAGCTCCTAACCGTATACAATTTTAAAAGCATACAAGTAGCAAATTCCATATAAGCAACATGGTTCAAAATTAGTATAACATGGCAAGCATATAGGGGAACTACTTACCTAGATCGGCTGATCACGCGCGTTGCACTCTCATCTTTTTATTTTTATGTTATTACTTTGAAAACATTTCTACCATTCCTTAGTTTGAGTCCTGACACACTCAAGAGTGTGCCTGAATCCCTCAAACCAAAGCTCTGATACCAACTTGTAACAACCCAAATTTTACAACGAAAAATTTCATTTAATTTAAATAACACATTGACATAAAAACCGTGAACCCCACATTTAGTTTAAAACAATATCCATTACATTATATAGATTATCAGAGTGTGTCCCCAAACATATTAGTGAAAAAGAGATAGATAGATTGCACGCCACACCATCACGCCCTACCTTTGCCTATTGGCTCCGATGTACCTGAAACAATTCAACAACCTGTAAGCGAAATGCTTAGTGAGTTCCCTAGAGCATACCACACAACACACATACACATATCCAAGTAATATATCACATAGGCCATGCATACATAGAACCAGCAAGAATGCCATGGGCTACCCTACATGGACTTTACCTAGGATTGCCATGGGCTACCCCACATGGTCTTACATCCAATGCCATGGGCTACACCACATGGTCTTTACCTAGGACTTCCATGGGCTACCCCACATGATCTTACATCCAATGCCACGGGCTCCCTCCCGGGGTCTTCATGCAAAACATACGGTCAAATTACATATCAAACACAAAGCGATTGCACATATATCATAAACACATAATGGGCCAGCCTTGGTGTCGTAGACCCATGGGCATGGTAAGATGACTCACCTTCTCCCGAAGAATACAAATACTGCACTTCTTAATGACCCACAACC
This sequence comes from Lactuca saligna, assembly GCF_052625555.1. Lineage (NCBI taxonomy): Eukaryota > Viridiplantae > Streptophyta > Magnoliopsida > Asterales > Asteraceae > Lactuca > Lactuca saligna. The sequence goes on along the minus strand of NC_136419.1, from coordinate 194,540,523 downwards.
TCCCAAACTGAATAATAACAATAATAATATCATCAATGATTGGTCCATAAATTATCCCAAGGGAGGGCCCAACCTTTAAACTCAACCCCAAAGGCCCAATCACCCTTTCATTGCAAATAGGCCCAAGATCTATGTCTAATATCCTTAATGGGCCCCCCTTGGCACAAAAATGCCCACCCAATAAGTCCATTTTCGATTTGATAAAAAGGCCTTTAACTCACAGAATCCAATCAGGTCAAATAACCCAAAAAAAGTCCCAAAAGTTCGATAGCCCAAAACAAGAACAACCCAAACTGTCCCGCGTATACCCAACGTACGCTTCAGGTACGCACATCGTACCGGGTTTTAAAGGTTACGCGTAGCGTACTTAGAATACGCCCGACGTAAGTCTCACTTAAGCACTTTCCCTATTAAGTGCTTATTATTCCATTCTTTTACATCCAAAATCTAGATCTATGTCCATTAACACCTCCTAGGAGATAAATTTGCTTACTTTATGCCTTTGCATGATTATTAAACCTCTAAAGTCATCACTAAGACCTTTCCCAAGTCTAGAATTCATGCATAATGTTAAGAACTCCACCAAGCTCCTATTTTTATGCTCTTAAATGGCTTAAGGACCTTAGATCTGACCTTATTATCAAATGGGGACGATCTAGCCAACAAATGAGGCCCAAAATCCATCAAAAGGACCAACTACATAAACCCTAGCTAGATCTAAAGAGAAAAGAGGAAAGGTGAAAGCTTTTTACCTCTAAGAGCACTAAAAGATGATTATGATGCAAGATCTTGAAGCTCCCTCTTGATTCAAGCTTGCTTGACTAACTCTTCTCTTTGAAATGAACACTAATGATCACAAAAGCACACTTTTAGAGCTAAAAAAATGATTTCTCAAGGCTTCCAACAGTGAAATGACGTTCAAGGGCAGTGGAGGCTCTCCAGGGTTTAGTCCCATGGGCTTAAAGTCATTTATATAGGCCTCAAGTCCGAAATTAGGGTTTTCTGGTCCCTGGCGCGTACGCCCCACGCAATCCATGGTACGCCCAACGTACCTCCAAACATCCGTGACCATAAAAGGTCCTAGTATGATAAGTGTACTCCTAAGTACGCCCAGCATACTAAGGGGCTAATAATGCAAAAATTCAAATTTAATGGGGGTTCAAGTCATACCTTTTATTTATGGATGTTACAGATACGTTTGGTTTGGGGTTTACTCAATGCTAGAATGCTACTTACTTTGTGCTTTACGATTCCTAGTTAGCCTTAACTAATTAGTGAATGAGTACTTTAAGTTATATATGTTGGATTAGTGTCTGAGACAATAACTATATTTGGTATGCACTTGACTCGGTTGTAGCATGGTCCTTTTGGGTTGCCTTCACCAAAGCAACTTAACTGGATGATTTATGGAGAAAGAGGTTATTATGGTTTATTAATATATTATAAGAATAATATATTAATAGATAAATCATATTAGTTAATTAATATTGGTCAAGAATTATTTAGTAAATTAATTTTGTGATCAAAAGATATTAATTAAACTTAGGGGACTAGAATTGCAATTATAAGATAATTGAATTTTGGGTTGTGGATAATATGGATTATAGGGTGGAAGAAATTACGGTGGAAGCCCACCTTGAAATCGTCCAAGGCCTTATTCCAGAAGGTTCCTGGGGCTGTTTAAGGCCTAAGCTATCCAAATAGTGTTTTGACTGAAACACTAGCAGCGTAGCTATATAAGGATCCCTAGGGCATCCAAAATCGGCTACCATAAGAACCCTAGAGTCCTTAGAGCCGATTTTTAGCCACCATCCTCTCTTTCCAAGATCATTCTTGTTTCCTTGGTGTTTGTGATCGATTAGAGGTATTACATTTGTGATACTAGGCTCTCAAAGATTGAAGATTCTTGCAATAATCTAAAGGTAATCATCTGAACTTATTTAGTTATTGGTTTCGAATTTGATATGCTAGAATTAGGGTTTATAAGCTTTGAATAATTTTCATGTACAATAGAGAAACCTAGATTCAAAGCTTGAGGGTTTTGCATGTGCACCATAGGATTGTTGTATTTCTCAAAACACATCAATGGTTGTTGGGGTGCAAAGTTATTCATGATTGACTTTGTAAATGTTTGACGTTTGTAAAACCCACTTGCATGTGGAGTATCAGCCTTTTGACACATGTGTTAGTAAGAGTGAGAGATAGACATGTAAACACCTCTATATAAGGTGGGTTTGTCCACTTGTAGAGGTGTGCTTGAGAGATGTAAAATTTGAGTGTGTAAGTGTGTGTTATTTATGTACTCTAGATCTAGATCATTTTTGTGTAACACCATATACAATCAATACATCTCTTGAACACCCAAATCACCATCTTCAATTGTGCAAACTTAAATTCCGCATGCCAAACCATATTCTTTGTTTCTACAATTGGAATCAGAGTGCGTCTTCAAGATCAAGGTGATTTTTGAAGAACGATTCTCAGTTTGCAAATTTTTGTCGCAATTTGATCAATTATGGTGAGTCTCTCTCTATGATGTTTCTTAATTTCATTGAAATCGTGTGTTACGTTTTTTATTTGTGATCGTTTGACTCGTTGGATCAAATTTTTTTGAAAAAAAAAAACCCATTTGTTGTGATCTAATAATTCTTTTGTTGATCAATATCCAATCCAATCATCTTTGTTGTCTGATTTGATTCTCGAATTTTTGGAATTGTTCACTTGAATTCAAATATTAATTCTAAATGAATTAAATCAAAATTTTGACCCAGATTCTTCGATTCCTTGTTTAAGATGATTTTCATTCAAAGTTTTGAATCAAACAAATTAAGCCCAAAATTTCCAGTCGTTACTGTTCATGAAATAGTTTCAAGCCCAATCTTCAAACACAATAGATACCATTCATCTTAAGCCCATACGTAATTTTTGATTCGATATCGTAAAAAGTTGAGCCCACAGATCATTAAATCAATTTCGATTCTGTATTCACTTTTGCTCGTCATCACTATATCTGTTGTACATAATGCTCCTAAATCATGTTTTTGTTCAACTTGTTATCTTAGATTTGATTTCGTTTCATCATCTCCATCATTTGACCAACTTTGGTTATCAAGTTGGAATTGTGAATCTGTTGGGTATGATTTATTCTATTCCCAAGTTGATGATGATCAAGTAATTGTTGATCAAATTCATTGATTTGGATGAAATTGATCAAGAATCATAAATTAATATCTGTATAACATGAAAATCGATGATAGATTTATGGATTTATGTTTGTCAATTGATGAATTTAAGAGTCAAAACAAAAAGTCAAACTCGTTGTTTTTTATTCAACTTGTATACAAGATTTACTGAGTTGTACATATCAAGACTCAATCATACATTGTCGATGGTTGAGTTTGATTCGCGATTGATGGATTTCAAGTTTGGATCGATAGTGTGGTTTGCTCTATGATTTTGAAAACTTAGTGATATGAAATCGCAAGTTCATGATTTAGATGTCGATTGATTTTAAAAGAAGTGGAAGTCGATTGATGAACGAATGAATGTTGATTATTGATTTTGAGTTCGTTGATGAATCTGATTTGGGGCATATGATCAAATGTTTGGAGTCGATAGATGGGTCTAAGGTTCGAATGGTTTGGATGTATGATTGGTCGATTGGGTTTGATTTAATAATGAAATAATTTTGGTTTGAGGACAAACGAAATGTTTATTGTGAACAAATCATCGACTGGGTTGTAAATGAATAATCGAAGCATGTTTTGCTTTCGAATGGTTAGCTGATGTTGGGTTTTGATTAAAGCGAATCATACGAAGGGTATAAAGGATCTGAACGTAAGGGGTGTTTGGACTTTATTCGAAGGGTATTTTGATTTTGATTCGAAGGGGAGTTTGTTTCGGAAAGAAAAATAAATTTCATACGGTTTTTTACGGTTCAAAAGAAAAGCTTCGTATGCTTCAACACTTCGAATGACTTAAAAAGAAAATGCGAAGTTTTGAATTTGACCCCTGAACCTTCGAAGTGTTGACACTTCGAACATTAAGACAAGTTTTGAATGTTTGAGACTTTTCATCCAAATTTGAAATTTTTTTTGGAGCTTCATATATTTTGGGGATTCTTCGTATGATTTGACACAAAGGGCAGAACTTTCGAAAATGGATCCTAAGACATCGAATTTTTGGCAGTTTACACCCAAATTCGAAAAGGACTAATTTTTGCTAAAACTTGAAGATTGTGCATTTCAGGCTCCTACAGTTTGTGCAAATTGATGTTTTTTACCCAGATTTTAAAAAGGGGGAGAGTTTTGCATATTTTCTTGTTTTGGGCGCAACGGGTCACTGTAGAATTTTGAAATTGACAATTTCTACCCATTTTTGAGAAATTTTGTCAATGGCGATCCGTGAATGAAGCTAAAAATTGATTATTTTTTGGAATTTCCAGATTGAAGCACAAAGTTTATGCCACACGTTAACGGGGACTTTTGACATGAAAAATTCCGCATAGAGCACGTTCTTTTTCCTTGGAGTTTTATAATCAAATTTTGATTATAAAAAGGGGGAGAAGCTTTATATGGAAATTCGAACTTAAATTCTTCATATTACACGGATTTGAAGACCGAAGTGGTCTAAAAGTTTTGAACCCACGAGATGATGCAATTGGAAGTTCGGAAGTGATGTATTCGAAATACGTTTGGTTTTATTGAAGATTTTTGGGGTGTACTTTTATGCATAGCTTTAGGGTGATTATTTGGAGTTAATCATTCGTTGCTGCTCGGATTGTATGGTCTCACATCCTAGAACCCAAATTGAAGAATCATGGAAGAATTGAAGATTGAAGTTCGTTTCGACATGTGTCACCTTTGAGGATCGAACCGTGTAGTTGCTCCACTTTGGAATAATTGAAGTTTGTCATTCATTCCTAACTTTGAGGGGAAGAATGTTGGGGTGCAAAGTTATTCATGATTGACTTTGTAAATGTTTGACTTTTGTAAAACCCACTAGCATGTGGAGTATTAGCCTTTTGACATATGTGTTAGTGAGAGTGAGAGATAGACATGTAAACATCCCTATATAAGGTGGGTTTGTCCACTTGTAGAGGTGTGCTTGAGAGATGTAAATTTTGAGTGTGTAAGTGTGTGTTATTTATGTAGTCTAGATCTAGATAAAGTTTGTGTAACACCATATACAATCAATACATCTCTTGAACACCCAAATCACCATGTTCAATTGTGCAAACTAAAATTCCGCATGCCAAACCATGTTCTTTGTCGCTATAGTGGTATCAAAGCTTTGCTTGGTTTCTATTTTCTTTAATGCATTGAGTGTTTGTTCATTCCTTAAAATCGAAAATTCTGCCTTCTGCCTGATAAAATCGTCGAGTCATCAGATGAACTTGACGAGTCAGATGAACTCGGTGAGTCCAGATAGTGACTTGGCGAGTCGAAGTGTCAGATAGAGGGATTTTTGGGATTTTGGCTTATTTTGACTTGGGATAATTATCAAAAATGCTTTTGATTGATAGAACCCATTTTTTTATTAATATGATGTCATTATCCTTGTCAAAATAAAAGTTATTTATGAATTAATTAGATATATATTTCCTTATAAGATAAACTTTAATTATTTGAATTATTTGGAAGAATTATCTAGCCATGAAATTGAATTAGGTCAAAATTAGATAATCACCAATTAAATGTTTAATTATATTATTTGAATTTTGATCTAGAATGTTTTGAAAAGTTTCAAAACTTTCCCTCAAGTTTTGGAATTTAAATTTTTGATTAAAAGGTTTATTTTTGAAATATTTAAATTCTAAACCCTAGAATTTTACAAGTTTAAAATTCAACCCTTATATTATTATAATATTATAAGAATAATGATTTTATGTGTGTGTGTCTATATATATATATATATATATATATATATATATATATATATATATATATATATATATGTGTGTGTGTGTGTGTGTGTGTGTATGTAAAAGATTAATGCTAGTCTTACCGTTAGAAGGTCTCACTCAGGAAATCCATCTATAACGGGGGTATAAGGTTGATGCCTATTAATGGCAGTTTAATGGGTGTCCACTCTCACCCACCGCTTACTTGATTGGTCAAGGGTCGTTAGCCGAACGGGTAGGATAGGAAAACTAATTCCTCATTAAAAGTATAATGATAATAAAGTAACTAAATGTTTTTATAAAAATTCCCAATCTTAGTTACTTTAGGAAAAATGTGAAGATGATGCTATTCCATGAAATTACACTTTGTACCTTTGCCAAGACGTTAGTGGAGTGTGTGTGGTTAACCGGCATTTGGGTCTTGAAAAGGTGGAAAAGGGTGACTGGATGTTTGTCATTGATCAACGAAGCGTGTGTGGATAACCGACACATTGATTAGGGGACTGTAACTCTGAGGGAACCAAGTACATTTGCATAATTATTCACACCTTGTTTGTGATCCTCGGTATCCCAGTCACAAACTTGATGGGCATATCGATATTTAAACATGCTATTGAAAAGTTCAATGAATCTCAAAAGATCTAGGAGTTTTCAATAAATTTAAAACTTAATTTCCTTTTTCATTTTTCATGGTGGATATTAGTGAATCGTCAATGACTTACCTTTAAATTATTTTTTGTTTAGATTATGGCATCCCTCTTCTAAATTGCAAATAATGTTGTTGGATCTATTGGATTAATGTCTAAGTCCATACCTATAATTGGTAAGATTTGACCCAACCCGGCATGGTCCATTTGGGTTGCATACCATCATGCACTTGGATAGACTATAATGAGAGAAATAAGACACTTATGGTTATTAATATATTGTAAGTTTTAGTATATTAATAATAAGAATAATAATATTATTTAATTAGTATTGATCAAGAATTAATCTAGGATTAATTAAGTGATTAAAAATGACTAATTAAATATATGGGTTGATTGTGTAAATCATCCATACTTATATAGTGGGCTAATACTCCATGGATAATCAAGTTGGGCTAAAACCCACAGGATGGTCCATGGATGCTCCATGGTGTATTTGAACCCATGGATCCAAGGAAATGGAAAGCCATGACAATTAAGGATTTACCCTAACTGTAACACTATATAAAGATCTTATTCTTGACAAAATCGGCCACTAGTATTATTCTAGAGAGGGCTAGCCGATTTCATGAAGTGTAGAACTCTCTCAAGTTATTCTAAGTGTTTTGATGATTGTGATTCCATTTGAGGCTTCCACACTATTGGGGCTAGGCACTCAAGCTTCATGAAGACTTTCTACATCAAAGAGGTATGTATTCTATCTTGTTACACTCATTGTTTTGTATGCTAGATTAGGATAATACCTTGGATGTTCTTATTTGCATGTATAATAGAGAAAACATAGATCCAAGGTATTTAGGGTTGCATGTACACTTAGGAGTGTTAGAATGCTCAAAACCCAACAGTGGTATCAGAGCCTAGGCTTGTTTTCTTGTTATACTTGCAAATGGAGCTGAAAAATCGAGTTTTGATGCTGTCAGCCCAGCAGACTCGCCGAGTCCATGAAGGGACTCGACGAGTCCAAGGCAAAATGCATCCAACTCACCGAGTTTTGTTCATGCACTCGACGAGTTGGACCCCAGACAGCATATTTTCGAGGTTTTTGGCTAGAAATGGACTAGGAACATTACCCTAAGTTGTTTTTGAACTTATAAACTTGTTTTTTATGTGGTAATGTTCATGCTAATCCATTTTCAAAGATAATTGTCAATAGATTCATGTTTTGTATTAGTTTAAGGTTTAGACTAATTACATGAAGAAGTTTGATATGAATTATCTTGTTCTTATGAGTTGCTTAGATTAATAGAAAAGTTAATTGAAATAGTTGCTTTCAATCCATTTTAATCTAAGAGTTGAGTATAAAATGTGTTTGTGTAACTTGTCCTCAAGTTACATGAAGAGTCACATTAAAGACTCATAAAACTCATAAAAGTTGGTAATGGTTACAAAATGAAGAGTCTTGTGTCATTGATTTTTTTTTTATGACTCCATAACTTGTCCTCAAGTTATGGAAGTTCAAGAGTCACTTCATTAAAGAGTAAAAGTGTAACCTTAATTGATTCCATAAGTTATAAAAATAAAGAAAAGTTAATTCTCTTATTAGTTTAAAGTCTTCCATAAGTTATGGAACTTGAAGAGTTTTTTTGGATTAAAACTACTTTAAACACATAAGTTATGGAATTAATTAGTTTTGAATAGTTTCAAAACTTGCCCTCAAGTTTTGAAATTTGAAAAGTTTTCTCTTATGAATACTTTAATTCCAAGTTAGCCCTTAGAATTTTAAAAGAGTTAAAATTCAACACTTATACTATTTATAACATTAATGGTTAATTATTATATATATGTATAAGAACAAGTCGTTTTACCGTTAGTAGGCCTCATTCACGAAACCGGTCTATAAGGTGGGTATAAGGTTGTTGCCTATAAAATGGCGACTTAATGGGTGTCCACTCTCACCCACCGCTTGCTTGACTGGTGGAGGGTCGTTAGCCGAACGGGTAGGACAATGAATTTAAATTCTCCCTTCATTAAAAGTATTAATGATAAATACTAAGTAACTAAAATCTTAATAATTCCCAATCTTAGTTACTTTAGGAAAAATGTGAATTTGGTGCTAGCCCATGGAATTCACACTTTGTACCTTACCAAGTCGTTGGTGGAGCGTGTGTGGTTAACCGGCACACTAACTTGGACTAGTAAGGACCACGAAGGGTGACTTAATGTTTGTCATAGATCAATGGAGCGTGTGTGGTTAACCGGCACATTGATTAGGTGATAATATTAAGGGTACCAAGTGAATTGGTATGGTTATTTACACCTTGTTTTGTGATCCTCGGCATCCCAGTCACAAAATTTGAGAGGGCACACTCGAGATTGAAACATGCCATTGAAAAGTTCAATGAATCTCAAAAGATTTAGGAATTTCAAATCCAATTAAAACCTAATAAATTATTTCGTTTTTCATGGTGGAAATTGGTGAATCGTCATTCGCCTACCTTCAAATATTTTATAGCTTGGATTACGGCATCCCTCTTCCAAATTATAAAATATTGTGTTGGGTCCTAGCCTTAATATTTCATATTGGGTGTCATATTAAGGACTTTAAATCAACTATCTTGAATATCTCCCAATCATGTCTGGTATAGACATTTATGATCTTCCCAAATCTCTTGAAACTAGCTTTCCTAAATGAAGATGATGTTCCAATGGAAATCATACTTCTTTCACCTCCTCCAATTATTCTCCCTACCCCACAAGTTCTTGAAAAGTTTAAGGTCACTCGAGCCCTATTGGCAAGTAAAGGTCTTGGTGTGGTCACATCTTGGAGATGTAGTCACATATTGACAAGCTGGGAGAGTTGGGTGTCAAAGTCTTGAGAAAGTTGGTGGTTCAATCACTTTCTAAGTCACATAGTGAGTTATTTTGGAACACCTATGGAAAAGACTATGACAAGACCCTTAATGATTTTATCTATTTGTTAAGATCAACTTCCTCAAAACTTGATGGACATTGACAATAGTGACACAGGAAATCCAGAAAAGCATTCTCTTCCTAATGGAAAGGGACTGGCCATAGTCAACTCGGTTGACCAAATGGTAAAGAGAAAAACTAAGTCTGTGATAGTCCCGTGTACCATTATCAAAGGGTCCATATGTTTATATTTCCAAAGAAAGGGGCATTGGTTGCAAAGCTGCCATAATTTACCTAAGGATGTTAAAGTCGATAAGTTTGACTCTACTTAAGGTAAAGTCCACTATCTAACACTGCTAAGTTTCTATTATGAGATTCTTGATACATGATGTGACTGGGTCACATGGTGATGTGTTAAGAATCAAAGAAAAAGTAAAGAAACTTAAAGAAAGAATATGCTGAATCTGATTGCGTAGATGGATTTTTATCGCGTAGTTTGAAGATCGGATTCTTGAGCTACTTCTTAGGAGTTAAAATATATTACTTATGAATAGATAACAACAAGGTTTTCATGTGGATTGTAAGGATAAGTTTTTCCGCAAAGTTTTAAAAAAAAGGAAAAGAAAAAAAAAGGGGTTTTAATTTTGTTTATTTTAAAAATATCCTCACAATGGCATCTGTGGAAAATTGTTGCTTATATGTTTCCAGTAATAGCAATATTGGAAAGTGGATTTGATTCTTTCATTTGTGGTAGTGTCTGAATTTACCAAATGAAGAAAGTTTTTCATCACCCAAGTTTCAATTGGACAGAAACTTGGAATCATACAAGTTGTGTTGTATGATGAATGAAAATTTTCATCTTGGAAAACTTAAGACTAATTCTTTGATCACATGTATATGTGGGTCAATTGAAGGACTAAGGAATTAGGTACACTGGGTGTGCACTGGTCAAGGTCCACCACAAAGATTGATTTTTCATGATTTACTAAAGATTAGTAAATATGATTATACTTATAAGGTTAAGTATAATTCTGAGACATTGGAAAAGGTTTCAATGTATGGCATAGCGAATAAGAAGAATCAAATTAGGCAGAAGGATAAAAGTTTCTCAAATCTGAAAAGATGGGAGAGTACTTTAGTATCAGTTTTATGATCATCTTAATGATTTAGAAACCATATCACAAATTCATACTCTAAGGACGTCTTAGTGCATTGTTATGGCTAAGAAGAGAGGTCATGAATTGTTGGATTGGTTAAGATCAAGGAGATGAGTCATACTTCGTTCCAAAACAATTCTTAGAGTCATACTCCAAGATTGTAACATTGAGTGACATATAGTAAGGTTTAAAACACTTATCAAATGTAGTGTGAAATGTTTCTACTCTTGTACATTTGAGATTGGTAAGTTGTGATGTCTTGAGACAAAGACCAACTAAGACCAATTGTGTGAAGTGTTAGTCTTGATAATAATCCGCACTATCCCTTGAATATTTGTTTTGTCAAGGAATGGTTCTTGACTAGGGAAACTTATATGTCAAGGGGACAGTGGGAGCCTTAAAGATCCTGAAAGAGTTTCAAGATTTAATCAAGAGTAAAACCTGTAATTTATCACTGGCACATGACTTAAGGTTTGCAACCTATCGTGTTGACATAATTCTTATTTCTGTACCTACTTCAAATAAGTTGAATTTGCATGTGAGTTATCAGAGTTCAACTTCGAAGCATTGGTGGGCCTTGTGCTACCAAGGTGACAAGAAACTAAGATTGAACAAGTCTAACCCATGTAAGGCTGAATTTGTCACTAACCTTATCTTGTGATTATGGTTTTGACAAATTCACATGGATAAGAACTCATACACAATAAAATCTAAGTGTCATAAGGTTTTTATCCGATTCATGAAATGATGGTGAGGAAACGCTTTCACTAAGTAGATTTTACGTAGATAGCAACTGTGTTATTTGCATTTTCAAAAGTCGTTAGTGGAGCGCGTGTGGTTAACCGGCACGCTAACATGGACTTGTGAGAACTGGCAAATGCCTAAGCAATTGAGACTATGATTACGGCATCCCTTTTCATAGTTCTGAAAATTGTTTAGACACACATGTGAGCTATCTAAGAAAGGATGTATGAATCTAAATTTCAGAAGTCCAGCAGATTTCTGAAAATATGTCAGAGCCAGTGGGAGCATAAGTGTTATACTGATAATCATCATGTTAGTGGGAGCATGATTATTATGATTAGTATTGCAAGCTAGCAATGTTAATTATAGAAAACAAAGTTTCAATTCGTGAAGTTGCAGGGGTTGAAAAGTTGTTTTGCTATAATTAAGGGAGAGGAAATTATACTTCATTTTAATTCTAAAGCTTAGATTGAGATTTTAATCATCTTTAGTCAAGAATATATATGAATTTTATGTTGGAATGGTTCAACTTGAAGAAATTCTATATATATTGCATTTTCAAAATTCGATTATGATTACGACATCCCTCTTCATAGTTAAATTTTGAAAACATGGCAAATAAAATATTGTAGCAAAAGACTGGTCTAGTATCATGTCTTTATGTCAAACATCATGAATCGTGTCCCATATGCTTCGGATATAGGATGGATTACATGTGCTATAATATTCATCTTTTCCAAATGCTTAAGGCATTGAGAAGGGAAAAGTCTAGAACTGGATATGACTAAAAGTGGTTAAGCAATTGTCGAGGACAATCTGAGGTTTACCAAAGATTGGTTTCTCAAGGACAATTGGAAGTATAGTGATAATTCTGGAAGGACCATATTGACATAATCTGTAAGGAGGCAACTCTTGTTCAAAAGTGATAGTCAAAATGGGATCTAGAAATGTTTCAAAGTTAGAAATTATTCAATCTATGTAAGATTAGGAAACCTTAATGCAAGAAGGATGTTCAAAGCAATGTACTTTGAATATGAGACTTTCGTTCCATAGAAGTTGACCTTCTTTGGAATACTCTGTAATGACTAGTGACAAGGTTTTGGTGACTTTGTGAATAATCATTACAAGAGGAACAATGCATATAAGTTTAAAGTCTAATAGATTTTTGGTAAATGGTAGAAATTAGAAATTCTTACATTTACAATAAGGATTTGGGATTGTGAAATGAGTATCATTGGAATCATGTTCAATTGATCTACATCACAATGTAAGGATCATAGACAAACATAGTGTGCATACTTGGGGTATGGCATAACTATTGTTAGAAAAACAAAGTGTACATGCTAGGAGCATGGGACGATTGTTGTTTTTATTCAAGTCTTAAGTTGATTATTTGAAACATTGAATAATGTGTAATCAATATGGTGATAAATAAAAGGTGGTTTTATTTATATTCAAAAGGGTTCTGAGACCATATTGGATTCGATTATTATTGAGTTTCACTTTGCATGTTTTGACTTCCAAAATAACTAGGTTATTCTTTCTGAATGACTAAGTTATTTAAACACTCCACAGTCGTTCATATGTTGGAAGTAGGTATGAATCAAGACTGTCATGAATTGGGTTTGTAGATGGCTAAATGGGTTTAGTCATGGCAATGGTTGCTACAACATTCATGAGTGTTCATAACTTATGAGTATTGGAATAAACCCACGCTCACTTGTATCACTTCATGGAATTTATCTCGAGTGATCGTGAGACGGTAATATCATATAAATCTTCAAACCTAGAGATATGAGTTGTTACCTATGAGTTGGTTGTGCATTGATTGCACGTAAACGCATCAGTAACTTGATGTTATAAAACGTGCCTTTGTGTACAATTCAACAAGTAGTAGAACAAGCATATGAGTCGAAGTTTATCTGTTCCTTCTAGAAATAGAAGCGATATCTGGGCCCCTCGATGATTTTGTTGTGACCTATGTATCGGCCGATCAGAACTGAATTGATGTGTTCGATTAAGTTCTTTGTCAAACGAATCGAAAATCAGGAAACAAACTGCTGGACAATAAGTACGACGTTGTTCCATGTATTTGTCCGGCTGATATCATGAGAACAGAGGATTATATGATCCCTTATCTAATGGACAAGTCATTGACAAGGTCAGAGTTCATCTACAAGGTCAGAGTTCGACAGAAGCTTTTGAGAGCTACGATTGCCAGTTGGTTCCTGAAGTCATACGCAATAATAGTTTTAGACTTATCCAAGTGGGAGACTGTTGGATTATTGTCTAAGTCCATAACTATAATTGGTAAGACTTGACCCAACCCAGCATGGTCCATTTGGGTTGCATACCATCATGCACTTGGATAGACTATAATGAGAGAAATAAGACACTTATGGTTATTAATATATTGTAAGTTCTAGTATATTAATAATAAGAATAATAAGATTATTTAATTAGTATTGATCAAGAATTAATCTAGGATTAATTAAGTGATCAAAAGAAGACTAATTAAATATATGGGTTGAGTGTGTAAATCATCCATACTTATATAGTGGGCTAATGCTCCATGGATAATCAAGTTGGGCTAAAACCCATAGGATGGTCCATGGATGCTCCATGGTGTATTTGAACCCATGGATCCAAGGAAATGGAAAGCCATGACAATTAAGGATTTACCCTAATTGCAACACTATATAAAGATCTTATTCTTGACAAAATCGGCCACTAGTATTATTCTAGAGAGGGCTAGCCGATTTCATGAAGTGTAGAACTCTCTCAAGTTATTCTAAGTGTTTTGATGATTGTGATTCCATTTGAGGCTTCCACACTATTGGGGCTAGGCACTCAAGCTTCATGAAGACTTTCTACATCAAAGAGGTATGTATTCTATCTTGTTACACTCATTGTTTTGTATGCTAGATTAGGATAATACCTTGGATGTTCTTATTTGCATGTATAATAGAGAAAACATAGATCCAAGGTATTTAGGGTTGCATGTACACTTAGGAGTGTTAGAATGCTCAAAACCCAACAGGATCTTAGCCCTAGTTTCTCATTTGGGTGTTTAATTAGGGATTCTTAACTAAGTAAGCTTTGTCTCTTTTCTTTTTCATATGTCTAACTCAAACAACAACAACGCTTCTGGCTTAAACTCTTTCGGCTCATTCTCACTCATAAATTTGTGTGGGAGGGTGATTTTCAATGGAACCAATTTCAATGATTCGACAATATTAGAGTGGTTACCCGCTATGAGGACAAGGAGTATGTCCTCAACAACAAGCTGAAAGAAGTAAATGTCAACACTGTAATTGCTGAGGAGATCGCTACCTTTGAGGCTCATCAGTTCGAATCTACGAAAGTCCATTGCATCATGCTCGTGGCAATGACTTCCGAATTCGAAAAGTCCTACGAGGACTACTATCCCTATGAGATGCATCTGGATTTACTAGGCAGGTACCACCAAAGTGCCAGGTAGGAGAGGTACGAGATCATCAGTTCGATGATCACTACCAAGATGAAGGACGAAGAGTCTGTGACAGCCCATCTGTAGAAAATGCAGAGATATGTCGACCGCCTGCTAAAGTTAAATGTTAACTTTGATGAGGAGTTGGTGATTGATATCATTCTTCACTCCTTGCAACTTTGTTGCAACCAGTTCCACATGACCAAGGAGGAGGTCACCTTGAGTAAGCTTCAAGGCTTGTTGAGAACTGCTGAGAGCAGCCTCAAGGAAAAATCTATTACATCAACTCCCGCTACTGTTTCCCCCATCATGGCTATTAGGAAAGGTAAGGGTAAGATGAGGAAGGCTCCTTCAAAGAGCCACCATAAGGTAAAGTCCCATGATGGTACCTCTTCTAGTGGAACCAAGGCTAGTCCCACGGCACCCTCCTCGAAACCGAAGGATGCAGAATGCTACGACTGCCATGACAAAGGGCATTGGAAATGAGGCTTCCCAAAATATCTGCAAGATATCCAGGATAGGAAGATCAAGCCGTCCTTCGCAGGTATTTATATTATTCAATCTAATAACTCATCGCATGCGATTTCTTGGGTTCTCGATAGAGGATGTGGTTTTCACATTTGTTCTGATTTGTAGGGACTAAGAAAAAATAGGGACGTGGAGCATGGGAAGATAAACTTGATCATGGGGAACAGAAGAGCTTCGCCTTGGAGTTTACTCTTTAGTGCTTAGTAGTGGGTTAGAACAAGAGTTGAATAATTGTTGCTATTTGCCAAAAACGACAAGAAACATCATTTCTTTTCATGGTTTATATAAACAAGGATTTAGATTTTCGTTTGATAATGAAAAGGGTTCTATTAAAGCTTTCTTTAATGGTGTTTTCTATTTTGAAGCATTGCCTTGTAATGGAATATATGAAATTGTGATGGTTGTAGACAACTTAGGAAGTGATGTGTTGCATATCGACTCTTCCAATAGTTTGGACAAAGCATGCTTGTGGTATTGTCGTCTTGGACATGTCAACAAGAAACGCATAGCCTAACCAAAAGAATGGGGTGTCATTCGACCTTAGGGACGATGACGTGTGCGAGTCTTGTTTACTTGAAAACATGACCAAGTCACCCTTCACTGGTACTTGTGAAAGGGGTGAGAGTTTATTGGATCTCAGAAACCTTTGAAAACTTCGAAGAGTTTAAGAAAGAAGTGGAAAATCAGCTTGGTAGGAAAACTAAGATGATCCTATCCGATCTAGGTGGTGAGTACCTTAGTCTTGAATTCCAAGACTACCTTAAGGAATGTGGAATCGTTTTGTAATCAATCTTGCCTAGGACACCATAGTTGAATGGTGTGGCTAAGAGGCGTAATCAAACCTTTCTAGACATGGTTCATTCCAAGATGACTCGGGCTTCGTTACCTTTCACATTTTGGGGGTATACCGTAGAGATTTCCTCCTATAACCTTAACTTAGTCACTACAAAGAAGCTTGCCAAAACACCTCATGAGAAGTGGACAGGGAAAGCTCCCCTGTTGGCACATATAAAGGTTTAGGGTTGCGAGGCTTTCATAAGACTAGAGAATCACGACAAGCTCGAACCTCGCAGTGAGCGGTGTATTTTCATCGGCTACATGCAGAAGTCCTTTAGATATCTCTTCTATACGCCGAATGACAATGTTGTCTTCATTGCGATGAAAGGAGTTTTCTGAGAGCAAGAACTCATAAGACAAGGGGACAGTGGGAGGCAAATTGATCTTGAAGAGCTTCAAGAATCAAGTGATGAAGGAACCTCTAACACAAGCGCTCAACCTAAGGAGGAAACTCCTATTGAACCGGTTGATGAGTCCCTACCTCTTAGACATTCCAGTAGAGTTAGTGATCCACCAGAGTTTTATGGTTTTCATATTACTACCGAAGTTGATACGTGTATTATTGATATTACACTAGGAAATTTGGATGAACCTAGCAACTACAAGGAAGCCATGGCAAGACCGAACTCTATGAAGTGAAAAGAGGCTATAGACAACGAGATTCATTCCATGTATGACAACCAAGTTTGGAATTTGGTTGACAATATGTTGGGTCGTAAGACGGTCGGGTGCAAGTGGATCTTCAAGAAGAAGACCGACATGGATGGGAAAGTGCACACTTATAAGGTGTGATTGGTTGCAAAGGGCTTTACTCAAACTCCCAGAGTTGACTATGATGAGACATTCTCACCAGTCACGAAGATAAAGTCAATAAGGGTTATGCTAGCCATAACTGTGTTTAATGATTATGAAATATGGTAGATGGACGTCAAAAGCGCTTTCCTTAGCAAGAAGTGGTTGAGGATGTTTACATGAGTCAGCCAAAGGGTTTTGTCAATGTGAAACACCCTAATAGAGTGTGTAAGTTTGAGAAATCCATTTATGGATTGAAACAAGCATCTCGCAGATGGAATATTTGTTTCGTTGAGAAAGTAAAAGAGTTTCGCTTCCTGCGAAGCGAGGATGAGTCCTGCATATATGTCAAAGCAGTAGGATATTAGTTAGCTTACTCGTATTGTATCTCGATGACATACTGCTCATAGGAAACGACATCCCAACCCTGCAGGAGGTTAACTCCTGGCTTGGGAAGTGCTTCTCTATGAAGGACCTCGGAGAGGCTGCCTATATTCTGGGAACAAGGATAGTGAGAAATAGGAGTAAAAGGCTAATAGGATTCAATCAGAATACTTACTTGGAAAAGGTACTAAAAAGTTTTAGTATGGAGAATTCCAAGAAACCGATCCAAAGCAATGCCAAGTTGAGTAAGACTCAAAGCTCGAGTACCGAAGTCGAGATAGCAAAGATGATTCGAGTACCTTATGCTTCCGCAGTTGGATCGATCATGTATGCTATGACATGTACTCACCCTGATATGGCCTTCGCTTTGATCATGGTCAACAGATATCAAGGAAACCCTGTCAGAGCACATTGGACCGCAGTTAAGAATATTCTCAAGTACCTTCGGACGACCATGGAATGGTTTCTTATCCTCAGTTGGAGTGATGACCAACTGGGACAACTACCGCTCTCAGTCGGACTGGGAATTTACCCTGAATGGAGGAGTAGTGACTTGGAAATGTTCCAAGCATGAGACCGCATCTGATTTAACGTGAGAATCAGAGTACATAGCAGCGAGTGAAGCGTCAAAGGTGGTGATATGGTTGAAGAACTTAATCGAAGACCATGGAGTTGTGCGAGCCATAAAGGAGCCTATGGAGATTTTCTGCGATAATGTAGGAGTGGTTGCCTTGACCAAGGAACCGAGGGATCATGGCAGATCCCGACATATCGATAGGAAATAGCACTTTGTTAGACATCGGGTAGAAGAGGGACTCCTCATAGTAAAGAGGGTATTATCATAGGTAAAACCAGAAGATCCCCTTACGAAGGGATTGAGCAGGGTTAAGCACTTGCAGCACGCTAGGATCATTGGGCTGAAGGATGATATTATTTTAGATTAGATAGCTTTGAAATGTGTAATAGATAAATTGTAATTAACATTTGATGATTAAATAAACAAGTATTATTTAAAAGTAAAGTTACTGTCTTATGTTAATTATTTACCTATTGTTTCACTTTGCATGTTTTAACTTCCTGAATAATAAGATTATTCGAACAGTCCACAGTCGCTCATACTTTGGAAGTAGGTATGAAAGAAGACTGTCGTGAATTAGCTTATAGATTGTCTAAAGTGTATTAGACATAGAAAAATTTTGCTACAACGTTCATGAGTGCTTATGAAATAAGATTTGAGCATTGGATTAAACCCACACTTACTGGTATCACTTCATGGAATTTATCACGAGTGATTGTAAGACGATAATATCATATAGTCTTTAAACCTAGATATATGGTTTATTGTTTGCAAGTTGGTTATGCATTGATAATGCATAAACGCATTAGTAACTTGATGTGATAAAAGACATTGTTGTGTATGATTGGATGAGTGAATATTAAATGCATATAAGTCGAAGATTACATGTTCCCTTTATCCTAAGAGGCTATAAGTGATATCAGGGCCCCTCAATAAATTGGTTTGACTTATGTGTCCGGCCCGATCAAGACTGGGTTGATGTGTTCAATTAAGTTCTATGTCATACAAATCATAGATCGAGAAACAAACTGCTGGACAATAAGCATGTCTATGTTCCATGTAATTGTCCGCACGATATCTTGAGAACGGAGGACTATACGATCTCTTATCTAAAGGATGAGTCATAGTTCGACAATGGATTTTGAGAGCTACGATTGCTAATCGGATTTTGAAGTCATACTTGCATCTATAATTATTAGACTTATCCCATTGGAGACTATTGGATTAGTGTCTAAGTCAATAACTGTATGTGGTATGTACTTGACCTAGTTGTAGCATGGTCCTTTTGGGTTGCCTTCACCAAAGCAACTTGATTGTATGATTTATGGAGAAAGAGGTTATTATGCTTTATTAATATATTATAAGAATAATAAATTAAAAGATAAATCATATTAGTTAATTAATATTGGTCAAGAATTAGTTAGGAAATTAATTTTATGATCAAAAGATATTAATTAAACTTAGGGGACTGGAACTACAATTATAAGATAATTGAATTTTGGGCTGTGGATCTTATGGATTATAGAGGGTGGACAGAATTAGGGTGGAAGCCCACCTTGAAATCGTCCAAGGCCTTATTCTAGAAGGTTGTTGGAGTTGCTTAAGGCCTAAGCTATCCAATTAGAGTTGTGACCGAAACCTTAGCAAAACAGCTATATAAGGACCCCTAAGGCATCCAAAATCAGCTACCAGAAGAACCCTAGAGTCCTAAGAGTCGATTTTGAGCCACCATCCTCTCTCTCCAAGATCATTCTTGTTGCCTTGGTGTTTGTGATCGATTAGAGATATGACATTTGTGATACTAGGCTCTCAAAGCTTGAAGATTCTTGAAATAATCTAAAGGTAATCATATGAACTTAT
This sequence comes from Lactuca saligna, assembly GCF_052625555.1. Classification (NCBI taxonomy): domain Eukaryota; kingdom Viridiplantae; phylum Streptophyta; class Magnoliopsida; order Asterales; family Asteraceae; genus Lactuca; species Lactuca saligna. Next base: position 194,520,716 of record NC_136419.1, on the reverse strand, counting down.
TGAGTTATTGATTTCAATTTTGATATGCTAGAATTAGGTTTTATAAGCTTTGGATAATTTTCATGTACACTAGAGAAACCTAGATCCAAAGCTTTAGGGTTTTGCATGTTCACAATAGGATTGTTGTATTTCTCAAAACCCATCAATATATGTGAGGACTGAATAGTTTCATAAGGTTAGGCCTAGCCCTATTTCACAGCTCTTGTCTGAGTCCAGCCGTTATGGTGTAGGGCCTCTCATTCAAAGAGTTATCTGGTCTAAATAATATATAATGGTATTTGCGAGCTAGTTAAGTAAGGGTAGCAGGGACTTCTTATGCAGCTAATGGTGGAGAGTGGGTTGAAGAGTTACCCTAGGGTACGCATAGGATGAGATTAGCACAAGAGTGCAACATTAGTAGAAGGGACTTGGTAAATTCGAAGCAATCCTTTAGAAAAGTACGTATAGATGTGGAAGGTAGAATGGAACCATACTACTGAAAGTAGAGGATCCGTACTACAGTCAAGGAGGTCCGAGATAGAAACAGGGAACTTATAGAGTGTGAGACCTCTTGAGATTTTGTATGACCCAGATGATTATATGTTTTTTTCAGAATGGTGATGATTACGTGTCACGGAGTAGGAGGATCAAGATCAGGATCAGGTTCAGGTTTGGGATCCGAACCAATTGATGAGAGATTGCGCGAGTTCATTGCGTCAGAGATCACGAGAGGCATCCTTGAGGAAAACCCGGTGATTTTTGGTTCGATCAAGGAGGGGATTATCGATTTGATGGAGGATCACCTTAGGGCGTTCAGGAGCGACATGGCATCCAGCCAGGAAGGGACACACACACTCTCCTTCAAAGACTTCAGGGGATCTGGTGGGCTAGACTTTCATGGGGTAAAGGACCCCTTTGTTTCTAGAAGATGGATTGCAGACATGGAGTCTGCCCAATTGACGAGCTTTTTCCCTGAGCATTCGAAGGTCCAGTATGTTGTAGGATGTTTAAGAGACAGAGCCATATATTGGTGGGAGTCAGTTGGTGATTCTTTGGGAGCCTCAACCATAGAGGCTATGACTTCGTCAGACATTGTGGCCCGGTTTAGGGCAGAGTTCGCACCGGCTGTGGAGCTCCAGCAGCTGCCCATGGAGTTCCTTGACATGAGGAAGATGACAGAGACAGTGGTGGAGATTACCACCAAGTTCCGGGAAAGAGCCTTATTAGTACCTCAGTATGCGGGGGATGAGGAGATGTGGAAGACCCACTATCAAAACATGTTGAGAGCTGACATTTGGAAACATGTTAGCTACTCAGCATGCCCGACATTGGATGATATGATTGTGAGGGAGAGGGAGAGGGAGATTGACATTGAGCACCTTAGGAAGAGGAAGGCAGCAGAGGGGAAGTCTACTGGGGTTTTGGGGAATAAAACCAAGGGATCTGACTCTAGGTCGAAGGGCCATCAGTACAGGAGCCGCTACAGGAAATGCGGCAAGCCAGATGAGGAGGTGTATAGACTAGGGTCATCGGCCTACTATAAGTGCGGGAAGACATGGCACTTTAGCAAGGATTGTACTGCCACTACCCCCACATTCCAGACATCAGACTTGATTTGCTTCCACTTCAATCAGAAGGGCCATAAAAGTTTGACTCCCGTGATTGACAGCAGCAGCAGCGCCAGTGGCGACGCCAACTCCAGCGACCATGCGTATTACTGATGGCCTGCAGGGCAAGACAGAGGCTTCAGTAGTAAGTAGTCGAGCCTTCCAGTTGAGTACCGAGGAGGCACGCATCGCACCCGATGTGATGAAGGGTATGTTTTCTTTTCCCAAGCTCTTATTTTATGTCGTTTATGATATTCATGTTTATGTTTTGTATTATGTAGGATCGTTCCATGTGAACGGTATCCCAATTCAGGTGTTGTTTGATTTGGGGGCTACCTGATCATTTGTCTTTCCTGCCATTGGCAAGAGGTTCCCTGAGTCTTCAAGCATGTTGGATTGCCCTTTATAGGTCGAGATTGCCGATGACCGATCAGTATGAGCACCAGAGCTTTTTAGAGATTGTATTCTGAGGCTGTATGAGGAGCGCTACCTAGTAGACTTTGTTCCCATTCTGTTCTGTGGGAAAAAGGTTATTTACGCATGGATTAGTTGATCCCCAATGGGGTAGTGATCAACTGCGCGCAACAGTTGGTTCGGGTCAGGACCCCACGTGGGGGAGAGCTCGTGATTAAGAGCGAGAGACTGAGGTGAGGACCAGCCCTTTGCTTAGCAGCAAGGGCTAGGCACTACCTATAGCAGGGTTGCGTAGGGTATGTTTCCTACGTTATGGATACATGGGAGGCGGGTATGGCGACTGTGAGTGATGTGCTAGTGGTACGAGATTACGCATATGTATTTCCAGAAGAGTTGCATGGTATACCTCCGGAGAGATAAGTAGAGTTCAGGATTGACCTAGTCCATGGGACGGTTTCGATAGCCAAGGCGCCATATCAGTTGGCTCCTCCCGAGATGCAGAAGTTTTCTACACAGCTGCAGAAGCTGCTAGACAACGGATTTATCAGACCGATTAGTTCGCATTGGGGAGCCCAAATCCTATTTGTGAAGAAGAAGGTCGGGTCGCATTAGATGTGTATAGACTATCGGGAGCTGAATATGGTAACGGTGAAGAATCGTTACACAATCCTGAGGATTGATGATCTCTTCGACAAGCTTCAGGGGCATCTTGGTTTTCCAAGATAGATTTGCGGTCAGGCTACCATCAGATGAGGGTTAGAGACAAGGACGTACAGAAGAATGCTTTCTAAACCCGCTATGGCCATTACGAGTTCGTGGTGATGCCCTTTGGGCTCACCGATGCTCCTGTCGTATTTATGGACCTCATAAACTGCGTATGCAGACTGATGCTAGATCGGTCTGTGATAGTTTTCATTAATGATATCTTGGTTTACTCCAAGACATAGGAGCATCATGAGGAGCACTTGCGAGAGGTGTTGGATACCCTGAGGAGGGATGGATTGTACGCTAAGTTCTCCAAGTGTAAGTTCTGGTTGCGCGAGGTGCAATTTCTTCGGCGCCTTGTCGACCAGAACGGTATTCTGCTTGACCTGGCCAAAGTGGAGGTCGTGATTATATGGGAGGTTCCGAAGTCTCCATCCTAGATTCGAAGTTTCTTGGGATTGGTGTGATATTACCGGAGATTCATTCAAGACTTCTACAAGATAGTCGTACCCTTGACCCGGTTGACGAAGAAAGTCATGGTCTTTTGTTGGGGGCCTGAGCAGCAAGCAGCGTTCGAGATATTGAGGTAAAGGCTATGCAAGGCACCGATCCTCACCCTGCCAAAGGACGTGGAGGATTTTTTGGTATACTGCATTGCATCCATCTCAGGGTTGGGAGCAATATTGATGCAGAGAGGGCACGTTATCGCCTACGCTTCATGGTAGTTCAAGCCTCACGAGGCGAGCTACCCGACGCACGATTTGGAGTTGGGGGCGGTTGTCTTCACCCTCAAGATTTGGCAACACTAACTCTTAGGGTTCCGATGTACCATTTACATGGAACACAAGAGTTTGAGGTACCTCATCGATCAGCCGAATCTGAACATGAGGCAACATCGGTGGCTAGATGTGGTGAAGGATTACGATTGTGATAGTGGTGACTCAAGATTTGGCGACACTCCCTCTATGGGGTCCGATGCGCTTAGTTACAAGGAATCCCCGATTAGAGATATTTGCTTGAGGATGACAATGGTGACTCCACTTTTGGAGCAGATCCGAGAGGTGCAGGTTGAGGGCATGAAGGAGGCCATAAAAAATTTGGTGTCTAAGGCCATAAAAAATTTGGTATGTACTTGACCCGATTGTGACCATGGTCCTTTTGGGTTGCATTCAGCATAGCAATTGATAGGATGAACCAAGGAGAAAGAGGATTAATTATGATTTATTAATATATTATATGAATAATATATTAAAAGATAAATCATATTGTTTAATTAATATTAGTCAAGAGTTAATAAGAATTAATTTTGTGGCTAACAGAGATTAATTAAATAAAGGGCACTAATATTGCAATTATATCACAGTTGCAATTGCTATGCATTCCTAATGGAAAGGGAATTGGACGAAATCTATGGGAGGCCCATATGATTTTCACCCAAGCCTTTGTAGGGAACTCCATGGTTTGCTTAAGATCTAAGCAGAGATTTAGGGTTTCACCTGAAACCCTAGAAGCCCACACAAGTATATAAAGACCCCTAAGGCTCCCAAAAACCTCGCTAAGTGATCTCTAAGTGTTGTTGGATGTTTTTGGTGCTTCTCCTCCCTCTCCTAAGTCATCTTGTTGCTCATGGTGTTTGTGACTCCAATAGAGGTGCAACATTTGAGGCACTAGGCTTTCAAAAGTCAAGATCAATAGGAATTGTGTAACATCCAGGAATTCGGATATATCTCTTTGCTCCTTTTCTAGTCCTTAAGATAAACGTTTGGCTTTTGAGTACGTTGGGCGTAAGGGAGAGTACGTTGAGCTTACTCATGAGCATATTCTTGACGCGGAGTCTACCCAGTAGGTTGGGCGTTCTAGGTTCAGATTGAAACCCTAATTGTGGGGGTCAGCCCTATATAAGGAACATTATGGCCTCACTTTTAACCACCATTTCCAGAGATAAAAACCCTAAGTGTGCCCTAACTCTTGTTCTAGAACTTGTGTGAGTGTGGTGGAGCTTGAAAGTGTTCTTGGGTTCTTTTAAAGAGAAGGAGGTGCCATTGAAGGAGCTAGAGTTGGAGGGCAAGCTTTGGATCTGAACTTTCTATGGTTGGAGCATCATTTGGAGGTAAAAAGCTTGGAGCTTTCTCAATCTTTTTGATTTGTGCATTATGGACCATTTCTAGGGTTTTTGTCCCAAAGGTGGAGACTTTATGAGTTAAGGAGGTCCATAGACCTTGACCTGTCCATATTCAATGTATAAAGTATTATAGATCGCTAAACATCCAATCTTGGACGTTAGGAGTGAGCCATGCATGAGGTATGAGCTCTTTAGTGAAGGAAGTGGTGTGTTTTGGGTGATGATGACCTTTACATCCATGCAAAGGCGTAAATTCTTCGACTTTATGGATTAGGAGGCTGTAGGGGGTCCAGATCTGTATTTTGAGCCAAAGTCTTAACTGGTTAAGATCAAAAGTGAGATGATAGTGAAACTGGGACGTATCCTGAACGTAAATCCCTATACGCGGGGATAGGGTTCAAGCAGCCCAATACTAGTGTAGTGGTCGAGTATGCCTAACGTAGGGATCTGGTATGCTCCGCGCACTCTTTAGGGTTAACTTTTGTTGACTTTTAGGGTTTAGTCAACAAATGGACTTTTGGACCATTGAAGGGGTAGAATGGTCTTTTACCTTTCTGATAGAGCATAGGAAGGTATTAGTCTAGCTTTTGAAAGCCTTTATTAAGTAGAGATGTTTTATGTATGTGATTAGGTGGAGGCTAGATCAGTGTTTCGAGTTCAAGATCATTCAAGTTACCCGAGGTGAGTCTTCTTACTATACTTTACCTAGAGTGGCAGTTATGTGTGACCAGAGGGTCTTATGTGCTTGTTGAGTTTACATGATTGTGTGAAATGTATTTTATGCTATATTGTTGTTGCTTAGACCGGACCAGAGGGTCCAACAAACTATGAGGCCAGTGGGTTCTCAATCAGACTGGACCGGAGGGTCCAACGAGCTAGACCAGACCAGAGGGTCCAACAAGCTATGGGACTAGAGGGTCCCGCTGAGACACATAGGCCGGAGGGTCCTACAGAGTATAGCCTCGAGTGGTGAATTTGTTGTATGTGGTATTTTGGGGAACTCACTAAGCATTCGTGCTTACTGTGTTATGTGTTATGTGTTTTAGGTACATCCAAGGATCGCGGGAAGGCACCAACATGATTGTACACATACGCTTGATATCGAGCTATGATTGTGGATCCTAGATTTGAATAATTGTGTTGAAAAATTTGTTGGTTGTTTTTTAGAACTAATGATGATACATTTGTTTTAGGAGTCCTAAAATTGAAATTTTTGTTTGAAAAAATCATGTCGTTATAAGTTGGTATCAGAGCCTTGGTTTGAGGGATTCAGATACACCTTCAGGCATATCTGAACTCAAATTGAGGATTTGAGAAAGGTTTTCAAAAAGAAACAGTTTTTCTAAAAAGAGTAAAAGATTCCAAAAGAGCAGAAAAGAGCAGTGTGTACAATCAGCCAGTGCCCGAATGGTGATTTCCCAAAATACGTTTATGTTATGTGTTATGAGATATTATGAGATGTGTTATGCATGATAGAGTAGGATAGGTATTCATATTTAGAACTAGAGTGGCATGATTTGTGATGCCTTAGCCTAGGAGTTACTGTTACTATGAATTACTTCGAGTGTGAGTAGGTAGCAGAGAGGAGCTTATGAGAGGTCTACTGGGTGGTAGCCTGCGCTCAGTGAGATATAGAGTACTTGTGATGTAGAATCCTAGGAGGAGGACGTGGGGTGAATACTGATGTGGTGTGCAAGGTAGTATAGGGATCGTACTACTAGAAACACTGGACCAATGATAAGTCTAAGTAAGAATCCTTAGGGTACTATGGAACAAGTATGGTTTGAGTGATTGACTGCGAGAATATTAGATCAAGTCTCTGATTTCTTTTGTGTTGTGTTTTAGGGACATCATGGTGGGTATGCGCCACACTCCAGAGAGCAGCAGTGTTAGCAATGATGAGATTTGAAGGATGATTCATGATAAGGTGGTTGCAGCCATTCGAGTTGACATACCAGAGATGTTTGGGTCTATCAAGACCATGCTGATCGATACATTTGACGAGCAGTATGTTGCTCTTACCGATGTTGTTGTTGTTGCGGCCACCGCAACTGTTGCCGCTGCTAGGCCACAGGGGTGACTCGTTGATGTACCGGGAGTTCAGCAACACGAAGCCACCATATTTTGATGGGACTCAAGATCCGATAGCAGTGATGAGATGGATCTTTGACATTGAGGGATGCTTCTACACATGTTCTTGTGATAGCTGAGTTTTCTACTGCAGAGCTTACCGCGGTGACTTGGGAGAGGTTCACAGCTATGTTTCGAGACGAGTATGTTCCCCCGGTGGAGAGCGAATGGTTGGCCCAAGAGCTCTTATCCCTCAAGCACGGGACTCGGTCCGCGACTATGATCACACGGATGTTTCTTGAGAAGGCATTATTTTTCCATGAGCATGTGTCTACCGAGCAGGAACGTATGAGCCGATAACTGAGCATTCTGAGGAGAGATATTCATGAGTTCGTGGCGAACTCGACATACCAAACATTTTTTGAGCTCCAGGAAAATGCTCGGAAGAGAGAGATTGAGCTAGAGACTCAGGCCAGGGAGGAGGCGGACACTCAGAGGACGGATAGGCAGTCGGTACAGTCTCAGCCAGCGGCCAAGCAGGCAAAGCCCGTTGATTCGAGATCAGGAGGTCAGAAGGGCCGCACTTGTGGGAAGTGCGGAAAGAGCCATGATGGGGTGTACAGAGCAAGTGTGTGTTACAAGTGCGGGAAGGAGGTGCATATCACGAGGGATTGCCCCAAGGGATTTTTGGTTTGCTTCCATTGCAACCAGACTGGGCAAAGGAAGGACGAGTGCCCGCAGCTGCTTTAGGGATCAGCAAAGGGATCTGTGCCTCTACCACTATAGCTACCGAGAGTCGGCCCGTGAAGGCCGAGGCACCGAAGGCTCGCGGCACCAGATGTTGTGCTTGGTATGTGATTTTTTTTTCTTATTCTTTTGTTTATATATGGTGCTTATTTGTGATATGTTTAGGTACTTTTCTTGTGAGTTATGTACCTGCGTTGGTTTTGTTTGAATCGGGTGCGATTCAATTCTTCGTATAACTGGCATTTAGTCATCACATCAGTAGCCGACATGAGGCATTGAGTTGAACTTGGAGAGTCTGTATAGTTGATGAGCATGCTGTTTTTGCGACTGATGTGATCTGCGGATGTGTGCTTGAGATTTTGGGAGTCGAGTTTCCGATAGATTTGGTACCTATCGCGATGGGGGGTGTATGTGTCATCTTGGGCACGGACTGGTTGAGCCGATTTGGAGCCATGATCGACTGTGAGCGGTAACTGGTAACCATCTGAAACCCTAGTGGGGGATTACTTATACTATTCGGAGAGGGTACCCGATCTGGGTCAGCATTTTGTTCGGCTGCTTGAGCAAGGCATAGCTTACAGCATTGTTGCATGGGTTTTCTGGCGTATGTGTTGGATACGCAGGATGTTATGGGGAGATCGAGTATTGTCGCTGAGGTTCTGGTGATTAGCGAGTTTCCGGAAGTTTTCCCCGAGGAGTTACTGGGTGTGCCTCCCAAGAGGCAAGTGGAGTTTTGCATTGATTTACTTCCAGGGGCGACACCTGTCGCCAAGGCACCCTATCGCCTTGCGCTGCAATAAATGCAGGCGTTATTCTCACAGCTTCAGGAGCTATTGGGAAAGGGATTTATTCATCCGAGTATCTCTCTGTGGGGACCACCGATCCTTTTTGTCAAGAAAAATGATGGTTCGCACCGGATGTACATTGATTACCAGGAGTTGAACAAGCTGACGGTCAAGAACCATTATCCACTTACGAGTTTGTAGTGATGCCTTTCGGGCTCACCAATGCACCAGCAACGTTCTTGGATCTCATGAACCGGGTAGGCAGGCCTATGTTGGATCGTTCGGTGATCGTGTTCATCGACTATTTTTTTTTTCTGTATTTGACGTCTAGAGAGCAGCATGAGGAGCATTTGAGAGAGGTTCTCGGAGTATTGAGATCGGAGAGGCTTTGTGCCAAATTCTCCAAGTGTTATTTCTGGTTACGATAGGTCCAATTCTTGGGACAACTCGTTAACCAGAATGGGATTTTGGTCAACCCGGTCAAGATTGAGGCGGTTATGAGTTGGGAGGTACCAAAATCCCCCACCGAGCTTAGGAGTTTTCTTGGGTTGGTCGGCTACTACCAGAGGTTTATTGGAGATTTCTCCAAGATTACTGCTCCTCTTACCAAGTTGATCCAGAAGGGTGTTGCTTTTGTTTGGGGTCCCGATCAGCAGTCCTCGTTTGAGACTCTTCGCCAGAGATTGTGCGAAGCTCCAGTGTTAGTTCTTCCTGAGGGAATGAAGGAATTTGTGGTTTACTATGATGCATCTATATCAAGGTTTGGTGCAGTGCTTATGTAGAGGGGGCATGTGATAGCATATGCATCGAGGCAGCTGAAGCCTCACGAGACGAGGTATCCCACCCACGATTTAGAGTTGGGGGTAGTTGTATTTGCCCTCAAGATCCGACACCATTACTTGATCGGGATCGGTGTACCATTGACACGGACCACAAGAGCTTGAAGTATCTGATGGATCAGCCTAACCTGAATATGCACCAGAGAAGATGGTTGGACGTGGTAAAAAGATTACGATTGTGAGATTCGGTATCACCCGGGCAAGGCTAGCATGGTAGCTAATGCCCTAAGCCGCAAGGCGGAGAGTGCCCCGACTCGGGATATATGCATGAGGATGATAGTGATGACTCCGATATTGGATACCATTCGATAGGCCCATTCGGAGGCCATGATACTAGAGAACCATAAGAAAGAGTAGGTGATCAGCCAGGTATCCGAGTTTATGACGGATAGTCGGGGACTTATGACCTTTCGAGGTCGGATTTGGGTGCCTTATATGGGCGGAGCTCGTAGCACTCTGATGGAGGAGGCACATAGGTCGAGATTTTTGATCCATCCCGGGGCCACTAAGATGTATTTGGATCTGAAAAGAGACTATTGGTGGCCCTGTATGAAGAGGGATGTAGCGTGGGTAGTAGAGAGGTGCGTGACCTCCCGCCGGGTCAAGGCAAAACACAAATGTCCAAACGGTCCATTGTAGCCTTTGGAGATTCCCCGGTGGAAGTGGGAGCAGATCTCGATGGACTTTATCACCAACTTACCGAGAGCGGAACATGGAGTTGACGCGATCTGGGTGATTGTTGATCGGTTGACGAAGAGTGCTCAATTCATTGCTATTAGTGAGAGCTCTTCTGCTGAGAAGTTGGCAGAGATTTATGTGCGAGAGGTGGTAGCTCAACATGCAGTGCCGACGTCCATAGTGTCGGATCGAGATGTGCTTTTTACATCCAGAGTTTGGAAGAAGTTCCATTAGGAGTTGGGAACGCGATTGCTTTTTATTACCACCTAGCATCTGCAGACAGGCGAACAGAGTGAGCGGATGATAAAGATGGTCGAGGACATGCTCCAAGCATGCGTTATGGATTTTTGTGGGAGTTGGGACACATACCTACCCTTGGCTGTGTTTTCCTATAATAACAACCATCATTCGAGCATCGGTATGCCTCCCTTTGAGCTTCTTTATGGGAGGTGGTGTCATACTCCCATCTGTTGGGGATTGGTGGGGCGGAGAGTTATGGGTGGCACTGAGATAGTATTAAAGACAACCGAGCAGACTCAACAGGTCAGACAGAGGTTGCGAATGGCTCAGAGTCATCAGAAGAGTTACGCGGACAGACGACAATCTAAGCTTGAGTTCCAGGTCAGAGACTGTGTGCTTCTGAAAGTTTCCCCATGGAAAGGAGTGATCCGGTTTAGGAAGCGGGGAAAGTTGGAGCCTCGATATATTAGACCTTTCAGGGTGATTTCCAAGGTAGGCAAGGTAGCATATCAGCTGGAGCTACCTGAGGAGTTGAGCCAGATCTATAGCACCTTCCACGTATCCCAATTACGGAAGTGTGTGGTTGATGAGACGGTAGTAGTTCCATTAGAGGACATTCAGGTGGATGTGAGCCTGAATTACATCGAGAGACCGATCGTGATCCTAGATCGAAAAGTGAAGGTTCTTAGGAACAAGGAGGTGCCCCTGGTTCAAGTCCAGTGGCAGCATCGGAAAGGGGTCCGATTTGACTTGGGAACTGGAGTCGGAGATCCGGGAACAGTACCCCGAGTTATTTGTGGAGTAAGACTTCAAGCGAAAAGTCTAATTCTAGTGGGGGAGAATTGTGGGGGTGAGCCCTCATTCATGAAGCTGGTCTATAAGGGGTTTAAGGAAGCTTCCTATAAAATCACCGCCATTAGGTATCCACTCTTACCCACTGTACTCTTGACTAGTGGAGGGTCGTTAGCCGAACAGGTAGGATAGGATGCAACCTTCCATTATAAGTATAATGAAGTACGAAGTAACTAAACACTTTTATAAATTCCCAAATCTTAGTTACTTTAGGAAAAGTGTGGAGTTGGTGCTAATCCATGAAATTGCACAATGCACCTTGTTGGTCGTTAGTGGAGCATGTGTGGTTAACCAGCACACTAATATGGGACCAATGAAGGATGTCAAGGGGTAGCTCGTTGATTATTATAGATCAATGGATCGTGTGTGGTTAACCGGCACATTGATTAGGTGATATGCATCTTCGAGAGTACTAAGCTAATTTGCATGGTTATCCATAACTTGTTTGTGATCCTCGACATCCCAGTCACAAACTCGAAGGTCACACTTGATATTTAAACATTCCATTGAAAACTTTAATGAATCTCAAAAGACCTAGGAGTTTCAATTGATTTAAAACATAATTTTCAATTTTTGTTATTCAAGGTGGAATTGGTAAATCGTCATTTACCTACATTTAAATGTTCTGCAATTTGGATTACAACATCCCTCTTCTAAATTGTAGAATATTGTGTCGAGTCCTAGCCTTGATATTTCATTTGGGTGTTATATCAAGGATTCCAATCAACTACCTTGAGTTTCTCCATTTTTGTAGATGTCAAAGTCAAACAACTATGATCTTCCTGAATCCGGTGGAAAAAGTTTTTCTCATGAAGATGATGTTCGACGATTGTATTGTGGAAATGTAAATCATTATTCACTTCCTCCACCTCCTCCAATAATTCTCCCTGACCCACGTGTTCGAAGACTTGAAAAGTTCAAGGTCACTCAAGCCCTATTGGCTAAAAGACACAAAGATGGAAAGTCTGAATGTGCTCATGTCTTGGATATGAAGTTATATATTGATAGATTGGGAATGTTGGGTGTCGATGTCTCAAGGAAGATGGTTGATGCCTTGGTTCTTCAGTCACTTCCCGAATCATATAGTAAGTTCAATAGAGAGTATTATATGATGGACGATGACATGATCCTTATTGATTTGACTTATTTGCTTATTGCTGCTGAATCAGTGATGATTTGGTGCATTGGTCAAGCAAATTTGTCTCGTAAATCAATGTACCATCCTTCTATGGGAAATGGAAACATTGGAAGTCCAGAAAATTTTTCTCTATGCAAGAGAAAAGCTGAGTCTAAGATAGTCCCGTGTACCATTCCAGAAGAATCCATATGTTTCTACTGCCAAAAGAGGGGGTATTGGTTATACAGCTGCCCTGACTACCTGAGAGATCTAAGAGATGGGAAATTCAAGATGTATGACTCTGCTTCAGGTAAAATCCACTATCTAACTCTAGAAATTTTTCTATTTTTTTATTCTTAATACATGATGTGATAAGATTACATTTTGATGTTTTGTAGGATCGAAGTAAAGAGAGGAAGCTTAAAGCAAGAAGTGAGTTGAGTCTGATCGCGAATAAATGGATTTCAATCGCAGGATTCGATGATTGGATTTAAGTTGCTGCTTAGAGTTATTATAGATTGCTTAGGTATATGTAATAGCATAGTTTTCATTTGAATTTGCATTGTAAGGGCAACTTTTCCGCACCTTTTTATAAATAAAATTGTTTTTTAGTTTTGTCTTATTTATATATCCTTGCAATGTTATTTATAAAATTGATGCTTGTGTATTTATATTATAAGCAATATTAAGTGGATGTGATTCTTAGTTATGTTATTTATGGTAGTGTCATAATTTTTCTAAGTAAGGAAAGATTCCCATCACCCAAGTCTCAACTGGACAGAAGCTTGGAATCATATGATTTGAATCATGTGATGTACGGAAATCTTGGTACTTAGGAAATTAAGACTAATTCCTTGATCACACAAGTATGTGAGTCAAGTGAAGGACTAAAGGACTAGAACACAATGTTGTGTATAGGTCAAGTCCACCACAAATAACAATAAGACTATTCGTCATGATTTACTAAAAGTATAATAAATATGGTTACGCTTACAAGATTAAGTATAATTCTAAATTATTGAAAAGTTTCAATAATAGCAAAACGGATAAGAAGAATCAAGTAGGCAGAAAGATAAAATTTTATCCAATCTGAAAAGAAGGGAGAGTACATTTGTATCATGTTTTATGATAGTCTTATTGATTGTGAAACCATATAACAACTGATCCTCTAGGTAAACCTTAGTGCACTGGTATGGCTAAAAAGAAGAATCAGAAATTGTTGAAATGGTTAAATTAATAGGTGGATCATACTTCTTTCCAAAATCAAGTCTTAGAGTCATACTCCAAGAATGTGACTTGAGTGACACATCTTAAGAAGTTCTAACACACTCATCAAGTGCGAAGCAGAAAATTGTTTTTCTTACTCTTGCACGTTTGAAATTGGTAAATTGTGACGTTGATGAATCAATGAATCGAGTAAGATATTAATCAGAGTTAATATTGAAGAAAGTATGAGAGATTGAACATAGGAAGTAAATAAGATTTCGTTTCATCTCTATTACGCTTTGTGTTTACAGAGAACAATAGACAATACTGTAAAGACTTTGTCTATCTCTAGTAAATGATCCTATTTATAGGATACATAAAGCCGACAAAAAATATACTAAGGCATAAACACTTAAGCTTCATATAAAAGTGCCCTAGTAAAATAGATTACAAAATATACGAAGAGTACAAAACATACTTCGACTAATTACAACAAAAACAATCCTTACAGTCTCCCCCTTTGTAAAGATAGTCGAAGACTTCGATTAGTAAGCAGTTGGATGGAATACAGCATCACTCTTCGTATCTCGGTATACCAGGAAGTTATCTTCTTAAGCTCCTTCTTATCTCCTTCATTATTCTTCTTACAATGATTCATACGAACAATTAAGTTCGTATATTAAGAAGTTGAGTATCTTTCCACCTCACCAGCCTGGAACAAGAATCGTTTCGATTTCCCATACTTGTCTTTTCATGCGAAGACTAACCCAAAGGGCTTCAAGAAAATTTCACCATCAGCATACTTTTTCAGATCTACTTGAGTCTTCAAAGGAGCCATTGGAGCAGTTATTTCTAATCTTTTTGTTATAGCTAACTCCACATCAGTCATAAACAAGCATTCATAATAATTTTCGATGAAGATCTTGATATGAGTAACTCCAAGCTTGAACTCATCCGGATCAGTATTTTGAAGATAAGAAAAAGTTCTTTCCTTCAACAACAATGCAACTTGTATAAGGTCATACAAGTTCATTAATGGAAAATCTGCAATAGTAAAATTACAAACATTTCCATTTGCCTTGGCCACCACATACTTAATATTTTGGATTGTGTTTTCAAAATCAACATCCTTCTTTATACTGTTCACTTTCTTTATCTTTATAAGTGACCACACATCTTCAGCAGATTTTGCAAGAAATGCATGAAATCTGATCTTCATATGTGTTCCTTCATCCTTCACTTTGAATTTACTTTCAGGTTTGAACTTGGGCATGATTAACATCATTTCATTGATCGGAAAATCAAATTGGCTTGCATCAATATTCGTAACTATGTAGCTTTGTCTTGGCTTCTTTTCGAATGAATAAATATGATTGAATGCAACCTTGGCTTCGATTGTATCGTAGTTATAATGATTTGATGGATCACCTTTATTCATGCCTGGAGGATGACTTGCTCTTTGTGTCTTTATGCTCTGTATCAATCTCATCCTCTCCAGTTCAGCCTCAACCTCATCTTTCTTTTCTTCCTTTGACTTCTCCACCAAAATAGTATTTCCTTTGGCTTTCGGATCTGAATATTATATTACTTCTTTCGTTTTTGAACCACTTCCACCAACATCAGCAGATTTACCAATCACAATACCTTTCAAAATTGGTCTTGTAATTGGCACAGTTGTCACCACCGTCGAAGTAATCTGACTAGCATTTGAAATGATTGGCTTCGTAGTTGGGATCTTTGAAGAAAATACCTTTCCCACCACCTTTGCATCATCACCACCAGCCTTCGTAACTTAACCCTTCCTTTCTCCCCCTTGCAACCCTGTATAAACAGGCGTGACATCTGTTGTTGGAAGAAGGCTGAATATGCGAGAAAGAGGAGCCAATTTTTGAGAAGTATATCTTCGAATTGAGAAAATTTTTGCAACAGAAAATATGAAGATAGTTAAGAAGATGAGACTGGATTTGTAGATAATTCTTTGAGCTCCTTTAACAAAGTGATCACCTCTATAAAATTGTTGCTGTCAGTTGTAGAGAGTTGAGATAGTTGAATACCCAAACTTTCATACAACTTGACAAATTCCGTCACAGCATCACAGATGATGTCAACCTTCTGATTTAAAGAAGCATAATCCGTTCGAACACATGAAATCTCTTTGTCCATATCTTGACGAAGCTCTTGAATTTTGAAGTTGACATCCTCACGAACCTTCTTGATGTCTTGAATAAACAATACATGATGTTCCTTGGTCACCATTAGCAATTCCTTCAAATCTCCTTCAAATGTGGACTTTTGAGAATTCACCCTCAGCTCATAGTTTTGATCACACAGATAAACCTTCTCCAAAATATGAGACTCAGAGTTTTTGAGCATACCAGAAACTTTCAAAGTGATCCTTCCTTCTAGCAATTTTAATAAACCATCAACCTTTAAACTTGACATAGAATTACCTCCCCCAATATCTGCTTGTGTTTGAATAATAGAATTCAGTGTTGTATTCAAGATTTTAAACTGCTTCATTGTCATAAGCATATGATCTGGGAAATCAGCTTCATCTTCATCAAATACCAAATTCTCAAAAGTACCTCCAAAACCTTCAAATTCATTCTCAGTCTCCATAGAGATAGATTATTAGATTGGGGAAGTGGTTGTGGGTGGATCAGTTGATTGAGAAGAGAAAAGAGAAGTAAATGGATGTTTGATGACGTTTTCGAATGTAGGGGAATCTGTGGTGGAAGTAATGGGTATGACAGGTGTAATTTGTGGAGGAAAAAAAACAAAAGTTTCTGAGGTAACATTCGAAGGTTTACCTTGTTCATCTTTGTTCGAATCATCCTGACCCATGATGACATTTACATGCATATTAGATACATGTGCAAGAATGTTAGAAGTTCGTGCTTCCTTAGTAAATGACTTGGCAACCGAATCTTCGGGTGGTATAACAGTTATCTGTGGAGTAGAAGTATCTTTTTGGAGATTTGCTTCAGGAGTTTCTGGAATCCTTTCATCTTCATCATCTATAGATTCAGTAGAGATTATCATCGTTCTTGTCTTCTTCTTCTTCTTCTTTGACATATGTTTAGCCATAACTTCAGCCCTTTGTTTCCTTCATGATGGAGAAACAAGCACTGGAAGTTCACGAAATAGGATTCCTTGATAACTAACCTATGGCTTTCGTACTACATTAGTGATTGGATACCTGATCTTGTGCTTTGACTTCATTTTGATTCTTCGAAAAACACCGATCTTCGAAGGAATAATATATTTTTCTTGAGTTTCTAGACCAACAGGCTTAGTTAAGGTTGTGTCAGCAACTGAAACTTCGTGTGTCACTGGCTCTTCATCAGTGATTGGTTGGTTCTTTGGAATCTTCGTAGACTTAGACTCCTTGACTGTTTTTTCAGAAGAACCAGTTTCAGTCTTCTTCGTATGTTTTGACCTGTCTCCTCCCTTGCCAATAGAATCCCAGTCTCAATAGTAGTATCAACTGTTTGCAAATAACTCACTAAGACTGTATTCGTTGGATCATCACGTTTGAGCATCGCATCAGGAATACGAGCTACAAAAGGAAACTCCTCAGCATCATCAGTTGCATCCTTCGGACAACTGTATATGTGAAAAACTACATTTTCCTCATCATTTGGTACCTGAATCCCCTCCTTCTCGTAAAAGTACTACAGAATCAAGCTCCAATTTCTTTCACATGAAATGCCATGAAGAGAATTTGTGTTTTCGATACTCATCAGAAATTATTTCCAATGTTGAGTAGAATAATCCACTTGTAGATCATAATAAATCCCTGCAACCATGGCATATACCTACATGCGACCCTTGTCAAGACCTACCGTTCTTCTAGTCAAACACCTCAAGAAAATACAAAATAAGAAATTCTAAACACTTGGAAGACCAGACTTCTTGAAGTCACTGATCTTTGATAATTGAGGTTGATGGCCCATTTCATTAACCATTTGAACAATTTGAGGAAAGGAAAAATTGAAATACGGTGGGGAATTAGGGATTTCCAAAATCTAACAGAAAAGCTTATTGGACAATTTGAACTTTTTATCATTCACGAGATTGAAAGTAACTGCATCAAAAACTTTTGCATATGTGGCAGTTGATCCGGCTTGAGAAAGCCATGAAAGTGGAACAGAAAAAGAACTGAACATTACTTTTGACAGAACCGAACTCTTCAAAGCAATCATTAGCATCTTGAGTTGTTTAGGGTATTTAGAAACATTAGCCTCCACTTGATAATTCGTACCCTAGATCTTCATAATCGAGAAAGAAGTAACATCATCCGTGGTGTGAGAAAGATTAGCATCAGGATGAGCAAAAGTCGCCATTGTTAGGGTTTGAAAGCTTGGTGTAGATCAGAGAGTATTTGGGAATTATTGTGTTTGAAACCGTAAACTGATAATTGACCCTTCAATCCCCTTTTATATGTAACCCTGGATTTTGAAATAAAAGTGGGATGTGCATTTAATGAAATCTGACGTCGCACCTAGAAAACCGCGTCATGATGATGATAAAGTTACCATGCGTGATAAAGTAACTGTCACGTCTCCTTAAAACCCGAATAGAATACAAAACGTCCCCTCAAACAGGCTGGTTGGTTTGCCCCAATGGAATAGTAACCGTCGGAACCCTTCATATGGAAGTAAGGCTCTTTTACATTTGGGTTTTAAAGTAAAGCCATTTGCCAAATGTTTGAAATCTTCAGTCTGAGTTGGTATTACTCAGAACCTCAAGGATTTCGTGTGTGCAGTCTTCCAAAGAATTTAGATGAGAAGCAATAAAAAGAAAATTTTGGAATTCAGTGATGTCAAAAATTCAATTTTACACGAAGGCAATTAAAACCTCGGGCAAAGGTTGCTTCGTTAATCATCAAGAGAGATGATCAAAAACTTGTGTATGTTCTTGTGAATTACAATCAAATACTTGTAAAGAAGTATGGAAGGGCTTCTTTTAAAAGGCTTACTAGGTGGCTTAATGAATTTCGTTACATATCAACCTAAACATAAGGTGAGTAATTGTAACAGAAATTACTTTTTTGACCAATGTAGTCAGTGACAAGTTTGCTTTCGAAAACTTTTAAATGAATTTGATTAAAACTCACACGAAAATCATATTCAAGAAAAAAATTGTGTACTGGATCGTGTTGGGTAACAAACATCGTGGGTTTCGAATGTTTGATCAAGACCACTCATAAGAAATGAATATGATTTGGAGTTTCGAATGTAAGTACAGAAACAAATGTTTCGTTAAAACCTGGAACATAGTTCCCCATCAATTCCTTACATGTTTAGAGATTTAGGTTTCACTTTCATCACGGTCTTATTATGTCAGATCATAAACACAGAGTTTTGATATGTCTAGGTTTTGATTGGTTTGATCAGATACCTCTAGGACATATGTCTTCGTGTGTAATTGTGTAAGAATTTTGAGATGAAAAAGATTGATAGAAGACACAAAATTTACCTCTGATATATTTTGACCAAACAGTATACACTTAACTCAAGTGAGAAGAGTCAGGTAGCTCAAAAGACTAATGTGAATACAAGCCTGATTGGGAAGAAATCTTAGATTGAAAATTTTCATTAAGGTTTTCGAACACACACATTGAGTCAACAGAGGCTTTGGTCTACATGTTGCAGCATGCTTCTAGGGTCATCTTAACTAGTTCAAAGTATTCGAAAAAAATACCTGACCCTATAACTTCAAGCATTACACTAGATGAATCAACATGTAAATGTACAACAAAATACAAAAAAGAAAAGAGAAGCAAAATATTTTTGTTGTTTTGGATTTTTGAAAAAAAAAAAACTCTTTTTGGAATTTTTGATTTTTTGAAAATAAAATAAGAAATTGAAATGTGCTTGTTGCAAACATACGAAATTTAATCAATCCCTGAAAAATGACAAAGTTACGAATTTGAAGGAGTTTAAGAGTTGACTATGAACAGTAACCTCTGAATACTAAATGACTTTCTTTTTTCTTAGATTTAGTGACTCTGAACCGTTCCTGGTTAACTATCATTCTCCTTTTTCGCATGGAACGGAGTTTCCATCGATCATTCCAAGTCCTTCAAAAATTCTTACAAATGACTTTTCATAATGCACTTCAATATTTCCATGTTCCACATGATCCTTGATGAAATGATAACGAAGAGCTATATGTTTAGTCTTCAAATGTTGCACAGGATTATGAGAAATTCTTATGGCACTTTGAGAATCACAATATAATGGAGTCTTTTTCATATTAATTGCATAATCATGCCATTGACTTTGGATCCAAATTATTTGTGATTTAAAGGCAGCAGCAGCCACAAATTCTGCTTCAGCGGTTGAAATTGATACACATGTTTGCTTTTTTGATTGTCAGCTCACCAATTTACCATTAAGCAATTGACAACCACCTTGTGCTTTTTCTATCAAGATTACAACCACCCAATTCTACATCCGAATATGCTTGAACAAAGAAGCCATTTTTCAAAGGATACCACAATGCTAACGAAAATGTTCCCTTAAGATAACGAAATATATTCTTCACAGTAGTGAGATGTGGTTCTTGTGGATTTGACTAATACCTAGCACAATTACACACAGAAAACATGATATCAGGTCGACTAGGAGTATGGTAAGGTAAAGAACCAATCATGCTTCGGTAAAGAATTAGGTCAACTGCAGGTTTATCTAACGAAGGTGTCAGCTTTATGCCAGTTGCCATAGCAACTCGTAATTTCGTGCTATTCGTCAATCCAAACTTCTCTAGTAGATTCTTCGTATATTTTTCTTGATTGATAAAAATACCTTCTCTATTTTGACAAATATTCAACCTAAGAAATTATTGATTTTTTCCATCATGCTCATTTCAAAGTTGCTTTTCATCAAATTTTTGAATTCACTAGACAAAGCAGGGTCAGTTGAGCCACAAATTATATCAACATAAATTTGAACAAGCATTAGATGATTCCCAAATTTCTTTCGAAATAATGTAGGATCAACTGATCCTTGTTAAAATATAGATTAAGTTAAAAACGAAGTAAGTGTTGCATACCATGCTCGTGGTGCTTGTTTTAAACCATAAACTACCTTATCTAAGATATAAACATGATCAGGATGTTCTTCGTTAATAAAACCTGGGTGTTGTTCTACATAAATTGTTTCATCAAGCTCTCTGTTTAAAAATGCACACTTCACATCCATTTGATAAACATCAAAGTCTTTGTGAGATGCATAAGCCATAAATATACGAACAGCCTCGAGTCTTGCAACAGGGAAAAAAGTTTCTTCGTAATATATTCCTTCTTGTTGTGAATAACCTTTAACAACAAGCCTGGCTTTGTTTCGTACAATGTTTCCATCTTTGTCGGTTTTATTTTTGAAAAGCCATTTTAACCCAACAATCGAAACATCATTTGGCTTAGGAATTAATCTCCAAAGCTTGTTTTGTTCAAATTCAGATAATTCAGATTCCAATGAAACAACCCAATCTGAGTGTTCCATTGCAATCTTAACTGTCTTTGGTTCGATCTTAGAGATAAAAACATTGAACATGCAAAAATCTTGATGGTTATTTAATACCTCATTCTTTGCACGAATTTGAGCTCTTGTTAAGACTCCCTCTTGTGGATTCCCAATTATTTGATCCTTCGGATGATCTTTTCTCCATTTCTCCATTGGTGGATAAGTTGGATCAAATTCCAAAGGTGCATCTTCGTATAAATCATCATTTTATGAACCTGTAATTAACCATTAATCATTAAAATCATGAAAATTTTCATTTTGTTCAAAATCTCCCCCTCAACATCAGCATCCAATCTCTCATTCTCCCCCTCGAAAGATTGCTCCCCCTCATCAAGAGTGTTCTAATCCAAGTGCACCCCCTCCACTAGATTAGTATGCATACTTTCGTTTATTTCTTGAGGATTTGATGTTAAACTATCATTGAGCTTCGTTAATTCAGAGATATAATTGATTATAATTGGCATTAACTTCAGCATCAACGACATGATCTGAAAATTCCAAAAATCAAATCATAATCAATATACAATGGTTGTGACGGTTCAGATTCTTTTGCGTTCAGCAACACCATTTTGTTGTGGTGTATATGGAGACGAAAAATTATGCGAAATTCCTTTGTCCACCAAAAATGAATCAAGAACATTGTTCTTAAATTCATTTCCATGATCTCCCTTTATTTTTTTAACTGTCTTCTTCAACGTTGTTTCCATCTTTTTGATAAAGTCAATCATGATTTGTGCAACTTCGGATTTAAGCCTGAGAAAATAAACCCACGTGAATCTTGAAAAATCGTCAACAATTACTAAAATGTATCGTTTCTTGTTTAGTGTTGAAACTATCGATGGTCCACATAAATCAATGTGTAAAAGCTCCAGTGGTTCGACAATCTTCAAATCAATCGTGATTGGATGACCTTGCTTATGTTTCTTTCCAACTTCACAAGCTGCACATAAAGAATCATTATCAAATTTAAGTACAGGTAAACCTATTACCAAATCTTGAACAACAAGTTTGTTGATGTTTCGAAAGTTGAGATGTGAAAGTCTTCGATGCCAAATCCAGCTAACGTATGATGTAGCTTTCGAAAGTAGACATACATCAGGTTTACCCACAATTGGATTGATGTCCAATGTAAACATGTCACATTTCCTTTTTGATTTGAGAAAAACTTCTTTTGTTTTGACATTCGAAATAATTCTACCCTCTTCGTTAAAAAGTACTTGATTTCCAGTGCCTACAACAAGTTGTGATACACTTATCAAGTTGTGTTGAATACCTTCGACATAAGCAACCCGATTCACTGTGAATTGACAATTCGTTATTTTCCCATATCCTTTGACTTGACACTTTTTGTTTGTTTCCAAATTTAACCACTCAAGAATTTTAAGGATTCAAAAATCTCTTAAGTTCTCCTTCTTCCTAGTCATGTGACGTGAGCAACCACTATCAATGTACCATTTATTATCATATTGCTCGTCACATAGTACCTGCAATCATTTTAAAAAATTTAGGTACCCAAGGCTTTTTGGGTCCTTGGAAATTAGATTTCAACATAGAATTTAATGAAGAACTTTTAACCCAATCACAAACTTTAGTTTTGAGACTATCAATTAAGTCCACATCTTCATTTAAATGGACTGAAACATAAGATTTTGTTAGTTTTGGATGTTCATTGACATTACCCTTCGCATTCTTAGTTTGTGATTGTACTTTTGTTGCTTTCACAACTGGCTTCCATGCTTTTACTGAGATGTTCGAATCCTAAGAGGATGAACTTCCGTTTGATGAAGTATTCATATACTTCTCATAGGCTTCTTTAATTTTCTCCTTTGAGTATTTGCTTGACTGATACATTTTTTCCTTTTCCTTCAAGCAATTGATCAATATTCTTCCTTGAAGTTATCTCGTTTTCATGCGAAGTTCTCAAAGTCTGTTTCTTCATATGATTAGGAAAATTTGGCTTTTTAAGAATAAAATCAACTCTTGGTTTCGTTAGAAAAGATTTAACATATGATGTATCCACACTCATTTTAGATTGTTGGCGTTGTGAAAATGGTTTTAAATCATTTGAAAATTTCCTTGGAATGATTGTTTTTGAAACTTTTCGAAAATTTATACCTTGAATGATTCGATTTAAACGAAGTTGGTTTATATGTTGAAGAAGATGAATTTTTATCCTTGAAAACTGGTTTGGGTGATTGTGATTCAGACCTATATATATTTATTTGAGCGGGATTATTCATTTTGTCTGAAAAAGATGTTGATTTCACAGTCTTAACAAATTTTGTTCTTCCATTTGACAGCTTTTGAGACTTAACAGTTTCCCAAAATATTTTCCTCCTTGCTTGACTTTTTGAAATATAGTTTTCTTTCGAAAATTTGTCAACTTGTTCTTTGAATTCTTTTGAATTTATTTTGATAATTTTTTCAGTTTCCTCGACAACTGGTTTCAAAACTTCTTTCATAATTTTAGACCTTTCAACCAATTTTCTTTCTGGTTTTTGTCTTTGAAAAACATATGAATTCTTTGTTAGGCTGTTTTCAACGGTACTTTGATTTGCGAAGAAACCATCATCTATTATTTTAAAATTATCTTCTTCAACTAAATTCTTGAACTCTAGTTTGACATTTTCTACATTTCCAGTAGTCACGAAGACATGATTTGGAAATATGACATCATCCGAACACTTAAAATTTGGATAGACTATAGTGTTAGTTTCCTAGAAATGAGCACCTTGTTCATTCAATATTTTTTTGAATTTTTCTGTATCACCATACACTTGATCAACCACTATTCTAGGAATTTCTTCCTCCTTCGAAGATTTCTTGTTCTTCGAATTTTTCTCCTCATTTTCATCATCACTATCATCAGTTTGACTATCTTGATTTCCACGAAGTCCAAATCACAAACTTTTGAAGTTGAGGGTTTTTCAGTTTCAACCTTAACCTTCAAATCCTTAACATTTTCTTTACCTTAAGATGTTGATGCAACATTAACAATAGACAAGTAGGACCAATCAACATCCTCAAGATCACTAATTTCACTAAGAATTATCTTCAATATCAGCCGAAATTAGCTTTCGAATCAGATGTTGAATTCTCAGTCTTTTTCAAAATTTGAATTTGTTCATATTTAGTCGAAGTATCATATACTATCTTAACTAATTAATTTGTATCAAAACATTCATCAATTTTGACAATTCCATATTTATATCTATCATCAGGAACATTGTCAAATTCAGCAATTATCTTCTCACAATCATATGAAACATTATCTACCTTAACCCTCTCATATTCTAGAAATGGTAGTAATTCCCTATGTTGCTCTTTACTGATTTCACATGAATGATGCAACTCAGTCAATTTACCATACAACCTCTTAGCAAAATTACAGTATATGTTTCTTTCACCAAGCAACAGTTTAACATCACTTGATAATTAATCCCTATCACACATGATATTAGCTATTTGTAACTCTAGACATTCAACTTTACTTATTTTTTCTTCTAGGCGCTTTTTGGTCTCTAACAGTTCCAATGACAGTTTCTTAGCTTCATTGCTAGCAAACACAACAATCGAGTCAAAATAAGTAACAGTTTCATCAAAAGATATGAGTTCAGAGTTATATGCATTTATTGGAATATTAAAAGATTCATGAATATTATGTACCTTTGTTGTCATTGGAGATTTCTCAACTGCCTTGGATACGAAGCATCTCCCTTTCACTTCGTATTCCTCTTCACCCGAATCATCTTGCATCATCACAAACATTGCCCTATGTTTTTGATTCCTCATTTCTTCATCGTCTGATCCAGATGACCAGATTTGATAGGTTCCATCTTCCTCTTGTTCATCCCTTGGAACCAGTGACAAATTCTTAGACTTCGCACGCAACTCATCAATTTTCTGGAATAATAAGCTTCATCTTTGACCTTATTCTTCCTTTTGTCCTTCTTTCTAAGCATACAGTCATTCGAAAGATAATTAGCTCCATTGTAGTTATGGCCATCCACAGCCGAATCACCCTTCAACTTTTTCACATTTTTTTCCCCTGACACCTTCGCATCATTCTTCTCAATCTTATTCTTCTCATCACCAACATTTTTACTCACAGTACTTCCTTTTGCATCAGCTTGCTAAGTCTTCGGATTGAAAGGCTTTTTGAAAAACTTCTTAACACGACTATTCAAGTAAAATGCAATTGCCTCATCATCATAATTAACAATGAATCCTTCTTCTTCCTCTAAATCACCTTTCTCATTTTCCTTCTCAGACATCTTGGACACAAGTGCCAATGGACCTCCCAAACTCAGCTTCGATTCTTCAGCTATTTCCATAACTTCAGTTTCGTGAGTTTTTAACTGGTTGTACCAATCGTTGAGTGATGATGTATCAAAACGTTGTTGATTCTTTACCATCATGCTCACACTCCTCCACTCTTTTCGAAGACCTGTCACAAAGATGATATTGAAATCCATTGAAGTCCTGGTGATTCCATAGTGATTGCAACGATAGATTAATTCGTTCAAACAATTATAATACAATTTCAATCGTTTCACCTTCTTTTTATCTGAAGTCTTTCAGCTCAACAAAGCACTGTTTGACTGAATTGATCTTCGTCTTCTCACTTCCTTGAAATTTATCTTTCAAATTGTTCAATATCTACTTAGCAGTTTTACAACTCCTTACATAATTGTACACAAGTGGAGGCAAATCACCTCGTAATTCTCTCATTCACCTCTTGTCCAGTTTCTTCAAACGATCAGTTTGATTCACAATATCAAAACTTGCAGAAGATGAACCAATTGGTTGAACATTCACTAGACGATTGACATTTTCAGAGATACACAGCCACAATTCTTCATCAAGCCCACTTAGATAATCCTGCACACGATCATCCCATTGCTCATAATATTCAGGAATTAACATTGGAATTTTGGTTGATGATCCTAGCAGATGAGAAAACGAATTCATTGAATTGAGATTGAAGTTCGCCATTGATGAACAGATGAAGTTTTTTGAGATTTTTGAAATAAAAACGAGTATTTGAAAACAATTATCTGAAATGATTCACAAAATCCAGTAGAACACTCGATTCAACAATTCAAATGCAGAATCGAATCACAATCTTAGATCTAAGAGAATTTTTCTCTTTCAAAAAGCGTGGTAACTTTTAAACCAAAAAGTTGATTCAAAAACTTTTTGAACAAATGAAAATCAGATCACATATATGATTCCTGCTCTAATACCAATTGATGAATCAATGAATCGAGTAAGATATTAATCAAAGGTAATACTGAAGAAAGTATGAGAGATTGAACACGGGAAGTAAATAAGATTTCGTTTCAGCTCTATTACACTTTGTGTTTACAGAAAACAATAGAAAAAACTGTAAAGACTTTGTCTAACTCTAGTAAATGGTCCTATTTATAGGATACATAAAGCGTACAAAAAATATACTAAAGCATAAACACTTAAGCTTCAAATAAGAGTGTCCTAGTAAAATAGATTACAAAATATATGAAGAGTACAAAACATACTTTGACTAATTACAACAAAAACAATCCTTACAGACGTCTTGGATAAAGACCAACTAATACCAATTGTGTGTAGTGTTTGTCTTGATAAGAATCTGCACTAACTCTTGAATATTTGTTTGTCAAGAAATGTTTCTTGATAAAAAAATCTTAGACATCAAGAGGTCAGTGGGAGTCTAAATGATCTTGAAAAGGTTCAAGAACTAATTAAGAGTAAACTTATTAAACACTAGCACACGACTTGAGGTTTGCAACCTATCGTGTTGACATATTCTTGTTTCTGTTCTATTTCCAGTAAAGTTACTTATGCACATGAGTTCTATGAGTTCTCAATAAACTGCATAAAGACAAGCACCTTGTTCACTGAAAGTACATTGACTAGTATAGGTGAGCTGCTAAATAACTTGGAAGCAATGGTAGGACCCTTGATGGCCAAAAATTAAGAATGAAGAAGTTTTGTCCATAAGAGTTTGGACATGAATATTATCTTATGATTATGGTTATGACAAATTTCACATGGATAACAGCACATACACCATAAAATCTATGTATCATAAGGTTTCTCTCTGTTTCATGAAAATGATTGTGAGGAAACGCTTTCACTAAGAGAGGTTTTAAGGGGATAGCATCTGTGATATTTGCATTCTCAAATTCGATTATAATTACGACATCCCTCTTCATAGTTTGAATTGTGAGATTTGGCAATTAGTTTAAACATTTAAGGCTTATTGTTATAAGTTCTAAATTAGTTTAAACATTCATATGAGCTATTTAAGGAAAGGTGTATGAGTTTGTGAAGCTTAGATAAAGGTTTATCGAAGCATATCATATTATAAATTTGAACTTTCGAAGTCAATAAGTATTGCTTTCTAGAAGTCCAAATGCTTTCTGAATACGTGTCAAAGCTAGTGGGAACATAAATGTTATGGTAGTATGAATTTAATTATCATGTTATTGGGAGCATGATTATTATTTTAAGTGTTACATGTTAGCAATATTAATTATTGAAAACAAAAGTTTCACTTTACAAAGTTGCAAAGGTTGAATAGTTGTTTTGCTATAATTAAGGGAGAGAATATTACATTTCATTTCAAATCTAAAGGCTTAGATCGAGAAATTTTAATTGAATTTAGTCAAAAGACATATATGAATGTTATGTTGAAAAGGTTTAACATAGGGGAATTCTATATATTGAAGTAATATAGCAAGAAACTTGTAAAGTATCATGTTTTTCGTTATGAATCGTGTCCCATACGCTTCGGGTATAGGATCGATTGCATATGTTGTAATATTCAGCCGTTTTAAAATTTTCCAAATGCCTAGGGCATTAAGAGGGAAAAGGGACTAGAACCGGATTGACTAAAATAATTGAACAGTTGTCAACGATAATCTAAGGTTTACTAAGGATTGGTCGCTTGTGAGTAGTTGGAAGTATAGTAATGAATGGACCATACCGACAGTATTATGAAGAGATAAGACTCTATTCACAATGAGTTGTCATATGGCAAATATGGAAATGTATCCATATTGGGCGATTGATATTGAGAATCTATGATTAGAAACTTTTAAGCAAGAAGGGTGTTATAAGGAATGTACTTTGAATGTGAGACTTCAAATATATGGGATTGTCTTGTAACAATCTCAAATAGATCACTTTGTAATCTCATTGGCAAAGTCTTGGTGGTTTTGGTGTTGTGACATTACGATAGGATCGTTGCACAAAATGTTAGAATCTAACATATTCTAGTAGTGACGAGAATTTTGTGTTCTTACACTAATAAAAAAGATTAGGGATTGTGAAATGAGCATCATTGGAAATGTTTTCAATTTATTTATTTCACAAAGTATGGACCATAGGTAAACAGAGTGTGCATGTTTGGTGCATGTGACAACTATTGTTATGATTCAAGTAATAAGTTCACTACCGAAACATTATACAATGAATAATGTGTAATCAATATGGTGACTAAATAAAATGGGTTTTATTTATACTCAAAAGTTTAGGGCCATATTGGATTCGATTATTATTGTTTTTCACTTTGGATGTTTTGACTTCCCAAATAATAAGATTACTTAAACCATCCACAGTCGATCATACTTTGGAAGTATGTATGAAAGAAGACTGTCGTGAATCTGACTGTAGATTATCTAAAGTGTCTTGTGATGTGATTTTAGTATACTCCAACATCCTAGGGTGCACATACAACCCTAAATACATTAGATCTATGTTTTCACTAATTATACATGCAAATTGTTTCCAAGGAATTAAACCTATAACTAGCATACAATTGACATAAACAATATAAGATACTAGTTAGGATAACATACCTTTTGGATGGAGCTTGAAGTCTTGAACCTTTAAAAGCTTAGTGCCCCAAGTGTTGCACCACAAATGGTTCACACTACACCAAAAACCCTTCGAATAACTTGAGAATAAGAATACTTAAGTTCACTCTTATGAAATCAGATTTTCCCTCTTGTGTACTATACACTAGCGCCATTTCATGAACTAGAGACCTCTTTATATAGTGTGGAGGATTAGGGTTACATTCATGTAAACCCTAATACCCATAAACTTTCATTTCCATAGGTTAAAAACTCCATGGACTATCCATGAAAGCTTAGCCCAAGCTAAATGAACTTGGCTCATCCTATATATAAGAGTCCATATTTAATTAGTTCCTTTTTATCACTAAATTAATTCTAAATTAAATATTGATCCTTACTAATTAAATAATATGATTCCATATTAATATATTAGAACTTATAATATATTAATACAAATCATAAGTATCCTTTTTCTCATTTTGTCTATCCAATTGTTCCGATGCCATGCAACCCAAATGGACCATGCTACTCTCGGGTCGAATACATACCAATAATAGTTATGGGCTTAGACATCTGATCCAACATCTTAGACATAGCAACATTTTGTTGCAGGATTCATGAGTGCTCCTGAAATAAGATTTGAGCATTGGATTAAACCCATGCTCACTTAGATCACTTCATGGATTTTATCAGGAGTGGTTACACGATAATATCTTATATTCTTGAAATGGAGACATGTGAGTTGTATTTTACAAGTTGGTTGCACATTGATAATATGTAAACGCACCTATAACTTGGTGTTATAAAACATATTGTTGTGTGTTATTTGATAAGTAAGTACAAGCAAGCATTTGAGTCGAAGTTTATCCGTTCCTTTTACCCAGAGTGGAATAAAAGTGATATATGTGGGCCCTTCAATGATTTAGTGATGACACCCTAAGTGCATGGCTAAGCCAGAACTAAGTTGATGTGTTCAATTCTAGTCTGTTGACAATCTTCATAAATTGGAAATCGGGAAATAACACATGAACAGAGAGTATGATTAAAATCCATGTCTCAGTTCATACGATACCTAGACTTGAGGAATATATGATCCCTTATCAAGAGGACAAGTTTCTGATATGATCAGAGTTCAACAGCGGCTTATGAAAGCTACGATTGTTGATCAGGTTCCAAAGTCATATGCAGAATATAGTGTAACATCAAGATTTCTAGGTATCACAATTTGAATATTTATTTTGAGTTAAGAAGGGGGACTTGACGAGTTGACGCCTAAACTCGTTGAGTAGGATCGCGACTGGTGACTCGGATTAATGAAGGGACTCGATGAGTTGGAGAGTCGACTCGACGAGTCCGCGCTGTGGATAGAAACCATAAATCTTTGGGCTTGTGCCTTATTCAACAGTCCTTATGGCCTTCATTTGTGGCCACACATACCCTGGAGAAACCGTAATCGAATCAGAGAGCATAGAGAGAGAGAGAGAGAGGGGGAGCTAATTTCGGCACTTTTGTGCATTCTTGCAAGGAAGGTGTAAGAATGCAAATTTTCAAACAAAATTTTCATTTAAAATAAAGTGATTTTATTCAAACTAAATATAATTATTCCAAGTTTCATATCAAAATACAATCATAAATCCCCAAGATCTCAAAATATCAACAGTGTGTACGCATCACGCCGACGCCTTCCCACGGTCCTCGTTGGTACCTGAAACACATACATAACAACTGTAAGCATAAATGCTTAGTGAGTTCCCCAGTATACTACTTACACATATACGCCTTTCCAGGCCCTGACCTTCCGGTCTACAACGCAACGCCTTCCGGCCCATAACATATTCGCCTTCCGGCCCATAACATATTCGCCTTCCGGCCCATAACATATTGCCTTCCGGCCCATAAACATACACAACACATAATACATTTAACTTACCACATATATCACATATATCATATAGCAAATCCGACCTTCCAGTCACATAACATATTGCCTTCCGGCCCATATAAACATACATAGCACGCATAGCAAATACCTTACCATTTATAGCACGTATAACACATATCATATCCGACCTTCCGGTCACACAGTCAAACCCTTCCGGGTACAGTATAGTGAGAAGACTCACCTCGTGGGTAATGAAAGCTAGCGACTCCTGAAATCACTCGCACTCGATCCGCCGAGCTACAGACTCCCTATAATATCATATATCCCTTATTAATACTTTTATCTTTCAAGACAACTGACCCTAAGAAATCACATGTAGGTCAACTCTGGTTAACGGTCAACGGTCAACGGTCAACGGTCAACTTGACCGGACTTGGCGAGTGCTAAGGCGACTCGGCGAGTCTAGACGTCCTCACCAATTCCCTGATGTTCCCTTTCTACTCGTCGAGTATCCCTCTTGACTCGACGAGTTCCTCGTGGAAGAATCGCGGGGCCACCCCGACTCCACTCGCCGAGTCTGAAGAACAGCTCGACGAGTCCCAGTTATTCTCCAAGCTACTCGCCGAGTCTGTTCATTGGACTTGGCGAGTCCATGCCATGCAGTCGATCAAACTGCTTCCTGAGATCAGTATTGTCCCGACCATTCATAGGTCTGGTCCTCCTAAGCTGGTCCATCACACAAGGCCTTCATTTAGGTGCTCATGCTACACCCCAAGGCTTGTAATTTACATTTTGACTTAAGGCATAAGGATTCCAATCCAAAACCTCTCTTAATTCCCGAAATACACAGGCATGGGACATTCTGGACCTCTAAAGGTCCTAATACAGGGCTACAATCGTTTGGGGAACAAGGGTAACCTCCAATCTAGCCACAAAAGGGTTCCATAAACCCTAAATCCATGCACACATCAACATAGCAGAATATAATCCGAATTATTACCTGAATAATGCACTCTCTGTGTCCCCAATCCTCAGAACTTGATTCCCTTGCTGTTCCTTTAGCCAAACCCTTCTCTTCCTTGCACAACAACTTCTTCAAGATCACCAATGGCCTTCAATACTCCTTTATTTAATCATCAAATGTTAATTACATTTATCTATTATACGTTTCTAATACTATATAATCTATGCTAATATCATCCTTCAGCCCAATACTCCTAGCATGCTGAAAGTGCTTAACCCTACTCAGTCCCTTCGTAAGCGGATCTGCTGGGTTATCTTCTGATGATATCCTCTTCACTACGAGTTGTCCTTCTTCTACACGATGTCTAATAAAGTGATATTTTCTGTCGATATGTCGTGATCTACCATGATCTCTAGGTTCCTTGGTCAAGGCAACCGCTCCTTCATTATCACAGAACATCTCCATGGGCTCCTTTATGGCAGGTACAACTCCAAGATCACCAATGAAGTTCTTCAACCATATTGCCACCTTCGACGCTTCGCTCGCTGCAATGTACTCTGATTCGCACGTTGAATCAGCTATAGTTTCCTACTTGGAACTTTTCCAAGTTATGGCTCCTCCATTCATGGTAAAGACCCAGCCCGAATGCGAACGGTAGTTGTCCCTGTCGGTCTGAAATCTGGCGTCACTATACCCTCGCACCTTCAAGTCATCACTCCCCCCGAGGACTAAGAACCATTCCTTCGTCCTCCGAAGGTACTTAAGGATATTCTTCACATCAATCCAATGGGCTCTGCCAGGGTTCCCTTGATATCTACTAACCATGCTCAAAGCAAAGGCTACATCAGGGCGAGTACAAGTCATAGCATACATGATTGAGCCAACTGCGGAAGCTTATGGAACTCGGCTCATTTCAACTATCTCAGCTTCGGTACTCAGACTTTGAGTCTTACTCAACTTGGCATTACTTTGTATTGGTATTTCTCCCTTCTTCGAGTTTTCTATACTAAAATGTTTTAGTACCTTCTCTAAGTAGGTGTTCTGACTAAGTCCTATTAGTCTCTTACTTCTTTCTCTTAATATCCTTATTCCTAAAATATAGGAAGCCTCTCCGAGGTCCTTCATAGTGAAACACTTCCCAAGCCAGGACTTAACCTCCTGCAGAGTCGGGACGTCGTTTCCTATGAGTAATATATCATCGACATATAGAACGAGGAAGCTTACTTCACTCCCACTAGCTTTGACATATACACACGATTCATCTTCGCTTCGTACAAATCCAAACTCTTTGAATTTCTCATCGAAGCAAAGATTCCATTTGCGAGACACTTGCTTAAGACCCTAAATGGACTTCTCAAGCTTACACACTCTATTCGGATGCTTTGGATCCACAAACCCCTCTGGCTGAGCCATGTAAACATACTCAGCCAACTTCCCGTTAAGGAAAGCGGTCTTGAGCTCCATTTTCCAAATCGCATAATCATGAAATGCGGCAATAGCTAGCATCACTCTAATAGACTTTATCTTCGCAACTGGTGAGAAGGTCTCTTCATAGTCAACTCTGGTAGTTTGAGTAAAGCCCTTCGCAACCAATCGCGCTTTATACGTGTGTACCTTTCCATCCACATCGGTCTTCTTCTTGAAGATCCATTTGCACCCAATGGTCTTACGTCCAGGCACATTATCAACCAAATTCCAAACTTGGTTATCATACATGGATTGGATCTTGCTATCCATTGCCTCTTTCCATTTCGCAGACTTCGGGCCTGCCATGGCTTCCTTATAGCTATTAGGTTCATCAAGGTTTATTAGTGTACTATCACTAATATACGTGTCCCCTTCGGTAGTAATATGAAAACCATACAACTGGGGTTGAGCTCTAACTCTTTTGGAACGTCTAAGAGGTAATGATACGTCAATTGGTTCAACCGGAGTTTCCTCCTCGGGTTGAGCGTCAGCGGTAGAGGTTCCTTCATCTATCGACTCTTGAATCTCTTCAAGATTGATTTGCCTCCCACTGTCTCCTTCGCTTATGAGTTCTCGCTCTCGCAAAATTCCTCTCCTCACAACAAAGACAACATCGTCCTTCAGTCTATAGAAAAGTTATCCAAAGGATTTCTGCGAGTAGCCGATGAAAATACATCGCTCACTACGAGGTTCGAGCTTGTCGTGAGTATCTCGTCTTACGAAAGCCTCGCAACCCCAAACCTTGATATGTGCTAACGAAGGAGCTTTCTCCGTCCACATCTCGTGAGCTGTTTTGGCAACCTTCTTAGTAGGGACTTGGTTAAGGATACGGGCGGCAATCTCTAAGGCATACCCCCAAAAAGAGATAGATAGTGAAGCACGACTCATCATAGAGCGAACCATGTCCAACAAGGTTCGATTACGCCTTTCTGCCACACCATTCAATTGTGGTGTCCTAGGTGGCGTCAAATGTGAAAATATTCCACACTCCTTGAGATAATCGTGGAATTCAAGACTTAGGTACTCTCCTCCTCGATCGGATCGAAGCATCTTGATCTTCCTGCCCAATTGATTCTCCACTTCATTTTTGAACTCTTTGAATTTTTCAAAAGTTTCTGACTTCTGCTTGATTAAGTAGGTATACCCATATCTACTATAGTCATCGGTAAAAGTCACATAGAAGCGGTTCCATCCTTCGTGGTAGATCTAAACGGTCCACACACATCGGTATGTATGAGGTCCAATAGACCCTCACCCCTTTCGCACGTACCAACGAAGGGTGACTTAGTCATCTTTCCAAGTAAACAAGACTCACATGTGTCATCTTCCCTAAGGTTGAATGACTCCAACACTCCATCCTTTGGAGTTGGGCTATACGTTTCTTGTTGACGTGTCCAAGACGACAATGCCATAAGGATGCCTTATCCATACTATTGGAAGAATCCATGCATAAAACATCTTTTCCTAAGTTATCAACAATCATAACAGTTTCATAAATTCCATTACATGGTATAGCTTCAAAGTAAAAGACACCATTCAAATAAACTAAAATAGAACCATTCTCATTATTAAAAGAAAATCTAAAACCTTGTCTAAACAAACCATGAAATGAAATGATGTTTCTAGCCATTTCTGGCGAATAGCAACAATTGTTCAAATCTAAAGATAAACTATTCCTAAGCACTAAAGAATACACTCCAATCTTGGTCACATGCGATGATCTTCTGTTCCTCATGATTAGATTTGTTCTTCCATGCTCCACGTCTCTACTTCTTCTTAGTCCCTGCACATTAGAACAAATGTGGTAACCACAACCGGTATCAAGACCCAAGAAGTATCATGCGATGAATCGTTAGATTTAATTGTGTATATACCTGTGAAAGATGGCTTGATCTTTCCTTCCTTGATGGCTTGCAGGTACTCCGGGTAGCTTCTCTTCCAATGTCCTATCTTGTGGTAGTGGTGGCACTCTGCCTCCTTCGGGTTAGCGGGATCAACTTTGGCCCCACTAGAAGAGGCACCATCTCGATCTTTCACCTTGCGATAGTTCTTTGACGAAGCCTTCCTCTTCTTTCCCTTTCCTTGTCTAATTGCCAAGACAGGAGCGTCGGGCGGATTGGGAGTTGGTGCAACAAACTTCTCCTTGAAGTTGCTCTCAGCGACCCTCAAGAGACCTTCGATCGCCAGGTCTTCCCCAAATTCAACGTTTAACTTGCGAAGGCGGTCGACATACCTTTGCATCTTTTGCAGGTGCATGGTAAGAGACTCTCCATTACCCATCTTAGCGGAAATCATGTTAGTGAAAATCTCATAACGCTCTCGTCTTGCGTTTTGATGGTATCTCTCCAATAAGTCTTGGTGCATTTCATACGAATACATGTCCTCATAGGACTTTTGGAATTCGGGGTTCATAGTTGTGATCATGATGCAATGTACTTTCGTTGCATCACGCTCGTGAGTTTCGAAAGCGGTCATTTCGGCGGGAGTAGCGATTTCGGGGTTGATTTTCTCGAGCTTCTCATCGAGGAAATACTCCTTATCCTCATAGCGAGCAATCGTGCGAATGTATCTTATCCATTCGCTAAAGTTCGTTCCATCAAAGGTGACCTTTTGACAAAGGCTCATCAAAGTGAATGAACTAGCAGCAGCGTTGTTAGCGTTCGACATCTACAATAGAAAGGACAAAGATTGATTAGAATTTGAATCCCTAATTATCACCCAATAAGAAAAATTAGGGCTAGGATCCAACAACAATATTTACACATTTGAAAAGGGATGCCGTAATCTAACATGCAAACAATTTGAAGGTAAGTGAATGACGATTCACTAATTCTCCACCATGAAAAACATAACTTTAAGTCCTAAATGTATTTAGAATTCCTAGGTTCGGATGAGATTCACTGAAACTTTTCAATGGCATGTTTAAATCTCGATATGCCCCTCTTGTTTGTGACTGGGATACCGAGGATCACAAAGCGGGTGTGAATTACCATGCAAATTCACATGGTGCCTTCATTGTAACGATCATTTATTCGATGTGCCGGTAAACCACACACGCTCCATCGAACTATGATAAACAATGAATCACCCTTTGCCACCTTCGCTTAGAACCAATTAGTGTGCCCGTAAACCACACACGCTCCACTAACTTCTTAGTAAGGTGCAAAGTGTAATTTCATGGGATTGCATCAATTCACTTTTTCCTAAAGTAACTAAGATTGGGAAATTTTAAGAAAACATGTAGTTACATTGTATTTCTTATTATACTTTTAATGAGAGGATGAGGTTGCCCTATCCTACCCGTTCGGCTAACGACCCTCCACCGATCAAGCAAGCGGTGGGTGTGAGTGTACACCCATTAAGCGTCATTTTATAGGCCGCAAGCTTATACCCACCTTATAGACCGACTTCATGAATGAGGCCTACTAACGGTAAGACTAGCATTTAAGTTATACATATATAGATATTAATCTTGTAATATTATATTAGTATAGGGTTGTATTTTAAACTTGTAAAATTCTAGGGTTTGAAATTTAAATTGTCTAAATTAAACTTTTAATCACAAAACATAAATTTCAAAACTTGAGGGCAAGTTTTAAACATTTAAAACATAAAGGATCAAATAACAAATAATTCTAATTAACAATTAATCACATAATTATCCATATTTAATTTATTTAAGATTTCTTGAAAAACAATTTACCAATTTAATCAAAATAATTAATAATTATCATATAAGGAAATTAAAAAATTTATTAATTGATAAATATCTTCAATTAGATCAAAAATATAGTCATATATATATCATAAAATCGGATTTGGGTTGATCTAATATGATTAAGTCAAGTTTCCATAAGATAAATATGAAAATATAGTCATATATATCATAAAATCGGATTTAATTAGATCAAAAATATAGTCATATATACCAATCTAGGCTCTGATACCACTGAAGGGTTTTGTACATAAGAACATTCCTATGTGCACATACAAACCCTAATGCATGGATCTAGGTTTCTCTAATTAAAGATGCATTGAATCCAAGACTCCTAATGGCTAATTAGGTATAAGAACAATACAAAACCAGAGTTAGAAGCATACCTTGAAACACTTGTTTGATCTTCTTGTTCTTGGAGCTTTAGATTCACAATTGTCACTCCTCTAATGGCTTACAAACACCAACTACCAAAGAGAATGATTTGAGAGAGAGGAGAGAGGGGGAAATTGGCCAGGGTATCCTTGTTGTAGAGGAGGTGCCGATTTCCCTATCCCAAGGGGTCTATTTATACTTGTAAGGCTCCTAGGGTTTCACCCTTAAACCCTAATTGAACTTAGACTCTAAGCAATCCTAATCCTTTCCATAGATAAGACATGGACGAATTTGAGGCTATCCCAAGCCCTAGAATTCGTCCAACCCATATCCTATAAGGATTTACAGCCTAAAGTGTAACTATCAAACAATTGACAGTTTATACCCTCTTATTTAATTAATCTCTTTAAGTCACCAAATTAATACTAATTAATCTATGACTTATATTAATCAAATAACAATATTATATTATTCTCATAATATATAATAATATCTATTCTCTCATAATAAATTATCCTACCAAGTTGCTATGGTGAAGGCAACCCAAAAGGACCATGCACAATCGGGTCAAATAGTTGCCTAATATAGTTGCAACCTTAGACACTATTCCAACAATAACACCTTATTCACATTTTTCCTAAAGTAACTAAGATTGGGAATTTAATAAAACATTTAGTTACTTTATAATATTCAACATACTTTTAATGAGAATTTATAAGTCCTTGTCTTACCTGTTTGGCTAACGACCCTCCACCAATCAAAGAAACGGTGGGTGAGAGTGGTCACCCATTAAGTTGCTATTTTATAGGCAACAACCTTATACCCCCCCCCCCCCATATAGATCGGCTGCGTGAATGAGGCATACTAGCGGTAAGACAACTTGATCTTATACATACACACACACACACGCATATATATATATATATATATATATATATATATATATATATATATATATATATATATATTATAAAGTATAAGGGTTGAATTTTAACTTTTAAAATTCTAAGGGTTGGAACTAAAGTTTTAATTAAGACTTTACTTGTTCCAAAACTTGAGGGCAAATTTTGTAAACTTTCAAAACTTTTCATTTCTTATAAGTTATGAATTAATTGAGATATAAAAATGAAGACTCTTCATTTTTTTATAACTCTTGTATTCTTTTAATGACTTTAATAAAAGTGTGACTTTTGGTTTTCCATAACTTGAGAAAAAGTTATTGACTCCATTAAAACACATTATGATCATGAATTAAACTACCATGAAGGTTACAAGCAATTCCTATGATCATCTAATCTTCATAAGTTCGAGAACATGAATATGAACATTTCAAGAATCAAAAATTACACTTAAAAACTTGTAATTTTGATAATTGCCACTGCAAATGGATTAACATAAACATTACACCATCTAAAACAAGTTTTCAAGTACCAAAATAGTTAAGGGTAATGTTTCTAGTCCATTTCCAGCAACAAAAGTCGAAAATCTACATTCTGAGGCTCCTACTCGTCGAGTGCATGAACCTACTCGGCGAGTAGGATGAACTTACACATGAACTCGGCGAGTCCCTCCATAGACTCGGGGAGTTCAGTAGGCAGATAGCACAAGATCAAATTTTTTCAAAAGTTTTGCACAAATAACAAACAAACAAGCCTAGGCTCTGATACCACTAATGGGATTTGAGCCTTCTAACACTTCCTAAGTGTACATGCAACCCTAATAACCTTGGATCTATGTTTGTCTAATTATCATGCAAAGTTGAATTCCAAGGTTATATTCCTATCTAGCATATATGGGGAAAAAATTTAACTTGAATGGAAGATAGAATAACTTACCTTGTTATTGCTTATGATCCTTGAAACCTTGTGAGCCTAGCACCCCAAGTGTGATGCCTCAAATGCTTCACACAACACCAAATGCAAAGGAGTAAACTTTGAAAGAATCTTACACTTGCGAAAATTGGCCTAGCCCTTACTTGTTCATGTGTAGCCGATTTTGGTGGAGAATGGGTTCCTTATATAGTGTTGACACATCTAGGGTTACACCATGTAAACCCTAATGTGTCATGACTCTTCATTTCCATGACCCATGGGTTTGTAACTCCTATGGAGCATCCATGGAGCATCCTATGGGAGGAACCCAACTTGATAATCCATGGAGCCTCTTAGCCCACTATACAAGTTATGGATGATTTACATAATCAACCCATATATTTAATTAGTTATATTTTGATCACTTAATTAATTCTAAATTAATTCTTGATCAAACTAATTAAATAATATTATTAATATATTATAACTTATAATATATTAATAATCCACAAGTGTTATTTCTCTCATTTAGTCTATCCAATTGCATGGTGCCATGCAACCCAAATGGACCATGTTGGGTTGGGTCAAGTACATACCAGAAATAGCTATGAACTTAGACACCTTATCCAACAAAGATTTCTAGACATCTTATGAGGTAAGTCTTCTCATTATACATTACCTAGAGTGGAATCTATGTGCAGACCAGAGGGTCTTATGTGTATGTGTATGTTTGAGATTTCTATGCATTGTGTTATATGTATGCTATGTGTTATATAGACCGGACCATGGGGTCCAACGACTCATGAGGCCAAAGGCTCCTCGATCAGATCGGACTGGAGGGTCCAACGAGCTAGACAAGACCCATAGGTCAAATGAGCTACGGCACTGGAGGGTCCCACTGAGACACATTGATCGGAGGGTGATACCGAGTTATAGCCTCGAGTGGCTTATGTGATGTATGTGGTATTTTGAGGAACTCACTAAGCATTTATGCTTACCGTGTTATGTGACATGTGTTTCAGGTATTAGCGAGGATCACGGGAAAGCACCGGCATGATCTGTACACACTGATAGAGTATTACGCATTATGTATTTGAAATTTTGGGATATGTTTAATTGAAATACCATTTGAGACATTTGAGTTTGAGATTACCTTATGAGATATGTGATGTTTTAAAAATGAAAATTTGTTTTGAAAATATACGTCGTTACAATTAGACCTATCCAAGTGGGAGACTATTGGATTAGGTGTCTAAGCCCATAACTATTTTGGTATGTACTTGACCCGATTGTAAGCATGGTCCTTTCGGGTTGCC
Organism: Lactuca saligna; assembly: GCF_052625555.1. Classification (NCBI taxonomy): domain Eukaryota; kingdom Viridiplantae; phylum Streptophyta; class Magnoliopsida; order Asterales; family Asteraceae; genus Lactuca; species Lactuca saligna. Next base: position 194,480,434 of record NC_136419.1, on the reverse strand, counting down.
TTCACCATAGCAACTGATAGGATGAATTAAGGAGAAAGAGGATTAATTATGATTTACTAATATATTATATGAATAATATATTAAAAGAGAAATCATATTGTTTAATTAATATTAGTCAAGAAGTAATCAGAATTAATTTTGTGGCTAAAAGAGATTAATTAAATAAAGGAGACTGATATTGCAATTATATGATAGTTGCAATTGGGCTATGGATTCCTAATGGAAAGGGCATTGGACAAAATCTATGGGAAGGCCACATGATTTTCATCCAAGGGCTTTCTAGGGAACTCCAAGGGTTGCTTAAGGCCTAAGCAGAGAATTAGGGTTTCACCTAAAACCCTAGCAGCCCACACAAGTATATAAAGACCCCTAAGGCTCCCAAAAACATGGCTAAGTGATCTCAAAGGGATGTTTTTGGTGCTTCTCCTCCCTCTCCTAAGTCATCTTCTTGCTCATGGTGTTTGTGACTCCATTAGAGGTGCAACATTTGAGGCACTAGGCTTTCAAAAGTCAAGATCAAGAGGAATTGAGATTGTTATTACTACATAAGAATCAAGGTAAGATCCAAACCCTTTTATTATGATAATATCGATTACTATATGCCAGATCTAGGGTTTATGAGCTTTGGGTGATTATCGCATGTTTATTAGACAAACTAGATCCAAAGCTTTAGGGTTTGCATGTACACCATAGGATTGATGTAGTGCTCAAATCATATCACTGTTGACCTTACATGGTAGGGTCTGGGTTCCATATTAGGGAGGAGTACGCCCGATTTTGATGGATGAGTCCCAAAAATCCAGGTTTTCTGTCCATCCCGGGGCGATGAATATGTACATAGATATTCTTGCTGACTACTAGTGGCCCTGCATGAAGTGGGATGTAGCATGGTACGTCGAGAGCTACCTAACATGTAGGAAGGTCAAGGCAGAGCACCAGCAGCCTCACGACAAGATGTAGCCGTTGGGCATTCCTATGTAGAATTGGGAAGATATCACCAAGGATTTCATCACCAAGCTTCCTAGGACCGCACTGGGAGTGGATTCCATATGGGTCATCGCGGATCAGTTGACCAAGAGTGCCCATTTCATATCGATCAAAGAGAGCATCTCGGCCAAGAAGTTGGTCGGTATCTATATCCGAGAAGTGGTAGCCTGACACAGAGTCCCAGTCTTTGTGATTTCAGACAAAGATGTGCGATTTACTTCCAGATTCTAAAAGAAATTTCATGACGATTTTGGTACTCGTCTTCACTTTAGCACTGCTGTTCTCCCGCAAATAGATGGTCAGAGCGAGCGAACCATTCAGACATTAGAGGATATGTTGCGGGCTTGTGTCCTAGACTTCGTTGGTAGTTGGGATACCTACCTTACCTTGGTAGAGTTTTCCTACAACAATAGCTACCACACGAGTATTGACTGTCCTCCCTTCGAGATGTTATACGGGAGGAAGTGTAGGACCCTGATATGTTGGTGTGAGGTGGGATAGAGGGTCATGGGGAGTACCTAAATGGTACTCAAGACGACGGAGATGATCCTGCAGGTGTGAAGCAGGCTTCAGACTGCTCAAAGTTGGAAGAAAACTTATGCCAGCAAGTGTCGTTCGTACCTGGAATTCCAGGTTGGGGATATGGTCCTCCTGAAGGTGTCACCTTCAAAGGGTGTCATCCGATTCAGGAAGTGGGACAAGTTGGACCCCAGTTACATTAGGCTTGTGACAACCTGAAATTTATCCCGTCACAGTAACCCCTTATTTCGTTAATAAAACTCGTTTTATTAAATTGTTTTGTTAGCCATTTGGATTAGGTTAATTAAATTGGGACTTTTATTATAACTTCATGAGTGTCCAAATGCATTAGAAACACGTAAAACGCCCTCAATATTCTTTTTTTAAAAGTTTCTAATACACGACCACATCGGGTTACGAACATTTAATTGGGTACGACCATAAGCACCGTTTAACGTCGGTATCGGGTAGATTTCCATCGGGCCGCAAAATCAACCCCTATATAAGGGTGAGTGGACCTCCATTTGAAGCTTTTCCACCCTCATAACACTATCTCTCTCTACTCTCTCTCTCTCTCTCTACAAAGTTGATTTTGATCCAAAAACGCCCCTTTCGAGCTCCATAATCGTAAGTAATTTGTCCTGGCTTGTTGTTTAGCTTTTTATACATGAAAATTCGTGTTTAAATCATCCAAAAGCCTCAAAGTTATGTGTTTATGGCCATAGAACAACCCCAAACTGCAAACACTCATAAATGGGGTTTTGAAGCCCCAAAACCCTTCCAAATCACTTCTAGTGCTTAGCTATGACTTAGGGACTTGCATGTATGAGCTTAGAGCACCAAAATCATGTCATTTGGGGATTAAACATGATTTTACGGCCCAAGAACATTCTTGGACCATAAACCCCTCTTCATAGGTCGTAAACACCTTTTAAGGTGTTAAATTTCCCTTTAAACACCTACTATGGCTTGGGTTAATGTCTAGAATCAACCACCATCGAAGTAGGGACGTTAAACATCAAAGAAATCATGACCATAATGGGATTGCGGCCGTAACCCCCCCCCCCCCCCCAAGGATTGGTCCCTTGGTCGTAAACTTCCTTAAAGAGGTCAAATAATGCCCTAACTCCCCCCTATGGCTTGGAATAATGCATAGAACATTGTATTCTTTCATTTAAGACCTTAAATCATGAAGTGAGGGGACAAGTAAGAGTTCACGGCCGTAAACTCTATGTTTACAGCCGCGAACTCCCTTAAATGGTTCATTTGAAGCCTTAGTCACTTCATATGCCCTAGAATTGAACCTAGCTTAATTCCCCAAATGATATAAGACCTTTGAGAAACCAAGAATACACCACCCATGAGTTTACGGCTGTAAACTCATGGGGATATGGTCATTGGGCCGAAATATCCTCTAAGAGTTTACTCTTGAAGAGTAAACTCCCTAACTAGGCCATACACTCCCTTATTGCAACCCAATAGCCTCCTAGCACTTGACCAAAGTGTTTTTCTTCGCATTAGGATGCTTATACATGTTTAATTCGTGTAATGATCACTAATTATATGTAAACATATGTCTCCATATGTTACTAGGTCATTAAGTGTTTTCAAGTCTTTACTTGACACCGAGCACTCAACCAACACTTCCAGCTGATCCAATCGCAGTAGGTGAGTTCATACCCCTGAATTAAGCTTTTAAAAGTTTTTAAAATGCTTTTATCGGGGGATACAAGTTGAAACATGCTAGTTATCATATCAATCATAGGTGATTAATAACCCGCATGCAAAAGGATTTACTACACTTTCATCTATTTTACCAATTATATTACTTCAAATGGTTTTTCCAAAGCGTTGTTACTTGTTTAGATCTTTCTCAAATTATCCTTTGTGTTGTATGTTTTCCTTCCAAACCTGTTACAGCAGTGTTTTAAACAAAGGTTTTCTTTACTTAAATTGTTTTATCAAATCATTTTCAAAGCTGTTTATGAAAGGTTTTTCAAAGGTTTTCTAAAGGTTTTCAAAGCTTGTTTTACAAAATGATATTAAGTCGTAAATTCTTATTTGTAAATATTTTCCAAGGGTTTTTCCAAAGATTTCTTCTATGCTTTTATTTCGTTAAAATGCATGCCTATATTGTATAGTTATATAAATAATGTTTAAAGGACTTAAAACGGCTAATTCGCCCTATTTCCTTTTCCTCATTGGAATGTGGTCTGGTGGGTATCGGTTATCCGTCCGAAGGTTGTTTAAATATTAGTTATATATCATGTATACATGTATAGACATAAAGGTTTCCATCAACCAGTTCATCCCTTGAATAGTACAGGCATCCTTCTATTATTCATGTTTCCACAACCCTAGCAACTATTATAGGAATAGTTAGGAGATTCTATATCTCTATATCTCTCTCTATCTCTCTCTATCTCTCTCTCTCTCTCTCTAGTACAAAGATTTACTCAGGAGTCAGTTCATTTGCGAGTCTATATTATTACTATAATACTTTAGAATGTGACACACTATTTCCCTCTACGACGCCTCATAGCGCCATCGCCGTGTAACCAGAGTCTCCGGGAAGGAGAGAGAACATCATGTGTATAGATCTATATGGGACTGACCCTCCCACACCCAGACTACTAGCTACAGTCCACATCGGTAAGGCCCATGGGTGACATAATTCCACTACCTCTACGTGTGACCTGGAGGGTCATCGGATACTCTATCGTCGATTAGTATGGTTACATACGAGTTCACATTCACCCCTTGTTTTAGACTTTTCTAGCTGTATCATTCATTCGATACTGTCTAGAGTTTGTGTTTTCTTGTTTTAGACTGAGCTAGTCAGGCGTATCATTCATACGATACTCTCCTGGAGTCTATGTTTTCATTTGCTTTAGTCAGCAGTACTACTACTGAGGTATATGTTATTTTCCCTAGTATTTTTACTTGTGTTTTTCTGATAATTCCTGTAAAGTAAATACTGTATTTTGGTAATGATAGTATTTTGGGGAAAATTACTCCTTAAAACATTAATCTGTCGGGTCTTGGTAGAAGACTGCTTTCATTTAGAAAATATAGGATTTTCTGGAAAGAACGCTAATACACCGTAGATTCTAGATTACTATCTTTCATAAAGTTATTTTGATTAAAAATGTGTAATTATACAAATGATACTAAATACTTATGGACTCACCAGCATTATAAAATGTTGATACTCGCATTCAAAATAACTTGTATTCTCAGGTCATCGATAGACAGGTACATCGCGGGAGCTTTTGCGAAGACAGCCTAGTACCGAGCCGCATCTATGTTATGTTCTATAATTACTTTGATATTACTATGAAATGTAACCTATGTAAAATTATTACTATTAATGCAATGGTTGTTGTACTTTGATTACACCCTAGAACGTTTCTGCCGTTCCGATTTTAGGGTGTGACAGGGCTTTTCAGGGTTGCAACCCAGGTGGGTAATGTGGCGTATAGGTTGGACCTGCCAGCTGAACTTAGTTAGATTTATAGCACCTTTCACATCTCCCAGCTACAGAAGTGTCTGGTAGATGACTCAACGGTGGTACCACTAGAGGACATTCAGGTGGATGACAGTCTGAACAACATCGAGTGGTCAGTAGCTATCCTCAACAGTAAGTTGAAGGGCCTAAGGAACAAGAGGGTGGAGCTGGTGAAGCGACAATGGCAGAACTGCAAGGGCTCGGAATGGACTTGGGAGCCGGAGGACGAGATGAGAGAGCACTACCCCGAGCTTTTACTAGATGTAGCAGCAGACTTCGATGACGAAGTCTGAAATAAGTGGGGGAGAGTTGTAACACCCGGTTCCTTCTTGAAGAAAGAAGTGGAAGCTTGGGGGTTCCAAAAGAAGCAAGTAAATCCAGAGGTTTTGCTTCATTACCAACTCATTCAAGGTAAGAATCTTCAACCTTGACCATCTATCTCTTAGATCTCTAGTTAGGGTTCATTTCTACATTTTCTAAGCTTTAGTAGACCCAACTTTGGGGTTTTTTGGTAATAAAGGGGTAGAACTTCAGATCTGGAACCATGGAGGATTCCCATGGCATAAAGGTGCCAACTTTAAGGCCATGGGAGTTTCATGCAACAGATAACCTCATTTTAGGTCCATTTGAGCAAAAGACCCCCATGCATGAACGTTATGTTTGTAACTTTACATGTAATATGGACCCTAGGTCAGATATATGTTCTGGATGTATTGAGTTCGACTGAGATCAACTGTACGAACATGGACTTTGGGGGACTCAGTGAGTCGTCCATGGGACTCGGTGAGTCGGGGTATGGTTTCCCAACCTTTTTGGCTTCTAATCGATCTGGTTGCGTCGACGAGAGGACTCACTAAGATGGACTGGAATAGGGGCTTGAAGATCGAAGAACTCGACGAGTTCAAGGATGAACTTGGCGAGTTCAAGACAATATCCCAACCAAATGAAGACGAACTCGACGAGATCAAAAAGAAGTCGGAGAGTCAAGGACTAAACACTTTAACCCAGATAAAGATGAACTCGATGAGTTCAAGTATGAACACGGTGAGTCGGTTGTAGGTGGTCTCAGTTTTGTTTGAAGGAGAACTCGGCGAGCTCTTGTAAGACTCGGCGAGTAGGGTCGAATTTTTAGCGTTCTCAGGATTATGGAACTCGACGAGTTGTGGGTCAACTCGACGAGTTGGGTCAACTAGATGTTGACTTTGACCCAGAATTGACTTTGACCAAGGTGTCGACCTTGACTGACCCACATTGACCATGAAATAGTATTAAATAGGATTGTTACGTGTAGGAATTGAGAGGAGTTGATCCCGGTAGCGAGGACAGTTCAGACACTTCACGACACTGAGGTGAGTTACCTTCTAGTAAAAGTGGGTCGAAGGCACCAATGTCGGCCTACTAGTAGTTTATTATAGTTGAGATGATTGTCTTCGTGATAATTTTCTGGTTTTCCACTATATGTTATGTTTTATGTGCTAGTCTAATATGATGTTATGTGATAGTGGTAATAGGGGGAATAGTCCCCATATCCGACCGATAGGGCCAGGGGTAGGTTAGGCACCTCGGTATGCCTGACAGCATGATTATGTTATGCTTTCATGTGGTAGTAGTAGGGGTGAAATAGTCCCTATAACCGATTGAGATAAATCAGAGGGGTAGATCAGACACCCCGGAATGTCTGACATGGGTAAGTTAGGCACCTCGGTATGCCTGGCAGGGTAGGTTGAGCACCCCAGTATACTCAGCAGGGTAGGTCGGGCACCACGATATGCCTGGAATTATGTGTTATGTAGGGTATGTGGTATGATGGGTGAACTCACTAAGCTTTGGGCATATATCAGTTTTGTTTCAAGTACCTCTTTAGCGAAAGGGAAAGAGCCGGCATGGTAACAGCACATAGCACACACATGATTTCCGCATTATGATGTTCTTGGGATTATACGCTGACACTATTATAATTCCACGACATGTTTTATGACATTTGATTTATGGGATTATGGTATGTTATGATATCGATGATGTTGTTTGATAAGTAACATATTTAAAATGAAATTTTTTGTCACACCCCAAAACCGGAATGGCGGAAACGTTCGGAGGTGGAGGACTTCATGTTTAGTATCACAAGATATGAATCATAATAATCAAAGTAATAAGCAACCATTTCATTAGAAAGAAAGTGTTTACAAAGTATGTGGTTCAAAAAACATAGACTACATATGTAAATAACAAAACAAGGCATGAAGCTATTATGTTCCATCTTCTAAATCCCAACGCGCGTACCTGTCTACAACTTACTTGAGAAAACAAGTTATTTTGAAAGCATAGATCAGCATTTAAGCTGGTGAGTTCATAATATTTTAGTGATGTAAGTTGTAAGAAGTTGTAAGCAAGTTATAAGTTCTTTTAGAAAAGTTCGCTTGTTCCTCTAGAAAATCCTATATTTCCTGCTTTGATGAAAGATAAGTAAAAATGACTCTACAATCCTTTCTATGAGTACTGAATGGATACGAGTTATATAAAACCCAGAGTAAACAAACAATTGATTGTGTGTATCTTCCCTAATCCCACAACCAAACAAGGAACAGGGAATGAGGCGGAAGGCACACATCCCATTGTTTGTTAGATCCTCGTTTTATATAACCTTGGTGTATTCACTTGGTACTCACGGAGTTGACTGTAATAGTTCCTTTATATTTGATGAAAAGTTTCTTTAACAAAATCCTTATTTCTTTTAGTAAAAAATGGTCACCACAGTAGTTCCTTATATAATCACTTAGTTTATACTAGCTATATATAATCTAATATCGAATAGATAGTTATTTGTGTGAATCTGTCCTAAGCCCACAACCAAACAAGGAACAGGAAATGATGCAGAAAGCACACATCCAACTACCTATCGGGTACTAATTACCTTAAAACATTTATGTAAGTGAATTCTTCCCTTCTTTGGTTGATTCACTCATTGATCTAGTATCACTCCATGATTTCATTAATGAAAATCCTCTTTTGGGTAGATCTTCAAGATCTTCGTCTTTCACCAAGAACACACACTTGTTCTTGGTGGTCGAAACTGTTGGATAAGGTGTCTAAGTCCATAACTTATTTGGTATATACTTGACCCGACCGGCATGGTCCATTTGGGTTGCATCTCATCCAAACTATTATGGATAATTTTATGAGAGTTATACACATATGTTTATTAATATATTATGAGTTATAATATATTAATATGAAGTTACGTTATTTAATTAGTTTTAGTCTTAAATTAATTATGGATTAATTTAGAGATTAAAAGGAATACTAATTAAATTATGGGCTATTTGTTTTATATAGTGTGGGCTAATACTCATTTGTTAATGGGCTAGGCTTATGTGGAAGTCCATGGATGATCCATGGAGCTTTTAACCCATGGATCCTTGGAAAAGGAAAAGACATGGGTTATTAGGGTTTCACCCTAACCATGCACACTATATAAGCATGCTTATGGAGCATGAAATGAAGCCTAAGAGAAAACTAGTGAACTAGTGTGTGTGTGCATGTGTGTGGCCGATTTCTATACAAGGTGTATACTCTCTCAAAGTTTTCCAAGAGTTTGTGGTGTTTGTGATTCCATTTGAGGCATTCACACTATTGGTGCTTGGCCCTCAAACTCCTTAGAACCAAACTCACCAAAAGGTATGTAATCTCTTCTAACTCTTTTATGTTGAAATGTTCCCCATGCCATGTTAGATAGGTTATAAACCTTGGAAAATTATTATTTTTTCATGTATTTAGACAAACATAGATCCAAGGTTTATTAGGGTTGCATGCACACTTAGGAAGTGTTAGATTGCTCAAAACCCAACAGTGGTATCAGAGACTAGGCTTGCTTGTTTGATACTTGATGCAAAATAGTAAAAAAAAAGTCGAAATCGTTGCTGTCTGCATGGTGGACTCGCCGAGTCCATTGGGGGGATTCGCCGAGTCCAAGGCAAACTTCAACCTACTCGGCGAGTAAGTTCGTGCACTCGACGAGTAGGATCGAAAGAATGCAGAATCTCGACTTTTGCTGCTGGAAATGGACTAGAAACATTACCCTAAATTGTTTTGGTGTTATAAAACTTATTTTAGTTGGTGTAATGGTTGTTCTAATCCATTTACAATAGCATATATCAAAATTCCATGATTTTATGTGTTCATATAATTCTTGAATTTTTGATGATCATGTTCATGTTCTTATGAATTTAGAAAATGATAGGAATTATTTGCTGAATTGTTTAGAATTAATTCTTTATCATTTATGTGTTTTAATGGAGTCCATAATTTGTCCTCAAGTTATGGATTACCAAAGGTCACTTTCATTTAACACACACTTAAAACACATAAGTTACATGAAAATGAAGAGTCTTCATTTTTATGAACCTTTAATTCATAAGTTATGAAATGAAGAGTTTTGCAAAGTTACAAAACTTGCCCTCAAGTTTTGGAATTTGTAAAGTTTCACACACTTTAATAAACTTTAATTCCAAACCTTAGAGTTTTAATAGTTAAAATTCAACCCTTATACTATTTATAACATTAATGGTTAATTATTATATATATATGTATAAGAATAAGTCGTTTTACCGTTAGTAGGCCTCATTCACGAAGCCGGTCTATAAGGTGGGTATAAGGTTGTTGCCTATAAAATGGCGACTTAATGGGTGTATACTCTCACCCACCGCTTGCTTGATCGGTGGAGGGTCGTTAGCCGAACGGGTAGAACAATGACTTTAAATCCTCATTAAAAGTATAATGAATATTATAAAGTAACTAAACTCTTTTAATTCCCAATCTTAGTTATTTTAGGAAAATGTGAACATGGTGCTAATCCATGGAATTCACACTTTGTACCTTACCAAGTCGTTGGTGGAGCGTGTGTGGTTAACCGGCACACTAACTAGGACTAGTAAGGATCACGAAGGGTGACTTAATGTTTGTCATAGATCAATGGAGCGTGTGTGGTTAACCGGCACATTGATTAGGTGATAATATTAAGAGTACCAAGTGAATTAGCATGGTTATTCACACCTTGTTTTGTGATCCTCGGCATCCCAGTCACAAAACTTGAAGGGCACAATCGAGATTGAAACATGCCATTGAAAAGTTCAATGAATCTCAAAAGAATCTAGGAATTTCAAATCCAATTAAACCTAATAAATCATTTCGTTTTCATGGTGGAAATTGGTGAATTGTCATTCACCTACCTTTCAAATATATTATTACTTTGATTACGGCATCCCTCTTCTAAGTGTAATATATTGTGATTGGATCCTAGCCTTAATATTACATTTGAGTGTCTTATTAAGGATCCTAAATATCTAATCTAAACTTACTTTCTTCTTTCAGATGTCTTCCAACACTAATGCTTCAGGCTCTAACCCAACTGGTTCTTTCTCTCTCATGAATCTTTGTGGGAGGGTCATCTTTGATGGTTCCAACTTCATGGATTGGATTAGGAACATCAGGATGGTTACTCGTTACGAGGACAAGGAATATGTCCTCGATAAGGAGTTAAAAGAACTTGATGAGTCTACTGCTACTCCTGAGGAGATCGCTGAATTCAGGACTCATGAGAGAGATGCTACTAAGGTGGCATGTATCATGATGGCCACGATGACAGCCGAGCTCCAAAAGTCGTATGAAGATTTCTACCCTTTTGAGATGCACCAAGACCTGATGGAAAGGTACCATCAGAGTGCTCGTCAGGAGCGGTATGAAATAATCTCCTCCATAATAACTACCCGCATGAAGGACGGTGAATTCGTCACGGGCCACATGCAAAAGATGCAAAGGTATGTGGACCGTTTGCTGAAGCTGAATGTTAACATCCCCGAGGAGTTAGCAATTGACATCATTTTGCACTCCTTGCCTTCTTGTTATGATCATTTTCGAATGACATATCATATGAACAAGGAGGAAGTTACCCTCAGCAAGCTTCAAGGACTCTTGAAGACCGCTGAAACCGGTCTTAAGGGTAAAGCGATTGTTACCTCTACTACTCCTACTCCAACTTCTACCCCTGTTTTAGCTATTGGGCAAGGCAAAGGGAAAAAGAGGAAGCACCCTTCGAAGGGTACCAAGGGAAAGTCTCTTGAAGGCTCCTCATCAAAGACTAAGAACGATTCTGTCACTCCTTCTGCCATTCCCAAGGATGCTGAATGCTTTTATTGCCATGAAAAGGCACACTGGAAGCGAAACTGCCCTAAGTACTTGCAGGATCTAAAGGATGGGAAAGTGAAACCCACCTATGCAGGTATTTACACTATATTGTCTAATTACTCAACATATTCTAACTCTTGGGTGCTTGATACAGGATGTGGTATTCACATATGTTCTGATTTGCAGGGCCTAAGAAGAAGTGAGGATGTGGAGCACGGGAAGATAAACTTAATCATGGGGAATAGGAAGGCTTCACCTGTTTCCAAGATTGGAGTTTATACTTTGTTGCTTAATAATGGGTTAAAATTAGATTCGAATAAATGTGTGTACTCGTCTGAAATGGCGAGGAATATTATTTCTTTTCATGCTTTGTACAAACAAGGTTTTACCTTTTCGTTTGATAATGAATGTGGTGGTATTAATGCTTTCTTTAATAATGTGTTTTATTTTAAAGCATTACCTTGTGATGGGGTGTATGAAACTGTGTCGATTGTAGACAACTTAGGAAATAATGTGTTGTATATTGATTCTTCTACTAGCCTAGATAAAGCATCATTGTGGCATTGTCGTCTTGGACATGTAAACAAGAAACGCATAGGCCAACTCCAAAAGAGTGGAGTCTTGGAATCATTTGACCTTAAATCAGATGATAGTTGTGAATCTTGTCTACTTGGAAAAATGACAAAATCACCCTTCACTGGAACTTGTGAGAGGGGTGAGGGTTTGTTGGACCTAATACATACTGATGTATGTGGGCCATTTAAAACCGCCACAAGGGATGCTAATCGGTATTATGTGACTTTTATTGATGATTTTAGTAGATATGGGTATGTCTACTTAATCAAACATAAGTCCGAAACCTTTGAAAGGTTTAAGGAATTCAAGCAGGAAGTAGAAAATCAATTGGGCAGGAACATTAAGATACTTCGATCCGATCGAGGTGGTGAGTATCTTAGTACCGAGTTCCTTGACTATCTTAAGGAGTGTGGGATTGTCTCACAATTGACTCCTCCCAGGACACCACAGCTGAATGGTGTAGCTGAGAGGCGTAATCGTACCTTGTTGGACATGGTTCGCTCTATGATGAGTCGAGTTTCGTTACCAATCTCTTTTTGGGGGTATGCCTTAGAGACTGCCACCCATATCCTTAATCTAGTCCCTATAAAGAAGGTTACCAAAACACCTCATGAGATGTGGACTGGGAAGGTTCCCAATTTGGACCACATCAAAATTTGGGGTTGCGAAGCCTTCGTGAGGCGTGAAACTCATGATAAGCTTGAACCCCGAAGTGAAAGGTGTATTTTCATCGGCTACCCACAGAAATCCTTCGGTTACCTTTTCTACAGACCCAGTGAGAATGTGGTCTTTGTAGCACGAAGAGGGATCTTTCGCGAGAAAGAATTTATAAGCCAAGGAGACAGTGGGAGGCAGATTGATCTTGAAGAAATTCAAGAATCAATTGGTGAAGGAACCTCAGACACTAGCAATCAAACTAAGGAAGAAACTCCTGTTGATCCAGCTGACGAGTCTGTACCTCCGAGACGTTCCACACGGGTTAGGAACACACCTTCGTTTTATTATGGTTTTCATATTACTACGGAAGGTGATACGTTTATTAGTGATAGTACACTAGTAAATCTGGATGAACCTAGCAGTGTTAAGGAAGCCATGGCAGGCCCGGAGTCTGCTAAATGGAAGGAGGCTATGGACAGCGAGATACAGTCCATGTATGACAATCAAGTTTGGAACTTGGTTGACAATATACCAGGCCGTAAAACAGTCGGGTGCAAATGGATCTTCAAAAAGAAGACCGACATGGAAGGAAAAGTGCATACTTATAAGGCTCGACTGGTTGCGAAGGGTTTTACTCAAACTCAAGGTGCTGATTATGATGAAACCTTCTCGCCGGTGGCCAAGATTAAGTCTATTAGGGTTATGTTAGCCATTGCAGCATTTCATGATTATGAAATATGGCAAATGGATGTCAAAACCGCTTTCCTTAATGGAAAGTTGGCTGAGGATGTGTACATGAATCAGCCAGAGGGTTTTGTCAATGCAGAGTACCCTAATAGAGTATGCAAGCTTGAGAAATCCATTTATGGATTAAAACAAGCATCTCGTAGCTGGAATCTTTTTTTTGATGAGAAGGTAAAAGAGTTTGGCTTCTTGAGAAGCGAAGATGAGTCTTGCATGTATGTCAGAGCTAGTGGGAGTATAGTTAGCTTCTTGGTACTGTATGTGGATGACATACTACTCATAGGAAATGACATCCCAACCTTGCAGGAGGTTAAGTCCTGGCTTGGGAAGTGCTTTGCTATGAAGGACCTAGGGGAGGCTACCTATATCCTAGGGATATGGATATTAAGAGAAAGGAGTAGAAGACTAATTGGACTTAATCAGAGTATCTACTTGGATAAGGTGTTGAAAAGGTTCAACATGGAGAATTCCAAGAAAGGAGATTTACCGATCCAAAGCAATACCAAACTGAGTAAGACTCAGAGTCCGAGTACAGAGGCAGAGATAGCTGAGATGAGCCAATTACCATATGCTTCCGCAGTTGGCTCGATCATGTATGCTATGACTTGTACCCGTCCTGATGTGGCATTTGCTTTGAGCATGGTCAGCAGGTATCAGGGGAACCCTGGCAAGGCTCATTGGACCGCGGTAAAGAACATTCTCAAGTACCTGCGGAGGACTAAGGATTGGATTCTTACCCTTGGTGGCAGTGATGACTTGAGAATATTAGGGTATAGTGATGCTGGTTTTTAGACTGATAGGGATAATTTCCGCTCTCAGTCGGGCTGGATCTTTACCTTAAATGGAGGGGCAATTTCTTGGAAGAGTTCCAAACAGGAGACGGTGGCTGATTCGACTTGTGAATCAGAGTATATAGCAGCGAGTGAAGCAGCGAAGGAGGCGATATGGCTAAAGAACTTCATCGGAGACCTTGGAGTTGTACCAGCTATTAAGGAACCTATAGAGATTTTCTGTGACAACAATGCTGCAGTTATCTTAGCCAAGGAACCAAGAGATCATGGCAGATCCCGACACATTGATAGAAAATATCACTTCATAAGACACAAGATTGAAGAAGGACTCCTTGTGACAAGGAGGATATCGTCAGATGAGAATCCTGCAGATCCCCTTACGAAGGGACTGACGAGGGTTAAGCATTTTCAGCATACGAGACGCATCGGGCTGAGGTACGATATTAGTTTTACAGATTAGATAGTTTTCCTGAAACTTGTAAAATGTAATCGACGTTTGATGATGAATAAAATTTGTGATTTATTTATGAGTAAAGTGTTACTATCATTGTCAATTATTTACTATTGTTTCAGTTTTGCATGTTTTGACTTCCAGAATAATTAATTTATTCAAACCTCCACAATCGATCATACGTCGGAAGTAGGTATGAATCAAGATTGTCATGAATTGGGTTTGTAGATGCCTTAAAGGTGTTTAGACATGGCAATGGTTGCTGCAACATTCATGAGTACTCATAAGTTATGAGTATTGGTATAAACCCATGCTCACTTGTATCACTTCATGGAATTTATCTCGAGTGATCGTGAGACGATAACATCATATAAATCTTTAAACCTAGAGATATGAGTTGTTACCTATGAGTTGGTTGTGCATTGATTGCACGTAAACGCATCAGTAACTTGATGTTATAAAACGTGCCTTTGTGTACAATTCAATAAGTAGTAGAACAAGCATATCAGTCGAAGTTTATCTGTTCCTTCTAGAAATAGAAGCGATATCCGGGCCCCTCGATGATTTTGTGTTGACCCATGTACCAGGCCTGGTCAGAACTAAACCGATGTGTTCAGTGAAGTTCTTCGTCAAACAAATCGGAAAATTGAGAAACAACTGCTAGGCAATAAGCAAGACATAGTTCCATGTGTTTGTCCGGCTGATATCATGAGAACAGAGGATTATGTGATCACTTATCTAAAATGGCGCTTCATAGTTCGACAGAGTCTTCATTGTTCGAGGGAGTTTTCGAGAGCTACGATTGTTGGTTGGTTCCTGAAGTTATAGGCAAATATAGTTATTAGACTTATCCAAGTGGGAGTCTGTTGGATAAGGTGTCTAAGTCCATAACTTATTTGGTATATACTTGACCCGACCGGCATGGTCCATTTGGGTTGCATCTCATCCAAACTATTATGGATAATTTTATGAGAGTTATACACATATGTTTATTAATATATTATGAGTTATAATATATTAATATGAAGTTACGTTATTTAATTAGTTTTAGTCTTAAATTAATTATGGATTAATTTAGAGATTAAAAGGAATACTAATTAAATTATGGGCTATTTGTTTTATATAGTGTGGGCTAATACTCATTTGTTAATGGGCTAGGCTTATGTGGAAGTCCATGGATGATCCATGGAGCTTTTAACCCATGGATCCTTGGAAAAGGAAAAGACATGGGTTATTAGGGTTTCACCTTAACCATGCACACTATATAAGCATGCTTATGGAGCATGAAATGAAGCCTAAGAGAAAACTAGTGAACTAGTGTGTGTGTGCATGTGTGTGGCCGATTTCTATACAAGGTGTATACTCTCTCAAAGTTTTCCAAGAGTTTGTGGTGTTTGTGATTCCATTTGAGGCATTCACACTATTGGTGCTTGGCCCTCAAACTCCTTAGAACCAAACTCACCAAAAGGTATGTAATCTCTTCTAACTCTTTTATGTTGAAATGTTCCCCATGCCATGTTAGATAGGTTATAAACCTTGGAAAATTATTATTTTTGCATGTATTTAGACAAACATAGATCCAAGGTTTATTAGGGTTGCATGCACACTTAGGAAGTGTTAGATTGCTCAAAACCCAACAGAAACTACTTAAAATCCCTCAAAAGTGTGAGTATTCCATCTATCATCTAGTTAGACATGTTAGACACTAGATCATAGTTTTGAAACAACCATCTTAGCATAAACATCTTGAGTTTACGGCCATGGAATCTCCCTAGGCCGTAAACCCATGATTGGGACACATTTTGGCCACAAACCCTTCTCATATCCAAGCATTAGACCTTGAACCCCTAATGGATGAAATATAGGACCATAAACCACTCTCTTTTGCATAAAGTTCATGAGTTTATGGCCATGAACTCCTTGCTTGGTCGTAAACTCATCCATCTTGTCCGTAAACACCAAGTGTGTGGCCGTAAACGCTCTTTCATACTATCACATGTGATTCAACACTTCATTTCAAGAGTTTCCTAGTCCCTAAGGTGGTTTCCTTGCATATAAGTTGTTTAAAACACTAATTGTATACATATATGCCATTATATGTCATTTAGTGTCTCGTTTGTGTCTCGAGACTTCGTTCGTGGAACTTCCCATCCTTACGCGCATATTCGTTTGAATCACCCACATAAGGTGAGTTCATACCCTTATAATCAATCTTTTAAACTGTTTTAAATGCTTTTAATAGGGGGGGGGGATACAAGTAGAACACAATGATAATTGTGTAAATGTTTGTTATAAACATCTTTCAAAAGATTACTTATTCTTTTATAAGTGATCAAAACATTTCAAAAACTCTTTTTTAAGTTATGTTACTTTATAGTTTACAAAACTCCGTTTTTAAAGTACAATCATAACTTAGTAAATAAATGAGTCTTTTCAGTAGCAGTTCAAGTAAAGATACTAGTAAACTATAATAGGTATAGTTTAGGGGTTCAGTTCATAGTAGATACTAGAACATACTATAAAGAGAAACAAGGAGGAAGATACAATACGCGATAACATAAAATAACATACTAAGATACTATAACAGAAAGAACATACTAAGTGCTATAGTAGGAGAACAATACAGGATCTAACTATACCAATAATCACTAACTCATTGTTCTAAACAAAAGGTGATTGTAAATTGGGTATACATGATCATATAACTTTAATGTGAATTTACACGACCTAGAAATTTATTTGCGGAAGTCGTGTTTGGTTCCCAGAATCTCTTACCGGGAGAGCATATAGTATGGGTACTATCCATCACATTATGACGTTAACAAATCAAACATGTTTTAAGGTAATTAGTACATCATGATGTCAATTCAAAAGACAACTATGTACTTACATTTTCCTATTACTTTCATATTGTGACAGTTCCACTTGAAAGACGATAATGTGATGCAGAAAGTACATAGTTGTCTTTTGAATTGACATCATGATGTACTAATTACCTTAAAACATGTTTGTTTTGTTAACGTCATAATGTGATGGATAGTACCCATACTATATGCTCTCCCGGTAAGAGATTCTGGGAACCAAACACGACTTCCGCAAATAAATTTCTAGGCCGTGTAAATTCACATTAAAGTTATATGATCATGTATACCCAATTTACTGTAACAGCCCGGAATTTCAGGTATTGTTCTAAAACTATTTTTGGGACATTTTAGGAAGGGACTCGGCGAGTTGGTGCCTGACTCGCCGAGTAGGACCACAGGCTTGGTCGCGGGTGCGCGACTGGACTCGACGAGTCCAGATATGGACTCAGCGAGTCGACGCTGTTCAGCAGAAACCCTATCCGTTCAGTTTGGAACGTATATAATGCCTCTTAGGCCGTCATTGTACGTTTTTTTTGGCCGATTGTGAAGAACCTAAGCATCTGTGGACGACTAGAGGAGAAGGGAAGGCTATTGGGTCCTTGAGGAGATTGTTAGACAAGAAGAGGCAAGGTTTTGGTCAAAGGAAGATCAAGAGGATTAGGTTCTGAAGGTTGGGGACACAGAGAACACGTTTTTCAGGTAATACTCGGACCATTTCTGTTGTTTTGGTGGTGTACACGAATCTAGGGTTTATGAGACCCATTTGATGATTAGATAGTTTGTTATGTTGTTACCCAAGCGTTTAAATCCCAGTAATAGAATGTTTAGAGGTCCAGAAAGTCCCATGATTATATATTTCGGGACCATGCGGATTACAGGAGGCAGTTGATCGACTGCATGGCATGGACTCGCCGAATCCAATGATCAAACTCGGCGAGTAGCTTGAAGATCCGCTGGGACTCGCCGAGTTGTTCTTCAGGCTCGGCGAGTAGCTTGAAGGTTCACTGGGACTCGCCGAGTTGTTCTTCAGACTCGGCGAGTGGAGTCGGGGTGGCCCCGCGATTCTTCCACGAGGATCTCGTCGAGTCAGGAGGGGTACTCGACGAGTAGAAAGGGGAACAACAGGGAAGTTGGGGAGGACGTCTAAACTTGCCGAGTCGCCTCTGCACTCGACGAGTCCGGTCGAGTTGACCGTTGACCAGAGTTGACCTGCATGTAATTCCGTAGGGTCAGTTGTCTTGTTTGATAAGATTATTAATAAGGGTATATGGTATTATAGGGAGTCTGCAGATTGGCGGATCGAGTGCGAGTAGTTTCAAGAGTTTATAGTTTACATACTACGAGGTGAGTCTTCTCACTATACTTCACCCGGAAGGGTTTTACTGTGATACCGGAAGGTCGTATATGATATGTGTTATTTATGCTATAAATAGAAAGGTAGATGCTATGCGTGATATGTATGTTTATACGGGCCGGAAGGCGATATATTATGTGACAGAAAGGTCAGGTATGATGTATGATGTATGTGCTATGTGTGTTATATTAAATGTATTATGTGTTGTAAATGTTATGGGCCGGAAGGCAATATACTATGGGCCGAAAGGCAATATGATACGGGCCGGAAGGCAATGTATTGTGGACCGGAAGGTCAGGGCCTGGAAAGGCGTATGTGAGTAAGTCGTATACTGGGGAACTCACTAAGCATTTATGCTTACAAGTTGTATGTATGTGTTTCAGGTACTAGCGAGGACCGTGGGAAGGCGCCGGCGTGATGCGTACACACTGCCATTGTTGGAGATCTTGGGGATTCTTTTAATTGTATTTTGAAATGAAACTTGGAATAAATACTATTGTTTGAATGAAATTGTTTATTTTAAATGAAAAAAATTATTTGAAAATTTGCGTTGTTACAATTGGTATCAGAGCCTTGGTTTGAGGGATTCGGGTGTACCTTCGGGTGTAACTGAACTCAAACCGAGGATTTGAGGAAAAAATTTTTAAAAATAATAAAGACATAAATTTTTATAAATGGTAAAGTGGTAAACAAGAACGGAGCAGTGTGTACGATCAGCCAGCGCCCGAACGGTAAAGATCCCCAGAATACCTTACAAAGTTATGTTATGCACTGAAATATGAATTATTATGCATGCTAGAAGACTAGGTATACATGATAGGACTAGAATGGCCTGTTTTGTGATGCCTTAGTCTAGGGAGATTGCTTATATGAACTATTCGGTAGCGTGCAAGTAGATAGTGCATACTAGATGTAGAGTACTCATTATTCGGGGTTTGGGGAGGAAGATTTGGGACGAATACTGATACGGTGTGGTCGGTAGTATTGGGCCCGTACTACCGAAGACACCGGGTCGGTGGAAGACCCAAGTAAGAATCCCTGGATATCGGAGACTGAGTAGGGTGCGTTATCGAGTACAATTGTACTTGGTGGAGTCTCTGATAATTTTATGTTGTATTTCGGAGACATCATGGTTATCACACGTAATGGGGCGAGTTCGAGTAATGTGAGTGACGAGGATATTCGTCAGATGATCCAGGAGGAGGTGGCTGCAGTGATCCGAGCCGAGATCCCGGAGATGTTTGGGTCTGTTAAGACCACGCTGATGGAGACATTCGAGGAGCGGTACGCCGCACTGACTGAGGCTGCAGCTGCTGCCGCTACCGCAGCCGTGGCCGCTGCCACGCCGCAAGGGGGCGATTCGTTGCTGTTCCGAGAATTCAGCAACACGAAACCCCCTGAGTTCGATGGGACACAGGATCCGATTGCGGCGATGAGATGGATCGCCGACATTGAGGGGTGCTTCTATACTTGCTCATGCCCGGAGCACCTGAGGGTACGGTTCGCCTTGAACCAGCTCCGACTGGGAGCGAAGGATTGGTGGAAGTTCGTGACGGCGAACTTCACTCTGGCGGAGATTACAGCGGTGACGTGGGAGAGGTTTACTGAGATGTTCAAGGACGAGTACGTTCCCCCGGTGGAGAGGGAGCGATTGATTCAGGAGTTCTTGACCCTTAAGTAGGGTATTGATTCCGTTGCAGTGGTCACACGGAAGTTTCATGAGAGGGCGATGTTCTGCCCCGAGCTGGTATCTACAGAGCAGTCACGGATGAGCCGGTATTTGGGGGTTCTGAGGAGGGATGTCCGGGAGTTTGTGTCAAACTCCACCTACCGTACTTTCACTGAGCTTCAGGCGAACGCCAGGAAGCGCGAGATCGAGTTGGAGACTCAGGCGAGGGAGGAGGCTGAGTCTCGGCAGGTGGATCGGCGGCCGGCTCAGTCTCAGCCGGCAGCCAAGCGGATCAAGTCCGCTGATTCGAGGATGGGAGGTTCAAAGGGCCGCACTTGCGCGAAGTGCGGCAAGGGTCATGAGGGGGGCGTGTCGAGCTGGTGGTTGCTACAAATGTGGCAAGGAGGGACACATTGCCAGGGATTGCCCTAAGGTGTTTATGGTTTGCTTTCACTGCAATCAGACAGGCCATCGGAAGGCCGAGTGCCCGCAGCTTCGTCAGGGAGCTACACCTACTACCAGGACTACTGAGACCCGACCGGTGAAGGTCGAGGCCCCGAGGGATCGCGGGAGAGCCTTTCAGCTGACTGCGGAGGAGGTCCGCGCTGCGCCCGATGTTGTGGCAGGTATGCTATCATTCACGTATTTACTTTAATGTCGAAATGTTATGCTTATGTTAATGTATGTGTAGGTACTTTTCTTGTGAACTCTATGCCTGCTCTAGTGTTATTTTATTCGGGTGCGAGTAGATCCTTTGTATCGTTAGCTTTTAGTCAGCATATCGGCATTAGTCGTGAGCCGTTAAGTCGGCCTTTGAGTGTTGCTATTGCGGCCGAGAGGGTGGTTTGTGCTACGGAGGTCCTTCGGGGATGCGTATTGGAGATTTTCGGGGTTGTTTTTCCGATTGACCTAATCCCTATTGCGATGGGGGATGTCTGTGTCATCGTGGGCATGGACTGGTTGAGCCGATTCAGCGTTGTCATCGACTGTGAGCGCCAGCTGGTGACTATACGAGACCCTAGTGGGGGAGTTCTTACGGTATACGGCGAGGGTACCCGTTCGGGATCATCTTTTTGTTCGGCCGCTAGGGTGAGGCAATGCCTACAGCAGGGATGTAAAGGTTTTGTGGCGTATGTGATGGATACGCGGGAGACTTCCGAGAGACCGAGGATAGTGGAGGAGGTTCCAGTGGTGCGTGAGTTTCCAGATGTATTTCCCGAGGATTTGCCGGGAGTACCTCCTGCGAGGCAAGTAGAGTTTGGTATCGATCTGGTGCCGGGGGCTGCGCCTATTGCGAAGGTGCCTTATCGTCTTGCACCTCCAGAGATGCAAGAGTTGTCCTCGCAACTCCAGGAGTTGCTAGGGAAGGGATTTCTTCGGCCGAGTAGCTCGCCGTGGGGAGCACCGATTCTGTTCGTCAAGAAGAAGGATGGTTCACACCGGATGTGTATCGATTACCGGGAGTTGAACAAGGTGACGGTCAAGAACCGCTATCCGTTACCGAGGATCGATGATCTATTCGATCAGTTGCAAGGGGCATCTTGGTTTTCGAAGATCGATTTGAGATCAGGGTACCATCAGGTAAGAGTGCGGGATGAGGACGTCCAGAAGACAGCATTCAAGACGCGGTATGGGCATTACGAGTTCGTGGGGATGCCTTTCGGGCTCACCAATGCCTCGGCAGTGTTCATGGACCTCATGAACAGGGTATGCAGGCCGATGCTGGATCGGTCTGTGATCGTATTTATCGACGACATCCTAGTGTATTCGCGAACTAGAGAGCAGCATGAGGGACATTTGAGGGAGGTTCTTGAGGTACTGAGGTCGGAGAAGTTATATGCAAAATTCTCCAAATGTGACTTCTGGTTGCGGGAGGTCCAATTTCTTGGACATGTTGTTAACCAGGCAGGGATATTGGTCGATCCGGCCAAGGTGGAGGCAGTGATGAGTTGGGAGGCACCGAAGTCACCTTCCGAGATCAGGAGTTTCCTTGGGTTGGCGGGGTAC
Source organism: Lactuca saligna (assembly GCF_052625555.1). Classification (NCBI taxonomy): domain Eukaryota; kingdom Viridiplantae; phylum Streptophyta; class Magnoliopsida; order Asterales; family Asteraceae; genus Lactuca; species Lactuca saligna. Next base: position 194,458,127 of record NC_136419.1, on the reverse strand, counting down.
TATCGGAGGTTTATTAGAGACTTCTCCAAGATCGCGGTACCGCTCACCAGATTGACCCGGAAGGGTGTTACATTCTCATGGGGACCCGAGCAGCAGACTTCCTTCGAGACACTTCGTCAGAGACTGTGCGAAGCCCCGGTATTAGCTCTCCCGGAAGGGATGGAGTACTTTGTCGTAAATTGCAACGCATCGATTTCGGGACTGGGTGCAGTGTTCATGCAGAGGGGACATGTGATAGCTTATGCATCGAGGCAGCTAAAGCCTCACGAGGTGAGGTATCCCACGCATGACTTAGAGTTGGGGGTAGTAGTGTTCGCTCTCAAAATTTGGCGTCACTACCTGTACGGGGTTCGTTGTACTATATACACGGACCATAAGAGTTTGAAGTATTTGATGGATCAACCCAACCTAAATATGCGTCAGAGGAGATGGTTGGACGTGGTTAAGGATTATGACTGTGAGATCCTATACCACCCAGGCAAGGCTAATGTGGTAGCCGATGCATTGAGTCGTAGGGCGGAGAGCACTCCATTGCGAGACGTATGTCTGAGATTGACGGTGATGACTCCGGTATTAGATGCTATATGTGGGGCACAGGACGAAGTTGTGAGATCCGAAATGCAGAAGAAAGAGCGGGTCGCTGGGTTAGTTTCGGAGTTCGTTAGGGATGGACGAGGACTTCTAACGTTTCAGGGTCGGATTTGGGTACCATTCGTGGGCGGTACGCGTGCTACTTTGATGGAGGAGGCTCATAGATCGAAATTCTCGATCCATCCCGGTGCTACGAAGATGTATTTGGACTTGAGAAAGGAATATTGGTGGCCTTGCATGAAGAGAGACGTCGCTTGGTTCGTTGAGAGGTGTTTGACCTGCTGTAGGGTTAAGGCCGAGCACCAGAGACCGCATGGTAAGTTGCAGCCCTTGGAGATACCTGAGTGGAAGTGGGAACAGATTACTATGGACTTCATCACCAAATTGCCGAGGACTGCCAGGGGATTCGACGCAATTTGGGTAATTGTGGATAGATTGACGAAGAGTGCACACTTCCTTGCCATTAGCGAAAGTTCATCAGCAGAGAAGTTGGCGGAGTTATACGTGAGAGAGATAGTATCTCGGCATGGAGTGCGGATCTCGATTGTTTCGGACCGCGATGTATGTTTCACTTCCAGGTTCTGGAAGAAATTCCATGAGGAGCTGGGTACTAAACTGCATTTTAGTACCGCATACCATCCCCAGACAGACGGTCAGAGCGAGCGGACGATTCAGACATTGGAAGACATGCTTAGAGCGTGTGTGTTAGACTTCGGGGGTAGCTGGGATGCGCATTTGCCTTTGGCTGAGTTTTCCTACAACAACAGCCATCATTCGAGCATTGGTATGCCACCTTTTGAGTTGTTGTATGGTAGGAGGTGTCGGACTCCCATTTGCTGGGGAGAGGTGGGACAGAGAGTGATGGGCAGTACAGAGATCGTACTTCAGACGACCGAACAGATTCAGTAGGTTAGGCAGAGGTTATTGACCGCCCAGAGCCGACAGAAGAGTTACGCGGACAGACACCGGTCCGAGCTGGAATTCCAGGTTGGCGACTTCGTTCTCCTGAAGGTTTCTCCCTGGAAGGGAGTGATCTGGTTCAGAAAGAGGGGCAAATTAGGGCCCCGGTTCATAGGTCCATTTCGGGTAATTGCAAGAGTAGGTCGGGTAGCTTATCGGCTAGAGTTGCCAGCAGAGTTGGGACATATTCATAATACCTTTCACGTTTCACAGTTGAGGAAGTGTATAGCCGATGAATCGGCAGTAGTTCCGTTAGAGGATATTCAGGTGGATGCGAGCCTGAATTACGCCGAGAGACCGGTAGCTATCCGGGATCGGAAGATCAAGGTTCTGCGGAACAAGGAGGTACCTCTGGTGTTGGTTCAGTGGCAACACCGGAAGGGATCGGAGATGACTTGGGAGCTGGAGCGTGAAATGCGGGAGCAACATCCGGAGTTATTCGCAGAGTGAGACTTCGAGGGCGAAGTCTAGTTCTAGTGGGGGAGAGTTGTAACAGCCCGAAATTTCAGGTATTGTTCTAAAACTATTTTTGGGACATTTTAGGAAGGGACTCGGCGAGTTGGTGCCTGACTCGCCGAGTAGGACCACAGGCTTGGTCACGGGTGCGGGACTGGACTCGACGAGTCCAGATATGGACTCAGCGAGTCGACGCTGTTCAGCAGAAACCCTAGCCGTTCAGTTTGGAATGTATATAATGCCTCTTAGGCCGTCATTGTACGTTTTTTTGGCCGATTGTGAAGAACCTAAGCATCTGTGGACGACTAGAGGAGAAGGGAAGGCTATTGGGTCCTTGAGGAGATTGTTAGACAAGAAGAGGCAAGGTTTTGGTCAAAGGAAGATCAAGAGGATTGGGTTCTGAAGGTTGGGGACACAGAGAACACGTTTTTCAGGTAATACTCAGACCATTTCTGTTGTTTTGGTGGTGTACACGAATCTAGGGTTTATGAGACCCATTTGATGATTAGATAGTTTGTTATGTTGTTACCCAAGCGTTTAAATCCCAGTAATAGAATGTCTAGAGGTCCAGAAAGTCCCATGATTATATATTTCGGGACCATGCGGATTACAGGAGGCAGTTGATCGACTGCATGGCATGGACTCGCCGAATCCAATGATCAGACTCGGCGAGTAGCTTGAAGATCCGCTGGGACTCGCCGAGTTGTTCTTCAGGCTCGGCGAGTAGCTTGAAGGTTCACTGGGACTCGCCGAGTTGTTCTTCAGTCTCAGCGAGTGGAGACGGGGTGGCCCCGCGATTCTTCCACGAGGATCTCGTCGAGTCAGGAGGGGTACTCGACGAGTAAAAAGGGGAACAACAGGGAAGTTGGGGAGGACGTCTAGACTCGCCGAGTCGCCTCTGCACTCGACGAGTCTGGTCGAGTTGACCGTTGACCAGAGTTGACCTGCATGTAATTCCGTAGGGTCAGTTGTGTTGTTTGATAAGATTATTAATAAGGGTATATGGTATTATAGGGAGTCTGCAGATTGGCGGATCGAGTGCGAGTAGTTTCAAGAGTTTATAGTTTACATACTACGAGGTGATTCTTCTCACTATACTTCACCTAGAAGGGTTTTACTGTGAGACCGGAAGGTCGTATATGATATGTGTTATTTATGCTATAAATAGAAAGGTAGATGCTATGCGTGATATGTATGTTTATACGGGCCGGAAGGCGATATATTATGTGACAGAAAGGTCAGGTATGATGTATGATGTATGTGCTATGTGTGTTATATTAAATGTATTATGTGTTGTAAATGTTATGGGCCGGAAGGCAATATACTATGGGCCGGAAGGCAATATGATACGGGCCGGAAGGCAATGTATTGTGGACTGGAAGGTCAGGGCCTGGAAAGGCGTATGTGAGTAAGTCGTATAATGGGGAACTCACTAAGCATTTATGCTTACAAGTTGTATGTATGTGTTTCAGGTACTAGCGAGGACCGTGGGAAGGCGCCGACGTGATGCGTACACACTGCCATTGTTGGAGATCTTGGGGATTCTTTTAATTGTATTTTGAAATGAAACTTGGAATAAATACTATTGTTTGAATGAAATTGTTTATTTTAAATGAAAAAAATTATTTGAAAATTTGCGTTGTTACATTTACGATCACCTTTTGTTTAGAACAATGAGTTAGTGATTATTGGTATAGTTAGATCCTGTATTGTTCTCCTACTATAGCACTTAGTATGTTCTTTCTGTTATAGTATCTTAGTATGTTATTTTATGTTATCGCGTATTGTATCTTCCTCCCTGCTTCTCTTTATAGTATGTTCTAGTATCTACTATGAACTGAACCCCTAAACTATACCTATTATAGTTTACTAGTATCCTTACTTGAACTGTTACTGAAAAGACTCATTTGTTTACTAAGTTATGATTGTACTTTAAAAACGGAGTTTTATAAACTATAAAGTAACATAACTTAAAAAGAGTTTTTGAAATGTTTTGATCACTTATAAAAGAATAAGTAATCTTTTGAAAGATGTTTATAACAAACATTTACACAATTATCATTGTGTTCTACTTGTATCCCCCCCCCCCCCTATTAAAAGCATTTAAAACAGTTTAAAAGATTGATTATAAGGGTATGAACTCACCTTATGTGGGTGATTCAAACGAATATGCGTGTAAGGATGGGAAGTTCCACGAACGAAGTCTCGAGACACAAACGAGACACTAAATGACATATAATGGCATATATGTATACAATTAGTGTTTTAAACAACTTATATGCAAGGAAACCATCTTAGGGACTAGGAAACCCTTGAAATGAAGTGTTGAATCACATGTGATAGTATGAAAGAGCGTTTACGGCCACACACTTGGTGTTTACGGACAAGATGGATGAGTTTACGGCCAAGCAAGGAGTTCATGGCCATAAACTCATAACTTTATGCAAAAGAGAGTGGTTTATGGTCCTATTTTTCATCCATTAGGGGTTCAAGGTCTAATGCTTGGATATGAGAAGGGTTTGTGGCCAAAATGTGTCCCAGTCATGGGTTTACGGCCTAGGGAGATTCCATGGCCGTAAACTCAAGATGTTTATGCTAAGATGGTTGTTTCAAAACTATGATCTAGTGTCTAACATGTCTAACTAGATGATAGATGGAATACTCACACTTTTGAGGGATTTTAAGTAGTTTCGACCACCAAGAACAAGTGTGTGTTCTTGGTGAAAGACGAAGATCTTGAAGATCTACCCAAAAGAGGATTTTCATTGATGAAATCATGGAGTTATACTAGATCAATGAGTGAATCAACTAAAGAAGGGAAGAATTCACTTACATATTTGAAGATCAAGGTGAAAGGCTCGATGATACTTGAGAGAGAATCGAAGTTTCTTGAGTCGAAAGTGTAAGAATGAAGGAAAAGAGAAGGAAATGAAACTTAAGAGGGGAGTTTACGACCCACCTTGAGTTTATAGCCATAAACTCATGTGTTGTGGCTGTGAACTCTGTTTAGTGGTGTTTAAGGCTTGAATGATGTATAGTGACTCTAGCAGGTACTTCCTAACACTCATTCCTTGAATGTACTAGGCTTAGAACACTCAATGAACTCTAAAAAGTCCTATAAGATACTAGGAGTGAGTCTGACATAAGGTTGATTGTACTTACTTTACAAGGCAAATATTTTTGGGTTGTCAAATCATCCCCCCGTTAGATGGAATTTCAACCCAAAATTAGCTTTCTTAGCAGTACTACTAGGGTTGTCCTCCTCTGATTGGCAGAATACCCACTCGTAGTCCTGGAAACATTGCCCTAATGTCCATGATAGGATTCATACTTGGTCCATCTATCATTACCTTGTGTATACAAGTCGTATATAATTTAAGATTAGTTAGATGGTCGGATGTTCGACTCTGCCTCAGGTCCACAACCAAAAAAGGAACAGGAGATAGGGCGGAAGCACACATACTAAATTTGTGTAATCATAATCATATACCACTTTTTCATATACACTGAATTGTGATAGGTGGACTGTATTTGTCCTTAGCCTTTGTGCTCGAACTCGGTCTGCTGGACGAGTGGTATTTTATGACAGTTTGTGGAACATACGGAAGCAATTCTTCGGAGGGTAAAGTACTCTACGCATGAGTACTTAGGGATTTAGAATACGAGATACAAAATTGAGGTCTAGGTCGGACTGTCATTACGAACGAAGAAGGTTTCATGAATTTAACGGTCAAAGCGATAGAAACATATGAACTTAGTATGGAGAGGACCACGCCAACTCATGATGAATGATGGAAACGGACTCTTTACTGAAAAAAAAAGTTTGGCTTATTTGAAAGAAATGTTTGATATACGATGATGTACCCCTAGTGTGTTCAACAATGTACTCTTTGTAAACGTTCTAGTGCTTTCTGTTTTCTCCTTGATGTTAACACTTCTATGTATCGCACCACGATAAGTGAGTACATACAATGCAAGTGTTTTGATAACTAGTGTCGATACTTTATACTACGATCCTCCTCGGTACCACTATGATCGTCTAGAATATACAAGTTATGAATAATTAAGATGCATAACATAGTCAACTGAGCAACTCTGCCCCAAAACCACAACCAAAGAAGGAATAGGAATTAAGGTGGAATCACTCACTCTAAGTCTGCAAAATCATAGCTATGCACAACCCTGATGTACATACTCAGTCATCATAGCTTCTCTGAACGAATCTTTTAGTTCTCTTGAATATTGTGACTTGTTTCAATAAGTGAGTTATTATAATTACTTTTAGGTGTTTTCCCCCAAGTTTAAATCTTATATAAATATAAATTAGTTATTAAAGTAATTCTTTAACTAAAAAACGTATCGCTGCTCGCTGGTGACTCCGGGGTTGATTCTCCTGCGGTAATCATCTAAATTCGTCCATCTGCTCCTGAGTTCTTAGTTATCGGGCAGTCTCTCTGGTAGTGTCTGGTCTCACCACATCCATAGTAGGCTTGGTTTTCTTCAGCTCTGGGCACTTAAGAGATCGGTTGAGTCGGTGCCCTACTGAAATGGACTGTGTGTCCCTTTTCTGTGGAATTTAGACACTGCATTTCCTGGCATACTCCAGTGTGGTGATAGTTGCACTTTCCATACTATTGGAGAGTTCCAGCATATTGACAAGCATGTGCTGGAGCAGCAGGTGTTGTAGCGGCGTATATAGAACCCTTTTGTTGCTCCTGCAAAGTTTCTTGTGTTGTTCGCTCCTTCATATTTTTCCCAGACTTTCATTTATTCTCCCCTCCCTTAGATGGCTCGGGAACAGGGAATTCTACACCATGGAGGACTCCATGGTCAATGAGTCGTTAGGCCATGCGTTTGGCACTATCGAATGTGGCTAAGTTAGAAGACATCACATCTCCTTGTATCGGGGCAGTTAAACCGCAGATGTATCTTTCTATCTTCTTGCTCTCCGGGGTAACCATCCCAGAGCATGTCAGTGTTGGTCAATATGTCTGAGCCGACCATCGTTAACTCCCATAATTCTTGTTCCAACTTTTGAACTTCACCCATCGGGCAGTATTCTTCCAACATTAACTCTTTAAGGTTCTCCCAACCTATTGAGTTAGCCATTGATAGGGTTAGTGACTTAACATGGTTGTTCCACCATGTCAGGGCTCTATCGGAGAAGGTGCAGGTAGCGAACTTCACTTTGCTCCCTTCTGGACACGAACAAATTTTGAAGACCGAATCTATTTTCTAGAACCATCACATCAGAGCAATGACTCCACTATTTCCATTAAAGGATTTGGGTTTTCAATTCATGAAGTCTTTGTACGAACATTTCCTTGGCTGTTTGTGAGAATCTTCGGGGTTGGCTATGTGGGTACCGCTACCAGATCCGAAGGTACCACTTTCGCCGAAGTGAGCTAGAGCAGTTGCCACTGCGGAGGATATTGTTTCTTGAAGAGTAGCAGGATCGAATTATGGCAGAGGTAGTGGTGGTTGAGTTGGAGTTATTAGAGTAGAGCGTCTACTCGATCTGCGAGGAGGCATCTTTTATAAAAGGATACAAAGATGAGATGGAATAAGTCTATAGCAGTTGATATAAGCCAAAAGCTGAAAGACAAGGTTATCCTAGTTCTGAGTGTATCTAGTCCTGACTTCTACAGGGTTTTGGAAACAATTCATAAAAGAGTCTATAGCAAATAAACTTTATGAATTAGAAATGGCTATCCTAGAATGAATATATGTGACCTGAATAACTATTACCAGTTGCATGTAAGGAATATAATCCTAACACATTATGCAAGCAGTGTTTCCACTAAATCTTTAAGTTTAACCAAGATTATTATTTATTAGTATAACGCATAAGATGTTTTGGTTACTTCGGTTGATCCTTCTTTGAAAACTTCTCATGAACTTGCTCTTGTTCCTCCTTTATTCTTTTGTTGACCGCTATGAGGAAGTGGTTACATCTATATGGGTTTGTCGTGTGAGAACGGAAGTGTCTAAAGAATCTATGAGATTTAAGTGAAACGTTATGGGGTGATCCTTACAGAGTCCTCCTATAATTGCACAATGTATACAAGTTGTATATAATTTAAGATTAAATAGACATTCGAATAAGTGATCCTACTCCAAAACCACAACCAAACAAGGAACAGGTAGTGAAGCATACACTCCAAAATTATAAGTCTATAACATTCCAATTATATAAAACTTTGGAAGTATACACTCCAAAGTTATAGATCTATCTGTAAGGGTCTTTTAAGTTATCACATAAGTTATCTATGATGCCTAAAATACTCCTATAGTATTTTAATGTAATGTACTTGGTATGTTTTAAACTTATTATCGTTTTATAGTATCATAAAATACTCCCATAGTATCTTATCCTTATGTTCTGATCTACAACTCCCTTGAATAGTGTTAGGTAAGGTTTAAGAGTATTGCAGCACCACATCACTCCCAAACACATTTAGGTCACATCTCGAATGAATATACTTGATCAGGCTATATTGACCCTAGTTGTGATTACATAATTGTCCAGGTTTGACCGCAGTGTTCAACCTTTAAATACGTTTGTTCTGTTCTTCTTGTGCTACTTGTTCTAGTATGTATATACGTATAAGCACGTATGTATACTTTTATAAGGTACTGTTATATATTTAAAAAATATTATTATCCAGAGCACTTCGGCCCCATTGTATTTAGAGGTGTATATCTTTTATCGGTTGATATCCTTAGTTCACTATAAACGATGCTCTGATACCAATTTATCACACCCCTAAACCGGAACGGGGGAAACGTTCGGGGGTAGAGGACGTCATGTTTAGTATCGCAAGACATGCATCATAGTAATCAAAGTAATAAACAACCATTTCATTAGAAAGAAAGTGTTTACAACGTATGTGTTACACAAAACATATACTACATATGTAAATCAAAAAAACAAGGCATGAAGCTATTATGCTCCATCTTCTAAATCCCAATGCGCATACCTGTCTACTACTTACCTGAGAATACAAGTTATTTTGAAAGAATAGATCAGGATTTAAGCTTGTGAGTTCATAATATTTTAGTGATGTAAGTAAGTTGTAAGAAGTTGTAAGCAAGTTATAAGTTCTTATAGAAAAGTTCGCCTATTCCACCAGAAAATCCTATATTTCCTGCTTTGATGAAAGATAATTAAAAATGACTCTACAATCTTTTCTATGAGTATTAAATGGATACAAGTTATATAAAACCCAGAATAAACAAACAATCGATTGTGTGTGTCTACCCTAAGCCCACAACCAAACAAGGAACAAGGAATGAGGCGGAAGGCACACATCCCAACATTTATTAGATCCTCGTTTTATATAAACCTGGTGTATTCACTTGGTACTCACAGAGTTAACTGTAATAGTTCCTTTATATTTGATGAAAAGTTTCTTTAACAAAACCCTTATTTCTTTTAATAAAAAATGGTAACCACAGTGGTTCGTTCTATAATCACTTAGTTTATACTAGCTATATATAATCTAATATCGAATAGATAGTTAATTGTGTGAATCTACCCAAAGCCCACAACCAAACAAGGAACAGGAAATGAGGCGGAAAGCACACATCCAACTACCTATCAGGTATTAATTATATATAACACCGATGTATAAACTAAGGTATTATAGAGTTAACCACCTAAGGTCCTTTAAGTTTATATTGATTTAATAAAATGGATTAAACGCATTACTGGTAAGTTTCTAGTTTTGTATATCTAATGTTCTGATTGAAAAGTATGTTTTGTACTAGAAAACTGTGCATTGAAATAGTGTCCTATGACCTGACCCATACTTGGTATCCCTTATGATTACTTCGTTTACACGGAATATATATATGTAACTAAGATCGAATAGATAGTAGTCTGGGTGAATCTGCTCTAAGCCCACAACCAAACAAGGAACGGGAAATGAAGTGGAAAGCACACACCCTACTACCTGTCGGATCGGATTAATATATATTACTAATGTATACACTTAGGAATCATAAAGTTTGTATTATAGGCCCCCCTTTTACTTAATGTACTATACTCAACTGTTCTATTTTTCGTTTGTAAAATGTAAGTTTTCCCTAGTTTATAACTATCTTAACTCAAAATAGCTTGCATTAACTTTTAAGTGGAACTGTCACAATATGAAAGTAATAGGAAAATGTAAGTACATAGTTGTCTTTTGAATTGACATCATGATGTACTAATTACCTTAAAACATGTTTTTTTTATTAACGTCATAATGTGATGGATAGTACCCATACTATATGCTCTCCCGGCAAGAGATTCTGGGAACCAAACACGACTTCCGCAAATAAATTTCTAGGCCGTGTAAATTCACATTAAAGTTATATGATCATGTATACCCAATTTATGATCACCTTTTGTTTAGAACAATGAGTTAGTGATTATTGGTATAGTTAGATCCTGTATTGTTCTCCTGCTATAGCGTTTAGTATGTTCTTTCTGTTATAGTATCTTAGTATGTTCTATCTGTTATCGTGTATTGTATCTTCCTCCCTGTTTCTCTTTATAGTATGTTCTAGTATCTACTATGAATTGAACCCCTAAACTATAAGTATTTTAGTTTACTAGTATCTTTACTAGAACTATCACTAAAAAGATTCATTTATTTACTAAGTTAAGATTGTACTTTAAAAATGGAGTTTTATAAACTATAAAGTAATATAACTTAAAAAGAGGTTTTGAAATGTTTTTATCACTTATAAAAGAATAAGTAATCTTTTGAAAGATGTTTATAACAAACATTTACACAATTATCATTGTGTTCAACTTGTATCCCCCCTCCCTTAAAAGCATTTAAAAAAGTTTAAAAGATTGATTATAGGGGTATGAACTCACCTTATGTGGGTGATTCAAACGAATATACGCGTCAGGATGAGAAGTTCCACGAATGAAGTCACAACATACAAACGAGACACTAAATGACATATAATGTCATATATATATATATATATATATATATATATATATATATATATATGTATGTATGTATGTATACAATTAGTGTTTTTAACAACTAATATGCAAGGAAATCACCTTAAGGAATTGGAAACACTTGAAATGAAGTGTTGAATCACATGTGATTGTATGAAAGAGGGTTTACGGCCACACACTTGGTGTTTACGACCAAGATGGATAAGTTTACGGCCAAGCAAGGAGTTCACACCCGTAAAATCATGAACTTTATGCAAAAGAGAGTGGTTTAAGTTCCTATTTTTCATCCATTAGGGGTTCAAGGTCTAATGCTTGGATCTGAGAAAGGTTTACGGCCAAAATGTGTACCAATCATTGGTTTACAGCCAAAGAAGATTCCATGGTCATAAACTCAAGATCTTTATGCTAACATGGTTGTTTCAAGACTATGATCTAGTGTCTAACATGTCTAACTAGATGATAGATGGAATACTCACACTTTTGAGGGCTTTTGAGGAGTTTTGGCTACCAAGAACAAGTGTGTGTTCTTAGTGTTCTTGGGGAAAGATGAAGATATTGAAGTTCTACCCAAAAGACGATTTTCATTGATGAAATCATGGAGTGATACTAGATCAATGAGTGAATCAACTAAACAAGGGAAGAATTCACTTACATATTTGAAGATCAAGGTGAAAGGCTCGATGGTACTTGAGAGAGAATGGAAGTTTCTTTAGTCTAAAGGGTAAGAATGAAGGAAAAGTGAAGGAAGTGAGACTTAAGAGGGGATTCTACGGCCCACCTTGAGTTTACGGCCGTAAACTCATGTGTTGTGGTCGTGAACTCCTTTTGGTGGTGTTTAAGGCTTGAATGATGTACAATGACTCTAGCAGGTACTTCCTAACACTCATTCCTTGAATGTACTAGGCTTAGAACACTCAAATAGACTCTAAACAGTGCTAAAAGATAGCAGGAGCGAGTATGAATTAAGATTAATTGTACTGACTTTACTTGGCAAAAAAATTTGGGTTGTCACATTTTTGGTCTTGAAATTTGGGGATGTTACATTATTAATTAGTAAATAATCAGAAACTAATCTAGTATTAATTTTAGGATTAAAAGGAATTGATTAATAATGAAGGGGTTGGCTTTACAAATCATTAATAGTTGCAAAATGGGTTGATAGACTCCATAGAGTGGAGTGGACGAAATTCTATAAAGAAGCCCTATAGATTTTGTTCAAGAGCTCTAAGGAAGCTGTCCTTGGGCTGCTTAGGTTTTAAGCAGGAATTAGGGTTTCCTCCAGAAACCCTAGCAGCCCACACAGCTATTTAAAGACCCCTCCATAAGGAATTTTGGATGATATGCTTTAGAAACCCTAGAGTGGCCGATTTCATCTCTCTCCTTCTCCATCTTTTGCATTGAGTGTTTGTGACTCCATTAGAGGTGCAACACTTGGGGTGACTAAGCTTTCAAAGGTCAAGGATATTCAAGGTGAACTTGTTGTTGCTACAAAACAAGAGAGATAACATCTAAACCCTAATCTATGTGTCAATTTTCAAAATTGTATGCTAGTCTTAGGTTTATTGCTTTGGAGTTTGTATTTTCATGTTCAGTAGTGAAAAACTTAGATCCAAAGCAATTAGGGTTGCATGTACACCATAGGATTGTTGTAGGGTTCAAAACCCAACAGTGGTATCAGAGCCTATGATGTTCTTTAATTGAATTGGTGCAAGAGTAGACTGCCAAAAGAACAAGAAATAGAAAAGAAAAAAATTGTTGTCTGATAGGCAGACTCGACGAGTTGATGATCAGACTCGACGAGTTGCATGAACTCGACGAGTTCAGTAGGCAACTCGATGAGTCGACTCGTCTGGTGCCAGATTTTTTGATTTTTTTGTCAGATTTTGATTTGGATAATTACCATAACTCGTTTTTAATGCCTAAATTTGATTTTTCTAATTGGTATGAGTTATCCTTATCAAAATTAATGGATTTGGTTAAATGTGGATAATATAAGGTTATTTTGATTTAATATATGACCTAGTAATTTTAAAAAATGTTTTTAAATTACACCCTTTTGGTTTTATAGTTTAGATTTGAAATTAAAGGTTTTAGTTTTAGAAATCTAAATAATTAAACCCAAGTATTTTGAAAATTTTCAAAAGTGCACCTCATGGTTTTATAATTTAAAAAGTTGATTAAATAGTTTTAATTTTGAAATCTTAAATTTAGAACCTTGGTATTTTGAATAGTTTAATTTACCACTTATGGATTTTATTAAATTAATTAAGTGTTTAATTAAAATAGAAAATTAATAAATCCATAATAATATGGTTTAAATTTAACTAAATTAAAGCAAATTTATTAAAAGAATAAACAACCTAGTATTTTAAAATTTTAAAATACATCCTTATACTATATAAAATTCAAAGTCAAATATATTATATATGTATGAGTAAAAGGTCAGTTTTACCGTTAGTAGGCCTCATTCACAAAGTTGGTTTCTAAAGGGTGTTTAAGGAAGTGGCATGAAAAATGACTGTCATTGGGTATCCACTCTCACCCACCGCACCCTTGACCAGCGGAGGGTCGTTAGCCGAACGGGTAGGACAGGATACTAAGCTCTCATTAAAAGTATAATGAACATATAAACTAACTAAACCTTTTATAAATTCCCTATCTTATTTACTTTAGGGAAAATGTGAATATGATGCTAACCCATGAAATTTCACATTGCATGTCACACCCCCGAACCAGACGGCAGAAACGTCCGGGGGCTGTCGTGACTCAATTGAATACCATCACAATGAATATACATGAAACATAACATTATACATCACCAACATTTGGAATGATACAACTGGTAGCGTTTACATCCATTACATTGTTCCAAAACATTACATTCTCAAAAATAACGGCATGTAAAATGACTGTCATTGGGTATCCACTCTCACCCACCACACCCTTGACCAGCGGAGGGTCGTTAGCCGAACGGGTAGGACAGGATACTAAGCTCTCATTAAAAGTATAATGAACATATAAAGTAACTAAACCTTTTATAAATTCCCTATCTTATTTACTTTAGGGAAAATGTGAATATGATGCTAACCCATGAAATTTCACATTGCATGTCACACCCCCGAACCAGACGGCAGAAACGTCCGGGGGCTGTCGTGACTCAATTGAATACCATCACAATGAATATACATGAAACATAACATTATACATCACCAAAATTTGGAATGATACAACTGGTAGCGTTTACATCCATTACATTGTTCCAAAACATTACATTCTTAAAAATAACTGTTCGATACTAAATTAAACCACAGCAAAACGTCATAGAGTACAATTCATCCTTCACTTTATCTGTTACCTGAGAATACAAGTATTTTGAAAAACGTCAACATATGAAATGTTGGTGAGTTCATAAGTAATGTTTGATATCCAATGTTTGTAATGTGTTGAAAAACCACCAGAAAATCCGATATTTTCTGAAAATAGTATAGTCAAAAAGGTGTGAAGATCCATAGGTATGCTTGTTTGTTTCTATACTTGTAAAAGTTGTTCATTTAAAATTTGTGTGCATTCCGAATCCCTATGTATTGAAATACCCTAGGAAAACCCGATGTTTTCCTAATTCTTTGAATTACATGAATGTACATTGAAACAATTGCAACGCGTGAAATTATCAGTACCAGGCGACGTTGGATTATTTTTGAGCATGATTATTTGCTACAAACACACGTTACACAAACGACTAGTCTATAGCAATACTAACGATCCCGTAGGCGTCGTCCGTACTAATCATGTTATCCAACCGCCCTGACTACGTGTAGTCCCACACCCGAAGACAAAGAGGACACGAAGGCCTCGATGACTCCATTAGCCGGTTGGGGATAAGAAGGTACGAGGGGTACCAGACCCGCCTCGCATAAAAAGGTAGACTCTACTAGCAATACCAAAGGACCCTTGGGGACCAGTAGTATACAAGCCATTGAAAGTCCTTTTACGTTATGTTGGATCGGTAAAACCCAACACTTCGTAAGATAGAGGTCTTCGGGCCTTAAGATCAGGTCATTGGGCTAGCTAGGCTCAACAAACAAGATTTTACACTTTTGGGGCCCAAAGATGGTGCGTAGACGTCTGTGCACACTCGCATGTATATTGAATTCCCAAACGTTATTAGTTATGAGTCGTAGTGTTGTAGTGTCATAGTGTCATAGTGTTAGTAGTTTCGGATTTTTATTGGTTCGAGACCGAACCAATTCGTTTAACAACGACTTTTGGTGTTGTAATGTATTGTATTTCATCGATAGTCGCGGTGCCATCATTTGATCAAATTACATGTATTGAATTAGCCTTGAAAGTTTTCTGTTTTCAGCCCCTCATTAATTGTAAAATTTACTTTTTCAACCATTTATTTAAATACTTTCCGGTTTGGTCCTTAAATCAATTTTCTTGACATTTTAACACCAAAAATTATTGAAATTAATATTTTTCAGCATATTTTTCATAGAAAACAGCTTAAGTCCCTGAAACTTCAGTTTTCTCGGTTATAACCCTTCTTTTTCGCAATTTTGACAATTTTGGCCCAAATTGTAAAATTTTGCAACTTTGGTCCTTTTTAAATTTAAAAAGCATTTTAAACCTTTGAAAAGGATTTAGAACACTTATAGTCCACTGTTTTACAGAAAAACACAGTTCTGGCCCTCCAAAACAGAAAATTTCGCATAATGGGCCTCATTGGGCCGAAAATGTCATTTTTAGCCCATTAAGCTTGAAATTTATGTTTTCAATTCTCCAAATGAGTATATTTCCAGAAATGGTTTTATTGAAACTGTTTTGACACACCTTATCCATCAGAATTCGTGATATGTCAATTTGGGCCCTTAATTTTTGTATTTTTCACATTTTAGGTCCAAAAATTGTGTTTTTAGTCCAAAGAAATTATTACTAAACCACTTAGCTATTTTTATATAGACACTTAGTATGTAGAAATATAGTAGAGGCTAAAATCATTTAACATAAGGTAAATCTCGGTTTTGAGGAGTTTTATGGCTAAATCCAACATTATAATTCACAAAAGCACACATATAAGCATGGAAATCATACAAAGCATACAAAACACATATAGATCTACACTTTCACTTGTATTCCTCCCCCCCCCCCCCCCCCCAAAAAAAAAAAAAAAAACTAATAAAAACAGAAAGTAGGGGGTATGAAGCTCACCTTGAGTTGTAGTTTCGGTTTTGAAGAGAGAAAAGAAGAAAATTTCGATCCGAGCAAGTCTCCTTGGTAGATCCCCAGTTTAGTGACTTCTAAGGTGCATGATCACAAGTTGGAATAGATTTAGAAGAGATTTTTGATGAAATGAAGTAGCTAGATCATGGATTAGTCATCAACTTACCTTAGATGATTTGTTTGTGGGAAAAAACCTCCTTGAAAAGCTCTTGATTCTCGAAATTTTTGAAGAAGGTGGAAGGAGATGTCCTTCAAGACTTAGAGAGAATGAAATGGATTTTTGTGAGTGTGTGTGTGTTGTGTTCGGCCGAGAGCAAGAAGAGAGAGGAGAGGAGATGACCTTTGAAGTGCTATGCATGGAGATATGGGATGAGTTGCATGGATATCCAAAAGGCAATAATGAAGTGGCAAGACAAAGTCAACTCTCATCTTATCCTTGGGTTTGGGCCTTGGGTCGAGATTTTTGGAAGGAAAAAGGGAAAATTTGGGCTTTAATGCCCACAAGCCCATGTGTATATTAAGTTGGGTGAGTTTTAACCTAAAAAATTATAATATGATTCTTACACTTTGTTGGGCTAGTTTAGATTAATCATGGTTCAAAATTTTAAATTTATTTCATTCTAGGCCCAATATAGCCCAAAATGTTGAAACAAATAGATGTGGGTCCAATTAGAGCCCAATTAAGAGTTCTAAACCCAAGATAGTCAAATTGGAAATTTATTGGTCCATTAGGCCCAATAAGGAAGTTCTAGTCCAAAATGGACCTAAATAAGAACTTCTAGGGTTTCCAATTGCTTGTTGACTATTTGTAATGCTTGTATGGTGTATTTGATTGAAATTTTGTTGTCACAATCATAGGTGTTACACATGTTCTTAAGCGTTTGATTCACTTTAGCTTGAGTGTATAGTTTACAAGACACAAAATTTCCAGTTGTGACATCATCCCCCTGTTAGAGGGAATTTCGTCCCGAAATTCTGTTTGAAAGCTAGATTTGAGAATGCTAGAATAGGTGAGGGTACTTTTGCTTCATTTGATCTTCGCGTTCCCAAGTGAATTCTGGCCCACGCTTTGCGTTCCACCGTACCTTCACGATTGGGATACGGCTCTGTTTAGTACGCTTCACCTCCCTGTGCATGATTTCAATTGGTTCTTCGACGAACAGGAGATTCTCATTGATTTCGATTTTGTCAAGAGGAATGACAAGGGTTTCGTCTGATAGGCACTTCTTTAGGTTAGAGACATGGAACACAGGGTGTACACCATTTAGCTCTGCGGGTAGTTGCAGTCTGTATGCTACTGGACCAATTCAGGCGACGATTTCGAAAGGTCCAATGTATCGTGGATTTAGTTTTCCCCGCTTCCCAAAACGAATGACTCCTTTCCAGGGCGAGACTTTTAACAGTACTCGATCACCAACCTGAAATTCTAAGGGCTTTCGGCGTTTATCAGCGTAGCTCTTTTGTCGGTCACGCGATGCTTTCAATCGAGCTCTGATTTGAATGATCTTTTCCGTGGTTTCACGGATGATCTCCGGTCCCGTTAGTGCTTTGTCCGACGTGTGTGTTTTTGCTAGCTAGGTGTCACCTACTTCAACCCAACATAACGGTGATCTACATTTATGCCCGTACAGTGCTTCGAAAGCAGCCACCTTGATGCTCGAATGGTAACTATTGTTGTATGAGAACTCGATTAAGGGTATGTGGGTGTCCCAAGACTTTCCAAAGTCTATCACGCATGCGCTGAGAATATCTTCGAGCGTTTGGATGGTTCGCTCGCTTTGACCATCCGTTTGTGGATGATAAGCGGTGCTCATATCGAGGTTTGTTCCCATCGCCTTATGGAGTGATTGCCAAAATCGGGACGTGAACCTACTGTCCCTATCCGAGATGATACATGTTGGTATTCCGTGGAATCTCACAATCTCTCGAATGTATAACCGCGTCAAAATCTCCATCTTGTACGATTCTTTAATTGGCAGGAAATGGGCAGATTTCGTCAGTCGGTCAATTATTACCCATATGGTGTCTAATCCATCCGACGTTTTGGGTAGCTTGGTCACGAAATCCATAGAAATCCCTTCCCATTTCCACTCAGGGATTGCCGGTTGCTGTAACAATCCTGAGGGTTTTTGGTATTCCACCTTTACTTTGGCGCACGTAAGGCACTTACTGACGTAGGTCGCGATTTCCGCCTTCATGTTAGGCCACCAATAGTGTTGTTTAATATCCAAATACATCTTATCGGAACCGGGATGAATGGAGTATCGCGTCTTGTGGGCTTCCTTCATGACAACATCTCTGAACCCTCCAAATTTAGGGACCCAAATACGGTTCATGAAATAGTATACTCCATTCTCCTTTGCCTCCAGGTTCTTTTCCATTCTGTGCAATGCTTCGCTTGCTCTATTTTCCGTCTTCATGGCCTCTGACTGGGCTACTGCAATTTGAGTGGCCAGGTGCGATTGAATGGTTATCGAGAGAGTTTTCGTACAACGATTAGAGTACTCCTTCCGACTTAAGGCATCAGCTACCACGTTGGCCTTGCCTGGGTGGTACTTAATCTCACACTCATAGTCGTTTAACAATTCAACCCATCTTCGTTGCCTCATGTTCAACTCCTTTTGGTTTAAGATGTGTTGGAGACTCTTGTGATCCGTGAAGACGGTGCACTTTGTACCGTAAAGGTAATGCCTCCAAATCTTTAGGGCAAAGACTACAGCTCCCAGCTCTAGGTCATGGGTCGTGTAGTTTACTTCATGCGTTTTAGTTGGCAGGATGCGTAGGCTATCACTCTCCCACGTTGCATGAGAACGCAACCTAAGACCTGATTTGACGCGTCACAGTAGACTACAAAATCTTCCGTTCCTTCAGGCAGAGATAGTACAGGTGCGCTACAGAGAGCTTGTTTCAAGGTTCGAAACGCAATCTCTTGTTTGTCTGTCCATTTGAATGGTACGCCCTTTTGCGTAAGCGAGGTAAGTGGCTTGGCGATCTTAGAGAAGTTTTGAATGAATCTCCTATAGTAGCCTGCTAATCCCAAGAATTGACGAATTTCTGTGGGCGTTGTCGGGATTACCCATCCTTCTACAGCTTTGACCTTAGAGGGATCCACATGGATTCCATTCTGGCTGACTACATGACCTAGGAAGTTCACACTTAGAGAGTTTGGCGTAAAGTTTTTCTGATCGCAGAGTTTCTAAGACTTGTCGGAGATGTTGGCCATGCTCTTCCTTGCTTCGAGAATAGACGAGGATGTCATCGATAAAAACAATGACAAAGGTGTCGAGGAACGGTCGGCAGATTCGATTCATTAGGTCCATAAATGCGGCAGGGGCATTCGTTAGACCAAAGGGCATTACGACAAATTCATAATGTCCGTAGCGAGTTCGGAAAGCGGTTTTTGGAATATCCTCTTCCCGGACTTTGAGTTGGTGGTATCCGGACCGTAGATCTATTTTAGAAAAATAACTAGCTCCTTGGAGCTGGTCAAATAGATCATCGATTCGTGGGAGTGGGTAGCGGTTCTTGATTGTGAGTTTATTTAATTCTCTGTAATCGATGCACATTCTAAAAGATCCATCTTTCTTTTTGACAAAGAGCACCGGAGCTCCCCATGGCGAGTAACTAGGTCGAATAAATCCCTTGTCCAAAAGTTCGCTGAGTTGGCTGGATAATTCCTGCATCTCGGCAGGAGCCAGCCGGTAGGGTGATTTAGCGAGAGGAGTTGCTCCTGGAATAAGGTCGATTCGAAACTCAACCTGTCTCTCTGGGGGTACTCCCGGAAGATCTTCAGGAAACATGTCCGGAAATTCACATGCTACGGGAATGTCTCGAACGTTAATCTCCTCCTTGGTTTTATCCACCACGTGAGCCAGGAACGCCAGATTGTTCCTTCTTAGATATTTCTGTGCCTTGATGCACGAAACGAGGCGAAGGTTCATGCTAGATTTGTCTCCGTAAATTACTAGGGCTTCGTGATTTGGGAGACGAAGACGAACGGCCTTCTCATGGCACATAATTTCGGCATGGTGGGGGCTTAACCAGTCCATGCCGATGATCACATCAAAACTCCTAATTGACACTGGCATTAGATCTATTCGAAAGACGTGTTGATTAAGAGTTAGGGTACATCTGATGTAGATTTCCCCAGTGGATTCGGTTTTCCCATTGGCCATTTCCACCGTATAGGTTTCATTTAGCTTTTGGGGCAGTTGTTTTAATAAATGTTTAAACTTATTGCTTACGAAGCTTCGCTCCGCTCCGGTGTCAAATAAGATGCATGCATAAGCGTGGTTTAAGGGAAACGTACCGGTAGCAACAGAGGGGTCTTGAATGGCCTCACCCTGACCCATGGTCAACATCCTTCCTGTTCCTCCATTTCTTAAATTGTTGTTGTTAGGACAGTCTCGGCGGATGTGTCCAGTCTTCCCACATCCGAAGCAGGTGTGGCTAGGCCCTGCGTTATTGCCGCTGGCATGGGTGTTGTTGTTGTTGCGATGGTTGTTGTTGTTGGTTCCCTGATTTTGGTTCTGGGGAGGGTAAGCCTTGCAGTACTTTGCAGTGTGTCCCCTTCGGTTGCAACTGGTGCACTGAAAATCCTTGCATTCTCCATAGTGATGGAAACCGCACTTGTTGCATTTGGGAAGATTACCGGAATAAGGTTTGGAAGCATTTGAAGTGGCGGAGGTTGGAGCATGTGGTGCGGCTGGAACCGGTGCGGTAACAGCATTCACCGCCACTGCCTGCTGCTTCTTGGAGGTGTCGGGGCCCTGGCGTCCCTTACTCTTATTGTTCTTTCCCCTCTTGCCATCACCTTCCTTCATCTTCTCAGCCTCCACAGGCTTCTCTCCCTTCTTGTTGTTATGGTCATACAACCTTTTTGCCAATCTTTTCGCACTGTCAAATGTTTCGGGGTTTGCAGCTATCACATTCCCTATGACTCTACCGCTATTGCACAAGCTAAACCGACGTTCTCTTTTCGGTGGTAGGGGTATAGTTTTAGATTCCCTAGAAATCCCGATCTCATCAGGACGTGTGTTAGTTTTACTTTGGAGAGAATGTAGTTGATCAGGCTACATTCACTCCTTGGTATCACTAAGAACAGTCCTGAATTAACCGAGACACTAGTATTATTTTTGTTTGGTTCGGCGTTATGTTCCTATTCCTAGTGCAAGCAAGGGTGTTTTATTTACTTGTTTTGTTCAGAGTTATGTTAGTCCCTCTTTTTGGTTTATAGTTGCATATCCATGTGTGGCTAGATATGCTAGTTCACTATAAACAAAGCTCTGATACCAACCTGTCACACCCCCGAACCAGACGGCGGAAACGTCCGGGGGCTGTCGTGACTCAATTGAATACCATCACAATGAATATACATGAAACATAACATTATGCATCACCAACATTTGGAATGATACAACTGGTAGCGTTTACATCCATTACATTGTTCCAAAACATTACATTCTCAAAAATAACTGTTCGATACTAAATTAAACCACAGCAAAACGTCATAGAGTACAATTCATCCTTCACTTTATCTGTTACCTGAGAATACAAGTATTTTGAAAAATGTCAACATATGAAATGTTGGTAAGTTCATAAGTAATGTTTGAAATCCAATGTTTGTAATGTGTTGAAAAACCACCAGAAAATCCGATATTTTCTGAAAATAGTATAGTCAAAAAGGTGTGAAGATCCATAGGTATGCTTGTTTGTTTCTATACTTGTAAAATTTGTTCATTTAAAATTTGTGTGCATTCCGAATCTGTATGTATTGAAATACCCTAGGAAAACCCGATGTTTTCCTAATTCTTTGAATTACATGAATGTACATTGAAACAATTGCAACGCGTGAAATTATCAGTACCAGGCGACGTTGGATTATTTTTGAGCATGATTATTTGCTACAAACACACGTTACACAAACGACTAGTCTATAGCAATACTAACGATCCCGTAGGCGTCGTCCGTACTAATCACGTTATCCAACCGCCCTAATTACGTGCAGACCCACACCCGAAGAGAAAGAGGACACGAAGGCCTCGATGACTCCATTAGTCGGTTGGGGATAAGAAGGTACGAGGGGTCCCAGACCCGCCTCGCACAAAAAGGTAGACTCTACTAGCAATACCAAAGGAACCTTGGGGACCAGTAGTATACAAGCCATTGAAAGTCCTTTTACGTTATGTCGGATCGGTAAAACCCAACACTTCGTAAGATAGAGGTCTTCGGGCCTTAAGATCAGGTCATTGGGCTAGCTAGGCTCAACAAACAAGATTTTACACTTTTGGGGCCCAAAGATGGTGCGTAGACGTCTGTGCACACTCGCATGTATATTGAATTCCCAAACGTTATTTGTTATGAATCGTAGTGTCGTAGTGTCATAGTGTCGTCGTGTTAGTAGTTTCGGATTTTTATTGGTTCGAGACCGAACCAATTCGTTTAACAACGACTTTTGGTGTTGTAATGTATTGTATTTCATCGATAGTCGCGGTGCCATCATTTGATCAAATTACATGTATTGAATTAGCCTTGAAAGTTTTCTGTTTTCAGCCCCTCATTAATTGTAAAATTTACTTTTTCAACCCTTTATTTAAATACTTTCCGGTTTGGTCCTTAAATCAATTTTCTTGACATTTTAACACCAAAAATTATTGAAATTAATATTTTTCAGCATATTTTTCATAGAAAACAGCTTAAGTCCCTGAAACTTCAGTTTTCTCGGTTATAACCCTTCTTTTTCGCAATTTTGACAATTTTGGCCCAAATTGTAAAATTTTGCAACTTTGGTCCTTTTTAAATTTAAAAAGCATTTTAAACCTTTGAAAAGGATTTAGAACACTTATAGTCCACTGTTTTACAGAAAAACACAGTTCTGGCCCTCCAAAACAGAAAATTTCGCATAATGGGCCTCATTGGGCCGAAAATGTCATTTTTAGCCCATTAAGCTTGAAATTTATGTTTTCAATTCTCCAAATGAGTATATTTCCAGAAATGGTTTTATTGAAACTGTTTTGACACACCTTATCCATCAGAATTCGTGATATGTCAATTTGGGCCCTTAATTTTTGTATTTTTCACATTTTAGGTCCAAAAATTGTGTTTTTAGTCCAAAGAAATTATTACTAAACCACTTAGCTATTTTTATATAGACACTTAGTATGTAGAAATATAGTAGAGGCTAAAATCATTTAACATAAGGTAAATCTCGGTTTTGAGGAGTTTTATGGCTAAATCCAACATTATAACTCACAAAAGCACACATATAAGCATGGAAATCATACAAAGCATACAAAACACATATAGATCTACACTTTCACTTGTATTCCTCCCCCCCCCCCCCCCCCAAAAAAAAAAAAAACTAATAAAAACAGAAAGTAGGGGGTATGAAGCTCACCTTGACTTGTAGTTTCGGTTTTGAAGAGAGAAAAGAAGAAAATTTCGATCCTAGCAAGTCTCCTTGGTAGATCCCCAGTTTAGTGACTTCTAAGGTGCACGATCACAAGTTGGAATAGATTTAGAAGAGATTTTTGATGAAATGAAGTAGCTAGATCATGGATTAGTCATCAACTTACCTTAGATGATGTGTTTGTGGGAAAAAACCTCCTTTAAAACCTCTTGATTCTCGAAATTTTTGAAGAAGGAGGAAGGAGATGTCCTTCAAGACTTAGAGAGAATGAAATGGATTTTTGTGAGTGTGTGTGTGTTATGTTCGGCCGAGAGCAAGAAGAGAGAGGAGAGGAGATTAACTTTGAAGTGCTATGCATGGAGATATGGGATGAGTTGCATGGATATCCAAAAGGCAATAATGAACTGGCAAGACAAAGTCAACTCTCATCTTATCCTTGGGTTTGGGCCTTGGGTCGAGATTTTTGGAAGGAAAAAGGGAAAATTTGGGCTTTAATGCCCACAAGCCCATGTGTATATTAAGTTGGGTGAGTTTTAACCTAAAAAATTATAATATGATTCTTACACTTTGTTGGGCTAGTTTAGGTTAATCATGGTTCAAAATTTTGAATTTATTTCATTCTAGGCCCAATATAGCCCAAAATGTTGAAACAAATAGATGTGGGTCCAATTAGAGCCCAATTAAGAGTTCTAAACCCAAGATAGTCAAATTGGAAATTTATTGGTCCATTAGGCCCAATAAGGAAGTTCTAGTCCAAAATGGACCTAAATAAGAACTTCTAGGGTTTCCAATTGCTTGTTGACTATTTGTAATGCTTGTATGGTGTATTTGATTGAAATTTTGTTGTCACAATCATAGGTGTTACACATGTTCTTAAGCTTTTGATTCACTTTAGCTTGAGTGTATAGTTTACAAGACACAAAATTTCCAGTTGTGACATTGCACCTTATTGGTCGTTAGTGGAGCAGGTGTGGTTAATCAGCACACTAATATGTGACTAATGAATGATGGCATTGAGTAGCTCATAAATTACCATTGATTGATGGGGCATGTGTGGTTAACCGACACATCGATTAGATGATAAACGACATCAAGATTACCAAGCTAATTTTCATGGTTATTCACACCTTGTTTGTGATCCTTGGTATCCCTGTCACAAACTTGAAAGGCATAATTGAGATTAAACATGCCATTGAGAAGTTCAAGGAATATCAAAAGATCTAGGGATTTCATTTGAAACCTAATTCGTTTAAAATTTCATTTTCATGGTGGAATTGGTAAATCGTCATTTACCTACTGAAAAATAATTTACAATTAGATTACGGCATCCTTCTTCCGAATTGTGAATTATTGTGTTGGGTCCTAGAAATAATATTTCATTTTGGTGTTATATTAAGGATTAAATCAACTAACTTGAATTTCTCCCCTTTTATAGATGTCTAGTTCTAACAACTATGGTCTTCCACAATCTTTTAGAAAAAGCTTTCCTCATGGAGATGATATTCCATGTAACGATCGAGGTGAAAGATCAATCCTTCTTCATGATTTGGTGAAACTTCTCTTCCTCCACCTCCACCAATAATTCTCCCTGACCTACAATTTTGTCAACTTGAAAAGTTCAAGATCACTCAAACCCTATTGGCAAGCAAACACCAAGATGGAAGATCTGTGTGTGTGCACATCTTGGAGATGAAGTCACACATTAATATACTAGGGATGTTGGGTGTCGTTTTCCCAAGGAAGTTAGTTGTTAACTTGGTTCTTCAATCACTTCCCGAGTCATATAGCCAGTTTGTTAAAGACTACTATATGATAGATCACGACGTGACCCTTATTGGTCTGACATATTTGCTAATTGTTGCTGAATCAACAATGATTTGGCGCACTGGTAAAGAAAATTTGAATGGAAGATCTACCTCCCAAACTTCCATGGACATTGACAATGGAAACATTAGAAGTCCTTAAAATTTTCTTTTTCCAATCGAAAGGGATCGGCCAAGGTCAAACAGTTTGACCGAATGATAAAGAGGAAGGTTGAGTCTGAGATAGTCCCATGTACCATTCCGAAAGAGTCTGTTTGTTTCTATTACCAATAGAAGGGGAATTGGATGCGAAGCTGCCGTATCTACCTAAAAGATCGCAAGGATAGTAAATTCAAAATGTATGAATCTACTTTAGGGTCGAAGAAAAGAAAGGAAGCATAAAGGAAGAGTGAGATGAGTCTGGTCGCGAAGAGATGGATTTCGATCACATGGTTCGATGATCAGATTTTTGAGCTGCTGCATAGGAGTTATGATAGATTGCTTAGGAATATTTTGAAACATAGTTATCATATGAATTTACATTGTAAGGACAAGTTTTCCGCATTTTTTATAAATAAAGAAAAAAATTAATTTTGTTTTATTTTATGATATCCTTGCAATGGCATTAGTGCAACTTAGTGTTTATAAATTATTAGCAATGTTGGAAATAAATTTGATTCTTGGTTATATCGTAATTTACCAAATAAGGAAGGGTTCTCATCACCAAAGTTTCAATTGAAAAGAAACTTGGAATCATGTGACTTGTATTGTGTGATGTATGAGAACCTTCATCTTTGGGAAATTAAGACTAATTCCTTGTTCACATATGTATGTGAGTCAAGTGAAAGACTGGAGGATCTAGTGCACATTGATGTGTACAAGTCAGATCCACCACAAAGAATGATAAAGGTTATTCGTCATGATTTACTAATGGTTTAGTAAATATGGTTATGCTTACAAGTTTAAGTATAATTCTAATACCTTGAAAAGTTTCAAAGTATAAGCAGAACGAATAAGAAGAATCAATTAGGTAGAAAGATAATAGTTTCTCCAATCTAAAAGGAAAGGAGTGTAACACCCAGAATTAGAAAGACCAAGAAAAGAAAGGAAAACCTCTAAGTCAAGAGTCAAGTCGTCGAGTCCAGGGAGGAACTCGACGAGTCGGAGTGGGATCTGGGGCATAGAGTAAGTGACCGACTCGGCGAGTCGGCTATTGGACTCGACGAGTCTGGTCTGGGCGATAAAAACCCTAATCCTGGGGGTTGTTCCATATTTAAAGAACATTACATCCCTTCCCTAGCCTCTTTACCACCCTTTTGAGATCCAGAAACCCTAAATAGTGAGTGAGAGTCCTTGGAAGAAATTTGGTGCTTAGATAAGTGGTTTTTGTGAAGAGATCTTGAAGATCAAGAAGCTTGGATCAAGGGGGTTTACATAGATTTGGATTATTCTTCAGTGGGAGGTCATCTTGGATGTAATAAGCTGTTACCTTCACCCTTTTTGCATCTAGATCTATTCTTGAATGAGATGTTGGGGCTATTTTAGTAATATTGAGATCTATTTCAGGTTTGCGGCTTAGATATGAGGTTGGTACTTCAGATCTAGGGTTGTGATGGTCCAGAATGTCTTAAAGCAGCAGTCAGTGAGTTAGTGGTGAAGCCTCTTTGTCTTAAACCCTAGCCCTAGAGTGTTTTGGGCCTTTAGCTCCTTGGTTTCACGTAAAGTTTGCAACTTTACGTGGGGGTTAGACATTAGAAGAGTGGATCTATGGGTTGGAGCCCCTACATGGCTCGAAAAGCCACTGTATGGATTGAGAGCTGAATGGACTCGGCGAGTCACATGGGTGTACTTGGCGAGTTGTATGAACATGAGCATGGAATCGGCGAGTTGAAGAACAACTTGGTGAGTCTGTTGAAGATTACCTTAGACTCGACGAGTCTGTTCGTGGACTCAGCGATTCTGGTCGCAGAACCTCAACCTTTTCTGGTTGAGATGTAGATCAGTGAGTTGAGTGGTGACTCAGTAAGTTGGTCAGGATGGGACTCAGAGATCGTTGAACTCGACGAGTCTTGGGGTGACTCGGCGAGTTGAGTCGTATTTTGAGAGTTTCTGAGTTTAAGAACTCGACGAGTCTATGAGTTGACTCGGTGAGTCAAGTCAACTGGATGGTTGACTTTGACCAGGACTTTGACTTTGACCATAGTTGACTTAGTTTGACTTCTAGAGTTCAGTTTGGAGCTAAGTGTTATATTAATATTAATAGCTCGGGGAGCTAGTGGTGCAGCGGTTCGGAGAGTTGTCGGACAGCAGCCAGAGGGTTATCAGCAAAGTTCAAAAGTGAAGGTGAGTTTACCTTTGTGTGAATGGGTCTACAGCCACAATGTCGGCCCATGTAGTTATGAGTAGGAAGACCTGGCGGTTAGCCCTAGGCACAGTATGCTAGTACGACATTCGGGACTAAGGTCCACTGTTAGCGGGAGGGTACCCAAGGAATGGTTTGTATGATAGTTATACTTGTTGTCTGCGTGATACATGTATGTACCTGGTAGGGAGGCGAGTGTGGGCGACATCCCGTATCTCACCAATAGCAGAGTGTGGACGGTGTTCCATACCTCATTAGCAGTAGAGCAGGGGTGAGGCCCAAGTTAGGAAAAGAGTGAGAGTGGGATGGGCCCGTATCTCACTATCAGTAGGAGCACGGACGGGGTTCCATGATTCATCAGTACCAAGATAGGGGCAAGGCCCAAGGTAGGCGAGGAATTAGCACAGTGATCCAGTAGAGTATGTTAGTTATGTATTGTGATATGACTGTATGGTAGTATATGTTAGCGGGCAGGGTCCGGATACAGTCAGGGCCTAAAGAAAACATATATGTACGCCGAGCAGGGCTCGAAGCCAGGTGGGGCCTGGTGGCGGACGAGGTCCGATAGCGGGTGAGGCCCAATGTAGCGGGCTAGAGCCTAGTATGTGGTTATGTTCTCAGTGTTATTTATGGCATGTATGGATCAGTAGATATGTATGGTATGTGGTAGGTTGGGGAACTCACTAAGCTTCGTGCTTACGATTTTCAGTTTTGGTTTCAGGTGTTCAGTTTTCAGAAGAGGAGCTCGGGAGGGTTGCAGTGCACACACCATGACATGTTAGCCTGGGATGTTTACTCTGATAATTAAGAAAGTGTTTTGGAGATGAAACTATGATTTGTCATATAAACCCTTTTTGTATGTTTGACTGAGTTAACACTATGAATTACTATTGTTTTTAAAAGAAATTTTTGGACTCGAAATTTGGGATGTTACAAGGAGAGTACTTTGGTATTGTGTTTTATGATCATCGTAATGATTATGGAACCACATCACAATTGATCCTCTAAGGACATCTTAGTGCATTTGTATGGCTAAGAGGAGGAATCGGGAATTGTTGAAATGGTTAAATCAAGAAGATGAGTCATACTTCGTTCCAAAATCGAGTCTTAGAGTTATACTCCAAGATTGTGCCTTGAGTGATATATCTTAAGTAGGATTATAACACCTCATTAAATGTAGAGTAGAAAAATGTTTTCTTACTCTTGCACATTTGAAAATTGGTGTTTTAGATAAGACAAAGACGAACTAAGACCAATTATATGAAGTGTTTTTCTTGATAAGAACCCGCACTAACTCTTGAGTATTTGTTTGTCAAGGAATATTTATTGACAACAGAATCTTATATGTCAAGAGGTAAATTGGAGTCTTAATGATCTTGAATAGTTTCAAGAACTAATCAAGAATAAACCTATTGTTTATTCTTGAATAGCACACGACTTGAGATCCGTAACCTGTCGTGTTGACATATTCTTGTTTCTGTGCCATTCCAGATAAGTTGACTATGCATGTGAGTTCTATTAGTCCTCATTTGATTGCATAAGGAAAATCATCTTTATCAGTGAAAATACATTGACCAGTATAGGTTAGCTGCTCAACAACCAGGAAGCAATGGTAGGCCCTTGTGTTACTAAATGGCAAGAAATTAAGATTAAACAAGTTCAGTCCATATGAGTTTGGATTTGTCACAAACCTTGTCTTGTGATTATGGTTATGAAAAATTCACATGGACAGGAACACATACACCATAAAATCTAAGTGGTAAGAGGTTTCTCTTTACTTCATGAAAATAATTGTGAGGAAACTCTTTCACTAAGTAGATTTCGAGGAGATAGCAGTTGTGTTAATTGCGTTCACAAATTCGAGTATGATTACGACATCCCTTTTCATAGTTCGAATTGTGATAAATGGAAAATAGTTTGAACATTTTGGACTTGTCGCTATAGGTTCTGGCAGGGTGTAGACACAAACATAAGCAATCTAATGAACGGTGTATGAGATTGAAAACTCTAGATGGAGACTTAACGAAGCACCATGTATCATAAATCTGAACTTTTGTAAGAAAGTCAATAAGTATTGTTTTCTAGAAGTCCAACTGATTTTTTGGATACATGTCAAAGCTAGTGGGATCGTAATTGTTATGTTAATAAGAACATAATTGTTATGCTATTGGGAGCATGATTATTATGAAAGGTATTGTAAGTTAGCAATATTGATTATAGGAAACAAAGTTTTAATTTGCAAATGTGCAGAATTTGAAAAGTTTTTTCGTTATAGTAAGGCTTAAGGGAGAGGGAATTTATACTCCATTTTGAATCTAAAAGGTATTAGACTGAAATTTTAATGAACTTAGTCATGGACATATATGATTACCATGTTGAAATGTTTCAACATTGAAAATTCCATATATGGAAATATTATTGCAAGACTGGTAAAGTATCATATCTTTATGTAATACATTATGAATCGCATCCCATATGCTTGGGATATAGGATCGACTGCATATGCTATAATATTCGACTATTCTAGTTTTTCCAAATGCCTAGCGCATTAAGATGGAAAAGGGACTAGCACAAGATATGACTAAAGTAATTAAACAACTGTCAGTGATGATCTAAGGTTCTCTAAGGATTGGTTGCTTAAAGATAGCTGGAAGTAGAGTAATGGTTGGACCATGTTGACTTTATTATGAGTAGATAGGATTCTATTAAAAATGCATTGTCATATGGAAATTATGGAAATGTTTTCATAATGGGAGTTAGATATTGAGAATATATGTGTAGGATTAGAAACTTTTATGCAAGAAGGAGGTTCAAAGGATTCTACTTTAAATTTGACACTTCGCTTCCATGGAATTGTTTTGTTATCAATCTCCATTGAAATGATTTGTAATTGGCAAAGTCTATGTGACTTTGGTGTCTTGACGTTACAAAAGGATCATTACATGATAGTTTAGAATTTGACACATTCTAATAGTGGCAAGAATGTGATATTCTTACACTTTCTATAAAGATTTGGAATTGTAAAATGAGCATCGATGAAAATGTGTTCAATTGATCTATTTCCCAAAAGAAGGACCATAGATAAACATAGTGTGCTTGCTTGGAGCAAGGGATGACTATTCTTGTTATTCAAACATCCATAGTCACTCATACTTTGGAAGTAAGTAATGAGGTAAGACTGTCATGAATCCGACTTTAGATTGTCTAAGTGTTTAGACATAGCACAAGTTTGCTGCAGTGTTCGTGAGTACTCCTGAAATAAGATTTGAGTATTAGATTAAACTCACGCTCATCTGCATCACTTCATGGTTTTTATCACGAGTGATTGTGAGATTATAATATCTTATATTCTTGAAATGGATACATATGAGTTGTTGTTTACGAGTCGGTTACGCATTGATAATACGTAAATGCATCAGTAACTTAATGTTATAAAACATATTGTTGTGTGTGATTTGATAAGTAAATAGTACAAGCATATGAGTCGACTTGTATCCATTCCTTTTACCCAAAGTAGGATAAAAGCGATATATGTGGGCCCCATGATGATTTAGTTATGACACCCTAAGCGCTTGGCCAAGCCTGGACTAAGTTGATGTGTTCAAATGTAGTATGTTGTCAGTCGTCATAAATCAAAAATCGGGAAACAACACATGCACAGAGAGAATGATTATAATCCATGTCTCTAGTCCATACAATATCTTTTAGAATGGGGGAATATTTGATCCCTTAACTAAAGGACGCGTTACTGATAAGATCAAAGTTTGACAACGGCTTTTGAAAGCTACAATTACTAATCAGATTCTGAAGTCATACTTGCAATAATAGTTATTAGACCTATTCAAGTGGGAGATTGTTGGATTACGTGTCTAAGCCCATAAATGTATTTGGTATGTACTTGATTTGATTATGAGCATGGTCCTTTTGGGTTGCCTTCACTCATGCAACTTGATAGGATGGCAAGTGGAGAGAGAGTAGGATTTATTATACGAATAATAAATTGGTACTCGATTTTATTAATATATTACAAGACTATTATATTATTTGGAAATCATAATATTAATTAGTAATTAAATAGAAATTAATCTAGTATTAATTTTAGGATTAAAAGGAACTGATTAATAATGAAGGGACTGGTTTTGCAAATCATTGATAGTTTCAAAATGGGCTGATGGACTCCATAGAGTAGAGTGGATGAAATTCTATAGAGAAGCCCTATAGATTTTGTAACATCCCAAAATTTAAGGACAAAAATTTCGTTTTTAAATAGATTATAACATAAAACCATCGATATAAAAACGTTCATAATGATATCTTATGTCACAATCAATATGTCAATAATCCAATACATTTCACCATAAAAACCATTTTGTTAAAAAGTAAAATAATTCAGAATAGACTCCTAGGAAGCTCCATGCGAAAAACATGTGTGTATGTGTGATGCGTTGCTACACTGCCGACTCCTTCTCCTTAGACAAAGAGGTACCTGAAACCAAAAATGGAACTGTAGGCACGAAGCTTAGTGAGTTCCCCCACCATACCCATAGCACATAGTTATCGGTATCTTTCAACCGATAACCAGGAGCTACCCTCCCCTTTGGTATCTTTCTACCGGTAACCGGGAGCTACCCTCCCCTTCGGTATCTTTCAACTGGTAGACGGGAACTATCTTCCCCTTCTGTATCTTTCAACCGGTACCCAGGAGCTACTCCCACATTCAGTATCTTTCAACCGGTATCCGGGAACTAACTTCCCCTTCGGTATCTTTCAACCGGTATTTGGGGACTATTTCACCCCTACCCCTATCACATATTACATGTCATAACATATTGGTTTCATAATAACATACATAGGCATGCTGAGTCACATAATGGCATATCATAAGCATACAACTATACATGTATGGGTTTTGTCCACCCCTTCGGTATCTTTCAACCGATAACCGTCTTCGGTATCTTTCAACTGGTAACCAGGGGCTAGCACGCCCTACTACTACTAACACATACTCAGAAAAGATATAGCAACCAGACAATTATCACAAAGATAACCATCTCACACATAATCTCCTACTGGTGGGCCAGCATTGGTGCCGTAGACCCACCCCTACTGGAGGGAAACTCACCTCGTAAGGCTGACTGCTTAAACGTTGATCGACAGATGTCCGACTGCGGCTGCGGTGATCCTCCAGCTATAATTCCTAGAAAATACTAAGTCAGACAGCGATAACTGTTCTTAGGGTAAAATGACTATTTTACCCCTGACCAAGTCAAAGTCAACTTCCAGTTGACCTGACTCGTCGAGTTGGGCCTCCAACTCGTCGAGTCCCTACCCATCATCTTCCCTTCTTCATGCTTCTACTCGTCAAGTTCTCCTTCTAAAACAACCTCGAATGAATCTTCATCCGACTCGCCGAGTTGTATGAACAACTCGTCGAGTTCATCTTCAAAATTTGGGAGATTGCCTAGGACTCGCCGAGTCTGCTCATGCACCCATCGAGTCCTATGAACTCCAGGTCTATGGCTTAGTCCAATGCATTGGGTCACTCCCTTGGACCCTTTAAAACCCTTCTACCACTCAATTGGGTTCCGTTAAACCCTAATAGAAAAAGGGAGTCAAGTCTCGGACCCACCGAGTCCCAAGAACAACTCGCCGAGTCGAGGTTGTTCAAGTCTCATTTCTCAGTTTCTGATGTACAACACTTGTCCAAAAGATAGATTTAGTATCCTAAGATCGATCTAGCACGTAAAGTTACAAACTTTACGTGCATGCATGGGAGAATAAGCTCAAAAGGCTTTAAAAGAAACTCTTAAAATGCATGGGGCATTCTAAGGCCCCAAAGTCAGCCACTTTATGTCTTGTAGTCCCCAAAGGACATTGGATCTGGAGTCTTAGCCTCAACCACGCTTGCATTCATAATTGGTTACCAAAAATGGCTCCTTAAAGCCCTAATTTACTCCAAAAGGGATCTAGAACATGAATGAGCAAGGTATAAAATTTTTACCTAAAAAGAACTATAGATGCAGCACAAACTCAACATCCTCTGATTTCCCCTTGGATCTTCAAGTTCCTCCTTCCTTCTTGTGATCACAAACCACCAAAATCCACCAAAGAGGTCTTAGATCTTCACCAAAGACGATTAGGGTTTAATGTAACGTGTTATGAGAGCATAGGGGATTATGGAGTCTGTATAAGGTTTTTTAAATAGGGTGCAAACCCTCATATTAGGGTTTTGTCCAGCCATATCCTACTCGTCGAGTCTTGCCGCCGACTCGACGAGTCTGCCACTTAAACCCCAAGTCCAAATAGCTACTACTCGAAGAGCTAGGCCATCAACTCACCGAGTCTCAGTCCAAAATGTGAAACAAATATTCAATGAACAACATACCAGGAACCAGGTGCTACAAATTTCGTCCAAGAGCTCTAAGGAAGGAGTCCATGGGTTTCTTAGGCCTTAAGCAGGAATTACGGATTCCTCCAGAAACCCTAGCAACCCACACAACTATTTAAAGACCCCTCCATAAGGAATTTCGGATGTGATGCTTTAGAAACCCAGAGTGGCCGATTTCATCTCTCTCCTTCTCCATCTTTTGCATCGAGTGTTTGTGACTCCATTAGAGGTGCAACACTTGGGGCACTAAGCTTCAAAGGTCAAGGATATACAAGGTGAACTTGTTGTTACTACATAACAAGAGAGGTAACATCTAAACCCTAGTTTATGTGTCAATTTCAAAATTGTATGCTAGTCTTAGGGTTATTGCTTTGGAGTTTGTATTTGCATGTTCAATAGAGAAAAACTTAGATGCAAAGCAATTAGGGTTTCATGTAATTCATTGGATTGTTGTAGCGCTCAAAACCTAACACCTCTACCCTCTCAAAATGATAAATCATCATTTAGCCTTCATGATGGAATTTTGAGCTCATGGTGTCCATTTTTGGTGTGTTTGGTCCATTTCCAGGAAGATAAAGTTTGGTGCAAGGATAGCAATCAAAGAAGAGCTTATGGATCCTACTTATGTGTCTCATTTCCAGCTTGTTTGAGGTAAAAAGCTTTGAACTAGATCATTGATTTCATACATCTATCATTTATGAGTTTGGTTCATTTTGGTCCTAAGAATGTAATCTAATGGTCTTGATTCCACTCCATGAGCTTTGAGTTGCCCCTCTTTGTGTTTCTGAGATTCAAGGTCCATAAAGTTGGCACCTTTATAGTTTAAAACCATCCATATTTGATTTTGGGTCCTTTTCATGAAATTAGAATGCTACACTTTGAGATTGGGTCTTCTTGGAGCATGCAAATTCACCAAGTTAGTGACTTTATGGTTCTAGACGTTCACTTAGAAGTATATATGTGGTTTGGACTTATGGGATCAAAAATTAAGATCTTAATGAAGGTTTTGTCTCAATGGAGGAGTGCGTTAGCCATGCAAGTCTGTATGTGCAGCGTACAAGCCAAACATCCTGTACGCTTTGTGTACAACTGAGTACACCCTGCGTACTCAATCAGGGTAAGTTTTCTTATCGGGCTTCGGTGTGAGCCATCTGTTGGGCTTATTTGTTATGGGCCCTATTGGGCCATCGGGTTTTAGTCTTATAGTGATTTTGAGAAGGCCTGCGAAAGGGTTTGGGCCCAATTCGGAAAAATGGGCCGCGATTTGGGCCACGAGTGGTTTTTGGTATTTTGGGCTTGAGTGTTTGAGTTATTAATGGGCCATTAGAACACAAAGTGATTTGGACTAGAAAGAATGGTTAGGCCTTAAGGTAAGGCCCATGTAAGAGCTTGGTCCCAATTTGGAAATTTAGGTCATTGGTTGATTAATTGGCCTTTGGGCCTTTCAGATTGTAAGTTTGGGTCTTAGTTTTAGATGAGGATAGGTTAGGGGTAAAATGGTCTTTTTACCCCAGGTAGGGAGTTGTGGTTATGGATTGGAACCTAAATGTTAATTGGGTGTTGTTTTGTAATAGATAGTTTAGGGATCTACTAGCCAGTGGCCAAGGGTGTTCTGTATGATTCAGTAGTGTGAGGTGAGTCTTCTCACTATATCCTAGAGTTGAAGGCACCAATACCGACCCATTACGTGTTATGTTGTATGATAGTTGTCTCTGTGATACTTGCATGGAAGACCCCGGGGGTAGCACGTGGCAATTGGATATCAGAATATGGGGGGAAGCCCATGGCATTCTAGGTAAAGACCATGGGGGAGCACATGGCATACCAGATAAAGACCATAGGGGACCCATGGCAATTATATGTATGTTGCATGATAATCTGTGGTTGTATGTTGTATGATATTTTGGGGAACTCACTATGCTTTATGCTTACAGTTTTCAGTTTATGTTTCAGGTACTTCGGTTTTCAAATGGAAGGGATTGGGGTGATTGCAGTGCACACACCACATGATTCTGTTTTCTGTGAATTACTCTGATTTGTTAATGTTTTTCTAAAGCTTAGTTACTCTGGTTTTATGTGAATGTTATGTATTAACGACTTATTAATCTAAAAACAAAAAATTTTATGTCATGATTTTTGGGACATTACAAAAACAAGACAAAGTTATTATGTTTATCAATTTTGAGTCTACGATGAAGTTTGAGTGTTGTTTTTGGTTAATAAAGTTTAAATACTTTGGATGAATATTATTGAGGAGCTTACAGCTCTTCACTAGACTCGTATGTGTGATCTTGTTCCACTCCCATCAAAAAAGCATATGTTGGTTGTTGTTGGGTGTATAAGATTAAAAACAATTTTGACGAGTCAAATAAATGGTACAAGGCCAGACTTGTTAAGAAATGATACTCACGTAAGTATGGTATGTGTTATGAGGAGACTTTCTCCCTACTATAAAAATGTCTATAATGTGTACTCTGGTAGCAACTTCATTCATTCGTTGGTGGAAGATTTTCAAAATGGGTGTCAAGAATGTGTTATTAAAGGCTGATGTTCACGAGGAAGTTTACATGACTCCTCCGCCAGTTATTGTTGACCAACTTTATAAAGTTTGTAGAGTTTAGAGATCTATATACGGTCTTAAACAAGCTCATCATTCTTGGTTTGAAAAGTTCTCTATAGTAATTACTACTCTTGGTTTTGTTCCTAATAATCACTATTTGACGTTGTTTGTTTGATGGGCAAGTGCACGTCATATTCTCTTATCCTTATATGTATATGACATGATTACTAATGGGGATGACTATGATGGTATTGAGTACTTAAAACATGATTAGGCTCATTGGTATGCTACAAAAGCTTAGGAATGTTGTGTTATCTTTTAGGTATTGGGGTAGCCTCAATCTCCAAAGGGTTATATATTATCTCAGTGAAAATGCATAAACGGTATGTTCGAACGTGCATGACTCACTGACAATAGGATTGATGATAAACCCCGTGAAACCATTACCCAATATTCTACGATGTAATATGCTCCTTTATCAGGTCTGATCTTGTACCGTATTGTTTTAAGTAGTTTGTTTTAACATACTATCGCCCACCTCGATATAGCTCATGTAGTTCATGTAGTTAGCTAGTTTTTACTGCTCATACTATTATATACTTGGAAGTTGTTCTTAGTATTCTGAGATAACTTTGTGGCTTACTGAAGTGACAAAGAACATGGTTTGGCATGCGGAATTTAAGTTTGTACAATTGAACATGGTGATTTGGGTGATAAAAGATATATTCGATCATAATAAATGAGTACAACATGGGATCTAGTCTAGAGCTTCATAAATATCTCACTCACTAATCACTATGACGACATCTCTTAAGCACACCTCTACAAGTGGACAAACCCACCTTATATAGAGGTGTTTACATGCCTCTCTCTCACTCTCATTAACACATAGGTCTAAAGGCTAATGCACCACATGCAAGTGGGTTTTACGAAAGTCAAAAAATTACAAGCTCAATCATGAATAACTTTGTACCCTAACATTCTCCCCTTCAAAGTTAGGAATGAATTACCCACTTTAATTCTTCCAAAATCAAGCACTACGCAGTTCGAGCCTCAAAGGTGACACATGTCGAAACGAACTTCAATCTTCAATTCTTCCATGACTCTTCAATTTGGGCTCTAGGATGTGAGACCATACAAACCGAGCAGCAACGAATGATCAAGAGTATTCCAAACTCCAAATAATCACCCAAAAGTTGCGCATAAAAATACACCCTAAAAATCTTCAATAAATCCAAACCCATTTCGAATACATCACTTCCGAACTTCCAATTGCAGCGTCAAAACTTCAAGATCACTTCGATCTTCAAATCCGCGTAATATGAAAAATTCAAGTTCGAATTTCCATATAAAACTATTCCCCCTTTTTATAATCGAAATTTGATTATAAAACTCCAAGGAAAAAGAACGTGCTCTATTTGGAATTTTTCATGTCAAAACTCCCCCTTAACATGTGACATAAACTTTGTGCTTCAATCTGAAAAATCCAAAAAATAACCAATTTTTATCTTCGTTCGCGGATCGCCTTAGACAAAATTTCTCAAAAATGGGTAGAAATTGTCAATTTCAAAATTCTGCAGTGACTCGTTGCGCCCAAAACAGCCAAATATGCAAAACACTCCCCCTTTTCCAAATCTGGGTAAAAAGCATCAATTTGCACAAACTGCAGGGGCCTGAAATGCACAATCTTCAATTTTCATCAAAAACAGTCCTTTTCGAATTTGGGTATGAACCGTCAAACATTCGAAGCCTCAAGGACTATTTTCGAAAATTATGCCATTTGTGTTCCAAACATACGAAGACTAGTACCAAATATGCGAAGCCTCAAACAATTTTCGAAGTTGGGTGAAAAGTGTCAAACATACGAAACTTGCTTTAATTTTCGAAGTGTCAAAAATTCGAAGGTTCTGGGGTCAAACTCGAACTACCCATTTTCTTTTAATTCATACGAAGCTTTTTGTGATCAAACATACGAAGACATTTTGTGATCAAACAAACGAATACTTTTACTCGATTATACGAAGCCTTTTCTTTTTCCCTTTGTCAAATAGTCGAAATTATAAGAACCATATTCGAAAATTTGCTTTTCTTTAACAATTCATACGGAAATTCAACATTTAGTACGAAAATATCAGGTACCAAACACACGAAAAATTTTCACCCAAACATACGAAGATTTTCCTTCTCTCTCCTCTTCGTATGAAAATCATCTTCCCAAAAAAAATTCAAACACACGAATGCGAAGCGTATGAAGACTCTGAATGTACAGTAACCTCTGAATATCCCTGAATCGACTTTGCAGTTCATTCTTCCAACCCAGTTCATACAGTTTTTCATTCTTCGTACATTCAACTATCAAAAATTATTATTCGTTCTTACAATCGTTCCTTACAGTTCTTCCCCAAATCAAAATTATCACTATCCAAACAATCGACCATACAAGAAAAGCTTCGTAAATCAACAATCAAAATCCTTCGTTCAAAATCATTCGAAAATCAACACCAAACCCAAAAAATCATCAAACACGTTCATCGCCTTCATTATCATTCACAAACCCAAATAGATCATTAACCCTTCGAATCTAAAATCCATCCAAGCTATCTGTTCGTCTTCAACATATTGACACAAAGCAAAGTCAAAATTGAGTTTCCCAAATCCTTCGAATTCACTTCAACATTCAAAGCTCCATTCAACTTTGAACTATCGATTCCAACTATCAAACAAAAGAACACAGAAAACGTCCTTGACCACCGAAAGTTCTGAGTTTGACTTTTTGCTTGACCCCGACGAACACCAAATCTATCGATCTTTAATCTATTTTCGGATCAAACAACCATGTTTAACATAAATCGTAACATTCTTCAGTTGTTCTTCATCGTATTTGTCACACCCCCGAACCAGACGGCAGAAATGTTCGAGGGCTATTGTGACTCAATTGAATACCATCAAAATGAATATACATGAAACATAACATCATACAATACCAAGCATTGGAATATTACAACTATTTGTGTTTACATTCAGTACATAGCTTCAAAACATTACACTCTCAAAGGTAGATTGTTCATTACTAGTTAGACAAACAACAAGACATCACTGAGTACATTTTTCCCTTCGGTTTACCTGTTACCTGAGAATACAAGTATTTTGAAAAACGTCAACATATGAAATGTTGGTGAGTTCATAAGTAATGTTTGAAATATAGTGATTTGTATTGTTTTGAAAATCACCAGAAAATCCGATATTTTCTTAAAAGAACTTAGTATAAAAAGTGTGAAGAACCGTAAGTATGCTTGTTTGTTTCTATGAATGTAAAAGAGCGATTTGTAAAACTCGGTATGTAACTCGTAGGTGTATTAATTGAAAACCCTAGGAAAACCCGATGTTTTCCTAATACTTTGCATCAAATAATTTGTATCTTGTTATTTCGTTACGACAGGTGTATTCGTTGACTCCCGGTGACGTAGGATTAATTATGGATTGTGAATGGTTATAAACACACATTAATGAAAATGACTAGTTTACAACCATACAAACGATCCCTTAGGCGTCGCTCGCACTATTCACTTAATCCAAACACCCGGACTTCATGTAGCCCCACGACTGAGGAGGAAAAGAGGGTGCGAAGCCCCGATATTTTCCGTAAGTCGTTCAAGGCTACCGTAAATGCGAAGGGCCCTTAGCCCGACCCGCATTTGGTGAATTCTCGACTTTACTAGCAGTACCAGAAGGCCCTTGGGGGTCCAACAGCACAAAGCCTGTAAAAGTCCTTTTACACGAAATTAGGTCATGTAAAACCCAACTACATGTAAGCGAGTTTCCTTCGGGCCTAAAGATCATGCCATTGGGCTAGCTAGGCCCAACAAACATGATTCGAAACTTTTGGGCCCAAAGACAGTGTATCGACGTCTGGTGTATTCTCACGTGTGTATTGACTTCCCGAATTTTCCGCGTGTGTATTAAAGTTTCGTCGTGTTAGTAATTTCGGATTCATTATTGATTCGAGACCGAATCAATTCGTTTGATAACAATTTTTGGTGTTGAAGGTGTATTATAATTTGCTGATAGTCGAGATGCTAGTATTTCATCATGATGGATTTATTATTTAAAACTTTAGGATGTTTCTTTATAGCAGCCCCTTTTCTTTTGAATAATTTACACATTTAACCCTTTATATAAAATAATTTCTATTTTAGTCCTCAAA
This sequence comes from Lactuca saligna, assembly GCF_052625555.1. NCBI lineage: Eukaryota > Viridiplantae > Streptophyta > Magnoliopsida > Asterales > Asteraceae > Lactuca > Lactuca saligna. The sequence goes on along the minus strand of NC_136419.1, from coordinate 194,417,208 downwards.
CTATTTTTCTTGACACTTTAGTATCAAAACTTGTAGAAAAGTTATTTTTCAGCCCAAAGTTATTTGAAGAACAGTTTTAGCCCACCAAATGAAATTTTTCTCAGCTAGAACCCTCAATTTCGTAGTTTTTACACTTTTGGCCCAAAATAGAAATTTTTTGCATTTTTGGTCCCTTTTAAATATGAAAAGCATTTTTAACCCTTGAAATGGGCTTGGAGCACTAGTAGTCCCCTATTTTATAGAAAATCACAGTTTCAGCCCCTCTAATTTGAAAATCTCGTATATTGGGCTTTATTGGGCCGAAAAATTCATTTTTGGCCCATTATGCTTAAAAATTTCACATTTAATCCTCCAAAAAGAATATTTCCAGAAAAATACTTTATTAAGACTGTTTTGACTCATTTCATCCATCAGAATTTGTATTTTGTCATTTTGAGCCCTTTAACTTTATATTTTTAACATTTTGAGTCCAAAAATGGGATTTTTAGCCCAATGAGTTCATTTTAACCAACTTGGTTATTTTTCTAGAAATGAACTGTGTGTAGTAATATTTTTAACACTTGTTTCCTACATCCTAATGCAAATCTCGATTTTTAAGGTCTTTTGACTAGTTTCAACACCATAATCACATATAAACATGTAAACAAGCATAGAAATCATACAAAGCATAAATATACTCATAGATCTACACATTTGCTTGTATTCCCCCCCCCCCCACCCACAAAACTTATAAAACCAAAAAATAGGGGGTATGAAGCTCACCTTTGGGTGTGGTTTCGGTTTTGGAGAAAAGATGGAAGAAAATGAGGTGATTTTCGGCCCTAGAACACTTTGATGAAGATCTCGGCCTTGAGGTGATTCTAGGATGCAAGATCATGATTTCTTATTAGTTAAGAAGAGATGTTTGATAGATCAAGGAACCTAGATCATAGATTTAAGTATAACCTTACCTTGGATGGTGATTTTTTGTGAAAAAATCTCCTTGAAATACCCTTGAATCTTCGAAAATTTAGTGAAGAGAGGTGAAGGTGTTTTTAAGAGTGTTTGATATGTGAAAAGTGATGAAAGTGTGTGTGTGGGGGGGGAGCTTTTGGTCGAGATCAAGAAGAAGAGAAGAGAGAGAGAGAGTTGAGTTGACAATCCTAGATGCATGCTGGTCCATGCATGGAGATATGTGGGGTATAAGTGAGGTGGCAAGGCTTGAGTCAACTCCTTTCTTCTTGGATTTGGGCTTTGGGCCGAGAATTTGGAAGGGAAAGGAGATCATTGGGCTTTATTTCCCCTAAGCCCCTATTATAGTTAGTTTGGATGATTTTTGGCCCAAAAAAAATATATAATATGATTTGTACACTTTGTTGGGCTAGTTTAGGTTAATTATGGTTCATAATATTTAATTTATTTCATTCTAGGCCCAATATGGCCCAAAATGTTGAAATAAATGAACGTGGATCCAATTAGAGCCCATTTAAAGGTTCTAATCCCATGATAGTCAAATTGGAAGCTTATTGGTCCATTGAGTCCAATAAGGAAGTCCTAGTCCAAAATGGACCTAAACAAGAACTTCTAGGGTTTCCAATTGCTTGTTGACTACTTGTAGTACTTGTATGGCGTATTGGATTGAAATTTTGTTGTCATAGAGTAAGCATCATACGTGCTCTTAAGTTTTTTATTCAACATCTTACTTGAGTATAGTGATTACAAGACACAAAATTTCTAGTTGTGACATCATCCCCCCGTTAGAGGGAATTTCGTCCCGAAATTCTGTTTGAAAGCTAGATTTGAGAATGCTAAAATAGGTGAGGGTACTTTTGCATCATTTGATCTTCGCGTTCCCACGTGAATTCTAGCCCACGCTTCGCGTTCCACCGTACTTTCACGATCGGGATGCGACTTTGCTTAGTACGCTTCACCTCTCTGTCCATGATTTCAACCGGCTCTTCAAAGAACAGGAGATTCTCATTGATTTCGATCTCGTCAAGGGGAATGAGGAGTGTTTCATCCGATAGACACTTCCTTAGATTAGAGACATGGAACACGTGGTGTACGATGTTTAGCTCTGCGGGTAGCTGCAGTTTATATGCTACTGGACCTATTCGGGCGACGATCTCGAAAGGTCCAATGTATCGTGGGTTCAGCTTTCCCCGTTTTCCAAAACGAATAACTCTTTTCCAGGGTGAGACTTTCAACAGTACTCGATCCCCAGCCTGAAATTCTAAGGGCTTTCGTCGTTTATCGGTGTAGCTCTTTTGTCGGTCGCGCGATGCTTGTAATCGAGCTCTGATTTGAACGATCTTTTCCGTGGTTTCACGAATGATCTCCGGTCCCGTTAGTGTCTTGTCCGATGTATGTGTTGTTGCTAGTTGGGTATCACCCACCTCAGCCCAGCATAACGGTGATCTACACTTACGCCCGTATAGTGCTTCGAAAGGAGCGACCTTGATGCTCGAATGGTAACTGTTGTTATATGAGAATTCTACTAAGGGTAAGCGGGTATCCCAAGACTTCCCAAAGTCTATCACACACGCGCAAAGCATGTCTTCGAGCGTTTGAATGGTTCACTCACTTTGACCATCCGTTTGTGGATGATAAGCGGTGCTCATGTCGAGATGAGTTCCCAATGCCTTCTGGAGAGATTGCTAAAAACGCGAAGTGAATCTACTGTCCCTATCCGAGATAATAGACATTGGTACTCTGTGGAGTCTTACGATCTATTGAATGTACGAACGTGTCAATCTTTCCATCTTGTAGGATTCCTTTATGGGCAGGAAATGGGCAGATTTTGCCAGTCAGTCGACTATTACCCATATGGTGTCCAGTCCATCCGACGTCTTGGGTAGCTTGGTCACGAAATCCATAGAAATCCCCTCCCATTTCCACTCAGGGATTACCGGTTGCTATAATAATCCTGAGGGTTTCTGGTACTCCACCTTTACCTTGGCACACGTAAGGCACTTACTAACATAGGTAGCAATTTCTGCCTTCATGTTAGGCCACCAATAGTGTTGTTTAATATCCAAAAACATCTTGTCTGAACCGGGATGAATGGAGTATCGCGTCTTGTGGGCTTCCTTCATAACAACCTCCCTAAATCCTCCGAGTTTAGCGACCCAATACGGTTCATGAAATAGTATACTCCATTCTCCTTTGCCTCTAGGTTCTTCTCCATTCCGCGCAATGCTTCGCTTGCTTTATTTTCCGTCTTCATGGCCTCTGACTGGGCTACTGCAATTGGAGTGGCTAGGTGAGATTGAATGGTTATTGAGAGAGTTTTCATACGATGATTAGAGTACTCCTTCCGACTTAATGCGTCAGCTACCACGTTGTCCTTTCCTGGGTGGTACTTGATCTCACACTCATAATCGTTTAGTAATTCAACCCATCTTCGTTGCCTCATGTTCAGTTCCTTCTGGTACAAGATGTGCTGGAGACTCTTGTGGTCCGTGAAGATGGTGCACTTCGTACCGTAAAGGTAATGCCTCCAAATCTTTAGGGCAAAGACTAAGGCTCTTAATTCTAGATCATGGGTCGTATAGTTTACTTCGTGCGTCTTTAGTTGGCGACATGTGTAGGCTATCACCCTTCCACACTGCATGAGAACGCAACCTAAGCCCTGATTTGACGCGTCACAGTAGACCACAAAATCTTTTGTTCCCTCCGGTAGTGATAGTACCGGGGCACTACAGAGAGCTTGTTTCAGGGTTCGGAATGCGACTTCTTGTTTGTCCGTCCATTTGAAAAGTACGCCCTTTTGTGTAAGCGAGGTAAGTGGTTTGGTGATCTTAGAGAAGTTTTGAATGAATCTCCTATAGTAGCCTGCTAGACCCAAGAATTGACGGATTTCCGTGGGTGTTGTCGGGATTGCCCATCCTTCAACAGCTTTGACCTTAGAGGGATCCATATGAATTCCATCTTGGCTAACTACATGACCTAGGAAGTTCACACTCCGGAGCCAGAACTCACACTTGGAGATTTTTGCGTATAGCTTCTCTGATCGCAGAGTTTCTAGGATTTATCGGAGATGTTGTCCATGCTCTTCTTCGCTTCGGGAATAAACGAGAATGTCATCAATGAAGACGATGACAAAGTTGTCTAGGAATGGTCGACAGATTCGATTCATCATATCCATAAGTGCAGCAGGGGCATTTGTTAGACCGAAGGGCATTACGACAAATTCATAATGTCCGTAGCGAGTTCAGAAAGCGGTTTTTGGAATATCCTCTTCCCGGACTTTGAGTTGATGGTATCCGGACCGTAGATCTATTTTAGAAAAATAACTAGCTCCTTGGAGTTGGTCAAATAGATCATCGATTCGTGGGAGTGGGTAGTGATTTTTAACAGTGAGTTTATTTAACTCTCTGTAATCGATGCACATTCTAAAGGATCCGTCCTTCTTTTTGACAAAGAGAATTGGAGCTCCCCATGGCGAGTAACTAGGGCGGATGAATCCCCTATCTAAGATTTCACTGAGTTGGCTGGACAATTCCTGCATTTCAGCAGGAGCTAGCCGATAGGGTGATTTAGCGGGAGGAGTTGCTCCTAGAACGAGGTCAATTCGGAACTCCACTTGTCTCTCTGGGGGTATTCCTGGAAGATCTTCTGGAAACATGTCTGGGAACTCACATGCTATGGGAATGTATTGAACGTTAACCTCTTCCTTGATTTTATCCACTATGTGAGCTAGGAACGCCAAATTGTTCTTTCGTAGATGTCTTTGTGCCTTGATGCACGAGATGAGGCGAAGGTTCATGCTAGGTTTGTCTCCGTAAATTACTAGGGTTTCGTGATTGGGAAGGCGAAGGCGAACGGACTTCTCGTGACACATAGTTTCAGCATGGTGGCGGCTTAACCAGTCCATGCCGATAATCACATCAAAACTCCTAATTGACACCGGCATTAAGTCTATTCAAAAGACGTGTTCATTAAGGGTTAGGGTACATCCGATGTAGAGTTCCCCGGTGGATTCGGTTTTCCCATTGGCCATTTCCACCGTAAAGGTTTCATTTAGCTTCTGGGGCTGTTGTTTTGATAAATGTTTAAACTTATTTCTTACGAAACTTCGCTCCGCTCCGGTGTCAAATAGGATGCATGCATAAGTGCGGTTTAGGGGAAACGTACCGGTAACAACAGCGGGGTCCTGAATCGCCTATCCCTGACCCATGGTCAGCATCCTTCCTATTCCTCCGTTTCCTGAATTGTTGTTGTTAGGGCAGTCTCGGCGGAAATTCCCAGTCCTCCCACACCCATAGCAGGTGTGGCTAGGCCCTGCATTGCTGTCGCCGGTGATGACGTTGTTGTTGTTGCGATTGTTGCTGTTGTTGTTTCCCTGTTATTGGTTCTGGGGAGGGTAGGTCATGCAGTACTTTGTTGTGTGTCCCCTTCGGTTACAACTGGTGCACTGCAACTCCTTGCATTCTCCATTGTGATGGAAACCGCACTTGTTGCACTTGAGAAGATTACTGGAATAAGGTCTGGGAGCATTTGAAGCAGCTGAGGCTGGAGCATGTGGTGTGACTAGAACCGGTGCGGTGACAGCATTAACTGCCACTGTCTGCTTCCTTTTAGAGGTCTCGAGGCCCTGACGCCCCTTCCTCTTATTTTTCTTCCCCTTCTTGCCATCACCTTCCTTCTTTCCTTCAGCCTCCGCTAGCTTCTCACCCTTCTTGTTGTTATGGTCATACAGCTTCTTTGCCAATCTTTTTGCATTGTCAAATGTTTGGGTTTGCAGCTATCACATTTCCTTGAATTGGTGATGTTAGTCCCTAGATGAATCGCACAATCTTCTTTCCTTCCGAGGTGATCATACCCGGGTACAACAGAGACAGTTCACTAAATCTCGATATGTAGGCATCGATATTCGCATTCTGCACAGTGTGGTTCTACGGCTCTTGCTCCATTTTCTGAATCTCACCTCGTGGGCAGTATTCAGCCATCAACATTTCTTTCATCTCTGCCCACTGTATGGAGTTGGCTACAGGGAGTGTCATGGCTTCCACATGTCCGTTCCACCAGGTAAGCGCTTGATCAACAAAACTGCAGGCCGCGAACTTCACTTTCATCTGCTCAGGACAATCGCATATCTCGAATACCGATTCCACCTTCTCGATCCATCGCTTCAGAGTGATCACTCCTCCAGTGCCGTTAAAATTCGTGGTTTGGCATTTGTAAAGTCCTTGTAGGTACACGTTTTGGTGGGTCCTTGATTCATCCTGTTGTTCGAACTCTCGGCCCTTTGCCCGTTGCCTCCTCCATTATTCCCTTGGTGAAGTTGTGCCATAGCTGTGGTGACCGCAGCAAACACAGTCGCCTGGAATGCAGTAGAGTCAACTTCGGGTGAGGTTGGTCCAGGGTTTCCGCGAGTAGGTCGGCGAGGCATCTTTCTGTCATGAAACGGAAAGATGTTGAGTGTTTGGGGTTTCTGAGAGGTTGTGACCCTACTGACTAGATGCAAGGTACGAATCGTAAACACTCCTACCATTTAACATACAATCATAGATTCACAACACATAGCAATTTGTAATATTATAACAAAGCACGTAAAAGTTTACTAATATTATCCGCATTTGATATATGAAAATTTTGCTCGTAAGAGCATACATGAGTGACACTAGTTCGACAGCATAACGGATCTATGAGTAGTGTAGTCACTTAAACATAGAGTCGGGGTACATAGCATAGTTCCTAACGACCTACTAAGATAAGTCTATCCCTAACCGCAACGATCTGCGTCCTACGTAGTGGCAGGGTCATATGCCGAAATGTTGCGCCAGTAACTGAGCCATCTCCGTCATGTCTCCAATAACCTCATCCCTCTCATGCTCAGCTCGCACTGCCCGAGCCTTCATAGCATACAATTGTTGTCGCAGTGCGGCGATCTCAACTTCGGGGGAACGGTTCTCCCTTAGGGGGTTCATTGGTGGGGCGGGGTGGTCTGGTTGCGCCTCGTTCTCACACGACGGGATGTGATCCTTGTCCCGGTATTGCCCTTCCTCGGCGTCATCGTCGGTCTCTCCAAATTCGTAGTCGGTGTATATGTATTCGTCAGGTCCGACGTCGTGTGCTTCCTCTGGGTTCCCTTCTGGTTCATCTCCAAGCATCCTGTGAACCACTAGAACTTGATGGAACTGGATACCAGCTGATCTCCCTCCATGACGACTGGGGGAAAGTATAAACTATCATCACTCCCACGTCTATGATGTATACTAAACAGACGTTCTCTTTTTGGTGATATAGGGGTATAGTTTTAGGTTCCCTAGCTATCACGATCTCATCGAAACGTGTGTTAGTTATACTTTGGAGAGAATGTAGTTGATCAGGCTACATCCACTCCTTAGTACCACTCAGAACAGTCTTGATTTAACCGAGATACTAGCATTATCTTGTTTGGTTCGGCGTTATGTTCCTTGTTCCTAATGCAAGCAAAGGTGTTTTATTGTTGTATTTTTACATGTTTTGTTCAGATTTATGTTAGTCCCTCTTTTGTTTTATAGTTGCATATCAATGTATGGTTCGATATGCTAGTTCACTATAAACAGATCTCTGATACCAACCTGTCACACCCCCGAACCAGACGGCGGAAACGTCCGAGGCTATTGTGACTCAATTGAATACCATCACAATGAATATACATGAAACATAACATCATACAATACCAAGCATTGGAATATTACAACTGGTTGTGTTTACATTCAGTACATAGCTTGAAAACATTACACTCTCAAAGGTAGATTGTTCATTACTAGTTAGACAAACAACAAGACATCACTGAGTACATTTTTCCCTTCGGTTTACCTATTACCTGAGAATACAAGTATTTTGAAAAACATCAACATATGAAATGTTGGTGAGTTCATAAGTAATGTTTGAAATATAGTGATTTGTATTGTTTTGAAAATCACCAGAAAATCCGATATTTTCTGAAAAGAACTTAGTATAAAAAGTGTGAAGATCCGTAAGTATGCTTGTTTGTTTCTATGAATGTAAAAGAGCGATTTGTAAAACTCGGTATTGTAACAGCCCGGAATTTCAGGTATTATTATAATATTGTTTTTGGGGCATCTTAGGAAGGGACTCGACGAGTTGGAGCCAGACTCGCCGAGTAGGACCACAGACTTGGTCGCGGGTTCGCGACTGGACTCGACGAGTTCAGATATGGACTCGGTGAGTCTACGCTGTTCAGCAGAAACCCTAGCCGTTTGGTTTTGGATCGTATATAACGCACTATATGCCGTCATTGTCCGTCTTTTAGCCGATTGAGAAGAACCCTAAGCGGCTGTGGGCATCTAGAGCAAGATTGGAGGCTATTGGATCCTTGAAGAAATTGTTGGGCAAGAAGGAGAGGAGTTTTGGCTGAAGGAACAGCAAGGGATTCGAGTTCTGTGGTTTGGAGACACAGAGAGTGCGTTCTTCAGGTAATACTTTGGATCATTTCTGTTATATTGATGTGTGCACGGATTTAGGGTTTATGAAACCCATTTGGTGATTAGATGGATTATTACCTTGTTACCCAAACGATTATAACCCTGTATTAGGATGTTTAGAGGTCCAGAAGGTCCCATGCTTGTGTATTTCGGGACAATACGTATTTTAGGAAGCAGTTTGATCGACTGCATGGCATGGACTCGCCGAGTCCAATGAACAGACTCGGCGAGTAGCTTGAAGATTGACTGGGACTCGTCGAGCTGTTCTTCAGACTCGACGAGTGGAGTCGGGGTGGCCCCGCGATTCTTCCACGAGGATCTCGTCGAGCCAAGAGGGATACTCGACGAGTAGAAAGGGAACATCAGGGAAAGTTGGGGAGGACGTCTAGACTCGCCGAGTCGCCTTTGCACTCGCCGAGTCCGATCAAGTTGACCGTTGAACGTTGACCGTTGACCGTTGACCAGAGTTGACCTACATGTAATTTCTTAGGGTCAGTTGTCTTGAATGATAAGAGTATTAATAAGAGGTATATGATATTATAGGGAATCTACAGCTCGGCGGATCGAGTGCGAGTGATTTCGAGAGTCGCTAGTTTTCATTACCCGCGAGGTGAGTCTTCTCACTATACTGTACCCGGAAGGGTTTGACTGTGTGACCGGAAGGTCGAATATGATATGTGTTATATATGTTATAAATGAAAAGGTAGTTGCTATTCGTGCTATGTATGTGTATATGGGCCGGAAGGCAATATGTTATGTGACAGAAAGGTCAGGTATGATATGTGTTATATGTGCTATATGTGTTAGGGTAAATGTATCATGTGCTGTATATGTTTATGGGCCGGAAGGCAATATGTTATGGGCCGGAAGGCAATATGTTATGGGCCGGAAGGCAATATGTTATGGGCTGGAAGGCGATTAAGTTACGGGCCGGAAGGCGATGTGTTGTGGACCGGAAGGTCAGGGCCTGGAAACGCGTATATGTGTAGGTCGTATACTGGGGAACTCACTAAGCATTTATGCTTACAGATGTTATGTATGTGTTTCAGGTACTAGCGAGGACCGTGGGAAGGCGCCGGCATGACGCGTACACACTGTTGACATTTTGAGATCTTGGGTTTTCATGATTGTATTTTGATATGAAACTTGAAATGATTATATTTAATTGAATAAGTTCACTTTATTTTAAATGAAAATTTTGTTTGAAAATTTGCGTTGTTACAATTGGTATCAGAGCCTTGGTTTGAGGGATTCGGGTGTACCTTCGGGTGTAACTGAACTCAAACCGAGGATTTGAGGAAAAATCTTTTAAAAATAATAAAGGCATAAACTTTTATAAATGGTAAAGTGGTAAACAAGAATGGAGCAGTGTGTACGATCAGCCAGCGCTCGAACGGTAAAGATCCCCAGAATACCTTACAATGTTATGTTATGCACTGAATTATGAATTGTTATGCATGCTAGAAGACTAGGTATTCATGATAGGACTAGAGTGGCCTGTTTTGTGATGCCTTAGTCTAGGGAGTTTGCTTATATGAGATATTCGATAGCGTGCAGGTAGATAGTGCATATCAGAAGTCGAGTACTCACTATTCGAGGCTTAGGGAGGAAGATTTGGGACGAACGCTGATACGGTGTGGTCGGTAGTATTGGGCCCGTACTACCGAAGACACCGGGTCGGTGGAAGACCCAAGTAAGAATCCCTGGATATCGGAGACTGAGTAGGGTTGCGTTATCGAGTACAATTGTACTTGATGGAGTCTCTGATAATTTTATGTTGTATTTCAGAGACATCATGGTTACCACACATCATGGGGCGAGTTCGAGCAGTGTGAGCGACGAGGATATTCGTCAGATGATTCAGGAGGAGGTAGCTGCAGCGATCCGGGCTGAGATCCCGGAGATGTTTGGGTCTATTAAGACCACACTGATGGAGACGTTCGACGACGGTACGCCGCACTGACTGAGGCTGCAGCCACTGCCGCTACCGCAGCTGTGGCCGCTACCAGGCCGCAAGGGGGCGATTCGTTGCTGTTCCGGGAATTCAGCAACACGAAACCCCCTGAGTTCGATGGGATGCAGGATCCGATTGCTGCGATGCGGTGGATCGCCGACATTGAAGGGTGCTTCTACACTTGCTCATGCCCGGACCACCTGAGGGTACGGTTCGCCTTGAACCAGCTCCGTCTGGGAGCGAAGGATTGGTGGAGTTCGTGACGGCGAACTTCACTCTGGCGGAGATTACAGCGGTGACATGGGAAAGGTTTACTGAGATGTTCAGGGACGAGTACGTTCCCCCAGTGGAGAGGGAACGATTGATTCAGGAGTTCTTGACCCTTAAGCAGGGTACTGATTCCGTTGCGGTGGTCACAAGGAAGTTTCACGAGAGGGCGATATTCTGCCCCGAGCTGGTGTCTACAGAGCAGTCACGGATGAGCCGGTATTTAGGCGTTTTGAGGAGGGATATCCGGGAGTTTGTGTCAAACTCCACCTATCGTACTTTCACTAAGCTTCAGGCGAATGCCAGGAAGCGCGAGATCGAGTTGGAGACCCAGGCTAGGGAGGAGGCCGAGTCTCGGCAGGTGGACCGGCGGCCGGCTCAGTCTCAGCCGGCAGCCAAGCGGATCAAGTCCGCTGATTCGAGGATGGGAGGTCCGAAGGGCCGCACTTGCGGAAAGTGCGGCAAGGGTCATGTGGGGGCGTGTTGAGCTGGTGGTTGCTATAAGTGTGGCAAGGAAGGACACATTGCCAGGGATTGTCCTAAGGGGTTTATGGTTTGCTTTCACTGCAACCAGAGAGGCCATCGGAAGGCCGAGTGCCCGCAGCTTCGTCAGGGATCTACACCTACTACCCGGACTACTGAGACCCGACCGGCGAAGGTCGAGGCCCCGAGGGCTCGCGGGAGAGCCTTTCAGCTGACTGCGGAGGAGGTCCACACTGCGCCCGATGTTGTGGCAGGTATGCTGTAATTCACGTATTTATTTAAAGTCGAAATGTTATGCTTATGTTAATATATGTGTAGGTACTTTTCTTGTGAACTCTATGCCTGCTCTAGTGTTATTTGATTCGGGTGCGAGTAGATCCTTTGTATCTTTAGCTTTTAGTCAGCATATCAATATTAGTCGTGAGCCGTTAAGTCGGCCTCTGAGCGTTTCTATAGTGGCCGAGAGGGTGGTTTGTGCCACGGAGGTTCTTCGGGGATGCGTATTAGAGATTTTCGGGGTTGCGTTTCCGATTGACCTAATTCCTTTTGCGATGGGTGATGTCTGTGTCATCGTGGGCATGGACTGGTTGAGCCGATTCAGCACTGTCATCGACTGTAAGCGCCAGCTGGTGAATATACGAGACCCTAGTGGGGGAGTTCTTACGGTATACGGCGAGGGTACCCGTTCGGGATCAGCTTTTTGTTCGGCCGCTAGGGCGAGGCAATGTCTACAGTAGGGATGTAAGGGTTTTGTGGCGTATGTGATGGATACGCGGGAGGCTTCCGAGAGACCGAGGACAGTGGAGGAGGTTCCAGTGGTGCGCGAGTTTCCAGATGTTTTCCTCGAGGAGTTGCCGGGAGTACCTCCTGCGAGGCAAGTAGAGTTTGGTATCGATCTGATTCCGGGGGCTGCGCCTATTGCGAAGGTGCCTTATCGTCTTGCACCTCCAGAGATGCAAGAGTTGTCCTCGCAACTTCAGGAGTTGCTGGGGAAGGGATTTATACGGCCGAGCAGCTCGCCGTGGGGAGCACGGATTCTGTTCGTCAAGAAGAAGGATGGTTCACACCGGATGTGCATTGATTACCGGGAGTTGAACAAGGTGACGGTCAAGAACCGCTATCCGTTACCGAGGATCGATGATTTATTCGATCAGTTGCAAGGGGCATCTTGGTTTTCCAAGATCGATCTGAGATCAGGGTACCATCAGGTAAGAGTGCGGGATGAGGACGTCCAGAAGACAGCATTTAGGACGCGGTATGGGCATTACGAGTTCGTGGTGATGCCTTTCGGGCTAATCAATGCCCCGGCAGTGTTCATGGACCTCATGAACAGGGTATGCAGGCCGATGCTGGATCGGTCTGTGATTGTATTTATCGACGACATCCTAGTGTATTCACGATCTAGAGAGCAGCATGAGGGACATTTGAGGGAGGTCCATGAGGTACTGAGGTCGAAGAAGCTTTATGCAAAATTCTCCAAATGTGACTTCTGGTTGCGGGAGGTCCAATTTCTTGGACATGTTGTTAATCAGGCAGGGATATTGGTCAATCCGGCCAAGGTTGAGGCGGTGATGAGTTGGGAGGCACCGAAGTCACCTTCTGAGATCAGGAGTTTTCTTGGGTTGGCGGGGTACTATCGGAGGTTTATTAGGGACTTCTCCAAGATCGCTGTACCGCTCACCAGATTGACCCGGAAGGGTGTTACATTCTCATGGGGACCCGAGCAACAGACTTCCTTCGAGACACTTCGTCAGAGACTGTGCGAAGCCCCGGTGTTAGCTCTCTCGGAGGGGATGGAAGATTTTGTTATATATTGCGACGCATCGATTTCGGGACTGGGTGCAGTGTTGATGCAGAGAGGCCATGTGATAGCTTATGCATCGAGGCAGCTAAAGCCTCACGAGGCGAGATATCCCACGCATGACTTAGAGTTGGGGGCAGTAGTGTTCGCTCTCAAGATTTAGCGTCACTACCTGTATGGGGTTCGATGTACGATATATACGGACCATAAGAGTTTGAAGTATTTGATGGATCAACCCAACCTAAATATGCGTCAGAGGAGATGGTTGGATGTGGTCAAGGATTATGACTGTGAAATCCTATACCACCCGGGCAAAGGCTAATGTGGTAGCCGATGCATTGAGCCGCAGGGCGGAGAGCAATCCATTGCGAGATGTATGTCTGAGACTGACGGTGATGACTCCGGTATTGGATGCTATTTGTGCGGCACAGGCCGAGGTTGTGAGATCCGAGATGCAGAAGAAAGAGCAGGTCGTTGGGTTAATTTCAGAGTTCGTTAAGGATGGACGAGGACTTCTGACGTTTCAGGGTCGGATTTGGGTACCATCCGTGGGCGGTACGCGTGCTACTTTGATGGAGGAGGCTCATAGATCGAAATTCTCGATCCATCCCGGGGCTACGAAGATGTATTTGGACTTGAGGAAGGAATACTGGTGGCCTTGTATGAAGAGAGACGTCGCTTGGTTCGTTGAGAGGTGTTTGACCTGCCGTAGGGTTAAGGTCGAGCACCAGAGACCGCATGGTAAGTTGCAGCTTTTGGAGATTCCTGAGTCGAAGTGGGAACAGATTACTATGGATTTCATCACCAAATTGCCGAGAACTGCCAGAGGAGTCGATGCAATTTGGGTGATTGTGGATAGATTGACGAAGAGTGCACACTTCCTTGCCATCAGCGAGAGTTCATCAGCGGAGAAGTTGGCGGAGTTATATGTGAGAGAGGTGGTATCTCGGCATGGAGTGCCGATCTCGATTGTTTCGGACCGTGATGTACGCTTCACTTCCAGGTTTTGGAAGAAATTCCATGAGGAGCTGGGTACTAAACTGCATTTTAGTACCGCATACCATCCCCAGACAGACGGTCAGAGCGTGCGGATGATTCAGACATTGGAGGACATGCTTCGAGCGTGTGTGTTAGACTTCGGGGGTAGCTGGGATGCGCATTTACCCTTGGCAGAGTTTTCCTACAATAACAGCCATCATTCGAGCATTGGTATGCCACCTTTTGAGTTGTTGTATGGTAGGAGGTGTCGGACCCCCATTTGCTGGGGAGAAGTGGGATAGAGAGTGATGGGCAGTACAGAGATCGTACTTCGGATGACAGAGTAGATTCAGCAGGTTAGACAGAGGTTATTGACCGCCCAAAGCCGATAGAAGAGTTATGCGGACAGACGCCGGTCCGAGCTTGAATTTCAGGTTGGCGACTTCGTTCTCTTAAAAGTTACTCCTGGGAAAGGAGTGATCCGGTTCAGGAAAAGAGGCAAGTTTGGGCCCCGGTTCATAGGTCCATTTCGTGTGATTGCAAGGGTAGGCCGGGTAGCTTATCGGTTGGAGTTGATAGCAGAGTTGGGACAGATTCACAATACCTTTCACGTATCACAGTTGAGGAAGTGTATAGCCGATGAATCGGTAGTGGTTCCGTTAGAGGATATTCAGGTGGATGCGAGCCTGAATTACGCCAAGAGACTAGTAGCTATCAGGGATCGGAAGATCAAGGTTCTAAGGAACAAGGAGGTACCTTTGGTGTTGGTTCAGTGGCAACACCGGAAAGGATCGGAGATGACTTGGGAACCGGAGCGTGAGATGCGGGAGCAACATCCGGAGTTATTTGCAGAGTGAGACTTCGAGGGCGAAGTCTAGTTCTAGTGGGGGAGAGTTGTAACAGCCCGGAATTTCAGGTATTGTTATAATATTGTTTTTGGGGCATCTTAGGAAGGGACTCGGCGAGTTGGAGCCAGACTCGCCAAGTAGGACCACAGACTTGGTCGCGGGTTCGCGACTGGACTCGGCGAGTCTACGCTGTTCAGCAGAAACCCTAGCCGTTTGGTTTTGGATCGTATATAATGCACTATATGCCGTCATTGTCCGTCTTTTAGCCGATTGAGAAGAACCCTAAGCGGCTGTGGGCATCTAGAGCAAGATTGGAGGCTATTGGATCCTTGAAGAAATTGTTGGGCAAGAAGGAGAGGAGTTTTGGCTGAAGGAACAGCAAGGGATTCGAGTTCTGTGGTTTGGAGACACAGAGAGTGCGTTCTTCAGGTAATACTTTGGATCATTTCTGTTATATTGATGTGTGCACGGATTTAGGGTTTATGAAACCCATTTGGTGATTAGATGGATTATTACCTTGTTACCCAAACGATTATAACCCTGTATTAGGATGTTTAGAGGTCCAGAAGGTCCCATGCTTGTGTATTTCGGGACAATACGTATTTTAGGAAGCAGTTTGATCGACTGCATGGCATGGACTCGCCGAGTCCAATGAACAGACTCGGCGAGTAGCTTGAAGATTGACTGGGACTCGTCGAGCTGTTCTTCAGACTCGACGAGTGGAGTCGGGGTGGCCCCGCGATTCTTCCACGAGGATCTCGTCGAGCCAAGAGGGATACTCGACGAGTAGAAAGGGAACATCAGGGAAAGTTGGGGAGGACGTCTAGACTCGCCGAGTCGCCTTTGCACTCGCCGAGTCCGATCAAGTTGACCGTTGAACGTTGACCGTTGACCGTTGACCAGAGTTGACCTACATGTAATTTCTTAGGGTCAGTTGTCTTGAATGATAAGAGTATTAATAAGAGGTATATGATATTATAGGGAATCTACAGCTCGGCGGATCGAGTGCGAGTGATTTCGAGAGTCGCTAGTTTTCATTACCCGCGAGGTGAGTCTTCTCACTATACTGTACCCGGAAGGGTTTGACTGTGTGACCGGAAGGTCGAATATGATATGTGTTATATATGTTATAAATGAAAAGGTAGTTGCTATTCGTGCTATGTATGTGTATATGGGCCGGAAGGCAATATGTTATGTGACAGAAAGGTCAGGTATGATATGTGTTATATGTGCTATATGTGTTAGGGTAAATGTATCATGTGCTGTATATGTTTATGGGCCGGAAGGCAATATGTTATGGGCCGGAAGGCAATATGTTATGGGCCGGAAGGCAATATGTTATGGGCTGGAAGGCGATTAAGTTACGGGCCGGAAGGCGATGTGTTGTGGACCGGAAGGTCAGGGCCTGGAAACGCGTATATGTGTAGGTCGTATACTGGGGAACTCACTAAGCATTTATGCTTACAGATGTTATGTATGTGTTTCAGGTACTAGCGAGGACCGTGGGAAGGCGCCGGCATGACGCGTACACACTGTTGACATTTTGAGATCTTGGGTTTTCATGATTGTATTTTGATATGAAACTTGAAATGATTATATTTAATTGAATAAGTTCACTTTATTTTAAATGAAAATTTTGTTTGAAAATTTGCGTTGTTACAATTGGTATCAGAGCCTTGGTTTGAGGGATTCGGGTGTACCTTCGGGTGTAACTGAACTCAAACCGAGGATTTGAGGAAAAATCTTTTAAAAATAATAAAGGCATAAACTTTTATAAATGGTAAAGTGGTAAACAAGAACGGAGCAGTGTGTACGATCAGCCAGCGCTCGAACGGTAAAGATCCCCAGAATACCTTACAATGTTATGTTATGCACTGAATTATGAATTGTTATGCATGCTAGAAGACTAGGTATTCATGATAGGACTAGAGTGGCCTGTTTTGTGATGCCTTAGTCTAGGGAGTTTGCTTATATGAGATATTCGATAGCGTGCAGGTAGATAGTGCATATCAGAAGTCGAGTACTCACTATTCGAGGCTTAGGGAGGAAGATTTGGGACGAACGCTGATACGGTGTGGTCGGTAGTATTGGGCCCGTACTACCGAAGACACCGGGTCGGTGGAAGACCCAAGTAAGAATCCCTGGATATCGGAGACTGAGTAGGGTTGCGTTATCGAGTACAATTGTACTTGATGGAGTCTCTGATAATTTTATGTTGTATTTCAGAGACATCATGGTTACCACACATCATGGGGCGAGTTCGAGCAGTGTGAGCGACGAGGATATTCGTCAGATGATTCAGGAGGAGGTAGCTGCAGCGATCCGGGCTGAGATCCCGGAGATGTTTGGGTCTATTAAGACCACACTGATGGAGACGTTCGACGACGGTACGCCGCACTGACTGAGGCTGCAGCCGCTGCCGCTACCGCAGCTGTGGCCGCTACCAGGCCGCAAGGGGGCGATTCGTTGCTGTTCCGGGAATTCAGCAACACGAAACCCCCTGAGTTCGATGGGATGCAGGATCCGATTGCTGCGATGCGGTGGATCGCCGACATTGAAGGGTGCTTCTACACTTGCTCATGCCCGGACCACCTGAGGGTACGGTTCGCCTTGAACCAGCTCCGTCTGGGAGCGAAGGATTGGTGGAGTTCGTGACGGCGAACTTCACTCTGGCGGAGATTACAGCGGTGACATGGGAAAGGTTTACTGAGATGTTCAGGGACGAGTACGTTCCCCCAGTGGAGAGGGAACGATTGATTCAGGAGTTCTTGACCCTTAAGCAGGGTACTGATTCCGTTGCGGTGGTCACAAGGAAGTTTCACGAGAGGGCGATATTCTGCCCCGAGCTGGTGTCTACAGAGCAGTCACGGATGAGCCGGTATTTAGGCGTTTTGAGGAGGGATATCCGGGAGTTTGTGTCAAACTCCACCTATCGTACTTTCACTAAGCTTCAGGCGAATGCCAGGAAGCGCGAGATCGAGTTGGAGACCCAGGCTAGGGAGGAGGCCGAGTCTCGGCAGGTGGACCGGCGGCCGGCTCAGTCTCAGCCGGCAGCCAAGCGGATCAAGTCCGCTGATTCGAGGATGGGAGGTCCGAAGGGCCGCACTTGCGGAAAGTGCGGCAAGGGTCATGTGGGGGCGTGTTGAGCTGGTGGTTGCTATAAGTGTGGCAAGGAAGGACACATTGCCAGGGATTGTCCTAAGGGGTTTATGGTTTGCTTTCACTGCAACCAGAGAGGCCATCGGAAGGCCGAGTGCCCGCAGCTTCGTCAGGGATCTACACCTACTACCCGGACTACTGAGACCCGACCGGCGAAGGTCGAGGCCCCGAGGGCTCGCGGGAGAGCCTTTCAGCTGACTGCGGAGGAGGTCCACACTGCGCCCGATGTTGTGGCAGGTATGCTGTAATTCACGTATTTATTTAAAGTCGAAATGTTATGCTTATGTTAATATATGTGTAGGTACTTTTCTTGTGAACTCTATGCCTGCTCTAGTGTTATTTGATTCGGGTGCGAGTAGATCCTTTGTATCTTTAGCTTTTAGTCAGCATATCAATATTAGTCGTGAGCCGTTAAGTCGGCCTCTGAGCGTTTCTATAGTGGCCGAGAGGGTGGTTTGTGCCACGGAGGTTCTTCGGGGATGCGTATTAGAGATTTTCGGGGTTGCGTTTCCGATTGACCTAATTCCTTTTGCGATGGGTGATGTCTGTGTCATCGTGGGCATGGACTGGTTGAGCCGATTCAGCACTGTCATCGACTGTAAGCGCCAGCTGGTGAATATACGAGACCCTAGTGGGGGAGTTCTTACGGTATACGGCGAGGGTACCCGTTCGGGATCAGCTTTTTGTTCGGCCGCTAGGGCGAGGCAATGTCTACAGTAGGGATGTAAGGGTTTTGTGGCGTATGTGATGGATACGCGGGAGGCTTCCGAGAGACCGAGGACAGTGGAGGAGGTTCCAGTGGTGCGCGAGTTTCCAGATGTTTTCCTCGAGGAGTTGCCGGGAGTACCTCCTGCGAGGCAAGTAGAGTTTGGTATCGATCTGATTCCGGGGGCTGCGCCTATTGCGAAGGTGCCTTATCGTCTTGCACCTCCAGAGATGCAAGAGTTGTCCTCGCAACTTCAGGAGTTGCTGGGGAAGGGATTTATACGGCCGAGCAGCTCGCCGTGGGGAGCACGGATTCTGTTCGTCAAGAAGAAGGATGGTTCACACCGGATGTGCATTGATTACCGGGAGTTGAACAAGGTGACGGTCAAGAACCGCTATCCGTTACCGAGGATCGATGATTTATTCGATCAGTTGCAAGGGGCATCTTGGTTTTCCAAGATCGATCTGAGATCAGGGTACCATCAGGTAAGAGTGCGGGATGAGGACGTCCAGAAGACAGCATTTAGGACGCGGTATGGGCATTACGAGTTCGTGGTGATGCCTTTCGGGCTAATCAATGCCCCGGCAGTGTTCATGGACCTCATGAACAGGGTATGCAGGCCGATGCTGGATCGGTCTGTGATTGTATTTATCGACGACATCCTAGTGTATTCACGATCTAGAGAGCAGCATGAGGGACATTTGAGGGAGGTCCATGAGGTACTGAGGTCGAAGAAGCTTTATGCAAAATTCTCCAAATGTGACTTCTGGTTGCGGGAGGTCCAATTTCTTGGACATGTTGTTAATCAGGCAGGGATATTGGTCAATCCGGCCAAGGTTGAGGCGGTGATGAGTTGGGAGGCACCGAAGTCACCTTCTGAGATCAGGAGTTTTCTTGGGTTGGCGGGGTACTATCGGAGGTTTATTAGGGACTTCTCCAAGATCGCTGTACCGCTCACCAGATTGACCCGGAAGGGTGTTACATTCTCATGGGGACCCGAGCAACAGACTTCCTTCGAGACACTTCGTCAGAGACTGTGCGAAGCCCCGGTGTTAGCTCTCTCGGAGGGGATGGAAGATTTTGTTATATATTGCGACGCATCGATTTCGGGACTGGGTGCAGTGTTGATGCAGAGAGGCCATGTGATAGCTTATGCATCGAGGCAGCTAAAGCCTCACGAGGCGAGATATCCCACGCATGACTTAGAGTTGGGGGCAGTAGTGTTCGCTCTCAAGATTTAGCGTCACTACCTGTATGGGGTTCGATGTACGATATATACGGACCATAAGAGTTTGAAGTATTTGATGGATCAACCCAACCTAAATATGCGTCAGAGGAGATGGTTGGATGTGGTCAAGGATTATGACTGTGAAATCCTATACCACCCGGGCAAAGGCTAATGTGGTAGCCGATGCATTGAGCCGCAGGGCGGAGAGCAATCCATTGCGAGATGTATGTCTGAGACTGACGGTGATGACTCCGGTATTGGATGCTATTTGTGCGGCACAGGCCGAGGTTGTGAGATCCGAGATGCAGAAGAAAGAGCAGGTCGTTGGGTTAATTTCAGAGTTCGTTAAGGATGGACGAGGACTTCTGACGTTTCAGGGTCGGATTTGGGTACCATCCGTGGGCGGTACGCGTGCTACTTTGATGGAGGAGGCTCATAGATCGAAATTCTCGATCCATCCCGGGGCTACGAAGATGTATTTGGACTTGAGGAAGGAATACTGGTGGCCTTGTATGAAGAGAGACGTCGCTTGGTTCGTTGAGAGGTGTTTGACCTGCCGTAGGGTTAAGGTCGAGCACCAGAGACCGCATGGTAAGTTGCAGCTTTTGGAGATTCCTGAGTCGAAGTGGGAACAGATTACTATGGATTTCATCACCAAATTGCCGAGAACTGCCAGAGGAGTCGATGCAATTTGGGTGATTGTGGATAGATTGACGAAGAGTGCACACTTCCTTGCCATCAGCGAGAGTTCATCAGCGGAGAAGTTGGCGGAGTTATATGTGAGAGAGGTGGTATCTCGGCATGGAGTGCCGATCTCGATTGTTTCGGACCGTGATGTACGCTTCACTTCCAGGTTTTGGAAGAAATTCCATGAGGAGCTGGGTACTAAACTGCATTTTAGTACCGCATACCATCCCCAGACAGACGGTCAGAGCGTGCGGATGATTCAGACATTGGAGGACATGCTTCGAGCGTGTGTGTTAGACTTCGGGGGTAGCTGGGATGCGCATTTACCCTTGGCAGAGTTTTCCTACAATAACAGCCATCATTCGAGCATTGGTATGCCACCTTTTGAGTTGTTGTATGGTAGGAGGTGTCGGACCCCCATTTGCTGGGGAGAAGTGGGATAGAGAGTGATGGGCAGTACAGAGATCGTACTTCGGATGACAGAGTAGATTCAGCAGGTTAGACAGAGGTTATTGACCGCCCAAAGCCGATAGAAGAGTTATGCGGACAGACGCCGGTCCGAGCTTGAATTTCAGGTTGGCGACTTCGTTCTCTTAAAAGTTACTCCTGGGAAAGGAGTGATCCGGTTCAGGAAAAGAGGCAAGTTTGGGCCCCGGTTCATAGGTCCATTTCGTGTGATTGCAAGGGTAGGCCGGGTAGCTTATCGGTTGGAGTTGATAGCAGAGTTGGGACAGATTCACAATACCTTTCACGTATCACAGTTGAGGAAGTGTATAGCCGATGAATCGGTAGTGGTTCCGTTAGAGGATATTCAGGTGGATGCGAGCCTGAATTACGCCAAGAGACTAGTAGCTATCAGGGATCGGAAGATCAAGGTTCTAAGGAACAAGGAGGTACCTTTGGTGTTGGTTCAGTGGCAACACCGGAAAGGATCGGAGATGACTTGGGAACCGGAGCGTGAGATGCGGGAGCAACATCCGGAGTTATTTGCAGAGTGAGACTTCGAGGGCGAAGTCTAGTTCTAGTGGGGGAGAGTTGTAACAGCCCGGAATTTCAGGTATTGTTATAATATTGTTTTTGGGGCATCTTAGGAAGGGACTCGGCGAGTTGGAGCCAGACTCGCCAAGTAGGACCACAGACTTGGTCGCGGGTTCGCGACTGGACTCGGCGAGTCTACGCTGTTCAGCAGAAACCCTAGCCGTTTGGTTTTGGATCGTATATAATGCACTATATGCCGTCATTGTCCGTCTTTTAGCCGATTGAGAAGAACCCTAAGCGGCTGTGGGCATCTAGAGCAAGATTGGAGGCTATTGGATCCTTGAAGAAATTGTTGGGCAAGAAGGAGAGGAGTTTTGGCTGAAGGAACAGCAAGGGATTCGAGTTCTGTGGTTTGGAGACACAGAGAGTGCGTTCTTCAGGTAATACTTTGGATCATTTCTGTTATATTGATGTGTGCACGGATTTAGGGTTTATGAAACCCATTTGGTGATTAGATGGATTATTACCTTGTTACCCAAACGATTATAACCCTGTATTAGGATGTTTAGAGGTCCAGAAGGTCCCATGCTTGTGTATTTCGGGACAATACGTATTTCAGGAAGCAGTTTGATCGACTGCATGGCATGGACTCGCCGATTCCAATGAACAGACTCGGCGAGTAGCTTGAAGATTGACTGGGACTCATCGAGCTGTTCTTCAGACTCGACGAGTGGAGTCGGGGTGGCCCCGCGATTCTTCCACGAGGATCTCGTCGAGCCAAGAGGGATACTCGACGAGTAGAAAGGGAACATCAGGGAAAGTTGGGGAGGACATCTAGACTCGCCGAGTCGCCTTTGCACTCGCCGAGTCCGGTCAAGTTGACCGTTGACCGTTGACCGTTGACCAGAGTTGACCTACATGTAATTTCTTAGGGTCAGTTGTCTTGAATGATAAGAGTATTAATAAGAGGTATATGATATTATAGGGAATCTACAGCTCGGTGGATCGAGTGCGAGTGATTTCGAGAGTCGCTAGTTTTCATTACCCGCGAGGTGAGTCTTCTCACTATACTGTACCCGGAAGGGTTTGACTGTCTGACCGGAAGGTCGAATATGATATGTGTTATATATGTTATAAATGAAAAGGTAGTTGTTATTCGTGCTATGTATGTTTATATGGGCCGGAAGGCAATATGTTATGTGACAGAAAGGTCAGGTATGATATGTTATATGTGCTATATGTGTTAGGGTAAATGTATCATGTGTTGTAGATGTTTATGGGCCGGAAGGCAATATGTTATGGGCCGGAAGGCAATATGTTATGGGCCGGAAGGCAATATGTTATGGGCCGGAAGGCGATTAAGTTACGGGCCGGAAGGCGATGTGTTGTGGACCGGAAGGTCAGGGCCTGGAAAGGCGTATATGTGTAGGTCGTATACTGGGGAACTCACTAAGCATTTATGCTTACAGATGTTATGTATGTGTTTCAGGTACTAGCGAGGACCGTGGGAAGGCGCCGGCGTGACGCGTACACACTGTTGACATTTTGAGATCTTGGGTTTTCATGATTGTATTTTGATATGAAACTTGAAATGATTATATTTAATTGAATAAGTTCACTTTATTTTAAATGAAAATTTTGTTTGAAAATTTGCGTTGTTACAATTGGTATCAGAGCCTTGGTTTGAGGGATTCGGGTGTACCTTCGGGTGTAACTGAACTCAAACCGAGGATTTGAGGAAAAATCTTTTAAAAATAATAAAGGCATAAACTTTTATAAATGGTAAAATGGTAAACAAGAACGGAGCAGTGTGTACGATCAGCCAGCGCCCAAACGGTAAAGATCCCCAGAATACCTTACAATGTTATGTTATGCACTGAATTATGAATTGTTATGCATGCTAGAAGACTAGGTATTCATGATAGGACTAGAGTGGCCTGTTTTGTGATGCCTTAGTCTAGGGAGTTTGCTTATATGAGATATTCGATAGCGTGCAGGTAGATAGTGCATATCAGAAGTCGAGTACTCACTATTCGGGGTTTAGGGAGGAAGATTTGGGACGAACGCGGATACGGTGTGGTCGGTAGTATTGGGCCCGTACTACCGAAGACACCGGGTCGGTGGAAGACCCAAGTAAGAATCCCTGGATATCGGAGACTGAGTAGGGTTGCGTTATCGAGTACAATTGTACTTGATGGAGTCTTTGATAATTTTATGTTGTATTTCAGAGACATCATGGTTACCACACGTCATGGGGCGAGTTCGAGCAGTGTGAGCGACGAGGATATTCGTCAGATGATTCAGGAGGAGGTAGCTGTAGCGATCCGGGCTGAGATCCCGGAGATGTTTTGGTCTATTAAGACCACACTGATGGAGACGTTCGAGGAGCGGTACGCCGCACTGACTGAGGCTGCAGCCGCTGCCGCTACCGCAGCTGTGGCCGCTGCCAGGCCGCAAGGGGGCGATTCGTTGCTGTTCCAGGAATTCAGCAACACGAAACCCCCTGAGTTCGATGGGATGCAGGATCCGATGGCTGCGATGCGGTGGATCGCCGACATTGAAGGGTGCTTCTACACTTGCTCATGCCCGGAGCACCTGAGGGTACGGTTCGCCTTGAAGCAGCTCCGTCTGGGAGCGAAGGATTGGTGGAAGTTCGTGACGGCGAACTTCACTCTGGCGAAGATTACAGCGGTGACATGGGAGAGGTTTATTGAGATGTTCAGGGATGAGTACGTTCCCCCAGTGGAGAGGGAACGATTGATTCAGGAGTTCTTGACCCTTAAGCAGGGTACTGATTCCGTTGCGGTGGTCACAAGGAAGTTTCACGAGAGGGCGATGTTCTGCCCCGAGCTGGTGTCTACAGAGCAGTCACGGATGAGCCGGTATTTAGGCATTTTGAGGAGGGATATCCGGGAGTTTGTGTCAAACTCAACCTATCGTACTTTCACTGAGCTTCAGGCGAATGCCAGGAAGCGCGAGATCGAGTTGGAGACCCAGGCTAGGGAGGAGGCCGAGTCTCGGCAGGTGGACCGGCGGCTGGCTCAGTCTCAGCCGGCAGCCAAGCGGATCAAGTCCGCTGATTCGAGGATGGGAGGTCCGAAGGGCCGCACTTGCGGAAAGTGCGGCAAGGGTCATGAGGGGGCGTGTCGAGCTGGTGGTTGCTATAAGTGTGGCAAGGAAGGACACATTGCCAGGGATTGTCCTAAGGGGTTTATGGTTTGCTTTCACTGCAATCAGACAGGCCATCGGAAGGCCGAGTGCCCGTAGCTTCGTCAGGGATCTACACCTACTACCCGGACTACTGAGACCCGACCGGCGAAGGTCGAGGCCTCGAGGGCTCGCGGGAGAGCCTTTCAGCTGACTGCGGAGGAGGTCTGCGCTGCGCCCGATGTTGTGGCATGTATGCTGTAATTCACGTATTTATTTAAAGTCGAAATGTTATGCTTATGTTAATATATGTGTAGGTACTTTTCTTGTGAACTCTATGCCTGCTCTAGTGTTATTTGATTCGGGTGCGAGTAGATCCTTTGTATCTTTAGCTTTTAGTCAGCATATCAGTATTAGTCGTGAGCCGTTAAGTCGGCCTCTGAGCATTTCTATAGCGGCCGAGAGGGTGGTTTGTGCCACGGAGGTTCTTCGGGGATGCGTATTAGATATTTTCGGGGTTGCGTTTCCGATTGACCTAATTCCTATTGCGATGGGTGATGTCTGTGCCATCGTGGGCATGGACTGGTTGAGCCGATTCAGCACTGTCATCGACTGTAAGCACCAGCTGGTGAATATACGAGACCCTAGTGGGGGAGTTCTTACGGTATACGGCGAGGGTACCCGTTCGGGATCAGCTTTTTGTTCGGCCGCTAGGGCGAGGCAATGTCTACAGTAGGGATGTAAGGGTTTTGTGGCGTATGTGATGGATACGCGGGAGGCTTCCGAGAGACCGAGGACAGTGGAGGAGGTTCCAGTGGTGCGCGAGTTTCCAGATGTTTTCCTCGAGGAGTTGCCAGGAGTACCTCCTGCGAGGCAAGTAGAGTTTGGTATCGATCTGATTCCGGGGGCTGCTCCTATTGCGAAGGTGCCTTATCATCTTGCACCTCCAGAGATGCAAGAGTTATCCTCGCAACTTCAGGAGTTGCTAGGGAAGGGATTTATACGGCCGAGCAGCTCGCCGTGGGGAGCACCGATTCTGTTCGTCAAGAAGAAGGATGGTTCACACCGGATGTGCATTGATTACCGGGAGTTGAACAAGGTGACGGTCAAGAACCGCTATCCGTTACCGAGGATCGATGATTTATTTGATCAGTTGCAAGGGGCATCTTGGTTTTCCAAGATCGATCTGAGATCAGGGTACCATCAGGTAAGAGTGCGGGATGAGGACGTCCAGAAGACAGCATTTAGGATGCGGTATGGGCATTACAAGTTCGTGGTGATGCCTTTCGGGCTCATCAATGCCCCGGCAGTGTTCATGGACCTCATGAACAGGGTATGCAAGTCGATGCTGGATCGGTCTGTGATTGTATTTATCGACGACATCCTAGTGTATTCGCGATCTAGAGAGCAGCATGAGGGACATTTGAGGGAGGTCCTTGAGGTACTGAGGTCGGAGAAGCTTTATGAAAAATTCTCCAAATGTGACTTCTGGTTGCGGGAGGTCCAATTTCTTGGACATGTTGTTAATCAGGCAGGGATATTGGTCGATCCGGCCAAGCTTGAGGCGGTGATGAGTTAAGAGGCACCGAAGTCACCTTCTGAGATCAGGAGTTTTCTTGGGTTGGCGGGGTACTATCGGAGGTTTATTAGGGACTTCTCCAAGATCGTTGTACCGCTCACCAGATTGACCCGGAAGGGTGTTACATTCTCATGGGGACCCGAGCAACAGACTTCCTTCGAGACACTTCGTCAGAGACTGTGCGAAGCCCCGGTGTTAGCTCTCCCGGAGGGGATGGAAGATTTTGTTATATATTGCGACGCATCGATTTCGGGACTGGGTGCAGTGTTGATGCAGAGAGGCCATGTGATAGCTTATGCATCGAGGCAGCTAAAGCCTCACGAGGCGAGATATCCCATGCATGACTTAGAGTTGGGGGCAGTAGTGTTCGCTCTCAAGATTTGGCGTCACTACCTATATGGGGTTCGATGTACGATATATACGGACCATAAGAGTTTGAAGTATTTGATGGATCAACCCAACCTAAATATGCGTCAGAGGAGATGGTTGGATGTGGTCAAGGATTATAACTGTGAAATCCTATACCACCCGGGCAAGGCTAATGTGGTAGCCGATGCATTGAGCCGCAGGGCGGAGAGCACTCCATTGCGAGATGTATGTCTGAGACTGACGGTGATGACTCCGGTATTGGATGCTATTCGTGCGGCACAGGCCGAGGTTGTGAGATCCGAGATGCAGAAGAAAGAGCGGGTCGTTGGGTTAATTTCAGAGTTCGTTAAGGATGGACGAGGACTTCTGACGTTTCAGGGTCGGATTTGGGTACCATTCGTGGGCGGTACGCGTGCTACTTTGATGGAGGAGGCTCATAGATCGAAATTCTCGATCCATCCCGGGGCTACGAAGATGTATTTGGACTTGAGGAAGGAATACTGGTGGCCTTGTATGAACAGAGACGTCGCTTGGTTCGTTGAGAGGTGTTTGACCTGCCGTAGGGTTAAGGCCGAGCACCAGAGACCGCATGGTAAGTTGCAGCCTTTGGAGATTCCTGAGTGGAAGTGGGAACAGATTACTATGGATTTCATCACCAAATTGCCGAGAACTGCCAGAGGAGTCGATGCAATTTGGGTGATTGTGGATAGATTGACGAAGAGTGCACACTTCCTTGCCATCAGCGAGATTTCATCAGCGGAGAAGTTGGCGGAGTTATATGTGAGAGAGGTGGTATCTCGGCATGGAGTGCCGATCTCGATTGTTTCGGACCGTGATGTACGCTTCACTTCCAGGTTTTGGAAGAAATTCCATGAGGAGCTGGGTACTAAACTGCATTTTAGTACCGCATACCATCCCCAAACAGACGGTCAGGGCGAGCGGACGATTCAGACATTGGAGGACATGCTTCGAGCGTGTGTGTTAGACTTCGGGGGTAGCTGGGGATGCGCATTTACCCTTGGCAGAGTTTTCCTACAATAACAGCCATCATTCGAGCATTGGTATGCCACCTTTTGAGTTGTTGTATGGTAGGAGGTGTCGGACCCCCATTTGCTGGGGAGAAGTGGGACAGAGAGTGATGGGCAGTACAGAGATCGTACTTCGGACGACAGAGTAGATTCAGCAGGTTAGACAGAGGTTATTGACCGCCCAGAGCCGACAGAAGAGTTATGCGGACAGACGCCGGTCCGAGCTTGAATTTCAGGTTGGCGACTTCGTTCTCTTAAAAGTTTCTCCTTGGAAAGGAGTG
The DNA here is from genome assembly GCF_052625555.1 of Lactuca saligna. NCBI lineage: Eukaryota > Viridiplantae > Streptophyta > Magnoliopsida > Asterales > Asteraceae > Lactuca > Lactuca saligna. The sequence goes on along the minus strand of NC_136419.1, from coordinate 194,389,298 downwards.
ATCCGGTTCAGGAAAAGGGTCAAGTTGGGGCCCCGGTTCATAGGTCCATTTCGTGTGATTGCAAGGGTAGGCCGGGTAGCTTATCGGTTGGAGTTGCCAGCAGAGTTGGGACAGATTCACAATACCTTTCACGTATCACAGTTGAGGAAGTGTATAGCTGATGAATCGGCAGTGGTTCCGTTAGAGGATATTCAGGTGGATGCGAGCCTGAATTACGCCGAGAGACCAGTAGCTATCAGGGATCGGAAGATCAAGGTTCTGAGGAACAAGGAGGTACCTCTGGTGTTGGTTCAGTGGCAACACCGGAAAGGATCGGAGATGACTTGGGAGCCGGAGCGTGAGATGCGGGAGCAACATCCGGAGTTATTTGCAGAGTGAGACTTCGAGGGCGAAGTCTAGTTCTAGTGGCGGAGAGTTGTAACAGCCCGGAATTTCAATTATTATTATAATATTGTTTTTGGGGCATCTTAGGAAGGGACTCGGCGAGTTGGAGCCAGACTCGCCGAGTAGGACCACAGACTTGGTCGCAGGTTCGCGACTAGACTCGACGAGTCCAGATATGGAGTCAGCGAGTCTACGCTGTTCAGCAGAAACCCTAGCCGTTTGGTTTTGGATCGTATATAACGCACTATATGCCGTCATTGTCCGTCTTTTAGCCGATTGAGAAGAACCCTAAGCGGCTGTGGGCATCTAAAGCAAGATTGGAGGCTATTGGAACCTTGAAGAAATTGTTGGGCAAGAAGGAGAGGAGTTTTGGCTAAAGGAACAGCAAGGGATTCGAGTTCTGTGGTTTGGAGACACAGAGAGTGCGTTCTTCAGGTAATACTTCGGATCATTTCTGTTATATTGATGTGTGCACGGATTTAGGGTTTATGAAACCCATTTGGTGATTAGATGGATTATTACCTTGTTACCCAAACGATTATAACCCTGTATTAGGATGTTTAGAGGTCCAGAAGGTCCCATGCTTGTGTATTTCGGGACAATACGTATTTCAGGAAGCAGTTTGATCGATTGCATGGCATGGACTCGCCGAGTCCAATGAACAGACTCGGCGAGTAGCTTGAAGATTGACTGGGACTCGTCGAGCTGTTCTTCAGACTCAACGAGTGGAGTCGGGGTGGCCCCGCGATTCTTCCACGAGGATCTCGTCGAGCCAAGAGGGATACTCGATGAGTAGAAAGGGAACATCAGGGAAAGTTGGGGAGGACGTCTAGACTCGCCGAGTCGCCTTTGCACTCGCCGAGTCCGGTCAAGTTGACCGTTGACCGTTGACCAAAGTTGACCTACATGTAATTTCTTAGATTCAGTTGTCTTGAATGATAAGAGTATTAATAAGAGGTATATGATATTATAGGGAATCTACAGCTCGGCGGATCGAGTGCGAGTGATTTCGAGAGTCGCTATTTTTCATTACCCGCGAGGTGAGTCTTCTCACTATACTGTACCCGGAAGAGTTTGACTGTGTGACCGGAAGGTCGAATATGATATGTGTTATATATGTTATAAATGAAAAGGTAGTTTCTATTCGTGCTATGTATGTTTATATGGGCCGGAAGGCAATATGTTATGTGACAGAAAGGTCAGGTATGATATGTGTTATATGTGCTATATGTGTTAGGGTAAATGTATCATGTGTTGTATATGTTTATGGGCCAGAAGGCAATATGTTATGGGCCGGAAGGCGATTAAGTTACGGGCCGGAAGGCGATTAAGTTACGGGCCGGAAGGCGATGTGTTGTGGACCGGAAGGTCAGGGCCTGGAAAGGCGTATATGTGTAGGTCGTATACTGGGGAACTCACTAAGCATTTATGCTTACAAATGTTATGTATGTGTTTCAGGTACAAGCGAGGACCGTGGGAAGGCGCCAGCGTGACGCTTACACACTGTTGACATTTTGAGATCTTGGGTTTTCATGATTGTATTTTGATATGAAACTTGAAATGATTATATTTAATTGAATAAGTTCACTTTATTTTAAATGAAAATTTTGTTTGAAAATTTGCGTTGTTACAGGTATGTAACTCGTAGGTGTATTAATTTAAAACCCTAGGAAAACCCGAAGTTTTCCTAATACTTTGCATCAAATAATTTGTATCTTGATATTTCGTTACGACAGGTGTATTCGTTGAGTCCCGGTGACGTTGGATTAATTATGGATTGTGAATGGTTATAAACACACATTAATAAAAATGACTAGTTTACAACCATACAAACGATCCGTTAGGCGTCGCTCGCACTATTCACTTAATCCAAACACCCGGACTTCATGTAGCCCCACGATCGAGGAGGAAAAAAGGGTGCGAAGCCCCGATATTTTTCGTAAGTCGTTCAAGGCTATCGTGAATGCGAAGGGCCCTTAGCCCGACCCGCATTTGGTGAATTCTCGACTTTACTAGCAGTACCAGAAGGCCCTTGGGGTCCAACAGCACAAAGCCTGTAAAAGTCCTTTTACACGAAATTAGGTCATGTAAAACCCAACTACATGTAAGCGAGTTTCCTTCGGGCCTAAAGATCATGCAATTGGGCTAGCTAGGCCCAACAAACATGATTTGAAACTTTTGGACCCAAAGACGGTGTATCGACGTCTGGTGTATTCTCACGTGTGTATTGACTTCCCGAATTTTCCGCGTGTGTATTGAAGTTCCGTCGTGTTAGTAATTTCGGATTCATTATTGATTCGAGACTGAATCAATTCGTTTGATAACGATTTTTGGTGTTGAAGGTGTATTATAATTTGCTGATAGTCGAGATGCTAGTATTTCATCATGACGGATTTATTATTTAAAACTTTAGGATGTTTCTTTATAGCAGCCCCTTTTCTTTTGAATAATTTACACATTTAACCCTTTATATAAAATAATTTCTATTTTAGTCCTCAAACTATTTTTCTTGACACATTAGTATCAAAACTTGTAGAAAAGTTATTTTTCAGCCCAAAGTTATTTGAAGAACAGTTTGAGTCCACCAAATGAATTTTTTTCTCGGCTAGAACCCTCAATTTTGCAGTTTTTACACTTTTGGCCCAAAATAGAAAATTTTTGCATTTTTTATCCCTTTTAAATATGAAAAGCATTTTTAACCCTTGAAATGGGTTTGGAGCACTAGTAGTCCCCTGTTTTACAGAAAATCACAGTTTCAGCCCCTCTAATTTGAAAATCTCGCATATTGGGCTTTATTGGGCCGAAAAGTTCATTTTTGGCCCATTATGCTTAAAAATTTCACATTTAATCCTCCAAAGAGAATATTTCCAGAAAAATACTTTATTAAGACTGTTTTGACTCATTTCATCCATCAAAATTTGTATTTTGTCATTTTGAGCCCTTTAACTTTATATTTTTAACATTTTGAGTCCAAAAATGGGATTTTTAGCCCAATGAGTTCATTTTAACCAACTTGGTTATTTTTCTAGAAATGATTTGTGTGTAGTAATATGATTAACACTTGTTTCCTACATCCTAATGCAAATCTCGATTTTTAAGGTCTTTTGACTAGTTTCAACACCATAAGCACATATAAACATGTAAATAAGCATAGAAATCATACAAAGCATACATATACTCATAGATCTACACATTTGCTTGTATTCCCCCCCCCCCCCCCCACCCATAAAACTTATAAAACCAAAAAATAGGGGGTATGGAGCTCACCTTTGGGTGTGGTTTCGGTTTTGGAGAAAAGATGGAAGAAAATGAGGTGATTTTCGGCCCTAGAACACTTTGATGAAGATCTCGGCCTTGAGGTGATTCTAGGATGCAAGATCATGATTTCTTATTAGTTAAGAAGAGATGTTTAATAGATCAAGGAACCTAGATCATAGATTTAAGTATAACCTTACCTTGGATGGTGATTTTTTGTGAAAAATTCTCCTTGAAATACCCTTGAATCTTCGAAAATTTAGTGAAGAGAGGTGAAGGTGTTTTTGAGAGTGTTTGATATGTGAAAAGTGATGAAAGTGTGTGTGTGTGTGGGTGCTTTCGGCTGAGATCAAGAAGTGTAACATCCCGGAATCGCAAGAGTAGAGTTGAAGATTAAAAGTGTAAGTTTTGGAGGGCGACTCGGCGAGTCACATGGGTGGACTCGGCGAGTCAGGTCGCGACTTTGGTCGCGTGTCAAGTGGCCTACTCGGCGAGTCCAAAGATGGACTCGGCGAGTAGGTGTTGGGCGAAGAAAAAACCCTAAATCCGGGGAATGAGCCCTATATAAAGATCATTATGTTCCTCCACAACCTCCTTGAAGGAGAAGAGGCTTGGAGAGGTGGTTGTTGAAGAAAACTTGAAGGATGAACCCCCAAAAACCCTAAAATTCGGGTTGACTCGGCGAGTCACATGGGTGGACTCGACGAGTTGCTTGAAGATGGCCTGGAATTCGGCAAGTTGGAAGAACAACTCGGCGAGTAAGTTGAAGATAGCCTTGGACTCGGCGAGTCTTGTCGAAGAGTCCCAATATTTCCTGGTTGAGTCGAGAATCGGTGAGTCAAGGGATGACTCGGTGAGTTGAGTGCGAGTGGACTCAGAGTTGTTGGACTCGACAAGTCTTGGGGTGACTCGGCGAGTTGGGTCGCTGATTGAGGGAAGTTCTGAGCATAGGGACTCGGCGAGTCATCGGGTTGACTCGGCGAGTAGGGTCAGTCAGGGGTTGACTTTGACTTTGTCCAAGGTTGACTAGTTGTCTTCCAGGGGTATTCAGTGTAGGAGTTCGTGTCAGGGTTGGAGCAACGGGATCTTATCCTTTCAGCCGGCAGTTTCGAGGTGAGTTATCCTCACTATATCAACAGGGTCTAAGGCACCAAGGCCGGCCCTTATCGGATTGAGATCCGGGTAGTTGTTATTATTTTGTTATTGTGATATGCTTGCATCCTGAGAGTTAGGACGGTATATGTTAGAGACCTGATTGAGATCGGTATCCCGAGAGATAGGGAGATGCTATGCTAATGACCTGTTAGGTCGGTATCCTGCCTAGAGTACGTTATGCTATATGATCTGATAGATCGGCTTGTTTGAATGTGAACTGTTATATGATTATATGTTTATGTGTACATGGTTGCTTGGACTGGAGATGGGTTGAGGCGGTCCTGCTTTGTGCTGTAGGCCAAGATACTCAGGGAGGACCGGTTGTTCCGAAGGCCCAGCAAGCGGTTCGGATATGCTGTAGGCCCCACGCGGGCGGACCAGACGTGCCGAGGCTCGGAGAGTGGACCAGGCCGACTGAAGGCCCGATGCGGGCGGACCAGTCATACTGTAGACTCAGAGAGTGGACCAGGTGAGTTGAAGGCCCAGTGCGGGCGGACCAACCACACTGTAGACTCGAAGGACATGACTAGACCTGGAGGATGGATCCGGTGGACTGAAGGCCCGAAACGGCGGACCAGTCACACAGTAGAACAATTATGCATGACTGTTTTGTGATTCGTTATGAGATAGTGCGATATGTGTATGGTAAATGAGGTTGGTATTTTGGGGGTATCTCACTAAGCTTTCGGGCTTACAGTTGTGGTTTAATGTTTTTCAGGTTCTTCAGGAGACTGTGGCAAGGCGAAGGCGTGATCGTACCGCTCCTCATGATTTTGTAGCAGTGTGATTCTGGGAGTACTCTAAATGATTTGTATTGAAAACCTTTTTGTGAACAATTTAATGAAATAAGGTTGTTTTTGAAAAATTTAAATTGGTTGTATTTTTCGGTCGTTACAAGTTGGTATCAGAGCCTTGGTTTGAGTGAATTGGAGGAACACTGTAACATCCCGAAATAGCAAGAGTTGTGTGGAAGGGCTAAGAGTGTAATTTGGGAAAGAGTGACTCGTCGAGTCCATGGATGGACTCGGCGAGTATAGTCGCGACTTGGTCGCATGTTAAATAACCGACTCGACGAGTCATGGAGATGGACTCGGCGAGTAGGCGCTGTGTGGAGAAAACCCTAATTCTCGGGGTTGAACCCTATATAAAGAGCATTATGTTTCCTCCCCAGCCTCTTTATCACCCCTTTGAGTCCTTGAAACCCTAAAATCGTGGAGAAGCACCATTGTTGAGTGGATTGGAGCTTGGAGAAGTAATTGTTGGAGAAAGTTTGGAAGTTTGAAGGTGTGGAGCAAGGGGTTTTGCTTGGATTCGAGTTTCCTTGCAGTTTAGGGCACTCTTTGAAGGTAAAATCTCGTTCTTGAGCTGCTATTGTCTAGTCTCTTCATTTTGGGGTTTGGGGGGAAACTTATCTTGGGTTATTTTGGAGTCTAAAGGTTGGATCTGAGGTTGCTACCTCAGATCTGGAATGGAGGAGGGTTAGAATGCAAGAAAGTCCCTGTGATGAGTGTTCGATGAAGCTATCTTGTCCCAAACCTTGGCCCTAATGTGCAAAATGCATAGATCTCTTTGGATTCACGTAAAGATTGCCACTTTACGTGATGGATGAGTTGTAGGAGGCTAGATCTATGTTTTGGATCAATTGCATGGTCTGGAACGCTTCTATTTGGATTCAGACCGGTGGTACTCAGCGAGTCACATGGGTGGACTCGATGAGTTGCTTGAAGACGAGCTGAGACTCGACGAGTTGGAAGAACAACTCGGCGAGTTGGATGAAGATGGTCTGGAACTCGACGAGTTGGATGAACAACTCGGCGAGTAGGTTGAAGATAGCCTTAGACTCGGCGAGTCTGTGCTTGGACTCGGCGAGCCTGTGCTTGGACTCGATGAGTCTTGTCGAAGAGTCCCAATATCTTCTGGTTGAGTCGAAGAATCGACGAGTCAAGGGATGACTCAGTGAGTTATGTGCGAATGGACTCAGAGTTGTTGGACTCGGCGAGTCTCGGGGTGACTCGGCGAGTTAGGTCGCGGATTGAGTGATGTTTTGAGTTGGGAACTCGGCGAGTCATAGGGTTGACTCGGCGAGTGGGGTCAGTCAGGGGTTGACTTTGACCCAGTCTTTGACCAAGGGTTGACCAGTGGTCTCTAGGGGTATTTTGGTAATTTTTGGTTATGGTTTTGACTTCAGTGCATTGGTGGCTGTCCAGTGGTGGAGATCGTATCAGGGATCGGAGAAGTTCGGGTTATCTGTTCAGTCGGCAGTTTCAAAGTGAGTTATTCTCACTATATCTATAGGGTTTAAGGCACCAAGGCCGACCCTTTTTATCGGATGGAAATCCGAGTAATTGTCTGTTGTATGATATTGCGGAAATGGGCCGGAAGGCGTTACGTTATGGGCCAGAAGGCATTACATGTTGTGGGCCGGAAGGCAATACGATGTGGACCGGAAGGTCATGGCCTGGAAAGGCGTACGTGCATAATTAGTATGTTGGTTGAGTCGTAGGGTGATGTTATGCTAGTGATCGGCTAGGCTGGTATCTTGGTTAGAGTAATGATATGTTATGTGATCTGTTGACCGATTTGCTAACTGTGAACTGTTATATGATTACATGTCATGTGCATGGTTGTTTTATGTTCTGTATGCTTTTATGTTGCGAGCCGGAAGGCGATATGGTATGGGCCGGAAGGCTATGTGTTATGGGCCGGATGGCATTACACTATGGGCCGGAAGGCGATATGTTTTGGATCGGAAGGTTGTGGCCTGGAAGGGCGTATATGTGGTTGGTATTTTGGGGGTATCTCACTAAGCTTTCGGGCTTACAGTTGTGGTTTTTATGTTTTCAGGTTCTCAAGAGTCTGTGGCAAGGCAAAGGCGTGTTCGTACCATTCCTCGCGTTGGTGTTTTATGAAATGGACCTGGGAAAATACTCTGTTAAATAATGTATTGAAAACCTTTTTGTAACAACGTTATTAAAATGGGTTGTTTTTGCAAATTTTTAATTGTTTCTAAATTTCGGTTGTTACAAGTTGGTATCAGAGCCTTGGTTTGAGTGAATTGGAGGAACACTTGTGTGACTCCAGTCTCAAATCGAGGAAGGTTTTAAAAGAGAAATTAAAATGGTTTTAAAATTAAAACAAAAAAAAAGAGGACGCGGAAGTACGATCAGCCGGAGCGAGTAAGTAACCCCAAATTACCATTCATGACATTTGTTTTCTTGAGCTTTGATAGAACAGCATGCTAGAGTTAGGCTAGGGATCTTCAGGAATTCATGTTAATGTTGCCTGATTGTGATGCATGTAGCCTAGGGTCCTTATGGGAGATTCTCAGTGTTCCTCTAGTGGTGAGGGTTGAGCGTTGTTATGCATGTTTCTCTAGGGTGTTGTGGTAGTACTTCATACAAATATGGGTAGGTGTGGAAGGTAGTATGGGCCCTTACTACTGAAAGCACAGGACCCATACACGTATCAGGGAAACCATGACCTCTAGGGTTAGGTTGAGAGTTGGTTCCCGGGATAGTGGGAAGAGTCTGAGGTTTTCTAGTATATTTTCAGTATGGAGATTTCGAGGCATGCTGGAAGCAGATCTGGGTCAGGATCGGGTGCAGGAGGAGGAGTTGCGGACGGGTCAGTACCGCCCGAGATTATTGGTGAGATGAGCTCGTGCGAGTTGGATGCGAGGATCCGCGAGATCCTGCATGATGAGGTAGCTGCATTGTTCCGGGCTGAGTTGCCGGAGTTGTTTGGGTCGATCAAGACCGCCATGGTGGAGTATTTTGATGAGCGCTATGCGGCTCTCACGGAGACAGCTGCCGCGGCGGCTACAGTGGCTGTAGCAGCAGTAGGGGGAGGAGTTGATAGGAATTTTCAGTATCAGGACTTCGATAATACGGAGCCTCCCACCTTCGATGGAGTTCAGAACTCGATTGTTGCTATGAGATGGTTATCGGACGTGGAGGGGTGTTTCTTCATGTGTTCATGCCTTGCCGATTTGAGGGTGAGGTGTGCTCTGAACCTGTTAAGGCTCGGGGCAAAGGATTGGTGGAGGTTGACCACGGGGTCATATTCGGATGCGCAGAGGGCTGCGATTTCATGGGATCAGTTCAGATAGATGTTCAGCACTCGTTATGTTCCGCAGGTGGAGAGGGGGAGGTTGGCTCGGGAGTTCCTCGAGCTGAAGCAGGATTCAGAGTCGGTGACGGAAATCACCAGAATGTTCACTGAGAGGGCGATGTTCTGCCCTGAGTTCGCTTCGGAGTAGGCTCAGATGTCCCGATATCTGAGTATGCTAAAGAGAGACATCAGACAGTTTGTGTCCGCACAGAGGTGCGAGACATTGTTGGAGTTGCAGGAGGCCGCCCGGCGGCGTGAGTTAGAGATTGAGTTGCAGTTGCATGAGCTGAGGCAAGCTCCGGTTCAGTCGGAGCCAGCAACGAAACGGTCTAAGATCGTTGATACCAGGATGGGGGATCGGAACAGCCACACTTGTAGGAAGTGTGGGAGGAGTCACACCGGAATTTGCAGGTCCGGTGGTGCATGCCGCAAGTGCGGAAAGGAGGGACACTATGCAAGGGATTGTCGGCGGTCAGCACCGGTTCAGGATTTCAGGATTTGCTATCATTGTCGCTAGATTGGATGTATGAGGGTCAACTGTCCACAATTTTCCGCGGGACCGGTGCAGGCTCCAGCACCGGCCACTTTGAGGATTTCAGGAGAAGGTCAGGGTGGAGCGGAGCCCCCAAAGGGCTCAGGGTCGTTCTTATTAGCTTGCGGCAGAGGAGGTCAGAGCAGTGCCTGATGCAGCTGTGGGTATGTTTCTTTCTGGATGTCATGTTATCTTGCGATTATTGTGGTGTATTGTTTGTGTTGGTATCTTTGTGTGGTTTTGATGCGGTATTCGTCGTTTTGCGGGTTGAGGTTCTGGTTATGGATTTGTGATTCGGGTTTTTGTTTTGGTATCCGTTGTTCCTTGAGGGTTTGGCATGGTTATGGGTTTGTGATTCGGGTTTTCGTCTTGGCATCCGTTGTTCCTTGAGGGTTTGGCATGGTTATGGATTGTGTTTCGGGTTTTCATCTTGGTATCCGTTGTTCCCTGAGGTTTGGGTATGGTTATAGTTTGGTGTTTTGTGCTTTCGTTGGTTATCATTCGTGAGGGTTATTAGTGGAGATGCGACATTGGGTTGAAGTTCGGGTAGCATCAGCTTCCCGAGGAGTGGTTAGATACAGTTTGAGTTTCTTTCGAGCGGGTTAATCAGTGTTGATATGAGATCTCATTGAGGTTGTTTATGCTTTTGGGAAGCAGTCCGCGTGTAAGTGTTCTCTTTGTGCAGGGTTGTTCTGGAAGGTCGGTGATGGCGACCGGTGGTTGTTAATCAGTGCTATAAGTAGGGGAGAGTTGGAGAACTCTCTGGGAGATCGATGAGTATTTTAGAGTGCTTAGCTATTGGGATTCAGCAGTGTTCTGTCAGCTTAGAGTATAGGCTGATAGGAGCGAGTGTCGGGCATGCGGGGCGGGATACCGACCTAGGGCATTTGATTGTGGAGGCCTGGGAGCAGGCCGGGATCGAGTATGTATGATGGAATTAGAGTTCGGAAACCCCTAGAGGGCTAGAACGGTATGCATGGGAGGATTTCCTGGGGCGATAGCTCGGAATGATGAATGCTGGTTGAGCGGTCCAGAATGGACTGAAGGCCTGGTAAGATGGTCCAGTCTTGCTGAAGACTCTGCAGGTATTGTTGGATCAGTTTGAGGATATGGATTGGGTATGTCGCAGTGTGTTTGCATTAGAAGGTCTGGCCCCGGGTAGTGATCTTGGTGAGTTGAGATAGTGCATGGGCTTGAGGGTCCCCTGCGATGAGAGTCATAATATGTGTGTTGGATGGATAGCGGATACGCTATGAGAGGGTGGTGTAGCGTTGGGCGAGCACCGTGGCACTTGTCGGAGTGACAATATGGTCGAGTGGTTTCCTTGGTAAAGGAAGAGAGAGGGAGATGTAACTCCAAGAGGGAGTGCAAGTTCACGGAAGTAAAAAAAAATGGCAGAGCAGAGTTATGAATCGAGTACTTCGAGTATGGTTTGAGCAGCATGTTTACGGCAGTGGAATAGGAGCTTATCCAGTTTGGATGCCTGTTGAGGTTGCGAAGGGAATTCCGCAGGTGTAGAGCCAAGAGGCTCGGAAAGGATGCAGGGAGAGAGTCTTGAACTCTCAGTGTGATTTTGATCAGGGTATAGGGTATGTATTAGTGGCTTATCCGGGGGATGTTTGAGGATATTATCAGTGTATCAGGTTTTCCCAACCTGAGGGTGTTAGGACTAGTTCAGCATGTGTATGCGGTTGCAAAGGGAGAACTCGTGAGAGTTGCTCTGAGATTGAGAAGGGGTCTCTCAGTCGTCCCGGATTGGATAAAGTGGGATTCGGATCGGGGACCCGACGGTTCAAAGTTTTCTAACCCTTATGGGTCGAGTGATTATTGAGAATTGGGGCAGTAATGCATCTTGGGTAATTCTTGGGTATTGAGTGTGATTATCAGAGGGTACAGTCGGTGCCCGGTTCGAGACGGTGGTCAAGACACCGTAAAGGAAGGGAAAGTGTGTTCGAGTTTCGACGGGTATGCCTTGTGGGACCTGGTCCGGTTAAGGTCAGATGGCGTGTTGTGGGAACATCTTTGGAGATGTATTGTTGTAGGCTTCAGGGGCGAAGCCTAATTTAAGTGGGGGAGAATTGTAACATCCCAAAATAGCAAGAGTTGTGTGGAAGGGCTAAGAGTGTAATTTAGGAAAGAGTGACTCATCGAGTCCATGGATGGACTCGGCGAGTAGAGTCGCGACTTGGTCGCGTGTTAAATAGCCGACTCGACGAGTCATGGAGATGGACTCGGCGAGTAGGCGCTGAGTGGAGAAAACCCTAATTCTCGGGGTTGAGCCCTATATAAAGAGCATTATGTTTCCTCCCCAGCCTCTTTATCACCCCTTTGAGTCCTTGAAACCCTAAAATCGTGGAGAAGCACCATTGTTGAGTGGATTGGAGCTTGGAGAAGTAATTGTTGGAGAAAGTTTGGAAGTTTGAAGGTGTGGAGCAAGGGGTTTTGCTTGGATTCGAGTTTCCTTGCAGTTTAGGGCACTCTTTGAAGGTAAAATCTCGTTCTTGAGCTGCTATTGTCTTGTCTCTTCATTTTGGGGTTTGGGGGGAAAACTTATCTTGGGTTAATTTGGGAGTCTAAAGGTTGGATCTAAGGTTGCTACCTCAGATCTGGAATGGAGGAGGGTTAGAATGCAAGAAAGTCCCTGTGTTGAGTGTTGGATGAAGCTATCTTGTCCCAAACCTTGGCCCTAATGTGCAAAATGCATAGATCTCTTTGGATTCACGTAAAGATTGCCCCTTTACGTGATGGATGAGTTGTAGGAGGCTAGATCTATGTTTTGGATCAATTGCATGGTCTGGAACGCTTCTGTTTGGATTCAGACCGGTGGTACTCGGCGAGTCACATGGGTGGACCCGACGAGTTGCTTGAAGACGAGCTGAGACTCGACGAGTTGGAAGAACAACTCGGCGAGTTGGATGAAGATGGTCTGGAACTCGACGAGTTGGATGAACAACTCGGCGAGTAGGTTGAAGATAGCCTTAGACTCGGCGAGTCTGTGCTTGGACTCGGCGAGTCTTGTCGAAGAGTCCCAATTTCTTCTGGTTGAGTCGAAGAATCGGCGAGTCAAGGGATGACTCGGTGAGTTATGTGCGAATGGACTCAGAGTTGTTAGACTCGGCGAGTCTCGGGGTGACTCGGTGAGTTAGGTCGCGGATTGAGTGATGTTTTGAGTTGGGAACTCGGCGAGTCATAGGGTTGACTCGGCGAGTGGGGTCAGTCAGGGGTTGACTTTGACCCAGTCTTTGACCAAGGGTTGACCAGTGGTCTCCAGGGGTATTTTGGTAATTGTTGGTTATGGTTTTGAGTTCAGTGCATTGGTGGCTGTCCAGTGGTGGAGATCGTATTAGGGATCGGAGCAGTTGAGGTTATCTGTTCAGTCGGCAGTTTCAAGGTGAGCTATTCTCACTATATCTATAGGGTTTAAGGCACCAAGGCCGACCCTTTTTATCGGATGGAAATCCGAGTAATTGTCTGTTGTATGATATTGCGGAAATGGGCCGGAAGGCGTTACGTTATGGGCTGGAAGGCATTACATGTTGTGGGCCGGAAGGCAATACGATGTGGACCGGAAGGTCATGCCCTGGAGAGGCGTACGTGCATAATTAGTATGTTGGCTGAGTCGTAGGGTGATGTTATGCTAGTGATCGGCTAGGCTGGTATCTTGGTTAGAGTAATGATATGTTATGTGATCTGTTGATCGATTTGCTAACTGTGAACTGTTATATGATTACATGTCATGTGCATGGTTGTTTTATGTTCTGTATGCTTTTATGTTGCGGGCCGGAAGGCGATATGGTATGGGCCGAAAGGCTATGTGTTATGGGCCGGAAGGCATTACGCTATGGGCCGGAAGGCGATATGTTTTGGATGGGAAGGTTGTGGCCTGGAAGGGTGTATATGTGGTTGGTATTTTGGGGGTATCTCACTAAGCTTTCGGGCTTACAGATGTGGTTTTTATGTTTTCAGATTCTCAGGAATCTGTGGCAAGGCAAAGGCGTGATCGTACCATTCCTCACGTTGGTGTTTTATGAAATGGACCTGGGAAAATACTCTGTTAAATAATGTATTGAAAACCTTTTTGTAACAACGTTATCAAAATGGGTTGTTTTTGCAAAGTTTTAATTGTTTCTAAATTTCGATCGTTACAAACACTTGTGTGACTCCAGTCTCAAATCGAGGAGGGTTTTCAAAAGAGAATTTAAAATGGTTTTCAAAATAAGTAAAGGATGACGCGGAGGTACGATCAGCCGGAGCCAGTAAGTAACCCCAAAATACCATTCATGATATTTGTTTTATTGAGCTTTGATAGAACAGCATGCTAGAGTTAGGCTAGCAATCTTCAGGATTTCTCGATGTGTTGCCTGATTTATGATGCCTGCTAGCCTAGGATTTTCTTGTGAGAGATTTCTAGTGTTCCTCTAGTTGTGAGGATAGAGCATTGTTATGTATGTTGCTAGGGTGCTGTGGAAGTACTTCATACAAATATAGGTAGGTGTGGAAGGTAGTATGGGCCCGTACTACTGAAAGCACGGACCCATACGCGTATCAGGGAAACCATGACCTCTAGGGTTAGGAGAGCTGGTTCCCGGGATAGTGGGAAATGTCTGAGATTTTGGTGTTTTATTTTCAGTATGGAGATTTCAGGGCACACTGGGAGTGGATCCGGGTCAGGAACAGGAGCAGGAGAGGGAGTTCCGGGTGGGTCTGTACAGCCTGAGGTTGTCAGTTAGATGAGTACGCACGAGTTGGATGCGAGGATTCGTGAGATCCTGCATGATGACGTTGTTGCATTGTTTCGGGCTGAGCTACCAGAGTTGTTTGGGTCGATCAAGACCGCCATGGTGGAGTATTTTAATGAGCGCTATGCGGCTCTCACGGAGACGGTTGCCGCGGTGGCAACAGCGGCTGTAGCAGCGGCAGAGGGAGGAGTTAGTAGAGGTTTTCAGTATCGGGACTTCGATAATATGAAGCCTCCCACCTTTGATGGAATTCAGGATCTGATCGTTGTTATGAGATGGTTATCAGACGTGGAGGGATGTTTCTTCACGTGTTCATGCCCTACTGATCAGAGGGTGAGGTGCGCTCTGAACCTGTTAAGGCTCGGGGCAAAGGATTGGTGGAGGTTGGCCACGGGGTCATATTCGGATGCACAGAGGGCTGCGATTTCATGGGATCAGTTCAGAGAGATGTTCAGTACTCGTTATGTTCCGCAGGTCGAGAGGGAGAGGTTGGCTCAGGAGTTCCTCGAGCTGAAGCAGGATTCGGAGTCGGTGACGGAAATCACCAGGATGTTTACTAAGAGGGCGATGTTTTGCCCTGAGTTTGCTTCGGAGCAGGCTCAGATGTCCCGCTATCTGAGTATGCTAAAGAGAGACATCAGGAAGTTCGTGTCTGCGCAGAGGTGCGAGACCTTGCTGGAGTTGCAGGAGGCCACCAGGCGGCGTGAGTTAGAGATTGAGTTGCAGATGCGTGAGCTGAGGCAAGTTCCGGTTCAGTCGCAGCCGGCGACGAAACGGTCTAAGACCGTTGATTCCAGGATGGGAGATCAGGGTAGCCACGTCTGTGGAAAGTGTGGAAAGGGTCATGTCGGAGTTTGTCGGTCCGGTGGAGCATGCCGCAAGTGCGGAAAGGAGGGACACTATGTGAGGGATTGTCGGCAGTCAGTGCAAGTTCGGGATTTGAGGATATGTTATCATTGTCATCAGGTTGGACATTTGAGGGTCAACTATCCACAGCTTGCTGCAGGACCAGTGCAGGCTCCAGCACCGTCTACGTTGAGGATCGCAGGTGGAGGACAGGGTGGAGCGGAGCCCCCAAGGGCTTAGGGTCGTGCTTTTCAGCTTGCTGCTGCGGGTATGTTTCTTTCTGTTGTTTTGATTATTTATGATTATTGTGGAGTATTGTTATCTGCTAGTCTCATTGGATGATTATGGAATTACGTTTCGGGTTTTCGTGTGGTATCCGTTGTTCCTTGAGGGTTTGGCGAGTTGTCTTCGAGATTTTGTTTTGGTATCCTTTGTTCTCTGAAGATCGATATGGTTATGGATTAGTGCTTCAAGCTATTGTGGATTATCTCTGTGAGGATTAGTGGCGGACGCGGCGTTGGTTTGAATGTCAGGTAGCCTCTGCAGTCTGAGGGATGGATATTTGAAGATTGGGTTCCTCTCGAGCGGGTTGTTCAGTGTGGAAACATTTTGCGTGTAAGTATTGGTTTTCTGCAAGGTTGCTTTGAGAGATCGGTGATGGCGACTGGTGATTAATTGTAAGTGTCTTAAGTGGGGGAGAATTGGAAATTCTCCAGATGGTCGTTAGGCTTGAGAGGTTGCTTAGCTGCTTGGGGAATTCAGCGGTATTTCTATCAGCCGAGAGCAGGCTCGTATGAGTGAGTAACAGGATGCGGGGCGGAATACAGACCTAGGGCATTTGATTGTGGAAGGCTTGGGAGCAGGCCGGGATCGAGTATGTATGATGGAGGTAGAGTTCGGAACCCCTAGAGGGCTAGAACGATATGCATGGGAGGATTTCCCGAAGAGATAGCTTGGAATGATGAATGATTGTTGAGCGGTCCGGATAGACTGAAGGCCGGTAGGCGTACCAGTCAGGCCGAAGGCTCGGAGGACGGTCCAGTCAGATTGGCTGAAGGTTCTGAGAGTGGTCCAGATTGGCTGAAGGCCTGGGGAGGCGGTCCAGTCATGCTGAAGACTCTGCAAGTATTGTTGGATCGGTTCGAGGACATGTATTGCGTACGCTGCAGTGTGATTACATTGGGAGGTCTGGCCCCGGGTAGCAATCTTGAGCAGTGAAGGTAGTACATAGGCTTAAGAGTCCCTGCGATGAGAGTCAGAGTAGTGGTGATGTATGGATGTCGGGTACGCTTTAAGGAGATGGTGTAGCGTGGGGTGAGCACCATAGTACCTGTCATGGTGATAGGGCGGGCGAGTGGTTTCCTTGGTAAGGAAAGAGGGAGGAATGGAATTCCGAAAGGAAGTGAAAACTCTCGGAAGTGAAAGCGACAATGTAGAGTTATGATTGGAGTGGTCCGACGATGGTTTTGAGTAGCATGTTGCGGCAATGGAATAGAAGCTCAGTCGACTTGAGATGTCTGCTCAGGGAGCGGAGGGAATTCCACAGGCGTAGAGCCAGGGAGAGGGGTTTGGAAGGGATGCAGGGAGAGAGTCTTGGACTCTCAGTGAGATTCTGATCAGGGTTTTGGGTATGTATTAGAGGTTCATCCTGGAAGGATGTTTGAGGATATCATCAGTGTATCGGGTTTCCAAACCTGAGGGTGCTAGAGCTAGATCAGCATGTGTGTGTGATTGCGAGCGGAGAACTCGGGGGAGTTGCTCCAGAATTGAAGAATGGGTCTTTCTGTCGTCATGGAATGGATAGAGTGGGGATTCGGATCGGGGATCCGATGGTTCATGGTTTTCCAAGCCATACGAGTCAAGTGAAAGATGAGAATTGGAGCAGTAAGGCATCATGGGTAATTCTCGGTTGTTGAGTGCGGCTATCAGAGGGTACAGCTGGTGCCCGGGTTGAGTCGGTGGTTGGGACACCGTATGAAAGGAGAAAGTGAGCTTCTGGTTTCTATGGTTGTGCCTTGGGGGACTTGGTCCGGTCAAGGTCAGGTGGCGCGTCGTGGGAAGTATTTGAATTTGAGATGTCATAGGCTTCGAGGACGAAGCCTAATTTAAGTGGGGGAGAATTGTAACATCCCGGAATCGCAAGAGTAGAGTTGAAGGATTAAAAGTGTAAGTTTTGGAGGGCAACTCGGCGAGTCACATGGGTGGACTCGGCGAGTCAGGTCGCGACTTTGGTCGCGTGTCAAGTGGCCTACTCGGCGAGTCTAAAGATGGACTCGGCGAGTAGGTGCTGGGTGAAGAAAAAACCCTAAATCTGGGGAATGAGCCCTATATAAAGATCATTATGTTCCTCCACAGCCTCCTTGATCCCCCTTGAGTCCCAGAAACCCTAAAATTCGTGGAGGAACCCCCATTATTGAGCAATTGGAGCTTGGAGAGGTGGTTGTTGAAGAAAACTTGAAGGAGAAGAGGCTTGGATCAAAGGGCTTTGCTTGGATTCGAGTTTCATTGCTGTTGAGGCATTCTTTGGAGGTAATACTTTCGTTCTTGGGTTGTGTTTTCCTAGATTCTCATTTTGGGGTTGTGTGGGAAGCTTAGTTGTGTGATATCTTGAGTTTGAAGGATGGATCTGAGGTTGCTACCTCACATCTGGAGTGGAGAAGATCTTAAGAGCATTAAAGCCCCTGTTCTTGTGTTGTTTATGGAGCTATCATGTCCCAAACCTTGGTTCTAAGGTAAATAAGGCCTAGATCTCTTTAGATTCACGTAACGTTTGCCACTTTACGTGATGGATGGATTGTAGGAGGTTGGATCTATGTTTTGGATCAAGTGCATGGCCTGGAGTGCTTTTGAATTGATTCAGATCGGGTTGACTCGGCGAGTCACATGGGTGGACTCGACGAGTTGCTTGAAGATGGCCTGGAACTCGGCGAGTAGGTTGAAGATAGCCTTGGACTCGGCGAGTCTTGTCGAAGAGTCCCAATATTTCCTGGTTGAGTCGAGAATCGGTGAGTCAAGGGATGACTCGGTGAGTTGAGTGTGAGTGGACTCAGAGTTGTTGGACTCGACAAGTCTTGGGGTGACTCGGCGAGTTGGGTCGCTGATTGAGGGAAGTTCTGAGCATAGGAACTCGGCGAGTCATCGGGTTGACTCGGCGAGTAGGGTCAGTCAGGGGTTGACTTTGACTTTGTCCAAGGTTGACCAGTTGTCTTCCAGGGGTATTTTGGTAATTAAGGGTTTTTATTGAATTGAATGTTTCGGTGTTCAGTGGAGGAGTTCGTGTCAGGGTTGGAGTAGCGGGATCTTATCCTTTCAGCCGGCAGTTTCAAGGTGAGTTATCCTCACTATATCAACAGGGTCTAAGGCACCAAGGCCGGCCCTTATCGGATTGAGATCCGGGTAGTTTTTATTATTTTGTTATTGTGATATGCTTGCATCCTGAGAGTTAGGACGGTATATGTTAGAGACCTGATTGAGATCGGTATCCTGAGAGATAAGGAGATGCTATGCTAATGACCTGTTAGGTCGGTATCCTGCCTAGAGTACGTTATGCTATATGATCTGATAGATCGGCTTGTTTGAATGTGAACTGTTATATGATTATATGTTTATGTGTACATGGTTGCTTGGACTGGAGATGGGTTGAGGCGGTCCTGCTTTGTGCTGTAGGCCAAGATACTCAGGGCGGACCGGTTGTTCCGAAGGCCCATCGAGCGGTTCGGATATGTTGTAGGCCCCACGCGGGTGGACCAGACGTGCCGAGGCTCGGAGAGTGGACCAGGCCGACTGAAGGCCCGATGCGGGCGGACCAGTCATACTATAGACTCAGAGAGTGGACCAGGTGAGTTGAAGGCCCAGTGCGGGCGGACCAACCACACTGTAGACTCGAAGGACATGACTAGACCTGGAGGATGGATCCGGTGGACTGAAGGCCCGAAACGGCGGACCAATCACACAGTAGACCCGTTATGCATGACTGTTCTGTGATTCGTTATGAGATAGTGCGATATGTGTATGGTAAATGAGGTTGGTATTTTGGGGGTATCTCACTAAGCTTTCGGGCTTACAGTTGTGGTTTAATGTTTTTCAGGTTTTTCAGGAGACTGCGGCAAGGCGAAGGCGTGATCGTACCGCTCCTCATGATTTTGTAGCAGTGTGATTCTGGGAGTACTCTAAATGATTTGTATTGAAAACCTTTTTGTGAACAATTTAATGAAATAAGGTTGTTTTTGAAAATTTTAAATTGGTTGTATTTTTCGGTCGTTACAAGAAGAAGAGAAGAAAGAGAGTTGAGTTGACAATCCTAGATGCATGTTGGTCCATGCATGCAGATATGTGGGGTATAAGTGACGTGGCAAGGCTTGAATCAACTCCTTTCTTCTTGGATTTGGGCTTTGGGCCGAGAATTTGGAAGGGAAAGGAGATCATTGGGCTTTATTGCCCCTTAGCCCCTATTATATTTAGTTTGGATGATTTTTGGCCCAAAAAAAATATATAATATGATTTGTACACTTTGTTGGGCTAGTTTAGGTTAATTATGGTTCATAATATCTAATTTATTTCATTTCTAGGCCCAATATGGCCCAAAATGTTGAAATAAATGAATGTGGATCCAATTAGAGCCCATTTAAAGGTTCTAATCCCATGATAGTCAAATTGGAAGCTTATTGGTCCATTGAGTCCAATAAGGAAGTCCTAGTCCAAAATGGACCTAAACAAGAACTTTTAGGGTTTCCAATTGCTTGTTGACTACTTGTAGTACTTGTATGGTGTATTGGATTGAAATTTTGTTGTCATAGAGTAAGCATCATACATGCTCTTAAGTTTTTGATTCAACATCTTACTTGAGTATAGTGATTACAAGACACAAAATTTCTAGTTGTGACAGTATTCTTGACCAATTTTATCTAAATCAAAAAATTTAACATTCGATTTCACAGTAATGACTTTGATCATCATCGATTTTGATATTGAACTCATAAAATAAAATCGATTCACCAAGTTGGAATTTCAAACAAGATTAATCAATTATTCAGAATGATCAAGTTGATGAAATTAGAACACAGGAAACACGAACACGATGAGAAACAAGAACGTACAACTCCATAAAGCGTATGATAAAGTCGATAGAGAATCGTATTTCTTTCAGATTAACTCATATAGATCGGATCTTTTAATTGAACGATTGGGCCCCAAATGATTTATCAGTGAACAGTGAGATTGGGCTCAAGATTTGGACATGAACAGTAAACGATCTTGGGCTTATTTTGTTTGACTCTAAATTTTGATAAACAAAGGATCGAAGAATTAAACTCATTTAGAATTAAAATTTGGATTCAAGTGAGCAATTTCAAAAATTCGAGAATCGAATCAAACAACAAATGGATCGGGCTTGATCAACAAAAAATTTTATTGAATCACAACAAATGGGTTTTTCAAAGAAAATTTGATCCAACGAGTCAAATGATCACAATTCAAAAACACAACGCACGAATTCAAATATTACGAGAGATCATAGAGAGAGACTCACGAAAATTGATCAAATTGCGACAAAAATTGTCAAACCGAGAATCGTTCTTCAAATATCACCTTGATCTTGAAGACCCGCTCTGATACCAATTGAAGTGACAAAGAACATGGTTTGGCATGCGAAATTTAAGTTTGTACAATTGAACATGGTGATTTGGATGCTAAAAGATATATTCGATCATAGTAAATGAATACAAAAAGGGATCTAGTCTAGAGCTTCATAAATATCTCACTCACTAATCACTATGACTACATCTCTCAAGCACACCACTACAAGTGGACAAACCCACCTTATATAGAGGTGTTTACATGTCTCTCTCTCACTCTTATTAACACATGGGTCTAAAGGCTAATACACCACATGCAAGTGGGTTTTACAAAAATCAAACAATTACAAAGTCAATCATGAATAACTTTGTACCCTAACACTTACGGTTTCAAAGTCTCTCGTTCCTCATGACTTCCTCTTTAAAATTGCATGTGATGTCGATTAGGATAACAATCAGAATGAGTGTTAATCTACCATTGGTTTATGTGTTTTCCTTCAAAATTCACTTATGTAATCGAAAGGTATGAAACAAGATGTCGTTTCTCGATATTCTACAGAGGTTAAGTATCGTGTTACGGATGTAACAACTTGTGATATATTTTTGTTTACATTGGCTACTTACGTATACGCGTGTTGATGTTTGTCAACATACGCCTTCACATTGTGACAACATTATGATACAGATTGTGCAAGATTTTTTTTCTATGAGTAGAAAAACATATTAAACTATCATTTGCAGATTGTTGATATTTTTACAAAAGTTTAATCGGCGTCTTGGGTTCACTTCTTGACTAATAAACTCGCAATGATTCACCGTATTGTAAGTGTGAAGGGATTATGTTAGCATAATAATGTATTTGAGTTTGTTTTGTATTGGACTTTTATTCAGCTAATTAGCTAGGTTAACCTAGGGAGATTTATCCACGTTGTTTTATTAGTAATCCATAGAAAAAATAATGTACAAACACTCGTACCCACCAAATGGTCAATGATCTAGCGGTATGGAATGACTCTCTCAATTGAGAGGTCATGGGTTCAAGTCTTTATGGAGACATAGGTTGTTATTTAGGAGTAGATTAATTAGTTAGTTTCCGTTTCAAAAAAAAAAAAAAAAAAAACTTTTACCCGTATATTAGATTTTAGACTAGATATTAAAGAGAGAAATACCTACACTTTTAAAAACTCCAAACGAAAGCATATATCATCACAATTATACCATTATTTTATTAATTTATAAATATTTAAAGAAAATTAACAATTAGACCTTTTCTTTCATGTGCTTATTCTTTTTATTTGTTTGTTATTTAGAGATATATACCATTAAATTTTTAATGTTTAATCTATTTTTATTTTTATTTTTTTGGTTACTCATTCTACGCAGTTCACATCACTAACTCATTTTTTTTTTCAAAATAAAAAAGTAAGTAAACAACTTAATTAAAAACCACTGCACAACCAACCATTTAATATAAAAATACATCAAACTAATACATAACAAATTACAATAAAATATTCAAACTAATACATATCAAATATTCAAACTATTCATATGACATCATCAATTGAAAAAATTGGATATTCATTTATATCAAACATTGATTTTAAAGTGTTACCGTTTGAAAGTGAACTGAAGAAGAAGAAGAAGTCGTTAAAGCAGCAATACCGGATTACAATATACGGGATTTTGTAATCCATCCATAGATGTGGACAAATATACCCTCAATTGAATTAAGAGAAAAAAAAGTGCATGTTTGGAAACTCTAAACAATGCATGATGTTGTTGTTCTTTAGTCAGGTCGCTTCTATTTTCTTCAGCCGACAGTTCTTAATCCGGCGTTGTTGGTTCAACGACTTCTTCTTCAACCCACTTTCAAAAGTAACACTCTAAAATCCATGTTTGATTTAAATGTATATCCAACTTTTTCAATTGATGATATGACATGAGTGGTTTGAATATATTATATGTATTAGTTTGAATATATTATTGTCATTTGTTATGTATTAGTTGATGTCATACATTTTTTTTTATATTAAATGGTTGATTGTATAGTAGTTCTCTAATTAATGTGTTTATAAACTTTTTTGTTTAAAAAAAATTGAGTTGGTGATGTAAACCACGAAGAATGAAATTAATGTGTTTATAAACATTTTTGTTTAAAAAAAAATTGAGTTAGTGATGTGAACTATGAAGAATAAATAACCAAGAAAAAATAAATTAAATATTAAAATAAATGGCAAGAAATTCTAAATAAGAAACAAATAAAAAGAATAAGCACATGAAAGAAAAGGGATAAAAATGGAGTTATTTTTTTGTTTAATATCTAGAATCTAGAATCTAATATAAGGGTAAATCACCCCCCCCCCCCCCCCCCCTCTTTTTTTATTTGCAATTGTATTTCATTTCTTTGTAATAAACTTTTTCTATGAATAATAAACGTTAACCGTTTTTTGTTTCCGTCAGTTTCTGAGGTATTACAAAGAAATTTTCACTGGATTCACCGAGAAATATACGGCTGTTTGTGGAAATAGATAAACTGTTTTGATATTCCTTGATAAATGACAGATAAAATACTTTTTTAACATTTTTTTCTCCAAAATAACGTCATAGTTTATGAGTTCCAACTAACCGGTGGATCATTATTGGTATTGGGAGGTCGGATGTCTTTCTGAAGTTGCCTCATTTAAAATTTTCGTATAAAACGTGCATCTCAATTATTGTAATCTTAATTTGATTCACTTTGATTATTATTATTATGTTGTTGTTGTTGATATCATTTTATAATTATATTTATCAGATCAACTATTCACAAAATTAGGAATCTAAAAAGTAAACTATCGGTTTGCTATCTCCACAGAATATGAAACACGATGATTAAAAAAATTGATTACCAGAAAGGTTGTAATGGGTATTATCAAAGATGGTTTAGGAGGAGTAATCAAAGGAGAAATGGGCCACTAATTTAGTGGCTCAAACTCATATATTACAATTTGTTGGAATATACACATCGTATTGACAATCAACACCACCTCATCCTGGCTGTTCTTTGTGCAAATTTGGCTGTAACCAAATTATATTTTCGGAATAACGTAGAGATGGATTTATGTACGTCTGCACCACCAAAATTTACCACTTATAAAGTTTTCGTTTTTCAATTATTTATAAATAATGAAAAAACCTAAATATGATTAAAAAAATCCTGACTGTTTAGGTTTTAATGTTTTTTTTACAATGATAGAGCAAGACAACGATTAAATGAAATAGCAGTTAATTATATTTTAGACCATATGGTATACTTTCAACGAGAGCATCCGTGATCCATGTGGCCACAAGAAAAATTCGTGCACACCGACAAATCGTGGTCGGGCGTGGTCGTTGTGCATCGTGTTGCCGCCGACGATTTTAAATGCGAAAGTTGATTTTGGCGATTGCTTTCTCATCCGTTGAACGGTCATTTGGCCTTTTTTTCAAACTCAATTCAATACATATAAATAAAACTTTCTATTTTCGTCAAAACTTACATCTTCATTCTCTAAAACCACAAAACACATGCACATGGATTCCACAAAACACATGGAATTCTTAAAAACTTTTGACTCGGATGACGATGTAGAATTCGTCGAGACATTCTTCAACGTTGTGCAACACATTCACGATGAAGAAAGTTCGAATGTTGCTCGTACAAGGGCGGTCGTCATCGTGATCGCCAAGCTGCACACAACTTATTGATACATGATTACTTTGCCGATGATTGTCTTTATAATGACGATTTGTTCGAATGTTGTTTCCGTCTGAATAAGGCTATATTTTTACGTATTAGTAATGCTTTAAAATTTCGTTATGATTTTTTCAAACAAAAATCCGACGCTAGAGTAAGAATGAGTTTTAGTAGTATACAAAAATGTGTGGCTGCTCTTAGGTATTTGGGATACAGTATATCATTTGATGCATCTGACGAATATTTGAAAGTATCCGAAAGGACCACAGTAGAATGTGTAGATTGGTTTTCTGCATGTGTGTATAATGTTTTTCTCGAACAATATTTGCGAAACCTACTCAACGTGATATTGAGATTATATTCGGCTCATGAAAAGAGGTATGGCTTTCCGGGTATGCTTGGCAGTCTAGATTGTATGCATGTGGCTTGGGAAAAATGTTCAAATGCATGGCGTTGTCAGTTCACTCGAGGAGATATACGATCATCCTAGAAGCTGTTGCATCTCAAGATTTGTGGATATGGCATGCCTTTTTCGGAGTAGCAGGGTCTAACAACGACATTAATGTTCTTGGTCAATCTCATCTTTTCAACAATATATGGACCGGCAAAGCACCTGATATGACGTTCACGGTGAACAGGCACGCGTACAAATACGATTACTACCTTGGTGATGGGATATACCCAGATTATTATGCATTGATGAAGGCATACCCGGTTCCTCGAAGTGAAAAGACAAAGTTGTTTACAAAAAAAAAACAAAAAAAAAAAAAAAAAAAAAAAAAAAAAAAAGGAATCGGCGAGAAAGGATATCAAGAGTGCATTTGGAGTCCTTAAGCAGACATGACATGTAGTGAAATATGCTACATGACTCTGGGATAAAGAAAGAATTAAACAATGATCCTAGCATGTATTATAATGCATGATATGATTATTGAAGATAAAGATCGAGCGGTTTGCACGTATGATCCAAACGACATTGTCATTCCAATTAAGGAGTTCGTACCCAAAACGAATGAGTTTTTAGAGTGAGTTGTTGAAATTCATAACAGTGAAACGTGTTTCAATCTTCGAGAAAATATCGCGGAACATTTGTACCAGCGTAACATGAACGAAGATTAGTTTTTATATATATATTTTTTTTAATTAATGTAATGTTTTTTTTATTTCTAGATTAATTAAGTAATGTAGTGTTGAAGTTGTAATTTTATATTTATAATTAATGAAAAACTAGTTTAAAAAATGAATGGTTTTTAATTATTAAAAATGTAATTTTATTGTATTTTTGAATTAAAAAAAATAAAAATAATGATATGGAGTGGTGTGTTAATGGTAGATATCTCATTATAGTGTTAAGAAAATATAGTGCTGACCCACCATATATGTGGTATGTGGTGGGTATAAATGATACATTAGTTTTAAATATTTGTTATTTATTTACTAATTAATTATTTCTATGAAATATTTAATGATCGTTTATTTATGTAAATATAAATTTTATATGGATTATATAACACTTTTAATCCTTTTTTATTTTTATAACTATTACCTAATAATTTTTACATATTTTATGTATTTAATCATGATATGATACAATTAGATTTATACATTTGATTGTTTGAGACATTTTAGATATAATTTATACATAAAAAACGATTAAATAAATGAGGGAGTTTTAAAAACAATTTAGATCTATTTGACTATTAGGACAGATTAGTCAAGTAAAAAAAATTATTGAAAATATTATCCATTAAAAATGTATTTAATTAGATGTTAAAGTTAGGGAAATTAAGTCATCTAACCACATTTTAGTGGTCTTTTTTCTAAAATTGACCACTTAATTTTTTATTTTGAAAAATGACTATTCGGTCCAAAATGGGTAAACAGATCAAATAATTTGATCTGATAAAGTGGTCCCATATATATATATATATATATATATATATATATATATATATATATATATATATATATATATATATATATATATATATATATATAAAACATTTCAAACCCCGTGTTTGAACTCACTGTTTCGTACTTCATTTTAGAGTATATACACTTTTTCACTACGTCAAATTTAAAGAATGGTTTTTCTAGCAGTGAATAGATTTAATTTTTGTGGGTATGTGTCGGTTGTTTGTATGATTGTATGTTTTTATTTCTAAATATATGTTCAAAATACGATAGTTTCATTCTTTTGTATGAATTGATGCAGATACTTAGCTATAAGCCATTTTCCTTCGAAATTTAGTTGTTTTTAGGACTTTTTATTATTATATGTGGGTATATGTGTGTACTAGAACAACTATTTAAAAAAACAAAAAAATAATAATAAACTAGTTTTGAATTTGTACAGAATAATTATGGAATACAAAGAACAAGTCTAGAATATGTAGAACATCTCTGGGATATTTAAAATTGTTCTAGGATAGTGTCTGAAATGTTATCCTTGTTCCGAAATGTTGTCATTGTTCCAAAATGGTGTCTGGTACATAGTTATTTTAGTTTGGAACATGCAATAAAGGCCTAATTTTAATTCTTTTCAGTGTAGCATAACAGAATATATGAAACGATTTTGATTACAGCCTGCAAACCTAAACTAGAATAGGAAATCATGGCCTGTTTACAAACACTATAACATGCTTCCATGTTTAGGTCTTCCTGTTTTGGTGCTTATGTTAACATGTTGATGGGTGTAGATTGTACCCATTACTATGTCATTACTTTATATGCAAGGAAGCTAATACTTATAGTGACACTTTTTTTCATCTTCTTGATAAACAAGACTTGAATTTATCACAAGAATTATGGTAAAATGATTTCAAAAATCTTATCCATTTGAACTTTTAGTGATGTGTCTCTAGCTTATGTGACTAAGAGGGCTACTCCATGAATATGTATCATCCAAACATTTGGATGTAATTAAATCAACATTGAACTATTGTTATTATACTAGTTTCATATATATTATTGTAGCATCTGAATCCTTGAGGTACTTAAATCCTTGAATTTTGCATTTTGGAGGAGGCTCACGGCGTGAGCCATAGTGGTCATGACGTGAGAGTGCCCTTTGACCATTTGACATGTATTCTCGAACCTCACGACATGAGCTATAAGGTCTCACGATGTGAGCCAAGCCTGATGACCCAAAACCCTAATTTTTTAGTATTTAATGGAATGAGAATGCTAGGATCGCCCATCCTCAGCCTCTCTCACTCTTTAGCCCCTAAAAACCCTAAGTTTGACCTCCTTGAGACTTTTAGGCCATTATTAGTGATTTTGAAGAGCTTACTTGGTGGATTTTGGTTCTTTAAAGTGGAAGAAGGCTCTTACAGTGCTCCATTTTGGCAATATAGCTTCTACCTCTTGGTCTTACTGAGCTTTTGGACATTTGTAAGTTATAAAGCTCTTACCTTGTAGCACCCGGTTCCTGGTATGTAGTTCATTGAGTATTTGTTTCGCATTTTGGACTGAGACTCGGTGAGTTGATGGCCCAACTCATCGAGTAGTAGCGGTTTGGACCCAGGGTTTAAGTGGCGGACTCGTCGATTCGGTGGCAAGACATGACGAGTAAGCTCTGGCTGGACAAAACCTTAATCTAAGGGTTTGCACCCTATTTAAACAACCTTATACAGCCTCCATTGTCCCCTATGCTCTCAGAACACCTCATATTAAAACCTAATCGTCTTTGGTGAAGATATAAGGCCTCGTTGGTGGATTTTGGTGGTTTATGATCACAAGAAGGAAGGAAAAGCTTGAAGAGCCAAGGGGAAATTAGAGGATCTCGAGTTTGTGCTGCATCTACAGTTCTTTGGAGGTAAAAAGTTTATACCTTGCTCATTCATGTTCTAGATCCCTTTTTGGAGTAAATTAGGGATTTTAGGAGATATTTTTGGTAACTAACTATGAATGCAAGCATGGTTGAGGCTAAGACTCCAGATCCAAGGTCCTTAGGGGACTACAAGACATAAAGTGGCTGACTTTGGGGCCTTAGAAATCCGAGTTTCTTTTAGAGCCTTTTGAGCTTATTCTCCCATGCATGCATGTAAAGTTTGTAACTTTATGTGCTAGATCGATCTTAGCAACCTATATCTATCTTTTGGACAAGTGTTGTACATCAGAAATCGAGAAATGAGACTTGAATAGCCTCGAATCGACGAGTTGTTCTTGGGACTCGGCGAGTCCGATGCTTGACTCCCCTTTTATGTTAGGGTTCAAAGGAACCCAATGAGTGTTAAAATGGTCTTAGAAGGGTCCGGAGGAGTGAGCCTACGCATTGGACTTAGCCATAGACCTGAAGTTCATAGGACACGACGAGTGCATGAGCAGACTCGGTGAGTCCAAGGCAATCTCCCAACTATTGAAGATGAACTCGATGAGTTGTTCATACAACTCAGCGAGTCAAGGTCAGGACTGTTTGAAGAACAAGGATGAAATAGACGAGTTGTTCATACAACTCGACGAGTCGGATAAAGGTTCATTAGAGGTTGTTTTAGAAGGAGAACTCGTCGAGTCATTGCTAAACTCGACGAGTAGAAGCATGAAGAAGGACAGATGAAGGGTAAGGACTCGACGAGTTGGAGGCCCAACTCGGTGAGTCAGGTCAACCGGAAGTTGACTTTGACTTTGACTTTGACTTGGTGAGGGGTAAAATAGTCATTTTACCCTAAGAACAGTTATCAGTGTCTGACTTAGTGTTTTCTAGGAAATATAGTTGGAGGATCACCGTAGCAGTAGTCGGACATATGTCGATCAGCTTTTCAGCAGTCAACCTTACGAGGTGAGTTACCTTCCAGTAGGGGTGCGTCTACAGCACCAATGCTGGCCCGCCAGTAAGAGATTATGTGTGAGATGGTTATATTTGTGATAATTGTTTGGTTGCTATATTTACGTTGATTATGTGTTAGTAGTAGTAGGGCGTGCTAGCCCCTGGTTACCGGTTGAAAGATACCGAAGATGGTTACCGGTTGAAAGATACCGAAGCGGTGGACAAACCCATGCATGTATAGTTGTATGCTTATGATATGTCGTTATGTGACTCAGTATGCCTATGTATGTTATCATGAAACCAGTATGTTGTGACACGTAATATGTGATGGGGGTAGGGGTGAAATAGTCCCCAGTTACCGGTTGAAAGATACCGAAGGGGATGTTAGTTCTCGGATACCGGTTGAAAGATACTGAAGGGGAGAGTAGCTCCCGGTTACCGGTTGAAAGATACCGAAGGGTAGGATTGTTCCCATCTACCGGTTGAAAGATACCGAAGGAGAGGGTAGCTCTCGGTTACCGGTTGAAATATACCGAAGGGGAGGGTAGCTGTCGGTTACCGGTTGAAAGATATCGATGACTATGTGATATGGGTATGGTGCGGGAACTCACTAAGCTTCGTGGTTATAGGTTTAGTTTTGGTTTCAGGTACCTCTTCATCTAAGGGGAAGGAGCCAGCGGTGTAGCAGCGCATCACACACACACATGTTTTCCACATGGAGCTTCCTGGGAGACTACTCTGAATTATTTTACTCTTGGACAAAATGGTTTTTACAGTGACATGTTTTGGACTATTGACATATTGATTGTGACATGAGATATCATTATGAACGTTTTTATATCGATGGTTTTTATGTTATAATCTTTTTAAAAACGAAATTTTTGGGCTTGAATTTTGGGATGTTACAAGTTGGTATCAGAGCTCTGGTTTGAGGGAATTAGACACACCCTCGGGGATGTCTGGACTCAAAACGAGGGATTAAAAGACTTTTACAAAGAAAGTGTTTTTCTAAAAGCTAAGTTAAAAAGTTTTAAGAAAGAACAAGGTGTGTGATGCGTGCGACCGGCCGAGCTCAAGTAAGTTTTCCTCAAGATACCCATACTTGTTATGTTATGTTATATGATTATGTTTTCGAGAACTACATGCTAGATTAGGACTAAGGATCTAGGAGGATGCGTTTTATGCCTGTTATATGTTTTCGAGAACTGCATGCTAGATTAGCGCTAAGGATCTAGGAGGATGCCTTTTGTGCCTAATGTATGTTTTCGAGAACTACATGCTAGATTAGAGTTGAGGATCTAGGAAGGATGCCTTATATGCTTTTTGTATGAGTTGCATGCTAGGACTACCTAGTCTATAGTAGGATGGCCTGGTTATGTAATACTTGATATGGTTACTCGATGCACAAATGCGGCTTGCTTTGTGCTATAGGGGACCTGACTAACTTCAACTAACTAGTGAGCGGATATGTAACAGTATCTGCAAGCTAGTTAGGGGAGGATGGTAAGGACTCCTGGTGCAGTTGATGGCAGAGAGTAGGTCGGAGAGTCCCCTAGGAAAGCCTAGGATGAGAATAACTGGAAATGGATATTAGTTAAGGGACTTGGTGAAGTCGAAGCAATCCTTGCGGAAAGTATGGATAGATGTGGAAGGTAGTATGGGCCCGTACTACTGAAAGCACAGGATCCGTACTCGAGTCAAGGAGGGCCAAGATGGAACCAGGAAACTTGGGCAATGTGTGAGACCTCTCGGGGAATGTTTTGATCCTCACATTTATGTGTTTATTTTCAGTATGGTGGTTACATGACATGGAGCAGGAGGCTCAGGATCTGGGTCAAGATCGGCATCGGGCTCGGGCGCGGGATCCAAGCAGGTTGATGATGGGTTACGCGAGTTCATCACATCTGAGATTATGAGAAGCATCCTTGAGGCGACCCCGGTCATCTTCGGGTCGATCAAGGAGGGGATCATTGATCTGATGGAGGATCGCCTCCAAGCATTCAGGAGTGATTTGGTGTCTGGATCGGTGAGTACACGCACACTGTCCTTCAAGGACTTCAGAGGGAGTGGTGTGCCAGATTTTCACAGGGTGAAGGACCCCATTGCTGCCAGGAGATGGATCGAAGACATTGAGTATGCGTAGTTGACGAGCTTCTCCCGGAAGGGTCGAAGGTCTGCTTTGCGGCGGGATGTTTGAGAGACAGGGCTAGAGATTGGTGGGAGTCGATTGGTGACTCATTTGGAGCCTCAGCCGTCAAGGCTATGACCTAGTCAGACTTTGTGACCAGATTCAGGGCAGAGTTCATGCTAGCTGTAGAGCTTCAGCAGCTGGTCAGGGAGTTTTTGGACATGAGACAGACCACGGAGACTGTGGCGGAGATCACCGCCAAGTTCTGGGAAAGGGCTCTTTTGGCTCCCCAGTATGCAGGAGATGAGGACCCTCTATCACGACAGAGCCGATATCCGGGAGCATGTCAGCTTCTTGAGATGCCCGACCTTGGACTTTATGATTGCTAGGGCGTGGGAGAAGGAGATCGATTTAGAGCACCTCAGGAAGAGGAAGGTCGAGACTGGGCAGGTTACAGGGGTTTTGGGGAAGAAACCCAAGGGATTCAACTCTATGTCGAAGGTCCAACAGGGTTGGAACTGCTGCGGAAAATGCGGTCGGTCACACGAGGGAGCTTGTCGCACTGGTTCGGGTTCCGGCTGCTATAAGTGCGACAAGGCTGGCATTTTGGCAGGGGTTGTACTGCCCCCACCCCCACAATGCAGATGTCAGACCTGATTTGCTTTCATCGCAATCAAAGGGGCCACAAAAAGGCCAATTGCCCTAGATTGACAGCAGCGGTGCTGACCCCAGTGGCAACACGGGTTACGGATGGCTGAAAGGCCAAGGTAGAGGCTCCAGTGGTGCGGAGCCGAGCATTTCAGTTGACAGCCGAGGAGGCATGCGCTGCAACCGATGTGGTGACAGGTACAATTTCTTCTCTTATTTCTTTATGTTATGTCGCTGTGATTTTGATATGTTATGTGCATGATCTGTTTAGGATCATTCCATGTGAACAGTATCCCGATTCAAGTGTTGTTTGACTCGGGTGTTACCCAATCGTTTGTTTCTCTTGCGCTTAGAAAGAAGTTTCCTGACTCTTCGGGCATGTTGGATTGCCCTCTAGAGGTCGAGATTATGGACGACCAATCAGTGCGAGCATCGGAGATCTATTGGGATTGTGTATTGAGGTTGTTCGAGGAACGTTACCTGGTAGACTTAGTTTCCATACATTTGCATAGGAACAAGGTTATTATTGGTATGGATTGGCTAAGCCCCAATGGGGCAGTGATCGATTGGGCGCAATAGTTGGCTCGGATCAGGACCCTAGGTGGGGGGGAGCTGGTGATTCAGGGCGAGAGGCCACAACGAGGACCAGCTTTATGTTCGACAGCGAGGGCTAGGTGCTACCTTCAACAGGGTTGCCCAGGATACGTCGCCTATGTTATGGACACCTGGAAGGCGGGAGGGGTGACGGTGAGTGATGTGCCAGTACTGAGAGAGTTTTCAGATGTATTCCCCGAGGAGTTTCCCGGGACACCTCCAGAGAGGCAGGTGGAGTTCAGGATCGACCTAGTGCCTGGTGCGGCTCCGATAGCCAAGGCACCGTATCGGTTGGCTCCTCCTGAGATGCACGAGTTATCTACACAGCTGCAGGAGCAGTTAGATAAGGGATTCATCAGACCGAGCAATTCGTCTTGGGGAGCCCTGATTTTGTTTGTGAAAAAAGAAGAATGGGTCGCATCGGATGTGTATAGATTATCGGGAGCTGAATAAGGTAATGGTGAAGAATCTTTACCCACTCCCGAGGATTGACGACCTATTTGACAAGTTATATGGAGCCTCTAGGTTCTCTAAGACTGATTTGAGTTCGGAGTATCATCAGATGAGGGTCAGAGAGGAACATGTACAGAAGACTGCTTTTCGGACGTGTTATGGCCACTATGAGTTTATGGTGATGCCCTTTAGGCTCACCAATGCTCCTACCCCATTCATGGATCTCATGAACCACGTGTGCAGACCGATGTTGGATCGGTATGTGATAGTTTTCATCGATGACATCTTGGTTTATTCCAATACTCGAGAGCTGCATGAGGAGCACTTGCGAGAGGTTTTAGATACTTTGAGGAGGGAGAGGTTGTATGATAAGTTCTCCAAGTGTGAGTTCTGGTTACGCGAGGTGCAGTTCCTTGGGCACCTTGTCAACTAGAACGAGATATCAGTCGACCCAGCCAAAGTAGAGGTTGTGATGAGATGGGAGATTCTGAAGTCTCCATCTGAGATTTGGAGTTTCCTAGGATTAGTCGGCTACTATCGGAGATTCATTCAGGACTTCTCCAAGATATTCGTGCCCCTGACCAGGCTAACGAGGAAAGTCGTCGTCTTTCTCTAGGGGCCTAAGCAGCAGGCTGCATTTGAGACATTGAGACAGAGATTGTGCGAGGCGCCAATCTTAGCCTTGCTGGAGGGCATAGAGGATTTCGTGGTGTACTGCGATGCGTCCATCTCAGGTTTGGGCACGATATTGATGCAGAGAGGGCATGTTATTGCTTACGCTTCGAGGCAGTTGAAGCCTCACGAGGCAAACTACCTGACTCATGATTTGGAGTTGGGGGTGGTTGTTTTTGCCCTCAAGATTTAGTGTCATTACCTCTATGGGGTTCGTTGTACCATATACACGGAACACAAGAGCCTGAGTTATCTCATGGACCATGAGATTCTAAACATGAGGCGGCGTCGGTGGTTAGATGTGGTGAAGGATTATGATTGTGAGATCCTTAACCACCCGGGGAAGGCCAATGTGGTGGCCGATGCGCTTAGCCGTAAGGCAGCGCTGATCAGAGATATTTGCATGCAGATGACCATGGTAACTCCGCTGCTGGAGCAGATCCGAGAGGCCCAACAGGAGGCTATGAAGGAGGAACATCGGAAGAGCGAGCATATTGTGGGTCAGGTTTCCTCTTTTGACTATGATAGTCGAGGGTTGTTGACCCTCCACTGTAGGGTGTGGGTCCCCTATCATGGAGGCGTGCATCAAACATTGATGGAGGATGCACACAAATCCATGTTTTCTATCCATCTCAGGGCGACAAAGATGTATAGGGATCTTCGTCTTGACTATTGGTGGCCCTGCATGAAGCGGGACGTAGCATGGTATGTGGAGCGGTGTTTGACCTGCAGGAAGGTCAAGGCCGAACATCAGAGGCTACACGGCAAGATGCAGTTGTTGGATATTCCCATGTGGAAATGGGAAGATATCACCATGTACTTCATCACCAAACTTCCTAGGACTGCGCGGGGGGTGGATTCCATATGGGTCATTGTGGATCGGTTGACCAAGAGCGCCCATTTTACACCGATCCAGGAGAGTATATCCGCCAAGAAGTTGGCCGACATTTACATTCGAGAGGTGGTGGCGAGGCACAGGGTGCCAGTGTCAGTGATTTTGGATAGGGATGTGCGGTTTACCTCCAAGTTCTGGGAGAAATTCCACGACGAGTTGGGTACTCGTCTCCATTTTAGCACCGCATTTCACCCACAGACGGATGGTCAGAGTGAGCAGACCATGCAGACTATGGAGGATATGCTGCAGGCATGTGTACTAGACTTCGATGGTAGCTGGGACACTTACCTCCCATTGGCTAAATTCTCCTACAACAACAACTACCACACAAGTATCGATCGTCCTCCCTTTAAGATGTTATACTGGAGAAAGTACAGGAGCCCGATATGTTGGGGTGAGGTTAGCCAGAGGGTCATGGGGAGCACCGAAATGGTGCTTAAGATGACATACAGGATTCATCAGGTCAGGAGTAAGCTTCAGACTGCACAAAGTCGGCAGAAAAGTTATGCCGACAAGCATCGTTCAGACCTGGAGTTCAAGGTCGGGGATATGGTTCTCCTAATGTTATTGCCTTGGAAAGGCATCATCCGATTCAGGAAGCGGGGAAAGTTGGGCCCCAGGTACATCGGACCTTTCAGGGTTATAGCCTGGGTGGGCAAGGTGGCATACAGGCTAGATCTACCAGCTGAACTCAGTCAGATCCGCAACACTTTCCAGGTCTCCCAGTTGCGGAAGTGTCTGGTAGACGACTTGACGGTGGTGCCCCTAGAGGATATTTAGGTTGACGATAGCCTGAATTATATTGAATGACCCGTGGTGATCCTCGATCGAAA
The DNA here is from genome assembly GCF_052625555.1 of Lactuca saligna. NCBI lineage: Eukaryota > Viridiplantae > Streptophyta > Magnoliopsida > Asterales > Asteraceae > Lactuca > Lactuca saligna. The sequence continues at coordinate 194,353,995 of NC_136419.1, read as the reverse complement.
GTCGAAGGATCTGAGGAACAAGAGGGTCGAGCTGGTGAAGGTGCAATAGCAGCACTAGAAGGGCTCAGAGTGGACGTGGGAGCCAGTGGATGAGATGATTGAGCATTAACCAGAGTTTTCCCAGGAAAGAGCATAAGACTTTGAGGACAAAGTCTAAAATAAGTGGGGGAGATTTGTAGCACTCGGTTCCTAGTATGTAGTTCATTGAGTATTTGTTTCGCATTTTGGACTGAGACTCGGCGAGTTGATGGCCCAACTCATCGAGTAGTAGCGGTTTGGACCCAGGGTTTAAGTGGCGAACTCGTCGAGTTGGTGACAAGACATGACGAGTAGGCTCTGGCTGGACAAAACCTTAATCTAAGGGTTTGCACCCTATTTAAACAACCTTATACAGCCTCCATTGTCCCCTATGCTCTAAGAACACCTCACATTAAACGCTAATCGTCTTTGGTGAAGATCTAAGGCCTCTTTGGTGGATTTTGATGGTTTATGATCACATGAAGGAAGAAAAACCTTGAAGAGCCAATGGGAAATCAGAGGATCTCGAGTTTGTGCTGCATCTACAATTATTTGGAGGTAAAAAGTTTATACCTTGCTCATTCATGTTCTAGATACCTTTTTGGAGTAAATTAGGGCTTTATGGAGCTATTTTTGGCAACCAACTATGAATGCAAGCATGGTTGAGGCTAAGACTCCAGATCCAAGGTCCTTAGGGGACTACAAGACATAAAGTGGCTGACTTTGGGGCCTTAGAAAGCCCATGCATTTTAAGAGTTTCTTCTAGAGCCTTTTGAGCTTATTCTCCCATGCATGCATGTAAAGTTTGTAACTTTATGTGCTAGATCGATATTAGCAGCCTAGATCAATCTTTTGGACAAGTGTTGGACATCAGAAATCGAGAAATGAGACTTGAATAGCCTCGACTCAGCGAGTTGTTCTTGGGACTCTTCAAGTCCAAGGCTTGACTCCCCTTTTGTGTTAGGGTTCAAAGGAACCCAGTGAGTGTTAGAATGGTCTTAGAAGGGTCCGGGGGAGTGAACCAAAGCATTGGACTTAGCCATAGACCTGGAGTTCATAGTACTCGACGAGTGCATGAGAAGACTCAGTGAGTCCAAGACAATCTCCCAACTTTTAAAGATGAACTCGATGAGTTGTTCATACAACTCTGTGAGTCAAGTTCAGGACTGTTTGAAGGACAAGGATGAAATAGAAGAGTTGTTCATACAACTCGGCGAGTCGGATGAAGGTTCATTCGAGGTTGTTTTAGAAGGAGAACTCGCCGAGTCATTGCTAAACTCGATGAGTAGAAGCATGAAGAAGGACAGATGAAGGTAATGAGATGAAAAATCTCTTTGATTGTTTAGATCTCACACAAGTTAATCAGAATCATGCAAATAAAATAACAAACAAAAGAATGAATCAACAATGAGCTGAATGATTCAGTAGATTCACGCCTTAGCAGAGCTCAATGAAGAACTTCCGCTGAAGAGGCTTTTAGGGTTACAATCGATAGAAACAATGATCGCTATGAATGATCGACTAAACAGCTACGTACCAAGATGCATGCAAGCATCTATAAATACTTAAACCCTAATAATTAAATCACGGATGGACAAGCCCAATCCGGATACAAAACCGGGCCAAGGAACGAGCCCAAGACGCAACACATAATACACCCAACAATCTCCCCCTTTGCGTCAATTGGGGCGAGACCCTACTTTGGCTTACTTGAACCTGCGGCACCAACCTTCTTCGTGGTTTTGAACAAGCAATGAATGATGGCAAGAAGAGTTTGTCGGAAATGAATATACCAGCGGACCATGTCATTGAAGTATTTCTTATCACTTTCAGAATTTTGCTTGAACCGATTGATGATCCCCACAACATGCTCCAGACAAGAGGTGGTGTAGAGATGTTTGTCAGCCAAAGCGAATAGACATTTCTGGCCTTCTACCCTGGTAAACATCACTGAGTTTTGCTTCAGATCAATGTACACTCGCAATTTCCTGATCCAACTTGGCAACCTCCAAAATATAACAAACCAACATCCTCTTGAAATGATATGTGATTGGCCCATATTCAGTTTCATTGGTGAGGAGGATGTTATGCAGAATGATCCAATCATGAGGATTTAGGTTGGGAAGATCTGCTAGAGAAATGGCATGTTCGGCTTTATCTGACACCCTCAGGACTTTGAATATGACGTTTGTGAAGTTACCCTCCCGAAAGGGTTTGAGGACCCGAACGTTCACAATCTTATGTGAACTCCACATCTAATATTGAGGCTGTGTCGTCCTCAAATAGAAATTAATAAGTTCCCTATCAACCTTTGGGTGAGGATGAAGGACTTCAGCTATGTGGGAAAATGCATGAAAGATAAATTCCTTTCGGGTCAAGGGCATGTCAAATTGAGAATCAACCAAATTAACCCTATCCAAGGAGATCACAGGTTCAAGCCAAAGGATGTTGGGGGACCCGATAGCTTCTTTGACAAGCTTTTCAAGAGTCCATGGAGGGAATAGGGTTTTTCGAATTTCAAGGAGATCATGAGCCTCCTTCATCCTCCTTTCATTTGCTTCGGCCTCCCTAGCAATCTGAGCATTCATATCCCGTTCCTTCTCCCTGGCCTGTTTCTTCAGAATATCAGCAATGGTTTCTTTATCTTCACTTCCATCACTATCATCAAGAACCTTTTTGCCCTTTTCTTGAGCACCCGAACCTGATGCAGGACCAGTTGTTGGTGGTTCGGTTGCTTTAGGTGGAACTGATGAAGAAATTGGAAGCGATTGAGATTGAGCTGTGGAAACAGAAGGAAGTTGAGATTGAGATCTGCCCTTTGAAGCCCCTTATCCCCCTTGTTTTGGATGGACCACTTGCTCAGGAAGCCCCTCAATTCGGCTAATCATGGCAATGGCAGGAGCAAGTTTCTCAGCAAGAGTTCGCCTCACCGAGTAATTGAGAATCGGGTCATGAGCTTCAATTATGTTCGAGAGGGCTCCGTGGACATCCGAAACACAACTCTTGACCACAACACGCTCTGACCGAAGATAATCAACCTCCTTCTCAATTTGGGAAAGTTGATGACTCGTGATTTGGATCTCAGTCGTGTTGCGGGCAAGAGCATCCTTTGAAGAATATTTTGTTGCAAGGTCTTGTTGGAGCTTGAGCAGACGATCCTCAACAGATGACTGGAAGGATTTGTTGTCTTCTTTGAGGGTTTGACGAAGACTGGAGAAATGTTGTTTTTCTGTTTCTAAGGAAGTAACCAACTTTTGAACAACCGAATTAACCTTTGATGCATTAGATTCGGCTGCCCCTGCAAAGACTCCAAAAAGAGGTTAGCATCTCGAAATAGTTTTTCGACTTTTTCGGTCGCAGCAGCACACGCCTTTGTTGATTTGTCGATAGCAGTAGTAGCAGAGTTGATTGAGGCTTCGTGTGCCTTGGTGAAAGTATCGACCATCCCATTAATGGTAGCTTCCGAGATATGGGACCGAGAGGAGGAGGGAGAAGCAATGAGATTATCAATCTTCTCATGAAGTTCCTTGATGTGCTTTTTGGTGACGGGAGCATCATCATCATCATCATCGCTTTGAATATGGTAGGAACTGTAGTAAATAGAATCAAAAGTCATATCTTCCTTTCCTAAAAATGTCTCGGTTTCGGCTGAGTGAGTGGGAGATAAAGGCGATGTTGAAGGTTCGGTTGTGGGAGTAGGTTCGGTTGTAGGTGTGGGTTCGAGTGCTGAAGTATGATCTGCCGTATCAGATACGTTGGTTCGAACTCCATTGGTTGTTGTTTTGGTAGCTTCAGAGAAAATGGGAGGTGGAATAGGAATAAAAGTGGGTGGAATATAAGTAGAGAAAGTTATGGGGGGAATAGAAATAGAAGAGGTTATGATGGGAATGGAAATAGAAATAGTGATAGGTGGAGAAGAGACAGGTTCAGTTGTAACTGGTACCTCATGTAAAGGCGATCGGGGAGGAGAGTCGCCTCGAACCGACTCTTCAGAGTCTGAACCTTCATCCTCTGATTCGCTCAAGGAAGAAGCAAGAACAAGTTTTTGTTTAGGTTGTGTTTTCTTCTTCTTCGGTGGAGGTGATTGGGCTGCTTTTGTTGACTTTCTCTTCTTAGGAGTAGGGCCTTTCACCCCTTTGGCTACTTTATTTTCCCTTTTCCTGGTTTCTTGCCCCTGGTAGCAGGTTTGTCTGCATCATTGATGGACTGAATCATCTCGGCAGTCAGCTCTCTCAGACCCGAAGGAGGAAACTCCTTGTAGGTTTTGAGGATTTGACTTTCCTTTGATACACCAGCATACATGGACTCTGGAATTGAGCCAAGAAAAATGAACTTGGATGGATCAGTGACAATAATCTTGGTGGTGTGAAACAAACCAATCGAGGAGAGTGGAGAAGTGGCCACAGTGGGGACATGATACTTGTCCATTGCCCATTTGGTGATGAGCGTCCAAAACCTGGCATATGAGATTTCAGTGTGTCGAGAAGTAGAGCCGAGGCTTTGAATCAACTGCTACCAAAGAACCGAGCCATAATCGAGGTTGATTCCATTGTACAACCCGTAAAGAATTGTCATGAATAAACGGTTGGCCCCGTCAGAACCTGCACTCCTTTCAGATAAACCTTTGAATAAAATCGTGAAAAAGCTGTTCCATTGAGGAGGAAGGCATGACTTCTTGAATTTCGTGATGGTTGTAAGGATTTCGGTGTAACCCATGTTGTAAAACATGGAGAATAGTTGACCCACAGAGATTAAATCAGGGTTAACCCTCGATTCATCAGGTTTAAACGCTAGAAGCCAGCAAAATCGCTGCTTTGAGATGGAGGTTTTGTTGTCAAGGATGTCGAAGTAGATGCGAGCAACAAATTTGTCATAGTGAGCGGTGGAGAAAATATGGGAGAGACATTCCATAGGCACAATTTCAACTTTGGAGAGTGCGAGAATCAGTGGAGAGTATTTGAGACACTCCACTATGGGATACATGAAGGCATCATAGGAGATTGGGTTGAGGTCGATGACCAAGCTTTGTTGAGGTCTGATTGGGAGAATGGTAGATCGAGAAGATGTTTCATGAACAGAAGATGAATCCGCCATTGTTGAATGCTTCGAAGAAGAAGATGAACAGTGGGAGAAAAATCGCCTTCGTTTTCTCTCACGAATTTGGGTTGCAGTAAAGAGGGAAAACAATCGGGGTTAACCCTTTATACCGGTTATGGAGGTGAGAGAAAAATTCGCTCCCAATTCCTCTTGGAATGCGGAATGGTGCTTGAATTGATTGAAATGTGACAGTTGGCAACCCCGATGATTATGCATGAGAGAGAAAATTGTTTCCGTTTAGCACGCCTTCCCACCAAATCCCTTTTGAAATCTTGAAACTGTTAATCTTCCGGCTGAGTCATCATCTTATCTTTTAAATGAGCTATCATCAAAAAATAAAAGCAAAGACTTATAAAAACCACAGCATTCCCTTGTTGAGTACATTATTAAGAACCGAAGCTACATAAAGGAAAGTAGTTGGTAGAGAACCGAACCAGACTTTTGGAAAATCAAAGATTTACGTGCATAGAGTGTTAAAGATAAAGAAATAAAGTTACATCTACGTGGGAATTTGTGATGTCAATATGGACACGAAACAGTGGATCCTAGGCACGAATCTCTTCCTTCAAAGTCAAGAGGGAATGTAAAGTGTCTGTGTGGTTTCCCGTTGAATTACGATCAAACACTTGTTAAGAAGTGTTGAAAGGCATCTTTTGATGAGGCTTAGATGGGTGGCTTTCGCTTCAGTTCAGAATTTCGGATCTTGACATAAGACCGAAACCGAACGAAATACATGTGAGACCGATGTGATCTGTTGAACAAGTAGGTTTGGACTGTATTCAGTGACTTGTTGGTAAAGTTTGGTATGAAATCTCAAAAAAAAAAAATGGATTCTATGGGAAGAAATGTTATGGTATCTAACAATTTCATAAGAATCACACAAAAAGAAAATTAGAGATTTCATGGTACAACCACTTGGGTGGTTTCGTTAATTCATGGGTGAAAGCTAGAGCAACTTTAATTGTTCACAGTCAATGCATAGTGGGTATTGAATTTTGGGTTTCACTTAGCACGTAGTGAAATGAAGCTAAGATCATAAACATAGAGAGTGTAACCATAAACCTCAGTGGTTATATCTGAGAGTCTCAAGGGTTACATGTATGAACCGAAATATGATGGAGAAAAATGTTTGAGGTGTTGTAAAGAAACCAAAGTACCTCTGCTATAAAAAGAGTGACCAAGCAGAAAACGCTTAACTCATATGAGAAAAGAGTAAGGTAGATCATGATTAGAATAAATTTTGCTGCCTAATTGGGAAGACGAGTTTTGTATATACCCAGTCAGTAAGGCTTTATTCAAAATCAGGTGAGGCTTTGGACAACATGCAACAGCATGCTTCTAGGGCCACTTAGCTAGTATAAAAGTGAGAATGATACCTGCCCCCATCGATATTCTAGAAACCGCTAACATAAACAGAAGTAAAGACAAGAGAGAGAAAATATTTTTGTAATTTTGATATGTTAGTAAAGAGAGGGACAAAACAAACCAAACAAAATAACAAACAAAAAATTTATATCGGACCGCACGTACGGGTTCATTTCGGTTCCCTAAAAAAATTAGATTGTTGGAAAACAATTGTACAAAGTATACAACCAAAGACATCACCTTTTTGAGAGAAGCAAAAACAAGTTTAGTGCGACCGAACCCAAAATAGACCGAGAGTTCGGTTCATTTCGGTTCCCGTGTGAACCACGCCCGAAATAGACCGAGCGTTCGGTTCATTTCACTTTTAATTTTTTTTTAATTTCGAGAGGGTGTTTTTGGTACTGACTCCGATTCCATCATACCTAGGCCTTGAAGGATTTTATTTAAACTTGCTTCAGTAAGGGCTTTGGTGAAGATGTCGGCCAGTTGATCAGTGGTTCGAACAAAGTGAATTTCGACGTTTCCATCTTCCACGTGATCCTTAATAAAGTGATACCTTAGTGCTATATGCTTGGTCTTGGAATGTTGCACTGGGTTATGACAGATCCTAATTGCACTTTCTGAGTCGCAATATAGTGGGATCTTTTTCATATTGAGTCCATAATCCCGGAGTTTCCTTTGGATCCAAATCACTTGTGATGTGCAGGATGCAGCTGCAATGTCCTCTGCTTCGACTGTAGATAGAGACACATATGTATGTTTCTTCGATTTCCAGCTAACTAACTTCCCGTCTAGGAATTGGCAGCCTCCTGTAGTGCTTTTTCAGTCTAGACCACATCCTCCTAAGTCTGCATCTGAGTAGGCTTGAACAAAGAAGCCTAAATTTGAGGGATACCAGAGACCGAGAAAGGTGGTTCGCTTCAAATACCGGAATATGTTCTTCATTGCCAGCATGTGTGGTTCACGAGGATTTGCCTTAAACCTGGCACAATGGCATACTGAAAACATTATATCGGGCCTGCTAGTTGTGAGGTACATCAGGGAACCAATCATTTGGCGATATAGCGTTATGTCGACTGCCAGCTTTTCCAAAGAAGGTGTGAGCTTGGTGTCGAACGCCATAGTGACTTTAACCTTTGAGTCTCCCATCATGCCGAATTTAGAAAGGAGAGTCTTTGTGTATGCTTCCTGGTTGATAAAGATTCCTCCGGGTCCCTGTCTAATATTTAAACCAAGGAAAAAGTTAATCGGACCCATTGATCTCATTTCAAATTTAGTCTCCATCAACTTCCTGAATTCAGCTGTTAGGCTAGGATTCGTAGAGCCGAAGATGATATCGTCGACATAGATTTGAACAATCATAAGGTGATTACCTTCCTTTTTACGAAAGAAGGTTGGGTCAACTGAACCTTGTTTGAATTTAGACATCTTTACAAACTTAGTTAATGTTTCATACCACACCCTAGGAGCTTGTTTCAGACCATAAACTGCCTTATCCAAGATGTAGCAGTGATTTGGATGCTTTTCATTTACAAAACCAGGAGGTTGCTCCACATACACGGTTTCTTCAAGTTCCCCATTCAGAAAAGCACACTTCGCATCCATCTGGTAGACCTCAAAGTTCTTGTGTGCAGCATAGGCAAGAAATATTCGAATGGATTCCAACCTTGCAACTAAAGTGAATGTCTCTTCGTAATCAATTCCTTCTTCCTGGCAATATCCCTTCACCACTAGCCGAGCCTTATTTCGGATAACATTTCCCTCCTTTTCCAGTTTGTTTCTGAATACCCATTTAAGACCGACAACTGAGGCATCTTTTGGTGTTGGAATAAGTCTCCAGACCTTATTTCTTTCGAACTCATTGAGTTTGTCTTGCATTGCCTGGACCCAATCAGAATGATCGAGAGCAGTATTGACGGTCTTCAACTCTATTTTGGAGATGAATGAGTTAAACATGCAGAATTCTACTTTGGAGAATAGAGCAGTTTGCTTCGCCTTTAGTTGTGATCGAGTTAGGACCTTTTCTGATGCATCACCCACTATTTGAGATGCAAGATGATCTCTGGTCCATTTGGTGAGAGGAGGATAATTTAGATCATAAGAGGGATCCAATTCAGCATTTACCTCTTCTTCCAACTCTGATTGAAAATCATCATCATAAAGCATATTAGAATTCTCACCCTCGATAGATGATGAAACATGTGGATATGAACCAAAAAATCCTTCTCCTATTGGGCTTTCGGGCTGTTCCGGACTTTCGGTTGTTACAGGACTTTCGGGTCGTTCCAAACTTTCCAATTGCTACAGGACTTTTGGGTGCAACCAGGCTTTCGGTTCTGGTTGGGCTTTTGGCTCCGTCAAAGATTGGATTCTCCCCCTGGATTTGTGAGTCTTATCGATCTGAAGAGACTTGATTCTCCCCCTCGACTAAGGTATTGCTCTGAGGAGGTTCGTTTCTAACCGGTTCTTCTTCTGCCATTTGTTTGGCTGCGTCTTCGATAATCTTCTTAAGGTGATCCACTTTGTTGTCTGTTGCCATAGCTTCGGAATGAATAGTCTTCTCAGGTTCATCAAATAAATCCATGAACTGGTCAAAAAGATTGGCGATTGAGGCTGTGATCTGACCGGTTTGAGAGAAAATCTCTCCAATTGTCCCTTCGGTAGACTTCAACTTCTTGACGTAATTGTCATCGAACGTTACATAATAGGTTTCTTCAATATGTTTAGAACGCTTATTCAGAACCCTGTACGCTTTTGAAGTAAGAGAGTATCCCAAAATGATTCCTTCATCGGCTTTGACATCGAATTTGTTGCGATGCTCTATGGAGTTGAAGATGAAGCACCTTGAGCCGAACACATGGAAGAACTTGACATTCAGCTTCCTGTTATTAAGAATCTCATAGGGGGTGAGAGAGAAACGCTTATTGATATAATATCTGTTTTGAGTGTAGCAAGTTGCAGCAATGGCGTCTGCCCATAAATATAGAGGAAGGGAGGCAAAATTCAGCATGGTTCGGGCTGCCTCACACAGGGATCGGTTTCGCCTTTCGACAATTTCGTTCCGTTGAGGTGTATAGGGGGCTGAGAAATTGTGACTGGTGCCTTTTTCTGCTAAGAATTCTTCGAATTCTTTGTTCTTGAATTCTAGTCCATTCTCGCTACTGATGTTTCGAACGACTTTTCTCAGTTGCACTTCAACCTGCTTGATAAAGATCTTCAGCTTAGGAGTTACCTCAGATTTGAGCTTTAGAAAGAACACCCAAGTAAACCGTGAGAATTCATCAACAATAACGATGATGTACTTGTTACCGCCAATGCTCTCGATTGATGATGGACCACATAAGTCGATGTGAATCAACTCAAGTGGTTCAACAACTTGTGTGTTTATGGTTGTTGGGTGACTTTGGCGACTTTGTTTCCCCATTTCACAAGAAGCACATAAGTGTTCTCGATTGAACTTAAGCAGTGGAAGACCCCGAACATGATCACCAATGACTAGCTTGTTGATGTCTTTGAAGTTGAGGTGCGAGAGCCTTCGGTGCTACAACCAGCTTTCGTCTGAATGGGCTTTAGACAATAGACATATCGTTGGATTCCCTTTGATCGGGTTGAGATTCAGAGGGAACATTTCACCTTTTCGTTCTGACTTGAAAATAACCATGTCGGACCTCTTTTCTATTATCTCTGAAACATCGTTATTGAACGAAACTTTGAGACCTGTACCTCCCACCAGTTAAAACACACTTATGAGGTTATGCTGCAATCCCTCTACATAAGCCACCTTCCTGATTGTAAAGTCTCCATTGGTTATCATCCCATAACCCTTTATCGTTCCATAGGAGTTGTTACCAAACTTGACGTTACCACCGTTTTGAAGGGACCGAAACTCCCTTACCTCTTCCTTTCTTCCTGTCATGTGACGTGAGCAGCCACTGTCTATGTACCATTCTTCGTCGAACTGCTCGTCACTTATAACCTGCAAAAATTAAGCAGATTTAGGAACCCAAAGCTTCTTGGGTCTTTTACAGAAACAGGAATAGTAAGAGAAGCATCAACAAGATAAGTTCGTTTTGTTAATGTTGTTTTATCTTTCCTCTTAATAGTAAACACTTTGATTTTATTGGAGTTAGTTTCAAGTGTTTTGGATTTAGGTTCAGGAGTTTGGACTTTAGCTTACTTTCGATCTTCATATTCTGAGGAAATCTTACTTTTTCCTTTCAAATCCTTCATCGATTGTGAGCTTGGTGTAGGACGAGAATTAGGCTTAGAAGAAGAATGAGAATGAGAAGAATTAGGAAATAGAAATTAGAATGAGAATCTTTCCTGACTTGAGGTTTGAAATGACCCTTTCGGTTTTGATCATTTGAGGGACCAAAGCCGGACCTTCGGTTGCTATTTGTGGATGGGCCGAAACTGCCTTTTCGGTTGTTGTGAGTTGCTGGATCGAAACTGGGTCTTCTTCTATAAAATCTTGATGGGCTGAACTCTGGTCTTTGTCTGTTGTTGTTTGGTGGACCGAAACCGAGCTTTCGGTTACTGTTACTTTTATGACCGAACCTATCCATCTGGTCTTGTTCTTTATGTGGCCCGAAAGTCTTCTTTTGCTCCTTTTGATCCAACTGACCGAAGCTCCTTTTATCCTTATTCTCTTCTCCTTTTGGCTTGGAGTTTCTATTAAAGTGAGTGTAGTGAGGATTTTGGGAGTGCCAAAATTGCTTTCGCTCTGAGAGATTTTTCTTGTATCTCAGATTCCTCAGGTGCTTTTGATTGTTCACCTGTTTCGGTTGTTTGTGAATATTTGCCTTCTGTTTCGGCTTTTGAACAACAGGTTCACTTTTCATGGAAGAGGTTTCGCTTGTTGAGGAGACGTATTCCACTGGAACCTCTTTTGTGCCACTGGTACTGAGTACGTCAAAGGTTGTAGGTTTATTAAGTGGTTCTGCCACATATCTACCTTTGGCCATCCATGATGTTCGCTCCGACAAACCAACTGTTTCATCTGCATTGTCTATCGGTGCAGACCAGAAAAACTCATCACAACCATCTGCATTATCTTCATTCACCAATGCAGTGAGTTCGGCTGTCTGATGTTCGGTTACTCCTGTGACCTTATAAACCTGATTCGGAGTGGTTCTTACCTTTTGGTATACAACGGCTTTTTCTTTAAGGATTTGGGACTTATTTTTGGACAACCGAGCGAATTGCACAGAATTTTCAGAAATCAAGTTTTTATGATTTTCAGGTTCGCTCCTAATAAACTCTGAACAGTCAACCTCATCCTCTACAGAGATTTCACTCATGTCATCTGTAACGTCATAATATTTCAAACCAAAAATTTTTCATTTTTACAATCATCAAAACATGAGTAATAAGTTTAGGTTCCAATGTAACAATTTAGTCACAACCGATTACATATCGAAAGATCACAAAATGGTTTCCCCGAGTGTGTGTACGATCACGCTGGCGCCTTCCCACGGTCCTCGCTAGTACCTGAAACACACAACACAACAACTATAAGCATAAATGCTTAGTAAGTTCCCCAAAATACAACTTACGCACGTACGCCTTTCCAGGCCTTGACCTTCCGGTCCATGTGTCTCAGGGGACTTCCGTCCCGACTGGGTAAACCTTCCGGTCCTACCCATGTCAACCTTACAGTCCATACGACCATGCCTTCCGGCCCATATCATGTTGCCTTCCGGCCCATATCATGTTGCCTTCCGGCCCAAATCAAGCATATCATACATGGCACATATAACGAATAACTTAACACACATAAAGCATATATCTCCTATCATATTCGACCTTCCGATCACACAGTCAAAACCCTTCCGGGTACAGTATAGTGAGAAGACTCACCTAGTGTGCCTCGCTAAGTCGCTAATCGTGAATCCCTGAATCACTCGTGCTCGAACCCTCGAGCTGCAATCCTCCTATGATATTATAAATCTATAATTATTACTTGTACCACTAAGGTTGACCATCCATATCAAGTCCACACAAGTTGACTTGGTCAACAGTCTTTAGTCAATTTGGACCGGACTCGGCGAGTGCACACTAGTGACTCGGCGAGTCTACGCGTTTTAACTAACCCTCAAGGTTTTTCCCATTGACTCGTTGAGTACTCCCCCGACTCGACGAGTTCCACCTGGGCCTGAATCACAGGGCCACCGCGACTCAACTCGCCGAGTCGTAAGGTCAACTCGGCGAGTCCCAACCTGACTCGGTCCACTTGTCAAAACCTTTCCAACTCGCTGCGACTCACTGAGTCGCCCATAACTCGGTCGGGACTACACACAGGGTGGTCTCAAGGACAATCTTCAAGCGACTCGTCGAGTCTGTTCTTCAGACTCGGCGAGTCCATGCCATGCACCAGCTAAAACTGGCTTTTGCGGTCAGATCCGTTCCATACATACATAGATCTGGCCTTCCCAAGCTTATTTGTCACGTAAAGTCTCAGTCTTGATTGCCATGCAATGCATACAAGGCTTATTTTGAAGAAACAACCTCTAATATGGCAAGCTTAGCTTCTAACTCAAAAGAATGGACATAAAGCTTGTCATATGGGGTCTCCTGGACCTGCTAAGGTCCAGATCTAGGTTCCATATCTCCATGGGACCTCTCATACTTCCGATTCAAGCCAAGAAGTGCAAGAAGAAACCCTAGATTTGGCACATCAATACAAAACATGAAGTTTGGCTCTGAAATTTACCTCAAGAAGTCTCCCTTGATGAAATAGCAACAAGCTCCCCAACTCTTCAAGCTTGATCCTCTCCCTCCTTTCCTTGCAATATCACACAAAATGATGAACAAATGGCCCCCAAACACACTCACAAGGGCTCACAGTCGTATGGGGGCTCTTATGGTTCAAGGTGGCCGCAAATGAGGGCCATAAGGTCCTTTAAATAGGGCTTAGGACCGGGAAATTAGGGTTTCATTAAACAGCGCGGACTTGCCGAGTCCGGACGCGAACCCCCGCACAAAACCACGACCCGACTCGGCGAGTTCGACCTCCAACTCGCCGAGTCCCCTCACAGAATGTCAAAAAAATATGAAATTAAGGTACCTGGTGATCCGGGCTGTTACAATTCTCCCCCACTAGAATAAGACTTCGCCCTCGAAGTCCCGCTAGGCAAATAGCTCCGGATGTTGCTCCTGCATCTCACGTTCCGGCTCCCAAGTCATCTCTGATCCCTTCCGATGCTGCCACTGAACCAATACCAGGGGTACCTCCTTGTTTCTCAAAACCTTGATCTTCCGATCTCTGATGGCTACATGTCTTTCAGCATAATTCAGGCTTGCATCCACCTGAATATCCCCTAATGGAACCACCGCCGATTCGTCGGCTATACACTTCCTCAGTTGCGACACATGGAAACTATCGTGAATCTGTCCCAACTCTGCTGGCAAGTCTAAACGGTAGGCTACCCGACCCACCTTCATGATCACACGGAAAGGACCAATATATCGGGGCCCCAACTTGCCCCTCTTCCTGAACCGAATCACTCCTTTCCAAGGAGAGACCTTCAGGAGTACGAGATCACCAACTTGGAACTAAAGCTCAGACCGTCACCTGTCTGCATAACTCTTCTGTCAGCTCTGAGCGGTCAACAACCTTTGCCTGACCATCTGAATTTGCTCGGTCGTCTAAAGCACGATCTCCATGCTACCCATAACCTGCTGTCCCACCTCACCCCAACAAATGGGGGTTCGACACCTCCGCCCATACAACAGCTCAAAGGGCGGCATACCAATGCTCGAATGATGGCTGTTGTTATACGAGAACTCTGCTAAAGGTAGATAGGTGTCCCAACTCCCTCCGAAGTCCAACACACATGCCCGAAGCATGTCCTCGAGTGTCTGAATTGTCCGCTCACTCTGACTGTCTGTCTGAGGATGATACGCCGTACTGAAATGTAACCTAGTACCCAACTCCTCATGGAACTTCTTCCAGAACCTGGAAGTGAAACACACGTCGCTGTCCGAAATAATCGAGATAGGCACCCCGTGCCGAGATACTACTTCCCTCACATATAAATCGGCCAACTTCTCCGCAGAAGAGCTCTCGCTAATGGCTAGAAAATGAGCGCTCTTTGTCAGCCGATCCACGATCACCCAAATCGCATCGACTCCTCTCGCTGTTCATGGTAACTTGGTGATGAAATCCATAGAGATTTGTTCCCACTTCCATTCGGGAATCTCTAGCGGTTGCATCTTACCGTGCGGTCGCTGGTGCTCGGCCTTGACCTGCCGACAAGTCAAGCACCTCTCGACAAACCAAGCGACATCCATTTTCATACATGGCCACCAGTACTCCTTCTTGAGATCCAAATACATTTTCGTAGCACCAGGATGAATCGAGAATTTCGATCGATGTGCTTCCTCCATCAAAATAGTGCGCGCACCGCCCACAAACGGCACCCAAATCCGTCCCTGAAAAGTCATAAGTCCTCGACCATCCGTAACAAATCCTGATACCTGACCTACAACCCGTTCCTTCTTCTGGTGTTCCGGCTTTGCAGCCTCCACCTGAGCCCCTCGAATAATATCCAGAATCGGGGTCAAAACCATCAATCTCATACAAATATCTCGGATCGGGGCGCTATCCGCCCTACGGCTCAATGCGTCGGCTACCACTTTAGCCTTGCCCGGGTGGTACAGGATCTCACAATCGTAATCCTTCACCACATCCAACCACCTCCTCTGTCGCATATTTAGATTTGGCTGATCCATCAAGTATTTCAAGCTCTTATGGTCCGTGTAAATCGTACACCGAACCCCGTACAAATAGTGCCGCCAGATCTGGAGGGAAAACACCACCGCCCCTAATTCCAGGTCGTGCGTGGGATATCTCGACTCATGAGGCTTCAACTGCCTTGAAGCGTACGCTATCACATGACCGCTCTGCATAAGTACCGCCCCCAAACCCGATATAGAGGCATCACAGTATACCACAAAATCCTCCATCCATTCCGGGAGTGCAAGCATTGGGGCCTTGCACAATTTCTGACGAAGCGTCTCGAATGAGGACTGCTGCTCCGGTCCCCATGAAAACGTAACACCCTTCCGGGTCATCCTAGTAAGTGGCACAGCGATCTTGGAGAAATCCTCGATAAATCTGCGGTAATATCCAGCCAAACCCAGAAAACTCCTGATCTCGGTGGGCGATCTCGGCACCTCCCACCTCAACACCGCCTCAATCTTGGCCAGGTCGACCAATATCCCTTTCTGGTTCACAAGATGCCCGAGGAACTGGACCTCTCGTAACCATAAATCACACTTGGAGAACTTGGCATACAGTCTCTCCGATCTCAAAACCCCAAGAATCTCCCGCAAATGTTCCTCATGCTGGTCCCTAGTCCTCGAATACACCAAAATATCATCGATGAATACGATCACCGACCGATCCAGCATCGGTCGGCACACCCGGTTCATGAGATCCATGAATGCGGCCGGGGCATTGGTGAGCCCAAAAGGCATCACCACAAACTCATAATGTCCATAACGAGTCCTGAAAGCAGTCTTTTGGATATCCTCCTCGCGAACCCTCATCTGATGATATCCCGACCTCAAGTCAATCTTGGAAAACCAAGATGCCCCCTGCAACTGATCGAACAGATTGTCGATCCTAGGTAATGGATATCGGTTCTTAACCGTCAACTTGTTCAACTCCCGATAATCGATACACATCCGATGTGAACCATCCTTTTTCTTGACGAACAAAATCGGCGCTCCCCAAGGCGAGCTACTCGGTCGAATGAATCCCTTTCCCAACAGCTCCTGAAGCTGCGAGGATAATTCCTGCATTTCCGGCGGAGCGAGATGATAAGGCGCCTTGGCGATGGGCACCGCTCCCGGAACCAAATCGATACGAAACTCCATTTGCCTCTCTGGAGGCAAACCTGGTAACTCTTCGGGGAACACATCCGAAAACTCGCATACGACCGGAACGTCATCAATCGAATTGGGCCTCTCCGTGGTCACACGAGTATCCATCACATAGGCTATGAATCCATCACAGCCCTGCTGCAAACTCTGCCTCGCCCTGGCAGCCGAACAAAACGCCGACCCACACCGGGTCCCCTCGCCATAAACCGTGAGCACTCCCCCACTAGGGTCTCAAATCATCACCAGCTGTCTCTCGCAGTCAATGACTGCTCCAAACTTGCTCAACCAATCTATCCCCACGATAATGCAAACATCCCCCATAGCTATAGGGACCAAGTCTATAGGAAACTCGACCCCAAAAATCTCGAGCACGCATCCTCGAATCACCTCGGTGGCGTATACCGCTCTCTCATTTGCTATAGCAACTCGCAGGGGACGACTCATCGCCTCCCGATTGATATCGATGTGTTGGCTAAAAGCCAACGAAACAAAGGACCGACTCGCACCCGAGTCGAATAATACCAATGCAGGCACATGATTCACAAGAAAAGTACCTACGCATATAATAATATAAGCATAATATCTCAGTATAAATGTAAATACATGAAAGAATACATACCGGCCACGACATCAGGCGCCGCGCGGACCTCCTCCGCAGTCAACTGGAAAGCTCTCCCACGAGCCTTCGGAGCCTCGGTCTTCACTGGCCGAACCTCAGGAACCCTGGCAGCAGGCGAAGATCCCTGGCGAAGCTGGGGGCACTCGGCCTTCCGATGGCCAGTTTGGTTGCAATGGAAGCAAACCATGAATCCCTTGGGGTAATCCCTAGCAATGTGCCCCTCCTTGCCACACTTGTAGCAAGCACCCGATCGACATGCCCCCTCGTGACCCTTGCCGCACTTCCCACAAGTGCGGCTCATCTGACCTCCGGATCTCAAATCAGCGGACTTGGTCCGCTTGGCTGCCGGCTGAGACTGAGTCGGCCGCCGATCCACCCGTTGAGACTCGGCCTCCTCCCTGGCCTGGGTCTCCAACTCGATCTCACGCTTCCTGGCATTCGCCTGAAGCTCAGCAAAAGTCTGATATGACGAGATCGATACGAACTCCCGGATATCTCTCCTCAGCACTCCCAATTACCGGCTCATCCGAGCCTGCTCCGTGGACACCTGCTCGGGGCAGAACATCGCCCTCTCATGAAACTTCCGCGTGATCACTGTAACCGAATCATTACCCTGCTTGAGGGTCAAGAACTCCTGAACCAACCGTTCCCTCTCCACCGGGGGAACATACTCGTCTCTGAACATATCAGTAAACCTCTCCCAAGTCACAGCTGAGACCTCTGCTAGAGTGAAGTTCGCCGTCACAAACTTCCACCAATCCTTTGCTCCCAGGCGGAGCTGGTTCAGGGCGAACCGAACCCTCAGATGCTCCGGACATGAACAAGTATAGAAGCATCCCTCGATATCAGCAATCCATCTCATCGCAGCAATCGGGTCCTGCGTCCCGTCAAACTCTGGTGGCTTCGTGTTTCTGAACTCCCGGAACAGCAACGAGTCACCCCCTTGTGGTCTGGCAGTGGCCACAGCTGCGGTAGCTGCAGCGGCGACAGCCTCAGTCAACGCGGCGTACCGCTCATCAAATGTCTCCATCAGCGTGGTCTTAATAGACCCAAATATCTCCGGAATCTCGGCCCGGATCGCCGCAGCTACCTCCTCATGAATCATCTGACGAAGCTCCTCGTCAGTCACACCACTCGTACCAGGTCTGTGCCGTGGTCCAACCATGATGTCTCTAAGATACAACATAAAAATATCAGAGACCCTATCGGGCATAATCGCACTTGATAACGCAGTCCTACTCAGTCTCCGATACCCAGGGATTCTTACTTGGGCTGCCCACTGACCCGGTGTCCTTGGTAGTACGGGCCCAATACTACCAATTACACCGCGTCGGTATTCACCCCAAGTCCTCCTCCCCAAACCCTGAATCCTGAGTAGTCTATTCTTGTCATACACTAGATACCCACTCGCTCTCGAGCACCTCATAGAAGCAGGTTTCCCTAGACTAAGGCATCACAAAATCAGGCCACTCTAGTCCTAATATGTATACCTAGTCTACTAGCATGCGTATCATATCATATCATATCATAACACTTATTGTAAGAGTATTTTGGGGATTTTTACCGTTCGGGCGCTGGCTGACCGTACACACTCTTCCTTCTTTGGTTGTCTCAAAATCACTTATCAATTTTTTTTTTTTTTTTGATTTATTAATTAAAATTTTCTCAAATCCCCAGTTTGAGTTCAATTACGCCCGAAGGTGTACCCGAATCCCTCAAACTAAGCCTCTGATACCAACTTGTAACGTCATAAAATTTCAAACCAAAAATTTTTCATTTTTACAATCATCAAAACATGAGTAATAAGTTTAGGTTCCAATGTAACAATTTAGTTACAACCGATTACATATCGAAAGATCACAAAATGGTTTCCCCGAGTGTGTGTACGATCACGCTGGCGCCTTCTCACGATCCTCGCTAGTACCTGAAACACACAACACATCAACTGTAAGCATAAATGCTTAGTGAGTTCCCCAAAATACAACTTACGCACGTACGCCTTTCCAGGCCTTTGACCTTCCGGTCCATGTGTCTCAGGGGACTTCCGTCCCGACTGGGTAAACCTTCCGGTCCTACCCACGTCAACCTTACAGTCCATACGACCATGCCTTCCGGCCCATATCATGTTGCCTTCCGGCCCAAATCAAGCATATCATACATGGCACATATAACGAATAACTTAACACACATAAAGCATATATCTCCTATCATATTCGACCTTCCGGTCACACAGTCAAAACCCTTCCAGGTACAGTATAGTAAGAAGACTCACCTCGTGTGCCTCGCTAAGTCGCTAATCATGAATCCCTGAATCACTCGTGCTCGAACCCTCGAGCTGCAATCCTCCTATGATATTATAAATCTATAATTATTACTTGTACCACTAAGGTTGACCATCCATATCAAGTCAACACAGGTTGACTTGGTCAACAGTCTTTAGTCAATTTGGACCGGACTCGGCGAGTGCACACTAGTGACTCGACGAGTCTACGCGTTTTAACCAACCCTCAAGGTTTTTCCCTTTGACTCGTCGAGTACTCACCCGACTCGACGAGTTCCACCTGGGCCTGAATCACAGGGCCACCGCGACTCAACTCGCCGAGTCGTAAGGTCAACTCGGCGAGTCCCAACCTGACTCGGTCCACCTATCAAAACCTTTCCAACTCTCTGCGACTCACTGAGTCACCCATAACTTGGTCAGGACTACACACAGGGTGGTCTCAAGGACAATCTTCAAGCGACTCGTCGAGTCTGTTCTTCAGACTCGGCGAGTCCATGCCATGCACCAACTAAAACTGGTTTTGCGGTCAGATCTGTTCCATACATACATAGATCTGGCCTTCCCAAGCTTATTTGTCACGTAAAGTCTCAGTCTTGGTTGCCATGCAATGCATACAAGGCTTATTTTGAAGAAACAACCTCTAATATGGCAAGCTTAGCTTCTAACTCAAAAGAATGGACATAAAGCTTGTCATATGGGGTCTCCTGGACCTGCTAAGGTCCAGATCTAGGTTCCATATCTCCATGGGACCTCTCATACTTCCGATTCAAGCCAAGAAGTGCAAGAAGAAACCCTAGATTTGGCACATCAATACAAAACATGAAGTTTGGCTCTGAAATTTACCTCAAGAAGACTCCCTTGATGAAATAGCAACAAGCTCCCCAACTCTTCAAGCTTGATCCTCTCCCTCCTTTCCTTGCAATATCACACAAAATGATGAACAAATGGCCTCCAAACACACTCACAAGGGCTCACAGTCGTATGGGGGCTCTTAGGGTTCAAGGTGGCCGCAAATGAGGGCCATAAGGTCCTTTAAATAGGGCTTAGGACCGGGAAATTAGGGTTTCATTAAACAGCACGGACTCGCCGAGTCCGGACGCGAACCCCCGCCCAAAACCGCGACCCGACTCGGCGAGTTCGACCTCCAACTCGCCGAGTCCCCTCACAGAATGTCAAAAAAATATGAAATGAAGGTACCTGGGGATCCGGGCTGTTACATCATCGTCCTCATTAAGTTCAGATGCATTTTCTTCATCAATTTTATTTTCTGAACTTAATTTGGTACTCAATGAGTCAAATTTTTATATAGTTTCGGCTCTGAGTTTTAACCTATCATTTTCGTCTAAAAGGCCTTTAAGCAAGTCCTTATGGTCTTTGGAATTTATAAACGATTCAATTTTGTCTAGACCAAACATATAAGTGGGACTCAACACTTTCACAGTTGTATGCTTCGGCATCAATTTCATCCTCCTTTAGCTCAAGGAAGGGTAAAATCATGCGATATATTTTCTGGCCTATTTCACAGTCTAGATGCGGTTGTGTAACGTTAGTATAAAGTCTTTTTGCAATCAAACAAAAAGCATTTCTCTATTTTAACAATTTAAGATTATCTCTTTGCAAATAGATATTTTCATCCCTAGACCTAACCAGCTCCAACTCCTTCTGCTCAATCCACATTCTTCGCTTCTCACTCTTGGATGACACCCTGCTCATTTGGTCAGTTAGATTAGAATTCGTGCTTGTGTTTGAGTTAAACAACTATCTAGATTTAAAATTCTTGAATTTAAGTTATTTAATTCTTTTTCATATGATGTTTGTGGGATTTTAAATGAAACAAAAACGGATTGTACCTTCTTGATCAGTTCATCAAGTTCACTGATCTGCACACTAAGAGGCTTCGCTGTAAAGCACACATCTTCTTGCTCCTCAGCCACTTCGTTTCCACCATCGGTGTTGTATCCCCTCATTTGGGATACATCTGTCACCATCAAACATCTTCCACTGGCGTCACCACTCTTCGCCACATAAGCCTTTCCATGAGTAGGCTTTCTCACTTCATCATCTTCTGAGTCATTTGACCACACCTGTACGCCACCGAACTCATCATCATCTACCGAACCCTGCATAATTAGAGCATTCATAGAGGGATTAGTAGCAGCTTTCTTCCTTTTAATCTCCTCCAGTCTTTTCAGGAGACTTGCTTCTTCATCCTTCTCATCATCTTTCTCTGCCATTTTCTTCAACACGCAATCTTTTGCGTAGTGATTTTTCCCTCCACAGTAAAAACAGCTGACACCAGAATCGGCTTCACCCTTCACTTCTCTCTTTGGTTCTTCAATCTTTGGCTCCTCTTTTGATTTTTCAGAGCTGTATCTTCCTTGCCAATTTCGGTTCTTGTTGGTAGGAAACTTCTTCTTGGTGAATCTCCTAGGATTTGACACCATCATCGCATAGTCTTCAGATGTCAGATCGTAGTGTCCCAGATTCAGATCTTCTTCTTCTTCTGTTGCGCTCTTACCTTTAGACAGAAGGGCCAAAGACCCCAAGTTTGAGACCACGCTCTTCTCTTGTAGCACGATCTTTTCGTATGATTTCAGAATCCCCACAAGTTTTGCCAAAGAATATGATTTAAACTGCTCATGTGCTTTAACCATCGACACAACCGCCCTCCATTCGGGTCTTAAGCCATTTAAGAAAGTGACCTTCTATTCGATGAGATTTCTTTCTATGTCATGTTTGATCATCTTACTGAGAAGATTATTGAACCGATCGAACGTTTGTGTAACAACCTCCTCTGGCTTCTGCTTGAACTCTCCAAATTCTGAGAGAAGTAGGGTCTGAATCGAGTGCTCAAGATCTTCATCTGTGGAATACAATTCTCGCAGCCGATCCCAGATATCCTTCGCTGTACCACATGAACTTACTAACCGAAACGTGTCTGGTTGAAGGGCGAATCGAATTAGTCTCAATGCCTTAATGTTGCATTGGAACTTTTCCTTTTCGTCCTAAGCGACATCCTTCACATCTTTTAAAAGATCGTTGTACTCCTTCTGAGTTTTGAAGTGCTTGAATGAGAGAATGGGCCAACTGTGATTGTTTCCCATATCAGATACCCATTATCTTCCGATCCAATAATGCAATCTTCAAAATGGTGCGTCCACACTTCGTAGTCTTGAAAAAAGAGGATTGGGATCTTGGTTGTTGATCTGATGCTATTAGAGATGTTGATGGGATTGGATTGAGAATCGTCCATGCTTGATCGTTTAACCTGTTATAAGATCAGACTTTGTAATAAGTAATATTAGGGCAAGATTAATAATTAATGATATATGTCAATTAAGGAGTGACGGCTCAATAAATATTAATGAATGCGAAATGAACCCTAATCACTTCTTTGACAGAAGAGATATGTATGAATTACACAGCCTCCTGCTCTAATACTAATTAATGAGATGAAAATTCTCTTTGATCGTTTAGATCTTACACAAGTTAATCAGAATCATGCAAACATATTAACAAACAAAAGAATGAATCAACAATGAGTTGAATGATTAAATAGATTCATGCCTCAGTAGAGCTCGATGAAGAACTTCCGCTATAGAGGCTTTTAGGGTTACAATGGATAGAAACAATAATCGCTATGAATGATCGACTAAACAGCTACGTACCAAGATGCATGCAAGCATCTATAAATACTTAAACCCTAATAATTAAATCACAGATGGACAAGCCCAATCCGGATACAAAACTGGGCCAAGGAACGAGCCCAAGACACAACACATAATAGACCCAACAGAAGGGTAGGGACTCAACGAGTTGGAGGCCCAACTCGGTGAATCAGGTCAACCGGAAGTTGACTTTGACTTTGACTTTGACTTGGTGAGGGGTAAAATAGTCATTTTACCCTAAGAACAGTTATCAGTGTCTGATTTAGTGTTTTCTGGGAATTATAGCTGGAGGATCACCGGAGCAGCAGTCGGACATCTGTTGATCAGCTTTTCAGCAGTCAGCCTTATAAGGTGAGTTACCTTCCAGTAAGGGTGGGTCTAGAGCACCAATGTTGGCCCACCAGTAGGAGATTATGTGTGAGATGGTTATATTTTTTATAATTGTCTGGTTGTTATATTTGTGTTGATTATGTGTTAGTTGTAGTAGGGCGTGCTAGCCCCTGGTTACCAGTTGAAAGATACCGAAGACGGTTACCGGTTGAAAGATACCGAAGGGGTGGACAAACCCACGCATGTATAGTTTTATGCTTATGATATGCCATTATGTGACTCAGTATGCCTATGTATGTTATCATGAAACCAATATGTTATGACACATAATATATGATATGGGAGTTATCGGTTGAAAGATACCGAAGGGGAGGTTAGTTCCCGGATATTGGTTGAAAAATATTGAAGGGGAGAGTAGCTCCCGGTTACCGGTTAAAAGATATCGAAGGGGATGATCGTTCCTAGCCACCGGTTGAAAGATACCGAAGGGGAGGGTAGCTCCCGGTTACCAATTCAAAGATACTGAAGGGGAGGATAGCTCTCGGTTACCGGTTGAAAGATACCGAAGGGGAGGGTAGCTCCCAGTTACTGGTTGAAAGATACCGATGACTATGTGCTATGGTTATGGTGGGGGGACTCACTAAGCTTCGTGCTTACAGTTTCAATTTTGGTTTCAGGTACCACTTCACCTAAGGGGAAGGAGCCAGCGGTGTAGAAGCGCATCACACTCACACACACACATGTTTTCCTCATGGAGCTTCCTCGGAGTCTATTCTTAATTATTTTACTTTTGGACAAAATGGTTTTTATGTTGACATGTTTTGGATTATTGACATATTGATTGTGACATTAGATATCATTATGAATGTTTTTATATCGATGGTTTTTATATTATAATCTTTTTTGAAAACGAAATTTTTGGCCTTGAATTTTGGGATGTTACATACATTTTGCCTCATACGTGATAGATCTAAGCTTTGGATTCTTTATTTGCATGGTTGGGTTGTGTAACATGCATGAGATCCATAAAGTTGGCAACTTTATGAATCATCGAGACATCTTCTATATGTGAGTCCTTGGATCTAAGTTTTGGTGTGGGTTTTGGGTTTCAAGCTTGAGTCTTGATCTTAATACCTTTTTTTTTGACCTAGTTAGTATCTAAGTAATGCATTGGACATGCATGACTGAAAAGCTACTAATTTAATGGTTCTTAAGGTCAAGGAAGGTGTTCTGGAAAGTCCCAATATATGTATTAAAGGATTAAGAACTTAAAGTTCAAAGTTGGTCAAAACCGATCTCGCGATGTAAGTGAGGTGGTTGTCCCGATCTGAGGATCCTATCGGATGAGTGAAAATGAGTCGACTCGTCGAGTGGGTACGGGTCGAGTCTATATTCACAACGTAAGCCTTAGTGGTTACGCCATGTGTGTAAACTAAAGGGAAAGTTAACCTTTGATCCTAGGCTTTGACTTTGGATCGGAGAAGACTTTTGATCACCTCTTTGTTTTGAAGCGTAGATCTATGGTTTGCCTTGCATGATTATCTAGGTGTGGAGTAGCACCGGTGTAGCTAACCATGAGAGCAACATTCATTGATTATCGATCGAGAGGTAAGTTTCTTTCACTGTATCTGTGGGTCGAAGGCAGCAATGCCAGCCCAGTAGTTCATGATGTAGTATGATGATTTCGTTCATAACAACTGTTAGTTATTCATGTATTTGCTTGATGACTCTATGATTCTTTGCTATGATATTATATGGTAGTGGTAGGGGTGATATAGACCCGATCCGGTAGAAATAGACCGAAGGGGATTGCAAGCACCCATATATTCTTGATAGTATCTGGTTGAAATAGACCAAAGGGGAACTCACTTAGCTTTGTGCTTACATTCAAGGTTGTAGAACTCACTACTCGGTACCTGTTCGGCCAACTGGCAAGTAGGAAGTACTTGGGAGTACTAGGATTTGGTATTTCTTGTAGAAATATTTTTTGGGAAATTATATATGTCAAAATTATAAGTTAAAATCATTAGTTCATTGAAATATATAACAAAATTAGATACATGTGAATACAAAAAAACTGAAAAACACACTATAACCCCACTTTATGAATAATTACTGGAAATTTAAGATATATATGTAGTAATAATTACATGTGTGTGTTAAATAACAAATCATTAAGTATATTATACATATTAATCATCGAGTTGGCCGGGTTTGACAATACATCTTGCATCAGTAAGGGGCTGATCGGGGAGTAATCAGATTCCGTAACTCGCCTCAGTAAGGGGCTGAGTAGGGAGTACTCGGTCGATTAATCATCCATCTCGGAAAGTTTTACAACACTGCTTACAGTTTTCAGTTTATGTTTTATTTTAGGTACTTCCAGTTCGAAAGGAAGGGCCCGACCTGATCATATCGTATCACCCTATGGTTTCCGCATTTTGAGATTTTGGGAATTTGTACTCTGATAACATGTTGCTATGATACACTTTTGACTATTTTGTTACAAGTATCTTATGATTTGAATAAATTTAAAAACAAATTTTTATTTGTATTTTTAGGATGTTACAAGTTTGTATCAAATCCTTGGTTTGAGGGATTCAGGCATACTCTCGGGTATATCTGGACTCAAATAGAGGGTTTGGTAGATTTTCCATAAAAAAACATTTTAATCAAAGGATTTTAATAAAAGAAAAGGGGGTGTGATGCGTGCAATCAACCGAGCTCAAGTAAGTCCTCCCAAAATACCCATACATGTTGCATGTTTTATGCTATGACATGAGAACTACATGTTAGATTAGGGGCTAAGGATCTGCTCAGAATTGCATGATAGAATTCTAGGAGAGATGCCTTTATGTGCCTATTTGTTTGAGCCTATCGATTCACATGCTAGTATCAGATCAGTTACTTGTTAGGATGACATGTATAAGTTATGTTCTAAGTTGAATCATCTGATGCTCGAATGTTACATGCTTTGTGCTTTAGGAAATTTTGTTGGTACTAACTAACTAGTGGATGAATGTGTTAGGTTACATATTATTGTGATTGGATAATTTAAGGATATGTTTAACTCTATTTCGTAGCGCTTGTTTGAGTTCAACCGTTGTAGTGTGGGACCTATCATTCAAAGAGTTATCTAGCATGGTAGTATGTAATTGTGTTCATGTGGTAATTAGGTAGTATTAGAGGAAGTTCCTTCTGTAGTTAACAGCAGAGAGGTGTGAGAAAGGGAGTCCTAGGAAGTTCCTGAGAGATGCATTAGTGTGTAGCATGCCTTATAGTATGAGAAATGTACTAGTTAGGAAGAGTGATTTGGAGGAGTCGGGGTAGTCCTTGAGAATGGTAAAAATAAGTGTGGAAGGTAGTATTGGGCTCGTACTACTAAAAGCACAGGATTTATACCAAAGACCAGGAAAACCATGATGAATCAAGGGAACATGAGAGTGTGAACCTTATCGTGTGTTTACTAATTGGTTATGTGGTTATGTTTCAGTATGGTGTTGACGCGTCATGGAGCGGGGAGGTCAGGATTTGGATCTGGTTCGGGCATGAGCACCGAACCGATTGATGAGAGGCTATGCGAGTTCATTGCATCTAAGGTTACTATAGGCATCCTTGATGCGACCCTGGTGATGTTTGGATAGATCAAGGAGGGTATCATCGAGCTGATGGAGGATCGTCTTTAGATCTTCAAGGCCGATTTGGCCGCTAGCCAGTCTAAGGCCAACATTCTCTCCTTTAAGGATTTCAGGGGATGTGGGGCACTAGGTTTCTTTAGGGTGAAGGACCCCATCACATTTAGGAATTAGATAGATGACATTGATTGTGCCCGGATGACGAGCTTTTGCCTTGAGGAGTCGAAGGTGAGGTTCGCTGCAAGATGTTTGAGGGAGCGAGTCCAAGATTAGTGGGAGGAGGTCAGCTATGCATTGGGAGTCCCAGCCATTGAGACCATAACCTGGCCAAGTTTTGTGACCTTGTTTCGAGTAGAGTTTGCACCAATTATTGAGGTGCAACAGTTAGCTAAGGAGTTTCTATACATGAGGCAGATTACTAAGATTATAGCGGAGATCACCACCAAGTTCAGAGAGAGAGAGAGAGAGAGATAGACATTTGTAGGTACCCCTGTATGTGGCAGATGAGGAGATGAGGAAGCCATATACCATGATATGCTACGAACATAGTTCGTTAGTTATTCTACCTGTATGACTTTAGATGACATGATATCTAGGGCACGAGAGCGAGAGATAGATTTGGAGCACATAGGGAAAAGGAAGTCGGAGCATGGGTAGGTGATTAGGGTTTTGGCGAAGAATCCCAAGGGTTTCAACTCTAGGTCAAAGGGCCAGCAGGGCAGAAGCTATTATGGTAAATGCAGTAGGTCGCATAATGGGTGGTTCGAGCCGCTACAAGTGCGGAAAGACATGCACTTTAGCAAGGATTGCACTGTTGCGATCACCACCACCATGACATTAGATCTTATTTGCTTTCATTGCAATCATAGAGGCCACAAGAAGGCCAACTGCCCGAGTTTAGCATCGGGATGACCAATAGTAGCACCTGCTCAAGCGACCCTATGGATTACTGATGGCCGCCGGGACAAGGCGGATACGCATGTTGTGAGGAGCAGGGGCTTTTCAGCTGACTTCTGACGAGGCGCGTGCTATACCAAATGTGGTGACGGTTATGTATCTTCTATTTAACTCTTTATTTATGTTATTTTCTCTGTTTATATTTGTGTGTTTTGTTTTAGGGTCGTTCCTTCTGAATGGTATCCTCGCTATGGTATTGTTTGATTTGGGGGCTACCAGATCTTTCATATCTCTTACGCTCAGCAAGAGGTTTTTCGAAACTCCGAGAGAGTCAGAATTTCCATTAGAGGTTGAGATTGCAGATGATCGATCGGTCCGGGCATCGATGGTTCATTGAGATTGTGTTTTAGAGATGTTCAGCGAGAAGTATCCGATCGACTTGGTTCCCATTCCTTTGCATGGGAACAAGGTTATAGTAAGGATGGATTGGCTGAGCCCCAATGGAGCGGTGATTGATTGTCAGCATGAAATGGTGTGCGAAGAATCGTTATCCATTCCCAAGGATTGATGATTTGTTTGACTACCTTAATGGTGTATCTTGGTTTTTCAAGGTTGATCTTCATTCGAGTTATCATCAGATGAGGGTTAGAGAGGAAAATATACAGAAGAAGGCCTTCTGGATTCGTTATGGTCATTACGATTTCGTGGTGATTCCCTTTGGGCTCACCAATGATCCAGCCGCATTCATGGATCTCATGAACCGCGTGTGTCGATCGATATTGGATCGGCCTGTGATTGTATTCATCGACGACATCCTATTCTATTCCAAGACCCAACAGTTGCATGAGGAGCACTTGAGGGAGCTGTTGGAGACCCTGAGGATGGAGAGACTATATGTGAAGTTTTCCAAGTGTGAGTTCTGGTTGCATGAGGTGGAGTTTCTGGGGCACCTAGTCAACAAGAATGGTATTATGATCGATCCGGCCAAGGTTGAGGCCATGATGAGGTGGGAGGTTCTGAGGTATCCATTTGAGATTTGGAGTTTCCTTGGGTTGGTAGGTTATTACCAAAGATTCATTCAACATTTCTCCAAGATAGCGGTTCCTCTGACTCGACTGACGAAGAAGACTACCACTTTTCGTTAGGGGCCTAAGTAGCAGGCAATGTTTGAGACCCAAATGGGTCATGTTATTACTTATGCTTTGAGGCAGCTTAAGTCTCATGAGACAAAATATCCAATACATGATTTGGAGCTAGGGTCTATGGTTTTTACCCTCAATATTTGGTAACATTACTCTAGGGGTCCGTTGTACTATCTACACGGATCACAAGAGTCTAAGGTATCTAATGGATCACCCGAATCTAAATATGAGGTAGCGTCTGTGGTTGGATGTGGTGAGGATTACGATTGTGAGATCCTTTACCATCTGGGGAAGGCCAATATGGTGGTCGATGCTCTCTGCGGCAAGGAGGTCACGAATCCAATCATGGATATCTATATGAGGATGACAGTGATTGCTCCACTCTTGGAGCAGATTCATGAAGCTCAGGTTGAGGCTACGAAGGGAGAGCACTGAAAGAGTGAGCGCATAGTGGGTCAGGTGGCTTCTTTTGATTATGACATTCGGGGTTTATTGAATCTCCATTGGAGGGTGTGGTTTCCTTACTGGGGTGATGTGCGTCAAGTTCTGATGGAGGAAGCGCACAAATCGAGATTCTTCATTTATCCCAAGGCGAAGAAGATGTATAGAGATCTTCGTCGTAATTATTGGTGGCCCTGTATGAAGCGGGGTGTAGCTTGGTATGTTGAGTGGTTCTTCACTTGCACGCAAGTTAAGGCCGAACATCAGCGGCCTCACAACAAGATGCAACCTATAGACATTCCTCTTTGGAAATGGAAAGATATTACCATGGATTTCATTATGAAGTTGCCTCAGACAACACGCAGAGTGGATTTGATTTGGGTCATCGTGGATCGATTGACCAAGAGCGCGCACTTTATTCCGATTCAGGAGAGTATCTCTGTGGAGAAGTTTACTGACATTTACATCAACGGGGTTGTGGATGACATGGGGTACCAGTTTTGGTGTTTTGAGATGGGGATGTCTGATTCACTTCCAGGTTTTGGAAGAGGTTTCACAAGGAGTTGGGTACCTATCTGTATTTCAGCATGGCCTTTCCCCCTCATAAGGATGGTCAGAGCGAGCAGACCATCCATAAATTAGAGGATATGTCGCATGTCACAACTAGCAATTTGCTAGGAAATTATGTGCTCATGTAAACATTAACTATGATAACACTTGTAACCATAACTTGATATATGCATTATGTTCAATTTAATGACAACAAATTCAATCAAGGTTTACCCAGTAAAGTTCATAACCTAACACAACGCATTTCAAACGGTCAATTATGAGTTGAAAACCCTAGATATCCCGATTCAAGTTCATTATGTACTAGGATCTTCTTATTGGGCCTAATGGGCCCATAAGCCTTCAATTCGACTATTTTGGGCCTAAGAACCCTAAAATAGGCTCTAAATGGAACCATATTCATAAAAACCTAACATTTTGGGCCATTTGGGCCTAAAATGGATTAGTTTACCTCTAATGGAACTTGTTGGGCCATAAATGATTCCATTTACCCCAATGGATCTTAAATCACCTAATGGACTTTTATTGGGCCGTGAACCATCCTAAGGACCCAATGGGCCGAAAAACATTATTGGGCCTATGAAATTCAATCAAAAACAAGGATGTAAATCCAAAATCATTTTTCCTTCACTCCATTTGGCCCATTCTCGGCCCATGTGTAAAAAAAGAGAGAAAATACCTTATGGTGCCACCTCAAGATTGCATGGTGGTCTTCCATGCTAAATATCCTCCAAGTAAACACCAATCTTATTCATCAACGCTTCCATCACATCTAACCTCTTTCCTCTCTTTCTCTCTTTTCTTCCTCTCGAACGAACCACTCTCCTCACCACCTCATTTCTTTCAAAAATCTCTTAAGAAACTCTCTCTAGAAAAACCTCCTTCCTCCTCCAAATTTCGAAGATCTAGAGTGTTTTCAAGAGGATCCTTCACTAATATCATTAATCCTTGGTAAGATCTTGTAAACTTAAGTTAGTTTAATTCATTCTTTAGCTAAATCAATCCTTATCAACACATGTTTTCGTGATTTTGCTTCCTATAACTTCCTAAGTTCGAAATCCCCTCAAGAAAGCTTACTAAAGGCCGAGATCTTTCCATTTTCTTCTTCACAACCGAGATCATCAACCCATTGTGAGTTTATACCCCCCTTGTTTTTGGTTTTTACATGTTTTTGGGGGAGAATACAAGTGTTTATGTGTAGATCTATGTATTTAGGCATGTTATGTGTGATTTTCTTGGTTTATGTTGTGATTATGTGATAAAACTTGATAAATCTAAAAAAAAATAACAAAAATAGGTGAAATTCATAAACTAAAATAGTCTAGTCATGATACTACAAAGAATAAAAGTGTTATACATGCTTAAGATGTGAAAAAAAACAAAAATCTTGTATAAGGATCATTTTTGACAAATAAACAAAAGTTTGAGACAATTGTGACACTTTCGAATTTATAAGGGTTAAAAAGGTCACATTTGTATAAAAATGAGTTTTTATAGTAATCATACTTTTTAAAGGGCCAAAAGTGTAAAATTTTGCATTATAGGCCTCAATTTGGGCCTTACGGCCTTTTAGGCACAAATTTGCAAAAATATCATTTTTATAGGATTAAAATGTTATTTAATCAAAACTTGAGCCAAAATGAATATAAATGAAAATAAGGGCTGAAAATGACTCTTTTTCAAAGTTGCGCCAAAAATGTTAATTTTATAAAAATTGGGCCGAAAATGTCATTTTATTCAAATAAGGGCTAAAAATGTAATTTTCTACAAAGATGGGCTGAAAATGTCAATATATGTATTTTTGGGCCAAATCTGTCAATTACTAAACATTTGGGCTGAAAATATAAATTTTTATAAGTTAATGGGCTAAAATGTTATTTTTAATTAAAATATACAAAAAATGACATTTTATGTAAAAATAAGCCTTTAAATGTTCAAATTAGTTCTTAAGAGACCTAAAGTGTAATCTTATTAAAAATGATCACAAATTATAGAATTTTGACGTAATGAACGAAAAGTATCATTATAACAAAACACTGGACTTTTTACAACATTAGGTATAAATGTTTCAACTAAAGAACTATATTGTAACGAACAAATGAAATACAACAACGGTACGACTATTGGACCCAATTCATTCTTTACATGTTTATTGAGCCTTAGTGACCCAATTACATGCTTAATGTGCCGAAATCACCTTTTACATGTTTATTGGTCCTTGGTGGCCCATTTGCATGTTGATTGGGCCTGGACTATTCATTATATGCTTAATGGGCCTCAAGTGTCCTTTTGCATACTTAACGAGTCTAGAAATAACTTACATGCCTAATGGACCACAACTGTCCTTTTCCATGTTGGTTGGGCTTTATCTTTCATATAAATTCTTAATTGGTATGTGTAAGAATCTAAATTCATATACATCTTATATCGTGAAATTCGAATAATTATACATTAACAAATGGGATCTAGTGAGACATATCGGTGGACACCTTTGAGTGTATGATCGTAGCCTGTAGTTATAACCAAAGTCTCCTGGAGGGAGAGCGGGAGTTTGTGTATAGATCTATACGGGTTGACCCCCCACGCCTTAGTTGTTCGCTACAACTAGACTAGGCCAGTCTAGGGCGACAAACCTTACCTACATCAATATCGGCGCCTGAAAACACCAAGACAGACAAATTAGTCCTTATCAAGCATGGTTATAATGACTCATGTAGAGATCATTATCATCATAACAGTACGAAAATCAGAACACTAATCATGTCAATACAAATCATACATACATCCATACATGGTCTTAGGGTTTAAGACCATAACACATTTATCATCAGAAAATATCAGATTTATTGGGGGAAACACTATTATTCAATTACCTTCTACTTACAACAGAAAGAATTTAAAGAATCTAGATTGCATACTTATACATATTTTTACTATGAAATTCACACATGCATCTATACTCGATTTTCACATCATTTTCATACTAATTACAGAAAATATCGGATTTTCTGGGTTTTACAAATAATACAAAGACTTCCATTCAAACATGTTGATGAACTCACCAACATTATATATGTTGACCGTTTTCAAAATAACTTGCATTCTCAGGTAACCGTTAAGCAGAAGAACCTTCAAGTGTAGGAATTTATTTTGGTGTAATGTCGATCATCGTATAATCAATGTTTTGGAATATGTAACCTAAGACAATGTACTTGATGTAAACAATACCCGTTGTATTATGTAATGTGTGGTGATGCTTGTGTTATGTTTCATGTATATTCACTGTGATGGTATTTCAATTTATAGTCACACGAGCCCTCGGACGTTTCCGCCGTCTGGTTCGGGGGTATGACATTGCAGGCGTGTGTTCTGGATTTCGGCGGTAGCTGGGATATGTATCTTCTACAAGCGAAATTTTTCGTATAACAATAGCTATCACATTGGCATCAATCGATCTCCATTTGAGACGCTCTATGGAAGGAAATGCAGGACCCCGATATGTTGGGTGTGGTCGGTCAACGAGTCATGAGGAGTACTGAAGTGGTACTCAAGACCACCAAGTTGATTCATCAGGTTCGGAGTAGACTTCAAACAGCTCAGAGTCAGCAGAAGAGTTATGTTGACAAGAACCGATCAGACCTAGAGTTTCAGATTGGGGATATCGTTCTCCTGAAGGTGTCACCTTGGAAAGGTGTCATCCGATTTAGGAAGCAGGCAAGTTAGGCCCCTAGTATATCGGTCCTTTTAGGGTTATAACCCATGTGGACAAGGTAACGTATCGGTTGGTTCTCCCAGAGGAACTCCATCAGATTCATGGTACTTTTCACATCTCTCAGCTACAAAATTTTTTGGTTGATAATTTTGCAGTGGTTCCATTGAAGGATATATATGTGGATGATCGCCTAGACTACATTAAGAGACCGGTAGCAATCCTCGACAGGAAGATGAAGGCCTTGAGGAACAAGGTCGTAGATTTGGTGAAGGTGCAGTGGCAACACCGAAAGGGTTTAGAGTGGACGTGGGAGCCTGAGGATGAGATGATGGAACATTACCTAGAGTTATTTTCAGTGGCAAACTTCGTGGAAGAAGTCTGATTCAAGTGGAGGAGATTTGTAGCATCCGAATCCTTGAGGTACTTAAACACTTAAATTTTTGCATTTTGGAGGATGCTCACGACGTGTGCCATAGTGGTCAAGACATGAGAGTTCCCTTTGACCATTTAACCTGTATTGTTAAACCTCACGACGTGAGGCATAAGGTCTCACGATGTGAGCCATGTCTGATGACCCAAAACCCTAATTTTCGAGTATTTAATTGAATGAGAGGGCTAGGATTGCCCATCCTCAACCTCTCTCACTCTCTAGCCCCTGAAAACCCTAATTTCTACCTCCTTGAGACTTTTGGGCCATTTTTGGTAATTTTGAAGAGCTTACTTGATGGATTTTGGTTCTTTCAAATGGAAGAAGGCTCTTATGGTGCTCCATTTTGGCAATCTAGCTTCTACCTCTTCGTCTTACTGAGCTTTTGGACCTTTGTAAGTCATAAAGCTCTTACCTTTTGCCTTATGCATGCTAGATCTAAGCTTTGGAGCCTTTCTTTGCATGGTTGGATTGTGTAACATGCATGGGATCCATAAGGTTGGCAATTTTATGGATCATTAAGACATCTTTTATATGTGAGTCTTTGGATCTGAGTTTTGGTGTGGGTTTTGGACTCCAAGCTTGAGTATTGATCTTAATACCTTTCATTTGACCTAGTTAGTGCCTAGTTCATGCATTGGACGTGCATGGATGAAAAGCTATTATTTTTATGGTCCTTAGGGTCGAGGAAGGTGTTCTAGAAAGTCTTTGTGTATATCTTAAAGGATTAAGAGCTTAATGCTCAAAGTTGGTCAGAACCGATCTCATGACATGAGAAATAGAATCTCATGGCATGAGCAAGGTGGTTGTCCGAATCCGAGGATTCTGGTGGATGAGTGAAACTGATTCGACTTGCTGAGTTGGTCCGGGTCGAGTCTATCCTCACGAAGTGAGCCTTAGTGGTCATGACATGAGGGTGAACTAAAGGGAAAGTTGACCTTTGACCCTACGCGTTGACTTTGGATCAGAGTTGACTTTTGGTCACCTCTTTGTTTTGAAGGGTAGATCTAAGGTTTGCCTTGCATAATTATCTAGGTGTGGAGTAACACTGGTGTAGCTAACTGTGAGACAAGCATTAGTTTATTATCGATCGAGAGGTGAGTTTCCTTCACTGTATCTATGGGTCGAAGGCACCAATGTCGGACCACTAGTTCATGATGTAGTATGATGATTGTTTTCGTGATAATTGTTAGTTATGCTTGTATTTGCTTGATAACTATGTGATTATTTGCTATGATATTATATGGTAGTGGTAGGGGTGAAATAGAACCAATATCTGGTTGAAATAGACCGAAGGGGATTGCAAGCACCCATATATGCTTGATAGTATCTGAATGAGATAGACCGAAGGGGATTGCAAGCACCCATATATGCTTGAAAGTACCCATTTGAAATAGATCGAAGGGAATTGCAAGAACCCATATATCCTTTGTTGTATGTTTGTATGGTATGTGGTATTTTGGGGGAACTCACTAAGCTTTGTGCTTATAGTTTTCGGTTAATGTTTCAGGTACTTACAATTCTAAGGGGAACAGCCCGACTTGATCGCACCGTATCACCCTATGGCTTCCACATTTTGAGATTTTGGGAATTTGTACTCTAATAACATGTTGTTATGATACAATTTTGACTATTTTGTTACTAGTATCGTATGATTTGAATGAATTTAAAAACAAAATTTTATCTGTATTTTTGGGATGTTACAGTTATGATGGTGTTTTTCTTTTAAGGGAACACGTTTTTAAAGCCAAAATAACTTTTATTTAAAATCCAAGTCAAGACCATACTAGTAAAAAAATGTATAAAACAATAATTCTACATAAAACCAAAGGCAACCCACTATAGAAATTAGGTTGATTCCTAATCGTATACATAGTAGCAGGTTACTTGTCGTCCATGATTAAATCCAGGTCTCTGTGTTTCAGATTTCTGCTTCCCTTTAATACCTGTATATTTATACAAACGTTAATATGTAATGTCACAAAATTTCAATAAATTTAAACTTTTTAAAACATTTATATTTATGATAATTCCCTTCCAGTCCGTTATTTAAGCAAAACCGTTAAGTTTCAAATACTCGAAATAATATTTCAAAACATACGTTTAACAAAACCAATCCATTTGTAACTCAAATCAACAACATAATACTAGTAGTGATAAATCACATATCAAGTGTATGTGATAAGGACCCAATCTTCAAACCATGCTCCTGTACAGTCAAGCTAAGCCTTTACCCTTATTCATATCTGATGTACATGTTATAGTCATTTATAAAGGA
This sequence comes from Lactuca saligna, assembly GCF_052625555.1. NCBI lineage: Eukaryota > Viridiplantae > Streptophyta > Magnoliopsida > Asterales > Asteraceae > Lactuca > Lactuca saligna. The sequence continues at coordinate 194,317,627 of NC_136419.1, read as the reverse complement.
AAGAGTAAGCTTGAAGCTTAGTGAATTCTAATGCATCATAACATTAGAAGCATTATACCCTACTACTACCTATCATGCCATCATCCATCATACAAGCATACATATATCATAAACATCAAATCATAAAATTTGTTCCTATTCAGGAACACATCCTAAATAGCACCCAAATAAGGACTTGGCATTTCTGCCTTCAGGTCATGGACTTGGCGTTTCCACCTTCGGTCCCTCTGGCTTGGCACAATGGCCTTTAGTTAGTATGACTTAGCATAATGCCTTTGATCAGTCGGCTTCAAATCATTTAGTCATTCTGACTTGGCACTAGTCATCGGGTTGAGGACAAGATTCATAGCCAATCCTAGCTGATTGGAAAATCTAATCCCTACAACTTGTCAAAATATCCCTTCATTTGTAATATATAGATATCCATGCTTTCTCCCTCATAAATTCAGCATCCTAATATAGCTTTCATGACTTCAAATTGTAACATCCTACTTCAAATCGTTTCATAATTCGGGGTCGTGACCCGAATATCAGTTATCATAAGGCTTCGGGCCTTGGGGAAAGAGAAATTTAGACCCCTTTGGATGTATTTAATGTAGATTAGGTGATCCGAGAGTTCGATTGGTGCTTTGGAGCCCGAGGGTATAACCGTAAAGTGATAGTCCAAGTCTTTTATAAATTTTGGATTTAAGTTCAGAAAGTTTTAAGGCAAAGTAGATTTAATAGGATTGTAGAGCTCCTCATTAACTTTCCATGGATATAAAGAACATCAAAATCGGAGTTGGCATGAAGAAGTTACGACCGTTTGAAGTCAAGACGAGTTTTGGGCTAGTCGCATACATAGGGCGTACGAGGAGTACATAAGGCGTACTAGGTCATCTCTAGTATGCTAGGCATATCATGAGTACGCAGGGTGTATACGATCAGTGCGCAAACCCTATTTTCGTGGTTTGAGCCTTATTTAAGCTCCTTAACTTCCCCAAACTCATTCCATTTTCAACCTCCACCTCTCTAACATCCTCTCTTGAAACCTTAACCCTAGATTGAGCCTTGTGAGCAAAAAGAAGGTTGTTTTAAGTGCTTTGGAGTGTTCTTGGTGCACCTTGGAGAAGAAGGAACTTATTGAAGAAGTTTTGGTTGCATTGGAGCTTGTAGATCCAAACTTTGTTCACCTTGATCTTTCTTCTAGAGGTATAAAGTTTGAATCTTGATGATGAAATTGTTAGATCTAGCTAGTTTTGGGTGTTATGAGCGTTTGGTCACTATAAGTGCATAAAGTTTAGATCTTGAAAGTTTGTGACCTTATTATGGATATTGTTGGAAACTTTATCCATCTAAACATCATTTTGATTCAGATATGAAGGTTGGAGACTTGGACTTAATAGATTAAGTTGGAAAAGATGCACTTTTGGGTCCGTTTGAGACTTAAAGACTAGATCTTGTTTGTTGGGACCATTCTAATGGATAGAGTTGGAAACTTTATCCATTATGGAGCTATTATGAACCATAAAAATGTGATCTTGGACCTTTTATCCAAGAGTTGTGATGTCTTATTGGGTTAAGAACTTAAGGTTTTGGATATTAAGTACTTTATAGAGATGCAAAGTCATAAAGTTGGTAACTTTATGACTTATGATATCGTTTTGGGCTTGGATATGAGTTTTGGACGTAATGGCTTAATGGAATAAGCTCTTAATGGAGTTTTTGGGACTGGGTTGCGTACGTTGGGCGTACCTGGTGGTACGTTGTGTGTACGCGGTCAGCTCCCCACTTTTCGTCAACATCAGAGTACGTTGGGCGTACTCCGCTGGGAAGGAATATTGACTTTTGGACCTGGACTGTTGACTATTGACTTTGACCTAAGGGCATTTTGGGTAATTTAATTTATAGTTTGAGATTTGGGTTCCTGTTAATTGTATAGGTGATCGGTAGAGACAACTTTTAGAGAAGTGATCGGTGCAACTATTCTTTCAGGATGTGAGGTGAGTCTCTTCACTGTACTTGTGGGTCGAAGGTACTAATGTCGACCCACTGGATTATGTTTGTAGGATGATGGTTGTCTTTGTGACACTTGTTGATATAACTACACGTGCTTATTGTCTTTGTGACTCATGTTTATATGCTTGTACTAGGTTAAAACCTGTGTGATACACGGATTGACAAAAAAAATAGCAAAACTAATACATAATAAGTGGTTTGCAATAAAAAAAAACAACAATATTCAAATCTATTTGGATGACATGTTATCGTTTGGTACTTTTTCAAAATACAATGTTACAACAGGAAGAAATAAAAGTGTGATGCTATAATAAATAAATCAATAAAAATATGTTGCCATTTCTTGCCAATTATATAATGTCTTAATAAGGAAAATAATAGTAAGAAAAATTATGATCCAATTTGAGTCTTAAGGAAGCCATGACTAAATAATTTGAGAACCTAAAAAGATGCAACAAACTTTAGCAACCAACTCTTAAATACATAGCACCAACCAACACTTTAACAATGGAACTCACTGGGAATTAGGAAGCAATCACCACAATAGCCCCAAAGGCATTGAGCATCAAAAGATATTTGTAGAGACACAAGTATGGCACTATAATTGGGTATATTTCACAATACATTGTTGTAATAAGAAAAAAATGAATTAAATTGACTTTTTCCAACGGTTTACACAAAGATGCAATAATATACAATTAATTTTTTACATTGTTATTTCTTGAATATAGATAAAAAAGGGTTTAATGCAAAATGTACTGTGACCTTAAGCATCCCATTGTAACCTCAAAAAGAGTAGCAAAAGTTTTATGAAAAAAATTGTCTAAACTCTCAAATTGCTCGAATAAAACTTCTTATAGTTGGTTTACTCGGTTTTGTTGATTCAAACATCCTAACTTGAAGTAATGAAATTACAATGGAATTTTTTAAAGGACTTCTAACACAACATATTTAAGCATATAATCTCAAATTTAGCATTGTTTATAATTCAAAGAAAGACCTAGCAAAGCTTCAAATTTAAGATAAATAGATAAAAAAAAACTTTAAACATTATAGAAAACGAAACTAATAATGCTTCATTTTTTAAAAACTCTACAAAGTAAAATTTTCACTTATGAACCCAAAAGAGATCAGAAACAATTTCTCAAATAAAAAATTACTTAATTTAGATAACAGTTTAGTGAATTAATAAGAGAATAGGAGATTAAAATACAAATAATAGAGGATATGTAGAGGAAGTGAAAATTTAAAAAAAAAAAAAAAAAAAAAAAAAAAAACATTTGTTTTGAAATTGGAGTTCGACGAAGATAGCAGCGGTGAAAAACTGAAAAATGTATTGAAATGATAACCCTAATAGTGAAATTGAGAAAACAATTTTGGTCCTAAAATTTAGGGATTTTCCTAATCAATTAAAAAACATACCTAATTCATACGAGAAATTTTTGTAAAATTATATCAATTTAATCGGAGAATAGTTAATTGTGGACTTAATATTTATGGCCAAATTTTTTTTATGATATGAAAATGACATGTGTGCTCACTTGCAAGTTCGTATGGAATAGGATCATCATCTCAGAGATGAAAATTTGAATATACAAACTTTGTCATCCGATTAAACTGTAAAAAAAAAAAAAAAAAAAAAAAAAAAAAAAAAAAAAAAAAAAAAAATAGCAAAAGAAAGCATTTTGTAAAGGAAATTAATAAAATTTTGTTTTTTAATGAAATACTACTAATTATTTGGATGCCAAATGTCTTAAGGTAAATCTTATTGTTGGAGGGCTATATGAGTAATTTTGTAGAAAGGTTATTATAGCATTGGAAAATCTTCACCCATAAAATAGACTGGGAACCTCTCAAACTTCAAACTGGTATGCTAACATTTGTCTCTTTGGTTCAACATAGAGTTTCTTCATGGTGTTTTTGAAAACTATGGATATACATGATGCTTCATGCAATAAATTAAACTAAAATAAAAAAGAGTAAATAAATGCAAGATTCATAAACTTGTATTGAGAATCCAGTCATATCACCAGCTTGTTTCTTTCACCAGTTGCCGAATATGAAGTCTTCTTTTATGCCTATCATTTGAGTAAACTTGGTGAGATCAATCAAATAGATAACAATCGGTGATCAAGTAACCAAGGCATCAAATACCTACAATAAATTGGTATAAACATGATAAACAATCACAAAAATCATGTTTCCTGCAAATTATACGACAGTGTAGGGGTAAAACCAATAATTGAAGTGATAGAGAAGTGATGAAATTAACCTTCAACAATATCGGATTTAGGAGACATAGTATGCACATATCCTTTCAACTTTTATAACTGCATGAATTTATAAGGATGAATATATAGAGCAAAGAAGGTTGAATATATAGAGCAAAGAATAGAGGTAAGAGATTAGGGCTCAGACTTTAAAAAGTTGACTGGGAAATTTTACCAAACACCTGGTAGGCAAACGTTTCAGCATTAATCAAACTTACCTCTAGTATCAAATCTGAAGTACACAACTTGACAAACCCATCTTTGTCAAGATAATTCGCCACACCTGAGCCAGTTCATTGATATATCAACGAGAATGGTTTTTTTTTGTGAAAAGATCAGAAGAGAGGCTTTACAAATCTCAAACCACATGTAGGTACCAAAGTAAACGGGAAAAGAGAGAGACGAATATGTTAAGACAAAAAATTGAATCTGTATAATCAAATAGTTCACTTGATTGATGGAATTGAACGTCGTTTCTTTCATGTCGATGCTTCGTTTCTCTGCGATGAAAAAAGAATTGTTGATTTCACTTAACGCTCTGTGATACCTTCTTCAATTTCCGTTGATTTCACTTAATGCTTCGTTTTGAACGTTATTTCTTGCAATGGACCATTCATGGAAAGGGAAGAGGATTAGGGTTTAAGATAGAATCCACCTTCAAGAATTGGTGATTTAGTTTGGATATGATTATGGTTCCTTATTTCTTGCTATGAAATTCCTGATTTCTTGCTATCATATTCGAAACTGATTGCCGATAAATTGGTATATCAATTCAAACATCAATGCATAACTATTAAAGCCGGAGCAAGAGGGCATTTGGGAAAATCCACTCTTGTATTTTGAGTAGGAAAAATCGATTGGGGAGGACTTAGTGAATGCCATGTGGCAAAAATCTACTTATTTATTAGATTAGGGGATGATTTGTGTATTGAGCTATATGGGCTCGGAGTCATTAGGAACTCAGGGTTGATACATACACGGGGGTTGATACAGAACCGATACAGCTACAAGCTGTTATATATAGTCATTATGGACTCAGGGTTGATACGGACCCGACACAGCCACATGCTGTTATATTTGTATATATATGTGGTATGCGATATTTTGAGGAATTTATGAAACTTTATGCTTACGGTTTCATATTTATGGTTTTAGGTACTTTCGATTCGAAAGGGAAGGGCCCGACGTGACCGCACAACATCACCTAGAGTTTTCCACATTGGCGATTAATGATATTACTCTGATGTTTAAATAATATATTCACTTTGATCGGTTTTGGACACAACTCGTTTGTATAATTTATTGTTTTAAAAATGAAAACTTTATCTTGGATTTTCAAGACGTTACACAAATCATATCCTCTCTAACTTACTCTTGAAACATAACCTCAAGACGGTTAATCATGTCATATTCACCAAGACTTCTTAAGCTCTTTAAAAGCTCAAGAATCATGATACCTACACATAAGGCATGCTACCTCTATTGAATGATTCAAACGTCTATGATCTTCTATGTCAGCTCTAATGAATCCAACTAGAGAATCCTTAAGAATAATTTCCTTAGTGACATGAAGATTTTTTCGTAAAACTGAGTACAAATCTTGAATTTTGAAACCAACAAGCATAATTAATGCCATCAAACTTATCTTTATCGAGGAGTCCTCATAATGCAAAACCTGTGACATACAAATTATTGTTTGAAGACATCCATTAAAACAATAATAAAACAATAATATTTATTAATGGTTTCATAATTATCAGTTACAAAAATTAATTACTCAAAAATTTATTTTATCAATGACTAAGACTCATATTTCACTTCTAGTTATGAAAAGGTATGTCGGAATAACAAAAATAAGTTACTTGGATAGGTAAAACTCTTTACCAATTTCAATATCTATGGAACTCTTAGGTCTACAATATTTATTGAATTTTATTAAGTCAACATTGGCATGTTTAATCTCTTATAAGTTTATCTCTTATTGTGACATGCATGCATTAGATAAAAAAGAAAAATAGTAAGTCGTCTTTTAAACATACATTATATCCAACCAAGACTTTAGGATATCACGAACGACACTTCGCTTTCTAATGTCTAATAGACATGTTTGGCTAATGTACTTTCCTATATATGTCGAAAGACCATTAAAATAAGTTTTGCAATTTTAAATGTGTAGCTTATGATTTACATTAAAAATGGGTTTTTGTTTTTGGTTAAAACACTTTCAACTTTTTTCTCAACAAATTTAATTTTAAAACTTCTTGTAAACTATTTATAAGTGACATCTTCAAAATTAGTAGCTATTTTCACAAATACATCTACAAAATTAGTGACTATTTTGATAATCTCTCCGCTTTTTGCTTAAGTCTTGGAAAGAGGTAAACTAGATTAACATGATTTGTCTTTTTTCCCCTCTCCTTATCCTTCCTCCCCTCCTCCCCCCTCTCTCTCTTTATATATATATATATATATATATATATATATATATATATATATATATATATATATAGGGAAAAGTGAATATACCCTTAAGGGTATATAAGCTTACGTACCCAAAACTCACTATACTACATCGTTTTGTATCATATATATATATATATACATTGTAATTATCCAATTTTCTTATAATTCAACTTCTAACTTGATTTACTTCTAAGATTTTTATCAATTTCACATTTATATTCCTCTTACATAATTTTCATTTTCAACTATAATATATATAACCTAGTAGGAATTTGCCAAAAATATGTGATGCAAGAGGAAGATAATAATGAAATTTCAAAATTTTTGAAAGTAAATCAAGTCAAGGGTTGAAGTTTAAGAACATTATAATGAATATATTAAACAAAATGACGTATTATAATGGGTTTGGGTACCTAAGCTTATATACCCTTAAGGGTATATTCACTTTTCCCATATATATATATATATATATATATATATATATATATATATATATATATATATATATATATATATATATATATATATATATATAATCAATTTATCATGAGAAAATAAAAAATGACTTTGTAGGGTAAGTAACTATATAACTTTTGTACATGTTTAATAATTATATTTTATAAGGTTTACCATTAAACCAACATTTTTTGTTTAAAAAAAATATAATTATGACCGACTATTGCAGATATAAAGATTTACATTTTAAAAACATCATTAAAATCATATTTTTAAAAAAAAAAAAATACCATTAAACTCATATTTTTATACATAATTTGCCATTAAACCAACTTTTCTCCATATTTAGTCACTCTTTTCTAAGCATTTACTCTGACCACCAATTTCCAAAGAGAAAATGAAAACACTATTTTACATATTCGATTTCTAAAAACATTATAAAGCATATAATTTTCGCCTTCTTGTCTCCGGTTAAAGCGACCCCACCCTCTATTTATTACCATCAGTATTCCTCTTACCGACGTTCATACGTTTCTATGCTTCTCTCCATCTTCTAATATTTTGTGAAAACCACCTTACTCGTATCCATTTTCCTATTGATTAATGTACCACCACTAACCACCTCCATTCAACAATTTTATTTGTGGAATATGAGTTTGAATCAATTGGAGGTTTAATTCGATTTTACTACAAGTTGAAGTTCATTTTATATTTGTTTTTGGTGGTGGTCACGAATGTTGGAGATGGGGTGTTGTGAATAACAGTGATGCAATGTGGTGATTGTTTTGGAGGTGACTTGTGGTGGTTGGAGATACGCATGGAGGTCTTGATCAGAGAAGATGGTAGAGACGTAGCTTAATAGTAAATCGTATACAAAACAATTTTAATGGTAAATTATGTAAAAATTATGTAAAAGATAATTAAGTTACAACACCTCATCAAATAATTAATTTTGAATGATTTGGATAAAATTAATGATAAATAGTAGAACAAATTACGCGAATGGTCCTTTAGGTTTTGAAGTTTTCCCTAATGTAGTCCCTACAATAGTTTTTCCCTCAAATAGTACCTATGGACCATAAGTTGCACGCGTTTGGTCCCCGAGTTGGATGTCCGTCCATTCCAACGTTAAGCTGCTCCATTTGACTTGCACATGAGGGTATTTATGTCGTTTTAACCTAAAGGACCTTTTCTGAACATATTAATTAACAACTATATCCATTAAGGTGGTAGGGTTTAGTTTTAGACATTGACTTTACACTCAATCTCTTTCCCTAAGAAAACCTTTTGATCATCCCATCTTCTTCAATTGTGATTTCTTATCGTCGTCAGCCGTTACAGTTCACATGATTGAAGGGTGTATCGAGGAAAATGGTGCTCACATTGTGGTCTTTACGTCCACGCTACACCCAACTACCTGACCTATGTAAAGCATATGGTAAGCATGGATATTGTAATGCTAGCTTTTGACGAAATATAATTTTTCTTTCCTCCATCATTAACATTTTATTGTTCTTGAATGTTCACAGGTTCTATTTCAAGCTTTTGCACATTCAAGATAAATCATGGAGGTTCGTTCACAAATATGGTATCTGGAAGGTCATACATAGATGGGCTTGTTGATCATTTTGGTTTTGTGGACATAGATGTGTTTTCAGTCCACGAGTTAGATGATATGATGGAAGTTTTAGGGTACAATGATGGAGGTATAATGTTTTACCATTTCATGATCCCAGAGACAGACTTAGATAGTGGATTTTTACCCCTTGGCACCGATCAGGAAGTCATTTAGCTGGCAAGGTATGTACTTAATCATAAGGAAATTAATTTGTACATCGAGCATGGAAATACTAGAGTAGTCCCTTACTTTAAGTCCCCATTGAAGGTTCGTATTGAGGAAGTTGAAGGGAATGATTCTCCTGAAATGAATAGGGTTAGAATGAAAAGGAAATCAATTGGGTCATGTAGTCAAAAGTTGGATTTGAATGAGTCCACTGATTTGTCAAAGTTAATTGTACCCTATGAATCTGTAATCAACAAAAAAAACACTCAATTGATCGGGAGAGTGATCCCTTTAGGGGGTACAGTTTGAGGATAACCATGCTAAAAAAAATGTTGACACAGGGGATGAGCACCAACCAAAAGGGGATGTTGATCCAATGGATGATTATGAGGTAATGTGGGATGTGGACGCAGAATATGGTGGGGGAAAAAATCTACATAATGTTGAGTTTTTTGAGGATGAATACATTGGAAGTAAGGAAAGTGTTAGTGAGGGTCCTGGGAGTGAGGGTAGTAGGAGTGAGGGTAATATGATAGATGATGAGAGTGAGGACGAAGACTTCTTTGTGGATTTAGAAAATATTGTAGATGATGTGGATGTTGATATGAAAGAATTTCATATACATGTTGATGAATATGTTGAGTGGGTTCAAAAAACCACCAAAGAAAAGTGGTAGTGGTGTTGACTTTACCGAAGGTGAAGATTTGGAGGTCATAGACCCATAATCGTTTGAGTCACCTATTGTAGATGAAGATAACAACAAAGAGAGGATGTTGAGAGACATAAGAAAGGAAAAAATTTGGTCTGAGGGTGTAGTACATCAAAAGGCTTTCACATTAGGACAGAAGTTCAAAACTAAGAAAGATGTGAAAGAATATATAAACAAACATGCAGTAGAAACCAAAAGGGATTTACATTTTGAAAAAAAAAATGACAAAACAAGGATTAGGGCTAAGTGTAGTGGAGTGGTCCCAGATATGAGTGGTGGGCCATGGACAAAGTCAAGGACTGGATTCAAGGATAAAACAGTAAATATGAAAGAGGGTAAATATCCTTGGGTTGTACTAGTGTCTAGACCTAAAGAGTCAAATGACTGGGTAGTGAACACCCTAGTTAGTGAACATCGGTGTGTGCAATCAAGAACAATTAAAGCTTGCAACTACAAATTCATTGCAACAAACATTGTGAAGCAAATTGAGAGTAATCCAACCATTCCAGTTAATGCACTTCAAGAAGATCTCATCCAAAAATTCGAGATGAACATGTCAAGAATGAAGGTACATCGGGCAAAGGAATTGGCTCAGAAGCATATTTTTGGGGATTTTTAGAAACAATATGCTATTTTGAGGGACTATGGACTAGAGTTGATGGAAAGAAACCCAGTTACTAATGTGAAGATCGATTGTTACAGTGAGCCAAATTTAAATTCTGATACAAGGACATTTAGGAGAATTTACATTTGTTTAGGAGCATTGAAGGAAGGATTTAAGGCTAATCTAAGGGATTTCATAGGGTTGGATGGTACTTTCATGAAAGGTCCCTATCCTGGTCAAATTTTGACTGCTGTAGGGGTAGATTCCAATAATGGGGTATATCCTCTTGCATATGCTCTTGTTGAGAATGAAACCACCAATTCATGAGCAAGGTTTTTGGAACAACTTGGTGATGATCTGAAACTTTATGCTAATTCAAACTTCACTTTCATCTCAGATAGGCAGAAGGTACATATACTTCAATTTAATTTGATATTGTTGTTATTTAGTCAACTAAGTATTGAAATGTTTAAATATGGTATCATTCCTGCAACTGCCAAACTTTTCCCTCAAGCTGAGCATAGGTTTTGTCTGAGGCATATTTATGAAAATATAAAAAGGAAGTGGAAGGATAAAGAGCTCAAAGATTTGGTGTAGGCATGTTCAACTGCTACTACTGTAAGGCATTTTGAGAAAGCATTAGAAGAGCTAAAGAAATTCAAAGTTAAAGCTCATGATTGGTTGATATATATTCCTCCAACTCATTGGGCAAGATCTCATTTCTCAGGTTAGTACTTTATCTTTCCTTTATGTTAACATTTACTTGTCATTGTTAAGATTTGCGCTCATTTTGTATTATATGACTAAACAGGGAGGGCACATACTAACATCTTGTTAAATAACCCGTGTGAGGTTCTGAATGGAAAAAAAATACAAGGTGGTAGGGACAAGCCTATCATTTATTGTTTGGAGTATATTAGAGAGTATTTGATGAAGAGAATTTGCAATTTCCAAAGAGAGATTGATAGATGCCATGGTTCTCTCACACCAACTGCCACTAGTCTTCTTGATCAAATGAAAAGACAAGCACAAAAGCACAAGTGTATTTTCAATGGGGTTAAAACTCAAGTCACTACTTATTGGGGTGATCAGTTTATTGTGAATTTAGATGAAAAAACATGCACATGTAGACATTGGGAAATTATAGGCATGTTATGCTCACATGCAATAAGTGCAATATGGGACAAGATTAAACATGGAGCAAAGAATGTTCCTGAGTTGGAGCATTGGGTCCACCCATGCTACTGGCTAATTACATGGGTAGAAGTGTACAAACACAAAATAGAACTTATAAATGGTAGATTGATGTGGCCCAAATCACAATGCCCAACCAAGTTGCTTCCACCCAAACATGTTGTTCAGGTATGTCTTCATATATCAATATAAATGCAATTTTTTTTAAGAAAAACAATTTAATCTTATGTACATTTGTAGGTGGGTAGGCCCAAGAAGAAAAGGAAGAGGGCATACGATGAACTTGCTACATAGGGGCATAAACTATCCAAGAGGTGGACCACTGTCACATGTAGAAAGTGCAACAACAAAGGGCATAATTCAAGAACTTGTAAAGGTCAAGGTGGCCCTAATGACAAAATAACTGAAGAAATAGGAGGATAGAAGTGATGATGGGGGTGTTGTTGAGAACTATTAGGTCTTTTGATGTAATTTGCACTTTACTTTTATGGTTATGTTAACATCTATGTTTATGTACCAAACAATACTTACTTTGGGCTTCTTATTTTGTATGGTCATGCATGTTGACCTTGAATCATTGTACACATAGGTAAACTATGAAACAATGTCAACTGCTGTTGTGATATACAATAACATTTTTGTTATATTCTTGTTCTTGTCAACTAGTATTTGTGATATTCAAAGTGTATGGTCATGCATGTTGAATTGGTGTTCTTGTCAATAATATTTGATTGCACAAAGCCATGATACAATAACCTTGTTATGAAATTAAACCATTTGATTACAAAAAGACTATAACATTAAGACAACATTAACCAGAACATAATTTACTGTAGTCAAACTCAAAAAAGACAAAAACATTACATAAACAATGCTACGATTTCCTTTCTTCAGACTCAAAATAAGACCACTAGTACATTAACCCTATGACTACGACACTACTTCTTGCATTCAGACACCACATTCAGAGGCAACTTCGACCATGCTTCAAGTAATGAATTGCAAAAAGACCCCAACTGCAGAGAATGATTAGCTTATACATCCTAGCTTGCAGTGTAGCTTGTTGAAGAGATTCTTGGAGCTTATTCATAGACCTGATTAACCCAGGTATCACTTCCATCGATCTAGGGAACATCGGCTCATCAAACCACCCAATCCAACCACACATTCTCTCATTACGAAGACAAGACCAAAATCGCCTTCCAGGGTTGCGATCTGACCAGGAAGTGACGATAGCTAGATCACGGTTTTCACAAGCACATATCGACATTTTCCACATCTTTCAGTGATCGATTGAATTAGGAGGAATAATAAGAAGAAGTAATATAAGCTATTAATTTATATGTTCAGAAAAGGTCCTTTAAGCTAAAATGACATAAATACCCTCATGTGCAAGTCACATGGGGGCAACTTAACGTTGGAATGGACATACATCCAACTCGGGGACCAAACGCGTGTAACTTATGGTCCATAGGTACTATTTGAGGGAAAAAATACCATAGGAACTACATTAGGAAAAAATCCAAAACCTAAAGGACCATTCACGTAATTTGTTCTAAATAGTATATAAAAAATCAAGATAACTAAATGTATATGAAAAAACAATAATATTATCGTACAAGTTTTCCCTACTGTAAAATCATAATTATATTGAAACAAGTCCATAGAGCTAAGTTGTTTTCCCTTTTTACTTTATCTTCTAATTGGGAATCTCACCTATTTGGCTATTTGAGAAAGGGGTTCTTAGTCCTAGGAAAAAAAAAAGTGGGTAGGTGGTTAGCATTACAAACTGAAAATCCAAACATCAAATTAAAAATCTCAAGGTCAAATTTGTAATTTTAAAACAAAAGAAGAAAAACTTTTGGTATCAAGCTCAGCGCGTTAAAAATTCAAAAATCACCCAAACGGCGGTAACTTAACGCCGTTACCATTTCTTACTATATATATGCTCTTTCGCGTCAGACACAATAAATTTACATAAAAAAATCTAGAGAGAGAAATTAATTGCAGAGTTCTTGAGGAACTGTTCAAGTTCTTCGCAGATCAGACGCAGTAATCTGTAAGAATCTCATCACATTTTCACTGTTTTTTTGGATTTAAGCAACTGTGCAGCTTGTATATTGCATTATTCTTGTAGTCATAGAACTAATTGGATTCTAATTAGATCTACATTACTCGTCGATTTTTGGGGTGTTCTTTGGGGATCGGCTTTTCCGTTTTGATTTTTTCGGATTTTGATCGTTGTATAGGTTTTACGTGGAGGATTGTTACTGAAAATGGGAAAGTTTTGTCCAAAGTTTACTCTGAACTCGTAATAGTTTACGAAAATGTGGTATGTGAAACGAATATAACCAGCTGCGTTTTGTTAACAAGATAGAATCATAAAAACCTTCGAACGTTTTCAATATGATTGACTCTTTACCTATGAATTTTGAAGGGTTTTTTTGATTTTTTTTTTTTTGCGAGTTTTCAGCCTCCGAATTTAATGTTTTCTGATTTAGATGTCTTCCTTTCGTACGTGCGTCTGTATATTTTTTAATACCTGTCATTGTCAAGCTTGCTATGAAGTTTGAATCCTCTGAATTGCATTTTGCTGTATAATCGATATTATTATGTCATCCTTATCCTGATGCCTAACAAGTTATGATCTTGAAATTTCAATCTTTATAATCAATTAATCATACATGAAGTTACAATTTCAATGTTACAGAAAAGTAACTTTTTTCCCCTCAATCTTGCTTAGTGGAGCAAACTATTTATGCTTGATAACTCAATTGAATGATTGATTATTTGGTAAACTGTCATTGTCTACCTTTGTCTTACTTTATCTTAAACTGTACTTCTTACATCATTTGTCAAACACTATTTATATATGGAAAATCATATATACAACCTCCATAATTTGAATTTCTTGAATGGTAAGTCTTAATAATTCAACATTTTTATAAATGTTCTTGAATTCCATTGTTTTCTTTGCAGTCTAATGGGAATGGAGGTGGCTAATATATGCACACTTGATTCAAATGATCTTACAAGTAATGATACAACCATTAACAATGATTCAGCAAAACTTTCTATAAATGGAAACTCAAATGGTGTGAAGGAGTTTGAAGAGAAGAAATGTGTTATTGAAGAAATGGAACCTAAAAATGAACATTGTGAAGATCAAAGACAAGAGGAAGAAGATCATGACACATTGGAGAAGACAATATCTGATACTACTACTCAACATCAACAAACAGAAGGTGAAGTCAAGAAGTTGACCACAACAGTCAAACCTTTGACCAAATCTTCTAAAACAAAACACACAGTCCCACAGCCATTTGCTCTTGCTACTGAAAAACGCGCGCAATGTGGAACTCGCCCTGTTGGCAATCCTGTAGCCAAGTCATCATCTCATTCAAAGAAAACAAATGAGGTAATTTCTCAAAAAGTTTAAACTGGAAATTTAAGTTTTTTTTGTATTTTTTTAAAGTTTTGTGGTTTATGTTTACCTTCAGATAATTCCACCTTCAGTAGCAAGGAAGCCGTTGCAACCAGATAACAAGAAGCATCCGGATGATGATGATTCTTGTTCTGTAGCATCTTCGTATCCACATATATATTTTTTTCTTTTTCTTTTTATTTTTACATTTTTCTTCTGTGTTTGTTGTGGTTCTTAATTTTTACAAAGTACTGCTGCATCAGCAAGGACAATAATGTCCAAATCCACTTCTGCATCCGCTCCGGTTTTCAGGTGTAGCACACGCGCAGAGAGACGAAAAGAGGTTTTTTTTATTTTTTTATTTTTTATTTATTATTTATTTTTTTAAAATCATTTCTTGCATGTCAATGCCTTTTTAGGCCTCATTTGTTACACAACACAAAGCTTAAAGTCTTAAACAGACGTCTGTGTATTGTGTTTGACATGCATTGGACTGAGACTGACACCGATGTACAAAAATTACAATCTTTTGTTCCAACCAAAAAGATGGGACAGAGACTTGCTCCTGATCTTTCGTCGGTTAAAAAGACGTAAATGCCCTTCTCATCTTTATCATCAAAAGTAGCCCTAGAAAGTCTGTCCAGTCCAATCCAATCATGTCCTGTGTAACACATGCAGCCTTAAGGCTGCATTTGTTACACACGAAAGAACTAGATGGGATAGGACTGGACAAATTTTCTAGGGTTATTTTTGATGATGAAGAAGAGGAGGGCATTTACGTAATTACATCTTTTTTACCGGCGAAAGATCAGGAGCAAGTCTCTGTCCCATCTTTTTAGGTGGGACAAAAAATTGTAATTTTTGTACATTGGTATGAGTCCCAGTCCAATGCATGTCAAATACAGTATACGGGTGTCTGTTTAATCTTTGTATTGTGTAATAAACATAATAATAATAATTCCCACTATTTTTTTTTTCTTTTTTTCAAATTGTGTTCATTTTCATCAGTTCTATTCCAAATTAGAGGAGAAACAACAAGCACTTGAAGCTGAGAAAGTTCAATGTGAGGCAAGAACCAAGGTACACAAACATCATTTATTTTTATAATTTGTTTTGTTAATTCTCTTCTTTATGCCATGTTTTCTTTTGTCTTTTTTGTTTTGTATATAAAAAAGGAAGAAAAAGAAGCAGCATTGAAGCAACTGAGAAAGAGCTTGTTATTCAAGGCAAACCCAATGCCAAGCTTCTACCATGAGGGCCCACCACCCAAGACTGAGCTAAAGAAGGTAATACATAAATTATCTAGACTCGATAAACCACTTCAACAAGACTAAATGACCATTTTACCCTTACATTCCCCAAAAAAACAACTTTCACAAATATTCATCAATATGAGAGGAGCTGGAAGGAAAAAAGAAACTGCCCCTAGCTATTTTTTTTTTTTTTTTTAATTTAACATCACTTCTAAGCTGAAGGGTAAAATGGTCATTTACATGTTTTTATCTAAATAACAGCCACCACCAACACGTGCAAAGTCACCAAAACTTGGAAGAAGAAAAAGCTGCAGTGACACCACCGGTTTAGACAAGAGAAGTGGAGCAAATGCTAGAGTTCGAAATAGCCTTGGAATCTACAGAGTGACAACAAACCAAAAGGACAAAATTACCCTTCAAACCACCACTGAAGAAATGGAAGACCCAAATGGGTCAATTTTGTCCAACATTATTACTCAAGACTTTGATGCTAAGATTGATATGCAATCTTAGAGGGAGGTTTTTATGGTGAGTTTTTTTCTAATTCAATACAATTTCGATTGTATTTTTAAATTTTATTTTTTAACTTTATCATGTGGTCGTTATCATCTTGATTGAGAATATGTTGAAGTTATATTTTGTTGACATGTTTGGTATTTATAAATTATAATGTATGAGGTGTAAATTATACTCCAAGTTGTGTACTTATCTGTGGAAGAAAACAAAATGTTGTATTGTTAAAAATCGTTGTTTTTCTCTCATACATTTTTTTTTAGTTTCATATTTTTATAAAACAAGACAGATAAGGTTGTATTGTATTTTGTGGTGCTAGTGGGACAACTTGTTGGTTTTTGTCCAATTAAAAAAAAATGAGACACTCGTCTTATTGTTTTTTAGATGAGTCTAATAAATTGAAATTTCGAATGTATGAGTTGTAAATTATTTATTAAATATTAACAAAAATATATTACTTTTCCATAAAATTAAAGCATGGTATAAAAAGATATTAATTCTGTATATAACATTGTTAATTTTGATATTTTAAAAGTTAATAAGGATAAATATGATATTTAGATTTTAGGATACTTTGAAACTTTTCAAAAATATATACAAAATTCTCCTATATAAATAAGTAGTTTGTAATACGTAGAAATATATTTATAATATATTTTTTTTAATATAACTAATGTAATCATTATATTATCATATCATATTTTGTAAGGTAAATATTACTATGGTCCAATCAACTATCGTCATTATCCGATTTGGTTTTTAATTTTTTTTTCATGCAATAAGTCATTAAACTTATAACTTATCTGTTTATTAAATCACTTTTGTTAGTTTTTAACATATCTTCTTTTAACTAGTTATTATAAATTACACGAATGGCCCTTATGATTTTAATTTCTTTCGTGGTTGGTCTCACACCAACAGAGTTCATCGTCAACATCACCAGTGTTCATTTCCGACAACCACCACATTTCACCTTGGACAACCCTGTTAACCATTATTCTAACATACAATCACTCACAAAAAAAAAAAAAAAAATCTCAATTGATTTTAATTTTTATAAAAAAATTATTTTAGCGGGTTTCAATTTTAAAGAATTCATTTAAAAAAAAGTATATGTTCAGAATCAAAATTAAATGAAAGTGTAACAATGTCTATTTACTAAATAATAAATTAATTACCAATAAGATATTTGTGGGTTAACTTTTTCTTATAGTAAATGCATCAATACTCGTTACCTTCACAAAATATATACATGAAATGCTTATTTAAATTGGATTATCCAAATGAAATTGTTACACCATGCAATACTAAATGCAGTTTACTAACTACCTACGTATATATTTTTATTTGCGACAAGAACCCCATATTAAAAACAGATAATTTTTAATGCAATTATTTCACCAAATAATATTAAATGTAGTTTGCAAACTTCTATGATGATGTTTTTTTTAGTGATCTAACATATTTTTGATCGATTTAAGGGATTTGAGTGATTGGAGTTTCTACCAAATATATCATATTTTTACTTAAAATCAACCAGTAACTAAATTCTAAATAAAAAAACGTGGGGTTGCTCGAGATGAACAATGGTGGGTGCCAAAAGTGAACGGTGATGATGCAGGTGATGAACGATATTGGTAAAGAACCAACCATAAAAGAAATTGAAACCATAGGGACCATTCTTGTAAATTATAATAACTGGTTAATGGATGATCTATTAAAAATTAACGAAAGTGACTTAAAAGACATGTAAGTTGTTAATGATCTATTGAGCGAAAAAAAAATACTTTAATGATCAAATCGGATAAATGACGATAATTGATTGGCATATTTTGTACTAAGGCAAAATTCTTTGCACAATACTTTGAAACTCCAATAAATTTTCAAATTTCTAATAATACATAAATTGGTTAATTGATGTGAGATAAATAAATTTAAAAAAAAAAAAAAACTTAACTTTTAGTCTTTTATAAATATTTGATGATAATAAATGAGTTTAAACTAGTTATAACAATTTACAATAACATAAAATATTAAATTACATTTCATTTTATACAAAGCTTTGAAAATTGTTTTTTTTTTTATTGCTATATCATATAATAGTAATAATAAAAAAAAATTGTCAATCCAAATTATTAATATAACTCATTTCTAACGACAATAAGTTGATAATCACCTAGCTCTAAAAAATAGAAAACAAATCATCTCAATAGCTTATGTCAATCGTCTTAAGGTCCATGTGGGAGTTCAATCCAGATACACTACCAATATTTTGAATGTATTTACGGTTTGAACCTTAAACTTTCTACATAGAATTCTACTTCTCAATCACTATGATCTCGTTATGGGGCTAAAAACCACATAAAAAAACGAAATGTTTTGGGTGTATCGGTGCTTAATAACATAAAAAAACGAAATGTTTATTTTTTAAAGAGGTTTTCTAAAATAAAACTTATTTTAGGTTCATTAGATTATTAAAACTCAACTTGATAACCGTCTTAAAATTGTTAAAACATATACCGAAGCAAAATGGATATGAGTTTAGTAATTTTTTAAACTTGTTTTATTAAACCGAATTTACTCTGTAGGGACCAACTATGCAAAAAAGGATTTATAACGAATATTTTATAGACAAACTGAAAAGCTTAAGGATTATTTGCAGAGTTTTGTCAAATAAAAACTAGATAAAACTGCAAAAATGATCCATATACTATGTATTTTTTTGGAATTTTAGTTAAAACCATGATATTTTTTGGCTTCGTGGTCCTTTTACATAATTTCGTTGTGTTTTTGGTCCCTCCAAATTGTGAAACGACTGTAATACCCTTGGGGTATTTATTTTTCATTTTTTTAAAATCTAATACTACTTTATTTATTTTAATAATTGAAAAAATAAGAGTGGGACCCACCTCCCCTCTCTCTCTCCACCGAGACTACTCTATACTAAACACGCTTTTTTATTAAGGCTAAAACTAAACTATCAAAATCTCCATACTAAACACGCTTCAAAACTAGAAACCTGTTTTGTTTTTCTCAATTTAAGTAAAAAACAAACCAAATATAAGTATACAACTAATGTATTTAATTTGATTTTGGGATCCCAATGGGGATTTTAAAGACCCTTTATTGAAAATAAAAACTTTTTGAATGACTTTAACTCCGTGTGGACATAACATTTTTCTTTATTGCACTTTAGGATGATTTTTTCTTAGGGTTCACATGACACTTTTTTTCTTTAATACTACGCCTAGTATGGTTTTCTTTACTTAAATTGATTATATATGATCAGGCTTATATAAAGACTTTAGTTTATGTTTGTTTACGATTTTCTATAGTATATTTAAGTATAATAAGTTTAAATATTGTATTATATATATTGTATACTGAATCATCAAAGGTACATATGTACAATTATACATATGATTCAAGAGTTTCTAAAAATTTTCAATATTCCAAACGTGTATGAAAAGCATGTTTCTTGCTTTTCATAAACTTATAAACTTATTTAAGGGGTCATACATATGAAACAAAGAACACATTCTCTCTCTCTCTCTCTCTCTCTCTCTCTCTCTCTCTCTCATTTACGGTTGAGGGGAATGTTGTTTGGTCCGATATCGTTTTGATTGAATTCATACTGATCTCGGACCAGGCTTCATTCCCCCTAACGTGTGAGAATTCAACATACTTAAACGAGAAGTCGACAAAAGTGAAGTTTCTTGAGGTAAGTACTAAATGCATATGTTTGATTATGATGCCATAGATCATAGTTCTTACACGTTTTACCACTCTTAGATGTAAGTATCATAAGCAATCCCATGATATGTTTGTTTCTCTATGATTATCAACAATTTGTTCTATAAAAACTATTAGGACGTATTATTTATTGATGTTGATTGTGTCATTCAGACAAATGTCAAAACTGTTATCTTATAGTAACACTTGTATAAATCGGGTGACTGGTTGGCTCTTCATATAATTACCATTTGTTGATGTCATGGATTATCATTCTTAAATCTCAAAAAATAAGAGAACGCCATTGTTATTATGTTTGAGTTCTCACATCTTTACGACTTTACCACTGGAACAAACATGTAAAAGTATTAGTTTTAAAAGTTATATAAACATTTAATCAATAAACAAACAAAGTTCTAATAGAATTATGCTTGAGTATAGCTTTATATAATGCATGTTACAATTCTTTTTTGAATAGTTAGTCTTCCTTTTATGGTCTATTTGAGAATATGGGATTGATTTTTCTTTGAAGTTTGGCACGTATATTTTAGTCTCTACCTAATCTATCAAGGAAGTTGAAGGAAATATGGCTCTTAAATAAACAAAGTCGTTTTCCACTTTTATTTTGTTTTATTTTTTGTTTTTTTTAGAACGTGATACAAACACTTTATAATCTACTCGTAACTTAAGCCATCGTTTTATTTTCTACTTTTAGTAATTGAAAAACTTGAATTAGTCATCCCAGTGGACTTTGCTTGTAGAGAGTTAGAAAGAATATTAACCAAAAACCTTTCACTTTCTTATCTATTCAAGGCTGAAATAGTAAATATTATACTTATTTTATAGGAGTATCCTTCACAGAGACACAAGTGCTATATAACATAATTACTATATATGTACATGATGTAAAGAGCTTTACTCATAACTTTGATTAAATTTTAATTTATCGTATTTGATTGATTAGATGATATAATATAATCAATGTAATGAGCATAAACGATTATTATTTTTGTTCTATTGCATTTGATTGTTATATAATGTTTGAAGATATTCGGAAACTATTTTATTACATGTTTATTTTTATATGTAGGTTCTGATAACATCTATTAAGATGCTATTATTTGCTTACAACGTCTCATATTTATTTAAGAATGTTTTCTGTTTATAAGTGTTTTAGAGTTTCATTAGGAGACTTTGTAAGACTATTATATAAAGTCATTTAGATGTTAACTTTTAATCATTGCATATATTACATCTTTTTTCTCTCGTATTTTTTCGGTTATGTAACCTTTTAACAAGAATGTCGTTATATAGTGAATTTTTCTGGTTTCATGTCCCCATTTTATATTGTGTTGTTCTTTGTTGTTATTTGTGTTTGCTTATTTTATAACAAATGGTATCAGAACTTGTGATTAAAGATCCAAATCATACGTAGGAGTTGATCAATTCCCATGGCAGCTTCGATTTTCGAGTTGGCCGAGTTTCTTAATCATTAAGCTTGTTGATTTTGTTCTTCATAATTTTTTTAAACGACAAATTTAATCTACTCTTAAACAAAATATAATTCTACCTTATTTCTTCAATGAAACTTGAAACCTAAAAAATACATCTACATTGGTAAAAACCATTTTCATTAAACTTTTAGAAGGTCTACACTCTATATCGAATCATCATAAGCATCGCTTACAATTTCTTTTTCTATTAAAAGCCACTAAATATCAGCCCATCATTGTTTTTTACAGGCCCGATAATAAATTTCTTTAAGCTTCAAACCAGACAAAAATCGATTTTATTGACCTTCGTATTAGTATCTTCAAATTTTTTTTCTAAGCAGACATATTTCAGCCACCATATATAAAAGCCACATCGAGCAATTACAATAGAACAGGCCCAATAATCAATTTTTTTAAGCTTGCACTTTCTTCTTTTTTTTTTTAGGCCAAAATTCTTGCCTCATTGTTTTTATTTTTCTTTAGTCCACATTAATAGTTTTTTTTCAAGCCCTTCCAACCTTTTTAAATTGTAATATTTCAACCATTTATTAATCGTTTATTGACCCTTATGCATCCCCAATTAAACGTTTTTTTTTACCCCATGTTATTTAACCAATTTAACTATTTATTTTGGCCCACAATCATATATCTTTCTATCTTTCTTATTCCTTGCTACAATTATAGGTTAACAGCCATTTTGATTAGTTTTTTAGCCCATAATCATAGTCACATAAACAGCCTTTTTTCAGCCATTTAAATCTATTTTAACATTTTATAAATTGATTTTTTCAAACCTTATAGATTTTTTTACCCTATGTTATAGCGAACTATTTTTTTTGGCCCACAATCATCCCATTCAATCAATCTTTCTTATTCCATGCTACAATTTTAACTGATTAGTTTTTTTAGCCCATACTCATAGCCACATAAACAGGTTTTTTTTCAACCATTTAAACCTATTTTAACATTTTATAAATTGATTTTTTCGTCCTTGTAAATCGATTTTCACTTAGGCCCTGTTTGATTTGGTGCTGTCTGGGTCCGGTCAAACGTTTTTGTCTAACCCGATCCGGTCGGAGTGTTTGATTTACGTCGGACTCAATTGGCACCTGTTACTCGGTCCACAAAATTATCTGACCCTGTCCACTAGAAAATTAACATTGACCGAGATCGGAACTTCATTTATCCCGATTTGCCCTTTCTCCTCCTTCCCACACGTTCCTTCTTTGCCTCCCACCTCCGACATCTACACCTCCCATGGTTGCGGTCAAGGTTGCTGTCATGGTATTATTTCAAGTGTTGATATCAAGGGTAATTATAGTCAAATTGAGGTTGAATTAAGGTTGTTATCATAGCTTTTGTCCCCGTTTTGCATTACAAGTTTAACAACCCTTTTCTTTGAGTTCAAGCTTTTTCTTTTGTAGTTTTATGATTTGGTTTTATAAATTGTAACCAGGATCATGTATTTCATACTGTATTTCATACTTTATTGATGTGATTGTTGCAACAATATTAATAAGTAGCAACCACATATGATAATGGTTCAAACCATATGAATGCAAACATATGATAATGGTTCAAACCATATGAATGCAAACACAAGTATTTATTTATTATTATTTTTTTTTCAATTGGTAAGAAGAAGTAAAGACAATCAAGGGATATGTTAAATTTATTTCTTTTAATCTTCATGTTTTTTAGATTATTGTATAAATGGAGTTAATTAATAATATATTGTGGTATGAGATTATTGCATAAATGTATTATTATAAAAAAATGTTTGAGGGTAATATAGTCATTTTGTTCGGTCAGTCAGACGCAAAATCAAACAACAAGTTTCAGTCAGAAGTTAACTCAGTCAGAACTTCAAACCTAGTCAACTCTAACCCAGTCAACAACTATCAAACGACCCCTTAGTTTATTAAAAATTACTTAAAATCGTTTTTGGTGGCTGAAATCATATACGGACTTTCATTTTTGGGTCTTGGCACTAGGCAAGTGAATATGAGAGATTTTCAAGCACGAAATAATTATGATGATACGATGAATTCTTTTGGATGAGAAAGATGTTTGGAATCATCAATAATCTATGAGATTTTGTCGTGGCACTAGCCTTCCAAATGTGCCCAAATATCGAGTACACTAAAGCATTTTAGAAGTTCTTCTGTTTGTTTTGTGATGTAACTGAACGATATAAATAATTTATTAAGAAGAAGTATGACTAGATAGACCAAGTTTACACGAAGTGAATGCTTGACCCGTATTTCTATGGTATAAGGGAGGAGGGAGTCAATCCATTTCGACATCAGATTTTTTCTCTCTTTTTTCTTCATTTTTTTAAACTCGGATCACATGGAAATCTTATCTTTTTCAATCCACTCAATTAAAAAAAATACAAAACAGCTAAAGTACACGTCTTAAAACACATGGTATAAGAGAAAAGAAGAAAGAGAGGATGATAGTGAAACCAATTAAACAACCCACCACTCCCAACCCACTGAAAAGGGAGTGATATCTTGGAGAGGTACTAGCGGTAACTCTATTGCTAATTAAGACTTATATATATATATATATATATATATATATATATATATATATATATATATATATATATATATATATATATATATATATATATAATTGAGTGAGTTAAACGGATTGAAAAATGTAGGGTTTTCGTGTGTTGTGAGTTGCGTAAGATTAAGAAAAAAAAAGAAGAAAACTGATATGCTAATGGGTTGAGTGGGTTGGGAGGGGATGACTCCCTCCTTCCTAAAGGCAATTAAAAAAACATGGTCAATGATTCATTATGTAGAAGTAAAAAACGAACACAATTTCAAAGGAATGTTCAAACCTATAGTAGGTGAATTATTGTTGACGAATATACGATTTTATATGAGTCAATGAGAAAAATATTTAACCTTTAAAGGGTATCCATTTTGTCCAAAAGAAGTCTTTAGTGTTGTGATTTGTTGGCAAAGTTTTCAAGATCGAGATTCTATATATGATCATTTTTGAGTTTATAAGTTTGGGATCGGGATCCTAGGATCCCATAAAATAAAACCTAATTTTCATTTAGATTTTAAAAACATGAAAAATATTTCAAAGATTCAATTTTTCGTTCAAAAATTATAAAAACTTCAAAATATTAGTTCTAAGTTACAACAAAAAAATGATAAACGGTAAATTGGTAAAAGGTAAAAGACATGAAGTGGTAAAAAAATTCATTTGCAAATAAATAAATAAATAAATAAATAAAATCAAGGGAAGGTAAGATCAGAATGAATCCCGATCCTACGATCCTACCTACAATCTTATGATCATATCTGCGATCCTACACCAAATACAATCTATTTACGATACAACTTGTTTTTCATTCCTAGGATCATAACATCATATAAGAAAAGTCATTGTTATTGACCAACCTTTTAGTGACAACCTAAAATCTGGTCACTAACAACATTATATTATCACCATATATTAAATGGTCACTGAATTTTGCTAATGCTACAATTTTAGAAACCAATATCATGGTTGTCATCCCTCACCGAGCACTAAACCATAAAATAAAATTTTCTAATATCATAATAAGTATTAGTAACTAAAAATTGTATTCAATGCATTATATTCTCAGGGGTAAATTACACGGATGGTCCCAATGGTTTAGGGTAATCTGTGTGTTTGGTCCCTAACAACTTTTTTTTCTTTAAATCGGACCGTCCCTATTTTATATTTTTGTTGCACGCTTGGTCCTTATTAGATGTAAAAAGACTATTTTTCCATCACCTTATATAATTATGTATTAGTGATTTTTTTTATTAAGACATAAATTAAATATTAAAAAGGTTAAAAAGAATCCTAAACCTAATCTAACCCCACTTCCCAAATCCATTGTTCATGTTTTCTCCCACCTCCCGTCTTTTTCATCCATCGCCTCCAAGCCCATCTACCATCGTTGGCCATCAGCAGCTATTGCTCCCTGCCACCAACTTCCGATGATGGTTGTCTTTCCATCGTGTTCTTCCTTCAACGCCCATTCACTGAACCACAAAAATCTCGGAGAATATTGACGAAGATCGCGAAAGAAGCAGGAGATGAAGCAGACACTCGAACCTGGCAAGACAGGTTCGATTTCCATCGTGTTCTTCCTACAACACATGCTCGATTTCAATTTCAGTTTAATTTCATATTCGATTTTGAGTTTTGAGTTTGATTTCAGTTTCAGTTTGATTTCAAGCTTCAAATTTCTATCGATTTTGATTTCAGTTTTCATGTTTGGTTTCGGTTTTAGGTTTGAATTCATATTTGATTTTGACTTTTAAGTTTGATTTCAGTTTCAATTTGATTTCAAGCTTCAAACTGCCATCGATTTTCATTTTAGTTTTCATGTTTTTATGGTTTCAGGATTGCTTTCAAGATCAATTTAAGTTTCAAGTTCCAACTTTGGTGAATATCGAAATTTGATTTGTTGTTAGAGAAGACCAGAATCTCCATCGATTTCATAAGAAAACACTAATTTGACTTCTGATTTCGTGGCTCGGAACCACCAATAACCTGTTTGAGATCTCTTCCCGGTTGATTTCTGCTTTTTAAATTCATGGAATGTGTTTGGGTTTGATGGAGGTTTACTGGAGAAGACATTATTTTGATTTGGTTTCGTATTTATTATTGGTTCATCGGAGAAGACAAAGTTATGGGTGGTTTGTCGGAGAAGATGAATTTATGAGTTAATTTAGGACCCACATCAGATGTTAATATTTAATAAATATCATTTCCACATTTAATTATTATTTTTAATTAATTGATAATATAAAAAAATGTAAAAGAAATCAATAAGGGTAAATCAGTTTTTTTAGAACAAACAGGAGCAAGTGTGCAACAGAAGTTTATAATAGGGACGATCCGTGTTAAAAAAAGTTGTTAGGAACTAAAAACGCAGATTACCCTAAACCACAGGGACCATCCATGTAATTTACCCTATTCTTAGTAACAAAAAATAATGGTCGCTGCATTAGAAATTTGGTGATAAAAAATAATAGTCATATCCTTTTTCGAACCCACTTAAATTTCATGTAGAAACATTGTGACGACACCAATAATAGTTATAGGGTTACAAAATGAAAGAAATTTATATATATATATATATATATATATATATATATATATATATATATATATATATATATATATAAAAGTTTATTTGAGACCATATTAATTTTGTGGTGGTAGAGATGGTAGCGGTGGCGGTTATGGTGGTGGGGATGGTGGCGGAGGAGATAGGAACGGGCGACACTATATAATCATTTATGATTATAACAGGCATGTCGCTCCAAAGGGTTAAAGCGGCAGATGTGAAATATGTGACTAATATTGAATATCATGATCTCTATTTTTTAATCTCAACCGAACCCTCTCTCTCTCTCTCTCTCTCTCTCTCTCTCTCTCTCTCTTTCTTTCTCGCTTCTCCCCCTTCACCAGCCCCTTCTACCTTTGTCGACTGCCACACTCCTTGATCTCCATATCAACGATGCGAATCGATGAACCAATAGAAACAAATCCTTTTATTCCGTTATCGACACATCCGTTCCCCCTGTTTCTCAATCATTGTTGGACTCCTTCTATTCCGATCGAGATCTATCTTCTTCCTTTGTCACCACAACTTCATTACCATACATGTTCCTCTTACACTTCAATCTGATTTGATAAGCACCTTCATATATATATATATATATATATATATATATATATATATATATATATATATATATATATATATATATCGATTTCTGATTTTTTGATTCAATCTTGTTCGCTTCGATCAGACCTACTGCTGTTACTTTTTGTGTATTGTAAGTCCACTAGATGAAACCAACACTTGCGTAAAAGGAGAATAGAAGTATTAGGGTTTTTATTGATGATCGATAGAATTCATGAAGAGAATCCAGATGCCATTAGTAGAACTTGAATCAAAACTGGTATAAACTCCAAGTTTACATTTGAAATCACTTTTAGAGAAAAGGATACTCTAAAAGCAAAGTTTGTAGCAAGTAATAGAGGGTAATTTCTATGTATTGTAATTTATTATAAGATTAATCGGTTATGCAATCCATAAGTTTTATGTTATCATCGTTATCCTACTATTACAACTGCAGAGGTTCCTCAATCTCTTAAAACAGAACTTTCGGGTGTTCGTAGGGCTTGTTTTTCAGCTGACGCTGTTAACAAACATGTTGAGATCCGAAAAGCACTGCTACGTTTCCAACTACTTATTCTGATTTGATTGAATGGTTAAAACACCAGAAAAACATTCTTTAGGGTAATGTTGAGGATTGGTTTCCTACTGTTTTGAAATTGGAAGAGGAGAGCAGGCGGTTGCGTGACTTCCATATTGTTGAGGTTGAGGTTCCCGAACAGTATTTCACTTATCAAGTAAGTAAAAAATGTAATTTTTTCTAATGTTTCATACGGCATGAAATAAGTTCATATGTTATTGTATTACAAGAAGTTGCACCTGATGACACTGTGAATAGATCTTACTGATGACCTGTTTCATATGGTATTTATTGTTCTTTATTCACCACTATTTTTTTGCTTTATTTTTCTTTGTGTTATTTTGTAACATCCCAAAAATAGTAGTAAAAAATTTCATTTTAAATTATCAAATCATACAACCATTTGTTTCAAAACCAAACAAGGTAAAACATAATTTTCAAATATAAGAGAAAATAAAAAATAATCAATGTGGAAAAAGCCACCAGGGGATGTTGTTCGGACCCTTCCCTTTGGAATTGGAAGTACCTGAAAATGTTTAAATTACAAACCGTAAGCACAAAGCTTACTAGGTTTCCCAAAATACCACATACCAGTGGGCCCAACCCAACATGCAAATGGGTCCATCCCAACGTACATACAAATAGGCCCACCACAACATGGATACAAATGGACCCAACCCAACATGCAAATGGACCCAACCCAACTTACAAATGGGCCCAACCTAATACACAATACAAAAGACATTAAGACAACTAGAATCCTGCACAATATAGTGATAAGACTCCTGACTCACTAAGCCAGCTAAACCATAGCTCAAGGCCACACAACCAGTACTACAACACACCTATTAAATCATACAAGGTCGAACCTTAGTCTACACACTAGATTCAACAATCTTGACAAAAAGTCAATCCAGGTCAACAAGTCAACGTTCAAGGTCAAATTCAATGGTTACCAACATCTACACCCGACCCTCACATTGCGACCAGTCCATGGTCACGTCGTGAGAATACAAACGACCCGATTCCAACCTGACCACACTTTAATTCATCCAACTCAGATATAGAAAAGTCACTCGACATACATCACAACGTGAACCTTCCTTGGTCATGTCATGAACAAAACAAATAAGATAATTGCAGAATCATACATCGTTATGTCATGACACTCTCCATGTCACGACGTAACCAATGTCTGAGGTAAAACCTTAATATTTTGAGTCCTTAATCCATTAATAGTGTGTTCAACACGGAGTTTTTGAGAGCTTCAAGCTTCTAGCATTTGATAAAAGCTCCGTTTTGAACTGGAAGCCTCGTTTGGCACTACAAGCTTCTAGAGTTTATTTTAAACAAAACACTCAAAATCTAATTGCTACTTCATGTAGCGTTTAACAAAACACTACCAACTCGAAGCTACCCGCTACCAACTATATTTTGTCAAACACGCTCTAAGTCTTTAACTCTAATTTCTAGAAAGCTTTAAGGGACTCCATAGGTTCATAAAAATGACAACTTTATGGACATGCATGCTCCATGCATGTTCTCTACCCAACCTAGGTCAAAAGGCAAGAAAATTACTTAAAACTCGCAAGACTCACAATCCACAACCAATACTTAAATCCACAAGGTATGCTGCTCTAGCGACTCAGGAAGACCATAAAGTTGCCAACTTTATTCCATTCACTCAAATCAAAACTATGAATAAAAAAGGAGTAGGACAACTTAGATCTAAGAGAATCAACCATAAAAGGTAGTAGCATGAAGCCTTACAAATGTTCCAGAAGGTGATATCAAAGATGAGATGGTGTTGCTTGCTTGATCCTTGCTCCAAATCTCCTTCTACTTCCTTCAAAGAGCATCAAAACCATAAAAAAATGAGCCAAAACCACCAAGATAGACTAGGTTAAGGTTTATGAGGTTTGAGAGAGATGGATACTGAGAAATGAACCTTAAATCCGAGTTTAAGATGCTTAAATATGACAGAAACCCGAAAAATGTAATATCCCAAAAATTACAAAGAGATTTTTCAATTTTAAAATATAGTAACCAATTAAAAACTTTGTTTCAAAACCATTAGGTAACATTAATTTGATTAAAACCATACAATATCAAAGTTAATTTACAAAGCCACGGAAACGAACATCTTCGATGCATGTGTACAGTCCCATCGAGCTCTTCTTGCGAACGAATTGCAAAATTGTTTAATACACAACTGTAAGCATAAAGCTTAGTGAGTTCCCCAATATACCACATATTCCATCATACATATAATGCATCCACACAAGAGTTCATATTTAGCGCCAAACAGACCAATCTCGTATCCGCATAGTTATGCCAAACAATCACACATTAAGTAATGGGACTGCTCCAATCCCTGGGTAAATGATATGGGATAATTCATAGTCTGACAACATTCCATGGGCTACCCCATGGTCTTTCCTTGTAATGTGTGACAACTTGAAATTTCTATCTTGTACAACCATTCAACTCAATCAAAATCAGACTTGTTCTGCTATCTGTTTAGCATTGTTTAGAGTCTGTTTGAGCGTTCTAAGCCTAGTACATCCGAGGAATAAGTGTTAGGAAGTATCTGCTGAAGTTCAAAGCCAACAAACAAGCCATAAACTCCTTAATAAGGAGTTTACGGCCAAGATGCATGAGTTTACGACCGTAAACTCATGGTGTCCGTAACTCTTGGTTTTAAGTGTGTTATTCCTTCACTTTTCTCTCATTCTTCACCATTTCAAGTCAAGAACCTGATTTCTTTCTCAAGTATCATAAGGATCTTCACTTTATTCTTCAAAAATGTAAGTGTTTCAACCCTTGATTAGTTGATACATCCTCTTAACTAGCATCACCCTTTGATTTCATCCATTAACATCATATTTTGGGTTTAATCTTCAAGAACACCAAGAACACACACTAGTGTTTTGGGCCGAAATCAACCTTTTTAGCTTCTATATCATAAGAATCACTTCCCTATACTTGTTATCTAGTTGAAGCACCTGCTTTACACCTTGAAAACGTCCATTTCCCCAAGAACAATAGGTGTTTATGGCCAGGAGCATCTCCCTTGGTTGTAAACCCTACTTAAAGGTGCATTTGTGGCCATAAACCCTTTCTAAATTCATGAGCCCTTAAACCTTATGGCCGTGAACTCCTAAGGCTGTGAACACTTGGCCACAAACACCAAGTGTAGCCGTAAACTCCTCTTGTACACAATAATTTATGACTTATACACTTCCATTCAAGTGTATCCTAGTCCCTAATGTGCTTTCTCTTACTTGATTAGTTGTTTAAACACTAATTATATCCATATATGTGTCATTATATGCTTATTAGGATCCATTGTGCTCAAGTCTTCACTTGACACTTAGCATCCTACAAACCGATCTTTCATTTGTATCACTCACTGCAGGTGAGTTTATACCCCTTAATCTACCTTTTAAATGATTTTAAAATGATTTTATGAGGGGAGGGGGGGGGGATACAAGTAGAAAACATTATAGTTATCATATCAATCACATGTGATTAATAACTATCTGTCAAGTGGATTTCATATACTTCAAAACTATTTACCAAACAACCTCTTTAAAACCTCTTATAACCGACATCAAGTCATCTATTACTATTCAAATGATTAAAACTCATTTTTATGTCAAACTCTTTTATGCTAAAACTCTTTATTTAACTCTTTCAAACTTATATATTGTTAAAATCATGTCTATATAGATATAGTTATATAAGTAAGGTTGAAAGGACTTAGGACTGATAACTTGCTTTATTTCCCGTTCCTTGTTTGGTTGTGGACTTAGAGTACCCGGTTGGTTTTCTGAGTGTTGTTTGAACCTTATTTATATATTATGTATATGTATATAAATACAAAAGCTTTTATCTTAGTTCAACACACTCAGTCATTCAAACAACATTACTAGTGAACTATAATAGGTATAGTTTAGGAGATTACTACTCACTACTTCTATTACAATGAAACATACAAGAGTCAGTTCATTCATGAGTCAATACAAACTTGCTATTTCGAGAAACATAAAGAACATACTATGATGAGAAACTAAGAGAAGATACACTACACTATACAAAGAGAACATACTATACACTAGTACAAAGTGAACATATAATACACTAGAACATACTATACAAACACTAGAATACTATAACATTAATGTGAGCCACTACTTCATGGCATGGCAATCTTCTATCGTGTCATGTTGTAACTAGAGTCTCCTGGAGGGAGAGCGTGAAATTGTGTATAAATCTATACGGGACTCACCGTCCTACACCTTGTTGCTAGCTACAATGGGACCTGCATGTTTACGGGTGATGAATGCCATACCATTTCGATGTGTTCGAGCATCGTGTTTTACTAGTCAATCAGTTATGGTTACAATCATATCACATTATACCTTAATTAACAATTGGTTTAAGGTAGTTAGTACAATAGTAGTTATTATATACCAAACTACAATACTTTATTATTTTCCCATTGCATTGACATTGTGATCTTCTCACGTAAGCGGTAATGTAAAACTATATTTTTGGTAATGATAATCAGACTTGGGAAAATACACACTTTTACAATAAACAAACATTCAGAACATTGGGTCTTGGTAGAAGACTACATTTTAGTAGAAAATATAGGATTTTCTAGGAGTAACAAACATTTACAAACACTTACAAACTTTTACATCAAACACACACAACATTTTCATACAAAAAATGACACTAAAATACTTATGAACTCACCTGCTTAAATGCTGATCCTCTTTTTCAAAATAACTTGTATTCTTAGGTCATCAGTAGATAGGTATTGATGTCAGGTTTTGAGAAGACGGAGCTTTCAAGAATCGTCTTTATTTTGAGTATTCACTTTTGTGTCTTATAACTATATGTAGAATACACTTGTATTGAATTATATTATTAATGCAATGGATGATGTTGTTGCTTGTTTACTATTATTCATTGTTGTTGTACTGTACATGACGTCCTCCGCCCCCAAATGTTTCCGTCAATTCGGTTTGGGGGTGTGACATATTGGTATCAGAGCATTGTTTATAGTGAATCGAGTATATCAACCCATAAAAGATATACAAACTATAAACACATCGGGATTAAAATACTATGACCAAGAGTTTATACTTTTAAATGATAACATATTTAACTAAGTATACATACCTGCATTCATATTAAAATTAGTGTCATTAGGACAGAACAAAAGTATTACGATTGTTGAACAACACAATTAGGCTTAGAGACATATAGTCAGATCTGGGAGTGATATAGCCTGATCAACTATATTTTCCAAGGAGTGACTAGCATGTGCCTAAGAATGGTTGTGGTGTTGCAACAAGTCTAAAAACTTACCAACACTACTACAATGAACACATTAGAACATAACACAAACCTAAAATGCTATAGGAGTATTTTGTGTTACTATAATTACTTGTTTGAGAACTAAAGGTCTTTATTAGCAGATCAATAATTGCTTGGTGGATACGCAAATGCCATATGGACTAATGTGTCATAGACTTAGAATCTGTGATCTTTTCTTTGCTTCCTGTTCCTTGTTTGGTTGTGGATTTGGAGTTAGGATCACTTATTTGAAGGTCTATTCTATTTTGGTTACATATGACTGGTATGCACTATGGTAAAGATCATCCTATAATTATCTTAATTAGTATGTCTATTAACTATTTCTTTTATCCCTATTCTCGCATAGATCCCATGGCTGGATTCTATCTTCTCGGTGACCCGTACTTCCCAAATCAAGGAAATGTTGGTTGGCTCGATGCTAAACTAGAAGAAGAACCTGTAATCCCCTTAGATGATGACTTTGCCGAGAACTTTTCGGAGGATTCTGACTCCGATCCCGAAGTCAATAGTCTACCCCAGTGGCTCCTGTTCCAAATCCTAACCCTCGACCAAGATTTCAAGGCCCCATACCTCTGTAGGCAACAAACTTGAGCTGATGGAGTCACGAGCAGAGTCATCCCTTACCCTACAACGGAGACCGAAGCTTCTACAATCTGAGCGAAGAGGCTCAGCGGACAGAGTGCTGCCAATTCCGATTCATAGGATTTCCCACAATGTAGTATAGGGAAGGGCTAATGCAGGTCGGATACTGGAGGTTGATGCTGATACGGGATTCAATACCGTTCGCATACATCAGCTGGAGTCTGATTAGGGAAGGGTCCTGAAACATAATGCAACCCTGCAAAGGGAACTTACTAAAACCCAAGACGAAGTCAGGGGACTGCGAGCCCGTCAGGCCACCGTTCAAAGGCGCATGCAGGATTTGGAGCGTCTCTTGGTAGAATCAAGGACTCGTCCCAACAGCTCTCGTCGCAGATAGAGCCTACTCCACCTTCTCTTTTGGATATAACTTAGGTCTATGTAAAAACTCTAGTTTTAAGTTTTTGTCTATGCCTAGACTTTTGAACTTTCCGTCTACTAGTTTTCCCATACTGTCAAAATTTTCCCTATATGGTTTGATGTAAGACCTACTTTTAGGTCATTTTCCCGAACTTATTACATCATTAATACCAATATTATTGACAATTATCCAATCTATTGAGAAATCAATATCCAAGTAATTTCAGATTTCTATTGCTAGATATCTATATCAATCATACTCTCATTTGTTTTGTTGGACTATGGAGAGTAGTCCATGGATCACAGTCATTATACTTCCAATTGATTCTTACTATCATTATAAATCTTTGTAAAATTTCAGTTAAACAATGCCTCCTCCAAGAGTGACAAGGCGTAACCCTCTGATAACTCCTACACAACCTCCACCTCCTCCACAATACAACCCGACGGCTATCCAATCTGTGGTAAATGTGGCTGCTACGACAGCGCTAGATCAGTTCAATGCTAGTGGAACTAGCAGGAGTGGAACAAATGTGCATTCCACTCAAGTTGATGATCCAGTGCGCTCTAGGGAGTGCTCGTATAAGGACTTCACCAACTGCAAGCCCAGGTCCTTCAATGGGACTGGCGGAATCATTTCCCTCTCGCAATGGTTCGAGAATACGGAATTGATCTTTGAGATCCGTTCTTGTCTGGAAGGAAGCAAAGTTAAATTTGCTGTCTGCACCTTCGCGGATAGAGCCCTGACATGGTGGAATAGCCATGTCAAGTCACTAACTCTAATAGTGGATAATGCTATGGGCTGGGAAGCTCTTAAGGAGCTCGTAATCGAAGAATATTACCCGAGAGGTGAAGTCCAGAAACTTGAACAAGAACTCTGGAGCCTAACCATGAAGGGCTCAGACATATTCTCCTACACTTCCAGATTTAGCGATCTGGTAGAACTATGTCCAGGAATGGCCCCTTCTGAGGTGGAAAAGGTGAAGAGGTATATATGGGGGCTGATGCCTCCATTTTAGGAGAATGTACTAGCTTCAAACCCCGCTACCTTCGATAGTGCCAAGCGATTGGCATAATGACTCATTGACCATGGGGTCCGTACCCCGTTAACAAAAAAAAACTTGGCCATCTCAGAACCCTCCAAAGCCGCTGATAACAAGCGGATGTTTTGGGATGACAATAAGAAGAACGATGCGCAGAAATCTGCCAAAAACCAGTAGGTCATAGCGGTTCGTGCTGCGATAACACCTACTGCTACTGTGCCGATGAAGCAGTACACTGGAAACTTTCCGAAGTGCAACAAATGCAGCTTCCACCACAACGGACCCTGTCAGGAAATGAAGTGCTCTAATTGGAACATGAAGGGGCACACTGCCCATTTCTGCAAAGCTCCGGCAAGGCCATTCACCCAGGTCCCCGACGCTGGTGTGGGCCAGTCTTGATACGGTTGTGGCGAGGTGGGCCACTTCAAAAGGAACTACCCAAAGGCAGGGAATGCCGATGGAATGGGAAGAGTTTTGGCTATAGGCCACGAGGAAGCAGTTGCCGACCCTATAGTGGTCACTGGTACATTTCTCCTCGATAACTCTTATGCATGCATTCTGTTCGATAGTGGAGCGGAGAGGAGTTTTGTGACCCAGAAATTTGCTCACTTGCTTAAACATAAGTCTCATGCACTTAAAGAACCGTTCACCGTAGAAATGGCTAACGAAAAACTGAGAGCACTAGCAGTATATACATAGGATGTACTCTAACTCTAGATAACCATTCCTTTCCAATCGACCTCATTCCAGTCTCAATTAAAAGTTTCGACGTCATAATCGACATGGATTGGTTGAGTCTTCATCGCGCCGACATCATGTGTTACGAAAAAGTTGTTCGTCTTAACTTTCCGTCTAGCGAAACCCTTATTATCTACAACGAAAAACCTAACACGAATCTCCGTATCATCTCGAGTATTCAAGCCCATAACTTTCTGCAGAAGGAATGTTACGCATTCCTTGCTCATGTTGTCGATACAATCCAGGAGACCAAAGACCTAAATAACATTCCAGTATTATGTGACTTTATCGACATCTTCCCAGAAGAACTCCCAGGATTACCTCCGGAATGTCAAGTCGAGTTCATAATCAACTTAGTGCCAGGGGATACCCCCATAGCCAAATCGCCCTATCATCTAGCACCAACCGAGATGCAGGAACCATCTAGTCAACTTAAAGAACTGCTCAACAAGGGCTTTATAATACCAAGATTCTCACATTAGGGAGAGCCGGTCTTGTTCGTGAAGAAGAAAGACGGATCGTTCCGTATATGTATCGACTAAAGAGAACTTAACAAGCTAACCGTCAAAAATCGTTACCCTCTGCCTCGCATTGATGATTTGTTTGACCAACTTCGAGGAGCGAACTTCTTTCCAAAAATAGACCCGAGGTCCGGGTATCACCAGTTACGAGTGTTGAGGGAGGATGTTCTGAAGACAGACTTTCGAACTCGTTATGGACACTACAAGTTTGTAGTGATGCCGTTTGGTTTGACCAATATGCCTGCAGTATTCATGAACTTAATAGGGTGTGCCGTCCTTACTTGGATCAGTTCGTGATCATCTTCATCGATGACATACTTAACTACTCTCGAATTAAGGAGGAGCATAGTCATCATCTACATCAGGTCTTAAAAACACCGCAATCAGAGAAGCTATATGCGAAGTTCTCGAAATGCGAATTTTGGATCCGTAGAGTCAAATTCTTAGGGCACATGGTTAGCGAAGAGGGAATACAAGTGGAACCTTCCGAAATCAAATCCATTGAGAACTGGTCAGCACCGAAGATGCTTATAGAAATTCGTCAATGCCTAGGCCTCGTTGGTTACTATCACATATTCATACAGAACTTCTCGCGGATTGCGAAAGCTCTTACTGATGGGTTTTGAGCATTCTAACACTTCCTAAGTGTACATGCAACCCTAATAACCTTGGATCTATGTTTGTCTAATTATCATGCAAAGTTGAATTCCAAGGTTATATTCCTATTTAGCATACATGGGGAACAATTTTAACTTAAAGTATCGATAGAATAACTTACCTTGTTGTTGTTTGTGTTCCTTGAAACCTTGTGAGCCTAGCACCCCAAGTGTGATGCCTCAAATGCTTCACACAACACCAAATGCTCTTGGAAGAACTTATGAGAGAACACACACTTCTCAAAAATCGGCCAAGCCCTCTTGTTTCTTAGTGTAGCCGATTTTAGGTGGAGAACATGTTACTTATATAGTGTTGACACATCTAGGGTTAAACCCTAATGTGTCATGACTCTTCATTTCCATGATCCATGGGTTTGTAACTCCCATGGAGCATCCATGGAGCATCCTATGGGTGGAACCCACTTGATAATCAATGGAGCCTCTTAGCCCACTATACAAGATATGGATGATTTACATAATCAACCCATATATTTAATTAGTTATCTTTTGATTACATAATTAATTCTAAATTAATTCTTGATCAAACTAATCAAATAATATTATTAATATATTAGAACTTATAATATATTAATAATCTCCAAGTGTTATTTCTCTCATTTAGTCTATCCAATTGCACGGTGCCATGCAACCCAAATGGACCATGCCGGGTCGGGTCAAGTACATACCAGAAATAGTTATGGACTTAGACACCTTATCCAACAGTCTCCCACTTGGATAAGTCTAATAACTATTACTGCAAGTATGACTTCAGGAACCGATCGGCAATGGTAGCTCTTTACAAGGTTTCTCGGAACTGAGAAGATGATGGTACGCCATTTAAGATAAGTGATCATATAATCCTCTGTTCTAGATATCAGTCGGACAAATACACGGAACAATGTCTTACTTATTGTCCAACAGTTTGTTTCCCGATTTCCGATTTGTTCGACAAAGAACTTAATTGAACACATCAACTTAGTTCTGACCGGGCCCGGTACATAGGTCAAAACAAAATCATCGAGGGGCCCAGATATCAGCTTCTAATCCAAGAAGGAACAGATAAACTTCGACTCATATGTTTGTTCTACCACTCATTGAATTATACACAAGAGCGCGATTTATAACATCGAGTTACCAATGCGTTTTTCGTACAATCAATGCATAATCAACTTGTAAGTAACAAATCATATCTCTAGGTTTGAAGACTTATACGATATTACCGTCTCACGATCACTCGAGATAGAATTCCATGAAGTGATTCCAGTGAGCGTGGGTTGAGTCCAATGCTCAGAACTTTTGAGCACTCATGATTGCTGTAGCCTTGTCCAAGACCTCTACAACCAAACATGACAGTCTTGATTCATATCTACTTCCGACATATGACCGACTGTGGAGGTTTGAATAATATGTTATACCAAACAAAAATTATTCTGGAAGTCAAAACATGCAAAAGAAATATAGTAAACGATCGACAATAGATAGCAACACTTTACTCATAAATAAAACACTTTTATTCATCATCAGATGTCAATTACACTTTACAAATTTCGAGGTTATCTAACTACTAAATCTAATATCATCCTTCAGCCCTATGCTCCGAGCATGCTGGAGATGCTTAACCCGAGTCAGTCCCTTTGTGAGGGGATCTGCCGGATTCTCATTTGATGATACCCTCTTTGCCACGAGGAGTCCTTCTTCGATCCGATGTCTGATGAAATGGTATTTTCTGTCGATGTGTCTGGATCTCCCGTGATCCCTTGGTTCCTTGGCTAAGGCAACAACACTTTCACTATCACAGAAAATTTCCATTGGCTCTTTAATAGCTGGTACAACTCCAAGGTCTCCAATGAAGTTCCTCAGCCATAACGCCTCCTTTGCCGCCTCGCTAGCTGCAATATACTCTGATTCACAAGTAGAATCTGCCACTGTCTCTTGCTTGGAACTCTTCCAAGAAATTGCTCCTCCATTTAGGGTAAAGACCCAACCCGACTGAGAGCGGAAATTATCCCTATCAGTCTGGAAGCTAGCATCACTATACCTTACAACTCTCAAGTCATCACTCCCACCGAGGGTAAGGACCCAGTCCTTAGTCCTTCGTAGGTACTTGAGAATGTTCTTTACCGCAGTCCAGTGTGCCTTGCCAGGGTTCCCCTGAAACCTGCTAACCATGCTCAGGGCAAAAGCTACATCAGGTCGAGTACACGTCATAGCATACATGATCGATCCTACAGCCGAAGCATAAGGTACTCGACTCATTTGTGCTATCTCAGCCTCAGTGCTAGGGCTTTGTGTCTTACTCAGTTTGGCGTTACTCTGGATGGGCAACTCTCCTTTCTTGGAGTCTTGCATGCTGAATCTCTTCAGCACCTTATCCAAGTAGGTACTTTGACTAAGTCCAATTAGTCTTTTACTCCGATCTCTCAAGATCCTTATCCCCAAAATATAGGCAGCTTCACCAAGGTCCTTCATAGCGAAACACTTTCCATGCCAGGACTTTACTTCCTGCAGGGTTGGAATGTCGTTTCCTATGAGTAGTATGTTATCCACATACAATACCAAAAAGCTAACTATACTCCCACTAGCCTTGACATACACACAAGATTCATCTTCACTCCTAGAAAAGCCAAATTCCTTGACCTTTTCATCAAAGAAAAGATTCCATCTGCGAGGTGCTTGCTTTAATCCATAAATGGACTTCTCAAGCTTACACACTCTATTAGGGTACTCGTTGCTGACAAAACCCTTTGGCTGACTCATGTAAACATCTTCAGCCAACTTTCCATTAAGGAAAGCGGTTTTGACATCCATTTGCCAAATTTCATAGTCATGAAATGCGGCTATGGCTAACAGAACCCGAATAGACTTAATCTTGGCTACCGGAGAAAAGGTCTCATCATAATCCACTCCAGGAATTTGAGAGAAGCGCTTTGCAACCAGTCTAGCCTTATAAGTGTGTACTTTACCATCCATGTCGGTCTTCTTCTTGAAGACCCATTTGCACCCTACAGTCTTTCGACCTGGTACATTCTCAACCAAGTTCCAAACTTGATTGTCATACATGGTGGGACATCCCAAAATCATGGCCAGAAAAGACCGGTTTTGTTTATACTTTATTTCAAAATCAGAGTTATCTTTTAATAAAAGGATTGTAGAATTTGTCCCAAAACAATAATATGATAAAGATTTATCAAAAGCATTTCCATAGAAATGTATTCATTAAAAGACTCGAGATGTCGTGTTCGTACAGATCAAAAGTATAAACAGTACAATATAATGCCTTACTACATTATTATGTATTTACAGGCCTAAAATCCATGAATCTCTCATCCCAAGATATCACATCTATGCTCATGCGCCACTACCTGTAATACAAGAAACTGAGTGGGTCAGGCTTGGGAGCCTGGTGAGCACATAGGGTTTTCAACCCACAATAAATAAGTTTATTAATTTCATCAATCAACAATAACCCGATTACCCGTTCCCGTTATCCTCACTTTACGTCCCTAAACACCTATCATAAGGGACCTAGCCTAAGGATCATCATCGGGATGGACACTACTGCTAAGGGGATTCCTCAGCAATAAATGTCCTAATAGGCAACCATGTGGGGGATGGAGTACATCTGGTGAGCACACAGTTCAAATAAACACCTACAGGTTGCGAGCCTGCTAGTGTTCCACTGGACTGTCTAGAATAGTCCGTGGTCGTCATCTATACTCCGATAGATGACTGGATCATCAATAACATCTATAACGAGGCCTCTCATTATTTTATTTTGTCACACAGCAACTATTACATCTACCCATGTTTTACCCAACACATTTTGTAGATATAAAATACATATACAGTTTAAATCTTTGAAAACATGTATAAAACGTTCATCCAGCATAGATAGCAAGTATTCAGATAATATGCACACATAGCACGTAATTTATATTAAATACTTCATATCTATGTGTAAGTTGAAAGTAACTATGCACTCACCTGATTAGGTGGTGACTCAGCACTCGGACAGCGCTTTGATACTCTCAAAATGATATTCCTTCGATAAAACCTAGTATCGATACCACTAGGGTTTAGTTTAATGATAACCGCGACAAATTAATTAGTCTGAGTATTATTAAGCATTAATAATACTCGATATATCTTATAATAATAGCCCAAATAATTATTTTAAGGACCTAATAACATTCCCATAAATATTTGAAAGCTATATTAAAAATTGCGTAAGCGTAGCATACTTACAGCGAATTTTATTGAAAACCGGGACTTAATTGGAGCAGCGTTTCGAAACCGAAAAACTCCTTTTTCTCGGGACTCCGGAAGCCTCGGGGCTTCCTTAGGGTGCTAGGGGTTCACCTAGACTTTAGGGAGGGTTCAAAACCCTAGAGAGAGAAAGATTTTAGAGAGAGAATGAGAAATGGTGTGAAAAATCCGGAGACCCTCGCCCCTTTTTATAGCCTGCGAGGCCTCGGATTACGCTGGGCGTAGTCCTTGGCTACGCTGGGCGTTCTTCAGATAAGGCTGCCACATCGATTCCAGCTGTCTCGCACTCGGAAGGGATTAGACAGAAGGGTACGCTGGGCGTACCGAACCCAGACGCGGGGCGTAAGGCGAAGCGAGACGACGTGGCTTCTTCTGGACCGAGAATGGCTAAGCGAACGCGGCGCATATGAGACCGAACGCTGGGCGTAGCGAGGGGCGACGCTTCACTCATCCGAGGCGACTTCAGCGATCATCATCGGACGGCTGGGAAAGCGCCACGTCAGCGACTTCGTATCAGATCTCGCAAAATCGAGTACAATCTTTAAAAATTCGTAACTTTCGAATACGAGCT
Source organism: Lactuca saligna (assembly GCF_052625555.1). Classification (NCBI taxonomy): domain Eukaryota; kingdom Viridiplantae; phylum Streptophyta; class Magnoliopsida; order Asterales; family Asteraceae; genus Lactuca; species Lactuca saligna. Next base: position 194,275,278 of record NC_136419.1, on the reverse strand, counting down.
CCGTTTTCGATGTTCTTTATATCGAAGCGAAGGTGGGAACCTACTCTACAACTTTCGTTTAGACTTCGTCGGCTAATTTTGGCTCGATTTTAAATTTTATATTATCAACGGGTCGGGATAGAATTGGTCTGTTAAATCCTCATAACTTCTTCATCCGACTTCCGTTTTCGCCCATCTTTTTCTCGTTACGTTACTCTTAAAGAGATCTTCGATTCTCGTTTAGGTCGTGTCGGCTAAAAACCGCTCGATCAAACATTCGAATTTCGGGCAGTACACTACTAGTCTGAAACTTCGAAAAATCGTAACTTCTTCATACGAAGTCAGATTAGGGCGTTCTTTTTATCGATGTTCTTAGTTTAACATATTCTACGACTTTTGTTTATATTTCTAAGGCTAAAAGTCTTCTATCGTAAATTCACTATTTACGTCTTCCGGTGCCGTGCCGGTTTTGCCGTAAAACTTCGGCGGGTCATACCTTCTTCGTTATAGCTCGGATTTCAGCATTCTTTATATGTACGGAAACCTTGAGACATATTCTACAACTTTATGTAGAGATATCGAGATTATCTCACACTTTAATTTTGACGCTCATTTTTATTTTTTTATTAATTATACAATAATAAACACATAATTCACATAATACTCAAATATTTCATATTTAGTACTTCAAAAAGAGTTACAATAGTTGACCTAGACTATTACATTGACAAAAATGCTTAGCCCTGAAACCCGGGCGTTACAATTCTCTCCCCCTTAGGATGATTCCGTCCCAGAATCATGCATCAGCAAACAGATGTGGATAACGACTCATCATGTCATCATCTGTTTCCCAAGTGAGATTCGGCCCATTCGAATGTTTCCATTGGACTAGCACTAAGTCGACCATCTTGCTTCGTAACTTCTTAGTCTTACGGTCAACAATTGCCTCGGGCTCTTCGATCAGCCTTTTATTTTCATCCATCCTTAACTCTGAGATTGGAATTATGTCGGGAACATCTCCCACGAATTTCCTCAAATAACACACATGGAAGGTGTTATGAATACCATTGAGTTCTTCGGGCAATTCCAGCTTGTAAGCTTGGTTCCCAATCCTCTGAAGAACTTTGAATGGTCCAATAAACCTTGGACTCAACTTTCCTCGTTTCCCAAATCATATAAGTCCCTTCCACGGTGAGACTTTAAGTAAAACGGAATCCCCAACTTCGAAGGTTATCGGTCGTCTTTTCTTGTCAGCATAGCTCTTCTGACGATCCTGAGCTGCTAACATTCTTTCCCTAATCACCTTCAATTTCTCAGCAGTCTCATGGACTATCTCGGGGCCCATAAACTGCTTCTCTCCGGCTTCGAGCCAACAAGATGGTGTACGACACTTTTGTCCATACAAGGCTTGATAAGGTGCCATCTTGATGCTCGAGTGAAAACTATTGTTGTAGGAAAATTCAACTAGAGGTAAGTGCTCGTCCCAATTCCCTTGGAATTCAAGGGTACATGCTCTCAGCATATCTTCCAACGTCTGAATCGTTCTTTCACTCTGACCATCAGTTTGCGGATGGTAAGCAGTACTCAAACACAACTTTGTACCCAACTCCTCTTGTAGACTCCTCCAAAACCTTGAAGTGAAACGACTATCACGATCTGACACAATCGTAAGAGGGACACCGTGAAGTCTTACAATTTCCTTCACGTAAGCATTTGCGAGCTTATCCATAGACCACTTCTCGTTGGCTGCTATGAAGTGTGCACTCTTGGTGAAACGATCCACGACTACCCAAATCATGTCGTGTCCGTTCTTCGTTCTGGGCAGTTTAGTCACAAAATCCATGGTGATGTCTTCCCATTTACCCATGGGTACAGGTAAAGGTTCTAAACTCCCATACGGTTTCTAATGTTGTGCCTTAACCCTCGCACATGTTACGCACTCAGCCACATACTTCACAACATCGAGCTTCATCGTCGGCCACCAGTAGTAGGGTTTTAGGTCCCTATACATTTTAGTGCTACCGGGATGAATCGAGTACATGGTCTTGTGTGCTTCTTCCATTAGAAGATCTCTTATTCCTCCCGTCTTAGGTACCCAAATTCGATCTTGGAATACCTTTAGTCCTCGACTGTTCGTACCGAACACTAACGTTTTTCCCAAACGTTCTTCCTTTCGGTCATTCTTTTCTAAGGCTTCTTCTTGAGCTTTCCTGATACTTTCCACAATCATCGAGACGACTTCAATTCTTAACGCTCTTGGCCTTTTTCTTTCAAGATTGACTTTCCGACTGAGAGCATCAGCAACAATATTTGCTTTACCTGGGTGGTAAAGTATCTCACAGTCGTAGTCCTTGAGAAGTTCTAGCCAGCGTCGTTGCCTCATGTTCAACTCCTTCTGATTAAAGAGATACTGGAGACTCTTATGATCAGTGAAGAGCTTGCACTTCGTGCCGTAGAGGTAATGCCTCCATATCTTTAAGGCGAATACTACCGCTGCCAACTCCAGATCATGAGTGGGGTAGTTCTTTTCGTGCTCTTTCAATTGTCGAGATGCGTATGCTATCACCTTTTCTCTTTGGGTCAGAACACAACCCAACCCGACTCCAGATGCATCACTATAAACTGCGAAATCTTCGACTCCATCGGGTAGAGAAAGTATCGGTGCTTCACATAACTTCTTCTTTAGCTTCTCGAACGCCTCATCGTGTTTCTCACTCCACGTATACGTAGCTCCTTTATGGGTCAAAGCTGTTAATGGAGCAGCTATCGAAGAAAAGCCTTGGATAAATCGTCGGTAATATCCGGCTAATCCTAGAAAGCTTCGAATCTCCGTGGGATTCTTTGGACGTTCCCCCTTCATTACAGCTTCGATCTTGGCGGGGTCAACCATTATTCCTTCTTGGTTAACAACATGACACAAGAATTGGACATCCCGTATCCAAAAGTCGCATTTGGAGAACTTTGCAAAAATCTTCTCCTTCTTTAACACCTCCAACACTTCTCGTAGATGCTTGCCATGCTCCTCCTGGCTTTTCGAGTAGACGAGAATGTCGTCGATGAACACTATCACAGATTTATCGAGGAATGGTTTACAAACCCTATTCATCAAATCCATGAATGCTGCGGGGGCATTGGTTAGTCCGAACGACATAAAGAAGAACTCGGAGTGTCCATATCTTGTTCTGAATGCAGTCTTCTTAATATCCTGCTCTCTCACCTTCAGCTGATGATATCCTGACCTAAGGTCGATCTTTGAGAAGTAGCTCGAACCTTGCAGCTGATCGAATAGGTCATCAATCCTCGGCAATGGATACTTGTTCTTCACCGTTGCCTTATTCAGCTCTCGGTAGTCTATGCACATCCTCATGCTTCCGTCCTTCTTCTTCGTGAATAACACCGGGGCTCCCCAGGGTGATGAACTAGGTCGAATGAAACCGCTGTCCAACAGCTCCTGAATTTGCATCATGAGCTCCTTCATCTCCGTCGGTGCTAATCGGTAAGGTGCCTTTGCTATCGGTGTTGTTCCTGGTAATAAGTCTATACGAAACTCCACTTGCCTATCAGGTGGTAATCCGGGAAGATCTTCGGGAAAGACTTCCGGATAATCGCACACAACCGGTATATTCTGCACCTCTTTCTTTTCTATCTTAGCATCAATTACGAATGCCAAGTATGATGCACATCCTTTGGACAAACATTTCCTGGCTTTCATCAGGGAGATGATTCCAGAATTTACTCTGTGTTTGTCCCCGTACACCATAAATGATTCCTTTTCGGGTGGGTTTATTCTAACTATCTTCTTTCGGCATAATATCTCTACATCGTTGGCGTTAAGCCAATCCATACCCAAAACGATGTCAAAACCGTTTAACTCTATGGGTAATAGTTCCTCATGGAATTCGTTTCCGTTTAGGTCAATGACGATGTTCCTAATACGATTACTAACAGGTATGAATTTGCCACTGGCAACTTCTACAATCAGGGCATTATCTAGTTTTTCTACAGGCAATGCTAATCTTCCACCAAATTTATGCGACACAAAGGAGTAATTGGCTCCGGAATCAAATAGTATATTTGCAGGCAAACCATTTACAAGAAAGGTACCTGAAGCGACGTCTGCTGCCTCCTTTTCAGCCTCGAGCGTCATCTGAAAGGCTCTCGCCTTTGGCTTTGGTGGTATGTTGGGCCTTCCCGCATCTTTCTTCTTTGGGCAATCCTTAGCAATATGCCCTTCTTCACGACACTCGTAGCACACCTTCTTGTTGGTGGTGCACTCATTGGCATAGTGCCCTGTTTTCCCACACTTGTAGCAGGTTACTTCATCGCCACATTTTCCCGAGTGCTTCTTCTTGCACTTCTCGCACCATTTAAATTCGTTTCCTCCCCCGAATTTTTTTGAACCGAACTTGTTCTTCTTTTTTTTTGGGTTTAGCAGACCCTTCAAATTTCCTCTTCTCGCCAACCTCGATTTTGCTGGCAGCTCTTCCCTTAATCATGTCCTCCACAGACTTGGCAGCCCAGATAGCTGCCTCCAAAGTAGGTGCCTGACGTACTGGCACCGCGTACTCCCATGGAAGTCCCTTTGCGTACTTATCAATTTTCGTCAGCTCATCCGGAACAAGACGCAAGGCAAACTCCATCTTTTCTGTGAAGTTGTTCGTGTATTCATCGTTTGACATGCTTCCCTTCTTCAGGGTTAGAAACTGGTTCTCTAACTCTAGCAGGTTTTGATCCGAGCAGTATTTTCTTTTGAATTGCACCAGAAATTCTGCCCATGTCAGTTGCAGGGGCTTGTTGGGGCTTAAAGTCTTCCCCAAGGTATTCCACCAACGTACAACGCCTCCTCGAAACTGACGTACTGCAAATGTGGTTTGTAGCTTTCCTCTGCAACCGCACGTCATGAAAGCTAACTCCATCTCCGAGATCCAATCCATGACCCCGATTGGATCTTCTTTTCCTGTGAAAGTCGATGGCTTGCAAGTAAGAAAATCCTTGTACTTTCATCCATTCCTCTCGACCTCGTCACCTTGGTTGTTTTGTTGAACTAGTGGTGGGTTGGCTTGACCAATGGTTCCACTGTAGTCTCCTTCCTCAGTCTGCCCTTCGTTCAACTCGGGCTGTTCGATTTGAATAGTCACTTCCTCTCGATTTTGCTGGAGCAAACGCCTGGTTTCCTCCATTTGACGATCCAACATTGCCTGGATCATCGCTTGCACTCCGGCCATCGTTATTGGTCCGGCAGCGGCTTCCACAACTGGTATTTGCTCAATCACGGGGGGTTGGTGTCCGTTCCCATTTGCGTTTACGTTTCCGCTACGGGTCCTTACCATCTTGATCTATACACCGAATAAGGTGAATTTAGATCTTTATTTAGGAGAGACGTTTTAAATCGTCCTTATCACTCCGAAACGTTTACATGCTAGTTCTAATATCATAGTCGTACGTTTAGAATCCTAAACACATAAGGTTTCCAGATCCGGTCGACAACAGACCATAGATCCGAACAAAATAACAGCATATCATGCATAAAGCATTTAGCACATAAAAGCATTTTAGGCACAATTCCTAAAATAAGCTAGCGCTCACACCTCACAATCAACGCTTAGCATTCTAAGTTTAAGTCTAGAAATCCTACAAATTCCTAGTTCGCTTAAACTAATGCTCTGATACCAACTGGGACATCCCCAAAATCACGGCCAGAAAAGACCGGTTTTGTTTATACTTTATTTCAAAATCAGAGTTATCTTTTAATAAAAGGTTTGCAGAATTTGTCCCAAAACAATAATATGATAAAGATTTATCAAAAGCATTTCCATAGAAATGTATTCATTAAAAGACTCGGGATGTCGTGTTCGTACAAATCAAAAGTATAAACAGTACAATATAAGCCTTACTACATTATTCTGTATTTACAGGCCTAAAATCCATGAATCTCTCATCCCAAGATATCACATCTATGCTCATGCGCCACTACCTGTAATACAAGAAACTGAGTGGGTCAGGCTTGGGAGCCTGGTGAGCACATAGGGTTTTCAACCCACAATAAATAAGTTTATTAATTTCATCAATCAACAATAACCCGATTACCTGTTCCCGTTATCCTCACTTTACGTCCCTAAACACCTATCATAAGGGACCTAGCCTAAGGATCATCATCGGGATGGACACTACTGCTAAGGGGATTCCTCAGCAATAAATATCCTAATAGGCAACCATGTGGGGGATGGAGTACATCTGGTGAGCACACAGTTCAAATAAACACACAGTTCAAATAAACACCTACAGGTTGCGAGCCTGCTAGTGTTCCACTGGACTGTCTAGAATAGTCCGTGGTCGTCATCTATACTCCGATAGATGACTGGATCATCAATAACATCTATAACGAGGCCTCTCATTATTTTATTTTGTCACACAACAACTATTACATCTACCCATGTTTTACCCAACACATTTTGTAGATATAAAATACATATACAGTTTAAATCTTTGAAAACATGTATAAAACGTTCATCCAGCATAGATAGCAAGTATTCAGATAATATGCACACATAGCACGTAATTTATATTAAATACTTCATATCTATGTGTAAGTTGAAAGTAACTATGCACTCACCTGATTAGGTGGTGACTCAGCACTCGGACAGCGCTTTGATACTCTCAAAATGATATTCCTTCGATAAAACCTAGTATCGATACCACTAGGGTTTAGTTTAATGATAACCGCGACAAATTAATTAGTCTGAGTATTATTAAGCATTAATAATACTCGATATATCTTATAATAATAGCCCAAATAATTATTTTAAGGACCTAATAACATTCCCATAAATATTTGAAAGCTATATTAAAAATTGCGTAAGCGTAGCATACTTACAGCGAATTTTATTGAAAACCGGGACTTAATTGGAGCAGCGTTTCGAAACCGAAAAACTCCTTTTTCTCGGGACTCCGGAAGCCTCGGGGCTTCCTTAGGGTGCTAGGGGTTCACCTAGACTTTAGGGAGGGTTCAAAACCCTAGAGAGAGAAAGATTTTAGAGAGAGAATGAGAAATGGTGTGAAAAATCCGGAGACCCTCGCCCCTTTTTATAGCCTGCGAGGCCTCGGATTACGCTGGGCGTAGTCCTTGGCTACGCTGGGCATTCTTCGGATAAGGCTGCCACATCGATTCCAGCTGTCTCGCACTCGGAAGGGATTAGACAGAAGGGTACGCTGGGCGTACCGAACCCAGACCCGGGGCGTAAGGCAAAGCGAGGTGACGTGGCTTCTTCTGGACCGAGAATGGCTAAGCGAACGTGGTGCGTACGAGACCGAACGCTGGGCGTAGCGAGGGGCGACGCGTCACTCATCCGAGGCGACTTCAACGATCATCATCGGACGGTTGGGAAAGCGCCACGTCAGCGACTTCGTATTAGATCTCGCAAAATCGAGTACAATCTTTAAAAATTCGTAACTTTCGCATACGAGCTCCGTTTTCGACGTTCTTTATATCCACGCGAAGGTGGGAACCTTCTCTACAACTTTTGTTTAGACTTCGTCGGCTAATTTTGGCTCGATTTTAAATTTTATATTATCAACGGGTCGGGATAGGATTGGTCTGTTAAATCCTCATAACTTCTTCATCCGACATCCGTTTTTGCCCATCTTTTTCTCGTTACGTTACTCTTAAAGAGATCTTCGATTCTCGTTTAGGTCGTGTCGGCTAAAAACCGCTCGATCAAACATTCGAATTTCGGGCAGTACACTACTAGTCCGAAACTTCGAAAAATCGTAACTTCTTCATACGAAGTCAGATTTGGGCGTTCTTTTTATCGATGTTCTTAGTTTAACATATTCTACGACTTTTGTTTATATTTCTAAGGCTAAAAGTCTTCTATCGTAAATTCACTATTTACGTCTTCCGGTGCCGTGCCGGTTTTGCCGTAAAACTTCGGCGGGTCATACCTTCTTCGTTATAGATTGGATTTCAGCATTCTTTATATGTACGGAAACCTTGAGACATATTCTACAAATTTATGTAGAGATATCGGGATTATCTCACACTTTAATTTTGACGCTCATTTTTATTTTTTTATTAATTATACAATAATAAACACATAATTCACATAATACTCAAATATTTCATATTTAGTACTTCAAAAAGAGTTACAATAGTTGACCTAGACTATTACATTGACAAAAATGCTTAGCCCTGAAACCCGGGCGTTACACATGGATTGTATCTCGCTATCCATAGCCTCTTTCCATTTAGCAGACTCGGGGCCTGCCATGGCTTCCTCGTAGCTGTTAAAGTCATCTTGACTTACTAGTGTTCCATCACTAATAAGTGTCTCACCTTCTGTAGTAATATGGAATCCATAGTAATGCTCAGGTGCACTCCTAACTCTCGTGGAACGCCTCAGAGGTACAGATTCGTCAATTGGCTCAACAAGAGTTTCCTCCTCAAGTTGAGGGCTAGAGTTTGAAGTTCCATCACCATTTGACTCTTGAATTTCTTCAAGATCAATTTGCCTCCCACTGTCTCCTTGGCTTATAAACTCTCTTTCTCGAAAGACTCCTCTTCTTGCTACAAAGACCACATTATCACTAGGTCTGTAGAAGAGGTAACCAAAGGATTGCTGTGGGTAGCCGATGAAAATACACCTCTCGCTTCGGGGTTCGAGCTTATCATGAGTCTCGCGTCTCACGAAAGCCTCGCAACCCCAAATCTTGATGTGGTCTAGTTTAGGTACTTTACCAGTCCACATCTTGTGAGGAGTTTTGGCAACTTTCTTTGTAGGGACTAGATTAAGGATATGGGCGGCAGTCTCTAAGGCATACCCCCAGAATGAGATTGGTAGCGAAGCTCGACTCATCATGGAACGAGCCATGTCCAACAAGGTTCGATTACGCCTCTCAGCCACACCATTCAACTGCGGTGTCTTGGGAGGTGTCAATTGTGAGACAATCCCACATTCCCTTAGATAGTCGAGGAACTCTGAACTAAGATACTCACCACCCCGATCGGATCGAAGCATCTTAATGTTCCTGCCCAATTGATTCTCGACTTCCTGTTTAAATTCCTTAAACTTCTCGAAAGTCTCTGACTTATGCTTGATTAAGTAGACATATCCATATCTACTGTAATCATCAGTAAAAGTCAAATAATAACGATTAGCATCCCTTGTGGCATGTTTGAGTGGTCCACACACATCCGTGTGTATAAGGTCCAACAAACCTTCACCCCTTTCACACGAGCCAGTGAAGGGTGACTTTGTCATTTTCCCAAGTAAGCATGATTCGCAACTATCATTTGACTTTAGGTCAAACGACTCCAAGACTCCATCCTTTTGGAGTTGGCCTATGCGTTTCTTGCTTATATGTCCAAGACGAAAATGCCATAATGATGCTTTATCCAAGTTATTATTATTAGTAGAATCAATACACAAAACATCATTTCCTAAGTTATCTACAACAGACACAGCTTCATACACACCATCACAAGGTAATGCTTTAAAATAAAGAACATTATTAAAGAAAGCATCAATAGAACCAACTTCATTATTAAACGAAAAGGTAAACCCTTGTTTGTACAAAGCATGAAAGGAAATAATATTTCTTGCCATTCCTGGCGAGTAACAACACTTATTCAAATCTAACCTAAACCCACTACTTAGCGATAAAGTATAAACTCGAATCTTGGTGACAGGTGAAGCTTTCCTGTTCCCCATGATCAAGTTTATTATTCCTTGCTCCACATCCTCACTTCTTCTTAGTCCCTGCAAGTCACAACAAATATGAATACCACAACCGGTATCAAGGACCCAAGATTTCGAATGGGGTGAGTTATTAGAAATGATAGTGTAAATACCTACATGGTTGGGTTTGACTTTCCCATCCTTCACATCCTGCTGGTACTTTGGGCAGTTCCGCTTCCAATGAGCTTTTTCATGGCAATAGAAGCATTCAGCCTCTTTTGGGTCAGAAGAAGGAGTAATGAAACCTTTCTTGGTTCCACTTGAAGAAGAGCCATCAAGGGTCCGAGCCTTGGTACCCTTCGAAGATCTCTTTCTCTTCCTCCCTCGACTTTTCCCGATTGCCAAAACCGGAGTTGAGTTTGGAGTAGGAGTGATAGCAACCGACTTCCCCTTAAGACTTGTTTCTGCAGTCTTGAGAAGTCCCTGAAGTTTGCTGAGAGTGACCTCTTCCTTATTCATGTGATATGTCATGCGGAATTGATCATAGCACGATGGTAGGGAGCGCAAAATTATATCTATTGCTAGCTCCTCAGGGAGGTTCACATTAAGTTTCAGCAATCGATCCACATACCTTTGCATTTTCTGCATGTGGCTCGTGACGGAATCCCCGTCCTTCATCATGGTTGTTATCATGGAGCAGATGATTTCGTACCTCTCTTGTCGTGCACTTTGATGGTATCTTTCCATCAAATCATGGTGCATTTCATAAGGGTAGAAATCCTCATAGGACTTTTGGAGTTCTGCTGTCATTGTGGCCATCATGATGCATGCTACTTTCGTAGCATCCCTTTCATGTGCCTGAAAGTCAGCGATCTCCTGAGGAGTTGCAGTGGTCTCATCAATCTCCTTAAGCTCCGTGTCAAGGACATATTCTTTGTCCTCGTAGCGGGTAATCATCCTGATGTTTCTGATCCATTCATTGAAGTTGGATCCATCAAAGGTGACTTTCCCACACAAACTCATAAGAGTAAAGGAGCCATTAGGATTCGAGCCAGAAGCATTATTTGAAGACATCTGAAAGAGGAGAACAAGTTTAGTATAGATTTAAGAGAGTCCTTAATAAAACACCCAAATGTAATATTAAGGCTAGGATCCAATCACAATATAATATAACTTAGGATAGGTATGCCGTAATCTAAGCTATACCATATTTGAAAGGTAGGTGAATGACGATTCACCAATTTCCACCACGAAAACCGAAATATTAGATATTAGGTTTTTATTGGTTTTTTTTTAGAAATTCCTAGATTCTTTGAGATTCAATGAACTTTTCAAAGGCATGTTTCAATCTCGAGAGTGCCCTCCAAGTTTTGTAACTGGGATACCGAGGATCACAAAACGAGGTGTGAAGTAACCATGCAAATCACTTGGTACCCTTAAAGTTTATCACTCAATCGATGTGCCGGTAAACCACACACGCTCCACTGATACTATAATAAACCTTAAGTCACCCTTTACCTACCTTGTTAAGTCCAAGTTAGTGTGATGGTTAACCACACACGCTCCACCAACGACTTAGACAAAGTGTAAAGTGTAATTTCATGGATTAGCACCTTATTCACATTTTCCTAAAGTAACTAAGATTGGGAATTTAATAAAACATTTAGTTACTTTATAATATTCATCATACTTTGAATGAGAGTTTATAAGTCCTTGTCTTACCCGTTTGGCTAACGACCCTCCACCAGTCAAGCAAGCGGTGGGTGAGAATAGACACCCATTAAGTCACCATTTTATAGGCAACAACCTTATACCCACCTTATAGACCGGCTTCGTGAATGAGGCGTACTAGCGGTAAGACGACTTTATTCTTATACATATATATATATATATATATATATATATATATATATATATATATAATTATTAAATCATCATAATATAAGTATAAGGGTTGAATTTTAACTTTTAAAATTCTAGGGGTTGGAACTTAAAGTTTTAACTTAACTTTTCTTGTTCCAAAACTTGAGGGCAAGTTTTGTAATTTTCAAAACTTTTCATTTCTTGTAACTTATGAGTTTAATAGAGTAATAAAATGAAGACTCTTCATTTTTCTAACTCTTGTGTTTGTTTTAATGGTTTTAATTCAGGTATGACTCTTGGTTTTCCATAACTTGAGGACAAGTTATGGACTCCATTAAAACACATTATGATCAAGAATTAATCTACCACATAGGTTACAAATAATTCCTATGATCATCTAAAACATCATAAGAACAAGAACATGAATATGAACACAATCAAAAATTACATTTAAAACTTTGTAATTTTGATAACTAGTTGTTGTAAATGAATTAGCAAAGACATTACACCATCAAAAACAAGTTTTCAATTACCAAAACAGTTTAGGGTAATGTTTCTAATTCATTTCCAGCAACTAAATCGAAATTCTGCAATCAGTCGACCCTACTCGCCGAGTGCATGAATTTACTCGCCGAGTTGGTTAAAGATACACGTGAACTCGCCGAGTCCCCCCTATAGACTCGACGAGTCCACTCGTAGACAGCAAGATTTTCGACTTTTTTTCAACTTTTAAGCACAAATAAAAAGCAAACAAGCCTAGGCTCTGATACCACTGATTGGTTTTGAGCATTCTAACACTTCCTAAGTGTACATGCAACCCTAATAACCTTGGATCTATGTTTGTCTAATTATCATGCAAAGTTGAATTCCAAGGTTATATTCCTATCTAGCATACATGGGGAACAATTTTAACTTAAAGTATAGATAGAATAACTTACCTTGTTGTTGTTTGTGTTCCTTGAAACCTTGTGAGCCTAGCACCCCAAGTGTGATGCCTCAAATGCTTCACACAACACCAAATGCTCTTGGAAGAACTTATGAGAGAACACACACTTCTCAAAAATCGGCCAAGCCCTCTTGTTTCTTAGTGTAGCCGATTTTAGGTGGAGAACATGTTACTTATATAGTGTTGACACATCTAGGGTTAAACCCTAATGTGTCATGACTCTTCATTTCCATGACCCATGGGTTTGTAACTCCCATGGAGCATCCTATGGGTGGAACCCAACTTGATAATCCATGGAGCCTCTTAGCCCACTATACAAGATATGGATGATTTACATAATCAACCCATATATTTAATTAGTTATCTTTTGATCACATAATTAATTCTAAATTAATTCTTGATCAAACTAATCAAATAATATTATTAATATATTAGAACTTATAATATATTAATAATCTCCAAGTGTTATTTCTCTCATTTAATCTATCCAATTGCACGGTGCCATGCAACCCAAATGGACCATGACGGGTCGGGTCAAGTACATACCAGAAATAGTTATGGACTTAGACACCTTATCCAACACTTACAACATCGACCTAGAAGGGCGTGGCCTTTGACTTGGAAGAGAAGAAAGAGAAAGCGTTCCAAACGCTAAAACGAGCCTTATGCACCACATCGATACTATCCCTCCCAGAAGGGATAGAATACTTCGTGGTTTATTGTGATGCATCCAACCAGGGGCTCGACTGTGTTCTGATGCAACGAGGTAAGGTCATCGCCTATGCCTCAAGACAACTGAAGACACACGAGGTCAACTACACCGAACATGATCTTGAGTTAGGAGCAGTAGTGTTTGCTCTAAAGATCTGGAGACACTACCTGTATGGTACAAAAAGCACTATCTTTATAGACCACAAAAGCCTACAACACATATTTGACTAGAAGGAGCTCAACATGAGACAATGACGGTGGGTCGAGCCACTCTGTGATTACGAATGCAAAAATCGTTATCATCCCGACAAGGCCAACGTAGTAGATGATGCCCTGAGTCGGAAAGAATACTCTCGTAGAGTCAAATGATTGACTATGACTATCCATTCACACTTGACCACACAAATTAAGGAGGCTCAACTCGAAGCTTTGAAACCTGAAAACTTGGAAGTCAAGAGTGGCGAAGCTTTATATCTCATGGATCGGATCTGGACACCGAAACACGGTGGTTTCAGAGACTTGGTCATGACGGAAGCGCGTAACACTTGATATTTCATCCACCCAGGTTCAGATAAGATGTATCTAGATCTTAAAAAGTTATATTGGTGGCCTAACATGAAAGCAGAAATTGCTACCTTCATAAGTAAATGCCTTACTTGCGCAAAGGTTAAGGTCGAATACCAGAAACCATCAGGTTTACTTGAGTAACCGAAGATACCAAAATGGAAGTGGGAGCGGATCATGATGGACTTCATAACCAAGTTTCCCAATACAAGGGGTGGACTCGATACCATTTGGGTGATCGTAGACAGGTTAACAAAGTCCGCACACTTCCTTCCCATCAAAGAAACTGACAATATGGAGAAACTAACCCGAACATACATTAGGGAGATTGTACGACTGCATGGTGTTCCTATATCCATTATCTCTGATGGGTATAGTAGATTCACTTCAAGGTTCTGGCAATCGCTACAAATCTCCCTAGGAACGAGGTTGGACATGAGTACAGCCTACCATCCACAGATCGACGGACAAAGTGAGAGGACTATCCAAACTTTGGAAGACATGCTAAGAGCCTATGTGATAGACTTCGGGAAGGCATGGGATACTCATCTACCCCTTGTTGAGTTTTCCTACAATAATAGTTATCACACGAGCATAAAGGATGCTCCATTTGAGGCCCTCTATGGCTGAAAGTGCAGATCATCTCTATGCTGGGCTGAGGTGGGTGACACCCAGTTAGCTAAAAGGAGAGTCCCTGACAACACTCTCACAGGTCCGGAAATCATACGGGAAACGATAGAGAAACTTGTTCAGATTCATGAACGATTGAAAGCCTTTAGAGACCGACAGAAAAGCTACGCAGAAAAGAGAAGGAAGCCATTGGAATTCTAGGTGGGCGACCGTGTTCAATTGAAGGTATCACCCTGGAAGGGCTTGATATGATTCGAAAAGCATGGAAAGCTAAATCCAAGATACATAGGGCCTTTCGAGATTCTCTCTAGGATCGGCCCTATAGCTTACAAACTCAAATTATCTCGCAAACTTAGTAATGTACATTCTACTTTCCATGTCTCGAACTTGAAAAAGTTTCTATTCGATGAGACTCTTGTAATCGCACTCGACAAGATCGAGATCAACGAGAGCCTCAACTTCGTTGAAGAACCTATAGAGATCATGTACCGAGAGGTCAAGCAAACGAAGCAAAGCCATATCCTAATAGTGAAGGTCCGCTGGAATGCCAAGCGAGGACCTAAATTCACTTGGCATCGCGAGGATCAAATGAAACTGAAATATCCTCATCTTTTCGCTTAGTTATTTGTAATAGCTTAATTGTTTAAACTCTAATTTCGGGACGAAATTCTCTCTAGCGGGGGATGATGTGACAACCCAAAATTTCTATCTTGTAAAACCATTCAACTCAATCAAAATCAGACTTGTTATGCTGTCTATTTAGCACTGTTTAAAGTCTGTTTGAGCGTTCTAAGCCTAGTACATCTGAGGAATAAGTGGTAGGAAGTATTTGCTAAAGTTCAAAGCTAACAAACAAGCCATAAAATCCTTCATAAGTCTAGTACATATGAGGAATAAGTGGTAGGAAGTATTTGCTGAAGTTCAAAGCCTAGTACATCTGAGGAATAAGTGGTAGGAAGTATTTGCTGAAGTTCAAAGCTAACAAACAAGCCATAAACTCCTTTATAAGGAGTTTATGGCCAAGACACATGAGTTTACGGCCGTAAACTCATGGTGGCCGTAAACTCTTGGCTTTAAGTGTGTTATTCCTTCACTTTTCCCTCATTCTTCACCATTTCAAGTCAAGAACCTGATTTCTCTCTCAAGTATCATAAGGATCTTCACTTTGTTCTTCAAAAATGTAAGTGTTTCAGCCCTTGATTAGTTGATACATCCTCTTAACTAGCATCACCCTTTGATTTCGTCCATTAACATCATATTTTAGGTTTAATCTTCAAGAACACTAAGAACACACACTAGTGTTTGGGCCGAAATCAACCTTTTTAGCTTCTATATCATAAGCATCACTTCCCTATACTTGTTATCTAGTTGAAGCACCTGCTTTACACCTTGAAAACGTCCATTTCCCCAAGAACAATAGGTGTTTACAGCCAGGAGCATCTCCCTTGGTTGTAAACCCTACTTAAAGGTGCATTTGTGGCCATAAACCCTTTCTAAAGCTTGGATTTGAGTCTAGAACACTTCCATGTTGTTTGTATGACCTTAAAATACCATTTGGCACAAATCATCATGAGTTTACGGCCGTAAATTCATGAGTCCTTAAACCTTATGGCCGTGAACTCTTGGCTGCAAACACCAAGTGTAGCCGTAAAATCCTCTTGTACACAATAATTTGTGACTTATACCCTTCCATTCAAGTGTATCCTAGTCCCTAATGTGCTTTCTCTTACTTGATTAGTTGTTTAAACACTAATTATATCCATATATGTGTCATTATATGCTTATTAGTATCCATTGTGCTCAAGTCTTCACTTGACACTTAGCATCCTACAAACCGATCTTTCATTCGTATCACTCACTGCAGGTGAGTTCATACCCTTAATCTACCTTTTAAATGATTTTAAATTGATTTTATGAGGGGGGGGGGGTGGGGAATACAAGTAGAAAACATTATAGTTATCATATCAGTCACATGTGATTAATAACTATCAGTCAAGTGGATTTCATATACTTCAAAACAGTTTACCAAACAAACTCTTTAAAACCTATTATAAACTGACATCAAGTCATCTATTACTATTCAAATGATTAAAACTCAATTTTATGTCAAACTCTTTTATGCTAAAACTCTTTATCGGACCGAAGTCCGGAACTGACTAGGGCCTTGCCCACTGCATCGGACCGAAGTCCGGAACTAACTAGGACCTCGCGCACTGCATCGGACTGAAGTAAGAAACTTAATAGGCCCTCGCCCACTGCATCGAACCGAAGTCCAGAACTAACTAGGGCCTTTCCCGAGCATCAGACCGAAGTCTAGAACTAACTAGGGCCCACTGCATCGAACCGAAGTTCAAAACTGACTGAACATAGCATAACACAATCATAACATATAACAATAACACATATACTGCATATTGCATCGGGCCGCAGCCCGGAACACATAACAGATAGACATGCTTGAATCGCAAAGACATCAAGCTTACTAAACTAATGCTATCTAAACGGGCCGACATTGTGGCCGTAGACCCGTTCCTACTGGAAGGAAACTCACCTCGAAGAAATGACTACTAAAAGCCTGAGTAAAGAATCCTTGACTTCTGTTCCGGCTACTCCCTGACTATCATAACCAAATAAAACAGTTAATCAGAAAAAGGATCCTTCCATGCCTCATGTGGCTTCAACTGTTTCGAGGTGTAAGCTATCACATGGCCTCGTTGCATCAATATTGCTCCCATGCCTGTGATCGAAGCATCACAATAGAATACAAAGTTATCCATTCCCTCTGGTAGGGTAAGAATCGGTGTCTCGCACAATCGTTGCTTGAGAGTCTCAAATGCTGCCTGCTGCTCAGGCCCCCAGGGGAAAGCCACCGACTTGTTGGTCAGTTGGGTGAGCAGAACTTCTATCTTTGAGAAATCCTGGATGAATCTCCTGTAGTGCCCTACCAGACCTAGGAAGCTCCGAATCTCAGTTGGAGACCTCGGGACCTCCCACTACATTACGGCCTCTATCTTGGCTGGATCTACTAGTACACCGTTCTGGTTGATGAGCTGTCCCAAGAATTGCACCTCACGCAACCAGAACTCACACTTGGAGAATATCACGAAAAGTTTCTCCTTTCTCAGTGTCTCTAGCACCTCTCTTAAGTTCTCCTCATGCTGCTCCCAAGTCTTGGAATATATCAAGATGTCTTCAATGAACACTATCACAGATCGATCCAACATCAGCCTACATACGCGGTTCATGAGATCCATGAATGCAGCTGGAGCATTAGTGAGCCCAAATGGCATCACCACAAATTCATAATGACCATAGCAGGTCCTAAAAGTGGTCTTCTGTACATCCTCATCCCTGACCCGCATCTGGTGATATCCTGTCCGTAAATCAATCTAAGTAAAACAAGATGCTCCTTGAAGCTGGTCAAACAGATCATCTATCCTCGGATGTGGGTAACGGTTCTTCACTGTTACCTTGTTTAGCTCCTGGTAGTCTATGCACATGCGATATAACCCATCCTTCTTCTTCACAAATAGGATCGGGGCTCCCCATGGTGAACTACTTGGCCTGATAAAACCCTTGTCTAGTAGCTCTTGCAGCTGCGTAGACAACTCCTGCATCTCTGGAGGAGCCAACCGATATGGTTCCTTGGCTATCAGAGCCGCACTAGGTACCAAGTCAATACTAAACTCAACCTGCCTCTCTGGGGGTATCCTAGATAAATCCTCTAGGAGTACATCCGGGTATTCTCGCACCACTGGTACATCATCAACTGTCACCTTACACTTCTCCCGGACATCCATAACATAGGTGACGTACCCCACACATCCCTGCTAGAAGTAGCGTCTCTCTCTTGCTGCTGAACAAAGAATCGGTGCGCTGTGGCCTCTCGCCTTGAATCACTAACTCTCCTCCACTAGGAGTGCAGACCCTCACTACCTGCAGATCACAATCAATCACTGCTCCATTGGGGCTTAGCCAATACATACCCACTATAACCTTATTCCCTTGCAGTGGAATAGGAACCAAATCCACTAAGAACTGCTCGTCAAATAACCGCAGTGAACACCCCCTATGTACTCTCGCGACCCTGACAGTTCTGTCATCAGCTATCTCAACCTCAAGCGGGCAATCCAACTCTCGTGGAGCTCTGCTAAACCACTTGTTAAGCGCAAGCGAGAAAAATGATCAGGTAGCCCCCGAATCAAACAATACTGTAGCTGAAATGTCGTTCACTAAGAACGACCCTATACACAAACACATTATCATGAGAAACAATCAACACTAAATACAAAGATAATAGGAAAATACATACCCGTCAGCACATTAGGGGTCGCTCGTGCCTCCTCTGCTATCATCTGGAAGGCTCTGCTCTTCACCACTGCCCAACCCTGACGGCCGTCTGTAATCCTCAAAGTAGTAGGGGCAGGTGATGCCACCTTCCCTGCTGCTGCTAAGCTCATACACTGGGACTTTTTATGTCCCCTATGATTACAATGGAAGCAAATTAGATCAGATGCTGTGGTGGTGGTGGTAGTAACTGTACAATCCTTACTCATATGCCCGGTCCAACTATACTTGTAGCAGCCAAAACTTCATGCCTTGCACACTCCATCGTGCAATCTCCCACACTTGCCACACTGACTGTGGCTATAGTGTACCCTAGATCTGTGATCCGATACCATGGGCCTTTTACCCGAACTCCCTGGGCCAGATACCACCTCTGGCTTCCTCTTCCTCTCCATCTCTAAATCAATCTTGCTATGACAAGCCCTCACAATCATGTCATCCAGCGTTTTACAGCTGGGCTAGATCGCAAACTGTCTGATATCACTCCTCAACATCTCATGGTATCGGGCCTTATTCATCTCCTCATCTGCCGCGTACTGTGGAATGAGAAGGGCTCTCTTTCTGAACTTGGCGGTAATCTCTGACACAGTCTTAGTAGTCTGTGTAAGATCCTGGAACTCCCTCGCAAGCTGTTGCACTACAATGGTCGGTGCAAACTCCGCTTTGAATCTAGTCGTGAATTCAGCCCAAGTCATCGCATCAAGGGCTGCGTCATCCCTAATGACATGACCGATCTCCTCCCACCAATCATGTGCCTTGCCCTTCAGAAGATAGGATGCAAGTTGGACCTTGTCCCCCTCGGGACATCTGCTAGTGCGAAAAGTGTTGGCCACATCAGCCACCCATCTGGTACTCGCAATGGGGTCTTGGGCCCCTTGGTAATTTGGAGCTCCACAAGCTCTGAACTCCCTGAAGGTCATGGTACGTGACCCTATCATGGCCGCCATCTCAATACGGAAGGTGCTCAACCTCTCGCGAAGAATCTCTAGAATACCTTCCTTGACCGTACCAAAGATCACAGGAGTCTGGTCTAGTATGTTGCATGTGATATCTGAGGAGATGAACTCCCTAATATGCTCATCCAAATGCTCAGCCCCCGATCCTGAACCTGATCCCTCACCGACAACTAAATTGCCGACTGCTGGTCTAGGGTGTAATACCACCATTCTCGAAAACACAATATGACAATGTCAGAAACACTGATATAACTAGAAGGATCACATCTACTACAAGCTTCCTGGTCTTGTCTCAACCTCCCCCGATTCAAGTACGGATCCTCTGCTTTCAGTAGTATGGGCCCATACTACCTTCCACATCTATCCGTACTTTCCTCAAGAACTGCCTTGACTCCACCAAGTCCCTTCTACTACTACTGATCTCTGCTACTCTTATCCTAGGCTTGCCCTACGAAACTTTCAACCCGCACCCAATCCTCAGCTACTGAAGGTATCTTTGTAATTCCAATTAGCCACTACCTGAATACCATCACATGTGACGAGGCTTAGATAATCCTTCGAGTAAGGGAATCGTCCTTACAACGGTTAGACTCAAACGAGAGCTGCATAATAGGGCCAAATTTAGCACTCTGAGATTATTCAACCCTTATCACATGTGACGTGACATACTCACCTAATGGCTAACTCCCATCACTCAGAGTCCCACAAAGCACAAAGAAAGTAGCATTAAAAAATGGGAAATCTAACCCAAGAAATTCTATTAAAACAAGAATCTGTACTAGCATACGATTCTAAGCTCATACTATCAGGCATAACCTAAACATGCTATCCTACTACTATCTACTCGATACTAGTATGCAATTCTCATAAAGTTGAAACACATATAGCAGGCACATAAGGCATCCTTCCTAGATCCTTAGTCCTATTCTAGCATGCTGTTCTACTGAAACTGATAATCATAACATAAACTTGTATTGGTAATTTGGGAGTACTTACTTGAGCTCGCCTGATCGCATGCACCACACCCTTTTCTCTTTTTCAAAAACTCTTTTCTTTTTAAGTTTCTTTTTCAAAAATATCTTTCGGAAATGTTTTTCTTTTGAAAACCTTATACCATTTCCTTAGTTTGAGTTCAGACACACCCGAAAGTGTGTCCGAATCCCTCAAACCAAGGCTCTAATACCAACTTGAAACATCCTAAAAATACAAGCCAAAAATTTCGTTTGAAAACATTACTAAAACCATAATATCCAACATCATATAAGAAAAGCATAACTCGTGTTTCTCAAAATGTCATAAAATATGTCTCATATCAAACTGCTTTCCAGGATAAAACTGTGGTGTGTGCCATGTCATCAACCCGAGCCCTTCCCTTTGCTAGTTAAAGTACCTGAAACTAAAACCGAAACTGTAAGCAGCAAGCTTAGTGAGCTCCCCCAAACTACCACATACCATGCAATAACATATAAAGCACATACTAGGCCTTGCCCACTACATCAGACCGAAGTCCAGAACTGACTATTGCCTTGCCCTCTGCATCAGATTGGAGTTCGGAACTGACTAACGCCTAGCCCACTGCATTAGACTAAAGTCCGGAACTAACTAACGCCTAGCCCACTGCATCAGACTGAAGTCCGAAACTAACTAGGGCCTCGTCCACTACATCGGACCGAAGTCCGGAACTAACTAGGGCCTTGGCCCCTGCATCGGACCGAAGTCCGGAACTGACTGAACATAGCATAACACAATCATAGCATATAACAATAACACATACACTGCATATTGCATCGGACCGCAGCCCGGAAGACATAACACATAGACATTCCTGAATCACAAATACATCAAGCTTACTGAACTACTACAATCTAAATGGGTCGATATTGTGGTCGTAGACCCGTTCCTAGTGGAAGGAAACTCACCTCAAAGAACTAACTGCTGAAAGTTTGAGTAAAGAATCCCTAACTTCTGTTCTGGCTGCTCCCCAGCTATCTTAACCAAATAAAACACTTAATCAGAAAGAGGATCCTTCTATGAGTAAAATGACTATTTTACCCCTGCTATGGTGTGGGTCATAACCAAGTCCCAAACCCTTTAATTCTTTCTAAGTCCACCAATGGCTCGCTAATGTCCTAATTTTCTACATTGGGCCCCAATTCCTTTATTGGGCCTTAACCTAAGCCCGAAACATATACTTGGCCCATATTCACTGACTCCTGCTAGCCCACTAAGGCCCAAGTCCAAAATACAACCCACACCGAGGCCCAAATACTCAAAGGCCAAACTAACTGCGTTATGCGGGGCATACTCCAAAGTATGCTTAGCATAAGGGCTTGATATTGAGTACGCTGGGTGTACCTACACGTACGCTCAACGTAATACCCGGTTAAGTTCTTTCTCTATTAAGTGCTTAATATTCCGTGTCAGAAGCTACAAACTCAGATCTAAGTCTTATTCCATGTCTTAAACCATAAAGTTGCTTACTTGATGGCGTGCATGACTCACATAAGCTCAAACTCTAAAAACAATAATCTATTTCCATAGAAATGGCTAGATCTCATGCATGGCTTCATGAAAGTCTCAAAGATTGAAACTTTATTGTAAGAAAGTGTTTTGAGCCTCAAGGATGGCAATCCCAAGATTAAAGACGGATTTGCATGATCAAGATCCAACCTTTGGACCTAAAGAGGTCCAAAACTCCCATAACCCTAGATCTAGAATGTGAGGAAGAAAGTTAAGTTCTTTATACCTTCTTCTTATGACAAAGGGTTAGTTAAGTTCAAATCCTTGAGGTCAAGATTCTTCTCCTACCTTTCCTTTCCTTCTGCACCACCTTCTTTCACTAAAAGCACTCACAAAAGCAATTTCACACAATAAAGAGGGTAAGAACGTATTAGGGTTTTCTTGTGGGTGAGGAGGCTGATAAGAAACCAAGGGGGAAGGGGGCTATAATGGGGTTTATATACCCCTTAAACCTTGAAATTAGGGTTTGGTGTTTTCTCGCGTACGTTGGGCGTACCGTATGGTACACTACGCATACACTACTCATGTCCCGCACATCCAAAGACACTACGCCCCGCGTACATCGGGTTACGCCCTGCGTACGACTTATGAGTAGTCTACATCTCGGCCCAAGATTTATAAAGTCCAAGCATAGTCCTAAATATTTTAAAGTTGCATAAATGATTAATTAATACCTTAAGCGACGGATGTTACATATCGATGCCATGTTTTGAGAAGACGGAGCTTTCAAGACTCGTATTTATTTTGAGTATTCATTTTGGTGTCTTATAACTATATGCAGAACACACTTGTATTGAATTATATTATTACTGCAATGGATGATGTTGGTGCTTGTTTACTATAATGCATTGTCGAATAAATGATCCACCCGAGAGCGAATAATCAGACAAGAGCATCACAATCAAGCATTAAACCAAGAGTACTCAGGCTATCCAACTTATACTACATAGAACCTAACCTATCACTACCACATAACTATATAGAATACATTAATATCATAATCTAACATAGTACATTTCATTGGCAACTAGCCTTCCCTAGTCACCTTACCTTTGACCAATTCCCAATTAAGTCCTTCGCTGACCAGTCATACATAATCTTGATAACCGGCCTACCATAATTACCCTATCCAAATATAACTCCTATTAGTAACATACAATCTACAAGCAAGACCCTAATAGTCTAGCATACAATGACACTATGCATCCCATAATGTGTGTGTGTGTGTGTATATATATATATATATATATATATATACAAATGAGTTATCTTAACTACTAACACACTTGTGCTTTAACATCACATCTATCCTAACATGAAAATGACACATAATGGGATACTGGATATGTGGCATAGTGAGAAAATTATTTGATTTGCAGAACCATAAAAGCACAACATCACTCTAATTCTTTGCACTTATCAATCCATCGAACCGACTAATCACCCAAACAGACAAATCCTCATTTAGCAACCCAATCCTCCAAGTTTGACCCCAAGTAAAAATGGTCAAAAGTCAAAGGTCAAAAGCTCACAAAGTCAAGGGTTAACCCATTAAAAGTCAACTCCACGTCATGACCATTCCTTGGTCACTTCGTGGGGAAGTAGAGACAAAACAATCGCGAATACGGGTTTTGTCACGTCGTAAGCCAGAGGCTACATTTTTTCATTAAGGATTTAATCCGTTATGTCTTTTACTGAAACTTTCCAGAAGGCTTCCTTGCCTTTTAAATAGCCATAAAATCCTTTCTTTATGGATATTCATGTCTAATGCCCATCCTTTCCCAAAACTAGCTCAAAATGGGTGAAAAATGGAGTCAAAACTCCATGCATTGCACCAACATCATGAAAATCTAGATCTAGAGCATATAATTACCAATGAACTTCAAGGAGTGATAAAGTTTCCAACTTTATCCAAACCAACCAATTATAACCACAAACCATGGAAGAAAAGACTAAAATCCTAGATACACAAGAGATGACCTAGATACACAAGAGATGAACCAAAAAGGTGGAAACTTGGAGACTTACCCAATTCTAGAAGGTGCACCAATAGATGTAGATAAGCTTGATAGATGATCCTTTTCTCAACAAGGTCCTCCTTCAACCTTCAAGAGGCCAAAAGACCATTAAAGAGCTATAATGGCAAGGAGAGAAGCTAGGGTTTCATTGATAGTGGTTGGAGGATGAGAATGAACCCTAGGTCATGAATTAATGAATTTAAATATGGGAGAAACCATAAAAGTCATGGGTTTGGGCTTCATCTGCTTGTCACGTCATGACCATATTTTCATCATGTTGTGAAAAGTATTCTTGATACGTGTTCCGCATTTGGGATGCCACGTCATGACACCCTTCATGTCACGTCATGGCACATGGTTTTCCTAAAAAACCATGCCTTTGACTAGTTTTTACGATCTACTAGTCCAATCTACGAAACAGGTGTTACAAAAAGATCACGGGCTTAGGCTGTAGCCCTTGTCACATCGTGACCATATACATGTCATGTGGTGACATTGCTCTGAGTACACGTTCTCAAATTGGCTTGTTACATAGTGACACCCAGTTTTTCCAAAAAATCATGCTTTTGACCCCTTAAAGCCCTACCCTTATCCAATCTGGAGCACGTATGTTTCAACTCTCCCCGACTTAAATTAGATTTCGTACTTGAAATCATTCCTTACAACCTTTTCTACCATAATTGAACTATGTGAATTTCAGATAGATGAACACTTTCCAATACTACTACTAAATCCCAATCTTAGCAGAAATCACCCATATTGAGGAAGAAGCGAACCTTAACATGTCTCCCTTAATCAACAAAGAGAAAATCAAACTCATCTGCCAAAAAACTGAAAACCCTATACCATGTATGACTTCCAAACATACCGAACCATTCCAAACCACATCCATAATGACTCCACTCTGCAACCCGAACCGAATAAATCCCTCTGAACCGGGTTTATTTCACTGATAACTAGAAAAACAGAATCCCCAACCATTCTCGGATGCCGATTACCTTGCTCTCGAATATGAATGCGACTCCCAACACGAGTTTCAACCATTGGTTCCATACCAACATATACATCACAAGCTTCTAATCATTGTTCGCATATTTGATATATCCGATATCCTCCTGATTCCGTGCTATCCTACTAATAACAGGGATACAGAATCCATAACCGATGGCTTAAACTAACAACCTTACACATGGTCTCACCACGAGACCCCAACCAAGGGTCTAACTGACAATGACTATCTTAGCATGACCAATAACATGGATCCAATGATACACTTCGTAACCCGGGAACTCATCAACCTAACTATAAGATCCATTCCCTATAACCAAGAGTCACTTCCTAACATACTCACCCCTAGCCCATGACTAGGATCACTTACGAAACATGCATAATGCAATCTTAGAACATCTCCATCGTGGATTCCAGCAATTTCAATACATAATTCCTACCCAAAACACTTCGTGTATGCACTTGACTTTCTACAAAGTCATCCTTAGCCTAATACTATCACAATCCTAACAGTGGTCAAATCACTCCAATCCAAGTGTGCAACCATAAAACAAATCCTTCAAGATAATTACATCAAACTTCCAGTTCGAAGTTTCAAGATCAATACCCACCCAACTGGTCATTGAGCCTCCTGAAGCCAAAATGCTCAAGAACCTAACCATGCCAAATACTATTGATTTGAAACCGAAGAGTCTCAACCATATGACTATCAGGTCCCACCCACATGAGTCTTACACTCACCGGTTCATGATTCATCATGACACCTTCTAATCCACTAGAATGCTAAGATCACATAACACATTGATCTTGCCATCATTTTATCATTGGCCTGGAGTTTCACAACCATCACCTACCCTTAATGGGTAAATTTTGATCCAATGCTCCACCTTTAGTTATCAGATTCTCGGGAAACTATGAGTTCTCAACGGATCTCACCCATATATATATATATATATATATATATATATATACACACACACACACATATATATATATATATATATATATATATACATATATATGAGTTGAAAATTGTAGTGTTCATCGGAAAATTAAACAAAAAAAGTCATTGTTTTGTAGTTTCTAATTCCTAGGTTCTGTTAGTTTTTCATTAGTTATTTTAGTAATTGAAACTCAAAAAATGGTATGTAACTTATCAAACATAAAAGAACAATAATGCCCTTAATTTGAACCAAATAGACGCTCTGAAATTTCATCTCCATTCCACGTACAAATCTCGCTTCCTTATCCTATATTCACATTCTGCATATAGCACCCCCACAATCATTACACAGTCTTCTATCGATAATGCAATCCATCGATGCAGCTACCACATACATGACTATAATTTTATTCATCACACACTTTTTCACCATTCTCTAAAGTTTTAATCCTTTATTAAGCCAACTGAAACTTTGATTAGGTTATCACTTCCCCTAATCACTATATGAATTGGTTGTCTTATGTTAGGATAAGTCTTGAAATTATGTGTTTCTTTTATTTGTACTTTTTATAACTGATTGCAAAGTTCTTATATCATTGAGGAATCATGTGAATAATCGATCAATATCTGATTTTTTTTTCCATTTGTACCTTTATTTGGATCATTACACAATTTTTAGTTATATCTATAATCTCTTAAAGTATTTTGATTTGGTTGAGGACTTGGTTTTAACATATTCATAGTCGATAAAATCTATAACCGGTCAAAAGATAATGATTGTGTTTTGTATTATATTGTGTATTTTCATGTGTGATTATATAATGGTCGAGACCCAACAATACATTGTTATTATATTGTATTTGTATAATTATATTGCGATTATAAAGTGATATGAAGTCTGTTATTAGATTACGTTATATCATATCAGATTATATATCATACTATGTATATCTCTAATTATATTTTGTATTTTTGTGATGATTTTTGTTGGTATATTGTGTATTTCCATCTTTCTTTATAATTGTCTTTACTTGTTGATCACATTATATCACATAGTTTTTATATGTTATTGTTTTTACTTGTTGATGGCTTTACTTTGAATTTTCCATATGATTTTTTGATTTCATATATCCTTTGATGGCTTTACTTTGAATTTTCCATATGCTTTTTTGATTTCATATATCCTTCTCTGCTTGTGGGTTTTTATGATAAGCACATTATATCATAATGATTATACAATTATACTATTTTTAGGAATTTTCTTGTACTATAACATATGGAAAACTCTTGGATGAAGATACTTAATTGGAAAAAGGACCCAAGATATGAGTTAGTTGTGAATGAATTCCTTAATTTTGCATACTATGGTAAAAATGTGGTCAAAATTGCAGGCTCTTTCAAAATATGCAACAATTTTCGACATAATAGTATAACAACTATTTTCTCACATTTGATGAAAATATGAAATTTGTTAGTTATGATAAGTGGGTATATTATGGTGAGTCGTATGATGATATATCAGTCAATGAAGTTAATGGGGGATAATGATGATTAAAATGAAAATGACTTTTATGAGATGTTAAATAACATATGTGAAAGTAAGTAGCATGATAATTGGTAAGTTAGTAGTGAATCTTCATCTACCTTAGGCAGAGATTTAGAAACCCTTTCAAGATTAATGGATGAAACGTGCCAAGAACTTTATGAAGGATGTCAAAGTTACTCAAAATTTTAGTTATAGTTATTATTTTACATTTAAAAAGAGACTAAGTGGTTATACCATCAAATCATTTGATGCTTTGCATGATTTATTTATAAAAACCTTGCCAACTCCATAATTTGTCCCAAAGAACTTTTATGAAGAAAAAACGTATTCTAGATTTGAGTTTTCATGGAGAAAAATATTCATGCATGTGTTAATAATTATGTTCTTTATCAAAAATAATATGTCTATCATACCTATTGTCCAAATGATGTATGTAAAGAGCCTCGATTTAGCTGAAAGGATTTAGAAGCACCACAAAATGTGCTTTGATATTGTACTCTCAAACCTAGACTTTAAAGATTGTTTATTAAGAAATAAATCACTCATGACATGAGGTGGAATAAGCTAACTCAAGCTGACAATGATGACATAGTTAGACATCCTACAAATAGTGAAGCTTGGAAACATCTTGATAAAAAAGTTTCATTTATTCTTCATTGATCCATGAGATATGTTCTTAGGTTTATAAATAAATGGATTCAATAAATGTAGTAACTTAAGCAGTTCACAAACCATATAGAAGTCTTTTTTTTACCAAACGCTTTGCCACCATGAAGATGTATAAAAGACAAATATATGTCCATGTCAATGTTAGTGTAACATCCCAAAATACCACCCACAAATTTTGAAAATTAGACTATATACTTTTCCAAAAGGCTTCATTCATATTGTTATCAAATCATGAAATCCTCTTTTCATATCACATTGACATTTCCATAGTAAATTCAAAAGCTATGTGTTGTTCTAAAAACCATAACATAACATAGAATGGATAAAGTAGGTTTCATATCCCTTCGAAAATGTCTAGATATCCCAATCATGCCAACTTGTTTCCCTTTGAACACGAAGGAACTACATCTAAAAACATAAAGTAGCAACTATAAGCCTAGTGCTTAGTGAGTAATCACAACACTTAATCACTATATATGTAAGGTCACACCTTATGATCTGATGAGTCAAACACTTCACATGCTGTCCATCAACGTCAACTTCTACATCACCGCCAACGCCAACATATCAAGTCCATCAACGTTAGTGCTTAGTATAGTTATTCTATGTAATCTTTTGTATATTATGATATAGATGAGTATATAATAGATAGCAGATCCAATATCTTTGTTATGAAGATAGGTTTTTAGTATAGATAAGATACAGTCCCGTGATTGAAGGGATATACTTGTATATATTAGTATTTATTGATCATTAGGGTGAAAACTGAAAGACCCCAACTTTCATATTTTTGAAAGACCCAAACTTTCATACTTCACAATATTATTACTGCAAAACATGCTACTTGCATATTTATAAAAGCAATATTTTACATCGATAAGGGGATTACAAACTACTGGATACAAACCGTCTATTACAAAGTGTTATATATTACATAACTACCCATGATATTGTAATTTATACAAACATAAACTGAAGTACAAAAGTACTATTACAAACTATTCTAAATCTTTCAACAGTATCTGAACATACTAGTTACTTATCACCTGCAATCGTTAAACATTGATAGGGTAAGCGGTGACGCTTAGTGAGTTCAATAATAAATACAATATAACGTTATGCCATATATATACTTTAATGTGAAAAAAGCAAAGAGGAACAACAAGACATATGTGAAATCATGTGACAAGCATTCATATCAATCAAAGACTTTATTCAAAGATATACTTTTCAATGCTTGATATACATCAATAAAACTTTGGCCCAAATGGCATAGAAGACATGCAATTTCTGATTAACATCTTGTTAGATTTCAGGCTTATAGTCCTGTCTAACCATTTGCCAATGCCATAGAATAGAAGTCATTCTCTTACAGAGACATGCTCTACACGGCCAGAGGCTACGTACCAGTACCAATGTGAATCTAAGTCCTTTCACTGATCACATGGTCAAAGGTATTAAATTTGCTATAAACATAGCGAATAAAATAACATGGGAAATTAACTCCAAATAATAATACTGAAAAGCACATAGCACATATAGCACATAACATACAATTGTTCCTATATATTGAACTCACCTTAAATTAACCGGAGGTTAAAATAGTAATTTGGACAACACTTCGGCTTTAAATATGACTTTCTATGTTGAAAACCGGGAGCTTAATTGAAAACCGGGATCTGCGAAGGTAGGGCTTCAAAACCGAAAAGATAAAAATTTCAAGCTTCTCGGGAGCTTCGAGACGTGTTTTGGGTGCTAAAATTGATACCGGGGCTTCGGGGAAAGTCAAAAATAGTGAAAATATGGATTTAGGGGTGAAAAATGGCAAAATTCCAAAACAACCCGGAAAATCTTCCATGCCTTCTATTTATAGGGGCGAGGATGCAAGGGTCGGTCCGAGAAGAGGAGTCAACGAGACAGATGGCATTGAGGGAGAGAGAAACGCGGGGGGGGGGGGGGGGGGAGGGCGAGCCAGCAGCGAAGGCACGCGGCAGGAGCGGAGCGAAGCAGGTGGTGGTCTCGGATTGGCCGAGCCTTTGGTGCGAGAGGGTTGCGACACACATTGCCAGCTGCTCGGATGACTAACCTGCTTCGGACACAAGGCGGACACGGGGTGAGATCCGGACGAGGGTGACGTGGCCGAACACCAACCCTGCGAAATTCTTGGAAATTGAACCCAAAACTTCTAAAATCCATAACTTTCGTTTAGACTCCATTGGCTAATTTTCACTTTATTTTTAATATTATTATTTTTAACTGACCGGGACAGGAAAATCCGTTAAAAATTCATAACTTCTTCATCCGACATCTGTTTTCCTCAGACTTTTTACCGTTGTACTACAAATGAAGAGACCTTCGATTCTTGTTTTAGGATGTATCGGTCAAATATCGCTTGATTTAAAATTCGAGTTTTTAGCTGTCTACTGCTAAGTTGAAACTTCAAAAAATCATAACTTCCTGATACGAAGTCAGATTTTGGCGTTCTTTTTATCGAATTTCTCGGTTTAACGAATATTACGACTTTCATTTAGATCACTAAGGCTAAAAAGTAGTTTATCAAAAACTCACTTTTACGTCATTCGGCGTCGTGTCGGTTTTATCGCGGATCTTCGGTTGGTCATAACTTCTTCGTTATAACTCGGATTTCGATGAGGTTTTCGCCTACAAGTTTCTAACGAGATTATTTACAACTTTCAATAATAAAATTTTACTTGTTTAAAATTTTATATTTTTGCTAAATTTCACTATTGGGATTTTAATTGGAATCTCATAAGACTTCCAATATTTTCTGAGTGATTCTAAACATAGTTTTACTTCATTTCTAGTAAAAACCATCTGTTAGAACTCAACACTCAATTTCACAAAGTATTTCACAATTTTATTCATTACAAAACACGAATTTGAAATTTGTATGTTACAAATACCTCATCCTTTTGAGGATTTCGTCCCCGAAATTACATCGATTAAAATAAATGGGGATATTTTGCTTTTATCTCATTCTTATTCTCCCAAGTTTAGTTTGGGCCTCGATGGTGTTTCCACTTGACAAAAACCAATTCTACTTCTTTATTGCGTAGCTTAGTTGTTCTTTCATTCACGATTTCTTCAAGCTCTTCAACATATCTTAACTTATTATCGAATTTCACCTCGGATAATGGAACTGTCTCATCGTAGATGCTCAAGCATTTGCACAGATAACTTACATGAAACACATCATGAATACCTACCAAATCTTCAGGCAATTCTAAGCGGTATGCTTGCTTTCCAATTATCTGGATGATTTTGAAAGGACCAACAAATCTAGGACTCAACTTTCCTTTCTTCCCAAATCGCATAAGGCCTTTCCATGGGGATACCTTCAACATCACGAAATCACCCACTTGGAATTCTATAGGTCGTCTTCTCTTTTCTGTATAGGACTTCTGTCGATCCTGGGTTGCTTTCATTCTTTCTCGTACGATTTGAATCTTGTCGGTGGTGTCTTGAATCATTTCAGGGCCTCCAAGGATCTTCTGTCCTACATCATGCCAACATAACGGTGTACGTCATTTGCGACCATATAATGCTTCATATGGTGGAATTTTGATTGAAGTGTGGTAACTGTTATTATATGAAAATTCGACAAGAGTAAGTATTTATCCCAGTTACCACCGAACTCCAAGACACATGAACGAATCATATCTTCTACTGTTTGGATTGTTCTCTCCGTCTGACCATCTGTCTGGGGATGATAAGCGGTACTGAGAGCAACTCGAGATCCTAATTCACATTGCATACTCGCCCAAAAGTGAGAAGTGAAGTGAGTATCGCGATCGGAAATGATCTTTAGTGTCACACCATGTCTTGCAATAATTTCATCCAAGTATACTTGTGCGTATTTCTCCATTGGATCCGTTTCACGCTTGGCGAGAAAATGTGCACTCTTAGTCAGGCGGTCGACGATTACCCAAATGCTATCATGCTGTCTAGCAGTCTTTGGCAATTTGGTAATAAAATCCATGGACAGCTCTTCCCACTTCCATACAGGAACACTAAGACTTTCTAGGGTTCCATAAGGCTTTTGGTGCTCTATTTTGACTTGTAAGAATACTAAGCATTCCTGTACATATCTTCCAATGTCTCTCTTTAATCCAGGCCACCAATAATCATCTCTTACATCATAGTACATTTTACTTGTACCAGGATGTATTAACAGCTTAAACTTATGAGCTTCATCTAAAATCTTCTGTCTTAATCCACCAATCTTTGGAATCCATAGCCGATTCTTAAATACTTTTAATCCTCGTGGATCATCAAGTAAAACATCAGCATAATGTACCATTCCTTCCTTCTTCACATTTTCTGGCTTTAAGGCCTCAACTTTCCACTTCTATAGTTCATCAAGAATAGTGAACTTCACCGTAGTGTGAGTAATAGTATAACACATACTATTACAATAAACTTTCCTGCTAAGTGCATCTACAACCACATTAGCCTTTCCAGGATGGTACACGATTTCACAATCATAATCTTTGATCAGCTCCATGGCTTGTTGTTGTCTCATATTCAGAGTTTGCTGACTGAATATATACTTGAGACTCTTGTGGTCGTTAAACAATTGGCATTTCGTACTAAAAAGGTAATGTCTCCAAAGTTTTAGGGCAAATACTACTGTAGCGAGTTCAAGATCATGGGTGGGATAATTCTTTTCATAATCTTTCAGTTGTCTTGAGGCGTAGGCTATCACTTTACCACGCTACATCAACAAACAACCGAGTCCCAATCTTGAAACATCGCTATACATGGAGAAATCAACATCACTTTCTGGGAGTGATAAGATGGGAGCATGAGTCAAAAGATCTTTTAAAGTTGAGAACGCTTTTTCTTGGGCTTCACCCCATTCGAACTTCACTTCCTTCCATGTAAGACTTGTAAGAGGTATGGCTATACGAGAAAAGTCTTTAATGAATCTCCGGTAATATCCCGCGAGACCTAAGAAACTTCGAATTTCGGAAGCATTATGAGGCACTTCCCAATTTTGAATGGCTTCGATTTTGATAGGATCTACGGTTACACCATTACTAGAAATAACATGGTCGAGAAATTGAACTTGAAGAAGCCATAATTCACATTTCGAGAATTTAGCATAAAGTTTCTCCTTTCGAAGAAGTTATAAGATTTCACGAATATGAATGGCATGATCGGCTTCAGACTTGGAATAGATTAGGATATCATCAATGAATACGATGACAGAATTATCGAGCATTGGGCGGCATACTCGATTCATCATACCCATGAATACAGCAGGAGCATTTGTCAAACCGAATGGCATGACAAGGAATTCAAAATGCCCATAACGAGTACAAAAAGTAGTCTTCGGTACATCTTGCTCTTGTACTTTCAACTGATGATAGCTAGATCTCAAATCAATCTTTGAGAAATAGCTAACACCCTGAAGTTGATCGAACAAATCGTCGATGCGAGGTAGCAGGTACTTGTTCTTGATGGTCACTTTATTCAGCTCACGATAATTAATATACATTCGCATCGATCCGTCCTTCTTCTTGACAAACAATACTGGAGCACCCCAGGGAAAGGTACTCGGTCGAATAAAGCCTTTGTCAAGTAATTCCTGCAGTTGGATCATCACTTCTTTCATCTCGGCTGGCGCAAGACGATAAGGAGTCTTTGCAATCGAAGGCAGCACCAGGCACAAGGTCAATTCGGAATTCTACTTGCCTGTCCGGAGGAAGTCCAGGCAGATCATCGGGGAAAACATCAGGATATTCGTTAACAATGGGAATATCATTTACAGTTTTATTCTCCTTTCTTGAGATGTCAACTGTATAGGCCAGATAGATAGGACAACCTTTCGATATGAATTTACGATATTTGAGGAAAGAGATTATTTTTAAGATCCTTTGTTCACCGTAGACATGAAAAGGATGTTCCCCTTCAATAGGAATGCGTACCATCTTTTCGTAACACAAAAGCTCTGCGTGGTTATTTGACAACCAATCCATGCCGAGAATAATATCGAAGTTGGGCAAGGAGATAGGGATTAGATTAGCAAGAAAACTATAGCCTTCAATTTCTATGACACAATCCCTATAGATTTTATCAGCAAGTAATGATATATTTCCTGCAGTATCTACGTGAAATGGTTGCACGAGTGCATAGCAGACAGTTTGAAAAGAATGCGCAAATTCATAAGATACGAAAGAATCCGAGGCACCAGAATCAAATAAGATGTGAGCGGGTCTAGAGTTGACAAGAATCCGAGGCACCAGAATCAAATAAGATGTGAGTCGAAAGCTAAGGGTCCTCATGTGCTTCCTCTGTGGTAATCTGGAATGCACGACCCTTAGCTTTCGGCACCTCCTACTTTTTAGTTGGAGTACTCTTTGGTTGTTGTACAGGGACTTGACTTCTCGCCGGTTGTTGAACAGAAGCTTGACTTCCCGTCACTTGGCTGGTAAGAGTAGGGCAAAAACGCTTCTTGTGGCCAGTAATACCACATGCATAGCAAGTCACATCCTTCCTTGGGCAAGCTGGCTTTATATGACCCGTTTCTCCACACCCATAACAGACAATGGATTCCTTGTCTATTTTGCATTGACCCAAATGATTCCTTCCACAAACGCGACATGAAGGCGATTGAATAGAAAAAGATTGTGACCTGGCGCGGCCTCGAAAATCACTTTGAGATTGCGCTTGCTTTCTAGGATCAGTTCGAACAGATTGAGCTGGTGGAATAGTGGAAGCTGGAGTAGTTCTTTCAGTACGTGGATGCTTTGGAACAGTAAGAGTGGCACCACATATCTGTAAGTCATGCTCGTACCTTCGAGCATACTCAACAACTTTATCAAATGACAGAACATCCCGATTGACAAAGAAATCATGGATTTTGTGTCGTAGACCCTCCATTAATAACTAAATTTTCTCGTCTTCAGTTGGAATATACTTCGTAGCAAACCTTGTTCTTTGATTAAACCGAGTTTCATACTCATTCACAATCATTCCTCATTTTTTAAGCTCAAGGAATTCCTTCTCCAATCTACTCCTGATATCTAGAGGACAATACTTCTCTAGCACACGAGTCTTGAACAACTCCCAGGATAAGTTCTCCTGGTCACATCCATCGAGAGCTTCATATGTTGCTTCCCACCAGACTAAGGCTTCTCTAATGAGCATTGCAGAAGCATAGATAGTCGTGTCTTCATCATCCACATGAGAGACACGAAATACTTTCTTGGTGTTATGAATCCAAGTTAGAACAATTATAGGATTAAGGACACTAGAAAACTCCATAGTACCACTACTCTTGAAATCTTTGAACGAGGGACGCTTCACCTTTCCGCTTGAAGATTCTCCATTGGCTTTCTCTTTTCCTTTATCATCATTCTTTTTGTGTTCTTCGAGAGTTTGTCGAATAACACCGGTAAGTTTACCTAAGAGTCGCTCCTAACGAGGAGATAATGGAGTATTCACTTCTTCGGGTTGAGGATCTCCACCAACCTCAAGGGTATGACTACTTACTTGTTCAGCCATCGATCTGAAATATGGAGTAAGATAGTATTTTAGAATATTAGGGTTTATTATTACCTAATACTTTTACTTATATATTTCCTATGGTTTGTATCCCTATACTTACAATGATTAAGTTCATATATTGAACTTCCTATAGTTTAAGTCTAAATACCAATCCGTGGAATTTAATTAGCTTAAACTACTGCTCTGATACCATGGTTGAAAGACCCCAACTTTCGTATTTTTGAAAGACCCAAACTTTCATACTTCACAATATTATTACTCCAAAACATGCTACTTGCATATTCGTAAAAGCAATATTTTACATTGATAAGGGGATTACAAACTACTGGATACAAACCGTCTATTACAAAGTGTTATATATTACATAACTACCCAGGATATTTTAGTTTATACAAACATAAACTGAAGTACAAAAGTACTATTACAAACTATTCTAAATCTTTCAACAGTATGTGAACATACTAGTTACTTAACACCTGCAATTGTTAAACATTGATAGGGTAAGCGGTGATGCTTAGTGAGTTCAATAATAGATACAATATAACGTTATGCCATATATATACTTCAATGTGGAAAAAGCAAAGAGGAACAACAAGACATATGTGAAATCATGTGATAAGCGTTCATATCAATCAAAGACTTTATTCAAGGATATACTTTTCAATGCTTGATATACATCAATAAAACTTTGGCCCAAATGGCATAGAAGACATGCAATTTCTGATTAACATCTTGTTAGATTTTAGGCTTATAGTCCTATCTAACCATTTGCCAATGCCATAGAATAGAAGTCATTCTCTTACGGAGATGTGCTCTACATGGCCAGAGGCTATTTACCAGTACCAATGTGAATCTAAGTCCTTTCACTGATCACATGGTCAAAGGTATTACATTTCCTATAAACATAGCGAATAAAATAACACGGGAAATTAACTCAAAATAATAATACTGAAAATCACATAGCATATATAACACATAACATACAATTGTTCCTATATATTGAATTCACCTTAAATTAACCGGGGGTTAAAATAGTAATTTGGACAGCACTTCGACTTTAAATATGACTTTATATTTTGAAAACTGGGAGCTTAATTGAAAACCGGGCTCTGCAAAGGTAGGGATTCAAAACCGAAAAAATAAAATTTTTGAGCTTCTCGGGAGCTTCGGGACGTGTTTCGGGTGCTAAAATTGATATCGGGGCTTCGGGGAAAGTCAAAATAGTGAAAATATGGATTTAGGGGTGAAAAATGGCAAAATTCCAAAACTACCCAGAAAATCTTGCATGCCTTATATTTATAGGGGCGAAGATGCGAAGGTTGGTCCAAGAAGAGGAGTCAGCGAGACAAATGGTAGCGAGGGGGGGAAGGGCGAGTCAACAGCAAAGGCACGCGGCAGGAGCGGAGCGAAGCAGGTGGCGGTCTCGGATTGGCCGAGCCTTTGGTGCGAGAGGGTTGCGACACGCGTTGCCAGTTGCTCGGATGACTAAGCTGCTTCGGACACAAGGCGGACACGGGCGAGATCCGGACGAGGGTGACGTGGCCGAACACCAACCCGGCGAAATTCTCGGAAATTGAACCCAAAACTTCTAAAATCCATAAAATTCGTATACGAGCTTCGTTTTGATGTTCTTTATATGCACGTGTAGCTAAAATTACGCTCTACAACTTTCGTTTAGACTCCATTGGCTAATTTTGATTTTATTTTTAATATTATTATTTTTAACTGACCGAGACAAGAAAATCCGTTAAAAATTCATAACTTCTTCATCCGACATCTGTTTTCCTCAGACTTTTTACCATTTTACTACAAATGAAGAGACCTTCGATTCTTGTTTAGGATGTATCGGTCAAATATTGCTTGATCTAAAATTCTAGTTTTTAGCTGTCTACTGCTAAATTGAAACTTCGAAAAATCATAACTTCCTGATACGAAGTCAGATTTTGGCGTTCTTTTTATCGAATTTCTCGGTTTAATGAATATTATGACTTTCATTTAGATCACTAAGGCTAAAAAGTATTTTATCAAAAACTCACTTTTTACGTCATTCGGCGTCGTGTCGGTTTTATCGTGGATCTTCAGTTGGTCATAACTTCTTCGTTATAACTCAGATTTTGATGAGGTTTTCGCCTACAAGTTTCTAACGAGATTATTTATAACTTTCAATAATAAAATTTTACTTATTTAAAATTTTATATTTTTGCTAAATTTCACTATTTGGCTTTTAATTGGAATCTCATAAGACTTCCAATATTTTCTGAGTGATTCTAAACATAGTTTTACTTCATTTCTAGTAAAAACCATCTGTTAGAACTTAACACTCAATTTCACATAGTATTTCACAATTTTATTCATTACAAAACACGAATTTAAAACGTGTATGTTACAAAAACCTAATGACAATCTATGGATTGGTGTTTTAATCTTCTTTGTGACAACTCCTCTTCTTGGTGAAGATAAAACCCTTTCATGGTGAAAGTATAATTTGGAGAACTCCCTGTGTTATTTACTTGCTATCATTTGTTTAGTTTACTTTTGTTCTTTATACTTGAAGTGTATCCGATCGATACAAACCTTTAATTGGTATTAGAGATGGTTTTTGATACATTCAACTAATCATGTCAATCTTTTTAAATCCAAAATCAACCGTGTACAACTAGATCCCTGCATTTGATAAACACAACTTCTCTTCATGGGAATCAAAGGCCATGGAAGCTCTCGAGTTCATGGAATTCAATATGCTCGACATCATCAAAAAAGGTCCATTTCCGCTATGCATCAATCATCCAATGACTGTGCATCTGGTAGTAAGCTGAAAGGAAAATCTATGCCTGAATATAACAAGGAAGAGAAAAGGATGTTGAATCTCGATGTGAAGGCAAGAATTGCTATTAGAAACTCACTTCCTTATTTTGTCTATCATCTGGTTCAAAAGTTTTCAACCACTAAAGAGATGATGATTATACTATCATCAACTTTCGAAAAGGAAAACTCCATAGATGATGAAGGTAAGTGTC
The DNA here is from genome assembly GCF_052625555.1 of Lactuca saligna. Lineage (NCBI taxonomy): Eukaryota > Viridiplantae > Streptophyta > Magnoliopsida > Asterales > Asteraceae > Lactuca > Lactuca saligna. The sequence goes on along the minus strand of NC_136419.1, from coordinate 194,236,354 downwards.
TCATGGACCAAATCATTGAATCTCACACTGCTACTTCAACTGATAGCATTGGGACTCTTGATACTGATCATTCTCAAGCCGTTGCAGACCTTAATACAAAATGGGACGCTACATCAAAGTATCAGGTAGAAAATCTTGTTAACTACTCTTCTGTTAAAAACATCAAGAAAGATGACATGGTTGATCACTTACATTTCAATTTATTGGTATCAAATAAATAAAGATCTTCTCCTAGTCTTGAGTTAAAGAAACTAAAAGAAAAAATCTCCTTTATAAAAAAATCTCTCTCTATTTTAAAAAGGGAAAACACATGTATGTCGTTGACTAAGAATTTTCTTTACTCTAAAAAGGAAAAAGATGTTAGTCCTACTAAACGCATCGAAATTATTTTTAAAAATGGGCTATTTCTTACTCTAATGTCACATGAATTATTAATGCTCAGATTCCAGATCAATGTAAGAAAATATTTAGAGGTGATATAGAAGGTGTTGTTCCCTTAACCAAAGTTGTTGACACTAAACAAACCTTCAATAAAGCTAACTATTTAAAAGAATATTTTATGGATAAATTTGTGATCTCTTATTTTATAAGTGAAACTCTAATTGATACTCACTGCTCCACTGATTCTAATGGTATCACCAAATATGTTTCTTGATTATTTGCTCTTGATGCTTTTCATCAACCTTCTCACCGTGAGTATATTCTTTCCACCATTAAGATTTTGCTAAAATTTCCTATATGCAATGGTGAAGTTCATTCAGTAAACGAAATTCTTAACATTTTCCTCGATGCTCCATCAGCAATTCTGAATCTGAAGATCAATCCTATTTCTCTACTTCTGATGAGTCCTCAATGACTCATGGGACTCATGACAAGGTATCATTTGAGCATGCCATCGATAACATTCCTTGTTCTAGAACTATAACAATAACTCTTAGATCAAATTCTTAAAGTTATTTGGATTCAACAGTTGAAAAGAAAACAAAATTTGTTGTTAAAGGAAAGAATCGTGGAATCCAAGTTTGTTATCGATGTGGTGATGCTTCTTACAAAGTTAGAAAGTGCTCTTTTAAAAAGAAATCTGTTCGTGCTAACAACATATTGACTCATAATGATAAGTGGGTCATAAAGGGAAACTCATTGAACTGTCTTCATGATGATTGTTATAATATCTTTTCTTGAGTGACCCATTCCAAAGTGAGCCAGTGTATATTGTGTGAATTGTTTTTTTTTTGTTTTTGTTTCAGGGCTTATTTTATATTTTAGTTTTAGGGTAAAAAAACATATTTAGTATTTAGATAATGGCTGCTCAAGACATATGGCTAGATTCAAGTCTCTTTTGGAAGATAATGGAAAGGGGGCTACAAAAGGATTTGGATCCATCAAGTGTAATTTTGTAATTTTCAAGAATGTATCTTATGTGAAAGGTGTTCATCATAATCTCATTTCAATCATCCAACTATGTGACGCTGGATATGAAGTCCTCTTCAACAAGAGAGAAGGAAAGGTTGTTGATAAAAAGAATGTAACTATTCTGACCGCGAACCGACAGAATGACATATATATTTTGGATATGTTTTCTGTTAACAACTATCTTCATCATTTCTTTTTCTCTCGTGCTTAATCTTATCTCAATTGGCTGTGGCACATGATGCTATCACATTTGAATTTCAAGAACATATCAACGATCTTAGGGGATCAGCATGTAATAGGAATTCCTAAGATGCAGTTTGTTAAGGATAAGCTGTGCTTAACATGTGAAAAAGGAAAGAAAACCAAATCTTCCTTCAGACCAAAGTCCCACTCCTCCGTTATCAAACCTCTTCATCTTCTTCACATGGATCTTTTTAGACCAGTTCCAATTAAGTCAAGAGCTAGAAAAAAAAAAATCAATCTCGCCATTGTAGATGAATTTTCAAGCTTTACGTGGGTAGTCTTTTAAAGAACAAAGAGTCATGTCGCTGATGAAATCATTGCTCTCATCAAAAAATGGGAAGTTCCCTATGATCACAAAGTAAGGCGATTACGAAGTGATCATTGAACTAAATTCAGGAACACCTCTCTGGAAGACTTTTGCTTAAACTTAGGGATTTCTTAGAATTTCTCTGCTATTAGAACTCCCTAGAAAAATGGTATTGTAGAGAGAAGAAACGGAACTCTCATTGAAGCTAAGAGAATTATGGTCATTGAATCTAGTCTTCCTTTGTTATTTTGGGCTGAAGCTGTCAATACAATGTGTTATACCCAAAGTCGGTCCATCATTGTTAAGAGTCATGGGAAAAATGCTTATGAGCTACTAAAGAGAAGGAAACCAAACATCTCCTATTTTCATGTGTTTGTTACATCTTGAATCAAAGAGATCAGCGATCAAAGTTTGAAGCCAAAGTAAATGGAGTGTTTTTAGGTTACTCCAGCATATCCAAGGCTTTCAGGGTATTAAATATTTCAAGGCCAACTATTGAGGAAACAAATCATGTCACCTTCTATTAGAACTCTTTCATTCATGATCGAGTTGATCACCCCTCATCAATTCTGAATGAACTTAATTATAGTCCTTTAGACTATGTTCCCAATTTCTTGCCAAATAATATTGAGCCTATCGTTCCCAATTTTGAGCAATTCATCAGCTCACAATCTATCTCTAAAGATCAGCCTGTCATCCATGAAGAAGCTGAAAGCTCCAATCAGGAAGAATCTACTCAAAGCAATACAAATGAAAGTTCTAATCTAAATTGTTTTCGAAATCATCCTGAATCTTGTATCATTAGAGATGTAAAATCTGGAATTCTCACTCGTAGCAAAGTCAATAACAACTTCTGCATGTTTGTCAACTCTGTCTCAATGATTGAACCAAATAATGTCAATGATGCCTTGAAAGAAGCTGACTGGATGAAGGCTACGCATGACGAGCTGAATGAATTTGAACGTCATCGTGTCTGGACTCTTGTTCCAAGCCCCAAGGAAAGACTATCATTGGCACTCACTGGGTTTTCAGAAACAAAATGGATGAAGATGGGATCATCATAAAAAACAAAGCTATACTGGTAGCTCAAGGTTTCTGCCAGCTGGAAGGATTAGACTATGATAAAACATTTGCTTATGTTTCTTTCTTTTGCGTCCTTTAAAAACTTCAAAGTATATCAAATTGATGTCAAGACTGCTTTTTTACATGGAGATCTTCAAGATGAAGTCTTTCTAAAACATCAACTAGGGTTTGAAAGTGATGAATTTCCAAATCATGTGTATTGTCTTGATCAAGCTATCTTTGGTTTAAATCAGGCACCTAGAGCATGGTATGACACATTGGCAAGCTACCTTCTTAAAAGTGTACACAAACAAGGAAAGATTGATAATACCTTGTTCCTCAAACATTCAGTATCTCATATTATTCTTGCTCAAGTATATGCTTATGACATCATTTTTGGATCCACTGATGAAAAGCTATGTTCAGAATCACAGGGATCATGGCTAAGAAGTTTGAGATGAGCATGATGGGTGAACTAACCTTCTTCTTAGGTTTGCAGGTTAAACAAATGACTGATGGAATTTTTGTTTGTCAAGATAAATATATTGTAGTTTTTTGATTTCAAGCTAGCAAAGACTCAGATGTCCTCATCGGCATCTATTGGCACTGATGCGAATGCAACGCAATTTCGAAGAATGATAGGCTTACTACTCTATCTTACAACCAGTCACTGTAACATTATGTTTGCTACTATATTGTGTGCTCGTTATCAAGCCATCCCTAAGGAATCTTATCTTCTTGCTATGAAAAGGATCTTTTTTTACTTAAAGCATACACCCAATATTGGGTTATGGTATCCTCGTAATTCTGAGTTCAAGTTGGTGGGATACACTGACTCCGATCATGGTGGATGTGACATTGATCGTAAAAGCACTTCAGGAGGAGTGCAAATGATTAGAGATTGATTGGTAAGATGGTCCCACAAAAAGCAAAAACCAGTGGCTTAATATAATGCTAAAGTTGAATATATAGCCGCTGGAAGGTGTTGTGCTCAGATCCTATGGATTCTGAATCAACTCTTGGATTCTGGTCTAAGCTTGTCAAAGATTCCTCTCTGCTGTGACAACACCAGTGACATTCAAATGATATTGAATTCATTGCAACATTCCAAGACCAAGAACATTGATATATGTCATCACTTCATCAGAGACATTGTTTAAAAAAGAAAAGTGGAGTTGTTCTACATTCCATCCGCTGATCAGCTGGCTTACATTTTCACTAATCCATTACGACGATAAGAACTTAAGTAGGTTTCTTACAGATCTTGGCATGCTTTTAATGACTTAATTATTTTCTAATTTTTTTTAACATTGCTTCTTCTTACTTTTGAAAAAACACAAAAAACAAATGTTGCTTTTATTATGTTTAAAGACTTTTACATAATGTGTTTAAGCATCGTTTCTAATATTTACAACTATTCTCCTCTATCTTTTAGAGTTTGTGAAAACTGGAGTCATCCAGAAAGATCTCAATGCTCTTGGTGTTGAGAAAAAGAGTGGTGTCATGTCCTCTTATTTGTGTGAATACCCTCTTTATCCTCTAGTCACTGTTATGGATGCAAAGAGCAACTATAAATGCAATAATTCTTACTTACATCTACTGAATCATCATCCGATAAAACTTTGAATCCCCTCGTGTTGATCTTGAAAACATGATGGTTTCATGGATTTGAGCCAGTTAACTAATTTGACTACTTTCTGCTTCTCTCATGCTCTTGATAAATATGAAGATTGGAGTCCATCTGCAATGTTTCAATGATCAATGGTTACATCACTCTTGATTTGTAGTAAGATGTATTGTGTACTGATCTTGCATCTTCTTTTATAGCTAAAAGGGTACATATCTAAAAGAAAGGAAATAAATTAATCAGTAGTAATTTTAATAGATTTTTTTTATAATACTACACAAAAGATTTTCCGCCTTTATGATTCTTCTGAAAAAGGCTATGTAGAGGACCTCTGGAAAAGTCTGTATATTCCTTTTTAAACTACTTTCTTGTTTGACTAACTGCTTGGTTTGTATTCTTATATTATTTATTTAAGGATCTGACGCTGACAATTCTGAGCCAAGCATGCAACTTTTGATAAATCATCGTCCCTAGAAGCATGTTGTTGTATGTGACTAAATCTCTCTAAGTCTCTTATCAACGAGACCATCTGTTGTGAACATCGAGTCACCCCTCATGCTGATTGTTTAGCATCATCTAAACTTTCAAAGGGAGATTGCCTGGTCCAGATATAAAAATTGATTAAAAGGTTGGGTTGTTTATCATTAGTTAACTATTTTATCCGAATCTGTCCCTGGAAGCATGCTTGTCCTATGCATCAAGTCTCATGTTCTGCTGAAACATTGGGCATAACTCAATGGCTTACCCTGATCGCACCGTTATTAGTTTAAGAAGATACTTATTTGGTCCTTAAATGACAAAGGGTTATTCATGTCCCTGACCTCCTATATTGAGGTATGACATGGTGCCATTATGAATTAATAATGAATCTTTGATTCTAGACTACAACTAAGCTTTGTGATGTAAGGGTCAAATTTTTTTTCTTGATGTTGAGTTATACTTGTTGATGATTCACGCTGTGTGACACCCCGTAATTTATTCCGTCGCCTTAACCCGGTTCCGTTAATAAAGCCGTTTCGTTCCAAAAGTTTCCGTCAACTTTGTTTTAATTTAATTTATTTGCGACTTCTATTTAAATTTCATAAGAGTTGGATTACATTTTAATTCATTAAAATATTTTCTATTTTTATTTAGAAAATATTTAGTTTCGTCTAAATCGTAATTACGGTAAATTAATCGGGTGTGACCAAAAAGCATCGTCTAATGGTAGTATTGGGTATAATTCCACCGGGCCACAAACTCAACCCCTATATAAGGGATTGAGTGACATAATTTTAAGGCTTTTTCCCTCTCTCTAAAAACTTTCGCTCACTACACACTCTCTCTAGAACTCGAATTGGCTCAAAAACCCCATTTCAAGCATCATTTGATAAGAAATCCATCCTAAACTTGTTATCTAACTTAATTGGTTTGCAAATTCATGTTGGAATCACCCAAAATACATATGAACATGTGTTTATGGTCTAAGAACCCTCCTTAGGCCGTGAACACCTCATATGAGGGTTTTGAAGCTTGAAAACCCCTCCAAAACACTTCTAGGGCCTAGATTCGACCTAGAAACTTGCATGCATGGAATAAGGACCCAAAAATCATGGCATTTGATGTATGGACATGAGTTTACGGCCTAAGAACCTTCTTGGAACGTAAACCTTCAATGTTATACCTTAAACACCATTTTGGGTGTTTGTTTGCCCCTAAACACCTTCAATGAACTTCCATGAGTGCATATAACCGTATAACCCTTCAAGAAATGCACCAAAACATTCATAAATGGAAAAAACGAGAGTTTATGGTCCAAGAACATTCTTAGACTATAAACTCATCTTCTTAGACCATAAACTCTTGAAATGGGTGTTTAAGTGCCCTTATCACCTTGAATGGCTTGTATCTTGGACTAGAATCACATGTGATTGAATTACAACCACCAAGGCCCTTGATTCATGGACAAACATGAGTTCACGGTTGTAAACTCATGAGTTTAAGGTATTAAACTCCCCAAGAACATCTCCTTAGACCTTAAACTCATTTCCAAGGTCATTTCAAGTCCCGATCACTTCCTAAGCCATGGAATCGACCTTAGAACTTCCCGTGTGCATTGTTTGACCATTTGGCATCCAATAACTTACCGCGCATGAGTTTACGGCCGTAAACTCATGGGGAATGGTCATTAGGGCCATAAACCCTCTTGCAAGTTCACTCTTGAAGAGTAAACTACATATCTAAGCTTCATATGTCCTTAAATGCCAACCGGGTCTTTCCAAACACTTGTAATGGAGTGTTTCCACAACTAGAAGTGTTTGTCTCTAACTAATAGATAATTCAAGTCCTAATTAGATACAAATGTGTATCTTTTGATAATCCATAGGAACCTCGTGTGTTTGCAAACCCATAACTGATGTATAGGAACCAAGCAGACACATTCCTCGTTCGGTGAGTTCATACCCCTACGCTTTTTACGTGTTTTCAATGTTTTCAGAAGGGGAATACAAGCAAACTATAACTATTTATGATTTTATAACATTGATATGTTTCAAATAATATCTGGTAAACTTATAAACACTTTAGCCCCTTATGTATTATGCTGAGCATAAGGAATGATTTATCAACTACAACTAAATGGATTTTAGTTAAGAAAATAACCAAACTAATCAAATTATTATGGGAATAATTTGGGGTTCTTTAGTGTTCATTTTATCATGTACTAATATGTATATAAAGTTATTAGATAAACTATGTCTAATTCAGTTTATCTCTGTATCATTTGAATGTATTGCCAGATAGTTTCATTGTATGTATCTATATTCACTGTATTATGTTTCATAATCTATTGTATGTTTGATATCGTATGAGAACCCTATGAATAGTTTAGTACTAGTTTGTGTGTTAGTCACTACCCTTTATGGATGATCAGTAAATCCTCCCCGGAAGTGTAATCAGAGTCTCGTGGAGGGAGAGCGAGGAATTTGTGAATAGATCTATTCGGGACTGACAATCCCACACCTTAACTGCTAGCTACAGTTAGGCGGGCACGCTTGGGGTGACAAATTATGGATATCGTCTGATGTTTGACAAGCGTCAAGGAGGTCTCATTGTCTTATCAGCATGGTTACCCGACTCACAACACGTATTAATATAAGTTTATTCACGACTTGGTTTTGGATTTGATTTTATATCAATCTTCTATCTTTAGATCTTATATCTAGTTTGGGACGGTAATCCCATGGTTTTTAGTCTATAGGGTTTATATCTATTTCAGGATGTTATTCCTATGGTTAGAATCTATATCTAGTTTGGGATAGTGATCCCATGATTTTATCAAACAATCTTATATCTAGTTCGGGATAGTGATCCCATGATTTTATCAAACTATCTTATATCTATTTCGGGATAGTAATCCCATGGTTTTATCAAACTATTTTGTATCTAGTCTGGGATAGTAGTCCCATGGTTTTCAGTTTATATTTTCAAGTATATCAAACTATATTGTATCTAGTTCGGGATATTACTCCCAAGGTTTTCAAACTACTTTCTATCTACAATTCGTGTATATTAAAGTATTTTATATCTAATTCGGGATAGTAATCCCATGATTTTCAATATATAGTTTTGTGTATTAAACTATACTCTGTGTTATTCAATCAATCTTGCATTTAGGAAAATATGGGATTTTCCTGGGGTTAACATATAACGCGTAATTGAACTGTAATGAAGGATAACTAAACTGTTTAACATAAGAAAATATGGGATTTTCTTGGATAACAAACCTTTTCGGAAAACTAAAGGAAATTGGTACATTTTTAGAAAACAAACATCTTATGAACTCACCAGCTTTATGCTGATTTTCAAACCGCTTGTATTCTCAGGTCCAAGTTAGACAGGTACCCGGCGATATCTTTTGGTGAAGACGGAGAGCTCAAAAGACTGGTCTCAACTTTTGTTCATATGATATATGTATAACACTTGTACAATTTACTTTTGAAACAAATGTAACCTTTCAAATATATGTAATGTATATAACGACCGAAAACTACAACCAATTTAATTTTTTTTAAAAACAACCCGATTCCATTAAATTATTACAAAAAGGTTTTCAATACAAAATCAATTAGAGTATTCCCAGAATCACATTGCTACAAAATCATGAGGAGCGATACGATCACACCTTCGCCTTGACACAGTCTCCTAAAGAACCTGAAAAACATTAAACCACAATTGTAAGCCCGAAAGCTTAGGGAGATACCCCCAAAATACCAACCACATATACGCCCTTCCAGGCTACGACCTTCCGGTCCAAAACATATTGCCTTCCAGCCTATAACATATTGCCTTCCGACCCATAGCATAAAAAGCATACATAACATAACAGAACATAGAACAGCCATGCATATCGGGTCTGCTGTGTGACTGGTCCACCGTATCGGGCCTTCAGTCCGCCGGATCCACCCTCTGAGTCTAGTCATGTCCTTTGAGTCTATAGTGTGGTTGGTCCACCCGTACCGGGCCTTCAACTCACCTGGTCCACTCTTTGAGTCTATAGTGTGACTGGTCCGCTCGCATTAGGCCTTCAGTCGGCCTGGTCCACTCTCCGAGCCTCGGCACATCTGGTCCGCCCTCATGGGGCCTACAGCCTATTCGGACCGCTCGCTGGGCCTTCGGAATAACCGGTCTGCCCTGGGTATCTTGGCCTACAGCACAAAGCAGGACCCGCCTCAACCCATCTCCAGTCCAAACAACCATGTGCACATAACATACAATCATATAACAGTCATAGTCAACAAACCGAGCAAGCAAATCAGATAGCATATCATTACCCTAACCAGGTTACCGACCTAACCGGTCACTAGCATAGCATCACCCTACATATCGGGAAACTGACCTTAACTAGGTCTCCAGCATATACCATCCTAGCTACCCGGATGCAGACATATCAAACAATAACATAATAACCATATCCGAATCTCAATCCAATAAAGGGCCGGCCTTGGTGCCTTAGACCCTGTTGATATAGTGAGGATAACTCACCTCGAAACTGCCGGCTGTAAGGATAAGATCCCGCTGCTCCGAACTCCAACACCAACTCCTCCACTGAACACCAAAATACTCAACTCAAAATATATCCTTAATTACCAAAATACCCCTGGAAGACAACTGGTCAACCCATGGAAGAGGTCAAAGTCAACCCCTGACTCACTCTACTCGCCGAGTCAACCCGATGACTCGCAGAGTCCCCAAGCTCAGAACTTTCCTCAATCCGCGACCTGACTCGCCGAGTCACCCCGAGACTCGCCGAGTCCAACCACTTTGAGTCCACTCGCACCCAACTCACCGAGTCATCCCTTGACTCACCGATTCTCGACTCAACCAGAAAATATTGGGACTCTTCGACAAGACTCGCCGAGTCCAAGAACAGACTCGCCGAGTCTAAGGCTATCTTCAACCTACTCGCCGAGTTGTTCATCCAACTCGCCGAGTTCCATCTCATCTTCAAGCAACTCGTCGAGTCCACCCTTGTGACTCGCCGAGTACCACCGGTCTGAATCCATACAGAAGCATTCCAGGCCATGCAATTGATCCAAAACTTAGATCTAGCCTCCTACAACCCATCCATCACGTAAAGTGGCAAACTTTACGTGATTCCATGAAGATCTAGGCATTATACACATTAGGGCTAAGGTTTGGGACAAGATAGCTTCACTCAACACTCAACACAGGGACTTTATGCACATTTGGACCATCACCACTCCAGATCTGAGGTAGCATCCTCAGATCCATCTTCCAATCCCGAATAACTCATGAAATACACCCCAAAAACCCCAAAACAACCCCTAAAGAAGACAACAAGGGGGAAAAGAGCTCAAGACAGAGGATCCTTACCCCAAAGATGAGCCTAAGCTGATGTAGACTCCAGATCTCCAAGCCCTCTTGAAGCTATCCTCGAATTCCACCCACTTCTCTTCACAAACCCTTTCTTCCAAGCTTCAATCCTCACAATAATGGAGTTAATACGTTTGGGGATGTTCTCTGGAACTCTCAGGGGGTATAGAGGCTGAAAAGGATGCATAACATCCTTTAAATAGGGGGCAAACCCCGAAGGTTAGGGTTTTCTTCACCCAGCACCAACTCGCCGAGTCCAGCCGCTGACTCACCGAGTTGGCCAATTAACACGCGACCAATTCGCGAACCTACTCGCCGAGTCCACCCATGGACTCGCCGAGTTCCTCTTTTCCAATTTCCCCTTTTTGCCCATCAACTCTACTCTTGGTATTTCGGGATGTTACAATTCTCCCCCACTTAAATTAGGCTTCGTCCTCGAAGCCTACGACAACTCAACTCCAAAAACACACCCACAACGCACCTCCTAGCCTTAACCGGACCAGGTTCCTCAAGGCACAACCATAGGAACCAGAAGCTCACTTTCTCCTTTCTTTCGGTGTCCTAACCACCTACTCAAATTGGGCACCGGCTGTACCTTCCGATAACCGCACTCAACATCCGAGAATTACCCATAATCCATTACTGCTCCAAATCACAACCATTACTCGACCCATATGAGCTAGAAGTTAATCATGCACCACCCGATTCCCGATCCGCGTCCAAATCTATCCATTCTAGTCTGACAGAAAGACACACTCTTCAGAGCAACTCCCATGAGTTCTCTTCTTGCAATCGCATGCACACGCTGAACTAGCTCTAGCACCCTCGGGTTAGGAAATCCATCACTCTGACGATCCTAAAAACATCCCTCAGGAGGAACCACTGATACACCATTCCTTTCCCAAAATCAATCTGGGAACCCAAAACTCAATATCTGCATCCCTTACAAGCCTCTTGACTTTACAGCCCCGAAAATCCTTTCTGCAACCCCGGCATACATCCCTTCATGATGTCATCCAAAACCGCCGCCGCACATGCTGCTCAATGACCACCGTCAGACCACTCCGATCATAACTTTACACTGCCGCTTTCACTTCCGTGAATTCGCACTTCCTTTCGGAATTTCATTCCCCCCTCTTTCCTTACCAAGGAAACCACTCGACCGCCTTGTCACCATGACAAGTACCACGGTGCTCACCCCACGCTACACCATCTCTTTAAAGCGCACCCGATATCCATTCATCACCACTACTCTGACTCTCATCGCAGGGACTCTCAAGCCCATGCACTACCTTCACTGCTCAAGATCACTACCCGGGGCCAGACCTTCCAATGTAATCACACTGCAATATACACAATACATATCCTCGAACCGATCCAACAATACCCGCAGAGTCTTCAGCATGACTGGACCGCCTCACCAGGCCTTCAGCCAATCTGGACCACTCTCAGAACCTTCAGCCAATCTGGCTGGCCCGTCCTCCGAGCCTTCGGCCTGACTGGTACGCCTACCGGCCTTCATTCTATCCAGACCGCTCAACTAGCATTCATCATTCCGAGCTATCTCTTTGGGAAATCCTCCCATGCATATCGTTCTAGCCCTCTAGGGGTTCCGAGCTCTATCTCCATCATACATACTCGATCTCGGCCTGCTCACAGGCCTTCCACAGTCAAATGCCCTAGGTCTGTATTCCACCCCGCATGCCTGTTACTCACCCATACGAGCCTGCTCTTGGCTGATAGAAATACCGATGAGCTCCCCAAGCAGCTAAGCAACCTCTCAAGCCTAACGAACATCCGAAGAATTTCCAATTCTCCCCCACTTAAGACACTAACAATTAACCACCGGTCGCCATCACCGATCTCCCAAAACAACCTAGCAGAAAACTAACACTTACACGCAAAATGTTTCTCACCAGCGCTAACAACTTTCATAAAAATCATGTTTCCACACTGAACAACCCGCTCGAAAGGAACCCAATCTTCAAATATCCATTCCTCACACTACAGAGGCTACCTGACATTCAAACCAACGCCGCATCCACCACTAATCCTCACAAAGATAATCCATGATAGCTCGAAGCACTAATCCATAACCATATTGATCCTTCAGGGAACAAAGGATACCAAAACGAAATCCCGAACACAACTCGCCAAACCCTCAAGGAACAACGGATACCACACGAAAACCCGAAACGCAATTCCATAACCATCCAACGAGACTAGCAGATAAACGATACTCCACAATAATCATAAATAATCAAGACAACATGGAAGAAACATACCCGCAGCAGCAAGCTGAAAAGCACGACCCTAAGCCCTTGGGGGCTCCGCTCCACCCTGACCTCCACCTGTGATCAACGTGGCCGGTGCTGGAGCCTGCACCGGTCCTGCAGCAAGCTGTGGACAGTTGACCCTCAAGTGTCCAACCTGATGACAATGATAACATATCCTCAAATCTCGAACCGACACTGACTGCCGACAATCCCTCGCATAGTGTCCCTCCTTTCCGCACTTGCGGCATGAACCACCGGACCGACAAACTCCGGCATGACCCCTTCCACACTTTCCACAGACGTGGCTACCCTGATCTCCCATCTTGGAATCGATGGTCTTAGACCGTTTCGTCGCCGGCTGCGACTGAACCGGAGCTTGCCTCAGCTCATGCATCTGCAACTCAATCTCTAACTCACGCCGCCTGGCGTCCTCCTGCAACTCCAGCAAGGTCCTGCACCTCTGCGCGGATACAAACTGTCTGATGTCTCTCTTTAGCATACTCAGATATTGGGACATCTGAGCCTGCTCCGAAGCGAACTCAGGGCAAAACATCGCCCTCTCAGTAAACATCCTGGTGATTTCCGTCACCGACTCCGAATCCTGCTTCAGCTCGAGGAACTCCTGAGCCAACCTCTCCCTCTCGACCTGCGGAACATAACGAGTACTGAACATCTCTCTAAACTGATCACATGAAATCGTAGCCCTCTGCGCATCCGAATATGACCCCGTGGCCAACCTCCACCAATCCTTTTCCCCGAACCTTAACAGGTTCAGAGCGCACCTCACCCTCTGATCAGTAGGGCATGAACACGTGAAGAAACATCCCTCCACGTCTGATTACCATCTCATAGCAACGATCGGATCCTGAATTCCATCAAAGGTGGGAGGCTTCGTATTATCGAAGTCCCGATACTGAAAACCTCTACTAGCTCCTCCCCCTGCCGCTGTAGCCACCGCGGAAGCCGTCTCCGTGAGAGCCGCATATCGCTCATCAAAATAATCCACCATGGTGGTCTTAATCGACCAAAACAACTCCGACAGCTCAGTCCGAAACAATGCAGCAACCTCATCATGCAGGGTCTCACGAATCCTCGCATCCAACTCGCGCGTACTCATCTGACTGACAACCTCGGGCTGTACGAACCCACCCGGAACTCCCTCTCCTGCTCCTGATCCTGACCCGGATCACTCCCAGCATGCCCTGAGGTCTCCATACTGAAAATAAAACACCAAAATCTCAGACACTTCCCACTATCCCGGGAACCAGCTCTCATCCCAACCCTAGAGGTCATGGTTTCCCTGATACGCGTATGGGTCCTGTGCTTTCAGTAGTACGGGCCCATACTACCTTCCACACCTACCCATATTTGTATGAAGTACTTCCACAACACCCTAGCGAAATATACCTAACAACGCTCTATCCTCACAACTAGAGGAACACTAGAAATCTCTCACAAGAAAACTCTAGGCTAGCAGGCATCACATAACAGGCAACATTATCATGAAATCCTGAAGATCCCTAGCCTATCACTAGCATGCTATTCTATTAAAGCTCGAATAAACAAATGTCATGAATGGTAATCTGGGGTTACTTACTGGCTCCAGCTAATCGTACCTCCGCGTCCTCCTTTACTTATTTTGAAAACCATTTTAAATTCTCTTTTGAAAACCCTCCTCGATTTGAGACTGGAGTCACACAAGTGTTCCCCCAATTCACTCAAACCAAGGCTCTGATACCAACTTGTAACGATCGAAAAATACAACCAATTTAAATTTTTTTAAAAACAACCCGATTCCATTAAATTATTACAAAAAGGTTTTCAATACAAAATCAATTAGAGTATTCCCAGAATCACATTGCTACAAAATCATGAGGAGCGGTACGATCACACCTTCGCCTTGCCACAGTCTCCTAAAGAACCTGAAAAACATTAAACCACAACTGTAAGCCCGAAAGCTTAGTGAGATACCCCCAAAATACCAACCACATATACGCCCTTCCAGGCTACGACCTTCCGGTCCAAAACATATTGCCTTCCAGCCCATAACATATTGCCTTCCGGCCCATAGCATAAAAAGCATACATAACATAACAGAACATAGAACAGCCATGCATATCGGGTCTACTGTGTGACTGGTCCGCCGTATCGGGCCTTCGGTCCGCCGGATCCACCCTCTGAGTCTAGTCATGTCCTTTGAGTCTACAGTGTGGTTGGTCCGCCCGCACCGGGCCTTCAACTCACCTGGTCCACTCTCTGAGTCTACAGTGTGACTGGTCCGCCCGCATCGGGCCTTTAGTCGGCCTGGTCCACTCTCTGAGGCTCGGCACATCTGGTCCGCCCTCGTGGGGCCTACAGCCTATCCAGACCGCTCGCTGGGCCTTCGGAATAACCGGTCTGCCCTGGGTATCTTGGCCTACAGCACAAAGCAGGACCCGCCTCAACCCATCTCCAGTCCAAACAACCATGTGCACATAACATACAATCATATAACAGTCATAGTCAACAAACCGAGCAAGCAGATCAGATAGCATATCATTACCCTAACCAGGTTACCGACCTAACCGGTCACTAGCATAGCATCACTCTACATATCGGGAAACTGACCTTAACTAGGTCTCCAGCATATACCATCCTAGCTACCCGGATGCAGACATATCAAACAATAACATAATAACCATATCCGAATATCAATCCAATAAAGGGCCGGCCTTGGTGCCTTAGACCCTGTTGATATAGTGAGGATAACTCACCTCGAAACTGCGGGTTGTAAGGATAAGATCCTGCTGCTCCGAACTCCGACACGAACTCCTCCACTGAACACCAAAACACTCAACTCAAAATATATCCTTAACTACCAAAATACCCCAGGAAGACAACTAGTCAACCCACGGAAGAGGTCAAAGTCAACCCCTGACTGACTCTACTCGCCGAGTCATCCCTTGATTCACCGATTCTCGACTCAACCAGAAAATATTGGGACTCTTCGACAAGACTCGCCGAGTCCAAGAACAGACTCACCGAGTCTAAGGCTATCTTCAACCTACTCGCCGAGTTGTTCATCCAACTCGCCGAGTTCCATCTCATCTTCAAGCAACTCGTCGAGTCCACCCTTGTGACTCGCCGAGTACCACCGGTCTGAATCCATACAGAAGCATTCCAGGCCATGCAATTGATCCAAAACTTAGATCTAGCCTCCTACAACCCATCCATCACGTAAAGTGGCAAAATTTACGTGATTCCATGAAGATCTAGGCATTATACACATTAGGGCGAAGGTTTGGGACAAGATAGCTTCACTCAACACTCAACACAGGGACTTTATGCACATTTGGACCATCACCACTCCAGATCTGAGGTAGCATCCTCAGATCCATCTTCCAATCCCGAATAACTCATGAAATACACCCCAAAAACCCCAAAACAACCCCCAAAGAAGACAACAAGGGGGAAAAGAGCTCAAGACAGAGGATCCTTACCCCAAAGATGAGCCTAAGTTGATGTATACTCCAGATCTCCAAGACCTCTTGAAGCTATCCTCGAATTCCACCCACTTCTCTTCACAAACCCTTTCTTCCAAGCTTCAATCCTCTCAATAATGGAGTTAATACGTTTGGGGGTGTTCTCTGGAACTCTCAGGGGGTATAGAGGCTGAAAAGGATGCATAACATCCTTTAAATAGGGGGCAAACCCCGAAGGTTAGGGTTTTCTTCACCCAGCACCAACTCGCTGAGTCCAGCCGCCGACTCGCCGAGTTGACCAATTAACACGCAACCAATTCGCGACCCTACTCGCCGAGTCCACCCATGGACTCGCCGAGTTCCTCTTTTCCAATTTCCCCTTTTTGCCCATCAACTTTATTCTTGGTATTTCGGGATGTTACAATGTAATGGTTATTTACTGTGATTACTATGTACATTGGATTTGATACTCAACATGGAGTCAACCCCGGAAATGTTTCCGCCTTTGGTTTTCGGGGTGTGACAGATTAGTATCAGAGCCCTTGTTTATAGTGAACAGAGTATACCAAACCTTACATGGTATAAAACTATAAAAATTAAAGGGCCTAAGTGCTCTGAACTAAAAGTATATTCAAACTATAATTATTTTCAAAAGTATACAAGTATATCGAACCGTCGAGATCCGTAACTACAAGTAGAACAAAACATAAGTAAATGGGTGTTGTATGCTGCGGTTAAACCTGGGCAGTTATGTAGTCGTGTCTAGGATCAATGTAGCCTGGCCAACTATATTCATTCGAGACACGGCCAACATGTGCTTGGGAGTGACTGTGGTACGCAACATACCTAAAACTTACCCAATACCCCAAACAACGAGTTGTCGTTGCAGCGAATCATGAAATACTATGGGAGTATTTCTCGAGTCAATCCTTTGTAGAAAATCATCGTATACGCGTTGTTCCTTGATCATTCCTCTAGTGATAAAAATTATCTACCTTGATAACTCTTTCCTGTTTTATCGCTTAATATGATGCTATATCTGTCTTGATGAGATATCGCCTGTCCCATATCTCTTGATTCAATTTAGAGGACTTATGATCCTCTCTTTCCTGATCTTTTTAGATCAAGATGCCTCCATGAAAGATACCCAGCTCAAAGAACAACATCAATCCTCCTCCACCACCACCTCCTCCTCAATTTGATCTTGCATCGCTTCAGACAGTTCTGACTGTTGCAATGGTAGCAACCATGTCGCAAATGAACCCCGGTAACTAAGGAGGTGGTCCCCAGCCCCAAAATCCAGAAGATAGCCAGGGACACCAAAAAGGGGGTTCCTATAAAGACTTCATGAATGCGAAGCCCACATCCTTTGATGGAACTGGAGGTGTCATTTCCCTCACCCGATGGTTCGAGAAAATCGAATCAATCTTTGAAATATGCGCCTGTTCGGAGTCTGACAAAGTAAAGTTTGCCGCCTGCACCTTCCTTGACAAAGCCCTGACTTGGTGGAACGACCGAGTCAAATCCTTGACTCTACCTGTAGCAAATGCTATGGGTTGGGAAGCTATGAAGGAGCTTCTGCTTGCAGAGTATTGCCCTCGGGGCAAAATACAGAAGCTAGAACACGAACTCTGGAACCTAAAGATGAAGGGTTCCAACATAGCCTCTTATACTTCCAGATTCGATGATCTGGCGTTACTCTGTCCGGGAATGGTTACCCCAGAGAGTAAAAAGATTGAGAGGTTCATTTAGGGGTTGACCCAGCCAACAAAACGGAATGTCTTAGCTGCGAAGCCAGACACCTATGACAGCGCTAAATGTCTTGCAAAAATCTTGATCGATCAAGAAGACAACTCTAATGAGGAGGCTACCACCCCCGAGCCAGTCACAAGTGGAGGTGGAAGCAAAAAGAAATTCTGGAACAAGCGGAAGGCCCAGAGTACGCAAGGGTCTTCTAAGAAACAGCAAACAGTAGCAGTCCATGCTGCTACTGTCCCTGTTGCTATTTTAGTTGTCGGATCCATGGCCCAAACTCCTTCCAGTGGATACACCGGTACCCTTCCTTGGTGTGGTAAATGCAACTACCATCACTGTATTCCTGGTCCACGTCGCGAAAGAATCTGTGACAACTGTGGCAAGAAGGGCCACCTTGCTCGAAACTGCAGAAAACCAGCCAAATCAACAAACCATTCATCTGGAGCGGGAATAAGTGCAGCCTGCTACAGTTGTGGCAAAGTAAGACACTTCAAAAGAAATTTCCCCAAAGCAGCAACAACCGGCAACACCGGAAGAGTCCTAGCATTAGGACGAGATGAGACAACTGCTGATCCCACTGTCGCCGCAGGTATACTCCTCTTTGACAACTCTTATACCTGTAACTTTTTTCGATTCTAGTACTAGAAGGGTAACCTGTTATCTATCTATTCGAACACCTATCTGAACTTAATCTTTTGTTGGTAATCGAAAATGTGTACTGTCGAGACGGCTAACCAGCAAGATAGAGAACACTAACTTCGTACCTATGGATTGTATTCTTAATCCGAAGGATTATTCTGTTCCATTCGATTTAATGGAAAACTTTTTCACAAAATGCGTTGATGCTATGTTTGACATGAAACGACCAAGTCTCATTCATGTTGTCATTCTCGGTTTCAAAAGGGTCGCCCGTCTAAATCCTTCCCCGACCCGAATCTCGTGATCTTCGGCATCAAACCATCGCATCATTTCGTGCACCAAAGCTCAAAAAGTTTTCCCGATAAGAATTGTCGCACATCCCTCATTCCTGTGATTATCGGGAAACGGGAAGTCTGCAGCTCTTTTCCCTAAATGTCTTTCCGAAGGACTCCCGAGAATTTCTTTCCGAACGTTTAATCTATCCTCACACCGACCTAATCTCTAGAACTACCTCATAACCAAACCTCTATAAGAATGACGTGTCCAAGTCGGTGACCAAGGATTGACATGATCACTACGAGTTAGTAGTGGTATCCTTCGGTCAAATCATTCTCCTTGATCATGTAGCTAAGCAAAGTAGTCATACCCGTGAACCTTTCCAACAGCTAAGGTGATAAGGAATTAGCCAGCACCGGAAATACCCATAGAAACCTGTCGATTCTTGGGTCCCATCGACTAATATCGCAGACCTACCCATAGATTTCTTCTAGAACCATCAGACCCTTAGCTACTCGGCTCCATGAAGATATGCTTTCGTGTTGGAGCGTGTGTCCTGTTGAAGGCTTTATCCCAGAAAAGCATAATATGCTTTGAGGAGTGCGAACTACATCCCTCGTTATACTTTAGACCCTTCACGATCCTCGTTAGGACCGATTCTGTAACCTTCATGCTCTGACTACCTTCAGAACATAGTCACATCCATCTGGTACTTCACGTCTCTATCTCTAAGAAGTACCTACCCGATGAAACCCTGGTAATCCCCTTGATGAGACAGGAATCAAGGAAGGTCTGAGCATCATTGTAAAACCAATCGAATTCATAGATCAAGAGGTTAAACGTATGAAACAAGTTATATTCCGAAAGATGAAAGTTTTCCCAGAATATCATACGAGAATCTGGATTCACTTGGAAGCTTGATGATCCAATAGAACAGAGTATTCGTATTCTCCTTCCAAATCCGCGAGTCACATCTAAAGTTTGAATTTCAGGATGAAATTCTCCCTAATGGGGGGATAATGTGACACCCCGTAATTTATTCCGTCGCCTTAACCCGGTTCCATTAATAAAGCCGTTTCGTTCCAAAAGTTTCCGTCAACTTTGTTTTAATTTAATTTATTTGCTACATCTATTTAAATTTCATAAGAGTTGGATTACATTTTAATTCATTAAAATATTTTCTATTTTCATTTAGAAAATATTTAGTTTCGTCTAAATCGTAATTGCGGTAAATTAATCGGGTGCGACCAAAAAGCATCGTCTAATGGCAGTATTGGGTAGAATTCCACCGGGCCACAAACTCAACCCCTATATAAGGGATTGAGTGACATCATTTTGAGGCTTTTTCCCTCTCTTTAAAAACTTTCTCTCACTACACTCTCTCTCTAGAACTCGAGTTGGCTCAAAAACCCCATTTCAAGCATCATTTGGTAAGAAATCCATCCTAAACTTGTTATCTAACTTAATTGGTTTGCAAATTCATGATTGAATCACCCAAAACACATATAAACATGTGTTTATGGTCTAAGAACCCTCCTTAGGCTGTGAACACCTCATATGAGGGTTTTGAAGCCTGAAAACCCCTCCAAAACACTTCTAGGGCCTAGATTCGACCTAGAAACTTGCATGCATGGAATAAGGACCCAAAAATCATGACATTTGATGTATGTGTTGGATTAGTGTCTAAGTCCATAACTATTTTGGTATGTACTTGACCCGATGGTGCATGGTCCTTTTGGGTTGCCTTCACCAAAGCAACTTGATAGGATGAATTATGGAGAGTAAGGATTAAATATGATTTATTAATGTATTATGAGAATAATATATTAAAGGAGAAATCATATTGTTTAATTAATATTAGTCAATAATTAATTGGTAATTAGTTTTGTGACTAAAAGAGATTAATTAAACTTAAGGGACTGGAATTGTAATTATAGGATAATTGCAATTTGGGCCATAGATTGCATTGTATCAAGGGTTGGACGAATTCTATGGGGAAGCCCATAAGGAAATCGTCTAAGGGCTTGATTACAAGGAGTCTATGGGTTGCTTAGGGCTTAAGCATCCAAATTAGGGTTTCCTTGTTAGATAACCCTAATAGCCCAACTATATAAAGACCCCTTAAGGCTCAAAAACGTGGCTAATGATCTTTCTAGGGTTTCTACAAGTTTTTGGCAGCCTGCATCCTCTCTCCTCTTCATCCTCTTGCTTATGGTGTTTGTGAGCCATTAGAGGAGTGACACTTGTGACTCTAAGCCTTCCAAAGTCAATACAAGGAGATTTGGGATTGTTATTGCTACATAACAATCAAGGTAACATCTTAAACCTAATTACATATTAATATGATTACTTGAATGCTAGAATTAGGGTTTATAGTCTTGGATTCAAATCATGTACAATAGAGAAACCTAGATCCAAGCACTAGGGTTTGTATGAGCACATAGGATGCCTTATGACCAAAACCCATCAGTATGAACATGAGTTTACGTCCCAAGAATCTTCTTGGACCATAAACCTTCAATCTTAGACCTTAAACACCATTTTGGGTGTTAGTTTGCCCCTAAACACCTTCAATGAACTTCCATGAGTGCATATAACCGTATAACCCTTCAAGAAATGCACCAAAACATTCATAAATGGAACAAACGAGAGTTTATGGTCCAAGAACATTCTTAGACCGTAAACTCATCTTCCTAGACCATAAACTCTTCAAATGGGTGTTTAAGTGCCCTTATCACCTTGAATGGCTTGTATGTTGGACCAGAATCACATGTGATTGAATTACAACCACCAAGGCCCTTGATTCATGGACAAACATGAGTTTACGGTTGTAAAATCATGAGTTTAAGGTAGTTAACTCCCCATGAACATCTCCTTAGACCTTAAACTCATTTCCAAGGTCATTTCAAGTCCCGATCACTTCCTAAGCCATGGAATTGACCCTAGAACTTCCCGTGTGCATTGTTTGACCATTTGGCATCCAATAACTTACCGCCCATGAGTTTACAGCCGTAAACTCATGGGGAATAGTCATTAGCCCCGTAAACCCTCTTGCAAGTTCACTCTTGAAGAGTAAACTAGATATCTAAGCTTCATATGTCCTTAAATGCCAACCGGGTCCTTCCAAACACCTGTAATTCCCGTGTGAAGTGTTTGTCTCTAACTAATAGATAATTCAAGTCCTAATTAGATACAAATGTGTATCTTTTCATAATCCATAGGAGCCTCGTGTGTTTGCAAACCCAGAACTGATGTATAGGACCCAAGCAGACACATTCCTCGTCCGGTGAGTTCATACCCCTATGCTTTTTCCGTGTTTTTCAATGTTTTCAGGGGGGGGGGGGAATACAAGCAAACTATAACTATTTTTGAATTTGTAGCATTGATATGTTTCAAATAATATCTGGTAAACTTATAAACACTTTAGCCCCTTATGTATTATGCTGAGCATAAGGAATGATTTATCAACTACAACTAAATGGATTTTAGTTAAGAAAATAACCAAACTAATCAAATTATTATGGGAATAATTTGGGGTTCTTTAGTATTCGTTTTATCATGTACTAATATGTATATAAAGTTATTAGATAAACTATGTATGATTTAGTTTATCTCCGTATCATTTGAATGTATTGCCAGATAGTTTCATTGTATGTATCTATAATCACTGTATTATGTTTCATAATCTATTGTATGTTTGATATCGTATGAGAACCCTGTGAATAGTTTAGTACTAGTTTGTGAGTTAGTCACTACCCATTATGGATGATCAGTAAATCCTCCCTGGAAGTGTAACCAGAGTCTCCTGGAGGGACAACGAGGAATTTGTGAATACATCTATTCGGGACTGACAATCCCACACCTTAACTGCTAGTTACAGTTAGGCGGGCATGCCTGGGGTGACAAATTCTGGATATCGTCCGACGTCTGACAAGCGCCAAGGAGGTCTCGTTGTCGTATCAGCATGGTTACCCGACTCACAACACGTATTAATATAAGTTTATTCACGACTTGCTTTTGGATTTGATTTTATATCAATCTTCTATCTTTAGATCTTATATCTAGTTCGGGACGGTAATCCCATGGTTTTTAGTCTATAGGGTTCATATCTATTTCAGGATGTTATTCATATGGTTAGAATCTATATCTAGTTCGGGATAGTGATCCCATGATTTTATCAAACAATCTTATATCTAGTTCGGGATAGTGATCCCATGATTTTATCAAACTATCTTATATCTATTTCGGGATAGTAATCCCATTGTTTTATCAAACTATTTTGTATCTAGTCCGGGATAGTAGTCCCATGGTTTTCAGTTTATATATTCAAGTATATCAAACTATCTTGTGTCTAGTTCGGGATATTAGTCCCAAGGTTTTCAAACTACTTTCTATCTACAGTTCGTGTATATTAAAGTATTTTATATCTAATTCTGGATAGTAATCCCATGATTCTCAATATATAGTTTTGTGTATTAAACTATACTATGTGTTATTCAATCAATCTTGCATTTAGGAAAATATGGGATTTTCCTGGGGTTAACATATAACGCGTAATTGAACTGTAATGAAGGATAACTAAACTGTTTAACATAAGAAAATATGGGATTTTCTTGGATAACAAACCTTTTCGGAAAACTAAAGGAAACTGGTACATTTTCAAAAAACAAACATCTTATGAACTCACCAGCTTTATGCTGATTTTCAAACCGCTTGTATTCTCAGGTCCAAGTTAGACAGGTACCCGGCGATATCTTTTGGTGAAGACGGAGAGCTCAGAAGACTCGTCTCAACTTTTGTTCATATGATATATGTATAACACTTGTACAATTTACTTTTGAAATAAATGTAAACTTTCAAATATATGTAATGTAATGGTTGTTTACTGTGATTACTATGTACATTAGATTTGATACTCAACGTGGAATCAACCCTGGAAATGTTTCCGCCTTTGGTTTTCGGGGTGTGACACGCTGATTCCACCTCAATATGACTGAAACACCCCGTTATTGTCCATATATTCTTCTTTAAAGCTTTATGATTCAATGTAATGTACCATACGCTGATGAGAGCTTGACAAATCTATGCCGATGGTTATGCTAAAACACCATCGCTTATCACATACATCAATCCATTCTCTCTCCATATATTCTTTTTTAGAATTTCATGATTCAATGTATGATACCAGATGCTGATGAGAATTCAAAAAATCTATGCCGATGGGTATATCATTGTCCGTGATATATTACACACACCTACCCACTCTTGCCCTTTTTCTTCTAATAAAAGTGATTAATGATTCAGCGTATGAAACCACGCATGGATGAAATCTCACAATACTATATCATTGAATGGTAGTTCAAACCTATGCTATTAGGAGACCTCATAATCTTACTAAACTGCAAGTTGAAATTTTGATATTCTGATCGCTTCCTCCAAACCCATATTTGGTGTTGATGTTAAAAAGGGGGAGAACCTTGCTATACCTTAAGGGGAGTGAAGCTGTCATCAAAAATATCAGATCATCATCTCTTCATCCATCTGTTGCAATTCATAAATGTTGTCTCAACTACTTGACAATCAAAGATGGGAATTCATTCATCTTCTAAGGGTGAGCATCCATTAATGCTGAAGAACCTAAAATTTTAATCTTACTCCCAGGGGGTGAAACCCTAATGACAATCTACGGCTTGGTGTTTTAATGATCTTTGTGAAAAATCGTCTTCTTGGTGAAGACAAAAACCTTTC
This sequence comes from Lactuca saligna, assembly GCF_052625555.1. Taxonomy (NCBI): domain Eukaryota; kingdom Viridiplantae; phylum Streptophyta; class Magnoliopsida; order Asterales; family Asteraceae; genus Lactuca; species Lactuca saligna. The sequence goes on along the minus strand of NC_136419.1, from coordinate 194,211,673 downwards.
TTGGAGAAAGAACAATTTGGAGAACTCCATGTGTTATTTACTTTCTATCCTTTGTTTAGTTTACTTTTGTTCTTTATACTTGAAGTGTATCCAATCGATACATACCTTCAATATACATGGTATGCATTCTGAAACTTACACATAACATATAATTGAGCATATAAACATATAATTGTACACTTAAATAAAAACATAAAAAATAATAACATGTTGACATAACTTATCACAATCCACTAGATTCCTTTCGAGAGGTCTATCTCTAGTTGACCTGATATTGACCACTTCCATCCGAGAGGTCTTTTATGGTCCTGATTCAACCAAATTCTCTTCCATAGGTCTATCTCTAGTCTGGCTAGCATATAAAATATAATCTACATATTTAGTAAGTTCGTGATAACTCACTTGAATGATAGATAAGGTAATCCTAATAACGAACCAGGTTGCACTAACACTGTTTGGAGCCACCACATAACAACTAATCCCTAATTTAGAAATTAAGACACATTACTTAATTTTCTCCACTAAGCAAGCCTTTCTTCTCTTAATCCTTATCCTCGGGAAAAATACCATTTTGACCATACTCAAAAGTCTGAGATATACTTTCATTAACATTTGACCCAATGTTAAACTTGGTCAACGGTCAAAAAGAAAACTATCTCCTTGTCGTGGTGAGACTGAGCCCGCACCATGGTTGGATTTAGGTCATATAGTCATGATGAAATTGTTCACTGTGTCGTGGTCACCTATTGACCACCCTATGGTCCACTTCAGACCACAGATCGCGATGATCCTGCTCACCACACCTTGGTCACCTATCAATGATGCTGTAGCACCCATAAGTTAGGCCAAACATTTAAGACATTAAAGTTATAATTATTCATTTAATTGAATAATTAAATCCTAGAATAGGATAAGATAAATAAATTAGAAATCACCGTACGTGTTACGGACCATATAAATAATTATTGTATACACGTGGACGAATATTATGAGTATATAATATTTATAGAAAGTCTTGTTAGTAATTTATCGGCGAGCGATAAAATAACGTTAATAAATAATAGATTGTTTAGGAACAATAATCTTGACGGAAGTTGTAGTGGTCATGATTATGAACCCATGAGTATAAAGAATGCCTAAATTTAACTTCATATGTACAAGTTATTGTTTTTCAAAGTTTCATGTCAACCAGATATAACAATGTGTGTCATAAAAGATGAAATGGAGATCGGTTTTTTGCTGGCCAAAACAATCTAAACAAAATTTTATGTCCTTGTAAATACGAATTTGTTGATATAAATAACTTTAAGAATGAGCTTGTATATAGGAGATATGAATTTCACAAAGCTTAGAATGTGAATTAGCCGATGATGTCTAGATGAAATTTGTAGTGCTTGTTGATATGAAACGTGGGATATAAAGAACATCGAAACTGGAGCTCATATGAAACACTCCCCTAATTCGTGCACAATTTAATTCATATTCCTCTCTCTGGATATCCAATTTTTTTTTTGATGTTCTCAGGTTTTCATATAATTTGTAGTTGGGCATTACGGCATAGACATAAAGAAGTATTCATAATCGATGTTTTGATTGCAACTTTCCAACATTTTGCCATAAAATTTTGTAACTTAAGCTGCACTTACTACGTTATAAGTGTAACTTATATTCATATTCATAGTCTTCATTATATATATATATATATATATATATAAGATTTATCAGTAATTCCTATCGTAATACTGATCGATGTACTTACGAGAGTGATGTCTAGGCTAGATCTAGTGAGATGTTTAAAGTGGATTTTCCAAATTGTATACTCTGTATAGTAAATGGATCCTAACTGGTTATTCCTTATTTCAAGTAACTCAGTATTTCTTAGGATTATTGAAAAATTCAGAAATAATTGATACAACCTTATAAATACGAATTCTAAGACGTAGTAATATTTGTATTTAGGCTGTTTAAAAAAGAAAAAGCTAAAGTGTTGGTCGAGGAGCTAACTTTCCCTTAAATCTTCCACCTATAATTAGGTGAGCGCATAGTTACTTCAATGAGCATGGTTTAATATAATTATTGAATACTTAAAGGATTAGATATATCCATAAAGTTTATTCTTTGTATTCTATGATGATAATATACTTTATATGTGAAGTAAATGGCGATTATTTGGAATACATGTTAATTGTATATTTTGGAATACTACATAACACCCTGTACAAGCCAGATATGATTATATAAGTGCTAAAAGTATTTTGGTTATACTATGTGATAGTCTTATTACAAGTATGATTATTTAAAAAGATTCAGGGTATAATGTATACATACCAGTTAAATTCTATGTTGAATATAAATACATGTAGGATCGAAAGTATTTCATAAAACAAGAAAAAGATTTTTGAAGTTATTTCATGAATTATAGTCTTGACTAATGATAAAGTATGACCTATATAGGATTCTTAGTCGAAGTAAGTTTAATAAGTGCATAGTAATACCCTATGTTGCAATGATATTGCATTTACATGAAATTAGTATTGAGAATTGACTATTTGTATTATAGTCTGGTCTAGTTATAAAATTAATATTGAGAATTGACTATTTGTATTATAGTCTGGTCTAGTTATAAACTAAGACTTACAAGGGATGTTGAATCGAAAATAAGTTTTATAAATGAGTACTAATCATACAAGGGATCTATGTGATATTGGAATGCAAAGTAGAGTTTTGTTTCCGTGAGAATTCCATACAAGTCATCTGGGGAAGTAAGATGACAACCACAGACAATTCTAGACGGCCACGTGGAACATTGACAGGCTCATTACCTGTAGGTGTTAATGAATCATACTATTTGAGAAAAAGGATTGTGTGTTTATTCGAGTATTGTACCCCCTCATGGTTTCATTTATGAGTTACACTGGCCAAGGAATCCCCTTGCTATGTAGTAAAACTGTTGTGTTAAAGGATTTTTCAGGTAAAGTGATTCTTCCAGATGATCGTTGATTAGAATCCGTGAGAATCAATTGGGCGGGGTATGGAAGGGTATATTGTTTTATAGATATCTTCGTTAGAGTATATATTTATAGTGTTTGGTAACAATTGGTTTTGTAGGTTTGTTGATTATGGATTATTATCATAATAACATTGTGGGATTGAAAACCCTATGTATTTCAGTAGGTTTCCCAACCTGACTGACTCAATTTATATTCATCACATGTAGCGGTGTTATGGCTACTGGAACTTGAATATGATGTTGAGTGATTAAAAAGAAAACCTACAATAATATTAAGGATGATTATGTCTTTAATATGTAACGTATATACTGTGTTGATTATGACACCCGTATGATTTTTGTATTTGAAACATCTGTACTCAAGATATTTTAAAATGAGACGGTTTCCGCAAAATATTTTATTATACTAGAATTTTCCACAAAGAAAGATAACATGGTTTTTTGAAAGCGTAAAAAAAAGTTATTTTCTGTTTTGGAAAATAGGGGATGTCACACATGTCGTGGGCTGCTTATCAGTCTTCCTCTTTCTGTTCAACACTTAATCCATTAATTCAACCCAAGATACTTTATAGAAGGCTTATTTGCACCAAAATGAACAATAAAAATCATAACTTTATGGACATGCATGACCAATGCATGTCCTTCACCAAACCTAGGTCAAAATGATGGGAAATGAGGTGAAAAACCTTAAGCATGTCATCAAAAAAGAGAACTAACTCAGATCTGGAACATATGTTGCTCGTGGGGCCTAAGGGAGTAAGAAAGTTTCAGGCTTTATCAAATATAGTCTCTCACATTCATCAAAATCTTAAGAATCTTGCTTATTTCTTTAGATCTACAACGAATGGACTATAAATATTAGATCTTGAATGCTTACAGATGTCCTAGAGGTGCTTAGAATGTTGGAGATGACTTTCTTGAAGGCTCAAAAACTCACATGGCACCACTTCTTCGTGTAAAAGCTTCAAAACACACCAAGATGTGGCTTATAACATGAGAGCAGGGTTATGGTTTAGATGGTTTCTTTTGGAGGAGATGGAGGCTCGGTTTGGGGAAAACCCTGGCCCTAAAATTATTTAAATATATTCATGATCTGAGACTTGGGGTTTTAAGCCCATAATGGCGCCGCTCCTTGGTGAGTTAGCCAAGGTATACCACTTCACCTTGTCGTGGAAAGGCAAAACTTACAAAACCTAAGCCTTAAAACTTGAACGTGCTATGCATAACTTCAACCAATCCCCTTCAATGAGAATTACCACAACTACAAAGTAATAAGTGTTCTATTACATTATGAACAATCAACTCAACACCTTCCGAAATATGAAGCTATCCCCAAAAAGGGCTTCTAATGCTCACTTGATTTCCTGATGGGTTACTACAATGTCAATGATACCCAAAACACCATAATGAGAAAAAACTTTATATTGGCATATCTAAATTCTTATACTGGATGAGGTGGATGCCTATTCCAATGATCAAAAAGGGATTTATAGTGGACCTCAATATTCAAAATTTCTAGAATCAATATCCCATAGTGATAATCGATCTAAAAATAAAATTCTTATGTACGACCATAATTTCCAATTTGCTAATATGCTCTAACACAATGTATTCCTTACACGTATTATCTCTAAAATAAAACATTGATTCCCTCGAAGAGTATATCTTATACACATGAATACTGATGATTGATCACTTCCCCCAAAGGGTCTATCATGATCATCGACACCTTGATCCCTTACCGATAAGGGTCTACCATGGTTAAACATACTAGTCCATGTCGACTATACTCGTAGACGACTCAACACATGACATCCATGATGGGTTTTGAAAATTTTAACACTTCTAAGGTGTTCATGCAACCCTAGAAACCTAGGATCTCTATTTTCTTTATTATACATACAAACTTTCTTTTTTCCAAGGTTTCATCCTTACTAGCATATCATGGGGTATATGTAATATAAAAATTAGTAGAATGACATACCTTTCTTGTAGTTTTGATTCCTTAAGGCTTTATGAGCCTAGCACCCCAAATGCGATGCCTCAAATGCTTCACACAACACCACCAACAAATGGAATAACTTGAGAGAAGATTATATTGGACAAAAGTTGGCTAGCCCTCACTTGTGTATCTTAAGTGCCAATTTTACAAGTATGAGGTTTCTTTATATAGTGTGCACATTAGGGTTACACCATGTAACTCATGACCTTCCATATTCTTCATGATTCATGGGTTTTAACCTCCATGGAGTATCCATGGGTCACCACATAGGTTTAGCCCAACATGAAGAATCATGGATCAAAAGCCTACTGTATAAGAATGAATGATTTACCAAATCAAATGCCATTTATTTAATTAGTCTCTTTTGATCACAAAATTAATTCCAAACTAATTTTTGATCAATACTAATTAAATAATATTATTTCACATTAATATATTTGAAGTTATAATATATTAATAAATCATAAATATCCTCTTCTCACAAAAGTCTATCCAAATTGTTCCGATGCCATGAAACCCAAATGGACTATTCCAAATCGGGTCAAGTACATACCAAATATAGTTATGGACTTAGACACCTTATCCAACAACCCATGTAACACATGATCTAAAACCTGGCAGGTTCAACCCAAATAATTTTCCTACTTATATGTTCACGATATGCAATGAAACCATATAGCCATTAGATAATAAGATCTTGATACAAAATTTTTCTTTCTGTCATCCTTTCTAAAGTTCAAAAATCGACAAGCCCATCCTGCTGACAAGAAACATCAAGGACCAACTAGTGTCCCATCTATGTTTGATAACATCTATCCATTTCTCTTCACATGATAGTTGTAGTCTAACTATACCCTTATTACCAACTTCCTCCCTAGGACACGTGCAATCAGAATCCCCAACGAAAACAACTCATAAAAGGTCACACGAGTCATCTTAGATCTACTGATCCCAATTCTTGATAGGCACCCAATACTTAGCCTTTAGAGGCTACAATATATCTATGAGCCAAACAATGAAAGAGTGAAAAAAATCTACACATCGTCCTATGTAATCCAACCCATGCTACAGACTAAAATTCTGAGTTGCATCATCATCAAATGCTATGGGCAACCATAGCCTTTTATTCACTACAAATACACAAATGTCAAACATTAGGCCACTCTATCCAAAATATAATTTAAACTTTAGAGACTTGGGAATTTTTCATCAGGTTTTTGGATGATGTCTCGAGTTTCTAAGCCTTAATCAGACAAGAACAAACATGAAGACTTTCCATACACTCCTCGACCCGAGCTGAACTAATTCTCCTTACGCATAATTCCAACACGTAATCCTATAAATGAACTTAGCATAATACATTGAGAATCAAAGAAACCATATTCTTGATAACTGGACTACTACAATCACATGCCCAAACTGCAAAATCAGTGATATCTAAAATCAACTGAACTTACATGAATTTAACAATCCCAACCCATAATACTTACATATCCTGGTGGAGTACTTAACAAATTCCAACCGTATCAGTCTACCCCTATATTGAAAGTAGACCATACTCAAACACTCATCTACTTCTACACTTGTGACAATACCTAATATAACATGTAACGAACAAAGCACACAAACCTAGTTTTTATGCTTAGCCAAAATTTTCAATCCTTGGTAATAGATAATCGATCATTGTTACGAGCAAACCAAGCTCTAAAATTATAATATACAATTAGGGTGATCCCACTGCTTCCTTTATAACATACATGGCACTCCCATACTGATCCATTTGCCTGAGTGGTCCATTTGCTTCCTTACGTAGATACTCAACACCTTTATGGGAAACTATTTGACAAGTAAGTTCCTTGTCCAACAGCTTCTATGTCATAAGGAGAACTCCTTCATCTCTAAAGACATAAACCTACACGGTTACCCAAGTTGTATCCATGATATGATTGATTTATGTATTTCTTCTAACATTGTATTAGAAATCCAACAACCCTTAGTAGATAGACTACTAAAACTTACAACCACGAGCACTTCAAAGAAACTGCCTCGCATCAACAAACTTGAACTAAAAATTATGTATAATCGAACTGTAGATTCTCCTGACCCATGATGCTGAAACCAAAAGTCAAAACATCACTCGAATCACCAACCCGAATGCCCACTTCTCCCTACCCAGGGTTCAAACTACCAGTAATAGTCACCCATCAAATTGGAACCCCAAACCAGCCCAACCAATGCTTACAATCCTTGATTCTTCCAGACTATGCCTAAAATGGAACCACATAATCTTTCAAATAAATAGATTCTCACTAGAACCCTATCAGACGAGAACATTTAGTAGAGCTAACCCAAAATTGTAGGGCAATGTAATTTAATTTAGCTAGGTCCTCAAACAGTTGAATACAACTTGTGAATGTTCCAAAGGTTCATCACTTTAAACGAAATCATGAAACTCTTGCGAAATAACAAGCCGTCTGATCGCACCACTCGGTCGCGTGTCGACAAACTATGACAAACCCATAATCGATCGAATTATACTACCCAATATGATCATCCACATAATACAACCATCCACCACAACATAATAGAACACACCTGCCATCCCTAATGGGTGTTTGGTTCCAAACCATCCTTCCTTACTGACATTCCTGGTTCTAAGTACCCTTTTAAACACACTTTGACCACCTTGAGATGTAAGCATGACAATGTTTTTGTGATTCTACCCATACTTTCTGCAACAACAATAGTTTTCCTAATTTACCTAACGCATCCACAATTTAGATTCCCCTAGCTACCAGTGGTACTCAAAGGTACCAGCCTACCAATTCTCATCAGTTCTCACCTTGATAAGGGAAACTTATCTAGGGAAACACCTTCCCATTTGCCGGAAAAACTTATTGATGAGATTCCAAATTCTTGTTCTCTATATCATGGTAGACAAGAATAGTTATGTTGTAGTAAATGATATCTCGATCCACTAGAAAACCATTCTTGATAATAACTGAAAACCTCATGTTGTTCTTCATGTTATCTACTTCCTTGAATCTTGCTACTCAATTGTTATTATCTCAAACTAGAACCATACAACCTTATACTCGAATAACTTATGTAAGCTTGCAATACCAATACCGAACCCTTTAAGGTCACTTAGGTCAAAACCAAAACCAGAATCATCCTTTTCCAGGCTAACCATATCCCTAATATTGATAGAGATGGAACGCACTATGAACAACCCATAGCGCCATAATAAACTATCTACATTCTACCAGCTCATTATTAGCCCCTTCGAATCTTCTTGGTCCACGTACAATTCCTATGATTTCAGTAGTACGGGCCGACACTACCTTCCACACCTATCCGTACTTATCCCAAGAATTTTCTCAAGGTTCTCAAGTCACTACTTGCTACCAATTCTCATCTTTCTAATCATATACACATTCTCAAACGAGCACACACTGTTAACCTTCCTAGGATTCCTTCTAGAATTCTTTTAACCATATATTCCACCTCATGTTACTATCCCACTAGGAAGTAAATTCTATTAGTATCAATTAACTATCGCATGATTACTAATTACTTGCATCTAGAATTAAGTAGTCCTTCAACTGAGAGATCACGCACTACAATGGTTAGACTCAAACAAGAGTTGTATAATAGGACAGAACCATGCAATTTAAGAATATTTAATTCTAAGGGCATGTAATCGCAATGTATTCGTTTAACAATTAATTAATATTGATATATATTTCAAGCAATTCAACAGACATAAAACTAATCTAGCATGCAATTCTATCACACTATCCCTAAAATATCCTTAGTCTTTCTAGTAACACGCATAATGATGGCATGTAAACTACATGTTGTCTAAGTGGAACTAATCAGATTATGTCATATACGCACATACTGATTGCATAAAATCATCACATAAGGCATGTAAGTCTATCTTATTACATAAATCATTATACATCATATCACTTGGACATGCTGACTAACCATGGAGCTTGGATGATTGGACGATTGGACGATCAACATTGTCTTCTCCATGGGATATGGTATTTTTCTTCACTTCCATTTTCAAAATTGGTCCCCTTTTACTTATTTTTTTCTTATAAAAACATTTCTTTTAAGAAAAACTCACTATGGTTTGAGTCTAAACACACTATGAGTATGTTGAATTATCTCAAACCATTTGGACTTTATGTTGTAACGCATGTACTATATTGATTATGACATCCTTAAGGTTTTTGTATTTTTGAAATAACATATGTACTCAAGATATTTTAAAACCATAAAGTTTCCAAAAAATGTTTTATTATTTAAGGATTTTCCGCAAACAAAGATAAAATAGTTTTTCTGAAGGGATAACTATTTTTTTCAGTTCTGGGAACAGGGGACATCACATACATCGTAGGCTGCTTGACAGTGTTTATCTTTCTGTTCAATACTTAATGCATTAAAACAACCTAATATACGTTACAGATGGCTTCTTTACACCAAAATGAACCTTAAAAATCATAACTTAAAGGACATATATGTCTAATGCATTCCCTTCACCAAACGTAGGTCAAAATAGTGGGAAATAGGGTCCAAATCCCAAGCATGGCATCAAACAAGAGAACTAGCTTAGGTCTGGAACATATGTTGCTCATGGGACCTCAGGAGTAATAAAGTTGCAAGCTATAACAGTTTGTAATGACCCAAAACACGACCTAAAATTTTTTTGTTTAAATAATACTAAGGTCATCAACGATTTATAATACATCATGAAATCGCACATCATAAATCCCAAAAAGTTATAATAGATGTGTCATAACAAAAAAACTGTAACATCATAACATAGTATCTGAAATAAACTCCCAGGACAAAAGCTGAAGTTGTGGTGTGTGTAGTGCCATCATCCCGAGCTCTTCCCTTTGCTTGCTGAAGTACCTGAAACTGTAAGCACAAAGCTTAGCGAGCTCCCCCAAACTACCACATACCATATAATAACATATAAAGCACATATTGGGCCTTGACCACTGCATCGGACCGATGTCTGGAAACTGCATCGGTCCGAAGTCCTGAAACTAACCAGGGCCTTGCCCTCTGTATCAGACCGAAGTCTGGAAACTACATCGGACAGAAGTCTGGAACTAACTGGGACCTTTTCCCCTGCATCGGACCGAAGTTGGAACTAACTGCATCGGACCGAAGTCTAGAACTAGCTGGGACCTTGTCCCTTGCATCGGACCGAAGTCTGGAACTGACTGAACACGCCTTAACATAAACACATATCAACTAGCATAAACACATACATTGCATATTGCATCGGACCGAAGTCCAGAACATATAACACAAGGACATGCTTAAATCACAAAGACATCAAGCAATCTAACTACTGCATCAGACCGAGGTCTAGAACTACTGCTAACTAAATGGGTCGGCATTGTGCCTATAGACCCGTTCCTACTGGAAGGAGACTCACCTCGTAGTACTGGCTGCTGAGATGCTAACTCCAGAAGTGGTTGGCTGCTGCTCCGGAACTGTCCAGCTACAAATTCCAAAAACACTAGATCAGTTACTGGTAAATGTTCTCATGGTAAAATGACTATTTTACCCCTATTAAAAGTCAACTCCCTGGGCAAATTCAACTTCCAGTTGACCGGACTCGCCGAGTCAGGACGCAGACTCGTCGAGTCCCTTCTTCACTAACTATGACTTTAACTCACCGAATCCTCTTTCCCACTCATTAATTCACCCTGAACTCACAAATCAAAGAAATACGGGGACTCACAACTCGACTCGTCGAGTCCGAAGAACAACTTGCCAAATCCTATCGTGCAAATTCCATGCAATCGAATTCTAATCCATTCCAGAGCATCTAACTCGTAGATTTGAGCTCTTGGAATCATCTGAACACGTAAAGTTGCTAACTTTACATGTAACTAAGAAGGAATGAAGTTATTTCACTCAAACACTACTTTTCTCGTGAAAACTCATCCGACTTGCTGAGTTGTTCAAACAACTCGTCGAGTCTAAGGCAATCTTCATTGGACTCGCTGAGTTGCTCATCCAACTCGTCGAGTCCACGGCTATCTTCATATGACTCGCTAAGTCAAGCTTGCGACTCGCCGAGTCCATTCAGTTCCTTTTCCATACAGACCTGATTTGAGCTATGCAGCGGCTCCAAATCACAGATCCAAGATTCTAGGGCATGCTTATCACGTAAAGTTACAAACTTTATGTGCATGCATGGCTTTCAAGGCTTCAAATGTCAAAACTAAGCTCTTAATGCGGCTCTAAGCTCAAGAGGGACCTCAATCACGATTTTGACTGAAACTTTACACTTCTAGAATACAATGAGAGTCCGGATCTGAAGTTTCCATAAAAAGGGGAGTCCATATCTCAAGTTTGAATCATAAGAGGATCCAAAGAAGGCAAAACAAGCATTTTAATGGAGGAATGCACAAGGTCAAATCTTCATTACCTGAATGAGAAATAGATGGAAGCTAACTCCTGGATCTCCCTTCTCTTCTATGGACCTTCTTTCCTTCTTTCTCTTCCTAAGGCTTCCAAGCTAGCACAAACACACTCAAACTCAACAATGGGGCTCGGGTTTACAGGGGTAATGTTTTGAGAGTGATAGAGGTGAGGTTGGGGGCATATAAGTGTGTTTAAATAGGGTGAAAAACCTTAAAATTAGGGTTTCATCCAGACAGGAGGACTCGTCGAGTCCCAGCGTATGGACTCGTCGAGTAGCCAACTCAATTTGCGTGATCATCCTATCTCTACTTGACGAGTCGGGCTACAGACTCGTCGAGTACCCCCTTAAGAATGAAATTAATTTATTTAAATCACATACCAGAAATAAAGCATTACACAGTTGTTTCTTTACATTTTTCTTTCTATACCCTTAGGGGTGGAAGAATTGGTGGATTTGGTCCCTAGGGGGCAAAAGTGTCAGTTTTAGGAATGTTAGAGTATGTTGGGCGTACTCATGGAAAAGGATAGTGAAGCTCATCCACGTGTGTTAGGCGTACATGGAGTATGCTTAGCGTATGTGAGCTGATTAGAAGCCCTATTTTAAGGGGTTGTACACTATATAATCCATAAGATAACCCCTTTTTGCCTTGTTTACCAGCCTTATTACCCTTGAAAACCCTAATTTATTTCTTAGCCATTATATGGTGCTTTTGTGCTATTGTGAGGATTTTGTGGGGGATTTTGTGCATCTAGAGGGGGAAGAAGAAGATTGAAGACTCATTCATTGGAAGGAAGCTTAGAGATTCAGAGTTAGCTCCATATTTTGGTGCCTTTTGAGGTATAGAGTCCAAACCTTGATCCTTTTTTGATTAGATCTCTTCATGTCATGGTTTTTATGCTTTTGCTCCCCTTTGGGTTAGTTTGATAAGTTAAGTTGTTTGTGGGGTTTATCCTTTTAGATCTTGAATATTATGAGTTTACTAAGCTTAAAGGTGCAAGCTTTATGGTTTTCATGGTCTAATGCATGCATTAAGTCATCTATTAAGTCCTTTTGAGCTTTAAGAGCTACATTAAGCCATGCATGCACATAAAGTTGGAAACTTTATCTGATTAACCACATTAAGGAAGTCAAATCTTAGCTTGGGTCGTGGTCTTAATAGATTAAGTGCTATAATAGGAAAGTTGGCCAAGTTGGTGAGTACGCGGGGCGTACAAGCATGTACACTGCACGTACAAGCCCTTTAAGCATTACACTAAGCGTACATGCTGAATATGCCCACGTACTTAGTAGGATGGGTTTCATTGTTTTGGGCTAGGGTGGGCTTGGTTTTTTTGGGCCATGTTCTACCATCAGAATTCTTTGGTTGGGCTATTGAGGTTTTGTTGAAATTTTTTAGGAGAAGGCCCATGAAATGGATTCGGCCCAATTTGGAAAATTGGGCCATATTTGGGATTTTGATGATTATTTTGGTTTTTTTGGACAACTAGATTAGGCATTGGCCTTGGGACAAGTTAAAGGAAGGGTAACAAGGTCTTTTACCCTAATTTGGACTCTTAGTGTGAGTCGGGACCCAATTATTAATTTGACGTTATTTTCGTAATTGATAACGCGGGAATTTTAGCTGATCTACAGTCAGAGATTTATCTATGGGTTTCATCTATCTAAGGTCAATCTCCTTACGGTACAATGGGTCAAAGGCACTAATTCTGGCCCATTATCTTATGTTATTGGAAGACCAGGGGCATTTGTATGAAAGACCCAGAGGTGGCTCCTGGGAATCCGAATACAAGACCAGGGTTTGGACCCTAGCTGTTAAGTAGATAGTTACTTGTGGATTGTATGCTAGTTGTCTTTGTGATGCTTGGATGGAAGACAAGGAGGTGGATCCTAGAACTTGTCTGTGAGACCCAGGGTGTTTGGCCCCAGTCTTGACAAGGAAAGACCATGATCTGGCTCGTGGCATAATGACAAGACTATGGTTGGAACATAGCACCTTTTATTGCATGCATGAGTTGTTTGATATGTATGTTATGTATGGTGTGTGGTATTTTGGGGAACTCAGTAATGTTTGTGGTTACAGCTGTTATTTATGGTTTCAGGTACTTCAGGTTCAAAAGGAAAGGACCCCGCTTGATCGCAACGCATACACCCATGTTTTCCTAACTTAGTGATTTTAGGATTATACTCTGATAATTATTCTGTTATGTTATACTTTTAAATGTTTGGGTAAAAGATAAATGGTGTTTTAATTATATTAAGAATGAAATATTTACCCTACGATTGTCTGGATGTTACACAAGCTTTATCACTTTTAGTCTGTCACGCTCACCAAAATCTTAAGAATCTTGCTTATTTCTCTAGATCTACAAAGAATGGAGTAAAAATATTATATCTTGAATATTTACAAGGGTCCAATAGCTTCTTAGGGGGTGTTTGGCAAAGCTTAAAAATGAGCTTTTTTACTTATTACCGGTTTGATACCGGTATAAGTTAAAAAAAGTGTTTGGGTAAAAAACAACTTATAGCTGTTGGTAACCTGTAATAAGTCAAAAAGTGATAAGTAACCTACCCCTTACTTATTAAAAACTCTTTATTTTATCAAATATGTTATAAATCTTTTCAAATAAGCTTTGCCAAACACCCTTTTATAATGCTAGAGATGACTTGCTTGAAGGCTCCAAAAACTCACAAGGCACCACTTCTTCCTCTAAAAGCTTCAAAACACACCAAGCGAAGGCTTAGAACATGAGAGAGGGGTTAGGGTTTGGATGGTTGCTTCTGGAGGAATTGGAGGCTAGGGTTGGGGAAAACCCTAACCCTAGAATTCTTTTAAATAGGCTCATGATCCGAGACTTAGGGTGTTTAACGCAGAGCGACATCGAATCGTGGTAAGTTACACACTATGTTGTGGTGACATGGAAAACACCACGCCATGGTAGACCACCTCACCACGTCATGGCAAGGAAAAAATTTCAAAACCCAAGCCTTAAAACTTGAACATGTTATGCATCAACTCATACCTAAACTTTATGTCAAACTTAGGTCCTAGATCACCTCAATAAAGATAGTTCATTGGAAAAAGGACCCAAGATTTGAGTTGGGTGTGAATGAATTCCTTAATTTTTCATACCATGGTAAAAATGTGGTCAAAATTTCACGCCCTTCTAAAATACGCAACAATTTTCGACATTGTAGTATAACAACTATTTTCTCACATTCCATGCAAATATGATTTTTTTTTGTTATCTAGGTGGATATATTGTGGTGAGTTATATGATGCGTTGTATGGTGATATATCAGCCGATGAATTTAATAGGGATAATGATGATTAAAATGAAGATGACCTTTACGATATGTAAAATAACATATGTGAAAGTAAGTAGCATGATAATTGGCAAGTTAGTAGCGAATCTTCATGTACCTTAGGCAAGGATTTAGAAACCCTTTGAAAATTAGTGGATGCAACACGCCAAAAACTTTATGAAGGATGTCAAAGTTATTCAAAATTACACTTATAGTTAGTATTTTACATTTAAAAAGACAACAAGTGGTTAGTCCATCAAATCATTTGATGCTTTGCTAGATATATTTATAAAAACCTTCCCAACTTATTAATTTATCCCAAAGAACTTTTATGATGAAAAAAATACATACTGGATTAGAGTTTTCATGGAAAAAAAAATAATTCATGTGTTAATAATTATGTTCCTTATCAAAAACATTGTGTCTATCATACCTACTGTCAAAATTAAGTATGTAAAGAACCTCGATTTACCATAAAGGATTTAAAAGAACCACAAAATGTATTTCGAATTATCAACTCAAACCAAAAATTTAAAGATTATTTATTAACAAATAAGTCGCTCATGACATCATGTGGAATAAGCAAACACAAGCTGAAAATGATAACATAGTTAGACATCCTATAAATAGTGAAGCTTGGAAACATCTTAATAAAAAGTGTCCTTTAGTCTTCATTGATCCACAAGATATGCACAGAGGGTTGGAAATAAATGGATTCGATCAATTTAGTAACTTTAGCATTTCACAAAGCATATGGATGTCTTTTTTGTACCAAACATTTTACCACTGTGAAGATGTATGAAAGAGCGATATACGTTCATGTCAATGTTAGTGTAACATCTCAAAATACCACCTAGAAATTTTGAATATCAGAGTATAGATTTTTCCAAAAAGTTTCATTCATAATGTTATCAGATCATGAAATCCTCTTTTCATATCACATATACATTTACATAGTAAAAACACAGAAGCTAAGTATTGTTTTGAAAACCATAACGTAAATAGAATGGATAAACTGGGTGTCATGCCCCTCTAAGAATGTCAAGATCTCCCAATCATGCCGGCTCCTTCCCCTTAGAATCTGAAGGACCTGCATCTAAATTAAAGTAGGAACTGTAAACCTAAGGTTCAGTGAGTAATCACAACACTTAATCACTATATAAATGAAATGCATTCTAAAACTTACACATAACATATAACTGAGCACATAAACATATAATAGAACACATATAAATGTACACTTATAACTAAACACATAAAACTAATGGCATGTTGATATAACTGACCATATTCCACTAGGTTCCCTTTGAGAGATCTATCTCTAGTTGACCTGGTATTGACCACTTCCCTCCGAGAGGTCTATCATGGTCCTGATTCGAATATATTCCCTCTGAGAGGTCTATCTATAGTCTAGATAATATACAATAGATAATATACATTGTAAGTAAGTTTGTTAGAACTCACCTGAATGTCTGATAAGGTAATCCGTATAACGAACTAGGTGGCACTTACACTGCCTCGAGTCACCACCTAAAAATTAATCCCTAATTTAGAGATTAAGGCACACTACCTAACTTTCTCCATTAAATGTGTCTTTCTTCTCTTAATCCTTATCGTGGGGGAAAAGACCATTGTGACCTTACTCAAATTCCTGAGATACACTTTTACTAACATTTGACCAATAGTCAAACTTAGTCAACGGTCTTCTAGCAGTGGGAAGACCAAGACCATGTAGTGGTTCGATTCAGGTTCTATAGTTGTGATGAAAGTGTTTGTCATATCATGGTCACCTATTTACCACGACGTGGCCCACTTCAGACCATAGATCACGATGTTCCTACTTACCACGTCGTGGTCACCTATGTACCACACTGTAATGTCCGTAAGTTAGGGATAAATGTTTAAGGGATTAAAGTTATGATTATTCATTTTATTGAATGATTAAATCCTCGAATAGGATAATATAAATAAATAAGAAATCATCGTACTCTTTACAGTCCATATAAATAATTATTGTATACTTGTGGACAAATATTATGAGTTTATTATATTTGTAGAAAGTCTTTTTATTACTTTATCATCGATCAATAAAATAACGTTTATAAATAAACGATTATTTGGGATAAATAATTTTGAAAAAAGTTGCAGTGGTCATAATTATGAATCCATGAGTATAAAGAATGCCCAAAGCTTATTTCTGTTAGAGAATAAGGGTAAAAAGACTTGGAAATTCTAATCATCGTGTATAACACTTTCAAATTAAAGTATTTTGTTGGTACTCCCAATCTTTACTCGGATAAGACTCAGAAAAATGATAGAAACAAAAGAGAGAATGTTCAAGATGTTATGAAGAAGAAAAGTACCAAAACTGATTTCAAAATGATCATATAACAAGAAAAACTTCTTGTCTTAAAAATGCCACATGACAGTTTTATGTCCTAAAACTGTCCAAAAACAGTCATAAATCAACTTAAAGCCGAGTCTAGAATATGGATCACAAAATCAGGTGCATTTACTAGGTCAGGTCGACCCCATCCACGGGCTGTCGCCCCTTGGACCCCGCTCCCAGGGGCTTTGCCCCTAAATAGCAGTATACTTTCAATAAAGACAAAATCAAAAAAATATGTGCACTCTGCACCATATCGATTTGTTCAATAATTTTCAAAGTGACATTGATCAACAAATTAACCCCATTACGCTTAAATAATATTAGTGATATAAAATCACCAACAAATTCATATGAAGAAGTTACGATTTTTCAAAGTCTCACGTTCAACTTGATACAACAATGTGTATCATACAAGAGGAAATGGAGATTCGTTTCTTGTTAGCCAAAATAATCTAAATGCGTGTTTATATCCTTGTAAATAAGAATAAGTCGATATAATGAATGTCAAGAATGGAGCTCACATGAAGGAGATATGAATTTCGAAAAGTCTTAAAGTATACTTCTTATAGACAGCAAGATAAAAATAGAATGTGAATTAGCCGACAAAGTCTAAATGAAAGTTATAGTGCTCGTTGATATGAAATCGGGAATATAAAGAACATCTTAAACGGAGCTCGTATGCGAAAGATGATTTTTAATTTTTTTTTTCAAAATTCACCTTCGAAAGCGACACTACTTCACTTAATGAATGCCACGTATCACAACCACAAGGCACTCCTTCCACCTACTCAATGGCGCGATGCGTCCCTGAAATGGTGTGGCGTGCATCCCACTTCGACAAGCTATAAATTGAAACCCAACACTCCCATAATTCTTGAGCAATTTCATTCATATCCATCTCTTTGAAAATCTGATTTTTTAAACTTTTCAGGGTTCTGAAAATTTATATTGGGGCGTCGTGACGTCGACAGAAAGAAGTACTCGGAGTCGAAGTTCTGGTTGCGCCTTTCTGAGCTTTTGCCAAAAATTTCTATAAGTTATGTTTCACTTACTATGTTTTAAGTGTAACTTATATTTATATTCATTATCGTTATTATGAACCTATAAATAAGATTTATCAGGAATTCGAGTCATAATATTGATCGATCTACTTATGGGAGTGATGTTTAGGCTAGATATGGTGTGGTGTTTAAAGAGTATTTTCCAAATAGTATACTATGTGTACCAAATGGATCCTACCTCCGATATGATCTTACCTAGTTATTCCTAATTTGATAGAACTCAATATTTATTGGGATTATTGAAGAATCCTTAAATAATTGACATAACCTTATAAATATAAACACTAAGACGTAATAATATTTGTAACGAGGTCGTTTAAAAAGGAAAATATGAAGTGTTGGTCGAGGAGCTAACATTCCCGTGAATCATCCATTTATAATCCGGTGAGCACATAATTACTTCAATGAACATGATTTAATATAAGTATTGAATACTTAAAGAATTAAATATATGTTGAAAGTTTATTATTTATATTCTATGCTAATAGTATACTTTTTATGTGAATTAAATGCATATTATTTAGCATACATGTTAACTGTGTATTTGGTAATACTACATAACACCTTGTGCAATCCAAATATCATTATATCAGTGCTAAAAGTATTTTAGTTCTACCATGTGACAACCTTATTACAAGTATTATTAGTTAAAAAGATTTCAGGTATGACATATACTTACAGTTAAATTCTATGTTGAATATAAATACATGTAGGATCAAAAGTATTTCATAAATTTGGAAAAATATTTTTGAAGTTAATTCATGAATTATAGTCTTGACTAATGATAAAGTAAGACCTATAAAGGATACTTAGTTGAAGTAAGTTGAATAAGTGCTTAGTTATACCCTGTGTTGCAATGATATGGTATTTACATGAAATTCGTTTTGAGAGTTGACTATTTATATTATAGTCCGGTCTAGTTATAAACTAAGACATAGAAGAGACATTGGATAAAAAAAAATAATTTGAATAAATGAGTAGTAATCATACAAGGGATCTATGTGAGATTGGAATAGGGAGTAGAGCTCTATTTTATGGCATTATCATGTGTCGGAGTACGGGTTACGTACTAGAGTTATTTGATAAGTTGGATATAGAGTAATATCATTCTAGGGTGTGTGTGAGATTGGAACAGAAAGGAGAGTTCTGTTTTGAGCTAGCATCGCGAGCCTTTTTGATGGACAATAAATAATTTTCTAGCATAAAGTACACTCTATGGTTGGAGTGTTAAGGGTTACAATGTTTTTTCAAGATGTATGAATGAGAAATCATCTCATTACTTGACTCATGAAAAAAATACAATGTGATATATGGGTCATCGAAGATTCTTGCTGGCCTCAAACCAATGACACAAGGATAAAAATAAGTTTAAAGGGACGGTGTATATGCATAAACATTAACACCAAAGTTTGGAACTTAAATTTTGGATTATTTTGATATGTTTTTTAACTTAAGAAAATGCATGTATCTACAAGACAAATAAGAATGGAGAAAGAAAAGTGTGTTATTTAAGCTTCCACACTGGTTAAACTAAAATTAAGACAGAAAATTGATATCATGCATGTTGTTAAGAATGTGACAGGAAGCTTGACATCTACATTATCGTATATTAAGGGTAAGAAAAATGACACATGGAAATCTCACAAGTATTTGATGGATGAAGGTTTAAAGTAGAGCTTACATTTACAGTGATATAGTTGTTTATTAATAATTCATAGTATTTGCTACCATTTTTTAAAAGAAGAGAAACAAAAGAAATTAGATTTCTTGAAGTCACATAAGTTCCTAGATGGATTTGCCTCAAATATATCTAGATGCATTAAGGGGGGGGGGGGGGGGGTTATGGTTATTACACATGAGAAGTCATGACTTATATATTTTTTTAATCCAATGACTGTTGGCTTTATCAATTGAGGGTTGTTTATCAAAGGATGTTTAACTTGTTCTCTATGAACTCAACGTGCTATCCCAGAAATTATACACATGAAGTGTGCACCTGTATGTTTTATACGAACAAGAGGCAAACAAATTTGTCTTGTTATGTAAGTTGAAACTAATATTTCCTCTATCATTCTTTGAAATCGTGATTCATATTTTGATTTATTTTGCATATTAATATATGATCCCACGATCCAGCTCCACCTCAATACCGATGGATGGTGCCTTTTTAGAGGCAACTAAAATTTTTAATTATTTGAAATATTTTATAATTATGATGAGACTAAACATGTAACATTTTTATAGGAAAATGGGTACTTTAAAAGGATATAGTGAGAACAAAGCTCGTGCATAAGGGTGTATTGTCGATAAACACATAGTAAATGCCTATCTTTTTGTTATATGTATTTGCATGGTGTTGGCACATTGTTTCAATAAGGTTGATCACAACAATGAAATGATGGATAACGGTGGTGAAATATAGGAATTAATAGTGATGTCAACGGGGGAAAACGGGATGAGAATTGCATCCCCCGCCCCGCCCCTAAAATTTACCGTTCCCGTTCCCCTGCCCCCGCCCCTCCCCCAAAATCTACATCCTTTCCACCCCGCCCCCGCCTCCGAATTCCCCTTCTGAACCCCGCCCCCATTCCTCCGCCCCCGTTTGATTTTGGGCTACAAGAAACTATTTTTTAGGTAAACAATAAATATTTATAACATAATTTTACATGTTACAAACAACTTTAAAACATATTTTTTTTTGAATTTTTGTACGTAAAAATCATTTTATTGTTTATTATATTTATATAATTAATATATGTCAATTTATATAATTTATTAACGGGGCCCCCACAGGGGTTTTAGAACGGGACTACCAACCCCACAGAGCTTCTTCCATTAAAGTTGATGAACCTGAAGGTAAATTAATGGGGATTTATTTGAGAATGATTAATGGGATTTGGTATAACTTAGATAGTGACTTTACATCTCCTTGTTCATTTGGAAGTACTGAAGAATTAAGGGATTTTTTGGATGCTGCCATTGATGGTGGTACACTGGTACTGAGCTACTTCTTCTTAAGGATGGAGGAATGGGCAGCTTGGGTGGTGATGCTAACACTCATCCTTATGTCTTCTCGGTTTCAACTCAGTAATCTCTCTGTATTTTAAGTTGTATTATATCATTCATGAATTTTGCTTCATCCCGACCCTATTTTTTTCTACTCATTACACTTGTTAATTGTTTTAGGAAGATGCAAAACGGGCATTAGATTCAACTTCAACTCCAACTCATTCAGAATCAGAACTTGTGCCTATCAATGATCAAAGCTCCGACCCACTTGTCTTGTATGGTGAGGTGAGTAGTAGTAATAGTAGTAAAGTTATGTGAGGGATATAAATAACCAAGTGGATCACAGGTGGGTTAATTTGATTCAATCAAATCTCACGTGGGCTATAGTTTTCTTAAGTTAAGACTTTTCTCTAACTTAATGGTTAAAATGTTTGATACAATTTCTTAAGGATTTCAGTCTAGAAATCCAATCATTTTCCGATTTGGTTGCATTTATGTGTTCTAGATATAATGAAAACTCCAAAAATGGGAACATCATTGCAGAGCCAGAGATGAAGAAAATGTTGTATATTTTGTATCTATACATTGTGTTTTACACTTTTACTGATGATCTAAAGATCTTATAGGGAAGAAAATACATGGATTTAGGAAACTTCTAACGACTTATTAGTTTAGACAATTTTTCATACTAGTTCACTATCAATTTCTAATTTATATCATTGTTGAGCATATGTTTGTTTTGAGTTTAAACTCGTAAATTCTTTAAAGTTTACTGTAAACATGATTGTACAGTATCTTATATGCAATGTTCGAAACATGGAATAACATAGTCTTTGGAAAATTGGAATACATAGTCAGTTTCCAGTCCTCACAATTCTTCTTAAGTATCTGAGAGTAGTTACTTTTGAGTAGACAAATAAGAAAATAAAACTTTTCTAACCTGAACCCATGAGTAACATGAGGGCTGAAATTAAAGGTGTGTTTTTCCCTTTTGGCTACATTAACAAGATGATGTTAATGTTGCATAAAAATAGGCTTTCAAATGAATCCAAAGTTTTTCCCTTTTGGCTACATTAACATGGTTCATCTCTAGCTTTTTTTTTTTTTTTTTTTTTTTTTTTTTGTCTTTTGTTGATTAAAGGTGTGTTTGTTATTGTTTGACCCAGATTGAAGCAGAGTTCTTCACAGAGTATGGAGAGGCAAGTAGGTACCAAGTTCAAGAAGTTATTGGGAAAGGAAGTTATGGTGTTGTGGGGTCCGCTGTTGATACTCACACAGGAGAAAAGGTTGCAATCAAGATATATTCATGCAGGTTGGTTCTTTTTATCTTGACAAGATATATGTTCTTGTGGTATTGTGACTGATACCTACAAATACTTATATGAATGTGCAAATATATGTATCAGATACGCATACTTTTGTGTTTGATTGTTTGTCATGTGTGCAGAAAATGTGTTTCATTGAGATTTAAAACCCAAAAACATTCTTGCTAATTCTGACTGTTAACCGAAGATCTGTGATTTAGAACCCTAAAATAGTCACAAATAAGAAGATTACAGATTTTTTTTCCTGGTTTCACTCCCAATGTGAAAACAGGTTGCACTACTGGGGTACAAGTGGTGAATCCCATGGTGTTCAATAAAAGGAACCAACACCCTTCAGTGTAGTATGCTCTTTTATTCCTATAGACTGTTATTTATCAACAAAAAAAATTCTTTTTGACTTTTCTTTATAACAAAAATGTTTTTCTTTCACATTAATAATGTTATAGATTAAGGTAAATGATGCAATCTTAAAATAGTAACTTCATTGTATTCTATTAGGATGCATTTACAGATCTGAGAAGGGATTGCTTCCACAGTTTGGCTGAGAAACCTCAGTTTACTCTCTTATATTTCATGTTCTAATTTCTATATCCTTCAATGATTTTCCTTTTATACCCTTGGCTGAGATAAAGGGACTAATTCCAGAGGTTTTATTGAGCGGCTTTTGGAGTTGTAACATTGGCAACTGTGATTCTGTGCTTGCTATGGCAACTGTGATTCTGTGCTTGCTATGGATTCTATTTTTTGTATGACATTAAATTTATGCAATGGATTCTATTTTTTGTATGACATTAAATTTATGTAATGGATTCTATTTTTTGTATATGATATTTTATTTTCTATTATGAAACATTAAATACAAATTTAATTTGAAAATAAGTAAATCTATAAATAATATTTTTTTAAAACATTTAAAATTATGATACACAAAAATGTGTGTCATCTTCATTTATGACATGGCCTTTCTTGACAGGTGCTTTCTTGGTACGCATTGCGTGTCATTAACAAGCGCGTCGTAAGGTAACGACATGCGAATGAGTGTCGTCTTCCTTTATGACAGGGCCTTCCTTGATACGCATTGCGTGTCGTAAACGCGTGTTGTAATTGAGCATCGTAAATGAGCGTCGTAAATGCATGTCGTGTATAGACGACACGCAAAAGCATGTTGTCTCTCTTTATGACATGGCCTTCCTTGATGCGCATTTGCGCGTCGTCTGAGCCTTTTACGACGCGCAATGAGCATTGTAAAAGGTTGTTTTCTATTAGTGAATGTTGTTTACATATGTCCCAAACCCTATAAATTAAGGTTTGCATTCAGCACGGGAACGCAGCGCGTTCCTTAGTGGAACGCCCCGCATTCAGGCTCCGCCTCCAAAATCCAAAGTTGGCATAAATGGTCTCTCCTTCTTCCAAATTTCATAATAACAAGGTCCAAAAGCAGCAAATCAATATATAAGGGACCAAAAATGTAATTAATACCTGGACTGGGTGTTATAGTTCTACCCACTTGAATCAGACTTCGTCCTCAAAGTCCGTTGCATCTGGAAATAACTTCGGGTAATCCTCCCTCATCTCTACACTGGGCTCCCAAGTCCATTCCGAGCCCTTGCGGTGTTGCCATTATACATTCACCAGCTCTACTCTCTTATGAACTCACTAACTTAATTGTTGACACTTTTTCAAATTGCTTGTATTCTCAGGAAATCAATAAATAGGTAATGAAAATGATTTTTTTAGGATGGAGCGCTACAACACCATGTCATATATTTTTTTTTATATGTATTTGGTATCAAACAAATAATGATTTGAATACAATGTAAACTTATAAATTATCAATATGATGGTTTTATGGCTTTGATCATTAACATTCAATTGTTATGATACTGTACATGAAGTCACCCACCCCTAAACGTTTCCACCGCTCTGGTTTGGGGTGTGATAGTTTCAAGTGTAGCAGTTAGGCACAAGTTGGTTTAGAGAAAATTTGAGGTTCGTTCTTCTTAAGGGCTTGTGCTTTTCGCTATTTTGGGTTCGACGGTAGTAAGTGTGGGTGGTTATAAGAGTAAGGTGACTTTCCCCATCATTATCGTGATTCAGGGAGCTCAGTTGGGGTCGTTTGGTTCGGCAGAGGAGATGGTAAGGAATAATTTAGAGGACGAAATCTAATTTAAGCAGGGGAGAGTTATAACACCATGTTTTTGTCCATTATGTATTTCAGGTTCATCGGTCGGAAATCGATTCCATAAACTCTTTGAGGCCTTAAGGAGGTGATGCTTAGATCTTTTGGAATAAGGTAATGAAGGTTATAAGACCTAAATCCTCCAGATTGTGCTTTGGACTAAAGGATTGTGTGGGAAAAGTCATAGGTTGGTTTTTGCATGAGAAATAGATTTTTTTCAAGGAGTTCTTAGTCCATGATATCTGGATATTATTGTGGGGATTTTTCAATACCTTTTCGTGGATATAAAGAACGCCAAAATTGGAATTAGAACAAAGAAGTTATAATTATTCGAAGTTGGAGGGTTTTTAGGTTGAGCCTAGTACATTGGGAGTACAGGGTGTACGTTGCGCGTACTAGACAAGAGATGATTATGGAATTGAACCTAGTACGTTGGGCGTATGTGGGCTGATGCCAAACCCTAAATTTTAGGGTATCACCCCTATTTAAATACATTAACTCACCCTTGGGCCTCCCTTAGCAAGTCTCCACTCCTTCCAAACCCTAATATTGAGTGTATCCTTTGCGAGTGAAGATTTAAAAGCTTGGTAATGATTTTGGTGGCCTTTTGTTGAAAAAGAAGACTAATGAAGAAGGAGGGGTTGCTTCCAAGCTTTTGGATCCATAAACTACTCCATTTGGTGCATCTTCTAAAGGTATAAAGGTCATACCTTGATGAGTTTGTTTATAGATCTCCATAGATGTGGTTTTCATAAACTTTTGTCCCAAAGCTTGGACCTTTGTGAGTATGGAGTACTCCAGAGCTTATTAGTTGTTCTTTCCAACATTTTAGGCCTTGTGGATTCTTAAAGATGGTTAATTGATGGTCTTTTTCTAGGCATTCAAGATCTTGATAGTGTTGAGTGTGGATTAAGTTAGAGTTTCAAGGTTTAAATTCTTTCCATCCATGGAAAGGCTTAAATTCCGTAATTTTATAGGTTAAAACGTTATTTGCGATCAGATTTGATAAGTGGACTTAGTGGCATAACCATTTAAGTCCTTAATGATGAGTTTGGGCTGTTGTGGAGTACAATGGGTGTACCCAGCTCGTATGCAACACGTACTGTTGGGTTTACCCAACTCGTACGGAGCGTGTACTGCCCACTGGTGGCGTACGCTGTGCATAGATCGAGTACGCAGAGCATACTCAAATTGTTGACTGTCGTTGACTTTTGTTGACTTTTGGGTTTTTCGGCCATATTTGGACTACTAAGGTTTTTGGTCTTATTACGTCATTAGCCCTTTTTTACTTTGGGTCATTTTTCAGCTTTGGGCCTTCTTGGATTTGGACCCATAGTGGGCATCGAGCAACATTTAGGATTTTGGGCCATTGTAGGCTTTTGGGTGCCTTTGGGTCGGGCCCAATTTGTGGTCTATTACCTAATTATTAATTAGGATATTATCTGATGATATTTGGTGTGGAGGTTTCATGGATCAGTAGTTCGAACATTTATATTGTTGTTTCATCAGTTTGAGGTGATTCTTCTCCCGGTGTTCGTGAGTCGAAGGCGCCAATACCGACTCACTAAATTATATATGTAGGATGCTAGATGTTTTTGTGACTCTTGCATGTTTGTATGATCCTATGTGGTAGAATAGTTGTATCTACAATGACTAGCTGGGTCTAGCTGTTATTATTTTGTTATATTGTTTATGTGTCACTACGACTGTTGATAGTCTTCGGGGTTGCTGATAACCCATCGGGCGTGTTGTTAGCCCATTAAGAATGCTGATAGTCTCCAAGGTTGTTGATAACCCACCGGGCGTGCTGTTAGTCCTCTGAGACTGCTGATAGTCTCCAGGGTTGTTGATAACCCACCGGACATGCTGTTAGCCCACTGGGACTGCTGATAGTCCACAAGGTTGTTGATAACCGATGGTTCTTTATTTTCATTGTGTTGTGTGTGGTATTTTAAGGAAGTCGATCACTAAGCTTTGTGCTTACGATTTGTGGTTTAATGTTTCAGGTTTTCTTATATTAAAGGAGGGGTACGACTCGATCGCATCGCATCAATGAGGGACTTGTGTACTTGATAACTTTTAATGCTACTCTGATAAATGTTTTAAGAACTTATAGTTGTGATTTAAATAAATACTTAAACTTTTAATCGAAAATTTTGGGTTGAAATTTGGGACGTTACATCCTAACATGGTCATACTCATTTTTAGACTGGTAAACAACATGAAAATCATAACTCTCAAAAATTCTCTAGTCTTGATAACTTTTGAGTTTCATCCGATCAAAATTTTCAAGAGTACCATCAAAATACTTTAATATGAAAGTGAATCTCATGACTCTCAGATTATCCAAGCAATTAGAATTCTTACCCCTATTTCTAACATAGTTATGTTCTAGTGTTGTAAAGACTTGGTTAATAGTTCTTGTCATTGTATTTTTAATGTTTCAACATTTGAACAATACTCAAACGTGGTTACTAGTAAATGAAATTGTTTTAATAAGCATTCCATATCATATGTCCACATCATAAGCACAAAAACAAGTTAATTTGTGTCATCACAACATTATTAATAAACAAACAAACCCGATATACATATACAGATTAATCACATTGATTTCTAGATGATAGTAAAAGATGGTGACGGTAGCGGTGGTGGCAGATGTGGTGGTGACGGTGACAAAGGAAGAGATGGTAGTGGTGGTGGTGGTGGCAACAACAACGTTTTCAGAGACAGGGTGGTGGTGGAAGTGACGAATGTGGTGGTGGTGGAGGGGCGGTGGCGATGGTGATGGTTATGGTTGAAGCGATAGTGTTGGTGTTGGTGGAAAAAGAAACATTGTGGTGATGGTTTTCTAAAATCAAAAATTATTTTTTTTTATTTCTTTTAGGAAAAAAAAATACCATGCAAAACATTTTTATATAAACAATCTTATGTTTTAATGTTTGTTGCCCGTAGTGTGCCATAAACAACAAACAATCTTACGTTTTAGAGAAAGTAAATATTCTTACTTTTTCTTCTTACTTATCTTGTTACCATTTTTTGATAATGATAAATATTATAAAAAAGTTTTAATAATTTTATTAAATATGACAGGTATTAAAATCTTAAGTGTTTGGAAAAATAATAAAAAGAAAAAGTAGAAGAATATATAATTCCTCCTAATTATAGACAAGTAAACAAACCATTCATCATCTATTAGCTACTGCTATTGAGGTGTTTCCTTTATAGTATCATTGCTATTTCTAAAAAAAATAAACAAACCAAAACAATTATGAACATAACATTCCAGTTAGGTAATTATATTTGTTTAGAAGATGTTTATTTGTTATGAATATATTTATTTCTGACCTTGGATTAATCCATTATTCTATTTGAATTGTGATTTATTGCAAAATTGGAAATCGACATTGACTAAGAATGACCACAAATGAATTCATTGTCGACTTGTTTTGTTTTACGAATATCCATTAATATATATGAATAGTCCGCAAAACAAAAAACAAAATATGATCAACATTTATATACCAAATTCTGACCGCAAAACTAATAGCTTGACCAATTTGTTGACCCAATATGAACTACCACCGTCATTGTAATTATTGTACGTTGAATCTATAGACTTTGGCTAACCTACTAAATTAGATGTAACTAATATGTAAACGATATAAATACAATATCTTTTAGAAGGTGCAATTTATAAATGGTAATCATCATAATTTAGGAGAATAAAATATTAAAATGCAATAATTGTGTTCAGTATTAATCATAGTCAATCAAAAATTGTATTAAACCAATAATATAGTCTCTTAGATTTAATAGAAACTAATGATACAACAAAAAAATATATAATAAAAACTGCACAAATTAACAAAAATTTTAAAATAATAATAATAATAATAATAATAATAATAATAATAATAATAATAATAATAAGAATAATAATAATACAACAAAAAATATATAATAAAAACTGCACAAATTAACAAAAAAATATATAATAAAAACTGCACCAATAATATAGTCTCTTAGATTTAATAGAAACTAATGATACAACAAAAAAATATATAATAAAAACTGCACAAATTAACAAAAAATTTAAAATAATAGTAATAATAATAATAATCTACTCTAACAAATAAAGAGATTTTGTGTCACATGTAACACTCTTATTAATTTTGTCAAATATAATTTTGTAGTTATTTCAAATTATGTTTTTTTTTTCATATGTCCTTTTACGGTTTTTATTTTATTAAAATTTATATAATATTTATATTTAATAATTACAATAAATATAATAATAAATGCAAATCAATTTCATTAACTTTTCTTTTAATTTCAAAGTTTTAAAATTAAAATCTCATTTGTTTATTTATATAAATAATTTGTTTAAATTAAAAAATATATTTTAATTTTAATAATTCAATATTTTTCATATTTTTCTTATAAATTCAAAATTTTTAAATATTTAGAATTTTATATTTAATTTTTCTTTCAAATGAATTGATATAATAAATAGATTATATACCTAATAATAATAATAATAATAAACCTATTAAAGAGTAAGGACGAATCGTATAATTTACTCTAAGATTGTCATATCTATTCTAAGTATTTAGATTATTTATATTATTTCTGCAAATTCTACACCATCGCTTAAAGAGTTAAAGGTGGTACGGTGCTGTGGTAATGAATTGAAGAAGGGGCTGTTTGCATCTAGTCCATGGAAACCATTTTCAGGTATTTAGGTATACTCCAAAATTTCAACTTTATTCAATGAACCGACAACCAACGCGACTACTCTTCGAGTGTCATCCACTTTCCATCTCAAAAGTATTTGTATTGTTTATCATCACCAAACAATTATATATTTACATGAGGGCTTCATATATAAGGATGGGTTTAAGAAGTGAGAAAATTTAATCATGGTACTAAGTGGGTTTTTGAAAGTGTTTTTTAAATTGGTTTATGAGTTTATTGAGTTTCAAGCTAAAAAACTATGTGGCTATTCAAAAGAACTTTTTAAACAATGGTGTTTCAAAAAAAGCAAAAAATCCTTTTTTTTTGGCTTTTTAGTTTTTTCACACCACTTTTTATCCATAAAAAATTATGGTAAACAATTTATTTAAACCAATTTATTGATTTTTTAGTTATTCTCACCATAAAAAGCTAACATAAACGTTTTTTAAAAACTCATTTTCCAAAAACCATAAACAAATAAAGATTTTTCCAAAAACATCTTTGAGATTAAGAAGCACTCTCAAAAATACACTAAATGATTAATCACAAAAAAAAAAAAATTATCTGAGTATATATTTAATGCGACTTCAACTTCGACCACCTACTCTGAGGATTTGCTTCTGCGTCGGAGATGAATTTGCGAGGTCACAACAGAGAGATGCGTTAGAGCCGCCCCAGGGACTGTGCCCCGGGAGTGGGCTCTGATGGTCAAGTTAGAACATCTGGTAGATCTTAGATGATTCTCTTAAGCTAGAGAGAACCATCTTTGTGCTGATGGTGTATGGTGGCTGACGGTGGAGGATGGCGGCTGACCTACCCAGCCGGAGTGTTCGGCGGTGGCTGAGCCGCTGGGGAAAAATCCCCCTCCATGGAGCAGATACTGTTCACTATATAGGGGACAATTAGGTCAAAGGGAATTAGGTTAGGCCTTGGGCCATCCCAATTCAGGCCCAACTAGCAAGGAGTTGGGTGAGGCCGTCCGGAGGCGCCGAGCAAGGCTGGCGGATGCGCACCAGGTAAGGCTGGCGGGAGCGCACTAGGAAAGGTTGGCAAGGGAGCGTGAGGCCGGGCCATCAGGAGAGTCCTCAGCAAGGCTGGCAAGGGAGCGTCAGGCAATGCTGGCGCGCCAGAGCTGTCTAGGCCATGCTAATGCACCATATATTATCAAGTCCTACCAACGATTTGACTGACTTGTCTTATACATATAATATATTAAACTTTTAATCATATATAGTATAAGGTGTATTTTAAAACTTTTCAAAATACTAGGATTGAAATTAATTTTCAAATTAAACTTTTAATAATTACTTAATTTTAAACAATTAATGATTTACTAATTATACTTTAATTTAAATCATTAGGGATTTAAATAATTATTTTCAATTAAAAAATTAATAAAATAATTCAGATTTAAATAATTAAGGATTAAATAATTATATTTAGTTAAACAATTAATAAAATAATTAAATTTAGTCATACTTCAGTAACCCTTATAATTTTTGAAACATAAAGGGATTAGGGTTACTAGGTTTCAGTTATCCGAATTTTAAGGCACTTAAAATTATAATTAAGGAAACTAGAAACTCTAAGGGAAACCTTAACATCTTCGAAAATAGGGGTGGAGACTAGGGTTTCAAGAACCCTAACCTTTTGCGAAAATTTAAGGTCGTTAGGGTTTAATTTCCATAAACCTTAATTTTGATCAATTCATTATTATGCACAATCAATTAGAAAGCTAAGGCTTTGATACCATTGACGGGTTTTCTAGGTTATAAAGAAATTCATGTGGCGGAAAAACACTAAAACCCTTAAGTTCACATGCAACCTAGAAAGGATCTATGTTTTCTCTATTGATATCAATAACCTATGAACATCAAGAAACCCTAGAGAGGCTATGAAAATTGAAATTAACATAAAGATTAGGGTTACATACATTTTATTATAAAAAATAATCAAATCAAATCCTCTTGATGCTCCTTGGAAAGCAAGCACCCAAAAGGATGGATGCCTATAATGGCTCACATCCAAAACCAGAAACCCTAGAATGAGGAGGAGAGAGGAGATATAAAGGGAATTTCTTCCTTTGCCTTTACGTAATGCCATGAACGAACTATACAAGTCAATGGATCGTATTTATTGTTTAGATAACTTCCAGGCAAAGCAAGATTTGAATTAATTAAATAAGAGATTTAATCATAATTCAAATTCTTTCCTTTTATGCAACCAGGAGGCTTCAAGAAACCCTCCAAAACTATACATACCATGAAGGGTTCTAGAATTGCTTGTTTTTTCAACTATTGAACAATTATAATCCACCCATTGCACCTTTAATTAATTCTAGATTAATTCTGATTAATAATTAATCAATTCTAATTAATCTTATCTTAATTTGTTAATCATATAAATTAAAAAATCAAGCACTTAAACTTTGATCTCATATTAATTTATTATTTACATAATAAATTAACAAATCAACTATCTATTTCCCATTAATATATTAATCACATAATATATTAAAAAATCATTTTCTCATAATTTCCAATTAGTTTATTAATGATATAATAATCTAATAGATTATATTTCTCTCTCTCTTAATATCAATTCTAGCTATTTGTAGTCATGAGGACAACCTACAAAGGACTTTGCTTTTGATTACAAGAATATACCAATTTAGTTACTGGCTTAGACACCTTAATCCAACAATAGTTGTGTGTGAGGCAACTCAAGAAGTTGATTGGATGAAGAAATTCATCGATGATTTGCATGTTATTCCTAGCATAAAAATGCGTTTGAGATACTTTATGACAATACTGGTGCTATCGCTATTACAAGAGACCCGATGATTACCAACAAGACTAGATACATTCAATGAAAATTCAATTTTATTCGTTAGGAAGTGGAATTGGGTAATTTACGTATTGAGAAGGTTTATACAGATGATAATCTAGCAGATCAATTACAAAGGCTCTTTCTCAAAATAAGTTTTAGAGTCATGCAAAAGGAATTGGTCTTTCATTAGTTAGTGATTGGATTTAAATAGGTACTTTAATAATATTGTAACATCCAAAAATATGGTGCCAAAAATTTCTGTTTTAATATTAGATAAGAGAGTAAGTTTTCCATATCATCCAAACATTTGAAATAAACCAGTGTATCAAATTGTCATATATCAGAGTAAAACCTCATAACAAAATCTCAGTGGTGTGTGCGATGCAGTCATCATATTGAAAACCGTAACCACAAAGCTTAGTGAATTCCCCTAAAATATGGGTTTTATGTACTCTAACATTCATATGGTGCACATACAACTCTAATGCTTTGGATCTAAGTCATTAATTATACATCCAATAAACATTTTCCAAAGCATGAAGCCTAAACTAGCATGCAAGGTGATATTTGAATCATAAAAACTAGTTAGAATATTGCCTTGTGTAGTAAGTTGAATGACTTGGCCTCAAGAAAGCTTAGCACCCCAATTCTGATGTGTCAAATGGAATCACAAAACACCAAGAACATTAGGATGAATATGGAGAGGTTATGGAGATTCTAAAATCGGTTCTTACTCTTCAAAATACAAGTGGTAGGTTTGTATATCTCTCTAACCGATTTTAGCTTATGACTATATATATATATATATATATATATATATATATATATATATATATATAATATCAAGGGTCATGTGTAACCCTAATTTATACCCATAAGCTTATGATCCACTAATTTGATTTGTATAACCACTTCATGGACTAACCCATAAGCCCATCACAAATCAATCATGGATCATTAACCCAATCCATATGTATCAATTTAATTAGTCTCTTTTGATCACTAAATTATAATTCTTGATCAATATTAATTAAATAATATGATTCCTCAATTAATATTATACTTATAATATATTAATAAATCATAATTAACCTCTTACTCAAATATCCTTCTTAATATATTGCTTTGATGAATGCAAGCCAAATGGACCACGCTACTATCAAGTCAAGTACATACCAATTATAGTTATGGGCTTAGACACCTTTTCCAATAGTCTCCCACTTGGATAAGTCTAATAAGTGTAATTGCCAGTGTAACTTAAAATTCTATTAGCAATCGTAGCTCTCGAAAAGCTGTTGTCGAACTCTGATGCGTCCATTAGATAAGTGATCATATAATCCACTGTTCTACAAGATATTGTGTGGACAAAGACATGGAATAAAGTTATACTCATTGTCCAACAGTTTGTTTCTCGATTTCTGATTTATTTGACATAGGACTTAATTGAACACATCAATAGAGTTCTGTCTAGGCCCGACACATAAGTCAAAAAACAGTCGTCGAGGGCCCAAGATATCGCTTTTAATCCTCTTAGGATAAAAGGATCAGATAAACTTTGACATATATGCTTCTGCTAACTATTTGTTGAATCATACATAATAGAACGTTTTATAATATCGAGTTACTGATACGTTTACATACTATTAATATACAATCAACAAATAATCGCCAACTCATATATCTTGGTTTGAATATTATATGATATTATCGTCTCACAATTACCAGTGATAAATTCCATGAAGTGATATATGAGCATGGGTTTAGTCCAATACTCAAATCTTATTTCAAGAGCACTCATGAATGTTTGTAGCAATCTTTTTGCTATGTCTAACACCTTAGACATGTTGGAATAATGTCTAAGGCTGCAACTATATTTGGTAAGTAGTTGACCTGATTGAGCATGGTTCTTTTGGGTTGCCTTCACCATAGCAACTTGACATGATGATTTATAATGAGAGAAGAAATATTATTAATATATTATGAGAATAATATAAGGAATAATAATATTGTTATTTGATTAATATCAATCAGAAATTAATTAGGAATTAATATGGTGACTTAAAGAGATTAATTGAATAAAGGGGCATAAACTGTCAATTGCGTGATGGTTGTATTTTGAGCAGTGACTCCTTAGGGATAAGGGGTGGATGGATTTTTGGGTTTGGATAAGCCTACAAATCGTCCAAAGGCTTATCATAAGGAGATTGGATTGCTTAGGGCTTAAGTTATCCAATTAGGGTTTTAAGGGTGAAACCCTAGGATGCTCATTAGTATAAATACACCCATAGGGTTGAGGAAATCGAAACCCTTGGTATTGGAGAAACCCGGGCCGATTTTCTCACCCTTCTATCTCTCTTAAATCATCCTCTTGCTAGTTGATGTTTGTAAGCCATTAGAGGAGTGACATTTGTGACTCTAAGCTCCAAGGACAAGAAGATTCAAGCAAGTAATTCAAGGTATTCTTTTAGATCTAATTTCTTTATGTTATTATACTAGATCTATCAATCAAAGTCTTGGATATATTGCATGTTCAACTAGAGAAACCTAGATCCAAGCATTAGGGTTTGTATGTGCACATAGGAATGTTCTTATGGCTAAAACCCATCAGTGGTATCAGAGCCTTCATTGGTTTCTATTGAATTGATGCATTGGTTGCCTGATTGTTGATTGCAAAATTCAAATTTTGTCAATCTGCCCGATGAACTTGGCGAGTCCCATAGTGGACTCGGTGAGTAGGCCTCGACTCAACGACTCCATTGTGGTACTCGACGAGTCCGAGCGTCAGGAGGAGCTAATTACGGGATTTCTTGCTATTTATCTTAAGGAAACTTGCCTTTATCTTAATGGGTCAATATAAATCCGATTTTATCATATATATGAGTATATCCTTGACCTAATTCAAGATAATTACCAATTAATTGAATAATAATTTCCTTATGTGATAATTGATTAATTTTTTTTAATTAAATTGGTAAATTGTTTTTCAAGAAACATCAAATATGGATAATTATGAAATTAAATGGTTAATTTAAATTATTTGTTATTTGATCCCTTGTGTTTTGAAAAGTTTAAAACTAACCCTTAGATTTTGAAATTTAGTTTTGTGATTAAAAGTTTAATTTGCACAATTTAAATTTCAACCCTAGAATTTTACAAGTTTAAAATTCAACCCTATACTCTATATGATTACAAGCTTAATATATATATGTATAATTAAAATTCTAGTCTTACCGTTAGTAGGCCTCATTCACGAAGCCGATCTATAAGGTAGGTATAAGGTTGCTGCCTATAAAATGGTGCTTAATGGGTGTACACTCACACCCACCGCTTGCTTGATCGGTGGAG
Organism: Lactuca saligna; assembly: GCF_052625555.1. Lineage (NCBI taxonomy): Eukaryota > Viridiplantae > Streptophyta > Magnoliopsida > Asterales > Asteraceae > Lactuca > Lactuca saligna. Next base: position 194,176,021 of record NC_136419.1, on the reverse strand, counting down.
GGTCGTTAGCCGAACGGGTAGGATAGGGCAACTCCATCTCCTCGTTAAAAGTATAATATTAAATACAAAGTAGCTACATGTTTTTCCAAAATTCCCAATCCTAGTTACTTTAGGAAAAGTGAATTGATGCAATCCCATGAAATTACACTTTGCACCCTTGCTAAGAAGTTAGTGGAGCGTGTGTGGTTTACCGGCACACTAATTGGTTCTAAGCATAGGTGGCAAAGGGTGATTCATTGTTTATCATAGTTCGGTGGAGCGTGTGTGGTTTACCGGCACATCGAATAGGTGATTGTTAGAATGAAGACACCGTGTAGATTTGCATGGTTATTCACACCTACTTTGTGATCCTCGACATCCCAGTCACAAACGAGAGGGGCATATCGAGATTTAAATTATAGGTAATGTTTTCATGGTGGAGAATTAGTGAATCGTCATTCACTTACCTTCAAATTGTTTGCATGTTAGATTACGGCATCCCTTTTCTAATATTTAAATAATGTTGTTGGATCCTAGCCCTAATTTTTCTTATTGGGTGATAATTAGGGATTCAAATTCTAATCAATCTTTATCCTTTCTAATTGTAGATGTCGAACGCAAACAACGCTACTGCTAGTTCATTCACATTGATGAGCCTTTGCCAAAAGGTGACTTTCGATGGAACGAACTTTAGCGAATGGATAAGATACATTCGCACGATTGCTCGCTACGAGGACAAGGAGTATGTCCTCGAAGAAAAGCTCGAAAAGATCAATCCAAAAAATCGCTACTCAGGCTGAAATCACCGCTTTTGAAACTCATGAGCGTGATGCAACAAAGGTTCATTAAATCATGATAGCCACTATGAACTCCGAATTCCAAAAGTCCTATGAGGACATGTATCTGTACGAAATGCATCAAGACTTATTGGAGAGATACCATCAAAACACGAGGCAGGGACGTTATGAGATCTTTACTAACATGATCTCTGCTAAAATGGGACATGGAGAATATCTAACCGTACACTTGCAAAAGATGCAAAGGTACGTCGATCGTCTTCGCAAGTTGAATATCGAATTTGGGGAAGATTTGGCTATCGACATGGTACTTCATTCCTTGCCTTTGTGTTACAACCAATTTAGGATGACGTAACACATGAACAAGGAAGAGGTCACCCTAAGTAAACTCCAAGGTCTCCTAAGGGTTGCTGAGAGCAACCTCAAGGACAAGTCTGTTGCACCAACTCCCAATCCACCCGTTGCTCCCGTTTTGGCTATTGGGCAAGGAAGGGGCATGAAGAGGAAGGCTCCGTCTAAGAGCCACCGCAAGGGAAAGTCGCGAGATGATTCCTCTTCTAGTGGGACCAAAGTTGATTCTACTAAGCCCAACTCAAACCCAAAGGAGGCAGAGTGCCACCATTGCCACAAAATAGGGGATTGGAAGAGAAGCTGCCCAGAATACCTGCAAGCCATCAAGGAAGGAAAGATCAAGCCATCTTTTGCAGGTATTTACGAAATTAAATCTAATGATTCATATCATGCTATTTCTTGGGTCCTCTATACCGGGTGTGGTTACCACATTTGTTCTGAATTGCAGGGACTAAGAAGAAATAGGGATGTGGAGCATGGAAGAATAAATCTAATCATGGGGAACAGAAGATTGTCACCCGTGACCAAGATTGGAGTGTATTCTTTAGTGATCAGTAATAGATTGTGTTTAGATTTAGATAATTGTTGCTACTCGCCAGAAATGGCAAGAAACATCACTTCATTTCATGGTTTGTTTAGACAAGGATTTAGATTTTCTTTTAATAATGAGAATGGTTCTATTTATGCTTATCTAAATGGTGTCTTATATTTTGAAGCAATCCCATGTAATGGAATTTATGAAACTGTTATGATTGTAGATAACCTAGGAAATGATGTTTTATACATGGATTCTTCCAATAGTATGGATAGAGCATCCTTGTGGCATTGCCATCTTGGACATGTCAGCAAGAAGCGTATAGCCCAACTCCAAAAGGATGGAGTGTTTGAGTCATTCGACCTTAGGGAAGATGACACATGCAAATCTTGTTTACTTGGAAAGATGACTAAGTCACCCTTCACAGGTACATGTGAAAGGGGTGAGGGTTTATTGGACCTCATACATACCGATGTATGTGGACCCTTTAGATCAACCACAAAGGATGGGAACCGCTTCTATGTGACTTTTACCGATGACTATAGTAGATATGGGTATATTTACTTAATCAAGCAAAAGTCAAAAATGTTTGAAAAGTTCAAAAAGTTAAAAAATGAAGTGGAGATTCAATTGGGCAGGAAAATCAAGATGCTTCGATCCGATCGAGGAGGAGAGTACCTAAGTCTTGAATTCCACGATAATCTCAAAGAATGCGGAATAGTTTCGCAATTGACGCCACCTAGGACACCACAATTGAATGTTGTGGTAGAAAGGCGTAATCGAACCTTGTTAGACATGGTTCGTTCTATGATGAGTCGTGCTTCACTATCTATCTCATTCTGGGGGTATGCCTCAGAGACTGCCACCCATATCCATAACCGAGTCCCAACGAAGAAGGTTGCCAAAACACCTCATGAGATGTGGACAGGGAAAGCTCCCTCGTTAGCACACATCAAGGTTTGGGGTTGCGAGGCTTTCGTAAGACGAGATACTCACGACAAGATCGAACCTCGTAGTGAGCGATGTATTTTCATCGGCTACCCACATAAATCCTTTTGATATCTCTTCTATAAACCGAGTGACAATGTTGTCTTCGTTGCAAGGAGAGGGGTTTTCCGAGAGCGAAAACTCATAAGCCAAGGAGACAGTGGGAGGCAAATCGAGCTTGAAGAAATTCAAGAATCGATTGATGAAGGAACCTCTACCACTGGCAATCAACCCGAGGAGGAAACTCCGGTTGAACCTATTAACCAGTCCTTACCTCTTAGACGTTCCGAAAGAGTTAGAGTTCAACCCCAGTTGTATGGTTTTCATATTACTACCGAAGGGGACACGTATATTAGTGATGGTACACTAATAAATCTAGATGAACCTAATAGCTTTAAGGAAGCCATGGCAGGCCCGGAGTCTACATAATGGACAGCGAGATCCAATCCATGTATGACAACCAACTTTGGAATTTGGTTGATAATGTGCCCGGACATAAGACTGTTGGGTGCAAATGGATCTTCCAGAAGAAGACCGATGTGGATGGAAACGTACACAGATATAAGGCGTAATTGGTTGCGAAGGGCTTTACTCAAACTCCCGGAGTTGACTATGATGAGACCTTCTCACCAGTTGCGAAGATAAAATCTATTAGAGTGATGCTAGCTATTACCGCATTTCATGATTATTAGATTTGGCAAATGGATGTCAAGACCACTTTCCTTAATGGTAAGTTGGCTGAGGATGTTTACATGGCTCAACCAAAGGGTTTTGTTGATTCGAAGCATCCCAATAGAGTGTGTAAGCTTGAGAAGTCCATTTATGGACTTAAGCAAGCGTCTCGCAGATGGAATCTTTGGTTCGATGAGAAAGTCAAAGAGTTTGGATTTGTAGGAAGCAAAGATGAATCATGTGTATATGTTAAAGCCAGTGGGAGTATAGTTAGCTTTCTCGTTTTGCATGTAGATGGCATACTACTCATAGGAAACGACATCCCGACTCTGCAGGAGCTTAAGTCCTGGCTCAGGAAATGCTTCGCTATGAAGGACCTCGGAAAGGCTTCCTATATTTTGGGAATAAGGATAGTGAGAGAAAGAAGTAAGAGACTAATAGGACTTAGTTAGAACACTTACTTAGATAAAGTACTAAAACATTTTAGTATGGAAAATTCGAAGAAGGGAGAATTACCGATGCAAAGTAATGCCAAGCTGAGTAAGACTCAAAGTCCGAGTACTGAAGCTGAGATAGCAGAAATGAGGCGAGTACCATATGCTTCCGCACTTGGCTCAATCATGTATGCTATGACTTGTACTCACCCTGATGTAGCCTTTGCTTTGAGTGTGGTTAGTAGATATCAAGGGAACCCTGGCAGAGCCCATTGGATTGCGGTCAAGAATATCCTTACGTACCTTCGGAGGACAAAGGAATGGTTTTTAGTCCTCGGGGGGAGTGATGACTTGAAGGTGCGAGGGTATAGTGACGCCAGTTTTCAAACCGATAGGGACAACTTTCGTTCGCAGTCGGGCTGGGTGTTTACCCTTAATGGAGGAGCAGTAACTTGGAAGAGTTCCAAGCAGGAAACCGTAGCTGATTCAACGTGCGAATCAGAGTACATTGCAGTGAGCGAAGCGTCGAAGGAGGCAATATGGTTGAAGAACTTCATTGGTGATCTTGGAGTTGTGCCTACCATAAAGGAGCCTATGGAAATTTTCTGTGATAATGAAGGAGTGGTTGCCTTAACCAAGGAACCAAGAGATCATGGTAGATCTCGTCATATCGACAGAAAATATCATTTTATTAGACATCGAGTAGAAGAGGGACACCTCGTGGTGAGGAGGATATCATCAGAAGATAACCCAACAGATCCGCTTACGAAGGGACTGAGTAGGGTTAAGCATTTGCAACATGTTAGGAGTATTGGGCTGAGAGATGATATTAGATTAGATTAGATAATTTTAGAAACTTATAATAGATAAATGTAATTTAACATTTGATGAATAAATAAAGGAGTATTATTTATAAGTAAAGTTACTGTCATATGTTAAATGTTTAACTATTGTTTCACTTTGTAACGCCCGTAGATCCGGGCTAGTCAATTAGAGATGTTAAGCATCAAAAATGACTATTTGATGGAAGATTATTTTGAAGGAATAATCTTAATTAAGTTATAGTATACGTTACAAGGTTTCCATGCATATAAGGAACGCCAAAATCCGAGTTATAACGAAGAACTTTTGTCCTGTCGAAGTTTCGCGACAGAACCGGCACAACCCAGCGTGACCAAGCGAGATAAATAGTGACTTTAAGGTAGATAGATATCTATCCTTAGTGATCTAAATGAGAATTGAAGATCTCATTGATAGTAGTGCAACGATGGAAAGACGGACGGAATCAGAGTTCAGATAAAGGAGTTATGAACTTCGAACGGAGTTTTCCTGTCCCGGCCTACTAAAAATAATATATAAGTAATATACTTATAATATATTAAAAATAAAGTCAAAATTAGCCAATGGAGTCTAAACAAGAGTTGTAGAGCATAATCTCACCTTCGCGGCGATATAAAGAACGTCGAAAACGGAGTTCGTATGCGAAAGTTATGAATTTATGAAGTTCGGGGCGCGAAACCCCAAAACTGTCAGAGACCACGACGTGGCAAGCAGTGCCACAACGTGGCAAGTGTCCTGACACCTCCGGGAGGCCCCCAGATGCAACTTGGGATGACGCATGCAGTGACGACCAAGCCCACGACATGGAAAAAGGTTGCCACGACGTGGCAAGGGCCAAATTTGCCCTATAACTAGATTTGAAGGGCCAACCGTTTAGGGTTGCTATTTTCTCTCTTCTCTCTCCCGTTTTGCCTCGATTTGCATGCCAGAAATACCCCGAAGCCCCAGTAATATTCCCGAGTCCCCGAAGCAAGTTCCGAGCCGAAGCTCTGCCCGCGGGAAGTTCGATTTTTGTAGAGATCTTCCAGATCCGCTGAGGATTACTACTTTTGCAAGTCGTAGTGCTATCCGATCATCTTCTGATCAAGTGAGTGTATACTACCTTTCATAAACACAATAATAATACAAGTATGGTTTGAGTGTATTAAGTATATTGTTATTTATATGTGTGAGTGTGTGGTTACTTTCTTCTAACGCATAATTATGAAGTATTTTATACGAACTACGTGTTATGTGTATATTTTGTGTTATATGTGTGAATGTGTATTCACTTTCTTCTATCTCATAGATACGATTACTCTCTATGAAATACGTGTTATGTGTATGTGTCTCATCTGTTGTTTTGGAATATGTATTGAATGGGAATGCTATACAGGTTTTAAACTATGTATAAATATATATATATATATATATATATATATATATATATATATATATATATATATATCTACTAATATGTCGGGTAGAGAATGGGTAGATAGTTGTGTGATAAACAGATGAGAGGCCTCGATGTCATTGTAATCCAGTCATCTAGCGGAATTTAGATGACGACCACAGAGTTTCTAGATAGTCCAGTGGAACGCTAGCAGGCTCATAACATGTAGGTGTTAATGAACTTGGGTGTTCATTCGCTGTATTCCATCCCCCTCATGGTTGCTTTATTTGAATTATATTGCTGAGGAACCCCCGAAGCATGTGTTGTCGCCCCGATGAAATATTCTTAGACTAGGTCCCTTATGTTAGTTGTCTTAGGGACGTAAGGTGAGAATAATGGGAATGGGTAATCGGGTTATTGTTGGTTGGTGGAAATTAAATATAATTATTTATTGTGGGTTGAAAACCCTATATGCTCACCAAGCTCCCAAGCCTGACCCACTCAGTTTTCTTTGTATCACATGTATTAATACGAAGACATATTTCACAGAGAGATTTAAAGGAGATATAAATCAATTGTGTAATTAAATTTAAGTTCTGTTTATGCTTATATGTCTGTATCGGAACATGACATCCCGAGGTTTTATTATTAAATGAAAATACATTCTCTTTGAGAAATGTTTTGATAAGTTATTACCTTATCTTGTTTTGGGAACAAATTCCGCAACCATTTTCTTTAAAAGATTACTCTGAATTTATAAAACAAAGCATAAACAAATCAGTCTTTTCTGGCCGTAAAAATAGGGATGTCACACACTTTGCATGTTTTAACTTCCAGAATAATTGAGTTTATTTGGAATAATCGAATTATTCAAATGATCCGCAATCGTTCATATGTTGGAAGTAGGTATGAATGAAGATTGTCATGAATTGGTGTGTAGATTGTCTAAATGGTATTAGACATAGCAAAAGTTTGCTACAATGTTCATGAGTGCTTATGAACTAGTTTTGAGCATTGGAACAAACCCGAACTTGCTGGAATCACCTTATGGAATTTGACGAAAAAAAGGTTGATCGCAAGACGATAATATCATATGGTCTTAAAACCTAGATATATGGTTTGTTATTTGTTAATTGGTTGTACATTGATAATGCGAAACCGCATCAGTAAATTGATGTTATGAAACGCATTGTTGTGTATAATTGATTAATGAATAAGTAAATGCATATAAGTCGAAGTTTATCTCTTACTTTTATCCTAAGAGGTTAAAAGTGTTATCTCGGCCGCTCGATGATTTGATTTGACTTATGTGCCGGGCCTGGTCAGAACTAAATTGATGTGTTCAATTAAGTTCTATGTCGAATAAATCTGAGATCGAGAAACCAACTGTTGGACAATTGATTCCATAGAATTGTCCGCACGATATCTAAACAGAGGACTATACGATCCCTTATCTAAAGGACAAAATTGATAAGATCAGAGTTTGACAACGTCTTTGAGAGCTACGATTGCTAATCGGTATATATAGTTACTAGACTTATCCAAGTGGGAGACTGTTGGAATAGTGTCTAAGGCTGCAACTATATTTGGTAAGTACTTGACCCGATTGAGCATGGTCCTTTTGGGTTGCCTTCACCATAGCAACTTGACATGATGATTTATAATGAGAGAAGAAATATTATTAATATATTATGAGAATAATATAAGGAATAATAATATTTTTATTTGATTAATATAAGTCAGAAATTAATTAGGAATTAATTTGGTGACGTAAAGAGATTAATTGAATAAAGGGGCATAAACTGTCAATTGTGTGATAGTTGTATTTTGAGCAGTGAATCCTTAGGGATAAGGGGTGGACAGATTTTAGGGTTTGGATAAGCCTACAAATCGTCCAAAGGCTTATCATAAGGAGATTGGATTGCTTAGGGCTTAAGTTATCCAATTAGGGTTTTAAGGATGAAACCCTAGGATGCTCATTAGTTTAAATACACCCATAGGTTTGAGGAAATCGAAACCCTTGGTATTGGAGAAACCCTGGCCGATTTTCTCACCCTTCTATCTCTCTCAAATCATCCTCTTGCTATTTGGTGTTTGTAAGCCATTAGAGGAGTGACATTTGTGACTCTAAGCTCCAAGGACAAGAAGATTCAAGCAAGTAATTCAAGGTATTCTTTTAGATCTGATTTCTTTATGTTATTATACTAGATCTATCAATCAAAGTCTTGGATATATTGCATGTTCAATTAGAGAAGCCTAGATCCAAGCATTAGGGTTTGTATGTGCACATAGGAATGTTCTTATGGCTAAAACCTATCAAGACAGTCATACAGAAACCCATTCATGACAGTCTTCTTTCATAACCTACTTCCAAAGTATGATCGACTGTGGATAGTTTGAATAATCTTATTATTCTGGAAGTCAAAACATGAAAAAATGAAACGATAGTAAATAATTGACACAATACAGGAACTTTACTTATAAATAAAAGCACATTTTATTCAATCATTAAATTCCAATTACATTTTAACTATTACAAGTTTCCAAATGTCAATCTAATCACTAAAACTAATATCGTCCTTCAGCCCGATACTACTAGCATGCTGCAAGTGCTTAACTCTACTCAGTCCCTTCGTAAGGGGATCTGATGGATTTTCTTTTGATGATACACTCTTAACCACGAGGAGTCCCTCTTCTACATGATGTCTTGAAGTGATATTTTCTGTTGATGTTTCTTGATCTACTATGATCCCTAGGTTCCTTGGATAAGGCAATCGCACTGTCGCTATCACATAAAATCTCCATAGGCTCTTTTATAGCTGCTACAACACCAAGATCTCCGATGAAGTTCTTCAACCATATCGCCTCTTTCGATGCTTCACTCGCTACTATATACTCTGATTTTCATGTTGAATCTGCTACAATATCCTATTTGGAACTCTTCCAAGTTATTGCTCCTTCAATTAGGGTAAATATTTGGCCCGATTAAGAGCGGAAATTATCTCTGTCGGTTTGAAAGCTGGCATCACTATACCCTACCACTCTTAAGTCATTACTCCCACCAAGGGTAAGGATCCAGTCCTTAATCCTTTGCAGGTACTTAAGAATGCTCTTTACCACAGTCCAGTGAGTTGTACCAGGATCCCCTTAATATCCGCTAACCATGCTCAATGCAAAGGCTCAGGGCGAGTACAGTTCATAGCATACATGATCGAACCAACTGCAGAAGCAGATGGTATTCAACTCATTTCTACTATTTCAGCATCGGTACTCGGACTTTGAGTCTTAATCAGTCGGGCATTTCTTTGGATATTTAATTTTCCTTTCTTGGAATCTTGCATGTTGAAACGTTTCAACAGCTTGTTCAAGTAGGTACTTTGACTAAGTCCTATTAGCCTTTTACTCCTATTTCTCAATATCCTTATCCCTAGAATATAAGCCGCTTCTCCGAGGTCCTTCATAGCGAAACACTTCCAAAGCCAGGACTTAACCTACTGCAAGGTTGGTATGTCATTTCCTATGAGTAGTATGTCATCCACATACAACACGAGAAAGCTAACTATACTCCCACTAGCTTTGACATATACACAAGACTCATCCTTGCTTCTTGAGAAACCAAACTCTTTGACTTTCTCATCGAAACAAAGATTCCATCTGCGAGATGCTTGTTTCAATCCATAAATGGATTTCTCAAGTGTACACACTCTATTAGGATATTTTGCATCGACAAAACCCTCTAGCTGATTCATGTAAATATCATCATCTAACTTCCAATTAAGGAAAGCAGTTTGGACATCCATCTGCCATATTTCATAATCATGAAATGCAGCTATGGCTAGCATAACCCTTATAGATTTAATCTTTGCTACTAGTTAAAAGGTCTCGTCATAGTTAACTCCAGGAGTTTGAGTAAATCCCTTCACCACCAATCGTACCTTATAATGTGTACTTTCCGATCCATGTCGGTCTTCTTCTTGAAGATCCATTTGCACCCAACTGTCTTACGGCATGGTACATTGTCAACCAATTTCCAAACTTTATTGTCATACATGGACTGAATCTTGCTACCCATCGCCTCTTTCCATTTATCAGACTCAGGGCATGTCATGGCTTCCTTGTAGCTGTTAGGTTCATCCAAATTTACCAATGTACTATCACTGATAAACATATCACCTTCAGAAGTAATACGGAAACCATAAAACTCAGGTGTCTTTCTAACTCTACCAGAAAGCCTAAGAGGTAAGGACTCGTCAATTGGTCCAATAGGAGTTTCCTCCTCGGATTGAGCGCTAGCATTTGAGGTTCCTTCATCAGTTAACTCTTGAAGCTCTTCAAGGTGAAATTGCTTCCCACTATCCTTCTGGCATATGAGTTCTCTCTCGTGGAAAACCCCTATCCTCGCAACAAAGACAACATTGTCACTCGTTCTATAGAAGAGATATCCAAAGGATTTCTATGGGTTGCCGATAAAAATACATCGCTCACTATAAGGTTCAATCCTGTCGTGAATCTCTCGTCTTAGGAAAACCTCGCAACCCCAAACCTTAATATGTGCTAACGAGGGAACCTTCCTATCCACATTTCATGAGGTGTTTTGGCAACCTTTTTAGTTGGGACTAGATTAAGGATATGGGTGGCGGTCTCTAAGGCATACCCCCAGAATGAGATATGTAATGAAGCTCCACTCATCATGGAACGAACCATGGTTAGCAAGGTTCGATTGTGCCTCTCAGCTACACCATTATGTTGTGGTGTCCAAGGTGGCATCAATTGTGAGACAATTCTACATTTCTTATGATAGTCGTAGAAATCAATACTAAGATACTCTTCTCCATGATCAAATCAAAGCATCTTTATCTTCCTACCCAATTGATTCTCCACTTCTTGCTTAAACTCTTTGAACTTTTCAAAGGTTTCTGAGCTATGCTTGATTAAGTAGACATAGCCGTATCTGTTGTAATCATCAGTAAAAGTCACATCGAAGCCATTAGCATCCCTTGTGGCGGTTTTGAAGGGTCTACACACATCGGTGTGTATGAGGTCCAAGAAACCGTCACCCCTTGCACAAGAACCACAGAAGGGTGACTTAGTCCTCTTTCCAAGTAAACAAGATTCACAAGTTTCATCTGACTTTAAGTCATATGACTCCAAAAATCCGTCCTTTTGGAGTTGAGCTATGCGCTTCTTGTTGACATGTGTAAGACGACAATGCCATAAGCATGATTTATCAAAATCATTGGATGAATCAATATGCAACACATTATTTCCTACGTTATCTACAAACAACATAGTTTCATATATGCCACTGCAAGGTAATGTTTCAAAATAATATACACCATTAAAACAAGAATTTATTAAACCAATTTTATTGTTAAAAGAAAAGGTAAAATCTTGTTCGTACAAACTGTGAAAGGAAATAATGTTTCTCGATATATTAGACGAGTATCAACAATTATTCAAATCTAATTTTAACCCACTACGTAGCAATAAAGAATAAACTTTAATATTGGTGACAGATGACTTTTTCCTATTCCCCATGATTAAGTTTATCTTCCCGTGCTCCACATCCCTACTTCTTTTTAGACCCTACAAATTAAAACAAATAAGAAAGCCACATCCTATATCAAGGACCCATGAATTAGCATGTGATGAGTAATTAAATAGAATAGTATAAATACTTGCAAAGGAGGGTTTGATCTTCCCATCCTTTATGTCCTGCAAGTATTTGGGGCAGCTTCATCTCCATTGCCTTTTTTCATGGCAATGGGAGCACTCGGCTTCCTTTGGATTGGAAGAGGGTGTGACAAAACCAACTTTGGTTCCACTAGAAGATGATCCAGCATGGGACTTTACCTTATGACTCTTGGAAGGAGTCTTCCTATTCCTTCCCTTTCCATGTCCAATTTCCAGGATAGGGGCAGTGGTAGTAGGAATGGGTACAACATATTTAACTTTCAAACTGCTTTCAGCAGTTCTCAAGAGACCTTGAAGCTTGCTTAGAGTGACCTCCTCCTTGTTTATATGATAAGTCATACGAAATTGATCATAACAAGGAGGTAAAGAGTGTAGAATAATATCTATAGCCAACTCTTCATCAAAGTTGACATTCAACTTCAGCAAGCGGTCCACAAACCTTTGCATCTTTTGCAGGTGGGTCGTGATGGAGTCTCCATCCTTTATTTTGTTCGTGATCATGGAGGAAATGATCTCATACCTCTTCTGTCAAGCACTTTGATGGTACCTTTCCATTAACTCCTGGTGCATTTCATAAGGCCAAAAGTCCTTATAGGACTTCTGAAGCTCAGCAGTCATGTTAACGATCATTATACACGACACTTTTGTCGCGTCCCTCTCATGAGTTTTGTACTCAACAATCTGTTCGGGAGTAGCAGTTGATTCATCAATCTCCTTAAGCTCTTTATTAAGGATGTATTATTTGTCCTCATAACGAATAGCCATACGGATGTTTCGAATCCAATCATTGAAATTTGATCCATCAAAGATGACCCTCCTATATAAGTTCATGAAAGAGAAAGAGCCGGATGGGATTGGGTTGGAAGCATTTTTTGAAGTAGACATCTGAAAAGAAAGACAAAGTTTAGATTAGATAAGGATCCTTAATACAACACCCAAAATGGAATATTAAGGCTAGGACCCAACACAATATTCTACAGTTCGGAAGAGAAATGTCATAATCCAATTGTAAAATATTTGAAGGTAGGTAAATGACGATTTACCAATTTCCACCATGAAAAATGAAATTTTATATTACGTTTTAAATGAATTGAAATTCCCAGATTCTTTTGAGATTCATTGAACTCTTCAATGGCATGTTTAAATCTCAATTATGCCCTTCAAGTTTGTGACTAGGATACCGAGGATCACAAACAAGGTGTGAATAAGCATGTAAATTAGCTTGGTAGTCTCGATATACAAATCACCTGATCAATGTGCCGATTAACGACGCACGCTCCATTGATCCATGATTAACACAAAGCTACCCTTTTCCAAACATTGTCAGTCCCAAGTTAGTGTGTCGGTTAACCACACACGCTCCGCTAACGACTTAACAAGGTGAAAAGTGCAATTTCATGGAATAGCACCACTTTCACATTTTTCTTAAAGTAACTAAGATTGAGAATTATAAAAGTTCAGTTATTTTAATAATTTTCATTATACTTATTAATGAGAATTAGTGTCCTATCCTACCCGTTCGGCTAACGACCATCCACCAGTCAAGGAAGCGATGAGTGAGAGTCGACACCCATTAAACCACCATTTTATAGGTAGTACCCTTATACCCCCTTATTGACCGACTTCGTGAATGAGGCCTACTAATGGTAAGACTGACTTGTCTTATATATATATATATATATATATATATATATATATATATATATATATATAAGTATTAAACTTTAATATTATAATAGTATAAGGGTTGAATTTAAAACTTTTAAAACTCTAGGGTTTGGAAATAAAGTTCCATTAATGTAACTTTTCAAGTTCCAAAACTTGAGGGCAAGTTTTGTAACTTGTCAAAACTCTTGAAATTCATAACTTATGAACTTTTATGTTCCATGAATGAGACCTTTCCAATTCCAAACCTATGTACATGTTATGAAACCTTTCAACACTCTTAGAATTCTATAACTTACATTAGTTAATGGTTTGATAAATAAAGACTTTTCATATTCCATAACTTGAGGAAAAGTTATGGAACTTTTTCAAGAACATATATAGATCAAATTAACTAATCCTATTATGATATGAAGATCATTTACCAGTTTGACCTAATTTTATTCATAGTACATGATATCTTCAAATTTTACAAATAACTAGTATATCACAAAAACAAGTAGTTATCTTATAATTTTATAAACATCGTGTTATTGAATGGGGATATACATTACCATACTAGTAAAATCAAATTTTATGAATCAAAATAGTTTGGGGTAATGTTCTTAATCCAAAATAGGCCAAAAACTCGAAGATTCTACCCACTGATTGTCCAATTCGTCGAGTGCACTTATGAACTCGACGAGTTCATCATCATAAGGCACCTAATCATCGAGTTCATACATGGACTCGTCGAGTAGGCCCTGGAAAAATATAGGGTTGCCATTTTTTAGCTTTTGAAAATCACACAATTGCCTTAATATAACAGAAAACACCCATGGCTCTTATACCACTGTTGGGTTATATGTACTCTAACATTCCTATAGCACACATACAACCCTAATTCTTTGGATCTAAGTTTTCTCTAATTATACATGCAATAAACATTTTCCAAAGCATGAAGCCTAAACTAGCATGTAAGGTGATATTTGAATCATAAAAACTAGTTACAATATTACCTTGTGTAGTAGGTTGAATGACTTAGCCTGAAGAAAGCTTAGCATCCCAAGTGTGATGCCTCAAATGGAATAAAAAAACACCAAGAACAATTAGGATGAATATAGATAGGTTAGGAGACTCTAAAGTTGGTTCTTACTCTTCAAAATACAAGTAGTAGGTGTGTATCTCTCTCTCTCTAACCGACTTTAGCTTAAGACTATATATATATATATATATATATATATATATATATATATATATGTTTGTGTGTGTGTATGTGTGTGTGTGTGTCTGTGTCTCTGTGTATGTAGAATATCAAGGGTCATGTGTAACCCTAATCCATACCCATAAGCTTATGATCCAACTATTTAATTTGGATAATCACTTCATGGACTAACCCATAAGCCCATCACAAATCAATCATGGATCATTAGCCCAATCCATATGTATCAATTTAATTAGTCTGTTTTGATCACTAAACTAATTCTTGATCAATACTAATTAAATAATATGATTCGTCAATTAATATATTATACTTATAATATATTAATAAATCATAATTAACCTCTTACTCAAATCTCCTTCCTAACATAATGCTTTGATGAATGCAACCTAAATGGACCATGCTACTATCGGGTCAAGTATATACCAATTATAGTTATGGGCTTCGACACATTTTCCAAAAAATACCACATACCAAACAAACAGTAAGCAAATAGTGGGCCCCGCTCGTCTTCGGACCCCGTCCGGCATCGGGCCCTGTTCGACATTGATCTGAGCTCGGTAAAGCGGGCCCTGCCCAACATACAATAAAATATATCAAATAAACACATACACATGCGATAATCATAGAGATACATTGTCACACCCCCAAACCGAGATGGTGGAAACGTTCGGGAGTGGAGGACGTCATGTACAGTATCATAACCATTGCATCATAGTAATCAAAGCAAACACAACCATTACATTGGATATAAAAGGTAATTACATCTGTTTGATATATAATTTTTATAAAAAAAAAGTGTTACAAAAGTATAAAAGACGCGATTCTATAAGCTCCATTTTCTCAAAAGCCTGCGGGTGTTCCTGTCTACTGGTTCCTTGAGAATACAAGAAATTTTGGAAGTGTATCAACATTTAAGTTGGTGAGATCATAAGAATGTTTTTGCACTGTAAACTTGTCTTTGAAATCTATGAAAATGTTTGTATGTTTCTGAAGAAAATCCAATATTTCCATTAGTAGTGAAAAGTAGTCTTAAACCTGAAAACGAAAATGTATGTTCGTTACTTTATTCTATAGTTATATGTAAAAGTATTTGTTTGTATGCCTGGTTACCACCAGCTGTGTTGTTTCATATTGTTTTGTATGAAAACCTTTGGATGAAAACTCTAGGCTAACACCACTAATGGATTATATTGTTTTGTATGAAAACTCTGGTTACCACCAGTAATGTATAACACTTATATTAATTAAAATAAAACTAATGAAGAATTAAATCTCATAAACAAATGGTTAGTTTATACTGTTGTGAGTTTGATATAATCATGCTTGATATGACCTAGTGACCTCTACGACGTTCTTCAGGCGTCGGAACAGTATGATACTTATCACCCCAGGCATGACTGCCTAACTGTAGCTAGCAGTTTAGGTGTGGGATTGTCAATCCCGTATAGATCTATATAAAAATCTCAAGCTCTCCCTCCTGGAGACTCTGGTTATACTGTGGTAGGATTTAGTTCTGCACCCCGAAGGGATACAATTGAAGTAGTGCCTCACAACACTATATTAACTAGTTTACATCTAAAGTTGTAGTGTTCTCTTGTACTTGAAACTATATGTATAAATTGTAGAGTAAAAATATTAAATAATTATTCAGTATTGTACTCTTGTATTCAGAGGATACTATTATATACCATAAACTATATCTACCATAGTTTATATGTTCATATTTGTATAAAGTTCTTGAATTGGTAAAACTATGTAATGACTCCAAAACTATGCATGTTATAGTTTGCGTGTATGTTAGATATTGTATTGAAAAACTTTGCAATTATGGCTATATGTTGAAACCTCCCTTATGCTCAGCATGTTACAAAAGGGATAAAATATTTGAGTATTTTATAAAATGTAGTGATTTCATTTTTGTATCAATTGCATAAGTTTTTAAATCTGTTTGAAACCCTTTGTATCATAACACAAAATTTCTTGTATTTTGTTTATATCCCCCTCCCCCCCCCCCCCCCCCCCCCGAAACATTGAAAACAGTAAAAGTGTAGGGGTATGAACTCACAGTTGGTTATGTGCACGCACTTGATAGCAAGAAGGGAAAGATGACCCTCGAGTTGAAGTAGGCGTAATTAACGATATCCGAAAATGGCTTGAAGTGGAAGGAAGGGTTTTCGGTCAAGATCAACCCGAGAACAAGATTCTCGGTTCAAGGGGGTTTTCGGTCAGAAACTGTTTTTGGCCGAGAACACGTTTTCGGACGAAATCAAGTGTTTAGTTCTGCTGGTGTTTTCGGTTCCTTGAAGATATGAAGGCTGTTCTTGGTGTTCTTTGTGTTCTTGAGGAAAAATATGAAGATTTGAAGATTCCTTCTTGAAGACGAGAGTGTTCTTAGATGATCCCTGGTCGAGAAATAGAAGTGTTTTTGAATAAAAACCATGGGAAATGAGGATTTTTCGGATGAAAAACCTTTATACCAGTTCGGTTTTCAGCCAGAGATGGGTTCTCGGCCACAAACTAGGGGCTGAACGAGTTTTTGTTGTTTTTCGAGGAAAAACTTGATTTTTCGAGTGATTTTGGTTCTGAAACTTATATAAATTTTATTTATATAATTTAGATTTTTTTCAAACCCTTACGAACTTGACTGAATAAATATAATTCGAAATTTTATTTAATGGAATTAACTTTAGTTGGCTTGGAATATATCGATTTTTCACATCATCCCTCCGATAGAGGGAATTTTGTCTCGAAATTCTACTTATAGAGTAGAATCATGGGCTAGGAAAAAGATTCGGGTACTTCTACTGCATCTGGTCTTCTCGTTCCCAAGTCAATTCAGGTCCCCACTTGGCATTCCAACGAACTTTCACTATCGGTATGCGAAATTGTTTTGTTCTTTTAACTTCCCGATCCATGATTTCGATTGGTTCTTCCACGAAGTTAAGACTCTCGTTGATCTCGATTTCATCGAGTGGAATTACAAGGGTTTCATCGGACAGGTACTTCTTAAGATTTGACACATGGAAGACTGGGTGTATGCTATTTTGTTCTTGTGGAAATCAGAGTTTTTAGGCTACGGGGCCGATCCTAGCAAGGATCTCGAATGGCCCAATGTATCTCGGATTTAGTTTTCTACGCTTTCCAAAGTCTATCATGCCCTTCCATTGTGAGACCTTCAATAGAACGCGGTCACTAATCTGGAATTCCAATGGTTTTCGTCTTCTGTCAGCGTAGCTCTTTTGTCTATCTCTGGAGGCTTTCAACTGTTCTCGGATTTTTACGATATTTTTGGTGTTTTCTCGAATGATTCTAGGGCCAGTGAGAGTGCTATTAGGGGCTTGCCCCTAGCCAGCTACATGTCACCTACTTCAGCCCATCACAGAGGGGATCTGTACTTATAGCCATAGAGGGCTTCAAATGGATCATCCTTGATACTGGTGTGATGCTTTCCTTGTAGGAAAAATCAACCATGGGCAAATGGGTGTCCCACGGCTTGTCGAAATCGATAACACATGCTCTCAGCATGTCTTCTAGCATTTGGATGATTCTCTCACTCTGCCCGCCGGTTTTTGGATCGTAA
Source organism: Lactuca saligna (assembly GCF_052625555.1). Classification (NCBI taxonomy): domain Eukaryota; kingdom Viridiplantae; phylum Streptophyta; class Magnoliopsida; order Asterales; family Asteraceae; genus Lactuca; species Lactuca saligna. The sequence goes on along the minus strand of NC_136419.1, from coordinate 194,157,908 downwards.
GTTGTGCTCATATCCAGCTTAGTTCCCAGATCCTTTTGCAGTAGCCAGAATCTCAAGGTTAATCTGTTATCTCTATTTGAGATAATGGATACAGGCACAACGTGCAGTCGTACTATCTCTTGGATGTAGGTTCGGGTCATCCTATTCATTTTGTATGTTTCTTTAATTGGCAGGAAATGGGCGGACTTGGTCAGTTTGTCGACGATTACCCAGATAGCGTCATGCCCATTCAGGGTCTTGGGCAATTTGGAGATGAAGTCCATCGTAATTTGTTCCCACTTCCACTCAGGTATATTTGGTTGTTTAAGTAAACCTGAGGGCTTTTGATATTCTACCTTCACCTTGACATAAGTCAGACATGTGCCCACAAAGGTAGCGATTTCTGCTTTCATGTTTGGCTACCAATAGAACTTCTTGAGATCCAGATACATCTTATCTGAACCTGGGTGAACGGAATATCGAGTCATGTGAGCTTTGTTCATGACAACCTCCCTACAACCACCGAACTTTAGGGTCCAGATCCAGTTCATGTAGTAGCGAACTTCGTCATCCTTGAGCTCCAAGTTCTTCTCCATTCCCCTCAAGGCTTCATCTAATATGTTCTTTGGTTTTAAGGCTTCCAGCTGAGCCTCTCTGATTTGGGCGGACAGATGGGAGTGGATTATCATTGATATTTCCTTCACTCTGCGACATGTGTACTCCTTTCGGCTAAGGGCATCCGCTACCACATTGGTCTTGCTGGGATGACAGCTTATTTCACACTCGTAATCATTGAGCCTCTCTACCCATCGTCGTTGTCTCATGTTAAGCTCCTTCTGAGCAAAGATGTGCTGAAGGCTTTTGTTGCCGGTGAAGACAGTGCACTTGGTCCCGTAGAGGTGATGCCTCTAGATCTTTAGTGTCAAGACCACTGCTCCCAAATCTAGATCGTGAGTTGTATAATTGACTTCGTGTATCTTCAGTTGTCTCGAGGCATAAGAAATAACTCTTCCTCGCTAGATAAGCACACAACCTAGCCCCTGATTAGATGCATCAGAATAGATAATGAAGTCCTTCGTCCCCTTTGGAAGAGACAATATAGGTGTGTTGCATAGGGCCTACTTCAATGTTTGAAATGAAGTTTCTTGCTTTTCTCCCCATCTAAAGGTTACACCCTTCTGAGTCAGTGCGGTCAAAGGCTTAGCAATCCGGGACAAGTTCCGAATGAATCTGCGATAGTAGCCAGCAAGACCCAAGAATTGACAAATTTCTATGGGCATCTTTGGTGCTAACCAATTCTCGATTTCCTTAATTTTGGAAGTGTCCACATGTATGCCTTCTTTGCTAAACATATGACAGAGGAAAGTTACCTTTCTAATCCAATTTTCGCACTTTGAGAATTTTGCATATAGTTTCTCCGCCATTAAAGTTTCTAGCACTTACCTCAAGTGCTATCTATGTTCTTCCTCACTTCGTGAATAAACGAGGATGTCATCTATGAATACCATCACAAATTTTTATAGGAAGGGGCGGCACACCCGGTTCATCTGATCCATGAATATTGCGGGTACGTTGGTTAGACCAAAGGGCATCACTACAAACTTGTAGTCACCAAAACGAGACTGAAATACTGTCTTAGCAACATCACCCTCATGGACTTGTAATTGATGGTACCTTAATCTCAGGTCTATCTTTGTGAAGTAGCTGGCTCCTTGGATTTGATCGAAGAGGTCGTCGATTCTGGGTAGGGGTAGCGATTTTTGATGGTGAGCTTGTTTAGTTTGTGATAATCTATGCACATCCGGAAGGACCCATCCTTCTTTTTCACGAATAAGACTGGTGCTCCCCAGGGAGAGAAGCTTCACTTGATGAACCCTTGTTGAGTAGTTCATTTAGCTGGCTGGATAACTCCTGCATTTCTGTCAGTGCTATACGGTGAGGGGATTTGGCTACGGGGGTAGCTCCGGGGATTAAGCCAATTCAGAACTCGACTTGGAGTTCGGGAGGAACTCCTGGAAGATCTTCGGGGAAGATATCAGGAAAGTTTCAGACTTCGGGGATGCTCTCAAAGTCTTCAACTTCCTTCTTTTTGTTTACAACATAGGCTAGGAATGCATGACACTCCTTCCAAAGATATTTTTGGGCTTTGATGCAGAAAATGATACGAAGGTTTGTGCTGAGTTTTTTGCCATAGACAATGAGTGCTTCGCCATTTGGCAGATTGAGGCGAATGGCTTTTCGAAATAATGAATATCCGCACAATGAAGACTTAACCGGTCCATGCCGACGATGACATTGAAATTTTTTATGGAGAACGGCGTAAGATCAATGGGAAAGGAATAATCATTTAGGGTGAGGGTACAACCTATGAATATGTTGTTAGTGCTCTCTTTTTTTCCGTTAGCCATCTCGACGGTGAACATTTTGGTTAGAGGTTGGGATTTTTATTTGAGTAAATGCTTGAATTTGTGACTAACAAAACTCCTCTCCACATCACTATCAAAGAGAATGCATGTGTAAGAGTTGTCGAGGAGGAACGTACCCGTAACTACGGTAGGATCAACGACTACCTCCTCTTGGCCCATTGCTATCACTTTCCCTGTGTTGCTAGTAGTCGTTGCTTTAGAGAAATTCCTCTTGAAGTGCCCGGTCTCTTTACAACCATAGCAGGCTTGGCCTACTCTAGCTCCAGGAGCCTAATTGGTTGGTTGGACTTGTGCTTTGCAAAAAACGGGTTGTGTGCCCCTTTCTGCCATAGTTGTTGCATTGCATGTCACGACAAGGTCTGTGATGATGGAAGTTACATTTGCCACACCTTGGAAGAGTTCCAGTATATCTATTGGCAGGTTCTTGAGTTGTGGGAACAGCAGCAGGAGTGGTAGCAGCGTGAACTGCCACTATTTGTTGCTTCTTGGAGGGCACTTGTGAAGATTTTCCCTTGCGCTTGTTCCAAAACTTTTTCTTTCCACCACTCTCGTTGGGTGGTTCATGAGCGGCTGGCATGGGGACTTGACGATCCCTATGGTCTAACAATGTCTGTGCCAATCATTTAGCACTATCAAACATTAGCGGGTTGGCAGCCAACACATTTCCTTGCGTTGGGGGAGTTAATCCCCAAATGAATCTATCTACCTTCCTGCACTTTGGGGTAACCATCCTAGGACATAGAAGGGTGAGATCACTAAACGTCTCAGTGTAAGCAACAATATCAGAGCCCTTCATCTTTAGGCTCTAGATCTCCTGCTCCAACTTTTGCATCTCACCCCGAGGGCAGTATTCGGCGAGCATTAGTTCCTTCAGACTTTCCCAACTCATGATGTTAGCCACTAGAAAAATTAGGGATTTGACTTGGCTATTCCACCAAGTTAGTGCTCTGTCAGTGAAGGTGCATGCTGCAAACTTCACCTTGCTGGATTCGTGGCATGCACAGATCTCGAAGATGGATCCCATCTTCTCGAACCAATGGGTTAGGGCAATGACACCTCCAGTGCCATCGAAAGACTGAGGTTTGGCGTTTGTGAAATCCTTGTATGAACACTCCTTCGTGTGTCCATGACTGTTACCAAGATTGGATGGATTGGCACCATTACCTGCCCCGCTAGTGCCACTTGCATTAATCTGGGACATGGCGGCAGCCACATCGGCTGTTACTGTTGCATGAAAGACAACATGATCGTACTGAGGAGGTGGCGGTGGCGGATCTGTTGGAGGATAGTTGTTCTATCTATTGGACTTCTTCTTCGGAGGCATATTTCGCTAAAATAATTTAAGAAAAAGGATGGTAAGTCCTCTATGATGGTTCTGAGTCAGGCAATATTGAAAAAGATATATCTCATCCTAACAGATATAGTGTTCTATTAAGTGATTTATAGAAGAGTCTACTAATGCAAGTAAACAATCGCCAGAAGGTAAATAGAAACACTTGGAATAAAATCTCTACAATATGTTTGGCTCTAGTACTATAAGGGGATAAAATACTCCTGTAGTATTTTAGTTTACATGTTCTTGTTCTTTCTTTCCCTTTTGTATAGAATTTGGTAAGTTTTAGACTTGCTGCAACACCATTGTCACTCCCAAACACATGTCGATCGTATCTCAAATAAATATAGTTGATCAGGATATATTTATCCCATATATGATTACATAACTGTCCAGATTTAACTGCAGTGCTCAACATCTAAAAACTTTTGTCTTATTCTTCTTGTGATACTGCTTCTAGTATGTATGTATACTTGTATACTTCTTGTAAAATACATAGATTTTTAAAAGTATACTTTTAGTTCAGAGCACTACAGCCCCATAGCGTTTATAGTTATATATCATGTAAGGTTTGATATACTTAGTTCACTATAAACAAGGCTCTGATACCAATCTGGCACACCCCCAAACCAAGACGGCGGAAACGTTCAAGGGTGGAGGACGTCATGTATAGTATCACAACCATTGCATCATAGTAAGTAAAGTAAACACAACCATCACATTGGATATATAAAGTAATTACATCTGTTCGATACATAATTTGTATAATAGAAAAAGTGTAACAAAAGTATAAAAGACACGATTCTATAAGCTCCTTCTTCTCAAAAGCCTGCGGGTGTACCTATCTACTGGTTTCCTGAGAATACAAGGGATTTTGAAAGTGTGTCAACATTTAAGTTTGCGAGTTCATAAAAATGTTTTGGTACTATAAACTTGTTTTTGAAATCTATGAAATTTTTTGTATGTTTCCCAAGAAAATCCAATATTTTCTTTGGTAGTGAAAAGTAGTCTTAAGCCTAAAAACCAAAAAGTATGTTCGTTGTTGTATTCTATAGTTACACATTTATATGTAAAAGTATTTGTTTGTATGCCTGGTTACCACCAGCTGTGTTGTTTCGTATTGTTTTGTATGAAAAAATTTGTATGAAAACTCCTGGCTACCACCAGTAATGGATTATATTGTTCTGTATGAAAACCTTGGTTACCACCAGTAATGTATAGTAGTTATATTAATTAAAATAAAACTAATGAATAATGAAATCCCATAAACAAATGGTTAGTTTATACTATTGTGAGTTTGATATAACCATGCTTGATATGACCTAGTGACCTCTACGACGTTCTTCAAGTGTCAGAACGGTATGATATTTGTCACCCCATGCATGTCTGCCTAACTGTAACTAGCAGTTCAGGTGTGAGATTGTCAGTCATGTATAGATCTATACACAAATCTCACGCTCTCCCTCCAGGAGACTCTGGTTATACTGTGGTAGGATTTAGTTCCACACAGCAAAGGGTACAATTGAAGTAGTGCCTCACAACCCCATATTAACTAGTTTACGTGTAAAGTTGTAGTGTTCTCTTGTACTTGAAAGTGTATGTATAACTTGTAGAGTAAAAATAATTATAATTAAATAATTATTTAGTATTGTAATCTGGTATTCGAAGGATACTATTGTATACCATAAACTTAATCTACCATAGTTTATATGTTCATATCTGTATAAAGTTCTTGAATTGGTAAAACTATGTAATGACTCGAAAACTATACCTGTTATAGTTTGCGTGTATGTTAGATATTGTACTGAAAAACTTCACAACTATGGCTATATGTTGAAACATCCATTATGCTCAGCATGTTACAAAAGGGATAAAATATTTGAGTATTTTATAATACGTAGTGGTTTCTTGGTTGTATCAAATGCATAAGTTTTTAAATCTGTTTGAAACCCTTTGTATGATAACACAAAGTTTATTGTATTTTGCATGTAGTCTGCCCTCCCCCCCCCCCCCCCCCCCCCCCCCCGCGGAAACGTTGAAAACAGTAAAGGTGTTGGGGTATGTGTAGAAACAATGTAATCGAGTAATGAAAATGAAATCAGAGTTATCAATCAATTAAGAACACATGGCCTAAATAAGATCTGGTTTCAGCTCAATTATGCTTTCGAGTACAAAGAGTGTTTAGACAGATACAATGGGAAAGTTCTTATCTAACTCTAAGTACTCACTCCTATTTATAGGAGAACAGAGAAACATACAAAAAATACAAAGGACTAAGCATTACAATTTAGAAACTAAAATGCCTTTGTAAATAACGTTACACAAAATAACTAACATTACAAAGTTTCGACAGCTTACAACTAACTTCGACCTCTACCCTTTGTAAGCAATTTAGAAATCAATTGATCAAAACTTGACCAGCTGTATGTAATGTTCTTCGAATCTCCGCATACCAATTCATGATTTTCTTTAACTCAACTTTATCCCTATCAGTGTTCTTCTTACAACTATTCATATGCACAATTAAGTTTGTATATTGAGTAGTTTTATATCTTTCAACATCACTTGACTGGAACAAAAACTTCGTTTGTTTTCCATTCTTGCTCTTCCCAACGAATACAACTCCAATAGGTTTCAAACATATCTCACCATCGACATACTTTTTCAGATTGGCTTGAATTTTCAACATTGATTGAGGAATTGACATTTCTTTTCCTATTGACAATGCTAATTCAACATCTGTCAATGGTAAACAATCATAGTAATTGTATATGAAAAGCTTGAGATGAACTAACCCCAAACACAACACATCTTTGCTTGTTCCCTAAATTTTCGATGCATCTGTATCCTTGAGTATGTTTGCAACTTGAATCAGATCATTCAAGTTCATCAAAGGAAAGTCAGCAATTCAGAAATCACAAGCAGCCTTGTTAGCCCTTACAACATGGTATCGGAAATTTTGCAGCATATTCTCGAATAGTTCATCCTTTGTAACACTTATCACTTGGACAATCTTCACAAGTGACCACATCTCCTCCTGATCCTTTCCCAAGACTGCATGAAATCTTAGCTTTATATGAATAAAGTCATCTTGATCCTTGAATTGATCAACAATATTGTACTGAGCAGTAATAAACATCATTTCGTTTATTGGAAAATCAAGTTGATTCATTTCCTTGTTTTCGATAGCATAACTCTTTCTAGGCTTCTTTTCACAATCATGAATTTTGTTAGAAGCAACCCTCGCTTCGATGTTTTCTTAACTATGCAGCTCCCTTGGATCTCCTTTTTTCAGATTCAGAGGATCATCTTAACGAAGCATCAATATACTTTGGATTTGACGTTGCTTCTCCATTTCCGCTTCAACCTCTGCTTTCCTCTCTTCTTTCGATTTTTCAATAATAATTCGTTTCCTTCTATCCATGTTTGTTGTAACTTCCTTAGGTTTCAAAGCACTACCTTCACCATTTGTACCAATTACAATACCTTTAGGAATTGGCCTTGTAGTCGTAACAATAGATATCATAGGATCAGCCTTCGAAATTATTGGTTTTATAGAAGGAATATGCGTTGCAAACACTTTACCAACAACTTTTGCTTTGTCTTCAGTTTTCCCAGAAGCACCTTCACCTTGACCAATAGGCCTTCTCTCTCTCCCCCCTTGCACCCCTGGGATAATAGGTGAGGCATTCATTGGTAAAAGACTAATAAGTCAAGACAAAGGGGTTAGCTCTTTTTGAAGAGTTGTTTCAAACAAATTAAACTTCTGAGTTAAGAACTCAAGAGTTATAAATGAAGATGACCAATACTTCAAAACAAGCTCTTTTAGTTCGTTTAACAACTTGTTGACTTCCAAAAAACTTGTAACTTCGTTCACAGACATTTACTCACCCTTTAGACCAAGAACTTCATATAGCTTGACAAATTTAGTAACCGCATTAGCAATTATGTCAACCTTCTGATTCAATGAAGCATAATCTTGTTGAACCACAACAATTTCCATGCTCATATATTCCCGAAGATATTGAATTGTTAAATTTACATCCTCCCTGACCTTCTTAACATATTGAATAAAGAAGATGTGACGTTCGTTTGCTACATCCTTCAAGTCTTTTAGATCTGAAGCAAACGTTGATAACATATTTTCACCCTTTTCTTGTTGTTGCGATCAGCATCTTGAATAGCATCATAGATGCAATGTTCTTGACGTTTTAGCAACAAATCAACCTCCTGACTCAAAACAAAACGTTTTCCACCATCTGCTTGAACTTGTAAAAGAGAATTGAGTTTTCGATTAAGGATTTTGAATTCTTTGCCTGTAAGAATCATATTATCTGGAATTTCCTCCTCTATTTGATCATATTGAATATCAACAAAGGTTCCATAAAAATATCTTCATTATCATTAGTTGGGGTTTGATCATATTCACAAATAACAGTTGCGTCGGTAGATTATGAAGAAAATAAAGAAGTAACAGGTTGATTAAGTATGTTACCGAAAGTGGTTGAGTGGGTAGCAATTGGATTAGAAACAGATGGAGGTAAGGTTGTGGAAGTGTCGATAGTGGATGTTTCGAAGGTAGAAGAAACAATGATAGGTGTACCTTGATTATGTGAAGTTTCAACGGTGCACATCAAAGGTAGAGAAACAATAATTGGTGCTGGTTAGACACTTGCGAAGAAACAACATTTGTTTCAATAGTTGATTTTTCTGGAGAGTTTGGCACAGGAGGATCCCGAACAACTTCCTCTTCAGTAGACTCATCATTAATTACCAACTTGCAAAGATTCCTCTTCTGCTTCTTTGAAATATATTTGGCCATATCTTCTGCCTTTCGTTTCTTTGCAGATGGACAAACTAGGATAGGTACTTCTCGAAGAACAACACATTTATCTGTAACAGGTGGCTTTTGTACCATAGAAGGAGAAAAGATAGGAGAACTTTTTAAAGAATGTCTTGATTTATGAGCCTTCTTTTGATACGCTTGAATACTCCATATTTCGAAGGAACAATTTCCTTATAAGGCTCAATAGACTTCAGCTCAACAGCCTTTTCCACAGGCTTCGAAACAACAACCTCTTCAGTTTGTTTCTTCTTTGGAGACTTAGAGCTTTTCTTCTCCTGAACTGATTTCGAAGGACTCTCCTCAACCATCTTTGAGTGTCAAGATCTTTTAGAAGAACCCTCATCAGATCAAGGTAACAAAAAACTAGTCTCGATTGATGGATTAATGGTTTGCAAGTAAGTTTGTAACACGAAATTCGAAGGATCAACCTTTTTGAGAATTGCATCTAGAATCCTTGCAATGTTCGGAAATACTATTGCATCATCTTCAATTACTTTAGAAAATTATACTTCAAGAACTCAGATATGGACTCATCATTGGGTACCACGATACCTTCTTTCTCATATGCAAATCAAAGGATCAAACACCAATACCGTGCACATGAAATCCCATCTACCATATTAGTGTTTTGCAACACTCTTCAAGAATTCCTTCCACATTTGTGTTGCATAATCAACTGCAAGATCATAGTACATGCCAGCTACCATAGCGTATGCCTCCAGTCTTCCTTTATCTAACCCAATACTTCGACCTGTGAGGCATCGAAGGTAAATCCCAAACAGAAAATTCCAAATACATGGTAAGCCTGATTTCATGAACTCACTGATCTTTGTAAGAGTGGGTTGATAGCCAATCTCATTGAACACACGCATACCTTGATCATTCGTAGCCTTGTAGAAAGGTGGAGAACTAGGTATTTCCATAATTTGATAGAACAACTTCTTGGATAGACGAAACTTCTTTTCATTCACTAGGTTGAAGGTAATAACATCCATTGTTTTGTTATAGGTGGCAGTAGAACCTGAAAGTGAAAGCCATGCCATTGGAACAACAAAAGAACCGGAGATTGCAGTTTTCAAAATAGAATGTTGCAAAGCGACAATCAACATTTGCAACTCCTCTGGATACATAGAAATATCACTATCGACTTGGTAATTAGTACTTTGGATCTTCAAAATTGGCTCAAAAGATACGTCTTCAGTGGTTTGAGATGGATCAGCACCAGTAGCAAGATTTTCCATGATTAGGGTTTGTAGAAAGATGAAGAAGACAAATATTTCTTTTGTAATTTGGATATTTCAGAAAGCGTAACCATGTAATGAGCCCTTGAAACCCTTTTTATAGGGGACCCTTAGATTTGAATTTGAAGTGGGATCAGCATTAAATGACATATGACGTGTCACCTAGAAAATCACATCCATACACCGACAAAAAGCCATGCGTGATAAAGTAAACATCACGTCTCCTTGAAACTAGGACAAAATACAAATAATCACATCATACAAATTGTTAAATTGACCCAATGGAATGAGAATCGTCAAAAACCTTCAGAATGGAGGTTAGGCTCTTTCACTTTTGGGTTAAAAAGTGAAGTCATATTCCATGCCATCAAAATCATCAGCCTGAGTTGGTAATACTTAAAACCTCAAGGATTTCGTGAGTGCATTGTGCCAATGATTAAGATAAGAAGAAAATTTAAAAAGAAAATTGGATCTGTTATGTCGAAAAATTAAATTTCGACACAAAAGCAAATAAATCTCGGGCATAGATTACTTCATTAATCATCAAGAGAAATGATCAACTGCTTGTGTGGTTTCCCGTGAATTACAATCGAATACCTGTTGATAAGTATCGAAGGGCTTGTTTTTACACGACTTTAAAGGTGGCTTAACATTTTGTTACAATGCACAACAAAACAGAAGAGTGTCAATTTGTACACGAAATTACCTATTTGACCAGTGTAGTCAGTGACAAGTAGGCTTTAAAATTTTTTTTGTAAGTGACTCAAAGAGCAAATAATACTCCAACTGAAATGATATTCAAGAAAACAAAATATTAGTTGGGTCTTGTTGGGTAACAAACATCGTGGGATTCAAACATTTAATCAAGACCACTCAAAACAACAGAATATGATTTGGAGTATCGAAGGTTGGTACAGAAACAAATGTTTCGTTAAATCTAGAACAAAGTTCCCCGTCAATTCCTTCAAAAATTTCAACTTTCAGGGTTTCACTTCCATCACGGTCTCATGATGTTAGATCATCAACAAAGAGTTTTGATATATCTAGATGCTGATTGGTTTATACCAGAAATCTATTAGACATATGTCATTGTGTGTGTAAGTATCAGAACTTTAGGATGAAAAAGATTTGGATAAAGATTCGGAAGTACCTCTGCTATGTACGGACCAAGCAGTAAACTCATAACTCAAATGAGAAGAGTAATGTAGCTCATGGAATAATGTGAATATAGCCTGATTGGGTAGAAATTTCTGTGATGAAAACTTCATTAAGGCTTCGAAATCACACATTGAGTTAAAGTAGGCTTGGGTCAACATGCTGCAACATGCTTCTAGGGACATCATAACTAGTACAAAGATTTTCGAAAATATACCTGACCCTAGAACTGTAAGCATGAACCATGGATGATCTTCGCTAAAAGCTGGATTAACACAGATTAAATACAAACACAAACAAACAAGAAAATCTTTTTGGAATTTCTGATTTTTCAAAAATTAAAGACAAATCAAAATTAAAATCTTTTTGGTGTTTTTGATTTTTCGAAAAGAAAAAACAAAAAAAAAGTAAAATCTTTTTGATTTTGATTTTTCTGAAAAAAATTCCGAAAACAAGAAAGTAAATGTACCAAACTTGCGAAGAGTTTTCATTTAAGCCATCCATCATGATGTCGAAAGAGAAGCATATCGAAGCGTTGACTATGAACAGTACCCGATGACTCCGATAGATGTCCTCCATTTTGACCTTAGCATTCTTTCGATTTAGATTCAGGAATTGAACTTCCTTCGATCATTCCTAATCCTACCAAAATTCAAACAAATGATTTTTCATCTAAAGGTTTTGTAAAAATATCAGCAAGCTGATCAGTTGTTTTTACAAATGAACTTCAATATTCCCATTTTCGACATGATCTTTAATGAAATGATAACGAAGAGCTATATGCTTAATTTTCGAATGTTGCACTGGATTATGACAAATACATATAGCACTTTGTGAATCGCAAGTCTTCATATTTATAGCATAATCACGCAGTTGGATTTAAATCCAAATGATTTGAGAAGTGCAAGCTGTAGCAGCCACATATTCTGCTTCTGTTGTTAAAATCGAGATGCATGTTTGTTTCTTCAGTTGCCATCTGACAAGCTTCCTATCAAGTAATTGGCTACTGTTGGGTATTATGTGTTGTGTAATGGGCCATTATTTTGTATATCCAGTTTGGTCCTGTCCAACCGTGATTATAGATTAGGGTTACGTTTTATATATAGTGCATGCATGTATGCCTTAGGATACATGATAGTCACGTATTATCTCTGTTGCATTGTAACCCTAAACATCTCTACAGTCGAAGTTCTTAATCGAGATCTTCTAAGGTGTTCAAATTAATCATTCGACACCAGTTAAGCCATTCTTGTGTTCATCAATTCTTTCTCTTCATTTTTTTGCTTGAATCTAACGATCTTTAAGAAGTTTATATTCCTACAATTGGTATCACATCAGGAGACTGTGTTACTCATAGGCATTCCTTCTGTGTGAAGAATTCATTAGGGTTTCCGCTTTTATCAAATTTATATAGGTCGTCTTCTACCTGTCGACGGTAACTCTAGTGCTTGATAAAACCCGAATCTCAAGTTTACAAGTATGATTCTAGCAAATCCAGAGTACAAGCTCACCATGTCACACGAAGCCTCTCAACGCAATCCCATCGACATCTCGAATAGCATTGGATCATCCACAAGAGTTCCCATTCTTTACACTCAAGACTATGAAGTATGGGCGCATCACTTTGAAGATTACGTGGTTGGATCTGAGGATAATGGTTATCACATCTGGGAGGCTATCACAATCGGTCTATTCGTTCATGTTGGAACAAGTAGGACAGTGAAGACTCAAAAGGAGTACAAACAGCTTATGGTGGACGTAGAGAAGATTCCACAATATGAAAAAGAAAAGAAGTTGTGCAATCTCAAAGCCTTGAGGATGATCAGATTTTCCCTACAAGCCAATACCTTCCGTTTGGTTAGTTCATGCACTACTGCGAAAGAAATATGGGACAGGCTAAAAGAATTGTATTTGACCGAAGAAGATCTAGAGAACTCAATACAAACCTTGTTACTCTCTGAGTTCGTTGCTTTTTCTCAAAAACCTAAGGAGACTCTTCTCCAAATGTTTGATCGCTACAATCATCTGCTCAGCAATATGATGAAGCAAGGTATTGAAAGGAAGGATATTGAACAGTCACGTTTATGAATGGCCTGAGACCTAAGTGGATGGCAGTGGTATCAACTCTAAAGGCTCATGAACAATTCAAATCTTACTCGCTGGCAAAACTAATGGCTATTCTAAAATCCCATGAAAGCACAGTAACAAAAGAAGCGAAGGTTGTGTCTGGTATAGGCTCTTTAGCCCTTGTTTCAAAAGGGAAGAATGTGGCGGAAGAAGAGGGTGACTCAGATATGTATGAGTTTGATCTTACAAGTGAAGAATATGCAATGATGGTCTCCAACCCTAAGAAGTTTGCAAGAAGTAAATTCCCTGCCAATAAGAACCGAAACTGGCAAGGGAGTTACAGCTCCGAGAAGGTGAAAGAAGAATCGAAGAACGTCTCTCAGAAAGATGATGATAAGAAAGAAAACATGCTAGTTGGAGATTCTGGATACGATTGTAATTATTGTCACGACCAGAACCACTTTGCCAAAGATTGCATGTTACGAAAGACGGTTGAGAAAAGGGATAGTAAAGATGATGGGGGTTATCATGCACGAAAGCTGAAAGAGCTAAAGAAAAAGAAGGCAGCTAACAGTTCTATGAATATCTTGATTATGTAGGAGAATGTGGTCGATGATGAGTTTGGAGGCGTTGAAGTCTGGTCAACAGACTCTGAGGATGAAGAAGTGAGGAAGCCCTCGCATGGCAGAGCATATGTGGCGAGAGAGGAAGTTAACAGTTCGGCTAGGAAGTGCTTGATGGTGAATGCAGTAGTATCAACAGAAGACGAGCGTAAGGAGCCGAACTTGAAAGAGGACAAGTGTTTTGCAGCAAATCCCATGAGTGGAAGGATTAACGACTGCGATCGGTTGATCAAAAAGGTACATTCCATCCTCGAATGTCTTAAAGTTCCCGTCACAAATTATGAAGAAGAATTAAACGAACTTCAATTTAAATTTACAAATCTAAGAAGTAGTCTCATGCAAAATCGCTTAACAAACTCTAACCTAACTAACCAACTCAACAGGAAATCATCGAAGAGTGAGGAGACACACATGTGGATGGAGCTAAAGGAGACAAAGTTAACTAGGGCTAAGGATGAGATTATTTATTTATAGTGAGACAATTTAAAGTATTTAAAACGAAGAAACATTTTTTGTTTGGTTGCTAAACATTTATATACTAATATTACTCAATTTCATTTAGATTGTGAAATAGGGAAAAAGATTCATTAGATGATCTTGCCCTTCGTTGAGTTTAAGGAGGATGAGGTCATTGCTGAATGTGAATCCATAATTATAACGCCCGTAGATCCGGGCTAGTCAATTTAGAGACGATAAGCATCAAAAATGACTTTTTGATGGAACATTATTTAGAAGTATTAATCTTAACCAAGTTTTAGTATATGTCACAACGTTTCCGTGCATATAAAGAACGCCAAAATCCGAGTTATAACGAAGAAGTTATGACCTGTCGAAGTTTCGCGATACAACCGACACGACCTAGCGTGACCCAGCGCGATGTAAATAGTGAATTTAAGGTAGATAGATATCTAGCCTTAGTGATCTAAACGAGAGTCGAAGATTTCTTCGATAGTAGTCCAACGATAAAAAGAAAAACGAAAACAGAGTTCAGATGAAGGAGTTATGAATTTCGAACGGAGTTTTCCTGTCCCGGCCTACTATAGATAATATATAAGTAATATACTTATAATATATTAAAAATAAATTCAAAATTATCCAATGGAGTCTAAACGAGAGTTGTAGAGCATAATCTCACCTTCGCGGCGATATAAAGAACGTCGAAAACAGAGTTCGTATGCGAAAGTTATGAATTTCTGAAGTTCGGGGCGCGAAACCCCAAAACTGTCAGAGACCACGACGTGGCAAGCAGTGCCACGACGTGGCAAGTGTCCTGACACCTCCGGGAGGCCCCCAGATGCAACTTGGGATGACGCATGCAGTGACGATCAAGCCCACGACGTGGCAAAAGGATCCCACGACGTGGCAAGGGCCAAATTTGCCCTATAAATAGATTTGACATTCACACAAAGGGAAACTCGCCTGCACTGCTGAAATTGCTGATAACCCTCTTGCTACTGACCGACAATTCTATGAACCACTGCTCCACTAGCTCCCCGAGCTACCAATATCAATACATATATCACTTACTTCCAACTGAACTCTAGAAGCCAAACTAAGTCAACTCTGGTCAAAGTCAATCTTTCTGGCTGAGTCTACTCGTCGAGTCAGTCCTTTGACTCGTCGAGTACATATACTCAGAACTCTCATAATGCGACCCAACTCGCCGAGTCACCCCAAGACTCATCGAGTTCAACAATCTCCGAGTCCCATCCTGTCAAACTCACTGGGTCACCATTCAACTCACTGATATGAGCCTTGACCAGAAGGGGTTAGTGCTTCGCGACCTGACTCGCCGAGTCCAAGAACAGACTCGCCGAGTCCATGACAATCTTCAACAGACTCGCCGAGTTGTTCTTCCAACTCGTCGAGTCCATTTCCATCTTCATCCAACTCGCCGAGTCCACCCATGGGACTCGCCGAGTCACTTCAGTTCTTAATCCATACAGTGGCTTTTCGAGCCATGCAGGGGCTCCAACTCATAGATACACTCTTCCCAAGTCTATTCTGCACGTAAAGTTGCAAACTTTACGTGAAACCAAAGAGATATGGGCTTAAAACACTCTAGGGATAGGGTTTGTGACCAAGGGGCTTCACCAACAACTTATTGGCATAAAATTTATGGCTTTCTGGATCCTTAATAGCCTAGATCTGAGGTAGCAACCTCAGATATACTCCAAACTCGAAATAGACCTCCTCCATACTCAAAAAGCCCAAATCTCAACCATAAGATAGATCTAAATGCAATAAGGTCAACTTATTACCTCAAAGGATCTGAAAAGTCACACCAACTCTGTATCCAAGGCTTCCTTTGCACCACTATGAACCTCCTTCTCTTCCAAGCTTCAAATCACTTCACCAAGGCTAGATCTTGCTAAAAATGGATATGGTGGCTAGGGTTCGGTATTTTGGGTTAGAGAGACTGTATATGAACCCTAGGGAAGAGATTGAGATGTTTAAATAGGGCACCAAGTCTCGAACCTAGGGTTTCCCAATCCAGACCGAACTCGCCGAGTCCACTTTCCGACTCGTCGAGTCGGTCACTTACTCTTCGACCCGGATCCCGATCGGACTCGTCGAGTTCCACCCTAGACTCAACGAGTTGACCCCTTTGACTTAGGGTTTTCATTTCCTTTCTTGGTCTTTTTGATTATGGGTGTTACAACTCTCCCCCACTTAAACTAAACTTCATCCTCGAAGTTTCTCTACGGCCATTCTCCCTACAATCTGCTTTCAATACTCTGCTTGGTAGACCTAACATCCCCTGACTACCTTCGTTGGCCTTCTGCCCGATCATTCTGACTAACATTAATTCTTGCGGATAATATTCTTAGGTTAACCCTAACCCTGACCATCCTGGGAACACAACTTACTCAACTGACAAGTCTTTTGGTACTCCCCGAGTACTTATGTTGGACACCCTAGGGGTTCACCCCCTTTTCCTTGTGCATTTTCTGGCCTCCACAAGGTAACGTTCCATAACCAACTACTTCCTCTACACTGTGAAGGTCCTATCCTTCACCAACTCCTTTACTCCCACTACTTCCAGTACGGGTCATTACTTCCAGTATCCACTCGACACTTCTCACTACTATAACTTAGTGCTGAGCACCCCTCCCAGCGAATGATTCGGATAATCCTTCGAGTAAAAGATTCATCCCCGCAACGGTTAGACCCAGACAAGAGTTACGCAATAGGATCAAACCCTTCCCTCTGAGATTATCCAACCCGTTGTGATGTGCATAGCACCATTCAATCAATTAACTGTATTCCACCATAGTCTACTTACCATACTACCATTGACTGAAAATTTCTGTTGTCCCTTATCCACCTTCCAGATGAACGAGACCACCCTAGTCCCTACTGGATCTACCAATATCTGGATTACCAGCTCCTACCGGTCGCTAGCCCTAACACAAACTTCTAGTCGCTCCCAACGACTTTCGAGGAAACTTAGGCTACCTAATACTACCCCCTCTACTCTGCCACTCTGGCGCTACAAGTCCATGGATCCTTGATCCCCCCCCCACAACTCGACCTTAACGCCTTTACCAGGTCTCACCTGTGCTACTAAAACTCACGGGCCTTGCCCACGGGTCTCACACGACTACACTACTGAGCAACCCTGCTCTCAGGTCTCACCTATACTGCTACTCTCATATGGGCCTCGACCACGGGTGTCACCCAACTACATCCTGGAGCGGCCTCTCCCAAGGTCTCAGCTCTCTAGCACTATGCACGCAAGCTCCATACTATTCTCATCCACTACCCATTCCTGATTCCTACCTGGATCACTAGGAGGTAAGGGCCTTGCCCCAACTCCGCTAATTAGGAGATACGGGCCTCCGCCCACACTCCGCTAACTAAGCTGCTAGGGAATGCTACGGCTTACCCATAGTCTTACAACACCTTCCATACTCACTGACTGCTAGTGAATGCTATGGCTACCCTGTAGTCTTACAACACTTTCCACCTCTGGCTCGTTGACGCAAAATGTTGCGGCTCTCCTGCCGCTCTACCATGCCCTACATGTTGTCTCTGCCACTAACTACTAACACGAAAGCATCCCATGATAACCATTCTTAAAATCCTCCTTCCAACTTTCTTAAGCCCTACAGAAGACCCTCCAACCAGATACTAACCATCTCGAATACATGAACTAACTGTTGGGAAGTCTCCCAAATTCCTAACGCTGAATTCCTCAAGCCATCAATCATTGAGCTACTTCTTTTCCTTCTCAGAGGTCGTGTACTCATTCTGGATCTGCGTGCTCTTACCCCTATACACTCAGAGGGTTCTCCACCACTTTGATCATGCTTATACCTCACTACTCAATGCTTGAGAACAATTTCCAATCTTCTCAGCTATACCGCAATCAATCTGCTGAAGAACCAAGCTTGCCAAAGCTAGGGCTCTAACCGATCCATTACTCAATGATACCTTCCTGAATCTAGCGGGACACTACTAAGTCCCACATAAGCATGCTATAGTTACTTCATCCTAAGTAACCTGCTTCCATAGGGCACAACCCCCCCCCCCCCCACCAAACTACCATTTTATTATCCAAGGTATGCAGATGGCATATAACTAAATCACAAGCAAGCCACACAATTCTAAAATACTTATACCAATAATGATGCAGAACCTTAACAATATAATCATGAATGAAGGAAACAGAAAATAGAAGTCGCATACCTGCGACGTCCGGCGCTGCTCACGTCTCCATGGTAGTCATCTGAGTAGCCCTGCCTCCTACCGCAGGTGCCTCTGCTTGGCCCTGATGGTCGTCTATGATCCTCAGAGTTGCAGGGGTAGGTGCTATCACCCGTCCTGCTGAAAATAAACTGGGGCATTGGGCCTTCTTGTAACCCCGCTGACTGCAGTGGAAACATATCAAGTTTGATCCCTATGTAGTGGTAGCAGTACAATCCCTGCTAAGATGAGCAGTCCGGCCGCACTTGAAGCAGCCCGGATCTGCACCAATACCACTTCTACACGCACCCTCATCCATCCTGCCGCACCTCTTGCATCGACCGTAGCTTTGGTAATCCCTCGATCTCAAATCTGACCCCTTGGGCCTTTTGCCCGAACCTGTGGCTACTTGAACCTCATCTGACTTCCTCTTCCAGATCTGCTCCAAATCAATCTCTCTCTCTATCTTGAGAAATCGTATCTTCCAGCATCTTACAGTCGGACCTGCTCACGAACTCCCTGATATCAGCCCTCAACATCTCGTGATATCGGGCCTTCTTCATCTCCTCATCCGCGACATACTGTGGAACAAGTAGGGCCCTCTCCCTGAACTTGGTGGTGATCTCCGACACAGTCTCAGTAGTTTGCATCAAATCCTGAAACTCCTATGCCAACTGCGGCACCTCAGTAATCGGTGAAAACTCAGCCCTAAACCTGGCCGAGAAATCGCTCCATGTCATCGCGTCCAACGCGACATCATCACCAATGGCATGACCAACCTGCTGCCACCAATCCCTCGCTCTGTCCTTCAGAAGACAGGAGGCGAGTCTGACCTTGTCCCCCTCGGGACACCGGCTCGTACGAAATGCGTTGGCAACATTGGCCAACCATTTGCTGCTAGCAATGGGGTCCTTAGCCCCATGATAATCTGGTGCTCCGCAATCTCTAAACTCTCGGAATGTCATAGTATGCGCTCCCATCAAAGCCATTATCTTGGTACGAAAGGCTCCTAGCCTCTTATCCAAGATCTCCTGTGTACCCTCCTTGACCATGCCAAAGATCTAGGAGTCTGATCTAGGATACTGCACGTAACCTATGCTAATATCAAATCCCTCATCCACTCCTCGAGCTGCTCGGCCCCTGAACCCGAGCCTGATCCCTCTCCGGCGCCTAATCCGCCCACTGGTCTCTCTCGCAATGTCACCATGCAGAAAACATATCGCAATATTATTAGAATACTCATTACTATTGAGGAATCATACGCACACACTACAAGTTTCCCGGTCTCATCTCGGCCTTTCTCGAATCGAGTACGGATCCTCTACTTTCAGTAGTATGGGCCCATACTACCTTCCACATTTATCCGTACTTTCCTCAAGAACGGCTTCGACTCCACCAGGTCCTTTTTTCTACAACTACTGCTCCCAGCACTATCTCATCCTAGGCTTACCCTAGGGAAACCTCTGACTCAAATCAAACCAGTCCTCATCTGCTGAAGGCCTCCTTGTGATGCCAATTAGCCATCACATGAGTACCATCACATGTGACGAGGCTTAGATAATCCTTTGAGTAGAAGACTCGTCCCTATAACGGCTGGACTTAGACAAGAATTGTGCAATAGGGCCAAATCCAACACTCTGAGATTATTCAACCCTGATCACATGTGACGTGATGTATTTACCTAATGGCTAACTCCCATCACTCATAATCCCACAATGCACAAAGCAAGCAATATTCAGACAAGGGAAAAAAAGTAACCATAACATACTCAACAATCATAATCTCATATCAAGAATCTGCACTAGCATGTGACATAAGCTCATAAACTCAGGCATAACCTAAACAGGCTATCCTACTACTGTCTAATCAGCACTATCAAGCAGCTCAAAGAACATATAATAGGCACATAAGGCATCCTCCCTAGATCCTTAGTTCTAATCTAGCATACTGCTCTACTAACTGATAATCATAACATAAACTTGTATGGGTATTTTGGGGTACTTACTTGAGCTTGGCTGGTTGCATGTACCCCACCCTTTTCTCTTATCAAATTCTTTTTCTTTCTGAATTCATTTCGCTTTTCTAAAACTGTTTCATTTCTAAAAACTCTTTTTACAAGACTATATTTTCATTTTGAAAACTTTTAGACCAATCCCTTAGTTAGAGTTCAGATACACCTGAGAGTATGTCTGAATCCCTCAAACCAAGGCTCTGATACCAACTTGTAACGTCCCAAAATTCGTACTAATTTTTTTTATTTAAATAATTATCAAAGCCATATTCATAAAAACATATCATAAGTCATAACAAAAATTCAGAGTATTAATTCCAAAACATATCTTCCCTCCGCTACCAGGAGTACCTGAAACCAAAACTGAAAATCGTAAGCACGAAGCTTAGTGAGTTCCCCAACCTACCACATACCCTGCATAAACACATACATCATATATTGGGCCACGCTCGCTATTCCGGGCCTCACCCGCTACAACGACCCCACCACTCCAGACCCCGCCTGGCTTCGTGCCCCACTCGTATATACATCTGTTTATTTTAGGCCCCACCCGTCTCTGGTCCCCGCCCGCTAACCACATATAGTATAAAATAGCATATAACCCGTAAATGAACATACCCTATTGTATTCTTGTCCTTAGGCCTCGCCTGTCTTGGGCCTCATCCCTGTCCTGTCACTAGTGAGTCATGGAACCTTGTCCAAGCACCTACGGTAAATGAGATACGGGCCCACACCCACATTCACTCCATGCCTATCTCGGGGCTCATCCATGCTCTGCTACTAATGAGATATGGAACACCATACACACTCTGCTATTGGTGAGATACGGGACCTCGGCCACACTCACCTTCCTACCAGGAACATATATGCATCACACAGACAACAAGTATACTCTATCATGCAAACCATTCCTTGGGCACCCGCCCGACATCGGACCTTAGTCTGGAATATCATACTAGCAAACAGTGCCTAGGGCTAACCCTCAGGTCTTCCTACTCATAACTACATGGGTCGGCATTGTGGTCGTAGACCCATTCACACAAAGGGAAACTCGCCTGCACTGCTGAACTTGTTGATAACCCTCTTACTGCTGACCGACAATTCTCTGAACCGCTGCTCCACTAGCTCCCCGAGCTACAAATATCAATACATATATCACTTACTTCCAACTGAACTCTAGAAGCCAAACTAAGTCAACTCTGGTCAAAGTCAATCTTTCTGGCTGAGTCTACTCGTCGAGTCAGTACTTTGACTCGTCGAGTACATATACTCAGAACTCTCATAATGCGACCCAACTCGCCGAGTCACCCGAAGACTCATCGAGTTCAACAATCTCCGAGTCCCATCCTGTCAAACTCACTGGGTCACCATTCAACTCACTGATATGAGCCTTGACCAGAAGGGGTTAGTGCTTCGCGACCTGACTCACCGAGTCCAAGAACAGACTCGTCAAGTCCATGACAATCTTCAACAGACTCGCCGAGTTGTTCTTCCAACTCGTCGAGTCCATGTCCATCTTTATCCAACTCGCCGAGTCCACCCATGGGACTCGCTGAGTCACTTCAGTTCTTAATCCATACAGTGGCTTTTCAAGCCATGCAGGGGCTCCAACTCATAGATACACTCTTCCCAAGTCTATTTCTCACGTAAAGTTGCAAACTTTACGTGAAACCAAAGAGATATGGGCTTAAAACACTCTAGGGATAGGGTTTGTGACCAAAGGGCTTCACCAACAACTTATTGGCATAAAATTTATGGCTTTTTGGATCCTTAATAGCCCAGATCTAAGGTAGCAACCTCATATCTACTCCAAACTCGAAATAGACCTCCTCCATACTCAAAATGCCCAAATCTCAACCATAAGATAGATCTAAATGCAATAAGGTCAGCTTATTACCTCAAAGGATCTGAAAAGTCACACCAACTCTGTATCCAAGGCTTCTTTTGCACCACTACGAACCTCCTTCTCTTCCAAGCTTCAAATCACTTCACCAAGGCTAGATCTTGCTCAAACTGGATATGGTGGCTAGGGTTCGGTATTTTGGGTTAGAGAGACAGTATATGAACCCTGGGGAAGAGATTGAGACGTTTAAATAGAGCATCAAGTCCCGAACTTAGGGTTTCCCAATCCAGACCGGACTCGCCGAGTCCACTTTCCGACTCGTCGAGTCGGTCACTTACTCTTCGACCCGGATCCCGCTCAGAGTCGTCGAGTTCTACCCTGGACTCAACGACTTGACCCCTTTGACTTGGGGTTTTCCTTTCCTTTCTTGGTCTTTTTGATTATGGGTGTTATAGCATGCTTAAAAAGATCTTACATGAAAAAGATAAGTTGAAAAATTAAGACAGAGACCTTACAATCATATGACTCCTCAAATGCCAAATTAATGACCGAACACAAAATTAATTTAGAAAGTACATCTGAATTTGATGAGGAGAGTGAGACGAGTGAAATTTTAGTGGAAGATGTATTTGATTGCTCTGAGTGTTTGAAAAGCAAAACCGAGAAACCCCTTATATCTGAAAATTCGGTTGAATATGCACGTTTGTCGAAGGAAAAGTCAAAGAGACTCAAAGAGAAGGAAATTGTTTACCAGAATGTTCAAACCGTGCCAAATCAGGTTTATGCTGTTACAGGGGTCACTGGAAAACAAACAATAGAACTAAAAATCCTGGTTGACGAAGACAATGCTGAGGGGTGTGATGATTATTTCTGGTCCGCTCCTATTGATAATGCAAACGAGACCCATCGGCTTATCAGATCGAACGTCATGGAGGATAAAGGGTAGATATTTTGCTGAACCCATCAAAAACCCTCAAGCTTTGACAAACCAAGCTCAAGTGGGACAAAATAGATACCATAAGAGCCAAAGAATACACCTAATGTATCTTCCAATTCAACCGAAGGTCAAAAGGAGATGCCAAAATCAAGCTTCAAGATTCATAAATCTCAAAAGTAGCTAGCTGAACAGAAACACCAAAGAAATCATAGATACATGAAGGATCTGAATGAGAGAAAAAGATTTTAGCAATCTCAAAACCCTAACCATAATCCCTAGAAGAAAGAAAGAAATGCTAAAGAAAATGACAAACCAGAGATCAAAAGAAAGAAAATTTTTAGTCCCAGCTCTTACTATTCCAGAGCTCAAAACCGAACATCCAGTTTCTGTTCCAACTCCAAAGGACAGAACCAAACATCTAGTTTCAGTTTCAACAACAGAGTTCAGAACCAAACATAATGGTTCGATCCCAACACCAAGGCCATGAACCGAAGGTCAAGTTTCGATTCTTCCCAACAAAAGCCTTACCCAACAAAGGATGTTAAAGGGAAGGGAAAGCTTGAGTCAGATGCAGATTTCAATAATAAGAATAAGGTAGCTAATCCTAGGGATCAAAAGAGTATTCCAACTAACAAAACACCATTTGGTACACTACAATTTAAACAAGATAATAATAAAATAAAAGTGTACACCATCAAAAGAAAACACGAAACCACACTAATAAAAAGAACTTATCTTGCTGATATTTTTGTTACTGTTCCTTTTTCTATGAAAAACTCACTAGGGCCCAAGAGACTTTGGGTTCCTAAATCTGCTTAAATTTGCAAGATATAAGTGACGAGTAGTTCAACGATGAATGGTACATAGATAATGGTTGCTCACGACATATGACACGGAGAAAGGAAGAGCCAAGGGAGTTTCGGTCCCTTAAGGATGGAACAATCAAAGGATATGGGATGATAACCAATGGAGAGTTCACAATTCAAAAAGTAGCGTACGTGGAAGGATTACAGCACAACCTCATAAGTGTATCTCAATTGGTTGTGGGTATCGGGTTGAAAGGCTCATTCGATGATGAAGGATCAGAAATTATCGAAAAGCAATCCAAAAGAGACTTGTTAAAGTCTGAATGAAAGGGAGAAATGTACCCCCTTGTGACATCCCCATTTTCACGGCCAGAACAGACCGATTTTTGTTTATGTTTCATAAAAATCAGAGTACTTCTTTTAATAAAAATGTTGCGGAATTTGTTCCTAGAAAAACATGATAAATACGTTTTTAAAACATTTTCGAAGAAACGTATTTTGTTCATTTTAAAACATTTGGGATGTCATCGTTAATACAGAAACATAAGCATAAACAGAACTTACATTTATTTACACTAGTGATCTACATCTCTTTAAATCTCTCAGTGTAATGTGACTTCATATCAACACCTGTGATATAAATAAACTGAGTGGGTCAGGTTTGGAAACCTGGTGAGTACATAGGGTTTCAACCCACAATAATATAATTATTATTTTCAAACAATCAAACAATCAACCCAATTACCCATCCCTATTATCTGCTTTATTCTTAAGGATCTACCCTAAGAATCAACTATTCCTCGTTCATACATTCCTAAGGATCATCCTAAGGAATCGGCACAAAGTCCATCGTTACCGGGGTTTAGGCACTAAGTCTGCATAGTCGCCAGAATTTATACAATAGGAACTAAGTCTGCATAGTCGCCAAGGTTTTGGCACCAAGTCTGCATGATCGCCAGGGTCTAGGTATCAAGTCTGCATGATCACCAAGGTTTAGAGTACACCGTGTGAACACATCGTTCACAACACCTACAGGTTGCGAGCCTGATAGTGTTCCACTGGACTATCTAGGATAGTCTGTGGTTGTCATCCATACTCTGCTGAATGACGGGGACATCGTTTGGGAAAAAGGCTTCTCACATCGTACACCTCTCACCCACACCTTATAGTCTATATCACCTCTCAACTCATTATCCAACTCATATTTCATCTATTATATCTACCCATGTTTTACCCCAACATTTTCGTAGATATAAAATACATATATAGTTTAAATCATTTAAAACATGTATAAAATCTTTCACTCAGCATAGACAGTAAGTATTCAGACAATATGCACACATAGCACGTAATTTATATTAAAATACTTCATATGTATGTGTAAGATGAAAGGGACTATGCACTCACCTGAGAAGGTGGTGACTCGGTACTCGGACAGCGCTTCGTTTACTTAAAAATAATTTCCTTTGACGAAACCTAGTATTATCACCACTAGATTTTAGTCTAATATTACCGTGACTAATTATTAGTCTTATTATTATTATTATTATATAAGCGTTTAAACAATAGTTTCCAACTACTATGTACAGACAGGGGCCAGACATAAAACACTGGAGGGCAGGACCATTTTGGCGTATAGCACTTCTGAAATCCAACAACCCTATGCGGCCCTTTAAACCAGATTCCCCGTACCGCGAGTAGTTAAAAGATATTATAACGACACTTATATAAGTCATAATAATAGCTCAAATATTTATTGTAAATTTATAATAACAATACTAATTTTAAATATAAACTATATTTAAAATAGGGTAAGCACAACTTACTTTCAAGGGGATTTTAGCTAGGAGTCGGGCTCTGCAGGGGCAGAACTTCATCGCTGAATCTTTCTAAGAAAGATTCGTGCAGCGCTTCAGCGCTCACCTTACTATACTAAAACTACAGAAAGAGAAGTCGAATCACGAGGGACCGAAATGCTCGGGAGATAAGGAGAGAAAGACTCTTGAATCAAGAGAATGGTGCAAGAAATATGAGAGCCCAAGGCTCTTATTTATACTAATTGAATTTTCAAAAACTACCCTCTATAATTACTTAATGACCTTTTAGTTATATAAACAACTAAACACCCCTCTATAATACTATTTTAAATGGATTTAATGATATTTGTACTAAACTAATGTCGAAAGAACTCAACATTAGTCTTATAATGACCGCATCGTCGATACCTTTCTAATGATATATACATATGTATGTATATATATATATATATATATATATATATATATATATATATATATATATATATATATATATATATGTACGTATACATGATTTATACTTTATTTTAATACGTAAATATGCTATTATAATTTGTAACTCGTTCATACGAACTCCATTTTTGACGTTCTTTATATCCACGCGTAGGTGGAGACGTACTCTACAACTTTTGTTTAGACTCCGTCGGCTAATTTTGACTTTATTTTTAAAGTTATATTTTTAACAAGCCGGGACAGGATTGGTCCGTTAAAATCTCATAACTTCTTTATCCGATGTCCATTTTCGTCTGTATTTTTATCGTTATGCTACTAATAACGAGATCTTCGATTCTTGTTTAGGTTGTGTTGGCTAAAAATCAATCGATCTAAAATTCGAATTTCGGGTTGTACACCGCTAATCCGAAACTTCGAAAAATCATAACTTCTTCATACGAAGTCAGATTTGGGCGTTCTTTTTATCGATGTTCTTAGTTTAACATATTCTACGACTTTCATTTAGAGCGCTAAGGATAAATCTCCCTCTATCATAAATTTACTATTTTACGCTTCCCGGCGCCGTGCCGGTTCCGACGCAAAACTTCGACGGGTCATAACTTCTTCGTTATAACTCGGATTTCGGCGTTCTTTATATGTACGGAAACCTTGTGACATATTCTAAAACTTGGTTAAGATTATTTATTCTAAATAATCTTTTTGTAGAAAAGTCATTTTCGACCCCTATTGCCTCTAAATTGACTAGCCCGGATCTGCGGGCGTTACAATTATCTCCCCCTTAGGATGATTACGTCCCGGAATCATCAACGTAACAGGGCTCGTATAATGACTCCATACGTCCTCTCTTCATCCTAGGTAATAATTATAACTTCTATATTCCTTCAAGTCTATCTCTTAGACTCATTGACTGTAAGTAGTACTCGATCGTGCACCTGCTCTCTACCTCACGCTAGACTTCAAATTATGACCTATCATCATGTGATGCACGTTTAGACTTAGGTATCTTAGAGTTAAATTCTAAAATAGACTATGCCTTCCTTCATGTTCTAATGTGATATAATCACACTTTAACATGTAGCGTTTCTGGCTACCAACAACGAACGCGATACTTTTATTGATCGCTTTGATTTCAATTGTTTGGTTTAAGTCGGACGCTACATCGAACTTGGTTCCCTGAACCACGCAACATACTCATCGTAGTCGGACTCAATTCGGTACGACCACTAGGGTCGGGAATTAACAATCTTTTTAGTCATTATCGAAACGATGGTAATGACATACTTGAAAAAAAAAAACAGAATCAGTTACTAGCTTCTTGGTAACCTTGTGACTTTCCCTGATCCAAGTGTAAGTCCTGTGCTTCCGGTAGTATAGGCCTCTACTACCATTCACACCTACTCATACTCGTCCCAAGTATTGTCCCGCAGTTTCCCAAGTCACCATACAAGAAAATCACATAACATTTTAACACATCAGATAACAAAACGAAGGTTTTATTATTTCTTGAAACTATTACATAGGTGTCCAAGTTCACCCTAGACTATGCCTCTAATAGGCTACATCATACGACACTATGGCTACTGCATAACTTGATCTTCGGATATGAAATCCTCATCATTGATTCCCTGCATGGTTTTCTGCTTCGTCGAGGATCATGTAGAATGCCCTTGGCCTCGGTGGCGTTTCTAGTCTTGCTGTCTTATTTTTCCCCGGGCAGTCCCTGGAAATATGCCCTTCCTTGTTACATCCATAACACACCTTGTTGTTGGATGCACACTTGCTGGCGTAATGCCCTGTCTTCCCACATTTGTAGCAAGTCACCTCGTTGCTACATTTCCCGAAGTGCTTCTTTTTACACTTCTCGCACCACTTGGTTTCACCTCCTCCTCCTTCTTCAATCTTTGAGAATTTCTTTTCCTTGTTGGATTTTGATGATCCTTCATGTTTCCTTTTCTCGCCAACTTCAGCTCTCTCCAGACCTTTTTCCCTAATCTGGGTCTCAACATTCCTGGCTGCCCAGATGGCTCCTTTCAAAGTGGTTGCTTGCTTGACCATTGGTCCAAAGTCTGCTGGTAATCCATGGGCAAACTTATTGACCTTGGAGAGCTCAGTTGGAACTAGATAAGGAACAAGCTTCATTTTCTCTGTAAAACTTGCAGCATACTCGATGACACTCATCTTTCCCTTCTTTAGATTCTGAAACTCGTTGTTGATCTCCAGAAGATCCTGCTCAAAGCAGTACTGCATTTTTAACTGCACTAGAAAATCCTCCCATGACATCTTGCTCGCTTCTCCTTTGGGCATCGAATCGGCTAGTAGCTTCCACCAGCTTAGTACTCCAGATTTCAACAAAGGATCGCGAGAGCGGTCTTTTGCCTGTTGCTACACTCGCAACTCTCAAACATCGTCTCCATCTCGGAGATCCAGTTCATGACTTCCACCGGCGTCGGGCTTCCAGATAGACTCGGTGGTTTGGACGCCATGAAATCCTTGTATTTGCATCCACGTCCATCATTTCCTCCATCCTGGTGGTTTTGCCTAACTATCGGTGGGTTGGCTTGACCAACAGTCCCACTGTAGTTTCCCTCCTCAGTCTGCCCATCGTTCAACTCGGGTTGTTCGATCTGTATGGTTGCTTCTTCTCGATTTTGCTGGAGCAAACGTCTGGTTTCCTCCATTTGACGATCCAACATCGCCTGGATCATTGCTTGCACTCCGGCCATTGTTATTGGCTCAGCAGCGGTTACCACAATCGGTATTTGCTGAATCATCGGGGGTTGGTTCCGGTTCCCATTTGCATTCATGTTTCCACTACGGGTCCTTGCCATCTTGATCTATACACCGAATAAGGTGAATCTAGACCTTTACTTAAGATTGACGTTTAAATTATCCTTATCACTCCGACACTTTTATATGCTAGTTCTAATATCGTATTCGTACGTTTAGAATCCTAAACACATAAGGTTTCCAGATCCGGTCGGCAACAGACCATAGATCCGATCAAACTATAGCATCATTTAGCACGTAAAAGGAATTTAGGCATCATTCCTAAAATAAGCTAGTGCTTGTGTCTATTCAGGTGCATTACCTAAATCTATTTGACACACTCCTCACAATCATCACTTAGCATTCTAAGTTTAAGTCTAGAAATAAATCCATATTCCTAGTTCGCTTAAACTAATGCTCTGATACCAACTGTGACATCCCCATTTTCACGGCCAGAACAGACCGATTTTTGTTTATGTTTTAAAAAAATCAAAGTACTTCTTTTAATAAAAATGTTGCGGAATTTGTTCCCAGAAAACCCTGATAAATACGTTTTTAAAACATTTTCGAAGAAACGTATTTTGTTCATTTTAAAACATTTGGGATGTCATCGTTAATACAGAAACATAAGCATAAACAGAACTTACATTTATTTACACTAGTGATCTACATCTCTTTAAATCTCTCAGTGTAATGTGACTTCATATCAACACCTTTGATATAAATAAACTGAGTGGGTCAGGTTGGGAAACCTGGTGAGTACATAGGGTTTCAACCCACAATAATATAATTATTATTTTCAAACAATCAAACAATCAACCCAATTACCCATCCCTATTATCTGCTTTATTCTTAAGGATCTACCCTAAGAATCAACTATTCCTCGTTCATACATTCCTAAGGATCATCCTAAGGAATCGGCACGAAGTCCATCGTCACCGGGGTTTAGGCACTAAGTCTGGATAGTCGCCAGAATTTATACAATAGGCACTAAGTCTGCATAGTCGCCAAGGTTTTGGCAGCAAGTCTGCATGATCGTCAGGGTCTAGGTATCAAGTCTGCATAATCACCAAGGTTTAGAGTACACCGGGTGAACACATCGTTCACAACACCTACAGGTTGCGAGCCTGATAGTGTTCCACTGGACTATCTAGGATAGTCTGTGGTTGTCATCCATACTCTGTTGAATGACGGGGACATCGTTTGGGAAAAAGGCTTCTCACATCGTACACCTCTCACCCACACCTTATAGTCTATATCACCTCTCAACTCATCATCCAACTCATATTTCATCTATTATATCTACCCATGTTTTACCCCAACATTTTCGTAGATATAAAATACATATATAGTTTAAATCATTTAAAACATGTATAAAATCTTTCACTCAGCATAGACAGTAAGTATTCAGACAATATGCACACATAACACGTAATTTATATTAAAATACTTCATATCTATGTGTAAGATGAAAGGGACTATGCACTCACCTGAGAAGGTGGTGACTCGGTACTCGGACAACGCTTCGTTTACTTTAAAATAATTTCCTTTGATGAAACCTAGTATTATCACCACTAGATTTTAGTCTAATATTACTGTGACTAATTATTAGTCTTATTATTATTATTATTATTATTATTATTATTATTATTATTATTATATAAGCGTTTAAACAATACTTTCCAACTACTATGTACAGACAGGGGCCAGACATAAAACACCGGAGGGCAGGACCATTTTGGCGTATAGCACTTCTGAAATCCAACAACCCTATGCGGCCCTTTAAACCAGATTCCCCGTATCGCGAGTAGTTAAAAGATATTATAACGACACTTATATAAATCATAATAATAGCTCAAATATTTATTATAAATTTATAATAACAATACTAATTTTAAATATAAACTATATTTAAAATAGGGTAAGCACAACTTACTTTCAAGGGGATTTTAGCTAGGAGTCGGGCTCTGCAGGGGAAGAACTTCGTCGCTGAATCTTTTTAAGAAAGATTCATGCAGTGCTTCAGCGTTCACCTTACTATACTAAAACTACAGAAAGAGAAGTCGAATCACGAGGGACCGAAATGCTCGGGGGATAAGGAGAGAAAGACTCTTGAATCAAGAGAATGGTGCAAGAAATATGAGAGCCCAAGGCTCTTATTTATACTAATTGAATTTTCAAAAACTACACTCCATAATTACTTAATGACCTTTTAGTTATATAAACAACTAAACACCCCTCTATAATACTATTTTAAATGGATTTAATGATATTTGTACTAAACTAATGTCGAAAGAACTCAACATTAGTCTTATAATGACCGCATTGTCGATACCTTTCTAATGATATATACATATGTGTGTATATATATATATATATATATATATATATATATATGTATGTATACATGATTTACTTTATTTTAATACGTAAATATGCTATTATAATTTGTAACTCGTTCATACGAACTCCGTTTTTGACGTTCTTTATATCCACGCGTAGGTGGAGACGTACTCTACAACTTTTGTTTAGACTCCGTCGGCTAATTTTGACTTTATTTTTAAAGTTATATTTTTAACAAGCCGGGACAGGATTGGTCCGTTAAAATCTCATAACTTCTTTATCCGATGTCCATTTTCGTCTGTATTTTTATCGTTACGCTACTAATAATGAGATCTTCGATTCTTGTTTAGGTTGTGTCGGCTAAAAATCAATCGATCTAAAATTCGAATTTCGGGTTGTACACCGCTAATCCGAAACTTCGAAAAATCATAACTTCTTCATACGAAGTCAGATTTGGGCGTTCTTTTTATCGATATTCTTAGTTTAACATATTCTACGACTTTCGTTTAGAGCGCTAAGGATAAATCTCTCTCTATCATAAATTTACTATTTTACGCTTCCCGGCGCCGTGCCGGTTCCGACGCGAAACTTCGACGGGTCATAACTTCTTCGTTATAACTCGGATTTCGGCATTCTTTATATGTACGGAAACCTTGTGACATATTCTACAACTTGGTTAAGATTATTTATTCTAAATAATCTTTTTGTAGAAAAGTCGTTTTCGACCCCTATTGCCTCTAAATTAACTAGCCCGGATCTGCGTTCTTTATATGTACGGAAACCTTGTGACATATTCTACAACTTCTCACAAATTCTCAGCTCCCTATACCCCACAACAAAATGGAATTGTTGAAAGACGAAACTGTTCCCTATGTGAGGCAGCCCGGACCATGCTGAGATTCGCTTCACTCCCTCTATACTTCTGGGCTGATGAGTTGACACTGCATGCTATAATCAGAATTGACCCTTACTTAACAAGCCATTAACCATCCCTCCGAATGAAATTCTAAACAACAGGAAGCCTAATGTTAAGTTTTTCCGCGTGTTGGGTTCTAGATGCTTCATTTTTAACTCCAAAGAGAACCGAAACAAATTCGATGCCAAGGCTGACGAAGGAATCTTTCTTGGCTTTTCACTAACTTCAAAAGCTTATAGGGTTCTGAATAAACACTTGAAACTCATTGAAGAAACCTACTACGTAACGTTTGATGACAACTACATGAAGAAAGTTCAGCGATGAAGAGTACATACGGCTGTTCGACGAACCAAAAAAGGCCATACTCTCATAGGCGAAAGCAGCAGACAACAAAATCGACCATCTGAAGAAGATCAATGATGAAGTGATAAAATATATGGAAAAAGATCCTCCTAAACTAGCTGAAGGTCAACCCTCCGTAGATCCTCAAAACAAAATCTCAATGTTCGAGGGGGTGGGTCCATCTGTCACCAACACAGCTGAAATGCCAATCGAGGGGGAGCATCCAACTCTAAATCATGATGGTCTAGTCGAGGGGGATAACCCTCCTATAACTACAAGAGTGCATACCACTCCAACTGAGGGAGACGCTCCTGAACCTGACATGGGATACGCTTCGCCATTTGAGGGGGAGAATGTAAATACAAATGACGAAGACGATCAATAGGAATTTGAAGAAGAGATTAATGCAGAGTTGGATCCTGTTTATGACCCGAACTACCCTCCTCTGACAAAATGAACTAAGGATCATCTCAAAACATAGATAATTGATGAATCATCTGAGTGGGTTCTCACACGCTCTCAATTGAAAGCGAAGCAAACTGCATCATTCTATCACGTTGAATTATGCATGTCTAATTTGTTTGTCTCTAAAATCGAACCAAAGACGATCAATACTATACTTGATCATGTTGATTGGGTATAAGCAATACAAGATGAACTCCATGAGTTTTAACACAATCGGGTTTGGAGACTAATTCCCACACCAAAGGATGCTTTTGTGGTCGGTTTGAAGTGGGTCTTCAGGAACAAGATTGATAAAGAAGGCAATGTTATTAGGAATAAGGCTTGGCTGGTGGTAAAGGGATATTGCCAAGAAGAAGGAATAGACTATGAAGAGACCTTCACTCCTGTAGCCAAATTAGAATTGCTTTGAATCTTTCTAGCATATGTTGCTCATAAAAACTTTGAAGTTTTTCACATGGATGTGAAATGTGCCTTCCTAAACGGAGAATTAGAAGAAACAGTGTATGTTGAGGAACCACCCGAGTTTGTGAATGAGAAATACCCTGATCATTGCTATGTGTTAGATAAAGTTGTTTATGGACTGAAGCAAGCACCAAGGGCCTGGTATGAAACACTAACTCGCTTTCTAAAAATGTCTAAATTCAATCTTGGTTCGGTTGACCCAACCTTCTTTTGCAAGAAAGAAGGCGAACATCTTATGATAGTTCAGATTTATGTCGATGATATCATCTTCGGCTCCATGAATCCTAGCTTAACAGCTGAATTGAGGAAGCTGATGGAGACTAAATTTGAAATGAGCGCAATGGGTCCAATTAACTTTTTCCTTGGGTTAAATATAAGATAGGACCAGAAGGCATTTTTATTAACCAGGAGGCCTACACGAAGAATGTATTGGCAAAATTTAGTATGACAGGAGACTCGAAGGTGAAGGTTCCCATGGCGTTTGGCACTAAGTTAACACCATCTCTGGAAAAGCCTGTTGTTAACATGACTCTCTATCGTCAAATGATAGGATCTCTCATATATCTAACTACTAGTAGACCAGACATTATGTTATCTGTCTGTTATTATGCCAGGTTTCAAGCTAATCCTAGAGAACCTCACATGGTGGAAGTGAAGAATATTTTTCGCTCTTTAAAGTGAAACCTCGTCGCCCGGTCTCTGGTATCCAACAAAATTCGGGTTCTTTGTTCAAGCCTTTTCTGATGTTGATCTGGGTGGATGCGATCTAGATAGAAAGAGCACAACTGGAGGATGCCAGTTCCTTGATGGTAAACTTGTTAGCTGGCAGTCCAAGAAGCAAACCTGTGTGTCTCTCTCAACAGCCGAAGCTAAGTACATAGCTGCTGCTTCGTGTACCTCACTAGTAGTTTGGATACAAAGTCAACTTAGAGACTATGGGCTGAGTATGAAGAATATTCCTCTTTATTGTGACTCTGAAAGCGCGATAAGAATTTGTCACAATCTGGTGCAACACTCAAAGACAAAGCATATTGCACTTAGGTACCATTTCATCAAGGACCATGTTGAAGATGGAAACGTGGAAGTCCATTTTGTTAGGTCCTCAAATCAACTTGCTGGTATTTTCACTAAAGCATTACCAGAAGCAAGCTTCAACAAAATTTTGCAAGGTCCTCAAACCTCTCTTTGAAAAATTAGTCAAGCGAAATAGAGCGAACGCTCGGTCTATTTCGGTTCCAGAATTTTAGGGAACCGAAATGAACCGAACGCTCTGCTTATTTCAGCTCCTTAATTTTTGGGAACCGAAATGAACCGATCGCTCGGTCTATTTTGGCTCTGGAATTTTAGGGAACCGAAATGAACCGAGCACTCTTGTGACAATCATCAATCTTGAGTCAAGTCAAGTCATCAAGTCAAGCCGGTCAACTCTATTAAACCTTGTGTATTAGGGTTTGTGTTATGTTCGTACTGTATAACTTGCTATATTAATGGGAAAACATCACTTGAGAAAAGTTTTGTGTTAAAAATTTCCTAAGCCTTAGTACTAATCAATGAACTAAACTGATGAAAACCATGTTGCATACTCATTAGGAGTGTGTGGGATCCTTAATCATGACTTAACGGGCTCAAGAGACTCGCATTACGGAACCAAACACTCACAAATGCCACACTTGAAATCTCTCTCAACTATCTCTCTGTATGAGAAATATCTCCAAGAATGTCAAATCCCTCCCAAATCTCTCCAAGAATGTGAAATCTCTCTCAAATATCCCTTCGTATGAAAAATCTCTCCAAGAATGTCAAATCTCTCCCAAATCTCTCCAAGTATGTGAAACCTCTCTCAAATATCTCTTTGTATGAGAAATCTCTCCAAGAATGTGAAATCTCTCCCAAATCTCTCCAAGTGTGAGAAATCTCTCCCAAATCTCTCTCAAAAGTTTCCCGTAACTTTTTGGAATCATTCGGGTCATTCCGGCCCTTAACCGGGTCAAAAACGGCTTGAAACAGGGCGAAAACGAGAAAAATAGGCTTTAGGAACCGAAACCGGAGTGAGAGGCCTCTTAGGACCAGAGACCGAGCCTCTGGTGGCTTAGAGACCAGAGACCGAGCCTCTGGTGGCTAAGAGACCAGAGACCGAGCCTCTGGTGGCTTAGAGACCAGAGACCGAGCCTCTAGTGGCTAAGAGACCAGAGACCGAGCCTCTGCCTCTGTCGCTTCACACTCCGCCGCTCGGTCGCCTTCTGTTCGCTACTCCGCCGCTCGGTCGCTTTCTGTTCCTTATCTCTCGCTCGGTCTCTGTCGCCCTCTGTTCCTTTCTCTCCTCTCTGTCTCTTCGCGCGCTCTGTCCTTTCTCTCCTCTCTGTCTCTTCGCGCGCTCTGTTCCTTTCTATCCTCTCTGTCTCTTCGTGCTCTCGGTTCCTTCCTTTCTCTTCTCTCCTCTCGGTTCTGCCTCCCTCTCTCTCTCTCGGTTCAGCATAAGAAGGCCGAGCCTCGGCCAAAATTCGCAGATTTGTCACTTTTAGCCCATTTTTGATATTTTTAACATTTTAAGCCCGTTTTTCGTGATTTTAAAGCGGGATTTTCTCCAGAAATTTTATTTTAACAGAATAAACCCTAAATATTCATAATTTAAACATATTTTTATGAAAATCATTATCTAAATAATAAAGATCTAATGGGGGATTTATTTAAGGTGGAGTGTTGACTTTGCCTTAACTTATGACACAAGCAACCACCCCACACCCACTCTATGACCAGCCATACCTCCCCACCTTACCTATGTCACTTCAATGTTCCCTTACACTCAAATTTCACTCACTCCCACGTTTTTGAGCTGGAACAAACAACCACACTCCTCATTTTCTCTCATTTCCCTCATTCCACTAAGTAACAAACACCACTTTTCTCTCAAACTCTTCTACACAAATTTTCGAGATCCAAGGCTGATTTCAAGTGTTCTTCCACACTTAGTAAGTAAAAATTTATCCTCCCTATTATTATTTCACTTCATTCTACTCAAGTCTTTGATTGCTTACACAAACTCCCTAACTATAATGTTAGATTCTCGAAAACCTTCAAGGCATCTCAAAGTGTTCTTGAATTAAACACTTCCATTCTTCAACAATCATCTACTGAAATCACTTAAGGTGAGTTCATACCCCTACATTTTCATGTTTTCTCAAGTTTTTAAGGGGGGAATACAAGTTAAAACACTAAGAACATAGCTAAATTTCTCTAACAGCCTTCATCAGAAAAGTTCAACTCCATTCACGGACTATTTTGGGCATCTTAAACATTTTTGTTTTCAAAACTGTACAAGGTGCAAATAGTTCAAGTTCTTAGCTTTAAAATGGCTACTTGCACATCTCCATACGATTTTTCTACAATTTATGGTGATTTTTACAAAACTGCCTATCATTTCAAACAACAATCCGGACCAGTCTGTGATTTTGGACGTATTCACTCAAGTTGGAAGTCATTAACAATCGTGATAAAAATTATGAATAAACTAGACACATTTTGCGAACTCTCAGAATTTACGGATCTAGTTTTCAACTTCGTATGATTTTTCTATGATTTTTCCAAAAACAGGGCAGAATGGCTAAAGTTAGCCAACAGCATGTAAATATCATAACACTTTGTATTATGTTGAGCAAAGTGTATAATCATAAGTTCTAATATTTGAATGTGTTTCCTTGTTAGTTTACCATTATGAACTGAAACTAAGTCATTCATATTAAATATTATTCATTCATTTAGAACACGTATTATTTAACTATAAAAAGTATAGTTTGATAAATTCACAACACTAATACATTTCCATAAAAGAATTCATACATATTACATACATTTTAGATAAACTATAATAGGTATAGTTTATGATACATCACTCAACGCACTCGTACAAAAAGGGTACATTCATACAAGAAAGATTTATATTCACACACACATTTCACGTAAACTTGTTAACCTATGTTGTGAGACTCTCTCCCCGTACGTCCGAGTGCGGGATATAATTCCTGGTAGTTATAATCAAAATCTCCTTGAGGGAGAACGTGATACTTGTATATAGATCTATATTGGGTTTGATACCCCACACCTTGCTGCTAGCTACAGTGGGACCTGCAGGTCTACGGGTGACAAATGTCATTTCATATTCGCGACACCTGAGAAACGTTGTGGCAGGTTCACATAGTCACAGTATGATTATAGCGACTCACATAGGGAGATAACAATTCATAAAGTTTACGGGGTCTCATAAACCGAAGTAGGTTTTTAGGTTGATAAAAGAAATTTACTTTCCATATCATTTTAAACTCACGACATTTCTACTAAGAAATGATGATTTCTCATACATTTTAGTCTTTGGTTACAAGGCTACATTTTTTCGGATTTCAAGGAAAATATCGGATTTTGCTGAAACAAACGCGACATTTACATGTGAAAGACTTCTACTAAGTTTATTAATAAAAGCTTATGAACTCACCAACCTTTGTGTTGACACTTTTCAAACAACTTGTATTCTGAGGAAAACACTAATCAGATTATCAAGTGCTTTTGAGGATGGGACGTTAAGGCGTCAAACTTTTCATATTTTGTAACCATATTGTAATTGATTTTGAAACATGTAATTCATACAAGTGATGTAACTTTTTCAATTATATATATGTTGGTTGTGTTGCTTAAATTACTATTGAAATTGTGGTTATGATACTATACATGAAGTCCTCCACCCCCGGACGTTTCCGCCATCCTTGGTTTGGGGGTGTGACAGATTGGTATCAGAGCACGGTTTATAGTGAATTAAGTATGTCAACCACATAAGATATACAAACTATAAACACATTTGGGACTAAAAGTCTCTGATTCTTAAAGTGATTTAAAGAGTTGTACTTTTAGAAAACAAATAATTTCTTGTTTTAAAGTATACTTGCATGCATTCTATACTAGCATGGTGTCATAACTTAGGAGAACATAAATTGAAAGAGGAGGAGTCGAACATTATTAATACGCCTTAGCATGTGTAATCAGTTCTGGGAAGGATATAGCCTGATCAACTATATCCGTCCAAGAAGTAACTTACGCACACTAAGGAATAGTCGTAATGAGCGACAAATCTGAAAACCTAATAACACTCCATAAAGAACACGCTAAGAACCAAATATAAACATTTAAAAATACTATAGGAGTATTTGTACGTTTCTATAGCGCCAAATTATTATTTTCCGATACGTACTTCTTAACCCCGTTTCTCGTGCAGACGACATGGCAGGATTTCACATACCCGGGGACCCCTACTTTCCCAATCAGGGAAACGCGGGATGGATCGAAGACAAGCCCGAGGAGAATCCCGAAGAGGAACCCGAGGAGGATCCCGAAGAGGATCCCGAGGAGGAGCCCGAGGAGGAAGACGAACAAGAAGAAGATGAGGAAGAAGAGGAAGACGACCAAGAAGAAGAGGAAGAAGAGGAAGGTGATGAGGTAGTCATGGTTGGGAACGAAGCGGAGGAACCACCAGAAGTATTCAACCCTCCCTACATCGCGAGGGTACCCGCGCACCGTTTTGGTTACAACGGACCTGAACCCCCTTGGGTAACAACGATCAAAAGATGGAGCTGACAACAACGCCAACGGTCACCATATGGCTACCAACGAGGTTACTATGATCTCACTCATGGTGGACCGGCTGACAGGGCTCTCCCCGTCACGATACAACGAATGGCAAGAATGGATGATCGTGGTAGGACAACGACAGATCAGGTCCGGGAGTTAAGTGCCATTGTACAGTCTACTACGGATCGCACCAGAAACCTGGAACGAGACCCCCACCACCGAGATCAACTCATTCGAGACCTTCTCGCGGCTCAAGCAGAAACAAGAGAGTATCGGGAAAGATACATGGCACTCGAAGAGAGAATGGTTGCAGCCGAACGCAAATTGGCAGAACTACAGGGCGCATCGACATCATCGCAGCCTCCGTCAAAGAAGGGTCGCAGTGATTAGAACTCGTTGCTATTCTCCCGTCTTGGTAGTAGAATTTTATGAGTACGCGTTGGTGCTACTCCTTGTATGTAGGTCGACCCTACGACCATGTGATTACACTATTCAAAGGGCTTTTGTAATGCCAAAAACTACCTTTTGTAACGATGTAATGTAGACCCTTATGAGGTCAAACTTTTCCCTCTAAACGTTATGTACTAAAAGTTATCAATGAAATTTGGCATGTGTTTTATTTATTGAATGTTTGGCACTATACGTCATAACCTGATCACACAAACAGTTTACGAATAATAAAGTTATGATAAAATACAAGAGGGATGAAACCAGTAACACTCGACTCGTTATCACTATT
Organism: Lactuca saligna; assembly: GCF_052625555.1. NCBI lineage: Eukaryota > Viridiplantae > Streptophyta > Magnoliopsida > Asterales > Asteraceae > Lactuca > Lactuca saligna. The sequence goes on along the minus strand of NC_136419.1, from coordinate 194,118,036 downwards.
GAAGTCTTACCGACTAGTCATTTTTTTTATGACAGAACCATGCCACCAAGGAAAAGACCAAGGCCTTCCAGCAACCCAGTGCCGCCTCCACCACCACCTCCGCAGTTTGATCCTGCAATGTTCCAGGCTGCAGTAACGGCAGCCGTGGCGGCGGCAATGTCGCAAATGGGAACCAATGGTTCTGGCGGTTCTGGATCCGGAGCTACCAATTCCATTCATGGGGACAGCACGGGGCGTACGAGGGAGTGCTCTTACAAAGACTTCACGAATGGCAAACCCGATCCTTTCAATGGAAGCGGGGGCGTTATCACACTGGTGCAATGGTTCGAAAGGACCGAGGAAGTTTTTGAAATCTGCGCTTGTCCCGAAGCGAGCAAGGTCAAGTATGCGGCATTCACTTTCACTGGAAAAGCACTTACTTGGTGGAATGGCCGAGTTAAGTCACTTACTCCTGCCGTAGCTAACGCGATCAGCTGGGAGGATTTGAAAGCCCTAATGTTAAAGGAATACTGCCCGAGGGGCGAAATACAAAAACTTGAAGAAGAACTTTGGAACCTCAGGATGACAGGCACTGATCTTGAAACTTATACTGCCCGTTTCAACGACCTAGCACTCCTTTGTCCAACAATGGTCACGCCAGAAGAGAAGAAGGTGGAACGATACCTCTGGGGGCTGTCATCCCAGATTCAAGATAGTGTATTGGCCTCGAAACCCACTACCTTTGAGAGTGCCAAGGAATTGGCACAACAACTCATAGATCACAGGGCTAGCCGTGGTACCGTGATAACCCCCACCGACCGAACAAAAGGAGGGAACAACAAGAGGAAGTTCTGGGGCAATAAAAGGAAACAACCAATTCAGGACCCCGCCAAAAAGCAACCGATTGTTGCTGTTCGCGCCGCCACTACTGCTGTCGCTCCAGCGCCACCGAAACAGTATACAGGAACTCTTCCCAAGTGCAACAAGTGTGGGATCCTTAATCATGACTTAACGGGCTCAAGAGACTCGCATTACGGAACCAAACACTCACAAATGCCACACTTGAAATCTCTCTCAACTATCTCTCTGTATGAGAAATCTCTCCAAGAATGTCAAATCCCTCCCAAATCTCTCCAAGAATGTGAAATCTCTCTCAAATATCCCTTCGTATGAAAAATCTCTCCAAGAATGTCAAATCTCTCCCAAATCTCTCCAAGTATGTGAAACCTCTCTCAAATATCTCTTTGTATGAGAAATCTCTCCAAGAATGTGAAATCTCTCCCAAATCTCTCCAAGTGTGAGAAATCTCTCCCAAATCTCTCTCAAAAGTTTCCCGTAACTTTTTGGAATCATTCGGGTCATTCCGGCCCTTAACCGGGTCAAAAACGGCTTGAAACGGGGCGAAAACGAGAAAAATAGGCTTTAGGAACCGAAACCGGAGTGAGAGGCCTCTTAGGACCAGAGATCGAGCCTCTGGTGGCTTAGAGACCAGAGACCGAGCCTCTGGTGGCTAAGAGACCAGAGACCGAGCCTCTGGTGGCTTAGAGACCAGAGACCGAGCCTCTAGTGGCTAAGAGACCAGAGACCGAGCCTCTGCCTCTGTCGCTTCACACTCCGCCGCTCGGTCGCCTTCTGTTCGCTACTCCGCCGCTCGGTCGCTTTCTGTTCCTTATCTCTCGCTCGGTCTCTGTCGCCCTCTGTTCCTTTCTCTCCTCTCTGTCTCTTCGCGCGCTCTGTCCTTTCTCTCCTCTCTGTCTCTTCGCGCGCTCTGTTCCTTTCTCTCCTCTCTGTCTCTTCGTGCTCTCGGTTCCTTCCTTTCTCTTCTCTCCTCTCGGTTCTGCCTCCCTCTCTCTCTCGGTTCAGCATAAGAAGGCCGAGCCTCGGCCAAAATTCGCAGATTTGTCACTTTTAGCCCATTTTTGATATTTTTAACATTTTAAGCCCGTTTTTCGTGATTTTAAAGCGGGATTTTCTCCAGAAATTTTATTTTAACAGAATAAACCCTAAATATTCATAATTTAAACATATTTTTATGAAAATCATTATCTAAATAATAAAGATCTAATGGGGGATTTATTTAAGGTGGAGTGTTGACTTTGCCTTAACTTATGACACAAGCAACCACCCCACACCCACTCTATGACCAGCCATACCTCCCCACCTTACCTATGTCACTTCAATGTTCCCTTACACTCATTCCCACGTTTTTGAGCTGGAACAAACAACCACACTCCTCATTTTCTCTCATTTCCCTCATTCCACTAAGTAACAAACACCATTTTTCTCTCAAACTCTTCTACACAAATTTTCGAGATCCAAGGCTGATTTCAAGTGTTCTTCCACACTTAGTAAGTAAAAATTTATCCTCCCTATTATTATTTCACTTCATTCTACTCAAGTCTTTGATTGCTTACACAAACTCCCTAACTATAATGTTAGATTCTCGAAAACCTTCAAGGCATCTCCAAGTGTTCTTGAATTAAACACTTCCATTATTCAACAATCATCTACTGAAATCACTTAAGGTGAGTTCATACCCCTACATTTTCATGTTTTCTCAAGTTTTTAAGGGGGGAATACAAGTTAAAACACTAAGAACATAGCTAAATTTCTCTAACAGCCTTCATCAGAAAAGTTCAACTCCATTCACGGACTGTTTTGGGAATCTTAAACATTTTTGTTTTCAAAACTGTACAAGGTGCAAATATTTCAAGTTCTTAGCTTTAAAATGGCTACTTGCACATCTCCATACGATTTTTCTACAATTTATGGTGATTTTTACAAAACTGCCTATCATTTCAAACAACAATCCGGACTAGTCTGTGATTTTGGACTTATTCACTCAAGTTGGAAATCATTAACAATCGTGATAAAAATTATGAATAAACTAGACACATTTTGCGAACTCTCAGAATTTACGGATCTAGTTTTCGACTTCGTATGATTTTTCTATGATTTTTCCAAAAACAGGGCAGAATGGCTAAAGTTAGCCAACAGCATGTAAATATCATAACACTTTGTATTATGTTGAGCAAAGTGTATAATCATAAGTTCTAATATTTGAATGTGTTTCCTTGTTAGTTTACCATTATGAACTGAAACTAAGTCATTCATATTAAATATTATTCATTCATTTAGAACACGTATTATTTAACTATAAAAAGTATAGTTTGATAAATTCACAACACTAATACATTTCCATAAAAGAATTCATCCATATTACATACATTTTAGATAAACTATAATAGGTATAGTTTATGATACATCACTCAACGCACTCGTACAAAAAGGGTACATTCATACAAGAAAGATTTATATTCACACACACATTTCACGTAAACTTGTTAACCTATGTTGTGAGACTCTCTCTCTCCCCGTACGTCCGAGTGCGGGATATAATTCCTGGTAGTTATAATCAAAATCTCCTTGAGGGAGAACGTGATACTTGTATATAGATCTATATTGGGTTTGACACCCCACACCTTGCTGCTAGCTACAGTGGGACCTGCAGGTCTACGGGTGACAAATGTCATTTCATATTCGCGACGCCTGAGAAACGTTGTGGCAGGTTCACATAGTCACAGTATGATTATAGCGACTCACATAGGGAGATAACAATTCATAAAGTTTACGGGGTCTCATAAACCGAAGTAGGTTTTTAGGTTGATAAAAGAAATTTACTTTCCATATCATTTTAAACTCACGACATTTCTACTAAGAAATGATGATTTCTCATACATTTTAGTCTTTGGTTACAAGGCTACATTTTTTCGGATTTCAAGGAAAATATCGGATTTTGCTGAAACAAACGCGACATTTACATGTGAAAGACTTCTACTAAGTTTATTAATAAAAGCTTATGAACTCACCAACCTTTGTGTTGACACTTTTCAAACAACTTGTATTCTGAGGAAAACACTAATCAGATTATCAAGTGCTTTTGAGGATGGGACGTTAAGGCGTCAAACTTTTCATATTTTGTCAACATATTGTAATTGATTTTGAAACATGTAATTCATACAAGTGATGTAACTTTTTCAATTATATATATGTTGGTTGTGTTGCTTAAATTACTATTGAAATTGTGGTTATGATACTATACATGAAGTCCTCCACCCCCGGACGTTTCCGCCATCCTTGGTTTGGGGGTGTGACAACTCTACTTATTTCGGCTCCTCAATTTTGGGGGACTGAAATGAACTGATCTCTCGGTTTATTTAGCTTCAATTATTTAAGGTTTAAGTTAAGTTGTACCTACTTGTACACTTTCTTTTCGTCTCTTTACTTGCTTTATTTTTTTATTTTAATATTATTTTCGCTTAATTGGGTTTTTATTATTTTTTAAAAATTGCAAAAATCCAAAAATAACTTTTTTTTTAAATTTTTTTAATTTTTTTTTCTTTTTATTGTTATAGAAAATTCGAAATTCCAAAAAGATTTTATGTTTTTGTTATCTCTTGTTATCTTCTCTATTGTTTTGTTTTCAGTTTTTCTCATGTGTGGTTTGTTTGTCTCCTCTTCTTCAATTGGTATCAAGTATACAATCGTAATATAAACTCAAGATGGAGCAGGTATGTCAATTTCAATATGAACTAGCTAAGTGTCCCTAGAAGCATGATGATGCATGTTGATCAAAGCCTCTAAAACTTTGAGTGAGGCCTTAATGATTCGATCAGTACCTGTCGTTCATTCCCAATCAGGCCACTACATTCACTCAAGTCATGAGCTACCCTACTCTTTTCAAAATGAGTCAAGAGTCTTCTGCTATGTCACTCTTTTAAAGCAGCAGTACTTTCTATTCTTTAACCACCCCAATATCCAACACCAATGCTGAATTGACGGTGAATATTTATATTCAAGAACTCACTTGTTACCAAATGAAGTCTCTTTTATTTTCTTGCGTGATCTTTATGAAACTGTATAACACCAAGGCATTTCTTCCCAAAAGATCCAATTTACTTTTTTTTTGAGATATCTATTATAAATCCTGTTTCTTCCAAACTATCCAACCTATTTGGTCAACAGACCACATCGGTCTCACAAGTACTTCATCCAACGTTCGGTCTAATGTTAAGTATCGAAGTTCGGTTGAAGATTAGCCACCCTCTATAGCCCATGTTTAAAAAGAAACCTTTCAATGTTTTTTAACAAATATTTGATCGTATTCTCACAGGAAACCATACAAGCACTTCAAGTCTCTCTTGACTTTGAAGGAAGAGATACGTGCCCGGGATCCTCTGCTTTATGTCATATTTGACATCAGTCACATCCCATACACTTTTTGCTTTATTTCTTATTCGCTGGCACTCTAATGCACGAAAATCTTTGTGATTTTCCAAAATTCTGGTTCGTGACTATTGTGAGTTGTTTTTATTTTCGGCTCTAACCATTACATAGGTTTTATGGAAGCGAAAGTGGCATTTTGTACCGTGAATGAACTAAGGATAGGGTCGGTTGAATGGATAAGAAGTTCAAATGGATATTTGGATAGCTTTAAGAATGGGCGTGTAAATTTGTAATGGTTCCTAAACTTTCGTCGTATGACGTCTATCTGGGGAAAACCAAGCTGTCAAATCCCGCTTTTACATGCGCTTTTTCAGAGATCGTTTCATCATTATGGCAGATTCTTTCTCTCTCCTGGCAATCATATATAAAGGAGTGCTTGCTCTACTGTACCTTTTTACCTTTCTCAAATTCTCTCAAATACACCGACGATTTTAAACTGTTTATCTTCTTCACAAGTTCAATAATGGCGGATTCTTCATCTCTTCAAGATCAAACTGCATCGTTATCCATGATTTCGATCCAGCCCAACCAAAACATGATCATTCAGATGACTCCATTCCTGTATGATTCATACATGCTTCAAGTCATGGAATGTCTCAAGTATTCCCCTCTTGTAATCGCACTTACATGGGTGGAATCCGTTCCAATGTCATTACTGTCCCAGGTGTACTCCACAGCAACTTACGACAAAATTACAGAGAGAATCTACTTTCAGGTTCATTCTCACAAGGCTTCTATTTCAAAAGGATGATTTTGCTCTCTGCTAGGGCTTGCAGTAGACGCCTCAGTCATCTCACCGGATTTTATCACTATGACTCAACTGTTCTAGATGTTTTGTGAGATGGGCTACACTGAGGTGCTTACCACCTTTACCAAATTCAAGAAATCTTGCTTACCCCCTCAATGGAATGGGTTACTCACCCTTCTTCACAAGGGGTTAGTTGAGCATGTTGGTGGATCTGATGGTTCGAACAAATGCTTTATGATGATTATGTACGGTCTCTACAATGGACTCAACCTAGACTATGGTTCATTGATATGGACCCAATTGGTGCAGAGCCTGACCTCCTCAACCAAGCATTCTGAAATCTTGTGTGGTCGTTTTTGGACCATTGTCGCTCAAAGGGCAATAACTTCTCTTGAGGTTCCTGTCATGAAGGAGGTTTTGCTTTCCTCTGTCTCAGCCTTTCACAACAAGAAAATAATAGTGGCTGATCCAACTCGGTTCTCTCACAACGGGTCTATTCCAGAAACTATGTACCGGTGTGTCTCTCCAAAGAGTAAAGTAATTTTTGAATACAAATTTCTTCCTCCCAAGATTCCACGAAAATTAACTCTTGAGATGCAAGATGCTTTGGAAGAGGTTGAGAAGCCAACCAAAAGAGGGAAGAAAGCCAATCCCAAGAAAGATGAAACAGAAGGTCCCTCCTCCAAACGAACCAAATCCAAAAAAAGAAAAAATGAAGTACTTGACTCTTCTGCTCCAAAGAAAGTGAAGAAAATGGCATGGTGCAAACAAACTCCTTCACCTTCCCATTTAGAATAGAAAGATGAGCAGTCTGCAGGTGAGGAAGAGGAAGAGCAGCATGAAGGTTCACCTAAGGGGAATACACCTCCTCGATCTCCAACTCCAAAGAAGGTAGTTAATGATACTATTCCCACTCCTCCTCCATCTCCACCCAAATCTACTGTTCAGGATTCAATTCCACCTCCACCTACATCACAACCCTCTTCTACAATTGCTCCACCACTGCCTGTCAGTTCTAATCCTATCACCACTACTCCATTAGCACCTCCTATTTTTTCCCAAGCAATCTTCACCACTACACCTATCATCACCTCTACCACAAATTTTTCGATCAAAGTCAACCCATCTGATGTGGGGGCTAAAACTAAAGATCCTCCTAAAGTCATTACCGAACCAATTTCCCCAACTCCCTCCAGTGATTCTAATCCAGTTCTTGGAGGAGCTGAATTTGAGTTTGATTCTACTTACTACAGTCCCTACAGAATCCTAAGTGAACAGGATGAATCTGCTCTAGCGACCAAGCAGCAAATCGACAATGTTAATGAAAAGCTTGATGCATTGATCGAGACATTCAAGAAGTGCAACGATGTTGTCATGAAAGCCTTTCTGGATACTGCTTTACACCAATATCATGAGTCCATAGACAAATGCACTGCTGTTGTGGATGACTCTACTTCTCTGTGCAAAAGAGCCACATCTGATATCAAAGAACTCCTTCAAGACTCCAAGATTTTTCTTGAATCTCTCCAAGGTCATGCTGAGATGAATGCTGCAAAGGTGACTGCATCGGTTGATTCCCTATCTCAGTCTCTTCAAGGGGAACAAGCCAAGTTTGAGACTCTATGTTCTGATGTTTTCACTGATAATAAAACTTTTCTGGCATCTACTGACTCTCGGTTAGAAAAACTCAATGTTGATTTCCAAGTGGAAAGGCAACTCCGAGATGATCTTGCTTAACAAACTGCTATTAATGAAGTGCAGAAAGCAGAACTTGCCAAGGCAGAAAGAGAGATTTCATTGTTAAAAACCGAACATGAGGTTTTTCGCAGTTGGGTTGGGGATGTTCTTTCTCAGTTGCACAATGTGCTTCAGGATCATTACCCATTCTTATGCTTACAATTAGAAATCATTTAACCTCCAAACTCCTTCCCTCAATTGAAATCTTACAAGAAATGAAGGGTGTTTCGGAGAGGATGGTTACTCCGCAACAAGGGGGATAAGGTACTGTGAAGATCCCTCCTTTTTTTAAACCTGAAGTGATTGTAAAAACCGAACCAAAGGATAATGTAGCTTCGGGTTCTGGTAATAAAGAAAAGAAGAAGCATCTCATTGGGGAAGATGATGATAGTGAAGAAGATCAAGAAACTATTTCTGAGATCCTAAAGCAAAACAAAAGGGATCAGGAGATAGATGAAACTCTTCGTGTCACAAAGGAAGCTGAAGACACAGAAAGAAAGAAGAAAGAAGAGGATGATGCACTGAGTTGCAAAAAGGCCTTGTTCCCTTTTTGGACTAGGGAATCGCTTATCAGAGAAGCTATAGAGTTCACAAGCACGTTCTGGTTGGAACATGTGACTTCTTTTGACTATGAGAATACGAGGGATTCACAGTTTGACATGACTATAACACGAAAGGCATTCATTTTTCATTGCTTTGATTCGACTACTGAATCCCCTTCACCCCATCCTCAAATTGACTGTGAACTTATTGATTTTTATCTTCAATTCGGTCAGCCTCAGTACCTGATCTGGAGCGTATAGAAATTACAACGGTTAAGGTGCTGAAGCCTGAAGCCTTCGTCTGCAGGGAGGTACATCAATGTTAATTTCAAAATATCTCGAGGTTCAGATAACTCGGTTTCTTTGATTTCCCTAGCAGACCTTCCCCATTTGAATCCTTACAATTGGATCTTGTTGTTTAATATCTTGCTCACGAATGTGAAAGAATATGAGCTGATCCTGAATCATTTGAAGAGAATGCTGGCTTCCTACATCCTTGAAGTTGCCAAGATGGATCAGGAAGTAGCTTTTGTTTTACGGAAGAAACTAACGGTGAAGCCTACTGCAAAGTCAAGTGACGTTAATAAAATAAATTTTGGACAGATTGATTCAGCTCACCTCACCGTTATGTTCACAAGAGCCAAAGGTGAAAAGTTTTTGTTTGATCTTGTTGACAAGCACTTGTTTTCCACCGATTGCTTGGAACACATTATCAATCTTATTCATCGGTGCACGTTGGACTCTGCTTCAGATAAGAAGAACTTTACTGACATGCTCCAGTGGTACATCACATTCAGGCAAACTCTTTTGGCCATCATACCGAGCGTGTTCAAGAAAATCAAGAAGTCTTTTGCAGCTCAACCAAAATGAGCTCCCAGCTCCATTGATGCAAAGGGGGAGATTGTTGGGTATTATGTGTTGCGTCATGGGCCATTCTTTTGTATATCCGGTTTGGGCCTATCCAACCGTGATTATAGATTAGGGTTACATTTTATATATAGTCCATGCATCTATGCCTTAGGATACACGATAGTCATTTATTATCTCTATTGCATTGTAACCCTAAACATCTCTACAGTCGAAGTTCTTAATCAAGCTCTTCTAAGGTGTTCAAGTTAATCATTCGAAATCAGTTAAACCATTCTTGTGTTCATTAATTCTTTATCTTTATTTTTCTACTTGAATCTAATGATCTTTAAGAAGTTTATATTCCTACATCAACCACCACTTATGCTTTTTCGATCCAAATTACAACCCCCCAAGTCAGCATCTGAAAAAGCTTGAATAAAGAATCCTATTTTCGAAGGATACCATAATCCTAACAAAATTGTTTCTTTCAGATATCGAAAGATATTCTTAACAGTTGTGAGATGTGGTTCTCTTGGATTTGATTGGTACCTGGCACAATTACACACAAAAAACATGATATCAGGTCGACTAGCAGTAAGATAGAGTAATGAACCTATCATGCTTCTATACAATGTGATAACCACAGCAGGTTTAGCTAATGATGAACTAAGCTTCGCTCCAACTGCCATTGGTACTTTAAGGTTTGTGTTGTTCGTCATGCCAAATTTCTCAAGAAGATTTCGAGTATACTTCTCTTGATTTATGAAAATACCTTCTCTGCTCTGACAAATGTTTAGACCCAAAAAATTGTTTATTTTACCCATCATGCTTATTTCGAATTTTCTCTTCATTAAATTTTCAAATTCACTAGACAAGCCAGTGTCAGTTGAGCCAAAAATAATATCATCAACATAAATCTGAACAAGCATTAAATGATTTCCTACCTTCTTTCTGAAAAGAGTGGGATCAACAGATCCTTGCTTAAATTTCGAAAGTTTCAAAAAGTTGGTCGAAGTTTCATACCATGCTTGTGGTGCTTGTTTTAACCCATAAACGACTTTATCTAGTATATAACAGTGATCAGGAAATTCTTCATTTATAAAACCTGGAGGTTGTTCCACGTATATCGTCTCTTCAAGTTCATTAAGAAATGCACATTTAACATCCATTTGATATATATCAAAGTCTTTATAAGATGTATAGGCTAAAAATATTCGAATAGCCTCAAGTCTTGCAACAGGGGCAAATGTTTCTTCATAATCAATACATTTTTGTTGCGAATAACCTTTTACAACAAGCCTACCTTTGTTCCAAACAATATTACCATCTTTGTCGGTTTTATTTTTTAAAATCCATTTTAACCCGACAATTGAAATATCTTTTGGTTTAGGAATTAATCTCCCAACCTTGTTTCTTTCGAATTCAGCCAATACAGATTGCATTGCAATAACCTAATCAGATTGTTTCATTGCAACCTTAACTAACTTTGGTTCAATTTTCGAAATAAAAACATTAAACATGCAAAACTCTTGATAATTATTGAGTACCTCATTCTTTGCACGTATTTGAGCTCTTGTCAGCACCCCTTAAAGTGGATTTCCTATCACTTGTTCTTTAGGATGATTTTTAACCCATTTATCTATTGGAGCATATTTTAGATCAAAATCTAATGGTGCATCCTCGAACATTTCTTCAGTTACGGAATTTGCAACAGAAATATTATCAGTTAGATCATGAAATGTTTCATCTTGATTATTATTTGACATGTTTAGCACCCCCTCGACAAATTTAGTTTGATGTTGCTCCCCCTCAATATTATCATCCATTCTTATATTCTCCCCCTCGAAATAATGCACCCCCTCAACATGAGAAAGTCGAATGTAAATGCTCCCCCTCCATTTGATCATCTAGCATACTTTCGCTATTTTCTGAAGAATGTAATGTCAAATTTTGATCTACAACATCTTGAGTAAGTGTCGAAGAATCAGAATGTTTTGTTGATTCAGGTACTTGATTATCTTCAACATTTACTTCAACATCATCAACTCTATCTGGAACACCAAAAATTAAATTATAATCGAAGTCAGATGAATCAAGATTATAATTCCATCCTTTAATTCAGTAATAATTGGTTTTTGTTCAAAACATTTGTCAACTTGTTTAATGTAATAATCAACAAAGGTCAATTTTTCATGTTCGAAGATTCAATACTCGATATGCAACCGAATTATAAGAATAACCCAATAAAATTCCTTCATCAGCTTTGGACTGAAGTTTCGAAACATTATCCTTGAGATTCATGATAAAACACCTGCAACCAAAAACATGAAAGAATTTGACATTAGGCTTTCGGTTATTGCTGATTTCATAAGGAGTAATATTGAATCTTCGATGAATAAATGATCGATTTTGTGTAAAACATGCAGTTGAGACAGCTTCTGCCCAAAGATATTGAGGAACATTTGCATAGATGAGCATTGTGCATACAGTTTTGCAAAGAGATCGGTTTCGCCTTTCAACAACACCATTTTGTTGAGGTGTGTAAGGTGAAGAAAAATTATGTGAAATCCCCTTGTCAGTTAAAAACGAATCAAGAACATGATTCTTAAACTCATAACCGTTATCACTTTTAATCATTCGAACTTTCTTCTTCAAACTCGTTTTGATTTTCGTAATAAAATCAATCATCACTTAAGAAACTTTTGATTTAAACCTGAGAAAGTAAATCCAAGTAAATTGAGAAAATACATCGACAATGACCAAAATGTATCGTTTCTTGTTGAGAGTTTCAATAGTTGATGGTCTACAAAGGTCAATATGAAGTAATTCCAATGGTTCAACAGTCTTGGAATCAATGATAACTGGATGACCTTGTCTATGCTGCTTCCCTTGTTCACAAGATGTACACAAAGTATCATTATCAAACTTTAAAACAGGTAAACCTCTTACCAGATCTTGTACCACTAACTTGTTCAGGTTTCGAAAGTTCAAATGTGAAAGCCTTCAATGACAAAGCCAAATAATATCTGAAGAAGCTTTCGAAAGTAAGCATACCGAGGTTTTCCCAACAATAGGATTGATGTCAAAACTAAACATGTCACCTTTTCGTTTTTATTTGAGCAAAACTTCCTTTGTCTGAATGTTCGAGATCACACTACCTTCTTCGTTAAGCACCACTTGATTTCTAGTGCCCACAACAAGTTGTCAAACACTGATCAAGTTATGTTGAAGACCTTCGACATATTCTACTCTATTGATTGTAAAAGTCCCATTTGTAATCTTCCTATAGCCTCGAACATGACATTTGTGATTATTTCCAAACCTGACAACCCCAACATTCTCTAAAGTCCGATAATCACTAAGATTCTACTTTCGACCAGTCATCTGACGAGAGCATCCACTATCGATATACCACTTATCATTATATTGCTCGTCACACAAAACCCGTAATTAATGAAAAAATTTAGGTCCCTAAGGCTGTTTTGGTCCTTGGTTATTAGTTTGAAAAATATGTTGACATGAAGAATCTATAATCCAACTACGAACTTTCGACTTGAGACTATCAACTAAGTTTACGTCATTAGTCGAAGGTACAGAAAAGTAATTATTCTTTGATTTAAAATCAACGTTGACATTTTCCTTTTCCTTCGTAGCTTGTTTTTCAACAACCAGTTTTGTTGGCATATCTTTCCACTTTTTAACAGAAACATTCAACTTTTGTGAAGAAGAACTAGCTTTCGATGAGTCATTCAAGTATTTTTCATACTCTTCTTTAATCATTTCTTGTGAAAATTTAGAAGATTGAAATTTCTTTCTTTTTCCTTCCAACCAATGATTGATATTCTTCACACTTGTTGTTCCTTTAACAAATGAAGATTTGACTGGTTGTTTTGATGGTGGATTTGGAAATGAAGTTGAAGTTGGTTTGAAAGATTCACATTTTTGTCCTTGTACATGTAACTTCTCAAAGTTTCTTGTTGGTTTTCGTGTTGATATATATGGATTAAAGTTATTGTGAAATCAATTTTGATAACCAATATTATTTCTTTGAAACTTTGGTGAAATATTCAAATGAAAAACTCTCCTTTGAAAATTATTTGAAGAAAACCTTTGATTGATTGATTTTTATGAAAAGGCTTGGTTTTTACATAATTATCATGAAAAGATGTTTGATCGTGAGAATTGGAAGTGGATTTTTGAGAATACAAATTCTTTGTCTTGGAAACATCCTCCTTTTGTCAAAAGACGCTTTTTGTGATTTTTTTGAAAACGAATTCGTTGATTAGAAATCATGATTTTCCCTATTCACTTGTTTCTTTTTAAAAGATGTCTGAGCATATTTAGTCTTTTGTTGTTCAGAAGATTTGTTAGGTAAAACATTTGACTTCTTTGAAGACTTAAAGTTATTCCAAAACACTTGTGTTCGAGCTTTTCATTTTGAAATATTATTATCTTTCGGAACTTTATCAATTTGATCTTCAAAATCTTGTGAAATGATTTTGACTTTTTGAACAACAACTTCATCTTTCTTGGAAACATCTTTTTCTTTGTCTGTTTTTAAAATCCAAACTTGTTTTGTGTTTCCAGTCTCTTCAGATTCTTTGTTAACACTTGTTGATTTATCAAACCAGTTTCGACTTGGTTTTTGTATTTGGAATGTGGTCGAATTTTTGGTAAGATTATTTTCCGCTATACTTTGATTCGAAAAGAACCCTTCATTGGACATGCTCTTGTTATCTTCTTCAACTAAATTGTTAAATTTAGGTTTGATTGTGTCAGCATTTCCAGATATAAAATACACTTGATTTGGAAAGATGACATCATCGGTGCATTTGAAATTAGGGTACAGAACTGTATTTGTTTCGAGATAATGAGCACCTTTCTCTTTCTTCACTTTGTCAAATTTCTCTGTGTCACCATACACTTGATCTTTAACTTTTCAAGGTATCACTGTTTGTTTTGAAACTTTAGGAACTTTTGTTTCTTGTGACATTTCATCATCAACATCACTATCAGTTTGGCTATCTTCAACAGTTACATGATCATAGTCACAAATTTTCGAAGTTGAAGGTCGGTCGATGTCAATTTTAACTTCAGAATCTTTAAAATTTTCTTTACCTTTAACATTTTAAGTGACATTAATGACAGACAACTAGGAACAATCAATATCTTCCTCTTCCTTAATTTCACCGATTTCACTGATATTATTAGAATTCTCTTTGAGATCAGAAAAATAAGATTGAGAGTCAGATTTCAAAGTCTCAGTTCTTTTGAAAACCTTGATTTGTTCATTTTTGGTTAAATTTTCATTCACATTGTTAACCAACTCATTTGCATCTAAATATTCATCAATTTTCACAACTCCATAAGCAAACCTATTATCTGGAATTTTGTCAAATTTATCTATGGTCTTTTCACAGCCATAGGATATGCTATCTATCTTTTCTCTTTCAAAAGATAAGAATGGTAACAACTTCCTATGTAGTTCTTTGATTATATCAGAAGAATGATGCAAAGCAGTCAATTTAGCATTAAGTCGTTTAGCAGAATTACAATAGATGTTTCTTTGAGCTAACAACAATTTGACATCACTATTTAATGAATCTCTATCACACATCAAATTTGTAATCTGCATCTCTAGATATTCGATTTTTATTTTCTTTGAATCTAACTGCTTCTGAACCTCTAGTAACTGAGTACTAGATTTCTTAGCTTCGTTACTAACAGAAATAACCAATGTATCGAAATAAGAAACAGTATCATCAAAAGCAATTAGTTCAGAATCATAAGCACTTAAAAGAATATTGAATGATTGAAGAATAGAACATACCTTCTTTGTTATTCATTTGGCATGAGGAATTAAAGAACACACAATGAACATGGTGATTTGTCTCCACTTTTGGTCATGAAACGTCGACCAGTCACTTCCTCTTCATCATCTACCTCGAACTTAGCAGGATTACACATCTTTTCGTCATTAGAACCGAACAAACATATTTGATAAGTTCCTTCATCTTCATCTTCCCCTTTTGCCACCAAAGACATTCCTTTTTCTTTTACCCTCACTTCCTCCAGACGTTCGACATAGTATTCTTAATCTTTTATCTTGTTTTTCTTTTCTTCCTTCTTCCTGAGCATACAGTCACTTGCCATGTGATTAGCTCCATCACAATAGTGACAATCGATTCCAGAGTCTCCTTTAAGTTTCTTTTCAATCTTCATCTATTTGAATTTCACCTCAATCTTCTCACTTTTCTGTTGGGTTTTGAGCAATCTAACACTTCCTAAGTGTGCATGCAACCCTAATAAACCTTGGATCTATGTTTGTCTAAATACATGCAAAATAATAATTTTCCAAGGTTTATAACCTATATAACATGGCATGGGGAACATTTCAACATAAAAGAGTTAGAAGAGATTACATACCTTTTGGTGAGTTTGGTTCTAAGGAGTTTGAGGGCCAAGCACCAATAGTGTGAATGCCTCAAATGGAATCACAAACACCACAAACTCTTGGAAAACTTTGAGAGAGTATACACCTTGTATAAAATCGGCCACACACAAGCACACACACACTAGTTCACTAGTTTTCTCTTAGGCTCCATTTCATGCTCCATAAGCATGCTTCTATAGTGTGCATGGTTAGGGTGAAACCCTAATAACCCATGTCTTTTCCTTTCCAAGGATCCATGGGTTAAAAGCTCCATGGATCATCCATGGACTTCCACATAAGCCTAGCCCATTAACAAATGAGTATTAGCCCACACTATATAAAACAAATAGCCCATAATCTAATTAGTCTTCCTTTTAATCTCTAAATTAATTCATAATTAATTTAAGACTAAAACTAATTAAATAACGTAACTTCATATTAATATATTATAACTCATAATATATTAATAAACATATGTGTATAACTCTCATAAAATTATCCATAATAGTTTGGATGAGATGCAACCCAAATGGACCATGCCGGTCGGGTCAAGTATATACCAAATAAGTTATGGACATAGACACCTTATCCAATAGACTCCCACTTGGATAAGTCTAATACCTGTATTTGCCTATAACTTCAGGAACCAACTAGCAATCGTAGCTCTCGAAAACTCCCTCGAACAATGAAGACTCTGTCGAACTATGAAGCGCCATTTTAGATAAGTGATCACATAATCCTCTGTTCTCATGATATCAGCCGGACAAACACATGGAACTATGTCTTGCTTATTGTCTAGCAGTTGTTTCTCGATTTTCCGACTTGTTTGACAAAGAACTTCACTGAACACATCGGTTTAGTTCTGACCAGGCCTGGTACATGGGTCAACACAAAATCATCGAGGGGCCCAGATATCGCTTCTATTTCTAGAAGGAACAGATAAACTTCGACTGATATGCTTGTTCTACTACTTATTGAATTGTACACAAAGGCACGTTTTATAACATCAAGTTACTGATGTGTTTACGTGCAATCAATGCACAACCAACTCATAGGTAACAACTCATTGTTGGATAAGGTGTCTAAGTCCATAACTATTTCTGGTATGTACTTGACCCGACCCGGCATGGTCCATTTGGGTTGCATGGCACCATGCAATTGGATAAACTAAATGAGAGAAATAACGCTTGGAGATTATTAATATATTATAAGTTCTAATATATTAATAATATTATTTGATTAGTTTGATCAAGAATTAATTTAGAATTAATTAAGTGATCAAAAGATAACTAATTAAATATATGGGTTGATTAAGTAAATCATCCATATCTTGTATAGTGGGCTAAAAGGCTCCATGGATCATCAAGTTGGGTTCCACCCATAGGATGCTCCATGGATGCTCCATGGGAGTTACAAACCCATGGGTCATGGAAATGAAGAGTCATGACACATTAGGGTTTAACCCTAGATGTGTCAACACTATATAAGTAATATGATCTCCTCCCAAATCGGTTACACTAAGGAATAAGGGGGCTTGGCCGATTTTGAAGAGTGTGTATTCTCTCATAAGTTCTTCCAAGAGCATTTGGTGTTGTGTGAAGCATTTGAGGCATCACCACTTGAGGTGCTAGGCTCACAAGGTTTCAAGGAACACAAGCAACAACAAGGTAAGTTATTCTATCTATACTTTATGTTAAATTGTTCCCCATGTATGCTAGATAGGAATATAACCTTGGAATTCAACTTTGCATGACAAATTAGACAAACATAGATCCAAGGTTATTAGGGTTGCATGTACACTTAGGAAGTGTTAGAATGCTCAAAACCCATCAGTGGTATCAGAGCCTAGGCTTGTTTGTTCTTATTTGTTCTTAAAAGTTGAAAAACAGAATCGAAAATTTGCTGTCTGCGATCGGACTCGCCGAGTCCATAGGGGGGACTCGTCGAGTCCATGTGTATCTTCAACCAACTCGGCGAGTCATGTTCATGCACTCGGCGAGTAGGGTCGAATGAGTGCAGAATTTCGATTCAGTTGCTGGAAAATGAATTAGAAACATTACCCTAAACTGTTTTAGTAAATGTAAACTTGTTTTTGGTGGTGTAATGTTTTGCTAATTCATTTACAACAACTAGTTATCAAAATTACAAAGTTTTATGTAATTTTTGATTATGTTCATATTCATGTTCTTGTTCTTATGATGTTTTAGATGATCATAGGAATTATTTGTAACCTATTTGGTAGTTTAATTCTTGATCATAATGTGTTTTAATGGAGTCCATAACTTATCCTTAAGTTATGGAAAACCAAGAGTCCCACTTGAGTTAAAACCATTAAGAAAACACAAGAGTTATAAAAATGAAGAGTCTTCATTTTATGACTCTATTAAACTCATAAGTTACAAGAAATGAAAAGTTTTGAAAGTTACAAAACTTGCCCTCAAGTTTTGGAACAAGTAAAGTTAAGTTAAAACTTTAGTTCCAACCCCTAGAATTTTAAAAGTTAAAATTCAACCCTTATACTTATATTATGATGATTTAATAATTATATATATATATGTATAAGAACAAGTCGTCTTACCGCTAGTACGCCTCATTCACGAAGCCGGTCTATAAGGTGGGTATAAGGTTGTTGCCTATAAAATGGTGACTTAATGGGTGAATATTCTCACCCACCGCTTGCTTGACTGGTGGAGGGTCGTTAGCCGAACGGGTAAGACAAGAACTTATAAATTCTCATTCAAAGTATGATGAATATATAAAGTAACTAAATGTTTATTAAATTCCCAATCTTAGTTACTTTAGGAAAAATGTGAATAAGGTGCTAATCCATGGAATTACACTTTACACTTTGTCTGAGTCGTTGGTGGAGCGTGTGTGGTTAACCGGCACACTAACTTGGACTTAACAAGGTAGGTAAAGGGTGACTTAAGGTTTATTATAGTATCGGTGGAGCGTGTGTGGTTTACCGGCACATCGATTGAGTGATAAACTTTAAGGGTACCAAGTGATTTGCATGGTTACTTCACACCTCGTTTTGTGATCCTCGGCATCCCAGTCACAAAACCTGGAGGGCACTCCCGAGATCGAAACATGCCTTTGAAAAGTTCATTGGATCTCAAAGAATCTAGGAATTTCTAAAACCAATAAAAACTAAATATTTAATATTTCGGTTTTCGTGGTGGAAATTGGTGAATCGTCATTCACCTACCTTTCAAATATGGTATAGCTTAGATTACGGCATGCCTCTTCTAAGTTATATTATATTGTGATTGGGTCCTAGCCTTAATATTACATTTGGGTGTTTTATTAAGGACTCTCTTAAATCTAAACTAAACTTGTTCTTCTTTTCAGATGTCTTCAACTAATGCTTCTGGCTCGAATCCTAATGGCTCCTTTACTCTTATGAGTCTGTGTGGGAAAGTCACCTTTGATGGATCCAACTTCAATAAGTGGATCAGAAACATCAGGATGATTACCCGCTACGAGGACAAAGAATATGTCCTTGACAAGGAGCTTAAGGAAATTGACGAGTCCACTGCAACTCCCCAGGAGATCGCTGACTTTCATACTCATGAAAGAGATGCAACCAAGGTGGCTTGCATCATGTTAGCCACCATGACAGCTGAACTCCAAAAGTCTTACGAAGACTTGTACCCTTATGAAATGCACCAAGATTTGATGGAAAGATACCATCAAAGTGCACGACAAGAGAGGTACGAAGTCATCTGCTCCATGATAGCAACCATGATGAAGGACGGAGAGTCCGTCACGAGCCACATGCAGAAAAATCAAAGGTATGTGGATTGGTTGCTGAAGCTCAATGTGAACTTCCCTGAGGAGCTTGCAATAGATATCATTTTGCACTCCTTACCATCGTGCTATGATCAATTCCGCATGACATATCACATGAACAAGGAAGAGGTCACCCTCAGCAAACTTCAGGGACTTCTCAAGACCGCAGAAACAGGTCTTAAGGGGAAGTCGGTTGCTATCACTCCTACTCCAGAAACAACTCCGGTCTTGGCAATCGGGCAAAGTCGAGGGAGGAAGAGAAAGAGATCTTCAAAGGGTACCAAGGCTCGGACCCTTGATGGCTCTTCTTCAAGTGGGACCAAGAAAGGTTTCATTACTCCTTCTTCTGACCCAAAAGAGGCTGAATGCTTCTATTGCCATGAAAAAGCTCATTGGAAGCGGAACTGCCCAAAGTAACAGCAAGATGTAAAGGATGGGAAAGTCAGACCCAACCATGCAGGTATTTACACTATCATTTCTAATAACTCACCCCATTCGAAATCTTGGGTCCTTGATACAGGTTGCGGAATTCATATTTGTTGTGACTTGCAGGGACTAGGAAGAAGTGAGAATGTGGAGCAAGGAAGAATAAACTTAATCATGGGGAATAGGAAAGTTACACCTGTCACCAAGATTGGAGTTTATACTTTATCGCTAAGTAGTGGGTTAAATTTAGATTTGAATAAATGTTGTTATTCGCCAGAAATGGCAAGAAATATTATTTCCTTTCATGCATTGTACAAACAAGGTTTCACCTTTTCGTTTGATAATGAAGTTGGTTCGATTAATGCTTTCTTTAATAATGTACTTTATTTTAAAGCATTACCTTGTGATGGTGTGTATGAAGCTGTATCTATTGTAGATAACTTAGGAAATAATGTTTTGTGTATTGATTCTACTAATAATAATAACTTGGATAAAGCATCATTATGGCATTGTCGTCTTGGACATATAAGCAAGAAACGCATAGGCCAACTCCAAAAGGATGGAGTCTTGGAGTCGTTTGACCTAAAGTCAAATGATAGTTGCGAATCATGCTTACTTGGAAAAATGACAAAGTCACCCTTCACAGGCTCATGTGAAAGGGGTGAAGGTTTGTTGGACCTTATACACACGGATGTGTGTGGACCATTCAAACATGCCACAAGAGATGCTAATCGTTATTATTTGACTTTTACCGATGATTACAGTAGATATGGATATGTCTACTTAATCAAGCATAAGTCAGAGACTTTCGAGAAGTTTAAGGAATTTAAACAGGAAGTCGAGAATCAATTGGGCAGGAACATTAAGATGCTTCGATCCGATCGAGGTGGTGAGTATCTTAGTTCAGAGTTCCTCGACTATCTAAAGGAATGTGGGATTGTCTCACAATTGACACCTCCCAGGACACCGCAGTTGAATGGTGTGGCTGAGAGGCGTAATCGAACCTTGTTGGACATGGTTCGTTCCATGATGAGTCGAGCTTCGCTACCAATATCATTCTGGGGGTATGCCTTAGAGACTGCCGCCCATATCCTTAATCTAGTCCCTACAAAGAAAGTTGCCAAAACTCCTCACGAGATGTGGACTGGTAAAGTACCTAAACTAGACCACATCAAGATTTGGGGCTGCGAGGCTTTCGTGAGACGCGAGACTCATGATAAGCTCGAACCCCGAAGCGAGAGGTGTATTTTCATCGGCTACCCACAGCAATCCTTTGGTTACCTCTTCTACAGACCTAGTGACAACGTGGTCTTTGTAGCAAGAAGAGGATTCTTTCGAGAAAGAGAGTTTATAAGCCAAGGAGACAGTGGGAGGCAAGTTGATCTTGAAGAAATTCAAGAGTCAAGTGGTGAAGGAACTTCAAACTCTAGCCCTCAACTTGAGGAGGAAACTCCTGTTGAGCCAATTGACGAATCTGTACCTCTGAGGCGTTCCACGAGAGTTAGGAGTGCACCTGAGCATTACTATGGATTCCATATTACTGCAGAAGGTGAGACACTTATTAGTGATGAGACACTAGTAAGTCAAGATGACCCTAACAGCTACGAGGAAGCCATGGCAGGCCCCGAGTCTGCTAAATGGAAAGAGGCTATGGATAGTGAGATACAATCCATGTATGACAATCAAGTTTGGAACTTGGTTGAGAATGTACCAGGTCGAAAGACTGTAGGGTGCAAATGGGTCTTCAAGAAGAAGACCGACATGGATGGTAAAGTACACACTTATAAGGCTAGACTGGTTGCAAAGGGCTTCTCTCAAATTCCTGGAGTGGACTATGATGAGACCTTTTCTCCGGTAGCCAAGATTAAGTCTATTCGGGTTCTGTTAGCCATAGCCGCATTTCATGACTATGAAATTTGGCAAATGGATGTCAAAACCGCTTTCCTTAATGGAAAGTTGGCTGAAGATGTTTACATGAGTCAGCCAGAGGGTTTTGTCAGTAACGAGTACCCTAATAGAGTGTGTAAGCTTGAGAAATCCATTTATGGATTAAAGCAAGCACCTCGCAGATGGAATCTTTGCTTTGATGAATCTTGTGTATATGTCAAGGCTAGTGGGAGTATAGTTAGCTTTTTGGTATTGTATGTGGATGACATACTACTCATAGGAAACGACATTCCAACCTTGCAGGAAGTAAAGTCCTGGCTTGGAAAGTGTTTCGCTATGAAGGACCTTGGTGAAGCTGCCTATATTCTGGGGATAAGGATTTTGAGAGATCGGAGTAAAAGACTAATTGGACTTAGTCAAAGTACCTACTTGGAGAAGATTCTGAAGAGATTCAGAATGCAAAACTCCAAGAAAGGAGAGTTGCCCATCCAGAGTAGCGCCAAGCTGAGTAAGACACAAAGCCCTAGCACTGAGGCTGAGATAGCAGAAATGAGTCGATTACCTTATGCTTCGGCTGTAGGTTCGATCATGTATGCTATGACGTGTACTCGACCTGATGTAGCCTTTGCCTTGAGCATGGTTAGCAGGTTTCAGGGGAATCCTGGCAAGGCACACTGGACTGCGGTAAAGAATATTCTCAAGTACCTGCGAAGGACTAAGGACTGGGTCCTTACCCTCGGTGGGAGTGATGACTTGAGAGTTGTAGGGTATAGTGATGCTAGCTTCCAAACTGATAGGGATAACTTCCGCTCTCAGTCGGGCTGGGTCTTTACCCTAAATGGAGGAGCAATTTCTTGGAAGAGTTCCAAGCAAGAGACAGTGGCAGATTCTACTTGTGAATCAGAGTATATTGCAGCTAGCGAAGCGGCAAAGGAGGCGTTATGGCTGAGGAACTTCATTGGAGACCTTGGAGTTGTACCAGCTATTAAAGAGCCGATGGAAATTTTCTGTGATAGTGAAAGTGCTGTTGCCTTAGCCAAGGAACCAAGGGATCACGGGAGATCCAGACACATCGACAGAAAATACCATTTCATCAGACATCGGATCGAAGAAGGACTCCTCGTGGCAAAGAGGGTATCATCAGATGAGAATCCGGCAGATCCCCTCACGAAGGGACTGACTCGGGTTAAGCATCTTCAGCATGCTCGGAGCATAGGGCTGAAGGATGATATTAGATTTAGTAGTTAGATAATCTTGAAATTTGTAAAGTGTAATTGACATTTGATGATGAATAAAAGTGTTTTATTTATGAGTAAAGTGTTGCTATCTCTTGTCGATCGTTTACTATATTTCTTTTGCATGTTTTGACTTCCAGAATAATTTTGTTTGGTTTAACATATTATTCAAACCTCCACAGTCGGTCATATGTCGGAAGTAGGTATGAATCAAGACTGTCATGATTGGTTGTAGAGGTCTGGGACAAGGCTACAACAATCATGAGTGCTCATAAGTTCTGAGCATTGGACACAACCCACGCTCACTGGAATCACTTCATGGAATTCTATCTCGAGTGATCGTGAGACGGTAATATCATATAAGTCTTTAAACCTAGAGATATGATTTGTTACTTACAAGTTGGTTATGCATTGATTGTACGAAAAACGCATTGGTAACTCGATGTTATAAAATCGTGCTCTTATGTGTAATTCAATGAGTAGTAGAACAAACATATGAGTCGAAGTTTATCTGTTCCTTCTTGGATTAGAAGCTGATATCTGGGCCCCTCGATGATTTTGTTTTGACCTATGTACCGGGCCCGGTCAGAACTAGATTGATGTGTTCAATAAAGTTCTTTGTCAAACAAATCGGAAATCGGGAAACAAATGTTGGACAATAAGTGAGACATTGTTCCATGTATTTGTCCGACTGATATCTAGAACAGAGGATTATATGATCACTTATCTTAAATGGCCTACCATCATCTTCTCAAGTTTCGAGAAACCTTGTAAAGAGCTACGATAGCCGATCGGTTCCTGAAGTCATACTTGCAGTAATAGTTACTAGACTTATCCAAGTGGGAGACTGTTGGATAAGGTGTCTAAGTCCATAACTATTTCTGGTATGTACTTGACCCGACCCGGCATGGTCCATTTGGGTTGCATGGCACCATGCAATTGGATAAACTAAATGAGAGAAATAACGCTTGGAGATTATTAATATATTATAAGTTCTAATATATTAATAATATTATTTGATTAGTTTGATCAAGAATTAATTTAGAATTAATTAAGTGATCAAAAGATAACTAATTAAATATATGGGTTGATTAAGTAAATCATCCATATCTTGTATAGTGGGCTAAAAGGCTCCATGGATCATCAAGTTGGGTTCCACCCATAGGATGCTCCATGGATGCTCCATGGGAGTTACAAACCCATGGGTCATGGAAATGAAGAGTCATGACACATTAGGGTTTAACCCTAGATGTGTCAACACTATATAAGTAATATGATCTCCTCCCAAATCGGTTACACTAAGGAATAAGGGGGCTTGGCCGATTTTGAAGAGTGTGTATTCTCTCATAAGTTCTTCCAAGAGCATTTGGTGTTGTGTGAAGCATTTGAGGCATCACCACTTGAGGTGCTAGGCTCACAAGGTTTCAAGGAACACAAGCAACAACAAGGTAAGTTATTCTATCTATACTTTATGTTAAATTGTTCCCCATGTATGCTAGATAGGAATATAACCTTGGAATTCAACTTTTCATGACAAATTAGACAAACATAGATCCAAGCTTATTAGGGTTTCATGTACACTTAGGAAGTGTTAGAATGCTCAAAACCCATCACTCATATCTCTAGGTTTAAAGATTTATATGATGTTATCGTCTCACGATCACTCGAGATAAATTCCATGAAGTGATACAAGTGAGCGTGGGTTTATACCAATACTCATAACTTATGAGTACTCATGAATGTTGAAGCAACCATTGCCATGTCTAAACACCTTTAAGGCATCTACAAACCCAATTCATGACAATCTTGATTCATACCTACTTCCGACGTATGATCGATTGTGGAGGTTTGAATAAATTAATTATTCTGGAAGTCAAAACATGCAAGACTGAAACAATAGTAAATAATTGACAATGATAGTAACACTTTACTCATAAATAAATCACAAATTTTATTCATCATCAAACGTCGATTACATTTTACAAGTTTCAGGAAAACTATCTAATCTGTAAAACTAATATCGTCCCTCAGCCCGATGCGTCTCGCATGCTGAAAATGCTTAACCCTCGTCAGTCCCTTCGTAAGGGGATCTGCAGGATTCTCATCCGACGATATCCTCCTTGTCACAAGGAGTCCTTCTTCAATCTTGTGTCTTATGAAGTGATATTTTCTGTCAATGTGTCGGGATCTGCCATGATCTCTTGGTTCCTTGGCTAAGATAACCGCACCATTGTTGTCATAGAAAATCTCTATAGGTTCCTTAATAGCTGGTACAACTCCAAGGTCTCCGATGAAGTTCTTTAGCCATATCGCCTCCTTCGCTACTTCACTCGCTGCTATATACTCTGATTCACAAGTCGAATCAGCCACCATCTCCTGCTTGGAACTCTTCCAAGAAATTGCCCCTCCATTTAAGGTAAAGATCCAGCCCGACTGAGAGCGGAAATTATCCCTATCAGGCTGAAAACCAGCATCACTATACCCTAATACTTTCAAGTCATCACTGCCACCAAGGGTAAGGATCCAATCCTTAGTCCTCCGCAGATACTTGAGAATGTTCTTTACCGTAGTCCAATGAGCCTTGCCAGGGTTCCCCTGATACCTGCTAACCATGCTCAAAGCAAACGCCACATCAGGACGGGTACAAGTCATAGCATACATGATCGAACCAACTGCGGAAGCATACGGTAATTGGCTCATCTCAGCTATCTCCGCCTCTGTACTCGGACTCTGAGTCTTACTCAGTTTGGTATTGCTTTGGATCAGTAAATCTCCTTTCTTGGAATTCTCCATGTTGAACCTTTTCAACACCTTATCCAAGTAGATACTCTTACTAAGTCCAATTAGTCTTCTACTCCTTTCTCTTAATATCCTTATCCCTAGGATATAGGGAGCCTCCCCTAGGTCCTTCATAGCAA
Source organism: Lactuca saligna (assembly GCF_052625555.1). NCBI lineage: Eukaryota > Viridiplantae > Streptophyta > Magnoliopsida > Asterales > Asteraceae > Lactuca > Lactuca saligna. The sequence continues at coordinate 194,092,204 of NC_136419.1, read as the reverse complement.
AGCACTTCCCAAGCCAGGACTTAACCTCCTGCAAGGTTGGGATGTCATTTCCTATGAGTAGTATGTGATCCACATACAGTACCAAGAAGCTAACTATACTCCCACTAGCTCTGACATACACACAAGACTCATCTTCGCTTCTCGAGAAGCCAAACTCTTTTACCTTCTCATCAAAACAAAGATTCCAGCTACGAGATGCTTGTTTTAATCCATAAATGGATTTCTCAAGCTTGCATACTCTATTAGGGTACTCTGCACTGACAAAACCCTCTGGCTGATTCATGTACACATCCTCAGCCAACTTTCCATTAAGGAAAGCGGTTTTGACATCCATTTGCCATATTTCATAATCATGAAATGCGGCAATGGCTAACATAACCCTAATAGACTTAACCTTTGCTACCGGCGAGAAGGTTTCATCATAATCAATACCTTCAGTTTGAGTAAAACCCTTCGCAACCAGTCGAGCCTTATAAGTATGCACTTTTCCTTCCATGTCGGTCTTCTTCTTGAAGATCCATTTGCACCCGACTGTTTTACGGCCTGGTACATTCTCAACCAAGTTCCAAACTTGATTGTCATACATGGACTGTATCTCGCTGTCCATAGCCTCCTTCCATTTAGCAGACTCCGGGCCTGCCATGGCTTCCTTAACACTGCTAGGTTCATCCAAATTTACCAGTGTACTATCACTGATAAATGTATCACCTTCCGTAGTAATATGAAAACCATAATAAAATGCAGGTGTGTTCCTAACCCGTGTGGAACGCCTCGGAGGTACAGACTCGTCAGCTGGATCAACAGGAGTTTCCTCCTCAGGTTGATTGTTAGTGTCTGAGGTTCCTTCACCAATTGATTCTTGAATTTCTTCAAGATCAATCTGCCTCCCACTGTCTCCTTGGCTTATAAATTCTTTCTCGCGAAAGATCCCTCTTCGTGCTACAAAGACCACATTCTCACTGGGTCTGTAGAAGAGGTAACCAAAGCATTTCTGTGGGTAGCCGATGAAAATACACCTTTCACTTCGGGGTTCAAGCTTATCATGAGTTTCACACCTCACGAAAGCTTCGCAACCCCAAATTTTGATGTGGTCCAAATTGGGAACCTTCCCAGTCCACATCTCATGAGGTGTTTTGGTAACCTTCTTTGTAGGGACTAGATTAAGGATATGGGCGGCAGTCTCTAAGGCATACCCCCAAAAAGAGATTGGTAACGAAACTTGACTCATCATAGAGTGAACCATGTCCAACAAAGTTCGATTACGCCTCTCAGCTACACCATTGAGCTGTGGTGTCCTGGGAGGAGTCAATTGTGAAACAATCCCACACTCCTTAAGATAGTCAAGGAACTCGGTACTAAGATACTCACCACCTCGATCGGATCGAAGCATCTTAATGTTCTTGCCCAATTGATTTTCTACTTCCTGCTTGAATTCCTTAAACCTTTCAAAGGTTTCTAACTTATGTTTGATTAAGTAGACATACACATATCTACTAAAATCATCAATAAAAGTCACATAATACCGATTAGCATCCCTTGTGGTGGTTTTGAATGGCCCACATTCATCAGTATGTATTAGGTCCAACAAACCCTCACCCCTCTCACAAATTCCAGTGAAGGGTGTTTTTGTCATTTTTCCAAGTAGACAAGATTCACAACTATCATCCGATTTAAGGTCAAATGATTCCAAGACTCCACTCTTTTGGAGTTGGCCTATGCGTTTCTTATTTACATGTCCAAGATGACAATGCCACAATGATATTTTATCTAGGCTAGTAGAAGAATCAATATACAACACATTATTTCCTAAGTTGTCTACAATCGACACAGTTTCATACACACCATCACAAGGTAATGCTTTAAAATAAAACACATTATTAAAGAAAGCATTAATACCACCACATTCATTATCAAACGAAAAGGTAAAACCTTGTTTGTACAAACCATGAAAAGAAATAATATTCCTCGCCATTTCAGACAAGTACACACATTTATTCAAATCGAATTTTAACCCATTATTAAGCAACAAAGTATAAACTCCAATCTTGGAAACAGGTGAAGCCTTCCTATTCCCCATGATTAAGTTTATCTTTCCGTGCTCCACATCCTCACTTCTTCTTAGGCCCTGCAAATCAGAACATATGTGAATACCACATCCTGTATCAAGCACCCAAGAGTTAGAATATGTTGAGTAATTAGACAATATAGTGAAAATACCTGCATGGGTGGGTTTCACTGCAAGTACTTAGGGCAGTTTCGCTTCCAGTGTGCCTTTTCATGGCAATAAAAGCATTCAGCATCCTTGGGAATGGTAGAAGGAGTGATAGAACCGCTCTTGGTCTTTGATGAGGAGCCTTCAAGAGACTTTCCCTTGGTACCCTTCGAAGGGTGCTTCCTCTTCTTCCCTTTGCCTTGCCCAATAGCTAAAACAGGGGTAGATGTTGGAGTAGGAGTAGTAGAGGTAACAACCGCTTTACCCTTAAGACCGGATTCTGCGGTCTTCAAGAGTCCTTGAAGCTTGCTGAGGGTAACTTCCTCCTTGTTCATATGATATGTCATTCGAAAATGATCATAACAAGAAGGCAAGGAGTGCAAAATGATGTCAATTGCCAACTCCTCAGGGATGTTAACATTCAGCTTCAGCAAACGGTCCACATACCTTTGCATCTTTTGCATGTGGCCCGTGACGGATTCACCGTCCTTCATGCGGGTAGTTATTATGGAGGAGATTATTTTATACCGCTCCTGACGAGCACTCTGATGGTACCTTTCCATCAGGTCTTAGTGCATCTCAAAAGGGTAGAAATCTTCATATGACTTTTGGAGCTCGGCTGTCATCGTGGCCATCATGATACATGCCACCTTAGTAGCATCTCTCTCACGAGTCCTGAATTCAGCGATCTCCTCAGGAGTAGCAGTAGACTCATCAAGTTCTTTTAACTCCTTATCGAGGACATATTCCTTGTCCTCATAACGAGTAACCATCCTGATGTTCCTAATCCAATCCATGAAGTTGGAACCATCAAAGATGACCCTCCCACAAAGATTCATGAGAGAGAAAGAACCAGTTGGGTTAGAGCCTGAAGCATTAGCATTGGAACACATCTGAAAAGAGAGTAAGTTTAGATTAGATATATATAGGATCCTTAATAAGACACCCAAATGTAATATTAAGGCTAGGATCCAATCACAATATATTAAACTTAGAAGAGGGATGCCGTAATCTAAGTAATAATATATTTGAAAGGTAGGTGAATGACGATTCACCAATTTCCACCATGAAAACGAAATGATTTATTAGGTTTAATTGGATTTGAAATTCCTAGATTCTTTTGAGATTCATTGAACTTTTCAATGGCATGTTTCAATCTCGATTGTGCCCTTCAAGTTTTGTGACTGGGATGCCGAGGATCACAAAACAAGGTGTGAATAACCATGCTAATTCACTTGGTACCCTTAATATTATCACCTAATCAATGTGCCGGTTAACCACACACGCTCCATTGATCTATGACAAACATTAAGTCACCCTTCGTGATCCTTACTAGTCCTAGTTAGTGTGCTGGTTAACCACACACGCTCCACCAACGACTTGATAAGGTACAAAGTGTGAATTCCATGGACTAGCACCATGTTCACATTTTTCCTAAAATAACTAAGATTGGGAATTAAAAGAGTTTAGTTATTTTATAATATTCATTATACTTTTAATGAGGATTTAAAGTCATTGTTCTACCCGTTCGGCTAACGACCCTCCACCGATCAAGCAAGCGGTGGGTAAGAGTATACACCCATTAAGTCGCCATTTTATAGGCAACAACCTTATACCCACCTTATAGACCAGCTTCGTGAATGAGGCCTACTAACGGTAAAACGACTTATTCTTATACATATATATAATAATTAACCATTAATGTTATAAATAGTATAAGGGTTGAATTTTAACTATTAAAACTCTAAGGGTTGGAATTAAAGTTTATTAAAGTGTGTGAAACTTTACAAATTCCAAAACTTGAGGGCAAGTTTTGTAACTTTGCAAAACTCTTCATTTCATAACTTATGAATTAAAGGTTCATAAAAATGAAGACTCTTTATTTTCATGTAACTTATGTGTTTTAAGTGTGTGTTAAATAAAAGTGACCTTTGGTAATCCATAACTTGAGGACAAATTATGGACTCCATTAAAGCACATAAATGATCAAGAATTAATTCTAAACAATTCAGCAAATAATTCCTATCATTTTCTAAATTCATAAGAACATGAACATGATCATCAAAAATTCAAGAATCATATGAACACATAAAATCATGGAATTTTGATATATGCTATTGTAAATGGATTAGAACAACCATTACACCAACTAAAATAAGTTTTATAACACCAAAACAATTTAGGGTAATGTTTCTAGTCCATTTCCAACAGCAAAAGTCAAAAAACTGCATTCTTTCGATCCTACTCGTCGAGTGCATGAACTGACTCGTCGAGTAGGTTGAAGTTTGCCTTGGACTCGGCGAGTCCACCATGCAGACAGCAATGATTGCGACTTCTTTCACTATTTTGCATCAAGTATCAAACAAGCAAGCCTAGGCTCTGATACCACTGTTGGGTTTTGAGCAATCTAACACTTCCTAAGTGTGCATGCAACCCTAATAAACCTTGGATCTATGTTTGTCTAAATACATGCAAAATAATAATTTTCCAAGGTTTATAACCTATCTAACATGGCATGGGGAACATTTCAACATAAAAGAGTTAGAAGAGATTACATACATTTTGGTGAGTTTGGTTATAAGGAGTTTGAGGGCCAAGCACCAATAGTGTGAATGCCTCAAATGGAATCACAAACACCACAAACTCTTGGAAAACTTTGAGAGAGTATACACCTTGTATAAAATCGGCCACACACAAGCACACACACACTAGTTCACTAGTTTTCTCTTAGGCTCCATTTCATGCTCCATAAGCATGCTTATATAGTGTGCATGGTTAGGGTGAAACCCTAATAACCCATGTATTTTCCTTTCCAAGGATCCATGGGTTAAAAGCTCCATGGATCATCCATGGACTTCCACATAAGCCTAGCCCATTAACAAATGAGTATTAGCCCACACTATATAAAACAAATAGCCCATAATCTAATTAGTCTTCCTTTTAATCTCTAAATTAGTTCATAATTAATTTAAGACTAAAACTAATTAAATAACGTAACTTCATATTAATATATTATAACTCATAATATATTAATAAACATATGTGTATAACTCTCATAAAATTATCCATAATAGTTTGGATGAGATGCAACCCAAATGGCCATGCCGGTCGGGTCAAGTATATACCAAATAAGTTATGGACTTAGACACCTTATCCAACATTTTATTCTTCTCCTCTCCTCCAACTTTAGTCACAGAATTTCCTTTTCCATCACCAGACTTTGATTTTAGATTAAAAGGTGACTTGAAGAACTTCTTTACTCTATTATTCGAGTAAAATGCAAAAGCTTCATCATCAGAATTCATCAAAATCCTTCTTCTTCATAATCTTCCTTCTCAACTATCTCCTTCTCAGTATCTTTCTAAATCAAGTCTAATGGACCTCCAATACTCATTTTCTTCAACAATTTCATTAACATCACCTTCATGAATTTTTAACAAATTGTACAATTCATTTAGTGTTGATGTGCCGAAACTCTGTTGTGTTTTAACCATTAAACTAACATTCCTCCACTCTTTGTGTAAACCCATGATGAAAGTGAGATTGCTCCATGGTTGATCTTGTGATTCCATAACGGTTACACTTGTAGATAAGTTTGCTCAACCAATCATAATAGGCTTCAATGGATTCACCATCCTTCTGTTTAAACTATTTTAACTCAATCAAACAGTGCCTCACTGAATTAATCTTCGTCTTTTCATTTCCTTGAAAATTTTCTTTGAGAGTATTCCAGATTTCCTTAGCAGATTTACAACTCCTGACATAGTTGTAAACAACCGTAGGCAATGCACCATGTAACTCTCTCATACATCTTTTCTCATTCTTCTTCAGTTTTTCAGTCTGATCAGTAACTGTTGGAGATGATGCAAATGAGCCAATTTTTTGAATATTTCGTGGTGGAAGATTGTTTCCTTTAGTGCAATCCCATAACTCTTCATCTATTCCATTTAAGTAGTCTTGCATGTGATCTGCCCATTGATCATAGTAATCAGGGATAAGCATACGAATATTCGCTGAAGATCCTAGTAGATGAGAAAACGATGTCATGGTGTTCATGTTGAAGTTTGCCATGAATGTACAAATGTGATTTTCAAAAAAAAAAATCAGTTATTTTGAAAACAATCGGATGAAACAATCATAATTTTCAAACATAATACTCGATCAAATAACTCAGTTGCAGAATCGAATCACAACAGTAAATCTAAGATGATTTTCAATAACAAAAAGGATTCAGAAGTTTTGAATCCAAAAAGTGATTCAAAATCCTTTTGACACATAGTGAAAATCAGATCATAGAAAAATGATTCATGCTCGAATACCAATTGTAGAAGCAATTTAATCAAGTAATGAAAATGAAATCAGAGTTATCAATCAAATAAGAACACAGAGAGTAAATAAGATACGGTTTCAGCCCAATTATGCTTTCGGGTACAAAGAGTATTTAGACAGGTACAATGGGAAAGTTCTTATCTAACTCTAAGTACTAACTCCTATTTATAGGAGAACAGAAAAGCATACAAAAATATACAAAGGACTAAGCATTAAAATTTTGAAACTAAAATGCCTTTGTAAATAGCATTACACAAAATTATGAACATTACAAAGTTTTGACATCTTACAACTAACTTCGACCTCTACAGTATGAACTCACAATTGGTTAAATGCACGTGCTTGACAGCGAGACAGGAAAGATGACCCTCGAGTTGAAGTATGCAGAATTAACGATGTATGAAAATCGGTTGAAACGAAAGGAAAGGTTTTCGGTCAAGATCAACCCGGGAATAGGATTCTCGGTTCAATGGGGTTTTTGGTCTAAAACTGTTTTCGGTCGAGAACACGTTTTCAGCCGAAATCAGGTGTGCGGTTCTGCTGGTGTTTTCGGCTCCTTAAAGATATCAAGGCTATTCTTGGTGTTCTTGAGGAAAAATATGAAGATTTGAAGATTTCTTATTGAAGATTAGAGTGTTCTTAGATGATCCTTGGGAGAGAAATGGAATAGTTTTCGAATAAAAAGAGTGAGAAATGAGGATTATTCAAATAGAAAACGTTTATATTGGTTGGGTTTTTGGCCGGAGATGGGTTCTCGGCCGAGAGCCGTATTCATCCCAAGGGTTTTCGGCCGTAAACTAGGGGCTGAACAAGTTTTTGTTGTTTTTCGAGGGAAAACTTTATTTTTCGAATGATTTTGGTTCTGACAGGTATAGATTTTATTTATAGAATTTTGATTGTTTTCTAACCCTTACGAACTTAACGGAATAAATAAATTTCGAAATTTTATTTAACAGAATTGACTTTTCTTGGCTTGGAAAGTATCGAGTTGCCATATACATAACATACAAATATCCATCGGGCCCCTCCCGGCTTCAGGCCTTGACTCGGAATAACATATAAACACGACACATGTAGGAGTCACGGAAACAATTAGCATACTACCAACATAATGTAAACCTGGGCCGACCATGGTGCCTTCGACCCTCTAAACACGGTAAAGAAACTCACCTCAAAAGCTAAAACATCACTGGATAAATCCCCGACCCCGGAAACAGCTTTACTCAACGTTAAACAGAAACAATTCCTTAGATACCGATCCATACTTCAAAACCCATAAAAGGTCAAACTTGGCAAAAGTCAAAGTCAAAGCCAAAGTCAATGCTCCTAGTTGAATCAACTCGTCGAGTTATCCCATAACTCGTCGAGTTTCCATCAAGCACAGAATCACGATATTTTGATCCAACTCACTGAGTTTTCCTTTAACTCATCGAATTCCTCCCTTTTCAACACAATTGGGACAACCCCAACCCAACTCACCGAGTTGCCTTAAGAACTCGTCGAGTTCTTCGATCAGCCAACCCACTTAATGCATTAAACAATTATTCTTCAAACCAAAGTCGTATCTTCCAAATCTAGACTTGTAATGCGTCTCGAAGGGTAAAGTTTCCAACTTTACTTATGAAGAACCACCATAAAGGCATTAAGCTCAAACTCTAATCCAAAAAGGCTTATATCTTAATCCAAAAATCACCATATATTCAAGATAGAGGTTATGAACACAGATTTAGACCTTAAAGGCTAAAAGGTCAGGTAAATTCTTCAACTTTACTCACATGCATGGCCAAAAGAATCTTAAGAGGCCAAAACAAGGGCTTAGAAAGTGCATGGAGATCTTAGGGCCATAAGGTTGGCAACTCTACGCCATGAAAGCTCCTTAAGACCATGGATCTGAAAGGCTTTGCCCAAATGGGACTTCCAACTCCTAATGACCACTTCATTTGGACATAAACAAGCAAAAGGGAACTAGGATGAAGATCTAAGTAACCACAAATCAAGGATGAGACTTTTTACTAGAAAGATGTCGAAAATGAAGCAAGGATTTTGGATCTAGCAGCTCCTTCTTGTATCTTCAAGCTCCCCTTTCTTCCAATGGCTTCAAACACACTAAAAAATGGCTCATAATCACTCAAAGATGCCTTAGGGTTTTGAGGTTAGGGTTAAGGACAGTGGAGGCTGGAAATAAGGCCAACTTACGGGGCTTAAGCTGTTTAAATAGGGTGCAAAACCCCAGAATTAAGGTTTCATTCCTTCCAGCCAACTCGTCGAGTTGAGACCTCCCAACTCATCGAGTTGGTCACTTAAAACACGTAGTCCACAACCTTTCAACACTACGAGTTGCGGCTACCAACTCGCCGAGTTGCTCTACAAATTTGAATAATTTATAAGTTTAAATACATACTAGGAACCAGGTGTTACATATATCTTGATATTCAGAACTATGTAGCAATGATATGTAATCTCTTTTGTGTTTTATATTATTATGATTCTATGTTAGCATGTTATTTAATAATTGAATAATGTACTTATTCAAAATTGTCCGTAGTCAGTCAATATTGTGAGAGCAACTGTGAATTAAGACTAATATGAATCGGCTTGGTTGATTTCAAGCAATGAAATAGAAAACTGTTGCATCCAAATTCATATGTACATGTTAGAGAACAACTATTGGATATCACCCACGTCAAGAATCACTTCATGGATCGTTATCATAAGTGAATCTTGAACATATATAAATATCTTTATGCCTTTTCGACCTGAGATACATATTGGAGAACTCAAGAATGGATATTGTTATACTTTCACACGGTTAAACGTTGTACGTAATTGTGCAGTTATAGAGCTTTTGTTAGGTGTAACATGAACTGTATGAGAGTGTATATGTAGTCAATATGAAATTTTTGTTCCTCTTATATGTTGATAGTTATACATATAAGGCGCCTTACTTAAAAGTTTAATGTCAAATGAGTATGATCATGTTTCATGTCTCATATCCAACATTACGTGTGTAAAAAAAGAATTATTTTTATCATAAGTGAATTTTGAAAACATGTAATTATATTTATGTCTTTTCGACCTAAGATACATATTGGAGAACTCAAGTATGGAGATTTTTATAATTTGACATGGTTAAAAGTTGTTCGTAAATGTGAAGTCATAAAATCTTTTGTTGGGTGTAACATGAACTATATGAGAGATTGTTTGTAGTCAAGATGGGATATGTTTCTCTTATATGTTGAAAGTTAGACATCTAAGGTGCCTTACTTAAAATTTGGATGGTAAATGAGAATGATCACGTTCTATGTCTTATATCAACCATGATGTGTGTAGCAAAAAGAATATTGATACACTTACCTCATACGTCAATTGTAGCTAGTAAGCTCCTAGAATTAGATGTTGACTAATTGCACATTTTTGTTTGTTGTTAGGGCCAGTAGCCCATTGCTAGACACCAACTATCATTTATGTAATTATTTAATGAATCTTATGAAAGTGGGATATTGTTGGATCTATATGCTCAAGAATCATTATTAAGTGATATTGCTAATGACATGATCTTATTGTTGGCTTTTGAGCACTATAACATCCCTATGGTGCACATACAACCCTAATGCTTTGGATCTACGTTTTCTCAAGTTATACATGTAATTTCATTTTATCCAAAGAATGTAAATTAGGTAGCATGCAATTGGAGATATACAACATAAAAACTAGTTAGATGAATATCTCTTTGTTATAGCTTGTAGTTCTTGGCCTTTCAAGAGTTTAGTACCTCAACTGTGATACCTCTAATAAGTTACAAACACCAAAAGCAAATAGAGGAATATGAGAGCGAGGTTAGGAAGCACCAAAAATGGCTAGGGTTTCTTCTTAGAACACAAGTGCCGATTTTGGAGTGCAAGGGTTAGTATTTATAGTGTGGAATTCCTACGGTTTCATACATAAAACCCTAATTTACCTAAACCTTTAGGTATTACAATGATCTATATGATAGGCCCTTTGGACTAACTCTTCATGGAATCTCACATAGATTTAGCCCATCCTTTAATCAACATGGATTGTTAGCCCAAACTATAAGTATTAATTATTTACCTAATCAGTCCCTGCAAATTTAATCAATCTCTTTTGATCACTAAATTAGTTCCAAATTAAGTCTTGATCAATACCAATTAAATACTACGGTTTCTCAATTAATATATTATTCATATAATATATTAATAAATTACAAATAACCTCTTTCTCAAATGTCGATCCTATCAAATTGCTCCGGTGAAGGCAACCCAAAAGGACCATGCTACTATAGGGTCAAGTATATACCAATTGTAGTTATGGGCTTAGACACCTAATCTAACAGTCTCCCACTTGGATAAGTCTAATAACTATAATTGCCAATGTAACTTCAAAATCCGATTAGCAATCATAGCTCTCAAAAGCCGCTATCAAACTCTGATCTTATCAGTAATGCATCCTTTAGATAAGGGATCAAATATTCGTCCATGCTACAAGATATTGTTTGGACATGAGACATGGATTTATATTCATTCTCTTTATCTATTTGTTGTTTCCCGATTTCCGATTTATGATGACTGACAATAGTTGAACACATCAACTTAGTCCAGGCTTAGCCAAGCGCTTCAGGTGTCATCACTAAATCATCGAGGGGCCCACAGATATCGCTTTTATCCTCTTAGTATAAAAGGAACGGATAAACCTCGACATATATGCTTGTACTATTTACTCATCAAATCACACACAGCGTATGATCATCTGTGGATGTTTGAATAATATTATTATTCGGGAAGTAAAACATGCGAAGTGAAACACAAGAATAAAAACATCAAATATGGTCTCAAAACTTTTTAATATAAATAAAACACTTATTATTTAATCACCATATTGATTGGAACGTATTCATTGTATAATGTTTCGAATAATCAACTTAATAATTGAATTAAAACAATAGTTATCCCATGCTCCAAGCATGCATACTATGTTCATCTATGGTCCTTCCCTTTATGAAATAGATCAATTGAACACATTTCCAATGATGCTCATTTCACAATTTGTAACATACACGTTCTGTTATCGTGTATTGTAAATTATTAAATTAAATAATATTGTGAAAATATTATGTGAAATTAAATGTTGAGTTCTAACAGATGGTTTTTACTATAAATGAAGTAAAACTATGTTTAGAATCACTTATAAAATATTAGAAGTCTTATGAGATTCCAATTAAAAGTCAAATAGTGAAATTTAGCGAAAATATAAAATTTGAAATAAGTAAAATTTTATTATTAAGGGTTGTAGAGAATCTCGTTAAAAACATTTAGGCGAAAACCTCGTCGAAATCCGAGTTATAACAAAGAAGTTATGACCAATCGAAGATCTGCGATAAATCCGACAAACATTATGTCGCGTAAAAAGTGAGTTTCCGATAAACTACTTTTTAGCCATAGTAATTTAAATGGAAGTTGTAGAACTCGTGAAATTAATTAACTTTCATATAAAGAACTTTTAAAATATGACTTCGTATGAGTAACTTATGATTTTTCCAAGTTTCAGCTTAACAGTAGACAGCTAAAAACTCGAATTTTAGATCGAGCGATATTTAGCCGACACAACCTAAACAAGAATCGAAGCTCTCGTCAATAGTAGTCCAACGGTAAAAAGTCTGACGAAAACGGATGTCGGATGAAGAAGTTATGAATTTTTAACAAATTTTCCTGTCCCGATCTGTTAAAAATAATAATATTAAAATTAAAGTCAAAATTAGCCGACGAAGTCTAAACGGAAGTTGTAGAGCATAATGTTAGCTACGCGTGCATATGAAGAACGTAAAAAACGGAGCTCGTATATGAAAGTTATGGATTTTAGAAGATTTGGGCTCAAATTCCGAGAAACTTCGCATGAATAGTGCCGGCCACCACGATCAACCATGTATCCGACGTCGATGAGTCATGTGCACCATGTATCACCGGTCCAATCCCCGTCTGACACGTGCCCTCCACCTGTTCGAGCCTCGCATGCGCGCTAGCTCTCCCTTCTCACCTCGTGGCCTTCGCTCCAGCAGCGGCGTGTCCCTTCTAATCAGCCGACCTTCACACCCTCGCCCTATAAATACAAGGGTTGCGAAATTACCTGGGTAAAATGGGAAAATTGCCATTTTTCACCCCTTATTCCATAGTTTGGTTAGTTTCACTTCCCCCGAAGCCCCGATATTATTTTAAAGCCCGGAATACGTTCCGAAGTGCTCGGAGAGACCGATAAATTTATCTTTTCAGTTTGAAGTTCTACCTTCACAGAGCCCGGTTTTCAATATATCTCCCAGTTTTTATAGAAGAAAGTTATTTATAGTAACTAAGTGCTGCCCAAATTACTATTTTAACCCCCGGTTATTTCAAGGTGAGTTTAATATATAGGAACAATTGTATGTGATGTGTTATATGTGCTATGTGCTTTTCAGTGTTATTATTCCGGGTTATTTTCCCGTGATATTATGGTATTGACTTTGAGTTTTTTGCCATGTAGAGCAAGTCTCGTATTGGTAATATACCTTTGATCATGTAGAGCTTGTCTTGTAATATTTTTCGTATTGGCTTTGTGCCTTTGACCATGTAAAGCATAACTCGTATAACTTTTGATATTGGTAATGGGCTAGGTAAGGCTAAAAGCCTATATATGCTAGCAAAATGATAATCAGAAATTTATATGTCTTCTATGCCATTTGGGTTGAACTTTATTGATGTATATCAAGCAATGAAAAGTATATCTTTGAATAAAGTCTTTGATTGATATGAATGCCTGTCACATGATTTCACATATATCTCTGTTGTTCCTCTTTGCTTCTGCCATATTGATGTGTATATATATATATATATATATATATATATATATATATATATATATATGGCATAACGTTATATTGTATCTATTGTTGAACTCAATAAGCGTTATCGCTTACCCTCTCAATATTTTAATAAATTGCAGGCAATAAGCATTAAGTATAGCTATATACTGTCGGAAGAATTAGAATAGTTTCTATTATTACTTTTGTATTTAAGTTTTAGTATGTATAAAATTACAATATCCAGGGTAGTTTTGTAATAAACTTAAACTTAGTCAGTTTGTATCCAATGTTTTGTAACAAGACCATATTGTATAATAAAATAGTATTTTATGCATATGCATGTAGCATGTTTTGGAGTAATGAGGTATATAATTCATGAAAGTATCGAGGAGGGTCTTTCACAATTCCCTAATCCTGATAACAAGTGTAAGAATACTAGATTCTTACCACTACTAGAATCTGTTTAAGTCTAAACTTACATGCAATGATCCTTTTGTAATGTCTAGGCACAAAAGTCACTGAGACTTGGCCAATGATATTACAAGGTATTCCATTTGAGAATGTTACAAGATAATTCCCTAGAATTAAAATCTCACATTCAAAGAGCATTCCTTGAACATCCATCTTGCATTAAAGTTTCTAACACACACAAAGATTCTTAATATCAAACTCCTATTATGGAAACATTTCCATAATTACCATATGACTATCTATTCTAAATAGAATCCTATCTATTCTAAATTATATTAATATGGTCCATCAATTACTATACCTCCAACTGTTCACAAGCAACCAATATTCGGTGAACTTTAGATTGTCCATGACAGTTGTTTAACAACTTTATTCATATCAAGTTCTGGTCCTTTTTTCCTCTTAATGGGCCAGACATTTGGAAAAATCAGAACATGTGAATATTATAGCATATGGAATCGATCCCATACCCGAAGCATATGCGATACAATTTATAATGTCTCATAAAAGACATGATACTAGACCAGTCTTTTGCTTTAATTTTCTATATATAGAATTTCAAATGTTGAAACATTTCAACACGACATTCACATATATCCATAACTAAGTTCTATTAAAATTTCAATCTAAGCTTTTAGATTTGAAATGAAGTATGAGTATCTTCTCCCTTAAATCATACTATAGCGAGACAACTTTTCAAACTCTGCAACTTTGCAAATTAAAACTTTGTTTCCTATATATATCACAATGCTAACTTGCAACACTCAATGTAATAATTGTGCTCCTACTAGCATAATGATTACATACTTACAAGCATAACACTTATGCTCCTACTAGCTTTGACATGTACCTAGAAATTAGCCGGACTTCTAGAAATCAATACATATTGACTTTCTTACCAAAGTTCAGATTTCTAATACAAGATGCTTCGATAAGCCTTTATCTACGCTTCTCAAGTTTATACACCATTCATTAGACAGCTCATGTGTGTGTCTAAACCTTTTCAGAACTTATAGCGATAAGCCCCAAATGTTCAAACTGTTGAGTTTTAGTATACTACAACATCCTATGGTGCACATACAACCCTAAATGCTTTGGAACTACGTTTTCTCTAATTATACATGCAATATTGTTTCCAAAGCATTAAGCTTACAAATAGTATATACAATTGACATAAGCAACATAAAATACTAGTTAGGAGTTTAGCTCTTTATGTAGCGTGTAGAACTTGTTGTATTTGGCCTTTAAGAACTTAGCTCCTCAAGTGTGATGCCTCAAATGGTTCACAACACACCTAGGACAAAGGAGAACTTGAGAGAGATGTTGCTAGCTCCAAAATCGGCTCTAATGAACTCCAAGAACTCTAGTGCCCGATTTGGGTGCTAAGGGGGTCCCTTTATAGTGTGGCAAAGCCTACATCTATGCAAACCCTAATTCCCATGACCTTTCATATTACTTAGGCTCCATGGGTTAAACCTCCATGGACTATCCATGGACTACCATATTGGTTTAGCCCATCCTAAATAACAATTGGCCCACACTTTAAGAATCATTGATTTACCAAATCAATCCCCATATATTTAATAAGTCTCTTTTGATCATATAATTAATTCCAAATTAATACTTGATCAATACTAATTAAATAATATGATTTCATATTAATATATTAGAACTTATAATATATTAATAAATCATAAGTAACCTTTTACTCAAGTATCCATCCTATCAAATTGTCTTGGTGATATGCAACCCGAAATGGACCATGCTACTCTTGGGTCGAGTACATACCAATTATAGTTATGGGGTTAGACACCTAATCCAACAGTCTCCCACTTAGATAAGTCTAATAACTATTATTGCAAGTAAGACTCCAAAATCCCAACTAGCAATCATAGCTCTTCAAAGTTGTTGTCGAACTATGACCTAGTCAATGACGCTTCCATTAGATAAGGGATCATATATTCCTCCATTCTAGATATCATATGGACATGAGACATGGATTATAATCATTCTCTCTGTCCATCTATTGTTTCCCGATTTCCGGTTTATGACAACCGACTAATTGAACAAATCAAATCAGTCCAAGCTTAGCCAAGCACTTAGGGTTGTCATCACTAAATCATCGAGGAGCCCACATATATCATTTTTATCCCTCTAAGGGTAAAAGGAATAGATAAACTTCGACTCATATGCTTGCTTGTACTTACTCATCAAATCACACAAAACAATATGTTTTATAATACCAAGTTACCGGTACGTTTACATATGTCAATGTGCGACCGATTAGTAAATTACAACTCACATGTCTTGGTTTCAAGAGTATAAGATACTATCATCTCACAATCACTCGTGACAAAATCCATGAAGTGATTCAAATGAGCTTGGGTTGAATCCAATACTCTCATCTTATTACAGGAGTACTCATGAATATTGTAGCAAACTTTTACTATGTCTAACACCTTAGACAATCTTACAGACCCATTCATGACAGTCTTGCCTCAATACCTACTTCTAAAGTATGATCGATTCTGGATAGTTTGAATAATATTATTATTCGGGAAGTCAAAAGATTCAAAATGAAACAAAAGAATAATCGAATCCAATATGGTCTAAGAACTTATGAATATAAACAAAACACCTTTTATTTAATCACCATATTGATTACACATTATTCATTATATAATGTTTCGACTAATCAACTTAATACTTGAATTAACACAATAGTTATGTCATGCTCCAAGCATGCAAACTATGTTTACCTATAGTCCTTCCTTTTTTGAAATAGGTCAATTGAACATATCTTTAATGAAACTCATTTCACAGTTCCAAATCCTTACCGCAAATGTAAGAATACAAATTTCTTGTCATTTACTACAATCTGTTAGACTCTAAACTTATATGCAATGATCATCATGCACAAGAGTCACATAGACTTGGCAACGTGCATTAAAAAGTATTCCAATGGAGAGCAATTCCATGGAAATGAAGTCTCAAATTCAAAGTATATTCCTTTGAACATCCTTCTTGCATAAAAGTTTCTAACTTACACATAGATTCTTAATATCCAACTCCCAATATGGTGTTGGATTAGTGTCTAAGTCCATAACTATTTTGGTATGTACTTGACCCGATGGTGCATGGCCCTTTTGGGTTGCCTTCACCAAAGCAACTTGATTGGAGAAATAAATAAAGAGAGAGAAGTTATTATGATTTATTAATATGTTATAAGAATAATATATTAAAGGAGAAATCATATTTGTTTAATTAATATTGGCAATAATTAATTAGGAATTAATTTTGTAATCAAGTGTAATTAATTAAACTAGAGGGGTTGATTTGTAATTATGTGATAGTTACAAAATAAGGTAAGGATTATCTTAAATATAGGGTGAACAAATTTAAGGAGATAATGCCTTAGAATTCGACTAGGATATGGGTTTCTAAGACTTATCTTATGGTTACTTGGTGGGCAAGCAACTAGATAAGGATAATGACTAAAACTCTAATCTTTACACCTATATAACCCCCATAAGGCTCATGAATTCGTGTAAGCCTTCCCAAGAAGTCCTAAGGATGAATTCCTACCTCTCTCCTATCTCTTTATATCTTCTCCATTTGCTCTTGGTGTTTGTAAGCCATTAGAGGAGTGACACTTGTGACTCTAAGCATTCCAAAGTCAATTCAAGGAGGAATTGGGATTGTTATTGCTACATAACAATCAAGGTGACATTATAAACTCATTCTTATGTTAATATGATTACTTGCATGCTAGAATTAGGTTTTATAGTCTTGGATTCAAAGCATGTACAATAGAGAAACCTAGATCCAAGCTTTAGGGTTTGTATGAGCACATAGGGTGTCTTATGACCAAAACCCATCAGTGGTATCAGAGCCTAGGATGGTTTCAATTGTATTGATGCATTGTATATCTGAAAAATTCGATTTTTGGTGTTCTAGAGGCTGGACTCGCAGAGTCCATAGCTGAACTCGCCGAGTCCAGGGTGACTCGACGAGTCCAGGCTTGACTCGACGAGTCAACTCGTCAGATAGTGCTTATCTCGGGATTTCTTGCTGTTTTTGCATATGGATAGTTACCTTATCATGTTAGATCAATATTAATCTGATTATATGATATATTTGACTATATTTTTTATCTAATTGAAGATATTTATCAATTAATAAGATAATTGTTTCCTTATAAGATAATTGATTAATTATTTTGAGTAAATTGATAAATTGTTTTGCAAGAAATCATTAAACAAATCAAATATGGATAATTATGTAATTAATTGTTAGTTTAGATTATTTGTTATTTGATCCTTGTTGTTATGAAAAGTTTCATATTTTGCCCTTTAGGTTTTATAGTTTAAATTTGAACCCAAAAGTTTTGTTGTTTTGAAATTTAAATAGTTGAAACCCTAATGTTTTTGAAATGTTTCAAAACTTGCCCTCAAGTTTTGGAATTTAAAAATTGAATAAAAGTTAATTAGGAATGTTAAATTCTAAAACCCTAGTAATGTTTTGAAAAGTTAAATTTACACCCTTATGGTTTTATTAATTAATTAAGGTGTATAATTAAAGGAGGTTTAATAAATCCATAAAAGTTTAGGTTTACAATTTAATTGAATTAAAAGTTTTAATTGTTGAATTAGACCACCTAGTATTTTAAAAGTGTAAAATATACCCTATACTATATATATAACATTAAAGGTCTAACATTATATATATATATATATATATATATATATATATATATATATATGTATGAGTAAAAGTCAGTCTTACCGTTAGTAGGCCTCATTCACGAAGCTGGTCTATAATGGGTGTTTAAGGAAATTGCCTATAATATGGCGATTGAATGGGTATCCACTCTTGCCCACCGCACTCTTGACTAGTGGAGGGTCATTAGCCGAATGGGTAGCATAGGACGAAACCTTCCATTATAAGTATAATGAAATACAAAGTAACTAAATGTTTTGCAAATTCCCAATCTTAGTTACTTAGGCAAAAGTGAATTGATGTAATTCCATGAAATTACACTTTGTGCCCTTGCGAAGATGTTAGTGGAGCGTGTGTGGTTTACTGGCACACTAAATGGTTCTAAGAAAAGGTAGCAAAGGGTGACTCAATGTTTGTCATAGTTCGGTGGAGCGTGTGTGGTTTACTGGCACATCGAATAGGTGACTGTAACATGTGAGGGCACCATGTAACTTTTCATGGTTATTCACACCCGCTTTGTGATCCTCGGCATCCCAGTCACTAACGAGAGGGGCATATCGAGATTTAAACATGCCATTTAAATGTTCAATGAATCTCAAAGGATCTAGGAGTTTTCATAGATTTAAAACTTAAATTTCTTTTTCGTTTTTCATGGTGGAAATTAGTGAATCGTCATTCACTTACCTTCAAATATTCTGCAACTAGATTACGGCATCCCTCTTCTAGGTTGTAGCGTATTGTGTTGGGTTCTAGCCTTAGTATCTCATTTGGCTGATTTACTAAGGACTCAATCGATCAACTAACTTGAATTTGTTTTCTCCCGTTTTGTAGATGTCAAAGTTCGACAACTATGGTCTTCCCAATTCCCGTGGAACAAGCATTCCACATGAAGATGGTAATCCTCGATTCGATCGAGGAACAAGAAATCGTGCTTCACTTCCTCCACCTCCTCCAATTGTTCTCCCTAACCCACAAGATTGTAAAATTGAAAGGTTCAATATCACTCAATCCCTTTTGACAAGTAAACATAAAGAAGGAAAGTCGGTGTGTGCACACGTCTTAGGGATGAAGTCACACATTGATAGGTTAAGAATGATGGGATCCGTTGTCGGTGAAGAGATGGATGTTGATTGGGTTCTTCAATCACTTCCTAACTCGTATAGTGAGTTCATAAGAGAGTACTATATGATGAACCACGACGTGACCCTTATTGATCTCACCTATATGCTTATTGCTGCTGAATCAGCAATGATTTGGCGCAATAGAAAAGCAAAGTTGATTGGTGAATCTGCCTTCAAGACCTCTATGGATATAGACAATGGCAATGAAAGACATGCAATGATTGAAAATTTTGATCATAAGAGAAAGGCGATGTCTGAAGTAGTTCCATGTGTTGTTCCAAAAGAGTCAATTTGCTTTTATTGCCAAGAGAATGGGCATTGGAGACGAAGTTGCCCTATTTACCTAAGAGATCTAAGAGATGGGAGAGTCAAAAGTATGACTATGCTTTAGATAAAATCCACTATCTAACTCCGTTAAGTTCCTATTTATTGATTCTTAATACATGATGTGATCAGATTGCATTTGAATGTTTTGCAGGATCGGTGAAAAGAAAGGAAGCTTGATAAAAGAGCAAGATGAATCTAATCACAAGAGATGGATCTCGATCGCATGGACTTGAAGATTGGATTTTGAGCTTAGATAGTTATGATAGAGTTGTTAGAAATTTTCCTTTTGAAATACATAGTTTTCAAATGATTTTGCATTGTAAGGACAAATGCTTTCCGCTGCTTTTATAAATAAAATAAATTTTTTTTGACTTATTTATCTATTTGTTCACTTCCTTGCAATGAAATCGTTATGAAAATTGATGTTTGAATATTTCTACAACAAATGGATATGATTCTTAGTTATGTTATTTATGGAAATGTCGAGAATTTACCAAATAGGGAGAGTTTCTCATCGCCCAAAGTTTCAATTGGATTGAAATTTGGAATCACGCAACTTGGTTGCATGATGAATGAGAAATTTCATATTTGGAAATTAGACAAATTCGTTGACAAAGTGTCAAGTGAAGGACTAGGAGATCGAGTACACAAAGTTGTGTGTTGATCAAGTTCACCATAAGAGTAACAAAGATATTCGTCATGATTTACTAAAGGTTTAGTAAATATGATTATACTTACAGAATTAAGTGTAATTCTGAATTGATTAAAGGGTTTAGATCAATAGTAGAACGAATAAGAAGAATCAAGTAAGCAGAAAATTAAAAGTTTCTCCATTCTAAGAAGAAGGGAGGGTAGCTTTTATGCTTTATGATAGATCTTAATGATTAAGAACCATATCTCAATTGATCCTCTAAGTGAGTCTTAGTACAATTGTATGTTTAAGAAGAGGAATCAAGGATTGAAGAAATGGTTAAATCAAGAACTCTATCATACTTCGTTCCAATACCAAGTCTTAAAGTTAAGATTGTGACAATGAGTAAAAAGTATTAAAGGTTTATAACATTCATCAAATGTGGAAAGTTGTGATGTCTTGAATAAGACAAAGACTGACTAGGACCAATTTATGAAGTGTTTTGATAAAAGCTACACTAACTCTTGAATATTTGGTTGTCAAGAAATGTTTATTGACAAGAGAATCTTATATGTCAAGGAGTCAGTGGGAGTCTTAATGGTCTTGAAAGGTTTCAAGAACAAATCAAATAAACCTTATCGATCATCACTAGCACACGAGTTGAGGTTTACAACCTATCGTGTTGACATTATTTTGTTTCTGTGCTGTTTCCAATTGAGTTAATTATGCATGTGAGTTCTATGAGTTCTCATTTTGAACGCATAAAAGGCAAGGCACCTTGATCAATGAAAGGTACATTGATAGGAAAAAGGTGAGATGCTTAACTACTTGGAAGACGTGGTGGGCAGCTGTGCTACCATAAGGCAAGAAATCAAGATTAAGAAAGTTCGGTCCATATGAGTTTGAATTTGTCGTAAACTTTGGTTTTAACAAATTCACATGGATAGAAACACATACACCGTTTAAATCTAAGTGTCATAAGATTTCCTTCTTCATGAAAATGATTGTGAGGAAATGCTTTCACTAAGAAAGATTTTAAGAAGATAGTGATTGTAAAATTGCATTCTCGAATTCGATCATGGTTACGGTATCCCTTTCCATAATTTGAATTGTGAGGTTTGGCAATTAGTCTTAATTGTTTAAGACACACATATGAACTATCTAAAGCAAAGGTGTATAAGCTTAAGAGGCCTTGATAAAAGATTATCAAAGCATTAAGTATTAGAAACATGGACTTAAGAAATTCAATAGGTATTGTTTTCTGAAAGTTAAGATGTTTGTGAATACATGTCAAAGCTAGTGGGAGCATAAGTGTTACGTTTTATAGTAATCATCATGATAGTGGGAGCATAAAAGTTATTATTGTATGATTATTATGGAAAGTATTGCAAGTTGGCAATTAATTATAGAAACAAGAGTTATACCTTGCAAAGTTGTAAGGGTTGTAAAGTTGTTTCGCTATAATTAAGGGAGAGAATATTATGCTTCATTTCAAATCTAAAGGCTTAGGTTGAGAAATGTTAATAAATTTAGTCAAAGGTACATAGTGTGTTCTTAAAATTTCGATTATGATTACGGAATTCCTTTTCACAATTCGAATTTTGAGAACATAGCAAATAAACCATTGTGCATCATGTCCCATACACTTCAGGTATAGGATCGATTGCAAATGCTTTAATGTTTGACCATTCTAAAATTTTCCAAATGTCTAGCGCATTTAGAGGGAAAAGGGACTAGAATTGGTTTTGACCAAAATAATTAAACAACTATCAAAGGACGATCCAAAGTTCGACGAGGATTGGTTGCTTGTGAGTAGTTGGAAGCATGGTATTGGATGGACCATATTGACATTATTATGAATAGATAATATTCTATTAATAATGAGTTGTCATATTGAAAATATGGAAGCGTGTCCATCTTAGGAATTGAATATTGAAAATCTTTGACTAGATTAGAAACTTTTATGCAAAAGGATGTTCAAAGGAATGTACTTTGAGTGAGAGACATCATATCTAATGAATTGTCTTGTAACAATCTCCGTTAGAGGACTTTGTAATATCATTGGCAATAGTCATTGTGACTTTGGTGCATTGACATTACAAAAGGATCATTGCATAAAATGTTAGAATCTAGCATATTCTATAAGTAGCAAGAATTTTGATATTCTTTCACTTATGAAAAAGGATTCGGAGTTGTGAAATGAGAATGATTGGAAATGTGTTCAATGTGATCTATTTCACAAAGTAAGAACCATAGGTGAACATTGTGTGCATGCTAGGAGCATGGGATAAGTGTTGTAATTCAAGTAAGAAGTTGATTACCCGAAACGACAAATAATGAGTAATCGATATGGTGATAAATAAAAGGAGTTTTATTTATACTCAAAGGGTTGAGGCCATATGGGATTAGTATTATTCTTGTGTTTCACTTTGCATGTTTTGACTTCCAAAATAATTAAGTTTATTAAGAATAATCGAATTATTCAAATGGGCCACAGTCGTTCATATGTTGGAAGTAGGTATGAATGAAGACTGTCGTGAATTGGTGTGTGGATTGTCTAAAAGGGTATTAGACATAAGCAAATGTTTGCTACAACATTCATGAGTGCTTATGAATATGAATTTGAGCATTGGATTAAACCCACGCTCGCTTGGATCACTCCATGAATTGTATCACGAGTGATTGGTGAGACGATAACATCTTATATTCTTGAAACCGAGATGTGTGAGTTGTATCTTTCAAATCGGTTGCAAATTGATAATATGTAAATGCACTAGTAACTTGGTGTTATAAACATATTATTGTGTGTGATTTGGTTAGTAAGTGCAAGCAAGCATTGTATCAAAGTTTATCCGTTCCTTTTATCCAAAGAAGGATAAAAGCGATATCTTTTGGGCCCCTCGATGGTTTAGTGATGACAAATGAAAATGCTCGGTCGGGCTAGGGCTAATTTGATTTGTTCAATTAGTCAGTCGTCATAAATCGAGAATCGGGAAATAGTACAAAGAGAATGATTAGAAATCATATCTCATATGATATCTAGAATGGAGGAATATATGATCCCTTATCTTAAGGACACGCGTATCTGATAGGATCAGAGTTGACAGCGGCTTTGGAAAGCTACGATTGCAGATCAGGATCTGAAGTCATACGCATAATAATTATTAGACTTATCCAAGTGGGAGACTGTTGGATTAGTGTCTAAGTCCATAACTATTTTGGTATGTACTTGACCCGATGGTGCATGGTCCTTTTAGGTTATCTTCACCAAAGCAACTTGATTGGAGAAATAAATAAAGAGAGAGAGGTTATTATGATTTATTAATATGTTATAAGAATAATATATTAAAGGAGAAATCATATTTGTTTAATTAATATTGGTCAATAATTAATTAGGAATTAATTTTGTGATCAAATGTAATTAATTAAACTAGAGGGGTTCATTTGTAATTATGTGATAGTTACAAAATAAGGTAAGGATTATATTATATATAGGGTGAATGAATTTAAGGAGATAATGCCTTAGAATTCGACTAGGATAAGGGTTTCTAAGACTTATCTTATGGTTACTTGGTGGGCAAGCAACTAGATAAGGATAAGGACTAAAACCCTAATCTTTACACCTATATAAACCCCATAAGGCTCATGAATTCGTGTAAGCCTTCCCAAGAAGTCCTAAGGACGAATTCCTACCTCTCTCCTCTCTCTTTATACCTTCTCCATTTGCTCTTGGTGTTTGTAAGCCATTAGAGGAGTGACACTTGTGACTCTAAGCATTCCAAAGTCAATTCAAGGAGGAATTGGGATTGTTATTGCTACATAACAATCAAGGTAACATTATAAACTCATTCTTATGTTAATATGATTACTTGCATGCTAGAATTAGGGTTTATAGTCTTGGATTCAAAGCATGTACAATAGAGAAACCTAGATCCAAGCTTTAGAGTTTGTATGAACACATAGGATGTCTTATGACCATAACCCATCATATGGAAACACTTCCATATTCTCCATATGACAATTCATTATCAATAGAATCATGTCTACTCATAATAATGTCAATATGGCCCATCCATTACTATACTTCCAACTATCCATGAGCAATCAATCTTTGGTAAACCTTAGATTGTCCTCGATAATTGCTTAATCATCTTAGTCATATCCAGTTCTAGTCCTTTTCTCTCTTAATGCCCTAGGCATTTTTAAAAATTAAACACTTAAATATTATAGCATGTCCAATCGATCCTATACCCGCAGCATATGGGATACGAATCATAATGTCTCATATAAAGACGTGATACTTTACCAGTCTCTTGCTACAATATTTCCACATATGAAATTTCCTTATGTTGAACCATTTCAACATGACATCCATATATGTTCTTGACTAAATTTGATTAAAATCTCAATCTAAGATTTTAGATTTGAAATGAAGTATGAATTCCTCTCCTTTAATGATAGCAAAACAACTTTTCAAACCCTGCAACTATGCAATTTGATACTTTTGTTTTCTATAGTTAACATTGCTAACTTCCAACACTTACCATAATAATTATCCTCCTACTAGCATAATAATTATATTCTTATTATCATAACACTTATGCTCCCACTGGCTTGGACATGTACCCAAAAATTAGTTTGACCTCTAGAAATCAATACTTATTGACTTTCATTACCAAAGATCATATTTCTGATACGAGATGCTTCGATAAGACTATATCTAGGCTTCTCATACTCATACACCTTTCCTTCGATAAGACTTTACAACAATAAGTCTCAGACGTTTAGACCTTTTCCATTTCTCACAATTCGAACTATGAAGAGGGATGTCGTAATCATAAACGAATTTGAGAATGCAAGTACCACAATTGCTATCTCCTTAGAATCTACTCAGTGAAAGCGTTTCCTCACAATCATTTTCATGAAGTGGAGAGAAACCTTATGACACTTAGATTTTATGGTGTATGTGTTCCTGTCCATGTGAATTTTTCAAACCTTAATCATAAGACAAGGTTTCTGACAAATCCAAACTCATATGGACTGAACTTGTTCAATCTTAATTTCCTGCCACTTGGTAGCATAAGGGCCTACCATGTCTTCCAAGTTGTTAAGCAGCTCACCCATACTGATCAATGAAACTTTCATTGATACAGGTGCTTTGCCTTATGCAAACAATTGAGAACTCATAATACTCACATGTATAGTCAACTTTTAACTGGAATGGGCACAAAAACAAGAATATGTCAACACGACAGGTTGCATACCTCAAGTCGTGTGCTAGTGATAAACAATAGGTTTTATTCTTGATTAGTTCTTGAAACTTTTTTAAGATCTTTAAGACTCTCAATGACCTCTTGACATATAAGATTCTCTTGTCATGAACCATTCCTCGACAAAAAATATATTCAAGAGTTAGTGCGGATTCTTATCAAGATAAACACTTCACACAATTGGTCTTAGTTGGTCTTTGTCTTATCCAAGACATCACAACTTACCAAATTCAAATGTACAAGAGTAAGAAACATTTTACTATATATTTGATAAGTCTTATAAACCTTTCTTAAGGTTATGTCACTCAAGGCTCGATCTTGGACTACGACTCTAAGACTTGATTTTGGAACGAATTATGACTCATCTTCTTGATTTAACCTTTTCAACAATTCACGTTTCAACAATTCACGATTCCTTTTCAAACCCTCCAACTGTGATATGCTTCCATAATCACTAAGATGATCATAAAACACGATACTCAGGTACTCTCCCTTCCTTTCTGATTGAAGAAACTTTTCTCTTTCTACCTAATTTGATTCTTCTTATTCGTTCTGCAATACATTGAAACTTTTCCAATGGTTCAGAATTACACTTAATCCTATAAGTATAACCATGTTTACTAAAATTTTAGTAAATCATAACGATTAGTCTTATCATTCTTTGTGGTGGACCTGATTAGTGCACAACCAAGTGTACCTGATCCCCTAGTTCTGCACTTGACTCACATATACATGTGAACAAGGAATTAGTCTTAATTTCCCAAAGACGAAGGTTCTCATTCATCAGACAATACAAGTCGCATGATTCCAAGTTTCTGTCCAATTGAAACTTGGGTGATGAGAATCTTTCCTTATGTGGTAAAATTTGACACTACCACAAATGAAAGAATCAAATCCATTTTCCAACATTGCTAACAGTAGAAACATACAAGCATCAAATTTTCACAAATGTCATTGCAAGGAAATATAAAACACGATAAAATCATAACTTTATTTATTTATAAAACGCGGAAAAAAAACATTTCCTTACAATGCAGTTACAAATGAAAACTATGTTCAAAAATATTTCTAAGCAATCCATCGTAAATCTTAAGCAGCAGCTCAAGAATCTGATCATCGATCCATGCGATCAAAATCCATCTCTTCATGATCATACTCAACATACTCTTCCTTTAAGCTTCCTGAAACATCTCAAAAATACGGTCCAAAAATTTCATTTTAATTTAATAGTAAAACCACATTTATCAATCCATTTCATCAAAACATAAGTTATATTATCTCAAACATTGTTATCAGAGTTTCAAAACATTAGAGTAAATACCGCAGGCTAAAACATCTTGGTAGGTGGGATGTAGTTATCCCGAGCTCTTCCCTCTGCTACCGGAAGTACCTTAAACCAAAACTGAAAACTGTAAGCACAAAGCTTAGTGAGTCTCCCCATACTAACACATACCATACATATAACCATATACTGCAAACATTGGGCCTAGCCCACTACCTCGGGCCCCGCCCGGCATTAGATGAATTCGGCATCAGGCCCCGCCTAGCATCGAGCCCTGCCCTGTATACAAATTTGTTTCTACTAGCCCCCGGCCGCTATACACATACAAATAGTAACATATAATCATGATAATACATAACAAACAATCACTATACTATAACTACTAGTCTCAAGGCCCCGCCTATCTTGGGCCCCGCCCCTACTTTGCTACTAATGAGATATGGAACCCCGTCCACACTCAGCTAGTGATGAGGTATGGGCCCCCACCCACACTTATCTCCCTACCAAGCACATACAAGTATCACAAAGACAACAAGTATAACTAAACGTGAACTACTGCCTCGGGTACCACCTGATATCGAACTGTAGTTCGGAAACATAAATATAAATCTTCCTCGGGCCTCGCCCGACATCGGACCGAAATTCAGAACATATAACTGCACCAGGCTAACCGCGACATCGAGTCTAAATCCAGTATACACTCACATATATAAACGGGCCGACATTAGTTCCTTCGACCCGTTCCTAATGGAGAAAACTCAGCTCACAAGTTAACTGTAGAATCCTGCGAATAACACCACGCTGCTAGCTGGCAGATTCCCGAACTGGTGACCTCTCGACTCCCTGATCTACCATTATCCCAAAATAATAATTAGTCCAAACCAATAACTCTCCTTAGGGTAAAATAACCATTTTACCCCTAGTCCAACTTGGTCCATAACTAAATCCCAAAACATAATATAAAAAAGGCCCAACACTAGGTAGGCTTGCCAAGCAAACTAGTGGCCCACTAATGGCCCAATTTTCTAAATTGGGCCCAATCCATCTAATAGGCTTTACCCTAGGCCCAAACATATTCTTGGCCTAAATGATCCGACTTCTGATGGCCTATTAAGGCCCAAGGAACCAAAATCCACTTCATGGACCAATTCAAAGGCCAAAACACATCAAGCCCATATCTGATGAATATGCAGGGCATACATCTCTGTACGCTAAGCGTACCAGCTACATGGTGAGTACGCTGGTGAGTACGCTGGTGAGTACGTTGCGCGTACCTGCATGTATGCCCAACGTACTTCCCTATTAAGTCACTTTTCCATTAAGCACTCAATACTCTATTCAAATGGCTATAAACATAGATCCAGGTCCTCTTCAACATATTTATCAATAAAATCATTGACTTTGTGACTTAACATGACCCTAATAAGCTAAATCTCGAAATTGGCATTCTATTCTCATAAAAGTGATCTTAACTCATGCACG
The DNA here is from genome assembly GCF_052625555.1 of Lactuca saligna. Taxonomy (NCBI): domain Eukaryota; kingdom Viridiplantae; phylum Streptophyta; class Magnoliopsida; order Asterales; family Asteraceae; genus Lactuca; species Lactuca saligna. The sequence goes on along the minus strand of NC_136419.1, from coordinate 194,063,510 downwards.
ACCCCAATAGGACATCCAAGATGGCAAAATTCTGTCTTAGGGACTCATTTAGTACTGTGAGTGGCAACTCCAAGTCCAGGGATCATATTTGAGCCATAAAGCTCCATCCTTTGGACCAAAATTGTAACGCCCGTAGATTCGGGCTAGTCAATTTAGAGACAATAAGCGTTAAAAATGAATTTTAATACAAGGTTATTTATAATAAATAATCTTATCCAAGTTATAGTATATGTCACAAGGGTTCCATACATATAAAGAACGTCGACATCCGAGTTATAACGAAGAAGTTATGACATGTTGAGGTTTTACGGCAAAACCGGCACAGCACCGGGAATCGTAAAAAGTGATTTTTTTTATAAACTACTTTTTAACCTTAGAGATCTAAATGAAAGTCATAGTATACATTAAAACTAGAGCGTGCATAAAAAGAATGCCTAAATCTAACTTCATATGAGGAAGTTATGATTTTTCTAAGATTTGACATAATAGTGCACAGCCCGGATTTTGAATTTTAGATCGAGCGGTTTTGGTCAATGAAACCTAAATGAGAATTGTAGATCTCATTATTAGTAGCACAATGGTAAAAAGATAGACATAAACGGACACCGGATGAAAAAGTTATGAATTTTTAATAGACTTTTCCTGTCCCGGCCTATTAAAAATACAACTTTAAAAATTAAGTCAAAATTAGCAATCAGAGTCTAAATGAAAGTTGTAGAGTATAATCTCCCCTATGCGTGGATATAAATAACGTCAAAAATAGAGCTCATATGCGAAAGTTGTAGAGTATAATCTCACCGTTGCTTCCTCCCTAAGGCTAACCACTAAATGATGACATATGGCATGGACTCGACGAGTTGGAGCCACAACTCAATGAGTTGGGCTATTTCACATCCTATAAATAGAAGTGTGGGTCAAGCACATTTGTTACACCTTTCACCCTCTCTTTCTCTCTATATACTCTTTCTTTCTAGCCTCCCAACCCCCCCCCCCCCAAAGGTTGGGGTAACTCCCTAGCATGATAAGGAAGCCCCAAAGCTCCTCGATGACTCCGAAAAGAAGAGCTTTCAGCTTAGAAATGCTACTCCAGCGAAGCCCGATTTTTTATAAACACCCATTGTAAGTGTGATACGTCTACCATACTTTAAATATAGCTTATATATAAATATAATATCATTATTATGAACCTATAAATAAGATTTATCAGTGAATCAAAGTCATTATACTGATTGAACTACTTACAGGAGAGGTGTCTAGAATGGTCACGTTGGGTTTGGTTGTTGGATTTCAGAAAAGCTATATGCCAAAATGGTCTTGCCTCCCAAATGCCCTGCCTGACTGATCATTACTTGATAGATCATGAAGTAGACTTTGAGTTAATGACGAATCTGGATTAAAAATTATTCGCAACAAATATTAGACTAAAATCTAGTGGTAATAGTATTAGGTTTCATTTAAGGAAATCATATTGTTAAGAAGCGAAGCGCTGCTCGAATTTCGAGTCGTCACTGTAGCAAGTGAGTGCATAGTAACTTTCATCTTACACATAAATATGAAGTATTTTATATAAATTACGTGCTATCTGTGCATATTATCTGTATACTTGCTATCTGTGCTAGATAAACGGTTTTATACATGTTTTAAATGATTTAAAACGTATATGTATTTTATATCTAAAAAATATGTTGGGTAAAACATGGATAGATGAATGATGAGGGATGAAAGCTGATATAGAGGAACATTGGCAGTATGGACAAAGTCCCCTATAGGTGAACATTGGCAGCAATGGACCTAGTACCCTATAGATGAGCATTGCCAGCTATACCACAACCTATAGATCTTTTGATCTACGATGTACTCTAAACATCCTTACAGATGCACTCTAAGGAGAGTATCGGCAGTTGCGCCTAATAGAGAACATCATAACCTTCACGGTTGTGCCTAATAGAGAATGTCAAAATTCTAGCAGTTGCACCTAAATGATAATATTGGCAGTTGTACTTGATAGATAATACTGAAAGTTGTGTCATTAGCAACGATGCACTTCGTGCCTACTCATTAGGAGAATCCTTAGGATTGAATGAGTGAACGATAAATGATTCTTAGGGTAGATCCTTAAGAAATAAAGAAGATAATGGGGATGGGTAATTGCGTTGATTATTTAATGATTAAACATAACTATATTATTGTGGGTTGAAAACCCTATGTACTCACCAGGTTCTCTAACCTAACCCACTCAATTTGTTTGTATCACAGGTGTCGATATAAAGCTACACTACACCGAGAGATTAAAGAGGTGTAGATCACTGGTGTAAACGAATGTAAGTTCAATGTATGCTTATGTTTCTGTATTGACAATGACATCCCAAAGTTTTAAAATGAATAAAATACATTTCTTCGGAATTGCTTTGAAAACATATTTATCATGTTTTTATGGGAACAAATTCCGTAACATTTTTCTTTAAAAGGTTACTTTGATTTTAAAATAAGCATAAATAAAATTTTTAAAATGACCGTGAATTTGGGGATGTCACAAAAATGGTCCAAAAACTCAACCTAAGAGATCTAAGGAAGTAATCACCAAGTTTAAATCTTTATACCTTGAAATGGTCAGAAATGAAGCCACAATCCCCGATCTATAACCTCTCCTTTGAACCACCACCTTGCTTTGCTCCTTTCTTGTTTGGAAAGTGGATCCACAACACCAAAATGCTCTCTAGTGGCCTTCTAACACTCAAATATGGATTAGGGTTTCGTGGTAGCTCTTTTAGGGTGGAAATGGAGGCTGTCCTTCGAGACATAAGGTTTTTTATAGGGATTAGCCCTAAAATTAGGGTTTGGGCATTCTAAACATATGTTGGGCGTACTTCTTGTACTTGGGGCGTACGCCTCTCCGCATCCGCGTCCACATGACCTTCTACATTGGGCGTACCCAGCTAAACACACGCATGCATGGGGCTACCTTGTCACAAAACTGTATTAGGGACTAAAATTGATAATAACTACAAAGTGCTATAACTCCTTCATTCTATGTCGGTTTCCAATGAAATTTATATCCATGAAAAGGAGGTGGAAAACCTTACGCTCCTAGCCACACCCCTAAGCCTAAAACCTTCCGGATAAAACCCTGAACCCATAAAAGACCGAATTGCCCCTACCCTTGGCCTCCGAGACCATAACCGAGTACTTGCAAAACTGGGTGTTACACTTCCTTTGATTCTAAAGCAGAGTAAAACATTTTGACATTACCATCATTGTGGTCCTTCAGGTAGATATGGCAGCTTCGCAACCAATTCCCCTTCTCTTGGCAATAGAAACAAACAGATTCTTTTCGAATGGCACATGGAACAGTCTCATAATTGGCCTTTCTCTTATGATTAAAACTTTTGACCATGGCCAATTCCTTTCCTTTATGAGAAGGAAACATTTCTAGGATATCCATGTCAGCTTAATATGTAGATCTGCCAATCAAATTTGCTTGACCATTGGGCCAAATCATTGCTGATTCAGCAACATTTAGCAAATAGGTAAGATTAATAATGGTCATGTCGTGATCTGTCACATAATAGTCTTTAACGAACTCACTATATGACTCGGGAATTGACTGAAGAACCAAGTCAATAGCCAATTTCCTTGGGAACACGACACCCAACATTCCCAGCCTGTCAATATGCAGCTTTATGTCCGAGACATGAGCACATATAGACTTTCCATCTTTATGTTTAATAGGCAATAGGGATTGAGTGATCTTGAACTTTTCAAGTCTTCGAGCTTGTGAGTCAGTGAGAATAATTGGAGGAGGTGGAGGAAGTGAAGTATGATTTCCACTTCTACGATCCAATCGTGGAACATCATCTTCAAGAGGAAAGCTTATTCCAAAATATTTTGGAAGGCCATAGTTATCTAAACTAGACATCTACAAGGGAGAAATTCAAGTTAGTTGATTTAATTCCTTAATATAACACCCAAATGAAATATTATGGCTATCACCTAACACAATATTTTACAATTCGGAAGAGGGATACCGTAATCCAGTTGTAAAATATTTGAAAGTAGGCAAATGATGATTTACCAATTTCCACTATGAAAAACGAAATTGATCATTAAGTTTTAATTGGTTTGAAATTCCTAGATCCTTTGAGATTCATTGAAATTTTCAATGTAATTTTTAAATCTCGATTGTGCCCTTCAAGTTTGTGACTGGGATGTCGAGGATCACAAATAATGTGTGAATAACCATGCAAATTATCTTGGTACACTTAATGTTACAGATCACCTAATCAATGTGTCAGTTAACCACACATGCTCCATTGATCTATGATTAACATCAAGCTACCCTTTGCTACACACTGTCAGTCCTAGATTAGTATACCAGTTAACCACACGTGCTCCACTAACGACTTAACAAGGTGCAAAGTGCAATTTCATGGGTTAGCACCAAATTCACATTTTTCCTACGTAACTAAGATTGGGAATTTATAAGTGTTTAGTTACTTGGTATTATCATTATACTTTTAATGAGAATTAATGTCCTATCCTACCCGTTCGGCTAATGACCCTCCATCAGTCAGGGAAGCGGTGGGTGAGAGTGAACACCAATTTAACCGTCATTTTATAGGCAGTAACCTTATACCCCCTTATAGACCGTCTTCGTGAATGAGTCCTACTAATGGTAAGACCGACTTTTTACTTATACTTATAATATATTAAACTTTTAATATTATAATAGTATAAGGGTGTATTTTAAACTTTTAAAATACTAAGTGGTATAATCTATTAATTAAACTATACTCTTAATTTAATTAAACTTAAACCATGTCATTATGGAATTATTAATTCTCTTTTAATTAAACACTTTAATTAACTATTAATATAGTTCATAAAGATGTAATATGAATTCTTCAAACATCAAGATGCTAAAACAAAATTAAAACTATTTAATTTATTATTAAGTTATGAACCAATGAGTTACACTTTTGAAAACTTTTCAAATAACTTTAGTTTTAGAATTCAATGTCTCATAAAAAAAACTTTTCAAATTCCAAAACTTGAGGGAAAATTTTGTAACTCTTGAAAACTTTTAAAATTACATAAAATAGACTTTCCAAGTTTCATAACTTGAGGGCAGGTTATGAAACTCTTCAAAGCCATTTATAACAAATTTTGTAATCTTTACAGACTGTTAGAATTAATAACTTAAAGAGTTAATGAATGAGACTTTTCACATCCATAACTTATGGAAGTTTCAAAACTTTTAAGATAAAAACTTTAAAAAAGACTTTTGAGCTCCAAAATTTTATGACAAAATTTGTAACTCCTTAAAAACATTTGGATCAAATTTTTAAAACAACTAAAATAATCATATCATTCTATCTTATAATAAATTGACCTATTCAACTCTTGTAGTAAAATGACTCAAGTTTTACAAATAATTAGTTGTTCATAAAATCAAGTAATTATCTTTAAATTTGACAAACTTCATGTTTTTTTTCAACTTTGAAAATCAAACATTTGCATCAAATATAATAGAAAACAATCCTAGTCTCTGATACCACTGTTGGGTTTTAGTATACTACAACATCTTATGGTGCACATACAACCCTAAATGCTTTGGATCTATGTTTTCTCTAATTATATATGCAATATTGTTTCCAAAGCATTAAGCCTACAACTAGCATACAGTTGACATAAACAACATTAAACACTAGTTGTATTTGGCCTTTAAGAACTTAGCACCTCAAGTAATGGTTCACAACACACCTACGACAAAGGAGAACTTGAGAGAGATGTTGCTAGCTCCAAAATCGGCTCTAGAGAACTCTAAGAACTCTAGTGCCTGATTTCGGGTGCTAAGGGAGTCCTTTTATAGTGTGGCAAAGTCTAGGGTTACATCCAGTGGCGAATCTAGAATAGAATAACACGTGGTTCCTAGTTAAGTGAAAATGAAAAAACCAAAGAGTCAAAGCTATATGTGACAAATCGGGTCAGGTCAAACCACTATCAAACCGATAGAATAGCTAATAACTAGGAAAACCGGTCTACTTAACCCTACAACTTGATTTTCACAACAACAAAAAAAAAACAACTTTGATCGATCAAGTCTCTTTTCTTTTTAAAGAATTCATTTGCAACAACCATTTTATACAACCAAAGGTATGAGAGTAATTATGTTTTTTCTTTTTAATTTTCCTAATAACCATTCATAATTTATTTTTGTAAAATCAAACAACTTCAACTCTTTCTTTATTTTTGGTATGTGATAAGTTTTGAAAGTATTAACCATTTGCTTTGAAATTTAAGTATAAGTCCTCCATTATTATTAATTTTTTTCTTATTTTGTCAAATAGTATTAGGTAGGTTTTATTTTTTTTCAAGATAGTTTCTATTTTTTTTTCAATAAAAATACTATATAAAATTAAAAAATTAGGTGGGTCCTAGGACCCACCTTGGTAATAAGTGGCTACGCCCTTGGTTACATCCATGAAAACCCTAATGCCCATGACCTTTCATATTACTTAGGCTCCATGGGTTAAAACTCCATGGACTATTCATGTACTACCATATTGGTTTATCCCATCCTAAATAACAATTGACCAATACTATAAGAATCATTGATTTACCAAATCAATCCTCATATATTTAATTAGTCTCTTTTGATCACATAATTAATTCCAAAATAATTCTTGATCAATACTAATTAAATAATATGATTTCATATTAATATATTAGAACTTATAATATATTAATAAATCATAAGTAACCTCTTACTCAAGTATCCATCCTATCAAATTGTTCTGGTGATATGCTACCCGAAATGGATCATGTTACTCTCGAGTCAAGTACATACCAGTTATAGTTATGGGCTTAGACACCAAATCCAACACAAACCTTTTTCCGTTTCTCACAATTCGAACTATGAAGAGGGATGTCGTAATCATACTCGAATTTGAGAACGCAATTATCATAACTGCTTACTCTAATCCTTTAAAATCTACTCGTGTAAGTGTTTCCTCACAATCATTTTCATGAAGTAGATAGAAACCTCTTACCACTTAGATTTTTATGGTGTATGTGTTTCTATCCATGTGAATTTTTCATTTCCAAACACTATCATAAGACAAGATTTATGACAAATCCAAACTCATATGAACTAAACTTTCTTATCTTAATTCCTTTCCATTTGATAGCACAACAACCTACCATTGCTTCCAAGTTATTGAGTAGCTCACCCTCACTGACCAATGAAATTTTCACTGATCAAGGTGTTTTGCCTTACACAGTCAAGTGAGAACTCATAGGACTGATATGCATAGTTAACTCAACTGGAATGGCACAAAAAAAATATATGCCAACACGATAGGTTACTAACCTCAAGTCGCGTGCTAGCAATAAACAATAGGTTTATTCTTGATTAGTTTTTGAAACTATTCAAGATAATTAAGACTCCCACTAACCTCTTGACATATAAGATTCTCTTGTCAAGAAACATTCCTTGACAAACAAATATTCAAGAGTTAGTGTGGATTCTTATCAAGAAAAACACTTCATACAATCGGTCTTAGTTGGTCTTTTATTTTGTCCAAAACATCACAACTACTAATCTCAAATTTTCATGAATAAGAAAACTTTTCTACTCCACATTTCATGATGTGTTATAAACCTACTAAGGATATATCACTCAAGACACAATCTTGGAGCATGACTTTAAGACTTGATTTTGGAACGAAGTATGACTCGCCCTTTTTGATTCAACCATTTCAACAATTCTCAATTCCTCTTCTTAGTCAAGCATATGCACTAATGTGTCCTTAGAGGATCAATTATGACATGGTTCCATAATCATTAGGATGATCATAAAACACGATACTAAAGTACTCTCCTTTCCTTTCAGATTGGAGAAACTTTTGTCTTTCTGCCTAATTGTAACGCCTCATTCTTGGTACGCATTTAAATTTTATTTTCTTTATTTTGTAGAGCTACTCGACGAGTTAGGAGCCCCAGACTTGTCGAGTAGAAGCGGGATTGGACACGGGTTTAAAGCCATCTACTTAACTAGTTGAGAGCCCTCAAATTGGCGAGTACGCCTGCTAGGATGAAACCCTAATTTTGGGGTTTTGCACCCTATTTAAGCATCTTAATCCACACCCCTCAGCTTCATTTACAGCCTCCAAGTCCCAAAACCCTAATCTACAATACCCTAGTGCTATGCTTGAGATTGTGAGCCTTTTTGAGTGATTCTTGGGTGTTTTGAAGCTTGTAGAAGAAAAGAAAGCTAGAGGGATCAAGAAGGGAAGAGTAGATCCAGAAACTACTCATCATTTGCTACATTTTCGAGTAAGAAAGTCCCAACCTTGCTCAATGGGTTCTTTGATCTTTTCTTTTCATCTTTATGAGGGGTTTGGTCCAAGTATGCTAGTATGTGAAGAATGGATGACCAAAGTGGGTACTCTTCCAGATCTAGGATCTTGAAGGACTAATAGGACATAAAGGTGCAAACTTTATGCCATAGGAGTCCCCATTCAAGCCATAGAGTGTTATTGTGTCCTCTTTAGCCAAAAAAGAGCCTTGCATGAAGAGAAAGATGGGAGCTTTACGTGTCCAAGTAGTGCTAGGAGCTTAGATTTCTGGTTGTAAGTTCTAGTTTGGTGTATAGATGGCTTAAGAACCAAGTTTTAGATCCCAAGAAGTTATGGTTTGAGCTAGACCCATTAAGAAGAGGTATTAACGGGTAAAGTTGGAAACTTTACCCTTAAAAGGACATTTTTGGGGTTTATGTGAGGTATAAAGCTTGGATCTGAAATGTATGGGCTTAATCCAACAAGATTGCTCAAACAGATGAGGGGACTCGGCGATTCAAGAGAGAGACTCGACAAGTTGAGTCAATTTGCCCCGATTTTGTATCAGGTGGGACTCAACGAGTTTGTAAAGGGACTCGACAAGTTGACTCAGTTCATCACAAATCTAAATAGCATCGGAACTCGATGAGTTGGAAGGTAAATCGACGAGTTGAGTCAACTGGAAGTCGACCTTAACTTTGACTTTGAATAGAGCTTTGACTTTGACCAGGGGGTAAAATGGTCATTTATCCTTAAAAGGATTTTCAGTTTTTGATTCAGTGTTCATTGTGAATTTATAGCGGAGGAGTCGTAGGAGCAGCCAGTAGAGATTCCTCATGCGAGAGTTCAACACCCAGTTTGAGAGGTGAGTTTCCTTTCAGTAGGAATGGTTCGAAGGCACCAAGGTCGGCCCGCATATGTGATATTTTAGTAGCCGAGTGTGGGCAGGGCCCGAATCTCGTAGCATTGTTTGAGTATAGTTATGTGATTGCTTGATAGAGATAGATATACTTTTTGTGTGCGTGATACTTGCATGTATGTTAGTAGTTGAGTGTGGGTGGGGCCCGAATCTCATAGTCAGTGGAGTATGGGCTAGGCTCAAATCTCGAAGCTAGCAGAGTGTGGGCAGGGCTCGAATCTCCTAGACAACAGAGTCAGGGCAGGGCCCGAATCTCCATGAGAGTGGGTGGGGCCCGTATCTCCTAGTTACATGTTATGTGTATAGTATGTGGTAGTTTGGGGAGACTCGCTAAGCTTTGTGCTTATAGTTTTCAGTTTTGGTTCCAGGCACTTACGGTAGCAAGGGGAAGAGCTCGGGCTAATTACAATGCATACACCATTTGTTCAGCTTGGGATGTTTATACTCTGATATTTTGAGGCATGATTTTGACATAGCATTTTGTATGATGAATTTAGACACATAACTTATGATTTTTATTGTGATGTTTTATGGATTATGGCTTTCTTAAATGATTTTAAAATGAAAATTTTGGACCGTATTTTTGGGATGTTACACTAATTGATTCTTCTTATTCGTTTTGCTTATACTTTGAAACTTTTCAAGGTATTAGAATTATACTTAAACTTGTAAGCATAACCATATTTACTGAACCATTAGTAAATCATGATGAATAGTCTTTATCACTCTTGTGGTGGATCTGACCAGTACACATAAATGTGCACTTGATCCTTAAGTCTTTCACTTGACTCACATCTACATGTAGACAAGGAATTAGTCTTAATTTCCCAAAGATGAAGATTCTCATACATCACCATTGGCAATAGAATCAAATTGAAACTTGGGTGACAAGAACCTTTCCTTATTTGGTAAATTATGACATTACCACTGATGATAGAATCAAATCTACTACTAAAAAATATATAAACACCAATTTTCACAAATGCCATTGCAAGGAAATATAAAATAAGATAAAATCAAATTTTTATTTATTTATAAAATGTGGAAAACTTGTCCTTACAATGCAAATGCATATGAAAACTATGTTTCTAAATATTCTTAAGCAATCTATCATAACTCCAAAACAACAACTCAAAAATCTGATCATCGAACCATGCGATAAAGATCCATCTCTTCGCGACCAAACTTAACTCACTTTTCTTTAAGCTTCCTTTCTTTTCTTCGATCCTATAGAACATCAAAATGTAATCTTATCATATAATGTATTAGTAATCTATAAATAGGAACTTAATAGAGTTAGATAGTGGACTTACCTGGAGTAGAACCATACAATTTGATTTTACCCTTTCTTAAGTCTCTCAGGTAGTTAGGACAGCTTCTCTTCCAATGTCCCTTTAAATGGCAGTAGAAACAAATAGACTCTTTGGTATTCGCACATGAAACTATCTCAAAACTGGCTTTTCTCTTATGGTCAAATCTTTTGACCATGGCCAATTCTTTTCCCTTAGGAGAAGGAATCATTTCTAGGATGTCTATGTCATTGCCTATGTCCATGGCAATTTGGGATGTAGATCTTCCAATCAAATCCGCTTGACCAGTGCGCCAAATCATTGTTGATTCAGCAGCAATTAACAAATATGTAAGATCAATAAGGGTCACGTCGTGATCTGTCATATAGTAGTCTTTAACAAACTGACCATACGACTCGGGAAGCGACTGAAGAACCAAGTCAACAACCAACTTCCTCAGAAAAGCGACACCCAACATTCTCAGTCTGTCAATATGCAACTTCATCTCCAAGATGTGAGCACATACAAACTTTCCATCTTCGTGTTTTCTGGCCAATTGGGCTTGAGTGACCTTGAACTTTTCAAGTCAATGAACATGTGGGTCAGGGAGAATAATTGGAGGAGGTGGAGGAAGTGAAGTATGATTTCCAGTTCCTTGATCAAAACGTGTAGCATTATCTTCATGAGGAAAGCTTTTTCCAAAAGATTCGGGAAGACCATAGTTGTCAAGACTTGCCATCTCTAAAAGGGAGAAATCCAAGTTAGCTTGGTACTCTCGAAGACATTTATCACCTAATCAATGTGCCGATTAACTACACACGCTTCATTGATCTATGATAACCTACGAGCTACCCACTGTCATCCTTCATTAGTCCTATATTAGTGTGTCAGTTAACTACATATGCTACACTAACAACCAATAAGGTGCAATGTGCAATTTCATGGGTTAGAATCAAATTCACAGTTTTTCCCAAGTAACTAAGATTGGGGATTTATAAAACATTTAGTTACTTTATATTTCATTATACTTTTAATGAGGATTTAAATGTACTATCAAACTCGTTCGGCTAACAACCCTCCACTGGTCAAGAGTGCGGTGGGTGAGAGTCACAGCCATTCAATCGTCATTTTATAGGCAATTTCCTCAAAAACCCCTTATAGACCAGTTTTGTGAATGGGGCCTACTAATGGTAAGACTGACTGTAACAACCCAATTTTCACGTCCAGAAATTTTGTTTTTAAAACTTTACCTAGAAAACACTAATAATTAAAACATTGTTTAATTAAACCATTTCACATCTAAAACCCAAATTTGAAATCCACAACATGTAAACAACCAAAATATCAGAGTATCAATCCCAGAATAAACTCGTAACTGCAGAAACAGAGTGTGTGTGTGATATGCTGCTACTGCGACGACTCCTTTCCCTTAGCTGAAGAGGTACCTGAAACCAAAACTGAAAACCGTAAGCACGAAGCTTAGTAAGTTCCCCCACTGTACCACATACCATATAATAACATACATAAATTGTCAGGCATATCTGGGTGCCTGACCTACCCCTTCGGTCCTCTCGACCGGATGCTGCCTAGCATATCTGGGTGCTGGCCTCCCCTTCGGTCCTCTCGATCGGATACTGCCTAGCATATCTGGGTGCTGGCCTCCCCTTCGGTCCTCTCGAACGGATACTGAGGACTATTTCACCCCTACTACTACCACATAACACATATATCACATAGTCTATCTAGCATGGCTGGGCATGACCGCCCCTTCGGCCCTATCGACCAGTATTCTGGGGGACTATCTCCCCATACTGTCACTAACACATAAACATAACACAGGTAGTAGCAACCCTAGATGAATATCACAAAGGCAATCATCTAATCATACATCTCATACTGGTGGGTAGGCATTGTGGCCTTAGACCCACCGCTACTGGAAGGTAACTCACCTCAAAGTAGCTGCTGAACTGATCGGAAACTGACTGTCTACTGCTGCTCCGGACGTCCTCCGGCTATAAATCCCACAAAACGATCAGTCAAACACTGCTAGATGTTCTTAGGGTAAAATGACCCCTTTTACCCTCGACCAAGTCGAAATCCAAGTCAAAGTTAACTTCCAGTTGACTGGACTCGCCGAGTCCGCGAGCAACTCGCCGAGTCCTTTCCTTACTAATCCGGTCCCACTCGCCAGGTCCCTCTCCCCACTCACTGAGTCACCCTTGACTCACCACTCGGGACTATGGAGCCAACTCGAGTACCGACTCGCCGAGTTTGAAGAACAACTCGGCGAGCTCCAGGCAATCTTCATAGGACTCGCCGAGTTGTTCATCCAACTCGCCGAGTCTAAGACCATCTTCATAGAACTCACCGAGTTCCACTTTGGGACTCGCCGAGTTCCTCGACCCATTTCCCAAGTAGGTCAGATCTAAGACATGCAATGCTTCAAAACCACAGATCTAAGGTCCTAGAGCATGTTTACCACGTAAAGTTGCAAACTTTACATGCATGCACGACCCAATGAGCTCAAACATGCAATTCCAAGCTCTTTAACAGGTCCTACACTCAATAGGGACCTCAATCACCTCAACCACAGAGACTTTATGCTACTAGGATGTCCTAAAGGTCCAAATACGAAGTCCTTGCAGAACATTAACCATAAACACATAGAGATTTAGGTTCTTAGGGCTTAAAACCTCTTTTTAGGGACAAGAAAGGGGATTCAATGAACTAAAGATCAAGGTAGCAACTTTTCTACCTGAATAGAAGCCCTTCACAGAGTATATTCCGGATCTTCTTCCCTTCTTGCACTCTTCAACCTTCTCCTTCTTCTTCCAAGCTCCAAACCACCTTTCAAAATGTTAAAAATCACCCACAACGACACAAAGGGGGCTAGGGTTTCGTTCTACAGATCTCTGGGAGTGCTAGGGGTAGTGGAGGCTGGGTTAGATCGTTTAAATAGGGTGCAAACACCCGAGTTATGGTTTCAGTCCAGACAGGGTCTACTCGCCGAGTCCCACGACCCTACTCGTCGAGTAGCCAGAGTTGATCCCGTGACTAGACCAGCTTCTACTCAGCGAGTTAGTCCTTCAACTTGCCAAGTCCAAGGTTAAAATGCAATACATAAGGAGAGTTAATAATCAAGAATACATACCAGGAACCAGGTGCTACACTGACCTTTTACTTATACATATATAATATATTAAACTTTTAATTTTATATAGTATAAGTGTGTATTTTACACTTTTAAAATATTAAGTGGTTTAATCTATTAATAAATTTAATTAAACTTAAAACATGTCATTATGGATTTATTAATTCACTCTTTTAATTAAACACTTAATTAATTTAATAAAACCATAATGGTGTGATTTGAACTATTCAAAATATCAAGGTTCTAAATTTAAGATTTCAAAATTAAGGCTATTTAATTAAATTTTAAATTACAAAACAAAGAGGTGCACATTTGAATCTTTTCAAATTACAAGGGTTTTAGAATTTAATATTTCATAATTAAGACTTTTCAAATTCCAAAATTGAGGGCAAATTTTGAAACTCTTCAAAATCTTTTAGATCAAAATTTTAAACTAATAAAATGATCATATAATTTTATCTTTTACCAATTTGACCTAATTCAACTCATATAGCAAGACAATTCAAATCAAATAATATAAATGATCAAATTATCATATAATCAAATAATTATATTAAAATTTGACAATGTATCTTTTAATTGGATGAGGATAATCATTGCTATATCAGAAAAACCGAATTTTATGATTCAAAATAGTTTGTGGTAATTATCCTAATCCAATTCAGGCCAAAAACTCGAAAAATATGCCAACAGGTGGTCCAACTCGTCAAGTCAGGGCATGAACTCGTCGAGTTCATCACCAGATGATCCAACTCATCAAGTTCCCACATGGGACTCATCGATTCCAGCAGTCAGAGGCAAAAATGAAACTTTTTCAGCTTTGAAAACAATACAATTGCATCAATATAACAGAAAACACCCTAGTCTCTGATACCACTGTTGGCTTTTGAGCACTACAACATCCCTATGGTGCACATACAACCTTAATGCTTTGGATCTAAGTTTTTTCAAGTTATACATGTAATTTCATTTTGTTCAAAGCATATACCTTAGCTAGCATGCAATTGGAGATATACAACATAAAAACTAGTTAGATGAATATCTCTTTGTTATAGCTTGTAGTTCTTGGCCTTTCAAGAGCTTAGTACCTCAAGTGTGATACCTCTAATAAGTTAAAAAAAGCCAAAAGCAAATAGAGGGATATGATAGAGAGGTTAGGAAGCACCAAAAATGTCTAGGGTTTCTTCTTAGAACACAAGTTCTGATTTTGGAGTGCAAGGGTTAGTATTTATATTGTGGAATTCCTAGGGTTTCATACATAAACCCCTAATTTACCTAAACCTTTAGGTATTCCAATGATCCATATGATAGGACCTTTGAACTAACTTTTCATGGACTCTTACATAGATTTAGCCCATCCCTTAATCAACATGGATCATTAGCCCAAATTATAAGTATTGCTGATTTACCTAATTAATCTTTGCAAATTTAATCAGTCTCTTTTGATCACTAAATTTATTCCAAATTAATTATTGATCAACACCAATTAAATAATATGATTTCTCAATTAATATATTATTCATATAATATATTAATAAATCACAAATAACCTCTTTCTCAAATGTCCATCCTATCAAATTGTTCCGGTGAAGGCAACCCAAAAGGACCATACTACTATAAGGTCAAGTACATACCAATTATAGTTATGGGCTTAGATAACTAATCCAACACTTATAGGGTCACACCTTAATCAAGTTGGTACTTATTGGATATCTATTAAGTAATTTGTTATTAATAAATAAATTCAACTCTTGTATTTAATTAGAAAAAAGTTATTGTTTTATGAAAACAATATTATAAGAAGTAGAAAACTAGTCATTATATTATATGGTATCATATAATAAGTCATGTACAATGTTTTGGACACTTTAGTTAACCATGTTTAAATAAATGACTTACTCTAAAATGGTTAAAAGACTAGCAAACAATTTTTGTCTCCATTAGGCCATATGGCGGAAACTTTTAAGGGGATGGAGGTCGCTTATCAACCTTTGTCCTCTTGTCCTCCATGCCTCTATTTCTAGCTAATACTTTAGAGTATTTTTGTAACAGCCCAGAATTTCAGGTATTACTTTAAACTATTTTGGGGAATATTTAGGGGGGGACTCGGCGAGTTGATGCCTGACTCGCCGAGTAGGACCACGGTCTTGGTCACAGATTCGCGACTGGACTCGACGAGTCCATTAGGGACTCGGCGAGTCGACGCTGTTCAGCTGAAACCCTAGCCGTTTTGATTCTGGAGCGTATATAATGTCTTTAGGGCCGTCATGTCTCGTCTTTTGGCCGATTGAAGATAACCTAAAAGTCTGTGGACATCTGGAGCGAGGGTGAAGGCTAGTGGAAGCTTGAAGAGGTTGTTAGGCAAGAAGAGGCAAGGCTGTGGTCAAAGGAGGATCAAGGGGATTGAGCTCTGAAGGTTAGGGACACAGGGAAACGTCTTCCAGGTAATCCTCGGATCATTTCTGTAGTTTTGGTGTTGTACACGAATCTAGGGTTTAGGTAACTCATTTAATGATTAGTTAGGTTATAGTGTTGTTACAAGTGTTTAAATCCCAGTAATAGTATGTGTAAAGGTCCAGGAAGTCCCATATTTATATATTACGGAACCATGCGAATTACAGGAGGCAGTTGATTGACTGCATGGCGTGGACTCGCCGAGTCCAACGATCAGACTCGGCGAGTAGCTTGAAGATCCGCTTGGACTCGCCGAGTTGTTCGTCAGACTCGGCGAGTAGCCTGAAGATTTACTAGGACTCGCCGAGTTGTTCTTCAGACTCGGCGAGTAGCTTGAAGACTTACTGGGACTCGTCGAGTCGTTCTTTAGACTCGGCGAGTGGAGTCGGGGTGGCCCCGCGATTCTTTCACAAGGACCTCGTCGAGTCAAGGGGGGGGTACTCGACGGGTAGAAAAGGGAATAACAGGGATGTTGGGGAGGACGCTTAGACTCGCCGAGTCGCCTTTGCACTCGACGAGTCCGGTCGAGTTGACCGTTGACCTATATGTAATTTCGTAGGGTCAGTGTCTTGTTTGATAAGATCATTAATAAAGGTATGTGGTATTATAGGGAGTCTGCAGATTAACGGATCGAGTGCGAGTAGCTCCAAGGGGTTATAGTTTGCAAACTGCGAGGTGAGTCTTCTCACTATACTTCACCCGGAAGGGTTTGACTGTGTGACTGGAAGGTCGTATGTGATATATGTGATTTATGCTATAACTGAAAAGGTAGATGCTATACTTGTTATGTATGTTTATACGGGCCGGAAGGCGATATGTTATGTGGTAGAAGGAACAGGTATGATGTATGATATATGTGCTATATGTGTCATGTTATATGTGTTATGTTTTGTAAATGTTATGGGCCGGAAGGCAATATACTATGGGCCGGAAGGCAATATAATACGGGCCGGAAGGCGATATGTTATGGGCCGGAAGGCGATTATGTTACGGGCCGGAAGGCAATGTTATGTGGACCGAGAGGTCCGGGCCTGGAAAGGCGTATGTGTGTAAGTCGTATACTGGGGAACTCACTAAGCATTTATGCTTACTAGTTGTGTTTATGTGTTTCAGGTACTAGTGATGACCGTGGGAAGGCGCCGGCGTGACACGTACACATTGCCATTGTTGGAGATCTTGGGGATTCGTTACTTGTATTTTTGAAATGAACTTGGAATAAATACTTTTTTCGAATAATGCTGTGCTATTTTAAATGAAAAATTTATTTGAAAATTTGAGCTGTTACAATTGGTATCAGAGCCTTGGTTTGAGGGATTCGGGTGTACTTTCGGGTGCAACTGAACTCAGACCGAGGATTTGAGGAAAAATCTTTAAAAAAAATAATAATAAGGACATAACATTTCATAAATAGTAAAGCGGTAAAAAAAGAACGGAGCAGTGTATACGATCAGCCAGCGCCCGAACGGTAAAGATCCCCATAATACCTTACAATGTTATGTTATGCA
Source organism: Lactuca saligna (assembly GCF_052625555.1). Classification (NCBI taxonomy): domain Eukaryota; kingdom Viridiplantae; phylum Streptophyta; class Magnoliopsida; order Asterales; family Asteraceae; genus Lactuca; species Lactuca saligna. Next base: position 194,045,856 of record NC_136419.1, on the reverse strand, counting down.
CTGAATTATGAATTGTTATGCATGCTAGAAGACTAGGTATACATGATAGGACTAGAACGGCCTGTTTTGTGATGCCTTAGTCTAGGAAGATTGCTTATATGAGATATTTGGTAGCGTGCAAGTAGATAGTGCATACTAGAGGTAGAGTACTCATTATTCGGGGTTTGGGGAGGAAGATTTCGGACGAATACTGATACGGTGTGGTCAGTAGTATTGGGCCCGTACTACCGAAGGCACCGGGTCGGTGGAAGACCCAAGTAAGAATCCCTAGATACCGGAGACTGAGTAGGGTTGCGTTATTGAGTACAAATGTACTTGATGGAGTCTCTGATAATTTTATGTTGTATTTCAGAGACATCATGGTTACGACACGCCACGGAGCGAGTTCGAGCGGTATGAGTGACGAGGAGATTCGTCAGATGATTCAGGAAGAGGTAGCTGCGGCGGTTCGGGCTGAGATCCCGGAGATGTTTGGGTCCATTAAGACCACCCTGATGGAGGAGTTTGAGGAGCGGTATGCTGCACTGACTGAAGCTGCAGTCGCTGCCGCTACCGCAGCGGTGACCGCTGCCAGGCCGCAAGGGGGCGATTCGTTGCTCTTCCGAGAATTCAGCAACACGAAACCCCTTGAGTTCGATGGGACACAGGATCCGATTGCAGCGATGAGGTGGATCGCCGACATTGAGGGGTGCTTCTATACTTGCTCATGCTCGGAGCACCTGAGGGTACGGTTCGCCTTGAACCAGCTTCGACTGGGAGCGAAGGATTGGTGGAAGTTCGTGACGGCGAACTTCACTTTGGCGGAGATTACAGCGGTGACGTGGGAGAGGTTCACGGAGATGTTCAGGGACGAGTACGTTCCCCCGGTGGAGAGGGAGCGATTGATTCAGGAGTTCTTGACCCTTAAGCAGGGTACTGATTCCGTGGCAGTGATCACGCAGAAGTTTCATGAGAGGGCAATGTTCTGCCCTGAGCTGGTATCTATGGAGCAGTCGCGGATGAGCCGGTATTTGGGCGTTTTGAAGAGGGAGATCCGGGAGTTTGTGTCAAACTCCACCTATCGTACTTTCACTGAGCTTCAGGCGAACACCAGGAAGCGCGAGATCGAGTTGGAGACTCAGACGAGGGAGGAGGCCGAGTCTCGGCAGGTGGATCGGCGACTGGCTCAGTCTCAGCCGGCAGCCAAGCGGACTAAGTCCGCTGATTCGAGGATGGGAGGTCCGAAGGGCCGCACTTGCGCGAAGTTCGGCAAGAGTCACGAGGGGGTGTGTCGGGCTGGTGGTTGCTACAAGTGTGGCAAGGAGGGACACATTGCCAGGGATTGCCCTAAGGGGTTTATGGTTTGCTTTCACTGCAACCAGACAGGCCATCGGAAGGCCGAGTGTCCGCAGCTTCGTCAGGGAGCTACACCTACTACCAGGACTACTGAGACCCGACCGGCGAAGGTCGAGGCCCCGAGGGCTCGCGGGAGAGCCTTTCAGCTGATTGCGGAGGAGGTCCGTGCTGCGCCCGATGTTGTGGCAGGTATGTTATCATTCACGTATTTACTTAAAGGTCGAAATGTTATGCTTATGATAATGTATGTGTAGGTACTTTTCTTGTGAACTCTATGCCTGCTCTAGTGTTATTTGATTCGGGTGCGAGTAGATCGTTTGTATCGTTAGCCTTTAGTCAGCATATCGGCATTAGTCGTGAGCCGTTAAGTCAGCCTTTGAGCGTTTCTATTGCGGCCGAGAGGGTGGTTTGTGCTACGGAGGTTCTTCGGGGATGTGTGCTAGAGATCTTCGGGGTCGCGTTTCCGATTGACCTAATTCCTATTGCGATGGGGGATGTCTGTGTCATCGTAGGCATGGACTGGTTGAGCCGATTCAGCGCCGTCATTGACTGCGAGCGTCAGCTGGTGACTATACGAGACCCTAGTGGGGGAGTTCTTACGGTATACGGCGAGGGTACCCGTTCGGGATCAGCTTTTTGTTCGGCCGCTAGGGCGAGGCAATGCATACAGCAAGGATGTAACGGTTTTGTGGCGTATGTGATGGATACGCGGTAGACTTCCGAGAGACCGAAGACAGTGGAGGAGGTTCCAGTGGTGCGCGAGTTTCCAGATGTTTTTCCCGAGGATTTGCTGGGAGTACCTCCTGCGAGGCAAGTAGAGTTTGGTATCGATCTAGTTCCAGGGGCTGCGCCTATTGCGAAGGTGCCTTATCGTCTTGCACCTCCAGAGATGCAAGAGTTGTCCTCGCAACTCCAGGAATTGTTGGGAAAGGGATTTATTCGGCCGAGTAGCTCGCCGTGGGGAGCACCGATTCTGTTCGTCAAGAAGAAGGATGGTTCACACCGGATGTGTATCGATTACCGGGAGCTGAACAAGGTGACGGTCAAGAACCGCTATCCGTTGCCGAGGATCGATGATCTATTCGATCAGTTGCAAGGGGCATCTTGGTTTTCCAAGATCAATTTGAGATCAGGGTACCATCAGGTAAGAGTGCGGGATGAGGACGTCCAGAAGACAGCATTTAGGACGCGGTATGGGCATTACGAGTTCATGGTGATGCCTTTTGGGCTCACCAATGCCCCAGCAGTGTTCATGGACTTCATGAACAGGGTATGCAGGCCGATGCTGGATCGGTCTGTGATTGTATTTATCGACGACATTCTGGTGTATTCGCGGTCTAGAGAGCAGCATGAGGGGCATTTGAGGGAGGTCCTTGAGGTACTGAGGTCGGAGAAGCTATATGCAAAATTCTCCAAATGTGACTTCTGGTTACGGGAGGTCCAATTTCTGGGACACGTTGTTAATCAGACAGGGATATTGGTTGATCCGGCCAAGGTGGAAGCAGTGATGAGTTGGGAGGCACCGAAGTCACCTTCTGAGATCAGGAGTTTCCTTGGGTTGGCGGGGTACTATCGGAGGTTTATTAGGGACTTCTCCAAGATCGCGGTGCCGCTCACCAGATTGACCCGGAAGGGTGTTACATTTTCATGGGGACCCGAGCAGTAGACGTCCTTCGAGACACTTCGTCAGAGACTGCGCGAAGCCCCAGTATTAGCTCTCCCGGAAGGGATGGAGGACTTTGTCGTATATTGCGACGCATCGATTTTGGGACTGGGTGCAGTGTTGATGCAGAAGGGCCAGTGATAGCCTATGCATCGAGGCAGCTGAAGCCTCACGAGGTGAAGTATCCCACGCATGACTTAGAGTTGGGGGCAGTAGTGTTCGCCCTCAAAATTTGGCGTCACTACCTGTACGGGGTTCGTTGTACTATATACACGGACCATAAGAGTTTGAAGTATTTGATGGATCAACCCAACCTAAATATGCGTCAGAGGAGATGGTTAGACGTGGTTAAGGATTATGACTGTGAGATCTTATACCACCCAGGCAAGGCTAATGTGGTAGCCGATGCATTGAGTCGTAGGGCGGAGAGCACTACATTTCGGGACGTATGTTTGAGATTGACGGTGATGACTCCGGTATTAGATGCTATTCGTGGGGCACAGGCCGAGGTTGTGAAATCCGGGATGCAGAAGAAGGAGCGGGTCGTTGGGTTAATTTCAGAGTTCGTTATGGATGGACGGGGACTTCTGACGTTTCAGGGTCGGATTTGGGTACCATTCGTGGGCGGTACGCGTGTTACTTTGATGGAGGAGGCTCACAGATCGAAATTCTCGATCCATCCCGGTGCTACGAAGATGTATTTGGATTTGAGAAAGGAGTATTGGTGGCCTTGCATGAAGAGAGACGTCGCTTGGTTTGTTGAGAGGTGTTTGACCTGCCGTAGGGTTAAGGCCGAGCACCAGAGACCGCATGGTAAGTTGCAGCCCTTGGAGATTCCTGAGTGGAAGTGGGAACAGATCACGATGGATTTCATCACCAAATTGCCGAGAACTGCCAGAGGAGTCGATGCGATTTGGGTGATTGTGGATAGGTTGACAAAGAGTGCACACTTCCTTGCCATTAGCGAAAGTTCATCAGCAGAGAAGTTGGCAGAGTTATACGTGAGAGAGATAGTATCTCGGCATGGAGTGCCGATCTCGATTGTTTCGGACCGCGATGTACGTTTCACATCCAGGTTCTGGAAGAAATTCCATGAGGAGTTGGGTACTAAACTGCATTTTATTACCGCATACCACCCCCAGACCGACGGTCAGAGCGAACGGACGATTCAGACATTGGAAGACATGCTTAGAGCATGTGTGTTAGACTTCGGGGGTAGCTGGGATGCGCATTTGCCGTTGGCTGAGTTTTCCTACAACAACAGCCATCATTCGAGCATTGGTATGCCACCTTTTGAATTGTTGTATGGTAGGAGGTGTTGGACTCCCATTTGCTGGGGAGAAGTGGGACAGAGAGTGATGGGCAGTACAGAGATCGTACTTCAGACGACCGAACAGATTCAACAGGTGAGGCAGAGGTTATTGACCGCCCAGAGCCGACAGAAGAGTTACGCGGACAAACGCCGGTCCGAGCTCGAATTCCAGGTTGGTGACTTCGTTCTCCTAAAGGTTTCTCCTTGGAAAGGAGTGATTCGGTTCAGAAAGAGGGGCAAATTAGGGCCCCGGTTCATAGGTCCATTTCGTGTAATTGCAAGGGTAGGTCGGGTAGCTTATCGGTTGGAGTTGCCAGCAGAGCTGAGTCAGATCGACAGTACCTTTCACGTATCACAGTTGAGGAAGTGTATAGCCGATGAATCGGCAGTGGTTTCGTTAGAAGATATTCAGGTGGATGCGAGCCTGAATTACGCCGAGAGACCAGTAGCTATCAGGGATCGGAAGATCAAGGTTCTGCGGAACAAGGAGATACCTCTGGTGTTGGTTCAGTGGCAACATCGGAAGGGATCAGAGATGACTTGGGAGCTGGAGAGTGAAATGCGGGAGCAACATCCGGAGTTATTCGTAGAGTGAGACTTCGAGGGCGAAGTCTAGTTCTAGTGCGGGAGAGTTGTAACAGCCCGGAATTTCAGGTATTACTTTAAACTATTTTGGGGAATATTTAGGGGGGACTCGGCGAGTTGATGCCTGACTCGCCGAGTAGGACCACGATCTTGGTCACAGATTCGCGACTGGACTCGACGAGTCCATTAGGGACTCGGCGAGTCGATGCTGTTCAGCTGAAACCCTAGCCGTTTTGATTCTGGAGCGTATATAATGTCTTTAGGGCCGTCATGTCTCGTCTTTTGGCCGATTGAAGATAACCTAAAAGTCTGTGGACATCTGGAGCGAGGGTGAAGGCTAGTGGAAGCTTGAAGAGGTTGTTAGGCAAGAAGAGGCAAGGCTGTGGTCAAAGGAGGATCAAGGGGATTGAGCTCTGAAGGTTAGGGACACAGGGAAACGTCTTCCAGGTAATCCTCGGATCATTTCTGTAGTTTTGGTGTTGTACACGAATCTAGGGTTTAGGTAACCCATTTAATGATTAGTTAGGTTATAGTGTTGTTACAAGTGTTTAAATCCCAGTAATAGTATGTGTAAAGGTCCAGGAAGTCCCATATTTATATATTACGGAACCATGTGAATTACAGGAGGCAGTTGATTGACTGCATGGCATGGACTCGCCGAGTCCAACGATCAGACTCGGCGAGTAGCTTGAAGATCCGCTTGGACTCGCCGAGTTGTTCGTCAGACTCGGCGAGTAGCCTGAAGATTTACTAGGACTCGCCGAGTTGTTCTTCAGACTCGGCGAGTAGCTTGAAGACTTACTGGGACTCGTCGAGTCGTTCTTTAGACTCGGCGAGTGGAGTCGGGGTGGCCCCGCGATTCTTTCACAAGGACCTCGTCGAGTCAAGGGGGGGGGTACTCGACGGGTAGAAAAGGGAATAACAGGGATGTTGGGGAGGACGCTTAGACTCGCCGAGTCGCCTTTGCACTCGACGAGTCCGGTCGAGTTGACCGTTGACCTATATGTAATTTCGTAGGGTCAGTGTCTTGTTTGATAAGATCATTAATAAAGGTATGTGGTATTATAGGGAGTCTGCAGATTAACGGATCGAGTGCGAGTAGCTCCAAGGGGTTATAGTTTGCAAACTGCGAAGTGAGTCTTCTCACTATACTTCACCCGGAAGGGTTTGACTGTGTGACTGGAAGGTCGTATGTGATATATGTGATTTATGCTATAACTGAAAAGGTAGATGCTATACTTGTTATGTATGTTTATACTGGCCGAAAGGCGATATGTTATGTGGTAGAAGGAACAGGTATGATGTATGATATATGTGCTATATGTGTCATGTTATATGTGTTATGTTTTGTAAATGTTATGGGCCGGAAGGCAATATACTATGGGCCGGAAGGCAATATAATACGGGCCGGAAGGCGATATGTTATGGGCCGGAAGGCGATTATGTTACGGGCCGGAAGGCAATGTTATGTGGACCGAGAGGTCCGGGCCTGGAAAGGCGTATGTGTGTAAGTCGTATACTGGGGAACTCACTAAGCATTTATGCTTACTAGTTGTGTTTATGTGTTTCAGGTACTAGTGATGACCGTGGGAAGGCGCCGGCGTGACACGTACACACTGCCATTGTTGGAGATCTTGGGGATTCGTTACTTGTATTTTTGAAATGAACTTGGAATAAATACTTTTGTCGAATAATGCTGTGCTATTTTAAATGAAAAATTTATTTGAAAATTTGAGTTGTTACAATTTTATTGGAAAGACTTTACTTTGCATAGGATATATAAAAAGGGTCTTATGCATGAAAAAGGAATTAGTTTTTTTGGCCTTCAACTTCTTCTCTTTTCTCTTAAAAAGTCATGAGCACCATAGGAAGAGACTCTTTCATCCTTTGAAGTTGTTACTTGGCTTTTGAAGTTTACTTTGTGTCTTCCTTTTAGTGCTTAATTGTTTAATAACTTAAGGTTTAAAGAACAAAGTCACACAAGAAGAAAACTATCATTTTGGGTACCTTATCTCTGTTGGTGGATTACTTGTAGAGAAGATCAAGCTTCTTGTTCTTGTCATCTACTTTAACACCCCAAATCTAAGAGGGTCAAAAGTCTTCAAAGGTTGTCATTTCTAAACACCCTATGGTTGTTTTATATAATTCTAACCTCTTTAAAAGGATCCTTGATGGTATTGGTTTTGTTATATACTTAAAAATTCTATAGCTTCCGTTGCCAATTTTTATGAAAAAGTATCTATTTTATGTATCAAAACCCATCACAAAGACCCATGATAAAAAGTCAGTCCCATAATCTCTCACAATAGAATCTTGAACCTTTCTGTCTCTCTCACACTTGTATCATATTCACACCATTCATCAAGCTCAAACTAATATTAGGGTACAAAGTTATTCATGATTGACTTTGTAAATGTTTGACTTTTGTAAAACCCACTTGCATGTGGAGTATTAGCCTTATGACACATGAGAGAGAGAGAGTGAGAGACAGACATGTAAACACCTCTATATAAGGTGGGTTTGTCCACTTGTAGAGGTGTGCTTGAGGGATGTAAAAGTTGAGTGTGTAAGTGTGTGTTATTTATGTAGTCTAGATCTAGATCCGTTTTGTAACACCATATACAATCAATACGTCTCTTGAACACCCAAATCACCATGTTCAATTGTGCAAAATTTAATTCCGCATGCCAAACCATGTTCTTTATCATTACAATTGGTATCAGAGCGGTTCTTCAAGATGAAGGTGATTTTTGAAGAACGATTCTCGGTTTGGCAACTTTTGTTGCAATTTGGAACAATTTTGGTGAGTCTCTCTCTATGATATCTCTTAATCTTATTGAATTCGTGCGTAACGTTTTTGAATTTTGATCATTTGACTCATTGGATCAAATTTTTCTTGAAAAACCCGATTGTTGATCTAATATTTTTTTTAAAGATCAAATCCAACCAAAAACAAAATTTAAATTCGATTGCTGTTCATTGTTTGTTTAGATCGAGCCCAAAATCCAATCAAAATCTGTTTCAATTTTTGGCCCAAACATTTTTTACTGTTCATGATCAAATTGATATCTATTATTATTTATCAATCCAAATTCTAAAGCCCAATTCATGTGATCTGATACTATTCATCAATTGTATTGTCTAAAGCCCAAGCAGTTTAATCCATTTACTACTCATTCTCTTATATTGATTAAGTCCGACTCGATATCCTCTTTCCCGTATTCATGTTAAAATCAACTGGACTTTGATTTCTTCGATTTCATTTTCTGTTAATCAAATGATCTATTGTGTTGATTTGAGTATAACAACTTATGGTTTGTTGATAATCGAATCGTATTTTTGCTTGTATCTGGAAACAATTCAGATTTCGACTGGTTTGTTGAATCTTGAGTTGAATCGATGTTAACAATTTCGAGTTAAATGATGTCACAACTAGCATTTTTAGCTAGGAAATTCTATTCTCATATAAACATCATCCATTGTAAAAGCATATACTCTATTCTCCTTCAAATACAATCTCATATGTTCAAATAAGGTTTGGAAACCCTAGAAATCCCGACTCAAGTTCCTTACGGACTAGAATTCTCTTATTGGGCCTAAGGGACCAATAAATCATCAATTTGTCAATCAATAACATCTTGGGCCATTTGGGCCTAGAATGATTCATTCTACCTCCATTTGGACCATGATGGGCCATAAATGAGTTAATTAGCCCTAATGGGCCATAAACCCATTCCTTTATACCAGAATAGGCTGTGAGTTATCTAATGAGCCCAATGGGCCAAAATTTTTATGTTTAGGTTCCAAAAATCATAGCTAGATATTAATGGGCTCACACTATTCCATCCCTACTCCTCTTGGCCCATTAATCTCGGCCCAACATCAAATAAAAAAATGAATGAAAATTGAAATGGAAAGGAGATGGTTGACTTTGGAGGTGCCACCTCCACATTATCCACCATGTATCCATGTTAGATCCCCCATAATTCCATGCAAGTCACCTCCCTCCCCTATCTTCTCTAACTCTCGGCCATCTCTCTCTCACTCTAATCTATCTCTCTTCTCAAACTTAATCAATATTCTCTCAAGAACATCCTTTCCTTCCATCCAAAATTTCGAAGATCTAGGGTGTTTTCAAGAGGATTCTTCACCAAAATCATCATCCTTGGTAAGTTTATGCTTAGATCCATGGTCTAATCTCTAGATTAATTCAAAAATCTTCTCTTAACTCATGCAATTTCGTGATCTTGCATCTTAGAACCCATCTAAGCTCAAAAACCTCTCAAGAAGCTTGCTAGGGCCAAGAATCACATCATCTTCTTCCATTTCTTCTTCAAACCAAGAACAACAAAGCAAGGTGAGTTCATACCCCCTTGTTTTTGGTTTTTACTTGTTTTTGGGGGAGAATACAAGTTGATTTGTCTAGATCTATGTGTATATGCATAATTATGTGTGATTTCCTTGAAACATTTGGTGATTATGTGTGATTTCTTCACTAATCTAAAAATATGTTAAGAAACTTGAAGTGTATCACTAGGATCTTCATATGAAACATGAGAAAAGTATGTTTTCTCTTAAGTATTACATGTAAACATGTAGATCTGGGATTTGTATACTTTATATAGCAAAAATGAGTGTTGTGTTCAAAGATTTATAAACTAAACTCACAAAACAGCTCTTGATAGAAAAGTTTTGGTCCAATCTCGGACTATTTTGACCATCCAAATGGAAGTATTTTTCAAAACTGTTTTACATGGATAAAGTTCAGGTTTATACCTTTAAAATGACTACTCGCACGTTTTCATACGATTTTTCTACAATTGTTGGCGAATTTTACAAAACTGTCTATCATATTTGAAATAATCTCGGACCAACCTGTGAAGATGAGTAATTTCCCACTAGTTTTAGGCCATCAAAAATTATGAGAAAAATTGTGAACAAAGTAGACAAAATTTCCAAACTTCCAGAATTTACGGATCCAAATTTCAACTTACGATGAATTTTCTACAAATTTTCTAACAACTAGGTCGGAAAAGCCAAAAACCAGAAAAATGTGTATTTTCACAAAAACCAAGCCAAAAATGATATTTTTGACAAAAATGGGTTTAAAATGTTATTTTTACCACAAAGTAGTCATCAAAACAAGTTTTTAACAAAATTGGGGATTAAAGTGTTATTCTTACAAAAATTGGGCCTTAATTATAAATTTTTGGCTTATTAGGCCACGAACGTCATTTTTACAAAAAGTGGGCTTTAGATATCAATTATGTAAATAATCAAACTAAAATAAACAAAACAATAACAAACGGGTTAAAAACGATATTCATATCCCTATTGGGCCTGGAAATAATATACATGTTTAGTGGGCCTTAGTGTCCTTTTACATGTATATTGGGCTTAGGATATACATTCACATTCCTTTTGAGCCTGGAAATAATAGACACGTATAGTGGGCCTTAGTGGTCCATTTACATGTTTATTGGGCCTAAGAATGAGTTTTATATGCGTTCTTCTTTTTATGTTATTTTAGTGAATACTTAAACTAAAACCAATGATAAACCAACAAATGGATTTAATTTGATCATTTTCTAGGTTATTGGGCCTTAGTGACCCATTTTTTATGTGTGAGAGGTCCTGTATAGAATTTATATGTTTATTGGGCCTCATTGACCCATTAACATGTGCGACAGACCTTGGATACTATTTGTGTGCCATTTGGGCTTGTAAATGCTTTACATGTGAAATGGGCCTTAGTTGTCCTTTCATATATATTTCGGGCCCATGTTATATAATCTCATTCCGGTTGGGTCCTGAAATGATTTACGTGTTTAGTGATGCCTTAGTGGTTCCCTTACATGGATCATTGGCCCTGGAAGGAGTTTATACCTTTTTCTTCGCGTAAATTCGGTTAAGGATCTAGTGAGTTTTGTCGGTTGGCACCTATTAAGTGTACGATCGTAGCCTGTAGTTATAACCAGAGTCTCCTGGAGGGAGAACAGGGATTTGTGTATAGATCTATACGGGGTTGACACCCCACACCTCAGCTGTTCGTTACAGTTAGACTAACTCACACTAGGGTGACGAAAACCTTATAATCAAAGTCAAAATCGGCGTCCAACGATGCCAAGACAGGTGAAATTGTCATTATTTAGTATGGTTGTGACGGCTCGCTTAGAGGAATTAACGTTATGAAGTTTACAGAAGACCATTTATTTTAGGCAACATCGGGTTGTCTGGGAACATTCTATTTACATGCTCTTACATTCTCTCTACATTCTCTTTACCTTTTAGTCAAATAATCAATAACATACATGCATTAATACAAGATCTAACACAAACACACTAAACAGTTTTTAGAAAATATCGGATTTTCTGGTGGTTTTCAAAGTTATACAAATCATTTTCACAAACATGGTTATGAACTCACCAACATTTTTATGTTGACCGTTTTTTTCAAAATAACTTGTATTCTTAGGAAATCGTTGAAGCAGGATGAATAAAACAAACTAATGGATATTGTGTTATATTTTGTTTCATCGTACTCTTACTATTTTGGCATGTAATATTCAAATACAATACCCAATGTAAACAATGAATGTTGTAATATTACATGTGTGATGATGATGATGTTATGTTTCAATTATATTCACTGTAATGATATTTCAAGATGAAGTCACGCACAAGCCCCCAGACGTTTCCGCCGTCTGGTTCGGGGGTGTGACAAATGAACATCGAATTCGATTGTTACTCAGTAAAGGTTGGCATCAATATATCAAAGTCGATTTTGGTTGAAGGATCCGTTTTTGATTTCGATTAGGATTGACTTTTGGAGTCAATATCAGTGTTCTTGAAGAGTCTTGAATAAAGGTATCGATCTGGGTCAGGGATCGAATGGTTGAACATGAACTGGGAATATAATTTTGAATTCAAACCGATGTTGAAATCATATCGATTTAGGCAAGGCGATGTATTGAATTGGAAGTCTTGGATTCGTTGGTTCACAACTTGAGAACAAAGCACTATAGTCGATTGTCAATGGACATAAGGTAGTATGTGTTCGTGAATCGTTTTGATGTCAATTGCTGTGAGCTTGATTTTGAAGTGATGATAATTTTTGAAATCAAAAGCGAAAGTCAGTTGTACGATGAGTGAATGTTGGATATCAACTTGAGAAAGTACGAAATCAGGGATTGATTTTTATGATGTTTGAAAATCGAAGGTCAAAGCAATGATTTGAAGCTTTACTGGGTTTAAGAATGAGAAATGAAGGATACGAATTGGATCTTGGTTTTGGATTTGTACGAAGGATGTTTTGGTTTCATATGAATGGTACAAACGGGAAATTAATACAAAGGGGTTATTGAGCAAAATTAGTCGAAGGGTGTTTTGAATTTCAACAGAAGTGTTTTGATTCGAAGGGGGTGTTTGGGAATTTGAACGAAGGACTGAATGATCGAAGGCTGTTCAACTGTATATCTATCGTGAAGATCGTATCCTAACACAATCCTGGTAATATCGAAATTAAATATCTAATAAAGGTTTGTGTCACCTGTGAACTTCTTGATTAAACTGATGGAAGGAAGGTAAACACCTAGACCAGTCAACTTTTTGCTTTTTGGATGGTAGGAGGGAAACACATATGAATGGATCTAATAGGGGTTTTCTCGTGGGCTTGGGAAGTGAGATTTTTACCATGTGGAATGCTATTTTAAAAGCTGTCTCATTCAAAGTGATAAAACATGATAATATATGTATGGGAAATCAATACATATTTATACCTTTCGTGTTTGGTATCTTTTGTTTCCTTACACTAGATGTTGTGGAGCTACTCAATAGAACCCCAACGGATCATGTATAATAATCTTATGATCCCAAATTCTATAGATACATTAAAAAAATAGTTTTGATATCCAAAAATAGTTAGCGACACAGCTTGTTGTATGTCGTTACGTCGATATAAAACTTTTATTATATATTTTTTAAAAGAATAAGTATCTAACAACCCATTTATAAAATAAAAATCAATGTTATAAACTATTTTTTTTTTATAAATCTTTGTCTCTTGGTGCTCATTACAGTCGGTGTTAGTTGGATTGGCCGATTAATTGCACTCAATTATTGGGTCGGGTTGGTTTATAAAATTAAAAATTATGAAATTAAGCTTGCCAGTTTTGATATACGTTTCAAGAGTCCAAACTTGTTAAACAAATCCGTCTACAAGCGTAACGCTTCTTTCCGCGATTGTCATTCACGCTCCTTCAGGATAAATACAAGCTCAAATCCACCGGTTGCCACGTCACATTTCCGTACTATCCCTTTTAAACTCGTCTCTCTCTTCGTTGATTCGTCTTTCTTTCTATCCTCTTTGTATTTCTCCGGCACCGATCGGATTTCACCTCCGACGGTTCTTCCAAAATCGATCACGTATTATATTTATATGAATAATTGATCAACTGATCAAGGTGATCAGATTATGGAGGATCAAAATTACTTCGTTAATCTGATGGATTTCATCAATAAACCGACTCTGGTTGAAACATTTGTCGACATTTTCTTTTGTGCGGTCCCGATTTGGGTGGCGGTGATGGTCGGGGTTGTGATCGGATGGGCCTGGACTCCACGGTGGACCAGCCTTGTGTTTTTAGGTTTCCGTTCGAAGTTGCGAGGGTTCGCTTGGACGGCTCCACCGGGGTTCGGTGCTCGCCGCCTTTGGCTAGCCTTCACTGCGCTCTCCGCGTTTTCCGTTGGTCGTAGGCTGTGGTCAAGCTTCCGGGAGAAGGAGCGGAAGGATGACCAGTCGTCGCCGCGTGCGGTGGCTGGAGGTGAGTCGTTGCCGAACGCTCAATACGTTGATGGAAGTGGTGTCGACATAAAGTTAGTATCATTTCTTCTTATTCTTTGTCTTCATTTCATCCATTCCCTAATGTCATATGTGATATAGCTCCTGTACATGATTATGCAAGTGTCGGTGGTTGTTTAGGGTTTAATTCTCGAGTTTTTCCTAGCTTAATATTTGATTTGAAGGTTAAACACTGGAGTTGGAATATTCTTATCTTCAGTTGTTAAATTCCTTAATTTACCGTAGGTCTACCAATTTGGGTGTTTTTGTTTCTTCTCTTGATATGATAATCTGTGATTCTAATTAATGATAGTGGTTATCTAGTTCCTTATAAAATGATTTTCCTCTTTCCAGAAGCAATTGTGGTGTGTTTTTAATCTTATCAACATGAAATAGGTGATAATCTGTGTTTATTTATCAACATGGTAGCTGATAGTCTAGTGCTCTTAAGTGTTGCAGGCAGGGTTTGAATAGTTAATTTATCTTGTTGTAGTTTGTGAAGTACTGAACTTGATCATATAGTTGGAAGTTAGCATTATATGATAAAGAGCAATAGCATGATCCACTAACTTCATTGAGGTTGTATACCTTGCCTCAAAACCAATGAAAATTCAATAAAAGGTTATGTAGTATAAAACCTAATTTTATGAGACTAGCTCCATTAGGCTATTTTTTCGTATGAGTTTTATCTAGGCGACTTCTCTCTTATGGTAATCATGCCATGATTAGAGTTGTGATGATATGAGATCATCCTTAATAAGAAACAGGGATATTTCCTTCTACTTGTGTCTTACTTATGGAGTCTTTTATATATTTGACCTAACTCACTAATGACTATCCTTTGATTGCGATTAGTAAGCGTTACACAATTGACCCTTAAGCTTTTCAGGGATATTTCCTTCTACATGCCATAATAATAATAATAATATGTTACAGTTTACAAAACCCTTTCTAATAAGAACACCATTCATGCTCTATATCGTGTGTGTGTGTTTCTTTTTCTTTGTTCTTATTCTTATAAGTAAGTATGGAGAGATGAATAGCATTAGTTTGGATCAGTTGTGTCATTGTGTGTCATGTCAGTGGAATAATCTATTATAAGAGCAAAACAGATATAAGAGGTGTTTTAATTTCATGAGTAGCATAAATTACCTAGTTGAGATTTTATGATTGACACCAATATGTTCATCACGGAAGAAAGGAGTCACTGAGTTGGTATCACTCACCAACACTAATTTAATATGAAGTAGATAGAGAATACTAATATAATAGAAAAGAACTGTCTTCCATGCATACTTTCCCTTGTTTCTTTATTACAGTGACCTTTACGCAATCAAAAAATCTATGAGACCCACAAAAGCATGAAAAGTCAAGATCTTTTATAAAATGAATTCCTATTAGGGTTATACTTTATGACATAATATTGTATTTTCTTTAGTGCCCATTATGATATATATATATATGTTTTTGGTTCTTCTACAAAATGTATATGGTGAATATGTATTCTGCAATTTCAGGTTTTCTTCAACTTTTTCTCATGTTTAGGAAACTATTAATCTATTCACATGTTTAGGAAACTATTAATAAAATTTGTAATTAATTAATAATTATCTGGATTCACAGATGCAGCATTGTAAATTCAGGAGGAGATCACGATGTTGTTACAGAGAAGGATCTAGAACATTTGTTGCATCTTCTTGATGGAAAGGATTTGGCTTGGCAAAGCATGATCGAAAGGTCCACATCCAACATGGCTTGTCAAGCTTGGCGCTATGAACCCGAGGTAAAAAACTTTCTCTTTTTCACAAGGGCAAAATAGTAATCTTAATGAATTATAAAATCTGTTAAATTGTTTCCTGATTTTTGAATTATTATATATATATATATATATATCAGAGTGGGCCTGTTGTATACCGAAGCAGAACTGTGTTTGAAGACGCAACACCAGAATTAGTTAGAGATTTCTTTTGGGATGATGAATTCCGCCCTAAGTGGGACCCAATGCTCACTTACTTCAAGATATTAGAAGAGTGCCCTCATACAGGCACAATGATTGTCCACTGGATAAAAAAGGTTTTCCTTTTTTTTTTTTTAGACAAATATTTCTGTTGCAACTAACATTAACATTTAACATGTTGTTTGGTTGGTTGGTTTCCATGCAGTTCCCATTTTTCTGCAGTGATAGAGAATACATAATTGGTCGAAGGATATGGGAAGATGGAAAAACTTCCTACTGTGTTACAAAGGTAAATCCTCATTCATTCATTATCACTTTTAGAAATTAATATTATAATTTCATTGAAATTAAATAAATTTCGCAATTAAATCGGTTAAGGGAGTGCCATATCCTTCTCTGAGGAGGCGCGATAAGCCAAGGCGTGTGGACCATTACTTCTCAAGCTGGGTGATCAGGCCTGGTAAGTATTATTATTATTATTATTATTAATTAATTAAATTTGATTTATTTTTATTTAAAAAAAAAACAGTACAATCGCGAAAAGGAGATGGGGTACTTTCAGCGTGTGAAGTAATCCTCTTACACTGTGAAGACATGGGAATCCCCCGAGACGTGGCCAAATTAGGCGTCCGCCACGGAATGTGGGGAACCGTGAAAAAGCTTCACGGCGGTTTCCGGGCATACCAGACCGCCCGGAAACAAGACGAACCGCGGTCGAGATGCGCGCTCATGGCAACGATCGCCACCAAGATCACCTTCGATGAGGCGGTGCCGGAGGAAAACTCCGGTGGTGGTGGTGATGTGAACACGGGTGGCGGTAAAGTGGGCGGAGATGGTGGGGTTGACTGGAGGTGGGTGGCGGTTGGCGGTGCGGTAGCGGTGGTTTTGGGGATTAGGAGTGGATGTTTAGGGAGAGTGTTGTTGGTTGGTGCGGGTGCGGGTCAAAGATTTGGCCGAAGAAGGTGAGGTTTGTTTTTATTATGAGTTATAATAAGGGAAGTGTTTTTCTTTGTTTTCTTATGGTTTGCATTTTTGTATAGATGTTATTGAATATAAGAAATGATATATAACTATATAACTATACAAGTGCATTTTAATCCATCGAAATTATAGATGATGATAATATAATTCGTCTGTTTTTATTTTTTAATAGTTTCATAATTCGCTTTGATCCAAAAAAATTTAATTTGTTATTGTCATAATATTTTTTTAAAGCGTTTCTATTCCAATATAACATGCTGATGTACTCGAGCAACCCATTTCTTTATGTAACATATTAGCAACCTTTGGTGGTTTCTGTTTATCACTGTACAAAAACAAGAGTTGCATGTATAGCGATAAACAATGGGATTGGACTATGAAGTGTGTGTAGCTTACGTGAACCGGAACCTGTTTTTAGGGGAAACGAATGGACCGATAATCAGACTAGTAAGCATATACTAGTGTAGGTTCTGCTTTTCCTGTTTTCGATGAGTTCGAGTACAACATGTAACGCAGATGAAACAAACCGATAAGGAAGTTGGTATCCAATGGTTTTAAGTATTTTAATGAAAAATCTCCTCTAACCATTGGCTGCGTCAAAAAGCAAGCATCAGATTCTTCAAATGTTTTGTCACGGGTTAACCAACGAGCCTTTTACTCCTCAATACCATTGAACCCGCCTAACCAAAGAAGATTTGTTGTTTTTTCGATGTTTTCTCACGTTTTCGATAAAACCCTCTTAACAATACTTTGACTGATATTAGTAGATGCTACTCGAACCACGATTTGTCTACACATATCGGCATTTCGTATAGAGGTTATTATGTTAGCAATAATATCAATACCTGGTGCCTCCAAATTTGGATATAATCAACATTTTTTTTTTTTAAAAAAAATATGAATATTAATTTTGAAAGGTATATACGTGAGACAAAATCTACTAAATGAAACTTAATATATTTCTTTTTAAATACCCTACTATGACGTTATCCTAAACTAGCGGTACAGCCCTAAATCGAGCTTCTACTCGTTCACGGCTCCGTCCCATCGCGGTTAGATATTTTTCTTATTAGAATACGAGTCCTTAAAAATCTACCTACTTATAGCAACGAATATTACTTTTTGTATTTTGATGATATTTGTATTATATGCTAGATTTTTTAAAGTATAATGTTGTAATAGGAAAGTATAAAAGTATGATTCTATCATAAACAAACAAATGAAAATATGTTGCTGATTTTCTCGTACTTTGTAAAATATCCTAATTACTAACGTAATTTCATTTGTTTTCTTATTAGGACACTAGACTTTAAGAAATCTACCTAATTATAGTAGTTAAAGTTACTTTGTATTTAGATGGCATAACTATAATTTTGTTAATTATTGAAAATGCAATACTATAATACGAAGAATGGAAGTGGAATCTTACAATAATTAATAAAAGTATGTTACTAATCGAAAGAAATGAAAGTATGATGTAATGATAGTAAAATCTACAAAAGTACACGGTTGTTTCTATTTGAAAAATCTTCCTAATTATAAAAGTATAGTTTCATTTTTTTCTTGTTGGGACATTAAACTTTAAAATATATACCTTATATTTGTACTTAAACAATGTTAATATGATAGATTTTCAAAGGTAAATGTTGTATTAAAAAAGAAATAAAATTAGGATTCTATAATAAACACAACAATAAATGAACGTTGTTATTTACTGTACCTTAAAGAATCCACCCTAATATAGCATTGTAGTATCAATTACTCTTGTCATGACATTAAAATTAAAAATCTTCCTAATTATAGCAGAAAGTCGGTTTGTATTTAGATGACATTACTATAATTGGGTAAATTTCAAGATATAATGTCATAATAGGAAGATGAAAGTATGATATAGTCAATGAAATTTCATTGCTATTTCTCATACTTCCAAATCTCTATTCAATAAAAACGTTAGTTTCATTTTTTTTCTTATGAGGACAATAAACTTCAGAAAACTATCAAATTATGACAGTGAAATCACTTTGTATATGGATGTCATTGTTATAATTGGATAGATTTTTCAAAAAAACATAACTTTAATAAGAAGAAATGATAGTAGGATGCTATTGTTAGGGATTATTGTTGGATTAAGGTGTCTAAGTTATGAGCTTAGACACCTTAAAATGATAGTAGGATGCTATTGTTGAATTAAAGTGTCTAAGCTCATAACTGAATTGGTATAAACTTGCAAAATAGAAGAAAATTCCTTTTTGGGTTGCCCTATAATAGGGTATAGGGTTAAGCACTACGTCTATACCCTCGGAAGTACAGAACCATGTTTAGTGCTGAACCATGTTTAGTGCGAACCTTGTTTAGTACTGAACCATGTTTAGCACCGAACCATGCTCGGATATCGTACCATGAAGAATAACGACTGAAGTACAACATGATGTCACCATAGTCCCTAAAGGACATGGGAACTCAAAGAAAGACAGACCGTGTGATGACAAGTGACTAATATATCCTTATACTTACGAGGAACAACTGTTTAACGATTAACAAGTACATCGATGTGTACCTTCGGGTATATGGCTATAAATGCGACAAGATAGTGAACCTACTTGAGACCAGGAGAGGTTGACACATTTTCCTCCCATCTGTAAATAGGTAATCGGATTCATCCTTATGAGGTAAAATGATCTAATATGTCACCCTCAGCCAATGGTGGAAGCGCCAAAGGGTTACGACGACGGCGGTACATAGATTACCCAAATCATAGAGCAAAAACTGTAAGCCTCTTTATTGATAACTAAAGTCTAACGCATGGAATAAATAAAACCTATCTATCTTCAAGCTGCTTGTCCTTCCTTGCATTAACCCATACTTCATCCTAGGAATATATGTGGTTATGAAAGCGTCAACTTGATGTTGGTGAGTTCACAAGTTTAATAAATATAAACAAAAATCTTTTTGAAAACTTTTTGGATCTGTGTTTATGAATAGGGTTATTTTCCATATAACTAAGTTCTTATAACTTTTCTTTTGTCTTTTAAATCTGATGCTCTTGATACTATTAATCCTAATACTCTATAATTTCTATTTTAGGATATATTTTATCAATCCTAACTTACTATGTGTCTTAGGATACTCAACGAATGCTAACTTATTATAATCTAATTTATGATAATTTTTATTGATCCTAACTTATTATGATAATCACTACTTAAAGGCACCCCTCTTGGTAGTTGATCCCCTTAAGGTTTTCGAGTAGTATTACCATGAGCCCATATAATCGACGCTATAAACTATAATGTCCCCACAGACGCTTCATCGAACGTCGAAAAACATTTTTATATAAAGAAAGTTATTCTACCGAGATTGTAGTTAGCAATCGCAAGTGGGAGTGCCAAACCCGGTATAGATCTATACATATCTTTCTTACTCTCGTAAGATTAACAATTATAGGTTCGGGTAGCCGAATTTAATCAAGACTAAAGGATAAATAATAAAGCTCACTAACACACTAACCTTAGGTGTTTTAATCTTTCCTTTAACCTTTTTATTTAATAACTTTTCTTTACAAATAGTTATCACTATATACCTTTTACTATATATGATAATTATTAATTTTTTTACCTCATAGTTATCTTTGTGTGTGTGTGTGTATATATATATATATACACACACACACACAAGGTTGTAGAACTCGTTACTCGGTACCTGTTCGGCCGACTACTAGTACTCGGGAGTACTCGGATTTGGAAATATGTGTAAAAATATTTTTAGGGAAATTATATATATCAAAATCATAAGATAAAATCATAAGTTGATTGAAATATATAACAAAATTCGATACATGTGAATACACAAAAAATGAAAAACACATAATGCTCTCACTTCGTGAATAATTACTGAAAATTTAAGATATATATATGTTGTAATAATCACATGTGTGTGTTAAATAATAAATCATTAAGTATATTATACATATTAATCACCGAGTTGATCGGATTTCACAACACTACTCAGTTCGTAAGGGGTCGATCGGGGAGTACTCGGGATTAGGTAACTCGCCTCGGCAAAGGGGGGGAGGGGGGGTAGCGAGTACTCGGAGGAATAATCGGTCAAATCAACGAGTTTTACAACACTGTATGTATGTATGTATATATATATATATATATATATATATATATATATATATATATATATATATATATATATATATATATATATGGTTAGGATTAAATGTGAATCATAAGTATTGTGTGAATGTTTGACCAAATCTAGACCACTAGATTAAAAGAATAAATGGTTGTGATTTTAAGGTACATATTGTTAACATAGACTAGCATGTATTGGATAATTATACCTAATTAATTGTAACGGCAAAAATGAAATATTGTAAAGAGAGAGAATTTAAGATTTGTTTACATTTTAGGAAACTATATAGAATTAATTAATAAAAGTTAAACCAAATATAGCATCTTATTCGATAAATTTAAAATAAATCTGACTTTTTGAGAATACGGCTTCATTCAACAAATATGAACTTGTATTTTGATTCTTTCATTCTTAACGAATTTTCATTCTTTCATTTGTAAAGAAGACGATTGCATTTAGTAGTTTTTTTTATTCATTCATTCTTAAAGAATACTATTTGTTGAGAAGTAATATTCTTAAAGAATACACCCCATACATCCATCAATAACATATCATTCTCACTCCACACTCCATTCTTTCAGCATTAAAAACAAATTATAAATCAATATTGTAGATGTGCAAAAGAAAAAGAAACTAAACATATTCTACAAGAATGTGATTAGATTCTTAAATAATATACAAAAAAATACCATACTGAGAAACAAAATCCCTAAAATTATTATTTTAATTCTTGAATTCCTTTTGTTTTTTTCTTACTTATGTAAAGGCAAAATGGATTAGGCTCATGTAACGTTTATCAATTGACGTTAGTGAAATATAAAAATATTTTTTTATATAAGCAATTAATAAAGGAAAATAATATATATGATACATACTTGATAATTATCGTATGCGTTTTAACCATGAGTATCCTTTTTCCGATTGAATATTGATTTTCATATAAATAATGAAGAAGGACTTTATTTCGCTTGTTAATATGTAACCGACATCCCTCATTTAAGGGGAAATTAAATGCTTTAATTATTTTCTATAGTTAACTATATCCATATTAATTAATATTTTATTTTTTTCTTAAATTGTGATTGGTCCTTACATTCACACAATATTTGTTGGATGTATATGAACCTAACTCTCTCTCTCTCTCTCTCTCTCTATATATATATATATACATACATACACCCTAATTATGATTATTTTGAAAACATGATGTTTGGGCCGAATAAACATTAAGTACAACATATATCCATATATTTGACCAACATTAATATTTGGTACTAAGTTACCATAGGGAATTGGTCAACATAAAATCTAGGTAAAATACTTTCCTAGACTATTAGGTATCATAAGTTTTAGACATAATATCATAGCTTACAACTATGTAGAGTATCTATGGGTATATTATCCTAAAGTTTCATAATAATATATAAAAATATATATTGATAAAGCAGTTTGATAGACATGTACCCCCCCCCCCCAATAATAATAATTATAATAATAATAATAATAATAATAATAATAATAATAATAAACCAATTAAAATAGTAAACTGAGGTCGTGAAACTCACCGTGGTAGCGTGATCAAAGGCATCCAAAGCTTTGTGCCATCGGAAGGGTGAGAATGATGTCGAAAATTGATCAAGAGAGACAGAGAGGTGATGAATTTTTGGGGTGTAAAATGGAGAAGTGAGCACTTCTATTTATAGTTGTTATGCGTTGTAACATCTCAAAAACACGATACAAATTTTTTATTTTAACTTAAAAGAACCTATTGTTTTCAAGCCAAAATCATATCAAATCAAATGTCAAATACAAATATTCCCAAGATCAGGGTATCATAAAATCTCCAAAAACATATCATTGAAGGATGTGTACGATCACGCTTTCGCCTTGCCACAGTCATCTAAAGTACCTGAAACAATAAACTGAAAGTGTAAGCCAAAGCTTAGTGAGTTCCCCTAAAGTACTACCACACAACATAACATATACAACATTGCATTATGGGCCCAATCAGTCATCAGGCTAGAATACCTTCTGCCTAATTAGTCATCGGACTGGAATGCCAATATACAACAGATCCGCTCAGTCATCGGATTGGAATACCCTCGGGTCCACTCAGTCATCGTACTGGAGTACCCCGGTCTACTGGCTCACATACATAACAGTAAAGCCTCAACCCAAACCATAACATTTCGACATATACATAACAAAAAACATATAACCAATTAACAGGCAGTTCTACAGATTACTACCACGTATCAATATCCTATATACCAGGACTAAATTATAACATTCAATACAACCTAGCAATGTCCTCTAACCATGATACACGATTCAATGGGCCGACATTGGCTCCTTTGCCCACAAGTACAGTAAGGAAAACTCATCTCACAGTCTAAAAAAAATAGCCGAATAGGTCTTTGCTTCGAATATCAGCTCTGCCCATCACCTATTCATCAAGTAGTGACCAATCTCAAATACAACACAAAATACCCGAAATACTCTTAGGTTAAACGTGGTCAAAGTCAAAAAGTCAAAAGTCAAACCTGGTCAACACAATTGAATACGTAGGGCGTACTCAGCTGGTACGCAGGATGTACTCATACCTTGACCAAGAATGGGTGGTTAACTGTGTACGTGCAACGTACCATTTGGTATGCCCATTGTATGCCTGGCCTCTTATCCTTTTTATTAAGAGTTTAATCCTTAAGCTCTTTTGCCCAAATTTCAGATCCAGACCTCAAATAACGTCCTAACCCATAAAGTTGGCAACTTTATGGCATTGTAAGGCTAATAAATGCTAAATACCAAAAAACCTAGCTTCTTAACCCATTAAGACATCCAAACTCATGCATGGAAGGGAAATGATGACCAAGACCATATTTTTATGCTTCTAAACACTCCAAAATGTTTGAAAGGACATATTAGATGGATTAGAGTAGCCCATATTCAAAATACCAGCTAATGAGACCAAAAGACCACAAACTTCATGGCCAAACTAAATCTAAGCATAACTTCATCAAGTTAAAAGCTTTTTACCTTTAAAGAGTGTCCAAAGATGATGTGATTTTGGATCCATGGTGCTCCATACTTCTAGGATGGTCTCTTCTTCTTTCTTCTCCTTGAAGTTCACCAAAACACACACCAAGCTCAAAGATGCTCTCAAATGGATTACAGTTTGCAAAGGGGGTCGAATGGGGCTGGAGGCTGATGAAAGAAATAAGACTTAGGGGATTAAATATGTTTAAATAGGGTCCAAACCATCAAAATTAGGGTTTAGGATCCGTTCGCGTAAGTCGTGCGTACTTAATGTATGACCAACGTATGCGCCCATTGCCCCAAAATTACAAAAATGCCACTATGGGCCAATTTGCAACAATTCTCACATATAAGGGTTGGAAATAGAAATACCTTAACATCAAGATGTTACAATTCTCCCCAACTTGAGCTAGACTTCATTCTTGAAGTCTGTTGTTGGGAACAAATCAGGGTAATGCTCCCACACCTCTGACTCGGGTTCCCACATCTATTTAGAACCCTTTCGATGCTTCCACTGAACCTTGACCAAAGACACCACCTTGTGCACAAGGCCTTTGTCTTCCGATCCAAGATTACACTGGTCTCTCAATATAATTCAGAAGATCATCAACCTAAACATCATCCAAAGGAACAATCGCTGAATCATCAACCACACACTTCCGAAGTTAGGAAACATGGAAGGTGTTATGGATCTGGCTGAACTCTTTAGGTAAATCCAGCCTATCGGCTACTTTTCCAACCCTGGAAATCACTCGAAATGGCCCAATATAATGGGGACCCAGCTTGCCCCTCTTCCTGAAGTGTATTACACATTTCCAGGGTGATACTTTCAGCAAAACCATGTCGCCGACATGGAACTCCAACTCAGATCGACGCCTATCGGCATAACTCTTCTGCTGACTCTAAGTTGTCAGTTGTCTCTGCCTAATTCGCCGAATACGCTCTATTGTCTGAAGGACTACCTCAGTCCTTCCCATGACTTTGTGACCAACCTCTCCCCAACAAAATGGGCTACGACACTTCATCCCATAAAGGATCTCAAATGACATTGCACCGATACTGGAGTGGTAGCTGTCGTTGTAAGAAAACTCAGTTAGGGGAAAGTAGGAGTCCCAACTCCCACCAAAGTCTATAACACATGCTCTCAACATATCCTTGAGCTTCTGAATAGTCCACTCACTCTGACCACCCGTCTACGGATTATAAGCAGTGCAAAAGTGCAACCTCATACCCAATTCCTCGTGGAACCTCTGCCAAAACCACGAAGTGAACACAACACCCCGGTCTGATATAATAGAGACCAAAACCTTGTGTCGAGCAAAAATATCATACACATAAACATCAACCAATTTCTCGGCCGGTGAGCTCTCACGTATAGTTAAGAAGTTGGCACTCTTGGTCAACCGGTCCACTATCACCCAAATCACATCATGCCCCTTAGCTGCCCAAGGTAACTTGGTGATGAAATCCATGTTGATTTGTTCCTATTTCCACATGGGGACCTCCAAAATTTGAAGCTTTCCATGCGGCCTTTGGTGCTTGGCTTTGACCATCCGGCAAATCAAGAACCTCTCGACATACCAGGTTATCTCCCACTTCATGAACGACCACTAATAACTAAGTCACAAATCTCAATACATCTTGGTGGCTCCAGGGTTTATCGAAAATCTGAACTTGGGTGCTTCCTCCAGAACAGCCTGTTTGATCCCACCAAAATCTAGTACCCATAATTGACCATAACGGGTTAATAATCCACGAGTATTTGTAGAAACCTGTTAATCTCGCCACTGATTCACTCTTGCTTCCAGTTGTCTTTCTTTAATCCCTTAGCCCTAACCTCCCTAATCATACCTAACAGTGGAGAATAAATTGCAATCCTCATACAAAGGCTCCTGCTAGCAGAATTTACTTTTCCCGGGTTGTACAGAATCTTGTTGTCATAATCCTTGACCATGTCAAGCCACCTACGCTACCTCATGTTTAGATTCGGCTCATCTATGAGATATATCAAAGTCTTGTGATCCGTGTAAATGGTATAATGGACCCCATAAAAATAATGCCACCAAATATTGAGAGCAAACACCACTGCTCCTAACTCCAAATCGTGAGTCAAATAATGAACCTCGTGTGAGTTCAACTATTGAGAAGCAGAAGCAATAACCCTCCCTCACTTCATAAGAAGTGCCTCTAGGCCCGTGATGGATGCATCACAAAATACTACAAAATCCTCAACACCCTCAGGGAGGGTCAACACCGGGGCCTCACATAACCTCCACCTCAAAGTATCGAATGTAGCTTGTTGATCAGACTCCTAGCAAAAATCCATGTCCTTCCTCATCAGAAGAGTGATGGGTATCACAATCTTGGAGAAGTCTTGAATAAATTTATGATAATACCCCACCAAACCCAAGAAACTCGTAACCTTAGATGGGGACTTTAGAACCTCCCACTGCATAACAACCTCAATCTTGGCCGGGTCAACCAAGATCCCATTCTGGTTAACGAGATGTCCTAAGAACTAGACCTCTCATAACCAAAAGTCATACTTCGAGAACTTGGCATACAACCGTTCTCGCCTCAAAACTCCTAGAAGCACTCGAAGGTGTTCCTCATGCTTCTCTCTGGTCTTGGAATAGACCAGAATATCATCGATAAAAATAATAACTGAATGATCGAGTATCGACCTACACACTCGATTCATCAAATCCATGAACGTTGTTGGTATGTTGATGTGTTGGGTCAAAAATATGGTTTATACTTTGCTTTTCTAAGAAATTGATTTGTTATGTAATATTGTATATAGGTTTTTGGCCAAGGGGGTGTTTACGGCCGTAAACCCTGTTTACGGTCCATGTTTCCCGTGTGTATATATAGGGGTGTGGGTTGTGAGGAATGGTGTGATGAACACTAGAGGAGCTTAAGTGTGTGCATTTGAAGGTCTTCTAGAGAGAAGCTTTGTGTGTGTGAATCTTGTATCCGAATCATCATTCTAATCATATCATACATAGATTCATCATCATCTTCTTCTTCTCCTTCTCTTCTATTTGATCTGACATCATCCGTTTGATTGGGATTCCGCACAATCAAACGGATCGGATTGATACACAGACATTTTTGGGGACTTACAATTGGTATTAGAGCTTGGTTGTATCAATCAATTTTTTTTTTTTCAGATCTGGAGCTTATTTGATCTTATTTTGAAGAGATTTTTGCATTTTTGGATAGATCTCACAAAATTAAGGGGGGGGGGGGGGTGTTCTTCGCGTTTTTCCTAAAAACGAGTTTTTGATCGAGTTTTGGAGCAAAAAGAGTGAAAAACGCTGTTTTTCGTCAAGAACAGCGATTTCTGGAGAGTCTACGGTCTTTGAAGGGTTTACGGGCCGGATTTTACGGCCAAAAACTGGTCGCCGGAGTTTGCGGCCTTGACTCAGCTTGGATCACGGCTTGGAGTACGGCTCGGCTCAGCAGCAGGCTTGCATCAGCGCGCTTCATAAAAAAATAGGAACAACTTTGAAGGCTGCAAGGATCGAACCCACGACCTTCCATTCACCAGTCACGCCTTTTCCATCTCCACCATCAAACCTCTTGTTACTTAACTCCGAAATATTAAACTTAAACACTCCCAGTCACATCCAACTTTCGAAATTTTGTCAAATTCAGCCCAAAAATAAATTTCTTTTATTTTTAAGCTCCATTTTCAACCAAAAATTATAGTTTTTTTTAAATTTTGATTTTTAATTTTGACTTTTTACTTAAAATTTTGACTTTGACTTTAAAGCTTGACCTTTGACTTTGAACTTTGACTTTCACGTTTGACTTTTAAAATTTCAAATTTAGCTTTTCGGTTTGAATTTTAAGTTTGACTTTTCAAGTCTGACTTTTTAAATTTGACTTTTAAAGTTGACTTTTGAGGTTTATAGTCAAAAGGCATTTTTAAACTTACGTTTGACTTTTAAATTCTAGTTGTGCTTTTAATAGTTTTTGAAGTTTACGTGGGAGTTGAAAACATGAAAGAGAGTCGTCAGGATTAGTTAAGACAAAATTTCAACATTTTCGATTATATCCCTAGAGAAACCCTCGAAACTCAGTTGCAACGATTTACCACACTCACTACTGAGATGAATATAGTTGGGATCTTCTTGTCCAAATTTGAGATAAACAAAAAGCTACTAAATTCACTTCCGAAATTGTGGGATATGAACGTGGCTATCATCAAGAAGACAAAAGATCTCAATCATCTTAGTCTTGCTGATGTAATTCAAAAACTTGATGCTTTGAAGTGTAGAAAAACAATGAGTTCTGAAAACATTCCGATCACTGAAGTTACATGTAATCCAGTTTATGAAACTACGATTAAATTTCTTCAGGAACAAATTGATTTGCTAAAAAGGGAAGTCGAGGACCTAAAATATGAAGGATATCAACTTAGGAAACGACAGAAACCCCTGAAGGCTGAATTAGAAGCAAAAACCAAGGACTTTAGGAAGCTTCAGGAAGAGTATAGCAACAAGTGTGAAAATTGTGATTATATTAAGAGACAACTTGCTGCTGTAACTGAAGAACTTGACGCTTTAAAAATTAACTGTGGAAAAACAGATGTCAGTTTCAAAAATTATACTGCGTCAAGTCGGACAGTCGAGTCCTTATATGAAACCCAATTAAAATTCAAAGAAAATCAAAACAAGGGTCTAGGGTATGATAGTGTACCTCCTCCTTATAATCATAACTACACATCCATCCATATGACACAGGACGAAACTGACAGGGAGCCACATCTTCGATATGGCAAACGAGTTGGATTTGTGTCAGGAGGAGTTATTAATGTTGTAAATACTAATGTTTCTACTTTATGTGTAGGTAAAGTAGTAGAAGATGAGAACAAGGAGAGCACTACTGAACAAACCAATGACTCTTTGAACTCAGAATCTGTTGCTTCGAATTCTGTTGCTCCTAACAAACCTGCCGTTGAGAAATATAGGCCTCCAATTCCAGCGCAAAATAGTGCCTATTGCAAGTGTGCATCTGGGATCAATAAGAGACAAGGCAAGGATACGCCACCAGGGGCAGGAAGAAATAACTTTACAGTGAAGGAAAATACATGTTTTCATTGTGGAACACCTGGATACGTTTCCCGAAACTATCCAAATCGTGCATACGTTCCTTACTATGCACAAGGATGGCAGAACGCGCCAAGAGGGAGATACTTCAAAAGAAACCCCTCAAGGTCACGTTCAGAAAATGATGACTGGAATGCACAGAAGAGCAAGAATCAAACCCCAAAGGACAAGAATCAAAATCCCAAGGGCAAAAAGGGAATGTCGACCAAGAAGCCAAATCCAAGAGATGCTCTTGTGAAGCCAAAATCAAAGTCATCCCAAAGGCCGACATCAAGATCAAAAGAAAGTATTGAGCCACGCATCGGATCGAAAAAGAAATGGGTTAAACCCAACTACAAATGGGTACCAAAGGTTCAATCTCCCAAATCTCCTAATGCTTCTAACGTTTTTACACCTTCTGTTTGTGATAAGCAGGATATGTCATGGGAGAGAGTATCGTGTGTTGATGACAAAGGTCGACCCAGTTTCAAAATGGACTGGGTTCCAAAGACCAACTAATCCCGCTCTGTGTTAGAGCAGCTATGGAGGCATATCATCAGACTTCGGTTTGTTGGTAGTGGCTGCTCTTGGCATATGATTGGGGACATCTCTCAACTGTACAACATTCAGAACATTATTTGAGAATATGTGCCCTTTGCAGGAAAGGAAGAAAGGAAGAGATCACAAATGGGGTTAGTGCTTAATGATATGAAGAATTTTCATATATGTTCTGAGAGTATGCTTGATGTTCTCAGACCTTCTTAATGCAGATTCAATCGGTGAATTACGGTTTGCGTTTTCTTCTCTATTGTGACAACTGCCAATTCAGGTCATTCTTGGACTCATGCATCTTTATAATAACCATTCATGCACAACATGCCATGACCTAGTAGTATAAATTAGGTCAAAAATCTTGCATAAACTAGGATCCAACTAAGGTCTAAGACTAATATACTTGATACTTACAATTCTAGTAAGTTGCTTAGCTACAATAGGAAATGCCAATACTATAATTAGATTAAAGCTTCAAGCTTTGTTATAATTGAAATAGGGTATAAAACTCTAAAAATAAATTAAAACATTCTAATTATACTTCAACATGTTGTTGAATATCAAACAATATTCCAAAAACCCTAAAGAGCCAAAAATCCAAAGTTATAAATTATAAAGCTTAAAAACTTTATAAAATTTGGCTATAAACTTCCTAATATCAAATTTTATTAATCAAATTATGGATTATACCAATGAACTAGAAATATAAATTACAAGTATTAATCATAAATTATTTGTTGAAAACAAGATTTTTAAATAAATCAAATTGCTTAATAAACATTTTATAAGAATGAATGTTTTTATATAAAATATAGGAGGGAAGTTTATAAAGTTTAAAATTTAGGAGAGAGGAGGCCAAAATGCATGCAAAAACCGGCCATCACCTCTCCCCATGCCCTCTCTCTTCCCCAAAACACAATCATTAAGCTTAAACCCTTACTCCACCTCTTCCCTCTTCACTCTCTCACTTCACTCTCTTCACACACTTCACTCTCTTCTTCCCTCTCTCTAAACTCACGAAAATCCTCTCATTTATCTGCAAAATTTCGAGATTGTGAAGCCCTTGAAGTGTTCTTACTTCTCTCAAGGTCAAAACCAAGGTAAACAACAACATCTTCTTCCATAGTTTCATGGTTAAACCTCTTTTTCTTCTTAGTCTTCTCTACTTTTCGGATTCTATGACTTTCCATGGCTAGAAATCTTTATTCTCCCCTTGTGGTTTGTAGATTCTCACCATAACACAATGCATGTGTTAGAGATGGTGAAAATCCGGGATCAAACCCATGCAAGGAGTGGAAAAGATGCACATATGATCATGTGACATCAAAACCTAATATTTCATGTTCTTCTCCATTTCTTTTGTGTTCATGCATGAACAAAAGCATTTAAACCATTTCTAGTACATCTTGGATGCTCATTCATTCCATGCATGTGTTAGAAATCAGGCCTTACCAAAGACATGCATGATGTTCTTGTTGAAATACCCTAATAATGCACACAAGCAAACATGCAATCTACCAGATTACTTTGTTCGACTTTGAACAGTCATAACTCAGTCATTTCTTAACCAAATGATGATATTCTTTTTGTATTGGTTAGTTCCACGAGTTAACTTTCAAACCCAACTGGTCTCACTGTAAAATATTAAATATCCGATTTTTAGCAGATTTTACAAAAAGGTTGCGCATACAGCTCTTTTTCTGTGATCACTATTTTTATCTTGCTTAAACAATGGCCTTAAACCCAACCATAAATCTGAGGAAAAATACCTTAGAAACTTAACATATCTAGTGAATTATGGTTGAAATTTCGTGGCTTAAAACCTCACTGAATGGGCTACACAAATTCATGAACTTCAGCCACATTTACACTTCATGCATTATTGCATGCAACTTTTCTTAAATTGTTTGAAATCATTACCCTCATTTCTCTTCTGAATACATTTTTTTACATTTTTCCTTTTGAAAGCCCTTGCATGCATGAGATAATCTGGAAAATTTCAAGAGCTTTTGTTATTTCTTTGATTTATTAGAATTATTGCTAAAACCAAGGGCATAAACCATATAAAATACTTCCAGAGGTCAATAAATCCTAAATAAATTCATGGATGATCC
The DNA here is from genome assembly GCF_052625555.1 of Lactuca saligna. Taxonomy (NCBI): domain Eukaryota; kingdom Viridiplantae; phylum Streptophyta; class Magnoliopsida; order Asterales; family Asteraceae; genus Lactuca; species Lactuca saligna. The sequence goes on along the minus strand of NC_136419.1, from coordinate 194,014,246 downwards.
TTATGGGGAATAATGACCCCTCACCAAATTTCAGCAATTTTTGTTACTGTTTCATATGATTTCTAATTTTCTTTTATTTAGGACATGATAAATTACAAAACCACTTTATAGGATGTGAAAATTGTATCTAACAATTTTCGCATACCTTACCTGTGATGGGTGACTCCAGAAAATAATTTCAAGATTTTCCATCATGTTTTACTATTTTTCCCAATTTTTGGTAATTATAATGGTCTAAAAATGGGAGAAATAGTTCTGATTATCCAAAATTCATGAAAATTTACCAGGATATAATATTATAGAGTAGGAGGTTACATAAAAATTTTGAATATTTTTCTCTACTGTAAACTATTTTTCTCTTATTTTCTAAAGTTAATTGCACTAAAATACACTTAAATATACATAAATACCCAAAAACCACTTTATACATTATGAAAACCACTTTTGATATTTTTTCCAGGATATTTATACTGTAAATGATGTTACAAAAATTTATGGTGATTTATTTTAACTGTTTAATATTATTTCTTTAATTAATGACTATTTAAAGGAATAAAGCAAGGAAAAATAGAAATACCCACTAAAAAATATCTTTTATATTTTTCCCAGCCTATTTATGTATAATAACAATTAAATAAAAAGTTTGGGTAATTTTGGAAACTGTTTTCTATTTATTTCAATTTTTATTGAAATAAATGCTCAAAAATCATAAAATATAATTAAACAGCTTGGAAATCCATTTTTATAATTTTCCCAGCTTAGTATTGTGTAATAACAGTTAAATAAAAAGTTTGAGAATTTTTATCCCTCGAATGCTATTTTCGTGAATTTATGTTGTAATAAGGACTTAAAAATTTGGAAAGTTTATATTCCAAGGTTGTAATTAATCGTCCGATATATAGAATTTCATTACTTCAGAAAAAGTGTAACTAATTGATATAAAATCCAATACTAAAACATAAATTGGCATTTCCCTATATGTAGAGTTTAGTATATTAGCATTAGATATCGACATGGAAACTCACTAGTGCGTGTGTTTGATGTCGTAGGATCCCGGTAGTAAGACGTTGGTGCATCCCGAAGTACCGCTTGTGTCTACACAAAACATCGTGAGTATTCACGCACTCCCCTATTTTCGGTTTTTATGTTTTGGGGTGGAAAAGCATGTCCAGAAGAACTACTGTTTGCATGTTGTATTTAAATTGAATTGTATCAAACATGATTGCTATTGTATTGCTATGTTTCTTTATGTATGTCTATGCAACACGGAACATGAGAACTTATCGTACTAAGGCCCTTCCCTTATCTCTAACCATTAACTCTTTGAGCCAATGGTCGTTATGGACAGCGCTATTAGGAATTGACAACTCCTCACTCGCCCGAATCGCTGGAGTGCATGATACCATATTCATCTATGGAACGATAAGCATAGATCTCGATAGGGCTTCAGTCATAGGTTTGGTTGAGACTCATTGTTTGCTCATACACATACAAACTCGTTTCTCGTTATAGCAATAAACTTGTATTCATTAATAGCAATCAACTTGTTTATCATTGAAGCAATGTACTTGTATTTACGAAAAGCCTTATTGTACGCTCGATTTTTATAAACTTGTGATACTCACCAACTATTTTCATAGTTGACGCTTGTTTTACATGCTTTTTCAGGAAGTAATTAGTAAGTGGATGTAAAGATTCATCATCATAGAGCATGCTGCATCGTGTTGAAGCTATTATGAAGCTATATTTTGAACAATGTTATTTTGAAAAACTTGTATTTTGTTTCTTTTGAAGCTATGGGTTGTAAACTTTTAAATAATGCTATGGTGATGTATCTTTATCTTTTGCATTGAAACCATTATCGCTGTCATACCTTGCGTTTCCGCTTTAGCGGGGTGTGACATCTATACTCCTGAATTTTTCTTAAGCTAATTCGCTTTAAAGACTAATTTTTGTTTTAGGATAGTTTAAATTTGCGCATTTATTTTCGTTTCTCTCCTATGCACAAATTTAGGGGGAGAAATAAAAACAAAACAAAAATTAGAAAATTTTAATTTAAAAAAAAATCCAAAAACATTAGAAAATCAGAAAATCAAAAATACGGTGTTAATGGAATGCGCTTGAGGGAGATGTTTTGGGAAATGAAATTAGCAAGTGATAACGGGCAATCTGAATTGGCGTAACGTACCTAAGTTGAATCGTCTACGCTCTGTGCTCGATGCGCTGGTAGGCACGAAAGATTTTAAATGGACTTGACTAGGGAAAGTTAAACCTAATGAATTTGAGGACTTGGCAAACTTTGACCTCGTTAGATCCGTTTAACCTAACAATACGATGCTCGGATAGGTAGAGCAGGGAGATATACATGGGAATCTACCGATCACATTAAATAACCCGTATCTAGAACTGTGGATTCAATTTTCCTCGATGTGTGGATTCTGTCCTTAATTCTGGTTGGATGGGGCGACTGGTAAATTCTGATAAATTAGGTCTGTAGAATATCGTTTTCTTTCTTTCTGTCTGTTAGTCATATGTTGTCTCCTTTGCGTGACTTCCAATCCGACCTGGTACACAACATATGCAACTCTATTTCTATGCAGGCTATATATATGAAATTCCTCTCATCTGTTAGCCATATGCTGCCTCCTTTGCGTGACTTCCAATACGACCTGGTACACAGCATATGCAACATTCTACTTCTCAACCCCTCTGAAACAATAAGTAATAGAATTCTGTATCTATCCTCTCTCTGAATAGTTGTCTGCTCACCCGGTGTAAGGAGTACTCTGGAAGTTCTTGATGGTTGGGGCATATCAAGAAGCGGGAAACATGTTCTAGTACACTTAAAATTGAGCACATACAGATTGTCTGTAGATCTCGCTGCTTGATTTAGGTGGACAACAATATCCCTGGTTGTAGTCAGTTAAATGGTCTTAAGAAAATTTTATTTAATAATTAGGGCCAATCATGATAATAAAGTTACAATTAGATATATGCATGTATCATGTCATTGGTAAATTGTCCAAAATTGTCACAAACTTTTCGTGTTTAAGTGGACAACAATACCGGCGATCGATCAGACGAAGATGTGAAGATAAGGGTACCGACAAGTGGAATAAGGTTGTCCAACAACTTTGATCCCAAATCACTCTTAAAGTTAGCTATTATTTTTGTTTTTGTTAAGTTTGTTCATAGTGTTCTTCTAGTTTAAATATAAGGGGGAGAACTAACAATAAAAAAAATTAATAAAAAAAAACAATAACAACAATAACAACAAAAAAATCAAAAAAATTAAAATTAGTGTTATTTCTGCTTTACTTTTTGTTCTAAGTTTTCTTTTAGTTTTGTTTTGTCTTGAAAAGTGATTTCAGGTGAAGATGAAACTCATGGAGTTTGTGTTGAAGATTTCTGAGCCAAAAGCTTCGTCCGTGAGCATCGAAGAATTCTCATTCGAAGGAGCAAGAAATGAAGATTATTCTTTCGACATTCAATCTTTCAACCCTAGAAGCAAAAGCAAGGTGAAGCAGAAATTGAAGATTATGTGACAGATTGCATTGAAGCCTCCTCAATCGGTCTGCTGCTATCGTTTTACCTGCTGAAGTGATCCAGAAGATTAGTTCTCTCTGATGTTCTCTCTGAAGATTCTCAAGCTGAAAGCACTATCTTTCAAGAATCAGTACATCAAGCATCCTCACCCAACGTGCGTTCAATGCCAAATTCTAAAGAAAAAGCCCAACCACTCAAGATGAAGTCATTCATTGAAGATTCATCAAGTTCATCTTGAAGCTTTGAAGAATTTGAAGATTAATTATGAAGCTAAGTTCCCAATGAAGATTAACAAGAAGAGCCAACTACTTTTTAGGGGGGGGGGGGGGGGGGGCTTGTTGGTTCATTTAAGAAAAGAAAAGAAAGCTATAAACGAAGGGGGAGATTGTTGGGTCAAAAATATGGTTTATACTTTTCTTTTCTAGGAAATTGATTTGTTATGTAATATTGTATATAGGTTTTTGGCCAAGGGGGTGTTTACGGCCGTAAACCCCGTTTACGGCCCATGTTTCCCATGTGTATATATAGGGGTGTGGGGTGTGAGGAATGGTGTGATGAACACTAGAGGAGCTTAAGTGTGTGCATTTTAAGGTGTTCTAGAGAGAAGCTTTATGTGTGTGAATCTTGTATCCGGATCATTATTATTATCATATTAGACATAGATTCATCATCATCTTCTTCTTCTCCTTCTCTTCTATTTGATCTGACATCATCCAGTTGATTGGGATTCCGCACAATCAAACGGATCTGATTGATACATAGAAATTTTTGGGGACTTACATGATGAGACTAAATGACATCACCACGAACTTGTAATGACCATAACGAGTATGAAATACGATCTTCTCCACGTCTCCTATCACCCTCAACTGATGATACCTCGATCTCAAATCGATATTTAGAACCAAAATGCACCCTGCAACTGATCGAAGAGGTCGTCAATCCTTAGAAGTGGGTAACAATTCTTCACCGTCAACTTGTTCAACTCCCAATAATGGATACACATCGTGTATGATCCAACATTCTTCTTGACAAACAAAATCGATGCTCCCCATGACGAACTGCTCGGTCTAAGAAACTGCTTGCCCAACAGCTCCTGAAGCTATGAGGACAACTCCTATATCACGGGTGGTGCCAATCGGTACAACGCCTTAGCAATCGAAGCCGCTCTTGGGGCTTACTCGATCCTGAAATCAACCTGCCTCTCAAGAGGCACATCGGGTAACTCCTGTGTGAACACATTAAAGAACTCTCTAACAACATATACATTCAAATCCAAAACCTCCATCCCAACCCGAGTGTCAACCACATATGCAAGATAACCCATACATTTGCAATGTAGATACTACCGAGCCCTGGTAGTAGAGTAAAAGGCTGATACAATCCTGATACCCTCTCCATAAATAACCAGCTCTACCCCACTTGGGGTTCAAACTACGACTCGCTGACCTTCGTAGTCAAATCATAGTCCCAAACCTACTCAACCAATCCATTCATACTATCACACACACACACACATCCCTATGGCAATAGGAATTAGATCAATCGGATAAGGCACCCCAAAAATGTCACAACTGGCAATTTAGCTAGGAAATTTTGTACTTATGTAAATATTAACTATGATAATCCTTGTAACCCTAACTTGATAATATGTATGATGCTCATTCAATGACATAGAATTCCATCAAGATTCATTAGTGAAGTTCAAAACCTAATACAAAGCATATTCAAATGGTCAATAATGAGTTGATAACCCTAAAAATCCCGGTTCAAGTTCATTATGGACTAGGATTTTCTTATTGGGCCTAATGGACCAATAGGCATTCAATTTGACTATCTTGGGCTTAGAACCTTTAAATGGGCTCTAAATGGACCCACATTCATAAAACATAACATTTTGGGCCATATGGGCCTAAAATGGATTGGTTTACCACCTAATGGACTTCATTGGGCCGTGAACATCAATGAGGGCCCAATGGGCCGAAAAATATTTATTGGGATTATGAGATTCGAACAAAGCCAAAAAGTTGGGCCCAAAACCATTTCACCTTCATCTTATCAAACCCATTTTCGGCCCACACACACACACACTCTCTCTCTCTCTCTCACACACACACACACACACATATATATATATATATATATATATATATATATATATATATATATATATATATATATATATATATGCTTATTTGATAAAAAAAAGAGAAAATAAATGGAAGGAAGATGGATTAGGTTCATGACAACACATAATTACTTAACATATATCTAGAAAATCACATACATCTATGAAGCTTATTATCCTCCATGAAAAAATCACTCATCCCCTCTCTTTATAATACACTCAGCTGAGAGCATACCTAAACACACACACACACACACATAATTTCAAACTCTCTCAAATATACTCTCAAGAACATCTTCCTATTCCTCTCAAATTTTTCGAGATTGTGAGCATTTCCAAGAAAGTTTTTCAGTAAGATTATCATCTTTGGTAAGTTATTGCAATGTAACAGACGACAACTACCTAGATGATGGAAGCTGCACTTATTGCACTTTGGTTGGTTTCCAACATACTGTCTGGTTGGGTTATGGATAACTGGGATACCAGAAGGGATGGTAGTAGGAGTTACAGATGTCGTGGCCGCAAAGGCTGCCATAGGTTGTTGTCTTTTGCTCGCCCCTTGGGGTGATTTTCCTTTAAATCCATCCCAGCACTTTCGTTTGTTATTCTTGGGTTTGAGATTCGGAGTGTGTAAAACCCCGTTTATTTATTAAATAAATAAATAAAATAATGAATGGCTCGTAGCCCTAAAATAAAAAATTATTTAGCAAAGTGTTGATCTCGAGGAGCTATTTGTCACTTTTAGAGATTGGGGGCTAAAAGTGTAAATCCGGACTTAATTTGTATGTATTATTGAAGGAAGGGATTAAATTGTAACTTTTGGGACTTTATTTGAAGTGAGTTTGAAGATAAGGGGGCTGATTATGTCATAATTAAGATATTAGGGGCTGTTAGGTAAATTTTGTACCTAAGGTGTAAAGGATTTTAATGCTAAGGGTTTAAATGGTAATTATCGGATTTAATTTGAAGAAGATTTTCAAGGCTAGGGTAGAAAGGATAAAATTTGGATTACTTTCGAAATTACTTATGGAAGGAGGGACCATTTTGGGTCATTATGGAAACAAGTGTGGGGATCGGGGTATTTAAACCTGTCACCCCTGATAGCCCTAACCCTAGCATCGTTGTTTCAGCCGCCACCACCCATTCAGAGTTGTCTCAGCCGCTGCCTCCATTCCGTTGCACGATCGGTGGTCTCTCTTCTCACCGGCGAAGTCGGGGTCGCGGGTGCAATGCTCGAAGGGTCGGAAGCTTCAAGGTCGGGAGCTGATACTGCTATTTTCCGGAGGGAATCGCTCACCTCCTCTCCTCTTCATCTTCGTCAGTTACCGCCTCCTTCTCCATGAGTCATGGTCAACCGCTTTCAGACGTCCGATTGCCATCCTCTCTTCTCCATTTCTTGTTGCCGGTGATTTGTTCAAGCCTTGACCGCCATCGTCAACTGTCGCCGGGTGTAGCTAAAGAAGAACCCCGATGACCGGTCGAGTTTTCGGTTGGTGGGTTCGTTATTTCTGTCGCTGTGAGTACTCCCCGCCGCTGTCAAAACCGCCGTTGCTGCCACTGTTTTGTGCTTCTGTCGTCGTCAATCGCCACCAGGAGGGTGGCTAGATCCGTTAGCAAGCAAGAAAGTGTATGGGTGTTCGTTTTGTTGTAGTGTGTGTTGTATGTGCAACTTGTTTAGCTGGGAACCCTAGAACAACCATAACCACCACCATACACCGCCTTGTATGTGTGTTTACATTAGTTAGGGTGTGTGTGTGAGCTTTGGTATTTCATTGTAAATTGTAAAAGAAAATGGAATAATAAGAAAGAGACCATAACCACCATCGTGAGGTGGTGGCTGCCACCTCCTGTCGCCATCGGCCGCCGTGACGGGTGGCGGTGCGTTTTGCCTCTTGTGATTGATTCGTTTGGGGTGCTAGAAACCCTAATGCGCTCAAAGGAGCTCTAATGGGCCCAATGAAGCTTAATGGACTCTAATGAACCCAATAAAACCCTGTTGAGCTTATTAAGATTTTAATGGGCTTAATAGGCCCAATAAAGCCCTAATTGACATAAAAGGCCAACAAATTGATAAGTGGGCTAATATTTGGATTGGAAAACCCTAATGCCAATGAAAACCCTAACTTTAAGAATTATTCGGGTCAAACACGAGAATTATATAATAACTTGGAATATTAAATAATAATCAATGGAAGAAATTAATCTAAGCGATAATGGACTTAATGGATTAAGTCCTAAATGGGTTAAGTAGGAAACTTAACCCTAATCATCATTTTATGTGAATCCCTAATTTCACTTGAGTATATAATTGGGCCTAAATGATTGAGATAATAATGGACCATCCAAGAGCAAGCAGTTGAACTAGAATAATTTAATGGGCTTAGGGTAAGGCCCATGTAAGGGGCTTGGGCCCAATTTGGAAAATTGGGCCTTAGATGGGACATAGTTTGGGCCTTAATGATTAAATGGTGTTGGGCCTTGGAATGAGACAATGTTTAGGCCTAGGCACAATTTGGAAAATTGGGCCATGTGTTGGGCTTTGATTTCTAATTGACTTGGGCCTATGGATTGGGCCTTGGGCTTAACTAAGCCAAGCCTGGGGTAATGTAGCAATTAACCAAGTATGTAATATGGTTATGTGTTGGGACCCAATTATTAATTGGGTGTTATTTTGGTGTTGACAGTTCGGGAATCTGTCAGCAAGCAGTTGGGGTCGAGTCTGCGGGACTTCAGCAGTGTGGGATTGTGTTTACGGGACTTCAGCAATGTGAGGTGTGTTACCTTCTAGTAGCGGTGGGTCTACGGCCACAATGCCGGACCACCAGTAGGAGTTGTATGTTAGATGATTGTCTTTGTGATATCATCTAGGTTTGCTACTACCTGATATGTTATATGTTGGCATGATATGTTATATGTGATAGTAGTAGAGTTCGGTTGTTAGGACTGAAGGGTAGGTCAGACACCCCAGATATGTCTGACAGTATGTGATGATATGTTATATGTTGGCATGATATGTTATATGTGATAGTGGTAGTAGGAGGGGAATAGTCCCCCAAGTTCGATTGTTAGGACCGAAGGGTAGTTCGAACACCCCAGATATGTCTAATAGTATGTTGATGTTATGATATATATGATAGTAGAAGTAGGGGGTGGAATAGTCCCCGAGGGTCGGTTGTGAGGACCGACGGGTAGGTCAGCACCCCATAATGGCTTGACATGGGTAGGTCAGCGCCCCAGAATGGCTTGACACGGGTAGGTCAGCACCCCAGAATGGCTTGACACGGGTAGGTCGGCACCCCAGAATGGCCGTACCGGGTAGGTCGGGCACCCCAGAATTGCCCGGAAATATGTATGCTATGTGATTGTATGGTATGTGGTATGATGGGGGAACTCACTAAGCTTTGTGCTTACGGTTTTCAGTTTTGGTTTCAGGTACTTTGTTTTCAAAGGAAAGGAGCCGGCTCGATCGCAGCGCATCACACTATGTTTTCCGCACATGAGATCCTTGGGGATTACGCTCTGATATGGTTTTATGATACTATGTTTTTGATTACTGTCACTTGGGTCATTACATTAGACTTTATTATGAATGTTTTTATACTGATGGTTTTATGTAATAACATAAATAAAAATGAAATTTTTGGCCTGTATTTTTGGGATGTTACAAGTTGGTATCAGAGCCTTGGTTTGAGGGATTCGGACATACTATCGGGTGTGTCTGAACTCAAACTAAGGGCTTGGTATGAAAATTTTCAAAAGTAAAACAATTTTATAAAAAGGAGTTTGAAAAGAATCTGAAAAGAGCAAAGAATTTTGAGAACAACAAAGTGTGTGATGCGTGCAATCAGCCGAGCTCAAGTAAGTCTTCCCCAAGATATCCATACATGTTATGAGATGTTATGATATGATATGCTTATGAGAACTACCTGCTAGATTAGGGCTAAGGATCTAGGAGGATGCCTTATATGCCTATTATATGTGCTTGTAGACTTGCATGCTAGTACGGATTAGTCAGTGATAGGATAGCCTGTTTAGGTTATGCCTGATTTTTTGAGCCTTTGAACTGCATGTACAGATTCCTGATTAGAGGATAAAATGATTTGATTGGAATATGATGGTTAGATTTTTTTCCATTGTTTGAATGCTGCTTGCTTTGTGCTTTGTGGGACTCCTAGTAATGTGAGCTAACTACTAAGTGAATATGCTAAGTCACATGGGACACAGGCCGGATAATCTCAGAGTGAGAGACTTGACTCTATTGCGCAGTTCTTGTCTGAGTCCAACCATTCTAGGGATGGGTCTTTTACTCGAAGGATTGTCTGATCTCTGTTGCATGTGGCTATTATCACGAGGTAGCTAGTTGACATTATTGGGAATCTCTTAGCAGCTGAGGACTGGGTGAGTTCGGGAACCTAGGGAAGCCTAGGATATGTTTAGTGGGTTAGTAGTGAGGCACAGTGAGACTTGGTTATGCCTGTTTGACGAAGTAACTTGGAGGATTCGGGAGGATTGTTGGGGAAAGTATGGATAGGTGTGGAAGGTAGTATTGGGCCTGTACTACTGAAAGCACAGGATCCATACTCGAATCAGTGAGAGTCTTGGAGAATCTGAGAAGCTTCAGGGAAGAGTTAGTGACCCGGTCTGGGGACGGAGGATGTTCCAATGTTGCAGCTTTCCCATTGACAAGTTAGCTACCGAGCGTGACAGGGTGTCAGATCCTGCAGGATATGATTTCCAAGAAGTTGCAGATGCGATATCGATTCAGAGCACCTTGGAAAGAGAAGGTTATGCCAGGTGCGTATAGTAGAGGGTCCCGAGAAGAGACCCATGACTTCTGATCATCGGGTGAAAGTCCAGCAGGGCCTGAGTCAGTGCAGCACGTATAGGACAATGCACAAGGGAGTTTGTCACTCCAAGGGTTTAGGCTACTATATGGTAGCAGTGTTGATCATGTCAGCAGAAGGTGATTAGTATTCCTTCAGATGTTGCGGGTATGTCATCTTCTATTGCTACTAGATGGATGTTGGGGATACGTATCGTGTTGGAGTTATGAGTGAGTTTGGATAAGATAGATCTCGGGTCAGTTTCCTGCTAGTGTTTGGGTTATCAAGGATCATATATGCCATCCTGCATGCCGAAAAGTCCTTGATGAACCCACAGAGGGATACATCTTGTGGAGCGGGTTCCACGTGTACCGTTATCATTTCGGATCTTTGCCAAGATCGGTGCAGGAGTATTATTTAGAGGATACTCGATCAGGGTTGGAGTGATTGTTCTCCAATGAAGTCAACGTTCAAAGGTTCTATCATTATTCAGGTATGGTCGGTAATTGTTTATGGATGAAATTTGGAGTTCAAGGCACTCCCGTTGCTAGGACAAAACTGGTGACAGGAAGAGGGAAGTGTCAGTCGTGGGTGTTAGATGAATAAGTGGTTGGTCATTGGATGTTCAAGAGAATTGTATTTTCGCATGGGCTGTGTTCGGTTAGAGTTCAATGGTACTGCAAGATTGGAAATGAGAACGAGGATTCGTCAGCTAGAGTGAAGATTAAGGTCTTTAGTGAACAGCATGGGAGATGGTCTGAGGTGGCAGACTGTACCAGATTCAAGAGTACTCTTCAAGGTTTCAGAGGATGGGCAATCATAAGGTTTGACTGGTAATTGATTTTTAGCATTGGTAAGCTCAGATTGTCGGTAGTGGACTAATAAGAAGTAAGAAGGATTATGGATCCTTCAATTCTCACATACCGTGAAGACTTAGTTCAACCTAAGTGGGGGAGAGACTTTTTATAAAGTTCTCCAAATGTGAGTTCTGGTTGCACGGGGTGCAATCTCTTAGGCACCTTGTCAACCAGAAGGGTATTCTAGTTGATTCGGCCAAGATAGAGGCCGTGATGCAGTGGGAGATTCCGAGGTCTCCATATGAGATTCGGAATACCCTGGGTATAGCGGGTTATTATCGGAGATTTATGCGGGACTTCTTCGAGATTGAGGTTTCCTTTAACCCAATTGACCAAGAAGTCGGTGACCTTTTGTTGGGGGCCTGAGCAGCAGGCAGCCTTCGAGACTCTCAGACAGCGGTTGTGCGAGGCACCGATTCTCACCTTGCCAGAGGGTGTAAATGATTTCATGGTTTACCGTGACGCTTTGATAACGGGCATGGGTACGGTACTGATACAGTGGGGTCACGTGATAGCAGTTTTCGGGAACTAGGTTAGAGTTCCGGTTAGGATTCAAGCTCAGTTGTATGTTAGGTCGAGTGCGTGTTCGACCAGTATGGAAAGTCTTGTAATACTACGGGGGTATCCGTAACATTCACTAGCAGTCAGATAGTATGGAAATATTGTAAGACTACGGGTGTAGCCATAGCATTCACTAGCGGGCAGATAGTGATAGAGTGTTATGAGACTGCGGGTGTAGCCGCAGCATTCACTAGGTTAGTAGATAAGTGTGAGCGCGTTGTTAGGACGCAAAAGGAACAGTAATGCCCACCAGTTCGGGTGTAGCAGTAAGGATAAGGAAATCCACGGATTGGAATTTTGGAATTACCCAGATGGATTAGATCTGGTTGAACCAACGATACGACAGTCGGGATGTCACTGCAGTTATGAGATTAGGGAAGCAATGGATTGCTTACGTTCGTGTATGATATAAGGTTACCATCGGTTAGATGGCAATCACTTTTAGCCTTGGATTTGATGGTGATAGGATTCGATGCACGAACGCGATCGGTTAGATCGGAAGGATGTTTGAGCCACAGTGACATGATAACTAGTGGCGACTAGTCCCAGAGAAGGATTTCGTTCAGAAGTTATGTGAGGCGACTAAGTGGGAGTCCTTTGGCTCCGCAGCCGGGCCGGAACCTGGAATTTCAGATGGTTGGTGAACGAATTGAGACCAGGCAGGTCTTGTTAGACTCTAGAAAGCAGCCATGTGGAAACATACCACTTCAGGCAGTTCAGTGTTCGGACTGCTTCAACAGTTGGCAATATTAGTATTTGTGTTTAGGGTTGCAAGTTTGGACGGAATAGCTAGAGAATTTGGGGAGTGACAAGTCACTCACAACGAGATTAGTTGAGCCTTGGCTAAGTATAAGTGATTTGCAGGGATAAATGGGTCTATGCACCTGTTTTATAGTGAGGACCTAAAGCTATCAGAAGTCGAGTAGTCAGTTGAGGGATAAACATGCTAGATTCAACGATAAAGATTTATTATGAGTGGTCTTTCAGGGATTCAGACCATCTCAAGACAGCAGATTTCGGACAGAGTACATGTGGTCTTGTTGCAAGGAATTCAACACCTGCAAATTTAGGGCTTTGCGAGGATTGGTCATGGCTACCCTGGGAAGGCTAGGGCGTGCCCATGATGATGATAATGTTACTAGAGTGGCTTGGTATGTAAGGATTGGTAAGGTATGATTTCGAGGACGAAATCTAATTTAAGTGGGGGAGAGTTGTAAAACCCCGTTTATTTATTAAATAAATAAATTAATTAATGAATGGCTCGTAGCCCTAAAAAAATAATTATTTACCAAAGTGTTGATCTCGAGGAGCTATTTGTCACTTTTAGAGATTGGGGGCTAAAAGTGTAAATTCGGACTTAATTTGTAAGTATTATTGAAGGTAGGGATTAAATTGTAACTTTTGGGACTTTATTTGAAGTGATTTTGAAGATAAGGGGGCTGATTATATCATAATTAAGATATTAGGGGCTGTTAGGTAAATTTTGTACCTAAGGTGTAAAGGATTTTAATGCTAAGGGCTTAAATGGTAATTATCGGATTTAATTTGAAGAAGATTTTCAAGGCTAGGGTAGAAAGGGTAAAATTTGGATTACTTTCGAAATTAGTTATGGAAGGAAGGACCATTCTGGGTCATTATGGAAACAAGTGTGGGGATCGGGGTATTTAAACCCGTCACCCCCGATAGCCCTAACCCTAGCATCGTTGTTTCAGCCGCCACCACCCATTCAGAGTTGTCACAGCCGCTGCCTCCATTCCGTTGCATGATCGGTGGTCTCTCTTCTCACCGGCGAAGTCGGGGTCGCGGGTGCAATGCCCGAAGGGTCGGAAACTTCAAGGTCGGGAGCTGATGCTGCTATTTTCCGGAGGGAATCGCTCACCTCCTCTCCTTTTCATCTTCGTCGGTTACCGCCTCCTTCTCCATGAGTCATGGTCAACCGCTTTCAGACATCCGACTGCCATCCTCTCTTCTCCATTTCTTGTTGCCGGTGATTTGTTCAAGCCTTGACCGCCATCGTCAACTGTTGTCGGGTGTAGCTAAAGAAGAACCGCCATGACCGGTCGAGTTTTCGGTTGGTGGGTTCGTCATTTCTGTCGCTATGAGTACTCCCCGCTGCCGTCAAAACCGCCGTTGCTGCCACTGTTTTGTGCTTCTGTCGTCGTCAATCGCCACCAGGAGGGTGGCTAGATCCGTTAGCAAGCAAGAAAGTGTATGGGTGTTCGTTTTGTTGTAGTGTGTGTTGTATGTGCAACTTGTTTGGCTGGGAGCCCTAGAACAACCATAACCACCACCGTGAGGTGGTGGCTGCCACCATACACCGCCATGTATGTGTGTTTACATTAGTTAGGGTGTGTGTGTGAGCTTTGGTATTTCATTGTAAATTGTAAAAGAAAATGGAATAATAAGAAAGAGACCATAACCACCACCGTGAGGTGGTGGTTGCCACCTCCTGCCGCCACCGGCCGCCGTGTCAGGTGGCGGTGCGTTTTGCCTCTTGTGATTGATTTGTTTGGGGTGCTAGAAACCCTAATGGGCTCAAAGGAGCTCTAATGGGCCCAATGAAGCTTAATGGACTCTAATGAACCCAATAAAACCCTATTGATCTTATTAAGATTTTAATGGGCTTAATAGGCCCAATAAAGCCCTAATTGACATAAAAGGCCAACAAATAGATAAGTGGGCTAATATTTGGATTGGAAAACCCTAATGCCAATGAAAACCCTAACTTTAAGAATTATTCGGGTCACACACGAGAATTATATAATAACTTGGAATATTAAATAATAATCAATGGAAGAAATTAATCTAAGCGATAATGGACTTAATGGATTAAGTCCTAAATGGGTTAAGTAGGAAACTTAACCCTAATCATCATTTTATGTGAATCCCTAATTTCACTTGAGTATATAATTGGGCCTAAATGATTGAGATAATAATGGACCATCCAAGAGCAAGCAGTTGAACTAGAATAATTTAATGGGCTTAGGGTAAGGCCCATGTAAGGGGCTTGGGCCCAATTTGGAAAATTGGGCCTTAGATGGGACATAGTTTGGGCCTTAATGATTAAATGGTGTTGGGCCTTGGTATGAAACCATGTTTAGGCCTAGGCCCAATTTGGAAAACTGGGCCATGTGTTGGGCTTTGATTTCTAATTGACTTGGGCCTATGGATTGGGCCTTGGGCTTAAATAAGCCAAGCCTGGGGTAATGTAGCAATTAACCAAGTATGTAATATGGTTATGTGTTGGGACCCAATTATTAATTGGGTGTTATTTTGGGGTTGACAGTTCGGGAATCTGTCAGCCAGCAGTTGGGGTCGAGTCTGCGGGACTTCAACAGTGTGGGATTGTGTCTACGGGACTTCAGCAATGTGAGGTGAGTTACCTTCCAGTAGCGGTGGGTCTACGGCCACAATGCCGGACCACCAGTAGGAGTTGTATGTTAGATGATTGTTTTTGTGATATCATCTAGTTTTGCTACTACCTGATATGTTATATGCTGGCATGATATGTTATATGTGATAGTAGTAGAGTTCGGTTGTTAGGATCGAAGGGTAGGTCAGACACCCCAGATATGTCTGACAGTATGTGATGATATGTTATATGTTGGCATGATATGTTATATGTGATAGTGGTAGTAGGAGGGGAATAGTCCCCCAAGTTCGGTTGTTAGGACCGAAGGGTAGTTCGGACACCCCAGATATGTCTGATAGTATGTTTATGTTATGATATATATGATAGTAGAAGTAGGGGGTGGAATAGTCCCCGAGGGTCGGTTGTTAGGACCGACGGGTAGGTCAGCACCCCAGAATGGCTTGACATGGGTAGGTCAGCGCCCCAGAATGGCTTGACATGGGTAGGTCAGCGCCCCAGAATGGCTTGACACGGGTAGGTCAGCACCCCAGAATGGCTTGACACGGGTAGGTCGGCACCCCAGAATGGCCGTACCGGGTAGGTCGGGCACCCCAGAATTGCCCGGCAATATGTATGCTATGTGATTGTATGGTATGTGGTATGATGGGGGAACTCACTAAGCTTTGTGCTTACGGTTTTCAGTTTTGGTTTCAGGTACTTTGTTTTCAAAGGAAAGGAGTCGGCTTGATCGCAGCGCATCACACTATGTTTTCCGCACATGAGATCCTTGGGGATTACGCTCTGATATGGTTTTATGATACTATGTTTTTGATTACTGTCACTTGGGTCTTGACATGAGACTTTATTATGAATGTTTTTATACTGATGGTTTTATGTAATAACATAAATAAAAATGAAATTTTTGGCCTGTATTTTTAGGATGTTACAACTTCTTATATCTCAAAAATACAGGCCAAAAATTTCATTTTTAAATATATTATTATAAAACCAACAGTATAGGAAAACATCCATAATATCATGTCATGTCAAAACCAACGTAGAAATAATCAAAACATGTTATCATGAAACAATATCAGAGTGTAATCCCAAAGATCTCATGTGCGGAAAGCCATAGTGTGATGCGCTGCGATCAAGCCGGCTCCTTTCCTTTAAACACGAAGTACCTGAAACCAAAACTGAAAACCGTAAGCACAAAGCTTAGTGAGTTCCCCCATCATACCTCATAACATACAATCACATAGCATACATACTGTCGGGCAATTCTGGGGTGCCCGGCTTATCCGTATCAAGCCATTATGGGGTGCTGACCTACCCGAGTCAAGCCATTCTGGGGTGCTGACCTACCCATGTCAAGCCTTTCTGGGGTGCTGACCTACCCGTGTCAAGCCGTTCTGGGGTGCTGACCTACCTGTCGATCCTAACAACCGACCCTCGGGGACTATTCCACCCCCTACTGCTACTATCACATATATCATCACATACACATATTATCAGTCATATCTGGGGTGCCTGAACTACCCTTCGGTTCTAACAACCGAACACGAGGACTGGTCCCCTCGTACTACCTCTATCGCATATAACATAACATAACAAGCCAGCATGCAATCATATCATCACATACTGTCAGACGTATCTGGGGTGTCTAACTACCCTTCGGTCCTAACAACCGAACTCGACTACTATCACATACAACATATCATGCTAGAATATAACATATCAGGTAGTAGCAAACCTAGATGATATCACAAAGACAATCATCTATCATACGTCTCCTACTGGTGGGCCGGCATTGTGGCCTTAGACCCACCGCTACTGGAAGGTAACTCACCTCACACTGTTGAAGTCCCGCAGACTCAACCCCAGCTGTTGGATGACAGATTCCCGAAGTGTCAACACCAAAACAACACCCAATTAATAATTGGGTCCCAACACATAACCATAACACATACTTGGGTAATTACTACATTACCCCAGGCTTGGCTTATTTAAGCCCAATAAGGCCCAAATGAAAGGTCCAATAATAACTCCAAGTGAAATTAGGGTTTCACATAAGATGATGATTAGGGTTAAGTTTCCTACTTAACCCATTAAGGACTTGATCCATTAAGTCCATCATTCTTCTAAATAAGTCGTATGGTGTGATTGGGCTTAATCACACAATTCCATTTCAACGGCCCAAAAGTGGGTCCCGATAAGTCCAAGGCCCACATATCCAAAAATTAGGGTCTTCTAACCCAATGGCATGCCAATTAGTTCATTGGCTAAGTTTTAGTGTTCGAGCAGTTTCAACGTTTGGGTAGTGATAGTATGTGTGTTTTAGTTGCATATGCACATGGAATAGCTGGTTTATTGGGGAGTGACAAGTCACCCATAGTGGGATTAGCTGAGCCTTAGCCAAGAATAAGTGATCTGCAGAGGTAATTGGGTTTGTCACCTAGGTTTATGGTGGGAACCACATGCTATCAGAAGTTGAGTGGTCAGTTGTGAGATAAACGGATTGGATTTAACGATAATGATTTTGTATGAGTGGTCTATCAGGGAATCAGACTATCTCAAGGCAACAGATTTCAGACGAAGTGGATGTGATCTTGTGGTGAGGAATTCGTTCGCCTGTGGATTTTAGGGCTTAAAGAGGATTGGTCACGGCTACCCTGGGAAAGCTAGGGTGTGCCCAGGAACATGACTATGTTATTAGAGTGGCTTGGTAAGTAAGGATTGATAAGGAATGATTTCGAGGGCGAAATCTAATTTAAGTGGGGGAGAGTTGTAAAGCCCCGTTTATTTATTAAATAAATAAATAAATAAATAAGCGAATAGAAGCCCTAAAATAAATGATTATGTATGAAAGGATGGTCTCGGGGAGCTAATAGTAAAGATTTTAGAAGATGGGGATTGTTTGGTAAAAGATGGGACTTAATTTGAAGGGAATTTCCGAAGTTGGGGTTGCTTTGAAAGAATAAGGGTAGGGAGGGGCTGTTATGGTCCTTATGGCAAACTAAATAAATGGAGGCGGGTATTTAGGGTCCTGTAACCCCAACCCTAGCGCAAACAATGGTAGCTGCCATCTTCTTCACTCCATGTTACCATTGCAGCCTCCATCACTCTCCTTCTTCACCACCGACGATGCTACCGTTGTAGTTACCGGAGCGAGCCACTGAGATCGTCGCTGCTTCGTTGAGAACCGCCGCCATAATCTCCTCTGCCACCTCCGGTGAAGTCGTGAACGGATAGAGAAGCCCCACCAAGAATGAAGGCGGAGCTGTGACCGGCGTACGCAAGTCGTGTGCAGTTGGGATGCTCTCGGAATCAGGAGAACCGCTGCCACCACCGTGAGGTGGTGGCTATCACTGCAAAATCCGCCGCCTGCCGCCACTCCTTCCATTTTCCGGCGTCGCTGCCATCGTGATCAACTGCTGTTGCCGCCGTGAGCCACCAGATGGGTGGCTGGAGTTGTTTTGTGACCATATAGCGGTTCGGGAATCTGTTAGCCAGCAGATGGGGTCGAGTGTGCAGGACTTCAGCAAGTGTGGGATTGTGTCTTCGGGACTTCAGCAGTGTGAGGTGAGTTACCTTCCAGTAGTGGTGGGTCTACGGCCACAATGCCGGCCCACCAGTAGGAGTTGTATGTTAGATGATTGTCTTTGTGATATCATCTAGGTTTGCTACTACCTGATACGTTATATGTTCGCATGATATGTTATATGTGATAGTAGTAAAGTTCGGTTGTTAGGACCGAAGGGTAGTTCGGACACCCCAGATATGTCTGATAGTATGTTTATGTTATGATATATGTGATACTAGCAGTAGGGGTGGAATAGTCCCTGAGGGTCGGTTGTTAGGACCGACGGGTAGGTCAGCACCCCAGAATGGCTTGACATGGGTAGGTCAGCGCCCCAGATTGGCTTGACATGGGTAGGTCAGCGCCCCAGAATGGCTTGACATGGGTAGGTTAGCGCCCCAGAATGGCTTGACACGGGTAGGTCGGCACCCCAGAATGGTCGTACCGGGTAGGCCGGGCACCCCAGAATTGCCCGACAATATGTATGCTATGTGATTGTATCATATGTGGTATGGTGGGGGGAACTCACTAAGCTTTGTGCTTACGGTTTTTAGTTTTTGTTTCAGGTACTTCGTGTTTAAAGGAAAGGAGTCGGATTGATCGCAACGCATCACACTATGGTTTTCCGCACAAGAGATCTTTGGGATTACACTCTGATATTGTTTTATGATAACATGTTTGATTATTTCTACTTTGGTTTTGACATCACATGATATTATAGATGTTTTATTACACTGTTGGTTTTAAGATGACGTAATTAAAAATGAAATTTTTGGCCTGTATTTTTGGGATGTTATAACTGGGATACCAGAAGGGATGGTAGTAGGAGTTACAGATGTCGTGGCCGCAAAGGCTGCCATAGGTTGTTGTCTTTTGCTCGCCCCTTGGGGTGATTTGCCTTTAAATCCATCCCAGCACTTTCGTTTGTTATTCTTGGGTTTGAGATTCGGAGTGTCGTGGAAGTTTGTTACTCGTTGATGTACTTGGTTGTTACTTTGATTGGAACTATTGCTAACAATCCCGCTAACATTTGCATTGTTAGCGTTAAGGTGAGTCAGAACAGCTATCACGGCAGCTGAGACTGCAACTTGAAACGTAGCTGCATCAATCTGAAGAGTTGGTGTTTGGTTGATGGGTTGTTTACTTTTCTTCGGCGACATGATTCTGTTGCACGAAAAGAAAATGAATTCATGAGCGATTATGGTTGAACCTAGATGTATTTTGATCATTCATGTAAAGAGTAGAAGTATGTTCTCGAGGGTTTGACCTACATCCCTATGATGTAGTCCTAGTACAGAGTAGAATTAAGTTCATAGAATGGTCTCAAGACGTTTGTCGTCCAAACTGGGGTACCATTGGTTGATGGATAACTTGATCCAACCTTTAAAAGAGGATTGGAAATGATCCCAGAGTTAAATTACTATAGTCCAATAACTTGAATAGAGGGGGTTTCAGATAGACTCCAATGAAAGTATGATGAAAGTATTTAAAAAAAGAGTGACATAGAAGTTAGCCGACTGTCAATATCATTGATATTCATGATGTAATAAGTTTGGGAAAATTGACTTTGTAGTAGGGCTGACATCATATCCGGAGTAGAAAAGTCTTTGACATCATAAAGCCCTAACTAAAAGTACTTACAGTACAAGATAGTTGCATAGAAAAGTGCTACCTAGGACATAGACAGGAACACGGTTCCATAAAACAAGGATGGAAAGTAAAGAATCTCCTACCGGTGATGGTCACCCCTATGGTGAACTCTTAGTTCAGTTAGTTGACGTTCCATATCAAGCAGGTATCTTTCGTACACCCTCTGGTGTACTTGGAGCTCTATGACTTCGGCTCGAGTTTCAGCTAGTGCTTGCAGCAGGTTCTCATGGTCTCTCTCAGATCTCTCACGAGTGTTTTCAAGGTGATTGGTGTGGAGGGTATGCATTCCTGCATTGGCATCGACCTCTGCGATACGATGGAGAGTCGTCCTGCCCTAAGTTTCGTTTCAGGCAACTCTACAGACTAGGATTGGTAGATCTCTGTCTGCTGAGCCCCCTTCGCTTAAGTTGTAGAATCTTTGGTCTCTATTAAATGGCATAGGTTGATCTTGCTCTTCACTCCATTTTTCCAAGCATTCTACCTAAGGAGGCGTCGGGCCATGAAAAGCCGGACGAGGGTTAGGATTTAGAATGGGAGCTACCGGGGGTAGGTTCTCAACCTCGGGCTTAGAGTTATCATCATCCGAAAGGTCTTCAACATGGTGATCATTCAAATAGATTGGATGATCGTCCTCTGGTTCTTCTCCAAACCATCCAGCATTGTCTTCGTTCGGAAGGTACGGGTTGTCGTGGGGATGGAGTCCAGCCATGTTATCTATGCGAGAATTGGGGTAAGGAAATAATTATTAGGCGAACTAACTAGATAATTATTAGATAATATTCATTAGTTACATCACTATTTGTAAAGTGGATACCAGTTATATGTAATCAAAATAGAATAGTCCTTCGAATAAGTGACCTTAACTCCAAATTCACAAGGAACAGGGGTAAAGCAAAATTTCACAAATTCTAAGTCTATGACATCCTAGTTACATATAACCTTAGTGTATCCACTTAGCAACTATCGACTTAGTAATGAAGATCTTTTTAGTTTTCAAATAAGTAATTATAGTAATACAAAATACTCCTATAGTATTTTAGACTTATGTTCTGTTCTAGTGTTCTCATTGTGGTAGTGTTGGTAAGTTTTTAGACTTGTCGCCATATCACAACCGTTCTTGGGCACATGCTAATCACTCCTTGGACCAGCATAGTTGATAAGGCTATGCCACTCCCAGGACTAACCATACATCCTCGAGCTTACTTGTGATATTCAACAATCGTAATATTTTTGTTCTTGTCATTGTGACAATGATTTTAGTATGAATGGAGGTATGTATACTTAGTTAAATATTTTATTATTTAAAAGTATAAACTCTTGGTCAGAGTATTTTAATCCCATCTTATTTATAGTCTGTATATCTTTTATGGGTTGATATACTCAATTCACTATAAACAATGCTCTGATACCAATCTGTCACACCCTAAAACCGAAAATGGCAGAAACATTCTGGGGTGGAGGACATCATGTAAAGTATCACAACAATGCAAAGTAGTAAACAAGCAACAACATCATCCACTGCATTAATAGTATACTTTTTAATAAAAGTGTGTTCTTTCATAGAATAAAACAACATAATGAAAAATCAAAATAAAAGAGGAGTCTTGACTCCGTCTTCACAAAACCTGGTCGTCGTACCTGTCTATTAGTGACCCGAGAATACAAGTTATTTTGAAAGCGAGTATCAGCTTAAAGCTGGTGAATTCATAAGTATTTATGTGTCTTTGATTTGTAAAACTGTAAGGAAAAAACTTGTAAATGTTTGAAGAAAAGTTCGTAATAGTATGAAAACCCTAGAAAATCCCATATTTACTAGTATAAAATGTAGTCTTCTACCAAGACTCGACTGTTTTGAAGGTTTGAACCTCTACATAAATGAAGGTTTTTCCCTTGTACAACTATTATTATTATTCAAATCTAGTATACCTCATCGATTATGTGAATGTGACACAAAATAAAGGTAATAAGGAAAATAATATAATTATTGAAATCGTATCCTTTTGTACTAGGATATTCACGGCGTGGTAACTCGCCGAATAGTACAACCGTACACATCCGTCGATGTGCATTTTCCCACTATAGCTAATAGCGGGTGTAGAATGGTCAGTCCCGTATCGTATGTAATAGTATCTATGTAATAGTATCTCTGTAATAGTATCTATTTAATAGTATCTCTGTAATAGTATCTCTTTAATAGTATCTCTGTAATAGTATCTATTCATATAGTATGTAATAGTATCTCTTCATATTGTATGTAATATATTTGTATAGACTCATGAATGAACTAACTCTTGTGTGATTCCTTGTACTTGGAATAGTAAGTAGTATCTCCTAACTATACCTATTATAGGTACTAGTAATGTACGTGTATAACCGAAAGTATGCCTTGGCTACCAAAGGTACTAAATGAACTGATATAACTTTTGTGTCTATATATGTATAGATATTATATAACTAATATTTAGACGACATTTAGATAAATAACCGATACCCAAAGGCCACATCCAAACAAGGAAAAGGAATCAAAGCGAGCTAGCAGTCCTAAGTCCTTTAAACATTACTTATATAACTATATATATAGGCATGCAATTGACAATATAAAATTATAAAAGAAGTTTTGTAAAACCTTTGAAAAGTTTAATAAATAAGAATTTATGACTTGATGTCAGTTTATAGAATGATTTGAAAGCGGTTTGTTTGATAAGAACAGTTTAAAGTATAAGAAATCCTTTGTTTGAAACACAACTGTAATAGAGTTTGAAAGGAAAGATATAGTATGTAAGAAAATTTGATAAAGAGTTTAACATGTAAAAACGTTTTGGTAAGTCATTTGGAAGTAGTATACTGAGTAAACAGCTAAAAGTGTAGTAAATCCATGTGTATGCTAGTTATTAATCACTTGTGATTGATACAATAACTAGCATGACTCAACTTGTATCCCCTCATAAAAGCATTTATAAACATTTAAAAACATTTAAAAGGTTAATTAAGGGGTATGAACTCACCTGCAGTGAGTGGATCGTATGGAAGTGTTGGATAAGTGCAAGGTGTCAAGTGAAGACTTGAACACACACAATCATCCTAATAACATATAAAGACATATATATATATGTATACATCTAGTGATTATAACACTAATTAGACAAGTATAAACACCCTAATGTGTGGAAAACACTTTTGTCAAAGTGTTAGGAGGCCATTGGGTTGCAACAAAGGAGTGTAAGGCATTGCTATTGAGTTTGTGGCCCAAGGACCACACTCAATGGAGTTTACGGACCAGGGGAGTTTACTCCTAGCCATAAACTCTCTAAAGGGTCTTATTTAGAGGCTTAAAGGTATGATGTCTTAAGTGGTTAAGTGTTCCAAGGTTAAACAAGAGGCTAGGTGAGTTTAAGGTCCAAGAATTGACCTTAACATGAGTTTACGGCCTTGGGACCATTTCTCCATGAGTTTATGGCCGTAAACTCATGGTATGATGTACTATCTTGAAGTTTAATGTCCCTAGTTCATTAGTGGTTGGTTCTAGGATAAGTTCTAGTCATTAGGAAGGAAAAGAGGGCATCATTGCACCCTTAAAGAGAGTTTACGGCCTTGGGAGATCCTTGGCCGTAAACCCTCATCCAACCCTTGATTCTTGATGTTTCTAAGGCCTAATCATGATTAATCTAGTACATAACAAGTTAGAACAAGAGTACTTACGATATAGGAACTTGAATGGTCGGTTTTGTCCAAGAACACTAGTGTGTGTTCTTGGTGTTCTTGGTGAAACTTGAAGATCTAAGAAAACATGATTTTCATTGATGGAATCATGAGAGAATGCTAGGTTAAGAGTTGTATCAACAAGTCAAGGAAGAATACTTACTAGTTTTGAAGATCTAAGGATGGAAATGTGGATGATACTTGAGAGGATTTGAGAGAGAACCAGCCAAGGAAAGGAAAGGAATGAAACAAATGGCCTACACTTGATCATATAAGGTGAGTTTACGGCCCACATGGAGTTTACGGCCGTAAAATATATTGTGGTGGCCGTGAACTCATGGTCAATGTGTTTTAGGCTTGTTCTTTGTGTTATAGCTTCAGCAGATAAACCCCGACACTTATCCCTTAAGTGTAGAAGGCTCAGAACGCTCAAACAGACTCTAATTTGAGCTAAATGATAGCAGGAATGAGTTTGACTTTCAATGAAGTGTTTGATTGAACATGATAGAAAATTTCGGGTTGTCACATCATCCCCACGTTAGAGGGAATTACATCTCAAAATTAGAGTTTAGGTAAAGAAATAGGTATGAATAATCGAGCAAAGAGGTGGGGATACTTCCTATTCGATTGATTCTCATGCTCCCAAGTGAATTCAGGTCCTCGCTTGGCATTCCAACGAATCTTCACTAATGGGATGCGGCTTTGCTTTGTCCGCTTGACCTATCGGTCCATGGTCACAACGGTTCTTCCACGAAGGTGAGGCTCTCGTTGAACTCGATCTCGGCGAGTGGGATTACAAGAGTCTCGTCGGATAGATACTTTTTCAAGTTCGAGATATGGAGGGTAGAATGTACGTTACTAAGTTCGCGGGGTTGGTTGAATTTGTAAGTTACAGGGCTGATCTCGACAAGAATCTTGAAGGCCCCAACTATCTTGGATTTAGCTTTCCCCGCTTTCCCAAGCGTATCAAGCTTTTCCAGGGTGAGATTTCCATTAGTCGATGCAACTACGAAACAATCCATCTTTCTTCTTGAAGAACAAGACCGGAGCTCTCCAGGGTGAGGAGCTTGGTCTTCCAATTCCATTGCTGAGTAGTTCATTAAGTTTCCCGGATGGTTCTTGCATCTCCGTAGGTGTTAGACTATAGGGCGATTTGGTTACAGGAGTAGTATTGGGCTCTAAGTTTATTCTCATGACCACATGATCACTCGTAGTCTTGAGCAGTCTCCGTCCTGAAGTTCATATTAGGATTCATACATGGTTCATCAATCATAATCTCGTGTATACGAGTAGTATATAATTAAGATTGAAAAGGTAGTCGAATAAATGATTTTTCTTTAATCCCACATCCAAACAAGGAAAAGAAGTTAAAGTGAAATCATCAATTCTAAACCTATAGAACCTTGATTATATACCACCCTTTTGTATACATTCTTCAGCGATAGATCAACCGTAAGGGTCTGGTGTATAGCTCTTGTTTGAGTCCAACCGTTTTGGTGCAAAATCTTTGATTCGAATGATTATCTGGTTTTACATTGTATACGATTGTGTATTCATGAGACAACATGTCGGGATCGGTAAAGACTCCATGAGATATAGAGTAGAAGGGTGAGGGTGATTCCTATGGGTTTAGGAAAACTATAGCAGATGCTAGTATTGAGTAGATGTGATAGAATTCCCTGTTAGACTAACTGTTTAATTGTCAACTGCTTTGTGCTTTTAGGAATTCTTGTTAATATTAATTAGTTATCAGACGAATACGTTAAGTTGCATTCCCTTATAATTAAGTGGCCTTAGATTGTAGGTTTAGCTCGATTTCGCAACTATTGTTTCAGTCCAACCATTTTAGTGTGAGATGTTCTGTCAAAAGACTACTTAATTATAGTTGCATGTAATAATATTTGTGAGATAGTTAACTAACATTAATAGGAGTTTCTTTTCGGTAGAATAACAACGTGGGGTGGGAGACCTGGTAAGCTAGGAAGAGTGTTAGCATGTGCTAGTGTAAAGTATATCATTAGAATTGTCGGTGAGAAGTGACCTCGTTACTTCAGGATGGACCTTGGAGTAGGCATGAATCGGTGTGGACGATAATAGTAGGTCCCCTACTATCAAAAGCACATGATTCATGCCCGAGACAAGAGAAGTCACAGGGGAATCCAAGGAACTGAGTGTAGTAATGTACACAAGGTTATATTTTTATTATTAACATGTAGTAATCTTAACGTTTTCCCATTCGATTATGGAATGGTGTCTATGAGAAATGGTGCTACATGATCTGCTACTAGACTGAGTGCCAATGAGATATTAGAGATGATTACGACAGTGCTACTGTATGCTTTTATGATTGGTGCTCGGGTTTGCTAGTGTGCGAGTAGATAGAAAATAGTGTAATAGTAACACTTGAATATGTGGTGATGAGTTATATGTTTACTCTAAATAGAATGTCGACTGCATGACATGGAGCTAGGAGCTCAGGGATCGTCTCGGTTAATGGGTCCCGCATGATTGGATTGACGTTGAGGTCTCATAAGACCTTACTAGAAGAGTTACCTAGTATCATTAGACAAATCATTGATGGGTTGGTCATCTGGTTTGAGGAGTAGGCTGCAGCCATTCAGACTGCTAATAGGATAATGGAAGCATTGTAGGGGAGAGAGAGTTTAGTTTGGGGGCATAGTTAGGGAATCATAAGCGGGATTATGGCCCGACTATGTTAATAAATATCAAGAAGATTTGACATTAGTGTGCCAAGAATTTAAGGTTAGAAGAACCATGACATCTGTGGCAAGGGTGGGAGGACCCGCATGTTTACATGCTGCAAGTCCAAATACGACATGTACATATAGAGGGGGCATGCCCGTCACGATTTCATATTGGAGATGAAGATATGTGTCACACCCCCAAACCTGAACGGCGGAAACGTTCGGGGGCGGATGACTTCATGTGGTAGCGTAACAAATGAATACATAGTAAAGAAAGCAATACAACCATCATATATATAATTGAAAGTTTACATTTGTCAAAAGTTACATGTTCAAAACCAATTACAATATGATGTCAAAAATATGAGATTAAACTGGTGCCGCAGCATCTCTTCTTCAAAAGCATATTAGTACCTGAAATTACTGAATCCCTGGGACATACAAGTAATTTTGAAAGAGTAGATCAGCATTTAAGCTGGTGAATTTCATAAGTATTTAAATGACAATGTTTAAATGAAATGAAATGCTTTATCTTTGTTTGTATGTGTTTAGAAAATCCTATATTTTCTACTAGCATAAAAGTAGCCTTCATTCAAGACCAATGTTTGTTTCCAAAATGTATGTAAAGGTAAAATAATAAATGAGTTTGAAAACCTTGTAAATCAATGCGTTTTTAAATACCCCTTGTGAGTTTTATAACCATACTATTGACTCGAAATGCCTATACACAACGTTCTTCAGGCGTTGGAATGTTATGACGTTTGTCACCCCAAACGGTGGACTGTAGCTAACAGTAAGGGCGTGGGTTGTCAAGCCCGTATAGATCTATACACAAACACCATGCTCCCCCTCCAAGGGATTCTGGTATATAATACAGGACTTGAAATGTGTACTCGAACGTACATGAAGTTAGTGTCTCACAAACCCGTGGTATAAAAACAGATCTACTGGTTAAAATGTTACGTTTGTTCTTGTATACGAAAGTAAACTTCTTGAAATATATGTTTCTAGTACATAAGAGTTAGAAATCTGTTCGTAAAACTATACCTATTATAGTTTTACAAAGTGTGCCTTGTTTGTTTTTAGAAATACTTAGGAAAAGAATCATTTGTTTATGAAAGCATAGATTTTTGGTGTCGAGTCTATGATAGAAAAGAATAATTTAAGAACAGTTTAGTTTTATACCTGCATTACAACAACTTTATATTTTAAAAGATCGAATGCTATTGTAACATATGATATATATTTATATAATTAAAAGTTCCTTTAAAGGTTTATAAATCGCATGTGATTTGAATATTTAACAGTATATAAAAGAGTTTCTTTATATAACACACGATAATACTCGTGTGTTTTACTTGTAATCCCCCCCTTTGAAAGCATATAAAAGTATTTAGAATAATTAAAACGGTTGATTAAGGGGTATGAAACTCACTTGAAAGTTTTGGAGATAGCGAGATGGAAAACCGGGCAGAGTTTCGTCTCGGGAAACGGATTTTCCTCGGGATTCTCGGGAATCTCGGGAGTAAAATCGACCTTCGGGACTTGAGCCAAAAAGACCAGAGCTTCGGGTTTGAACGGACACGGAAAACGAGGCAAAGTAGAGTGAGAGAGAAGAGAAATGAGCCCTTTCTTTGGAAACCCTCGTATGCTATTTATAGGGAGGCTGGTCTGCCTCAGTACGCGGGGCGTACGCTAGTACGCAGCGCGTACGCGTACGTCACGCATGACCGAAGCCTCGACTGCCTCGGCCTCGGATGGGACGGGTCCCTGGGTACGCGGGTCGGATGGGACGGGTCGCTGGGTACGCGGGTCGGATGGGACAGCGGGTCGGGTTCTCCGGATCGTGCGACGTGGACGGTTTGAGGCCGAGCGTTTCGGGTACGCGGGGCGTACAGGGGTACGCAGCGCGTAACTCGAATGCTGACTCCCCTTCGGATAATATCCGAATTTTGAATAAAATAAATAATTAATTTATTTAATAAACTTCAAAAATTCATATCTTCTTCATACGAAATCCGTTTTCGATGGTCTTTATATCCTCGCGTAGGTGAGACTACGCTCTTCAACTTTCGTTTAGACTCCGTCGGCAAATTCCGAAATTATTTTTTTTATTAAATATAAAATCTATCGTGTTTAAGGAATTTCTTTGAAAATTCGTAACTTCTTTATCTGATGTCGGTTTTTGCCAGACTTTTTACCGCTGGAATACCATTGTCGAGACCTTCGATTCTCGTTTAGGTCATTCCGGCCAAAAGTCGCTCGATTTCTGATTCGAGTTTTTAGCTGTCTGTTGCTAAATCGAACTTGGAAAAATCATAACTTCGCTAAATGAAGTCGGATTTGGGCGTTCTTTTCACGTACGA
The DNA here is from genome assembly GCF_052625555.1 of Lactuca saligna. NCBI lineage: Eukaryota > Viridiplantae > Streptophyta > Magnoliopsida > Asterales > Asteraceae > Lactuca > Lactuca saligna. The sequence continues at coordinate 193,984,979 of NC_136419.1, read as the reverse complement.
TCATGGTTCAAATACATTTAATCATAGAAGGAAATTAAATAGGACTTATTTGTACATTTTATTATGAAAGTAAATTTTATTACTCAGAAGCGGTTACAATACTTGACCCACTTTGGTCGTTACAAAGAGTTGAAATATCGGGTTGTCACAATATGTCCCTATGGTCATCATTATGATCACACTAATCAATATGTTGCTAGTATGTTTTCTTCATGTTAGTGTGGTTATTCTATCCTAATTACATATGTTCGGGTATGAATAGCCAACCTGGTAACATTTATAGCCTAATGATATGTGCATATCTACATATATATTTTACATCATATTTTAATATTATTAGCTATATTTATGCTTATTATAGAAAAAAGTACTTATTATGTTTAATAGTTGTTATGAAGTGTAAAAGACATTCTCCGAAGCAATATGGAAGCTAGAAGCAGGAATGAAGAGCTTAGGCAAGAAGAAGACACAAGAAGGATGTTGTTGTACAACTTGATATCTTATCAGTATTTTGACCATATCTCATGACTTGTAACTCCGATTGATGTGATTCAAAATGATCTAAAAACTAGATACAATTTTAGACAACTTTAATGTTTTTGATAAAATGTTGATTCTCGATAACCACAATGTGGTGATGCCACCATGACGTGGTGAATGGAATCTTCACGATACTTGACGATGGCTTGGGGAATACGGGATAAACATGAAGACCATGATGTGGTTCCTTTACCACATCGTGGTGGCCAGATTTTAGGCAAGTATATATAGCCAAACATTTTGATGAATTTGGGGGACTTGGAGGTGACTTTCTGGAGTAGTATTGCGACAAAAATCTTTCTAAGAACCCTTTGGGGTCGATTTTGAAGCTAGGAAGTCGATTGGAGCAAGGATTCGTATCTAAACATTCGTTTCGCTTAGTTTAATGATGTTTAGCTTAGTTTACCTTATGTTTATGTGTTCATCAACTATGATTGTGGGTTAAAACCCTTGCTTTCGTTTAGTTAGATGAAACCTAAAACTATGAGTGAGTTTCTTACTTTATGGATTATATGAATTTGGTTTATGCATGTGTTTAATTATCATTAACTAGCATATTAAAGTTTGTAACTTTTTTGCTTAAATTCAAGTTTAGTGTAGCTTAGTGACCATTAAATTACATGAACTTGATTACTTAATGATTTAGTGACCATTAAATTGCTAGAGCTAGGATCGACCAAATCTTAGATAAGTAATAAAAATAACAAATTTAACTATGCTAGAGAACATAATTGTGTTTTTTAGATAAATCTCACAAAACCCATCTATAATGAATAACTAATTTTGTGTTTTGTTTGTGTATGACCATACTAGGTAGTTAATGGATTGATGAAAATATTAGTAAATTTGGACTTAAATTTCTAATTACATATAACTTGGTAACCAACTTCATTAATCCATAAATAAGAACTAACAATAGGAAAAGGTGGATTCGAAACTAAATGAAAGTATCTTTAATATATTGATTAAATTCGTTTTTAGTTGAGTGCTTAAGTTTTTCTGAACTTGTAAAATCAGATAAAAAAACCCTCATTTTAGTTATTTTTCTTAGTTTAGCTTTAAATACTTATTTTATTAATTAAATACTGTTCCCTGTGATCGATACCATAATTACATAAACTATTCTATAATTCGACTAGGTACACTGCCTAGGTGCATTCTAGCTAGTTTGGTTCATTAGGTTATAAATTTAAAACTAGATAGGTATAATCTGCACCACATCACCTAACCAAGTTGGGAAGTTATATGAGTTGGGTGCATAGCCTTAGAATTAGTATCGACTATCTATTTGATCTTGTATTATGTGTGAGAACTTAAACCAATTCCGACTTAGGAACGATTTTCTACGAGGATCATTTACATTTAGCAGGAAGATGATGTTATGGTGAGAGTTTTGGACCACCTTTATAAGTTAAAGGTAACCGATCGACTTGGTTGTGATAGCGATGCAAGGACTATGTATTATAGTGGAGATATATTTCAAGGACATGGTTGCTATGTAATTCGTTTGTCATCACCAACATGTATGAGTTCAAACCCAAGTGGGGGAGAGCAATTAGTACAAGGTAATATTGTAGAAGGGGCATAATAATATGTCTAATTGTAGGGACTCGAAGGTACCAACAACTTAATGGTGTCGGGTCTTTAGCACTCTTGATGGTTATATGCGATGATGTAGAAAAGAAGACAATTGAGGATGAACTATTCGTATGGGAGTTGCACGTCTTCGCCTTAAGAAGATCATACTCTTTTAGTGAAGGGAAAGTTCTACCTAGTTCTGTATCATGCATAGTCACATAGAATACAAATCATATGATCTGTATAAGATAATTAGGGGTTTGATCAGTCAAGGGGAAACATCAAATGTTCATTGGAATCCAAGTGAGGGAGAGTTAACCATTTAAGGAACAATCTATGGACTGTGCAAACCTTGATATAATAAAGAAGACTTATGACAACTGCTGAAGGTTTTTAGAAATTCTAGTCTTTTCTGGTGACGCGTGTAGGGACGAGAAAGTGCATAAAACTCTCATATATGAGAGATTCAATTCAAGAATGGTGTATTATTGCCGCCTGTTTTGTATTCAAGAATGTCGCGGGTTTGTCCGTCTTTAGCAGGCTGTGGTTTAGGATCATTATGAGTGTCCCTTTGTCTGTTCTTGTTTGATGAAAGCTTGGAGATTCAAGGTACAGTCTGAAGACCTGATAGATCTAGGTTCCTAGGTTTTTATATTTCATTAAGTTCTTGGCTACTACTATTATAAGATGTGGAACGATGGTTTAGTTCCTCTAGGTCAATGGGATGATTGTTTTATATACCTATAGGCCGATTGAGGTGTTGTTCATGAGTTCGACATACGCAATTGAGATGATAGCAATATCAGAATGTTGCCATGAGACAAAAGAAGGTTATATGAATGTGCAATTGTTACATAATAAATGTTTTTTGTATACTACTTAGTTTTATTTTATGGTAACTTATTAATGAGAGTACCATGGTGCATGGTTCGGTGCAAGGTACCAGACCGTGGGTACGAAGAAGAATATTGTAAGAGTGTAAATTGGACGTATTGACGGAATATCGCTAGCTAGTGTATAAAAATTATGCTATGTGATATAGATCCTTAGTTTGGTGCAATCATACTGCATGTATTAAGATAATTTAGGTGTGACATCCTGAAGTTTCGGTCTAAAACTATAAACAATCAATTTACTACGAACCACATTGTGGTAGGACCTACGGCATAGTAACTCAATGCTTTTACATACGCATGATATCTTGGTATTCATAAGTGCCTTTAGGATACCTCAAAACGCTAGAAAAGCTGATCATCATCATCAAACAGGAAACAATTCCAAAATCAGTGAGATCTGATGTCCTAAATAACAAAATTTCGCCATTGAACTAAATGGGGGAGATGGATAATAAAATTGGATAGAACATGTTCTCAGGATTTCGTAGATATAAAAAACGCCCGAAACAAAGATCGTATGAGAAATTTATGCACATTTTAAGTTTTAAACAAGTATAGACCTGATTTTATCTGTTACCGGACACTACACATCTAAGTTTAAAGTAGCTACACAACTCGTAAATAAAATTTGAGCATGTTTACAAACTCAGGCTTCAACCTAGTATTTAATTCTATTGTATAGTCAAACTTTGAACATTGTTTCACAGAGATCCGTATATCAGATTTGAATTCCGTTTAAATATTTGAAATCACCACGGCCGTGACACTTTCCAAAAAATTTTGAAATATTTTTACGAGCCTCGAAGCTAACGTCACTTAAATCGATGCAAATAAAAAAAATTAAAAATTGATTCGTTTGACTTTTTAGAATCCATGAACTTAAATTTATTATTTGCCAAGTACTTTTTTAACCGATTAAAAAGAAGAATAAAAAATGATTACCAAATAATCATAACAAAAAGAGTAAATTACACGAATGGTCCCTATGGTTTAGGGTAATTTGCATGTTTGGTCCCTAACTTATTTTTTTAACTCGAAAGGTCCCTATTGTTTGTTTTTGTTACACGCTTGGTCCCTGTCTTACCTAAAACGACTATTTTGCCCCTGATTTTTTAATTTATTTAAATAAACACACTCTCAACCCTACTCTCCTCACCTTACCCTACCTATCTCATCATTTTTCCATATTCAAATAATAGTCTTTTTAGGTAAGACAAGGACTAAGCCCGTAACAAAAACAAATAGAAGGGACCAAACGCGTAACAAAAACAAACAGTAGGGACTTTCCGAGTTAAAAAAGTAAATTAGGGACCAAACGTGCAAATTACCACAAACCATAGGGACCATTCGTGTAATTTACCCTAACAAAAATAAATGAAAATAAAATAAAAGCAATATTGGAGATTTTATTAAATAAATCTATATATTTTGAATGAATATATTCCTAAGGGCAGACATGCTATTCCCTGAAACTACTTTACTAAAGATATATGAGTTTGGGGTAGTTTTCGTTAGAATGCAAATAACAGGACCAATTGCGCAAAACTCGAAAATTTAACCTCTCTTCCTCATTTATCAACGCAGATCGCGTGTGATTTCTTTCTCACTTTGGCAACTGGAAGCAAAACGAATCTTAGAAAGCTGATGGTCTTAATCCCTCAAGTGTTTCCTTCTTTTGACTATTGACTATCTCATCGGTCCTTCCCATTTTCTGGTCTAAAAGTCTCGAAGTCCCTCCCTCTCGTTCCACCCTGTCCACCGGAAAAGTCACAGCAGCAACCGGAGTTGCTACCTCCCTTGACTCCACCCTCCTCTTTCGAATCTCTGACGCCGAAGAGAGGAGAAAACGGGCAAACACGTCGACCACAGTCGACTGTGGCAGCTCCTCCACCCCCTGTCGTGACCCACCACCGTCAAACACCCTGACGCTGCTGCTGCTTATCCGCCTGTTGCCTCCGTTCCAGCATCCACCTGCCATCACCCTCCGCCAAGAAACACCGCCTGCCAACTCGTCTTCCCCCCCTGTGTCGACGAGCAACACCAACCCCCGCTTATCGCCACCTCCAGTCGCCTCTTCCCCTTTCTCGCTCGCCGGAAGTGAAGCAAACGAAAACAACGGAGGTCGCCGGAGCAAGCACCGCCGCTTGCTGCTGTTGCTGAACAATCGTCGCCACTACCACCGGTCGCTGTTGCTGCAGCAGGTATCGATCACTTGCCACTCTTTTCTTTCTTTTTTCGTTGCTTCTTGGGTCGGAAGTCGGACGCGATGGAAGGAAACAAAATGGGTCTCGTGTTCTTCGTTTTCTTTTCTTCCCGTTCACGATCTGAAGTTTGCGCCTTGTTCCCAGATTTTTTTTTTTTTTTTTTTTGTAAATTCAATTGGGAAGGCGAATGAAAGTATTGGTAGAAAGAAACGGAAAAAGAAGAAAATTTTTCTTTTTTTCAGAGAAAATAAAAAAAAATTAAAATTTTTGTGTTTCCAAGTTAGAGAAAAAAAAAGAAGCTTAAAGATTTTACTTTCTCTTATTTATTTTAGATCCGTTCAATTTTAAAGGAAAAATTGAACGAAAAATATGACTTCAAAATCATTTCTTTCCCTCACTTTTCTTATATTAATGAAGAAACACCATAATACGATTTTTCTTTGACATCTCTCATTTTCTTTCCATTTACATCCATATTCCTTTTCAAATAGAATCGGGAACAAGACGTTGAATTAGGAAGTTAGGAAGATGACTGATGACTGATGTTCAAATTCTATTTAATTTCATCTAAAAACAACACTTAGTGTGAGACTTACAAACCAGTCCCACCTTCCAAACTATGAATTAAAATAAGCGAATTATCCCTTATCCTTGTAATTGATTTCAAATTCTATCCTCTCAACAAAGTATGGATTTAAAATCTATTATTGCCTTCAAAATCGATCCAAATATCAAACTTTGATTTAATATAATAAAAACTACTCTATGTTTATATTAGAATTTCAAATCAATCCCAACCCTTAATATATTTTAGCAAAACAACCCCTTCGAAAATATTAACAAACTTTGTCCTAAAAATCCAAATCAGTTTTAAATGTATATTTCTAGTCCCTAATTTGAGAATAGTTTACAAGATAAGTCCATTGGGGATGATTTTAACAAAATAAATCCCTACAATTTATTTATTTTAACAAATACCAGCCTATACCTAATAATTAATACCAAAACTATCCTTTGGTCATTAGGAAACATTAGTAGTCTCGGTGGTTTGCTTTAAAGAACGTCACGTTGCGGTTTCTCATGACAAGTTCATACCAACGAACCTAATTCATGCTACAAAAGTGAGTGTAACCGCCCTTTTTAACGTTTTATTATTTTGGGGGAGAATACATCGCATATCAAATATGAAAATGCATTCTAATTTTATAATATAGTTATGATTGGCATTTTTAACAAAATAATATATATCGTACACAAGTTTTTATCATTAAATACATATGTTTTAATGATTTAAAACATATTACAACTAGAAAAGGTATCTTTCATTTAACCATATAATATTATGATTTTACGTGACATATTTGCATGTCATAAATTATATGTCATAAGATTTTTATGATTTCATGTGATAAATTCATAAAACGTGTATGTTTGTTAATTTTGTATCATTATATCTATATCCTACATGTATTTATATATATGTAGAAAATGTATATACAAATTATAACACTCATATCTTGATATTTATACATGCATTTGAGAAACTTACCATCTATTTAAGCGAGTAAAAGATGCTTCTACGGATACATCAAACTTAGTTGGCTTTTATAGGGAACTTTATCGTGTATCATAGTTAACTGCCTTTATAGTGACATAGTATTCATTACCTAAGTTTAACCATTAGTATTCCTGTTTGACTATAACCGTTAATCCTCAGAGTGAGATACATGTTTATAGATCTGTACGGGTTGACACCATATCTGCGGTTACTAGCTATAACATCGATGGATCAATCGAAGCGGGTGATAATTATCTTTAGTTTATCCACGACGTCCAATGAAGCGGCGTAAGGGGTTATATCTAGTCATATAGCTCGGTTATAGAACTAACTATGGGTATTAATCAGAATCTTTATCCAGAAACCACATATTCAGTTTCTCTAATTATCAAACGTTTTGAGTAAGGATTTACTCATGACTTATCTAGAAACCACAGATTCGGTTTCTCTGTTTATCAAACATTTTGAAGGATTTACTCATGATTTCTCTAGAAACCATGGATTCGGTTTCTCTGTTTATCAAACATTTTGAGTATGGATTTACTCATGATTTATATGTTATCAGACATTTTAAGTATGGATTTGATTATGGTTTATTTCGTTATCAATCATTTTAAGTATGGATTTATTTATGATTTATCTCTTTATCAAACATTTTAAATATGGATTTACTTATGGTTTATCTCTTTACAAACATTTCAAGTATAAATATATTTATGATTTATCTCTTTATTAAACATGGTTTTAACTACAAAAGGAATACTCTTTAGACTTTTAATATATCATTATTGCGATTAGTAGAAAACCTGTAACTCTCATCAACCTTTGTGTTGACTCTCAAATTACATGAATTGTCAGGAGATCATTGAACCAGTTTTAGCAAAAGAAACGTTCATGGATTTCAGGAAACCTAGTTTTATCTAGCTTTTGTTTTAGCGGCGTATCTGTTAAGGCAATCTATGAACTTATTATTATTATTATTATTATTATTATTATTATTATTATTATTATTATTGAACCATTTATTTGAACCATAAAGGGAGATATAACTATTGCAATGTTATTGTTGTAACTTGGGATTTATATTCATTTTGCTTGTGATCCGTGAGCTATGTCGCACAGTCCGACGTATTCTGCCGCCTTGGTTGGGGATGTGACATTAGGGTGCTGATCAGTTAACTTCCTTTTTCCTTTTTTGTATCTCTGTGTGCTTTTGTTAATCAATTATTTTACTCTGTAGTACCATAATAACAAGAAGTCATTAATCTCAAATTAGTTGAGGATTCTCAATTGAAATTATGTAGGTGAAGCAATGACATGTATAACATCATTTATGCACTCCTCTTTAAGAAAGATCCGTGTAGCATATTCAATTATTTTACTCTGTATGTTAATCTTGGTTTCCAAAGTCTATATTGATGATCACTTGTGTATGGTTATTGATATTTGATGCATCATGCATGTATAGTTTTTCTTTTTAGATTTGATCTAATTTAAATACCTAATCACTCTGAAAGCTTGTTTAGGAGTCATATTCTTTGACATTTTATGATATGATAGTTTAATCATCATACCCTAGTTGGGAGCTTTAAGTGATCTTCTCTTGCATTTTATTTTTGCTTGTTAGGTTTATGGTTTTTGTTGTTTTTCTTCCATGTCCATTCTCTTCTCATTCGTAGAGGACCTGCTTATTTTGATTTCAAACTTCATGGATATGATAGTGGATGATCTACTTTCAAATTAGGGTTTAATGACTGTTTTCTAACACTTTCATAATCATGAACATACAAGAGATTGGTTTAGAACTTTGTTGATCGAAAGTCTAAAATCAATTGGTAGATTGTAAGCTACTTGAAAGTGTGGTTATTGAATTGTTTGTAGCACTTATTTTACATATGGATGCACAAGCTTTTGCAGCATTTAGAAGTTTTCCTTTAGCCCCACCAGGCCACCACTAGATAACACTTGAGTTTTTGTTAATGTATTGGTATAAAATATGTGGTAGAGTTTGTTGATCCCTTTGCATTTTTAGTCAATATGTTGAAAGAAGCATAAGATAGTATTTTTATACTTGTACTAGACTAGTAGCCTACTAGGTGAATAGTATTCTACAGGGAAGAACAGTGAAACTACATTTACATGTAATTTTAATTAAGGTTAATGTTTTCGCATATTTACAGGTCAAATTTATGATTTTTAATTGCTTTACCATGAATCCTTATACTAATCATCCTTATTTTTTTTATCAGAAATAACTAGCCAATACAGTTAAGATAGGAAGTACATGTGCTCAAGTTTGACAGTTTCCCAATTGCCTACCCTCCCTGTGTCTAGCAATTTATTCCATTTTTGAAATAATCCCATTTTAGTATGTAATTCCACTTTTCTTTCTGATATAATGTTACAACATTGAAACATCACCACTCTTTTCCTTCTCATCTATACATTTTACTTTGAAAAATCTTCCAATCATAGCATTCTACCATCACTTTCCTTATTAGTAGCTTATTGCATTTTCAAAAATCATCCCATTTTTTTCAAAAAACTTTTTTTTTCTCATTGACAGACTTTACTTTGAGTTTTTTTTTTTTTCCAATTATAGCATCATACTTTCAGTTTTCTCATTATTAACACACATTTCATTTAAAATATAATCCCATTTTTAGCAGTTGGTTGTTACTTCTCTTTTTGTTATAACATTGAAACATTAATGATTAATTTTTTTTTCTCATCTATGCATTTAATTTGAAAAATATTTCACTTCCGGTTTTCTTATTATTAGCAATACACAATATCAAATAATACTTAAAACATCTCCCTCTTTTTTCAGCAACATCAGGTTTAGTGATGCCCTAGTTCAATTGAACAAGCTCTTTTTGCTGCTCCATTTCCTCACCTGAAAGAACGGTACCCTTTCTTTCTGTAGTAGCTGAATTATTTCAATGTATTTTTATTTTCATAGAATCATCACCATTTATATTTCTTTTAAAATAGTTTTAGCAAAATTTCTACAACTACTTCATTCAGATATTCCCTAAAATTCTTAAATATAATCTCTGTAGTCACATCGTTTATATAGAAAATAGGATAAGTATTACATTTAGGGTATCTTCTAGAATCTTGGCAACTTCACTCAAGTTTGGAGTGTGTCATCTTCATGCATGGCAGCCATTAATGGTGTAATTGAGTATTCATAATCTTAATAACTATATAAATTACAAAATAACATCCATACATCATGATTTTGTTTTTTGTTTTTTTTAACAATTACATGATTACACATGCACAAAATACTAATACATCTGCAAAATATACCTTAAAAAATTTAGAAACAATAGTGATTTTTACCAAGGATAATTACAAAAAAACCCTTAAGTTCGATAGAAATATATTTGTTTCAAAGTAACGACTTTTATGTTTTTTCAATGTAAAAAGGTGAACAGGGTTGGAGCTTGTGTGAACAAATTACGAATTAGATAGTCAATAGTTGACATTCATGGTGGCGATGGCTAATACAAGAATGAATTTTTCTCTTATTGTATCGAGACAGTCAACTAGATTTGAAGGTACCCATTACTGATTACTGATTCTTGCATTTCTTTCCTTGTTTAAAATGACAATGTATCTCATTTTTGGAATTAGGTTCATGAGTACATTGTATAGTCCCTTTTCAGTCATATTGTTCCTTAAATGAGGCATTGGGTCGTGACCAATCTATATATGAAAAGATCAATACGTGAGATGATGCCCATAAACTGTTTGATAAAATGATCTAACGACAACCCCTGCATGAAACAGTAAAATTCAACCGATTGTTGCAAGCTATTACCAGAATGAAGGCTTATTCGTGTGCCCTTGATATGTTTAAACAAATGACTGTGAGAGGTGTAAAGATTGAAGTTTACACGATCAATATTGGCTATTAACTACTGCTGTAAGTTAGGTAAAGCGAAGGATGGTCTTGGTGTGCTGTGTATTGGGTTGAAACTTGGCGTCGTACCCGATCGATTCACTTTTAGCACTCTCTTGGACGGATTCATTAAAGCAAATAGAGTTGGTGAGGCAGAATTATTCTTTAGAAACCCATCAAAGAAGAGGTATGTCAAACAAATGCAGCCATGTACAAAACTAACTATGATAAAAGGATTATGTAAGGTTAGCCAAAATAGTATTGCAATTGGTTTGCTTGGACTGATGGAGGAGGAGGCTGTAGACCTAATGCTATAAAATACAACACACTCTTCGACAGTCTTTTCAATGATGAAAAACCAGATAACACTTTGAATCTCTTTAAAGAGATGATATTAGACCAATGAATCCTACCTTATGTGGTGACTTACAATTAGTTGATTCATGGTCGTTGTAAGTATTGTCGGTGGGATGAGGTTTATAAAGTTCTGAAGGAATATAAGATCTCCCTAACAGTTGAAACCTACAAAATATTAGTAGATAACCTATGTAAAGAAGGAATGGCGAAAGATGCAGAAGTTGTAGTTGGCATGATCGAAAAGAAAGGAATATATATCCGGATGTTGTGCCTTACGCTTCAATCATTGATGGCTACTGTATGCGAGGTAAAGTGAGGAAAGCCATGGAAATATTTCATTCAATGGTTTCACGAGGTATGGTTCTAGATGTTGTTACTTATAACAACTTATTGCAATCATTTGAAGATAGAAGACACCATGCATATTTTCAATGAAATGACTGAAAAAGGTGTACATCCCAATGAAGTCACATATGACATCATAATACATGTAGATTGTTTAACCTTGGGCATTGTGAAGATGCAGATAAGCTATTCTAAGGAGTTAATAGCAAAAGACTTTTCTAGATCTCGTCACTTATAGAATAATGTTGAAGGGTCTTTACGACAAAAATCAAGTTGACAATGCATTAGATATGTTTCTTTTGATGGGTACAACTAGAAGTGATCTTAGTTTAGATACATATGCATACAACATTTTGATTGAGGGCTCAAGTAAATCTGAAAATTTCGATAAGGCAATGGATCTTTTCAAGGAAATTCCTCTTAAAGGTTTGCAACCTAATGATTAGAGCTTTTTTTAGGGACGATCTTGTGATGGAAGCGAAGAAACCGTTCCTAGTAATGCAAGGAAATGACATCCAACCTAATGAAGTCATTTACAACACAATAATTCAAGGGTATCTCTCGAATAAGGTCTATGATGATATAGAACTTCCTGTAACAGAGATGCACATAAATCACTTCTTACTACATGCTTTCACTTGCAATCAATTAACTGATTAGATACATGATGGATCATTGCCCACAACTCTGCTGGAAAAGTTTAGACCAAAGGAATCTGTGGAGGTTCCTTTTCCCGTGGAGGTAAAAATCCTTATTTTGCAAATCTGTTTTATCTAGATTACTATTTGTTTCTATCATCATTAAACTTTATGGTCTTTTGATCTAATTCTTTTTTTTTCTCATTCAACTTCTTTTTGCATAAGATGATGTCCAATATTAGTTCTTTGAGTCCCAATGTGGAAAAAGGACACAAGATATGTACAATACCCTCGCCATGACGTATACAATCGGTATTAAGTTGTTTTTTTTGCACCACTAATTCACGTATATACTTGATGTTTCATATTTTGAGGGTCGCAATATCATATTTGACCGGTTTGGCTAACTTATGATTAACATCTCTTTAGATTTTACTTGTGTTAACAAACATGATGTTAAAATGTTGAACATGGACCAAGATTATGTTGATTCAAGAATCAAAGACAAAAGACCAATATCCCGTTAATTACTATATGCTTAGAATCAACATAATTTTGGTCTATGTTCAACATTTTTACATGTTTATTAAACAACTAAAGTCTAAAGAGATGTTCATCAAAAATCAGCCAAATTGGTCAAATATGATATTACGACCCTTAAAATGTGAAACATCAAGTATATACGTGAATTAGTAGTGCAAAAAAACGATTGGATAGCGATTATATACGTCATGGTGAGGGTACAATTCATATCTTGTGTCATTTTTCCAAATTGGGACTCAAAAAACTAATACCAGACATCATCTTCTACAACAACAAGTTGAATGAGAAAAAAATAAAGAGGATTAAGATCAAAAGACCATAAATTTTAATGATAATAACAACAAATAGTAATCCAGATAAAACAGACTTGCAAAATAATGATTTTTACCTCCACAGGAAAAGGATCCTCCACAAATTCCTTTGGCCTAAGCTTTTCCAACAAAGTTGTAGGTAATGATCTATCATGTATCTTATCAATTAAATTGCAAGTGGAAGCATGTAGTGAGAAGTGATTTATGTGCATCTATGTCATGAGAAGTTCTATATCATCATAGACCTTATTCCAGATATACCCTTGAATCATTGTGTTGTAAGTGACTTCATTAAGTTGGATGCCATTTCCTTGTATTTCTAGAAACAGTTGCTTCGCGTCCATCACAATATCTTCTCTAAAAAAAGCTCTAATCATTAGGTTGCAAACCTTTAAGAGTAATTTCCTTGAAAGGATCCATTGCCTTATTGAAATTTTCAAATTTACTTGAGTCATCAATCAAAATGTTGTATGAATGTGTAATATCTAAACTAAGATCACTTATAGTTTTACTCATCAAAAGAAACATATCTAATGCATTGTCAACTTGATTGTTGTCGCAAAGACCCTTCAACATTATTCTGTAAGTGATAAGATCTAGAGAAGCCGTTTGCTATCAATTCCTTGAAGAGCTTATTTGCATCTTCACAACGCCCAACCTTAAACAGTCCATATCTATTATGATGCCATATGTGACTTCATTAGGATGTACGCCTTTTTCAGTCATTTCATTGAAAAGGTGCATGTCGTCTTCTATCTTCAAATGATTACAATAAGCTGTTGTTATAGGTAACAAAATCTAGAAAACCATACCACGTTAACCCATTGAATGAAATATTTCCATGGTTTTTCTCACTTTACCTCGCATACAGTAGCCATCAATGATTGAAGCGTACTTCACAACATCGGGATATATGTTTCTCTCTTTTCCATCATGCCAACTACAACTTCTACATCTTTCGCCATTCCCTCTTTGCATAGGTTATCTAATAATATGTTGTAGGTTTCAACTATTGGGGAGATCCTATATTCCTTCGTAACTTTATAAACCTCATCCCACCGACAATACTTACAAAGGCCATGAATCAAACAATTGTAAGTCACCACATCAGGTAGGATCCATTTTTCAAATACCATTTCTTTAAAGAGCTTCAAAACGTCATCCAGTTTTTCATCATTGAAAAGACTATCGATGAATGTGTTGTAGGTTATGGCATTAGGTATATAGCCTCGCTCCTCTATTATTCTAAGCAAACCAATTGCAATACTAATGGTTTAAAAAAGCACATCAAACGCTGTGATGCGTGATACGTTGTGATGTGTTCCGGAAAATGCATCCACTATCCAATACGATGCAATTTCACTAATGCGGTAAGATGTGTATGCTTTTCTTTGATGCTTTGCAAGGCACGCATCAATGTATCTTGTATACGATGCATTGTAGGTTTTTTTTGACCGCTATATATATATATATATATATATATATATATATATATATATATATATACATACATACATACATACTTATAAAGCTAGTATTTTTTTTTGAATCTCATGCATTTGAAACCCTATTTTTTAACTTTCTCAAACCACATTCATTTGAAACTCCTTTTTTTTTAACTAATGCAACTCAAAAGTTTTCTTAATTATGATTTAACACTCAACACTTCTAGAGAGAGAGAGAGAGAGAGAGAGAGAGAGAGAGATGAAAAGTATAACATATGTATGAGTTTAATTAATTACCTTTTTGAAATGGTACAATTACAAAAAAAACATATTTAAAATATTTTTGGCATCACCCTATATAACATATGATCAGCATATGATTAAACCACAATATACAACAACTGTATTACAATAATCTAAAAACGAAGAAAATATAAAAACAAATTATATAACAAATTTACAAATTAAAAGCTCTAATATAATAACATATCTCTAAAGTGGTCATAAGACCTCAACCCAATAAAAAAATCTTTAAGTTTGTTTTCTTTCTGAAATTTGTATATGATTTGTATGCATTTATTTCCAAAAGATTGGTCTTTTTATAGTAAATTTTTCACTAAATGCTAATTAAACATAATATAAGTTATAAAATTTTTGAGTGTTAAATCATAATTAAGAAAACTTTTGAGTTGCATTAGTTAAAAAAAGGGGTTTCAAATGAATGTGGTTTGAGAAAGTTAAAAAAAAAGGGTTTCAAATGCATGAGATTCAAGAAAAAAAATACTAGCTTTATAAGTATGTATGATATAGATAGATATAAATAGATAGATAGCATCATACTTTATTATTGGTCGAAAGTTTATGAATTAGTAATCTAAATTGTATAAATCATATAAGTTAAAGTAGAATATTATAAATGACATAATTATCCTTCCTTGTGATATATTAATTAATAATATTAAAAATCACAAGATTTTGGATAGTTTGCTATGATAACACAAGTTAAGATTATAAGTCATAAAAATGACAATTTTATATGTATGAGTTAAAGCATCGACTGGAAGTACGAAAATATATACAAATGACCAAAAATATTATTCGAGTATAAAATGAAAGTACATGGTCATAATTGATAAAAAGACCAAGATTATAAAAATATATAATTAATAGTTTAAATTATTGAAAGATTAACTTTTAATATATATAAAAGTTATGTAAAAACGAATGGAAAATATGTTAATATATTTTTATATTAATTATAAAAGTATAACTCAATTTACTAAGTTATGGATTTTTACTGTAATAAATAACATGATCGACTTCACGACTTAAGAGTCGTTATTTGCGAAATATCGCATTATATTAATAACGTGAATTATAAATGTTATGGGAATTGTTGGTTTCACATTGGTGGAAACCTGGAAAATATTATCATTATATGTTGTCCAAATTTCATCACGACAAATAATAAAATTTGGAAAGGTGTTAAGTCTTACGAATCTCAAATATCATAAGACTTCAACCAATTATTAATCATAAACATCAAAAAATTATAGGTGTTCGATATACTTATAAAAGAAAGTTTAGGACTAGGATGCCTAGACTCATTGTTAGGATCCGAAACTCCCTGGTCTATCTATAGAAGCTACGTTCATTCCTAAATATATGAGTTAGGATCATTTCCTAAGCTAAATGGGCTACCCTGTAAAAATACTAAGACTGTACATCTTAGCGGAAAGGTCTCTATGTCATAACCGTTAATTAGCATGGAACGAGGAACGTCGAGTATAAGTTATGGATCACATACTTATATCGGTTGATATCCCACCATCGGTTGCTAATTACAACCATCAGATGATGAGTCGAAACGAGCGTTGGTGCTCTTAAACGATAAAGTCCACGGTAATGAATAGACGTGGGTGTGGACTTTCAGCACTTAAACTTCCAATTGTTGGTGCAGAGGCATTCGTCACAATTCGGTTATGACCTCATTATAGATCCTAGATTTGCCTTGTTACCGTATAGAATCGATAATGGGTTTATACGGGGTTTTTGCTCAGCGATTGTAACAACCATAAATTTTACGCCAAATTTAAACTTTTTCAATCATAAATAAAAACCACATAGCATTATTTACAAAATGTTTTCAAATCATTTTCCATCAGAGTGTCCCAAAAATCATAACATAAGGATGAGGAGCGATTCGGTCACACCTTCTCCTTTCCACGATCTCCTGAAGTACCTGAAACAATAAACTGAAAACTGTAAGCCTGAGGGCTTAGTGAGCTACCCCAAAAATACCAATACCACACTAACAAAACCATAACAGTAATAATCAATCAATCAATCAACATGCATACTGGGCCATCAGCCTGACTGGACTGTCCTACCGGGCCTACAGTCTGTCTGAATCTATCCCGAGCCTTCGGCATGACTGGTCCGCCACGTGGGCCTGCAGTCTCCGCAAACCACTCATAAGGTATATTTTCCTTTAGCACAAGTAGGATCGCCTCAACCCAACCACAAGCAAATAACCATGTGTGCATACAATCATATATACTGGCATATTCAAAAATCAAACATATCTGTCTTACTGATCATCATTCATAGAAATCTCCTGTAACTAGAGTGGACCTAGCAGGTCACTAATATACCAATCCCGATGGATCATAAGAGCATAACATACCGTCTACCACGATTCCGGTCTAACAGATCATAACAACATTTAGCATACCATAACAATAACAACTAAAGGGCCGACCTTGGTGCCGTAGACCCTATCGATATAGTGAGGAAAACTCACTTTGCAGATGTCGACTCGAAAGGCAAACTCCAACTATCGGTTCACTTGACATAGGATCCACCACCTAAGATCATAGTACAATATACTCATAAGTCCTTAACCTTATAAGGTGCTCCATAACCCACTAGTCAACCCCTAGTCAAAGTCAAAGTCCTCAGTCAAGGTCAACAATCCATGTTGACCTTAACTCGCCGAGTACCCTTGGGTACTCGTCGAGTTCTCTGCAGTACATTCCAACTCGCTTAGTCATTGGAGTGACTCGTCGAGTTCCTTCGATTCTCGATCAAACTTTATGGCCACCCATCGAGTTCCCTCCTTGCTAGGTTAGATGATTTTTGGCCCTAAAAAATATAAATGTGATTTTTATGACCTATTAGGCTAGATTAGGTTAATTATGGTCCAAAATGGTTCATATAATTAATCTATTACCCTCTAGGCCCAATATGGCCAAAAATATTGAATTAAATGGAAGTGGGTCCAATTAGAGCCTGTTTAAGAGTTCTAAGCCCAAGATAGCCAAATTGGAAGCTTATTGGTCCATTGGGCCCAATAAGAAAGTCCTAGTCCAAAAATGGACTTAAACAAGAATTTCTAGGGTTTGCAATTGCTTAATGACTATTTGAATTGCTTGCATGGGGTGTTTGATTGAAGTTCTACTGTCATAGAGTATGCATCATACATGCTCTTATGTTTTTGATTCATAATTTGGTTTAAGTGTTGGTTACAAGGCACAAAAATTCATAATTGTGACAACTAGGCTCTTTTGATGGGTTTTCAGCAAAACATCATTCCTATGGTGTACATGCAAACCCTAATAGCTTTTGCATGTAGTTTGTCTAATGATCATGCAATTGAATATCCAAAGCTATAAACCCTAGATCTAACATATGATAATCAATATTAATATATGAATTAGGGTTTAGATCATACCTTGATTGTTATATAGCAATAACAATCTCGAATACTCCTTATAATGGCTTTAGAAAGCTTAGAGTCACAAGTGTCACTCCTCTAATGGATCACAAACACAAAGAGCAAGAGGATGAAGAATGTAGAGGAGGCACCCAAAAACGTGTGGAAACCCTAAGGAAACTCTTAGCCACGTTTTTGGTGCTCTAGGGATCCTTAAATAGTGAGGCTATAAGGGTTATCTAACAAGGAAACCCTAATTTGACTGCTTAGGCCCTAAGCAACCCATGGACTCCCTCCCTAGAGGCTTAGGACGATTTCTAATGGGTTTCCCCATAGAATTTGTCCACCCCTCTAATATGGAGTCCATTAGCCCAATATTCAACTATCATACAATTGATAGTTCTAGTTCCCTTTATTTAATTAATCTCTTTTAGCCACAAAATTAATTTTTATTAATTATTGACTAATATTAATTAGACAATATGATTTCTCCTTTAATATATTATTCTCATAATATATTAATAAATCACAATTAATCCTCTCTCTCCATAGTTCATCCTATAAAGTTGCTTAGGTGAAGGCAACCGAAAAGGACCATGCACCATCGGGTCAAGTACATACCAAAGTAGTTATGGACTTAGACACTAATCCAACAGTCTCCCACTTGGGTAAGTCTAATAACTATTCTGCGTATGACTTCAGATCCTGATCTGCAATCGTAGCTTTCAAAAACCGCTGTCAACTCTGATCCTATCAGAAGCGTGTCCTTTAGATAATGGATCATATATTCCTCCATTCTAGATATCGTATAGATATGAGACATGGATTTCAATCATTCTCTCTATACTATTTCTCGATTTCCGATTTATGACGACTGACAACAGACTATAATTGAACACATCAAATTAGTCCCGGCTTGGCCAAGCGCTTAGGTGCCATCACTAAATCATCGAGGGGCCCACAGATACCGCTTTCATTCCATTTTGGATAAAAGGAACGGATAAACTTTGATTCAATGCTTGCTTGCACTCACTCACCGAATCACACACAACAATATGTTTTATGACACCAAGTTACTAGTGCGTTTACATATTATCAATGTGTAACCAACTCACAAGATACAATTCACACATCTCGGTTTCAAGAATATAAGATATTATTGTCTCACCAATCACTCGTGATAAAATCCATGAAGTGATCCAAGTGAGCGTGGGTTTAATCCAATGGTAAAATCATATTCATAAGCACTCATGAACGTTGCAACAAACATTTGCTTATGTCTAATACACTTTAGACAATCCACACACCAATTCACGATAGTCTTCATTCATACCTACTTCCAACATATGAATGAGTGTGGTCCGTTCGAAAAATTTGATTGTTCTGAACCAATTTAATTATTCAAGAAGCCAAAACATGCAAAGTGAAACACAAGAATAATACTAATCCCATATGGCCCCAAACTCTGGGTATAAATAAAACATTTTATTTAATCACCATATTGATTACTCATTATTTGTTGTTTCGGGCAATCTACTTCTTACTTGAATTATTACTACACTTGTCCCATGCTCTCAGCATGCATACAATGTTTACCTACGGTCCTTACTTTGTGAAATATATCAAATGAACACATTTTGAATCATACTCATTTCACAACTCCCAATCCTTATCATAAGTATAAGAATATCAAATTCTTGTTACTTAAGCTAGATTCTAACATTTTATGCAATGATTCTTTTGTAAAGTCATAGCTCAAAATCATCAAGACTTGGCTAATCTTTATCAGAAACAATTCTATAGATATAATGTCTCTCACTCAAAGTACATTCCTTTGAACATCCTTCTTGCATAAAAGTTTTTAATCTAGATATAGATTCTCAATATCCAACTCCCAATATGGAAACATTTCCATATTTCCCATATGATAATTCATTCTTAATAGAAACTTATCTATTCATAATAATGTCATCCAATACCATACTTCCAACTACTCGCAAGCGACCAATCCTCAGCGAGCTTTGGATCATCCTTTGATAGTTGTTTAATTATTTTAGTCAAAACCGATTCTAGTCCTTTTTCCCTATAAATGCGCTAGACATTTGGAAAATTTTAGAATGGTCAAATATAATAGCACTGACAACCAATCCTATACCCGAAGCGTATGGGACACGATGCGTAATGTCTTACATAAAGATATGATACTTTATCAATCTTCTGCCATAATATTTTATGTGTCTTGTTCTTACAATTCGAACTATGAAGAGGGATAACGTAATCATAATCGAAATTTAAGAACACACATTGTATCCTTTGACTAAATTTATTAAAATTACTCAATCTAAGCTTTAGATTTTGAAACGAAGTATAATATTCTCTCCCTTAGTTATAGCAAAACAACTTTTCAACCCTTACGACTTTGCAAAGTATAACTCTTGTTTTCTATAATTAATATTGCTAACTTGCAGTACTTGCCTTAATAATCATACAAGCAAAACATTTATGCTCCCATTATCATGATGATTATTATCATATAAGCATAACACTTATGCTCTCACTAACTTTGACATGTTTTAGAAAACAACTGAACTTCCAGAAGACAATACTTATTGAATTTCTGAAGTTCATATTTCTAATACCTAATGCTTTGATAATCCTTTATCCAAGCTTCTTAAACTTATACACCTTTGCTTTAGATAGCTCATATGCGTTTCTAAACAATTCAGACTAATTGTCAAATCTCACAATTCGAATTATGGAAAGGGATACCGTTACCATAATCGAATTCGAGAATACAATTTCACAATCACTATCTTCTTAAAATCTCTCTTAGTGAAAGCATTTCCTCATAGTCATTTTCATGAAGGAGGTAATAGTATGACACTTAGATTTTATGGTGTATGAGTTCCTGTCCATGCGAATTTGCCAAAACCAAAGTTTGCGACAAATCCAAGCTCATATGGACTGAACTTTCTCAATATTGATTTCTTGCCTTATGGTAACACGAGTGCCCACCATGTCTTCCAAGTAGTTAAGCAGCTCACCCTTTCCTATCAATGTACTTTTCATTGATCAAGGTGCTTGCCTTTTATGCGTTCAAATGAGAACTCATAGAACTCACAGGCATAATTAACTTAATTGGAATGGCACAGAAATAAAATAATGTCAACACATTAGGTTGTAAATCTCAAGTCATGTGCTAGTGATGATTGATAAAGTTTATTCAAGGTTAGTTCTTGAAACTTTTCAAGACCATTAAGACTCCCACTGACTCCTTGACATATAAGATTCTTTTGTCAATAAACATTTCTTGACAAACAAATATTCAAGAGTTAGTGTAGCTTTTATCAAAACACTTCACAAAATTGGTCCTTGTTGGTCTTTGTCTCATTCGAGACATCACAACTTTCCAATTTCAAATGTGCAAGAATAAGAAAACCTTTTCAAATTCCACATTTGATGAATGTTATAAACCTTCTTGAGACTTGTCACTCAATGTCACAATCTTAACTCTAAGACTAGGTTTTGGAACGAAGTATGATTGACTTCTTGATTTAACCATTTCTTCAATTATTGATTCCTCTTCTCAGACATACAATTGCACTAAGACTCTTTTAGAGGATCAATTGAGATATGGTTCTTAATCATTAAGACTTATCATAAAACATAATAAAAAGTACTCTCCCTTCTTCTTAGAATAGAGAGACTTTTATCTTTCTACTTGCTTAATTCTTCTTATTCGTTCTGCTATTGATTGAAACTCTTTCAATCAACTCGGAATTACACTTAATCTTATAAGTATAATCATATTTACTAAACCTTTAGTAAATCATGACGAATATCTTTGTCACTCTTGTGGTGGACTTGATCAACACACAACCTTATGTACTTGATCTCATATCCTTCACTTGACACTTTGTCAACGAAACTTTCCCTATTTGGTAACTTCTTGACCTTTCCACAAATAACATAATTAAGAATCAAATCCATTATTGCTAATAATAGAAACTTACAAACATCAATTTTTCATAAACACCATTGCAAGGATAAATAAATAATATAAAATCAAAATTTAGTTTCTTGTGGAAAAATTTATCCCTACAATGCAATTGAAAAACTGTTGTTACATATTCTTAAGCAATCTATTCTAACACCAAGTAGTAGCTTAAGAACATAATCTTCAAGCAATGCGGTCGAAATCCATTTCTTCACAATTAGATTCAGCTCACTTCTACCCTTAAGCTTCCTTTCTTTTCTTCGATCCTACAAAACATCAAAATGTAATCTTATCACATCATGTATCAAGAATCTAGAATAGGAACTTAAAAGAGTTTGTTAATGGATTTTACCTAAAGTAGAGCCATACGTTTTGACTCTCCCATCTCTTAGATCTCTTAGGTAAATAGGGCAGCTTCATCTCCAATGCCCCTTCTCTTGGAAATAAAGGCAAATGGACTCTTTTGGAATGGTACAAGGAACTATCTTAGAATCTACCTTTTCTGGATCTCCAATGTCACCATTTCAATATCCATTGAAGTTTGAGAGTTTGATTTACCAGGCAAATTTGCTCAACCAGCTCGCCAAATCATCGCTGATTCAGCAGCTATAAGCAAACAGGTCAAATCAATGAGGGTCACGTCATGATCCATCATATAGTACTCTCTAACGAACTCACTATATGATTCAGGAATCGACTGAAGAAACCAGTCAATAGCCAACTTACCTAAAATCTCGACACCCAACATCCTTAACCTATCAATGTGTGACTTCATCTTTAAGACGTGTACACACATAGGTTTCCTATGTTTACTTGCCAAAAGGGCTTAAGTGAGCTTGAACTTTTCAATGCTTGGAACTTGTGGGTTAGGGAGAATAATTGGAGGAGGTAGAGGAAGTGAAGCATGATCTCTTGTTCCTCAATCGAATCGTGGAATATCATCTTCATGTGGAAAGCTTGTCCCACGAGATTTGGGAAGACCATAGTTGTCGTACTTTCACATCTACAAAACGGGTGAAAATTCAAGTTAAGTTGATTAGAATCCTCGATGTGACACCCAAATGAAACATCAAGGCTAGGATCCAACACAATACTATACAACCTAGAAGAAGGATGTCGTAATCTAGTTGCATAATATTTGAAGGTAGGTAAATGACGATTTACCAATTTCCACCATGAAAAACGAAAAAAATTTAAGTTTTAAATCTATTGAAAATTCCTAGATCTTTTGAGATTCATTGAACTTTTCAATGGCATGTTTAAATTTCAATATGCCCATCGATTTGTGACTGGGATGCTGAGGATCACAAAACAGGGTGTGAATAACCATGCAAACTTACATGGTGCCCCCAATGTTACAGTCACCTATTTGATGTGCCGGTTAACCACACACGCTCCACCGTACTATAACAAACAATGAGTCACCCTTTGCTACCTTTGCTTAGAACCATTTAGTGTGCCGGTTAACCACACACACTCCACTAACGTCTTCTCAAGGGTACAAAGTGTAATTTCATAGAATTACATCAATTCACTTTTGCCTAAAGTAACTAAGATTGGGAATTTTATGAAAGCATTTACTTACTTTTGTACTTCATTATACTTATAATGGAAGGTTTCTGTCCTATCCTACCCGTTCGGCTAACGACCCTCCACTAGTCAAGAGTGCGGTGGGTAAGAGTGGATATCCATTCAATCGCCATTTTATAGGCAATTTCCTTAAACACCCCTTATAAACTAGCTTTGTGAATGAGGCCTACTAACGGTAAGACTGACTGTTTACTCATACATATATAATACTAGACTTTTAATGTTATATATAGTATAAGGTGTATTTTACATTTTTTAAAATACTAGGTGGTCTAATTTAATAAATTATGCT
This sequence comes from Lactuca saligna, assembly GCF_052625555.1. Lineage (NCBI taxonomy): Eukaryota > Viridiplantae > Streptophyta > Magnoliopsida > Asterales > Asteraceae > Lactuca > Lactuca saligna. The sequence continues at coordinate 193,961,060 of NC_136419.1, read as the reverse complement.
TTAAATTTAATTAAATGTAAACCAAAAATTTATGGGTTAATTATACACTTTAATTAATTAATAAAACCATAAGGGTGTAATTTGAACCTTTCAAAATACTATTGTTTTAGAATTTAACATTTTCAAAATTAAACTTTTAACCAACTTTTAAATTCCAAAACTTGACGGCAAGTTTTGAAACATTTCAAAATATTAGGGTTCAACTTATTTAAATTTCAAAAACTAAACTTTTAAGTTCAAGTTTAAACTATAAAACCTAAATGGAGTAATTTGAAACTTTTCCAAACTTTATCAAGAATATTCTAGATCACAAAATTCAAATATGGCAATTAACAATTAATTGGTGGTTATCTAATTTGACCTAGTCCAAATTCTTGCAAGATAATTCATCAAATAACTCAAATAATTAAACATTATCTTATAAGGCAACAAATATTTGATGAATTGGTAATTATCTTCTATTTTCGTAAGGATATTCACCCAAAATCAATAAAAATCAGATTTTATTCATCAAAAACGTATTTGGTAATAATCCTAAGCCAAAATAGCACAAAATCCTGTTTTTCCCTCTTTCTGACCAGCTGAATCGTCGAGTCAGGCATGGACTCGTCGAGTTCACCATGGACTCGGCGAGTCCAACCCCTAGAAACCCTAAATTTCGATCTTTAAGCAAGGATAATCCATAATAGCATCAAATACATCAAACAAATACCCATGGCTCTGATACCACTGATGGGTTTTGAGCAAAACATCATTCCTATGATGTACATGCAAACCCTAATAGCTTTTGGATCTAGTTTGTCTAATGATCATGCAATTGAATATCCAAAGCTATGAACACTAGATCTAGCATATGATAATCAATATTAATATATGAATTAGGGTTAAGATCATACCTTGATTGTTATGTAGAAATAACAATCTCAAATCCTCCTTGTAATGGCTTTAGAAAGCTTAGAGTCACAAGTGTCACTCCTCTAATGGCTCACAAACACCAAGAGCAAGAGGATCAAGAATGATAAGAGAGGAGGCACCCAAAAACGTGTGGAAACCCTAAGCAAACTCTTAGCCATGTTTTTGGTGCTCTAAGGATCCTTGAATAGTGAGGCTATTAGTGTTATCTAACAAGGAAACCCTAATTTGACTGCTTAGGCCCTAAGCAACCCATGGACTCCCTCCTTAGATGTGACAACCTGAAATTTCCATTATGTACGAACATTATTAAGTCAATAGAAGTTAGAACAGTCGCAGTAAATTTTCAGACTTTTCCGTATAAGTTTGAGTATTTCAGGGTTTACACTTAAGGAGATATCAGGAGAGTGGATGCACTAGGGTTTTTTGCAACTCTGTTTTTCCAAAAGTCTATTATATTAGAGTTCATTTCATGAATAAAATATTTTTTGCCAAAAATCCCAGGACTATATATAAAATTCTGAGCCATATTCATTCATTAGTTACATTTCCAACTAGAGAAAAGCCATTTTCTCTCTCACAGATCTTCGGGTTTTCATCCCAAATTGTGAGTACCTCTCTCTAGTTGTATTATATGGCTTATAATGTGCTTAATAATAGATATTTCATAACAAAACAACAAAATTCGAGAGTTTACCGCCCAAGAACACCTTGGGGAGTAAACTCTTTTATAAGGGTAAAATGATGCCTAGTCCTTTCCCCTTGATATCTAACTACCTTAGACTTGTATGTTAGTGTATATAAGACTGTAAATCATCCATGAACACCAAGAGTAAGGTGTTCACGGCCCAAGAAGTTCTTGGACCGTGAACTCCAAACTCAAGGGCCAAAAGGTGCCTTAATCACTCCTAAAGCCTTGGACACAAGCATAGATAAGTTCCTAATTAATTTAGGGACTTGGAATCACCAAAAACCCATCCCCATGAGAGATTACAGCCGTAATCTATAAGGGAAATGGTCCCAGGGATGTGAACTCCTCAAAGGAGTGTATTAATACCCTAAACCCTTCCAAGGATTAAACCATCAAGTATAATTGCTTCTAGGGATCATGTAACACTTCAAATCACAAAATGACATAAGGCCTAGGAGCTTGCGGCCGTAAACTCAAAGGTTTACGACCGTAAACTCCTTTTGTAAGGTTTATTGGAGAGTAAACTCATATATGGGGTCCTTTGGAACCCTAAACCTATTAGGCTTGTCCCACAACAACTTAGATGCAATCCTTAGGGTTTATAACACTTATATAAAGTGTTTATCATGTTCTAGGGTGTCTTAACATTTTCAATTAGTAGTTTAAGACTAATTGGGGGCATATATGTTTGATTATATGCTCATTAGGATCATAGTGTGTGTACAAGTCCTCAATTGACACCTAACAATCCTACACCGTTCAGTTCATCCAAACCACCATCTTCAGGTGAGTTCATACCCCTTAATCAATGTTTTAAATGATTTTAAATGCTTTAATGGGGGGGGGGGGGGGGGGGAATACAAGTAGAAAAGAACATGTTATTAAATCACCCATATGTATTTATAATTGTGTTTTCATCCAGTAGATATCACATACTTCAAAATGTGATGCACAAAATGGTTTTCTGTCTTAAAAATACCTTGGTAACAAAAGTATTACGTTTAATATGTTTATTAAAATGACATCAAGTCATTGTTAATTATTGTTCAAAACTCATAGATGTCTTATAAAACCATTTTATCTTCTTGAACAAAACTATATCTATACACTTATGTTCTTATATAGGTATTGCTGTTATAGTTTTCAGCCTTCATTCAGATTCCCACACTCTTGTGTAGCAAGGATGTGTAAACATGCATGGATAATCAATTACCTTCCAGTTAACTATTATAGGGATAGTTAGGAGATACATAACATTATTCCTATTACAAGGAATTACACTAGAGTCAGTTCATTCATGAGTCTCTACTATACATTACATGTTACATGAATATGTCTACATCGATACACTTACATGAATACATTTACATATATACATTTATTTGTATGCACTTACATGGATACTTGTACCTAGATTCACTAGGATGATTTACTAGTACATTATGTGTAAATTGTCCCGCCTATCCCAGTTCAACGGGATATCTAGACGGGACTAACCATTTCGTAACCCACCTGTTAGCAATAGTGGTAGATGAACATCTACGGATGCCTATGGTTATTACTTATACTAGGGGTACCTTTACGGGACTAACCATTCCTTTAACCTGTTGTTTGCTACTGAGGTAAATGACCATCTACGGATGCCTACGGTTAATACTTACATTAGGAGTACCTTTACGGGACTAACCATTCCTTAAACCTGCTGCGGCTACAGAGGAAAATTGAACAATCTACGGATGTTCAAAGGTTAGACATTTCGCTTGACGCGATGTTGTGTTAATCCTAATACAAAATGATAACACTTACATGATTACATTTTTCCTATTACTTTATTTTGTGATACATTCACATAAACGATGATTTAGACTAAGTACTATTAGTAATAGTCAAAAGGAAGGAAAAACTATCATTTTTATAGCAAAACATTCGGGTCTTGGTAGAAGAATACATTTCATACTAGTAGGAAATATGAGATTTTCTAGGGTTTTCATACTTATATCAACTGTTTCATTCAAAGATTTACATAGCATACATAACAACTTTCCAAAACAAGGCAATGACACTTAAATACTTATGAATTCACCAGCTTTAGGCTGATACTCACTTTCAAAATAACTTATATTCTCAGGTCACTAGTAGATAGGTACGATGGCTAGGTTTTGAGAAGACGGAGCACATACAATACTCGTCTTTTATTTTGATTGTATATTTTGGTGTCTTATTACAATGAAAGAACACACATGTATTAACACTTTACTTTTAATGCAATGGATAATGTTGTTGTGTGTTTACTACTTTACACTGTTGTGATAATGTACATGACGTCCTCCACCCCGGAACGTTTCCGCCATTCTTGGTTTCGGGTTGTGACAGATTGGTATCAGAGCATTGTTTATAGTGAATATAGTATATCAACCCATAAAAGATATACTAACTATAAATACAATTGGATTAAAACACTCTGTCTAAGAGTTATACTTCTAAATAATAAAATATTTAAGTAAGTATACGTGCCTGCATTCTTACTAAAATCAGTATCACAATGACAAGAACAAAAGTATTACAATTGTTGAATATTACAAGTAAGCCTGGGGATATATGGTCAGTCTTGGGAATGGCATAGCCTGATCAACTATGCTGGTCCAAGGACTGATTAGCATATATGCCCAAGAATGGTTGTGATGTGGCAACAAGTCTAAAAACTTACCAAAACAACTATAAAGAAATACCATAGGGGTATTTGTTCTTACTATAATTATCTTAGTTAGTTCGTCTATTTAGCTATTTCTTATATGCCTTTTCTCGTGTAGATTTTAATGGCTGGATTTCATCACGGCGATCCGTACTTCCCAAACCAAGGCAACGCTGGATGGCTAGAGGAAGAACCAGAAGATGATCACCCAATCCCTTTGGATGATCACCATGCTGAGGGTTTTTCCGATAGTTCTGACTCGGAGCCTGAAGTCAACAACCTACCCCAGCTACTCAAGACCCAAACCTGAACCCCTGTCCTGCATTTCAAGGACCCACACCTTTGTGGGCCACTAACTTGAATAGATGGAGTCAGGAACAGGGTCAACCCATTCCCTACAACGGAGACAGAAGTTTCTACAACCTCACTGAGGGAGGTTCTGCTGACAGGGTCCTACCCATCATGGTTCGTAGAATTTCTAGGAACACAATACTGGGTCAATCAACTATCAATCGAGTCTTGGAGATTGACGCCAACTCTGGCGTTAACACCGTCCGCATTTGCCAACTAGAGTCTGCTCATGAAAGGACTTTGGTCCGCAATGCAGCTCTGCAGAGGGAACTTACTGAAACCCAAGCTGAAGTTAGGGAACTCCGAGCTCAGCAAGTGAGAGCTGACAAGCGTATGAGGGACATGGAACGTCTACTGTCGGGATCAACAACTCATGCTAGCAGTTCTTGTCTCTGATAGAATCTCGACGACTCATCTTTTGGATATAACCTAGTTTATGTAAAAACTTTGGTCTAATTTCCTATCTTTGTAAATCTTAGACCTGTTAGGTCTTGATCTAGTCATAGTTCTGTCAAAATTTTCCTATCTTGGTTGATGTAAGGCCTACTTATACGCCATTTTTCCTGAACTTGTTACATCTGTAATCCCGGTATTATTGACAGATATCTAATCATATGGAAATTATTATCCAAATGCTATCATCTTCATTTAGTTATACTATTCATTGTGTTGTTGGACTATGGAGAGTTAGTCCATGAGACACATTTATTATTCATTTATTCTTATCCATGTTGTCATCTTTTAAACGTATAGTTAAAGATGCCGCCACGTAGGAATCCCAGGCGTAACCCAAATAACAAAACGCCGACACCACCACCTCCACCACCACCTGAACCTCCTCAACCACCTTCTCCTTTCGATGCCACTATGTTCCAGGCAGCCTTCACAGCAGCAGTAGCAGCTGCTGTGTCAGCCATCAACGCTCCTGTCTCTAGTGGATCGGGAACAGGTGCACATCCCTCAAACCACGGCGAAAACCATGGACATCCCAGAGAATGCACCTACAAGGACTTCATGAAAGCCAAACCCCGAAGCTTCAATGGAACTGGTGGGGTTATGGTGTTAAGACAATGGATTGAAAAGATGAAATCAGTCTTTGAAATATGTGCTTGCCAGGAGGGCAACAAGGTCAAGTTTGCAGCTTGTACCTTCTCTGACAGAGCACTAACATGGTGGAACGACCATGTTAAGTATCTGACTATAGTGGTGGCATATTCCATCAGCTGGGAACACTTGAAGGACATGCTGATGAGAGAGTACTGTCCTCGAGGTGAAATACAAAAACTCAAGCAGGAACTCTGGGGTCTACAAATGGTTGGATCCGACATATCAACCTACACAAATGGGTTCTGTGATCTGGAAATCCTATGCCCTGATATGGTTGCTCTCGAGAGCAAGAAGATAGAGAGATATATCTGGGGACTATCGCCACAGCTCCAGTCAAGTGTGTTAGCTTCCAAGCCTGTCACCTTCGATAGTGCCAAGGAGCTGGCACAATCTCTCATAGATCAAATGAAACAACAGAACCTAATAATCCTTGCACCCGAACCACAAAAGGTCAACAACAACAAGAAGGGGTGGAACAAGAGGAAAAGAGGGGCTTCGCAAGAATCCTCCAAGAGACAACAACTTGTGGCAATCAATGCTACCGCGGTAACTACCGTTGTCCCTGTGAACCCCTTACTAGAAAAAACTTATGCTAGAACTCTCCCGAAGTGCAACAAATGCAGCTTCCACCACCACAGACCTTGCAAGGAGATGCAGTGCTCTAACTGCAACAGGAAGGAGCATACAACCCGTTTCTGCAAGACGCCAATAGCTCAGGCCGCCCAGGTTCCTAACGCCGGTATGTGCCAAGCTTGCTATGGTGGCCACTACAAGAGGAACTGCCCTAAAGCGGGGATGGCTGGAGGAGTAGGAAGAGTTATGGCCTTGGGCCACGAGGAAGCGGTAGCTAATCCTACGATAGTTACTGGTACGTTTCTCCTTGATAACTCATATGCTTGCATACTTTTCGATAGTGGAGCAGAGAAAAGTTTCGTAAGTCATAAATTTGCACACCTGCTTAAACAAAAACCATGTGCATTAGATAATTCATTCACAGTAGAAATGGCTAACGGGAAAACGAAGAGTACTAACTGCATATACTTAGGTTGTATTTAACTTTAGATGGCCATACTTTCAAGATAGATCTCATGCCGGTCCCAATTAAATGTTTCGACATTATCATCGGCATGGATTGGTTGAGTCTTCTTCGCGCCGACATCATGTGCTTTGAAAAAGGAGTTCATCTTAACCTTCCTAACAACAAAACCTTAGTTATCTATGGCGACAAACCTAGTATGAGCCTTCGCATAATTTCGTGCATCCAAGCCCAGAAGTGCTTGCGAAAGGAATATCATGCATTCCTTGCACACATCATCGATACGAGTCAAGAGGTGAAAGACATTCAGAAAATCCCCAAAGTACGCGACTTTCCCAACATCTTCCCAGAAGAACTTCCCGGATTACCACCACAACGACAAGTCGAGTTCAGAATCGAGTCAGTGCCAGGAGCTACTCCCGTAGCCAAGTCTCCTTATCGTCTGGCACCGACCGTGATGTAGGAACTTTCTAGTCAGCTTAACGAACTTCTCAAGAAGGGATTCATTAGGCCAAGCTTCTCACCATGGGGAGCACCGGTCTTGTTTGTCAATAAGAAAGATGGATCATTTCGTATGTGCATCGACTATAGAGAACTCAACAAGCTTACCATTAAAAATCGTTATGCTTTGCCCCACATTGACGATTTATTTGATCAACTTCAAGGAGACAACTACTTCTCGAAGATAGATCTACGATCCGGATATCACCAACTACGAGTGTTAGAGGAGGATGTTCCCAAGACAGCCTTTCGAACTCGTTATGGACACTACGAGTTTGTGGTGATGCCGTTTAGATTAACTAACGCGCCCGCAATATCCATGGATTAGATGAATAGGGTGTGTTGTCCTTACTTGGATCAGTTCGTCACCATTTTCATTGATGACATACTTATCTACTCTCGAAGTAAGGAGGAACATAGTCAACATCTCCGTAGAGTCTTAGAAACATTGCAAGCGGAGAAGCTCTATGCGAAGTTCTCCAAGTGCGAATTTTGGATTCGACGAGTCGAATTCTTGGGCCATGTTGTTAGTGAAGAAGGAATACACGTGGACCCTTCCAAAATCAAGGCCATTGAGAATTGGTCAGCACCGAAGACACCTACAGAAATTCGTCAATTTCTAGGTCTCGTTGGCTACTATCGCAGGTTCATTCAGAACTTCTCCCGCATAGCGAAACCTCTTACAACCCTGACGCAGAAAGGCGTGGGCGTTGACTGGGAAGAGAAACAAGAAAGAGCGTTCCAAACGCTCAAGCGAGCCTTGTGCACCGCACCAATACTATCCCACCCCGAAGGGATAAAAGACTTCGTTGTCTATTGCGATGCATCAAATCAAGGACTCGGATGTGTTCTGATGCAGCGAGGTAAAGTCATAGCCTATGCCTCGAGACAGCTGAAGACACATGAGGTTAACTACACTACCCATGATCTTGAGCTAGGAGCAGTTGTGTTTGCTCTGAAGATCTGGAGACACTACCTGTATCGTACAAAAAGCATGATCTTTACAGTCCACAAGAGTCTACAACACATGTTCGACCAGAAGGAGCTCAACATGAGACAATGACGGTGGGTCAAGCTACTAAGTGATTACGAGTGCGAAATTCATTATCATTCAGGTAAAGCCAATGTAGAGCTCAACATGATCTTCACTTGGTCCTCTTATTCCTATGTATAATCAGGTCCTTGATTAGAGTTCGATCATACCTTCACTATGGGAATTCGACTCTATTTGAGTTGTTTGACCTCTCTCTCCATAATTTCGACTGGTTCCTTAACGAAGTCCGGCTCAAGGTTGATTTGAATTTTGTCAAGTGGAATGACAAGTGTTTCGTTGGAGAGACACTTCTTAAGATTAGACATGAGAAAGACGTCATACACGTTATTGAGCTCTTGGGGTAAGCTAAGCCGATAGGCCACAGGACCAATCCGGTCGAGGATTTCAAATGGTCCTATGTAATTAGGATTATTTTTCCCTATTATCTGAACCTTATAACCCCTTTTCAAGTAGAGACCTTAAGCATCACCCTATCTCTCACTTGGAATTCCGAGGGTTTGCATCTTATATCAGCATAGTGAAGGGTTTTGAGCATTCTAACACTCCTATGGTGTACATGCAACCCTAGAAACCTTAGATCTATGTTCTCTCTAAAATACATGCAAATAAGAATTTTCCAAGGTTCTCATCCTAAGTAGCATGGACAGGGGTACTTGTAACATGAAAGACTACTAGAATAACATACCTTTTCTTGTGGTTGATTGCTTGGAGTTTTGAGAGCCTAGCACCGATAATGTAGATGCCTCAAATGGAATCACAAATCACCACAAAATAAAACTTGGGAGAATAGTATGCACACTTAGAAATCGGCCCACCCTTGATTTTCCTCACATATTAGTGTCATTTCATGTGCCAAGGACCTCTTTATATATTGTGGTTGATTAGGGTAACTTCCATGTAAACCCCAATACCCATGACCTTTCATTTCCATAAGATCCATGGGTTAAAGCTTCATGGACTATCCATGGACTTTCCAAGCAAGCTTAGCCAATTCTAAACAAGCATTAGCCCACTCTACATAAATATAAGAGTCCATATTTACTTAGTTATCTTTTGATCACTAAATTAAATCCAAATTAATTCTTTATCAATACTAATTTAAATAATATGATTTCATATTAATATATTATAGCTTATAATATATTAACAAATCATAACTATATTATTCTCAAAAGACTATCCAAATTGTTATGGTGAAGTGCAACCCAAATGGACCATGTCGGATCGGGTCAAGTACATTTCAAATATAGTTATGGACTTAGACACCTTCTCCAACAATCTCCTACTTTAATAAGTCTAATAACTATAGTTGCAAGCATGACTTCAAGAACCGACCAACAATCGTAGCTCTTAAAACTATGTTGAACTATGAAGTGCCATTTTAGATAAGTGATCATATAATCCTCTGTTCTAGATATCAGCTAGACAAATACATGGAACAAGATCGTACTTATTGTCCAGCAGTTTGTTTCCCGATTTCTGATTTGTTTGACATAGAACTAAATTGAACGCATCAATTTGGTTATGACCGGCCCCGATACATAGGTCAAAAAATTCATCGAGGGGCCCAGATATTGCTTCTAACCCTCCAAGGACTAAAAGGAACAGATAAACATCGAATCATATGCATGTTCTACTACTTGTTGAATAATAAACAAAGGCACGTTTTATAACATCAAGTTACTGATGCGTTTTCGTGCATCAATGTACAACGAACTCATAGGCAACATGTCACACCCCCAAACCAAGGATGGCGGAAACGTCCAGGGGTGGAGGACTTCATGTATAGTATCATAACCACAATTTCAATAGTAATTTAAGCAACACAACCAACATATATATAATTGAAAAAGTTACATCACTTGTATGAATTACATGTTTCAAAATCAATTACAATATGTTGACAAAATATGAAAAGTTTGACGCCTTAACGTCCCATCCTCAAAAGCACTTGATAATCTGATTAGTGTTTTCCTGAGAATACAAGTTGTTTGAAAAGTGTCAACACAAAGGTTGGTGAGTTCATAAGCTTTTATTAATAAACTTAGTAGAAGTCTTTCACATGTAAATGTCGCGTTTGTTTCAGCAAAATCCGATATTTTCCTTGAAATCCGAAAAAAAATGTAGCCTTATAACCAAAGACTAAAATGTATGAGAAATCATCATTTCTTAGTAGAAATGTCGTGAGTTTAAAATGATATGGAAAGTAAATTTCTTTTATCAACCTAAAAACCTACTTCGGTTTATGAGACCCCGTAAACTTTATGAATTGTTATCTCCCTATGTGAGTCGCTATAATCATACTGTGACTATGTGAACCTGCCACAACGTTTCTCAGGCGTCGCGAATATGAAATGACATTTGTCACCCGTAGACCTGCAGGTCCCACTGTAGCTAGCAGCAAGGTGTGGGGTGTCAAACCCAATATAGATCTATATACAAGTATCACGTTCTCCCTCAAGGAGATTTTGATTATAACTACCAGGAATTATATCCCGCACTCGGACGTACGGGGAGAGAGAGAGTCTCACAACATAGGTTAACAAGTTTACGTGAAATGTGTGTGTGAATATAAATCTTTCTTGTATGAAGGTACCCTTTTTGTACGAGTGCGTTGAGTGATGTATCATAAACTATACCTATTATAGTTTATCTAAAATGTATGTAATATGTATGAATTCTTTTATGGAAATGTATTAGTGTTGTGATTTTATCAAACTATACTTTTTATAGTTAAATAATACGTGTTCTAAATGAATGAATAATATTTAATATGAATGACTTAGTTTCAGTTCATAATGGTAAACTAACAAGGAAACACATTCAAATATTAGAACTTATGATTATACACTTTGCTCAACATAATACAAAGTGTTATGATATTTACATGCTGTTGGCTAACCTTAGCCATTCTGCCCTGTTTTTGGAAAAATCATAGAAAAATCATACGAAGTCGAAAACTAGATCCGTAAATTCTGAGAGTTCGCAAAATGTGTCTAGTTTACTCATAATTTTTATCACGATTTTTAATGACTTCCAACTTGAGTGAATAAGTCCAAAATCACAGACTGATCCGGATTGTTGTTTGAAATGATAGACAGTTTTGTAAAAATCACCATAAATTGTAGAAAAATCGTATGGAGATGTGCAAGTAGCCATTTTAAAGCTAAGAACTTGAACTATTTGCACCTTGTACAGTTTTGAAAACAAAAATGTTTAAGATGCCCAAAACAGTCCGTGAATGGGGTTGAACTTTTCTGATGAAGGCTGTTAGAGAAATTTAGTTATGTTCTTAGTGTTTTAACTTGTATTCCCCCCTTAAAAACTTGAGAAGTTCAACCCCATTCACGGACTGTTTTGGGCATCTCCAAGTGTTTAAAAACTTGAAGAATGGAAGTGTTTAATTCAAGAACACTTGGAGATGCCTTGAAGGTTTTCGAGAATCTAACATTATAGTTAGGGAGTTTGTGTAAGCAATCAAAGACTTGAGTAGAATGAAGTGAAATAATAATAGGGAGGATAAATTTTTACTTACTAAATGTGGAAGAACACTTGAAATCAGCCTTGGATCTCGAAAATTTGTGTAGAAGAGTTTGAGAGAAAAGTGGTGTTTGTTACTTAGTGGAATGAGAGAAATGAGAGAAAATGAGGAGTGTGGTTGTTTGTTCCAGCTCAAAAACGTGGGAGTGAGTGAAATTTGAGTGTAAGGGAACATTGAAGTGACATAGGTAAGGTGGGGAGGTATGGCTGGTCATAGAGTGGGTGTGGGGTGGTTGCTTGTGTCATAAGTTAAGGCAAAGTCAACACTCCACCTTAAATAAATCCCCCATTAGATCTTTATTATTTAGATAATGATTTTCATAAAAATATGTTTAAATTATGAATATTTAGGGTTTATTATGTTAAAATAAAATTTCTGGAGAAAATCCAGCTTTAAAATCACGAAAAACGGGCTTAAAATGTTAAAAATATCAAAAATGGGCTAAAAGTGACAAATCTGCGAATTCTGGTCGAGGCTCGGCCTTCTTATGCTGAACCGAGAGAGAGAGGGAGGCAGAACCGAGAGGAGAGAAGAGAAAGGAAGGAACCGAGAGCACGAAGAGACAGAGAGGAGAGAAAGGAACAGAGCGCGCGAAGAGACAGAGGGGAGAGAAGGGAACAGAGCGCGCGAAGAGATAGAGGGGAGAGAAAGGAACAGAGCGCGCGAAGAGACAGAGGGGAGAGAAGGGAATAGAGCGCGCGAAGAGACAGAGGGGAGAGAAGGGAACAGAGGGCGACAGAGCGGCGGAGTAGCGAACCGAGATTGAGAGGAGCAGAGCGTGAAGCGACAGAGGCAGAGGCTCGGTCTCTGGTCTCTTAGCCACCAGAGGCTCGGTCTCTGGTCTCTTAGCCACCAGAGGCTCGGTCTCTAGTCTCTTAGCCACCAGAGGCTCGGTCCCTGGTCCCAAGAGGCCTCTCACTCCGGTTTCGGTTCCTAAAGCCTATTTTTCTCGTTTTCGCCCCGTTTTAAGCCGTTTTTGACCCGGTTAAGGGCCGAAATGACCCGAGTGATTCTAAAAAGTTACAGGAACTATTTGAGGGAGATTTGGGAGAGATTTCTCATACTTGGAGAGATTTGGGAGAGATTTGACATTCTTGGAGAGATTTCTCATACAGAGAGATATTTGAGAGAGATTTCACATACTTGGAGAGATTTAGGAGAGATTTGACCTTCTTGGAGAGATTTCCCATACAGAGAGATATTTGAGAGAGATTTCACATACTTGGAGAGATTTGACATTCTTGGAGAGATTTCTCATACAGAGAGATATTTGAGAGAGATTTCACATACTTGGAGAGATTTGGGAGAGATTTGACCTTCTTGGAGAGATTTCCCATACAGAGAGATATTTGAGAGAGATTTCATGTGGGACAGTTGTGATTGTCCGGCATCGCAACGCATGGTTCGTAAACCCTGTTAAGCCTTGTTTAAGGATCTTACACACTCCTGATGAGTATGCATCATTGTTTTTATCAGTTTAGTTCATTGATTAGCATTAGGGCTTAGGAAATTTTCAACACAAGACTTTTCTCAAGTGATGTTTTCCCATTAATATAGCAAGTTATACAGAATGAACATAACACAAACCCTAATACACAAGGTTTAATAGAGTTGACCTGTTTGACTTGATGACTTGGCTTGACTCAAGATTGATGATTGTCACACAACAACTCATATCTCTAGGTTTGAAGACTTATATGATATTACCGTCTCACGATCACTCGAGATAAATTCCATGAAGTGATACAAGTGAGCGTGGGTTTAATCCAATACTCAGAACTTATGAGCACTCATGAATGTTGTAGCAACTTTTACTATGTCTAACATCTTAGACATCTACAAGCCCAATTCATGACAATCTTGATTCATACCAACTTCCAACATATGACTGACCGTAGAGAATTTAAATAACTTCATCATTCGGAAAGAATAACCTAGCTATTATGGAAGTCAAAACATGCAAAGTGAAACACAAGAATAATCGAATCAAATATGATCTCAGAACTTATGAATATAAATAGAATACCTTTTATTTATCACCATATTGATTACACATTATTCATTGCATAATGTTTCAAATAATCAACTTAACATTAGAATTAAAACAATAGTTGTCCATGCTCCAAACATGTACACTATGTTTTTCTAAATGATAGTTATGCCATACTCCAAGTATGCACACTATGTCCTTCTATGATCCTTACTTTGTGAAATAGATCAATTGAACATGATTCCAATGATTCTCATTTCAAAATCCCAAATCTTTATTGTAAGTGTAAGAATTCCAAACTCTTGTCACTTCTCAAATGTGTTAGATTCTACACTATTATACAATATTGTTTTGTAATGTCTAGGTACCAATAGTCATAAAGACTTGACCTACAATATTACAATACATTCCACTAGAATTTGTTACAAGACAACTCCAAGGCGACGAAGTCTCAAGTTCAAACTACATTCCTTTGAACATCCTTCTTGCATAAAATTTTAACTTTCTCATAGATTCATAATATCGAACTCCCAATATGGAAAAACATTTCCATATTCACATTTTGACTATCACTTCCGAACAAGAGTCGCCTCCTTTCAGAATATGTCAATATAGTTCCTCCCCAAAATTTAACACCATACTTCCAACTGTCCATGAGCAACCAATCTTTGGTAAACCGCAGATTATCCTCAACAATTTCTTAATCATTTTAGTCATATCCAATTCTAGACCTTTTCCACTCTTAATGCCTACGCGTTTGGAAAATTTAGAAAGGATAAATATTATAGCATATGTAATCGATCCTGTATCTGAAGCATATGGGACACGGTTCATCATGTCTCACATAAAGACATGATCCTAGACCAGTCTTTTGCTACAATATTTTTTATTCGCCATGTTTTCAAAATTTAACTATGAAGAGGGATGCCATAGTCATAATCCAATTTTGAGAATGCAATATATATGGAATTTCCTTATGTTGAACCATTCCAACATAAAATTCGTATATATATATATATATATATATATATATATATATATATATATATATATATATATATATATATATATCCTTGACTAAATATGATTAAAATCTTAATCTAAGCTTTTAGAATTAAAATGAAGTATAATTTCCTCTCCCTTAATTATAGCAAAACAATTTTTCCCAATTCAAAATTTTGTTTTATATAATTAACATTGCTAACTTGCAACACTTATCATAATTATCATGATCCCACTAACATGATAATTATTAAAATAACAATTATGCTCCCACTAGCTTTAATATGTATCCAGAAATCAGCTGGACTTCTAGAAATCAATACTTTATTGACTTTCTTACCAAAGTTCAGAATTCTGATACGAGACACTTTGATAAGACTTTATCAAAATCATACGCATTTTCTTAGATACCTCACATGCGTGTCTAAACAATTTTAAGAACTATGAAAAGGTATGTCGTAATCATAGTCTCAATTGTTTAAACCTTTGCCATTTTTCACAAGTCTATGTTAGTGTGCCGGTTACCCATACACGCTCCACTAATGACTTTGAGAATGCAAATATCACAATTGTTATCTACTTAAAATCTATTTAGTGAAAGCGTTTCCTCACCATCATTTTAATGAATCGAAGAGAAACCTTATGAAACTTAGATTTTATGGTGTATGTGTTCCTATCCATGTGAATTTGTCAAAACCATAATCACAAGACAAGGTTAGTGACATTATCAAACTCATATGGATTGAACTTTGTGACAATCATCAATCTTGAGTCAAGTCAAGCCATCAAGTCAAGCCGGTCAACTCTATTAAACCTTGTGTATTAGGGTTGGTGTTATGTTCGTATTGTATAACTTGCTATATTAATGGGAAAACATCACTAGAGAAAAGTTTTGTGTTAAAAATTTTCCTAAGCCTTAGTACTAATCAGTGAATTAAACTGATGAAACCATGTTGCATACTCATCGGGAATGTGTAAGATCCTTAAACAAGGCTTAACAGGGTTTACGAACCATGCATTGCGGTGCCGGACACTCACAAGTGTCCCACATGGATCCTCTCTCAATCGTTTTCACTCTATCTCTGTCTATGTCAAATCTCTCCTAAATCTCTCCAAGTATGTGAAATCTCTCTCAAATATCTCTCTGTATGAGAAATCTCTCCAAGAATGTCAAATCTCTCCCAAATCTCTCTAAGTAGGTGAAATCTCTCTCAAATATCTCTCTATATGAGAAATCTCTCCAAGAATGTTAAATCTCTCCCAAATCCCTCCAAGTATGTGAAAACTCTCTCGAATATCTCTCTATATGAGAAATCTCTCCAAGAATGTTAAATCTCTCCCAAATCTCTCCACGTATGTGAAATCTCTCTCAAATATCTCTCTGTATGAGAAATCTCTCCAAGAATGTCAAATCTCTCCCAAATCCCTCCAAGTATGTGAAAACTCTCGCAAATATCTCTTTGTATGAGAAATCTCTCCAAGAATGTCAAATCTCTCCCAAATCTCTCCAAGTGTGAGAAATCTCTCCCAAATCTCTCTCAAAAGTTTCCCGTAACTTTTTGGAATCATTCGGGTCATTCCGGCCCTTAACCGGGTCAAAAACGGCTTAAAACGGGGCGAAAACGAGAAAAATAGGCTTTAGGAACCGAAACCGGAATGAGAGGCTTCTTAGGACCAGAGACCGAGCCTCTGGTGGCTAAGAGAACAGAGGCCGAGCCTCTGGTGGCTAAGAGAACAGAGGCCGAGCCTCTGGCGGCTAAGAGAACCGAGACCGAACCTCGCCCAGGAGGAACCGAAACCGAGAACAAGAAGCAAGAACCGAAACTACTGTTCACGACAGAGCGCTCGGTGCCTCTCGGTCCGCCCCCACTCTCTGTTCGCTATTTAGCCTCTCTGTTCGCTAACTCCACCTCTCTGTCTCTCGCGCACTCTCGGTTCCCTTCCCTCCGCCTCTCTGCCTCTCGCGCACTCCCGGTTCCCTTCCCTCCGCCTCTCTGCCTCTCGCGCACTCTCGGTTCCCTTCTCTCCTCTCTGTCTCTTCGTGCTCTCGGTTCTTCCCTCCTTCTCCTCTCCTCTCGGCTCCTTCCCTTCTCTCTTCTTCTTCTCTCGGTTCCGCCTCCCTCTCTCTCTCGGTTCAGCATAAGAGGGCCGAACCTCGGCCAGGTCTCGCATTTTTGTCATTTTCAGCCCATTTTTGATATTTTTGACATTTTAAGCCCGTTTTTCATGATTTTAAAGCGGGATTTTCTCCAGAAATTATATTTTAACATAATAAACTCTAAATATTCATAATTTAAACATATTTTGATGAAAATCATTATTTAAATAATAAAAATCAAATGGATGAATTATTAAAGGTGGAGTGTTGACTTTACCTTATCCAAAGCCACAAGCAACCACCCCACACTCACTCTTTGACTAACCACACCTCTCCACCTTACCTAGGTCACTTCAATGTTCCCTTACACTCAAATTTCACCCACTCCCACGTTTTTGAGCTGGAACAAACAACCACACTCCTCATTTCTCTCATTTCTCTCATTCCACTAAGTAACAAACACCACTTTTTCTCTCAAACTCTTCTACACAAATTTTCGAGATCCAAGGCTGATTTCAAGTGTTCTTCCACACTTAGTAAGTAAAAATTCATCCTCCCTATTACTATTTCACTTCATTCTACTCAAATCTTTGGTTGCTTACACAAACTCCCTAACTATGATGTTAGATTCTCGAAAACCTTCAAGGCATCTCCAAGTGTTCTTGAATTAAACACTTCCATTCTTCAACAATCATCTACTGAAATCACTCAAGGTGAGTTCATACCCCTACATTTTCATGATTTCTCAAGTTTTCAGGGGGTGAATACAAGTTAAAACACTAAGAACCTATCAAAAAATTTCTAACAGCCTTCATCAGAAAAGTTCAACTCCATTCACGGACTGTTTTGGGAATCTTAAATATTTTTGTCTTCAAAACTGTACAAGGTGCAAATAGTTCAAGTTTTTAGCTTTAAAATGGCTACTTGCACATCTCCATACGATTTTTCTACAATTTATGGTGATTTTTACAAAACTGCCTATCATTTCAAACAACAATCCGGACCAGTCTGTGATTTTGGACTTTTTCACCCAAGTTAGAGGTCACATTAATTTGTGATAAAAATTATGAACAAACTAGACACATTTTTTGAACTCTCAGAGTTTACGGATCTAGATTTCGACTTCGTATGATTTTTCTATGATTTTTCCAAAACAGGGCAGAATCGCTAAATTTTGCCAACAGCATGTAAATATCATAACACTTTGTATCATGTTGAGCAAAGTGTATAATCATAAGTTTTAGTATTTGTATGTGTTTCCTTGTTAGTTTACCATTATGAACTGAAACTATGAAATTCATACTAAATATTAAATATTACTCATTCATTTTGGAACACGTATCATTAGACTATAAAAAGTATAGTTTGATAAATTCACAATACTAATACATTTCCATAAGAGGATTCATACATATTACATACATTTTAGATAAACTATAATAGGTATAGTTTATGATACATCACTCAACGCACTCGTACCAAAAAGGGTACATCCATACAAGAAAGATTTATATTCACACACATTTCACGTAAACCTGTTAACCTATGTTGTGAGACTCTCTCTCTCTCCCCGTACGTCCGAGTGCGGGATATAATTCCTGGTAGTTATAATCAGAATCTCCTTGAGGGAGAACGTGATACTTGTATATAGATCTATATTGGGTTTGACACCCCACACCTTGCTGCTAGCTACAGTGGGACCTGCAGGTCTACGGGTGACAAATGTCATTTCATTTTCGCGACGCCTGAGAAACGTTGTGGCAGGTTCACATAGTCACAGTATGATTATAGCGACTCACTTAGGGGGATAACAATTCATGAAGTTTACGGGGTTTCATAAAACCGAAGTAGGTTTTAGGTTGATAAAAGAAATTTTACTTTCCATAACATTTTAAACTCACAACATTGTTACTAAGAAACGATGATTTCTCATACACTCTAGTCTTTGGTTATAAGGCTACATTTCTCGGATTTCAAGGGAAATACCGGATTTTTCTGAAACAAACGCGACATTTACATGTGAAATACTCCTACTAAGTTTATTAATAAAAGCTTATGAACTCACCAACCTTTGTGTTGACACTTTTCAAACAACTTGTATTCACAGGAAAACACTAATCAGGTTATCAAGTGCTTTTGAGGATGGGACGTTAAGGCGTCAAACTTTTCACATTTTGACAACATATCGTAATTGATTTTGAAACATGTAATTTCATACAAGTGATGTAACTTTTTCAATTATATATATGTTGGTTGTGTTTGCTTAAATTACTATTAAAATTGTGGTTATGATGCTATACATGAAGTCCTCCACCCCCGGACGTTTCCGCCATCCTTGGTTTGGGGGTGTGACAGATTGGTATCAGAGCACGGTTTATAGTGAATTAAGTATGTCAACCACATAAGATATACAAACTATAAACACATTTGGGACTAAAAGTCTCTGATTCTTAAAGTGATTTAAAGAGTTGTACTTTTAGAAAACAAATAATTTCTTGTTTTAAAGTATACTTGCATGCATCCTATACTAGCATGGTGTCATAACTTACGAGAACATAAATTGAAAGAGGAGGAGTCGAACATTATTAATACGCCTTAGCATGTGTAATCAGTTCTGGGAAGGATATAGCCTGATCAACTATATCCATCCAAGAAGTAACTTACGCACACTAAGGAATAGTCGTAATGAGCGACAAATCTGAAAACCTAATTACACTCCATAAATAACACGCTAAGAACCAAATATAAACATTTAAAAATACTATATGAGTATTTGTACGTTTCTATAGCGCCAAATTATTATCTTCCGATACGTACTTCTTAATCCCGTTTCTCGTGCAGACGACATGGCAGGATTTCACATACCCGGGGACCCCTATTTTCCCAATCAGGGAAACGCGGGATGGATCGAAGACGAGCCCGAGGAGGATCCCGAAGAGGAACCCGAGGAGGATCCCGAAGAGGATCCCGAGGAGGAGCCCGAGGAGGAAGACGAACAAGGAGAAGAAGAGGAAGACGACCAAGAAGAAGAGGAAGAAGAGGAAGACGACCAGGAAGAAGAGGAAGAAGAGGAAGGTGATGAGGTAGTCATGGTTGGGAACGAAGCGGAGGAACCACCAGAAGTATTCAACCCTCCCTACATCGCGAGGGTACCCGCGCACCGTTTTGGTTACAATGGACCTGAAACCCCTTGGGTAACAACGATCGAAATATGGAGCCGACAACAACGCCAACGGTCACCATATGGCTACCAACGAGGTTACTATGATCTCACTCATGGTGGACCGGCTGACAGGGCTCTCCCCGTCACGATACAACGAATGGCAAGAATGGATGATCGTGGTAGGACAACGACAGATCAGGTCCGGGAGTTAAGTGCCATTGTACAGTCTACTACGGATCGCACCAGAAACCTGGAACGAGACTCCCACCACCGAGACCAACTCATTCGAGACCTTCTCGCGGCTCAAGCAGAAACAAGAAAGTATCGGGAAAGATACATGGCACTCGAAGAGAGAATGGTTGCAGCAGAACGCAAATTGGCGGAACTACAGGGCGCATCGACATCATCGCAGCCTCCGTCAAAGAAGGGTCGTAGTGATTAGAACTTGTTGCTATTCTCCCGTCTTGGTAGTAGGATTTTATGAGTACGCGTTGGTGCTACTCCTTGTATGTAGGTCGACCCTGCGACTATGTGATTACACTATTCAAAGGGCTTTTGTAATGCCAAAAACTACCTTTTGTAACGATGTAATGTAGACCCTTATGAGGTCAAACTTTTCCCTCTAAACGTTATGTACTAAAAGTTATCAATGAAATTTGGCATGTGTTTTATTTATTGAATGTTTGGCACTATACATCATAACCTGATCACACAAACAGTTTACGAATAATAAAGTTATGATAAAAATACAAGAGGGATGGAACCAGTATCACTCGACTCGTTATCACTATTGAAGTCTTACCGACTAGTCATTTTTTTATGACAGAACCATGCCACCAAGGAAAAGACCAAGGCCTTCCAACAACCCAGTGCCGCCTCCACCACCACCTCCGCAGTTTGATCCTGCAATGTTCCAGGCTGCAGTGACGGCAGCCGTGGCGGCAGCAATGTCGCAAATGGGAACCCATGGTTCCGGCGGTTCTGGATCCGGAGCTACCAATTCCATTCATGGGGACAGCACGGGGCGTACGAGGGAGTGCACTTACAAAGACTTCACGAATGGCAAACCCGATCCTTTCAATGGAAGCGGGGGCGTCATCACACTGGTGCAATGGTTCGAAAGGACCGAGGCAGTTTTTGAAATCTGCGCTTGTCCCGAAGCGAGCAAGGTCAAGTATGCGGCATTCACTTTCACTGGAAAAGCACTTACTTGGTGGAATGGCCGAGTTAAGTCACTTACTCCTGCAGTAGCTAACGCAATCAGCTGGGAGGATTTGAAAGCCCTAATGTTAAAGGAATACTGCCCGAGGGGCGAAATACAAAAACTTGAAGAAGAACTTTGGAACCTCAGGATGACAGGCACTGATCTTGAAACTTATACTGCCCGCTTCAACGACCTAGCACTCCTCTGTCCAACAATGGTCACTCTAGAAGAGAAGAAGGTGGAACGATATCTCTGGGGCCTATCATCCCAGATTCAAGATAGTGTCTTGGCCTCGAAACCCACTACCTTTGAGAGTGCCAAGGAATTGGCACAACAATTCATAGATCACAGGGCTAGCCGTGGTACCGTGATAACCACCACCGACCGAACAAAAGGAGGGAACAACAAGAGGAAGTTCTGGAGCAATAAAAGGAAGCAACCAATTCAAGACCCCGCCAAAAAGCAACCGATTGTTGCTGTACGTGCCGCCACTACTGCCGTCGCTCCAGCGCCACCGAAACCGTATACAAGAACTCTTCCCAAGTGCAACAAGTGTAACTACCACCATAACGGTGCTTGTCGAGAGTTACACTGCAATAACTGTAACAAAAAGGGGCACACTGCACGATTCTGTAGAGCGACTACCCAACCCGCCACACAAGTCGCTACGACCGCCAACACTGGGGCAAGCCAAGCCTGCTATGGATGTGGTGAAACGGGACACTTCAGGAGGAACTGCCCCAAGGCACGAGCCCCTAATGCTGGGGGTGTAGGGAGAGTCCTAACTTTAGGGCAGGGAGAAGCAGTCAAGGATCCCTCTGTGGTTACTGGTACGTTCCTCCTCAATAACTCTTATGCATGCGTACTTTTCGATAGTGGGGCAGAAAGGAGTTTCATAAGTCACCAATTCAAACATATACTTAAGCAAAATTCTCAACCACTAGAAGATTCTTACATCGTAGAAATGGCAAATGGAAAGGTTGAGCGCGCTAATGATATTTACATAGGGTGTACTCTCACTCTAGACAACCATTTGTTCAAAATCGACCTTATGCCGGTCACCATAAAAAGCTTCGATATAATCATTGGTATGGATTGGTTAAGCCTTCATCGTGCCGACATTCTATGTTACGAAAGGGCCGTCCGCCTCAATCTGCCGAATGGCAACGTTCTCACCGTTTATGGTAATAAACCTAGTGCGAACCTGCAAATCATCTCTTGTGTTAAAACCCAAAAGTACCTCCGAAAGCAATACCAGGTTTTCTTAGCCCACATCGTAGAGAAGAAACAGGAGGTGAAGGACATCAAAGAAATTCCAGAAGTATGCAACTTCCCTGATGTTTTCCCAGACGATCTGCCTGGTGTACCACTCGCACGACAAGTCGAATTTCGGATCGACTTAATCCCAGGAGCTACCCCCGTCGCCAGGGCTCCCTATCGCTTAGCACCGGCAGAAATGCAAGAACTATCCAGCCAATTGAATGAACTATTGAGCAAAGGGTTCATCAGGCCAAGCTTCTCACCTTGGGGAGCACCAGTCTTATTTGTAAAGAAGAAGGATGGGTCTTTTCGCATGTGCATAGACTATCGAGAACTAAACAAACTCACTATCAAGAACCGTTATCCCCTACCCCGAATCGATGACCTCTTCGACCAGCTCCAAGGAGCCAGCTACTTTTCAAAAATCGACCTGAGGTCGGGCTATCATCAACTGCGAGTTCAAGAAGAGGATATCCCCAAGACGGCATTCAGAACTCGCTATGGGCACTATGAGTTTGTAGTGATGCCATTCGGGTTAACTAACGCGCCCGCGGTGTTCATGGATTTGATGAATCGAGTGTGTCGACCCTTCTTGGATAAATTCGTCATCGTATTCATCGACGATATCCTGGTCTATTCGAGGAGCGAAGAAGAGCACAGACATCACCTACGACTAGTTCTGGAGGTTTTAAGAACCGAGAAGCTTTACGCTAAATTCTCAAAGTGTGAATTTTGGCTCCGAGAAGTAGGATTCCTTGGCCACGTAGTAAGCAAAGAAGGAATACATGTGGACCCCTCGAAGATCAAAGCAATCGAAGATTGGTCAACACCTACAACGCCGACAGAAATCCGACAGTTTTTAGGACTCGCAGGCTACTATCGAAGATTCATACAAAACTTCTCCAAAATCGCTAAGCCTCTCACCACCTTGACTCAGAAAGGGGTGGTGTTCGAATGGGAAGATAAACAAGAAGCCGCCTTCCAGACACTAAAGCAAGCCCTATGCAGCGCACCAGTCTTGTCTCTTCCAGAAGGAACTGATGATTTTGTGGTGTATTGCGATGCTTCAAATCAAGGCCTCGGCTGTGTGCTCATGCAAAGGGGAAAAGTCATCGCTTATGCATCAAGACAACTGAAGACACATGAAGTTAATTACACAACCCACGACCTTGAATTGGGAGCTGTGGTGTTCGCCCTGAAGATTTGGAGGCACTACCTCTACGACACCAAGTGCACCATTTTCACTGATCACAAAAGTCTTCAGCACA
Organism: Lactuca saligna; assembly: GCF_052625555.1. Taxonomy (NCBI): domain Eukaryota; kingdom Viridiplantae; phylum Streptophyta; class Magnoliopsida; order Asterales; family Asteraceae; genus Lactuca; species Lactuca saligna. The sequence continues at coordinate 193,937,190 of NC_136419.1, read as the reverse complement.
TTCTCAATCAGAAAGAACTAAACATGCGCCAAAGAAGATGGGTGGAATTACTGAATGACTACGAATGTGAAATTCGCTACCACCCAGGCAAGGCTAATGTAGTAGCCGATGCCTTAAGCAGGAAAGAATACTCGGGTCGCCGAGTAAAATCCCTAGCCATGACCATCCACTCCCAACTGGCCACTCAGATCAAGGACGCCCAATTAGAAGCCCTGAAACCAGAAAACGTGGCAAGCGAAGCACTAAGGGGGATGGATAAGAACTTGGAAGTCAGAGGGGATGGAGCTCGTTATCTCATGAATCGAATCTGGACACCGAAGTTCGGTGGGTACCGAGACGTTGTAATGGACGAGGCCCACAAGACTCGATACTCCATTCATCCGGGGTCAGATAAGATGTATCTAGACCTCAAAAGGTTATACTGGTGGCCAAACATGAAGGCTGAAATTGCTACTTATGTGGGCAAGTGCCTCACTTGCGCCAAGGTCAAGGTGGAATATCAGAAGCCATCAGGACTACTTCAACAACCAGATATACCCGAGTGGAAGTGGGAGCGAATAACCATGGACTTCGTAACCAAACTGCCTAAGACATCAGGTGGGATGGATACCATATGGGTGGTTGTGGACAGATTGACCAAGTCCGCGCACTTCCTGCCAATAAAGGAAACAGACAAGATGGAAAAGTTGACCAGGACGTACATTAAGGAGATCGTGCGACTACATGGTGTACCAACATCCATTATCTCGGATCGAGATAGTAGATTCACCTCGCGTTTCTGGCAGTCCCTACAAAAGTCTCTGGGAACCAGGTTAGACATGAGTACGGCCTACCATCCACAAACGGACGGACAAAGCGAGAGAACCATCCAGACGTTGGAAGACATGCTGAGAGCCTGTGTGATAGATTTTGGTAAGGCATGGGATACCCATCTACCGCTTATCGAATTCTCTTATAATAACAGTTATCACACTAGCATTAGAGTCGCTCCATTCGAAGCTCTCTACGGCCGCAAGTGTAGATCACCACTGTGTTGGGCCGAAGTTGGAGATACTCAGCTAGCCAGAGGGCAAGTCCCTGATAGCACCCTTACGGGGCCGGAAATCATAAGGGAAACCACATAAAAGATCATTCAAATTCGGGAAAGACTAAAAGCGTCTCGTGATCGACAAAAGAGTTACGCGGATAAGCGACGCAAACCTTTAGAATTCCAGGTCGGAGACCGGGTACTACTAAAAGTTTCCCCCTGGAAAGGGGTGATACGTTTCGGTAAACGGGGGAAACTAAACCCAAGGTACATCGGTCCGTTCGAAATCCTTGCTAGGATTGGTCCTGTGGCGTACAAACTCCGACTACCACAAGAACTTAGTAATGTGCACCCTATCTTCCACGTGTCCAACTTAAAGAAGTGTCTGTCTGACGAGACACTCGTAGTACCGCTCGAAGAAATTGAAGTTAATGAAAATCTCCACTTTGTGGAGGAACCCGTCGAGATCATGGATCGAGAGATCAAGAGAACAAAACAAAGTCGCATTCCCATAGTGAAGGTTCGTTGGAACGCGAAACGAGGGCCTGAGTTTACCTGGGAACGTGAAGATCAAATGAAACAAAAATATCCACATCTTTTCCCAAACCCTTGAAGTCCCAGCCGAATTTAAATTTCGGGACGAAATTCCCTCTAACGGGGGGATGATGTGACAATCGTCAATCTTGAGTCAAGTCAAGCCATCAAGTCAAGCCGGTCAACTCTATTAAACCTTGTGTATTAGGGTTGGTGTTATGTTCGTATTGTATAACTTGCTATATTAATGGGAAAACATCACTAGAGAAAAGTTTTGTGTTAAAAATTTTCCTAAGCCTTAGTACTAATCAGTGAATTAAACTGATGAAAACCATGTTGCATACTCATCGGGAATGTGTAAGATCCTTAAACAAGGCTTAACAGGGTTTACGAACCATGCATTGCGGTGCCGGACACTCACAACTGTCCCACATGGATCCTCTCTCAATCGTTTTCACTCTATCTCTGTCTATGTCAAATCTCTCCTAAATCTCTCCAAGTATGTGAAATCTCTCTCAAATATCTCTCTGTATGAGAAATCTCTCCAAGAATGTCAAATCTCTCCCAAATCTCTCTAAGTAGGTGAAATCTCTCTCAAATATCTCTCTATATGAGAAATCTCTCCAAGAATGTTAAATCTCTCCCAAATCCCTCCAAGTATGTGAAAACTCTCTCGAATATCTCTCTATATGAGAAATCTCTCCAAGAATGTTAAATCTCTCCCAAATCTCTCCACGTATGTGAAATCTCTCTCAAATATCTCTCTGTATGAGAAATCTCTCCAAGAATGTCAAATCTCTCCCAAATCCCTCCAAGTATGTGAAAACTCTCGCAAATATCTCTTTGTATGAGAAATCTCTCCAAGAATGTTAAATCTCTCCCAAATCTCTCCAAGTGTGAGAAATCTCTCCCAAATCTCTCTCAAAAGTTTCCCGTAACTTTTTGGAATCATTCGGGTCATTCCGGCCCTTAACCGGGTCAAAAACGGCTTAAAACGGGGCGAAAACGAGAAAAATAGGCTTTACGAACCGAAACCGGAATGAGAGGCTTCTTAGGACCAGAGACCGAGCCTCTGGTGGCTAAGAGAATAGAGGCCGAGCCTCTGGTGGCTAAGAGAACAGAGGCCGAGCCTCTGGCGGCTAAGAGAACCGAGACCGAACCTCGCCCAGGAGGAACCGAAACCGAGAACAAGAAGCAAGAACCGAAACTACTGTTCACGACAGAGCGCTCGGTGCCTCTCGGTCCGCCCCCACTCTCTGTTCGCTATTTAGCCTCTCTGTTCGCTAACTCCACCTCTCTGTCTCTCGCGCACTCTCGGTTCCCTTCCCTCCGCCTCTCTGCCTCTCGCGCACTCCCGGTTCCCTTCCCTCCGCCTCTCTGCCTCTCGCGCACTCTCGGTTCCCTTCTCTCCTCTCTGTCTCTTCGTGCTCTCGGTTCTTCCCTCCTTCTCCTCTCCTCTCGGCTCCTTCCCTTCTCTCTTCTTCTTCTCTCGGTTCCGCCTCCCTCTCTCTCTCGGTTCAGCATAAGAGGGCCGAACCTCGGCCAGGTCTCGCATTTTTGTCATTTTCAGCCCATTTTTGATATTTTTGACATTTTAAGCCCGTTTTTCATGATTTTAAAGCGGGATTTTCTCCAGAAATTATATTTTAACATAATAAACTCTAAATATTCATAATTTAAACATATTTTGATGAAAATCATTATTTAAATAATAAAAATCAAATGGATGAATTATTAAAGGTGGAGTGTTGACTTTGCCTTATCCAAAGCCACAAGCAACCACCCCACACTCACTCTTTGACTAACCACACCTCTCCACCTTACCTAGGTCACTTCAATGTTCCCTTACACTCAAATTTCACCCACTCCCACGTTTTTGAGCTGGAACAAACAACCACACTCCTCATTTTCTCTCATTTCTCTCATTCCACTAAGTAACAAACACCACTTTTTCTCTCAAACTCTTCTACACAAATTTTCGAGATCCAAGGCTGATTTCAAGTGTTCTTCCACACTTAGTAAGTAAAAATTCATCCTCCCTATTACTATTTCACTTCATTCTACTCAAATCTTTGGTTGCTTACACAAACTCCCTAACTATGATGTTAGATTCTCGAAAACCTTCAAGGCATCTCCAAGTGTTCTTGAATTAAACACTTCCATTCTTCAACAATCATCTACTGAAATCACTCAAGGTGAGTTCATACCCCTACATTTTCATGATTTCTCAAGTTTTCAGGGGGTGAATACAAGTTAAAACACTAAGAACCTATCAAAAATTTTCTAACAGCCTTCATCAGAAAAGTTCAACTCCATTCACGGACTGTTTTGGGAATCTTAAATATTTTTGTCTTCAAAACTGTACAAGGTGCAAATAGTTCAAGTTTTTAGCTTTAAAATGGCTACTTGCACATCTCCATACGATTTTTCTACAATTTATGGTGATTTTTACAAAACTGCCTATCATTTCAAACAACAATCCGGACCAGTCTGTGATTTTGGACTTTTTCACCCAAGTTAGAGGTCACATTAATTTGTGATAAAAATTATGAACAAACTAGACACATTTTTTGAACTCTCAGAGTTTACGGATCTAGATTTCGACTTCGTATGATTTTTCTATGATTTTTCCAAAACAGGGCAGAATCGCTAAATTTTGCCAACAGCATGTAAATATCATAACACTTTGTATCATGTTGAGCAAAGTGTATAATCATAAGTTTTAGTATTTGTATGTGTTTCCTTGTTAGTTTACCATTATGAACTGAAACTATGAAATTCATACTAAATATTAAATATTACTCATTCATTTTGGAACACGTATCATTAGACTATAAAAAGTATAGTTTGATAAATTCACAATACTAATACATTTCCATAAGAGGATTCATACATATTACATACATTTTAGATAAACTATAATAGGTATAGTTTATGATACATCACTCAACGCACTCGTACCAAAAAGGGTACATCCATACAAGAAAGATTTATATTCACACACATTTCACGTAAACCTGTTAACCTATGTTGTGAGACTCTCTCTCTCTCCCCGTACGTCCGAGTGCGGGATATAATTCCTGGTAGTTATAATCAGAATCTCCTTGAGGGAGAACGTGATACTTGTATATAGATCTATATTGGGTTTGACACCCCACACCTTGCTGCTAGCTACAGTGGGACCTGCAGGTCTACGGGTGACAAATGTCATTTCATTTTCGCGACGCCTGAGAAACGTTGTGGCAGGTTCACATAGTCACAGTATGATTATAGCGACTCACTTAGGGGGATAACAATTCATGAAGTTTACGGGGTTTCATAAAACCGAAGTAGGTTTTAGGTTGATAAAAGAAATTTTACTTTCCATAACATTTTAAACTCACAACATTGTTACTAAGAAACGATGATTTCTCATACACTCTAGTCTTTGGTTATAAGGCTACATTTCTCGGATTTCAAGGGAAATACCGGATTTTTCTGAAACAAACGCGACATTTACATGTGAAATACTCCTACTAAGTTTATTAATAAAAGCTTATGAACTCACCAACCTTTGTGTTGACACTTTTCAAACAACTTGTATTCACAGGAAAACACTAATCAGGTTATCAAGTGCTTTTGAGGATGGGACGTTAAGGCGTCAAACTTTTCACATTTTGACAACATATCGTAATTGATTTTGAAACATGTAATTTCATACAAGTGATGTAACTTTTTCAATTATATATATGTTGGTTGTGTTTGCTTAAATTACTATTAAAATTGTGGTTATGATGCTATACATGAAGTCCTCCACCCCCGGACGTTTCCGCCATCCTTGGTTTGGGGGTGTGACAGATTGGTATCAGAGCACGGTTTATAGTGAATTAAGTATGTCAACCACATAAGATATACAAACTATAAACACATTTGGGACTAAAAGTCTCTGATTCTTAAAGTGATTTAAAGAGTTGTACTTTTAGAAAACAAATAATTTCTTGTTTTAAAGTATACTTGCATGCATCCTATACTAGCATGGTGTCATAACTTACGAGAACATAAATTGAAAGAGGAGGAGTCGAACATTATTAATACGCCTTAGCATGTGTAATCAGTTCTGGGAAGGATATAGCCTGATCAACTATATCCATCCAAGAAGTAACTTACGCACACTAAGGAATAGTCGTAATGAGCGACAAATCTGAAAACCTAATTACACTCCATAAATAACACGCTAAGAACCAAATATAAACATTTAAAAATACTATATGAGTATTTGTACGTTTCTATAGCGCCAAATTATTATCTTCCGATACGTACTTCTTAATCCCGTTTCTCGTGCAGACGACATGGCAGGATTTCACATACCCGGGGACCCCTATTTTCCCAATCAGGGAAACGCGGGATGGATCGAAGACGAGCCCGAGGAGGATCCCGAAGAGGAACCCGAGGAGGATCCCGAAGAGGAACCCGAGGAGGATCCCGAAGAGGATCCCGAGGAGGAGCCCGAGGAGGAAGACGAACAAGGAGAAGAAGAGGAAGACGACCAAGAAGAAGAGGAAGAAGAGGAAGACGACCAGGAAGAAGAGGAAGAAGAGGAAGGTGATGAGGTAGTCATGGTTGGGAACGAAGCGGAGGAACCACCAGAAGTATTCAACCCTCCCTACATCGCGAGGGTACCCGCGCACCGTTTTGGTTACAATGGACCTGAACCCCCTTGGGTAACAACGATCGAAAGATGGAGCCGACAACAACGCCAACGGTCACCATATGGCTACCAACGAGGTTACTATGATCTCACTCATGGTGGACCGGCTGACAGGGCTCTCCCCGTCACGATACAACGAATGGCAAGAATGGATGATCGTGGTAGGACAACGACAGATCAGGTCCGGGAGTTAAGTGCCATTGTACAGTCTACTACGGATCGCACCAGAAACCTGGAACGAGACTCCCACCACCGAGACCAACTCATTCGAGACCTTCTCGCGGCTCAAGCAGAAACAAGAAAGTATCGGGAAAGATACATGGCACTCGAAGAGAGAATGGTTGCAGCAGAACGCAAATTGGCGGAACTACAGGGCGCATCGACATCATCGCAGCCTCCGTCAAAGAAGGGTCGTAGTGATTAGAACTTGTTGCTATTCTCCCGTCTTGGTAGTAGGATTTTATGAGTACGCGTTGGTGCTACTCCTTGTATGTAGGTCGACCCTGCGACTATGTGATTACACTATTCAAAGGGCTTTTGTAATGCCAAAAACTACCTTTTGTAACGATGTAATGTAGACCCTTATGAGGTCAAACTTTTCCCTCTAAACGTTATGTACTAAAAGTTATCAATGAAATTTGGCATGTGTTTTATTTATTGAATGTTTGGCACTATACATCATAACCTGATCACACAAACAGTTTACGAATAATAAAGTTATGATAAAAATACAAGAGGGATGGAACCAGTATCACTCGACTCGTTATCACTATTGAAGTCTTACCGACTAGTCATTTTTTTATGACAGAACCATGCCACCAAGGAAAAGACCAAGGCCTTCCAACAACCCAGTGCCGCCTCCACCACCACCTCCGCAGTTTGATCCTGCAATGTTCCAGGCTGCAGTGACGGCAGCCGTGGCGGCAGCAATGTCGCAAATGGGAACCCATGGTTCCGGCGGTTCTGGATCCGGAGCTACCAATTCCATTCATGGGGACAGCATGGGGCGTACGAGGGAGTGCACTTACAAAGACTTCACGAATGGCAAACCCGATCCTTTCAATGGAAGCGGGGGTGTCATCACACTGGTGCAATGGTTCGAAAGGACCGAGGCAGTTTTTGAAATCTGCGCTTGTCCCGAAGCGAGCAAGGTCAAGTATGCGGCATTCACTTTCACTGGAAAAGCACTTACTTGGTGGAATGGCCGAGTTAAGTCACTTACTCCTGCAGTAGCTAACGCAATCAGCTGGGAGGATTTGAAAGCCCTAATGTTAAAGGAATACTGCCCGAGGGGCGAAATACAAAAACTTGAAGAAGAACTTTGGAACCTCAGGATGACAGGCACTGATCTTGAAACTTATACTGCCCGCTTCAACGACCTAGCACTCCTCTGTCCAACAATGGTCACTCTAGAAGAGAAGAAGGTGGAACGATATCTCTGGGGCCTATCATCCCAGATTCAAGATAGTGTCTTGGCCTCGAAACCCACTACCTTTGAGAGTGCCAAGGAATTGGCACAACAATTCATAGATCACAGGGCTAGCCGTGGTACCGTGATAACCACCACCGACCGAACAAAAGGAGGGAACAACAAGAGGAAGTTCTGGAGCAATAAAAGGAAGCAACCAATTCAAGACCCCGCCAAAAAGCAACCGATTGTTGCTGTACGTGCCGCCACTACTGCCGTCGCTCCAGCGCCACCGAAACCGTATACAAGAACTCTTCCCAAGTGCAACAAGTGTAACTACCACCATAACGGTGCTTGTCGAGAGTTACACTGCAATAACTGTAACAAAAAGGGGCACACTGCACGATTCTGTAGAGCGACTACCCAACCCGCCACACAAGTCGCTACGACCGCCAACACTGGGGCAAGCCAAGCCTGCTATGGATGTGGTGAAACGGGACACTTCAGGAGGAACTGCCCCAAGGCACGAGCCCCTAATGCTGGGGGTGTAGGGAGAGTCCTAACTTTAGGGCAGGGAGAAGCAGTCAAGGATCCCTCTGTGGTTACTGGTACGTTCCTCCTCAATAACTCTTATGCATGCGTACTTTTCGATAGTGGGGCAGAAAGGAGTTTCATAAGTCACCAATTCAAACATATACTTAAGCAAAATTCTCAACCACTAGAAGATTCTTACATCGTAGAAATGGCAAATGGAAAGGTTGAGCGCGCTAATGATATTTACATAGGGTGTACTCTCACTCTAGACAACCATTTGTTCAAAATCGACCTTATGCCGGTCACCATAAAAAGCTTCGATATAATCATTGGTATGGATTGGTTAAGCCTTCATCGTGCCGACATTCTATGTTACGAAAGGGCCGTCCGCCTCAATCTGCCGAATGGCAACGTTCTCACCGTTTATGGTAATAAACCTAGTGCGAACCTGCAAATCATCTCTTGTGTTAAAACCCAAAAGTACCTCCGAAAGCAATACCAGGTTTTCTTAGCCCACATCGTAGAGAAGAAACAGGAGGTGAAGGACATCAAAGAAATTCCAGAAGTATGCAACTTCCCTGATGTTTTCCCAGACGATCTGCCTGGTGTACCACTCGCACGACAAGTCGAATTTCGGATCGACTTAATCCCAGGAGCTACCCCCGTCGCCAGGGCTCCCTATCGCTTAGCACCGGCAGAAATGCAAGAACTATCCAGCCAATTGAATGAACTATTGAGCAAAGGGTTCATCAGGCCAAGCTTCTCACCTTGGGGAGCACCAGTCTTATTTGTAAAGAAGAAGGATGGGTCTTTTCGCATGTGCATAGACTATCGAGAACTAAACAAACTCACTATCAAGAACCGTTATCCCCTACCCCGAATCGATGACCTCTTCGACCAGCTCCAAGGAGCCAGCTACTTTTCAAAAATCGACCTGAGGTCGGGCTATCATCAACTGCGAGTTCAAGAAGAGGATATCCCCAAGACGGCATTCAGAACTCGCTATGGGCACTATGAGTTTGTAGTGATGCCATTCGGGTTAACTAACGCGCCCGCGGTGTTCATGGATTTGATGAATCGAGTGTGTCGACCCTTCTTGGATAAATTCGTCATCGTATTCATCGACGATATCCTGGTCTATTCGAGGAGCGAAGAAGAGCACAGACATCACCTACGACTAGTTCTGGAGGTTTTAAGAACCGAGAAGCTTTACGCTAAATTCTCAAAGTGTGAATTTTGGCTCCGAGAAGTAGGATTCCTTGGCCACGTAGTAAGCAAAGAAGGAATACATGTGGACCCCTCGAAGATCAAAGCAATCGAAGATTGGTCAACACCTACAACGCCGACAGAAATCCGACAGTTTTTAGGACTCGCAGGCTACTATCGAAGATTCATACAAAACTTCTCCAAAATCGCTAAGCCTCTCACCACCTTGACTCAGAAAGGGGTGGTGTTCGAATGGGAAGATAAACAAGAAGCCGCCTTCCAGACACTAAAGCAAGCCCTATGCAGCGCACCAGTCTTGTCTCTTCCAGAAGGAACTGATGATTTTGTGGTGTATTGCGATGCTTCAAATCAAGGCCTCGGCTGTGTGCTCATGCAAAGGGGAAAAGTCATCGCTTATGCATCAAGACAACTGAAGACACATGAAGTTAATTACACAACCCACGACCTTGAATTGGGAGCTGTGGTGTTCGCCCTGAAGATTTGGAGGCACTACCTCTACGACACCAAGTGCACCATTTTCACTGATCACAAAAGTCTTCAGCACATTCTCAATCAGAAAGAACTAAACATGCGCCAAAGAAGATGGGTGGAATTACTGAATGACTACGAATGTGAAATTCGCTACCACCCAGGCAAGGCTAATGTAGTAGCCGATGCCTTAAGCAGGAAAGAATACTCGGGTCGCCGAGTAAAATCCCTAGCCATGACCATCCACTCCCAACTGGCCACTCAGATCAAGGACGCCCAATTAGAAGCCCTGAAACCAGAAAACGTGGCAAGCGAAGCACTAAGGGGGATGGATAAGAACTTGGAAGTCAGAGGGGATGGAGCTCGTTATCTCATGAATCGAATCTGGACACCGAAGTTCGGTGGGTACCGAGACGTTGTAATGGACGAGGCCCACAAGACTCGATACTCCATTCATCCGGGGTCAGATAAGATGTATCTAGACCTCAAAAGGTTATACTGGTGGCCAAACATGAAGGCTGAAATTGCTACTTATGTGGGCAAGTGCCTCACTTGCGCCAAGGTCAAGGTGGAATATCAGAAGCCATCAGGACTACTTCAACAACCAGATATACCCGAGTGGAAGTGGGAGCGAATAACCATGGACTTCGTAACCAAACTGCCTAAGACATCAGGTGGGATGGATACCATATGGGTGGTTGTGGACAGATTGACCAAGTCCGCGCACTTCCTGCCAATAAAGGAAACAGACAAGATGGAAAAGTTGACCAGGACGTACATTAAGGAGATCGTGCGACTACATGGTGTACCAACATCCATTATCTCGGATCGAGATAGTAGATTCACCTCGCGTTTCTGGCAGTCCCTACAAAAGTCTCTGGGAACCAGGTTAGACATGAGTACGGCCTACCATCCACAAACGGACGGACAAAGCGAGAGAACCATCCAGACGTTGGAAGACATGCTGAGAGCCTGTGTGATAGATTTTGGTAAGGCATGGGATACCCATCTACCGCTTATCGAATTCTCTTATAATAACAGTTATCACACTAGCATTAGAGTCGCTCCATTCGAAGCTCTCTACGGCCGCAAGTGTAGATCACCACTGTGTTGGGCCGAAGTTGGAGATACTCAGCTAGCCAGAGGGCAAGTCCCTGATAGCACCCTTACGGGGCCGGAAATCATAAGGGAAACCACATAAAAGATCATTCAAATTCGGGAAAGACTAAAAGCGTCTCGTGATCGACAAAAGAGTTACGCGGATAAGCGACGCAAACCTTTAGAATTCCAGGTCGGAGACCGGGTACTACTAAAAGTTTCCCCCTGGAAAGGGGTGATACGTTTCGGTAAACGGGGGAAACTAAACCCAAGGTACATCGGTCCGTTCGAAATCCTTGCTAGGATTGGTCCTGTGGCGTACAAACTCCGACTACCACAAGAACTTAGTAATGTGCACCCTATCTTCCACGTGTCCAACTTAAAGAAGTGTCTGTCTGACGAGACACTCGTAGTACCGCTCGAAGAAATTGAAGTTAATGAAAATCTCCACTTTGTGGAGGAACCCGTCGAGATCATGGATCGAGAGATCAAGAGAACAAAACAAAGTCGCATTCCCATAGTGAAGGTTCGTTGGAACGCGAAACGAGGGCCTGAGTTTACCTGGGAACGTGAAGATCAAATGAAACAAAAATATCCACATCTTTTCCCAAACCCTTGAAGTCCCAGCCGAATTTAAATTTCGGGACGAAATTCCCTCTAACGGGGGGATGATGTGACAATCGTCAATCTTGAGTCAAGTCAAGCCATCAAGTCAAGCCGGTCAACTCTATTAAACCTTGTGTATTAGGGTTGGTGTTATGTTCGTATTGTATAACTTGCTATATTAATGGGAAAACATCACTAGAGAAAAGTTTTGTGTTAAAAATTTTCCTAAGCCTTAGTACTAATCAGTGAATTAAACTGATGAAAACCATGTTGCATACTCATCGGGAATGTGTAAGATCCTTAAACAAGGCTTAACAGGGTTTACGAACCATGCATTGCGGTGCCGGACACTCACAACTGTCCCACATGGATCCTCTCTCAATCGTTTTCACTCTATCTCTGTCTATGTCAAATCTCTCCTAAATCTCTCCAAGTATGTGAAATCTCTCTCAAATATCTCTCTGTATGAGAAATCTCTCCAAGAATGTCAAATCTCTCCCAAATCTCTCTAAGTAGGTGAAATCTCTCTCAAATATCTCTCTATATGAGAAATCTCTCCAAGAATGTTAAATCTCTCCCAAATCCCTCCAAGTATGTGAAAACTCTCTCGAATATCTCTCTATATGAGAAATCTCTCCAAGAATGTTAAATCTCTCCCAAATCTCTCCACGTATGTGAAATCTCTCTCAAATATCTCTCTGTATGAGAAATCTCTCCAAGAATGTCAAATCTCTCCCAAATCCCTCCAAGTATGTGAAAACTCTCGCAAATATCTCTTTGTATGAGAAATCTCTCCAAGAATGTTAAATCTCTCCCAAATCTCTCCAAGTGTGAGAAATCTCTCCCAAATCTCTCTCAAAAGTTTCCCGTAACTTTTTGGAATCATTCGGGTCATTCCGGCCCTTAACCGGGTCAAAAACGGCTTAAAACGGGGCGAAAACGAGAAAAATAGGCTTTACGAACCGAAACCGGAATGAGAGGCTTCTTAGGACCAGAGACCGAGCCTCTGGTGGCTAAGAGAATAGAGGCCGAGCCTCTGGTGGCTAAGAGAACAGAGGCCGAGCCTCTGGCGGCTAAGAGAACCGAGACCGAACCTCGCCCAGGAGGAACCGAAACCGAGAACAAGAAGCAAGAACCGAAACTACTGTTCACGACAGAGCGCTCGGTGCCTCTCGGTCCGCCCCCACTCTCTGTTCGCTATTTAGCCTCTCTGTTCGCTAACTCCACCTCTCTGTCTCTCGCGCACTCTCGGTTCCCTTCCCTCCGCCTCTCTGCCTCTCGCGCACTCTCGGTTCCCTTCCCTCCGCCTCTCTGCCTCTCGCGCACTCTCGGTTCCCTTCTCTCCTCTCTGTCTCTTCGTGCTCTCGGTTCTTCCCTCCTTCTCCTCTCCTCTCGGCTCCTTCCCTTCTCTCTTCTTCTTCTCTCGGTTCCGCCTCCCTCTCTCTCTCGGTTCAGCATAAGAGGGCCGAACCTCGGCCAGGTCTCGCATTTTTGTCATTTTCAGCCCATTTTTGATATTTTTGACATTTTAAGCCCGTTTTTCATGATTTTAAAGCGGGATTTTCTCCAGAAATTATATTTTAACATAATAAACTCTAAATATTCATAATTTAAACATATTTTGATGAAAATCATTATTTAAATAATAAAAATCAAATGGATGAATTATTAAAGGTGGAGTGTTGACTTTGCCTTATCCAAAGCCACAAGCAACCACCCCACACTCACTCTTTGACTAACCACACCTCTCCACCTTACCTAGGTCACTTCAATGTTCCCTTACACTCAAATTTCACCCACTCCCACGTTTTTGAGCTGGAACAAACAACCACACTCCTCATTTTCTCTCATTTCTCTCATTCCACTAAGTAACAAACACCACTTTTTCTCTCAAACTCTTCTACACAAATTTTCGAGATCCAAGGATGATTTCAAGTGTTCTTCCACACTTAGTAAGTAAAAATTCATCCTCCCTATTACTATTTCACTTCATTCTACTCAAATCTTTGGTTGCTTACACAAACTCCCTAACTATGATGTTAGATTCTCGAAAACCTTCAAGGCATCTCCAAGTGTTCTTGAATTAAACACTTCCATTCTTCAACAATCATCTACTGAAATCACTCAAGGTGAGTTCATACCCCTACATTTTCATGATTTCTCAAGTTTTCAGGGGGTGAATACAAGTTAAAACACTAAGAACCTATCAAAAATTTTCTAACAGCCTTCATCAGAAAAGTTCAACTCCATTCACGGACTGTTTTGGGAATCTTAAATATTTTTGTCTTCAAAACTGTACAAGGTGCAAATAGTTCAAGTTTTTAGCTTTAAAATGGCTACTTGCACATCTCCATACGATTTTTCTACAATTTATGGTGATTTTTACAAAACTGCCTATCATTTCAAACAACAATCCGGACCAGTCTGTGATTTTGGACTTTTTCACCCAAGTTAGAGGTCACATTAATTTGTGATAAAAATTATGAACAAACTAGACACATTTTGTGAACTCTCAGAGTTTACGGATCTAGATTTCGACTTCGTATGATTTTTCTATGATTTTTCCAAAACAGGGCAGAATCGCTAAATTTTGCCAACAGCATGTAAATATCATAACACTTTGTATCATGTTGAGCAAAGTGTATAATCATAAGTTTTAGTATTTGTATGTGTTTCCTTGTTAGTTTACCATTATGAACTGAAACTATGAAATTCATACTAAATATTAAATATTACTCATTCATTTTGGAACACGTATCATTAGACTATAAAAAGTATAGTTTGATAAATTCACAATACTAATACATTTCCATAAGAGGATTCATACATATTACATACATTTTAGATAAACTATAATAGGTATAGTTTATGATACATCACTCAACGCACTCGTACCAAAAAGGGTACATCCATACAAGAAAGATTTATATTCACACACATTTCACGTAAACCTGTTAACCTATGTTGTGAGACTCTCTCTCTCTCCCCGTACGTCCGAGTGCGGGATATAATTCCTGGTAGTTATAATCAGAATCTCCTTGAGGGAGAACGTGATACTTGTATATAGATCTATATTGGGTTTGACACCCCACACCTTGCTGCTAGCTACAGTGGGACCTGCAGGTCTACGGGTGACAAATGTCATTTCATTTTCGCGACGCCTGAGAAACGTTGTGGCAGGTTCACATAGTCACAGTATGATTATAGCGACTCACTTAGGGGGATAACAATTCATGAAGTTTACGGGGTTTCATAAAACCGAAGTAGGTTTTAGGTTGATAAAAGAAATTTTACTTTCCATAACATTTTAAACTCACAACATTGTTACTAAGAAACGATGATTTCTCATACACTCTAGTCTTTGGTTATAAGGCTACATTTCTCGGATTTCAAGGGAAATACCGGATTTTTCTGAAACAAACGCGACATTTACATGTGAAATACTCCTACTAAGTTTATTAATAAAAGCTTATGAACTCACCAACCTTTGTGTTGACACTTTTCAAACAACTTGTATTCACAGGAAAACACTAATCAGGTTATCAAGTGCTTTTGAGGATGGGACGTTAAGGCGTCAAACTTTTCACATTTTGACAACATATCGTAATTGATTTTGAAACATGTAATTTCATACAAGTGATGTAACTTTTTCAATTATATATATGTTGGTTGTGTTTGCTTAAATTACTATTAAAATTGTGGTTATGATGCTATACATGAAGTCCTCCACCCCCGGACGTTTCCGCCATCCTTGGTTTGGGGGTGTGACAGATTGGTATCAGAGCACGGTTTATAGTGAATTAAGTATGTCAACCACATAAGATATACAAACTATAAACACATTTGGGACTAAAAGTCTCTGATTCTTAAAGTGATTTAAAGAGTTGTACTTTTAGAAAACAAATAATTTCTTGTTTTAAAGTATACTTGCATGCATCCTATACTAGCATGGTGTCATAACTTACGAGAACATAAATTGAAAGAGGAGGAGTCGAACATTATTAATACGCCTTAGCATGTGTAATCAGTTCTGGGAAGGATATAGCCTGATCAACTATATCCATCCAAGAAGTAACTTACGCACACTAAGGAATAGTCGTAATGAGCGACAAATCTGAAAACCTAATTACACTCCATAAATAACACGCTAAGAACCAAATATAAACATTTAAAAATACTATATGAGTATTTGTACGTTTCTATAGCGCCAAATTATTATCTTCCGATACGTATTTCTTAATCCCGTTTCTCGTGCAGACGACATGGCAGGATTTCACATACCCGGGGACCCCTATTTTCCCAATCAGGGAAACGCGGGATGGATCGAAGACGAGCCCGAGGAGGATCCCGAAGAGGAACCCGAGGAGGATCCCGAAGAGGAACCCGAGGAGGATCCCGAAGAGGATCCCGAGGAGGAGCCCGAGGAGGAAGACGAACAAGGAGAAGAAGAGGAAGACGACCAAGAAGAAGAGGAAGAAGAGGAAGACGACCAGGAAGAAGAGGAAGAAGAGGAAGGTGATGAGGTAGTCATGGTTGGGAACAAAGCGGAGGAACCACCAGAAGTATTCAACCCTCCCTACATCGCGAGGGTACCCGCGCACCGTTTTGGTTACAATGGACCTGAACCCCCTTGGGTAACAACGATCGAAAGATGGAGCCGACAACAACGCCAACGGTCACCATATGGCTACCAACGAGGTTACTATGATCTCACTCATGGTGGACCGGCTGACAGGGCTCTCCCCGTCACGATACAACGAATGGCAAGAATGGATGATCGTGGTAGGACAACGACAGATCAGGTCCGGGAGTTAAGTGCCATTGTACAGTCTACTACGGATCGCACCAGAAACCTGGAACGAGACTCCCACCACCGAGACCAACTCATTCGAGACCTTCTCGCGGCTCAAGCAGAAACAAGAAAGTATCGGGAAAGATACATGGCACTCGAAGAGAGAATGGTTGCAGCAGAACGCAAATTGGCGGAACTACAGGGCGCATCGACATCATCGCAGCCTCCGTCAAAGAAGGGTCGTAGTGATTAGAACTTGTTGCTATTCTCCCGTCTTGGTAGTAGGATTTTATGAGTACGCGTTGGTGCTACTCCTTGTATGTAGGTCGACCCTGCGACTATGTGATTACACTATTCAAAGGGCTTTTGTAATGCCAAAAACTACCTTTTGTAACGATGTAATGTAGACCCTTATGAGGTCAAACTTTTCCCTCTAAACGTTATGTACTAAAAGTTATCAATGAAATTTGGCATGTGTTTTATTTATTGAATGTTTGGCACTATACATCATAACCTGATCACACAAACAGTTTACGAATAATAAAGTTATGATAAAAATACAAGAGGGATGGAACCAGTATCACTCGACTCGTTATCACTATTGAAGTCTTACCGACTAGTCATTTTTTTATGACAGAACCATGCCACCAAGGAAAAGACCAAGGCCTTCCAACAACCCAGTGCCGCCTCCACCACCACCTCCGCAGTTTGATCCTGCAATGTTCCAGGCTGCAGTGACGGCAGCCGTGGCGGCAGCAATGTCGCAAATGGGAACCCATGGTTCCGGCGGTTCTGGATCCGGAGCTACCAATTCCATTCATGGGGACAGCACGGGGCGTACGAGGGAGTGCACTTACAAAGACTTCACGAATGGCAAACCCGATCCTTTCAATGGAAGCGGGGGCGTCATCACACTGGTGCAATGGTTCGAAAGGACCGAGGCAGTTTTTGAAATATGCGCTTGTCCCGAAGCGAGCAAGGTCAAGTATGCGGCATTCACTTTCACTGGAAAAGCACTTACTTGGTGGAATGGCCGAGTTAAGTCACTTACTCCTGCAGTAGCTAACGCAATCAGCTGGGAGGATTTGAAAGCCCTAATGTTAAAGGAATACTGCCCGAGGGGCGAAATA
Organism: Lactuca saligna; assembly: GCF_052625555.1. NCBI lineage: Eukaryota > Viridiplantae > Streptophyta > Magnoliopsida > Asterales > Asteraceae > Lactuca > Lactuca saligna. The sequence continues at coordinate 193,919,679 of NC_136419.1, read as the reverse complement.
CAAAAACTTGAAGAAGAACTTTGGAACCTCAGGATGACAGGCACTGATCTTGAAACTTATACTGCCCGCTTCAACGACCTAGCACTCCTCTGTCCAACAATGGTCACTCCAGAAGAGAAGAAGGTGGAACGATATCTCTGGGGCCTATCATCCCAGATTCAAGATAGTGTCTTGGCCTCGAAACCCACTACCTTTGAGAGTGCCAAGGAATTGGCACAACAATTCATAGATCACAGGGCTAGCCGTGGTACCGTGATAACCACCACCGACCGAACAAAAGGAGGGAACAACAAGAGGAAGTTCTGGAGCAATAAAAGGAAGCAACCAATTCAAGACCCCGCCAAAAAGCAACCGATTGTTGCTGTACGTGCCGCCACTACTGCCGTCGCTCCAGCGCCACCGAAACCGTATACAGGAACTCTTCCCAAGTGCAACAAGTGTAACTACCACCATAACGGTGCTTGTCGAGAGTTACACTGCAATAACTGTAACAAAAAGGGGCACACTGCACGATTCTGTAGAGCGACTACCCAACCCGCCACACAAGTCGCTACGACCGCCAACACTGGGGCAAGCCAAGCCTGCTATGGATGTGGTGAAACGGGACACTTCAGGAGGAACTGCCCCAAGGCACGAGCCCCTAATGCTGGGGGTGTAGGGAGAGTCCTAACTTTAGGGCAGGGAGAAGCAGTCAAGGATCCCTCTGTGGTTACTGGTACGTTCCTCCTCAATAACTCTTATGCATGCGTACTTTTCGATAGTGGGGCAGAAAGGAGTTTCATAAGTCACCAATTCAAACATATACTTAAGCAAAATTCTCAACCACTAGAAGATTCTTACATCGTAGAAATGGCAAATGGAAAGGTTGAGCGCGCTAATGATATTTACATAGGGTGTACTCTCACTCTAGACAACCATTTGTTCAAAATCGACCTTATGCCGGTCACCATAAAAAGCTTCGATATAATCATTGGTATGGATTGGTTAAGCCTTCATCGTGCCGACATTCTATGTTACGAAAGGGCCGTCCGCCTCAATCTGCCGAATGGCAACGTTCTCACCGTTTATGGTAATAAACCTAGTGCGAACCTGCAAATCATCTCTTGTGTTAAAACCCAAAAGTACCTCCGAAAGCAATACCAGGTTTTCTTAGCCCACATCGTAGAGAAGAAACAGGAGGTGAAGGACATCAAAGAAATTCCAGAAGTATGCAACTTCCCTGATGTTTTCCCAGACGATCTGCCTGGTGTACCACTCGCACGACAAGTCGAATTTCGGATCGACTTAATCCCAGGAGCTACCCCCGTCGCCAGGGCTCCCTATCGCTTAGCACCGGCAGAAATGCAAGAACTATCCAGCCAATTGAATGAACTATTGAGCAAAGGGTTCATCAGGCCAAGCTTCTCACCTTGGGGAGCACCAGTCTTATTTGTAAAGAAGAAGGATGGGTCTTTTCGCATGTGTATAGACTATCGAGAACTAAACAAACTCACTATCAAGAACCGTTATCCCCTACCCCGAATCGATGACCTCTTCGACCAGCTCCAAGGAGCCATCTACTTTTCAAAAATCGACCTGAGGTCGGGCTATCATCAACTGCGAGTTCAAGAAGAGGATATCCCCAAGACGGCATTCAGAACTCGCTATGGGCACTATGAGTTTGTAGTGATGCCATTCGGGTTAACTAACGCGCCCGCGGTGTTCATGGATTTGATGAATCGAGTGTGTCGACCCTTCTTGGATAAATTCGTCATCGTATTCATCGACGATATCCTGGTCTATTCGAGGAGCGAAGAAGAGCACAGACATCACCTACGACTAGTTCTGGAGGTTTTAAGAACCGAGAAGCTTTACGCTAAATTCTCAAAGTGTGAATTTTGGCTCCGAGAAGTAGGATTCCTTGGCCACGTAGTAAGCAAAGAAGGAATACATGTGGACCCCTCGAAGATCAAAGCAATCGAAGATTGGTCAACACCTACAACGCCGACAGAAATCCGACAGTTTTTAGGACTCGCAGGCTACTATCGAAGATTCATACAAAACTTCTCCAAAATCGCTAAGCCTCTCACCACCTTGACTCAGAAAGGGGTGGTGTTCGAATGGGAAGATAAACAAGAAGCCGCCTTCCAGACACTAAAGCAAGCCCTATGCAGCGCACCAGTCTTGTCTCTTCCAGAAGGAACTGATGATTTTGTGGTGTATTGCGATGCTTCAAATCAAGGCCTCGGCTGTGTGCTCATGCAAAGGGAAAAAGTCATCGCTTATGCATCAAGATAACTGAAGACACATGAAGTTAATTACACAACCCACGACCTTGAATTGGGAGCTGTGGTGTTCGCCCTGAAGATTTGGAGGCACTACCTCTACGACACCAAGTGCACCATTTTCACTGATCACAAAAGTCTTCAGCACATTCTCAATCAGAAAGAACTAAACATGCGCCAAAGAAGATGGGTGGAATTACTGAATGACTACGAATGTGAAATTCGCTACCACCCAGGCAAGGCTAATGTAGTAGCCGATGCCTTAAGCAGGAAAGAATACTCGGGTCGCCGAGTAAAATCCCTAGCCATGACCATCCACTCCCAACTGGCCACTCAGATCAAGGACGCCCAATTAGAAGCCCTGAAACCAGAAAACGTGGCAAGCGAAGCACTAAGGGGGATGGATAAGAACTTGGAAGTCAGAGGGGATGGAGCTCGTTATCTCATGAATCGAATCTGGACACCGAAGTTCGGTGGGTACCGAGACGTTGTAATGGAAGAGGCCCACAAGACTCGATACTCCATTCATCCGGGGTCAGATAAGATGTATCTAGACCTCAAAAGGTTATACTGGTGGCCAAACATGAAGGCTGAAATTGCTACTTATGTGGGCAAGTGCCTCACTTGCGCCAAGGTCAAGGTGGAATATCAGAAGCCATCAGGACTACTTCAACAACCAGATATACCCGAGTGGAAGTGGGAGCGAATAACCATGGACTTCGTAACCAAACTGCCTAAGACATCAGGTGGGATGGATACCATATGGGTGGTTGTGGACAGATTGACCAAGTCCGCGCACTTCCTGCCAATAAAGGAAACAGACAAGATGGAAAAGTTGACCAGGACGTACATTAAGGAGATCGTGCGACTACATGGTGTACCAACATCCATTATCTCGGATCGAGATAGTAGATTCACCTCGCGTTTCTGGCAGTCCCTACAAAAGTCTCTGGGAACCAGGTTAGACATGAGTACGGCCTACCATCCACAAACGGACGGACAAAGCGAGAGAACCATCCAGACGTTGGAAGACATGCTGAGAGCCTGTGTGATAGATTTTGGTAAGGCATGGGATACCCATCTACCGCTTATCGAATTCTCTTATAATAACAGTTATCACACTAGCATTAGAGTCGCTCCATTCGAAGCTCTCTACGGCCGCAAGTGTAGATCACCACTGTGTTGGGCCGAAGTTGGAGATACTCAGCTAGCCAGAGGGCAAGTCCCTGATAGCACCCTTACGGGGCCGGAAATCATAAGGGAAACCACATAAAAGATCATTCAAATTCGGGAAAGACTAAAAGCGTCTCGTGATCGACAAAAGAGTTACGCGGATAAGCGACGCAAACCTTTAGAATTCCAGGTCGGAGACCGGGTACTACTAAAAGTTTCCCCCTGGAAAGGGGTGATACGTTTCGGTAAACGGGGGAAACTAAACCCAAGGTACATCGGTCCGTTCGAAATCCTTGCTAGGATTGGTCCTGTGGCGTACAAACTCCGACTACCACAAGAACTTAGTAATGTGCACCCTATCTTCCACGTGTCCAACTTAAAGAAGTGTCTGTCTGACGAGACACTCGTAGTACCGCTCGAAGAAATTGAAGTTAATGAAAATCTCCACTTTGTGGAGGAACCCGTCGAGATCATGGATCGAGAGATCAAGAGAACAAAACAAAGTCGCATTCCCATAGTGAAGGTTCGTTGGAACGCGAAACGAGGGCCTGAGTTTACCTGGGAACGTGAAGATCAAATGAAACAAAAATATCCACATCTTTTCCCAAACCCTTGAAGTCCCAGCCGAATTTAAATTTCGGGACGAAATTCCCTCTAACGGGGGGATGATGTGACAATCGTCAATCTTGAGTCAAGTCAAGCCATCAAGTCAAGCCGGTCAACTCTATTAAACCTTGTGTATTAGGGTTGGTGTTATGTTCGTATTGTATAACTTGCTATATTAATGGGAAAACATCACTAGAGAAAAGTTTTGTGTTAAAAATTTTCCTAAGCCTTAGTACTAATCAGTGAATTAAACTGATGAAAACCATGTTGCATACTCATCGGGAATGTGTAAGATCCTTAAACAAGGCTTAACAGGGTTTACGAACCATGCATTGCGGTGCCGGACACTCACAACTGTCCCACATGGATCCTCTCTCAATCGTTTTCACTCTATCTCTGTCTATGTCAAATCTCTCCTAAATCTCTCCAAGTATGTGAAATCTCTCTCAAATATCTCTCTGTATGAGAAATCTCTCCAAGAATGTCAAATCTCTCCCAAATCTCTCTAAGTAGGTGAAATCTCTCTCAAATATCTCTCTATATGAGAAATCTCTCCAAGAATGTTAAATCTCTCCCAAATCCCTCCAAGTATGTGAAAACTCTCTCGAATATCTCTCTATATGAGAAATCTCTCCAAGAATGTTAAATCTCTCCCAAATCTCTCCACGTATGTGAAATCTCTCTCAAATATCTCTCTGTATGAGAAATCTCTCCAAGAATGTCAAATCTCTCCCAAATCCCTCCAAGTATGTGAAAACTCTCGCAAATATCTCTTTGTATGAGAAATCTCTCCAAGAATGTTAAATCTCTCCCAAATCTCTCCAAGTGTGAGAAATCTCTCCCAAATCTCTCTCAAAAGTTTCCCGTAACTTTTTGGAATCATTCGGGTCATTCCGGCCCTTAACCGGGTCAAAAACGGCTTAAAACGGGGCGAAAACGAGAAAAATAGGCTTTAGGAACCGAAACCGGAATGAGAGGCTTCTTAGGACCAGAGACCGAGCCTCTGGTGGCTAAGAGAACAGAGGCCGAGCCTCTGGTGGCTAAGAGAACAGAGGCCGAGCCTCTGGCGGCTAAGAGAACCGAGACCGAACCTCGCCCAGGAGGAACGGAAACCGAGAACAAGAAGCAAGAACCGAAACTACTGTTCACGACAGAGCGCTCGGTGCCTCTCGGTCCGCCCCCACTCTCTGTTCGCTATTTAGCCTCTCTGTTCGCTAACTCCACCTCTCTGTCTCTCGCGCACTCTCGGTTCCCTTCCCTCCGCCTCTCTGCCTCTCGCGCACTCTCGGTTCCCTTCCCTCCGCCTCTCTGCCTCTCGCGCACTCTCGGTTCCCTTCTCTCCTCTCTGTCTCTTCGTGCTCTCGGTTCTTCCCTCCTTCTCCTCTCCTCTCGGCTCCTTCCCTTCTCTCTTCTTCTTCTCTCGGTTCCGCCTCCCTCTCTCTCTCGGTTCAGCATAAGAGGGCCGAACCTCGGCCAGGTCTCGCATTTTTGTCATTTTCAGCCCATTTTTGATATTTTTGACATTTTAAGCCCGTTTTTCATGATTTTAAAGCGGGATTTTCTCCAGAAATTATATTTTAACATAATAAACTCTAAATATTCATAATTTAAACATATTTTGATGAAAATCATTATTTAAATAATAAAAATCAAATGGATGAATTATTAAAGGTGGAGTGTTGACTTTACCTTATCCAAAGCCACAAGCAACCACCCCACACTCACTCTTTGACTAACCACACCTCTCCACCTTACCTAGGTCACTTCAATGTTCCCTTACACTCAAATTTCACCCACTCCCACGTTTTTGAGCTGGAACAAACAACCACACTCCTCATTTTCTCTCATTTCTCTCATTCCACTAAGTAACAAACACCACTTTTTCTCTCAAACTCTTCTACACAAATTTTCGAGATCCAAGGCTGATTTCAAGTGTTCTTCCACACTTAGTAAGTAAAAATTCATCCTCCCTATTACTATTTCACTTCATTCTACTCAAATCTTTGGTTGCTTACACAAACTCCCTAACTATGATGTTAGATTCTCGAAAACCTTCAAGGCATCTCCAAGTGTTCTTGAATTAAACACTTCCATTCTTCAACAATCATCTACTGAAATCACTCAAGGTGAGTTCATACCCCTACATTTTCATGATTTCTCAAGTTTTCAGGGGGTGAATACAAGTTAAAACACTAAGAACCTATCAAAAATTTTCTAACAGCCTTCATCAGAAAAGTTCAACTCCATTCACGGACTGTTTTGGGAATCTTAAATATTTTTGTCTTCAAAACTGTACAAGGTGCAAATAGTTCAAGTTTTTAGCTTTAAAATGGCTACTTGCACATCTCCATACGATTTTTCTACAATTTATGGTGATTTTTACAAAACTGCCTATCATTTCAAACAACAATCCGGACCAGTCTGTGATTTTGGACTTTTTCACCCAAGTTAGAGGTCACATTAATTTGTGATAAAAATTATGAACAAACTAGACACATTTTGTGAACTCTCAGAGTTTACGGATCTAGATTTCGACTTCGTATGATTTTTCTATGATTTTTCCAAAACAGGGCAGAATCGCTAAATTTTGCCAACAGCATGTAAATATCATAACACTTTGTATCATGTTGAGCAAAGTGTATAATCATAAGTTTTAGTATTTGTATGTGTTTCCTTGTTAGTTTACCATTATGAACTGAAACTATGAAATTCATACTAAATATTAAATATTACTCATTCATTTTGGAACACGTATCATTAGACTATAAAAAGTATAGTTTGATAAATTCACAATACTAATACATTTCCATAAGAGGATTCATACATATTACATACATTTTAGATAAACTATAATAGGTATAGTTTATGATACATCACTCAACGCACTCGTACCAAAAAGGGTACATCCATACAAGAAAGATTTATATTCACACACATTTCACGTAAACCTGTTAACCTATGTTGTGAGACTCTCTCTCTCTCCCCGTACGTCCGAGTGCGGGATATAATTCCTGGTAGTTATAATCAGAATCTCCTTGAGGGAGAACGTGATACTTGTATATAGATCTATATTGGGTTTGACACCCCACACCTTGCTGCTAGCTACAGTGGGACCTGCAGGTCTACGGGTGACAAATGTCATTTCATTTTCGCGACGCCTGAGAAACGTTGTGGCAGGTTCACATAGTCACAGTATGATTATAGCGACTCACTTAGGGGGATAACAATTCATGAAGTTTACGGGGTTTCATAAAACCGAAGTAGGTTTTAGGTTGATAAAAGAAATTTTACTTTCCATAACATTTTAAACTCACAACATTGTTACTAAGAAACGATGATTTCTCATACACTCTAGTCTTTGGTTATAAGGCTACATTTCTCGGATTTCAAGGGAAATACCGGATTTTTCTGAAACAAACGCGACATTTACATGTGAAATACTCCTACTAAGTTTATTAATAAAAGCTTATGAACTCACCAACCTTTGTGTTGACACTTTTCAAACAACTTGTATTCACAGGAAAACACTAATCAGGTTATCAAGTGCTTTTGAGGATGGGACGTTAAGGCGTCAAACTTTTCACATTTTGACAACATATCGTAATTGATTTTGAAACATGTAATTTCATACAAGTGATGTAACTTTTTCAATTATATATATGTTGGTTGTGTTTGCTTAAATTACTATTAAAATTGTGGTTATGATGCTATACATGAAGTCCTCCACCCCCGGACGTTTCCGCCATCCTTGGTTTGGGGGTGTGACAAACTTGCTCAATCTTAATTTCTTGCCAATTGGCAGCACAAGGCCTACCATTGCTTCCAGGTTGTTATGCCAACAATTGAGAACTTGTAGAACTCATATGCATTGGCAACTTTAACTTGAATGGGCACAAAAATAAGAATATGTCAACACGATAGGTTACAAACCTCAAGTCGTGCGCTAGTGATAAAATACAAGTTTTATTCTTTATTAGTTCTTGAAACTCTTTCAGGATCTTTTAGACTCCCACTTTCCTCTTGACATATAAGACTCTCTTGCCAAGAACCATTCCTTGACAAACAAATATTCAAGAGATAGTACAGATTATTATCAAGACAAACACTTCACACAATTAGCTTTAGTTGGTCTATGTTCTATCCAAAACATCACAGCTTACCAATTTCAAATGTACAAGAGTAGAAAACATTTTACTCTTACATTTGACAAGTGTTATAAGCCTTCTTTAAGATATGTCACTCAAGTTACAATCTTGGAGTATGACTCTAAGAATTGTTTTGGAACGAAGTATGACTCATCTTCTTGATTTAACCACTTCAACAATTCATGACTCCTTTACTTAGCCATAAGAATGCACTAAAATGTCCTTAGAGGATGATTTGTGATATGGTTTCATAATCATTAAGATGATCATAAAAAATGATACTGAAGTACTCTCCCATCTTTTCAAATTTAAGAAACTTTTATCTTTCTGCCTAATTTGATTCTTTTCATTCGTTCTGTCATACACTAAAATTTTTACTATGTTTCAGAATTACACTTAAACTTGTAAGTGTAACCATATTTACTAACTTTTAGTAAATTGTGACGAATAGTCTTATCGATCTCTGTGGTGAACCTGACCAGTGCACTACCAAGTGTAACCGATCCCATTGTCCTTCACTTGACTCACATATACATGTAACAAGGAATTAGTCTTAATTTTCCAAAGATGAAAACTCTCACCCATCATAAAATACCGGTTGCATGATTCCAAGTTTCTATCCAACTGAAACTTGGGTGATGAAAATCTTTCCTTATTTGGTAAATTATGACACTACCACAAACGAAAGAATCAAATCCATTTTCCAATATTGCTATTAATGGAATCATATAATAAACAATTTCTATCAAATGCCATTGTAAGGATACTTAAAATAAATAAAATCAAAACTTTTTTTTATTTAAAACATGAGGAAAAACTTATCCTTACAATGCAAATACATATAAAAACTATGTTGTTATCTATTCCTAAGCAATCTATCATAACTGTTAAGCAGTAGCTCAAAATTCTGATCTTCGAATCATGCAATTGAAATCCATCTCCTCACCATCAAAATCAACTTACTCTTCATTTAAGCTTCCTCTTGTCGATTTTACAAAACATCAAAATGTGACCTAGACACATCATGTAATAAGAATCTACAAATAGGAACTTAATAGAGTTAGATAGTGGACTTTACCTAAAGCATAGTCAAATTCATTGACTTTTACCATCTCAGTGAACTTTCAGGTAAATTTGGCAACTTCGCAACCAATGCCCCTTTTTGGCAAAAGAAACATATGGACTCTTTGGAAATGGTACATGGGACTATCTCAGACTTAGCCTTTCTCTTTACCATTTGGTCAACCGGATTGACTATGGTTGATCCCTTCAATTGGGAAGAGAAGACTTTTCTGGACTTCCAATGTTCCCATTGTCAATGTCCATTAAAGTTTAGGAAGTAGAGATTCTAAACAAATTTGCTTTACTAGTACCCTAGATCATTGTTGATTCAGCAGCAAAAAAGAAATAGGTAAGATCATTATAGTGTTGGGTTTTGAGCATTCTAACACTCCTAAGTTTACATGCAACCCTAAATACCTTGGATCTATGTTTTCTCTATTGTACATGCAAATATGATCTTTCCAAGGTATTCATCCTAACTAGCATAATAACATTGATTGAAATGAATATATTAAGTTAGAATTACATACCTCTTTGATGTAGATTGTCTTCATGAATCTTGAGTGCCTAGTGCGCCAAGTGTGACACCTCAAATGGTTCACACAACACCAAATACACATGGAATGACTTGAGAGAAATTCACACTTCATGAAAATCGGCTAGCCCTTCCTATCACTCATAGTGTCCCATTTTCTCCAAGAATAAGATCATTATATAGTTAGGGTTACACCATGTAAACCCCAATTGTCATGGCCTTTCATTTCCATGATCCATGGGTACAAATACACCATGGAGCATCTTATGGGTTTTAGCCCAACTTGACAATCCATGGACCATTAGCCCACTATATAAGTATGGATGATTTACACAATCAACCCATATATTTAATTAGTATTCTTTTGATCACTTAATTAATCCTATATTAATTCTTGATCAATACTAATTAAATAATCTTATAATATATTAGCAAACCTTAAGTGTTATTTCTCTCATTATAGTCTATCCAAATGCATGATGCCATGCAACCCAAATGGACCATGCCGGGTCGAGTCAAGTCTCACCAATTATAGTTATGGACTTAGACATTAATCCAACAGTCTCCCACTTAGATAAGTCTAAAAATATTATTGTGTATGACTTCAAGAACCGACTGGTAATCGTAGCTCTCAAAAGCTTCTGTCGAACTCTAACCTTGCCGATGATCTCTGACCTTTGTCAATGACTTGTCCATTAGATAAGGGATCATATATTCCTCCATTCTAGATATCATATGGACCGAGACATGGATTATAATCATTCTCTCTGTCCATTTGTCTTTTCTTGATTTCCGATTTATGATGACTAACTAATTGAACAAATCAAATCAACCCTGGCCCGACCGAGCACTTAGATTTTTCATCACCAAATCATCGAGGGGCCCACAAATATCGCTTTTATCCCAAAGGTAAAAGGAATGGATAAACTTTGACTCATATGGCGTGTTCTACTACTTGTTGAATCATACACATAGGCACATTTTATAACATCGAGTTACCGAATGCGTTTTCGTGCAAACAATGTGCAACCAACTCATAGTAACAACTCATATCTCTAGGTTTGAAGAATATAAGATATTATCATCTCATGATCACTCGTGATAAAATCCATGAAGTGATTCCAATGAGCGCGGGTTGAATCCAACACTCAGAACTTATGAGCACTCATGAGTGTTGTAGCCCTTTGTCCAACATCTTAGACCTCTACAAGCCAACCCATGACAGTCTTAATTCATATCTACTTCCAACATATGACCGACTGTGGATAGTTTGAATAACTTAGTCATTTAGGAAAAACAAGCTAGTTATTCTGGAAATCAAAACATGCATAATGAAACACAAGAATAATTGAATCTAATATTGTATCAAAACCTATGAACATAAATAAAACACCTTTTATTTATCACCATATGATTACACATTATTCATTGTATACTGTTTCAGTTATCAACTTTATTCTTGAATTAAAACACTGGTTATCCCATGCTCCGAGCATGTACACTATGTTTTCTAAACACTAGTCATGCCATACACCAAGTATGAATATTATGTTTGTCAATGATCTTTACTTTGTGAAAGAGATCAATTGAACATAACTCCAATGATTCTCATTTCACAGTCTCAAATCCTTGCTACAACTGCAAGAATTCAAAATTCATGCCATTTACTGAAATCTATTAGATTCTAAACATATATGCATTGATCATTATGCGCAAAGACAGAAATACTTGACAACAACCATTACAGAGCATTCCAAAGGAGATCAGCTCCTTGGAAACATCCTTCTTGCATTAAATTTCCTAATCTTACACAGATTGAATAATTTCTATCTTTGAAACATTCCCATATTCCATTTTGACTATCACTTCTGAACAAGAGTTGCCTCTTTACAGATTATGTCAATATGGTCCTTCCAGAATTATCACTATACTTCCAACTGTCCTTGAGCAACCAATATTTGGTAAACCTTAGATTGTCCTTGACAATTGTTTAATCCTTTTAGTCATATCCAATTCTAAACCGTTTCCCTTCTTAATGCCCCAAGCATTTGGAAAATTTTAGAAAGGATGAATATAGCACATGTAATCGATCCTATATCCGAAGCATATGGGACACGATTCATGATGTCTCACATAAAGACTAAACTAGTCTTTTGCTATAACATTTCCATTTCTATTTGCCAAGTTCTCATAATTCAGATTATGAAAAGGGATGTCGTAATCATAATCGAATTTGAGAACGCAAATAATGGACCCATATACAAAATTTCCTTATGTCGAGCCATTCCAACATATCATTCATATATATACTTGACTAAATTTGATTAAAATCTCACGATCTAAGCTTATAGATTTGAGATGAAGTACAATTTCCTCCCCCTTAATTATAGCAAAACAACTCTTTCCCAATTGAAACCTTTTGTTTTCTATAATTAACATTGCTAACTTGCAACCTTTATCATAATTATTAGGCTCCCATTAACATGATGATTATTAGCATAACACTTATGCTCCCACTAGCTTTGACATGTACTCAGAAATCAGCTAGACTTCTAGAAATCAATACTTTATTGACTTTCGTAACAAAGTTCAAATTTCTGATACTAGATTGCTTTGATAAAACTTTATCAATATCATACACCTTATCTTAGATAGCTCACAGGTGTGTCTAAACAATTTTAGGAACTATGAAAATGGATGTCATAATCATAGTCTCGATTGTTTAGACCTTTTGCCACTTCTCACAAGTCCATGTTAGTGTGTCGGTTACCCACACACGCTCCATTAACGACTTTGAGAATGCAAATATCACAATTGCTATCTAGCTAAAATCTACTTAGTGAAAGTGTTTCCTCACCATCATTTTCATGAATTCGAGAGAAACCTTATGACACTTAGATTTAATGGCATATGTGTTCTTATCCATGTGAATTGTCAAAACCATAGTCACAAGACAAGGAAAATGACAAATCCAAACTCATACGGATTGAACTCAATCTTAATTTCTTGCCATTTAGCAGCACAAGGGCCTGCCATTTCTTCCAATTTGTTCTGCAACCAATTGAGAACTTTAAGATCTCATATGCAAAGCCAACTTTAATTGGAATGGGCACAAAATATGTCAACACGATGGGTTATAAACCACAAGTCGTGTGCTAGTGAAGAACTTCAGGTTTTATTCTTGATTAGTTCTTGAGACTTTTAAGACCATAAAGACTCCCACTGTCCTCTTAATATATAAGACTATCTTGTCAAATATGTTGGGTTTTGAGCAGTCTAACACTCATAAGTGTACATGCAATCCTAAATACCTTGGATCTATGTTTTCTCTATTATGCATGCAGTTATGAACATCCAAGGTATTATACTAATCTAGCATACAAAATAATGAATATAACAAGATAGAATACATACCTATTTGATGTAGAATGTCTTCATGAAGCTTGAGTGCCTAGTGCCTCAAGTGTGACACCTCAAATGGTTCACACAACACCAAATACACTTTGGAATAACTTGAGAGAAACTTGAACACTCCTAAGATCGGCTAGCCCTTTCTTATTATTCATAGTGGCTGATTTTTCCCAAAGAATATGACCTTATATAGTTGTTACAATTAGGGTAAATCCTAACTGTCATGGCCTTCCATTTACTTGGATCCATGGGTTCAAGTACACCATGGAGCATCCATGGACCATCCTATGGGTTTTAGCCCAACTTGATTATCCATGGAGCATTAGCCCACTATACAAGTATGGATGATTTACACAATCAACCCATATATTTAATTAGTCTTCTTTTGATCACTTAATTAATTCTAGATTAATTCTTGATCAATACTAATTAAATAATCCTATTAATATATTAGAACGTATAATCTATTAATCAACCTTAAGTGTTATTTCTCTCATTATAGTCTATCCAAGTGCATGATGCCATACAACCCAAATGAACAATGCCGGGTCGGGTCAAGTCTTACCAATTATAGTTATGGACTTAGACATTAATCCAACAGTCTCCCACTTGGATAAGTCTAAAACTATTATTGCGAATGACTTCAAGAACCGACTGGCAATCATGGCTCTCAAAAGCTTCTATCGAACTCTGACCTTGCTGATGATCTCTGATCTCTGTCCATCTGTTGTTTCCCAATTTCCGATTCATGATGACTGACTGATTGAACAAATCAAATCAGTCCTGGCTTGGCCAATCATTCACATGTGTCATCGCTAAATCATCGAGGGGCCCACAGATATCGCTTTTATCCCGAAGGTAAAAGGAATGGATAAACTTCGACTCATATGGCTTGTTCTACTACTTGTTGAATCATACACAAAGACACGTTTTATAAAATCGAGTTACCAATGCGGTTTCGTGAAGTCAATGTATAACCAACTCATAGTAACAACTCATATCTTTAGTTTTGAAGAATATAAGATATTATCGTCTCATGATCACTCGTGATAAAATCCATGAAGTGATTCAAATGAGCGCGGGTTGAATCCAATACTCAAAACTTATGAGCACTCATGAGTGTTGTAGCACAACTTTGTCCACCAACTTGGACCTCTACAAGCCAACCCACAACAGTCTTGATTCATATCTACATCCAACATATGACCGACTGTGGATGGTTTGAATAACTTAGTCATTCCGGAAGAATAACCTAGTTATTATGGAAGTCAAAACATGCAAAGTGAAACACAAGAATAATTGAATCTAATATGGTATCAAAACCTATGAATATAAATAAAACACCTTTTATTTATCACCATACTGATTACTCATTATTCATTTTTTCGGTTTTATCAACTTTATACTTTATACTTGAATTAAAAACACTAGTTGTCCCATGCTCGAAGCATGTACACTATGTTTTTTTCTAAACAATAGCATTGCCATACACCAAGTATGCACTCTATGTTTGTCTATGATCCTTACTTTGTGAAATAAACCAATTGACCAAACTTTCAATGATTCTAATTTCACACTCCCGAATTCTTATGGAAAATGCAGGAATTCCAAACTCATGCCATTTTACTGAAATCTGTTAGATTCTAAACTTATATGCAATGATTCTCTTGTAATGATTATGCACAAAGTCACAAAGAGTTGACAACAAACATTACAGAGCATTCGAAAGGAGATCAACTCCTTGTAAACACCCTTCTTGCATTAAGTTTCCTAATCTTATACAGACTTATTGAACAACTTCCACCAATGGGATCATTTCCACATTCCCTTTTTTAACTATCACTTCTGAACAAGAGTTGCCTCTTTTCAGAATATGTCAATATGGTCCTACACAAAATTAACACTACACTTCTAACTGTCCCTGAGCAATCAATCTTTGGTAAACCTTAGATTATCCTCGACAATTGCTTAATCCTTTTAGTCATATCCAATTCTAGACCTTTTCCCTTCTTAATGCCCCATGCATTTGGAAAATTTTAGAAAGGATGAATATAGCACATGTAACCGATCCTATATATGAAGCATATGGAACACAATTCATGATGTCTCACATAAAGACTAAACCAATATTTTGCTATAATATTTCCATTTCAATTTGCCAAGTTCTCATAATTCAGATTATGTAAAGGGATGTCGTAATCATAATCGAATTTTAGAACGCAAATAATGGACCCATATACAGAATTTTTTTATGTTGAGCCATTCCAACATGAAATTCATATATATATATATATATATATATATATATATATATATATATATATATATATATATATATATATATATATATATATATATCCTTGACTAAATTTGATTAAAATCTCAATCTATGCTTTTAGAATTGAAATAAAGTATAATTTCCTCTCCCTTAATTATAGCAAAACAACTTTTTCAACCACTGCAACCTCCTGAATTGAAACTTTTGTTTTCTATAATTAACATTGATAACTTGCAACTTTTATCATCATTATCATGCTCCCACTAACATGATGATTATTAGCATAACACTTATGCTCCCACTAGCTTTGACATGTACTTAGAAATCAGCTGGACTTCTAGAAATCAATACTTTATTGACTTTCTTATCAAAGTTCAGATTTTTGATACTAGATTGCCTTGATAAGACTTTATCCAAAAAATACACCTCTCTTAGATAACTCGCAGGTCTGTGTAAACAATTATGAAGAGGGATGTTGTAATCATAATGTTTAGACCTTTTTCATTCTCACAATTGTTATCTACTCAAAATCTACTTAGTGAAAGAGTTTCCTTACCATCATTTTCATGAATTGAAGAGAAACCTTGTAACACTTAGATTTTATGGTGTAAGTGTTCTTATCCATGTGAAGTGTCAAAACCATAGTCACAAGACAAGGGTAATGACCAATCCAAACTCATATGGACTGAACTCAATCTTAATCTCTTGCCATCTGGCAGCTCAAGGGTCTGCCATTGCTTCCAAGTTGTGATGCAACCAATTGAGAACTCTAAGAACTCATATGCAAAGCTAAATTTAACTGGAATGGGCACAGAATATGTCAACACGATTGGTTATAAACCTCAAGTCATGTGCTAGTGAAGAACTTCAGGTTTTATTCTTGATTAGTTCTTGAGACTTTCAAGACATTTAAGACTCCCACTGTCCTCTTGACATATAAGAGTTTCTTGTCAGATGTTCAAGAGATAGTGCGTATTCTAATCAAGACAAACACTTCACACAATTGGCCTTATTTGGTATTTGTTTTATCCAAAACATCACTACTTACCAATTTCAAATGTACAAGAGTAGAAAACTTTTACTCTTGCATTTGACAAGTGTTTTAAACCTTCTTTAAGACATGTCACTCAAGTTACAATCTTGGAGTATGACTCTAAGGATTGTTTTTTGGATTAAAGTATGAATCATCTTCTTGATTTAACCACTTCAACAATTCATAACTCCTCTTCTTAACTATCAGAATGCACTTAGAGGATGAATTACGATAAGGTCTCTAAATCATTAAGATGATCATATAACATGTTACTAAAGTACTCTCCCATCTTTTCAGATTTGAGAAACTTTTATCCTTCTACCTAATTTGATTCTTCTTATTCGCTTTGCCATACATTAGAACCTTTTCCAATGTCTTAGAATTACACTTAAGCTTGTAAATATAACCATATTTACTGAGCTATAGTAAATTATGACGAATAGTCTTATCGATCTTTTGTGGTGGACTTGACCAGTGCACAAGAATGTGTACTCAATCCCTTAGTCCTTCACTTGACTCACACATCAATGTGAACAAGTAGTTAGTCTTAATTTTTCCAATGCTTGAAAGTTCTCATCTATCATGCTATCAACTTGCATGATTCCAAGTTTCTATCCAACTGAAACTTGGGTGATGAGTATCTTTCCTTATTTGGTAAATTTAGACACTACCACAAATGAAAGAATCAAATTCATATTTCCAATATTGCTATTAATGGAATCATATAAACAACACTTCTTTTTCATAAATGTCATTGTAAGGATATTTTAAAATAAATAAAATTAATTTTTTTTTTATTATTTTTAAAACTGTGCTGAAAAAACAACCCTTAGAATGCAAAAGAGCAAGAAAACTATGTTGTTATCCGTTCCTAAGCAATATATCATAACTCCTAAGAAGTAGCTCAAGAATCCGATCTTCAACCTATGTGATAGAAATCCATCTACGCGATCAGATTCAACATATTATTTCTTTAAGTTTCTTCACTTTTCTTTGATTCTTAAAACATCAACATGTGGCCCAGTCACATCATGTATCAAGAATCTCAGAATAGAAACTTAACAGAGTTAGATAGTCGACTTTACCTGAAGTCAAGTCAAACTTATTGACTTTACCAGCCTTATGATCTTTCAGGTAAATTTGGCAGCTTCGCAACCAATGTCCCTTCGTTTGGCAATGGACCCTTGATAATGGGACTATCTCAGATTTAGCCTCTCTCTTTACCATTTAGTCAACCGAGTTGACTATGGGCGAACCCTTTCCATTGGGAAGAGAGAGCTTTACTGGATATCCAATGTCATCATTATCAATGTCCATAAAGTTTTAGGAAGTCGATCTTAGCAAATAGATAAGATCATTAAGGGTCTTGTCATAGTCTATTTCATAGGTGTCCCAAAGGAACTCACTATGTGACTTAGAAAGTGATTGAGCCACCAACTTTCTCGAGACTTTGACACCCAACTCTCCCGGCTTGTCAATATGTGACAACATCTCCAAGATGTGACCACACATAGACCTTTACTTGCCAATAGGGCTTGAGTGACCTTAAACTTTTCAAGAAGTTGTGGCTTAGGGAGAATAATTGGAGGAGGTGAAAGAAGTATGATTTCCATGGGACATCATCTTCATTTAGGAAAGCTTATTTCAAGAGATTTGGGAAGACCATAAATATCTAAACCAGAAATCTTTTGGGAGATATTCAAGATAGTTGATCTAAAGTCCTTAATATGACACCCAATATGAAATATTAAGGCTAGGACCCAACAAACTATTTTATAACTTAGAAGAGGGATGTCGTAATCCAAGCTATAAAATATTTGAAGGTAGGTGAATGACGATTCACCAATTTCCACCAAGATAAACGAAATGTATTATTAGGTTTTAATTGGATTTGAAACTCCTAGATCTTTTGAGATTCATTGCACTGTTCAATGGCATGTTTCAATCTCGAGTGCTCCCTTCAGGTTTTGTGACTGGGATGTCGAGGATCACAAAACAAGGTGTGAAGTAACCATGCAAATTACTTGCTACCCTTAAGTGTTTACCCCTCAATCGATGTGCCGGTTAACCACACACGCTCCATCGATACTATGATAAACATTATGTTACACTTTTCCTACCATGTTAAATACGAGTTTGTGTGCCGGTTAACCACACACGCTCCACTAACCGACTTAGACAAAGTGCAAAGTGTAATTTCATGGATTAGCACCTTATTCACATTTTCCTAAGTAACTAAGATTGGGTATTTATAAATGGTTTAGTTACTTAGTATTTATCATTAACACTTTTAATTAAGGAAGAATTATAGTCCTTGTCCTACCCGTTCGGCTAACGACCCTCCACCGGTCAAGGAAGCAGTGGGTGAGAGTGGAAACCCATTAAACTGCCATTTTATAGGTACTAACCTTATACCCTCCTTATAGACCAGCTTCGTGAATGAGGCCTACTAACGGTAAGACTGGCTTTACTCTTATACATATATATAAATATTATTAACTTATAATATTATAAAGTATAAGGGTTAAAATTTTAACTCTTAAAATTCTAAGGGCTTAACTTGAAATTAAAGTATTCATAAAAGAAAACTTTTCAAATTCCAAAACTTGAGGGCATGTTTTGATAATATTCAAAACTAATTAGTTCCATAACTTATGTGTTTAAAGTAGTTTTAATTAAAAAACTCTTCAAGTTCCATAACTTGAGGACAAGTTATGGAAGACTTTAAACTAATTAATAAAAAAAAAACTTTTTTTTATTGTAACTTATGGAACAAATTAAGGTTACATTTTTTATTTATTTATTTATCATTTAATGAAGAGACTCTTGAACCTCCATAACTTGAGGACAAATTATGGAGTCATAAAACCATTTAATTAGAACTAGACTCTTCATTTTGTAACCTTTGCCAACCTTTATGAGTTTTATGATTCTTAAATGTGACTTTTCATATAACTTGAGGACAAGTTACAAGAACACACTTTAGAATCAACTCTTAGATTAAAATGGACTGAAGTCAACTATTTTACACAACTCTTCTATTAATCTAAGAACAAGATAATTCAAATCATCAATCTTCAAGAAATTAGCATGAACATACAAATTAATACAAATCTTGAAATTATGACAATTATCTTAGAAATTGGATTAGCATGAAAATTACCACATCAAACACAAGTTTATAAGTTCAAAAACATCTTAGGGTAATGTTCCTAGTCCAATTCCAGCCAAAACAATCGAATATATGTTATCTGGGGGTCCAACTCGTTGAGTGCACGAACCAACTCGGCGAGTTGGATGCATTTTGCCTTGGACTCGGCGAGTCTGCTATGCAGACAGCATCAAAACATGATTTTTTTCAGCTACTTTTGCAAGTATAACAAGAAAACAAGCCTAGGCTTTGATACCACTGTTGGGTTTTGAGCATTCTAACACTCCTAAGTGTACATGCAACCCAAAATACCTTGTATCTATGTTTTCTCTATTATACATGCAATTATGAACATCCAAGGTGTTATCCTAATCTAGCATACAAAATAATGAATATCCAATTATGAACATCCAAGGTATTATCCTAATCTAGCTAAAACCTCTTTGATGTAGAATGTCTTCATGAAGCTTGAGTGCCTAGTGCCTCAAGTGTGACACCTCAAATGGTTCACACAACACCAAATACACTTTGGAATAACTTGAGAGAAACTTGAACACTCCTAAAATCGACTAAACTAATTGTCATGTCCATCCATTTCCTTGGATCCATGGGTTCAAATACACCATGGAGCATCCATGGACCATCCTATGCGTTTTAGCCCAACTTGATTATCTATGGAGCATTATCCCACTATACAAGTATGGATGATTTACACAATCAACCCATATATTTAATTAGTCTTCTTTTGATCACTTAATTAAGTCTAGATTAATTATTGATCAATACTAATTAAATAATCCTATTAATATATTAGAACTTATAATATATTAATCAACCTTAAGTGTTATTTCTCTCATTATAGTCTATCCAAGTGCATGATGCCATGCAACCCAAATGGACCATGCCGGGTCGGGTCAAGTCTTACCAATTATAGTTATGGACTTAGACATTAATCCAACAAAATATTCAAGAGATAGTGTAGATTCTAATCAAGACAAACACTTCACACAATTGGCCTTAGTTTGTTTTATCCAAAACATCACAACTTACCAATTTCAAATGTACAAGAGTAGAAAGCTTTTTCTCTTACATTTGACAAGTGTTTTAAACCTTCTCTAAGACATGTCACTCAAGTTACAATCTTGGAGTATGACTCTAAGACTTGTATTGGAACGAAGTATGACTCATCTTTTTGATTTAACCATTCCAATAATTCAAGATTCCTCTTCTTAGTCATAAGAATGCACTAATATGACCTTAGAGGATCAATTGTGTTATGGTATCATAATCATTAAGATGATCATAAACATGATACTAAAGTACTCTCCCATATTTTCAGATTTGAGAAACATTTATCTTTCTACCTAAGTTGATTCTTCTTATTCGCTCTGTCATACATTGGAACCTTTTCCAATGTCTAAGTATTACACTTAAGCTTGTAAGTATAACCATATTTACTAAGCTTTAGTAAATTATGATGAATAATCTTATCGATATTTTGTTGTGGACTTTACCAGTGCACAAGAATGTGTACTCGATCCCTTAGTCCGTTACTTGAAACTCACATCCATGTGAACAAGTAGTTAGTCTTAATTTTCCAAAGATGAAAAATTCTCATTCATCATGCTATACAACTTGCATGATTCCACGTTTTGGTCCAATTGAAACTTAGGTGATGAGGATCTTTCCTTATTTGGTAAATTTAGACATTACCACAAATGAAAGAATCAATTTCATATTTCCACTCTTGCTATTAACGGAATCATATAAGCAACATTTTTTTTCCTCAAATGCCATTGTAAGGATATTTTAAAATAAATAAAATCATCATTTTTCCTTTTATTTTAAAAACTTTGATGAAAAACTATCCTTACAATGCAAATGAGCATGAAAACTTTGTTATTATCTATTCCTACGCAATGTATCATAACTCCTAAGAAGTAGCTTAAGAATCCGATCTTCAAACTATGCGATAGAAATCCATCTATGCGATCAGATTCAGTATATTCTTTATTTAGGTTCCTTCACTTTTCTTTGATTCTTAAAACATCAACATGTGACCCAGTCGCATCATGTATCGAGAATCTCATAATAGAAACTTAGCAGAGTTAGATAGTGGACTTTACCTCAAGTAGAGTCAAACATATTGACTTTAACATCCTTAGATAAAATTGGCAGCTTCGCAACTAATTCCCCTTCCTTTGGCAATATAAACATATGGAACCTTTGGTAATGGTATGCAGGACTATCACAGACTTAGCTTTTCGCTTTACCATTCGGTCAACTGAGTTAACTATGGCCGATCCCTTTCCATTGGGAAGAAAATGCTTTTTATGGATTTACAGTGTCTTCATTGTCAATGTCCATAAAGTTTTAAGAAGTTGATCTTAGAAAATAGATAAGATCATTAAGGGTCCTGTCATAGTCTGTTTCAAAGAAGTCCCAAAGGAACTCACTATGTGACTTAGCAAAGTAGTTGAGCCACCAACGTTCTCAAGACTTTGACACCCAACTCTCCCGGCTTGTCAATATGTGACTTCATCTCCAATATGGGATCACACCTAGACCTTTCCTTGACAATAGGGTTTGAGAGACCTTGAAATTGTAGGTTAGGGAGAATGATTGGAGGAGGTGAAAGAAGTATGATTTCCATGGGACATCATCTTCATTTAGGAAAGCTTGTTTCAAGATATTTGGGAAGATCATAAATGTCTAAACCATACATATTTTTGGGAGATATTCAAGATAGTTGATTTAAAGTCCTTAATATAACACCCAATATAAAATATTCAGGCTAGGACCCAACACAATACTTTTATAACTTAGAAGAGGGATGCTGTAATCCAAGCTATAAAATATTTGAAGGTAGGTGAATGACGATTCACCAATTTCCACCAAGATACACGAAATGTATTATTAGGTTTTAATTGGTTTTGAAACTCCTAGATCTTTGAGATTCATTGAACTTTTCAATGGCATGTTTCCATCTCGAGTGTGTCCTTCAGGTTTTGTGACTGGGACGTCGAGGATCAGAAAACAAGGTGTGAAGTAACCATGCAAATTACTTGGTACCCTTAAGTGTTTACCCCTTAATCGATGTGACGGTTAACCACACACGCTCCATCCATACTTTGATAAACATTAAGTTACCCTTTGCCTACTTTGTTAAATACGAGTTAGTGTGCCAGTTAACCACACACGCTCAATTAACTGACTTAAACAAAGTGCAAAGTGTAATTTCATATATTAGCACCTTATTCACTTTTTCCTAAGTAACTAAGATTAGGTATTTATAAAAGGTTTAGTTACTTAGTATTTATCACTAATACTTTTAATGAAGGGAGAATTATAGTCCTTGTCCTACCCGTTCAACTAACGACCCTCCACCAGTCAAGGAAGCGGTGGGTGAGAGTGGACACTCATTAAACCATCATTTTATAGGCAGTAACCTTATCCCCCCCCCCCCCCCCCCCGGTTATAGATCGGCTTCGTGAATGAGGCCTACTAACGGTAAGACTGACTTTACTCTAATACATATATATAAATATTATTAACTTATAATATTATAAAGTATAATGGTTGAATTTTAACTTCTAAAATTCTAAGGGCTAACATGGAATTAAAGTATTCATAAGTGAAAACTTTTCAAATTCCAACACTTGAGGGCAAGTTTTAAACATATTCAAAACTAATTAATTCCATAACTTCTGAGTTTAAAGTTGTTTACATTAAAAGACTCTTCAAGTTCCATAACTTGAGGACAAGTTATGGAAGACTTTAAACTAATAAAAGAATATAACTTTTCTTTATTTTGTAACTTATGGAATTAATTAAGGTTACACATTTTGATACTTAATGAAGTGACTCTTGAACCTCCATAACTTGAGGACAAGACTCTTCATTTTTGTAACCATTGCAAACTTTTATGAGATTTATGAAATTTAAATGTGACTTTTCATATAACTTGAGGACAAGTTACAAAAATACATTTTAGAATCAACTCTTAGATTAAAATGGATTGAAAACAGATAATCAATTAGCTTTTCTATTAATCTAAGCAACTCATAAGAACAAGATAATTCAAATCAAACTTTTTCATGTAATTAGCCTAATCACTAAACTAATACAAAACATGAATCTATTGACAATTATCTTTGAAATTGGATTAGTATGAACATTACCACATCAAAAACAAGTTTATAAGTTCAAAAACAGCTTAGGGTAATGTTCCTAGTCCATTTCTAGCCAAAAAACTCAAAAATATACTGTCTGGGGCTCCTACTCATAGAGTGTATCAACCTACTCGACGAGTAGGATGATTTTCTTCATGGACTCGACAAGTTCATCAGTGGACGGCGACTCCAGTGCCCAGAAAGCCAGAAAATCGATTTTTTCATCATTTTTCAGCAATTTGCATCAAGTATAATTGAAAACAAGCCTAGGCTCTGATACTACTGTTGGGTTTTGAGCATTCTAACACTCCTAAGTGTACATGCAACCCTAAATACCTTGGATCTATGTTTTCTCTATTATACATGCAAATATGATCTTTCCAAGGTATTCATCCTAACTAGCATAATAACATTGATTCAAATGAATATATCAAGTTAGAATTACATACCTCTTTGATGTAGATTGTCTTCATGAAGCTTGAGTGCATAGTGTCCCAAATGTGACACCTCAAATGGTTCAGACAACACCAAATACACATGGAATGACTTGAGAGAAATTCACACTTCATGAAAATCGGCTAGCCCTTCCTATCACTCATAGTGTCCCATTTTCTCCAAGAATAAGATCATTATATAGTTAGGGTTACACCATGTAAACCCTAATTCTCATGGACTTTCATTTCCATGATCCATGGGTACAAATACACCATGGAGCATCTTATGGGTTTTAGCCTAACTTGACAATCCATGGAGCATTAGCCCACTATATAAGTATGGATGATTTACACAATCAACCCATATATTTAATTAGTCTTCTTTTGATCACTTAATTAATCCTAGATAAATTCTTGATCAATACTATTTAAATAATCTTATAATATATTAGCAAACCTTAAGTGTTATTTCTCTCATTATAGTCTATCCAAATGCATGATGCCATGCAACCCAAATGGACCATGCCGGGTCGGGTCAAGTCTCACTAATTATAGTTATGGACTTAGACATTAATCCAACATATAGATCATTTCATAGTCTATTACATAGCAGTCCTTAAAGAACTTACTATGTGACTTAGGAATTGATTGAAGAATCCAGTCAACAGCCAACTTCCTTAAGACTTTGACGCCCAACTCTCCTAGCTTGTCAGTATGTGACTTCATCTCCAAGATGTAAGTTCACATAAACTTGCCAATAGGGCTTGAGTGACCTTGAACTATTCAAGTCTTAAACTTGTGGGTTAGGGAGAATTATTGGAGGAGGTGGAGGAAGAGAAGTATGATTTCCATGATCCAATCGCGGAACATCATCTTCATTAGGAAAGCTTGTTTCAAGAGATTTGGGAAGACCACAGTTGTCTGAACCAGACATCTACAATGGGATAAATTCAAGTTAGTTGATTTAAGCCCTTAATATAACACCCAATATGAAATATTAAGGCTAGGACCCAACACAATATTTTATAACTTGGAAGAGGGATGTCGTAATCCAAGATACAAAATATTTGAAGGTAGGCGAATGATGATTCACCAATTTCCACCATGAAAAACAAAATAAATTATTAGGTTTTAATTGGATTTGAAACTCCTAGATCTTTTGAGATTCATTTAACTTTTCAATGGCATGTTTAAATCTCGATTGTGCCCTCTGAAATTTGTGACTGCGATGTCGAGGATCACAAACAAGGTGTCAATAACCATGAAAATTAACTTGGTAACCTTAATCTTTATCACCTAATCAATGTGTTGGTCAGCCACACACGCTCCACCAATCTATGATAATCATTAAGTCACCCTTTGCCACTCTTACTAGCCCATGTAAGTGTGCTGGTTACCCATACATGCTCCACCAACGACTTGGTAAGGTATAAAGTGTAATTTCATGGGTTAGCACCAAATTCATATTTTCCTAAAGTAACTTAGATTGTGAATTTATAAAAGATTTAGTTACTTTATATTTATCATTATAATTATAATGAGAATTATAATCCTTGTCCTACCCGTTTGACTAACGACCCTCCACTAGTCAAGGAAGCGGTTGGTGAGAGTGGACACCCATTAAGCTGCTATTTTATAGATAACAACCTTATACCCCCCTTATAGACCGACTTCGTGAATGAAACCTACTAACGGTAAGACTAACTTGCTCTTATACACATATATATATATATATATATATATATATATATATATATATATATATATATATATATATGTATTATTAACTTATAATACTATAAAGTATAAGGGTTGAATTTTAACTTTTAAAACTCTAGGGTTTGGGATTAAAGTGTGTATAAGACTTTACAAGTTCCAATACTTGAGGGTAAGTTTTGAACAATCCAAAAAACTTTTGGATTTTCATAACTTATGAGTTTAACTAAGGTTTTAAAAACTTTAATGAAGAGACTCTTGAATATCCATAACTTGAGGAAAAGTTATGGAGTTTAAAAGACAATTTATGATGAAAAAGACTTTAATTGTGTAACCTATGATTTTTTAATGGATCTTTAAAAGAAATGAATTTTGGTAATCCATAACTTGAGGAAAAATTATGGACTCCATTAAAAACATTTAGATCAAGAATTAACTAACAAAAAATTGCAAATAATTCCTATGATTTACCAAAACTCATAAGTGTATGAACAATCATATTAATAATTTCGAGAATCATATAAACACATATAAAACTTGAAATTTTGATAATAACCTTGAAATTGGTTTACCATAATCATTACCACATCAAAAACATATTTTATAAGTCCAAACAGTTTAAGGTAATGATTCTAGACCAATTTTAGCACCAAAACTCGAAAATCTACACTCAGGACTGCCAACTCATCGAGTGCATGAACTGACTCAGCGAGTTGGTTGAATATATGTATGGAATCGTCAAGTCCCATGAAGGACTCAGCGAGTCAACTGGGCAGTGTGTAGAAATTCGACATTTTTCAACAATTTGCATCAAGTATCAAGAAAACAAGCCTAGGCTTTGATACCACTGAAGGGTTTTGAGCATTCTAACACTCCTATGGTGTACATGCAACCCTAGAAACCTTGGATCTATTCTTTCTCTAAAATACATGCAAATAAGAACTTTCCTAGATTCTCATACTAACTAGCATGGAAAGGGGTACTTGCAACATAAAAGACTAGTAGAATAACATACCTTTTCTTGTGGTTGATTGCTTGGAGTTTTGAGAGCCTAGCACCGATAATGTGGATGCCTCAAATGAAATCACAAATCACCACACAACTTGGAAAACTTAGGAGAATAGTATGCACACTCAAAAATCGGCGCACCCTTGGTTTTCCTCATACACTAGTGCCATTTCATGTGCCAAGGACCTCTTTATATAGTGTGGTGGATTAGGGTTACATTCATGTAAACCGCAATACCCATGACCTTTCATTTCCATAAGATCCATGGGTTAAAGCTCCATGGACTATCCATGGACTTTCTAAGCAAGCTTAGCCCATTCTAAACAAGCATTAGCCCACTCTATATAAATATAAGAGTCCATATTTACTTAGTTACCTTTGATCACTAAATTAATTCTTGATCAATACTAATTTAAGTAATATAATTTCATATTAATATATTATAGCTTATAATATATTAACAAATAATAGCTATACTATTCTCAAAAGACTATCCAAATTGTTATGGTGAAGTTCAACCTAAATGGACCATGTCGGGTCGGTTCAAGTACATCTCAAATGTAGTTATCGACTTAGAGACCTTATCCAACACATAGATTTTTTGACGATAGCGTGTTGCTTTCATGTGTTCGTGGATTTGCATTATCTTCTTAGTAGTCTCATGAATAATATTTGGGTCTGTTCATAGGGTACTTACTACAAACTTCTTGGCTAGTTGGGTATCACCAACTTCGGCCCAAAAAATAGGAGATCGACATTTCCAACCGTATAAAGCTTCAAATGGTGCAACCTTAATGTTGGTGTGATAGTTATTATTGTATGAGGACTTTATCAATGGATGATGAATGTCCCGTGTATTTCCAGAATCTACTACACATGCTCTGAGAATATTCTGAATCATTTGGACCGTCCATTTGCTTTAACTGTTTGTCTGAGGATGATAGGTTGTAATCATATCGAGACGAGTACCAAGGGACTTTTGCAAAGATTTCTAGAATCAGGAGATAATTCTACTATATATGTTAGATACAATAGATAGTGGTGCCCCATGTAATCTGAAAATCTCTCTATGGTACGTCCTAGTTAGCTTTTCCACTTTATCTGTCTCTTTTATTGGTAGGAAGTGGGCAAACTTGGTTAATCTATCGACAACTACCTACACAGTGTTGTAATCACTAGCAGTCTGATGTGTGTAAAACCAACTAGTTTTGAACCTACTTTTAATTATAAAATAAACACACAAAGGCAGCGGACCTATCAATTGTGGTAAAGATAAATAAGTAGGGTATCGAACACAGGGAACGGTAAATTAAGACTAAAAACTAATTTTATCTAAATTAATTAATAAGTAGGGGTTTTTCTCTAGTTTTACAAGACTAGAAACTTACTAACTATCACTTAAACTAAAAAGTAGAAAAGCAAAGAATTAACTAGATTCAATAATGGGAAGGACTTCTGTTTAGTTCAACTCAATTGATCCTATGGTTGATATTATGGTAATTGTGCAATGGATTAATTCTTCTATTGGTTACCGATTCAAGTGAGTGGATTCACAATCGCTGCACTAATCCTTAGAGAAAAAACTAACTCAAACAGTGATCAGTTGTCTAATTTAATTTAATTCACTAGGTTATTTATTCGTGTTAATTTAGACTTGTAATAGCTAACTAATTTGGTCCTTTAGTTAACTTCTTGTTGATGGTCATCATACAAGCTCACACATGAATTTACCTATTTTTCTTATTAATTCTAGTTTCATGTTCATTAATCCTAGACATATGATAAAATGGTCACATAACATATGATGTTGATAATTAAAAGATGTTCATACTATCTAATTATCTTCCTATTAACAGAAAAATAGTTATCATCCACACATAAGGTTCTCTAACAAGCTAAAATTAACAAAATCACCAATATTGAATTAATCCTACCATAAATCAAACCATAGTATCAATATTGTATCCCCAAACAGAAGTTTAAGAGTTTTAGCTCATGATTGAAGTAATTAACAGCAACAAAATGAATTCTAATTGTCTAGCCATAATGAAAAACAAAAGATTAAGTAGAATGATGAGAATTGGCCTCAAATCCCCTTCGGAATTGGATTCTAAGTTGTATCTTCGTTTTCTAGGGTTCTTATGGCTCTTCAATCGCAACTATTCTCTCCAGAAGGGTTCCAGAATGTCCCATGTCGATCTGAGAAGTTATCTTTATAGATGCGAAACAACTCGTCGAGTCCATTTCCGACTCGCCGAGTCTATCTCTTAATTCCCGTATACAATAAGTCTCGGAGTCTTTGTCTTCTCGAATCTTCGACCGGACTCGCCGAGTAGTCGTCCCTACTCGCCGAGTAAGTGTTGTTTTTAGTGGTTTTCCTTCTTTGTACAATTCGCAAGCTCCAAACCGCTTCTCCTGCTTCTTTTCGCTTCCAAGCTTCAACTTTGGACTGAAAACATAATACAAGCACTTTTAATTATTTTTTGTCCATGAAATGCAATAATTTAGCTAATAAATGATAAAAATCTATGCTTAATATAAGACTAAATATGAAAATATAAAAATACCCCACACTTAACTTTTGCTTGCCCCCAAGCAAAACTGAATTTTAACAAATTAGAATCACATATGACAGCTCCAATCTAACCCAACCATTATGCCAAGACCGCAACGCATGCATTTGTGTCTAAAATTTTTCCTAAGGACCCCTGATACTCCAAATACACACAATCCTCATAAACATTCGCCCACTCACCCTGAACTATGCTCATTTTCTGCATCCCTCCGAATCCATCCTCAGAAAAGCTCTTAACCTCAAGGTATTTTTTGTTGAGCAACCCAAGCATACATAATCTAGACAATTACAGTTTATGATACCATATTGGAGCTCTTTGGAATTCTTTATTTCTTTGACATTTGACCTTTGATTTCTGGGTATCTTCAACTTTTGAATTTCTTCAAAATTTTTGATCTTTGAACTTCACTTTAACTGCTCCAAAAATTCTTCGAACTTTTTCTTGTAATTCTCTCTCTCTCTCTCTCTCTCTCTCTCTCTCTCTCTCTCTCTCTCTCTTTACATGTACCTCACTTTTTTACTCAAAACCCTACATGTTTAAGCAGGGGCGCTCAACTTCAACCTTTATTGGCTAGCGATAAGAATTTTCCTAGATACATTTCTGGTACACGATGCTAAATATATTGCAACCCTCGGGCTGAGCGAGATCGTGTTTTTGTCCCATGATTTCACTGGAATAAGGAAGCCACAAATGCACTATAACATATATAGGCTCAACTAAACATTTGGGTTCTCATGCAATTATCAACACAATTCTAACATGGAATCCTAATTGCTTTTAATCAATATTTTCTAAATTAATCCCTAAGTCACATTTTTGGTATACACAAATTTTAAAAATTAATCCTAAATTAAGATATTAGGATTCTATATTTACTAAGATGACATCAACCCCCTACCCCACACTTAATTTACACAATGTCCTCATTGCAAGTTATGCATGAAATATAAAAACATGAAATGTAGAGAGAATTAGAACAAACTCCCGTGGGGTAGCAGTCACTAAGTCGATATCTCATCTCTTCAACTCCATCTTCAATTGACTTTATCCATGGAAATAGCGCATCCATGTCTCGGACATCAAATCACATGTGGGTAGCTTCAGATGGTCAAGTGGTGCAGCCATCAGCATCAAATCGGAAATCTCCAATGTGAACAAACAAGTGACTCGTCGAGTCATATAGACAACTCGTCGAGTGTGGTCGCAGAAAGCCTCAAATGTGTAAGCATAAGGGGCGACTCGTCGAGTAGGTTTATTGCACTCGGCGAGTCGACCGCTGGGTGAAAAAAAAACTTTTCTACATTCTTTCCAGCTGTTGATAAAGCTTAATAATTTCCCACAACTCCTAAAATTAGTCACTCAATACTCTTTTAACCGGACTCGACACCTTAGCTCTAAACGTCGACCTTTCTTGACTCTCTACCACTCTTTTCTCTTTCTCTCAAACTCTAAAACCTTTAAGCAAGCATTCATAACTGAAAATCTGAAAGTCATCAAGGCAAATAAAACATCACGAACACATAACTTAGAGTTCAACCAAAAATTCAAAACACACCAAACAAATCAAAAACAAAAATAAAATGAAAATTGTTCCATTAAACATAAAAAAAATAATCCTCCTCCTCATCATCATTTCCATGATCAGCTCCGCTTCCACCAGCTCCACTTCTCCTTGCATCAATAACCTCGTCCCACGAAGGAAAGTATGTAAAATTACCCCCATCAATGTGCGGAATATGGAAATAATCGAAAAGTTACACGTGGGATTCATTGCTAAAATTGATGCCCCTCGCCATTTGATCTTGGAGCCTCCTCATCTCAACATTGTACCAATCCATTGGTACTTCCTCATTATCCACCGGAATCACCAGAGGCTCCTCCTCAACTTCCCGCTCACGTCTCGATCTAACTCTCCTTCCCGGTGCCTCGGGACCAACCACCGGATCATCGTGTGGGATAGCATAATGACCACCGCCATAATCCTCAATAATTCGTGCCCTCCGAAAAAGAATATGATTAAAGGGAGGGGTAGGAATCATCGTCATCAAGTTCCATGCACTGCGGGTCAT
This sequence comes from Lactuca saligna, assembly GCF_052625555.1. Taxonomy (NCBI): domain Eukaryota; kingdom Viridiplantae; phylum Streptophyta; class Magnoliopsida; order Asterales; family Asteraceae; genus Lactuca; species Lactuca saligna. The sequence continues at coordinate 193,888,046 of NC_136419.1, read as the reverse complement.
CAACCCAAATGAGTTGGCTAGCCGGGTCACGAACATGCCACCATTAATTTTGGAGGTTTTGCAATCCTTAACCGCACCCTCTGACAAATAAGAAGCCAAACACCACAAAATGTTGCAAAAGGTGTCGGGCGTGATAATACTCCAAAGATAAAAGACATCAAGGTTGGACACCTTGTCATCGTCCTTCCTTTGGTTGATGGTGGTGGAGATAAGGCAGTGAATGAGACGGTGTGTGGGTGACCTAATACTTCCTTCTTGGGGCGACTTCGAAATGTATAATTTGTTGGCGATTGTGTTCCACCAACCCATACTCGTAACACCATCGGGGAATACCTTATGATAATGTTCCAAGAAAGCGCGAAAAATAGAAGTAGTAACCAATGGTCGGTCATAAATCCCCAATCGGCATGCTAAATCAATGATCGAACATTGATGGAACTCGCCCCCAAGGCAAAAACTAAAACTCGCGGGGTGGTAACAATCATCTCCTACTCGGAAAGACACCGTGGAGAAAAATTCCCAGCAAAGTTCCCGATATATCGGCTCTTGAATTCTAAAAACCCAGCTCCATCCATCACAAATCATTGTCCCCCCCTCGTACGTGAATTCTTTCAAAAGGTAGGGCGCCAACTCCTCTTCATACCGAACATTCTTCAACCAATCCTAATCGACCCTATTTGGTACATAAACCTCTTTCTTTCTGACCTCAGCCAACGTCTTCTTCCATCTTGTCATTGTTGAAGCAGATTCAATTCGAGGGAAATTCAACCAAGGAAAATCTCCTTAGTGTGCACTTGAGCTTTTTCCCCCTTGAAAACATTGTCCCTGCAAAACAAAGAACACACAACCCAGAAAACACATAAAATCATCAAAACAGATTCCACCTGGGTCCCCAACATGACTCGTCGATTCCATGAACGACTTGGCGAGTCGTATGAACTGCACGAGTCAGTCGACAGGTCGATTGAAATTTGATCGTAAAACTTGAATCTTTTCTCAAGGGTTTTGTGCCGGGATGTTTCTAAGATGTATTAAAGCAAAAATAATCATCCAAAACAACATAATTAATACTAAATCAAAACCCTAAAAGTTCACTAAACTTCAAAATCGGGTGTTATATGAAATTGACACTCTAGATCATCTAAAAATCATAACTTTAACAGAATTATGGAAGAGATTAAGTACCTCTGTTGATGGAATTCAAGAATTTTAAAGAAAAGATGTAGAACTTGATGAATGCTTGAGAGAGAGAGAGAGAGCAAAGGGAGCTGCACGTCGAGTAATGGGGGAAAATGATCTCTTTAGGGTTAAAAAACCTAGTTTTACCGGTTGTAAAAATCATTTTAAATTATTTTTTTCTATAAATAAAATTGACTCGTCGAGTCAGGGTTAGACTCAGCGAGTCTGTCGCGAATCTAAAATTATTTGGGACCGGAAGAGACACGTCGAGTCAGGATTAGACTCGGCGAGTCACTTGTAAACAATTCAGAAAATCATATCATTTTGTTATTAAAAATTCATTCCACCACACACTTAGTCCATACGTACTCTCAAGCAGTCATATATGATAATTTAGAAGACGATAAAATCCTAAAAACGAAAATCAAACGAAAACAAGAAAGATAAAAAAAAAAAAAAAGCAAACTCTAATAACGTGTTGCCTCCCGCCAAGCGCTTCTTTTTAAGGAGTCGTTAGCTGGACTCCTTTCCCTCTACGTTTCTTCATTTTCCTGCATCGGGAACGCATGCCTAATCTTTTGCGGTTTGTACTTTGTCTTGTAAGCGTGTATCTTCTTCTTGTAAGCCCGTCTTAATTCTTCTCACTTTCTCCTTATAACATCATCTTCTGATGCATGAATTTCCCGTTTCCTCATCTTCTTCTTCTTTAGACCATTCTTTTGCACCTTCTCTTGTACCTCTCCTTCTTTAATCTTCATCACTTCATAGTTGGTGAAAACTCGGGCTCGAGGCTTGGTAACGAATGGTTGATCAGCATCATCTCTCCTTGCATTTTCCTCTTCTCTAAAGCTTTCCTCCTCTTCAAGTGGATTGTCATCATCATCTTACATCCTTCTGTTAAGGCATGCCACTTGCACGTGTTGAAAATCACCATCTAATCCTCCTTCCGCTGCTTGATCTTCTAAAGAATTAGGGAAATCTTCATATCCAGAACATGCAGGGAGCTGGTAACAAGCAGATCCAAATTGTCCATGTTGCTAAAATTTTCGAATGGACTCGTCGAGTCTATGAAAGCGACTCGGCAAGTCGGATCATATTCCTCACATCCCACTCTGGTTTCTGATTCACTTTCCTTCAATAGCTTCTCTATTTCTTCCAAATCTTTGTCAACATCATCAATTCCTCCAGAAGATAGCAAGAACTTACTTGGATCTTCTTCTTGCAATAGTGCAAGTTCTTTTTGTAAAATCTCATCATCCAAATTAATGAATGAGACTTCTTCTCTTCCTTCTTCTTGCTTAATCTCTGGTAGAGCTTTAAAAACTGCTGACTCATCTCCTACCCTCAATGTGAGTGTGGACTTGCATACATCTATCAATGCGCATACGGTATTTAAAAATGATCTCCCCAAAATAATTGGAATTTCAGGGTCTTCTTCCATATCAAGTACCACAAAGTCCACGGGGAATATGAATTTATCAACCTTAATGAGGAGATCTTCACAAATACCTCTTGGACGAACAATCTTCTTATCATCCAAATGGATCTTCATATTCACAGGCCTTGGCTCCGGTAAATTCAGCTTCTTGAAGAAAGAAAAGGCATTAAATTAATACTTGCACCCAAATCGGTAAACGCTTGAGTGGAAAGTACATTTCCAAATTGACAAAGAATTATGATGCTTCCTGGATCACCCTTCTTTTCTAGTAGCTCACTCAATACTATCTCTGCGACTTCAGCTAAATCTTTTCTAGCAACAAAGAGACCCCTTAGCAAGTTAAAATACTTGGGTGTTTGAAGCATTGTTTCCACAAATGGAATGTTGACTTGAAGGGCTCTAACATGCTCCATGAAAGCTCTATATGCTCTGACCTTTTCCTCAGGTATGGCTTTGATTGGGAATGGCAAAGGAGGGTTGTAAGGCCTTAAGGAAATAGCAGAATTATCATCAGGGCATGGAATCGTCGAGTCCGTTTGATGGACTTGGCGAGTCTGGTCGGGTTTAGCTGGATCCGACTCTTCTGTATTTTCTGTATGCTCCTTGGAGATCTTCTGTGCAGGGGTGAAAATTTTTCCAAAGCTAGAGGTCATTACACTCACATTCTCCATTCTCGGATTGTTCTCGGTTTTACTTGGAAGTTAACCCGGTCTTCTCTCGTTCGCTTGTTGCGCAAGTTTTCCTATCTGTTTCTCAATGTTGAGAATAGATGCTTGTTGATTCCGAAGTATATTTCTAGTCTCATGTATTGCAGCATCATGATCATTGTGCCTTTTCTCGGACGCGGCTATAAATCTAGTGAACATTTCTTCTAAATCGGCCTTCTTTTCCATAACCGATTCTTCCTTTTGATAAAAACCCCTCTCATTATGCTTGTATTTGTCCTCCTTCGCCTTTTTGTATTCTTCATACGGGAGTCATTCCTTCTTTGGTTTCCACCAATTCTCATCGTAACGATCGCCGCTTGAATAAAACACTTGCTCCTTTTTGTTTCCATTTGCATCTAAGTCATAATCCTTCGTGAGATGAGGACCACTATAGTTCTTGCATCCAACTCGGATAGCATGGATTTTTTGATCCATTTTTGTCATCCTTTTATCTAAACTATCGAGCTTAGCCATCATTGCCACCATGCCATCATTGGCCGAGTTCACTACCCCCCGACTTACTTCATTTCTTGGGTATGGTATTCTCTAGAATGCTTAGAGAATTCTTCTATTAATTCCTTGATTACTGGGGGTGCCTTCTTTGTGAGTGGGCCTTGCGAGTCGAGCAATTACCTTGTGGTGACATTGACTCCATCATAGAAGATGGAGACCTCTTGTTGGCTATTAAGGTCATGGTGTGGGCAATTTCTAATAAGACGTTTGTACCTTTCCCACGCCTCATAAAGGGACTCTTCGGGTTGTTGCTCGAAGTTGGCAATGGCTTTCTTTAACTTGGCTATGTTGGAAGGAGGGAAAAAGTGGTCTATGAACTCCTCTTTCATCTTAGTCCATGTGGTGACCGACCCGGGAGGAAGTGACTTGAGCCAATCCTTTGCAACACCCTTGAATGTGCCTGGAAGCATGCAAAGTAGCTAGGTCTCGCGTGGTACATTTGGCACATTGAAGTAGTCAGCCACATCATTTACTTCATCCAAGTGCTTGTAGGCATCTTCGTGGTCTTTTCCATAGAAAGGAATCTCCTTGAGTTGAGCGAGGATATGACCCTTTAGTTCGAAAGTAGTGGTAGCGGGAATTACGGGCTGCACAAGTCCCGGGCCAGTGTCATCGCGCATCCTCTTCTTCCATTCCCCCATGGGGACTTCATCAATATTAGTCATAATGATAGCTAAATCGTCCTCAAAGTCGGATTCATGCCCGTATGTAGGTTCTTCTTCTTCCTCGGTCTCGTACTCCATATCTTCTTTAATTGGGTCTTCGATTGTCAAAGAGGCGTTGGATGCTCCTGATTTCTTGCTCTTCTTCTTGCTGAAAATGGACTTGAGGTTCTTTAGTGGCGAATTCTTTGAAGAAGCGGATTCTCCAACAGCTTTTCCTTTGCTCCTCCTTAGTGCGGATTCCGGGTCTTCTAGAGGAGGGACCAGAGGTGTATCAGATCCTTGGGTCATGAAACAACTGCAAGCAAAATAAAAACGCATAAAAAGAACAAAAATAAAATAAAATTAAAATTAAAATTGTAATAGCGACGAACTCGCCGAGTTGGCACGAGTGCACTCGGCGAGTTCAAGGCAAAAACAGAAAAAAATTTCTATTGCTTATTAAAACGGATTTTTAGTAAAACTTATCCTAATTACTAGATTACCTAAGAATTAACTCTGCGTAAGAGAACTCTTACACAAAGGATCGATAAAGATAGAATTTAATGCTAATTTAGAACCGTTCCCCAGCAACGGCGCAAAAAACTTGATGTGTGTAAAACCAACTAGTTTTGAACCTACTTTTAATTATAAAATAAACACACAAAGGCAGCGGACCTATCAATTGTGGTAAAGATAAATAAGTAGGGTATCGAACACAGGGAACGGTAAATTAAGACTAAAAACTAATTTTATCTAAATTAATTAATAAGTAGGGGTTTTTCTCTAATTTTACAAGACTAGAAACTTACTATCACTTAAACTAAAAAGTAGAAAAGCAAAGAATTAACTAGATTCAATAAGGGGAAGGACTTCTGTTTAGTTCAACTCAATTGATCCTATGGTTGATATTATGGTAATTGTGCAATGGATTAATTCTTCTATTGGTTACCGATTCAAGTTATTAGATTCACAATCGCTGCACTAATCCTTAGAGAAAAAACTAACTCAAACAGTGATCGGTTTTCTAATTTAATTTAATTCACTAGGTTATTTATTTGGGTTAATTTAGACTTGTAATAGCTAACTAATTTGGTCCTTTAGTTAACTTCTTGTTGATGGTCATCATACAAGCTCACACATGAATTTACCTATTTTTCTTATTAGTTCTAGTTTCATGTTCATTAATCCTAGACATTTGATAAAATGGTCACATAACATATGAGGTTGATAATTAAAAGATGTTCATACTATCTAATTATCTTCCTATTAACAGAAAAATAGTTATCATCCACACATAAGGTTCTCTAACAAGCTAAAATTAACAAAATCACCAATATTGAATTAATCCTACCATAAATCAAACCATAATATCAATATTGTATCCCCAAACAGAAGTTTAAGAGTTTTAGCTCATGATTGAAGTAATTAATAGCAACAAAATGAATTCTAATTGTCTAGCCATAATGGAAAACAAAAGATTAAGTAGAATGATGAGAATTGGCCTCAAATCTCCTTCGGAATTGGATTCTAAGTTGTATCTTCATTTTCTAGGGTTCTTCTGGCTCTTCAATCGCAGCTATTCTCTCCAGAAGGGTTCCAGAATGTCCCATGTCGATCTGATAAGTTATCTTTATAGATGCGAAACGAATCGTCGAGTCCATTTCCGACTCGCCGAGTCTATCTCTTAGTTCCCATATATGATAAGTCTCGATGTCTTTATCTTCTCGAATCTTCGATCGAACTCGCCGAGTGGTCGTTCCTACTCACCGAGTAAGTGTTGTTTTTGGTGGTTTTACTTCTTTGTTCAATTCCCAAGCTCCAAACCGCTTCTCCCGCTTCCTTTCGCTTCCAAGCTTCAACTTTGGACTGAAAACATAATACAAGCACTTTTAAGTATCTTTTGTCCATGAAATGCAATAATTTAGCTAATAAATGATAAAAATTTATGATTAATATAAGACTAAATATGCAAATATCACAGTCTTAGGAAATTTGGCCACAAAATCCATTGCGATTTGTTCCACTTCCACTCGGGTATTTACGGTTTTTTTATAATCTTGAGGGTCGTCGATGTTCTCCCTTGACCTTGAACATGTTAGGCATTTACTTACGGATGTCGCAATTTTAGCCTTCATGTTCGACCACCAATAAAGAGTTTTTAAATCTAGATACATCTTATCTGATCCGAGATGGACGGATTACCTAGTCCTATGGACCTCATCTCATACTAGTACCTTGACATCTCCAAACATTAGAACCCATATTCAATTCATGAAGTATCTTGCTCCATTATCCTTAACTTGTAGTTTCTTTTTCCATTCTCTTGAGGCCTTCTGCCTCGTTGTTTTCTTTTGCTAGAGCCTCGAACTGATCATTTATAATCTACAAGATTAGACTAGACTAGATAGTCATTGAAAATGATCTAAATCTAAAGGGCTTAACTCTTTATTTATGACTTAAGGCATCAACTACGATGTTATCCTTATTTGGATGATTACGAATCTCACATTCATAGTCATTAAGCAATTCCAATCATCTTCGTTGTCTCATGTTGAGTTCCTTTTGGTCGAAGATGTGCTGGATACTCTTGTGGTCCGTGTAGATTATACATTTTATTCCATAAAGATAATGATCCAAAATCTTTAATGCAAAAACCATAACTCCCAACTCTAGGTCGTGAGTGGTGTAGTTGTTCTCATGCACCATGAGTTAATGTGAGGCGTACGCTATGACTTTTTCACTTAGTATCAATACACATCCCAATCAATGATGCGAAGAATCTCAATACACGATGAAATCATCAATACCCTCTAAAAGGGATAGTATTTGCGCACTACACAACATTTCTTTTAGCTTTTAGAAAGATGCTTCTTATTTTTCTCCCCAAACAAATTTTGTTTCCTTTTGGGTTAATGTTGTGTGGGGTTTGCCTATGATAGATACATTTTCTATGAATCTCCAATAGTAGCCTGCTAAGCCTAAGAATTAACAAACCTCATTTGGCCTCTTGAGTGCATCCCAATTATTTACAACTTTAATCTTGGAAGGATCAACATGAACTTCTTTACTGCTTACTATGTGCCCTACAAAATGTACCTCTCTAACGCACTTGCAAAATTTTGCATACAGCTTTTGTTTCTATAGTAGCTCTAGGATCACTCAAACATGCTGCCAATGTTCTTCCTTAGTTTGTGAATAGATCAGAATATCGCCGATGAATAGTATCACTAATTTTTCCAAGTAGGGCTTGCATACTCGATTCATGAGATCCATAAAAACAATTAAGGAATTGGTCAATCCAAAAGGCATGACCAAGAACTTGAAATGTCCATATCGAGTTCTGAATGTAGTCTTTAGAACGTCCTCTTCCGTTACTCGAACTTGATGGTATCTAGATCTTAGGTCAATCTTAGAAAAATTAATGTATCCTTGGAGTTGATCAAAGAGATCATCAATTCGGGGAAGTAGATATTGATTCTTAACAGTCACCTTATTTAATTCCCAATAGTCGATGCACTTTCGAAAAGATCTATCTTTCTTCTTGACAAATAAAATGGATGATCCCCAAGGCGAGAAGTATGGTCGTATAAATCTCTTGTCAAGAAGTGCTTGTAGTTGGTTGGAGAGCTCTTGCATCTCCGACGATGTCAATCTGTAAAGAGACTTTTCTACTGGGGTAGCTCTGGAACTAGATCAAACCGAAACTCGACTTAACACACTAGGGTAATCTATGTATATCTTCAGGGAATACATTAGGGTAATCGCACACTTAAGGTACTTCCTTGGTCCTTCACTCATTGTCTTTCCTATCGAAAATTTGGGCTAGAAAGGCATTATACTCTTTCTGTTAGTATTTTCTGGCCTTCATGCAGGAAATAATCTTAAGAGTAAATGAGTTTTTAAAGGAGAAAATATGAATAAAAATCTTTTCATATTTAAGCAAACATCTCAAAGTAAGAATCTTCTTTCTTATAAGATAATTACATAGTGTGATTTAATTATATATCAAGACGAATCTTGTGTTTTCTACAAATCTAGTAGGAGAAAAATAACATTCCCAGTCTTATAATCCTTGGAATAAAGTGTAGGGTTTGGAGCATTCTAACACTCCTAAGGTGTTCATGCAACCCTAGAAACCTTGGATCTATGTTTGACTAAGATACATGCAAAATTGATTTCCAAGGTTCATAATCCTATCTAGCATAGATGGGGAACTTTTCAATATAAAAGTTAGCTAGAAAAAATACCTTGTAGTAGTTTGGATTCCTTGAAAACCTTGAGAGCCTAGCACCCCAAGTATGATGCCTCAAATGTCTCACACAACACCAAATGCACTTGGAATAAACTTTGAGAGAAATGTCACACTACTTGAAATCGGCTAGCCCTCTCTTTCTTGCTTAAGTTCCGATTTTGGTGAACATAAGGGTCCTTATATAGTGCGTTACAATTAGGGTTACACCATGTAAACCCTAATTGTCATGACCTTTCATTTCCATGATCCATGGGTTCTATAACCACTATGGAGCATCCTATGGGTTTTACCCTAACTTGATAATCCATGAAGCATTAGCTCACTATACAAGTATGGATGATTTACGTAATCAACCCATATATTTAATTAGTCACCTTTTTATCATTTAATTAATTCTAAATTAATTCTTGATCAATACTAATTAAATAATATTATTAATATATTAGAACTTATGATATATTAATAAACCATAAGTGTTATTTCTCTCATTTTAGTCTATCCAAATGCATGATGCCATGCCACCCAAATGGACCATTCCAAACTGGGTCAAGTACATAGCAGAAATATTAATGGACTTAGACACCTTATCCAAAAGTCTCCCAACTGGATAAGTCTAATAACTATAACTGCAAGTATGACTTCAGGAACCGATCAGCAATCATAGCTCTTTCAAGGTATCTTGGAACTGAGATGATGATGATACGCCATTTAAGATAAGTGATCATCTAATCCTCTATTTTAGATATCAGTCGGACAAATACATGGAACAATGTCTTACTTATTATCCATCAGTTTGTTTCTCGATTTCTGATTTGTTTGACAAAGAACTAAATTGAACACATCAACTTAGTTCTGACCGGGCCCAATACATAGGTCAAAACAAAATCATCGAGGGGCCTAGATATCACTTCTAATCCAAGAAGGAACAGATAAAATTCGACTCATATGCTTGTTCTACTACTTGTTGAATTATACACAAAGGCACGTTTTATAACATCGAGTTACCAATGCGTTTTCGCACAATCAATGTATAACCAACTAATAGGCAACAAGTCATATCTCTAGATTTGATTACTTATATGATATTAATGTCTCACGATCAATAGAGATAAATTCCTTGAAGTGATATCTCTCTTTCTCTCTCTCTCTCTCTCTCTCTCTCTCAAGACACCCTTCCTTGCTACAAAGACCACATTCTCACTGGGTCTGTAGAAGAGGTAACCAAAGGATTTCTGTGGGTAGCAGATGAAAAAACTGTTGGGTTTTGAGCAATCTAACACTTCCTAAGTGTACATGCAACCCTAATAAACCTTGGATCTATGTTTGTCTAAATACATGCAAAATACTAAATTTTCCAAGGTTTATAACCTATCTAACATGGCATGGGGAACATTTCAACATAAAAGAGTTAGAAGAGATTACATACCTTTTTGATGAGTTTGGTTCTAAGGAGTTTGAGTGCCAAGCACCAATAGTGTGAATGCCTCAAATGGAATCACAAAACACCACAAACTCTTGGAAAACTTTGAGAGAGTATACACACTTGTATAATTTCGGCCACACACAAGCTCACACACATTAGTTCACTAGCTTTTCCTTTAGGCTTCATTTTCATGCTCCATAAGCATGCTTATATAGTGTGCATGGTTAGGGTGAAACCCTAATAACCCATGTCTTTTCCTTTCCAAGGATCCATGGGTTAAAAGCTCCATGGATCATCCATGGACTTCCATATAAGCCTAGCCCATTAACAAATGAGTCTTAGCCCACACCATATAAAACCAATAGCCCATAATCTAATTAGTCTTCCTTTTAATCTCTAAATTAATTCATAATTAATTTAGGACTAAAACTAATTAAATAACGTAACTTCATATTAATATATTATAACTTATAATATATTAATAAACATATGTGTATAACTCTCATAAAATTATCCATAATAGTTTGGATGAGATGCAACCCAAATGAACCATGCCGGTCGGGTCAAGTATATACCAAATAAGTTATGGACTTAGACACCTTATCCAACAGACTCCCACTTGGATAAGTCTAATAACTGTATTTGCCTATATAACTTCAGGAACCAACCAGCAATCGTATCTCTTGAAAACTCCGTCGAACTATGAAGTGCCATTTTAAGACAAGTGATCATACAATCCTCTGTTCTCATGATATCAGCCGGACAAACACATGGAACTATGTCTTGCTTATGTCTAGCAGTTGTTTCTCGATTTTCCGATTTGTTTGACGAAGAACTTCACTGAACACATCGGTTTAGTTCTGACCGGGCCTGGTACATGGGTCAACACAAAATCATCGAGGGGCCCAGATATCGCTTCTATTTCTAGAAGGAACAGATAAACTTCGACTCATATGCTTGTTCTACTACTTGTTGAATTGTACACAAAGGCACGTTTTATAACATCAAGTTACTGATGTGTTTACGTGCAATCAATTCACAACCAACTCATAGGACAACTCATATCTCTAGGTTTAAAGATTTATATGATGTTATCATCTCACGATCACTCGAGATAAATTCCATGAAGTGATACAAGTGAGCGTGGGTTTATACCAATACTCATAACTTATGAGTACTCATGAATGTTGCAGCAACCATTGCCATGTCTAAACACCTTTTAGCCATCTACAAACCCAATTCATGACAATCTTGATTCATACCTACTTCCGACGTATGATCGATTGTGGAGGTTTGAATAAATTAATTATTCTGGAAGTTAAAACATGCAAAACTGAAACAATAGTAAATAATTGACAATGATAGTAACACTTTGCTCATGAATAAATCACAAATTTTATTCATCATCAAACGTCGATTACATTTTACAAGTTTCAGGAAAACTATCTAATCTGTAAAACTAATATCGTCCCTCAGCCCGATGCGTCTCGCATGCTGAAAATGCTTAACCCTCGTCAGTCCCTTCGTAAGGGGATCTGCAGGATTCTCATCCGACGATATCCTCCTTGCCACGATGAGTCCTTCTTCAATCTTGTGTCTTACGAAGTGATATTTTCTATCAATGTGTCGGGATCTGCCATGATCTCTTGGTTCCTTGGCTAAGGCAACCGCACTATTGTTGTCACAGAAAATCTCCATAGGTTCCTTAATGGCTGGTACAACTCCAAGGTCTCCGATGAAGTTCTTTAGCCATATCGCCTCCTTCGCTGCTTCACTCGCTGCTATGTACTCTGATTCACAAGTCGAATCAGCCACCGTCTCCTGCTTGGAACTCTTCCAAGAAATTGCCCCTCCATTTAAGGTAAAGATCCAGCCCGGTTGAGAGCGGAAATTATCCTATCAGTCTGAAAACTAGCATCACTATACCCTAAGACTCTCAAGTCATCACTCCCACCAGGGTAAGGACCCAGTCCTTAGTCCTCCGCAGGTACTTGAGAATGTTCTTTACCGCGGTCCAACAAGCCTTGCCAGGGTTCCCCTGATAACTGCTGACCATGCTCAAAGCAAATACCACATCAGGGCGGGTACAAGTCATAGCATACATGATCGAGCCAACAGCAGAAGCATACGGTAGTTGGCTCATCTCAACTATCTCTGCCTCTGTACTCGGACTCTAAGTCTTACTCAGTTTGGTATTGCTTTGGATCGGTAAATCTCCTTTCTTGGAATTCTCCATGTTGAACCTTTTCAACACCTTATCCAAGTAGATACTCTGACTAAGTCCAGTTAGTCTTCTACTCCTTTCTCTTAATATCCTTATCCCTAGGATATAGGCAGCCTCCCCTAGGTCCTTCATAGCAAAGCACTTCCCAAGCCAGGACTTAACCTCCTGTAAGGTGGGGATGTCATTTCCTATGAGAAGCCAAACTCTTTTACCTTCTCATCAAAACAAAGATTCCAGCTACGAGATGCTTGTTTTAATCCATAGATGGATTTCTCAAGCTTGCATACTCTATTTGGGTACTCTGCACTGACAAAACCCTCTGGCTGATTCATGTACACATCCTCAGCCAACTTCCCGTTAATGAAAGCGGTTTTGACATCCATTTGCCATATTTCATAATCATGAAATGCTGCAATGGCTAGCATAACCCTAATAGACTTAATCTTTGCTACCGGCGAGAAGGTTTCATCATAATCAATACCTTGAGTTTGAGTAAAACCCTTCGCAACCAGTCAAGCCTTATAAGTATGCACTTTTCCTTCCATGTCGGTCTTCTTCTTGAAGATCCATTTGCACCCGACTGTTTTACGGCTTGGTACATTGTCAACCAAGTTCCAAACTTGATTGTCATACATGGACTGTATCTCGCTGTCCATAGCCTCCTTCCATTTAGCAGACTCCGGGCCTGCCATGGCTTCCTTAACACTGCTAGGTTCATCCAAATTTACCAATGTACTATCACTGATAAACGTATCACCTTCCGTAGTAATATGAAAGCCATAATAAAACGAAGGTGTGTTTCTAACCTGTGTGGAACGCCTCGGAGGTACAGACATGTCAGCTGGATCAACAGGAGTTTCCTCCTCAGGTTGATTGCTAGTGTCTGAGGTTCCTTCACCAATTGATTCTTGAATTTCTTCATGATCAATTTGTCTCCCACTGTCTCCTTGGCTTATAAATTCTCTCTCACGAAAGACTCCTCTTCTTGCTACAAAGACCACATTCTCACTGGGTCTATAGAAGAGATAACCGAAGGATTTCTGTGGGTAGCCGATGAAAATACACCTTTCACTTCAGGGTTCGAGCTTATCATGAGTCTCACGTCTCACGAAAGCCTCGCAACCCCAAATCTTGATGTGGTTCAAATTGGGAACCTTCCCAGTCCACATCTCTTGAGGTGTTTTGGTAACCTTCTTTGTAGGGACTAAATTAAGGATATGGGCGGCAGTCTCTAAGGCAAACCCCCAAAAAGAGATTGGTAATGAAACTTGACTCATCATAGAGCGAACCATGTCCAACAAAGTTCGATTACACCTCTCAGCTACACCATTCAGTTGTGGTGTCCTGGGAGCAGTCAATTGTGAGGCAATCCCACACTCCTTAAGATAGTCAAGGAACTCGGTACTAAGATACTCACCACCTCGATCGGATCGAAGCAACTTAATGTTCCTTCCCAATTGATTTTCTACATCCTGTTTGAATTCCTTAAACCTTTCAAAGGTTTCTGACTTATGTTTGATTAAGTAGACATACCCATATCTACTAAAATCGTCAATAAAAGTCACATAATACCGATTAACATCCCTTGTGGCGGTTTTGAATGGCCCACATACATCAGTATGTATTAGGTCCAACAAATCCTCACCCCTTTCACAAGTTCCAGTGAAGGGTGATTTTGTCATCTTTCCAAGTATACAAGATTCACAACTATCATCCAATTTAAGGTCGAATGATTCCAAGACTCCACTCTTTTGGAGTTGGCCTATGCGTTTCTTGTTTACATGTCCTAGACGACAATGCCACAATGATGCTTTATCCAGGCTAGTAGAAGAATCAATATACAACACATTATTTCCTAAGTTGTCTACAATCGACACAGTTTCATACACACCATCACAATGTAATGCTTTAAAATAAAACACATTTTTAAAGAAAGCATTAATACCACCACATTCATTATCAAACGAAAAGGTAAAACCTTGTTTGTACAAAGCATGAAAATAAATAATATTCCTCGCCATTTTAGACGAGTACATACATTTATTCAAATCTAATTTTAACCCATTATTGAGCAACAAAGTATAAACTCCAATCTTGGAAACAGGTGAAGCCTTCCTATTCCCCATGATTAAGTTTATCTTCCCGTGCTCCACATCCTCACTTCTTCTTAGGCCCTGTAAATCAGTACATATGTGAATACCACATCCTGTATCAAGCACCTAAGAGTTAGAATATGTTGAGTAATTAGACAATATAGTGTAAATACCTGCATGGGTGGGTTTCACTTTCCCATCCTTAAGATCCTGCAAGTACTTAGGGCAGTTTCGCTTCCAGTGTGCCTTTTCATGGCAATAAAAGCATTCAGCATCCTTGGGAATGGCAGAAGGAATGACAGAACCGTTCTTGGTCTTCGATGAGGAGCCTTCAAGAGACTTTCCCTTGGTACCCTTCGAAAGGTGCTTCCTATTTTTCCCTTTGCCTTGCCCGATAGCTAAAACAGGGGTAGATGTTGGAGTAGGAGTAGTAGAGGTAACAACTGCCTTACCCTTAAGACCGGATTCCGCAGTCTTCAAGAGTCCTTGAAGCTTGCTGAGGGTAACTTCCTCCTTGTTCATATGATATGTCATTCTAAAATGATCATAACAAGAAGGCAAGGAGTGTAAAAGGATGTCAATTGCCAACTCCTCAGGGAAGTTAACATTCAGCTTCAGCAAACGGTCCACATACCTTTGCATCTTTTGCATGTGGGCCGTGACGGATTCACCGTCCTTCATGCGGGTAGTTATTATGGAGGAGATTATTTCATATCGCTCCTGACGAGCACTCTGATGGTACCTTTCCATCAGGTCTTGGTGCATCTCAAAAGGGTAGAAATCTTCGTATGACTTTTGGAGCTCGACTGTCATCGTGGCCATCATGATACATGCCACCTTAGTAGCATCTCTCTTATAAGTCCTGAATTCAGCGATCTCCTCAGGAGTAGCAGTAGACTCATCAAGTTCTTTTAACTCCTTATCGAAGACATATTCTTTGTCCTCATAAACAGTAACCATCCTGATGTTCCTAATCCAATCCATGAAGTTGGAACCATCAAAGATGACCCTCCCACAAAGATTCATGAGAGAGAAAGAACCTGTTGGGTTAGAGCCTGAAGCGTTAGTGTTAGAAGACATCTGAAAGAAGAGAGTAAGTTTAGATTAGATATTTAGGATCCTTAATAAGACACCCAAATGTAATATTAAGGCTAGGATCCAATCACAATATATTACACTTAGAAGAGGGATGTCGTAATCTAAGTAATAGTATATTTGAAAGGTAGGTGAATGATGATTCACCAATTTCCACCACGAAAACGAAATGATTTATTAGGTTTAATTGGATTTGAAATTCCTAGATTCTTTTGAGATTCATTGAACTTTTCAATGGCATGTTTCAATCTCGATTATGCCCTTCAAGTTTTGTGACTGGGATGCCGAGGATCACAAAACAAGGTGTGAATAACCATGCTAATTCAATTGGTACCCTTAATATTATCACCTAATCAATGTGCCGGTTAACCAAACATGCTCCATTGATCTATGACAAACATTAAGTCACCCTTCGTGATCCTTACTAGTCCTAGTTAGTGTGCCGGTTAACCACACACGCTCCACCAACGACTTGGTAAGGTACAAAGTGTGAATTCCATGGACTAGCACCATGTTCACATTTTTCCTAAGGTAACTAAGATTGGGAATTGAAAGAGTTTAGTTACTTTATAATATTCATTATAATTTTAATGAGGATTTAAAGTCATTGTCCTACCCGTTCGGCTAACGACCCTCCACCGATCAAGCAAGCGGTGGGTGAGAATGGACACCCATTAAGTCGCCATTTTATAGGCAACAACCTTATACCCACCTTATAGACTGGCTTCGTGAATGAGGCCTACTAACGGTAAAACGACTTATTCTTATACATATATATAATAATTAACCATTAATGTTATAAATAGTATAACGGTTGAATTTTAACTATTAAAACTCTAAGGGTTGGAATTAAAGTTTATTAAAGTGTGTGAAACTTTACAAATTCCAAAACTTGAGGGCAAGTTTTGTAACTATGCAAAAGTCTTCATTTCATAACTTATGAATTAAAGGTTCATAAAAATGAAGACTCTTCATTTTCATGTAACTTATATGTTTTAAGTGTGTGTTAAATAAAGGTGACCTTTGGAAATCCATAACTTGAGGACAAATTATGGACTCCATTAAAACACATAAATGATCAAGAATTAATTCTAAACAATTCAGCAAATAATTCCTATCATTTTCTAAATTCATAAGAACATGAACATGATCATCAAAATTTCAAGAATTATATGAACACATAAAATCATGGAATTTTGATATATGCTATTGTAAATGGATTAGAACAACCATTACACCAACTAAAATAATTTTTAAAACACCAAAACAGTTTAGGGTAATGTTTCTAGTCCATTTCCAGCAGCAAAAGTCGAAAATATGCACTCTTTTGATCCTACTCGTCGAGTGCATGAACCTACTCGATGAGTAGGTTGAAGTTTGCCTTGGACTCGTCGAGTCCCCCACCCCCATGGACTCGGCGAGTCCATCATGCAGACAGCAACGATTTCGACTTTTTTCACTATTTTGCATCAAATATCAAACAAGCAAGCCTAGGCTCTGATACCACTGTTGGGTTTTGAGCAATCTAACACTTCCTAAGTGTGCATGCAACCCTAATAAACCTTGGATCTATGTTTGTCTAAATACATGCAAAATACTAAATTTTCCAAGGTTTATAACCTATCTAACATGGCATGGGGAACATTTCAACATAAAAGAGTTAGAAGAGATTACATACCTTTTTGATGAGTTTGGTTCTAAGGAGTTTGAGGGCCAAGCACCAATAGTGTGAATGCCTCAAATGGAATCACAAAACACCACAAACTCTTGGAAAACTTTGAGAGAGTATACACACTTGTATAATTTCGGCCACACACAAGCTCACACACACTAGTTCACTAGCTTTTCCTTTAGGCTTCATTTTCATGCTCCATAAGAATGCTTATATAGTGTGCATGGTTAGGGTGAAACCCTAATAACCCATGTCTTTTCCTTTCCAAGGATCCATGGGTTAAAAGCTCCATGGATCATCCATGGACTTCTATAAAAGCCTAGCCCATTAACAAATGAGTCTTAGCCCACACCATATAAAACCAATAACCCATAATCTAATTAGTCTTCCTTTTAATCTCTAAATTAATTCATAATTAATTTAGGACTAAAACTAATTAAATAACGTAACTTCATATTAATATATTATAACTTATAATATATTAATAAACATATGTGTATAACTCTCATAAAATTATCCATAATAGTTTGGATGAGATGCAACCCAAATGGACCATGCCGGTCGGGTCAAGTATATACCAAATAAGTTATGGACTTAGACACCTTATCCAACAAATACACCTCTCACTTCGAGGTTCGAGCTTATCGTGAGTCTCACGCCTCACGAAAGCCTCGCAACTCCAAATCTTGATGTGGTCTGGATTAGGAACTTTTCCAGTCCACATCTCATGAAGAGTTTTGGTAAGTTTCTTTGTAGGGACTAGATTAAGGATATGGGCGGCAGTGTCTAAGGCATACCCCCATAATGAGATTGGTAGCGAAGCTCGACTCATAATGGAACGAACCATATCTAACAAAGTTCGATTATGCCTCTCAGCCACACCATTCAACTATGGTGTCCTGGGAGCTGTCAATTGTTAGAAAATCCCACATTCCTTATGATAGTCGAGGAACTCTGTACTAAGATACTCACAACCTCGATCGTATCGAAGCATCTTAATGTTCATGTCCAATTGATTCTCGACTTCTTGTTTAAACTCTTTAAACCTTTCAAAAGTCTCTGACTTACGCTTGATTAAGTAGACATAACCATATCTACTGTAATCATCTGTAAAAGTCACATAATAACGATTAGCATCCCTTGTGGCAGTTTTGAAGGGTCCACACACATCTGTGTGCACTAGATCCAACAAACCTTCATCCCTAGCACAAGAACCAGTAAAGGGTGACTTTTTCATTTTTCCAATATGCATGATTCACAACTATCATCTGACTTTAGGTCAAATGACTCCACGACTCCATCCTTTTGTAGTTGGCCTATGCGTTTCTTGCTTACATGTCCAAGATGACAATGCCATAAAGATGCTTTATCCAAGTTATTATTATTAGAAGAATCAATACACAACGCATTATCTCCTATGTTATCTACAATAGACACAGCTTCATACACACCATCACAAGGTAATGCTTTAAAATAAAGAACAATATTAAAGAAAGCATTTATTCCACCAACTTCAGTATCAAAAGACAAGGTAAACCCTTGTTTGTACAAAGCATGAAAGGAAATAATATTTCTTGCCATTTCAAGCGAGTAACAACATTTATTTAAATCTAATGTAAACCCACTACTTAGAAACAAAGAATAAACTCCAATCTTGGTGACATGTGAAGCTTTCCTATTTCCCATGATCAATTTTATCTTTCCATGCTCCACATTCTCAGTTCTTCTTAGTCCTTACAAATCAGATCATATGTGAATTATACATCCTATATCAAGGACCCAAGAGTTAGAATAAGGTGAGTTATTAGACGATATTGTGTAAATACCTACATGGGTGGGTTTTACTTTCCCATCCTTTAAGTCTTGCTGGTACTTTGGGTAGTTCCACTTCCAATGCGACTTTTCATGGTAATAGAAGCATTTAGCCTCTTTTGGGTCAGCAGAAGGAGTGACGAAACCTTTATTGGTTCCACTTGAAGAGGAGCCATCAAGGGTCTTACCCTTGGTACCCTTCGAAGGGTTCTTCCTCTTTTTCCCTCCACCTTTCCTGATTGCCAGGATAGGGTCGGAGTTTGGAGTAGGAGTAGGAGTGGTAACAACTGACTAACCTTTAAGACCTGTTTCAACAGTCTTTAGGAGTCCTTGAAGCTTGATGAGGGTAACTTCCCCCTTGTTCATGTGGTATGTCATGCGGAATTGGTCATAACATGATGGTAAGGAGTGCAAAATGATATCTATTGCTAACTCCTCGGGGAAGTTCACATTCAATTTCAGCAAACGGTTCACATACCTTTTCATTTTCTGCATGTGGCCCATGATGGGTTTACCATCCTTCATCCAGGTTGTTATCATAGAGGAGATGATTTCATATCGCTCTTGACGAGCACGCTGATGGTAGCGGTCCATTAAATCCTAGTGCATCTCAAAAGGATAGTAATCCTCATAGGACTTTTGGAGCTCGGCTGTCATAGTGTCCAACATGATGCATGCCACTTTGGTAGCATCTCTTTCATGTGCCTCATATTCAGCGACCTCCTCAGGAGAAGCAGACGACTCGGGTACCTTAAGCTCCTTGTCGAGGACATATTCCTTGTCCTCATACCGAGTGAGCATCCTGATGTTCCTGATCCAATCCATAAAGTTGGATCCATCAAAGATGACTCTCCTACAAAGGTTCATGAGAGAAAAGGAGCCGATCGGGTTAGAGTCATAAGCATCATTGTTGGAAGACATCTGAAAAGAAGAAAAAACAAGTTTAGTTTAGATATAAAAATAGTGCTTAATAAAACACCCAAATGTAATATTAAGGCTACGATCTAATCACAATATATTATAACTTAGAAGAGGGATGTCGTAATCTAAGCTATAACATATTTGAAAGGTGGGTGAATAACGATTCACCAATTTCCACCATGAAAAACGAAATATAGATTATTAGGTTTTAATTGGTTTTAGAAACTCCTAGATTCTTTTGAGATTCATTGAAATTTTCAATGGCATGTTTCAATCTCGAGTGTGCCCTTCATGTTTTTGTGACTGGGATGTCGAGGATCACAAAACAAGGTGTGAAGTAACCATGCAAATTACTTGGTACCCTTAATGTTTTTCATTCAATCGATGTGCTGGTTTGCCACACGCACTCTATCGACCTATGAAAAACCTTAAGTCACCCTTTGTCTACCTTGTTAAGTCCAAGTTAGTGTGCCGGTTAACCACACACGCTCCACTAACGACTCAATCAAGGTGCAAAGTGTAATTTCATGGGTTAGCACCTTATTCACATTTTCCTAAAGTAACTAAGATTGAAAATTTATAAAAAAACATTTAGTTACTTTATAATAATCATTATACTTTTAATGAGAATTTTTAAGTCATTGTTCTACCCATTCGGCTAACGACCCTCCACCGATCAAGGAAGCAGTGGGTGAGAGTGGACACCCATTAAGCTGCCATTTTATAGGTAGCAACCTTATACCCCCCCTTATAGACCAGCTTCGTGAATGAGGCCTACTAACGGTAAAACAACTTGATCTTATACATACATACATACATACATACATACATATATATATATATATATGTATATATATATATATATATATATATATATATATATATATATATATATTATTAACTTATAATATTATAAAGTATAAGGGTTGAAATTTAACTTTTAAAATTCTAGGGGTTGGAACTAAAGTTTACAAGATGACTTTACATGTTCCAAAACTTGAGGGAAAGTTTTGTAACTTTACAAAACTTTTTCAATTCATAACTTATGAGTTATTGTTTATTAAAAATGAAGACTCTTCATTTTTTTTAACTTATGTGTTCTTTTAATGGATTTATTACGAAGTGAATTTTGGTTATCCATAACTTGAGGACAAGTTATGGACTCCATTAAAACACATCATGATCATGAATTAACTACCAGTCAATAGCACATAATTCCTATGATCTTGCAAGAACTTATAAGAACATGAATATTCATATTAAAATTTCAAGAACATATGAACACATATAAACATGAAATTTTGATATTAGCAATTGTAAATGGATTAGAACAACCATTACACAATCTAAAACAAGTTTTAAAACACCAAAACAGTTTAGGGTAATGTTTCTAGTCCATTTCCAGGAGCAAAAATTGAAAATTTGCACTCTGCCTGGCCAACTCGTCAAGTGCAGGAATTGACTCGCCAAGTTGGTTAAAGATACGCTTGGACTCGTCGAGTCCCCCTATGGACTTGGCGAGTCCTCTATGCAGACATCAAGAATTTCGACTTTTTTCAGCTATTTTGCATCAAGTATCAAACAAACAAGCCTAGGCACTGATACCGATGTAGGGTTTGGAGCATTCTAACACTCCTAAGGTGTTCATGAAACCCTAGAAACCTTGATTTTATGTTTGACTAAGATACATGCAAAATTGATTTCCAAGGTTCATAATCCTATCTAGCATAGATGGGGAACTTTTCAATATAAAAGTTAGCTAGAAAAAATACCTTGTAGTTGTTTGGATTCCTTGAAAACCTTGAGAGCCTAGCACCCCAAGTATGATGCCTCAAATGTCTCACACAACACCAAATGTACTTGGAATAAACTTTGAGAGAAATGTCACACTACTTGAAATCGGCTAGCCCTCTCTTTCTTGCTTAAGTGCCGATTTTGGTGAACATAAGGGTCCTTATATAGTATGTTATAATTAGGGTTACACCATGTAAACCCTAATTGTCATGACTTTTCATTTCCATGACCGATGGGTTCTATAACCACTATGGAGCATCCTATGGGTTTTAGTCCAACTTGATAATCCATGAAGCATTAGCTCACTATACAAGTATGGATGATTTACATAATCAACCCATATATTTAATTAGTCACCTTTTTATCATTTTAATTAATTCTAAATTAATTCTTGATCAATACTAGTTAAATAATATTATTAGCATATTAGAGCTTATGATATATTAATAAACCATAAGTGTTATTTCTCTCATTTTAGTCTATCCAAATACATGATGCCATGCAATCCAAATGGACCATGCCAAACCGGGTCAAGTACATACTAGAAATAGTTATAGACTTAGACACCTTATGCAACATAAAGATCTATATAGATATTTCATGGCAACATAAAAGATAAAGTAAAATTGCATTCATTGTCAAGGATCTTAAAATAGCTTAAGATATAAGACTCTAAGAGAGTTTATCTTGTCAATACCACATGACATGAATTTGAGTATCCCTCAAAATATTAGTACAATGGTTTTGACCTAGATAATGTGATTGTATTCCATATGCTGCTTCAATTGGATTAATCATATATGTCATGACTATGCATGAAGGCCAAATACTTCATATTCTTAGATCATGTCGAATGATACCAGTATAATCCGAGAACATGTCATGGTGTGGCTTATAGGAACATTCTAAAGTACTTGCGAGAACTAAAAAAAATATTCCTAATCTGCAAAGTATTTGAAAGAAACTATGTTTAAGTTGTTACACACATGTTAAACTTCTAAATAGATTGAGATGAATGTCAATCACAATAGGGGGTGTTCTCATTATGAATGGTGAGAAATTACATGGATAGTAGTTCCATGTAGATTTTAATTACAATTAAACATTAGAGTTAGAGTACATTGTTGTCCGCGAAACCACATACTAAGATGTTTAATGTATAGTTCATTATGACAATGAGTAATCCCATTACGGAAGTACTAGTATCTAAGTCTATTTAAGCATCTAATACATTTTCAATAACTTTCTCTATATATGAGTTATATATTAAAACTGAAAATGTTTGTATCCGCAAAGTTTATACAAATCAAGTTTCTCAAATCTACTTAACTAAGTTCCTTCATTAGCTAAATAATGAAATTCAAGCGAGTGCTATATGACCTTATTGTGCTAAGTAGGTGTATTTGGTTGAATTTAGTAGTTGGATATTGGAACAGTACAAGCAACATATATCACAATGAGTTGATATAGTCTTTCATTAAATAATTGATGTGTTCTATATTAGCATGTTTAATCCTTGAATAACCTCGGTTATTCTAAATTTCCATAGTCATTCATAGTTGTGGGAGCATCTATGAGGTAAGACTAATATGAGTGGAATGATTGATTTTCATGGAGATGAAAATAGCAAGAGCTGCTACCAACTTCATAGGTACTTGATTGGGAGAATAAGTATTGGACCTGACCTGCATCAAAATCACTTTATGGATTATAGTTACGAGTGATATTTTGATCAAGGTTGTATCTTTGTATTCTTAGACCTGAGATACATATTTGGGACTTTAAGTGTAGGAATTGTTGTGCTTTGACATGGCTTAACTTTGTTCTGTAAAAGGCAGTCATAAGGGCCATTTTTGGATATGATATGAACTACAATGATGGGCATATGTAGTCAAGATGGGATTTGTTCCTCTTATTTGTTGAGAGTTAGACATATAAGGCCTTACAAAAAGTTATCCACTAAATGAGATTGATCGTGATCCATATCTCATGTTCAACATGATGTCTAAGACAAATGAATAACTAATACCACACCTTTAGTAACAATTGTAGATTAGAGATCTTGGATTTGGTTTTTGATAAGATGACACCCTTCATATGTTATTAGAGATAGTAGCCCATCTCTAGACGCCAGCTACTGTCTATGTCAGTCTGTAATAAATCTTGTTTAAATGGGAGATTGTTGAATCTATATGCCCAAGGATCATTATTAAGTGATATTACTAATAGTATATGATCTTATAGGGTCACATCTTTATCAAGTTGGCACATTTTGTATTTTTATTATTGATATGATTATTGATAAATAATATCACTTCTTGCATTTAGAATAATTATTATTTTGTGAAAATAATAATTAAAGAGAGTACAACTAGTTATTATATTATATGGTATGGTTTAATAAGTCATGTACAAAATTTTGGACACTTTGGTTAACCATGATTAAGTTAATGAGTTAACATATCATGGTTAATTAACTACCTAGATGATTTTTGTCTTCTTCTTAAGCATGGCCAAAATCATTTTGATAAGAGAAGAGGTTGCTTGTCAACTTTCTTCTTATGTCCCCATGTTTCTAAAAGGTTACCAATACTTTATCTTATTATAATGTAAAGGTATGTCTTGCATGGGAGTATAAAAGGAAGGATTTTACATGAGTTTTTGGCTAGTTTTTTTCACTAGTTTTCCTCTCTTTTTCATTGTGGTTGAAATAACTCTCACCTTCCTTATTCTTCTTGTCTTTTGAAGTATGTTGAAGAAATGGTGCTCTAAAGTTCATCTTCTTTAGTGCTTATTTGAGTTCAACACTTAAAGGCTTAAGAAGTACTTTATACAAGAAGGAACTAGAAATCCAAGTGCCTTAATTTGATGTTGGATACTTGTAGAGAAAATCATACTCTTTGATTTTTCTATCTTCATCGACACCCCAAAACCAAGTAGGTTCAAAAGCTTCAAAAGTTGTCATTCTAAAACACTCTTTGGTTGTTTTAATATCATTTTAACCTCTATAAATGGATCCTAGATGGTTTGGTTTTGTTATAAATTTAAAAATAAACATGTTATTTTTTATGCTTCCGTTGGCCGATTTTTTTTTTTTTTAAACACACTTATATTTTGAATCAAAACCCATTAGGTGGTATTGGGGTGTTATATGGATAATGGTTGTCTGTGGTGTTGGTAGAAGTATGGGTTATTGAGAGGGGGAGGGGTGAGGGGTCACGATGGTGAATAGTGAAGGATGGTGATGGTGAAGATGGCAAGGGGTGAGGGGTGATGGAGAAAGTTTCAGGTTGTGAAGATGGGTGAAGGTGATGAATATGGGTGAACGGAGGTTGAAAGGGTGATGAAAGGATCTCTTTAATTCATGAAATCTTTAAAGAGTTCAAGTCAACAAGATTCTTTTTCTTCTTGAACTCCATGAATCATCAAATTAGAAAATGTCATTCACTTTTTCATTGAGTTGTATGTTAGCATAGATTTGTAACTCCATTTGTCATTATGTGTCTCCACTCTCCACGAAGCAAAACTAAAATGGAATTGGAATGGGCTTAAACTTAACTTTGTTACAAAAAAACAGCCTTGAATTGGACACTTTTTGGGCTTCTTAAATCTAGCAATTTGATGTCCTCCACTTGACTTTTTTTTGGTATCTGATAAATGAGTTTCTAAATATTTTTATCTTGACTGCACCTTCAATGAAATCCGAACATATTCAACATGAAAACATCATTAATAGAACTTTGAGCACATAAACGAAATCCGTTAACTCATTAAAAGCATATTTGGATTTCATGAAATGAAGACCATCGCATCGTCAATTCCATAGAAATTTTGGACTTTATAAAAAGAAGTCCAATTCTCATCATCCCGTCAAATAGGAGATGAGGAACCCACCAAAGTAGGTCGCACTTTATTTTACAAGTGAAATAAATTCCGCCAATTCATTATGACAATTTACACTTCATGAAAAGAAGACCAGTTCCTACCAAAACCTATGAAATATGCGGTAGAAAACCTGTGAAGCACAGGTCGCACTTGCAATAACAAGTGAAATAAAAAAACTCATCAATTCAATTGTAAGCACAACATTTTATAATTTGATTTTCATAAAAAGAAAATCAACTCCAACTAACCCGTTGAATAAGCGAAAGGGAACCCAAGGAACTCGAGTTGAACTTGCGATGACAAGTGGTGATGCAAGCCGTCAATTTATATCAAAAAGCTTGTAAAATGTTATATTTGGATTTCGTGAGATGAAAACCAACTCCCACTAATACTCATCGAATAGGCGATGGGGACCGAAGAAACTTTGACAAACTTGTAAAAACAAGTTAACGAGTTGTCAGTTTGTTTAAGAAATTTGGACTTCATAAAAGGAAGTCCAACTCCCACCACCTATTGAATAGGAAATGAGGGACCCACCAAAGTAGCTTAATGCCAAATGAATGAGACAAAGAAACATGATCGATGAGATTTGAAATCCATCATGAAATTTAACGTAAATTTGTCTTTTTTAAGCTCAAAAGCTATATAAAGTTGTAAAATTAGGAGTAAAAATAGGCTTCTTAAATCATTTAGTGAATGTAAAACGAGTACTAAACATTGTGACAGTTGGATCTGGACATGAGACTTAAATGGGTCTTTTTCGGTCAAAGATGTGCGTGAGCTCATTGCCAAAATCGAGTGTGGTGGCACCTTCTCAATTTCATTGTTTGAAATGGATTCCATTTAAGGTTAATCCTTTGTCTGGTGCTTCTTTCAAAAAAGAGTTTCCATTTTTCCTAACTTGGCATTAAGAGGGATTAGAACATATTCTAGTCTATGTCTGTTATGCAAGTCTCCGGACTAGCATGAGATGACCAATTCTGTGAATAGGGGAAGAAATCTTCACAATCTTATTTTGTCTCTTGCCTATACCACTCTTTTTAGTTTATTTGGAAGGTGTGTAATGGAGTTGTATTCAAAAACAAATAAGAAGTGATCATGGTTATTACGGATGACATTTGTATGAACACTTTTAATTGGACAAAGCTTAGGTCTAAATTTTATAATGTAGATTGATCTATATCCCTTATTTCAAACTTCGTGTGTATTTCACCTAAACGTCTTACTTAATTTTTTTTTTGTACTAATATATTATTTTTGCTCGCCGTTCAAAAAAAATCAATGTTTTCATAATAACAAAATAAATAAATAAATAAATTATCACATTTGTAATAAAAATTTAAATAAAAAAAATAACGATTTCGAATAATCTTTTACAATTTAAATAAAGCTAATAAATGAATAAATATAAATTAAATACTTTAATAACTAGATTGATGAATTGGGAGCTTGGGACCATAAACAGCCAAGGATTCATAAATGTCGTAAATGTTTTCTAAATTTTCTTCTCACCATTCACAAGTCCCCATGTGGCACATCATCAACCACATTACTAAAGGAGCTCTATGAATGTCACTGTTAGTATTATGACGCCTAGCGTATAAACTCTTTTCCTCCATCTCTCTTCTCTTCGTAAAAACCCACAACTAGTGTTATCTCCATTTGTGTATGACTATTTTCTTTACTAAATTCAGAAAACGAGTAGTCAGTTCAATACAAAAAGAAGGTCAACCATTGAGGTTTTGACTTTTCAGAGAGAATCCAACCGATTCATGGTCGTGTGGCGTGTAAGGTGAGTCCTTTTTCACCATTTCTTCTAGGTTTTAATATGTGATGAGTATATTTATATATATAATCTGCAATTGAGGTGTTTTTCTTTTGTTTAATTGTGTACCTTTGTGTGTATGGATGTTTATAGTTTGGATGTTTATAGCTTTAAATAAAATTTTGGGGTTTTAATAGAGATCTCAATAGATTCGTGGATTTATAGATGTCAGCTAATTATTGGATTTTTCTCATTTTTGTTCTAATGAATATTGATATATTTCCATCTTCGAATTTGAACTTGATTTTCTTTTTCTTTGTTTCCCGATTTTGTTTTGTTAATTTAATGAAAATTAAAAAAAAAAAAAAAAAAAAAAAAAAAAAAAAAAAGTTTGGGGATGCAAAGGCAATTTAGGTTTATTTGTTTCCGGACTTGAAAATATCAAGATGACTTGGTTCTTTTTTTCAATTGTGACTTGTGAGAATTTAAAAATGCTTTTTTTTTGACATTGGAATAATTGTGAGAATTTAAAAATGCTTTTTTTTTTACATTGGAATAATTTTCTTTTTTGGATGGTTGTCAGAAATAGAGAACGTTTCCTTTTTGGGAAACATTCCGATCTAAAATATATTTATTGTGTTTTATAGAAGGGGCTAAAACATTTATATAATTTTTACTTCTAAATCTATACATTTTGTATATAAACCTTCCACCATTTAAAAATGATACATTTTGAACACATCTATACCTTTAGGTCAAATGTCTTTTAGGAAAAATAAATGTATCTATCAAGTAGTTACATCAATTGATGCTATTGATTTATGATAAGCAGATCGGTTTTATTTGTATTCACTATATATGTGATCAATAGTCATTGTTACCTATCTTCTTATTTTATGTATAATTATAATTTGATATGGTTTTCACTTTATCATTTATTTTTTAAATAATTCACAACTTAACCCTAACTCAAATTCAAAAAGATGGACTTCAATAATGGATAAGATACTTGTATGATATAAGAATAACTAAAGATGTGATTAGTGGTGTTATTCGAGAAATAAAGATAGTGCTTAGAAAATTCAACGGGTTAAACCACCTTTTGCTCCAAATATAATATTCCAACATTCCTTTTCATTATCCTATAGAAATTTTCAACAATACCCCTTCTATTTATATGCTTTTTACATATTTGTCTTATATCTTTTTGTTACAACAAATTTAAAGACTATATAATTAAAACAATTGTAACTAAATAACTTATACATATATAAGTAATTAATAACAATTTAATGTATAACATACAATTACAAGCAACAAATATTACACCAAAAGGCTATATAGCCTAGCAATATCATAAAATGGAAAAAATGTTCCTCTCAAAGAGTTAAGTGTTCAAGTCTTGGAAACAGTTGGTGTAGTTTAGGAGTTGCTTAAAAAAACAAATATTATAGTTAAAATATACTATAAAATTAAATTAACTACGCATGCTTAAACTCAAACTTGAAAAACTAAATTGTATACATCAAAGTTTAACGCCAAAATAGTACAACAAATTGTGTTGGATTAGTGTAAAATGTTGCAAAAATGGGATTTGTTGTTAGGTTGGAGACTCCCTAGCATAACAAAATAAGAAGCTCACAGCTTAAAGCTTACGATAAAGACCCACGACGTATTTTGCGAGTGTCTCAAGTGATGCTTGTTACTTATAGGATGTGTTAGATATTTGGATGCTTGAGAGTATTTATAGTTGCTTTGAGAATTTACAATTCTCATATTTTTTACATATGGAATGCATTGTATAAACTCCCTCACTTAATTCCTACACCCAAAATAAAATACATGAGATCATTTTTGGAACACCCCAAAGCCCAAAGTTATAGATTGGCCCAATAACCTCTAGATCAAGTTAAAACTTAAAACCATGGTGGTTTGTGGACTTTATAATCACTTGACTTTTTTTTTGCAGAAAAATTGAAAGGAAGATGAATTTGTATTTGTTTTCGTGTGTGTGCTGTGGAAGAGAAAAGCAAATGCCAAAAGTTGAGACTAATTCGACTCTTTCTTCCAAACTTACATTATACCACAAAGAACATATGTACAATAACTTTTCTGGACAATATCACATACTCCATTAAAACATAGATAAAAGGATATTTATGTTGCTGAGAATCTTCATTAAAACAAAACATAAGTCAAACACACAACCTAGATTAGAAATGATGAAATGGACAGCTCCTTACAAACCCACGTGATTGTACCACCCGCATCTTGATTTGTTTTATAATAAACTAGGTGTGAGCCCCATATATTATATGAGTGTATTTAAAACAATTAAATATGTATAAACATTTGAGAAATTTGAATTTATAAGAAAAATAAGAAAAATATTGAAGTACTAAAATTAAAGTGATTTTTTTTCTCATTTAAATTTAAACAAACCATTTAGATAAAATAATTGAAGCAAATTAATGAGATTTTATTTTTAAAAATTGAAATTATAAGGAATGTGCATTAATGAAATTGATATACATTTATTACTAAATTTAAATACCATGTGAAATCTAATAAAATAGGAATACCACAAAACTACATATGAAATAAAAATTAATTCAAAATAACCACAAAATGACATGTGGCAAAATGATTGAGAGTGTGACAAGTGTCAAAAAAAAACCTTCATTTATTAGAGAAAAAATAAATTATAGATTATACTAATATTTTCCCCTTTAATCCATAATATTTATTTGCTTCACTCCCAACAAGTTATGCATATCCTCAAACTTCTTGCTTGCCATGGATTTTGTGAGAATATCTACCTTCTATTCCTTGCTACTCATATGGGTGACTTTTATATCCCCTTTCTCGATATATTCAAATAAAATGAAACCTTGTATCAATGTGTTTGATTCTCCCATGAAACACTGTTTATTATTATTATTATTATTATTATTATTATTATTATTATTATTATTATTATTATTATTATTATTATCAAATTTATGCTTGATTTGTTGGTGACATGCAGTACCACTTTCTTTGGTGTTAATTCACTAAGCAATCGATGCACCCATATCCCTTAGTAGGTTGCACTTGTTGCCGCCATGAATTCTGCTTCGCGTGATGAAAGAACTATACTCCTTTGTTTTTGCGACGCCCAAACGTTACATAACCTTGAGTTGTTTGGTTTGGATCATAAAACCTGTCTTTCTGATCATTCATGTGGTTACTTGCTCCATTGTCTAGATACCACACATTTGACTGATTCGTTTAATCACTTGCTAACTTCAGTCTTGGTGTCACTTTTTCTTCATTCAGTAACACCTCCCTCATTGATTCATTATTGTCAAAAGAAGTCAATAATAATGGTTATTCAACATGATTTTGGGTCAGATTTGCTTCATGGTTCCTTTCACGTCTTGGGCTTCTACATTTTGAGGCAAATGCCAATATTCTTCACAATTATAACATTGGATTTTGTTATTGTCGTGATTGTTAGATGAACCCCCCCCCCCCCCCCCCCCCAATTTCTTTCTCGTTGTTGGTCAGTAACACATCTTCCATGGCCTCTTCTGCGACCTCTTCCATGGCCTCTTCTACGGTTGCTATAGTTACTCCATCTGCCACGACCTCATTGATTGCTTGGACTACTATGGTAGGAGCTGTGAAAGGATTTTGAGTCCTCTTTACTTTGCTTCTTGTTTCTTTCAGACCACTATTGGTGAGTCAACAAAGCTTCTTTTATTCAACTTCACTGTGCCCTCATATTCTCTCCTTGTGAGCTTTGAACCTACCAACAACTTCTTCAGCAACCATCTTATCAAGGTCTGTGAATTGCTAAATGGTTGATGCAATCTGCAAGAACTTTGATGGAACTGCTCGTAGTAGCTTCTTCACTACATACTCTTCCCCAACTTTGTCTCCTAAGGCCTGAATATTACTTACAACATTGTTTATCTTCAAAGCAAACTCATCTACTGTCTCCATCTCCTTCATATATAGAACTTCAAATTCCGCTTTTAACGTCTGCACCCTTGTTGTCTTTACTCTATTAGCCCCAATGTACATAATTTGTAGATTCTCCCATGCTTCCATTGTTGTTTGTTTCTCTGCCAATGACAACAACATATGTTCTGGGATTCCTTGATAGATGGATGTAAATGCTATCTTATCTTTTCTAACTTCAACTACATCTTCTGGTTTACCAGGCTCTACAACATCCCAAACACCTTATGCGCGCATGAATACTTTCATTTTAATGGCCCATGCAACATAGTTGTTTCTTGACATCATAGGATAGTTTAGTGTAATCTGCCCATCATTCTCATTCGTTGACGAATCTCCCATGGATGGAGATCGAGGTTGATATTTTGGCATAAACTTGTAGCCTGAATACCAAATTTTGGTTTAAGGCCTTTATAGTCACTTAACTTTTTTTAGAAGAAAAAACAAAAAAGAAGATGGAGTGTATTTGTTTTCCTATGTGTGATGTGGAAGAGAAAAACACATACCAATTTTTCTTCCAAACTTACATTACACCAAAAAGAACATACATAATAAATGTACAATAACTTTTTTCGACAATATCATCTACTCCATTAAAACATACACAAAAGGAATTTTATTTGGTTGAAAAGCTTCATTAAAACAAAACATAAGTCAAACACCCAACCTAGAGTAGAAATGATGAAATGGACAGCTCCCTACAAACCCATGTGATTATACCACCTTGCTTCTTCATTTGTTTTATAATAAAAGTTATGGATTATACTAATAAAATGATCAACAAAGTTATTTTGTATACGAAGTTTTGATTATAACTTACATGTTGAATCTCAACTTGAATTCACTTCCAATTTCAGGATTTCTCATTGGCTTTAATATTTGGCTAATGGCATATATGAACGATACCAAAGCAAATTTAGGTCTCGTAGCCGATACTACTAACCAATGGCAGAATAGTAATATGGCTGCAGGTGCAGGTGCAAATGCAAATCCAAGGGTAGATATGATGCCTTTTGTGGGGTCCGATACATTAGCCGAGCTAGTTTGGTCTCCACAAACAGGTTTAAGCATCAAATTTGTCGAGAAGAAACCGTGTTTTATGTTGGACGTTGGCACAAGCGATATTAGTGGTGAATTCTTTGAACTTTTAAGTAATTTTATGAGTTATTAACTATCTATTATAATTGACTTTTGTTGCAAACAAATCATTGTCTTTGTAATTAAATCCAATCTTAGCAAACAAGGAAAAGGGTAAGACAAACATTTTTTTTCGAAATAAGACGTTTTTTTAGTTTAATTTCCCGAGTTTGTAACCACTCATTGTTACAAAGTATGTGATATTTTAGCCAAAAAGTGTTTTATCACATTGTATGTTCATTTATTGTTATTACAAGAGTGTATTTTTATTTATTGATATTATCTTTTGACTATCTATCTGATTATAGCAATAGTAAGTGGTAACGTCCTATCTTTTAAATTGCTTACCCCATTGTTATAATTGGTACATTTTCATAAATACAATGTTCTAATATGAGATATTTAGAAAGTTCAATGTTGTAGTAAGAAAATTTGAAATTACAAGGCTATAGTGAAAAATTTTAAAAGGGTAAATATGGTTTCTTGTAGGATCACAACACCAAAGAGCATCCGAACAATTTTCTAACCAGGTATCTGAAGAGGAAATGGCTAGCCGTGTTGATGAGTCAGATTCAGATATTAAATCAGCTTTAAAAATTGAACCTTTGACTAAGTGTGAGCCTCAAGAACATGTTGAAAAGGGTAATGTTACAATTGAAAAAGATGGTTGCTTTAACGACCCTTTTCTTGAAAATACACAACATGAGAAACACATGGTTGATAGCCATGGAAGCATGGAAAGTTGCAAAAGTGGTAATTTGCTGACTAAAAGGAAGAGGAGAGTGAGCTTTGAACAACAATTGGTTCTTGGAACTAGAAGAATAAAGAAACAACGCAAGGTTGACAATGATGTTTCTTTCATGAATTGGATATCAAATATGTTGAAAGGTTTAAAATCCCACGAAAATCAAAGTGTTTATGACAAAACTCCGAGTTTGGAGAGCCGAAAAATGGGATTTCAAAGTGTTTTTCTCTCTCTTGGTCTACCACATGAACCAATAACACAAGCTGACAAATGTAGTCATGAATCTCTCGATTTAATAAATATAAAAAAGAAAGAGGTCAAGGGTGTTGTGAAACGCATAAGTTTGTACGAAAGAGTAACTAAAGAAGCACCAAAAGATATCTTTGACACAATAAGGAGGCTTAGGTTATCACGTACAGATATCCTCAAGTAAGAAGATCTTTAATATTTTATTTATTTGCATGATATCTTGAAGTGAATTTACGTTGAATGTTGTGTTATGAAATGCCAGGTGGACGAATTCTGGATTGCCGTTTGCACATTTAGATGGGTATTTTCTACGTTTACGGGTTGCCAAATGGGCAGAGGGAGCAGGGGGATCAAGGTACTATGTTGCATGCATAACAGGTATTCATTTCATATTATTTTTAAAAAGCGTAGTTCCGTTTCATTGTATATTATGTCATGATGCTTTCAATCTTTTTCTAAATCAGACTTCATACTTTAAAAAATTAAAAAAAATCTAGCCGTAAGTTTTGATTTCTTTTGTTGTAATCATTCATATTTTTAAAATACAATGTTGTAATAAGAAGAAATGAACAATAAAGAAAAAAGAACCTATGTTGCTATTCCTTGCTTTTAATCCTAATTATTTCAACAGAATAATATGTCCAATAACACTACTCATATAATCATGCTCATGTAACGTTCTTTGTATAATAAGGATGAATTTGGAAGGCATATATATACTTGCACGGGAATTAGATTTAATGCCACTCTAAGAAGCCATTAATGAGCGTATGGAAATGGAACCAAGATTGCCCATGACAATTCTCGAGGAATCTATTTGTAATTATCCATATGTGGTGGATTAAACTATAATATGCCCATGTCAAAGTATCACTCCCTCCATTCTCCATGACTTGATAGATATATAGGGTGTGTTTGGTAAAAGTAGCTGTTAGCTGGAAGCAAATAGCGATTAGCTGGTAGCGTGTAGCGTGTAGCGTGTAGCACGTAGCTGGTAGTGGGAAGCTGTAGCTTTTATTTGTTATATGGATGTTTGGCAAAAGTAGCTGAAAGCTTTTGAAATATATAAAATTACATAAAAGTACAATTGATTAAAAATCAATAAATATATAAATATATTTTTAAGGGTAATTATGAAAATTGATTTCAAAAGCTCAGGAGCGTTTTGTTAAACGCTATATAAAGTAGCTTTTAGAATCGGAGCGTTTTGTTATAACTAAAAGCTAAACACTCGTACTGCCAAACAAAACTTTTTGTTTAAACTAAATCGTTTTATCAAAAGCTAAAAGTTAGAAACTCCCAAACGCTTCCAAAAGCTCAGTGCCAAACACACCTATAGTCTAATAGAAGCTTTAACTAATCATTTTATAGCTTATTAAATACCACTTAGTAGGACAGAAAACAAAAAATATTGTGAACAACAAATCGTATGACATTGATATATCTTCATGATCTTGCAGGGTTACAAGGAGAAAACCCATGGAGAGGTCTAAAGCAACCTATTCCTGTCAAAGTTGGAGGTGTTGAATGCTTGGTAGAAAGTCAATATGTCTCTAATTGTGATTTTCTTGAGGTAATTAGCCATCGCTTTTCATTTTTGAGATAGTCACGAAAATGAGGCTTTCCTTGTTAATTAAGTCCTAACGTTTGACAACATATTTTTTTCCTTTTATTTTCCAAGTGTAAGTATTAGACAACAATCTATTTGGACACACTTAATAAAAGAAAAAGTAAATTGAGTGAGAATCTATCAATAAGATCTCAAGTTCAAACACGGATAGCATTTACCTTTTTTTTTTGTTGTTAATTCTTTATGTCTTTTATTAATTATAGGATGAACTTGTAACATGGTGGCAAAAAGCGTCGACAAATAAAGGAACTCGATTTGTGAAAGATTTGAACTCAAAGTTAGCTGAGAGGAAAACATTGGGTTTGTAGCTCATGAAATCAACGCAAAGGAACGTGTGTAGAATTTTCTTACACATTTTGCACTACAAGAAAAATCATAAATAACTACACAAAGTTACTATGGAATAAAAACTCGTTGCTATTTTACTACAGAATACGCTACAAAACGACTTGTCGTAGCTATTTTGCTATATAAATGGTTACGGAAATGCATTTTGTAGCTAAATTTTAAGTAGCTACGTAAAGTTGTTACATAATCTAAATTTATAGTTATTTTACTACGGAATATGTTACAAAATGGTTGGTTGTAACTAATTTGCTACGGAAATGGCTATGGAATTGCATTCCGTAGCTAAATCTTGAATAGTCGCTACAAAGTTAAAATCCGTAGCTAGTTTACTACAAATAATGCTACAAATTTTTTGGTTGTAGCTAGTTCTCTATGAAACTTGTTACAAAATCCATGTATATAGCTAGTTGGCTACATAATTGGCTACGAAATAAAAAATGCGTAGCTAGTTAGCTATGGAATTGGGATCCGTAGCTATTTTGCTGGAAAATTTTGTAGTTAATTTATTATGGAACTTGTTACAAAAAGGTGAATTTGCAAAATAGCTACGAAATCCAAATCCATAGGTATTTGGCTACGGAAAATTCCGTAGTCAAGTAGTTACGAAATATGTTTCCGTAGCAAATATTAAAAATACACAATTATCTTTGAAAACTCAACAAAAAAAGTTAAATATTATTTTTAATTGTTTTGAAAATTTAATTATAATATAATTTCTACATTATAAATATTTTGTAATTTTTAGATGTTGATGACATACATTTGCTAATTTTCATATAATAATATTATCCCCATATTTTTTAGGTTTTGAAAATTATTACCCCTAAATCAAAATTTATTTACCCTCAGCCTTGTACCGACTTTTTCAAAAAAAAAAAAAAAAAAAAAAACTGTTTTATTTTGTTTTTTTAGTAAAAAAGAAAAGAGAAAGAATCATTTGATGAACTTGAGCCATAATGTTTGTTTCAATGTTTTATTAAGGGTAAATTTGTAAATCCACACAAATGTACTTCCTCCCAACCCAAATTAGAGGTGTCCCGTTCAAACCCATCATCGTCGGATGCTGATCGCATCTCTCCTTCTCTCAACTTGTTGCCGCTGTTGCTCAGCCACCCATCACGCCGGTCGTTAAAATAGCAGAGGAAGCTATTTGGTAAAAATACGCCAAATGTGAAACTAGGTAAAATTTGCCACTTCGCATAAACTGTAGGGATTCGAATAGAAAATTCTGCATACTTCACAAAACTTTACTCCTATTGCGAAAGTGGGTAGTAACTGCCAAAACACTGAAACTGTAAGGACCATATGCGAACACTTTTCTTTCTTCCCCAAATTTGTTACTAGATGCGAATGAACAAACCACACATCAGGAGCAAAGCAAAGCATTAACAACCCCAATAGCTGATCGTAGATGCGAACTCAATTTTGACCCGAAGTACAAACATTCAATGCGAAACCTGATCGTCCCCAAGGAATTTAACGTCCATGTTGTGAACAACCAAAATCAATCGAACCTTATTTGACTCCAAAAAGTCAAATCCAAATTGAATTCATCAATTCGTTTATATAAGCGAACTGAACACCACGTTAATCGATTTTGCATTCTCCCTACACATATCGAAATCAACTTCGTTCGTCCCAATACAAGCATCTTTTCAAGCAAATCTAAAGCTCCTAGGGATTTCGCATTCACCAGGTAACATTCTTCTCTCTTCTTTTTGCTCCATTTTCTCGTTCTATCATCCAATGGCTTGAAGGATATTGATCTCTCCATTAGATTATTCAACATAAATAAGTCATAAGTTTCTTAAATTCTCAAATTTATTTGTTTTGCAATCGATTATCTACTTGCAATGCAGATTTGGTTGAACAATTCTTAACTTTTATGTGGTAGTGGAGAAAATCAATCGATTGAGTCAAATTGTTTGCCAATTTAGTGGTTTCACCCTTGATGGCTAAGAAAAAATATACGATTTTTGATCGGCATTTACATGAACCAATTTCTAATTATTGATGACATTGCTATTGATTATAGTTCCTCTGCTTGGAATATCGTATGTCTATTCGGGATTTGTGATTAGTTTGTTTGATTATAGCCTTCTGAGATCTTTTACCATGTTTAATCGTCAAATCAATGTCTCTTGGACTTGTAGCTATTTTTGTACTACATTCACCGTTCCTAACTAGAGTCCATTTATGTAATTTGTGAGGATACCTGTGATTTTTTACTTCTTATTTTGGGATAATTATTAGGACTCCAATTGTAAGGGAGTATTAGAATTTGGGAGCATTTTGTGAATTCACTAATGTTGTGGTAGCACAAGATGAGCCAACAACTGATGATTGGGTCATGTTATAACCAAAGTCCCTCTGTAGGAAGTTTCTAAAAGGGCTAATCTGATTCTGATCATCATTAGTTTTGAAACAAAGATCAACATCCATGTTTTGAAAACTCTGGTGAGCAGTTGAGACATCCAACTGATTACTTCCATTGTTTTCCATTTCTGTCAATGCAAGTGAATCTATATGATTCGATAATTGTTTGTTCTTGTGCTCATGTGATCATCAGACCTTGCTCAAGCATTGTGAATTATACACAATAATGGGTAATAATTGTAATACTGAGCTTCATAAGTCTATGCAGTAACTATGCTTTTGTGTGGTACATCACATTACAAACACCTCACTTATATTTTCTTTTTTACCTTAAACACATTTTTAACGCACTCATTATCTCTATTCTTCATGAATATGGTACTATAATCAACATTGTTTTGTATTATCATTCTAGAACCAACCGGAGAAGAAGCACTAAATTCTTAATTAACCTTTTAGTGATTGAAACATATTAATGTCTCCCATATGCAGTTGGTAAAGGGTTAATCTTGTGATTATAAGAGGCAACAATAAACTGATTTCTTAAATAAAGTCTGCAACAATAATACATGTTCTTGGTCATTCACTCATGCTGGTAAGATTTATGTTCTCCGTAATTTAAAAGATATTTGAGGACATTTTAGTAATTTTGCTTTTTTTTTATAACTTTCTAGATGAAATTTGTCATGTCTATGTTTTAAAATCTGCTCACAGGGAAAAAGGAAAAAACATAATTTTGGATGCAAAAACGGATTACCCAGCAACCTGTAGTGCTATGGTATTTATCTTCCTTAACATATCTTGTGCAAAAAACATATTTTTGTTGTTTTATTTATTTATTTTATTTAATATGTTTTTTGTTACTAGGAAACTCTTCTTGTTCATAAAGAGTTGCTGCAAAATCGTGATGTTAATAAACTTCTCATTGAACTTCAAAGTAAAGGCATGAATTTTGCTCTTTTAATGTTCAAAATGTGGGAAATAGCCTTGTACTTTAGTCACACTACTAAATAGGCAATGTACTTTTTCTTTTACCCACAATAGAATAGGGATACACAAAAGAAGTTAAGGTAGTTGAAGATCGGTCTGAGTGGGACTGATTACAATGTTGAGGTAAGCACATTTTTTTTATTTATATATTCGAGTTCATGTAGCGTAAGATGGAGATCTAATTTTTATATAGTTTCTTTGTTTGTAACAGAAAAAGAAGAAAACCAAGAAAGTTATTGAGAAGTACTGGAAGTGGGATCTCACTAACAACACACAACATATATAGGTCATTTACAAATGTTTGAATTTAAAGTTTATGTTTTTAAAATAATATTCAAGTTTTTTAGATATGTGTAACCTTTTTTTTTTTTTTTTTTTTTTTTTTTTTTTTTCAGCTTAGGAATCCTAAAGAAGTTACAACATAGGAATATCATGATATCTACAAGAAGACGATTAATGAATACCTAGAATCTAAGACTATATGGCAAATGTGTCTTCAATTCATATGATTTTGATGGAAAATTGGTAAGATTAATAGCAATGTATTTTTGCGGGATAAAATGATTTATTTTTAACCGTTTTCTTTTTCTTTTTATATTTTCTTTAGCTTCCATGGTACCTAAGTTTTGTGACAGGTGTTGTTGACTCCAATGATCTTCCCTTTTAATGTATCACATGAAATCCTCCAAGAAAGTGGTACGTGGTGTAAGTGCATTTATATTTTGATTTATTTGATAAAATTGTCAAGTATAATTACAAAAATGGTCCTTGTATTTATGATATTTACGGTTTTTTGTCCAAAATTAAAGTACTTTCATTTTTGGTCGTTATTAACATACAAGAGATTATTTTTAATCATGTTGATTGTAAATTTGGTTTTGCAGATTTTACATTTTGGCTGAGTACTTATGGCTATTTGTGTGTTCGTAATGGTTTAAATCTGAAGTGTGTGACTTTATTTTTAATTAATATTTAGTTTTGATGGTTTGGTAACCTTGTAGAAGAATTTTTATGATGTAATATATCTATAAAAATCAATGTAACTATTAAATTTATATTTTTATATATTTTTTATGAAAATTATAATTGAATATTTAATTTTATTGAATATTTTTACCATAGTGATTTGCTCTGAACCTATTGTTGTGGCATAATGGCTACGAAAAAAATAGCAAATAGCTATAAAATTTGCTACGGAAAAATGGCTACGAAATTTGCTACGAACAAACAACTATGGATTTTGCTACGGAACAAACAACTATGGAATTTGCTACATAACAAGTAGTTACGAAATTTGCTACGGAACAAGTAGCTAGGAAATTTGTTACGAAACAACAGCTACGAAATTGGCTACGAAACAACAGCTATGGAATTTGCTACGAAACAGGTAGCTACGAAATTTGCTACGAAACAAACAGCTACAGAATTTGCTACAGAACAAACAGTTACGGAATTTGCTACGGAACCCATGGTTACGTAATTATTATGGATGTTTGTTGTAGTTAACTTGCTACGTAATAGATGAGGTAGCAAGGGCTGTAGAAAAATTGCTACGGAACTATAATTCCATAGCTAAACAATTTGCTACAAGAGATATAGCTACGAAATATCCATGACAAATTCTGTAGCAACTTCCGTAGTTATTTATGTTTAGCTACAGAGTTTCAGTTTTTTGCTACGGAATTTTTCCGTAGCTAAATCAAAATTTTCTTGTAGTGTTGGTTTTTTGCACTAGATTCTTGTGCATATGTTTATATGTTATACATTAACACGACAACTATTACTATGCCCAATTCCCATTAGTTCGTGGGAGTAAGGGGATGTACACATCCATACTTCCACCTGAGGGGTAGAGAACTCCTTCCATAGGTGATTTTCAACAACAAAGTGTACTTTTACGTGCGACTTAAAGGGGATTTTGGTTGTCATGGCAATAAAGTGTCTTTTTTTTTTTTTTTTTTGTTTACTTGCTTATCTAAGAGAAAATTACATTGTAATAGATAATTGAAGTTTAATGGTTTTGGATTGTAGTTCCTGAAATATATCTATGAAAATATATTTGAATTGAGAAAAACTTTTTTTTGTTATATTATATGGTTTGGTTTTAAGCTCAAACTCCATCGGGAAGAAAATAACCAATGGATTCGTCCACTTCAACAAACAATCAAGTTTGATAAAATTTTCAAGATATCATAAGTTATTGAAGTATAAAACAAAAGGAATTATTTACGCTTGTTAGTTCTTAAATTTGATAATGTTGGTTAATGTTTTCTGATAAAATTTATGAACACATTAGAAATAAGAAGAACACGCTTTAATTAAAGATCTTTTACATCAAGAAACACTCTAATCCTATACAAATCTAAAGAATCTAAACAACTCAACGATTTCCCAACTTTATCATTTCATTCACTATGAAACAGATGGTTTATACATCAAACAAATTACAACTCAAACCTTACTACATAAAAAACTCACTCTCATATGAACAACTGAATCTATTAATCTAGATCTAACTCTTCAACATGAACAAAGTTACCAGATATATACCTGGGTCACTAACACCATGGATACACCCATAACCCGGATGATAACCCGCGTATAAACCCGACATAACCTGCACACTTTTCATAACACACCCACGCAAGTATATAAAATACAATACTTACCCTGAATCCTTTATAAATTAATGTTTAAGTTTGATATTAAAACCTTTACTTTTCTGAACATGCCCCTCAAACTAAACATTAATTTCAGAAAACAATTTTTAGTTACTTTTAAAAACATTAATCATATTAAGTCTATTCACAATATATTCATGTTGACTACTACCAAGAGACTTGGTCAAAATATCCGCATTTTGTTCTAAAGATAAAATTTTATTAACTTTTAACACTCTATTTTCAATTTTTTCTCTTACAAAATGTAGATCAATTTCAAAGTGCTTTGTTCTTTCATGAAAGCCAGGATTTAAAGCAAAATTGCCGACTCATTATCACAAAGAATATTTACAGGTAACTTTGGTTTTATATTCAAATCAAAAAGTAATTTTAAAATCCATATAACTTCACATGTTATGCTGCCTAGAGCCCTGTATTCAGACTCTGTGGATGAGCGAGAAACAGTACTCTATTTCTTGCTCTTCCAAGAGACAAGTGACCCTCCTATATACACAAGATAACCTGTAACTGACCTTCGACTAAACAAACATTTAGCCTAGTCAACATCAACAAAACCAACTAAATCAAAAGAATTTGACTTAACTAAATGAATACCCATACCTTGACCATTTTTCAAATACCTCAATAACCCGAAAGCATTATTAACATGAGAGTTGTAGGGCTTGTGCATGTGCTGACTTAACAACTGAACATCATACAAAATATCAGGCCATGTAATAGTTTGATAAATCAATTTTCCAATAAGCTTTTGTGTAACAGCCCGAAATCCAGGTACCCTTTTATTTAGCCCTTCATCTTTCATTTGTTGTCATTTTAGGGTTTTGTATGTTGGGCGAGTACGCTGGGCGTACAAGGAGTACGCTGCACGTACTCACGCGCTTCATTTAAACGCGTCCTCCAGCGTACCCAAGGTTACGCTGGGCGTAACTGGTCCAGACCCCAAAACCCTAATTGTTGTGGTTGGCTATGAAAGGAATGAGATGGCTTGACTCCTCAGCCACCATCCCTCAAAAAGAAACCCTAAGAGAGTGTTCCTTCGTTCCTAGCCCATTTGTGAGTGTTCTAAGCTTTGTGGTGTCATTTCAAGGTAGCAAAGGAGAAGAAGAGTCCATTGGGAAGGCTAGAAGTTGGTGTTCAAGTGTAGATCTAGGCTTAGCAAAGGTTGGAGCTTCATTCTAAGGTAAAAAGTTTGGATCTTGACTTGTAGTTCTTGTTGTATGCTTTATGGACCATTTTCTAGGGTTTTGGTCCCAAAGGTGGAGACTTTATGAGCAAGTGGTCTCCATTAGCTTAGATCCATCATATTTCTGGTCCATTTCAGTTGTAGATTCATAAAAATGTAATCTTGGACGTGAATGATTAGCCATGCATGAGGTCTAGATCCTTGAGTTGAAATGGAAAGGTGTTAAGGAGTGTAAGAGCCTTTACAGCCATGCCAAGGCTTAAAGGTTTTGACTTTATGAGTAAGGATGCTTAAATAAAGCCGGATCTAGAAGTTGAATTGTAACAACACAAATTTTCAAACAAAATTTTCATTTCAAACAAATAGAGTATTTTTATTCAAACTAAATATAATTATTCCAACTGTTAAGTCGAAATACAAATTATAGAATTCCCAAGATCTCAAAACATCAATCAGTGTGTACGCATCAAGCCGGCGCCTTCCCACGGTCCTCGCTAGTACCTGAAACACATACATAACAACTGTAAGAATAAATGCTTAGTGAGTTCCCCAATATACAACTTACACATATACGCCTTTCCAGGCCCTGACCTTCCGGTCCACAACACAACGCCTTCCGGCCCATAACATAATCGCCTTCCGGCCCATAACATATTGCCTTCTAGCCCATAACATATTGCCTTCCGGCCCATATAAACATACACAACACGCATAACAATTAACTTACCACATATAGCACATATATCACATATCATATCCGACCTTCTGGTCACACAGTCAAACCCTTCCGGGCACCTCGTGGATACTGAAAGCTAGCAACTCCTGAAATCACTCGTACTCGATCCGCCGAGCTACAAACTCCCTATAATATCATATATCCCTTATTAACACTTTTATCTTCCAAGTTAACTGACCCTAAGAAATCACACATAGGTCAACTCTGGTCAACGGTCCACGGTCAACTCGACCGGACTCGGCGAGTCTAGTCGTCCTCCAATCCTCTAAGATTCCCTTCTACTCGTCGAGTATCCTCCTTGACCCGACGAGTTACTCCTGGAAGAATCGCGGGGCTACCCCGACTCCACTCGCAGAGTCTGAAGAACAGCTCGACGAGTCCCAGTTATTCTCCAAGCTACTCGCCGAGTCTGTTCATCGGACTCGGCGAGTCCATGCCATGCAGTCGATCAAACTGTTTCCTAAGGTCAGAATTGTTCCGACCATTCATAGGTCTGGTCCTCCTAGACTGGTCCATCATGTAAGGCCTTCATTTAGGTGTTCATGCTACACCCCAAGACTTATAATTTACATGTTGACCTAAGGCATAAGGATTTCAATCCAAAACCTTCATCAATTCCCGGAATGCACAGACATGGGACATTCTGGACCTCCAAAGGTCCCAACACGGGGTTACAATCGTTTGGGGGACTAGGGTAACATTCAATCTATCCACAAAAGGGTTCCATAAACCCTAATCCTCTAAACACATCACCATAGCAGAGCATACTCGAATTCTTACCTAGATGATGTACTCTCTGTGTCCCCAATCCTTAGAATGTGATTCCCTTGCTATTCCTTTAGCCAAGCCCTTCTCTTCCTTGCACAACAACTCCTTCAAAATCACCAATGGCCTTTAACCTTG
This sequence comes from Lactuca saligna, assembly GCF_052625555.1. Classification (NCBI taxonomy): domain Eukaryota; kingdom Viridiplantae; phylum Streptophyta; class Magnoliopsida; order Asterales; family Asteraceae; genus Lactuca; species Lactuca saligna. The sequence goes on along the minus strand of NC_136419.1, from coordinate 193,843,646 downwards.
CTCTAGATGCACACAATCGATTTAGGGTTCTTCTCAGAAGGCTAAAACGAACAATGACGGCCAATAAGTCCCTTTTATACATCCCAAATCTGAACGGCTAGGGTTTTCGCTAAACAGCGCGGACTCGCCGAGTCCATATCTGGACTCGTCGAGTCTAGTCGCGAACCCGCGACCAGGTCTACGATCCTACTCAGAGAGTCTGGCTCCAACTCGCCGAGTCCCCTCTTAAAACACCCCAAAAACACAATTTAAACAATACCTGAGATTCCGGGCTGTTACAATTCTCCCCCACTAGGCTTAGACTTCGCCCTCGAAGTCTCACTCTGAAAATAGTTCCGGATGCTGCTCCCGCATCTCACGTTCCGTCTCCCAAGTCATTTCCGATCCCTTCCGGTGTTGCCACTGAACCAACACCAGAGGTACTTCCTTGTTCCTCAGAACCTTGGTCTTCCGATCCCTGATGGCCACTGGTCTCTCAGCATAATTCAGGCTTGCATCCACCTGAATATCCTCTAATGGAACCACTGCCGACTCATCGGCTATGCACTTCCTCAATTGTGACACATGAAAAGTGTCGTGGATTTGCCCCAACTCTGCTAGCAACTCCAAACGATAGGCTACCCGGCCTATCCTTGCAATTACACGAAATGGCCCAATATACCGGGGTCCCAACTTGCCCCTCTTCCTGAACCGAATCACTCCTTTCCAAGGAGAGACCTTCAGGAGAACGAAGTCGCCGGCTTGAAATTCAAGTTCGGATCGGCGTCTGTCCGCATAACTCTTCTGTCGGCTCTGGGCGGTCGATAACCTCTGCCTAACCTGCTGAATCTGCTCTGTCGACTGAAGCACAATCTCTGTACTGCCCATTACTCTCTGTCCCACCTCTCCCCAGCAAATGGGGGTCCGACACCTCCTACCATACAACAGCTCAAAAGGTGGCATACCAATGCTCGAATGATGGCTATTGTTGTAGGAAAACTCGGCCAAGGGTAAATACGCATCCCAGTTACCCCCGAAATCTAACACACACGCTCGAAGCATGTCCTCTAGCGTCTGAATCGTCCGCTCGCTCTGACTGTCTGTCTGGGGATGGTATGCGGTACTAAAATGCAATTTAGTACCCAGCTCCTCATGGAATTTCTTCCAAAACCTGGAAGTGAAGCGCACATCACGGTCTGAAACAATCGAGATCGGCAATCCATGCCGAGATACTAATTCTCTCACATATATCTCCGCCAACTTCTCCGCTGATGAACTCTCGCTGATGGCAAGGAAGTGTGCACTCTTCGTCAACCTATCCACAATCACCCAAATTGCATCAACTCCCCTGGCAGTTCTCGGCAATTTGGTGATGAAATCCATAGTGATCTGTTCCCACTTCCACTCAGGAATCTCCAATGGCTGTAACTTGCCATGCGGTCTCTGGTGCTCGGCCTTAACCCTACGGCAGGTCAAGCACCTCTCAACGAACCATGCGACGTCCCTCTTCATACAGGGCCACCAATACTCCTTCCTCAAATCCAAATACATCTTTGTAGCACCGGGATGGATCGAGAATTTCGATCTATGAGCCTCTTTCATCAAAGTAATACGCGTACCGCCCACGAACGGTACCCAAATCCGACCCTGAAACGTCAGAAGTCCTCGTCCATCCTTAACGAACTATGAAATTAACCCAACGACCCGCTCTTTCTTCTGCACCTCAGGTCTCACAGCCTCGGCCTGTGCCCCACGAATAGCATCCAATATTGGAGTCATCACAGTCAGTCTCAGACATACATCTCGCAATGGAGTGCTCTCCGCCCTGCGGCTCAATGCATCGGCTACCACATTAGCTTTGCCCGGGTGGTACAGGATTTCACAATCATAATCCTTGACCACATCCAACCACCTCCTCTGACGCATATTTAGGTTGGGCTGATCCATCAAATACTTCAAACTCTTATGGTCCGTGTATATCGTACATCGAACCCCATACAGGTAGTGACGCCAAATCTTGAGAGCGAACACTACTGCCCCCAACTCTAAATCATGCGTGGGATATCTCGCCTCATGAGGCTTCAGGTGCCTCGATGCATATGCTATCACATGACCTCTCTGCATCAATACTGCACCCAGTCCCGAAATCGATGCGTCGCAATATACAACAAAATCTTCCATCCCTTCCGGGAGAGCTAATACCGGGGCTTAGCACAGTCTCTGGCGAAGTGTCTCAAAGGAAGTCTGTTGCTCGGGTCCCCATGAGAATGCAACACCCTTCCGGGTCAATCTGGTGAGCGGCACTACGATCTTGGAGAAGTCCTTAATAAATCTCCGATAGTACCCTGCCAACCCAAGGAAACTCCTGATCTCCGAGGGTGACTTCGGCACCTCCCAACTCATCACAGCCTCAACCTTGGCCGGATCGACCAATATCCCTTCCTGATTAACAACATGTCCTAGAAATTGGACCTCCCTCGACCAGAAGTCACATTTGGAGAACTTTGCATAGAGCTTCTCCGACCTCAATACCTCAAGGACCTCCCGCAAATGTTCCTCATGCTGCTCTCTAGATCTCGAATACACTAGGATGTCGTCGATAAATACAATCACTGACCGATCCAACATCGACCTGCATACCCTGTTCATGAGGTCCATGAACACAGCCGGGGCATTGGTGAGCCCGAAAGGCATCACCACAAACTCATAATGCCCATATCGCATCCTAAATGCTGTCTTCTGGACGTCCTCATCCCGCACTCTCACCTGATGGTACCCTGACCTTAGATCGATCTTGGAAAACCAAGATGCCCCTTGCAACTGATCGAATAAATCATCAATCCTCGGTAACGGGTAATGGTTCTTGACCGTCAATTTGTTCAACTCCCGATAATCAATGCACATCCGGTGTGAACCATCCTTCTTCTTGACGAACAGAATAGGTGCTCCCCACGGCGAGCTGCTCGGCCGAATGAATCCCTTCCCCAGCAACTCCTGGAGTTGCGAGGACAGCTCTTGCATCTCTGGAGGTGCGAGACGATAAGGCACCTTCGCAATAGGCGCGGCCCCCGGAATCAGATCGATACCAAACTCTACTTGCCTCGCAGGAGGTACTCCCGGCAGCTCCTCGGGAAAAACATTTGGAAACTCACGCACCACTGGGACCTCCTCCACTGACCTCGGTCTCTCGGAAGCCTCCCGCGTATCCATCACATACGCCACAAAACCCTTACATCCATGCTGTAGACATTGCCTCGCCCTAGCGGCCGAACAAAAAGCTGATCCCGAACGGGTACCCTCACCGTACACCGTAAGAACTCCCCCACTAGGGTCTCGTATAGTCACCAGCTGACGCTCACAGTCGATGACAGCGCTGAATCAACTCAACCAGTCCATGCCCACGATGACACAGACATCACCCATCGCAATAGGAATCAGGTCAATTGGAAACTCAACCCCGAAAATCTCTAGCACGCATCCCCGAAGAACCTCCGTGGCACAAATCACTCTCTCAGCCGCTATAGAAACTCTCAGAGGCCGACTTAACGACTCACGACTAATGCTGATATGCTGACTAAAAGCTAAGGATACAAAGGACCTACTCGCACCCGAGTCAACTAACACTAGAGCAGGCACAGAGTTCACAAGAAAAGTACCTACACATATAATAACATAAGCATAACATTTCGACTTTAAATAAATACGTGAATTACAGCATACCTGCCACAACATCGAGCGCAACACGTGCCTCCTCCGCAGTCAGCTGAAAGGCTCTCTCGCGAGCCCTCGGGGCCTCGACCTTCGCTGGTCGAGTCTCAGTAGTTCTGGCAGTAGGTGCAGATCCCTGACAAAGCTGAGGGCACTCGGCCCTCCGGTGGCCTGTCTGGTTGCAATGAAAGCAAACCATAAACCCCTTGGAGCAATCCCTAGCGTTGTGTCCCTCCTTGCCACACTTGTAGCAAACACCAGCTCGACACGCCCCATCGTGACCCTTGCCGCACTTTCCGCAAGTGCGGCCCTTCGGACCTCCCGTCCTCGAATCGGCGGACTTGGTCCGCTTGGCTGCCGGCTAAGACTGAGCCGGCCGCCGGTCCACCTGCTGAGACTCGGCCTCCTCCCTGGCCTGGGTCTCCAACTCGATCTCGCGCTTCCTGGCATTCGCTTGAAGCTCAGCAAAAGTATGATAAGTGGAGTTCGACACAAACTCCCGGTTATCCCTCCTCAAAACACCCAAGTACCGGCTCATCCGCGACTGCTCTGTGGACACCAGCTCGGGGCAGAACATCGCCCTCTCATGAAACTTCCGTGTGACCACCACAACCGAATCAGTACCCTGCTTAAGGGTTAAGAACTCCTGAACCAATCGTTCCCTCTCCACTGGGGGAACGTACTCGTCCCTGAACATGGCAGTAAACCTCTCCCATGTCACTGCTGTAATCTCCGCCAAAGTGAAGTTCGCCGTCACGAACTTCCACCAATCCTTCGCTCCCAGACGGAGCTGGTTCAAAGCGAACCGTACCCTCAGGTGCTCCGGGCATGAACAAGTGTAGAAGCACCCCTAAATATCAGCGATCCACCTCATCGCAGCAATCGGATCCTGCGTCCCATCGAACTCAGGTGGTTTCGTGTTGCTGAATTCCCGGAATAGCAACGAGTCACCCCCCTGTGGCCTGGCAGCGGCCACAGCTGCGGTAGCGGCAGCGGCTGCAGCTTCAGTCAGTGCGGCGTACCGCTCCTCAAACGTCTCCATCAGGGTGGTCTTAATGGACCCAAACATCTCCGGGATCTCAGCCCGGATCACCGCAGCTACTTCCTCCTGAATCATCTGACGAATCTCCTCGTCACTCACATCGCTCGAACTCGCCCCGTGGCATGATCTAACCATGATGTCTCTGAAATACAACATAAAACTATCAGAGACTCCATCAAGTACAATCACACTCGATAACGCAACCCTACTCAGTCTCCGATATTCAGGGATTCTTACTTGGGTCTCCCACTGACCCGGTGTCCTCGGTAGTACGGGCCCAATACTACCGACCACACCGTATCAGCATTCGTCCCAAATCTTCCTCCCCAAACCCCGAATAGTGAGCACTCTACTTTTGATATGCACTATCTACCTGCACGCTATCAAGTATCTCATATCGACAAACTCCCTAGACTAAGGCATCACAAATCAGGCCACTCTAGTCCTATCATGAATACCTAGTCTTCTAGCATGTATAGCAATTCATATCATAATTCATCTCATAACATAACATTGTAAGGTATTCTGGGGATCTTTACCGTTCGGGCGCTGACTGATCGTACACACTGCTTCTTTCTTGTTTACCACAATATCATTTATAAAAGTTTATGCCTTTATTATATTTTTTTTAAAAGTTTTCCTCAAATCCTCGGTTTGAGTTCAGTTACGCCCGAAGGTGCACCCGAATCCCTCAAACCAAGGCTCTGATACCAATTGTAACAACGCAAATTTTCAAACAAATTTTTCATTTCAAACAAATAGAGTATGTTTATTCAAACTAAATATAATTATTCCAAGTGTTAAGTCGAAATACAAATTATAGAATTCCCAAGATCTCAAAACATCAATCAGTGTGTACGCATCACGCCGACGCCTTCCCACGGTCCTCGCTAGTACCTGAAACACATACATAACAACTGTAAGCATAAATGCTTAGTGAGTTCCCCAATATACAACTTACACATATACGCCTTTCCAGGCCCTGACCTTCCGGTCCACAACACAACGCCTTCCGGCCCATAACATAATCGCCTTCCGGCCCATAACATATTGCCTTCCGGCCCATATAAACATACACAACACGCATAACAATTAACTTACCACATATAACACATATATCACATATCATATCCGACCTTCCGGTCACACAGTCAAACCCTTCCGGGTACAGTATAGTGAGAAGACTCACCTCGTGGATACTGAAAGCTAGCAACTCCTGAAATCACTCGTACTCGATCCGCCGAGCTACAAACTCCCTATAATATCATATATCCCTTATTAACACTTTTATCTTCCAAGTTAACTGACCCTAAGAAATCACACATAGGTCAACTCTGGTCAATGGTCCATGGTCAACTCGACCGGACTCGGCGAGTCTAGTCGTCCTCCAATCCTCTAAGATTCCCTTCTACTCGTCGAGTATCCTCCTTGACCCGACGAGTTACTCCTGGAAGAATCGCGGGGCCACCCCGACTCCACTCGCCGAGTCTGAAGAACAGCTCGACGAGTCCCAGTTATTCTCTAAGCTACTCGCCGAGTCTGTTCATCGGACTCGGCGAGTCCATGCCATGCAGTCGATCAAACTGTTTCCTAAGGTCAGAATTGTTCCGACCATTCATAGGTCTGGTCCTCCTAGACTGGTCCATCACGTAAGGCCTTCATTTAGGTGTTCATGCTACACCCCAAGACTTATAATTTACATGTTGACCTAAGGCATAAGGATTTCAATCCAAAACCTTCATCAATTCCCGGAATGCACAGATATGGGACATTCTGGACCTCCAAAGGTCCCAACACGGGGTTACAATCGTTTGGGGGACTAGGGTAACATTCAATCTATCCACAAAAGGGTTCCATAAACCCTAATCCTCTAAACACATCACCATAGCAGAGCATACTCGAATTCTTACCTGGATGATGTACTCTCTGTGTCCCCAATCCTCAGAATGTGATTCCCTTGTTGTTCCTTTAGCCAAGCCCTTCTCTTCCTTGCACAACAACTCCTTCAAAATCACCAATGGCCTTTAACCTTGCTCTAGATGCACACAATCGATTTAGGGTTCTTCTCAGAAGGCTAAAATGAACAATGACGGCCAATAAGTCCCTTTTATACATCCCAAATATTAACGGCTAGGGTTTTCGCTAAACAGCGCGGACTCGCCGAGTCCATATCTGGGATGTATTTTGTTACAATGACATTTTATGATCTTGGGATGTATTTTGTTACAATGACATTTGTTACACATGTGATTTCAGAATATTAAATGATGGTTTTTGATGTTTGCAAAAATGAAAAATTGTTTTGAAAATTCACGTTGTTACAAGTTGGTATCAAAGCCTTGGTTTGAGGGATTCGGATGCACCTTTGGGTGTAACTGAACTCAAACCGGGGATTTGAGGAAAATTTTCAATTAATAAAAGCATAAAAAAAATTATAAGAGTTTTCGTAATAACCAAAGGAGAAGCAATGTGTACGGTCAGCCAGCGCCCAAACGGTAAAATCCCCAAAATACCCTTACAATCTGTGTTATGAGATATGTTATGATATGTTATGCATGTTAGTTGACTAGGTATTCATATTAGGACTAGAGTAGCCTGATTTGTGATGCCTTAGTCTAGGGGAACCTGCTGCTATAAGATACTTTGAGAGAGAGTAGGTAGCCAGTGCATAGCAAGAATAGAGTAGTCATGATCCGGGGTCCAGGGAGGAGGTATTAGGGTGAATGCTGATGCAGTGTAGTCGGTAGTATTGGGCCCGTACTACTGAAGACACCGGGTCAGTGGGCAAGCCAAGTAAGAATCCTTTAGGTATCGGAGGCCGAGTAGGGTTGCGTTATCGAGTGCGATTATGCTCGATTGAGTCTCTGATATTTTTATGTTGTATTTCAGAGGCATTATGGTTGGTCAACGCCACAGACCTGGGACGAGCGGTGTGAGTGACGAGGAGCTTCGTCAGATGATTCACGAAGAGGTGGCTGCGGCGATCCAGGCCAAGATTCCGGAAATGTTTGGGTCTATCAAGACCACACTGATGGAGACTTTCGATGAGCGGTACGCTGTGGTGACTGAAGCCGCAGTCGCTACAGCTACCATAGCTGTGGTTGCTGCCAGACCACAGGGAGGTGACTCATTGCTATTCCGGGATTTCAGCAACACGAAGCCACCCGAGTTTGACGGGACGCAGGATCCGATCACTGCGATGAGATGAATTGTTGACATTAAGGGATGCTTCTACACATGTTCATGTCCGGAGCATCTGAGGGTACGGTTCGCTTTGAACCAGCTTCGCCTGGAAGCAAAGGATTGGTGGATGTTCGTGACGGCGAACTTCACTCTTGCGGAGATTTCGGCCGTGACTTGGGAAAAATTTACTACTATGTTCAGAGACGAGTATGTTCCCCCGGTGGAGAGGGAACAGTTGATTCAGGAGTTCGTGACCCTCAAGCAGGGTAATGATTCAGTTACTGCGATCACCCAGAAGTTTCGTGAGAGGGCGATTGCCCTGAGCAGGTGTCCACTGAGAAAGCTCGGATGAGTCGATATTTGGGTGTACTGAGGAGGGACATTCGGGAGTTCGTATCGAACTCGTCATACCGGACCTTTGCTGAGCTCCAGGCAAATGCCTGGAAGAGGGAGATCGAGTTGGAGACTCAGGCCAAGGAGGAGGCCGAGTCTCAGAGGGTGGATCGGCGGCTAGCTCAGTCCCAACAGGCAGCCAAGTGGACCAAGTCTGCCGATTCGAGGACGGGAGGTCAGAAGGGCCGCACCTGCGGAATGTGCAGCAAGGGTCATGAGGGTGCTTGTCGATCAGGTGCTTGCTACAAGTGTGGTAAGGAGGGGCACATCATTAGGGATTGCCCCAAGGGATTTATGGTTTGCTTTCATTGCAACCAGACCGGCCATCGGAAGGTCGAGTGTCCTCAGCTTCACCAGGGATCTGCGCCTACTGCTACGGTTACCGAGACTCGGCCGGTGAAAGCCGAGGCTCCGAAGGCTTGTGGGAGAGCTTTTCAGTTGACTGCGGAGGAGGTCCGCACGACGCCCGATGTCATGGTTGGTATGTATTCTTTCATGCATTTACTTTTATGCTGAGATATTGTGCTTATATTATGATATGCGTAGGTACTTTTCTTGTGAATTTTGTACCTGCGTTGGTATTATTTGACTCGGGTGCGAGTCGGTCTTTTGTATCTTTGGCTTTTAGTCAGCACATCGGTATTGATCGGGAGGTGATGAGTCGAACCGTGAGGGTTTCCATAGCTGATGCGAAAGCGGTATACGCCACTGACGTGATTCAAGGATGTGTGCTCGGGATTTTTGATGTCAAGTTCCTTATAGATTTGGTTCCTATAGTAATGGGAGATGTCTGCGTCATCTTGGGCATGAATTGGTTGAGTAAGTTTGGAGCAGTCATTGACTGCGAGAGACAGCTGGTGACTATACGAGACCCTAGTGGGGGAGTGCTTATTGTGTATGGCGAGGGGACCCGGTGTAGGTCAGCGTTTTGTTTGGCTGCCAGGGCGAGACAGAGTTTGCAGTAGGGCTGCAGTGGATTCATAGCCTATGTGATGGACACACGAGCGGCCGCGGGGAGGCCACATTCGGTTTTCGAGGTTCCAGTAGTGTGCGAATTTTTGGATGTGTTTCCGGAAGAACTGCCAGGCGTGCCTCCCGAAAGGTAAGTGGAGTTCCGTATCGATCTGGTTCCGGGAGCGACGCCCATCGCCAAGGTGCCTTATCGCCTCGCTCCACCAGAAATGCAGGAGTTATCCTCGCAGCTTTAGGAGTTGTTAGGAAAGGGGTTTAATCGACCGAGTAGCTCACCTTGGGGAGCGCCGATTCTTTTTGTCAAGAAAAAGGATGGTTCACATCGGATGTGTATGGATTACCGGGAGTTGAACAAGTTGACGGTTAAAAACCGGTATCCGTTACCTAGGATCGATGATATGTTTGATCAGTTGCAGGGGGCATCTTGGTTCTCTAAGATAGACTTGAGGTTGGGTTATCATCAGATGAGGGTTCGGGATGAAGATATCCAGAAGACTGCATTCAGAACTCGTTACGGGCATTACGAGTTTGTGGTGATGCCTTTTGGGCTCACCAATGCCCCGACTGCATTCATGGATCTTTTGAATAGGGTGTGCAGGCCGATGCTGGATCGATCGGTGATCGTATTCATTAATGATATTTTGGTATATTCGAGGTCTAGGGAGCAGCATGAGGAACATTTGAGGGAGATTCTTGGAGTATTGAGATCGGAGAGGATGTATGCCAAATTCTCCAAGTGTGATTTCTGGTTACGAGAGGTCCAGTTCCTAGGGCACCTTGTTAACTAGAAAGGGATATTGGTCGATCCGGCCAAGATCAAGGCGGTGATGAGATGGGAAGTGCCGAGATCGCCAACTGAGATCAGGAGCTTTCTGGGATTGGCCGGCTATTATCGAAGGTTTATCAGGGATTTCTCCAAGATCGCCGTGCCACTTACCAAGATGACCCGGAAGGGTGTTGCATTTTCATGGGGTCCGGAGCAGCAGTCCTCATTCGAGACCCTTCGTTAGAAATTGTGCGAGGCCCCGGTGCTTGCACTCCTGGAAGGGATGGAGGATTTTGTGGTATACTATGATGCATCTGTATCTGGATTTGGGGTAGTGCTTATGCATAGGGGAAACGTTATTGCGTATGCTTCGAGGCATCTGAAGCCTCATGAGTCGAGATATCCCACCCATGACTTGGAACCAGGGGCTGTGGTGTTTGCCCTTAAGATCTGGCGACACTATCTTTATGGGGTTTGGTGTACCATATACACGGACCACAAGAGTCTGAAGTACTTGATGGATCAGCCAAATCTGAATATGCGTCAGAAGAGATGGTTGGATGTGGTGAAGGATTATGATTGCGAGATCCTGTACCACCCGGGCAAGGCTAATGCCGTAGCCGATGCATTGAGCCGTAGGGCGGAGAACGCACCGATCCGAGACATCTATATGAGGTTGACGGTGTGACTTCGATTTTGGACACCATCCGAGGGGCCCAGGCTGAGGCTGCGAGGCCAGAAAACTGGAAGAAGGAGCGGGTTGTCGAGCAGGTACCGGAATTCGTTACTGATGGTCAGGGACTTATGACATTTCAGGGTCGGATTTGGGTACCGTTTGTGGGCGGTACGCATACTATTTTGATGGAAGAAGTGCATCGATTGAAATTCTCGATCCATCCTGGGGCTACTAAGATGTATTTGGACATAAAGAAGGAGTATTGGTGGCCATGTATGAAGAGGGATGTTGCATGGTTTGTCGAGAGGTGCCTGACTTGTCGTCAGGTTAAGGCCGAGCACCAACATCCGCATGGTAAGTTGCAGTCACTGGAGATTCCCGAATGTAAGTGGGAACAGATTACCATGGATTTTATCACCAAATTTCCAAGGACTGGGAGAGGGGTCGATGCAATTTGGGTGATTGTGGATAGATTGACGAAGAGCGCTCATTTTCTAGCTATCAGTGAGAGCTCTTCTGCGGAGATGTTGGCAGAGTTATATGTGAGGGAGGTGGTATCGCGACACGGGGTTCCGATGTCGATCGTTTCAGATCAGGATGTACGATTTACTTCCAGGTTTTGGAAGAAGTTTCACGAGGAGTTCGGTACAAGGCTGCATTTCAGTACCACATACCACCCGTAGATGGACGGACAGAGCGAGCGGACGATTCAGACGCTCGAGGATATGCTCTGAGGATGTGTTTTGGATTTTGGAGGGAGTTAGGACACCTATTTACCCTTAGCAGAGTTTTCGTACAACAACAGCCATCATTCGAGCATTGGTATGCCAACCTTTGAGCTGTTGTATAGGAGGAGGTGTCGCACCCTCATCTGCTGGGGAGAGGTGGGGCAACGGGTAATAGGTAGCATGGAGATTGTACTTCAGACGACCGAGCAGATACAGCAGGTCAGGCAGATATTGTTGACCGCTTAGAGTCGCCAGAAGAGTTATGCTGACAGGCGTCGGTCCAAGCTCGAGTTTCAGGTTGGTGACCTTGTGCTCCTAAAGGTCTCTCCTTGGAAAGGAATGATACGATTCAGGAAGAGGGGAAAGTTGGGACCTCGATATATTGGACATTTCAGGGTAATCGCTAGGGTAAGCAGGTTAGCCTACTGGTTGGATCTACATGCTGAGTTGGGTCAGATCCACGACACCTTTCATGTGTCGCAGTTGAGGATATGTATTGCCGACGAGTCGACAGTGGTGCCATTAGATGATATTCAGGTGGATGCAGGCCTGAACTATGTTAAGAGACCAGTGGCAATTAGGGATCGAAAGGTTAAGGTTTTGAGGAACAAGGAAGTACCCTTGGTGCAAGTGCAATGGCAACATCGGAAGGGGTCCGAGCTAACATGGGAGTCCGAGTCTGAGATGCGGGAGCAGTATCCGGAATTGTTTTCAGTGTAAGACTTCGGGGACGAAGTCTGGTTCTAGTGGGGGAGAATTGTAACAGCCCGAAATCCAGGTACCCTTTTATTTAGCCCTTCATCTTTTATTTGTTGTCATTTTAGGGTTTTGTATGTTAGGCGAGTACGCTGGGCGTACAAGGAGTACGCTGCGCGTACTCGCGCGCTTCATTTAAATGTGTCCTCCCTCGGGTACGCTGGGCGTAACTGGTTCAGACCCAAAAACCCTAATTGTTGTGGTTGGCAATAAAAGGAATGAGATGGTGTGACAACCATCAATTTCCGGTCAAGTCAAAGTCAACCAAAGTCATCAAGTCAAACCGTTCGACTCATTTTGCACGTGGGTACTAGAGTTTATGTTAGGTAAATACTAAAAAACTCGTTATTCTAATGAGAGATCATAAATCAAAAAGTGCGAACATCTAGATATCCTTAACCTAAAACTGTGGTACGTGGCGAGCCAAACCGATAAAACAATGTTGCATACTCATCGGGAATGTGTAAGATCCTTAAACAAGGCTTAACACGGTTTACGAACCTTGCATTGCGATGTCGGACACTCACAAATGCCACACGTGAAACCTCTCTCAAATATCTCTTTGTATGAGAAATCTCTCCAAGAATGTCAAATCTCTCCCAAATCTCTCCAAGTATGTGAAATCTTTCTCAAATATCTCTCTGTATGAGAAATCTCTCCAAGAATGTCAAATCTCTCCCAAATCTCTCCAAGTATGTGAAATCTCTTGCAAATATCTCTTTGTATGAGAAATCTCTCCAAGAATGTCAAATCTCTCCCAAATCTCTCCAAGTATGTGAAATCTCTCCCAAATCTCTCTCAAAAGTTCCCATAACTTTTTAGAACCATTTGGGTCATTTCGACCCTTAACCGGGTAAAAAACGGCTCAAAACGGAGTGAAAACGATTAAAATAGGCTTTAGGAACCGAAACCAAGAAGAGAGGCCTCTCGGGCCGAAACTCGCGAGGACCGAGCCTCTGCTCTCGGTCTCCCCTCTCGATCTTTGTCTCTGCTCGCATATCGGTTGCATGCCCGCCTATCTGTCTCTGCTCGCATCTCGGTTCCTCCACTTCTCACCTCTCGGTCTCTGCTCTCTCTTGCCTTCTCGGCTCTTCCTTCTCACCTCTCGGTCTCTGCTCTCTCTTCCCTTCTCGACTCTTCCTTCTCACCTCTCGGTCTCTGCTCTCTCTTCCCTTCTCGGCTCTTCTTTCCCACCTCCCAATCTCTGCTCTCTCTCTTCTCCTCTCTTGGTTTCTGCCCTCTCTCCTCTCGGTTCTAGCATCAGAAGACCGAAACTCGGCCAGATTTCGGAATTTTGTCACTTTTAGCCCATTTTTGATATTTTTAACATTTTAAGCCCGTTTTTCGTGATTTTAACGCGGGATTTTCTCCAGAAATTATATTTTAACATAATAAACCCTAAATATTCATAATTTAAACATATTTTCATGAAAATCATTATCTAAACAATAAAAATCTAATGGGGGATTTATTTAAGGTGGAGTGTTGACCCTGCCTTATCTTATGTCACAAGCAACCACCCCACACCCACTCTATGACCAGCCGCACCTCCCTACCTTGCCTAGGTCACTTCAATGTCCCTTACACTCAATTTCCACCAATTCCCACGTTTTTAGAGCTGGAACAAAACATCCCCTCTCCTCATTTCTCTCATTTGCTCTCATTTCACCAAGTATCAAACACCACTTTTCTCTCAAACTTTTTCTCTACCAAATTCGAAATTCAAGGCTGATTTTCAAGTGTTCTTCCACTCCTAGTAAGTATAATTCATCCTCCTTATGATTATTGCACTTCATTCTACTCAAATCATTGATTGCTTACACAAACTCGATAACTATGATGTTAGATCTTCGAATCTTCAAGTGATTCTTCAAGTGTTCTTGGGTTGAACACTTCTCTTCTTCAACATTTATCTACTGAAATCACTCAAGGTGAGTTCATACCCTTACATTTTCATGTTTTCTCAAGTTTTCAGGGCGGGGGTGGGGGGGGGGGGTGGGGGGGGGGAATACAAGTTAAAACACCAAGAACATAACTAAACTTTTCTAACAGCCTTCATCAGAAAAGTTCAACTCCATTCACAGACTGTTTTGGGCAACTTAAACATTTTTGTTTTCGAAACTGTATAAGGTGCAAATAGTTCAATTTCTTAGCTTTAAAATGACTACTTTCACATCTCCATACGATTTTTCTACAATTTGTGGTGATTTTTACAAAACTGCCTATCATTTCAAACAACAATCCGGACCAGTGTGTGATTATGGACTTTTTCACCCAAGTTGGAGGTCATTAAAAATCTTAATAAAAATTATGAGTAAACTAGACACATTTTGGAAACTCTCAGAATTTATAGATCTAGTTTTCAACTTCGTATGATTTTTCTATGATTTTTCCAAAACAGTGCAGAATGGTTAAAGTTAGCTAACAACATATAAATATCATAACACTTTGTATTATGTTGAGCAAAGTGTATAATCATAAGTTCTAATTATTGAATGTGTTTAATGGATTCATAACATTAATGCATTTCCATCATAAACTGAAACTAAGTCATTTATAATAAATATTATTCATTCATTTTAGAACACGTATATTAAACTATAAAAAGCATAGTTTAATGGATTCATAACATTAATGCATTTCCATAAAAGAGTTCTTACATATTACAAACGTTTTAGATAAACTATAATAGGTATAGTTTATGATACATCACACAACACACTTGTACAAAAAGGGTACGTTCATACAGGAAAGATTTACATTCACACACATTACGTAAACTTGTTAACCTAAATTGTGAGACATTCCTTCCCGTACGTCCGAGTGCGGGATATAATTCCTGGTAGTTATAATCAGAGTCTCCTGGAGGGAGAACGTGATACTTGTATATAGATCTATACTGGGTTTGACACCCCACACCTTGCTGCTAGCTACAGTGGGACCTGCAGGTCTACGGGTGACAAATGTCATTTCAGTTTCATGACGCCTGAGAAACGTCGTGGCAGGTTCATTTAGTCATAGTATGATTATAGCGACTCATATAGGGATATAACAATCCATAAAGTTTACGGGATTTTATTTATAAAACCTAAATGGGTTTTATGTCGATTTAAAATCACTTTTTATCTCAATGAGTACATATATTACTGTACACTTTCGGTTTTGGTAATTATGACTATACATCATTTGAAACCACATTTATACCTTTAAGTATGGCCAATACTTGTTATTTCTCGGTCCTCGGATTTAGGACTACATATACATAAAGTATTAACAAACATAAGAATATACGGAAATTTCATTTAATTCTAACGCGTCCATGTCCATTTAAATACATAACATTTTCTATTAGTAAGAGAGGTTGCTTATACATTTTGGTCTTCGGTCATAAGACTACATTACACAGATTTTAAAGAAAATATCGGATTTTCTGGATACATATTCTAACGTTTTTACAAGGAAAACGGTTTACTTTTCTAACGAAATCTCTTATGAACTCACAAACCTTTGTGTTGACACTTTTTTAAAACTACTTGTATTCTCAGGAATTCAGTGAAAACAAGAAATCAACAACGTTTTGAGGATGGGACGATAAATCGTCAAACAGTTCATTTTGTATCATAATGTAATTGATGTGAATCATGTAAACATGTACTTTGATGTAATGTTTTTTATATTATATTTGTGATGGTTGTATTTAATTTCAGCACTATTATACTCGTTGTTGTGATACTCTACATGAAGTCCTCCACCCCCGGATGTTTCCGCCATCCTTGGTTTGGGGGTGTGACAGATTGGTATTAGAGCATTGTTTATAGTGAACTCATTAGATCGAAACACATAAGATATACAAACTATGAATGCATTGGGATTAAGTTCTCTGATTTAAAGTTTCAAAACAACTATACTTTTTGAAATAAATAGTTTCGTATTAAAAGTATACATGCATACATACATACTAAGGTCAACATCATTCTAGAACAAAACAAAAGTAACGATTGTTGGATATCACAGGTAAACTCGGGGATGTATGGTCAGTCTTGGGAGTGGCATAGCCTGATCAACTATGCTGGTCCAAGGAGTGATTAGCACATGCCCAAGAAGAGTTGTGATACGGCAACAAGTCTAAAAACTTACCAACACTATCACAATGAGAACATTAGAACAGAACATGAGTTTCATATACTATGGGAGTATTTTGTAATATCATAACTTATATGAAAACTAAATAGATCCTTAATAATAGGTCTATAGTCCCTAAGTGGATACTTTAAGGTTATATATAACTTAGAAATTATAGAATTAGAATTTGTGGTCATTACTTTACTTCCTTTTCCTTGTTTGGATGTGGACCTAGGGTGGGATCACTTGTTCGAATGTAACATCCCAAAAAAAATGACCCAAAATTTTTTGTTGAATAATTACTAAAAACACCATAAATAAATCATAAGGTAAACTCGTACGTCAATATCTCACAAACAAAAGTAAAGTGTTATAAGTAAACTGAATCAAGAATGTATCAGTCACATCTATGAGAAACAAAACAACTCCCAGGACAACTGAAGCTGTGGTGTGTGTGTGCGATGCCATCAACTCGAGCTCTTCCCTTTGCTTGCGGAAGTACCTGAAACCAAAACTAAAACTGTAAGCACGAAGCTTAGTGAGCTCCCCCAAACTACCACATACCATATAATACATATAATCACATACTAGGCCTTGCCCACTGCATCGGACCGAAGTCCGGAAACTGCATCGGACCAAAGTCCGGAACTAACCAGGGCCTTGCCCTCTGCATCGGATCGGGATCCGGAACTACTGAGGCCTTGCCTCCTGCATCGGACCAAAGTTCGGAACTACTGCATCGGACCGAAGTCCGGAACTGACTGCATTGGACAGAAGTCTAGAACATAATGAACATAGCATCACATAAGCATATCAACTAACATGAGTACATAGATAGCATACTACATCGGGATGTAACCCGGAACACATAACACAAAATACTGTCTGAGCCACGAAGGCATCAAACATACTAAAATCTGCATCGAACCGAAGTCCGGATACTACTGCTAGCTAAACGGGCCGGCATTGTGGCCGTAGACCCGTTCCTACTGAAAGGAAACTCACCTCGTGATCTGGCTGCTGAGTGTGTGGCTCCGGGAACTATCTGCTGCTGCTCCGGTATCTCCCCGGCTACAAATCCACAATTACACTCAATCAAATTATTAATAACTGTATTGGGGTAAATGACTCTTTTACCCCTGGCTAAAGTCAACTCTCCTGTTCAAAGTTAACTTTACAGTTGACCTGACTCGCCGAGTTGGGCCGCCAACTCGCCGAGTCCCTACTCTCATTTCTCACCCTACTCGCTGCGACTCGTTGAGTATGGCATCAACTCGACAAGTTCCCTTTCGAATCTAACACCTCAGGCAATCTGCATCAGACTCGCCGAGCCATATGAACAAGTTGACGAGTTGTTCTTCGAGCTAAGAAGATTTCCTTGGACTCGCCGAGTTTTATGAACAACTCGCTGAGTCCCTCCATCACTGATTCTAACCACAACTCGCTGAGTCCACTCCATCACTCACTGGTCTCACTCGGCATCACTCAAAAAGGGAAAAATCGGGGACTCGCAGCTCGACTCGCCGAGTCGTTCTTCCGACTCGCCGAGTCGCTTGCATGCAGCAACTCAAAACTTGATTCTGCTTGAATCCAGTGCATAAAACTTATAGATCTGGACTCCCTTAACTCGATTAGCACGTAAAGATTCTATCTTTACGTGCCCATATGCATTCATGAAGATAAAATGGCTCAAAAAGCATAATAAAGGCTAGATCTAGGGTTTCCATGCAAAGTATCTTCATAAAGGCAATAAATCTGGGCCCTGAAACCTCTAAATGAATAGATCTAAGGATATCTCGACTTATTAGGGCATCCATACAATCATAAGGCTTGGGAAAAGCATCAACTAGATCTAGAAGAGTCCTAATGGAGGTTTAAAGCATAAAACAAGAGGGAATTTGAAGAATACCTCAAAGAACTCTGATTTGCCCTTGGATCTTTGCTCTACTCCTCTTCTCTTTGCTCCTTTCTTCTTCTCCTTCTTCAAGCCTTCACAAATCTACACAAGAACACTTAGTTCACTCAAGGATGGATTAGGGTTTTCTCACAGCGTTCTGAGGGTGAAGGAGGAGAGAATGGGGCTATAAGGTGGATTAAATAGTGAGCAAACTCGGAGATTTAAGGTTTCAACCAGGCAGGTCGACTTGCCGAGTCCCGAATATGGACTCGCCGAGTCGCCGATCTATACACTGATCAACAACGCGACCCTACTCGACGAGTCGGGACATAGACTCGCCGAGTTCCTCTACGAACTTCAAAAATAAATACTAAAAACCACATACTAGAGACGGGTCGATACAATTCTCCCCACTTGACTCAGACTTCGTCCTTGAAGTCTGCTGCTGCATCTGTAAATAACCCGGTGTAATGCTCTCTCATCTCATCTTCAGCCTCCCATGTCCACTCAGACCCCTTCCGGTGCTCCCACTGCACCTTCACTAGCTGAATTACCTTGTTCCTCAAGGTCTTTGCTTTCCGATCCAGAATCGCGACCCGCCTCTCAATATAATTCAAGCTGCTATCCACCTGGATATCCTCTAAAGGAACAAATGCTGACTCGTCGACCAAACACTTCCTTAACTGAGACACATGGAGAGTGTTGTGGATCTGGCTAAGCTCTGCCGGAAGATCTAACCGATAAGCAACCCGACCCACCCGGGCCAAAACCCTGAAAGGACCAATAAACCTGGGACCCAACTTGCCCCTCTTCCGGAACCTGATAACACCCTTCCAAGGTGAGACCTTCAGAAGAACCATGTCACCCACCCAGAACTCCAAGTCTGAACGCCTCTTATCGGCGTAACTCTTCTGCCGACTCTGCGCAGTCTGTAGTCTGCTACGGACCTACTGGATCAACTCGGTCATCTTGAGCACCACCTCTGTGCTCCCAATGACTCGCTGACCCACCTCGCCCCAACAAATCGGGGTTCTGCACTTCCTCCCATAAAGCATCTCAAAGGGAGGTCGATCAATGCTCGCATGATAACTGTTGTTATACGAAAATTCCACTAACGGAAGATACGTATCCCAACTGCCACCAAAATCCAAAACGCATGCCCTAAGCATGTCCTCGAGAGTCTGAATCGTCCTCTCACTCTGCCCGTCCGTCTGAGGGTGGAAAGCGGTGCTGAAGTGGAGACGAGTACCCATCTCGTCATGGAACCGCTTCCAGAATCTGGAGGTAAAACGGACATCTCGGTCTGACACCACCGATACCGGCACTCCATGGCGTGCCACAATCTCACGCACATAGATATCGGCTAACTTTTCTGCCGATATACTCTCCTGGATCGGGATAAAATGGGCACTCTTCGTCAACCGATCCACTACTACCCATATCGAATCTACTCCTCGTGCGGTCCTGGGAAGCTTGGTGATAAAATCCATAGTGATGTCCTCCCATTTCCACACGGGAATGTCTAACGGCTGCATCTTGCCGTGAGGCCTCTGATGTTCTGCCTTGACCTTCCTGCAAGTCAGACACCTCTCCACATACCAAGCAACATCCCGCTTCATGCAGGGCCACCAATAATCGGGTCAAAGATCTCTATACATCTTCGTTGCCCCTGGATGGATAGAAAATCGAGACTTATGAGCTTCGTCCATCAACACCTACCGTACTCCTCCTCCGTACGGTACCCACACTCTCCCATGAAGGGTCAACAACCCCCGACTATCATAATCGAATGCAGCTGCTCGACCTACAATCCTCTCACATTTCTGCTTCTCCACCTTGAGGCCCTCAACCTGAGCCTCCTTGATCCGTTCCAACAACGGAGTAATCACAGTCATTCTCAAACACAAATCTCTGATAGGGGCTGCTGTCGCCTTCCGACTCAAGGCATCTGCCACTACGTTGGCCTTCCCTGGATGATAAAGGATTTCACAATCATAATCCTTCAGCACATCCAACCATCTCCTCTGCCTCATGTTTAGACTCAGTTAATCCATAAGGTATCTCAAACTCTTGTGATCCGTGTAGATGGTACAACGGACCCCATAAAGATAATGTCTCCAAATCTTGAGGGCAAACACCACTGCCCCCAGCTCTAAGTCGTGCGTAGGATAGTTAGCCTCGTGAGGCTTCAACTGTCTCGAGGCGTAAGCTATCACATGCCCCCGCTGCATCAACACTGCTCCCATACCTGTGATTGAGGCATCACAATAACTACAAAATCCTCTATCCCCTCGGGCAGGGAAAGAATCGGAGCCTCACATAACCTTTGCATGAGGGTCTCGAATGCCGTCTGCTGCTCAGGCCCCCAACGAAACACCACCAACTTCCTAGCCAGTCGGGTGAGCGGTACTGCAATCTTGGAGAAATACTGAATGAACCTCCGGTAATACCCTACCAACCCTAGGAAACTCCGAATCTCGGATGGAGACCTCGGAACTTCCCACTGCATCACAGCCTCTATCTTGGCCGGATCTACCAATATACCCTTCTGGTTGATGAGGTGACCGAGGAACTGCACCTCACGCAACCAAAACTCGTACTTGGAGAACTTCGCGAAAAGCCCCTCCCTTCTCAACACTTCTAGCACCTCCCTCAGGTGCTCCTTATGCTGCTCCTGAGTCTTGGAGTACACCAAGATATCATCTATGAATACTATCACAGACCGATCCAGCATCGGTCTGCATACGCGATTCATGAGGTCCATGAATGCGGCTGGAGCATTAGTGAGCCCAAAAGGCATCACTACAAACTCATAATGACCATATCGTGTCCTGAAAGCAGTCTTCTGCACATCTTCGCCTCTAACTCGCATCTGGTGATATCCGGAGCGTAAATCGATCTTGGAGAACCAAGACGCTCCCTGAAGCTGATCAAACAAATCATCTATCCTCGGGAGGGGGTAACGGTTCTTCACCGTTACCTTATTCATCTCCCGGTAGTCGATGCACATACGGTGCGACCCATCCTTCTTCTTTACAAATAAGATCGGCGCCCCCCAGGGTGAACTACTCGGCCGTATAAAACCCTTGTCTAGCAACTCCTGCAGCTGCATAGACAACTCCTGCATCTCAAGGGGAGCTAACTGATACGGTGCCTTGGCTATCGGAGCCGCACCAGGAATTAGGTCGATTCCAAACTTGACCTGTCTCTCGGGAGGTATTCCTGGTAAATCCTCCGGGAATACATCCAGAAAGTCTCGTACTTCCGGAACATCATCCATTGTCGACTTGCCCTCCTCCCAGGCATCCATAACGTAGGCTACATAGCCTGCACAACCCTGCTGAAAATAGCGCCTCGCCCTCGTGGCTAAACAAAGAACTGGTCCACGCTGTGGCCTCTCGCCCTGAATCACTAACTCTCCTCCACTGGGAGTGCAAACCCTCATTAGCTGTAACTCGCAATCAATCACGGCCCCGTTGGGACTTAACCATTCCATGCCCACTATAACCTTATTTCCTCGCAGGGGAATAGGGACCAAATCCACCAAAAACTACTCATCGAACAACTGAAGAGAACATCCTCGATGTACTCTGGCGACCCTCACGGTCCTATCATCTACTATCTCGACCTCTAGTGGACAATCCAGCTCCCCAGGAGCTCTACTAAATCTCTTGCTAAGCGCTAGCGATACAAACGATCGGGTAGCCCCCGAATCAAATAATACTGTAGCAGAGATGCCGTTCACAGAGAACGACCCTATACAAAACATATAACCATAAGAAATACTCAATAATAATAACAATAATATAGAGATGAAGGGAAAAATACATACCCGTCACCACATCAGGAGTCGCTCGCGCCTCCTCTGCTGTCATCTGAAAAGCTCGGCTCCTAGCCACTGGTGTCTTTGCTCGGCCCAGACGGCCGTCTGTAATCCTCAAAGTAGCAGGGGTAGGTGCAACCACCTTCCCTGCTGCAGCTAAACTTGGACACTGGGACTTTTTATGTCCCCTCTGATTGCACTGAAAGCAAATCAGATCTGATGCTGCAACAGCAGTAGCAGGGGCAATACAATCCCTGCTCAAATGCCTAGTCTGACCGCACTTGTAGCAGCCGGAACTCCTTGCCTTGCACGTCCCCTCGTGCAATCTCCCACACTTGCCACATCGACCGTGGCTCTGCTGACTCCTGGACCTATGATCAGATACCTTGGGCTTTTTGCCCGAACCTCCTGAACCCGAAACCACCTCCGGTTTCCTCTTCTTCTCCCTCTCTAGATCAATCTCCCTCTCCCGAGCTCTAGCAATCATGTCATCCAGCATTTTACAGCTGGACCGGCTCATAAACATGCGGATATCACTCCGCAACATCTCATGATAACGGGCCTTCTTCATCTCCTCATCGGCTGCATACTGAGGAACAAGAAGAGCCCTCTCCCTGAACTTGGCGGTGATCTCCACCACGGTCTCTATAGTCTGGGTGAGGTCCTGAAACTCTCGGGCTAACTGCTGTACCTCAATAACTGGTGCAAACTCTGCCCTGAACCTGGTAGAGAAATCAGCCCAGGTCATGGCATCTAACGCTGCATAATCTTCAATGGTATGACCGACCTCCTCCCACCAATCCTGTGCCCTGTCCTTCAGAAGACAGGACGCCAATCTAACCTTGTCCCCCTCGAGACACCTGCTAGTGCAGAATGCGTTGGCCACATCCGCTAACCATCTCGTGCTCGCTATGGGGTCCCGCGCCCCGTGGTAGTCTGGAGCTCCACATGCCCTGAACTTTCTGAACGTAAGTGTGCGCGACCCCATCATGGCCGCCATCTCGGCACGGAAAGTGCCCAATCTGTAACGCCTGTGTTTCCAGGCTTGCCATTTTTAGCAATATAATGGTCTAGGTTAACCTTTGTAACCCGTTTTGAAATAATAAGATTGTATTATTTGAGTATTATGTGTTTTGTACTAAATTGCTTAATTATGCGGTTTGATTAATTAAGAATAAAAATAAGTGTCAAAATTTAAGTGTAAAATAAACTTGATATCTTTAGATAATGTTGTAGTAGTTGAAATAAGGTTTCCGAAGATATAAAGAATGCCGGAATCCGAGTTATAACAAGGAAGTTATGACCTGTCGAAGTTTCGCGACAGAACCGGCAATGCTGAATAACGTAAAAAGTGAAATTTACGTTAAAGTGATATTTAGCCTTAGTGATCTAAACGAGAATTGAAGATCTCGTTGTTAGTATCAAAGCGATAAAAAGTTAGGCGAGAACGGACGTCAAACGAAGAAGTTATGAATTTATAACAAACTTTTCTGTCCCGGCCTATTAAAAATAAATAATAAAAATAAAATCAAAATTAGCCGACGAAGTCTAAACAAAAGTTGTAGAGCGTAGTCTCACCTTTCCGTGGATATAAAGAACGTCGAAAACGGAGTTCGTATGAAGAAGATATGAATTTCCGAAGTTTATTAATTAATTTGTATTTGTTTTTAAATCAAAATTCGGAAGCATTATCCGAAGGCGAGTCACAGGTCTGATCCGACTTACGCGCCGCGTAAGTGAGTACGCCCCGCGTACTCCGAAGAGTGTCGACACTTCGGATGATGCATGCGCTTACGTTTCTGAGGCACGTACGCCCCGCGTACGAGAGGCTTCCAGCCTCCTATAAATAGGATGCGAGGGGTCCGGGTTTATTTGCTAATTTCCTCTCGTTTTTATGCCGAAGCTCTGCGTTTTTACCCCCGAAGCCATCCCGAAGCCCCAGTAATATTCCCGAGTCCCGAAGCGAGTCCCGAGGTCCCGAAGATCCCGAGAAGTGCGGTTTCCGAGCCGAAGCTCTGCCCGCGAGAAGTTCGATTTTCGTAGAGATCTTCCAGATCTGCGGAGGATTATTACTTTTGCGAGTCGTAGTGCTTTCCGATCATCTTCTGATCAAGTGAGTGCATACTACCTTTCATAAACGCAATAATAATACAAGTATGGTTCGAGGGTATTAAGTTTATTGTTGTTTATACGTGTGAACGCGTTGTTACTTTCTCATAACGTATAACTATGAAGTATTTTATACGAGATACGTGTTATGTGTATATTTTGTTGTTATGTTTGTGAATGTATATTCACTTTCTTCTATCTTACAGATATGATTATTTCTATATGAAATACGTGTTATGTGTGTGTGCCTCATATGTTATATGGAAAATGTATTGATCAAGCATGCTATACAGGTTTTGAAAATATGTATGAAAATGTATGTTTTTATCTACTAATATGTTGGGTAGAACATGGGTAGATAGTTGGTGTGTAATAAACAGATGAGAGGCCTCGTTGTTGTTTTGATCCAGTCATCTAGCGGAATTTAGATGACGACCACAGACTTTTCTAGACAGTCCAGTGGAACACTAGCAGGCTCATAACCTGTAGGTGTTAATGAACTTGGGTGTTCATTCGCTATATTCTATCCCCCTCATGGTTGCCTTATTTGACTTATATTACTGAGGAAACCTCGCAGCATGTGTTGTCACCCCGATGAAAATATTCTTAGATTAGGTCCCTTGTGTTAGTTATTTTAGGGACGTAAAGTGAGAATAACGGGAATGGGTAACTGGGTTATTGTTGGTTGATAATAATTAATTTAATTATTTATTGTGGGTTGAAAACCCTATATGCTCACCAGGCTCCCAAGCCTGACCCACTCAATTTTATTTGTATTACAGGAAGTGGCGCAAGGGCGTAAGATGGATGAACCATCAAGTTGTTTTGTTTACAAGTCTACATATGTTTATATTTGTTATATGACTTGTAATGTATTCGTTTATGCTTATTGGTCTGTATCGGAACATGACACCCCGAGTTTTGATTATAATGAAAATACATTTCTTTTATGAAATGCTTTGGTAAACATTGTTTTATCATGTTTTGTTTTTGGGAACAAATTCCGCAACTCTTTCAAATCAAAAGGATTTACTCTGAATTTATTTTAAAAGCATAAATGAAAATCGGTCTTTTCTGGCCGAGATTTTGGGGATGTCACAGTTGGTATCAGAGCATTAGTTTAAGCGAACTAGGAATTTTTAGGATTTCTAGACTTAAACTTAGAATGCTAAGTGGAATTTTGAGATGTGTGTCTGTTATGTTTTAGACACGAGCACTAGTTTATTTTAGGAATGTTGCCTAAAATGCTTTATGTGCTAAATGTTGTATGTTGCCATATATGATATTATTTGTTCGGATCTAAGGTCTGTTGCCGACCGGATCTAGAAACTTTATGTGTGTAGGATTCTAAGCGTACGTCTACGATATTAGAACTAGCATGTAACGTTTCGGAGTGATAAGGATGATTTGAATATCTACCGTGAATAAGGATCTAATTTCACCTTATTCGGTGTGTAGATCAAAATGGTGAGAACGAGAAGTGGAGTTGGAAATGCTGATGAAAACAGGAATCAACCACCAGTGATTGAACAAAGACCTGTTATAGTAGCAGCACCTGAGCCGATAACAATGGCCGGTGTGCAATTGATGATTCAGACGATGTTGAATCGTCAGATGGAGGAAACTAGACGGTTGCTTCAACAAAATCGTGAAGAACTGTCGATTCGTGTGGAAGAGCCTGAATTAAATGAAGGGCACTCGGAAGGTGGAAACTTCAGTGGATCTGTTGGTCAAGCCAACCCACCGATAGTTAGGCAGGATAACCGCGATGGAAGGAATGATGGAATGGGATGCAAGTACAAGGACTTTCTAACTTGCAAACCATCAACCTTCAATGGAAAGGAGGATCCGATTGGGGTTATGGATTAGATCTCTGAAATGGAGCTAGCCTTCATGACGTGTGGCTGCAGAAGTAAGTTACAAACTATCTATGTCGTGCGTCAATTCCGAGGTGGAGCCGTTCGTTGGTGGAACACTTTAGGAAAGACCGTAAGCCCAAATGAGCCACTGCAATTGTCATGGGCAGAGTTCTTGGTGCAGTTTAAGCGCAAGTTCTGCTCGGCTCAAAATCTGTTGGAGTTGGAGAACAAGTTCCTGACATTGACTAAAGGCAGCATGTTAGTTGATGAATACACCAATAACTTCACCGATAAGATGGAGTTTGCCTTACGTATCGTTCCAGACGAGCTAACTAAGATGGATCGATATGCGAAGGGACTTCCATGGGAGTATGAGGTGCCAGTACGTCAGGCACATACTTTAGAGGCAGCTATCTGGGTTGCCAAGTCTGTTGAGAACATGATAAAGGGGAGAACCACCAACAAGGTTGAGGTTGGTGAGAAGAGGAAGTTTGAGGGAACATCTGGTTCCGGTAAGAAAAGTAAATTTTCGGAATCTGCTTCGAAAAAGTTTGGTGGGGGAAAAGGAGGAGAAGCGAAGTGGTGTGAAAAGTGTAAGAAAAAGCATTTTGGGAAATGTAGCAAGGATGTAACTTGCTACAAGTGTGGAAAGGTTGGACATTTTTCCAATGAATGTCCGAACAACAAAAGGATGTGTTTTGGTTGTAATGAAGAGGGGCATATTTTGAAAGACTGTCCGAAGAACAAGGAGGCAGCTAAGCCCAACATTCCACCAAAGCCGAAGGCGAGAGCATTCCAGATGACACTGGAAGCTGCTAAGGATGAAGCTGATGTCGCTTTAGGTACCTTTCTCGTTAACAATTTGCCTGCCCAAATTTTATTTGATTTTGGAGCCAACTACTCCTTTATATCGCATGAATTTGGTAAAAAACTAGCTTTGCCTGTTGATAGACTAGATAATGCTTTATTAGTCGAAGTTGCTAGTGGAAAGTTTGTACCTGTTAGCCATCGTATGAGAAACATCCTAATCGACTTGAATGGGAATAAGTTCCACGAGGAATTATTGCCTATCGAACTTAATGGTTTCGACATCGTGTTGGGAATGGATTGGCTCAGCGCCAATGATGCTGAAATTTTATGCAGGAAGAAGATAGTTAAAGTAAACCCACCTGGAAAAGATTCATTTATGGTGTATGGGGACAAACGCCGAGTGAATTCTGGAATCATTTCCCTAATGAAAGCCAGAAAGTGTTTGACCAAGGGATGTACATCATACTTAGCATTCGTGATTGATGCTAAGAAGGAGAAGAAGGTGATGCAGAGTGTTCCTGTGGTGTGTGATTATCCGGAAGTATTTCTCGAATATCTTCCTGGATTACCACCTGATAGACAAGTAGAGTTCAGAATAGAATTGTTACCAGGAACCAAGCCAATAGCAAAAGCACCTTACCGATTAGCACCGACGGAGATGAAGGAGCTGATGATGCAACTTCAAGAGTTGTTGGACAAAGGTTTCATTAGACCTAGTTCATCACCCTGGGGAGCTCTGGTGTTATTCGTGAAGAAGAAAGATGGAAGTATGAGAATGTGCATTGATTACAGAGAGCTGAACAAGGCAACAATAAAGAATAGATATTCGTTGCCAAGGATTGATGACCTATTTGATCAGTTGCAAGGTTCGAGCTATTTCTCGAAGATCGATCTTAGGTCAGGATATCATCAGCTGAAAGTAAAAGAGCAGGATATAGAGAAGACTGCATTCAGAACTAGATATGGACACTACGAGTTCTTGGTTATGTCGTTTGGACTAACCAATGCTCTGGCAGCATTCATGGATTTAATGAATAGGGTTTGTAATCCGTTCCTTGATAAATCCGTGATAGTGTTCATTGACGACATTCTGATTTACTCAAAACGCCAGGAGGAGCATGGCAGACACTTGCGAGAAGTGTTAGAAGTCTTGAAGAAGGAGAAGTTGTATGCTAAGTTCTCCAAATGTGATTTTTGGATTCGTGAAGTCCAATTCTTGGGTCACGTGGTCAACCAAGAAGGGATAATGGTTGATCCAGCGAAGATTGAAGTTGTGATGAAGTGGGAACAACCGAAAAGTCCCACGGAGATTCGAAGCTTTTTAGGATTAGCCGGATATTACCGAAGGTTTATCCAAGGCTTTTCTTCGATCGCTAGTCCGTTGACAGCTTTGACCCACAAAGGAGCTATTTATGCTTGGAGTGAGAAGCATAAAGAAGCATTCGAGAAGCTAAAGAAGAAGCTATGCGAGGCACCGATACTTTCTCTACCCGATGGAGTTGAAGACTTCGCTGTTTATAGCGATGCGTCTGGGGTTGGATTGGGTTGTGTTTTGACCCAAAGAGAAAAGGTGATAGCATATGCGTCTCGACAGCTGAAGGAGCATGAAAAGAATTACCCGACTCATGATTTGGAGTTGGCAGCGGTAGTTTTCGCTCTGAAAATATGGAGGCATTACCTCTATGGCACGAAGTGCAAACTTTTCACTGATCATAAGAGTCTCCAATATCTCTTTAATCAGAAGGAATTAAATATGAGGCAACGATGCTGGCTGGAATTACTCAAGGACTACGACTGTGAGATACTTTACCATCCCGGTAAAGCTAATGTTGTTGCTGATGCTCTCAGTCGGAAAGTCAATCTTGAAAGGAAAAGGCCAAGAGCGTTGAGAATTGAAGTTGTCTCGACCATTATGGAAAGTATAAAGAAAGCTCAAGAGGAAGCTTCTGAGAAAAATGACCGAAAGGAGGAACGTTTGGGTAAAACGTTGGTGTTTGGATCAAACGGTCATGGACTGAAGGTATTCCAAGATCGTATTTGGGTACCTAAGTCAGGAGGAATTAGAGATCTTCTGATGGAAGAAGCTCACAAGACCATGTATTCGATTCATCCCGGTAGCACTAAAATGTATAGGGAACTGAAACCCTACTACTGGTGGCCGACGATGAAGCTTGATGTTGCAAAGTATGTGGCTGCGTGTGTGACTTGTGCGAGAGTCAAGACACAACATCAGAAACCGTATGGGAGTTTAGAACCTTTACCTGTGCCTATGGGTAAGTGGGAAGACATTGCTATGGATTTTGTCACTAAACTACCCAGAACAAAGAATGGTCACGACATGATTTGGGTGGTCGTTGATCGATTCACCAAGAGTGCGCATTTCATAGCCGCCAGGGAGAAATGGTCTATGGAAAAGTGTAACGCCTGTAGATCCGGGCTAGTCAATTTAGAGACGATAAGCATCAAAAATGACTTTTTGATGGAAGATTATTTATAAGTATTAATCTTAACCAAGTTTTAGTATATGTCACAAGGTTTTCGTGCATATAAAGAACGCCAAAATCCGAGTTATAACGAAGAAGTTATGACCTGTCGAAGTTTCGCGACAGAACCGACACGACCTAGCGCGACCCATCGCGACATAAATAGTGAACTTAAGGTAGATAGATATCTATCCTTAGTGATCTAAACAAGAGTTGAAGATTCATTCGATAGTAGTCCAATGATAAAAAGACAGACAAAAACGTAGTTCAGATGAAGGAGTTATGAATTTCGTATGGAGTTTTCCTGTCCCGGCCTACTAAAAATAATATATAAGTAATATAATTATAATATATTAAAAATAAAGTCAAAATTAGCCAATGGAGTCTAAACGGGAGTTGTAGAGCATAATCTCACCTTCGCGGCGATATAAAGAACGTCGAAAACAGAGTTCGTATGCGAAAGTTATGAATTTCTGAAGTTCGGGGCGCGAAACCCCAAAACTGTCAGAGGCCACGACGTGGCAAGCAGTGCCACGACGTGGCAAGTCTCCTGACAGCTCCGGGTGTCCCCCAGATGCAACTTGGGATGACGCATGCAGTGACAATCAAGCCCACGACGTGGCAAAAGGATCCCACGACGTGGCAAGGGCCAAATTTGCCCTATAAATAGATTTGAAGGGCCAGCCGACTATGGTTGCTCCATCCCTTCTCTCCCACTACCGATACACCCTCTAAGCCCTATTTTACCCCCCTGAAGCCCCGGTATCAACCCCGAGACCCGAAGCAAGTCCCGAAGCCCGAAGATCCCAAGAAGAAAAGAGTTTTCGAGCCGAAGCTCTGTCCGTGAGAAAACCGGTGTGTGAAGATATCCCGGTTTCACCGAAGAATACTACTCTTAGAGCTGTAATGCTGTCCGAGCATCTTCTAACCAGGTGAGTGTGTGGTTACTTTCTTCTAACGCATAAATACGAAGTATTTTATACGAAATACGTGTTATGTGTATATTTTGTTGTTATATGTGTGAATGTATATTCACTTTCTTCTAGCGCATAGATATGAAGTATTTGTTACGAAGTATGTGCTAGGTGTTTATACATTGTTTTTTTTTACTTGAGATAAATGTTGAAATAATGTGTTATACATGTTTTAAAAGATTTAAACTGTATATGTGTTTGCATCTACAAATATGTTGGGTAGAACATGGGTAGACGAAATAGTTGATGTGAGACGAAATAATAAGTATTTTTGAACTCTATGTGTTTACTTGGTGTTTGGACTCAATGTGTTCATTAGGTATTTTAGAAATCTATGTGTTCACTTGGTGTTTGGACTCAATGTGTTCATTAGGTATTTTAGAACTCTATGTGTTCACTTGGTGTTTGGACTCAATGTGTTCATTAGGTATTTTAGAACTCTATGTGTTCACTTGGTATTTTTGGACTCAATGTGTTCATTAGGTATTTTAGAACTCTATGTGTTCACTTGGTATTGTTGAACTGAGTGTGCTCACTAAGTGTTTTAGGACTAAGTATTCACCAGATGTTTTGAATTAATTGTTCACTAGGAGTATTAGAACTAGGTGTTTGTTAAGTATGTTGAACTAAGTGTTTACCAGTCGTAACTTGTGGACCTTGGCAGTGGTGGACTTGTGTCAATTCCTTAGGTCAATCCTTAGGAATAAATGGATAGGGGATAGTTGATTCTTAGGGTAAATCCTTAAGAAATAAAGGAGATAATGGGAATGAGTATTTGGGTTGATTGTTTGATAATTGAATATAATAAATGTATTATTGTGGGATGAAAACCCTATATGCTCACCAGGCTCCCAAGCCTGACCCACTCAGTTTTCTTTGCATTACAGGTAATGACACAAGAGTATAAATTGGTGGACTTGATGAGAGATTTTGGATTATAGATCAGTAGTTACAAATAACTGTTGTAAGGTTTATTGTATATTGTTTATGCTTTTGGTTTGTATCGAACATGACATCCCGAGGTTTTATTATTTAATAAAAATACATTCTCTTTGAGAACGTTTTGATAAATTTTATCATATTTTGTTTTGGGAACAAATTCCGCAACTCTTTTACTCAAAAGATTACTTTGATTTTATAAAACAAAGCATAAACAAATCGGTCTTTTCTGGCCGTGAAATTGGGGATGTCACAAAAAGCTTGCGAAATCTTATGTGAAGGAAATTGTGAGACTTCACGGTGTTCCGCTAACAATTGTGTTGGATCGTGATAGTCGTTTCACCTCAAGGTTTTGGAAAAGTCTACAAGAGGAAATGGGTACCAAGTTATGTTTAAGTACAGCTTACCATCCGCAGACTGATGGTCAGAGTGAAAGAATGATACAAACACTTGAAGATATGCTGAGAGCATGTACCTTGGAATTCCTAGGTAATTGGGATGAACATTTACCGTTGGTAGAATTTTCCTATAACAATAGTTTTCACTCGAGGATTAAGATGACACCTTACCAAGCTTTGTATGGACAAAAGTGTCCTACGACGTCTTGTTGGCTTGAGGCTGGGGAAAAGCAGTTTATGGGACCGGAGATGGTTCATCAAACTGCTGAAAAGTTGAAAATAATTAGGGAAAGAATGTTAGCAGCTCAGGATCGTCAAAAGAGCTATGCTGACAAGAAGCGAAGACCGATGACTTTTGAAGTTGGGGATTCGGTTTTGCTTAAAGTCTCACCGTGGAAGGGACTTATAATATTTGGTAAAAGAGGAAAGTTGAGTCCAAGGTTTATTGGGCCGTTTAAAGTTCTTCAGAGAATTGGGAACCAAGCTTACAAGCTCGAACTACCAGAAGAACTGAATGGAATTCACAACACTTTTCATGTGTGTTATTTGAGGAAGTTCACGGGAGAAGTTCCCGATATAATTCCAATTTCTGAATTGAGAATTGACGAGAACAAAAGGTTGATTGAAGAACCAGAGGCAATCGTTGACCGAAAGACTAAGAAGTTGCGACGCAAGATGGTCGAGTTAGTTCTTATCCGATGGAAACACACGAATGGCCCGAATCTCACCTGGGAGACGGAGAGTGACATGAGGAGTCGCTACCCGCATTTGTTTGTTGATGTGTGATTCCGGGGACGGAATCATTCTAAGGTGGAGAGAATTGTAATGCCTGTGTTTCCAGGCTTGCCATTTTTAGCAATATAATGGTCTAGGTTAACCTTTGTAACCCGTTTTGAAATAATAAGATTGTATTATTTGAGTATTATGTGTTTTGTGTTTAATTGCTTAATTATGCGGTTTGATTAATTAAGAATAAAAATAAGTGTCAAAATTTAAGTGTAAAATAAACTTGATATCTTTAGATAATGTTGTAGTAGTTGAAATAAGGTTTCCAAAGATAAAAAGAATGCCGGAATCCGAGTTATAACAAGGAAGTTATGAACCGTCGAAGTTTCGTGACAGAACCGGCAACGCTAAATAACGTAAAAAGTGAAATTTACGTTAAAGCGATATTTAGCCTTAGTGATCTAAACGAGAATTGAAGATCTCGTTGTTAGTATCAAAGCGATAAAAAGTTAGGCGAGAACGGACGTCAAACGAAGAAGTTATGAATTTATAACGAACTTTTCTGTCCCGGCCTATTAAAAATAAATAATAAAAATAAATTAAAAATTAGCCGACGGAGTCTAAACAAAAGTTGTAGAGCGTAGTCTCACCTTTCTGTGGATATAAAGAACATCGAAAACGGAGTTCGTATGAAGAAGATATGAATTTCCGAAGTTTATTAATTAATTTGTATTTGTTTTTAAATCAAAATTCGGAAGCATTATCCGAAGGCGAGTCACAGGTCTGATCCGACTTACGCGTCGCGTAAGTGAGTACGCCCCGCGTACTCCGAAGAGTGTCGACACTTCGGATGACGCATGCGCTTACGTTTCTGAGGCACGTACGCCCCGCGTACGCATGTACGCCCCGCGTACGAGAGGCTTCCAGCCTCCTATAAATAGGATGCGAGGGGTCCGGGTTTATTTGCTAATTTCCTCTCGTTTTTGTGCCGAAGCTCTGCGTTTTTACCCCCGAAGCCATCCCAAAGCCCCGGTAATATTCCCGAGTCCCGAAGCGAGTCCCGAGATCCCGAAGATCCCGATAAGTGCGGTTTCCGAGCCGAAGCTCTGCCCGCGAGAAGTTCGATTTTCGTAGAGATCTTCCAGATCTGCGGAGGATTATTACTTTTGCGAGTCGTAGTGTTGTCCGATCATCTTCTGATCAAGTGAGTGTATACTACCTTTCATAAACGCAATAATAATACAAGTATGGTTCGAGGGTATTAAGTTTATTGTTGTTTATACGTGTGAACGCGTTGTTACTTTCTCATAACGTATAACTATGAAGTATTTTATACGAGATACGTGTTATGTGTATATTTTGTTGTTATGTGTGTGAATGTATATTCACTTTCTTCTATCTTACAGATATGATTATTTCTATATGAAATACGTGTTATGTGTGTGTGCCTCATCTGTTATATGGAAAATGTATTGATCAAGCATGCTATACAGGTTTTGAAAATATGTATAAAAATATATGTTTTTATCTACTAATATGTTGGGTAGAACATGGGTAGATAGTTGGTGTGTAATAAACAGATGAGAGGCCTCGTTGTTGTTTTGATCCAGTCATCTAGCGGAATTTAGATGACGACCACGGGCTTTTCTAGACAGTCCAGTGGAACACTAGCAGGCTCATAACCTGTAGGTGTTAATGAACTTGGGTGTTCATTCGCTGTATTCCATCCCCCTCATGGTTGCCTTATTTGACTTATGTTGCTGAGGAAACCCCGCAACATGTGTTGTCACCCCGATGAAAATATTCTTAGATTAGGTCCCTTTTATTAGTTATTTTAGGGACGTAAAGTGAGAATAACGGGAATGGGTAACTGGGTTATTGTTGGTTGATAATAATTAATTTAATTATTTATTGTGGGTTGAAAACCCTATATGCTCACCAGGCTCCCAAGCCTGACCCACTCAGTTTTATTTGTATTACAGGAAGTGGCGCAAGGGCGTAAGATGGATGAACCATCAAGTTGTTTTGTTTACAAGTCTACATATGTTTATATTTGTTATATGACTTGTAATGTATTCGTTTATGCTTATTGGTCTGTATCGGAACATGACACCCCGAGTTTTGATTATAATGAAAATACATTTCTTTTATGAAATGCTTTGGTAAACATTGTTTTATCATGTTTTGTTTTTGGGAACAAATTCCGCAACTCTTTCAAATCAAAAGGATTTACTCTGAATTTATTTTAAAAGCATAAATGAAAATCGGTCTTTTCTGGCCGAGATTTTGGGGATGTCACACAATCTCTCATCCATCAGCTCTAGAATACCCTCCTTGATCGAACCGAAGATCACAGGAGTCTGCTCCAGTATGATGCGGGTAACCTCAGAAGAAAGAAACTCTCTGGTCTGCTCATCCATCTGCCCGGCCTCCGGGCCTGATCCTGGTCCTGATCCCCCTCCGGCATCTGAACTGCCGACTGCTGGTCTCGAACGCAAAACTACCATTCTGAAACATATCATAACAACATCAGAAAACTGAAATATCGCAAGGGATCATGATACTACTACTAGCTTTCTGGTCTTGTCTTGGCCTTCCTTGATTTGAGTATGGATCCTCTGCTTTCAGTAGTACGGGCCCATACTACCTTCCACATCTATCTGTACTTTCCTCAAGAAC
Source organism: Lactuca saligna (assembly GCF_052625555.1). Lineage (NCBI taxonomy): Eukaryota > Viridiplantae > Streptophyta > Magnoliopsida > Asterales > Asteraceae > Lactuca > Lactuca saligna. Next base: position 193,808,624 of record NC_136419.1, on the reverse strand, counting down.
TGCCTTGACTCCACCAAGTCAGTTCTACTACTGTTGATCTCTGCTACTCTCATCCTAGGCTTGCCCTAGGGAAATCTTGACTCTGCTCAAAACAGTCCTCAGCTGCTAAAGGCCTCCTTGAAATGCTAATTAGCCATCACCTGAATACCATCACATGTGATGAGGCTCGGATAATCCTTCGAGTAAAAGGCTCGTCCCTACAACGGTTAGACTCAAACAAGAGCTGCGCAATAGGGCCAAATCCAACACTCTGAGATTATTCAACCCTGATCACATGTGACGTGATGTATTCACCTAACGGCTAACTCTCATTACCAAGAGTTCTACAAAGCACGAAGCAAGCAGCATTCGGACACCGGAAATTATCCAAGCAATCCTACTCTCATAACGAGAAACCGATCTAGCATACAATGCTAAGCTCGCGCTACCAGACATAACCTAAATAGGCTATCCTACTGCTGTCTACTCGTTACTAGCATGCAATTCTCATAAAGCTAAACACATATAGCAGGCAAATAAGGCATCCTCCTAGATCCTTAGTCCTATACTAGCATGCTGTTCTACTGAATCTGGAACAATTATTCATAATTATAAAACTTGTATGGGTAATTTGGGAGTACTTACTTGAGCTCGGCTGATCGCATGCACCACACCCTTATCTTGTTTAAAAATTCTTTTCTTTCTAAGTGCTTTTTCAAAATTTCATTCGAAAACATTTTTTTTCTTCTTTTTTTTTTTTTTAAAAAAAAATCTTTTTATCTCTCCCTTAGTTTGAGTTCAGATACACCTGGGGGGTGTATCTGAATCCCTCAAACCAAGGCTCTGATACCAACTTGTAACATCCCAAAAAAAATGACCCAAAATTTTTTGTTGAATAATTACTAAAAACACCATAAATAAATCATAAGGTAAACTCGTACGTCAATATCTCACAAACAAAAGTAAAGTGTTATAAGTAAACTGAATCAAGAATGTATCAGTCACATCTATGAGAAACAAAACAACTCCCAGGACAACTGAAGCTGTGGTGTGTGTGTGCGATGCCATCAACTCGAGCTCTTCCCTTTGCTTGCGGAAGTACCTGAAACCAAAACTAAAACTGTAAGCACGAAGCTTAGTGAGCTCCCCCAAACTACCACATACCATATAATACATATAATCACATACTAGGCCTTGCCCACTGCATCGGACCGAAGTCCGGAAACTGCATCGGACCAAAGTCCGGAACTAACCAGGGCCTTGCCCTCTGCATCGGATCAGGATCCAGAACTACTGAGGCCTTGCCTCCTGCATCGGACCGAAGTCCGGAACTGACTGCATCGGACAGAAGTCCGGAACATACTGAACATAGCATCACACAAGCATATCAACTAACATGAGTACATAGATAGAATACTACATCGGGATGTAACCCGGAACACATAACACAAAATAATGTATGAGCCACAAAGGCATCAAACATACTAAAATCTGCATCGAACCGAAGTCCGGATACTAATGCTAGCTAAACAGGCTGGCATTGTGGCCTTAGACCCGTTCCTACTGAAAGGAAACTCACCTCGTGATCTGGCTGCTGAGTGTGTGGCTCCGGGAACTATCTACTGCTGCTTCGGTATCTCCCCGGCTACAAATCCACAGTTACACTCAATCAAATTATTAATAACTGTATTGGGGTAAATAACTCTTTTACCCCTGGCTAAAGTCAACTCTCCTGGTCAAAGTCAACTTTACAGTTAACCTGACTCGCCGAGTTGGGCCGCCAACTCGCCGAGTCCCTACTCTCATTTCTCACCCTACTCGCTACTACTCGTTGAGTATGGCATCAACTCGACGAGTTCCCTTTCGAATCTAACACCTCAGGCAATCTGCATCAGACTCGCCGAGCCGTATGAACAACTCGACGAGTTGTTCTTCGAGCTAAGAAGATTGCCTTGGACTCGCCGAGTTGTATGAACAACTCGCCGAGTCCCTCCATTACTGAGTCTAACCACAACTCACTGAGTCCACTCCATCACTCACTGGTCTCACTCGGCATCACTCAAAAAGGGAAAAATCGGGGACTCGCAGCTCGACTCGCCGAGTCGTTCTTCCGACTCGCCGAGTCGCTTGCATGCACCAACTCAAAACTTGATTCTGCTTGAATCCAGAGCATAAAACTTATAGATCTGGACTCCCTTAACTCGATTAGCACGTAAAGATTCTATCTTTACGTGCCCATATGCATTCATGAAGATAAAATGGCTCAAAAAGCATAATAAAGGCTAGATCTAGGGTTTCCATGCAAAGTATCTTCATAAAGGCAATAGATCTGGGCTCTGAAACCTCTAAATGAATAGATCTAAGGATATCTCGACTTATTAGGGCATCCATACAATCATAAGGCTTGGGAAAAGCATCAACTAGATCTAGAAGAGTCCTAATGGAGGTTTAAAGCATAAAACAAGAGGGAATCTGAAGAATACCTCAAAGAACTCTGATTTGCCCTTGGATCTTTGCTCTACTCCTCTTCTCTTTGCTCCTTTCTTCTTCTCCTTCTTCAAGCCTTCACAAATCAACACAAGAACACTTAGTTCACTCAAGGATGGATTAGGGTTTTCTCACAGCGTTCTGAGGGTGAAGGAGGCGAGAATGGGGCTATAAGGTGGATTAAATAGTGAGCAAACCCTGAGATTTAGGGTTTCAACCTGGCAGGCCGACTCGCCGAGGTCCGAATATGGACTCGCTGAATCGCCGATCTATACGCTGATCAACAACGTGACCCTACTCGACAAGTCGGGACATAGACTCGCTGAGTTCCTCTACGAACTTCAAAAATAAATAATAAAAACCACATACCAGAGACGGGTCGTTACATCGAAAGTCTATCGTATCTTGTCATATGTAATTAGTATGTACTATGTCATTATAGAAGTAACTAATAAGGATCATCCCCTATAAGTAATTGATGATAGAGTTAGACGCATAGTAATTATCTCTTCCACTCCTATTCTCGCAAATACAGCATAGCAAAATCCTACTTGCCGGACGACCCTTACTTTAATAATCCGAACTCGAGGAATGGTGAATGGTTATGAGAAGAATCATAAACGGAACCGAAGATCAATCCTCCATGCATAGCAAGGGTTCCGCAAACCGTTTCGACTATATCGAACCTGTACCCTGTTGAACAATCGTGATCGAGGGTTGAATGTCAACAACAATGAGAACAACCACCATGTGGAGACCAACGAGGGTGCTATTACCTCAACCACGGGGGACTGACGGACAGAACCCTCCCGGTGAATACTTGGGGGATCGCGAACATCGGGGATTAAAACAAGAAGACTACAACCTGAGTTCAGAAAACTGCGCGCTACTACAAACCCTACCATCTCGTGTACCCGTGACTCAGAATTAGACTTCTATTCCTGAGACCAACTCTCTTTTTAGGACTTTATCGCCGCTCGTGAAGAGGAAAGAGAGTGACAGGGTAAACACACGGCATTCACAGGAAGGATGATTGCAGCCAAGTATCGATTGGCAAAGCTACAAAATGCATCGACCTAGCCTCAGGCATCACGAGGGATGGATCGTCGTGAGTAGAGTTCATACCGCTCACCAGACCTGGTAAATTAGGTTATGATTATGCGTTGGTACTACTCTATTATAAGTAAAAGCACAACACTGCAAATTAAGTGGTCATATTAATCGAGAGATCTAGTTACTATCAAAACCCGTCCATGCACAAACGTGAGGTAGACCTGCAGCGAGGTCAAAATTTTCACTGAAACCATGATTTATAGAGTCATATTAACAAGATGGGCTTAGGAGGTACCTATCAGACTCGAATGTATATTTAGCCTTAATTATATAACTAAGCATACATCAATAGGTCATGACAAGGATCTAGCTTGGGTCAAGTGTAAGGTTTCACTTAGATACAGAACTACTAAAATACATGAGTTTACTATACAAAGAATCTCGTTATAAATTGTTTTCAGAACACCCTAAACAACCGAATTACGTTACAAATCGATATGAGATAAACTTAGTTAGAAAACTCGTGACATATAGCCATTCTAAGAACTCATTATCGTCTCACCTTTAAACATTTTGTTGAGAAGTTTCTTCTTCATAGACCTATGGGTGTGATCATACCAACACTAATGCACCGGATCCCACCGAAACTCCTCATCCAAATGTGTTCGGACAAACATGATTCTAAGATGAGAAAAGCTTAACGCCCGTATGAAACCTACTCCTACCTACTGCCATAACTCCATCTCGGGAGCGTTAGCAGAAACACTAAGAATAGTACAGTAATGTGCAAAAATTTATATGCGTAAATATAAATTGTAAGGATGCACTTAAGATAATCATTTCCACTAACGAAGTCAGTTTTCGGCATGAAACAGGGCTATGTATTCACCAAGAGGCAACCAACCAACTAGCAAGGCGCCAACACTGCAGATAGACGCTGCTACTTTTCAGGCTGCAGTCACCGCAGCCGTGGCAACCGTCATGGGGGCAATTCAATGCTAACAACGTCAGCAGGGGTGGAAGCGGTACTAACAATACAAATTGTGGTAACAATCAAGAACACCAATGGGTACCTACCAACGAAAATACCTCAGGCCACGAACCTACGAACAAGAAGAGAAAGTTTTGGAACATGAAAGAGCACCACCAATCTCAAGGATACACTAAAAGACAACAACCTAGGGCCGCTCCTACCATTACAACAGCAGTCATGACACATGCCTTGACACTAGCCATGGGGTCTGCCACCCAAACGCTGGCCAGACCATATGAGGGATCACTCCCAAAGTGCAACCAATGTGGCTTTCATCACTATGGGGCTTGCCGGGAGTTACATTGTAAAGACTACAACAGGAAAGGGTATACCGTCCATTTCTGTAGGGCCCCGGCCCATCACCTCCCTTCAATCACCTGCACCAAGGTAGGCCCAGTATGCTACCTATGCGGTGAAACGGGGCACTTCAAGAGAGAATGTCCAACTGAGAAAAATGACGAAGGGACAGGAGGAGTGTGATGAACACACCAACAGGAGCAGCAAGGAAACCATATTAGGACTTTTGTAATGTTCCCAACGACAAAACGTTTAGGTACTGTATGTTTGTAATGAATTTGGTACGCTTACTAAAGTAACCATCCTTCTAAAAAGTAGCTAAAGTATTCTCTCTCATACAAATCAAACCAAAGACATTCATATATGACCTTAGGATCATTACCTGTAAGTTGCGATAACCTTGTCCATACATCGGGGTTAATTAAAATCAAAATACTAAAGTCTTGAAACAAATAATTCCATCCTGACTCCGATTCCATGTCTAGTATTAGGGGTTGAGTAGGGTCACCCACTCGACGATTTCATGACATCAACTTGTATACGACGATCATATACTGCTCGACCGTAAGGAGACCTGTCAGGAGTCATGATATCAAGTATCATTACTGGCTATCGAAAACACACCCACTACCAGTGCTAGACACTGTGGTATGAATCATCTACCATAATCATAACATCAAACAAAACGGAACACACAGAAAAGAAATACAAGACACTATATCAGTCTAGTGATCTCTTCTTACGAATACAACTTATCTCATGTTATCTAAAAATATATTGTTGTCGTTATCCAATTTTGATTGATATAACCCTCATCTTCCCGATTGAACAACTATAAAAAGGGCCCTTCGCCTAACCCCCCCCCCCCCGGAATATCGAAACCTTCGTCTCTCATAAACATCCAGCATGGACCTTTGGGTCATCTCTCGCTGTGGAACTCCAAAACACACACCAGAGGAGTGTTATACTTCCCGAAGCCTTATCACAAGTATTTACAGGAGACCTTTCGGGAATGTCATGCATACAACAGACAAGGTTCAAACAAGGAAGCTTGGGATGGATACAACCAGGTGCGAATCTTGCCATGAACTTCGGGCCAAGGTTGCCCAAAAGGACGAGTGAATGTCCTACCATCCAAAAAGGCCTAGTCACGCAAACCAAACCCACATGCTTCCTACCGAGCTACAAGAACTGTCAGGTCAAACCTATCGAACCACTCAACAATGAAATTGAAGAACCAAGCTTCTCACCCTGGAAGGCTCTGGTCTTATTCTTCAAATAGAAAGGCAAATTGCTTGTAATTCCATCGACTTCAGAGGCCCCGGCAATATCTCCAGTAGAAACCTTTATTATCAACCTCGCATAGACGAATAGGCCGACCAACCGCAAGGAACGAGGTACCCTTCAGGAATTGGACCTGAGATCTGAATACCACCAGTCGCGAGTGTTGGAGAAGGATGTCCGAGGAGAATCCACTAAATTCGATACGGACACCGCAAGTCCATAGTGATATCCCTCGGATAGGACCAACCCGCTCGCAGTATTCACGAACTTAATGAATAGGAAATGCCATTCTTACTAAGATCAGTTCGTCATTGTCATTGTAAATGACTTGCTTATCTACCCTCGTAGTAAGAAGGAAACCAAGGAGAGCAGCTACAACAAACCACGGAAGCAATACGATCAGAGAAGTATTACCCGAAGTTCTCTAGACACGAGTTTTGGAATTGAGGAGTCTAATTTCTAAGACACGTCATTATCAAGGTGGAAATTCATAAGGACCCTTTCAAGTGATCAAAACCATTGAGAAACAGTCCGCACCAAAGACGATAGCTGGAATACGCCAAAATCCTGGGTCTCGTTGACCTACCGTCTTAGTACCTTTGGAACTTCTCGTAAAATACGGACCCCCTCCCAACTTTGACCCTAAAGGGGGAAACCCTTGATGGGAAGAGAAGCAAGAGAGAGAAACCTTTAGAACTCCAGTATAACCGACCAAATTCCTCTGGAAACACTCACTTAGGGAAGGCTTAGTACGCTTCGGAAAGCATGGAAATCCAATACCCCAAATAATTATGCCTTTCGAGATTCTTGCCAGAATAAGCCCTGTAACTCGTTACTTCAATCTACTCCCGCGAGCTTGGTAAAGTACACTCTACCCGACACGTCCCAAACTTACAAGAAGTATCTATCCGACGAGACTCTTGCAATTCCCCTCGACGAGATCGAGTTCCACAAGAGCCTCACCTTCTTGGAAGAACCATAGTGACCATGGACCGAGGTCAAGCGGATGAAACAACGCCGCTTCCCATTAGTGAAAGTTCACTGGAATGCTAACCAAGGACCTGGAGTCACTTGGGAGCGTGAGAATTAGTCGATTAGGAAGTATCCCAACTTCTTGGCTTGATTATTCATGCCTACTCTTTGCCTAAATTCAAATTTCGGGACGAAATTCCCTCTAACAGAGGGATGATGTGACAACCGTCAATTTTCGGTCAAGTCAAAGTCAACCGAAATCAACAAGTCAAACCGTTCGACTCATTTTGCACGTGGGTACTAGAGTTTATGTTAGGTAAATACTAAAAAACTTGCTATTCTAATGAGAGATCATAAATAAAAAAGTGCGAACATCTAGATATCCTTAACCTAAAACTGTGGTACGTGGCGAGCCAAACCGATAAAACAATGTTGCATACTCATCGGGAGTGTGTAAGATCCTTAAACAAGGCTTAACAGGGTTTACGAACCTTGCATTGCAAAGTCGGACACTCACAAATGCCACACGTGAAACCTCTCTCAAATATCTCTTTGTATGAGAAATCTCTCCAAGAATGTCAAATCTCTCCCAAATCTCTCCAAGTATGTGAAATCTCTCTCAAATATCTCTCTGTATGAGAAATCTCTCCTAGAATGTCAAATCTCTCCCAAATCTCTCCAAGTATGTGAAATCTCTCGCAAATATCTCTTTGTATGAGAAATCTCTCCAAGAATGTCAAATCTCTCCCAAATCTCTTCAAGTATGTGAAATCTCTCCCAAATCTCTCTTAAAAGTTCCCGTAACTTTTTAGAATCATTCGGATCATTCCGACCCTTAACCGGGTCAAAAACGGCTCAAAACGGAGTTAAAACGAGTAAAATAGGCTTTAGGAACCGAAACCAAGAAGAGAGGCCTCTCGGGCCGAAACTCGCGAGGACCGAGCCTCTGCTCTCGGTCTCTGTCTCTGCTCGCATCTCAGTTCCATGCCCGCCTCTCTGTCTTAGCTCGCATCTTGGTTCCTCCCGCCTCTCTGTCTCCTTCTCACCTCTCGGTCTCTGCTCTCTCTTCCCTTCTCGGCTCTTCCTTCTCACCTCTCGGTCTCTGCTCTCTCTTCCCTTCTCGGCTCTTCTTTCCCACCTCTCGGTCTCTGCTCTCTCTCTTCTCTTCTCTCGGTTTCTTCTCCTCTCTCGGTTTCTGCCCTCTCTCCTCTCGGTTCTAGCATCAGAAGATCGAAACTCGGCCAGATTTTGGAATTTTGTCACTTTTAGCCCATTTTTGATATTTTTAACATTTTAAGCCCGTTTTTCGTGATTTTAACGCGGGATTTTCTCCAGAAATTATATTTTAACATAATAAACCCTAAATATTCATAATTTAAACATATTTTCATGAAAATCATTATCTAAACAATAAAAATCTAATGGGGGATTTATTTAAGGTGGAGTGTTGACCCTGCCTTATCTTATGTCACAAGCAACCACCCCACACCCACTCTATGATCAGCCACACCTCCCCACCTTACCTAGGTCACTTCAATGTCCCTTACACTCAATTTCCACCCATTCCCACGTTTTTAGAGCTGGAACAAAACATCCCCTCTCCTCATTTCTCTCATTTGCTCTCATTTCACCAAGTATCAAACACCACTTTTCTCTCAACCTTTTTCTCTACCAAATTCGAAATTCAAAGCTGATTTTCAAGTGTTCTTCCACTCTTAGTAAGTATAATTCATCCTCCTTATGATTATTGAACTTCATTCTACTCAAATCATTGATTGATTACACAAACTCCATAACTATGATGCTAGATCTTCGAATCTTCAAGTGATTCTTCAAGTGTTCTTGGGTTGAACACTTCTCTTCTTCAACATTTATCTACTGAAATTACTCAAGGTGAGTTCATACCCTTACATTTTCATGTTTTCTCAATTTTTCAGGGGGGGAATACAAGTTAAAACACCAAGAACATAACTAAACTTTTCTAACAGCCTTCATCGGAAAAGTTCAACTCCATTCACGGACTGTTTTGGGCAACTTAAACATTTTTGTTTTCGAAACCGTGTAAGGTGAAAATAGTTCATGTTCTTAGCTTTAAAATGACTACTTTCACATCTCCATACGATATTTCTACAATTTATGGTGATTTTTACAAAACTGCCTATCATTTCAAACAACAATCCGGACCAGTCTGTGATTATGGACTTTTTCACCCAAGTTGGAGGTCATTAAAAATCGTAATAAAAATTATGAGTAAACTAGACACATTTTGGGAACTCTCAGAATTTACAGATCTAGTTTTTGACTTCGTATGATTTTTCCAAAACAGTGCAGAATGGTTAAAGTTAGCTAACAGCATATAAATATCATAACACTTTGTATTATGTTGAGCAAAGTGTATAATCATAAGTTCTAATTATTGAATGTGTTTCCTTGTTAGTTTATCATCATAAACTGAAACTAAGTCATTTATAATAAATATTATTCATTCATTTTAGAACACGTATATTAAACTATAAAAAGCATATTTTAATGGATTCATAACATTAATGCATTTCCATAAAAGAGTTCTTACATATTACAAACGTTTTAGATAAAATATAATAGGTATAGTTTATGATACATCACACAACACACTCGTACAAAAAGGGTACGTTCATACAGGAAAGATTTACATTCACACACATTACACGTAAACTTGTTAACCTAAATTGTGAGACATTCCTTCTCGTACGTCCGAGTGCGGGATATAATTCCTGGTAGTTATAATCAGAGTCTCCTGGAGGGAGAACGTGATACTTGTATATAGATCTATATTGGGTTTGACACCCCACACCTTGCTGCTAGCTACAGTGGGACCTGCAAGTCTACGGGTGACAAATGTCATTTCAGTTTCGCGACGCCTGAGAAACGTCGTGGCAGGTTCATTTAGTCATAGTATGATTATAGCGACGCACATAAGGATATAACAATCCATACAGTTTACGGGATTTTATTTATAAAACCTAAATGGGTTTTATGTCGATTTAAAATCACTTTTTATCTCAATGAGTACAGATATTACTGTACACTTTCGATTTTGGTAATTATGACTATACATCATTTAAAACCACATTTATACCTTTAAGTATGGCCAATACTTGTTATTTCTCGGTCCTCGGATTTAGGACTACATATACATAAAGTATTAACAAACATAAGAATATACGGAAATTTCATTTAATTCTAACGCTTCCATGTCCATTTAAATACATAACATTTTCTATTAGTAAGAGAGGTTACTTATACATTTTGGTCTTCGGTCATAAGACTAGATTACACAGATTTTAAAGAAAATATCAGATTTTCTGGATACATATTCTAACGTATTTACAAGGAAAACGGTTTACTTTTCTAATGAAATCTCTTATGAACTCACCAACCTTTGTGTTGACACTTTTTCAAAACTACTTGTATTCTCAGGAATTCAGTGAAAATAGGAAATCAACAACGTTTTGAGGATGGGACGATAAATCGTCAAACAGTTCATTTTGTATCATAATGTAATTGATGTGAATCATGTAAACATGTACTTTGATGTAATGTTTTTTATATTATATTTGTGATGGTTGTATTTACTTTGAGCACTATTATACTTGTTGTTGTGATACTCTACATGAAGTCCTCCACCCTCGGACGTTTCCGCCATCCTTGGTTTGGGGGTGTGACAGATGGCTTGACTCCTCAGCTACCATCCCTCAGAAAGAAACCCTAAGAGAGTGTTCCTTCATTCCTATCCCATTTGTGAGGGTTCTAAGCTTGGTGGTGTCATTTCAAGGTAGCAAAGGAGAAGAAGAGTCCATTGGGAAGGCTAGAAGTTGGTGTTCAAGTGTAGATCCGGGCTTAGCAAAGGTTGTAGCTTCATTCTAAGGTAAAAAGTTCGGATCTTGACTTGTAGTTCTTGTGGTATGCTTTATGGACCATTTTCTAGGGTTTTGGTCCCAAAGGTGGAGACTTTATGAGCAAGTGGTCTCCATTAGCTTAGATCCATCAGATTTCTGGTCCATTTGAGTTGTAGATTCAAAAAAATGTAATCTTGGACGTGAATGATTAGCCATGCATGAGGTCTAGATCCTTGAGTTGAAATGGAAAGGTGTTAAGGAGTGTAAGAGCCTTTACAGCCATGCCAAGGCTTAAAGGTTTCGACTTTATGAATAAGGATGCTTAAATAAAGCCGGATCTAGAAGTTGAAGTAGTGGCTTTACCGATTAAGACCAGAAATGAAGAATGTTTAGATCTGACTATCACGCTGGGCGTAACTCCCAGTACGCGCAACATACTGGGTGGAGACCCCGACTTTTGGGTTGGCGATGTACGCCCCGCATACATCAGGCTGTACGCCACGCGTACTTAAATGTTGACTTTTGTTGACTTTTAGGGTCTGGTCAACATGTGGACTTTGAGTCAATGAAGGGTAAAATGGTCTTTTACCCTCTGAGGAATGATGATAAGGGGTAAAGTCTAGTTGTGGAAGTCTATATTAATTAAAATGATATTCGTTATGATTAGGTGTGGTTGAGTCTTCGTTCGGGAATCAGAGATAGTGAGCACGTGAGATTCTAGACTTTCCACGAGGTGAGTTTTCTCACTATACTGTACCCGGAAGGGTTTTATTGTGTGACCGGAAGGTCGAACATGTTATGAGTTGTATGCATTATATATGAGAAGTTAATCGTTTGTATGTGCTATATATGCTATGCTTGATATGGGCATTATGTTATGGGCCGGAAGGCATATATGTTATGGGCCGAAAGGTGTTGTGATGTGGACCGTAAGGTTGATGCAGGTAGGATCGGAAGGTTTACCGAGTCGGGACGGAAGTCCCCTGAGACACATGGACCGGAAGGTCCGAGCCTGGAAAGGCGTATGTGCATAAGTAGTATTTTGGGGAACTCACTAAGCATTTATGCTTACAGTTGTTGTGTTATGTGTTTCAGGTACTAGCAAGGACCGTGGGAAGGCGTCGGCGTGCTTTGTACACACTGACGAAGGAACTGTTTTATGATCATGGGATGTATTTTGTTACAATGACATTTGTTACACATGTGATTTCAGAATATTAAATGATGGTTTTTGATTTTGCAAAAATGAAAAATTGTTTTGAAAATTCACGTTGTTACATTTTGATATTCAGTTATATTGTAACACTCTAAAAATTCAAACCAATTTAAACTTTTCAAAAACAACCCAGTTTCGTTAAATTATCACAAAAAGGTTTTCAATACAATTATTATCAGAGTCTTCCCAGAATCATATTGTACAACATAAACATGAGGAGCGGTACGATCACGCCTTCGCCTTGCCACAGTCTCCTTAAGTACCTGAAAAACATTAAACCACAACTATAAGCATGAAAGCTTAGTGAGATACCCCAAAATACCAACCATATATACCACACATAACATATCATAACCGAACAGAATTGCCATGCACTTCGGGTCTCCTGTGTGACTGGTCCGCCGCACCGGGCCTTCAGTCCACCTGGTCCAACCTCCGAGTCTAGCCATATCCCTCGAGTTTGCAGTGTGGTTGGTCCGCCCGCACCGGGCCTTCAACCCACCTGGTCCACTCTCTGAGTCTACAGTATAACTGGTCCGCCCGCATCGGGCCTTCAGTTGGCCTTGTCCACTCTCCGAGCCTCGTCACGTCTGGTCCGCCCTCGTGGGGCCTACAGCCTATCCGAACCTCTTGCTGGGCCGTCCGGATAACTGGTCCGCCCTGGGTATGTTGGCCTATAGCACAAAGCAAGACCCACCTCAACCCAACCCAGTCGAACAACCATATGCACATAAACATACAATCATATAACAATTCACATCCAATCAAACCGATCTAGAAGATCACATAACATAACATACTCTAAACAGGATACCGACCTAACCGGTCACTAGCATAGCATCATCCTATATACCAGGATACCAACCTTAACCAGGTCTCTAACACATACCATCCTAACTACCAGGATGCAAACATAGCAAAGCAACAACATAACAACGATACCCGGATTATAATCCGATAAAGGGTCGGCCTAGGTGACTTGGACCCTGTTGATATAGTGAGGATAACTTACCTTGCAACTGCTGACTGAAAAGATAAGATTACGCTGCTCCAACCTCCGACACGAACTCAACCACTGATAATACCAAAAGACTGAACCCAATAAATACCAATAATTACCAAAATACCCTTGGAAGTCAACTGGTCAACTCTTGGTCAAAGTCAAAGTCCTCAGTCAAGGTCAAACTTCCTGACTGACTCTACTCGCCAAGTCAGCCCGCTGACTCGTCGAGTCCCTATGCTCTGAAAAACTCCCATATCGCGACCCAACTCGCCGAGTCGCCCGAAGACTCGCCGAGTCCCACGAACTCTGAGTCACCTCCTGTTCAACTCACCGAGTCGTCCCTCGACTCACCGATTCACAGCTCAACCAAAACGGTTAGGACTTAACGACCAGACTCGTTGAGTTGTTCTTCCAACTCGTCGAGTCCCTGGCTATCTTCATCCACCTCGCCGAGTACACCCATGTGACTCGCCGAGTACCTCTAGTTCTTAATCCATACAATGGCTTTCCAAGCCATGCAGGGGCTCCAATCCATAGATCTACTCTTCCACAAGCTATTCCTCACGTAAAGTTGCAAACTTTACATGAATCCAAAGAGATCTAAGCATAAAACACTCTTGGGCTAGGGTTTGGGATAAGAGGGCTTCACTAACAACTCTTGGGCATGAACTTTATGGTTTCCTGGACCATTACAATCCTAGATCTGAGGTAGCAACCTCAGATCTTACACCAAACTCGAGATGGACCTCATTTATGCTCCAAAAACCCCACAATTGATAAATCTAGATGCACAAAAGCTCAAGAACAAATCTGTTACCTCCAATGCAAGCTCCTATTGAGGAATGAACCAAATCACTGTAAAGCCCCTTGCTCCAAATATTCTTGCTCTTCAATTCCCTCCAAGATTTCCTCCTCCAAGGCTCTAATTACTCATAAAGGAAAGCTCACACGAATCTAGGGCTTCTGGAACTCAAAGGGAAGGTAAAGAGGCTGGGGGGAGGGTATTATGTTCTTTATATAAGGATCAACCCCCGGGATTAGGGTTTTCTCCATACAGCACCAACTCGCCGAGTCCACCCATGTGACTCGCCGAGTTGGTCACTTAACACGCGACCTGAAACGCGACTCAACTCACCGAGTCTATCCATCGACTCGCCGAGTTGACCCTCTTATTTACACTTTTAGCCCTTCAACTTTACTTCTGAATTTTCGGGATGTTACAATTCTCCCCCACTTAAATTAAGCTTCGCCCTCGAAGCCTGCGGCAACACAAACTCCAGAAACTACTCTCACAATGCACCACCTGACATTAACCCAAACCAGGTTCCCTAAACACTACCACTGAAACCCGAAACCCAACTCTTCCTCCCTGCGGTGTCCTGACCACCGCCTCAAGCCGACCACCAGCTTCATCATCTTATAACCACACTTATCAAACAAGTACCACTCCATGATACTTCACTCGTTCCAAATCATAACAATCACTTGACTCTTACGAGCTAGATATAACCCTGAAGCACCGGAATCCGACCCGGTACCAGTTGTTGGGACTCATCCCACTTTTCTTTCCGAATCTAATTCGTTCCTTCCCGAGCTGACAGGATGAATCATCCTTCAGCTCCTGAGCACTCCCAAGAGCTCTCTTCTGCAATCACATACAAATGTTGAACCTGCTCTAGCATCCTCGGGCTGGAAACCCCACAAACTGATGATACCTCCTGACATTCCCAGGGTGAACTGCCACATATGCGACCTTCTGATTACAACCATACCGAAAATCCAAGGCTCCATTCTTTCATCCCTTCCGAACTCCTCTGGTACTATACCATCCAGAAATTCATCCGCAACCTCAACAGACACCCAATCCGAATGTGCTCCCATACCACTGGTATTTCACAGTGCTTCAACAACCATAATTGAAATACTTTCAATCCTCCATTCACACTACTACTTCCACTTCCGTGAAACAACACTCCTTCCCGGAGTTACATATCTTTCCTTTTCCTTATCCAAGGGAATCTACTTGCCAACCTTGCTGCTTCAGACAAGTTCCACGATGTACACAATCCACTCTACACTATCCCTTGTAGAGTAACCGCTACTCTATGCATCGCACATGATCTGAATCTACTCGCATGGGCTCTCGGGTCCATGCACCGCCTCCCACTAACATGATCAATACCCGGGGCCAAACCTACTGGTTGCCATTGCACCGCAGCATACTCAATCCATCTCCTCATATCGATCTATCAACACCTACCGAGTCTTTAGCATGACTGGACCGCCTTACCAGGCCTTCAGCCAATCTGGACCACTCTCAGAACCTTCAGCATGTCTGGACCGCCCTCCAGGGCCTCCAGCCAATCTGGACCGTTCTCCAAGCCTTCGGCTTGACTGGTACACCCACATGCCTTCAATCTCCCCGGACTGCTCAGACTATCGTATCTCCTCCCGAACTATCCCTTTGGAAAACTCTCCCATGCATACTGTTCTAGCCCTCTAGGGGTTCCGAACTTTAACTCCATCCCACATACTCAATCCCAGCCTGATCCTAGTCCTCCACAATCAGTCGCCCTTTTTACAAAACCCTTGGTCTATATTCCGCCCTGCTTGCTTGTTGCTTGCTCATACCAGCCTACGCTCTTGGCTAACAGTACCGCCGCTAAAACCCAGACAGCTAATCAATCACTCATGCTTGACGATCTTCCGAAGAATTTTCCAATTCTCCCCACTTAGAGCTCTGACTATCAACCACCAGTCGCCATAACCGACCTCCCTTAACATCCCTACACAACACATTCCCTTAAACGCGAACTGATCCTACTAGAACGAACAACCTTCACAAAATCACATATCAACTCTGATCATTTCGGACTTGAAAGAAGCCCGACCTTCAGCTAACCACTCTTCAGACTGCAGATGCTACCTGACATTCCGACCAAAAGCCTGATTTCCCACTAATAAACCCCATGGATGATAACCAACGAAACTCCCAATACCAAAACCCTTAACCATACCATAACCCTCAAGGAACACAAATATAATACCAAAAATCACACAATGAGACTAGCAGATATACAGTACTCCATAATAATCACAAGATAACAGAATATCAAAAAGGAAGATACCCGCAGCTACATCCGGCACTGCCCTGACCTCCTCTGCTGTAAGCTGAAAAGCACGACCCTGAGCCATCGGGGGCTCTGCTCCACCCTGACCTCCACCCGTAATCCTCAACATAGCCGATGTTGGAGCCTGCACCGACCTCCCAACCAGCTGTGGACAATTGGCCCTCATGTGACTAACTTGATGACACTGATAGCAAATCCTCATATACTAGGTTGGGCCTGACTGACGACAATCCCTCGCGTAGTGCCCCTCTCTCCCGCACTTGCGACACGCACCACCGGACCTACAAGCTCCGGCATGACCCTTCCCGCACTTCTCACAAGTGCGACTGCTCTAACTGCTCAAACTGAAATCAACGGTCTTAGACCGTTTTGGTGCCCGCTGCGACTGTACCGGAGCCTGCCTCTGTTCTCTCAACTGTAACTCGATCTCCAACTCTCGCCGCCTAGCGGCTTCTTGCAACTCCAACAATGTATCACACCTCTACGTAGACACAAACTTTCTGATATCCCTCTTGAGCATACTCAGATATCGGGACATCTGAGCCTGCTCTGAAGCAAACTCCGGGAAAAACATCGCCCTTTCAGTAAACATCCTGGTGATCTCTATCACTGACTCTGTATCCTGCTTCAGCTCCACGAACTCCTGAGCCAACCTCTCCCTCTCAACCCGTGGAACATAACGGGTACTGGACATTTCCCAGAACTGATCCCACAAAACCGCAGTCCGCTGCGCATCTGAGTATGACCTAGTGGTCAATATCCACCAATCCTTCGCCCCGAGCCTCAACAGGTTCAGAGCACACCTCACTCTCTGATCAGCAGGGCATGAACACGTGAAGAAACACCCCTCCACGTCTAACAACCATCTCATAGCGACAATCGGGTCCTAAACTCCATCGAAGGTAGGGCGCTTCGTATTATCGAAGTCCCGATACTGAAAACTTCTACCGGCTCCTCCCCCTGCCGCTGCTACAGCCGATCTAGCTGCCACGGCAGCCGTCTCTGTAAGAGCTACATAGCGCTCATCAAAATACTCGACCATGGCAGTCTTGATCGACCCAAACAGTTACGGCAACTCGGCCCGGAACATAGCAGCAACCTCATCATGCAGGATCTCACGAATCCTAGCATCCAACTCATTTGTGCTCATCTAACTGATAACCCTGGGTGACGCTGACCCACTCTGATCGCCCTCTCCTGCTCCCGATCCTAACTCGGATCCACTCCCAGCATGCCTCGTAACCACATACTGAAAAACACCGCAAACATCAGAAACCTCCCTCTAACCCAAGAACTAACTCTTAACCCAGCCCTAGGGGTTGTGACTTCCTTGATACGTGTATGGGTCTTGTGCTTTCAGTAGTACGGGCCCATACTACCTTCCACACCTACCCATATTTATCTCAAGTATCACCACAACACCCTAGAAAGAACAAACATAACAAGCACTCAACCCACACTCCTAGAGGAATCACTGGAAATCTCATACAGAAACAAACCCTAGGCTAGCAGGCATCATAAATCAGGCAACTCTATCATGCAATTACTGAAGATCCCTAGCCTAGTATTAGCATGTTGTTCTATCATATCACATAAACAAATAACTTGCATGGTATTTTGGGGCTACTTACTGGCTCTGGCTGATCGTACCTCCGCGTCCTCCTTTACTCATTTGAAAACCATTTTAAATTCTCATTTTGAAAACTCTCCTTGATTTGAGACTGGATTCACACGAATGTTCCTCCAATTCACTCAAACCAAGGCTCTGATACCAACTTGTAACACTCTAAAAATTCAAACCAATTTAAACTTTTCAAAAACAACCTAGTTTCGTTAAATTATCACATAAAGGTTTTCAATACAATTATTATCAGAGTCTTCCCAGAACCATATTGTAAAACATAAACATGAGGAGCGGTATGATCACGCTTTTGCCTTGCCACGATCTCCTGAAGTACCTAAAAAACATTAAACCACAACTGTAAGCCCGAAAGCTTAGTGAGATACCCCTAAAATAGCAACCACATATACCACGCATAATATATCATAACCAAACAGAACAACCATGCACTTTGGGTCTACTGTGCGACTGGTCCGCCGCACCGGGCTTTCAGTCCACCAGGTCTACCCTTCGAGTCTAGCCATATCCCTCGATTCTGCAATGTGATTGGTATGGGACCCTCAACCCACCTGGTCCACTCTCTGATTCTACAGTATGACTGGTCCGCCCGCATCGGGCCTTCAGTCAGCTTGGTCCACTCTCCGAGCCTCAGCACGTCTGGTCCGCCCTCGTGGGGCCTACAACCTAACCGGACCACTCGTTGGGCCTTCAGGATAAACGGTCCGCCCTGGGTATGTTGGCATACAACACAAATCAGGACCCGCCTCAACCCAACCCAGTCCAGAAACCATATGCACATAAACATACAATCATATAACAATTCACATCCAATCAAACCGATCTAGCAGATCACATAACATAACATACTCTAAACAGGATACTAACTTAACCGGTCACTAGCATAGCATCATCCTATATACCAGGATACCGACCTCAACCAGGTCTCTAACATATACCATCCTAAGTACCAGGATGCACACATAGCAAAGCAACAACATAACGACGATACCCGGATTACAATCCGATAAAGGGCCGACCTTGGTGCCTTAGACCCTGTTGATATAGTGAGGATAACTCACCTTGCAACTACTGACTGAAAAGATAAGATCACCCTGCTCCAACCTCCGACACGAACTCCACCACTGATAATACCAAAAGGCTGAACCCAGTAAATACCAATAATTACCAAAATACCCTTGGAAGTCAACTGGTCAACTCTTGGTCAAATTCAAAGTCCTCAGTCAAGGTCAAACTTCCTGACTGACTCTACTTGCCGAGTCATCCCGCTGACTCGTCGAGTCCTTATGCTCTGAAAAACTCCCATATCGTGACCCAACTCGGGGAGTCGCCCGAAGACTCGCCGAGTCCTACGAACTCTAAGTCACCTCCTGTTCAACTCACCGAGTCGTCCCTCAACTCACCGATTCACAACTCAACCAAAACGGTTAGGACTTCACGACCAGACTCACCGAGTCCAAGGCCACCTTCAACAGACTCACCGATTTGTTCTTCCAACTCGTTGAGTCCCTGCCTATCTTCATCCAACTCGCCGAGTACACCCATGTGACTCGCCGAGTACCTCTAGTTCTTAATCCATACAGTGGCTTTCTAAGCCATGAAGGGGCTCCAATCCATAGATCTACTCTTCCATAAGCTATTCCTCACGTAAAGTTGCAAACTTTACGTGAATCCAAAGAGATCTAAGCATAAAACACTCTTGGGCTAGGGTTTGGGATAAGAGGGCTTCACTAACAACTCTTGGGCATGAACTTTATGGTTTCCTGGACCATTACAATCCTAGATCTGAGGTAGCAACCTCAGATCTTACACCAAACTCGAGATGGACCTCATTTATGCTCCAAAAACCCCACAATTGATAAATCTAGATGCACAAAAGCTCAAGAACAGATCTCTTACCGCCAATGCAAGCTCCTACTGGAGAATGAACTAAATCTCTGCAAATCCCCTTGCTCCAAATCTTCTTGCTCTTCAATTCCCTCCAATATTTCCTCCTCCAAGGCTCTAATTACTCACAAAGGAAAGCTCACACGAATCTAGGGCATCTGGAACTCAAAGGGAAGGTAAA
This sequence comes from Lactuca saligna, assembly GCF_052625555.1. Classification (NCBI taxonomy): domain Eukaryota; kingdom Viridiplantae; phylum Streptophyta; class Magnoliopsida; order Asterales; family Asteraceae; genus Lactuca; species Lactuca saligna. The sequence goes on along the minus strand of NC_136419.1, from coordinate 193,788,584 downwards.
GAGGCTGGGGAGAGGGTATTATGTTCTTTATATAAGGCTCAACCCCCGGGATTAGGGTTTTCTCCACACAGCACGAACTCGCCGAGTCCACCCATGTGACTCACCGAGTTGGTCACTTAACACGCGACCTGAAACGCGACTCAACTCGTCGAGTCTATCCATCGACTCGCCAAGTTGACCCTCTTATTTACACTTTTAGCCCTTCAACTTTACTTCTGAATTTCCGGGATGTTACATATATCAACCACATAATCTAATTTATCCTGATCTGATTCTCTTTTAATAACAAGATTGGATTCTAAAGGAGTTTTAACAGGGTTGCATGCAAGCATTCCAAATACATGAAGTAACTCCATACAATATTTTCTTTGATTAAGACAGATACGATTTTCAGTTCTTAAAACTTAAATACCAAGAAAATACTTCAAATCACCAAAATCCTTTATTAAAAACTGTGATTTAAGAAAAATTTTAACATTATTTAACTTAATTTCATTGTTTCCAGTTAAAATAATATCATCTACATAAACAAGAAGAACCACAAAAGAATCTTGAAAAATTCTAACAAACAAGGAATAATCATTCATACTTTGTTTGAATCCAAAGCTAGAAAGAGAAGAGCACAACTTCTCATTCCATTTTCTAGGGGCGTCCATAAAGAGATTTCAATAGTCTACACACTCTAGTATCACCCTTTGAATGATACGCTTTAGGTTGACTCATAAAAATACTTTCAGATAAGTTTCCATACAAAAAATCATTATTAATATCAAGTTGAAAAAGAGGCTAAGAATTATGAACAGCCAAAGAGAGAACCACTCTAACTATTACAATTTTGGCCACATGTGAGAAAGTCTCTTCATAATCTATTCCTTCCCTTTGATTACATCCTTTAGCAACAAATCTGGCTTTATATATTTCTATATCACCATTAGACTTATATTTAATCTTATATATCCATCGACATCCAATAGCTTTTCTATCTTTGGGAAGATTAGTAATTCCCCAAGTGTTATTTCTATAAAGGGCCTCCATTTCCTCATTAATGGCCTTAATCCAATTTGGATCAAGGATTGCCTCAATATAACTCTTTGGTTCAACAGTTTTATTAAGACTTGAAACAAAATAAAAAGTATCATTATCAAGAGCTAGTTAACAGATTTTTCTATACCAAATTTATGTTTTCTTTCAATTACATAGTCACTAAATCTAACTGGCATGTGAATACTATGTCCAGATCTAGTTTCCCTAGTTGACAAACTATCAGAAGGATCAGAATTATTTGAAACATTTTCCTCAGTCAATGTAGAAGAACCTGGAAACATCTCACCAGTGGGAGGCACATATACCCCACCAGTCCGGTTGCTGACATTAGAGGGACATGTCTCATCCAAGTCATGGTCTGCATTAGCACCATTCAACTGATGGTTGCTATCCAGGTTTTCTACCCTAGTGTTATCAATAATAGAACTAGAATTTAATGACTCATCATAAGAAAACAAATCATTTGGATTCATAGGAATATTAGATCTATCAGTCAAAGAAGAAGATTTAAGCTTGAAAGGGAACACAAACTCATAGAACTTTACATCCCTGGAAACAAAAATAAGATTTGAGTTAAGACTAAGAACTTTGTAACCCTTTTTATCAGAAGAATATCCAAGAAAAATACACTTATCAGATCTTTCAGAAATTTTTTTTGAATTATTCAATTTAGTGGCAAAACATAAACAACCAAACACTCTAAGTTTATCAAAAACTAGAACACTATTATAAACTAGTTCATAAGGAGAAGCACCATTTAAAATAGAAGTAGGAGTTCTATTGATTAAAAAACTGAGGTTAAAACTGCATCTCCCCAATATTTAAGTGGTATAGCAGACTGAAACATAAGGGGCCTAGCAACATTTAAAATGTGTCTGTGTTTTCTCTCCACAACCCCATTTTGTTGTAGAGTATGAACACAAGAAGTTCGATGCAAAATTCCTTTTGACTCAATTAAAAATTTCATCCTGTTATTTAAAAATTCAGTCCCATTATCTGACCTAAAAGTTTTAATTTTAACACAAAATTGATTAAGAAGGATATTAAAGAAAACAACAATACAATCATAAACTTCATCTTTGGACCTCAACAGATAGACCCAAGTAGCCCTAGTATAATCATCCGTAATGGTTAAAAAATATTTGAATCCTTCAACAGTTGCCACCCTATAGGGACCCTAAACATCAAGATGAATCAACTCACCAAGTTTAGAAGTAGAGTGTTGACTAACAGGAAAAGGTTCTCTAGTTTGTTTAGCTTTATGACAAACATCACATGGAGAAAGACTTTCACTACCAATTCTAAGTGTGGTTTTTAAAACTCCCAAAGCTTGATCAGAAGGGTGACCAAGCCTATGGTGCCAAGTCAGTTTGGACACACAACAAACATAAGAGGATGTAGAGAGACTAGAAGAAATACCTCAAGGTACACTATTTATGTAATAGAGACCCCCCGACTCTCTACTATTCCCCACCATCACCTTTGACTGTAAACCTTGAATTTTACAACTATGTTCATTAAACACAACTTCACAATTACTATCTTTGCAAACCTTATGAACAGACAATAAATTCACATTGAAATCAGGAACATCAAATACATCAAACAGGGTTAAAGAATCAGACAAATTCAGATTAATAATTTTCTCAATTTTAGAAAATGTACCATTAGGATGACTAACTACTAAATCTAATTTTGACACATCCAAAGTAACCTGAAGAAGTGACTCAGAAGCAATCATATCTTGATTAGCTCCTGAGTTAACAATCCATTTAGGTGAGTTAACAGAAGGATTACAAGCTTAAAATAAACAAGTACCTGCCATACTAGCACTAACATATTACTCTTCACTGACATGTCTATCACCAATTAGTTGCAAAAACTTGACATATTGATCCTTAGTGAGTTGATGAAACTCAGAATCCCCATTAGAATCAAGAAAATAAAAGTACTTCCATTTCCAGAAGAAGTACTAGAAGAATTAGCAGAAAATTTTTTCACAAAATTATTCTAATTACTATTTTCATTTCTTGGTTTAAAGTCCTTGGGATAATCAATCAACTTATAACACTTCTCTATAGTATGTCCTTTAATACCACAATTCTTACACTGAACAATTTGACCCTTGTTTTTAGCATTAGATCTGTTATTAAATCTGCTATTAAAAGCAGTTGATTGAGTATATGTCAGAGATTGAGATAACTGAAAAGAAGATAAGGATCTATTCCTTTGAAGGGATTCTTCCGTTTACACAATAGAGAAAGCAGTTTTTGTTGGATTAGTGTCTAAGTCCATAACTATTTTGGTATGTACTTGACCCGATGGTGCATGGTCCTTTTAGGTTGCCTTCACCAAAGCAACTTGATTGGAGAAATAAATAGAGAGAGAGAGAGAGAGGTTATTATGATTTATTAATATGTTATAAGAATAATATATTAAAGGAGAAATCATATTTGTTTAATTAATATTGGTCAATAATTAATTAAGAATTAATTTTGTGATCAACTGTAATTAATTAAACTAGGGGGGCTGAATTGTAATTATGTAATAGTTACAAAATAAGGTAAGGATTATCTTATATATATGGTGAACGAATTTGAGGTGTAAAGGCCTTAGAATTTGACTAAGATAAGGGTTTCTAAGACTTATCTTATGGTTGCTTGGTGGACAAGCAACTAGATAAGGATAACGATTGAAAACCTAATCCCAACCCTATATAAAGACCCCTAAGGCCTTGGAATTCGTGTACTTGATCCATAGAGCATCTAAGGACGAATTCATACCCTTCTCCTCTATCTTTATACCTTCTCCACTTGCTTATGGTGTTTGTAAGCCATTAGAGGAGTGACACTTGTGACTCTCAGCCTTCCAAAGTCAATTCAAGGAGGAATTGGATTGTTATTGCTATATAACAATCAAGGTATGTTCTTAAACCTAATTACATGTGAATTCTGATTTCAATATGTTAGAATTAGGGTTTATAGTCTTGGATTCAAAGCATGTACAATAGAGAAACCTAGATCCAAGCATTAGGGTTTGAATGAGCACATAGGATGTCTTATGACCAAAACCCATCAGTGGTATCAGAGCCATGATTGGTTTCTATTGTATTGATGCTTGATGTAACTGAAAATGGTGTTTTGGCCTCACTGTTCGACCTGACTCGGCGAGTCGCTCTTGGACTCGGTGAGTCAGCCCTACTCGGCGAGTTCCAGAGGGTGACTCGGCGAGTCGGTGCGTTAGATAGTGCTTATCTCGGGATTTCTTTTTGTTTTTGCATTGGGATAATTACCTTATCATGTTAGATTAATATTAATCCGATTATATGATATATTTGACTATATTTTAATCTAATTGAAGATATTTCTCAATTAATAAGATAATTGTTTCCTTATAAGATAATTGATTAATTATTTTTAAGTAAATTGATAAATTGTTTTGCAAGAAATCATCAAATATGGATAATTATGTAATTAAATGTTAATTTGAATTATTTGTTATTTGATCCTTGTTGTTATGAAAAGTTTCATATTTGGCCCTTTAGGTTTTATAGTTTGAATTTGAACCCCAAAAGTTTTGTTGTTTTGAAATTTAAATAGTTGAAACCCTAATGTTTTGAAAAAGGTTTCAAAACTTGCCCTCAAGTTTTGGAATTTATATTTTGATTAAATAGTTTAATTTTGATGCATATTTAAATTCTAAACCCTTATGGTTTGAAATGTTTCAAAACATGCCCTCAAGTTTTGGAATTTAAAAGTTGATTAAAAGTTTAATTAGGAATGTTAAATTCTAAAACTCCAGTATAGTTTTGAAAAAGTTCAAATCACACCCTTATGGTTTTATTAATTAATTAAGGAGTATAATTAAAAGAGGTTTAATAAATCCATAATAGTTTTGGTTTAAAATTTAATTGAATTAACAGTATAATTATTAAATTTAACCACATAGTATTTTGAAAGTGTAAAATACACCCTATACTATATATAACACTAAAAGTCTAACATTATATATATGTATGAGTAAAAGTCAGTCTTACCGTTAGTAGGCCTCATTCACGAAGCTGGTCTATAAGGGGTGTTTAAGGAAATTGCCTATAAAATGGCGATTGAATGGGTATCCACTCTTACCCACCGCACTCTTGACTAGTGGAGGGTCGTTAGCCGAACGGGTAGGATAGGACGAAACCTTCCATTATAAGTATAATGAATTATTAAAGTAACTAAATGTTTTCATAAAATTCCCAATCTTAGTTACTTAGGCAAAAGTGAATTGATGCAATTCCATGAAATTACACTTTGTGCCATTGCTAAGACGTTAGTGGAGCGCGCGTGGTTAACCGGCACACTAAATGGTTCTAAGAAAAGGTAGCAAAGGGTGACTCAATGTTTGTCATAGTTCGGTGGAGTGTGTGTGGTTTACCGGCACATCGAATAGGTGATTGTAACATGTGAGGGCACCACGTAAGTTTGCATGGTTATTCACACCCGCTTTGTGATCCTCGGCATCCCAGTCACAAACAAGAGGGGCATATCGAGATTTAAACATGCCATTGAAAGTTCAATGAATCTCAAAGGATCTAGGAGTTTTCATAGATTTAAAACTTAAATTTCTTTTTCGTTTTTCGTGGTGGAAATTAGTGAATCATCATTCACTTACCTTCAAATATTGTGCAACTAGATTACGGCATCCCTTTTCTAGGTTGTAGCGTATTGTGTTGGGTTCTAGCCTTAGTATCTCATTTGGGTGATTTACTAAGGACTCAATCTATCAACTAACTTGAATTCATTTTTCTCCCGTTTTGTAGATGTCAAAGTTCGACAACTATGGTCTTCCCAAATCTCGTGGAACAAGCATTCCACATGAAGATGATATTCCACGATTCGATCGAGGAACAAGAAATCATGCTTCACTTCCTCCTCCTCCTCCAATTATTCTCCCTAACCCACAAGATTGTAAAATTGAAAGGTTCAATATTACTCAAGCCCTGTTGGCAAGTAAACATAAAGAAGGAAAGTCGGTGTGTGCACACGTCTTAGGGATGAAGTCACACATTGATAGGTTAAGAATGATGGGATCCGTTGTCGGTGAAGAGATGGCTATTTATTGGGTTCTTCAGTCACTTCCTAACTCATATAGTGAGTTCTTAAGAGAGTACTATATGATGAACCACGACGTAACCCTTATTGATCTCACTTATATGCTTATTGCTGCTGAATCAGCAATGGTTTGGCGCAATAGAAAAGCAAAGTTGATTGGTGAATCTGCCTTCAAGACCTCTATGGATATAGACAATGGCAATGAAAGACATGCAATGATCGAAAAGTTTGATCATAAGAGAAAGGCGATGTCTGAAGTAGTTCCATGTGTTGTTCCAAAAGAGTCAATTTCCTTTTATTGCCAAGAGAAGGGGCATTGGAGAGGAAGTTGCCCTATTTACCTAAGAGATCTAAGAGATAGGAGAGTCAAAAGTATGACTACACTTCAGGTAAAATCCACTATCTAACTCCGTTAAGTTCCTATTCATTGATTCTTAATACATGATGTGTTAAGATTGCATTTGAATGTTTTGAAGGATCGGTGAAAAGAAAGGAAGCTTGATAAGAGAGCAAGATGAATCTGATCACAAGATATGGATCTTGATCGCATGGACTTGAAGATTGGATTTTGAGCTTAGATAGTTATGATAGAGTTGTTAGAAATTTTCCTTTTACATAGTTTTCAATAGATTTTGCATTGTAAGGAAAAATGTTTTTCCGCTGCTTTTATAAATAAAATAAATTTTGTTTGACTTATTTATTTATTTATTTATTTCCTTGCGATGAAATCGTTATGAAAATTGATGTTTGCATATTTCTACAACGAATGGATATGATTCTTAGTTATGTTATTTATGGAAATATCGAGAATTTACCAAATAGGGAGAGTTTCTCATCGCCCAAATTTCAATTTGACTGAAATTTGGAATCACGCAACTTGGTTGCATAATGAATGAGAAATTTCATATTTGGAAATTAGACAAATTCGTTGACAATGTGTCAAGTGAAGGACTAGGAGATCGAGTACACAAAGTTGTGTGTTGATCAAGTTCACCATAAGAGTAACAAAGATATTCGTCATGATTTACTAAAGGCTTAGTAAATATGATTATACTTACAAGATTAAGTGTAATTCTAAATTGATTAAAGGGTTTAGATCAATAGTAAAACGAATAAGAAGAATCAAGTAGGCAGAAAGATAAAAGTTTCTCCATTCTAAGAAGAATGGAGAGTAGCTTTTATGCTTTATGATAGGTCTTAATGATTAAGAACCATGTCTCAATTGATCCTATAAGTAAGTCTTAGTACAATTGTATGTTTAAGAAGAGGAATCAAGGATTGAAGAAATGGTTAAATCAAGAAGTCTATCATACTTCGTTCCAATAACAAGTCTTAAAGTTAAGATTGTGACAATGAGTAAAAAGTATTAAAGGTTTATAACATTCATCAAATGTGGAAATTTGTGATGTCTTGGATAAGACAAAGATCGACTAGGACCAATTTATGAAGTGTTTTGATAAAAGCTACACTAACTCTTGAATATTTGGTTGTCAACAAATGTTTATTGACAAGAGAATCTTATATGTCAAGGAGTCAGTGGGAGTCTTAATGGTCTTGAAAGGTTTCAAGAACAAATCAAATAAACCTTATTGATCATCACTAGCACACGAGTTGAGGTTTACAACCTATCGTGTTGACATTATTTTGATTCTGTGCTATTCCAATTGAGTTAATTATGCATGTGAGTCCTATGAGTACTCATTTTGAACGCATAAAACGCAAAGCACCTTGATCAATGAAAGGTACATTGATAGGAAAAGGGTGAGATGCTTAACTACTTGGAAGACGTGGTGGGTAGCTGTGCTACCATAAGGCAAGAAATCAAGATTAAAAAAGGCTCGGTCCATATGAGTTTGAATTTGTCGTAAACTTTGGTTTTAACAAATTCACATGGATAGGAACAAATACACCATTTAAATCTAAGTGTCATAAGATTTCCTCCTTCATGAAAATGATTGTGAGGAAATGCTTTCACTAAGAAAGATTTTAAGAAGATAGTGATTGTAAAATTGCATTCTCGAATTCGATCATGGTTACGGTATCCCTTTCCATAATTTGAATTGTGAGGTTTGGCAATTAGTATTAATTGTTGAGACACACATATGAACTATCTAAAGGAAAAGGTGTATAAGTTCAAGAAGCCTTGATAAAAGATTATCAAAGCACTAAGTATTAGAAACATGAACTTAAGAAATTCAATAGGTATTGTCTTTCTGAAAGTTAAGATGTTTATGAATACATGTAGAAGCTAGTGGGAGCATACGTGTTATGTTTTATAGTAATCATCATGATAGTGGGAGCATAAAAGTTATGATTGTATGATTATTATGGAAAGCATTGCAAGTTGGCAATATTAATTATAGAAAAACAAGAGTTATACCTTGCAAAGTCGTAAGGGTTGTAAAGTTGTTTTGCTATAATTAAGGGAGAGAATATTATGCTTCATTTCAAATCTAAAGGATTAGGTTGTGAAACGTTAATAGATTTAGTCAAAGGTACATAGTGTGTTCTTAAAATTTCGATTATAATTACGGTATTCCTCTTCACAATTCGAATTTTGAGAACATAGCAAATAAAACATTGTGCATCGTGTCCCATACGCTTCGGGTATAGGATCGATTGCAAATGCTTTAATGTTTGACCATTCTAAAATTTTCCAAATGTCTAGCGCATTTAAAGGGAAAAGGGACTAGAATTGGTTTTGACTAAAATAATTAAACAACTATCAAAGGAAAATCCAAAGTTCAACGAGGATTGGTTGCGTGTGAGTAGTTGGAAGCATGGTATTGAATGGACCATATCGACATTATTACAAATAGAAAAGATTCTATTAAGAATGAGTTGCCATGAGGAAAATATGGAAGCATGTTGATATTAGGAAGTAAATATTGAAAATCTATGTCTAGATTAGAAACTTTTATGCAAAAGGATGTTCAAAGGAATGTACTTTGAGTGAGAGACATCGTATCTAAGGAATTGTCTTGTAACAATCCCGATAGAGGACTTTGTAATATCATTGGCAATAGTCTTTGTGACTTTGGTGCAGTGACATTACGAAAGGATCGTTGCATAAAGTGTTAGAATCTAGCATATTCTATAAGTAGCAAGAATTTGAGATTCTTACACTTATGAAAAAGGATTTGGAGTTGTAAAATGAGAATGATTGGAAATGTGTTCAATTTGTCTATTTCACAAAAGTAAGAACCATAGGTAAACATTGTGTGCATGCTAGGAGCATGGGACAAGTGTTGGAATTCAAGTAAGAAGTTGATTACCCGAAACGACAAATAATGAGTAATCAATATGGTGATAAATAAAAGGCGTTTTATTTATACTCAAAGGTTTGAGGCCATATGGGATTAGTATTATTCTTGTGTTTCACATTTGCATGTTTTGACTTCCAGAATAATTGAGTTTATTAAGAATAATCGAATTATTCGAGCGGGCCACAGTCATTCATATGTTGGAAGTAGATATGAATGAAGACTGTCGTGAATAGGTGTGTGGATTGTCTAGAAGAGTATTAGACATAAGCAAGTGTTTGCTGCAACGTTCATGAGTGCTTATGAATATGATTTGAGCATTGGATTAAACCCACGCTCACTTGGATCACTCCATGAAATTGTATCACGAGTGATTAGTGAGACGATAACATCTTATATTCTTGAAACTGAGATGTGTGAGTTGTATCTTGCGAATTGATTGCACATTGATAATATGTAAACGCACTAGTAACTTGGTGTTATAAAACATATTGTTGTGTGTGATTCGGTGAGTGAGTGCAAGCGAGCATTGTATCAAAGTTTATCCGTTGCTTTTATTCAAAGTGGGATAAAAGCGATATCTTTGGGCCCCTCGATGGTTTAGTGATGACAAATGTAAATGCTCGGTCGGGCTAGGGCTAATTTGATTTGTTCAATTGGTCAGTCGTCATAAATCAGAAATCGAGAAGTAGTACAAAGAGAATGATTTGAAATCATATCTCATATGATATCTAGAATGGAGGAATATATGATCCCTTATCTAAGGACACGCATATCTGATAGGATCAGAGTTGACAGCGGATTTGGAAAGCTACGATTGCAGATCAGGATCTGAAGTCGTACGCATAATAGTTATTAGACTTATCCAAGTGGGAGACTGTTGGATTAGTGTCTAAGTCCATAACTATTTTGGTATGTACTTGACCCGATGGTGCATGGTCCTTTTGGGTTGCCTTCACCAAAGCAACTTGATTGGAGAAATAAATAAGAGAGAGAGAGGTTATTATGATTTATTAATATGTTATAAGAATAGTATATTAAAGGAGAAATCATATTTGTTTAATTAATATTGGTCAATAATTAATTAAGAATTAATTTTGTGATCAAGTGTAATTAATTAAACTAGAGGGGCTGAATTGTAATTATGTAATAGTTACAAAATAAGGTAAGGATTATCTTATATATATGGTGAACGAATTTGAGGTGTAAAGGCCTTAGAATTCGACTAGGATAAGGGTTTCTAAGACTTATCTTATGGTTGCTTGGTGGACAAGCAACTAGATAAGGATAACGATTGAAAACCTAATCCCAACCCTATATAAAGACCCCTAAGGCCTTGGAATTCGTGTACTTGATCCCTAGAGCATCTAAGGACGAATTCCTACCCTTCTCCTCTCTCTTTATACCTTCTCCACTTGCTTATGGTGTTTGTAAGCCATTAGAGGAGTGACACTTGTGACTCTCAGCCTTCCAAAGTCAATTCAAGGAGGAATTGGATTGTTATTGCTATATAACAATCAAGGTATGTTCTTAAACCTAATTACATGTGAATTCTGATTTCAATATATTAGAATTAGGGTTTATAGTCTTGGATTCAAAGCATGTACAATAGAGAAACCTAGATCCAAGCATTAGGGTTTGAATGAGCACATAGGATGTCTTATGACCAAAACCCATCAGTTTTTACATTAGGTAAAGGGTCCATTAATAAAATGTAACTTTTGACTTGATTGTAAGAATCATCTAGAGCAGATAAAAACTGCATAAGTTTCATAAGATTAGAATGATCTTTAAGTTTAACAGAAGCATCACAAGTAAACTTAGTTAAGCTATTAAGGCCATCAAATTCCTTCCACAAAGAATCAAGCTTATTGAAGTAATCTGACATAGAAACACCATTTTGTTTAAGAGAATTAATCTATTGGTGAATGTTAAACACAACTGACCCATCAGATTTATTATAGGTTTCAAAAAGATTTTCCCAAATTTCTTCTACAACCTCAGAATAAGCTTAACTTCGATAAATGGAATCAGAAATGGAAGAAAGAGCCAAGAACAAACAACAACATTGGCCCTATCCCATTTAGACTGTTTGGAAACAATAACCTTACTTTTGTTAAAAGTTCCATCCACAAAACAAAGTTTATTCCTGGCCTTAAGAGCTCTAGAAATAGAACTCCTCCATAGTCTAAAGTTTTCACTTCCAATTAATTTTGTTGTAATAATTGATGTAACAACATTATCATATGGATGGATGTAAAGAGGATCATCAAAATTGATTTGATCATCCTTTCCACTTCCACCAGGTGGATCAGTAGAACCACCAGCCATATACAATACACAGAAAGAAAACAAGAACGCACTTATGTGCTCATATTAAGTCCAGATGGTCACTATGTATGTTGGGGCCCAAGACAACCAGTACAGAAGGAACTAATCAAGCAAAAAACGAAACAATAAAAGTAGCTAGTGTACACACGACACTAGGATCTCCTAGAACAGATATCAAAAAGAGGAAGAAAGGAACAAGAGACTTCTCACAGTGCTGAAGATAACAGAAGAAGGAATCGACTCTCCTTATATGTTCTCTACTAGGGTTTATCGGTGATAAAATCCGACCCCTAGAGAGTTATTTCAGACAAGAAGATTAATCGATTAGGTTTTTTTCAATCGATGATGAACCACAAATCTATCATGTTTTTTCAATCGATGAAGATCCACAGGAGATACAAAAGTCATAGACCACAAGAAACTCCACAATAGATACCTGCAATCACAAAAACAAGTCTCGCAGTACTAGGATCTAGAAATAACGTAACAAAGAACAAGTTCGATCTGACCTCATAGGAATAAACCAAAAATCAAATCGAATGATCAATAGTTTATGACTAAACAATATAAGAGTTTAGAGGAACACTTGGATCTATCAACAATAAACAGATTCAAATAAAAAAAAGTAAAAGAATAAGAAGATACCTTACGATCAAGTGATGAACAAACTTGTTGAGTGTTATAAGAAGAAGAACGAAGCCTATATGTAAGTCCCCTATCTGCTTGTGTATCAATCAGATCCAATTGATGGTGTGGAATCCCAATCAATTGAATGATGTCAGATCAAATAGAAGAGAAGGAGAAGAAGAAGAAGAATATGAATCTTGTGATGTGTTCAATGATATCAGTGATGCTCCAACACATAAGATTCTCTCTCACACACTATTCTTCTCTTTAGTTTCTCTCTCTACAATATTCTCCCATTGTCTCTACTCTTCTAGCCCTTCCACTCACATGACTCCTCACCCTATATATATGAGACACCATCCGTACACGTGTGTACAACCGCACACCCTGTGTACAGCCGTACACAGCCACAAAATTACATACAGCTGGTGTCTCATATATATAGGGTGAGGAGTCATGTGAGTGGAAGGGATAGAAGAGTAGAGACAAGGGGAGCATATTGTAGAGAGAGAAACTAGAGAGAAGAATAGTGTGTGAGAGAGAATCTTTTGTGTTGGAGCATCACTCAAAACTTTGAATACATCACAAGATTCATATTCTTCTTCTTCTCCTTCTCTTCCATTTGATCTGACATCATCCAATTGATTGGGATTCCGCACCATCAATTGGATCTGATTGATACACAAGCAGATCGGGGACTTACAATTGGTATCATAGCTTGGATTGTATCAGTCAATTTTGTCAGATCTGGAGGTTATTTGATCTTATTTTGAAAATATATTTACGTTTTTGGATAGATCTCTGAAAAATAAGGGAGGTTTGTTCTTTGCATTTTTCATAAAAACGAGTTTTTGATCGAGTTTTAGAACAAAAAAGGATGAAAAACTTCGTTTTTTCGCGAGGCTGTTGAAAGTGTGCGGCTCGGTGTGTGCAACCGGCTCGGAGTGTGCAGCTTGGTCTCGTGTACGGTCCAATCCTCGCATAGGGTCCGAAGTTCGAACCTCGTCCTCGCTTCGCAAGCAACATCCTCGCATCGCAACCTCATATTAAAAAAAAGGGTGAAACGCATTGGAGGTGCCGAGGATCAAACCCGGGTCTCCTGCATCTTTACCTCCGCATCTTACCAACTCAGCTAGGCTGTTTTTTGATTCTTTCCTTTCGGTTTTAATTCAAAATCACTTCCTGTCGCACCAAGTTTCACATTTTTTACACTTTAACCCCAAAAATCAATTTCTTTCATTTTTAAATTATATTTTCAAACAAAAATTTTAGGTTTTAAATTTTGACTTTTATTTTTTGACTTTTTACTTAAAATTTTGACTTTGACCTTCAAGTTTGACCTTTGACTTTTTCGTTTACCTTTTAAATTTTCAAATTTAGCTTTCCGGTACGACTTTCAAGTTTGAATTTTCGAGTTTGACTTTTGAGTTTGACTTTTTAAATTTGACTTTTAAGGTTGACTTTTGAGTTTTTAGTCAAAGGGCATATTTTTTTAAAATGAGTTCCTCATCCATTCCGGTAAATGAAGTTTCATGTAATCCATCTTGTGAAGCTACAATTAAATTTCTTCGCGAACAAATGGATTTGCTAAAAAGGGAAAATGAGGACCTAAAATACGAAGGCTATACTCTAAGGAAAGGTTAAAAACCCTTAAAAACACAACTACAGGCCAAAACTAAGGATTTCCGAGAACTTTAAGAAGAATATAGCAACAAATGTGAAAATTATTACTATATTAAGAAGCAACTTGCTTCTGTGACTGCCGAGCTTGACACATTGAAAAACAAATTTGAAAATGCAGATTTTAATTTTAGAAAATATGATGTGTCAAGTGAGGTAGTTGCCTCGATTATTGAGAAGAAATTAAAATTCAAAGATAATCAAAACAAGGGTCTAGGATATCACAGTGTGCAACCTCTTTTTAATGACAACTATAACCTACCCCTTGAGACCAATGAGGAAGAGACACCTGCTCAGTTTGGCCCACTCCCTAAACCAGCTCCAGTTAAGACTGAACAATCAGGGCCAACTGAGGGTGTTGAGGTGAAGAAGACTGATGTTTCTCCTTCATGTGCCGGTAAAGTACCGAAAGATGAGAACAAGGAGAACACTATTGAACAAACCAATGTCTCCTTAAACTCTGAATCTATTGCTTCTAACTCAGTTACTTCTGATCAACCTGCTGTTGGTAAATACAGGCCACCAATTCATGCTAAACAGAGTGCCTACTGTAATTGTGCTTGCAGGAGCAACCAGAAACAAGGCAAGGGCACATCATCAGGGGCAGGAAAAAACAACTTCACAGTGAAGAAAAAGAGATGTTTTCACTGTGGAACACCAAGACACATTGCCAGAAATTTTCTTAATCGCGCATACGTTCCCTACTATGCACAAGGATGGCAAAAGCCGCAAAGTGGGAGACTCTATAAAAGAAATCATTCGAGGTCACAATCGCACAATGGTGACTGGAATGCGCAGAAAGCCAAGAATCAAACCCACAATGCCAAGAATCCAACTCCCAAAAACAAGAAGGGAAAGTCGGCCAAGAAGTCCAATCCAAGAGATGCTCCCGTGAAGCCAAAATCAAAGTCATCTCAACGGCCGACTTCAAGTTCAAAAGCATGTACCGAGGCACCCTTACAATCCAACAAGAAATGGGTTAAACCCAACTACAGATGGGTACCAAAGGTTCACTCTCCCAAATCTTCTAATGAATCTAATTTTTCTACATCTTCAGTTTGTGATAAACAGGACATGTCATGGGAGAATGTATCTTGCGTTGATGATAAAGGTCGACCCAGTTTCAAAATAGATTGGGTTCCAAAGACCAAATGATCCCGCTCTGTGTCGGAGCAACTATAGAGGCATATCATCAGACTTTGGTTTGTTGATAGTGGCTATTCCAGGCACAAGATAGGAGGCATCTCTCAACTGTATAACACTCGGAATTTTGTTTGAGAGTATGTTTCCTTTGCGGGAAGGGAAGAAAGGACGGGATCACATGGAGTTTTTTCTTAACGACATGAAGAATTTTCGGATCTATTCTGAGATTATGTGTGCTGTTCTCAGACCTTCTGGATGCAAATTCAATCGGTGAATTACGGTTTGGGTTTTCTTCTCTATACTACTGAGTTTATCTTAATCTGATTCATTTCGAAGACAAACTTTATTTCCTAATAGTTTTTTCGATAGTAGGTATTGTTTGGGAAGTGATATCAAGATAAAGTGATAACGGGCAGTCTAAACATGTGTAAAGGACTGAATCTGATTTGTCTAGACTCTGTGTTTAATTTGCTGGTAGGCACGAAGGATTTGACACTGTGGATTTAGATAGGATTGTTTGGACTTACCATACGATGCTCGGGTAGATTGAGCAGTGAGATAAACACAAGAACCCATAGGATACACTAAATTAATACGCATCTAGAACTATGGCTTAACTTTTCCTTGATGTACGGACTTATGTCCTTAATTCTGGTTCTGATAGGGTGACTGGTATTTTCTTGCTTTCTATCTGTCAGTCATATGTTGCTTCCTCTGCGTGATTGGTAGAGATCCGACCTGGAATGCAACATATGCAACTCTATTTCTATGCACCTCCTTATCTATGAAATTCTTTCTATCTGTTAGACATATGATGTCTCATCTGCATGATTGAAACATATCCGACCTGGAACACAACATATGCAACATTCTACCTCTCAATCCCTATATCTCTGATAGTCATATGTTGTCCCCTCTGCGTGATTGAAAGAGGATCCGACCTGGGACACAACATATGCATCTATCTCTAAATCTGACTTCCTCCTTAATAATTGTTTACTCACCTAAAGTAACGAGTCCTTAGGAAGTTCTTGATAACCAGGGTATATCAGGAAGTGGGGAACACGTTCCAGTGCAACTAAAATTGAATCATTTAGAGGTTGTGTGTAGATCTCGCTGCTTAATTTAAGTGGACAACAATACCCATGATCGTCGTCAGCTAAATGGTTTAATTAGAAAAGTTTGTCGACATCTTTCATGTTTAAGTGGACCACAATACCGGCAATTGATCAGATCTATTCATGAAGGTGAAGGTACTGATAAACAAGTTCAGGCTGTCTCAAAACATTGATCCCAAATATTTTTGTTGTTGTTAAATTTGTTCATAGTTTTCCTCTACGCAAAAATTTAGGGAGCGAATTAAAAAAAAAATTCAAAAATCAAACAAAAATTCGAAAATAAAAAATAAAAAAAATAGTGTTATTTCTATTTTATTATGTTTCAGAAAATTGAAAAACCCAAAAAATATTGTGTGCTAAAGTTTTATTTTAGTTTTGCTTTGTCTTGAAAAATGAGTTCAGATGTAGATGAGACTCATGAAGTCTCTATCGAGATTTCAAAGCCGAAGCTTCATCCGTGAGCATCGAAGAATTTTCATTCGAAGGAGCAAGAAATTAAGATTATTCTTTAAACAATCAATCCTTCAACCCCAGAAGCAAGGTCAAGTTGCACTTGAAGATTATGTGACATATTGCATTGAAGCCTCCTCAATCAATTTGCTGCTATTCTTGAACCTGCTAAAGTGATCCAGAAGTTTCGCTCTTTGATACTTTCTCTCTGAAGATTCTCAAGTTGAAAGCGTTATCTTTCAAGAATCTTATCAAGAAGCCTCCTCACCTGACGTGTGTTCAATGCCAAATTCTGAAGAAAATCCCAACTGCTCAAGATGAAGTCATTTATTGAAGATTCATATGTTCATCTTGATGTTGTGAAGAAATTTGAAGATTAATGATGAAGCCAAGCTCCAAATGAAGATTAACAAGAAAAGTCAGCTACTTTTTAAGGGGAGTTTGTTGGGCCAATTAGAAAAGAAAGCTATAAACCAAAGGGGAGATTGTTGTGTCAAAAATATGGTTTATATTTTGCTTTTCTAGGAAAATACTGTATATTTTTCTAGGAAAGCAAAGTATAAATTATATTTTTGACCCAACACTACAACTCTGATACCATCTAAAGAATCTAAACAACTCAACGATTTCCCAACTTCATCAACATTTCATTCACTATGAAACAGATGGTTTATACATCAAACAAATTACAACGCAAACCTTACTAAATAAATCACTCACTCTCATATGAACAACTGAATCTGTTAATCTAGATCTAACTCTTAAACACGAACAAACCCTGAACTAACGATGAAAGAATGTGAGAAAATGAACTCTGTAAAATATCTTGATGTGAATGAGACAAACAGTCTCCAACTACCAGATATATACCCCGGTCACTAACACAATGGATACACCCTTAACCCGGATGATAACCTGCGTATAAACCCGACATAACTTGCACACTTTTCCTAACACACCCACACAAGTATATAAAATACAATACTTACCCTGAATCCTTTATAAATTAATGTTTAAGTTTGATATTAAAACATTTACTTTTCCCAACAACAAATCAAACTACTAACCTAACAAAGAACACTCGTACATTTTTCTATTTATATAACTAATAAGAATGAAACATACCTCACAATATTAGTCTATGAATTTTCAAAGAAAAATAATCAAAGACACAAAAGGTTGAAGCAGACAATAAGTACTTTGTGGGGTTTCTATATGTGATATGATAGAGAAAGTAGTTGATGCTAATCTCTCAATGCAATAAGCTCTCTCTATATATATTAGGTGACACAGTAAAATAAGAAACCGTTTTTGTACTCGACGTCGGACAAACAAATTACATGAAGACACTTTCTTGAGCTCCATATCTTTTAATGTAACTCATTGCACAGTTGTACTTCTTTAAATAAATCATGGTCGCCCATATATCATCTTTGATACAACCCATGAACTTTTAACTTATTCCACTTATGTCCCTCAACAAATCTGCATTAACCAAAATAACTCAGCAGCATCGATCATGAGTTTTAGTAATTAGGATCGCAGGAAATATACAACCTTTAACGTCTCAAATTTTTTAAAATATTTTTGTTAGGTAAGCGTACCAAGTTAAAATGAGCATCAATAAATATTTCATTGTTCAAATTGAATAAATCCACACTATTAATCAATAGTTTAAGACATCATTTACAGTTTTTAGTTCTTTTGATAATGTTGGTTAAAGTTTTAAACTTAGATTTCTAGTTTTCGTATTTTAAAGAGATTGTGCCGTAAGGTTAATCTTAATTTTAAAATTGATTGTGGGTTTTTTCAATTTTAGAAATGTTTATTAATTAGTAATGGAAAACCGATTGAAGGAACTTATTAGAGACAAAATTGTTTGCATATATAGCTTATTGTGGTTTCTCATTGATTTCGATGTTAGAGAGTGGGGTCATCTTTGGTGAAGATACTAATCCATATAACATCTTGAAGTCATTGTTCGATCTGCATGCCACCATTAAAGCGAATCCGTACAATGATTTAAACCCAGGACCTGCCTCAATGGAAGTTTATGCATGATCTAAACCGTAAAATGAATGTGTGCAAATATCTAAATATGTGCATCTTCCTTGTTAATATTGTAATTGTATCCTTATATATTTATTTCTTTAATAAAAGATCACGTTTCATGGGAAAAATATTGTTTATCATGGTATCGGCCTAATTATCTTTGTATCCTCTCTTCTTTTCATATCTCCCCTGCAGCCCTAATTACCCAGCCGCCCGATATCATTTTAGTTTGTCATGAAGAACTCCAGCACCCCTCCCACCCTCGTTTCTAAAAAGCCACACTGAATTACCAATATTTGTGTTGTTGTACCTTTGATACTCGACCTCGACCTACTTAATTACAACTCCTAACGTGAACTCTTCTTATAGGACAAAAGCAATCAAATATTAAATTGGACAAGCATAAACATAAATAAATCAAACTAATATACAAAGACTTTCAAATCAAAAGAACATACTTGTATTTGGATGTTTACAACAGTTTCAATAATTACAAAATTAAGTAGAGATTGAGGCATGTTTTGCAGTGTATTAAGATAAAAATTTCTTTGATAGGGATCTATCTAGAGGATACAACAATTTGATCATCTTGATCCTGACGAAATTCTTCATGCTTTCTTGATTTTCTAGAAAAAATCAGAGTGAAAGAAGTGGTGTTATTGTTTATGTGATCAAATATTTAATCTGCCAATTAATTATCTATTTATAGCCTACGAAATAGTAGTAAAAAACTACCAACCATCATACATGTTCCAAAACCGAAATTAACTGCCTAATTAACATTCAATCAGTTAATTAACAATTAACATATTTTTTAGTTAAAAAATCCATTTTGAAATTTGTGTATATAAAAATTAGTTGATTAGTCAAGAAGAGCCCAAGAGCCCCAAGGCCCAAGGCCATCATTTAACCATTAATTATATTTAATGATAAGCTTAATCCAAGACTAATTTGATAGCCCAATACCACAATTCTAGCCCAAATGCCTTCTTGTCTTACTTTATCTATTTAAGAATATGTGGAGAAAAAGGCTTATAAAGTTAGTTAATGTTACTTCTTTCTCCAATGTGGGATAATGCTTTTAGGCTGTAAGTAAAGTTCAAATAATACCCTACATTTTCTATTCAAACTCCAACAATACCCCACATTTGAATAGAAAATAAGACAACTTTGATTTTCAAATCAGGAAAGTAGAATATGACATGCATCTAAAGATGTGTTTTAAAAACTTGAAGCTTTCATAGTGTATACTATTTGCATCTACTTTGTGGGTAGTGAACTAGAGTCTTGAACTAACCACTTTGTATAATAGAGTACAAAACTAAAATAATCACACATATTATATCTAAACATGGATCATTTCTTATCATTGTCTTCATTGTGGTCGTGAACAATTCTTTCTTCATGAAACTTTTAGAGAGCTTAGCCATATCAGCTCCCAAAGATGCGACCTCACATCCATCTCATATAGGTAATACTAATCTTGTGATATCCCGACTCCCAAGTATAAACTTTAAAGCTTTTAAACTCACATTATAGAACCTACTCGAAGAGTTGGTTTCCCCCAACTCGTTGTGTAGTGATTGATCAAGTCGCGTGGATTTTAGAATCTACTAGACAAGTTGGAGGACCCAACTCGACGAGTAGAAGTTGTGCATGGAAACCCTAATTTTTAGAGTTTGTGCCATATTTAAAGGACCTTAGGTCCTTTCCTCCAACCACCCTTTCCACTTTCACGTCCAAAGAGTAAACCCTAATCGAGCTAACCATATTTTGAGTGTGTGTGAGATTAAAAGTGTATATTTGGTGCATTTCTTATAGATTTAGAGGCTTGAAATGGAAGAAGCTTGTAGATCCAACATCTACATCGTGTTGGCATCCATTTGGAGGTAAAAAGTCTTTACATTGGCTATCCATTCCTTAGATCTCTTCTTATACAATTTTATGGGCATTTTGGTGCAAAATGGGGGTCATTCTTTGGTTTGAGCTTGTCACAAGAACATGGCTTCAGATATGGACTCCTCTAGGCCCTCTTTGACATAAATCCCCAAGCTTTATGAATCTTCGGCCCATCCCCATGCCCTAGAATTCTTTTAGACTAAGTTTTGGTGTTTTAAGTTTTTTCAAACCTTTCATGCACGTAAAGTTAGCAAATTTACGTGGTAATTTCACCCTAGAAAGCTAGATCTGGAGTTTGGAGCCATGAACTTGATTGTAATGAGCTGAATGTGTAATAGCCAAAGGAACTCAGTGAGTTTCATAGTTAACTCGACGAGTTGGATGAGGGTTTCCCACTTTCTGGATTCTGCATGAACTCGACGAGTTAGCAAGGTGACTCGGCAAGTTGGTTAGGGTTTTCCCGACATTCTGAATATTTCATGGACTCAACGAGTTGACTGGGGCTTTTGTGACTTTATGAGTTCTGAAGGAACTCGATGAGTCTGTAAGTTGCACTCAACGAGTTGGGTTAACATGGACTGTTGAACTTGACCGATTGACTTTGACTTTGACCAAGGGTTGACCAGTTTGACTTCTGAGGGTATTTTGGTAAATGGGAATTTATGGAATTGGGTTACTGTTATTGTAGGTATTGGTGTTTGGAGCCGTGTTTCAGGAGTTTGATATTTCAGGTACGATCGACATTGTGAGGTCAGTTCTCCTCACTATACTAACAGGGTAGAAGGCACCAATACTGACCCTTATTGGATTTCTATCCTGGTTATTTCATGATGATATGATGAGTGACCTGTTAGGTCGGTATCTTGGTAGATAGGATGATGATATTTTAGTGACCTGCTAGGTCGGTATCCTGGTAATAGGATGATGCCATGACTAGTGATCTGTTAGATCGGTTCGAGTGTTAGTCCATGCTAGCTAGCTTATGATATCTATTTGTTTATTGTGTATGTGGGGTTGGGTTGAGGCGGACTTGCTTTGTGCTGAAGGCCAACAAACCTAGGGCGGACAAGATAAACTGCAGACCCATTAGGGTATATCAGTTAGACTGAAGGCCCAGAGAACGGTCCAGACAGGCTGAAGGCCCGGGTGGGTGGACCCGACATGTTGAAGGTTCTAATAGTGGGCCAGATAGACTATAGGCCCGGTGAGGGCAATCCAGTCTACTGTAGACTCTATATGCATGCTAAATAATTGATATGTTATGGTTATGATTTGTATGCCTTTGGTATTTTGGGGGAACTCACTACGCCTCAGGCTTACAGTTTTTGATTTTGTTTCAGGTACTTCGGATGATCGCGGGAAGGCGGAGGCTTGATCGTGCACCTCCTCGCATTTTTATGATTAGAATTCTGGGATACTTTGATATTACACTATTTTGAAAATATTTTGTAATAAATAATGGATTTTGAATGTTTGAAAAAGTTTTTAATTTTCATGAATTTTATGGATGTCAGAAGTTAGTACCAGAGCCTTGGTTTGAGTGAATTGGAGTAAAACTCATGTGAATCCAGTCTCAAACTAAGGAAAAGATTTTCAAAATACTAAAGGAGTATGCAGAGTGTACGATCAGCCAAAGCTAGTAAGTAGACCCCAAAATACCTTACGGATATTTGATATTATGATATGTTAGAATAGCATGCTAGTGATAGGCTAGGGATCTTTAGGAATTGCATGATAGAATTGCCTGATCTTTGATGCCTTAGCTTGTGTAGAGTAACTCATTGATTTTTGTGTCTCTTTTGTGTGTGAATTAGTTATTGGATATATGTGTCAAGTCACACACTTCGTGGGTTAAATGGTTCTAGGTTAGAGGATTTGGTCTTGCTGTGCAGCTCTTGTCTAAGTCCAACCAGTGTGAGATTGAACCTTTTAGCCTAAGGTTGTCTAAGTCATGGGGTATGTGATATTATTCGTGCAAGAACTATCTGGCACCAATGGAGGGTCGTGTGGCAGTTGGTGGTAGGATGGATAAGTGTGCGGGGTCAGCAAGCCAATTATAAGATATTTAGCCTTCCTCTAGGAGTGAGGATTGAGCACGCGCCTATGTTTATGTATATCGTTAGGGAGTTGTGATGATACTTGATACAAATATGGATAGGTGTGGAAGGTAGTATGGGCATGTACTGCTGAAAGCATAAGGCCCATACGCGTATCAAGGAAGTCATGACCCCTAGGGCTTTGTTGGGAGTTGGTTCCCTGTTTTTATACAGGATGTTTGATATCTTCCTGATATATTTTCAGCATGGTAGTCACGTGGCAATTTGTGACTAGATTCGGGTCAGGATCAGGAGTTGCCAGTCAGGATGCACCAGCAGCACCCGAGACTATCGGTCAGATGAGGCCAGATGTGTTGGACACCAGGATTCGGGAGATCCTGCAGGATGAGGTTGCTACACTATTCTAAGCACAGCTACCAGAGATGTTTGGGTCTATCAAGACCGCCATGGTTGAGTACTATGATGAGCGTTATGTAGTCATTGCTGAGACGGCTGCTGCTATAGCCTCTGTCACTATAGGAGCTGATGGTGGTGGGACTAGTCGGGCTTCTCGATACTGGGACTTCGATAACATGAAGCCCCCAACTTTTGATGGGATTCAGGATCCGATCATAGCCATGAGGTGGCTATCTGATGTGGAGGGATTCTTCTTCACATATTCATGTCCTACTGACTAGAAGGTTAGGTGTGCTCTTAACCTACTGAGGACCGGAGCAAAGGACTGGTGGAGATTGATGACATGGTCGCATAATGATGATCAGAGAGTTGCAATTACTTGGGATCAGTTTAGGGATATGTTCTGCTCTCTCTACATTCCACGAGTTGAGAGCGAGCGGCTGACACAAGAATTTTTGGATTTGAGGTAGGTTACAGAGTCGGTGATGAAGATCACCCGTATAGTAACATCCTGTTTCGGATCATATGTGATTTAGGGATTTGTGGGTTGCAGCTCGGACATGAGGGTGCCTCGGGGAAGCGACGAGTTTCCAGAAGCATAGGGCCTTTATGTGTATATAAGGTTCGCAGGAAACAGATTTATAACAAGGGAGCTATGATAGTTTGAAGATTGGGCAAGATAAGTCCCTAAGTTGAGAAATGTGGCAGCAGAGTATGCTGGGCGTACGCTTAGCATACTCATACGCGTGACTTCTAAGCAGAGCAACATAGTATATTGGGCGTACCAAAAGGTACGTTGGGCGTACTAGGTACAAAAGGAAAACCCTAATTGAGGAGTGTCCCTATATAAAGAATGAGATGGCCTCATTTCTGGCCACCCTTTTTAGATGTCAAACCCTCTAAGACCCTAAATCTTAGTTCATAGAGCTTGTGAGTGCATTTTAGAGCCTTGGGTGACTTTATGTGTTCTTGGAGTGAAGAAGAAGCTTTGGAGAAGAAGGAGTGAGAGTCCAGGCCCTTGGATCTGAGCATATATGTGTTAGAAGCTTCATATTGAGGTATAAAGCTTCAAGCTTTCTCACTCTTTTTATTCGTACATCCTAATAGAGTATTTTAGGGTTTTTGTCACAAAGGTGGAGACTTTATGAGATATTAAACTCCAGAGACTATGATCAACCCTTTTGAGTACAGTTAGTAGTGTAGTGTCATAAAAATCCAATCTTGCACGTTATTATCTAGTCATGCATGAGATATGAGCTTTATGAGAAAAGAGGATGAGTGGTTTGAGTGTTTGTGACCAAATCAGCCATGCATAGGTTTAAAGTCATTGACTTTATGTAGTAAGAGCTATTAGGGAGTCTAGATCCGAGAAATGAGGTAAGGTCTTAACGGGTTAAGACCAAGAGAATGGACTAAAGCCAAATTGAGTGTACACCCAACGTAAGTTCCAGTAAGACCCATGTACTGGGTTGGTGTCCCTGATCAGATTCATGCATGCGTGTGTACGCTGAGCGTACCAAGAGAGGTACGCCCCGCGTAACTTCTCTGTGGGATTTTGGGCTAGATCTTATGATGGACCTTAAGGGTTAGGCCTGAATCTTTGGGCTTGTGTATCAGAGATTATGAGCAAAGAAATGTTATAATTGTGCCTTCGGCCCTTGGGTTGGGCTTGTCACTTGGACTTGAGAGTTAGACCTCTAGAGAGCCTATTTATTATTGGGCCTTGGTAGGCCTAATGGGTCTTGGGTTATTTATGGGCTAGTTAGTGGTCTACCTTTGGACCTAGTGAATGAGGGTTGGGACTTAGTTCCTAATTTGATACATTTGTAGATTTGACTCGGAGGTAGAGGTTGGAGCACAGCGACGACATTATATACGAGTTGTTTATCACTCGAGGTCAATCTTCTCATTATACATACCTTGAGTAGGTAATCTATGTGTGACCTAAGGGTCCTATGTGCTTATATTGTGTATTGTGATATCATGCATTATTTCTATGTGCTTTATGATGTGTATTATGCTGAGTTTACTGAATTAGAACCGGGGGGTCCACTCGAGTTATGGGACCGGAGGGTCCCACTAAGACACATTGACCGGAGGGTCTTTTTGGAGTATAGCCATGATAGGTTAGCGAGATATGTGTGGTATTTTGGGGAACTCACTAAGCTTCATGCTTACCATGCTATGTGTTATGTGTTTCAAGTTTTCTCAGGATCATAGGAAGGCACCGGCTTGCTTGTACACACTAGTGAAAGAGCTATGTTTTGAGGATCCTAGATTTGAATCAAAAAATCATGGAGTGTGATTTGTAAATTAATAAATAAGATTTTTGTGAAATGTGTTATGAGAATTATGAAATTTTAAATCAAAAATTGTTTTGGAAATTTACGGTGTTACAAGTTGGTATCAAAGCCTTGGTTTAAGGGATTCAGGTGCACTTTCGGGCATATATGGACTCAAACTGAGGATTTGACAAAAAAATTCAAAAGAAATGATTTTTCTAAATTGAGCAAGAGTTTCTAAGAGAAAAACGAGAAGGAGTAGTGTGTACAATCAGCCAGAGCCCGAACGGTGATTTCCCAAAATACCTTTACTTATTGTGTTATGAGTTATTATTGAGATATTAGTGATGCATGCTAGAAGATAGGCTAGGTATTTCATATTTACGGCTAGAGTTGCATGATTTGTGATGCCTTAGCCTATGAATTTTGCTATCTGTGATGTGTTTTGAGTATGTGAGGAGTAAGAGTATCCAGTAGGAATCCTTGAGAGAAAGAGAGAGAGAGAGAGAGAGAGAGAGAGAGAGAGAGAGAGAGAACTTTGAATAGAGGAGTAATCTAAGAGAGATACCTAGACGAGAATTGGAGGAGTCTACTGAGAAAGCAGTTAGATACCCGCGAGGGGTAGAGTTGTTTGAGTTCAGTGATACCTTTTGAGTGTGTGTAGAGTAAGTGGAGTTGTAACCTAGATTGGTATTATGTGTTAGTAGAGATTATTCGATGCCCGAATGTTGCTTGCTTTGTGCTTTTTGGAACTCTTGATGATAGGAGTCAGCTACCAAGTGAATATGACGATATACAGGAGGTAGATGGATATCATCATAAGGAGTTCTTCAGCAGCTGATGGTAGAGAAGTGAGAGAACCTAGGGAGAGCCTAGGGAGTGACCTTAGTCAGATGAGTACGCTGATAGAGGAGAGTATTCGCTGAGGAGCGACCAAGTTTAAAGGGATTGGTGATCGAGAAGGTTGAGCGGCTACTTAGCAGATTGAGAGGAAAGCAAAGGACTACTGAAAGCAAAGGACTCGTACTCGAAACAGGGAGAATTCCAGAGGTTCTAAGTAGCAGATTGAGAGGAGATAACATGGTTCGAGTACCATGATTCATAGAAAATTGAGAGGTGATCACATGGTTCAAGTACTATAATTTGTGGCGGTTAGTGCTTCTGGTTTTACCAGTTATCTCATTGGGATTGATTAGAATCAGATCAGATATGATAGAGTATGAGGCCAAAGGGCCATGTCGAGCGATTTTTATTGGAGCATACCTTAAGAGGGAAATCGAGTTAGTTTCTGAGAGATTTTATTGGTGAGATGTCAATTAGAGTCGCAAGACTCAGGGATGAGTAGATATGATGCTTATTGGAGGATCGCGATCTTGGTTGAACAATCGACCGATAGATGAGGCTTCACCTTCTGTGACAAGAGTTGTGCTGTCCCCATTTCCCGAGGGAAACAAAAGAGATAACGAGCTTCTGGTTTCAGAGTTTGGAGGTAAACCCCATGGGGTAGCATATGGTTGTAACCTTTTCACCAAAGTATTTGGGTAGTATGTTGGCTGTGAGGTATTTTTATACCATCAGAGAGTTATTAGTGGGATTGAGATGGAAAAGAGAAAGGAGGTGCCTCATTGAGGGAGGCATACTTTTTGCAGTAGTTTCAGGTGGTTAAGAGGAGTATATCGGGGCGGTCGCCCTCGTTGTCTACGTTGTGTATTGACTGTGAGAGTGGGGAGACCGATCGAGGAATTAGAGACGAGGTGCATGATAGTGTATTATTTTGAGATGGAGGGTTAGATCTAATTCGGAACAGTTGATGTATCTGGCGGTGTGTCAGTCTGAGGTTTCGAGATAACTAGAGGTAGTCACATTGGGAGGATTCTGAGATTCTTGTCTGAGTTACGGGATATTTAGAGTTGCTTGGTTTCCATCAGGAAGATCATTGAGTGTTTGCGTGGTACGTTCCAAGAGTCAAGTGGGATGTACCTGGCAAAACAGTCTACGGAGTAAATTGTTGGTATGCCAACTTGTGATGGTTGGAACCCGGAGTGGGCAAGAATTGGGTATTCTACTGAGAAGATTAGCAATGCGTTCAAGTGCGGTTAGAGAATTGATTATGGAGATCTATGGCGCGAGCACACGAGACATGGGTTATTGGTGGATAACGCGAGGTGCAAGGCGCAATGATGTATGGGTATGTGCTTAGGAAGAGATGAATAAATCCACGGCAGGTGGTTGTTGGTCAGATAATTTATCGGGGCTAGGGATTTTTCGGGTTTGTAAATGTTGAGTTCGAGGCGGTTGGGTCATTGAGTTCAGGGTGCAATAATTGAGATTTACGGGAATAGGTATAGATTGTGATCTATACTCCAAGAGGGTTAGCAGTTTATTTGTCAACCAATTTTAGAGTTGGTATGAGTATTTTCATATGGGTGGTGATAAATAAAGGGTGGAGCTTCAGATTTTTGTCAACGTGTTTTCAAACATTAACGATTCCTCCGGGTTTCAATTTGAGAGATGGGAGTATTTCAAGGTTTCATGTTACGTAAGTGGAAGATCAGTGGCTATGGCAAGATAGCGTGAGATGTTGTGATGGTGTACCAAGGTACCCGAGTAAGATTTCCTAATTTTTAGTCATCTTGGGACTCTGAGTGAATGTTACTCTAGTGGGAACCCATCAGTTTATTGTCGTCGGAGTGAGACTGTCTAAGTGTGTATATGTGCTAAGACTAGTGCCTTGCCTTCGAGAACTTACATCAGGAGTGGTGGTGCATAAGCTGGGTGGGTGTAAGCACCTATCCATGTTGAGTTGCGGAGCATGAGTTGGTGAACTCAGTGTAATGATTATATCATGATGAGGTTATGGGGTGATAAGGGAGCAAGTAGATCTGGGTGGGAATAATCTCTTAGTATTATCAGGAAAAACCATGGAGTGATCCCATGGTGAGTCAATGAGCAAGAGAGTGTTGTAAGACTATGGGGATTCGTAGCATCCATAAGTCAGTAGGAGAGAGTGTCGTGATACTACGGGGAGCCGTAGTATTCACTGGATAGTGGGAGAGTGTTGTGATTCTGCGGGGAGCCGTGGTATTCACTAGTCAGTTAGAGAGTGTTTTAATACTGTGGGGAGTTGTAGTATACACTGGTTAGAGAGAGTGTGTTGGGATACTGCGGGGAGTC
This sequence comes from Lactuca saligna, assembly GCF_052625555.1. Lineage (NCBI taxonomy): Eukaryota > Viridiplantae > Streptophyta > Magnoliopsida > Asterales > Asteraceae > Lactuca > Lactuca saligna. Next base: position 193,759,972 of record NC_136419.1, on the reverse strand, counting down.
ATAGCATTCACGAGTCAGTGAGAGGGTGTCGCAAGTCTGAGGGGAGCCATAGCATTCATGACTCAGTAATGGAGCATCTTAAGACTACGGGGGAAACCGTAGCACTTAGTAGTCAATAAGGGTGAATAATGTTATGTCGGGAGCTATAGTATTCACTAGTCTGAGTATGACCCAAAGGAGTTCTTAGGCATGGGCAGCCTTACCACTTAAGTCTTTAGGAACCTGGTTGCCGAACCACGGGTGAGACTGGGGTCTCCATGACAGTCGAGAATTGTTATATCCCAGGTTGAGAAGGAATTTTCGTAATTGGAAGGAATTGGAGTGATGGTGTGTGTTTAAACTCACGGATCTTGGGTCATGAGTTGAGTGCCAGATTAGAAATGAGTGGTTCCAATTCTGTTGTTGAATCAGACTCTCAAGCTTGAGTCAGGATTCGTTTGTGTGTCGAGTAGGCGAGATGAAGTTTCAAATTCGTAGATGGGTTTCATTCTGAAGAGTATTGATCTCTATTTAATGTCTTTGACTGGAGTGGGTCAGTTTTGTCGGTATGGGTAGAACCGCGAGACGCATGAAACCAGTGGGTGGTAGACGACAGAGGTCGAATGGGGTTGTAGTATTCACTTGGGGTATGGAAAAATTTGTAAGTTGTGTATCACGATGAGCCAAGATAGTTATTGAGAGAAGGAAGTCAGTGAGATGTTTTTGGTATGCAATGAGTAACCTTTGGAGGTTCATCTAATGGGTCGGGAGCTGGCTTGGCGCTCAGTGTTGAATAGGATATTTGAAAGGAAGTCGGGGTTTATGTCTTTAGATGTTAGAGGATATTTCCAAGCAAGCATGATCTTTTTCTGGTGTTTGAGGTCATAGTTTTAGGGTTCATTCATTCTGATGAGTTGTGATTGTTGTTCAGGCGGTGGGTCCTTAGGGGTTATTGTTGGAATAGTGTCTAAGCAAGTAACTATATTTGGTATGTACTTGACCTGGTCGTGCATGGTCCTTTTGGGTTGCCTTCACCAAAGCAACTTGGCAAGGTAATTTAAGGAGAAAGTGAGAATATTATGGTTTATTAATATATTATAAGAATATAATATTAAAGGAGAAATCATACTTATTTAATTAGTATTGGGCATAAATTAATTAGGAATTAATTTGATGACTAAAAGAGATTAATTAAATAAAAGGGTATAAACTGTTAAATGTATGATAGTTAAGTTTTGGGCTAAGGAAACCTTATGGACTTAAGGGGGAACAAAATTATGATGGGGATCCATCATATTTTCGTCTAAGGCCTTATTCCAGAAGGTTGCTTGGGCTGCTTGGTGGTTAAGCTGTCCATTAGGGTTTAGAATGAAACCCTAGCAGCCTGCAAGTATAAATAAGACCCCTAGGCTAAGGAAATCAACTACAAATGATTCTAAGAGGACCTTAGGGCCGATTTTAGCACCTCTCATTCTTCCTCATATTGCCTTCTTGCTTGTGGGGTTTGTGAACCATTAGAGGAGTTACAATTGTGACTCTAAGCTCAATATCAAGAAGACTACAAGGATTTCAAGCTACTTGAAAGAGGTAAAACATTTAGATATGTTTTCTTTATGATAATTTCGAATTATATATGATAGATCTAGGTTTGTAAGTCTTGGATTCATAGCATGTACAATAGAGAAACCTAGATCCAAGCATTAGGGTTTGTATGACACATAGGATTGTTTCTTATGCATAAAACCCATCAGTGGTATCAGAGACTTGATTGGTTTCAATTGTATGTGATGCTTAACTGTTTTACTTTCTGAAAATTGAGTTTCTTGCCTCTACCTGACTCAACTCGGCGAGTCAGTATCTAGACTCGGCGAGTTAGCCCATACTCGGCGAGTTCAGAGTTGACTCTGCGTGTTCGTGCGTCAGACAGAGGATATTTCAGGATTTAGTTGTTGTTTTGTATTAGATTTGATGCCTAAATCGTTTTTTGAAGTTAAAATCCGAATTTACCTTAATTAAATAATTATCCATGCCAAAACAATAGCTAATTTCAAATCTTTTTAATATTGGTTGTTTATATGATAAATATGGATTATTTAAAATTATTTGGTAATTATCTTATGACTAAAATTGGATTAGGTCAAATATAAATAATTATGAAATTAATTGTTTAATTTAAATTATTTGTTATTTGATCCCTTTAGTTTTGAAAAGGTTCAAAACTTGTCCTCAAGTTTTGAAATTTGAATTTTGTGATTAAGAGTTTAATTTTGAAGAATTTAAATTTCAAACCCTTAGAGTTTTACAAGTTTAAAATTCAACCCTATACTATTATATTATTACAAGCTTAATGAATATATATATATATATATATATATATATGTGTGTGTGTGTGTGTGTATAACTAAAATGCTAGTCTTACCGTTAGTAGGCTTTATTCAAGAAGTCGGTCTATAAGGTGGGTATAAGGTTGCTTCCGATAAAATGGTGCTTAATATGTGTACACTCACACCTACCGCTTGCTTGACTGGTGGAGGGTCGTTAGCCGAATGCGTAGGATAGGGCAATCCTCTCCTCATTAAAAGTATAATGTAAGATACAAAGTAACTACATGTTTTACAAATTCCCAATCTTAGTTACTTTATGGTAAAATGTGAAAATGATGCTATTCCATGGAATTACACTTTGTACCCTTGTCAAACGTTAGTGGAGCGTGCATGGTTAACCGGCACACTAACTTGGGATTGACATTGGTGGAGAAGGGTGACTAGATGTTTATCATAGATAAATGGAGCATGTGTGGTTTACTGGCACATTGATTAAGTGATAGAGACATTGAGTGCACCATGTTGATTCACATGGTTATTCACAACTTATTTGTGATCCTCGGTATCCCAGTTGCAAATTTGAAGTGCATATCGAGATTTAAACATGCCACTGAATAGTTCAATGAATCTCAAAGATCTAGGAGTTTTCAATACATTTAAAACTTAAATCTTCTTTTTCGTTTTTCATGGTGAGAATTAGTGAATCGTCATTCACTTACCTTCAAATTATTTACTTTTAGAGTATGGTATCCCTTTCTAAGTTGTAAATCATGTTGTTGGGTCCTAGCCCTAATTTCTCATTTGGGTGTTTAATTAGCGACTCATTTCTAATCAAACTCTGTTCGTTTTCCTTTTCAGACGTCTGCAAACAACAACAATAATAACGCTTTTGGGTCATTCTCGTTGATGAACCTATGTCAAAAGGTGACATTTGATGGCTCAAACTTCAACAAGTGGATGAAGTATATTCGCATGATCACTCACTACAAGGACAAAGAATATGTCCTCCATGAAAATCTTGAGAAGATCATCCCAGATGTTGCTACTCCTGAAGAGTTGGCCGCCTTTGAGGCCCACGAGCACGATGCTACGAAATTTCATTGCATCATGCTGGCCACCATGAACCTCAAACTCCAAAACTCCTATGAGGACATGTATCAGTATGAAATGCATCAGGATTTGCTGGACCGGTACCACCAAAGCGCGATGCAAGAGCGCTATGAGATCATTACTAACATGGTCACCGCTAAGATGGGGAGTGGAGAATCCCTAACCTCTTATTTGCAGAAAATGCAGAGGTATGTTGATCGTCTTCTCAAACTTAATGTTATGTTTAATGATGATTTGGCTATCGACATAATCATCCACTCCTTTCCCTCCTATTACAACCAGTTCAGAATGACTTACCACATGAACAAGGAGGAGGTCTCCTTGAGCAAGCTCCAAGGACTGCTGAGGACTGCTGAGAGCAACCTCAAAGACAAATCCGTTGCACCATCCCCTCATGTGGCTGCTCCCATGTTGGCAATTGGCCAGGGAAAGGGTAAGAAGAGAAAGGCTCCCTGTAAGGGCCACCACAAGGGTAAGACCCAAGATGGTTCCTCTTCTAGTGGAACCAAAGTTGGTTCAGTCAAACCCTCTTCTGACCCCAAAGAAGCAGAGTGTTATTACTGCCACAAGAAGGGCCACTGAAAACGAAGCTGCCCTCAATATCTGCAAGACATAGAGGATGGGAAGATTAAGCCCACCTTCGCAGGGCCTAAGAAGAAGTAGGGAGATGAAACATTGGAAGATAAACTTGATTATGGGAAACAGAAGATCGTCGCCTGTGACCAGAGTCGAAGTTTATTCTTTAGTGTTGAGTAATGGGATAGGGTTAGATTTGGAAAATTGATGTTATTCACCAGATATGGAAAGAAACATTATTTCATTTAATGGATTGTTTAGACAAGGTTTCATATATTCTTTTGATAATAGTAATGGTTCTATTAATGTTTATTTGAATGGTGTCTTTTATTTCAATGCATTACCTTGTAATGAGATTTATGAATCTGTGATGGTTGTTGATAATTTAGGAAATAATGTATTGAACATTGATTCGTCTACTAGCCTAGACAAAGCATGCTTGTGGCATTGTCGCCTTGGCCATGTCAACAAGAAACGCATAGCCCATCTCCAAAAGGATGGAGTGTTGGAGTCATTCGACCTTAGGGACGATGATGCGTGTGAATCTTGTTTACTTGGGAAGATGACCAAGTCACCCTTTACTGGCACTTGTGAAAGGGGTGAGGGTCCATTGGATCTCATACACATCGATGTGTGTGGGACCTTTAGATCCACCACAAGGGATGCTTGTCGCTTCTACATGACTTTTACAGATCATTATAGCAGATATGGATATATCTACTTAATCAAGCAAAATTTGGAAACCTTTGAAAAGTTCAAAGAGTTTAAGAATGAAGTGGAGAATCAGCTGGGCAGGAAAATCAAGATGCTTCGATTAGACCGAGGAGGAGGGTACCTAAGTCTTGAGTTTCACGACTATCTAAAAGAATGCGGAATTGTTTCGTAATTGACGCCTCCAAGAACGCCACAATTGAATGGTGTGGCTGAGAGATGTAATTGAACCTTGTTGGACATGGTTCTTTCTATGATGAGTCGGACTTCGTTACCAAGACTCCTCACGAGATGTGGACAGGGAAAGCTCCCTCATTAGCACATACTAAGGTTTGGGGTTGCGAGGCTTTCTTAAGACAAGAGACTCACGAAAAGCTCGAACCTCTTAGTGAGAAGTGTTATTTCATCAGCTATCCACAGAATTCTTTTGGCTATCTTTTCTATAGACCGAATGACAATGTTGTCTTCGTTGCTAGAAGAGGAATTTTCCAAGAAAGGGAATTTATAAGCCAAGAAGACAGTGGGAGGAAAATTGATCTTGAAGAGATTTAAGAACAAAGCGATGAAGGAACCTCTAACACTGGCGCTAAACCCGAGGAGGAAACTCCTGTTGAACCCGTTGACGAGTCCTTACCTCTTAGACATTCTAATAGGGTTTGTGTTCAACCCCAGTTTTATGGTTTTCATATTACTACTAAAGGGGACACGTTTATTAGTGATGAAACACTAATGAATTTGGACGAATCTAGCAGCTACAAAGAAGCCATGGAAGGTCCAGAGTCTACTAAATGGAAAGAGGCGATGAACAGCGAGATTCGGTCCATGTACGACAACCAAGTTTGGAATTTGGTTGATAATGTACCGGGTCACAAGACATTCGGGTGCAAATGGATCTTCAAGAAGAAGACGAACATGGATGGGAATGTGCAAACTTATAAAGCGCGATTGGTCGCGAAGGGCTTTATTCAAGCTCCCGGAGTTAACTATGATGAGACCTTCTCGCTAGTTGCAAAGATAAAGTCTATTAGGGTAATGCTTGCAATAGCTACGTTTCATGATTATGAAATCTGGCAGATGGACGTGAAAACCGCTTTCCTTAATGGGAAGTTGACTGAGGTTGTGTATATGAATCAGCCAGAGGATTTTGTCGATGCGAAGAATCCAAATAAAGTGTGTAAGCTTGATAAATCCATTTATGGATTGAAACAAGCATCTCGCAGATGGAATCTTTGTTTTGACGAGAAGGTTAAAGAGTTTGGCTTTCGAAGCGAAGATGAATCTTGTGTATATGTCAAAGCCAGTGGGAGTCTAGTAAGCGTCCTCGTATTGTATGTTGATGACATACTACTCATAGGAAACGATGTCCCAACCTTGTAGGAGGTCAAGTCCTGCCTTAGGAAATGTTTCGCTATGAAGGACCTCAGAAAGGCTACTATATTCTGGGAATAAGGATAGTAAGAAACGGGGAAAAGAGACTGATAGGACTCAGTCAAGATACATATTTGGACAAGGTACTAAAGTGTTTTAGTATGGAAAATTCCAAGAAATGGGAGTTGCCAATCTAAAGCAATACTAACTTGAATAAGACTCAAAGCCCGAGTACAGAGGCATAGGTAGCTGATATGAGCCGAGTACCTTACGCTTCCGCAGTAGGCTCTATCATGTACGCTATGACTTGTACTCGCCCTGATATGGCCTTCGCTTTAAGCATGGTCAGCAGATATTAGGGGAACCCTGGTAGAGCTCATTGGATTGTGGTAAAGAATATTCTTAAGTACCTACGAAGGACCAAGGAATGGTTTCTAGTCCTTGGTGGGAGTGATGACTTGAAGGTATGAGGGTACAGTGATGCTAGTTTTTAGACGAATCAGGATAGTTACCGATCGCAGTCGAGCTGGGTTTTTACCCTAAATGTAGGAGCAGTGACTTGGAAAACTTCCAAGAAGGAGACCGTAGCTGATTCAACGTGCGAATCAGAGTACATTGCGGCAAGCGAAGCATCGAAGGTGGCTATATGGTTGAAGAACTTCATTGGAGACCTTGGAGTTATGCCTTCCATAAAGGAGCCGATGGAAATTTTCTGTGATAATGAAGGAGCGGTTGCCTTAACCAAGGAACCAAGAGATCATGGTAGATCTCGACATATCGATAGAAAATACCATTTTATCAGACATCGGGTAGAAGAGGGACTCCTCGTTGTGAAGAGGGTATCATCAGAGGAAATCTAGCAGATCCCCTTATGAAGGGACTGAGTAGGGTCAAACACTTGCATCATGCTAGGAGCATTGGGCTGAAGGATGATATAAGTTTGGATTAGATAGGAAATGTGTAATAGATAGTTTGTACTTGACATTTGATGAATAAATAAAGTGGTGTTATTTATAAGTAAAGTTTTTGTCTTGTGTTGGTTATTTATCTATTGTTTCTATTTTGCATGTTTTGACTTCCTGAATAATAAGATTATTCGAACGGTCCACAGTCGTTCATGTTTTGGAAGTAGATAGACTATCATGAATTGTTTGTAGATTGTCTAAAAGGTTTTAGGCATAGTAAAGGTTTGCTGCAAAGTTCATGAGTGCTTATGAATTTGATTTGAGCATTGGAATAAACACGTGTTTACTGGTATCACTTCGTGGTGTTCTACCTAAAGTGATCGCAAAGCGATAATATCCTATAGTCTTAAAACTTAGATATATGGTTATTGTTTGCTGGTTGGTTATGCATTGATAATGTGTACACGCATCAGTAACTTGATGTTATAAAACATGTTGTTGTGCATTGCTCAATTAGTAAATAATAGATGCATATGAGTCAAAGTTGATATGTTCCTTTTACTCTATGAGAATAAAAGTGATATCTTGGCTACTTGATGATTTGGTTTGACTTATGTATCGGACCCTGTTAGAATGTAGTTGATGTGTTCAATTAAATTTTATGTCAAAAAAATCAGAGATCAAGAAACAAGTGCTGAACAATAGGTATTGTCAGCATGATATCTAGAACAGAGGATTATACGATCCCTTATCTGAAGGAAAAGTTTATCAGAGTTGACAGCAAAGTATAAGAGCTACGATTGCTAATCGGATTCTGAAGTCATATGTGAGATATAGTTACTAGACTTATCCAAGTGGGAGACTATTGGAATAGTGTCTAAGCCCGTAACTATATTTGGTGTGTACTTGACCCGGTTGTGCATGGTCCTTTTGGGTTGCCTTCACCAAAGCAACTTGACAAGGTAATTTAAGGAGAAAGAGAGAATATTATGGTTTATTAATATATTATAAGAATAATATATTAAAGGAGAAATCATACTTATTTAATTAGTATTGGTCATAAATTAATTAGGAATTAATTTGATGACTAAAAGAGATTAATTAAATAAAGGGGTATAAACTATCAAATGTATGATAGTTAAGTTTTGGGCTAAGGAAACCTTATGGACTTATGGGGGAACGAAATTATGATGGGGATCCATCATATTTTTGTCCAAGGCCTTATTCCAGAAGGTTCCTTGGGCTGCTTGGTGGTTAAGTTGTCCATTAGGGTTTAGACTGAAACCTTAGCAGCCTGCAAGTATAAATAAGACCCCTAGGCTAAGGAAATCGGCTACACATGCTTCTAAGAGAAACTTAGGGCCGATTTCATCATCTCTCATCCTTCCTCATATTTCCTTCTTTCTTGTGGGGTTTGTGAACCATTAGAGGAGTTAAAATTGTGATTCTAAGCTCAAGATCAAGAAGACTACAAGGATTTCAAGCCATTTGAAAGAGGTAAAACATTTAGATCTGTTTTCTTTATGATAATTTTGAATTATATATGATAGATCTAGGTTTGTAAGTCTTGGATTCAAAGCATGTACAATAGAGAAACCTATATCCAAGCATTAGGGTTTGTATGGGCACATAGGATTATTTCTTATGCATAAAACCCATCAATTATGACCTTTCCGTTCCTTTTGAGTTGCGATTGGGATCGTTTAGAGAATCGAAGTTGGTAGAGTGTTCTTAGAGTTTGTTAGTCGATGAGCGATTAACATGATGATGTTTTTGCGAGGGTGGTATGGCATGGAGACATACCACCAGGGTTTTCAAGTTTTGGAGGGTCAGATCGAGTACTACAACGGTTGTAGGGTCTGTCCTTTTTAAGGATCAGGAGTTTCCTGTCGGGTTCAGGTGCTTTAGAAGAGATTGTTGTATGATATGAGGTCCTTTCAGTGGTGCTTCTCGGGTTTGGGTTCGTTTTATGTGTTCATAAGGAGCCATTTCCAGGGTAAAATCTAATTCAAGTAGGGGAGAATTGTAACATCGTGTTTCAAATTGTCCGTGATTTAGGGATTCGTGGTCTGCAGCCCGGGCATGTTTGGTATTTTGGGGAACTCACTAAGCTTCGTGCTTACCGTGCTATGTGTTATGCGTTTCTGGTTTTCTCAGGATCGCAAGAAGGCACCGGCTTGATTGTACACACTAGTGACGGAGCTTTGTTTTGAGGATCCTAGATTTGAATCAAACAATCATGAAGTTGTGATTTGTAAATTAATAAATAAGATTTTTGTGAAATGTGTTATGAGAATTATTAAATTTTAAATGAAAATTTGGTTTGGAAATTTACAGTCTTACAAGTATGTTCATTGAGAGGGCCATGTTTTGCCTGAAGTTTGCTTTCAAGCAGGCTCAGATGACACGATATCTGAGCATGCTCAAGACGGACATCCAAAAGTTTTTTGCTATCCAGCATTGTGATACATTGATGGAGTTACAGGAGGCCGCTAGGCGGTGAGAGCTTGAGATAGAGTTACAGTTACGGGAGCAGAGGCATGCCCCGGTGCAGTTGTAGTCCGCAACGATGCGGTCTAAGACCGCTGATACTAGTTTTGGGGGCCAGCGTGGCCGCACTTGTGGGAAGTGCGGGTAGGGCCATTCTAGGGTGTGCAAATCTAGTGATGCATGCCACAAATGCGGCAAGGAGGGACACTTTACGAGATATTGCTGCTGGTTAGCCCCGATTCAAGATATGAGGATTTTCTACCACTACGATCAGGTTGGTCACATGAAGACCAACTGTCCCCTGCTTGCTACCTGGCCTGCGCAGGCTCCAGCATTGGCTACATTAAGGATTACTAACGGGAGACATGGTATAGGAGAGCCCCCAAGGGCTTAGGGATGTTCCTTCTAGCTTACAGTCGAGGAGGCCAGGGCAGCATCAAATGTGGTGGCTAGTATGTTTCCATCCTTTTATCATATTAGTTATATATGTTTTATGATTATGTGCTTGTACCTATGTTAGGTACGTTTTTAGTGAACTGCTTACCTGCTTTGGTGTTATTTGACTCCAGGGAGAGTTGGTCTTTTGTTTCTCGATCATTCGATAGGGAGTTCGGTTTTCCTACGGGAGAGCTTGAGTGTCCATTGTGAGTCTCTATCGCCAACCTACATAGGATGTATGCTTCTTAGTCTATCGGGGCTGCATTCTAAAGATCTTCGAGGTATCTTTCTCGATAGACTTGATTCCGGTTCCCATGGGGTGTATGTGTGATAGTAGGTATGGAATGGCTGAGTCGCTTAGGTTCCTGATCGACTGTGAGGTTCAGCGGGTGGTAGTTCGAACCCCAAGTGGGGGAGAATGGGTTATCTACAAAGAGGGCACTAGATTGGGTTCACGGTTTTACCCAGCCTCCAGGGCTCGTTAGTATATTCATCATAGATATGCGGGTTATTTGGCATATGTGATGAATACTTGAGTTAGGGATCAGATCTCGGTTTCTGAGGTTCTAGTGGTTAGAGATTTTGCTGACACGTTTCCAGAGGAGTTACCCGGAGTGCCTCTTTAGAGGTAGGTTGAGTTCAGGTTCAACTTAGTGCCAGGTGCGGCCTCTATCGCTAAGGTGTCGTACCTATTGGCACCACCCGAGATACAGGAGCTGTCATCCCAGTTACAGGAACTGTTGGGCAAGCAGTTCTTCCGTCCAAGCAGTTCTCAGTGGGGAGCGTCGATTCTCTTTGTCATGAAGAAGGATGGTTCACACTGGATGTGCATTGACTAACTGGAGCTGAACAAGCTGACGGTGAAGAATCGTTACCCCCTCCCATAGATAGATGATCTCTTTAATTAGTTACAGGGAGCATCTTGATTCTCCAAGATAGACTTGAGGTCCGGCTACCATCAGGTCAGGGTTAGGGATGAGGACATGGAGAAGACCGCGTTCCGGACTCGTTATGGATATTAAGAGTTTGTGGTGATGCTGTTTGAGCTCACCAACACATAGAAAATATTTATGGGCCTAATGAATCGAGTATGCAAACCGATGCTCGATTTCTCGGTCATTGTGTTTATAGATGACATCTTGGTGTACTCCAAGACCAGAGAGCAGCACGAGGAGCATCTTCGTGAGTTGTTTGGAGTTTTGAGACAAGAGCGGCTTTATGCCAAGTCCTTGAAATGTGAGTTTTTTTTTTTGCGAGAGTTTCAGTTCCTTGGACATCTCGTTAACCAAGAGTGGATTTTGGTCCACCCGGCCAAGATCAAGGGTGTTATGCAGTGGGAGGTCCCAAAATCTGCCTCGGATATCAGGAAATTTTTAGGATTGGCAGGCTACTACCGCAGATTCCTATAGGATTTCACCAAGATTCTGGTATCCCTCACTCGTCTAATGAGGAAGGGAGTTGATTTCCGGTGGGGCCCTAAGTATCAGACTGCATTCGAAACTCTACAACAGTGACTATGCAAGGCGCCAGTTTTGACACTCCCTGGGGGAGTTGAGGATTTTGTGGTATTCTGTAATGCATCAATTACCGAATTAGGAGGAGTCCTTATGTAGAGAGAGGACGGGTGATAGCCTATGCATCGCAACAGCTGAAGTCGCATGAGATGAGATACCCTACATACGATCTGGAGCTGGTAGTAGTGATATTCGTGTTGGATAAGGTGTCTAAGTCCATAACTATATTTGGTATTAACTTGACCCGACCCGGCATGTTCCATTTGGGTTGCATTTTACCTAACAACTTGTATGGATATACTTTTGAGAATAAGTTATTTATGCTATATTAATATATTATTAGTTATAATATATTAATATGGAATCATATTACTTAATTGGTGTTGATCAAGAATTAGTTTAGAAATAATTTAGTGATCAATCTGAAATTAATTAAATATGGACTCTAATATATATATATATATATATATATATATATATATATATATATATATATATATATATATATATATATATATATATGCATTGGGCTAATATTTATTTAGGATGGGCTAAGAGTTTATGGATTACATGGATAGTCCATGGAGCTTTTAGCCCATGGATACTATATAAATGAAGAGTCATGGGTATTAGGGTTTACATGCATGTAACCCTAATCCTCCATACTATATAAAGGAGTCCTTAGTTCTAGAATTGGCACTAGTGTGTGTGTGTGTGTGTATGTGTGTGTGATTACATAATGGTGAGCTGATTTCTATTGTGTTCTTATTCTCTCAAGAGCTTACAACTTATTTTGGTGATTTGTGACACCACTTGAGGCATCCACACTATTGGTGCTAGGCTCATAAACTCCAAGCTACTTACTAGAAAGAAAAGGGATGTAATTCTATCTAGAATTTTTGTTATTCATGTACCTAGGATTGCATGCTAGATATCTTAAAGCTTTGGAAATCATTTTGCATGTATAATAGAGAAAACATAGTTCCAAAGCTTCTAGGGTTGTATGTGCACCTTAAGATGTTAGGATGCTCATAACCCATCAGTGGTATCAGAGTCTAGGCTTGTTTTCTGTTATATTGATGTTTATGTGATTTTGCAAAGTTGAAATCTATTCAGACTGCAAAAACTCGACGATTTTATGTAGAAAACTCGATGAGTTCATGACTTTGTGCATGAACTCAACGAGTTCTTCAAGGAACTCGACGAGTTTGTTGAACAGAATGCTTGTTGTTCGAGTTTTTTGGCCAAAATTGGGTTAGGATCATTACATAGAACTATTTTGAATCATTTAAAGTGTTTTTTATGATATGGTAATGATTATCCTAGTCTAATTACAAGGTAGTTGTCATAATTTCAAGATTAGTGTTAATATGATTATGCTAATTGTCTTGAAACTTGATGATATGAATTGTCTTGAACTATGAGTTTGAATATGATCATGTATGTATGTTTGTTTGATTATTATGATTAGTTAAATCCATGATTATATGTTTTAATGGAGTTCATAATTTGTCCTCAAATTATGGATTACCAAAAGTCTTTTTCATTTAAAACATTTAAAGAGCTCGTAGGTTATATAAAATGAAGAGTCTTCAATTTATTAGCCATTAACTCATAAGTTATGAATTTGAAGAGTCTTAAATAGTTTGAAAACTTTCCCTCGAGTATTGGAATTTGTAAAGTCTCACACATTAATACTTTAATTCCAAATAGGTCCTTGGAATTTTAGAAAAGTTTAAAATTCAACCCTTATACTTCTATAATATTAAAAGTTTAATCATTATGTATATGTTTAAGAATAACTCAGTCTTACCACTAGTAGGCCTCATTCACGAAGTCGGTCTATAAGTGGGGTATAAGGTTACTGCCTATAAAATGATAGTTTAATGGGTGTCCACTCTCACCCACCGCTTCCTTGACTGGTGGAGGGTCATTAGCCGAATGGGCAAGATAGGACCTTAATCCTCATTAATAGTATGATAAAATTCTAAAGTAACTAAACCTTTATTAATTCTCAATCTTAGTTACTTTAGGAAAATGTGAAATAGATGCCAACCCATGAAATTACACTTTGTACCTTACCAAGTCATTAGGGGAGCGTGTGTGGTTAACCGGCATACTAACAAGGACTACTAATAGTGGCAAAGGGTGATTTAAGTTTTATCATAGATCGGTGGAGTGTGTGTGGTTAACCGACACATTGATTAGGTGTAAAAATTAAGGGTACCAAGTCAATTTGCATGGTTATTCACACTTTGTTTGTGATCCTCGGCATCCTATTCACAAACTTGAGAGGGCACAATCGAGATTCAAACATGCCATTGAAAGTTCAATATATCTCAAAGATCTAGGATTTTCAAACCCAATTAAAACTTAATAATTTATTTCATTTATAATGGTGGAAATTGGTAAATCATCATTTACCTACCTTCAAATAGTTTATAGCTTGGATTACGGCATCCCTCTTCCAAGTTATGAAATCGTTTGTAGGGTCCTACCCTTAATATTTCATTTGGGTGACTTATTAAGGATTCTTCATCTAATTAAACTTGTGCTTCTTTCTTTTTAGATGTCAAACAACATTGCTACTGGCCCAAACCCTACAAGCTCTTTTTCCCTAATGAACTTGTGTGGGAATGTCACTTTTGATGGATCTAACTTCAATGAATGGATTAGAAACGTCAGGATGATTACCCGCTATGAGGACAAGGAATATGTCCTTGATAAGGAGCTTAAGGTCATCAATGAGGCCATTGCTACTCCTGAGGAGGTTGCAGAGTATACCACACATGAGAGGGATGCAACTAAAGTGTCCTGCGTCATGTTGGCTACCATGACTCCTGAACTCCGAAAATTCTATGAAGATTTCTACCCCTATGAGATGCACATGGATCTGATGGATAGGTACCATCAGAGCGTGCATCAAGAGAGGTATGAAATCATCTCCTCTATGATAACAACCAGAATGAAGGAGGGTGAGCCCATCACCGGTCACTTGTAGAAGATGCAAAGGTTTGTGGACTAGTTTTCGAAGCTTAATGTGGACTTCCCTGAGGACATGGCGATTGATATCATTCTCCATTCCTTACCTCCAAGTTATGATCACTTTCGTATGACTTATCATATGAACAAGGAGGAAGTTACACTTAGCAAACTGCAAGGAATTTTAAAGACCGCTGAAAGTGACCTTAAAGGTAAGTAGGTTGTTACTTCCACTCCTACTCCTACAGCAGCCTCTCTTCTGGCAATTGGGCAGGGAAAGGGGAAGAAGAGGAAGACCCCTTCGAAGGGTACCAAGGGAAAGTCCCTTGATGGCTCCACTTCAAGTGGGACCAAGAAATGTCTCATTCTTCCTTCTTCAAACCCAAAAGAAGCACATTGCTTATACTTCCACGAAAAGGGCCACTGGAAGCGAAGTTTCCCCAAGTACTTGCAGGATGTGATGGGAAAGTTAAACCCACCCATGCAGGTATTTATACTATATTTCCTGGTAAGTCATTGTATACTAACTCTTGGGTGCTTGATACAGGTTGTGGTATTCACATTTGTATTGATTTGCAGGGCCAAAGAAGTAGTGAGGAAGTGGAGCACGAGAATATAAACCAAACATGGGAAATAGGAAAGCATCACTTGTGACCCATATTGGAGTTTATTCTTTATTGCTTAATAATGGGTTAACTTTAGATTTGAATAAATGTTGTTACTCATCAGAAATGGCGAGAAATATAATTTTCCCTCATAGTTTGTACAAACAAGGTTTCACCTTTTCATTTGATAATAAAATTGGTGCTATTGATGCTTTTTATAATGATGTGTTTTATTTTAAAGCATTACCTTGTGATGGTGTATATGAAACTGTGTCAATTGTAGATAACTTAGGAAATAATGAATATCATATTGATTCTTTGATGAGCTTAGATAAAGCATCCTTGTGGCATTGTCGTCTTGGACATGTTAACAAGAAGCGCATGGGCCAACTCCAGAAGGCTGGAGTTTTGGAATCGTTTGACCTACAGTCAGATGATAGTTGTGAATCTTGTTTACTTAGAAAAATGACAAAGTCACCCTTCACTGGTACTTGTGAGAGGGGTGAGGGTTTGTTAGACCTCGTACACATAGATGTGTGTGCACCCTTCAAAACAGCCACAAGGGATGCTAATCGGTACTATGTGAATTTCACTGATAATTATAGCAAATATGGATATATCTACTTAATCAAGCATAAGTCAGAAACCTTTGAAAAGTTCAAAGAGTTTAAGCAGGAAGTCGAGAATCAGTTGGGTAGGAATATCAAGATGCTCTGATCTGATCGGGGAGGAGAGTATCTTAGTATTGAATTCCTTGACTATCTTAAGGAATGTGGGATAGTCTCACAATTGACACCTCCTAGAACACCACAGTTGAATGGTATTGTTGACAGGATCAATCGAACCTTGTTGGACATGGTTCGTTCCATGATGATTCGAGCTTCGTTACCAATCTCATTCTGGGGGTATGTCTTAGATATTATCGCCTATATCCTTAATGTAGTCCCTACTAAGAAGGTTTCCAAAACACCTCATGAGATGTGGACTGGAAAAGTTCCCAATCCGGACCACATCGAGATTTGGGGTTGCGAGGCTTTCGTGAGGCATGAGTCTCATGACAAGCTTGAACCTCGAAGTGAGAGGTGTATTTTCATCGGCTACCCACAAAGATCCTTTAGTTACCTCTTCTACAGACCTAGTGAAAATGTGGTCTTTTGGGAGTCTTTAGTGAGAGAGAATTCATAAGACAAGGAAACAGTGGGAGGAAAATTCATCTTGAAGAGCTTCAAGAGTCAAGCGGTGAAGGAACCTCAAACCCTAGCGACCAACCTGAGGAGGAAACTCCTGTTGAGCCGATAGATGAGTCAAGCGGTGAAGGAACCTCAAATCCTAGCGACCAAGAGGTGAAGGAACCTCAAACAATAGAAAGACTTTGTTCCTTGATTTTGTCCGGCTAATATCCAGAACAGAGGATTATATGATCATTTATCTAAAATGGCACACCATCATCTTCTTAGTTCCGAGAGACCTTGAAAGAGCTACGATTGATGATCGGTTCCTGAAGTCATACTTGCAACTATAGTAATTAGACTTATCCAAGTGGGAGACTTTTGGATATAGTGTCTAAGTCCATAACTATATTTGGTATGTACTTGACCCGACCCGGCATGGTCCATTTGGGTTGCATGGCATCATGCACTTGGATAGACTAAATGAGAGAAATAAGACACTTATGGTTTATTAATATATTATAAGTTCTAATATATTAATATTAAGAATAATAATATTTAGTTAGTATTGATCAATAATTAATTTAGAATTAATTATGTGATCAAAAGAAGACTAATTAAATATATGGGTTGATTGTGTCAATCATCTGTAACTTATATAGTAGGCCAAGGCTACATGGATTATCAAGTTGGGTTAAACCGATAAGATGCTCCATGGGGGTTAGATAACCCATGGGTCATGGAAATTAGTATTTACATGGTGTAACCCTAATTGTAACATACTATATAAATAAGCTATTCTTCACCATTTTCGACCACTGGAGTGAACAAAAGGGGGCTAACCAAAAATACTAAGTGTTCTTATTCTCTTAAGAGTTTATTCCAAGTGTACTTGGTGTTGTGTGAAGCATTTGAGGCATCACACTTGAGGTGCTAGGCTCACAAGGTTTCAAAGGAATCCAAGCTACATAGAGGTATGTAATTCTTACTAGCTATTAGAATAAAAGATCCCCATGTATGTTAGATAGGATTATGAACCTTGGAAAATCATTTTGCATGTATCTTAGTCAAACATAGATCTAAGGTTTCTAGGGTTGCATGTACACCATAGGAGTGTTAGAATTCTCAAAACCCAACACGTTGTGATTGTCTATTGCCAATGAACATGGGGTTTCTGCTTCTTCAGTTTATCGAAGATGTGACTTGGAGATTTTCGGGGAGTACCAGAATGATTGTCCAGCATAAGTACTCGGGGAGTACCAGAATGATTGTCCAGAAAACGCACAAGGAAAAGGGGGTGAACCCCTAGGGTGTCCAGCATAAGTACTCGGGGAGTACCAGAATGATTGTCAGTTGAGTAAGTTGTGTTTCCAGGATGGTCAGGGTTAGGGTAAACCCGAGAATATTATCCTCAAGGATTAATGATAGTCAGAATGACCGAGCGGAAGGCCATCGAAGGTAGTCATCGGATGTTAGGTCTACCAAGTAGAGTTTTGAAAGCAGATTACAGGGCGATTGGCCGTAGAGAAACTTCGAGGACAAAGTTTAGTTTAAGTTGGGGAGAGTTGTAACACACATAATCAGAAAGACCAAGAAAGGAAAGGAAAACCCCTACGTCAAGGGGTCAACTCGTTGAGTCCAGGGTGGAACTCGACGAGTCCAAGCGGGATCCGGGTCGAAGAGTAAGTGACCGACTCGACGAGTTGGAAAGTGGACTCGGCGAGTCCGGTCTGGATTGGGAAACCCTAAGTTTGGGACTTGGTGCCCTATTTAAACGTCTCATTCTCTTCCCTAAGGTTCATATACAGTCTCTCTCACCCAGAATACCGAACCCTAGCCATCATATCCATTTTGAGCTAGATCTAGCCTTGGTGAAGTGATTTGAAGCTTGGAAGAGAAGGAGGTTCATAGTGGTGCAAGAGGAAGCCTTGGATACATAGTTGGTGTGACTTTTCAGATCCTTTAAGGTAATAAGCTAACCTTATTGCATTTAGATCTATCTTACGGTTGATATTTGGGCATTTTGAGTATGGAGGAGGTTTATTCCGAGTTTGGAGTAGATCTGAGGTTACTACCTCATATCTAGGCTATTAAGGATCCAGAAAGCCATAAAGTTTATGTCAATAAGTTGTTAATGAAGCCCCTTGGTCACAAATGCTAGCCCTAGAGTGTTTTAAGCCCATATCTCTTTTGTTTCACGTAAAATTTCCAACTTTACGTGAGGAATACACTTGGGAAGGGTGGATCTATGAGTTGGAGCGCCTGCATGGCTCGAAAAGCCACTTTATGGATTAAGAACTGAAGTGACTCGGCGAGTTGGATGAAGATGGGCACGGACTCGACGAGTTGGAAGAACAACTAGGCGAGTCTGTTGAAGATTGTCATGGTCTCGGCGAGTCTGTTCTTGGACTCGACGAGTCAGGTCGCAAAACACTAACCCGTTCTGGTTAAGGCTCAGATCAGTGAGTTGAATGGTAACCCGGTGAGTTAAACAGGATGGGACTCAGAGATCGTTGAAATCGACGAGTCTTGGGGTGACTCGGCGAGTTGGGTCGCATTATGATAGTTCTGAGTATATATACTCGACGAGTCAAAGGAATGACTCAGCGAGTAGAGTTAGCCAGAAAGATTGACTTTGACCAGAGTTGACTTAGTTTAGCTTCTAGAGTTCAGTTAGAACTAGGTGACATATGTATTGATATTGGTAGCTCGGGGAGCTAGTGGAGCAGCGGTTCAGAGAATTTCCGGTCAGCAACAAGAGGGTTATCATCAAGTTCAGAAGTGCATGTGAGTTTCCCTTTGTGTGAATGGGTCTACGGACACAATGTCGGCCCATGTAGTTATGAGTAGGAAGACCCAGGGATTAGCCCTAAGCATTATTTTCTAGTATGATATTCGGGACCAAGGTCGAATGTCGGGCAGGTGCCAAAGGAATGGTTTGCATGATATAGTATACTTGTTGTCTGTGTGATGCATGTACGTGCCTGGTAGGAAGGTGAGTGTGGGCGAGGTCTCGTATCTCACCAATAGTAGAGTATCGACAGTGTTCCACATCTCATTAGTGGCAGAGCATGGGCGGGGCCTGAGATAGGCATGGAGTGAGTGTGGGCGTGGGCCCGTATCTCACTTACCGTAGGAGCTTGGACAGGGTTTCATGACTCACTAGTAACAGGACAGGGCGAGGCCCAAGACAGGCGAGGCCTAAGGATAAGAATGTAGTAGGGTATGTTTAATTATGTGTTATATGCTATTTTGTACTATATGTGGTTAGCGGACGTGGCCCAGTATATGATGTATGTGTTTGTGCATGGTATGTGGTAGGTTGGGGAACTCACTAAGCTCCGTGCTTACGGTTTCCAGTTTTGGTTTCAGGTACTTCCGGTAGCGGAGGGAAGAGCTTGGGGTGATCGCATGGCACACACCATTGATTAGTCAGCCTGAGATGTTTTACTCTGATAATGAAATATGTTTTGGAATTAATATTCTGAATTTATGTTATGACTTACAATATGTTTTTATGAATATGGCCTTGATAATGATTTAAAGAAAAAATTTTGGTACGAATTTTGGGATGTTACAAAAACAAACCAGAAGGCGCCAGAAGACGCTGAGGAAACTTGATTCGGGGGATTCTCTTCGTCGCTTTATCTTGATTGATCGGTGGTGTTGACAAT
The DNA here is from genome assembly GCF_052625555.1 of Lactuca saligna. NCBI lineage: Eukaryota > Viridiplantae > Streptophyta > Magnoliopsida > Asterales > Asteraceae > Lactuca > Lactuca saligna. The sequence continues at coordinate 193,740,127 of NC_136419.1, read as the reverse complement.
GACAATGAATTTGGCGAGGGAAATTTCTACGGTTATGACTCCGGAGTGGTGTTGCTTGTGGTGTTCGATGGCGGGTAATGGCATATGAGTGGGAATATAGGCTTTTGGATGAGTGGATTTGGTCGGTTTCGCGGGAGAGAAAACAGATGGGAACACATAGATGTAGGGTTACAGTCTGAAGTTCTGAATTTCCTCTGTTTAACTTTCTTCTTCATTTGGAAATGAATTTTGATTAGGGAAATTGTACAGTGGAAATGGCTTTGTGTTTAGGTGTCATACGACTCATACCCAATGTGCTAGCAAAAACATTCAATTTCCATTACTAGGTGAAAAGAACATACAATTTAAATTTTAATTTTAATTTTAAATTATTTAATTACAGTTTTGTTGTTTATGATTTGTTGGCAGATTTATTTTGGATTATTGGTTTTATGATTGATATTTGGTTGAATTTTTTGAGTAAATAAAAATTAAACTATGTTTGATTTGTAACATGTGTAGTACCAAATATGAAATATGACATATTTGGAAATAAACTATTCAAACGTTGTTTGTTATATGACAATATGAGACTCCAGCTAATACTTTTCAGATTTCAATGGAGATATTTTTCATTAGCCCTATGTTTTGCAATGATAATTATTATATGTTTTGCAATTACAATTATTAAGGATCATTATCCAATGTTAGCTAATTTGTTTATCAAACAATTTTTTTTCACACATAATCATCGCTTAATCTAGAGTTCAAAATAGATAATGATCAAAATTATAAATTTTAGATAATGATGATAAATTTATAATATAATTTCCAAGGTTGTATACAAGTGTTTCGAAATCTATGAAAAAAAAATGGTATTTTTATTTATGATATTTTTTAGTCTTGATTTTCATCAGTACATTGTTGTATATTTTTAATATATGTTTATTGCAATGAATTAATTTGTATTTTTCCATATATTAATTTTCAATCACTTCATTAGTTATGGTTGTTTTATATTTCATTATATAATATAATCTTTTTTTTATTAATTTACACATAAATAATATACCATCACATATTTATTTGAAACAATCAATCATTATAAAGTTACGTAATAATCACATATCTTTATCACTTAATAATTTTTTGAAAATAATTGAATAATAATTATGATTTTAATTGTCATAATTCATTAAATTTTAGAAATTTATAAAAACTTTATACAATTTTATTGTTTATATCAACTTTTTGTTTTTATTTTATTTCAATTTTGATTCAATTCTACAAAAATGATATTTTCCTAACATAGATTGTCGATAGGATATTAAAACCATTATGTTTTCATAGTTTTAATGAATCATAATATCACTATCACATGACTTATAAGACATTTATATTTATTACTTATTAAAAATTTTATTATCATTCTTCAATTATTAAGTATTATTATAAATAAAATTATTTTTAATTTTCTTATCCGTGGTGTCTACGAGTTATAACCTAATATATATATATATATATATATATATATATATATATATATATATATATATATATATATATATATATATATATATATATATATATATATATATATATACTAAATCAAATCTTATTACAATTCTTTCATCATATAATACAAATGAAAAATAAGCTTCGTTTTGGAAATAATGATTTTACTTCTGTTCATAGCATTTTTTTCATATTTACATTTTCCCTCATGAAAACTTAATATAACATTTTTCAACCTTCATAAATTTAAAATTAAATTATTGGTATTCAACCTTTTTTTTTTTTTTTTTGTATTTTACATAACTTTTTTATTATTTTCGTTTTATTAATTTCCATAAGAAAACTATCAAAACTTGATTATAATACTTTTGTGGTCTATTTGATATGTATAATCGTCACAGAGCTTTATGTTCAATATTGACATTTCTAAATCACATTTGATATACGAATTGCAAAGGACTTACCCCACATACTTAATTATGTTTTCTTCGCATAATTTTTTTTTATAGTTTTCGTTTTTATTAATTGCAAATGTGTTCTCGGTCGCAACGGTGGTCCGATGACAAATGACAACTAATTATAAATTAGATAATGGAAAAAAGAATTTAATATAATATAGATGTTGGATTTATCTAAAATGTTCATAATGATAACATTTTAAAAAAGATGGTTTTTACGGTTCTTAATCTTTTTAGGTTTTCATTTGAACAATATATATATATATATATATATATATATATATATATATATATATATATATATATATATATATATATATATATATATATATATATATATATATAGGTTCTCATTTGAACAACTCCTTTTATATATATATATATATATATATATATATATATATATATATATATATATATATATATATATATATATATATATATATATATATATATATATATATATATATATACTACTTGTAAAAGAAATCTAACTATTTCTATAAATAGATTGAATATAATAATATTATTTTTTTAAGACTTCCAAACTATTAAGCTTGAAGTACAACCCATTTATAATATAATAATATTAAAACTTTAACCATATTATTTATCCCTTAAAAATCTCGTATCAAATTAATAGAAGAATTCATTTGCAAATTGAACCCGTCAATCTCAACACTTCAACCATTTGAAGCGGTCAATGTCAACAATTTATAGAGGATGTCTTCTCTCACATTGGTAACAAATAATCTCATAATATCTATCTTCGTAATCCCTTCAAAGTAAGAAATATACGCACACTCTCTCGAAGAACCCTAACCAGTAACCAAGACAGTATAACCACCACCACCACAGCCGCTCTGCCTCCTTTCGCCTTCAATCAACCACTATCACGACTACCGCACTTCCTCTCACCCACGACATGAACTTTCTTTTGGAACATAACATTTTTCTTTAAAAAAATATCGTTGAAAGAAGCTATTTGTCCCCGCCGCTGTGCGCGGGTAACGGCTAGTATATATATATATATATATATATATATATATATATATATATATATATATATATATATATATATATATATATATATATATATATATATATATATATACACACGTGATTGGCATATATAATTTCCCGATGCACATAAGTATATCAATCCATATTACAATCAAAACGCACGTCAAGACTCAAACTCTTTGACCTTTTCTTTAGGTTTGGATATTTTATAAATTCCATGTTTTAAAAAAAAAAAAAAAAGATATATATAAATGGCACGTCTAGAATATTTACACATACATTAATTTGTAAAAGATAAAACATATTACAAAATTCCACAAAAGCAAAACATGTGAACAAATATTTTTAATATCGACCAAAATTGAAAATCTAGTGGTTGAAACTCTTAAAAAGATTTGAGTTATCTAAGCATAACAAAATATAAAATTGGGTTTACTATTTTATGACATTGACCATTTCTTCATCGCAATCTTTAAGTTTATTTCCACTTTCTATACAACTATCCCTTCACTATGTACAAATCCACTCCCATTAAAACTTTCCAATGCCACAATATAATATGGTTTGCAACTTTTTGTCCCACCCAAAAAGGTGGCAATAGACATAAATGCCCTCACATCCTTATCATCCAAATTTTTTAACCTGCAAAGAACAAAGGGAATTTACGATTTCAGAAACTAAAGGCAGTTTGTATGTTGACACACCACAATCAAAAAGACTTTGCATGTTAAAAGAGTATCCAAATAAATTAAAGGGGTATAATAGTCATTTCAAGTTTCAAGTTTTGCAGGGACATCCTATGCAACATGCTGTCATCTGAAGTTAAAACATCATTTGTCCAGGCAATATTGAATGAAAATAACATAAAAAAGTTTACATTTTGCAGAAAAGTCAAACATTTATTTACAGTAAAAAAAAAAAAAAAAAAAAATTACCTCAACCCTTATAATCCTCTATGTTTGGGTTTTTAAGAAGCTACATCTCAAGCAAATCTCTCAATTGCATTACAGATTTACAACAAATGACTAATTTACCCTTTAACAGTTCTACATGACCATTAGAAAAGTAGAAACTGAGCCTGCATGTGTAAAAAAAGATACACTTAATACACTTTGACATCATATAAGAAAGGGCTTTTGACATAAAAGTCCTTCAGTTTGTCAAATCTTGTCAGTTTTGTCCCTGTGACAAATTTTTGTTCGTTAATGTCCACAGTTTACAACTTTTTTTTTTTTTTTTGCCCTTGTTACCTGTATTGGCAAGTTTCCGAGGATAAAACTAACAAAATTTGACAAACATAAGGACTTTCATTTCAAATTTTAAAAAGAGTAAATTACACGAATGGTCCCTATGGTTTAGGGTAATTTGCACGTTTGGTTCCTAACTTATTTTTTTAACTCGGAAGGTCCCTATTGTTTGCTTTTGTTACGCGCTTGGTCCCTATCTTACTTAAAAAGATTATTATGCCCTTGATTTTTTTAATTTATTTAAATAAGCACACCCCTAATCTCACCCCCTCACCTTACCTCACCTACCCCATAATTTTTTTCCTCTTTAAATAATAGTCTTTTTAGATAAGACATGGACCAAACGCGTAACAAAAATAAACAGTTAGGATCAAACGCGTAACAAAAGCAAACAGTAGGGACCTTCCGAGTTAAAAAAATAAATTAGGGACCAAGCATGCAAATTACCCCAAACAATAGGGACCATTCGTGTAATTTACTCTTTAAAAAATATACTTAGGATAAAAAGATAAAAGATTTATAAACTTAAGTTTATTTTTTTGCAAATTTGATTTCATACTTAAGGTTAATTTTTGCAAATTTGTAAACTTAAGGGGAGGAAAATGAAAAAAACTTAGCAAACTTTGGCCATTAACAAACAAAAATTCATGAACAAAACTAAGAAATTTTGACAAACTTAAGGATTTTTATGTCAAATTTGAAAATATACTTAGGGTAAAAAACATAAAAGATTTGTAAACTTAAATTTTTTTTTTCCAAATTTGATTTCAAACTTTAGGTTTTTTCTTCTTTTTGCAAATTTGTAAAACTTTAAGGGAAAAAAAAAAAAACTTGGCAAACTTTGGGCATTAATGCACAAAAATCATCATAGGGACAAAACTGACAAAATTTGACAAACTTAACCACTTTCATGTCAAATTTGAAAAGTATACTTAAGAGTAAAAACATAACAGATTTGTAAACTTAAGTTTTTTTTTTTTTTTTTTTTTTGCAAACTTGATTTCATACTTAAGGTTAATTTTTGCAAATTTGTAAACTTAAGGGGAAAAACGAAAAATCTTAGCAAACTTTGGGCATTAGCGAAGCCAAAGCCAACAAAACTTGACAAACTTAAGTACTTTCATGTCAAAATCTTTATTAAAAAATAGACAACGGTTATTAACTTATCCAAAATAAAAGACATTCTTCTCACAATGTAATAACTCACATGCTATTTCGCTAATCGGAATTTATATTTCAATATATCTTGTGGTGCAAGTTTCCTAATCAATTCAACAAAGTTACAATCTTGTTTTTTTGTTGGATTCATATGAAGTAGCAAATAAAACGAAGATGCATCAAACGAAAACCCCTTTGCATCCATTTCCTTCAAATGTAACAACACATCATTAGGTTTTCTCCACTTCACAATCCCTTGAAGAAGAATGTTATAAGTCGAACTATTTGGAAAAACACCATTTTTCTCCATTTTTATAACAAGTTCTTTCGCTTCCTCAATCATTCCCTCTATACAAAACCCATTATTCATAGCATTATATGTCACAATATTCGGTTTCAAACCTTTTGAACACATTTCACTAAAAAGATCTAAAGCTACATCAAGCTTCCCATTTTTACAACTACCATCAATAAGAACAGTGTACATAGCAACATTAGGGTTTACACCTTTCTTCATTATATCACGAAAGAAAGACAATGCTTCATTGACTCTATTGTTTTTGCATAGTCCATCTAATAAGACTGAATACGTGATGAAATTTGGAGTTAGGGGTATAAATTGCATATCTTCGAATAGTTTTAGAGCATCTTCACATCTTCCTACCTTAAACAATCCGTATAAAATAGTGCTATAAGTTGAAACTGTGGGTTCTAAGTTCCTATGAGTTATCTCCTTGAAAACTTTCATTGCTTCATCTATGTTTGATCTTTTACAATGCCCATTTATTAAAGTGTTAAAAGTGATGATGTTGGGTTTGATTTTTTTATCAATCATGGTGTTGAAAACTCTCATGGCTTTCTTCATTTCACCTCTCAAACAATACCCATCAATTAATGAACTATAAGTGACAACATCTGGTTTTTCACCTCTTTCTATCATGACATGAAGAACACTTTCAGCTTCTTCCACCATTCCTTCTTTACAAAATGCATCTATAAATGTATTGAAAGTAAACACATCAGGATTGATCTTTCTTTTATCCATTTCTATAATCATTTTCTTGGCTTCTTCCCATCTGTTTACACTACACAAACCATAAATCAAGGAATTGTAAGTAATGACATTTGGAGAAACTCTTTTATCAATCATTTCTGTGAGGAGTTTTAAAGCATCATCCACCTTTTTCTCCTTGCAAAAACTATCTATGATTGTGGTGTATACTTCCTTGTTAGGTTTACAACCTCTTTTCTCCATAAATGTAAGTAATTCAATGGCGATTTTAGTGTTTCCAGCTTTACAAATCCCATTCATGATTGTCCCATATGTAACTTCATTGGGTTCGCAGATTTTCTCTTTGATCAGCTTCTTGAACAAATGTTCAGCCTCAAAAGCCTTATCTGATAACACTAAACCTTTTAATAGAGTATTATAAGTAGACACAAGTGGTTCATGACCACATTTCACAATGCAACCCAACATAGCAAACCCTAGATCGATTCTTCGTAAATGAGAGAAACAATTTATCGCAATGTTCATCATATACGCGTCAACGGATATTCGCAAGAACAACATTTGATTGATCAAGGAAATCGCTGTGGAGTAACGCTTCTTCTTCACAATTACTACGAGGAGTCTGTTGAATTCGCTTAATAATGGCAGAGGCTTCTTATGGATCATTTGATGAAACGAGAACTCATCATCGTCGAGGTTATCGATGGTTTTACCAATTCGATCAGATTTTGCAGGTGTGGTTGAAAGCGATTTTGGATTTGAATTTAAGGATAATTGATTATTGTCGATGGAATTATGGAGCCCTAATGATAATAAAAACGAAGGGTTGATTGAGGAAGAGGAACTGGATAGAAGAGTACCTTTGTGAGTAGGAGTGGAAGGAAGACGCATGCGTAACAAAGCAGTGCTTCCACCTCTCATCGGCATTCAAAGACAGAATGCGATTACAGCGACAGCAGCATCCAAATCAGGTCCCTTTTTGGGACAAAATTACTCACAAAGGAAAGAAAACAAAGGAAAGAAAATTGAGAAAAGTCGGTAAATGAAAAAAAAAAAAAAAAAAAAAAAAAAAAAAAAAAAAGGCTTCTTTGAAAAAATAAATGACCATGAAAAAACTATCTCATTGTTATGTAAAAAAATCGATAAAAAAAAAAAGATAAAAATAATGAACTCTTTAATATCAGTCCATACAACTTTTTGGAAATCCATAGAACAGTTATCAGCGGATCGGTGTACACTTCTGTGGATCAATGTACACCTCTATGGATCAGTGTATAAATTGTCATACTGGTTAAATATTGTATCAACTCACCCCGGTATTGAAAAATATAGAAATGGTCTCCAATGCACCAACTTCTACGAATGCAACTATAGAAATTTGAAGATGAACTCATATTGTAAATAAAAAAAATCCAACTCTTTACGAAAATTGAATGAATGATGTTTATTTTAAAATGTGTTTGTTATGAAGTTTGTATAAGACAAAAAAAAAAAAACTAGTATTCCTACAATGTACTGTTAATTCTGCAGCAAAGTACTATTGATTCCGCAGCACTGGTTCGATTAGCATTACTATTTCATCAACTCCGCAGCAAAGTACTGTTAATTCCGCAGTACTGTTTCGTGTACTTTGTATCAAATAGTGTTCGATCCGCAATGCTAATATTTTACTATAAATTCACTTTAGTATGCGTATGATTTCATCTAATTTTCACCCTTTCTTTCACTCATTTTTCTGGACACCATCAAATTTTCACTCATAATAGTTCCAAACCATGGAGCGCTGAGGAGATCATACGTCTAACATGTGCGTATATTACTGTGTACGAGAGCATCAGTGTGAATGATCCAAGTTTTTCAACCCGTTTAACTTATACCTACAACATTGATCCTCAAATCGTTGCAGGAAACTATCGTAACATCGTTGTTGTCACAGCTAAATGGTATGTAGTAAAAACATAAATTTTGTTATTCAATGATCTTTACAACAAAATTGATGATGAAGGGCTCAATGAAGACAGACGAGGAAGTGATATTGGAGTCGGTGAAAGAGGAATACAAATCCATTAGCGATGGGTCGGAATTCGAGTATGAAGCCCCTTTGAATCTTATAAAATATCTTGCGTACTTTTAATGTTTTTGTAGTACGATATTTTGATGTAGTTGGTTTTTATTAGGTTATTTAGATGTATTTGGTTACTTTAAGGTTATTTATATGTACTGTCTTGTATAAGGTTATTTTTATATAATTGGTTTTTATTAGGTTGTTTTCATCGTCTGCGTAATACATGGAAACAGATACAAACACTTTGTTCCAGAAACTACAAACACTATAAATACATGGAAACAGATGAGACAACCCTTACAAATAATAAGATAAAGAAGTAGCAAACATTACGCATAAAATATTACAGTGTACATGAAATACTAGTTTTTTTTCACTACATTCCAAAAGTCATCATATTCAAACTCACTTTCATCACGCTCCATCATGTAATGCTCTTTAACAACTTGTAAAATTTCTTCATCGTCTGCGCAAAAAAGTGGCATATCTTTAATATAATTATATCATCGATTGAACCATATGACTTTTTCCTTTAATTCCATCCACTTAGTTAGGGATGAGTATCGGAACCGGATACCCGCTTTTGGAACCGGAACCGCCTCGGAACTGCCTTAAGTGGTTTCGGTTCCAATTCTCATTTTTTTGGAACTGCTACCTGATGGGTACCCGCCGAAACCGGTTTATATATATATATATATATATATATATATATATATATATATATATATATATATATATATATATTAATAACGTCTACAAAATGCAACGGCTATAAAGTGAAAGTAACTGAGTCAATGTTTCACCTAGTCCTTAGGTCAATTACCTTCGTGTACCACTATTCCTGTTTATCAGGAGTTAAATTAGGTTTCAGTTTTGTCTTCTGTGTATAAATTCTTGTATATGTTTAGTTTTCAATACACAATTTACAATTCAAGTCTTTCAAACTATTATGGTATCAGAGCAGTAAGATACCCATTTTTTTTCTTTCGATCTTCATCAATGGCTGCTACCACTCAACAGCACCTTGCCGCTGCACATCTTGCATCTACGAGCCTAAACTTTCAAATTCCCCCAATCAGCATCAAATTAGATAGAGACAACTACCCCTTGTGGCGCACAAACATCATTTCGGCTCTTGAATGCTTCGATTTGGATTCATTCATCCTCAATCCGGCATCGCCACCAGCAACAATTCCACCACCTGTTGCTGAAGCTGTTGCAGATGCTGATGTTGGTGACCTAATTCAGAATATTACCCCAATTCCCAACCCAAACTTCACTACCTGGAAGAAGAGAGATCGTTTTGTCCTTCTTTGGTTGAAATCTACCCTTTCTGATCGGACTCTTGCCACTGTTGCCCGCTGTTCCTCCTCTCAACAGGCATGGCAAGTACTAGAACGCACGTTTCAAGCACAAAATCGCGCTCATCGCATGGCCCAACGACTTCAGCTACAGACCATCACCAAAGGTTCACTTTCTATGCTTGATTATCTTAACCGCAAGCGCCAAATTGCAGATTCCATGGCTGCCAATCTTACCCCTATCTCCGACGATGATCTGATCGAGTATATCCTTCAAGGTCTTGATTTATCTTACAGCCCGTTTGCCTCTGCATTCCTTATGCATTCACAGAACACCTCTGTGGATGATCTCGTGGGCTTACTCCTTCAAGAGGAAGCCCGAATAGATCAAGATGTGGCCCGCCAAGCTGCTACCCAATTACCCACGCCCTCAATCCCTACACCTTCTTCACCCTTTCCTTCTGCTCAACAGGTGTCACGCACGTCTCCCAAAAATCACACCTCCACCAACTATTCAGTTCACAATTCTCACTCCAGCACCTCTGAAAATCGTCGTCGTCGTCTCCACTGTCAATTGGGCAACAAACCCGGTCATGAAGCTATCAATTGTTGGCAACGGGGCAATCAAACTGATTACCCCTCCAAGCGCCCACCTCCGCGTGATCACTCACGCTCACCTGCACCTCGTCAAGCCAACATTGCAAACTATCACAGTCCATCCACTGTTGTGGATCCTTCCTGGTACTTTGATACAAGAGCCACGGACCATGTTACCCCTGACTTAAACAAGCTCCAAATCAGTGAACGCTACACCGGAGATGATAAACTTCAAGTTGGTAATGGTAAACAGCTTCTTATTACTCATTTTGGCTCAACTTCATTATCTTCTTTGCATTTACCAAAAGTATTTGTTGTTCCTCGACTCACTAAAACTCTTTTAAGTGTTTCTCAGCTTACCCAAGCTAACAATGTTTTCATGGAGTTTTGGCCTAATCATTGTGTGGTTAAGACTTTACAGGGCACTCCAATTCTCAAGGGCCACGTTGAAAATGGATTGTATCGCTTGCAACCTCCTTCTCCTACACCTACCTCCACCATGGCTTTCTCGTGTGTGCGCACTTCCATGACCGGCTGGCACAACCGTCTTGCTCACCCACATGAAGCCATTCTTCACTGCCTTGTGTCCACATTTCATCTTCCAATTTCTACAAATAAATTATTGTCATTTTGTGAACCATGCCAATTAGGCAAAAGTCACAAACTTCCATTTCAATCTTCTCATATTTCCTGTTCCAAACCTTTTGAGCTTATGTATTCAGATGTTTGGGGCCCATCCCCGTTATTATCCATTAATGGAAATCGCTATTTTGTGTTATTTATTGATGACTTTACAAAATTTGTGTGGATCTATTTTCTTCAAACCAAATCTCAAGTCTTGCAAACCTTTATTCATTTTCGTACAATGATAAAAACTCAATTTGGATGTGAAATACAAAGCTTCCAATCAGACTGGGGAGGTGAATACCGGAATGTTTCTTCTTATCTCGTTGCCTCTGGCATTAATCACCGTATTGCATACCCATATACTCCCGAACAAAACGGGTTTGTTGAGCGTAGAAATCGAATTATCATTGAAAAAGGCTTGTCGTTACTTGCTCACTCCTCCCTACCCCATGACTACTGGGAACACGCTTTCAAAACAGCCACTTATGTTCACAATCGTACCATCACACACACTCTCAATTACCATTCACCCTATTCTACTCTTTATAAAAAGGAACCTGATTATGGTTTCTTACGAACCTTTGGCTGTCTTTGTTACCCATTTCTCCGTCCCTACCACTCCCATAAATTGGATTTTCGATCTCTACCGTGTGTATTCTTAGGGTACAGCACCTCTCACAAAGGTTACTTATGCCTTCATCGCCCCACCTCCAGACTCTACATTTCTCGACATGTTATATTCAATGAAGAAGTGTTCCCGTTTGCTACTAACCCGTCCCATACCGAATCATCTCCTTCCACTGTATCTCCCACTTCACCTACCTCCCCTAATCTTTTACAACAAGCAAGCCTCTCTGTACTTCCACCTACTCCTCCCTCCCCCCCTCTTATCTCTCAGTCAAAACCACCATCAACTGTTACCCCTGCTGATTCAAATCCTCCAATCTCCTCTCCACTCACATCATCTCCCTCTTCCTGTCCATCTCATAGACGCCCTACTCACAGTTCCCAAGCCAAACAACACCCCCCACACATCTTTCGCCCTGTTGCAAACAACAAACACAATATGATAACTCGTGCTCGCACCAACTCTCTCAAACCTAAAACTTTTCTCACAAATACAGTCTCTCCTCCCACCTCGGAACCAAGAAACATCCCTCAAGCCCTCAATAATCCTTTTGGTTAAATGCAATGAAAAATGAATTTGGCGCTTTAATGTGTAATAACACCTGGACACTTGTGTCACATCCATCTAATGCTAACATTGTGGGTTGTAAGTGGATTTGCAGGGTCAAAAGGCATTCGGATGGCACTATTGAACGCTACAAGGCTAGACTCGTGGCTAAAGGTTTCAGTCAAGAAGAAGGCATTGATTTCTTTGAAACCTTTAGTCCCGTAATCAAACCAACTACCATCCGCTTGGTTCTTTCCATTGCTCTATCTAATGGTTGGACGATTCGACAATTAGATATCAACAATGCATTCCTCAATGGAGTCTTAACTGAGGAAGTCTACATGGAACAACCACAAGGTTTTATAAGTCAGTCTAACCCTCATGCAGTTTGTAAACTTCATAAAGCTATATACGGGCTCAAACAAGCCCCGAGAGCTTAGTTCAACCAACTCAAACATCACCTGGTTCATCATGGTTTTCGCGCCTGCCACTCTGACACATCATTATTTGTGCACAAGTCCCCTGTTGCTATCATCTATGTGTTGGTTTACGTTGATGATCTAATCATCACCGGAACCAATCCTGATATCGTCCACTAAATCATACAAAATCTCAATCATACGTTTTCACTAAAAGATCTTGGTAATCTCACATATTTTCTTGGTGTTCAGATCACCAAATCAACACAGGGGCTTCAACTATCACAACAAAAGTATATTAGTGATATTCTTCTTCACACCAAGATGACAGATGCCAAACCAGTCACAACTCCAGTAGATCCATCCGTGCCTCTCACGCAAACTGGTGACCCATTCTCTGACCCACGATTATACAGACAAACAGTTGGTTCTTTACAGTATGCTACTATCACTCGCCCAGATATTGCATTCGCTGTCAATCGTGTCTGTCAATTCATGCATGCTCCTACCACACTTCATTGGCAAGCCGTTAAACGCATCCTCCGCTATCTGAATGGCACAATACAACATTGCCTTCACTTTCAATCACACAAGGTGTCTTCTCTTCTGGCTTATTCTGACTCCGGTTGGATCTCTGACAAAGACGATAGTCGTTCTCAATATGGCTTTGCAATTTTTCATGGTCCTAACTTGATTAGCTGGACATCTCGCAAGCAAAGGGTTGTTGCTCGCTCCAGTACAGAGGCGGAATATCGCTCTCTAGCCTACACTACTGCGGAATTACTATGGATACAACACTTACTACGAGATCTTCATATCAAACTTCCACAGTCTCCCATTATTTTTTGTGACAATGTCGGTGCCACATTCATGTGTAAAAACCCAATCATCAGCTCAAGATCCAAGCATATAGCTCTTGATTACCACTTTGTTAGAGAACAAGATGATAGTTAATCCCTTCGTATTAGTCACATTTCATCCCGTGATCAGCTTGCCGATATATTCACCAAACCACTTAGCAAGGATCGCATTGCCACACTTCGCACCAAGCTTCAAGTTCAACACCCACTTGAGCTTGCAGGGGGGTAATAACGTCTACAAAATGCAACGGCTATAAAGTGAAAGTAACTGAGTCAATGTTTCACCTAGTCCTTAGGTCAATTACCTTCGTGTACCACTATTCCTGTTTATCAGGAGTTAAATTAGGTTTCAGTTTTGTCTTCTGTGTATAAATTCTTGTATATGTTTAGTTTTCAATACACAATTTACAATTCAAGTCTTTCAAACTATTATTTATTTATTTATTTATATATATATATATATATATATATATATATATATATATATATATATATATATATATATATATATATATATATATATACTAGCCGTTTACCCGCGCCAAGTGACAGGTGCAAATAATTTGTTTTAGCAATTCGTTTCTTTCCGGCGAATGATGATTAGTTTCAATTCAACGATTATTTGCATTAGGAAACATGTTATACTAATAATAAGTGATAATGTGTTAGCAACTATCACAAAACATTAGTTTCAATTTAGCGATTCGTTTTTTTTCCGACGGACAATGTATTCGTGGCTTCAATTTTATGATGACTCATCGCTTAAAAATTCTCCGGAATAATTTTTTATTATCTTATAAGTTTGATAATATACTTTCACCTTTCAAATAATATATTAAATCTTTGTTACTTGTTTATTAAAAAGCTAACTTCAACAATTTACATACGATAACATTATACTTCCAATTTTTGAAATATATTCTATTATTTGGATAGTTAATTTGAAAAAAAGTATACTAATAGTAAAATGTATTTTGTTGAAGTGTGTGATCCATTAAAATGTGATGATATACTATTTTAATGGGCAAATTGAAAGCAAATAAAAATATTATAATAAAAAATAAAAACGCATATTAAGCATTAAATAAATCATTTGTTTTTCCAATCTATTTTCAATCTATAAAATTCACTTTTTATTTTAAATTTCCAATAACATTAATATTAAAAGCATACCCATGCATATTATATGATGATATAGTTTTAAATATCCATGGTATTCATTTTAGTTTAGTTTTCTAAATAAAGAATTCTTTAAAATGACAGATAAAAAATTTTTATGACACACTAAATTGTTGGAATCGTTTGTTACTCGATTAAACATAAACATTAGGAACCATGTAATTATGAGCGACGAATACAATACATAACCTTTTAAATAAGGTTTAAATATGCTAAATAATAAAAATGAAATATAAACAAAAACATTTGAGCCTCTAGGATGCACCACAAAATAAATTCAAAATAACATTGTTCTATGGTTTTTTTGCAAACCCATCAACTTTAAATGTACCAAAGGATGTTGTTTTGATAGTTGTTAGTGGGGGTTTCTATTAAAATTTGCAATATCAACAAAGTTTTATCAAAATGAGAGAATTCATACAATAAAAAAAAAGATGGGTGTTTCGCAAAAATAACTTGAAAAAAAAAAAATGAACATCACATATCAAAATAATCAACAAAAATGCAGGTAAGATTATGGTGAATTTTTCTCTATGACAACTGATGAATTTTACATCGGGAAAATAAAAACTTGTATACCAATCTCGCAAATGTAAGTCATTTTATTTTCACATCTTCATTTGTTCAAGGTCTAATTAAAAAAATACTCGAAAATCACTAATAAATAAATCAATTTTTTTTAAATCACTCCAAACAACTTAGAATAGCCACTTGCATATTTAAGATTTCATCCACAGAATCATTTATAAAGTTTATTAGCATCTTTTGTTTAAAAAGAAATGTATTAATTTCAAAAATTACACTCTCAAGTAACAATAATTTGCATGTTGGTTTGAAATTAAGTAAGAAAAATATATTGTAAAATAGAACAAAAAAGTAGAGAAGTGCGTTAGTATTTTCCAATTTTCTGAAAAGTTCAAACTATTTCTAACACCTGATGACGAAATCATATTTTCTTCATAATCCCGTTTGACAATGAAGACTAAGTTTCCTTAAAATGTATCCAACAAAACATAAAAACATGCCTAAGTTCATAAAAATAAACAAAGGAAACAAAAAACAGTTCTTGACAAAAAGAAAAAAGTAGGATGTTATTTTTTAAGAAAAATTCAGTTATTTCCTAAAAATGAGTTCTTTCCGAATCAAATAACAAATAGAGAAAGAGAAATCAACCATTATGCCAAAAAGAAAAGAAAACCAAGTAGAATGTGATTTCACAGAACTGAAAATTAGCGTACTTAAATGTTAGCAATGTTGGAGCATGGATGGGCATAAAAAGAAGACTTCACCTTAAATAAACACAAAAACATGTATAATATGATCTCAACCATGTATCCTTTCTTAAACCATTCGTTCTCAACCACTTCAACAATTTTCTGTGAAAGAAAAACTAAAATATGGGTTAATATTTTTAGTTAATAAATAACAAATGACTATATGAACTTACTGTCATAGGATTAGGATCTAATATCCTTTTGATTAGCTTGTTTAACATCTTCTTATTCAAATCAATGGTTTAGCTAGGCTCAAACTTGAAGCTGAATTAGGAAACATAACACATCACACATAAACTCCACCCTTTTTGAACAACAGTTTAGTCACACATCTCCTAATAAATGTTTAAAATGATGTCGAAGATTTGTGGAGACATGTAATTGGCTATCCAGATGTTGATTTGTGAGAAAAGTATACCTAAACGGATCTAAGTCATGAGAGGTCACTATAATTGTACAACTGAACCACAAATCATGAAAATCCAAACTAAAGCCCAATGAATAATTTTGGTACCCAAACTTCCAGATGAAACATGCTCCCATAAAGAAATGGAATTACAATTATATGAAGGCATTATTGGTTTGGAGTTGCAATGTATTCTTTTATCTTTGAAAAAAGATGTACATTAATAAGAAAAGGAGCACAAAACTAATTAAAATCAAGGGCGAAATGGTTAGGATACACACAACTCGAGGTATAGGATCTAGAAAACCTCTAATGATTTTCGATAGATTAAAATTACAATCGTTAGAATATTTACCTCCTTCTTTGAGAAGGATTTCTTCGAATCCTTGTGAATCTGTTTTTCGTGAAATAGATTCCTCTTTCTTCTTGATCAATCTCTCAGTACACATCCATCAGGTGTTTCTGTTTAGAGAAAAACGAAGAGAAGGGAAAAGGCAGCCACAACCAAAACCCTAAAACAATGATTAAGAGATAAAATAAGAAAAATTAGGTGGTTAAACTTTAAGGTTCAGAAGGGATACTACTGGAAAGAAGGTAGCATCTGGTAGTTGTTCAATGGTGGTGAATGTTGGTGACGATGGTGTGATTTCAAAATCTACTAAATGGGTGATGTTGAGAATCGAACATTTCTTCGGGTGGTGCTAAAAATCGAAGATGGTGGTCATTGGTATCTAAATTTCAATCCAGTTCCATGAAATAAGCACACACACACACACACATATACAGTGTTAGAAAGAGATAGTGGTGAATGAAGCCCTAAATAATGTCGCACAACCTTAAATCGTTAAAGAAAACTCGATAATCAACCTGAAATTGTGAAGAAAAACAATGAAATCATGAATTTGTGAAGAAAAAACTTACCTAGCTTGCACGAGATACCGGCGGAGGAGGAAAATGTGGATACAAGAACCATAAATGGAATTGGAGGGATATGAATTAGGGCTCTTATTAGAGAGTTCGAGAGAAGAGATGGCGAAGGGTTCTTCCACAAGCAATGTCTATTAATCAACTGAGATAAGAGATGATATATAGAGAGATGGAAGAGAGCAATTAGAGAGACATAAGGGATTTGGTAGAAACGATGACTGATGGTATCTTAATGAAATTAGGAGTTTCCACGTTTCGATATAGGGAGAATGTATTACCGTCAGTTACAATCAAAGGAGCATGTGCATATGTTTTCATTATGCTTAAGAGGATTGTACATGATGTTATAATAGGTATACCTCTTAATTTTCAAGAAATAGGCAATATCCTTAATAATATAGTAAAGATTAGTATTTCATATAGATATGTGTGTGTTACTTAGACCGGTTTAGAATATATTGTCCGATTATGTCCCTCTTTGGTCCGAATTGATTCGATTTGGATATAACTAAGTTGCGATTTTATCAACAAAAATTAACAAAGTTAATGTAACCGAGTTACCCGCTCACAGAACAAAACCGCCGGTTCCGGGACTCGTTCCAAAAATTTAAGAACCGCTAAGAGCGGTTCCGATTCCGGTTCTAACTTTCTAGAAACCTCCGGTTCCAGTTCCGGTTCTCGCCAAATGTGGCGGGTACCCGCCTATGCTCATCCCTACACTTAGTAACAACATCTTCTTTAAGGCGGTGTTGTCTTTCTCCCATCTCATGGTTGAAAAAACCTGTTATGCAGATCCATTTATCACCTACAAGGCAATGAGGCGGAGCTATTGGTGTCACACCCTCGTTAATGTTCATCCAACATCGTGTTAGGACCATCACCTCTTTTTTCGCCCATGGACGTGTATCATCGGATGATGTCGCTGCATTTGAAGAAGTTGGTACATTAGTGACCATTTTAGAATAAAGGTCTGAGTTTATTGAAGAATGAATGATGATTTAAATAAGATAAATGACTCTGCGGATTGACAAACAGCTATGCAGACTGACAACAAGTTCTACAGACTTGCAAACAGCTCTACGGACTAACAAACAGCTCTGCGGACTGACAACAAGCTCTGTAGACTTGGAAACAACTCTGCGGACTGACAAACAGCTCTGCGGAATGACAAACAGCTCCGCGGATTAACGGATATAGATTTTCATTTAAATTGGACATGTCTTTTAATTTTGAGAAGTTGTGGAAAGTTGTGAAAATGAGTTCCTTTAATTATGTGTTAGAATTTTTTTTCTCCAACCTACCGATTTTCTTTCATAATATGCAAATAACTAATCCTAACACCTTCACGTGCATTAAGAAAGATATGTACGATCGTTTCCAATTTTGTTTTGTGGCATTGGGATGCATGGTATGTAATCCTTTATACTAAATTTTTGGTTATTTGAAGTTGTTAATCGGCTACCATTCTTATCTTTTCTTGCAGATTCGTACGTTTCTCACGTCTATGATACCAATCATATTCGTTTGTCACGTACTTCTAATTGGGACTTACATAACATCCATGTACATTGCGGTTGCTTTAGATGGAAATCACGAACCTCTACTTATAGTAGTTGCTTTAGGAACCATAAACTATAATGAGTCATGGGTATGGTTCATGAGGAGGCTGAAAGAATGTTTAGGTGACATTATGGAAGTTGGTTTTGATGGGTTTGAGCCAAAAGAACATCATATGGGCTCATGCAAACCCTAAAGCTTGGATCTAGGTTTCTCTATTGTACATGCAATTCATCCAAGACTTATGAAGTCTAGATCTAGCATACATATTTTGAAATTATCATATAAAATTAGATCCAGATGATTACCTCTTCAACAATGGCTTGAATCTTCTTGTCTTGGAGCTTAGAGTCACAAATGTCACTCCTCTAATGGCTTACAAACACCACACAAGCAAGAGGATGATATTGGAGAGAGGGAGGAATCACAATTTTAAGCTATGAACTCTTCTAGGGTTTCAAGTGGCCGAAAACTTATGCCCTAGGGGTTCTATTTATACTTGTGCTGCTAGAGTTTCAGTCAAAACCCTAATGGACAGCTTAGGCCTTAAGCAGTCCAAGGAACTTTTTGGAATAGGGACCTTATGGCCGAAATTAAGATGAACACATCCTTAATTTCATCCATGCCTAGTCCATAAGGCTTCTCATCCCAATATTCAACTATTACACATTTGACAGTTTAAGCCCCCTTTATTTAATTAATGTCTTTTAACCACATAATTAATTCTTAATTAATTATTGTCTAATATTAATTAAACTATATGATTTATCCTTTAATATATTATTCATATAATATATTACTAAACCATAATAACCTCTCTCTTCATAAATCATCCTAACAAGTTGCTTTAGTGAAGGCAACCCAAAAGGACCATGCACAACTGGGTCAAGTACATACCAAATATAGTTATGGGCTTAGACACTAATCCAACAGGTTTCATAAGCCATATGTCTGACTCTATAGACTTCGTAGTACAAAGAGTCTATCTTGATTCATATCATGGTTATTGTTGAAAAAATATAGCTTAGAAAATACGGGCTTCCACCGGAAACAATATAGTTGTGGAGCAGTTGCTATGGAAGACATGCAAAACGTATAATGTGTCTGATTTTTATGGGAGTTTGAACACCTTACAAAATGAGGTGAATGGGAATGATCTTCACTGGCTTGACAATATTGCCATTGCAAAATGGGTACGGGCATTTTTCCCTAAAGTACGTTTCAATGTGAAATTCATTGACATTCCTGATGTTGTCACTTGGATAATGACAAACAGGCATGAGTTACCAATAACAACAATCATTCAAATGGTCCATGAAATCATGCAAGGAGTGTATGGTCAACGTGCTGCATTCGGAGGTAATAATGATATGTTTTAATATAAATTATTGCATCATAATTTTTATTTGATGATGCGGTTAATTTCACAGGGGAATTTCATTGTCTTCTGACCCCTTATGAACTTAAGATGCTTCAGAAAATATTTATCAACTCTGATGGTTGTAGGGTTAGGCATATTGTTGGTGACAAATATGAAGTGAGTAAGTATTTAACCACCGAATCCGTGCAATTAGATCGTGGCATTTGTACTTGCGGGAAATGGCAAAAGTGTGGTATACCTTATCATCACGCTATAGCATCACTACAAATGCTTGAAATTGAAGAAATCCAACTTATGGTACATTATAAGTTAACTATTGCGGCATATCGAAATGCTTATCAAACTGAGATTGTGAATCCTATTCCAAACCTTATGCATTGGGAAATACAAGTTGAAAGTGTTGTAGTCTTACCTCCATGACAGTTTACTTGAATTGTAATGCATAGAGGACAACTAATATTAGTTTTTGTTTACTTTTATGTTAACCTTAGTTTTGGTCCTTTGACGTTGTTATATTTTAATAAATAACGTGTACCTTTTAATTATTAAAATTTACCTTTTAATAAACAATTGTAATATATGGATCATAATTATTGGTTAAAGACAGCTCTGCAGACTGACTAGAAGCTCTGCGGACTGACAAACACCACTGCAGACTGACAAAAAGTTCTAAGGAGTTGAAGAGTGTATAAATAGTCATAAAACATCATCTATTGTAAGGCTTGTACTCTAAGTGAATATCGTACCCTATGTTCAATAAACATCATCCATTTGAATCCAAACTCTTGGATGAAGGTCAAAACCTAATACAATACATCTCATATGTTCAACTATGAGTTGAAAACCTTAGA
This sequence comes from Lactuca saligna, assembly GCF_052625555.1. Classification (NCBI taxonomy): domain Eukaryota; kingdom Viridiplantae; phylum Streptophyta; class Magnoliopsida; order Asterales; family Asteraceae; genus Lactuca; species Lactuca saligna. The sequence continues at coordinate 193,719,117 of NC_136419.1, read as the reverse complement.
CATCCCGTTTCAAGTTCACTATGGACTAGGATTCTCTTATTGGGCCTAATGGACCAACAAACCTTCAACTTGACTATCTTGGGCCTAGAAACCCAAATTGGGCTCTAATTAGACCCACATTCATAAACCTTAACATTTTGGGCCATGTGGACCTAGAATGGTTCATTCTATTCCTAATGGGTCAAATTGGGCCATAAGTGATTTTAAATTTACAAATGGGCCATAACCCTTTTCAATTGGACTTCATTGGGTCATGACCACTAATGAGGGACCAATGGGCTGAAAATTTTATGTTTACGTTCCAAAAATCCTAACTAAATGTTAATGGGCTCAAACTATTCCATTCCCACTCCTTGGCCCAAAGATCTCGGCCTAACATCAATTAAAAAAGGGAAATGTAGTAAGAGTTGACTTAGGAGGTGCCACCTCCATAATGTTCAACATATATCCATGCAAGGACCCCAATACTTCTAAGCAAGTCACCTCACCAACTCTCTCCCCTCTCCTCTTGATATCTCGGCAAGAACCAAACACACACACACACACACACACACTCTTTCAAACACTTCCTCAATCACTCTCAAGCATCATTCTCCTCCTTCCTCTAAGATCTCGAGAATTTGCTAGAGATTTAAGGATCTTCATCAAGTCATTCCAATTCTTGGTAAGTTATTATCAAACACAAGTATCTTCTTTCATCTTAACATGAAAAACTCCTTATTACATGGTTTTATTCCATGATCACACCTTAGAAGTTTCATAAACTCGAGATCCACAACAAAGGTGTGCTAAGACCAAAAATCTCTTCCGCTTCTTCTCCAAAAACCGAAACATCAAGCAAAGGTGAGTTCATACCCCCTATTTTCGATTTTTACTTGGTTTTTTTTTTTGGCGGGGGGGGGGGGGGGGGGGGGAATACAAGTCTTATGTGTAGATTTATGCATATATACATGATTATGTGTGTTTTCTTGAACCATTTGGTGATTTTGTGTTGTTTACTTCATAAAACTAAAAATATGCTAAGAACATGAAGTTTGTCCCTTGGATCTTCATAAAAACCTTGAGAAAAATTTGTTTTATCACATATAATACATGTAAACTAGTAGATCTGAGATTTATACACATTAAATATCAAAAATGAGTGTTGTGTTCTAAGATCTATAAATTAAACTCATAAAACATCCCTTGACAGAAAAGTTTTGGTACAATCTCCGACTGTTTTAACCCCCTTAATGATAGTATTTTTCAAAACTATTTTACATGCAAAAAGTTCAGGTTTATACCTTTAAAATGACTAGTCTCACGTTTTCATACGATTTTTATAAAATTTTTGGCGAATTTTACAAAACTGCCTATCAAATTTGAAATAATTTCCGACCAGCCTGTGAAGGTGAACAATTTCACACTTGTTAGAAGCCATTAAAAATTATGAGAAAATTTTGAACAAAATAGACAAAATTTCCAAAATTCCAGAATTTATAGATCAAAATTTCGACTTACGATGATTTTTCTACAAATTTTCCAAAAACTAGGTCGGAAAAGCCAAAAACCAGAAAAATGTGTATTTCCACAAAAATCAAGCCAAAAATGGTATTTTTGACAAAAATGAGTTTAAAATGTTATTTTACCACAAACTAGTCATCAACACAAGTTTTGAACAAAATGGAGACTAAAGTGTTATTCTTACAAAATTGGGCCTTAACTATAAATTTTTGGCTTATTGGGCCAAGAACGTCATTTTACAAAAAGTGGGCTTTTATGCTATTTTAGTGAATAGTTGAACCAAAACCAACGATAAACTAACAAACGAATTAATTTGATCATTTTCTAGGTTATTGGGCCTTAGTGGCCCATTTTTATGTGTGATAGGTCCTGTATACTATTTATATGTTTATTGGGCCTCAATGCCCCCATTAACATGTGCGACGGACCTTGGATACTATTTGTGTGCTATTTGGGCCTGTGAATATCTTACATGTGAAATGGGCCATAGCTGTCCTTTCATATATATATATATATATATATATATATATATATATATATATATATATATATATATATATATTCGGGCCCATGTTATATAATTTCATTCTAATTTGGGCCTTTAAATGACTTACATGTTTAGCAATGCCTTAATGGTTCACTTACATGGTTCATTGGGCCTGGAATGAGATTATACCTTTCTTCGCGTAAATTCGATTAAGGATCTAGTGAGTTTTGTCTGTTGGTACCTATTAAGTGTACGATCGTAGCCTGTAGTTATAACCAGAGTCTCTTGGAGGGAGAGCGGGGATTTGTGTATAGATCTATATGTGGATGACACCCTACACCTGAGCTGTTCGCTATAGCTAGACTAACTCAGTCTAGGGTGACGAAAACCTTATAATCAAAAATCAAAATCGACGTCCAACAACGCCAAGACATGCGAAATTGTCATTATTTAGTATGGTTATGACGACTCACTTAGAGGAATTAACGTTATGAAGTTTACGGAAGGCCATTCACTTTTCTCTTGGATCACTCAGAAGCATTCTCGTACTGGTACTCAACCTCGGGGGTTGGTATAGCAGCTTTCTCATTGGGTTGTCTGGGAACATTCTCTTTACATGCTCTTTACATTCTCTCTACATTCTCTTTACCCTTTTAGTCAAATAAACAATAACATGCATGCATTAATACAAGATCTGACACAAACACACTAAACAATTTGCAGAAAATATAGGATTTTCTGGTGGTTTTCAGAGTTATACAAATCATTTTCACAAACATTCTTATGAACTCACCAAGATTTTTATGTTGACCGTTTTCAAAATAACCTTATTCTCAGGAAACCGTTGAAGTAGGATGAACAAAACAAACTAATGGATATTATGTTTTATTTTGTTTTATCATACTCTTACTATTTTGGCATGTAATATTCAAATACAATACTCGATGTAAACAATGAATGTTGTTATATTACATGTGTGATGATGATGATGTTATGTTTCAATTATATTCACTGTAATGATATTTCAAGATGAAGTCACGCACAAGCCCCTGGAAGTTTCTGTCATCTGGTTAGGGGGTGTGACAAATTTTTCGTAAAGAGATGCATTTTTTTTTATAATATGAGTTCATCTTCAAATTTCTATATTTGCATTCTTAGAAGTTGGTGCATTGGAGGTCATTTCTATATTTTTCAATATCGAGGTGAGTTGATACAATATTTAACCAGTATGACAATTTATACATTGATCCACAGAGGTGTACACTGATCCGCTGATAACAGTTCTGTGGATTTCCAAAAAGTTCTGTAGACTGATATTAAACGTAAGTTCATTATTTTTATTCTTTTTTGTCAAATTTTTTACATAATAATCACATAATACCTTATGTGATTAAAAAAATTAATACTAATAAAGGAAAATACAAAAAAATTAAAAAACCCAAGATCCGCAGAGGTTTTCCATTTCCTCATAGGGCTTACTCGATCCGCAGAGGTGCTCTGTGGATCCTATGGTCGGATTTCAAAATCCATTTTTTCATGGTCATTTTTTTCAAAGAACCCCTCTTTTCTGGTCATTTACCGAATTTTCTCAAGAAACTTTAGAGTAAATTACACATTTGGTACGTGCGGTTTGCTAAAATTCATACTTTTGGTACTATTATTGAATTTTTTACATAGTTGGTCTATATGGTATTTAAATCTTGCACAAAGGTCCCTAAGTTATATATTACCTTTTAAGTAAAAGTTAAAAGACCAATATACCCTTCATTTTTATTTTTTTTGTTATTTGATTTTTTTTCTAAACTATATGGAACATTTTTGTAATGATCACAATAAACCCCCCACCACACTCACCATTATCACCAATATCAATCAACAACAACCATCATCATTAATCACCATCACCGACCACCACCAATCACCATTATCATCAACACTACTCACAATCATCACCATCGGCCCACCACCATCAATCACCATTGTCACAACCAATCACCACCATTATCAATCATGATTATCCACACCACCATCACCACTACTGATTTCTTCTATATATGCATCAAGCAATGCATCATAGAAATCCAAACCGGAAATACTAGCTACATACTCTATACACATTGTGAATATAGTTAAATTCAACAAAGCTTTATATGAACTATCTAGTAAATAATCCACTCACATTAGTGTAACAAAAGAACTTTTTTAATATTGGGAAACCAAAAAACAAGGTATACATATTGGCATACATACTCATCCCAATAGAAGACCAATAAGCAATTCAGCAGTACAACAAGCCACGTTAAGTAAAATCAATAAAACCGATGTAACACTGATAAAATGATACAAAGTACACCCATTTTTTCTTGAGAAAACCCAACCAATTATGTGTACATTCATATTAACTTTACAGTATACAAGAAGTTACCAAAATATAATTAAATAAACTATATCCAAAGATCAATCCGGGTATTACAATTCCGATACAATAAAAACGCAAAACTATACAATCAATTATAGGGCTTCTATCTCTCAGCTATAAATTCACCCCTATCGGCGGTGCAATACTGGTCTCAAAGGCACCACAACAGAGAAAGGGTAAGTTATGCAAGCTTAGTAATTAGCATAATCATAGAAAAATAAATATCAATACAATTAACCATAAGTATTAAATCAATAAAAACATAGATAATTCACATAAGCCTTTAGTATAATTCAATATTTGTCCGTACTTCACAAAATCATGCATTACACACTTCACCATCATTACACGATTGTGTTTTGCATTAAAATGATTTAGGCAATTTATTTTCATTCACTTAAGCCTAATTCCATCTACAAATTCAAATGGGCATATCTTTCTTATACAAACTCTATTTTAGCTGATTCTTTCGCTTACATGTTCCATATTGTCATCGCTACATTTCAAGATCAAGAATTAGCCATGTAGATCTCATTAGGTCCAACATTCATAATCACAAAAATTGACTATCGGGCATGAAAAGGGAGATAGCTTGGTATGTAGAGAGGTGTTTGACATGTCAGATGGTCAAGGCCAAGCACCAGAGGCTGCATAGAAAACTACAGCCTTTGGAGGTTCCCATGTCGAAATAGGAATAAATCACCAAGGATTTTATTACCAAATTGTCCAGGACGGCTAAGAGATTCGATGAGATATGTGTCGTTATGGATAGTTTGACCAAGAGTGCCCACATCTTGGCTATTCGGGAGAGTTCCTCGGCAAAGAAATTAGCTAATGTCTATGTGCATGAGATCCTCGCTTGACATGTTGTTATAGTCTCCATTGTATCTAATTGAGATGCTCGATTTACTTCATGATTTTGGCAGAGGTTCCACGTGGAATTGGGTATGATATTGCTCTTCAGCACCACCTATCATCCGCAGACTGACTGCCAGAGTGAGCGGACCATACAAACACTCGGGGATATGATGAGAGCTTGTGTAATAGATTTGGTGGGATTTAGAACTCCTACCTTCCCCTAACTAAGTTTTATTACAACAACAACTATCACTCTAGTATTGGTGTACTGCCTTTTGAGCTTCTTTATGGGAGGAAATTTCATAGCCCAATTTGTTAGGGGCGGGGGTAGGTCACAAGGTTATACTAAAGAACGAGATGATGCTTCAGTCGGCAGAGCGTATCCAGCAGATCAGACAGAGGCTGCAAAAAACTCAGAATCGGCAGAAAAGTTATGCTGACAGACATCAATCCAAGTTGGAGTTTGAAGTCGGTGATATGGTGTTACTAATGATATCACCCTGGAAGGGTGTAATACGCTTTAGGAAGAGGGGTAAGTTAGGGCCCTGATTTATTAGTGGCTAGGGTAGGCAAGGTATCCTATCGAATGAATCTACCTGAGGAGCTTAGTCATATTCACAACACCTTCCATGTTTCTCAACTGTAGAAGTGTGTAGCTAATGATTCATCAGTGGTTCCTTTTGGACGACATATAGGTTGATGAGTGCCTGAATTATGTTGATAAACCAACAGAAATCTTGGATAGGAACACAAAGGGCTTGCGCAACAAGGTTGTACCATTGTTCAAGGTTTAGTGGTAGCATCGAAAGGGTTCTAAATGGACTTGGGAACCCGAGGTAAAGATGCGGGAGAACTAACCGGAGTTATTTGTAGCATCGGATATAGAGGATGAAGGATGATTCTAGTGGGGGAGAATTGTAACACCCACCCATAATCAGGTAATTTCCTTTCTTCTTTCAAATTATTAAATTGTTGCAAAATGGTCCCTACGTCGGGCGTACTTAGAGTGTACATTGGGCGTAGGTCATTAAATAGTGACGCGGATGCATGTGAGTATGTATAGCGTATTCATAAGGTACATAGGGCGTACTAGGCTAATGAGCAAACCTAAATTTTTGAGGTTTGAGCCCTATATAATGTCATTATCTGCCTAGAGATACTCCCACTTTCAGCCTCTATTCTCCCTTTCGACTCCTTGCAAACCTTAACCATCATTTGTGAAATATTGAGCTCATTTTGGTGTTTTGTTTATCTTTAAAAGAAGAAGGTGATTGAAAAACTAATAAGAAGTTTCAAGCCTTGTAGATTTGGGTTTTTCAGTTTTTAAGCAACCTCTATAAGGTATAAAGTTCTTAACTTGATAAATGCTTCATTAGATCTTGCTAGTTCTTGAGTTTTTTGTGCCTTTTGGTCTCATAATTTTGGTATATATGAGTATGCCCTACTCTAGACCAAATGAGTTGTCCTTTTAGATGTTTTTGAATCCTTTCAAAATGTGAGGTGAGTTTTCCTCACTGTACTTGTGGGTCGAAGGCACCAATATCGACCTAAGAGGTTATGTATTATGGTTTAAGATGTTTATATATTGTAGTGGACTATTAAGATCTACATGGTTTTCTATTTCCTGTTATATGTTTTATCTGTTGCATATGTCAATATAGTGCGGTTGGTTTGAGCAATACTGCTATGTGTGGAAACAACAAACTTGGGAGCAAGCTAGACGTAAGTTGTGGGCCGGAAAGGTAAGCCAGGCTTATGCAGTGGGCTTGGAAACAAGCCATACATAAGATAAGGGTCGGTAAGGCAAGCCAACTTTATGTTGTAGGCTCGAGAGCAATCCAGACATGAGTTGTAGGCTGGGAGGGCAATCCAGACTCATGTTGTGGGCTCAGGGGTAATCCATTCCGATAGTTGTGGGTGCATTTTACATGTTGTTATGTGATGTGTGGTGGTATTTTGGGGGAACTCACTAAGCTTTGGATTATATTGATTTTATGGTTTTAGGTACTTCAGAGGATAGGGGAAAGGCGAAGGCTTGATCGTGCACATCATCTTGGAATTTTACATGATTTATGATTTTGGGATACTTTGATATATGATTATGACCTTTGGAAACTTTATTTTTGTAAAACTTATGGATTTGAAATGTTTTTGAAAAATCAAAATTTTGCCTTGATTTTTTGGATATTACACTTTATGTTATAACACTAAACCTTTTAACAAAGCATTATAAGCAGACACAAGTTGTTTATGGCCACATTTAAAATGCAACCTAACACAAAAAATCATAAATCGATTGTTGGTAAATAAAAATAACAATATCACATTGCTCATCGTATGTGTATCAACCAAGATTAGTGAGAACCATATTTGATTGATCAAGGAAATCATGGTGGAGTAATGCTTACCTTTAAAGTAAATGTAAGGGATCTATCGAATTCAACTAACATATAAAGAGGATTCTTTACGAATCATTTAGTGAGAATAAAAGCACACCATCATCGAGGTTCTAGACACTCTTATTAACTTGAATAGATCTTGCATGTGTAGTAGAAAGCCAATTGGAATTTGAATTAGAGAATAATAGATTATTGCCCATAAAATTGTGAAACCCAAATTAAAACATATACATAGGGTGCATTGAGGAACATGAATTAGATAAATTGATACCTACATGAAGAGGAGTGGAGGAAAGGCATATGTATACCAAAGAAACACACCTGACTCTCGTCTGCATTCCATGAAAGAAAGCTATTATTGTAATCACAACATATCATATGAAGCTATTTTATGATATTTTGGATGAATATGAAAATGAGTTATTTTTTAACTAAATGATTTAAGATAAAATTTGACAAATGGTCCTTGTACTTCATAAAAATTCATAAGCTCAACTTTTAACTTTTTCTTATAAGGATGGTCCATATAGTTTATATAAGTTGTACCACTCATACTTATGGCTCACATTGTCTGTTTTTTGGAGTTCAATTTTAACATGTTCCCCTCATATGAGGCTAGTTTTGAAATTTCTTAATGCTCCCCCTCTTAGTATATTACAGTAACGTTCACCTACATTTTTAAAACCATTATACCTCTTTCCCCTTTTCTTTTTTATGCATGCTTGTGTTGGATTAAGCTGTCTAAGCTCATAACTAAATTGGTATATATTTGTAATTAAAACCAAAGTCCTTTTTGGGTTGCCATCATAACCAAAAATAGCTAGAAACGATATTAGGAGAGAGCGAGAGAGAGAGAGAGAGAGAGAGAGAGAGAGAGAGAGAGAGATAATGACTTGTTAATATATTATATGATTAATATGTTAATTAGAAATAAATGATTGATTTTTTAATTTATTATGTGATTAGTACATTAATGTGAGATCAATAGTTAAATCATTGAGTTGTTAATTTATATGATAAATAAATTATTATGAAATCAACAAGAATTCATTAACTATTAATCAGAATTAATCTAGAATTAATTTGGGATTAATTAGAATTAATTAAATGTACAATTGATGAATTGTATTTGTGCAATAGTTGAACAAAAGAATCAATTCTAGACCCATCCAAAGCATGGACAGTTTGGGAGCACTTCTAAAGTTTCTAGAAACCTCCTGAACTGGAATTAAATCTATTATTTAATCTATTCAAATTTGGCTTTGTTTGCAAGTTACCTAAACTATAAATAGGACTTATTGGGTCATTATTTTTGTACACAACCTTTCTAATAGGCTTATGAACGAAATTTTCCTCTTCTTCCTCTATCTCGTCTTCATTCTAGGGTTTCTAGTTTTGGGTGTGAGCCATTAGAGGTAACATACTTTTGGTGCTAGCTTTCCTAGATCAAGAAGGATTCAAAGATATTGTTCACTAGTACAATGTCAAGGTATGTAATCTAACCCTAATTAGTTAATTCAATTATAGCTAGGGTACTTATAGCTCATAGTATGTTACCTTAGTGCGAAGACATAGATCCTTAATAGGTTGCATGTACCCTTAATTGTTAAGAGAATTTCTAAAAGTACATAGTTTATGTTACCAATAAAACTCATTAGGTTGTACCACCTCCTACGAAAATACGATTGAGAAAAAAAATTCATCGAAGCCCAACAGTAATCATAAATTCTTAGACCAATCTCAACCTATGTATGTGGTTCTAGTCTTGTACCTAGTTTTGGTTCATAATGTAGGTTTATTCGGTGGGTAGACCGTAGACACATCGATGTGTCCTAGGTCATATGATGTAATAACAAGTTTTCTTTTAATTGTATTTGTATAAACAATAGTCAGAAGTATCTTATGGATATTGATATATTTAGTTGATTTTGTTGTAGTGGTTTGTAATTTAATACTCTTACCAAATTAGTTTCATCCCCTAGTAGTTTCACTTTTATGTGTTAATTTGTAATGATTTTTAATGGAATCACATTTGATATATGGGGGTGTTAATAATATATTATGTATAAGATAATGACACAATATTCATTACACATAAAAGTTACAAAAATATGTATGGTTGAATGATAATTTAGATGGAAGTTTGTTGTAACACCCATTTTCCAAAAATATCAGCTAAAGATAGTTTGGGACCAAAGATAGATTTTTTAAATATAAACCCAATGCCATGATGTGGCGCATGGATGCCCACGATGTGGCATGAGTTTTATGAAAAGAGTGTTTATTAGGGTTGCCACAACGTGACAAGAAGGGGGCTACACAGTGGAAATCGTTGCAACCTAAACCTAAATTTTTTAGGGTTTCCTATAGATATAAACACAGTAACCCATGGATTAGGTTATCTCCTTCTGCCTCCATCTCTCCATTTCAAAACGCTATCCTTTCATCCATTGTTATGAGATTGGTGGATTGATTTTGAAGTGGTTGCTCTTGTCTTAGTGAATCTCGTAAAGAAAGGAACTCCTTCTTGGTGCAAGGAAGCATAGAGCAAGGCTAGATCCATCATTTCCTCCAAGTTTCTAGAAATTTTGAAGTAAAAATCTTGTACCTTGAACTTTTTCTTTTGATATTCATGTTCTTGACCTTGATGGTTGGTTTTTGGTCCCATTTTTGGATGCTCTTGGTAGGGGCAGAGCGTGAATACTAAAATCGAGGGGGCCGAAATCAAAACTTTATAATAACCATGTAAAGAAATCGTTTCAAAATATGATACTATCAAATTTTAAACAAATAAACTAAATATATGTAACAAACAATTAGTTTGGAGAAAAATACAAGTTACTTAATTATTTTTCACTATATATAAGATAACATATATTACATATTATACCCTTTATTGTTTTCAAATTGTTTTTACATTTTCAAAGAATAACAAAGTATAAAAATGATAAATATTTTTACATGCTTTATCATAAAGCAATTGTGTCAGATTTTAGTCTATCTTACACGATAAAGCAATTGGTGTCAGATGTACTTTGTTATATATATCTTCACAATCACCGTTCCCACTTCACAATCTTTAACCAAGAAATAAAGAGCAATGAGATACAGAGAGTACCGTAAGAAACCAAGTATAGCTCACTCCCGTAGAGAGGAGACTAGATCGGACAGGAAAGCGGTAACCGACAGATCGCAAAGGGGATGTTAGAGGCAAACATTCTGGTGTCCTGTTAAGATGAATGAGGGCTCGAAGAAGGCGTCAGTCCGACAACGGAAACAGGTGGAGGAGGTGCAGTTAGGCGACAACGTCATTTTAGCGGTGAAATTTTGACTTTTCCCGGTGGATTGATACTTTTTGTGAGGGTTTTACTATTTTCTATTACCCAAAACTTGATCCAAGAACCTCAAAAATTTGATTACATATTAGCTTTTTATATAGTTAATTGTTTTAGAGATATAGTTGCCTAATGGGATTGTTACAACTTTTTCGTGATCTCCTTGATTTTTGGTTAATTTGGTATGTTGTTTCTTACTTCGAAACTAAATTTTATTAATTTTTTTTACATATATATTGGTAAATATATATCAGTAAGCTTCAATTTATAGATTAGTTGATTTATTTCATATAAACAATATACATATGCAGGTATTAGAAGCTTTAAAACTAGGGAGGCCATGGCCTCCCCTGGACCCTCTTAAGATCCACCACTGGCTCTTGGAGTTCGAGGAACTCCAAATATTGATATGGTCTCCTTATGGTCATTGACTTCTGTTAAGTGAGAAAAAGGTCTTAGTTTCAGAGTTCTTAGTTCCTTGTTCAAGTTTTGGTCACATTAAGAGCTTAATGGACTTAGTGTTTAAGATTTTGCCTTTGAGTAGAGTCCTAATGGATAAAGTTATAAAGTTTATCCATTAAATCATTAAGAAGAAGTAGATTTGGAAGTATGCACCTCGATCTGTATGGATTAAGCGCCTAATGAGAGAAATAGCATTCTGCCAGTAGCTACGACATGACCAATGGATAGCCACAGTATGGTGAAGGTTAGATCTGCGAATATTTTGTCTTGGCATTGCCACAACTTGGTCAAGGATGACCCATGACATGGAAATTACCTGCATGTTGATTGTTTGACGTTACTTTCCCACGATGTGGCCTAGGAGGGCCTACGACATGGCGTTGACTTTGACCAAGTTGACTGTTGAATTTTGATCAGTTTGACTTATGATCAAACATGGAGGATTTGGGTTGTTGATTGGGGATTTACCTATCTTGGTGATAGTCGGTTCATGGGAGTGAGTAGTGCAAGATGTGATAGTGTTGCTTTGCATCTTTGGCTCTTCGATTCTTTAGTTCAGGTGATTTTTTCACTATATTAGATATCCCATTGTATATCATTTTCATTGTAGGATAGAGGTACTGTTATAATACAAGTACTCTAGTGGCCTGGAGAGGGGGGGGGGGGTTCTTGTTATTCCTTGCATTTTGCAGTTAGAGAGATTGGTGCTTTTGTATGCTAGGCTTGTAGGGTCTTGACTGTATATATCGTATGATTCCGTTTGGGGCATGTTTGGCAATGTAACTAGGGAAGGCTAGTTTTCAAGGGTATGTACTATGTTAGTTATGCATGTGTGTATGATGTATGGATATATGGTACTGATAAAGTAGGCCCTATGTAGTCTAAGTTGGATAGCATGAGAACTCATGGTCTAATACGCTACTTGTGATGTTCTTGTTTGATTGTTCACTCTTGCATGGATCATCTATTTGACTGCCATCTGATCCCTGACTACATACGACTTTATGTCTTGTATAGATGACTTGGAGGTGGCTCCTTGTAGTAGAGGTTGGGCTTGTCCCGTTTATATGTGTGTTGGGTTGGGCCTATTTATATATTGTGTTAGGCTCCTTTTCATGTTGGGCTAGGCCTGTTTACATGTTGTGATGGGCTCATTTATATGTATGTTGGGTTGGGCACATTTATATGTACATTGGGACGAGCCCATTTGCATGTTAGGTTGGGCCCATTTATATATATATATATATATATATATATATATATATATATATATATGTTGGGTTGGACATGTTGCATATGATATATGTACGTGGATAGGAGATTTGATTGCTCAATGTTGGAGTCGAGATCTTGTGTAGATGCATTGTATGTATGATGGAATATGTGGTATATTGGAGAAGTCACTAAGCTTTACGCCTACATTTGTGGATTAAATATTTTATAGATTGTTCGTGAGAAGAGCTCAGCAGGACTGTACAAAACGCATCAAGGATATTTGTTTCTATAGTTTTGTAAACTTAAATATGATATTGTATAGTTTTAACCCAATGAATATTACTTGATGGTTTTTGAAACAAAGGTTTTAATTGGTTATCATAGTTTAAAATGGAAAAAATCTCTTTGTAATTTTTAGGATGTTACAAGTTGGTATCACAAATTTGGTTTGAGGGATTCGAGCACGCCTAACGGTGTTTTTGAATTCAAACTACGGACTTAGAGATCTTCTAAATGAAATTTTGAAAAGAAAATGCTTTTTTTTTTATTCAAGAAAACGATTTTCTAATAGATTTCATAGCAAATGAAGGATGCGAAGCATATAGTCGGCCGGAGCTCATGAGCTAAGTAATTCCCAATATATCCATATGATTTGTATTTGTTCTATGAATTGTTATGTATGCTATCATGTAGGTTGTATATCTACTCAGGAATTGTATGATAGAATTTCCTGACTTTTATGATGCCTTATAGCCTAGAGAATTTTTTGTTATGTACTACTTGAACTCCTAATTGATAATGTTATTTGTTAGGTTTATGTTTTAGAGTTGTATACAGTTTGGATTGAGTAGGCTTATGATGATTAATTTAGCCTTATTTCTTATTCCTTAGCTGGTTGTGAGCTTAGGGTAGAATCACTCATTCGACAATCTATTTGATCATGTGTTGTGTATAAATTTCATGTATGAGGCAACCAACGGTGTTGATAGGGGTTCTAGAAGTGCGAAAACGAGTAAGAGGAGGATCTTACATGGTGTGTCTAAGAAGTGTAGTATTATGCATATGGCTAGACATATGCAAACACGTAAGGAGTTTGGTTTAGTGATGCGAAGTGATGTGGGAATCTTAGAATAGTCCTTGGAACGAATATAAATATGTGTGGAATATAATACATACGAGTATTCTATGGTATGGCAAAAGAGTAAGAGTGTTTGCGACACTTACAAGTTAATATTTGATGAGAGAAAAGTCTTATAATAAAATGAGAACATGACTTGAGAGCATGAGAAGAGACTTAACTTGAGATACCCTTACTTAGCGAGATTATAAGAACATAATCCTTTTAAGGAGGGGAGAACATGTGACACCTATTTTCATAATAGGTATTAATGTGTGATAATAATCAATAATTAGAGGAAGAAAGTGATAGATCACTCTGAGACGACTCCATGGATATAAAGTTCGTCAAAGACGGAGTTCGTATGAGGCAGTTATGACCGTTTGAAGTTGGGAAAAAGTGCGTTGCTATTTTGAGAAAGTCTACAAAAGTCAAAGTAAAATAGTCAACTCTTGGGTTACTACGGTGTGGCTACACATTCACCACGGCGCGGTGTGGAGTGAGTCACCGAGACATGTGGCGATTAGGTGAGACGATGACGAAGGATTATGACATGTCTCAAGGATGGAGATATCCTCATCACCGCAGCGCGACGCGTCTCTTTCCACGATGAGGGGCATCCAATTTTATAAATAGGATCCATTTGTTTCAGTTTTATGGTTTCGTCACATGCGGTCGGGGGAGCGGCTCGAGAGGTGTTCCTGGAGGCTTATAACCGAAGAGTTGTTCTAGTGTAGGGGATTATGAAGGCTACGTTAGAGGATTTGTTGAGGTATATTTGATCTCGTTATTACATAATTATGTTGAAGTGATATTTAGTAGAGGGTTGTTAGACCCGAGTATGTGTTACATGATTTCATAATATGGTGCTATTACGAACCCGATGATTTGTTAAATATTAATCTGTTCATTACGGGTTAAATACCATAATTTACCGAGATTTGTAGATTAGATTAACGGCTTGTGGGGGTTAAGTCGTTAGTGAATTGTATTTGAAAACATTACTAGTTTTGTGACAAATTGTTATCGAGTTTGGTTAGTGATCAAGTAACAGATCTATATGGTGGATATAGTGATGAGATTAGACAAGTACTAATGAACTTGATATATTGTCCAAATAGGATTAGACAACTGATGAATTAGAAAGTAGCACTGAGGTGGAGGCCATAATAATAGTTAGCCTTCACTAACTAACCAAGCGATTAACCTTATATCTGTAGATTAATGACATATAGATATGTGATAACTATTATGCATATTTATACTTGAATAAAATATATTAACTGTTATTTATTAATATCGTATGAGTTGAGTAGTTGTGTTAATTAAAAATTATAGTTGCATAATGTTATATGAGTCATTAAGTAGAATAATGGAAAATTATAGTACTTTTTTACTATTTGAGTAAATAGACGAGAATGATTGAGATAACAAGTATACTCGAAATATAAAATAAAGTATTAAAAGATGTATTAATCGACGATTACGACTAAGACATGTAGTTGTATATAACTATAGGAGCTAAGAAGTGGGAATTACTAAGATAAATAGTCGAGTATTGTTGTACAAGTTAATGAGTTAGTATAGTGTGTGTGTGTAAGAGAGAGAGAGAGAGAGAGAGAGAGAGAGAGAGACGAAATGGAGTGAGAGAGATATTAAGAGAGATGAGAGAGGAGGAAAGAGAGATATAATAAAGAGAAGGATATATATATATATATATATATATATAGAGAGAGAGAGAGAGAGAGAGATAGATACTTAGAGAGAGTGATGAAGAAGAGAACTATAGAGAAAGAGAGAGAAATACAAATAGAGAAAATGAAAATAAGTATAGAAGAGTAGCAATACTAAAGAGAATGAGAATCAGTATAGAAAGATTAAAAGGAAAAGAAATAAAACGAAAATTATATCTATATCTATAATATATTATAAAAGATTTTTTTTTTCTTTTCATCACGTGTATTTGAAACCCTCAAACTCTTATATTTCATCTAACATATTTTATTAATTTACATGTTTTATTAAATGAGAAATATTGTCATATTAATGGTATATTTTTTGAATTATCTTTACTATACTTTAAAGAAAACTCCCAAATCATATTTCATCTAAGAGCATTAGGTATGGGCACGTTGAGGTGGTGTTATAACAACTTATAATACCAAGGGGGAAATGGTGTTCATGGTGTTATGACCATGTTATGAGGAGGTTAAGAGGAGAAAAATAGAGAGAGAAGAAATGTGCAGCCAATCAATGTTCCCGTTTCAATATGTCATAACGCCAACAAGATATGCCATAACACCAAGGGGGAAATGGTGTTCATGGTGTTATGACCATGTTATGAGATGCCACATCAGCAAAAACACCATTTCTCGTTGCCCATACCATATACTCTAATACATATTTTTATTAATTTACATGTGTTATTAAATGTGAACTATTAAATCCTGGCACTACTAAGCCCTTGTGGCCATGGAGGTTCGCCTGCAGTGACTCCAGGGCATGAGGCAAAGCCTCATGTTTGCAGCGGGGGATTAGTCGGTGCGCGAAAGCTGGTCCGGAAACCCTCGTTAGGGAAGTTCCCTTTCCAAAAAAAAATGTGAACTATTATGAATACAAATACCTCAAATGTTAATTTTAAATATCATGTTAAGTCCAAAATAAATGATCATTTCAAAAGAACTAATTATTATCAAAAAAATATTTTGGTGACGAGGTTCCAATTAGATGGTCGTTTCAAAAGATGGCACAAAAATTTTTGGCCACAAAATTTTGTGATTTTGCCATACTACAAATTTCACGTGACATCCATCAAAATAATCTAATTGTAGTTTGAAAAAAAAAATGTTTATTTAAAATATAATCTAAGTTTTTTTTATTACTTACTAAACAATTCTTTTAAAACCCTATTAAGAAGAAGAAAAAAAATAAAAAAAAAGATTACCCATGAAAATGAAAGTTACAAATATCATCCAACATGATTAAGGACGCACAAAATATGCTAGCTTTGTTGATCATATTAAAAATAAAAAAATAAAAAAAATAAAAAATAATAAAATAATAAAAAAAAAAAGTCTTCGAAATCGGAATATAGCCGTTGCTGTATAATTTCCAACGGCTATCTCGCTAATAAATCCCTGATTTCAAACTTTCACTTCAAAAACCCCCTCTTTCATCTGAATTCAAACACCCACTTTCCATCTTTCTCGCATCAAATCCCGATTCTTACCATTTTCTAATCTCTTCTCTCCACCAATCTCATCAAAATGAATGATTTGTTGACTAAATCCTTCACTAGCTACGTAGATCTGAAGAAATCATCCATGAAAGACATAGATCTGGAAGCAGGTCCAGAGCACGATCTCCAAATGCACACCATACAACAACCAGATCACAACCTCACCTCTTTCCTCCATGAAGCCGAGCTCGTGAAACAAGAGATGAACTCAATCAAAGAAACTCTAGCTCACCTGCAAGCAGCGAATCAGGAATCCAAAACGCTTCACAAACCAGATGCATTGAAGTCAATCCGGCGTCAGATCAACGGAGACATCGTCACTGTGCTGAAAAAAGCAAAATCGATCAAATCTCGCTTGGAGGAGATGGATCGGGCAAACGCTGAGAGCAGGAGGTTGTCAGGTTGTAAACAGGGAACTCCGGTGGATAGAACGAGAACAGCGGTGGCGAATGGGCTGAGGAAGAAGCTAAAGGAGCTAATGATGGATTTTCAGGAACTGAGACAAAGGCTAATGAGCGATTATAAGGAGACAGTTGGCCGGAGATACTTTACTGTCACCGGAGAACAACCGAATGAAGAAGAGATTGAGAAGATCATCTCCAGTGGATCCGATGGACAAGGCGGCGAAGAGTTTTTATCCAGAGCTATTCAGGTACAACAATTAAAGCACAAAATACTTGTACCCTAATCTGAATTTAGCCATTTTAGATCTGGTATACAAAACCCCCAAATTCTGTTCAAAATTTCGATCTTTTGGATGATAATTCGAGTTTCATAACAGGAGCATGGTCGGGGAAAGGTGTTGGAGACGGTGGTGGAGATCCAAGACCGCCATGACGCCGCCAAGGAGATAGAAACAAGCCTACTGGAGCTCCACCAAGTGTTCTTAGACATGGCAGTGATGGTGGAAGCTCAAGGTGAGAAGATGGATGATATCGAGCATCATGTCATGAATGCAGCTCATTATGTGAATGATGGAACCAAAAACTTGAAAACAGCTAAAGTTTATCAAAAGAGCAGCAGAAAGTGTATGTGTTTTGGGATTATTTTGCTTTTGATTATCATTCTTGTGATTGTTATCCCAATTATCACAAGTTTTAGCAAATCTTGATGTGTGTTATGTAAAAGGCTACATATATGTGTCCTGATTTGATTCTTTTTGAAGTACGTAATGTGTGTATCTTTCTTTCGATTGAAAGTTAGGTCTATTAATATTTAATATTTAATTAATACTAAAAAATGTTTGGCTTATCTGTGATTTTGTTAACTTGACTTTTATTACTCCATTTGAAATTTTGAGGTAAAATGATGGTAAATATTATTAATAAAACAATGCATTTTTTATACATTTTTTTTATTAATAAAATTTGTTTTTATAAACTGCAAGTTCACAAGCACAAGTTCCTACAATTTAAAAAAAATTCAATTCAAACACGTTGTTTATACACTCAGGGGTTGTTTGGCAAGATCTGAATTTTTAAGATCTGAATTTTTAAGAGATCTGAATTTTTAAGATGGTCTGAAATTTTAAGAGCTGAATGTTTAACATGTTGTTTGGTTGGGACCTCTGAATTGTTCTGTTGAATTATTAAAATGAATATTTTACCCTTCTGTTTTATTTTTTTATTAAATTCAACTGTTTATTTAGAAAATAACCTGATAAATTTTTTTAATTATGTACTAAAAAATATATAAACACCATATAAAATCCAAATTTAGCATAAATCAAAATTAAACACAAATCCAAATCAAACATAAATATTTTTAAATCCACAAAAACATACTAAAATCCAAATAAAATCCTACAAATTTAAATTCACCCCAATTGATTCGCAATCTGGTCACGTAAATTATCCATGTATTCATTTCCTTGTGAACCCCATTCCATATTGTGTATGTTTTCGCCATCATTTTGCCCCCTTGTGCTTGAGCATTGTTCTCCTCGAACGCCATAAATAACTCATCATGAATATCACATTTCCTTATGAAATTGTGGACTGCAAAACAAGCAACGACTATATCTCTTTGCATTGAAAAAGGAAAAGGAGCCATTCGCTTTAGGATTGAGAATCTCGCCTTTAAAAACACCGTAAGCACGTTCAATAACATTTTTGAGTTGCGCATGTGCATGATTGAATTTTTCTTCCTTAGTTAACGGACGTCGTCGTTGATAGTCGGCTAACCAATACCTCGTGTTACGGTAAGGAGTCATAAATCCACGAGTGTTGGTGTATGCAGCATCGCAAAGGTAATATTTATCTATACATATGAGTGAAGGAAGTATTATATATAGAAATTTAATATTGTATTTTAGAATAAATTTAAAAAGAATTAAAAACCTGGAGGAGGGAACGGAAAGCCTGAAGTCGGGTTACATGCAACTTCTTTCAAAACTCTCGAATCATGTGTTATACCCTCCCAACCGGCCCATACGAATGTGAACATCATATCAAAATCACAAATTCCTAAAACATTTTGAAAGCATTCACATTTTCTTCTTCCCCTATAGCGAGTTTGTTGATCAGCAGGCACGACTGCATGTACAAGAGTTCCATCTAGCGCACCTATTGCTCCAGGAAAGATTTCTTTTAGCTTACGATGCCTCTATGAGGAATTCACGGTTGCATTAGAATTCGTTGGCACTATAACTTCTTTTGCAAAAATCATCATTGCATTTAGCACCTCATGAAAGCATCTATGAACTGTTTCTGTGGAGTGTTGAAACCTTCGTTTGATAATCCTAAACCGTTTATTATGTGCTATAGTTGTCAAGAACATAGCCATCTTTTCTTCAACGCTTATATGCCTACTACTTTGCAACCAATTGTTTCGTCTAAAATGATTGCATAAAAGTACATATGCTTCACGTGAAAGACGCATCAAGTCATAACATTGTATAGAAGTTCCATGTAACAATTCTTGTGTGTGTTGATGACCACTCATTTCCGAGTCATTATCAATTGCCCTTTCAATTCTGTTGGATGCTAGATTCAACCAATAGCAACATAGTAACATGAAAAATGCAATCCGAATCCATAAGCAATATGTTATTTTGAAAATACATAACAATTATATTAACAACATATAACATAAAAATTCATCAAGTCATTAATATCAAATAATCCAAAACATCAAGTCATTAATGTCAAATAATCCAAAACATCAAGTAATCCAAAACATCAAGTCATTAATGTCAAGTAATCCAAAAAAAACCATCTAGTTCAAACCAAACATCAAGTAATCCAAAAAAAAACCATCTAGTTCAGACCAAACATCTAGTTATCCAAAAAAAAAACCCATCAAAACATTCAAAAAATCTACTTAGCGAAAGATTCCATAATGTGATCCAATAGTCTTGACCCAATTCTCACAAATAGTTGGATCAATGGTTAACCACACGTGCCTCTTATCCGCACTTTCACCAAAAAGAGCAACAATAGTAGTGTATCTTGGATCAAATATTCCCCATCCTAACTTCTCCAATTCTTCCATACACGCATCCAAATTTGAAGAAGAATGCTTTTCCACAAATATTTTAGCAACTGTGGCAATATCTTCACTGATTTCAAGCAATCTTGAGTTGGATGCATCTTTACCCTTATCTTTACCCTTGTCTTTACTTTTATTTTGACTCTTTGCCGTATCTGTAGTCTTTTGTTTTTTTTATTGAGCGGATGACTCGTCCCTGAGACCTACAGTTTCTTGTTGAGTGCAATCGATGTCATCAAAGTCATGCAAATTATAGTGGCTTGACTCTTGAGTAGGACGGGGAAGGGTAGAAGTTGGTCCCAACTATTTATGCATGTCGCAGTTGCGCCTTCAAACAACTGTGTGCAAAGGTCGGGGTAGGGTAATGACGTACGTCTCAAATAATCCACATGTTTGTTTGACTGTTTGAAAAAAATATTTTATTACTTAAACATGATAATATGTTTTTTATAACTAAACAAAATACCTTTGATTCTAATTCCCATTCTTCTTTGGAAAGGTTGAAGGTATTGGTTGTTGAATTGTACACGTTGCCGGTTTTGTTTTTTAACTTCAAAAAAGCACCAAACTTTGACTTTAGGTAGTCATAGCGGTTCTTCATTTATTTTTGGTCCGCAATAAAGTTGTGTTCAATTTTTAATGTTTTAGCTACATTCCTCCAAGATAATGCTTTCAAACTACTCCCTTCCCGCCCATTCACCGTAACCTCACGTAAACAAGCTTCTAGAAACGTTTTTTCTACACCTTCAACCTTCCAACTAATTCTATCATTCTTTTCTCCCATTTCTTTGATCAATTCAACAAAAAAATGCATGTTTTAATAACAAGTTAAGCATTTTAAAAACACATTTTCAACAACAATTTAAGCAAAACAAGTGTATAATGTCATGATATAAGCAAGAATATATATGATTTCACTATAACATCAAACACAAATATGGATATTTCTTTATAACAGCAACAAAACTAATGCACATTGTCAACAAATATTTCAACAAAACAAGTGTACAATTCAATAAGCAACTATAACATCAAACATAAATATAAAATTATTATGATAACAACAACAAAAATAATGCATATTTTCAACAACTACAACATTTCAACATAATACTCAACTATAAAAACAGTTTAGAAATTGGTATATAAAACCGGTTGTTGTTGAATCACTCAAACTGCCACCAATGAAAATACCTTCTTATATGTGAATTTGGATTGTTTTGTCCCATAATTAGGATTTATTTAAACACATTCAACCCACCAAGAAGTGCTTCAACACTTCTCTATATCATATAAATTTTTTTATTTAGATATGATTCATCATGTTTATATATATATTCAGTTCCAGAACCTAACATTCAAAGGCACACCAATAATTCCTTGAATCAAAAACCATTTTCAGAACCATCTTATAAATTCACGATGAATGTTTAACAGAGCATTCATTCCAAAAACCATAATCAAATTCAAAGCCACCGATCATAGAGAAGAGGAAGAACACCCATTCCAAAAACCCTAATCGAGTTCTCAGCCAACAAAATTGAGCATATAACAGAAAGAAGAGGAGGCAAACACCCATACCTGTTGTAGTCGATGAGTCAATGGAGACGGAAGAGATAACCACCGCCGGGAGCAGCGACGATGGGCCGTCGTCGACGATTGCGCCGGAGGGAGTATGTGTCAACGATTCTTCAAAACAGATGGGAAGAATGGAGGGAGGCGCATATGCAAAGTGAAGCAAGAAGAATAGACGGTCGATGAGTCGATGTGTTTAGGGTAAATTAGGATGCGTCTCTTTTTTTTATTTTTCAGACTTCATTTAATATCTGAAAAAATAAGAGGCATCTTTTAGTTTAAGAGGTAAAAAATAATACTCAAACAAATACTCTCAATCTGAAATTTTAAGACATTACCTCTTAATTTTGCAATTAAGAGGTAAACAAACGGGACCTCAACTCTACAAATTGTTTATATATTTTGACATTAATAATGGTCGCAACAATCGGAAAATGAAAAATAAATACCGAAAGCTTGTATTAACACAATGGAAATGGGGCTTCGTTTTTATTTAAAGGCGTAACAAATATGTGAAATTTTATCAAATATCAACTATCAATTTCTCAAATATCCCTATTCTAATAAATGAATAATTTTATTCTGCTCTTACAAAGTATCATACTATTAGAACTTATCATTAATATTGTATGTTACATATTATGCGACTTGTCAACCTATTAATTATCAATTTCAAATTTCAAATTTTAAAATTATCACTTAAATTACATTAAATTATTAATTGATTCTCCATTTTAAATTTCAAATTTTAAATTTTTTTCACTCTAATTATATTAAATTAATAACATTAGATTAAAAAATAAAATTAAATTAATACAAACTATAAGATGATATAACTTCACATATTTATTTAAATCGATGATTATAATTTTATATAACTAGAAAAATATCTCTTAAGTAATAATTTATTTTAAATAGTTGATTAATATTTTTGATTTTTTTAATATAAAAATTTTATTAATTTTATAACCGTGGTTCTTACAAGTTATAACCTAATATTGTTACCAACAAAGAGATACATATATGTTTGACTAGTGGCCTCAAACTAATCGGGAAGTGTATAAAGTACAAGCAGCCAACTAAATTAATCTCAATCACACATTTCTATATAAATTTGGAAGTAATGTCTAAGAGTCAACGATACGTTTATAACCATATAAATTTTAGAAAAGTCACTTTATTTTGGCATTGGTGTAATATGATGTCTCAAAATTGAATAAAAAGAAGACACGAAAGATTGTTTTTAAAATCTACAAACTTTTAAAATAAATTGAAATTTAATTAAAGGATATCTCTAGAAAAGTTCCGATATTTTAGGCAAATTTTTAATAAAGCCCTAAAGTTTATTTTTTGAATAAAAAAGCCCTGATTTTTTCACATTTTAAATAGAAAAGCCCAAGAAACCGATTAATTTATTCACTTTAGCCCTTTTGACCTCTTCAACAGGTAATTGAACCAAATTGTTAATTTTTCGAAAATAACAGGACTTTTTTGCAGATTTCGTAAAAAAATTTATATAATGTGTAAACATATTTTTTTTACATATCTATATCAAATTTTACGTATATGTGTATTTATTATGTTTTTTAAATGTATATATTTACGTATTTTTATGTATTTTAAATGTATAAACGTATTTTTTTTTACTTATTTATATGTATTTTAAACAATTTTACATATTTTTTTTAAGTATTTTTATGTGTAATTTTTTATATATTATGTATTTATATGTATTATGTATTTTTACGTATTTATGTATTTTTTAATCTTTTTATATAGATGTTTATGTATTTTAAATGTATAAACATATTTTTTTTTACGTATTTACATCTATTTTTTTAGTATTTTACATATTTTTTATGTATTACGTATTTATGTATTCTTTTAAGTATTTTATATAGATGTTTTTTGTATATTTATGTATTTTAAATGTATAGACGTATTGTTTTACGTATTTATATATATTTTTTTAAACTATTTTACATATTTTTTGTGTTTTTTTTATATTATGTATTTATATGTATTTTTGCGTATTTATGCATTCTTTTAATTTTCTTATATATGATTTTTATGTACTTTTATGTATATTAAATGTTTAATTGTATTATTTTTACGTGTTTATATATTTTTTACGTAAAAATAATACACTTTAACATTTAATGTACATAAAAATACATAAAGATCTATATAAGAAAACTAAAAAAATACATAAATACGTAAAAATATATATAAATACATAATACGTAAACAACACATAAAAACACAAAAAAAAAAATATGTAAAGTACTTAAAAAATACATATAAATACGTAAAACAATACGTTTATATATTTAAAATACATAAATATACAAAAACATCTATATAAAAAACTTTGAAAAAAATATATAAATACATAACACATAAAAGATATGTAAAATACTTAAAAATAGATATAAATACGAAAAAAAATACGTTTATACACTTAAAATACATAAATATCTATATAAAAAGCTTTAAATAAAAATACATAAATACATAAAAATATATAAAAATACATATAAATACATAATATATAAAAAATAACACATAAAAATACATAAAAAAATATGTAAAATGGTTAAAAATACATATAAATAAGTAAAAAAAATACGTTTATACATTTAAAATACATAAAAATACGTAAATATATACTTATAAAAATATAAAAAAATACAAAAATACGTAAAAATAGATATAGATATGTAAAAAATATGTTTATACATTATATAAAATTTTTGATGAAATCTGCAAAAAAGTTCCTTTATTTTCGAAAAATTAACAGTTTGGTCCCATGACTTGGTAAACAGGTCAAAAAGGACTAAAGTGAATAAATTAGTCGGTTTTGTTGGGCTTTTCTATTCAAAATGTGAAAAAGTTATAACTTTTTTATTCAAAAATAAAATTTAGGACTTTATTAAAAATTTACCCAAAATATCGGAACCTTTAATTAAACTGATTTTTTTAAATGTAAAACCCATTTTTCAAGTTGATTGGTTATTATTTTATAGTCATGAGCATTATGGCAGGTTCGTTTAGTCTAAAAGGAATGATAACGCTCTTAATATCTTGACAAGTCAGCTTTTTTAATGCAACCTTATTTTTCTTCATTTAACATCTAATCCTAACAATTGATAAAGAGTGGTAACACTTCTAGCACTTCATTTTAAATTTTTTTTTTTCTAATTTAATTTAATTACTTTATTTTAATAAACAAACTTTTTTTTAATGTTACACAAATGACCTAAAACTTACCTAAGACATAAAGCACGATTTACACCCGGTTATATTGTTTTGCTAGAAAAAATAGCCACCACATCACATCTAGGTAGATTTTTTAAAGTACAATCTATTAATAAGAAAATGCATTCGTGTATGAAATGGCCTTTGAATGATCCTTGTTTTTCCTACCAACATACAATTATATAACATTTGATATTGAAGTTTTGTATATTGAAGAATTTAAGAAGATTAATATACCTAAATAACTCATCTAACTTCTTGTGCCACCATAATTCTTGCCAAAGTGTTATTCTTTATGTGGTTAATAGAAGGGAAATATATATAGTAAAGTCCAATATTTTCATCAATTTGACAAGAAAGTCCTAAACTTTATTTTTTTTACTAGTAAAATCCAAATTACCAGCAGTTTTTGACATTTTTACCCTTTTTTCCCGGTTAGCCGGTAATTAGGACTTTTTTGTCAAAAAAATAAAGTTTTGAACTTTCTTGTCAAATCGTCAATTAAGACTTTACTGTCAAAAAAGTAAAGTTTAGGATTTTTTTTGTCAAATCGTTGAAAATATTGGGACTTTAGTGTATATATAAATTTTTTCGCTTAGAAATTTAATGGTATGATACTCTTTAAGCATAAAAGTTATTGAAACATTCTCTAATCTACTAGATCCTATTGAAATCCTTAACGTTTGCTTCTTGTTAAATCGTTTTTTAATCTCAACAAATTGACATTGAAAAAAATTGAGATAATCAAGAAAGAAAGAATCAGGGTTGTATTGGCTTTTTGCAGCCCCAAAAATGGAGAAATAAGAAACCGAAAAAAACAAAATTGCCCTTCTTTCCCTTCTCCACATTCACACCCTTTTAACTAGGCATGTGTTGTTTATGTTTATATAAAGCTAGGGCAATTTCGTTTTTTTAGGTTTCTAATTTCTTTATTTTTGAGACTGCAAAAAGCCAACACAACCCTGATTCGTTATTTCTTTTTTGATTATCTTAATTTTTGTCAACGTCGGTTTGTTGAGATTAAAAAAACAATTTAACAAGATACAAACGTAAAGGATTTCAATAGAATCTAGCTAATTAGAGAAGGTTTCAATAACTCTTATGCTTAAAGAGTATTATACCATTAAATTTTTAACCAAAAAAAAAAAATTATATATACACTAAAGTCCTAATATTTTCAACGATTTGACAAAAAAAGTCATAAACTTTATTTTTTTGACAGTAAAGTCCTAATTGATGATTTGATAAAAAAGTCATAAATTTTATTTTGTTGACAAAAAAGTCCTAATTACCGGCTAACCGGGAAAAAAAGGATAAAAGTATCAAAAACTGTCGGTAATTTGGACTTTACTGTCAAAAAAATAAAGTTTAGGACTTTCTTGTCAAATCGATGAAAATATTGGGACTTTACTGTATATATCCCTTAATAGAAAGATAGTTTACTTTGTCTATATGGAGGAATGAATAGTCAGGTAATATAACATCATATACCAGTTTCCTCAAAATTGATTCTTCTTCGGAGCTCTATAAACCAAATCACATAGTATAATAATGTTATCACTTATCAACCAATCAATATATAAACACGTGCTTCAAGTTAGCATGATTCCAAATGAAAATGACTAACCAATAAGGATGTTACTATCAAATTCGATTCCAGGAGCATCTTAATGAGCATATCTGAAACATATAAGACAACTAATTAACAAGAAAACAGATTGAGATTTGATATGTAAAAGAAAGTTTATTGGGTACTTACCGAAGAAGTACAAACTATGAAAGCTAGTTATGGAACAAACAACTAAAGTCCTCAACTGATTCTGCACCTCTGCTTTTGTCCAAGAACAAGAAACCCAATCAAATCAAATCAATAATCAAAGAAAAAACATAGGAGCATGTTATAACAAGAACAATTGACAGTCAACCTCATTTCATACAATTAAGTTACGATTTCAAGCCCCATATAAGTTCAGATAACGACATATATGACCGCGCAGTTAATGAACCTTGATGTGATCTTACCCGGACGAAAACAAAATTCTCCTTGCACACTATCGGGTGATCCACATAACCCTACATCTCCATCTTGGCGTTTGATTATGCTTATCTTTCCAACCTTGTAAAGCACATTTTGTCGCAATATACCAGATTATTATACTGTCACATCCCCAAACCGAAACGACGAAAACGTTCCGGGGTGGAGGACGTCATGTAAAGTATCACAACAATTGCATCATAGTAATCAAAGTAAACACAACGATTACATTAAATATATAAAGGTATTTACATCTGTTTGATTCATATTTATATACATCAAAAGTATAGCAAAATATAAAAGACGTGACTCTAGACGCTCCGTCTACTCAAAAGCTGCGGGGAGTACCTATCTACTAATTTCCTGAGAATACAAGAGGTTTTGAAAAAGAGTATCAACATTAAAGTTGGTGAGTTCATAATCATGTTTTTGTAATGAAAAACTATTAATGAATCAGTGAAAATGTTTGTATGTTTCCAAGAAAATCCAATATTTTCTAACATGTTTGCTTGTTACGGTGTTCCATAATATATTAGTTCGTATGCCTGGTTACCACTAGATGTATTGTATAATGTTGTTTTGAATGAAAACCCATTTTGGATGAAAACCCTGGCTATCACTAGTATGTATAGAATATCCTGTTTGAAAACCCTAGTAGTTTTATTAATTAAAATAAAACCATGAGTTGAAATCCATGGAATCCTCCAGTTGTAGTATGTTGTAGTTCTATTAATGAAAATAAAACTAACGAAGAATGAAATCTCGTAAACAAAAGGCTAGTTTATACTATTGTGAGTTCATATAAACATGCTTGATATGACCTAGTAACCTCGGCGACGTTCTTCAGGCATCGGACGTTATGACATTTGTCACCCCATGCACGCTTGTCTAACTGTAGCTAGCAATTCAAGTGTGGGATAGTCAATTTCGAATAGATCTATTCACAAATCTCACGCTCTCCCTCCAAGAGACTCTGGTTATACTATGATAGGATTTAGCCCACATCCCGAAGGGTACAACTGAAGTGATGTCTCACAACCCTGTATTAACTATTGTGTCTTCTAGAGTAAAAAAAATTATAATTAAATAATTATTTAGTAATGTACTCTTGTTATCCGAAAGATAGTATTGTATTCCATAAACTAGTTGTACCATAGTTTATATGTTTGTTATGATGTACGATTCTTGAATTTATAAAACGGTGTATTGAAATCCAAAACTATACCTATTATAGTTTGCATATGTGTTAAGTGCTCGATTCGTGTATTGTTATGAAAAAACTATGCAATTATAGCTATGAGTTGAAAACTTCCCTTATGCTCTACATGTTACAAAAGGGATAAAATATCTAAATATTTTATAAAATGTGGTGATCTTTAGGTTGTATCAATGGCATAAGTTTTAATCATGTTGAAATTCTGTGTATAAAGTTCACAAAAACTATTTGTGTGTAACATCCAGATTTCCAGGTACCATATTTAAATTGTTTATTTTGAGTTATGAGGAGGGACTCGACAAGTTGACGCATAGACTCGTCGAGTAGGATCGCGATTTGCTGACTGGATTAATGAATGGACTCAACGAGTCGATGGGTGGACTCGACGAGTCCGTGCTGTGGGTAGAAACCCTAAATCCTCGGGTATGTGCCCTATTTAAGGGACCTTATGGCGCTCATTTGCATCTACCATTCCAGAGAGAGAAACCCTAGTGAGCTTGAGTGTGTGGTGTGAGAAGAAGGGCTATTTTGATGCTTATTGGTGTGGTTTTTGCAAAGAAGAAGGAGATTCCAGCAAAAGAAGGTCAATGGGGTTGCTATTCTGTGGTTTCAAGCAAGGAACTCAATCTTTGAGGTATTAAATCGATCATTTTCCTGTTTTGGTGTAGAACCCTCGAATCTAGGGTTTTCTCTACCCTTTATTGGCTTGGATAGGATGCTTATGATGTCCCTTTGAGTGTTAAGTACTGGATCTGGACCTTAAGAGGTCCAGAGAGCCCCAACTTTATGTTGTTCCATTAGAGATATGAACCTAGGTTGCCATTTTAGAAGCTATTTCACCAAAATGAGTCTTATATGTGTTGCATGGGTGTAAAGGTTGAACCTTTACGTAGTTATCGAGCTTTGGGAAGTCATATTTATAGGTTAGAAAAATAAATCTGACCTCAGAAGGTCATTTGAGTGTTTCCATGGAAGGAACTCGCCGAGTCCATAAGG
This sequence comes from Lactuca saligna, assembly GCF_052625555.1. Lineage (NCBI taxonomy): Eukaryota > Viridiplantae > Streptophyta > Magnoliopsida > Asterales > Asteraceae > Lactuca > Lactuca saligna. The sequence goes on along the minus strand of NC_136419.1, from coordinate 193,689,515 downwards.
GGACTCGACGACTCGAGTCGGGTCGCCCCACGATTCGTGTCCAATGGTAACCCATCGAGTGAAGGGTTAACTCTACGAGTCGAGTGAGGATTTATGAGGATTAAAAGGGCATGCATGGACTCGCCGAGTCACACGAGTGCACTCGATGAGTCTGGTCAAAGTTTGACCGTTAACTACAATTGACTTTCGTTGACTTTTAGGGTTTAGTCAACACTTGGACTTTTGGACCATTAGAAGGGTAAAATAGTCTTTTAGCCTTCTAAGAGGACATTGGAAGGGACTAGTCTAGCCTAGAGAGTCGTTATTTATTTGAGATCATTGCTTATGTGTTTAGGCGGGGCTAAGTCATTGTCACGAGGTTCAGGGAATACCAATCACGTGAGTTACTAGACAACATACGAGGCGAGTCTTCTCACTATACATTACCTAGAGTGGTAATTATGTGTGACCGAAAGGTCTTATGTGCTATGAAGAGTATGTGATATATGTTTATAGATGATATGTGATATGTATGTGTTATGTTATGTTATGAGCAGTATGTTATGGACCGGAAGGTTATCATGTTATGGATCGGAAGGTCAACTGTGTATGGACTAGAAGGTCAAAAGGGTATGGACCAGAAGGTCATTACGTGTAGGACCGAAAGGTCTACCAGGGTTGGGACGGAAGTCCCCTAAGACACATGGGCCGGAAGGTCCCATAGAGCTATGGCCTTGAGTGGCGTATGTGTTGTATGTGGTATTTTGGGGAACTCACTAAGCATTTATGCTTACAGTGTTATGTGTGATGTGTTTTAGGTACTAGCGAGGATCGCGGGAAAGCGCCGGCATGATCCGTACACACTGGCAGAGGATTTATTTTATGATCTTGGGATATGTTTTTATCATGATGACAATCGTTGAACATGAGATTTGAGAATATTGAATGATATTTTATGATGTTTGAAAAATGAAAAATTGTTTTGATTTTTACGTTGTTACAAGTTGGTATCAAAGCCTTGGTTTGAGGGATTCAGATACACCTTCGGGTGTATTTGAACTCAAACTGAGGATATGAAAAAGTTTTCCATAAAAGAAACAATTTTTCTAAAGAGTAAAGGAATTTGAAGAAAACGGAAAGAATCAGTGTCTACGATTAGCCAACACCCGAACGGTGATTTCCCAAAATCCCCTTACATTATGTGTTATGAGATATTATGTGATATGCTATGCATGCTAGAGTAGGCTAGGTATTCATATCTTGGACTAGAGTGGCCTGATTGTGATGCCTTAGCCTAGGACATTACTGCTACTAGGAGATACTTCGAGAATGAGTAAGTAGTAGTAAGGAGCTTATGAGAGGTCTACTGGAAAGTAGCCTATATGTGATAAGGAGTAGAGTACTTGTGATTTAGGATCCTAGGATGAGGACTTGGGGTGAATACTAATGCAGTATGGACGGTAGTATAGGCCCGTACTACTGAAAACATCGGACCAGTAAGCAGTCCAAGTAAGAATCCTTAGGGTACGAAGGAGCAAGAAGGGTTGAGTTATCGGGCGTGTGTATGCGCGAGCGAGTCTATAATATTTTTATGTTATATTTCAGAGACATCATGATTGGGACACGCCACAGACCAGAGACCAGCGACATGAGTGACGAGGAGCTTCGTCAGATGATCCACGATGAGGTGGCTGCGGCTATCCGCGCAGAGATACCAGAGATGTTTGGGTCTATCAAGACCACTCTGATTGAGACGTTTGACGAGAAATACGCAACGGTTACTGAGGCTACGGCTATTGTAGCTACTGTAGTTGTGGTTGCTGCTAGACCTCAAGGGGGTAACTCGTTGCTGTTCCAGGAGTTCAGCAACATGAAGCCATCGGAGTTTGATGAGACGCAGGATCCGATTGCTGAGATGAGATGGGTTTCTGATATCGAGGGATGCTTTTACACATGTTCGTGTCCGGAGCATCTGAGGGTACGGTTCGCACTGAACCAACTTCGCTTGGGAATGAAGGATTGGTGAAAATTTGTGACGACAAACTTTACTCGTGCAGAGATCTCAGAGGTGACCTCGGAGAGGTTCACCACCATGTTCAAAGACGAGTATGTTCCCTCGATGGAGAGGGAATGGTTGGCACTGGAGTTTTTGTCCCTCAAGTAGGGGATGGAGTCTGTGATGACAATCACACAGATGTTCCACGAGAGGATGTTGTTTTGCCCTGAGCACGTGTCGTCTGAGCAGGCACGCATGAGCTGGTATTTGAGCATTCTGAGGAGGGACATTCGGGAGTTCGTGGTGAACTCGACTTACCGGACATTTACTGAGCTCCGGGCAAATGCCCGGAAGAGGGAGATTGAGCTGGAGACTCAGGACAGGGAGGAGGCTGTGACATCCCCAAAATCTCGGCCAGAAAAGACCGATTTTCATTTATGCTTTTAAATATTTTCAGAGTAAATCCTTTTGATTTGAAAGAGTTGCGGAATTTGTTCCCAAAAACAAAACATGATAAAACAATGTTTACCAAAGCATTTCATAAAAGAAATGTATTTTTCATTATATAATCAAAACTCGGGGTGTCATGTTCCGATATAGACCAACAAGCATAAACGATAACATTACAAGTCATTCAACAAATATTTACATATACAGACTTGTAAACAAAACAACTTGATGGTTCATCCATCTTACGCCCTTGCGCCACTTCCTGTAATACAAATAAAACTGAGTGGGTCAGGCTTGGGAGCCTGGTGAGCATATAGGGTTTTCAACCCACAATAAATAATTAAATTAATTATTATCAACCAACAATAATCCAGTTACCCATTCCCGTTATTCTCACTTTACGTCCCTAAAATAACTAACACAAGGGACCTAATCTAAGAATATTTTCATCGGGGTGACAACACATGCTGCGCGGGTTCCTCAGCAATATAAGTCAAATAAGGCAACCATGAGGGGGATGGAATACAGCGAATGAACACTCAAGTTCATTAACACCTACAGGTTATGAGCCTGCTAGCGTTCCACTAGACTGTCTAGAAAAGTCCGTGGTCGTCATCTAAATTCCGCTAGATGACTGGATCAAAACAACAACGAGGCCTCTCATCTGTTTATTACACACCAACTATCTACCCATGTTCTACCCAACATATTAGTAGATAAAACATACATTTTTATACATATTTTCAAAACCTGTATAGCATGCTTGATCAATACATTGTCCATATAACAGATGAGGCACACACACATAACACGTATTTCATGTAGAAATAATCATATCTGTAAGATAGAAGAAAGTGAATATACATTCACACACATAACAACAAAATATACACATAACACGTATCTCATATAAAATACTTCATAGTTATACGTTATGAGAAAGTAACAACGCATTCACACGTATAAAAGACAATAAACTTAAGACCCTCGAACCATACTTGTATTATTATTGCGTTTATGAAAGGTAGTATACACTCACTTGATCAGAAGATGATCGGACAACACTACAGCTTGCAGAAGTCGTAATCCTCAGCAGATCTGGAAGATCTCTACGAAAATCGAACTTCTCGCGGGCAGAGCTTCGGCTTGGAAACCGCACTTCGCGGGATCTTCGGGATCTCGGGACTCGCTTCGGGACTCGGGAATGATACCGGGGCTTCGGGATATTTCTTGCACGAAAAACGATGCAAAAACGCGAGAAAACGGGAAGAAATGAGCAACTAAATCGGCTGCACTCGACTTCCTTTTATAGGGGCTGGATCTGCGATTTACGCGGGGCGTAATTCATGTACGCGGGGCGTAACGGGGATAAGGCCGGTGACTCCCCCCCATGGATAATATCAGCGAATTTTTATTTAAATTAAATACCGAATTTATTAAATAAACTTCAAAAATTCATATCTTCCTCATACGAACTCCGTTTTCGACACTCTTTATATCCACGCGTAGGTGAGACTACGATCTACAACTTTCGTTTAGACTCCGTTGGCTAATTTTGATTTTATTTTTTTATTATTTATTTTTAGTAGGCCTGGACCGGAAAACTCAGTTATAAAATCATAACTTCTTCATCCGACGTCCGTTTTCGCCTATCTTTTTATCGTTTTACTACAATTAATGAGATCTTCAATTCTCATTTAGATTGTTTCGGCTAAAAACCGCTCGGTCTCAAATCGAGCATTCGGGCTGCATACTGCTAAGTCGAAACTTCGAAAAATCATAACTTCCTCATATGAAGTCAGATTTGGGCGTTATTTTTATGCACGCTCATGGCTTGACGTACTCTACGACTTTCATTTAGATTGCTGAGGCTAAATATCGCTCTAACGTAAATCTCACTTTTTACGTTATCCAGCGTTGCCGGTTCTGTCGCGAAACTTTGACAGGTCATAACTTCCTCGTTATAACTCGGATTTCGGCATTCTTTATATCTCTGGAAACCTTGTTTCAACTACTACAACATTATCTAAAGATATCAAGTTTAATTTACACTTAAATTTTGACGCTTATTTTTATTCTTAATTAATCAAACCACATAATTAAGCAATTAAGCACAAAACACATAATACTCAAATAATACAATCTTATTATTTCAAAACGGGTTACAAAGGTTAACCTAGACCATTACATTGCTAAAAATGGCAAGCCTGGAAACACTGGCGTTACAATTCTCTCCACCTTAGAATGATTCCGTCCTCGGAATCACAAATCAACAAACAAATGCGGATAGCGACTCAACATGTCACTCTCCGTCTCCCAGGTGAGATTCGGCCCATTCGTGTGTTTCCATCGGACAAGCACTAACTCGACCATCTTGTGTCGCAACTTCTTAGTCTTTCGGTGAACAATTGCCTCTGGTTCTTCAATCAACCTTTTGTTCTCATCGATTCTCAACTCAGAAATTGGAATTATATCGGGAACTTCTCCCGTGAACTTCCTCAAATAACACACATGAAAAGTGTTGTGAATTCCATTCAGTTCTTCGGGTAATTCGAGCTTGTAAGCTTGGTTCCCAATCCTCTGAAGAACTTTAAACGGTCCAATAAACCTTGGACTCAACTTTCCCCTTTTACCAAATCTTATAAGTCCCTTCCACGGCGAGACTTCAAGCAAAACCGAATCTCCAACCTCAAAAGTCATCGGTCGTCGTTTCTTGTCAGCATAGCTCTTATGACGATCCTGAGCTGCTAACATTCTTTCCCTAATTATTTTCAACTTTTTCAGCAGTTTGATGAACCATCTCCGGTCCCATAAACTGCTTTTCCCCAGCCTCAAGCCAACAAGACGGCGTACGAAACTTTTGTCCATACAAAGCTTGGTAAGGTGCCATCTTAATGCTCGAGTGAAAACTATTGTTATAGGAAAATTCTACCAACGGTAAATGTTCATCCCAATTACCTAGGAATTCCAAGGTACATGCTCTCAGCATATCTTCAAGTGTTTGTATTGTTCTTTCACTCTGACCATCAGTCTGCGGATGGTAAGCTGTACTTAAACATAACTTGGTACCCATTTCCTCTTGTAGACTTTTCCAAAACCTTGAGGTGAAACGACTATCACGATCCGACACAATTGTTAGTGGAACACCGTGAAGTCTCACAATTTCCTTCACATAATAATTCGCAAGCTTTTCCATAGACCATTTCTCCCTGGCGGCTATGAAATGCACACTCTTAGTGAATCGATCAACGACCACCCAAATCATGTCGTGACCATTCTTTGTTCTGGGCAGTTTAGTGACAAAATCCATAGCAATGTCTTCCCACTTACCCATAGGCACAAGTAAAGGCTCTAAACTTCCATACGGTTTTTGATGTTGTGCCTTGACTCTCGCACAAGTCACACACTCGGCCACATACTTTGCAACATCAAGCTTCATCGTTGGCCACCAATAGTAGGGTTTCAGGTCCCTATACATTTTAGTGCTACCGGGATGAATCGAATACATGGTCTTGTGAGCTTCTTCCATCAGAAGATCTCTAATTCCTCCTGACTTAGGTACCCAAATACGATCTTGGAATACCTTCAGTCCATGACCGTTTGTACCAAACACCAACGTTTTACCCAAACGTTCCTCCTTTCGGTCATTTTTCTCAGAAGCTTCCTCTTGAGCTTTCTTTATACTTTCCACAATGGTCGAGACAACTTCAATTCTCAACACTCTTGGCCTTTCCTTTCAAGATTGACTTTCCGACTGAGAGCATCAGCAACAACATTAGCCTTACCGGGATGGTAAAGTATCTCACAGTCGTAGTCCTTGAGTAATTCCAGCCAGCGTCGTTTCCTCATATTCAATTCCTTCTAATTAAAGAGATATTGGAGACTCTTATGATCAGTGAAAAGTTTGCACTTTGTGCCATAGAGGTAATGCCTCCATATTTTCAGAGCGAAAACTACCGCTGCCAACTCCAAATCATGAGTCGGGTAATTCTTTTCATGCTCCTTCAGCTGTCGAGACGTATATGCTATCACCTTTTCTCTTTGGGTCAAAACACAACCCAATCCAACCCCAGACGCATCGCTATAAACGGCGAAGTTTTCAACTCCATCGGGTAGAGAAAGTATCGGTGCCTTGCATAGCTTCTTCTTTAGCTTCTCGAATGCTTCTTTATGCTTCTCACTCCAAGCATAAGTAGCTCCTTTGTGGGTCAAAGCTGTCAATGGAGTAGCAATCGAAGAAAAGCCCTGGATAAACCTTCGGTAATATCCGGCTAATCCTAAAAAGCTTCGGATCTCCGTGGGACTTTTCGGTTGTTCCCACTTCATTACAGCTTCAATCTTTGCTGGATCAACCATTATCCCTTCTTGGTTGACCACGTGACCCAAGAATTGGACTTCACGAATCCAAAAATCACATTTGGAGAACTTAGCATACAACTTCTCCTTCTTCAAGACTTCTAACACTTCTCGCAAGTGTCTGCCATGCTCCTCTTGGCTTTTTGAGTTAATCAGAATGTCGTCGATGAATACTATGACAGATTTATCAAGGAACGGATTACAAACCCTATTCATTAAATCCATGAATGCTTCCGGAGCATTGGTTAGTCCAAACGACATAACCAAGAACTCGTAGTGTCCATATCTAGTTCTGAATGCAGTCTTCTCTATATCCTGCTCTCTTACTTTCAGCTGATGATATCCTGACCTTAGATCGATCTTCGAGAAATAGCTCGAACCTTGCAATTGATCAAATAGGTCATCAATCCTCGGCAACGGATATCTATTCTTTATTGTTGCCTTGTTCAGCTCTTTGTAATCAATGCACATTCTCATACTTCCATCTTTCTTCTTCACGAATAACATCGGAGCTCCCCAGGGTGATGAACTAGGTCTAGTGAAACCTTTGTCCAATAACTCCTGAAGTTGCATCATCAGCTCCTTCATCTCCGTCGGTGCTAATCGATAAGGTGCTTTTTCTATTGGCGTGGTTCCTGGTAACAAGTCTATTCTGAACTCTACTTGTCTATCAGGTGGTAATCCAGGAAGATCTTCGGGAAATACTTCTGGATAATCACACACCACAGGAATACTCTGCATCACCTTCTTTTCCTTCTTAGCATCAATCACGAATGCTAAATATGATGTACATCCCTTGGTCAAACACTTTCTGGCTATCATTAGGGAAATGATTCCAGCGTTCACTCGGCGTTTGTCCCCATACACCATAAATGAATCTTTTCCAGGCGGGTTTACTTTAACTATCTTCTTCTTGCATAAAATTTCGGCATCATTGGCGCTGAGCCAATCCATTCCCAACACGATGTCGAAACCATTAAGTTCGATAGGCAATAATTCCTCGTGGAAATTATTCCCATTCAAGTCGATTAAGATGTTTTTCATACGACGGCTAACAGGTACAAACTTGCCACTAGCAACTTCGACTAATAAAGCATTATCTAGTCTATCAACAGGCAAAGCTAGTTTTCTACCAAATTCATGCGATATAAAGGAGTAGTTGGCTCCAGAATCAAATAAAATTTGGGCAGGCAAATTGTTAACGAGAAAGGTACCTGAAGCGACATCAGCTTCATCCTTAGCAGCTTCCAGTGTCATTTGGAATGCTCTCGCCTTCGGCTTTGGTGGAATGTTGGGCTTAGCTGCCTCCTTCTTCTTTGGACAGTCTTTCAAAATATGCCCCTCTTCATTACAACCAAAACACATCCTTTTGTTGTTCGGACATTCATTGGCAAAATGTCCAACCTTTCCACACTTGTAGCAAGTTACATCCTCGCTACATTTCCCAAAGTGCTTTTTCTTACACTTTTCACACCACTTCGCTTCTCATCCTTTTCCCCCACCAAACCTTTTCGAATCAGATTTCGAAAATTTGTTTTTCTTACCGGAACCAGATGTTCCCTCAAACTTCCTCTTCTCACCAACCTCAACCTTGTTGGTGGTTCTCCCTTTTATCATGTTTTTAACAGACTTGGCAGCCCAGATAGCTGCCTCTAGGGTAAGTGCCTGACGTACTGGCACCTCGTACTCCCATGGAAGTCCCTTCGCATACCGATCCACCTTAGTCAGCTCGTCTGGAACTATACGCAAGGCAAACTCCATCTTATCGGTGAAGTTGTTGGTGTATTCATCAACTGACATGCTGCCTTTCGTTAGAGTCAGAAACTTGTTCTCTAGCTCCAATAGATTTTGAGCCGAACAGAACTTGCGCTTGAACTGCACCAAGAATTCTGCCCATGACAATTGCAGTGGCTCATTTGGGCTCAAAGTTTTCCCTAGAGTGTTCCACCAACGAACGGCTCCACCTCGGAATTGACGCACGACATAGATAGTTTGCAACTTACCTCTGTAGCCACACGTCATGAAGGCTAGCTCCATTTCGGAGATCCAATCCATAACCCCAATCGGATCCTCCTTTCCATTGAAGGTCGATGGTTTGCAAGTCAAAAAGTCCTTGTACTTGCATCCCATTCCATCATTCCTTCCATCACGGTTGTCTTGCCTAACTATCGGTGGGTTGGCTTGACCAATTGATCCACTGAAGTTTCCACCTTCTGAGTGCCCTTCATTTCATTCAGGCTCTTCCACACGAAATGACAATTCTTCACGATTTTGTTGAAGCAACCGTCTGGTTTCATCCATTTGACGATCCAACATTGTCTGAATCATCAATTGTACATCGGCCATTGTTATCGGCTCAGGTGCTGCTGCTACAACAGGTCTTTGTTCAATCACTGGTGGTTGATTCCTGTTTTCATCAGCATTTCCAACTCCACTTCTTGTTCTCACCATTTTTGATCTACACACCGAATAAGGTGAAATTAGATCCTCATTCACGACAGATATTCAGATCATCCTTATCACTCCGAAACGTTTACATGCTAGTTCTAATATCGTAGACGTACGCTTAGAATCCTACACACATAAAGTTTCTAGATCCGGTCGGCAACAGACCATAGATCCGAACAAATAACATCATATATGGCAACATATAACATTTAGCACTTAAAGCATTTTAGGCAACTTTCCTAAAATAAACTAGTGCTCGTGTCTAAAACATAACAGACACACATCTCAAAATTCCACTTAGCATTCTAAGTTTAAGTCTAGAAATCCTACAAATTCCTAGTTCGCTTAAACTAATGCTCTGATACCAACTGTGACATCCCCAAAATCTCGACCAGAAAAGACCGATTTTCATTTATGCTTTTAAATATTTTCAGAGTAAATCCTTTTGATTTGAAAGAGTTGCAGAATTTGTTCCCAAAAACAAAACATGATAAAACAATGTTTACCAAAGCATTTCATAAAAGAAATGTATTTTTCATTATATAATCAAAACTCGGGGTGTCATGTTCCGATATAGACCAACAAGCATAAACGATAACATTACAAGTCATTCAACAAATATTTACATATACAGACTTGTAAACAAAACAACTTGATGGTTCATCCATCTTACGCCCTTGCGCCACTTCCAGTAATACAAATAAAACTGAGTGGGTCAGGCTTGGGAGCCTGGTGAGCATATAGGGTTTTCAACCCACAATAAATAATTAAATTAATTATTATCAACCAACAATAATCCAGTTACCCATTCCCGTTATTCTCACTTTACGTCCCTAAAATAACTAACACAAGGGACCTAATCTAAGAATATTTTCATCGGGGTGACAACACATGCTGCGCGGGTTCCTCAACAATATAAGTCAAATAAGGCAACCATGAGGGGGATGGAATACAGCGAATGAACACTCAAGTTCATTAACACCTACAGGTTATGAGCCTGCTAGCGTTCCACTAGACTGTCTAGAAAAGTCCGTGGTCGTCATCTAAATTCCGCTAGATGACTAGATCAAAACAACAACGATGCCTCTCATCTGTTTATTACACACCAACTATCTACCCATGTTCTACCCAACATATTAGTAGATAAAACATACATTTTTATACATATTTTCAAAACCTGTATAGCATGCTTGATCAATACATTGTCCATATAACAAATGAGGCACACACACATAACACGTATTTCATGTAGAAATAATCATATCTATAAGATAGAAGAAAGTGAATATACATTCACACACATAACAACAAAATATACACATAACACGTATCTCGTATAAAATACTTCATAGTTATACGTTATGAGAAAGTAACAACGAATTCACACGTATAAACGACAATAAACTTAATACCCTCGAACCATACTTGTATTATTATTGCGTTTATGAAAGGTAGTATACACTCACTTGATCAGAAGATGATCGGACAACACTACAGCTGTCAGAAGTCGTAATCCTCAGCAGATCTGGAAGATCTCTACGAAAATCGAACTTCTTACAGGTAGAGCTTCGGCTCGGAAACCGCACTTCTTGGGATCTTCGGGATCTCGGGACTCGCTTCGGGACTCGGGAATGATACAGGGGCTTCGGGATATTTCTTGCACGAAAAACGATGCAAAAACGCGAGAAAACGGGAAGAAATGAGCAACTAAATCGGCTGCACTCGACTTCCTTTTATAGGGGCTGGATCTGCGATTTACGCGGGGCGTAACGGGGATAAGGCCGGTGACTCCCCCCCATGGATAATATCAGCGAATTTTTATTTAAATTAAATACCGAATTTATTAAATAAACTTCAAAAATTCATATCTTCCTCATACGAACTCCGTTTTCGACGCTCTTTATATCCACGCGTAGGTGAGACTACGATCTACAACTTTTGTTTAGACCCCGTCGGCTAATTTGGATTTTATTTTTTATTATTTATTTTTAGTAGGCCTGGACAGGAAAACTCCGTTATAAAATCATAACTTCTTCATCCGACGTCCGTTTTCGCCTATCTTTTTATCGTTTTACTACAATTAATGAGATCTTCAATTCTCATTTAGATTGTTTCGGCTAAAAACCGCTCGGTCTCAAATCGAGCATTCGGGCTGCATACTGCTAAGTCGAAACTTCGAAAAATCATAACTTCCTCATACGAAGTCAGATTTGGGCGTTATTTTTATGCACGCTCATGCCTTGACGTACTCTACGACTTTAATTTAGATTGCTAAGGCTAAATATCGCTCTAACGTAAATCTCACTTTTTACGTTATCCAGCGTTGCCGGTTCTGTCGCGTAACTTTGACAGGTCATAACTTCCTCGTTATAACTCGGATTTCGGCATTCTTTATATCTCCGGAAACCTTGTTTCAACTACTACAAAATTATCTAAAGATATCAAGTTTAATTTACACTTAAATTTTGACGCTTATTTTTATTCTTAATTAATCAAACCACATAATTAAGCAATTAAGCACAAAACACATAATACTTAAATAATACAATCTTATTATTTCAAAACGGGTTACAAAGGTTAACCTAGACCATTACATTGCTAAAAATGGCAAGCCTGGAAACACAGGCGTTACAGAGGCTGAGTCTCAGGGGAAGGATAGGTGGCCGATACAGTCTCAGCCGGCAGCCAAGCGGGCTAAGCCCGCCGATGCGAGATCAGGAGGCAAGAAGGGTCGCACTTGTGGGAAGTGTGACAAGGGACATGATGGCGTCTGTCGGTCGGGTGCTTGCTAAAAATGTGGCAAGGAGGGGCATATAGCCAAGGACTGCCCTAAAGGATTTATGGTTTGCTTTCATTGCAACCAGACATGCCATCGGAAGGCCGAGTGCCCGCAGCTGTTACAGGGATCAGCGCAGGGATCTGCCCCTGCTACTGCACGAGCTACGGAGGGTCGTCCAGTAAAGGCCGAGGCACCGAAGGCTCGCGGGAGATCCTTCCAGTTGACAGCAAAGGAGGTCCGTGCAGCGCCCGATGTCGTGGCTGGGATGTATTCTTTCATTCATTTATGCTGAGTTGAGATATTGTGCTTATTTTATGATATGCGTAGGTACTTTTCTTGTGAATTATGTACCTGCTTTGGTGTTATTTGACTCGGGTGCGAGTCAATCATTTGTGTCGTTAGCGTTTAGTCAGCTCATCAATATTCGACGAGAGGCATTGAGTCGACCTCTACGAATTTCCATAGCCGACGAGCGAACGATATATGTTACTGATGTGATTCGAGGATGTATACTTGAGATCTTCGGCATTGAGTTCCCGATAGATCTGGTCCCGATTGCGATGGGGGACATTTGCGTTATAGTGGACATGGATTGGTTGAGCAGATTTGGGGCGATTATAGACTGCGAGCGGCAGATAGTGACGATACGAGACCCTAGTGGAGGAGTGTTGACTGTGTATGGCGAGGGTACCCGATGTAGGTCAGTATTTTGTTCGGCTGCCAGAGCGAGACAAAGTTTACAACAGGTCTGCAGCGGGTTTGTAACCTATATGATAGATACACGAGTGGCCACAGAGAGGCCGAGTTCGATCGATGATGTTCCGATAGTGCGCGAGTTCCCGAATGTTTTTCTCGAGGAGTTGCTGGGTATGCCTCCCGAGCGGTAGGTGGAGTTCCGCATCGATTTGGTTCCGGGGGCAGTGCCTATCGCCAAGGTGCCTTATCGCTTTGCGCCGCCAAAGATGCAGGAGTTATCCTCGCAGCTTCAGGAGTTGCTGGGGAAAGGGTTTATTAGACCAAGTAGCTTGCCGTGGGGAGCGTCGATCCTTTTTGTCAAGAAAAAGGATGGTTCGCACCGGATGTACATTGATTACCGGGAGTTGAACAAGTTGACGGTCAAGAACTGTTACCCCTTTCCGATGATCGATGACCTGTTCGATCAGTTGTAGGAGCGTCTTATTTCTCCAAGATAGATCTGAGGTATGGATATCATCAGATGAGAGTACGGGATGAGGATATCCAGAAGACGGTATCCAGGACTCGTTATGGGCATTACGAGTTCGTGGTGATGCCTTTTGGGCTCAACAATGCACCGGCAGCGTTCATAGATCTCATGAACAAGGTGTGCAGGCTGATGTTGGATCGGTCGGTGATCGTGTTCATTGATGATATTCTGGTGTATTCGAGATCCCGAGAGCAACATGAGGAGCATTTGAGGGAGATTCTCAGACTATTGAGGTCAGAGAGGCTTTACGCCAAATTCTCCAAGTACGGTTTCTGGTTACGAGGGGTCCAGTTCTTAGAGCACCTCGTAATTAGGAAAGGGTAAATCGGTAAACTAATATATAATTTAGAATATTAGATAAAAAAATAATAAAAAATGATATAATTTTAATTAAAATATAACTTTGGATATTGATGTAATTTTTATAATCTTGGAAGGATATATACGTAACATCAAAGTTTATAAATATATTGAAGTTATATTTAAAGTTTAAAAGGATATATATGAAATTTTCAATTTGAAAAATTGTACATACATAAATATTACGTTGCTCACTTTTGTTGGAAATTGAATAAAATAATGAAAATTAGAATAAAAAATAGGCACGATGATAAAATTAAAATTAGGGGTTGGATTTAGCTATGACAAAGCCTTTTTTCCATCGATGTTTTTCAACTTTTTACCAGCTTCTCTTGAATGAAAACATTTATTTCTTCTATTTAGAATCGTTATCTTCGTTTGGCTCTAAATCGTTCAATAATAGAAGTAGTGTCGATGAGGATGAAGCAACAAGCAACAAGAGCAAAGAAGAATGGGATGATGATGAAAGGGAACGTAAAGAAGAATGCCAACTTCTTTTGGGGCTTAGACGATGCGTAAGGTTTTAAATCATTAAAAAAAAACTTGCCTAGTAAAAGGGATTAATGATTTAATAATTTAATTACTAAAAATAGTTCATAGTGAAGATTATAATATTCAGATTTTTGAAATGATTAGTCCATATTAGTTTTTACATACACATAATGATTGTCTATCCACATTTGAACCTACATCTCTCTCTTTATATATATATATATATATATATATATATATATATATATATATATATATATATATATATATATATATATATATATATATATATATATATATATATATACCCTAAACTCAAAAACAAAAACATTATTACTAGGCATTACTACTTTTATTTAGAAAACAAGATATTAAGGAAGTTCATCCTTCCAAATTCATATGTTAACTCAACTCATTGTTATATAATTATTATTATTACTTTTATTTTCATCTAACTCCAACGTAACAACTAAAGATCAGCATTTAATAGCAAATCAATATCGATTTTAAACATATAGAAAAATAATTATACTTTAAAAATCATGAAATTTGGGACATGATACGGTTAGTATTGGTGGTAGTATGAAAACTGATAACACTTATGGTAACGTTAGTTCGATTATCGATATCATTTTTTCATCGATTTTGATATTCTGGATTCTTGGGCGGTGCAGGGTCCATATTGATTCCGTCGTAATGCTCATCCCTACCCACAATACATGAAAATCAATCCAACCCACATATTTTTCTTTTGAAAAAAAATAAAACATTTATTAATTTAATAATAAATAAATAAAAATAAGATTTCCTAAAAATATAGCATACTAGAACAAACGTTAAATCCTAAAATGACAATTAAAATGCTAAAAAGTAATTAAAATAAACTAGTTATCCGTTAAGGTGGGGGTATGTGGGGATGCTCAATACCATCAAGAAGAGCAAAACGAAGTTGCTAGCGGGTTTTTGTGATATGCAATTCGAGGATCATATCTTCATTTATTTTGACTTTAGTAGGTAGATTGGTGGCGGGTTTTTGTGATATGCAATTGGTGGCCAGTTTTTTTGATATGCTCAATATTGTGTAATATGATACAAATATGCATTATATCTATAGTTTTCTTAGGATGCATTGGAGTTGTATAATGTTCCAACGACATTTTAGGACGCTAGAAGCCCATCCATGCCATTTCTTATTGATTCTTGTGTCACTCTGAACCGTTTTTTTGTTACAGAAGTTTCCAAAGTTGCGTATTTTTTTTATCTGTAAGATAATACCTATATATTTTTCTCCGTTCAAATTAAATGAACATTTGAGTGCTTTTAGAAGTATTACTGTGTCGAATAATGGTGATTGGTAGATGACGTTTAGGTTATTGTTTTAACTAGCAACACCATAATATGCATGCTAGAATCGTAAATCTTACGACGATACTGCTTTAGGTATCATTATTGGGTATTCGTGATCACATCGCATATATTGGCTTTATAATGTCGTTGAGTTATTCCTCCAATTCCAATGTGTGTTGTCATGTTACATAGCATTTTAGAAAATCCTTGTCCAAATTCACGTGCAATACACATCTCCCGTGTTCCCGTATGCTACTTTTCATATGATAGATGTGCATTTTCGCAATGAACTTTGGATCACATATTGTTTCAATATATATATATATATATATATATATATATATATATATATATATATATGTATATATATATATATATATGTATATATATAGAGCTAGGTTCAAATGTTTTTAGCAAGTATTGTGTGCCTAAATGCACCAATGAGAATTCAAGAAATAATTATCAATTAAATAAATCATTTAAGGGTATTCTGGACATTTTGTACTTTTCAATTAAGGAATCATTTAATTGAAATCCTGCAATTAAAGAAATAAAATCAATAATATTGACCTAGTCTCTCTCTTGCATCATGTCTTATATTCAAGGAATTACCAAGATGAATGACCGACACCCCACAACACAACCGATCAAGACCTTGATTTCTTCTTTCTTCTTCCAATCGACACACATCACAGATAGAAGGAGTCGATCGCTTCTTCGTTTTTTTCTGATGCGCACACACGAGATGGAGAAGAGAAAGCACGACCCCTTTTCTTCCCTCCTGACGATCGATTCTTGATCTCGCATAATATGGAGAAGAGAGAACACGGGGTACATGTTGTTTCTTTTCATTGGATTTCCCCAAATATGGACCTTATTTGTAAAGGAACAATTTCCAGTTACTCGTTTTGTCATCTGTGATCAACATAGATCACAGGTTAAATTCAGTTCTGTAAATACTTTGGCAATTTGCAGGAAATACTCCCAATTCCCATGGACAACCGAAATGTCTAGTACAAATCTGTTAGAATTCATCAATGCCCACCATGTGTTTGATGTAATTACTGAACCAGGAGTACAACAAATTATCTCTATTAATGTTATTATTTGTGTGTTATAATGTTATTGGAATTTGATTTTATGTTTGTTCACAGGTTTTCGTTACAATAATGATTCAGTGGTTGTGGTTAAAATTATGGGGGTTCTACCATTTTCAATCAAAACCGAAGCCACATAAACATTTATGCTTTTTTTTTTCTTCGACCGTATGGAAACCGAACACAGGAGATTCATTTGATGTTGATGGTTATGAATTGGTTTTTTTTCATTCATGATTCATAGAAAATGTGGTGATTTAGGGAGCGCCCTTAAAGTGTTTGATGAAATGCCAAAGAGAAATATGACAATCTCACATTGTATACATGGTTAGTGATGGAATCACTGGTTAATGAGGAGATGCTGGTAAGTTTACATGAAGTTTATTGATCTTTGATTAAGTTTTTTGAGTTGGGTTTTTGTAATTTTTTATTTTTTTTTCAGAAATTCAGAGACACCATTCTTTGATGGAAGAGAACTTGTAGCTGGAAGTATTGATGATTCAATCTATGTTTATGATGTTGAAGCAAACATCTATCCTGATCATATATTTGATGTTGAAGCAAACTGACTTTTCCTTATGTTTATGATGCAGAAGCAAACAGACATATGAGCTGATCATAGCTTTGACCTTTTTTACCTTTTTATAATATTTCCATTCTGAAAGAATAGTTTATTATATAAGAGTATTATTGCTTTATTCTGATAGAATTTGTAGTTAATTAATTATATGTTTAATGTGCAGTTGTTACAAGTGTATCACTACAAAGTATTTGACAATGAATTTGTGATAGAAATGGCTTGAAGAATGGCTTGAAGACCTGATGGGAAAGGCTCCTTGTATAAAATAATTCTCATGCAATACAATTCTGATAGAATGTCAATGTCACAAAATGTCAATCTCATGGAATGCTAGCATATTTTGAATTGGCTTAGATGTCAAACATACACAAGACATCTAGAATGTTGTTATGTTTTAAGAATTATACTTGGTATTCTTTCAGAATGTTTTTTATAATTCAATGAATCACAATGGTACAATGTAATTATTTGGTATATTATTAGTTCAAGAATCGATTTTGTGTATTCTTTCAGAATATATTTACTAGTTTATGGTTGACATTCTATCATTCTGACAGAATAAAATCGAAAAATATGTTTACTACTTTATGGTTAAAATTCTATCATTCTGACAGAATAAAAATCGGATTTTTAATTTTAAATTAATTTAAAATATTTAGATTTTTAAAAATAAAGGAATTAATTATTCCTAAAAATCCGAAAATTTCCTTTTTTAATATAGGTTAATTGACTAGAATGCCCTTATGCTCAAATTTATGTGATTATATGGTACATGTTATCCTATTTTACTATCATAGACCCTCAGATCATGGCTTTTGATTATATTCCATCAAATGGTCCAGATCTGTGCATTCTGGCACACAATAGTTACTAAAAACAAAATAACCTAACCCTATATATATATATATATATATATATATATATATATATATATATATATATATATATATATATATATATATTCTTTTCCTTTCTTCAACAATACATACAAAAGATCAACTGCTTCTTTTTCCTCTCGTTCTTAGCATTTTTGACTAACTTTCCTTTACCTTCGTTTTATGTTACCACATAAGTGTCAATTCATTCGAAATCTTCTTTGAAAATACTAGTCATCAAAGATTGCATTATCAGCAAAGTAATCTCGGATCATATAATTTTCGGTAGCTTCACAATCTCTCATCACAAGAGTTAATAAATTGCTACGCATGCTTGAACTTGTAGTATCGTGAAGAAGCATTTATGCAATTCGAGCAAGTAATGAAAAATGTTGAATGTTATTATTTTCATATTCAAATGAAGACCATAAAAGATTATTTATTTTCATAACATATTTGATGCATACATGATCATCGAAACTATTTGATGAATCCAATGAATGTGAAAGAGTTTAAATAGATTTTAAGAAAGGGTATCATTACTGGAGTGGTTGAGAGTTGTTTATATAGGTAACAATACAGGGTAACAATATAGAGAAAATTTTCATTTTTCTAGACATTCAACGGCTAAAAATTAATATAGATCAAAGAGGTCCGGGAGGAGTGGCTTACCCAACCGTCCATCCCATTCTTTTATGGCACCGATTACCGACGAAATCTTGTAGCCGACGGTATAGGCTGTACCAACTTTGACCCGTCTCCCATCTAGAACCTCTCCGTACACCATATAGACTTTATGTAAATTGATTTAAAAAATATTAAAAACACTCTTCATATGTTTGTAAACTGTTAGATTTATATAATTATCTTAAATATTAAAATTTTGATATGTTATATCGAAAAAATTCTTTTTGAAATTTGTATATACTTAAAAGTGAGTGATCCTTATGAATAGTTAACTTGTGGTAATTCAGACATTGGCCACAATACATTGTTACATTGGCAGTTTAGGTCCCTGCTCTGAAACTAGTTGGTCAATGGTGGGTGCATGTCCAAGACACATGTTATTTTCCTATGTTCTTCCGGTTCTCGATTGCTACATGTTTTGCCTCCGCTTCTTCACGAAAACCACCACCGTATCTGCCTCTACCTCTTTGCCTCTACAACGATTGAAACAAATAGTCATTTGAATTTCTCTTGGCTTTCTCATAAATCAATTGTACATTACACTGCATATATATCTTCTCTGTTTGTAGATCCTCGAATACGCGTGTTTCGCTCTCTGATCATATTTTTATCTAATTTAATTCGATTGCCGCTGGATTTCTTCATATATCGAATCCTCAAATTTACGTCCTCGCTTTCTCTTCTCCTAAATTGGGAACGGATCGACTCCTCGAATTTGTGTCGTCTCTTCTAGGAGAATAGCTTTCTCTTCTCCTAAGTTGATTCTCCATCTTGGTCGTCATCTCGACGGAAGGAAGATAAATGCCCCTTCCCCTGATAACCAATTTGTTATCCATTTCTACTCTCCAACATAGTAGCACAACCTCCATTTCGGCGTAACAAGGCATCGACAACATAGGTAATTTTTGGTTTTACTGAATAGACTAAAGACCCTTAAATATTTTTCTGGTCGATTTGCTTCTCAAAATCATATCAATTTCATCTTTCTTTTTAGCTGATGATGGCTTCTCCTACTGCCTATCATCCCTCCAATTGATCTTTTCTACATACGGTTGTGATTCCCACAACCTTACTCTTATCTCTATATCTATCTCAGCACAACCCGCTCCAAGGTTTTATTAGAGGCATTCGATTTAGATTTAATGATTTAGTTTTTTTTTTTTTGTTACAAGGTATGGGAAGTCGATTAGTGGTGATGTTGATTTCTCCATTTTTTGGTTGTTTTGGAAGAAATTAGAATATATGGTGAAGGAGTTTCAGTCTCTGAATTCAAATCCACACCCAACTATTCATCTTGAGAAGGTTAGATCATCCGACTTCACTCCACCACTGCTTTTTGTTGAAGCTTTTAATTTTTTTTATTAGTTTAGGTGATTTCTTTTCAATCCACCACACTTTCAATATGCTCTCATTGTGTTCATAAACCAAACATTAAATGCTTGAAACAAATTACTTCTTCACTTTTCAAGGGTAATATCCAGGATGTATTGGAGAAACTTCATGCTTGTCCTCCAATTGGTTTCTTCCAGATTTGACACCACTAATTGGGGAATGATTTTCTTCAAATATTTTTTTTTCTAGGATGCATTGGAAGTGGTGTGTTTATAGTATGTTTACCTTCTTTTGTTGATTTTTTATTCCTCTTTCTACAGAGATTGAAGTGATTCAAACTTTGCTTGAAATTTAGTTAAGGAAAATGACTTACGAGCCCAACAAAGTTTCCAAAGCGTTCGAAAAACCTCAATCATGTTTTATCTGTTTAAAAAAATCCAACGAACTTAACATTTTATCTAAAAAAGCCTAACTAAGTTACATTTTCGTGAAAGTCAAATAAGAGAAACAGATGACTTGGCTTACTTTTTAGACCAATAAAGTTTCCAAAACATTTAAAAAACTCAAATCATGTTTTGACTGTTAAAAAAACCCGACGAACTTAAACAAAACAAAATTAGAATATTTTGAACGGTTTGGAACTTTCTTGGACTTTTTAGATAAAATGTTAAGTTCGTTGGGTTTTTTTGAACAAACAAAACATGATTGAGGTTTTTTGAATGGTTTGAAAACTTCATTGGCTTTTAAGTCATTTTCCCATTTAGTTATTCTATTGTTTGAACCAGGACCTCAAAATCAAACCAATTTAACAGGTAATATATACATGGTGGCGACTTTGGAGACTTTGGAGGTTTCTTAGACTGTGATTGAACCCAACGAAGGATTATCATGGCAAATGGTAAAAAAAAAAGTTGATAAAAAAGTTGTCAAGTATGTTCACCATATTTATTTTTATTTCTTAATTTTGATATAAGTATTGTAATATAGTTTTCTTTTTGTATTTCAATAGGGATACAGAAAATAAAGGATGGTTCATTGATCCATATTTACTTCCATGTGCAATACATTTTTTTTCCAGATCTTTATAAAATTTTCATGGAATTAGAACTAAATTTTCTGTTTCATTCTTTTTTTTTTTTTTTCTTCAGATTTGTAGACATTATGGTTTCTGTTTTCTCAAGGTAAGCTTTGTGCTCTGTGTGACATATGATTCAGGTAAAAATATCCTCTGAAATATTTTTATGTTTTATAAATATTTTTGACTAATGATATTTGTTATATGCATACCTTTTTTTTTTAGAGAATATCCACAATATTTTCTACAACCTTTGCTAATTTTGGTCCTTACTCTACAACTTGGCAATTTTGGTCCCTTCTCTAATATTAATTAGAGTAAGCCACAATACTTTCTACAACTTGACATAACCCTTAGGAATAGTATATTTTCTGTTTGAAATCTGAGTCAACAAAAAAACTCACAAACACACAACGTGTATGCTGATGTTTTTTTAAGAGGGTAAATTTTGAAGATATGAAATTTTGTTATGAATTTGTTGTCATTGCACTTGCATACCAAGATATGTGTATAGGTCTTCTGAAATTTACATGTTGATTTTTAATAATCTGAAAAAGAAAAAAAACTTTTGGTTAAATCTTCATTATTTAACTAAAATGTGAAGAAAATAAATCTTCTTTTTATTTTTGTGCGATTTTAATACCTGAATGTTCGTTCATGAGTGGGAATATATGATTTTGACAATAAAGCTTGAAACTTTAAACAATTGACATATAAATATTTGTATTATTACTTTTGAGAGTTCATGTCAATGCTTTATCTACTATTTGGTTTTATTGTAATTTCAGGTAAAAAGATTGATACATCATACATATCTCAGCCTTCTCAATAACATGGTGAGAAAAAAAAGTCTTCTCAATATGGTGAGGATGAGAAAGTCAAATATGGATACTCTTGACCCATAGGAAGCATGTGCATCCTTTCTAGTTGGTTATAAAATAATCTCAGTTAATCATCATGTATTACAGTCCAAAAGGTTAGGCAAATTTTTGACTCGTGACACATCATTCTTACCCACACAATGCCGCAACCACAAAAGGAAAAAGAATACTACATAAACATCCAAAATCATCGGCACTATAAATAACCCATCAAAACTTGACCAAAATACCAAATACACTACAAACGCACAAAGCAAATACACAAGTACATTATAAGCAAAGAGATGGCATCAACATGTGAACAAGTCGAGGAAGGTAATCTTTCTTATTTCGGATATTGATAGATGTTCTTTATAAATATATTTTTAACAAGTTTTTAAATTTAAATTTATCTTCATGTATTTAATTTGTAGGTAAAACATCGTGGCCGGAGTTGGTCGGGGAGGATGGAGATTGTGCTGTAACGACAATAGAAAAAGAAAACAAACTGGTTAATGCAGAAACTATTCTAGAAGGAACGATAATACTTCAGATATACATATGTGATAGGGTTTATGTTTGGGTAAACAAAAAAGGGATTGTCATAAGTACCCCTACCATTGGCTAGTCAAAAACATGCTTATAAAGTTTGTATATGTTTTCATATTTACTAGTGAAATTTGTATCTAAGAATAAAGATATACCATGTATGTCTGGTTATGTTGTCTTCTTGTAATTCCCTTATAATAAGAATATTGTATGTATTATATAGAAATCATGTTATTTATATAATATTTACTCTTATGGAGTAATGGAAATGTTTGTTTACTAACAATATTTCCATAAGAGGTAGTCTTATAAAAACAGAAATGTAAAATCTTAATATTTAGTTCAGTTTAAGAAAAGCTTTCAAATTAAATTTCATTTACTAAAAAACACAGAATACTAGCTAAAATTTTGGAAAAAATCATTTTTGGCCGGTTTCATAGATTTAACGGGTATCCTGTCATTTCCCATTAATTAGGTCAGAACATTAAGAATTTTATAGAGATTACCCTATTTAAACAATAACCAATATAATTTGATTTTTCTAAAGATTATCATCGAATTAACGTATATTATTAACCAATTATTTATAAACATACCATATCTTTTTTCTTATAAACAAAGGAAATACAATCGTTTCTAACTTTAGAAATGGAAAAGCGGACTACGTATTCCCTATTGTTTGTTGATCACTTCAAACTTTCTATTTTTTTTATGTAATGTTGTGAGTGTCTTGATGAGAAGCACTATGTGGGTTTTCGTATAATGTTGGTGTTTCTTTTATGTTTTTTAATCTAACTACCATCTAACCTTCATACCTTCCATGGTAACTACTATCGGATAACACATCTTCATACATTACGTGGAACTACCGAGTAGCACACAATCAACGACTAACATACCTCTTACGCTTTTAACCTAACTACCACCCAACGCCCATCACTCTTCACTTGTTTCCATTTAAACTGTCATTCATGGTTCATTTTTATTTTTCGATGGAGGTGTGTTAGCTGATGGTTGTTAGCACCTATTAAGGTATGGAGGTTGGATGATAATTAGATTAAACGATATAAGAGAACACTAACATCAAATGAACACCCACGAAGTACATCTCACTATGACACCCATGGAACATAGGAATTAATAAAAAATTTACTTCCTTTTGATTTAAAAGGATGTGTTATCTTTATAAATGTTTTGTTGATAATAATATACATTATTTTGGTGATAATCTTCGGAAAAAAATCTTAATATTTTGTTTATTGGTTAAAAATAGGGTAATATTTAGAAACGTCCCGATATTTTGACAAAATTTACGGAAAAAGACGGGATACCAATTAAATTTGTGAAACCAACCAAAAAGGGGTTTTTTTTGGAGTTTTAGGTGACTTTTTTTGTAAATAAATTTTATTTTGGAATTCTTTTCATAAACTTTGCTAAAATATTGAGATTTTACTAGAAATTTTGCATTATTAAAATCATGACTAGTCCTAAGTTAGTTACTTTCTGATTAGTCAATTGACGGTACACAACTGATTAGAAGATTGATAACGATAAATCTCTATTTTGACAATGAGTACAATTGTAGAAGCCAATGAGTTTTTAACATTTTGATGAAGTTTTATTTAAATAGAAATTATTTAATGAATGATTATTGTATTTATCATATTTATTTATTTTGTTATGATATTAATGCTATTTACCAACTATACTATGATATTAGTCGTATTTAACTTTTTAAAATTAACTGATTTACACTTTAAGCCTTTAGGGTCCGAGTAGTTTCCGACTAATCTCCGACTAGACATACTAATCTTTAGTCGTTAGTCGACGAAATTAGTACCGATTAATGATTTTTACAACCTTGATAATAGGCAGCAATTATTATTAATTTGGAATCTCAAAATGCCAAATTTAAAACACCAATGAAGAATTATTTCTAATATAACTTGATCTTTTTATTAGTAGCGTGTCTTAAAGTTATAAATAATGGTTAAAAAAATTTACTTGGTTTCTATTAAGTAAAATTCTATCGATGGTCAAAAAATATTAATACATAGCCAATTGACATAAGGTTGACGCGGCTTGTATCATTTGGTTGACTATTTATTTCTTTAATAAAGTTAGTTTATGATATTTTATAAATCATATTGGTTGTGGTGGTAATCATTAGCAGGTACGAGGTACCTCAAATTTCCAATATTACATTGAATATAAAGGTTTATCATCATCTAAAATGCAAAGACAGAAAATATTCTGGGCGTTTAATATTTTCTAGGGTTTTTTTTTTTTTTTTTTCTTTGTGTGTGTTTTTCAATCGGCATGGCCTTTTAAATGTTTTGGTCAAATATTCTCGTTTATATACTTATGAACGACCGTATCCTTAACATTACAGTAGAAAAAACGTGTGTGGAAGAAAATCTCTCTCTCTCTCTCTCTTTCTCTCTCTCTCTCTCTCTCTCTCTCTCTCACACACACACACAACAGTAGATGTGACATCGCAAGATAGTGTGAACTACTTAAATCTTTGTGTTTTGTGTGCTCTTATTTTGATTTTTTGTTTATGTTTTTTCTCGTATTCATCATATCTATTTTCTTTAACATTTCTTCTTAACCTAACAACTAACAACTAGTATCAAAGCTATGGTTGAAAAAGAAAAGGTGAAGATCGATAAATTTGAAGTCCATGATTTTGGATTCTGGAAGATGCAGATTGAAGATAGTTGTAAAAATAGTTATAAGAAAAATATGTTTCTAAAAAAACTAAGTTTTATAGTCATAAAAATGTATTTATTTAAACTATGTTCTAAAAATAAATACAAACTAAAAATATATATTTTTTGACTAAAACTTGTTAAACTTTTTAATCAAATTTGAAAAATAAAAAAAAACTTAAGTGTATGCCAAATATTTTAAAAAATAAAGGGTAAATTACGTCAATCGTCTGTTGTATAGGTGTCAGAAAGTACGTTCAGTCCCTATTTTTCAAAAATTAACTCGGACTATCCCTCGTTTGGTTAAAAGTTGCACACTTCATCCCTCTAGACATAAAAGACCATTTTGCCCTTATTTATTTCTTTTTTGATTTATTTCTATTTGTTTGTAATTATTATTTATTTATTTATTAGAAAAACTTTTAAAAAGAAATGGAGGCCCTAACCATATGTTCATATCTCATCCCCTTCTTTCTTCTTCAAAGCACCTCCTATCCACCATCACCACCCACAGTGGCGACTCCGACGACACCTTTCGACCAACTTCAATACTCCGACGACATCTTCGGCTAACTCCACCAACCCACCGTTCCCCTTTCCCCAAATTTCTTTCTTCTTCTTCTTTGAATTCGATCGGTCATCTTCGGCTAACTCCACAAATAGGTTTCTTCCAGATTTGACACCACTAATTGCGGAGTGATTTTCTTCAAATATTTTTTTTGTCCAGGATGCATTGGAAATGGTGGGTTTATAGTATGTTTACCTTCTTTTGTTGATGTTTTAATTCCTCTTTCTTCAGAGTTTGAAATGATTCAAACTTTGCTTCAAATTTAGTTGTTGTATTGTTTGAACCGACCTCAAAATCAAACCAATTTAACAGGTAATATATACATGGTGGCGATTTTGGATGTTTTACTTAAAACTTTGCTTGACGTTTTTATTTTTATTTCTTAATTTTGATATAAATATGGTAATATAGTTTCCTTTTTGTATTTCAATAAGGATACAGAAGATAAAGGATGGTTCATTGATCCATATTTACTTCCATGTGCAATGTAATTTTTTTTTTCAAATCTTTATAATTTTTTCATGGAATTAGAACCATTTTTTTATGTTTTATAAATGCTTTTCACTATTGATCTTTGTTATATGCATACCTTTTTTTAGAGAATGTCCACAATATTTTCTACAATTTGCTAATTTTGATCCCTTCTCTACAACTTGGCAATTTTAGTCCCTTCTCTAATATTAATCAGAGTAAGCCACAATATTTTCTACAACTTGGCATAACCCTTAGGAATAGTATATTTTCTGTTTAAATCTAAATCAACAAAAAAATCACAAACAGACATCGTGTATACTAAAGTTTTTTTTTAAAAGGGTAAATTTTGGAGATATGAAATTTTGTTTTGAATTTGTTGTTATTGCACTTGAATCCTCATATATGTGTCGAGGTCTTTTAGAAATTTAAACGTTTATTTTTAATAATCTGAAAAAGAAAAAACCTTTTGGTTAAATCTTCATTATTTAACTAAAATGTAAAGAAAATGAATCTACTTTTTATTTCTGAGTGATTTTAATAACTAAATGTCCGTTCATGAGTGGTAGTATATGATTTTTACAATAAAGTTTGAAACTTGAAATAGTTGACAAATAAATATTTGTAATATTACTTTTGATAGCTGATACAATGTTTTATCTACCATTTGGTTTTATTATAATTTCAAGTAAAAAGATGGATACATATCTAGCACTCCTAGAACAAAAAAGTCTTCTCAAGATGGTGAAGATGAGAAGGTCAAAGTCTTCATCCTTTCTAGTTGGTTATAAAATAATCTTAGTTAATCATCATGTATTCCAATCCAAAAGGTTAGGCAAATCTTCGACTCATGACCCATCATTCTTACCCACACACAAAATGAAAAAAGAATATTAAATAAATATCCAAAATCATCGTCCCTATAAATAACCCATCAAAACTTGAACCAAAATACCAAATACACTACAAACTCACAAAGCAAATACGTACGTACATTATATCTAACAAGCAAAGAGATGGCATCAATATGTGAACAAGTCGAGGAAGGTATTCTTTCTTATTTGGGATATTTATAGATGTCCTTTATAAATATATTTTTAACAACTTTTTGAATTTAAATTTAGCTTCATGTATTTAATTTTTAGGTAAAACATCATGGCCGGAGTTGATCGGGGAGGATGGAGATTGTGCTGTAACGACAATAGAAAAAGAAAACAAACTGGTGAATGCAGAAACTATTCTAGAAGGAACGAAAATACTTCAGATATACATATGTGATAGGGTTTATGTTTGGGTAAACAAAAAGGGGATTGTCATAAGTGCCCCTACCATTGGCTAGTCAAAAACATGCTTATAAAGTTGGTATAGGTTTTCATATTTACTAGTGAAATTTGCATCTACGAATAAAGATATACCATATATGTCTGGTTATGTTGTCTTCTTGTAATTCCCTTGTAATAAGAATATTGTATGTATTATATAGAAATCATGTTATTTATATAATATTTGCTCTTATGGAGTAACGGAGATGTTTGTTTACCCACAATATTTCCGTAACAGGTAATCTTATAAAACAGAGAAATGTAAAATATCAATATTTAGTTCAGGTTATGAAAAACTTTTAAATTAAATTTTATTTACTAAAAAAACACAAAATATCAGCTAAAATTTTGAAAAAATCTTTTTTGGCCGGTTTTATAGATTTAACTGGTATCATGTCATTTCCCGTTAATCAGGTCAAAATATTAATAATTTTATGGAGATTACCCTATTTAAACAACAACCAATATATTTGGATTTTTCTACAGATCATCATCGAAGTAATGTATATTATTAACAAATCATTTATAAACATAACAAGTCTTTTTTCTTATAAACAAAGGAAATACAATTGTTTTTAATTTTAGGAATGGAAAAGTGGACTAGATATTCCCTTATTGTTTGTTGATCACTTCAAACTTCCTATTTTCTTCTTATGTAATGTTGTGAGTGTCATGGTGAGATGCACTACGTGGGTTTTCCTATGATGTTGGTGTTCCTTTTATGTTTTTTAATCTAACAATCACGTAACCTTCATGCCTTCCATGGTAACAACTATCAGATAACACATCTTCATATGGAACTACCGCGTAGCACACAACCATCGACTAACATACTTCTTATGTTTTTAACCTAACCACAACCCAAGCTCCATCACTCTTCACATTTTTCCATTTAATTTGTCATTCAAGGTTCACTTTTCACTTTCGATGGAGGTGTGTTAGCTGATTGTTGTTAGCACTCAAGGTATGAAAGTTGGGTGGTAGTTAGACTAAATGATATAAGAGAACACCAACATCAAATGAACACCTACGAAGTACATCTCACTATGACACCCATGGAACATAGGACTTAACAACAATTGTACTTCCTTTTGTTTATAATAAAAAAGAGGTGTTATCTTTATAAATGATTTGTTGATGGTAATATACATTATTTCGGTGATAATTTTCAGAAAAATCTTAATATTTTGGTTATTGGATAAAAATTGGGTAATATTTTTAGAAACGTTCGGATATTTTGACAAAATTTACGGAAAAAGACGGGATACCAATTAAATTTGAGAAATCAACCAAAAAATGTTTTTTTCGGAGTTTTATGTGACTTATTTGTAAATAAAATTTCTTTTGGGATTTTTTTTCATAAACTTTGCTAAAATGTTAGGACTTTACTAGATATTTTGCATTATTAAAATCATGACTAGTTCTCAATTACTTTCTGATTAGTCCATTAACGGTACAAAACTGACTGAAGATTGATAGCAATAAAACTCTATTTAGATAATGAATACAATTGTAGAAGTAAATGAATTTTTAATATTTTGTTGATGTTTTATTTCAATAGAAATTATTTCATCAAATTATTGTTGTATTTATGGTCTTCACTTAATTGTTATGATATTAATGCTATTTACCAACTTTACTATGATATTAGTCTTATTAAATTTTTTAAAACTTAACTGATTCACACTTTAGTCATTTACGGTCAGAGTAGCTGCCGACTAATCTTCGACTAGACATACTAATCTTTAGTCGTTAGTTGACAGCATTAGTACCGACTAACGATTTTTACAACCTTGATAATAAGTAGCTATTATTATTAATTTGGAATCTCAAAGTGCCAAATTTAAAACACCAACGACGAATTATTCTATTTCTAAAGTAACTTGATCTTTTTATTAGTAGCGTGTCTTAAACTTATAAATAATGGTTAAAATATATGCATGGTTTCAATTAAGTAAAATTCTATCGAACGCCAAAAAAATATTAATACCTAGCCAATTGACATAAGGTTGATGCAACTTGTATCATTTGGTTGACTATTTATTTCTTTAATAATGTTAGTTTATGATATTTCATAAATCATATTGGTTGTGGTAATTACCAGAATTTCCAATATTATGTTGGATATAAAAACTTATCATTAGATCTTAAATCTAAAGATTGAAAATATTTTGGGTGGCTAATCTTTTTGAAGACTTTTTTTTTTTTTTTTTTTTTTTTTTTTTTTTTTTTTTTTTTTTTTTTTTTTTGAGTCGGCATGACCTTTTAAATGTTTAGGTCAAATCTTATCGCTTATATACTTATGAGCGGACGTATCTGTAACATTATAATAGAAAAATATGTGTGGACGAAAATCTCTCTCTCTCTCTCTCTCTCTCTCTCTGTGTGTGTGTGTGTGTGTGTGTGGTTCAAGAGTGGATGTAGCATATAATAAGATAATGTGAACTACTTAAATCTTTGTGTTTTGTGTGCTTTCATTTTGATTTTTTGTTTATGTTTTTTCTCGTATTACACATATCTATTTTCTTTAACGTTTCTTATTAACCTAACAACTGGTATTAGAGACATGGCTGAACACGAGTAGGTAAAGATCGATAAATTTGAAGACCATGATTTTGGATTCTAGAAGACGCAGGTTGAAGATTACTTATATTAGAAGAAATTACACTTACCATTATCTAAACAGAAACCTAAGAAGATGGATTTGGCAAAATGGAACTTGCTAGACCTTAGAAGCCCTTGGCCTTGTCAGATTATCACTGGGGAAGAATGTCGCGTACAACTTTAATGGGAAGACCATGTTTGGAATGATAAAGACATTGTCCGACATGTATGAAATGTCATCTGCAACAAAAAAAGTTTTCTTGATCAGACAATTGGTAAACACAAATATGAAGGAAGGAGCTTCTGTGATAGACCACGTCAACGAGTTCAACTCAATAATATCCAGGTTAGGATCTGTTGAAATTAAATTCGAAGACGAAGTCCAGGCTTTAATATTATTTTCTTCGTTGCTAGAATGTAGGGCTGGAACAGTTACTGCAGTCAGTAGTTCTTCAAGAAATACGAAACTCACATTTAAAAGCATAAAGATCTGATTCTTGACGAAGATGTCCGGAGAAGGAAAGTGGGAGAAGGTTCCACCAGTTTACCCAATATGGATTAGAGGGGCGGGAAACAAAATAGAGGTGGTTACGGAAGAAGAAATCAAAGTCAAGGAAAAGAGGAAAGTCAAGAAGTAGAAAATAATTCACCTATTGGAATTGTAATGAGATAGGACATTTCAGGAATAAATTTCCTAAACCTCCAGCAGATTATGGCAAGAAGGAAATGAATGTGAATGTGGATGAAGACTATGATGATGCACTGATTTGTTGTGTAGAAAATCTAGTCAATTCCTGGGTGATGGATTCAGGAGCATCATTTCACACTTATCACAACAAAGATATCATGAGAAATATCAAACCTTACAACGGTACAGTTCGTCTAAGCAAATATTAACATTCTCAAGATCACTAGTATTGGAGATATAGCTTTAAAAACTTCAATTGGTACTGCCTGGATCTTGCAAGATGTGAAATACATTCTTGACTTGAAGAAAATATAGATCTCATTGGGACAGATGGATGAAAAGGGACATGACGAAAAGTTTGGAAAAGGTAAATGGAAGGTTATTAAAGGGAACTTGGTCATTGCTCAAGGAAATAAGAAGGGAGCTTTATATATGGTGGAGTTGAACTTAGGATAAGCAAATACAACTGTTGGAGATGGGGATTCCTCTACTTTATGGAAGCAAAGACATGGCTATATAAGTGAGAAAGGAAGGAAGATGCTTGTTTCAAAGGACATAATCCTACAACTGAAGAATATGACAGTTGACTTCTATAAACCATGTGTAGTCAACAACAGGAAAGAGTTACTTTCGTGAAGATGAGTCAACCACCAAAATCATAAAAGCTTGAGCTGATACATTCTGATGTCTTCGGTCCCAAAATAGTTTCGTCAACAGGAGGTTTCCTATATTACATTACCTTTATATATGATGCTACAAGAAAAGTATGTGTTTACTTTCTAAAAAAGTAAATATGACATTTTCTCTACTTTTATAAGGTTCAAAATTGCTTTAGAGAATGTAACAAATATGAAGATAAAATGTCTGAAGCCAGATAATGGGGGTGAATAGAACAAGGAGTTTACCGATTATTGTACAGAACATGGAATCAGAATGTTGAATATTGTGCCAGAAACACCTCTAGAAAACGTTGTTGCGTAGAGGATGATCGGAACATTAAACAAAAGAGCTAAAAGCATGAGGTTACATGCAGGGATGCCAAAAATGTTCTAGGCAGACTCAGTGAGCATAACTGCTTACCTTATAAATCATGGACCTTTAGTCCCCATTTAGTTTAAATTTCTAGAAGAGGAATGGAAAAGGGGAAATATCTCTCTAGCACCTTAAAATATTTGGTTGTAATGCTTATGTCAAGGTTAAAGATGAAGAAAAATACAATGTTGAAGCCAAATCTATGAAGTTTATCTTTATCGGGTACGACCTGGATGATATGAGCTTTAGATGCTAGGACAACCAAACCATGAAAGTGTGCAGGAGCAGAGATGTCACTTTTAATCAAGATGCCCTATATAAATATGATCTAACTATATCTCCAAGCAAAAGCAAAAAAAAGGCAGAAGGTAGTGTTCGTAGAATTGACTGATGATGATGTTTTACAAACTGAAACAGGTGAAGGCTCACAAAGTAGTGGGATTAATGAAGAGACAATAAATATTGAAGTCAGTGGGAGTCTTGAAGAAGATAAAGACTTGGAAACTTGAATCCCAAACCAGTCAGAAAACGAAGTCCCAAATCAGATAGATGTTGAAACTCCTAATCTAAGAAGATAGACTAGAGATTGGAGACCCATTAGCAAATATAATCCATTAGTTAATTACCTGTTATTAATAGAGAATGGAGAGCCATAGTCTTATCCAGAGGTGTTGAAACTGAAAGACTCTATAAAATAGAAGAAATCCATGAAGGAGGAGTTGGTTTCACTTGACAAGAGCCAGTTGGTCAATTTACTATGTTGTGTCAAATTTACTATGTATGTATTTAAGTCTTTATTATTAGCGGATTGGGCTTGTCCATCCATCATTATGGTGCTAGGGTTACACTATATATAGTGCATGCATGTATCGTTCTAGGGTTAATTGTTTTGGTATTTCCCTACATTGTCTTTACAGAAAAGTTCTCATTGAACTCTTCTAAGGCATTGTGTAACGACCCAAATTTCAAGGACAAAGATTTCATTTTTGAATTAACGCATTAAATAAACATTTTACCAAAACCTTGTCAATAAAACTTTCCATTACACAGTCATAATGTTGTATTTCAAACCATAATATCATAAGTATTAAAAATCAGAGTACAGTCCCATAAACTTCTTGCGGAAATATGTGTGTGTGTGTGTGATGCGCTACTATGTCGGCAACTCTTCCCCTTTCGACGAAGAGGTACCTGAAACCAAAACCAAAAATGTAAGCACAAAGCTTAGTGAGTCCCCCCATCATTCCACATACCATACAATATCGTCGATATCTTTCAACTGGTAACCTTCATCGGTATTTTTCAACCAGTAACCATCATCGGTATCTTCCAACTGGTAAACAACATCGGTATCTTTTAACCGATAACTGGGGACTATTTCACCCCTACCACTAGCATACAATCAATAGATATAAGCATATAATCAGGCATATTTAGGTACTGACCTACCCTTGGGTCCTAAGGACCACTGTCAGGGAAACTAGTCCCTACCATACATATAACATACTATCCAAGTAAACTTCATAACCAACACATAACCAGACCAAGATAATTATCACAAAGACTAGTGTCTTTTAAATACCCCTTTTTGGTGGGCCGACATTGTGGCCTTAGACCCACCCCTACTGGAAGGTAACTCACCTTGATATCGTGCAGTGTCTGAACTATCCTTGGCACACAAGTCAACTCCCAATGACTCCTCGATCCCTACACGACAATCTTCAAGTCAACACACATTACATACAACCCTAAACAGGGTCAGCCCAAGTTCAGTCAAAGTTGACATTGGACAAAGTCAACATTCAGTTGACCTGACTCACCAAGTTGGCCTACCAACTCATTGAGTCCATGCTTCTTTAATCCCACACAACACCCCGACTCCACTTGTCGAGTCTAGCAAAAACTCGACGGGTTCTCCTTCAATCATAACATTGGGACCATCTTCATCCGACTCGCCGAGTTCCTTCTTTAACTCGTCGAGTTCATCTCCAACTTAAGAAATTGTCAAGTCTATGACTCGCCGAGTTGTATGAACAACTCGTCGAGTCCACTTCAAATATTGGGAGATTGCTATGGAATCGCCGAGTCCCATGACTTCCAGGTCCCTTTTTCGCGTCTAAACCCACAAGGACCTTCCTTCCTAACACTAACCCATTCACAGAAAGTGTTTGGTGCACATTGGTCTCCGACTCGTCGAGTTCCCAGAGCAACTCACCGAGTCCAGCCATTACCAACTCCATACAGTCGATTTAAATGAGATCTAACACACCAAAACCATAGATCTGGCCTCCTAATGTTCATTTTATACTTAAAGTTCCAAACTTGATGCACATGCATGGGGTTTTTAGCTCAAAAATCCATATAAAGTGTCCTACAATGTGCATGGGGCTCTTATGGCCCTAAAGTTGGCACCTTTATGCCATGAGACCCTTCTTAAGGCCCAGATCTGAAGGCTAGAGTCCACATAACATCCTTTAAATCCAAAAATGGCTTGAAAGCCCTAAATGCACCCAAGATCTACAATCTAATGATGAACATCCAATTGGAAGACCAAAGTAGGGGCATTTTACCATGATTAAGCTGAAGATGGAATGAGATTCCTGGATCCACAAGCCCCAAGTCGAATACTTAAGCTCCTCTTCTTCCTTCCAAGCTTCACAAGTCAAAAAAAGCACCAAAATAGCCTTAACATACACACACACACACACAAACGACTAGGATTTCAATATGCAGCTCTAGGGGAGTGTTAGTGACAAGGGAGGCTGAGTTAAGGCGTTTATATAGGGTGTAAACCCTCATATTAGGGTTTTTCTCCAAACAGAACGGACTCGTCAAGTCCGGTCTCTGACTCGCCGAGTCAACCACTTAACTCCCGTCTCCAAACCACTTCTACTCGACGAGTTGGGCCACCAACTCACCGAGTCTCAGGCCAAAATGCAAAATACTTAATTTTAAAAAAATATATATGTACCAGGAACCAGGTGTTACAAACCTCCCACACTTATTTTAGACTTCGTCCTCGAAGTCTGCTGCTTGTTCCTGGAAAAGCTCTGAGTAAAGCTCCATCATCTCATCCACCAGCTCCTAAGTCCACTCCGAGCCCTTTCGGTAATGCCACTGCAGCTTTACCAGCTTCACTCTCTTGTTCCTCAGATCCTTTGACTTCCTGTCAAGGATCACCACTGGCCGCTCGATGTAGTTCAGGTTGTCATCAACCTGAATGTCCTCTAAAGGCACTACTACCGAATCATCCACCGAACATTTCCGCAACTGGGAAACGTGAAAGGTGCTATGAATCTGACTGAGTTCGGCTGGCAGATCTAGCCTATATGCCACCTTGCCCACCCGGGCTACAACCCTGAAAGGTTGAATATACCTAGGTCCCAACTTGCCCCTCTTCCTGAATCGAATGACACCCTTCCAAGGTGACACCTTTAGGAGGACCATATCCCTGACCTAGATTTCCAAGTCGGATCGGTGCTTGTCGGCATAACTTTTCTGCCGACTCTGAGCAGTTTGAAGCCTGCTCCGGACGGGCTGAATCCTCTCTGTAGTCTTGAGTACCACTTTAGTACTCCCCGTAACCCTCTGACCAATGTCACTCTAACATATCGGGGTCCTGAACTTCCTCCCGTACAATATATCGATGGGAGGACGGTTAATACTAGCATGATAACTGTTGTTGTACGAGAATTCAGCTAAAGGAAGGTAAGTATCCTAACTACCTCTGGAGTCTAAGACACACGCCCGCAACATATCCTCCAAAGTCTGGATGGTCCGCTCACTCTGTCCATCTGTCTGCAGGTGAAAGGCGGTGCTAAAATGCAGACGAGTACCCAACTCGTCATGAAACTTCCTCCAAAACCTGGAAGTGAACCACACATCCTTGTCTGAAATCACAGAAACTGGCACACCGTGCCACTCCAGCACCTCCCGTATATAGATGTCGGCCAACTTCTTGGCCGAGATGCTCTCCTGAATCAGGATAAAATGGGCGCTCTTGTTCAATCGATCGACGATGACCCAGATCGAATCCAC
The DNA here is from genome assembly GCF_052625555.1 of Lactuca saligna. Lineage (NCBI taxonomy): Eukaryota > Viridiplantae > Streptophyta > Magnoliopsida > Asterales > Asteraceae > Lactuca > Lactuca saligna. Next base: position 193,653,594 of record NC_136419.1, on the reverse strand, counting down.
TCCCTGCGCGGTCCTGGGAAGCTTTGTGATAAAATCCATAGTGATGTCTTTCCATTTCCATAGCGGAATATCCAACGGCTGCATGTTGCCATGAGGTCTCTGATGCTCGGCCTTAACCTTCCTGCAGGTCAAGCACCGCTCTACATACCATGCCACATCCTGCTTCATGCAGGGCCACCAATAGTCCAGACGAAGATCCCTACACATCTTCGTTACCCCGGGTGGAATGGAGAATCGAGATTTGTGCGCCTCCTCCATCAATACTTGGCGCACACCCCCATGATACGGGACCCACACCCTACGGTGTAGAGTTAACAACCCCCGACTGTCATAGTCAAAGGAGGAAACATGACCCACAATTCGCTCGCTCTTCTAGTGTTCCTCCTTCATGGCCTCCTGCTGGGCCTCCCGAATCCGCTCCAATAGCGGAGTCACCAACGTCATCCTCAGGTAGATATCCCTAATTGGCTCTGCCTTGCAGATAAGCGCGTCGGCCACCACATTGGCCTTACCCGGGTGATAAAGGATCTCACAATCGTAATCCTTTACCATGTCTATGGCCTTGCGGCTAAGCGCGTTGCTACCTCATGTTTAGATTCGGCTGATCCATGAGGTACCTCAAACTCTTATGGTCCATGTAGATAGTACAGGGAACCCCATAGAGGTAATGATGCTAAATCTTGAGGGCGAAAACAACAGCCCCCAACTCCAAATCATGTGTCGGGTTGTTCGCCTCGTGAGGCTTCAGCTGCCTCGACACGTAGGCGATGACATGCCCTCTCTGCATCAGAACTGCGCCTAAACCTGCGATGGACGCATCGCAATACACAACAAAATCCTCCACGCCCTCTGGCAGGGCTAATATTGGCGCCTCACACAATCTTTGTCTCAGAGTCTCGAATGCAGCCTGCTGCTCAGGCCCCCAATGAAAGACCATGACTTTCCTTGTTAGCTTGGTCAAGGGTACATCTATCTTGGAGAAATCCTGGATGAACCTCCGATAGTAGCGGGCTAATCCTAGGAAACTCCAAATCTTGGATGAAGACCTCGGAACCTCCCATCTCATCACGGCCTCCACTTTGGCCGGGTCCACTGAGACCCCGTTCTAGTTGACGAGATGCCCAAGGAACTGCACCTCGCGCAACCAGAACTCACACTTGGAGAACTTAGCATACAAGTTCTCCCTCCTCAAAGTCTTCAGAATCTCCCGCAGATGCTCATCGTGCTCTTCCCGCATCTTGGAGTAGACTAAAATATCATTAATAAACACTATCACCGACCGGTCTAACATCGGTCTACACACGCGGTTCATGAGGTCCATGAACGCGGCAGGAGCATTGGTGAGCCCGGAGGGCAACACCACAAACTCGTAGTGACCATAGCGCATCCGAAACACAGTCTTCTGCACATCCTCCTCTCTGACCCTCATCTGATGGTATCCTGAACGCAGATCAATCTTGGAGAGCCAAGATGCTCCCTGTAGCTGGTCAAAGAGGTCATCAATCCTCGGGAGTGGGTAACGGTTCTTCACCGTTACCTTGTTCAGCTCCTGATAATCTATACACATCCGATGCAACCCGTCCTTCTTCTTCACAAACAGAATCGGGGCTCCCCAGGGAGAACTGCTTAGCCTAATGAATCCCTTGTCCAACAGCTCCTGCAGCTGTGTAGACAACTCCTGCATCTCAAGAGGAGCCAACCGATACGCTGCCATGGCTATCGGAGCTGCACCTGGGACTAGGTCGATCCTGAATTCCACCTGCCTCTTTGGGGGTATCCCAGGCAACTCCTCGGGGAATACGTCCGTAATCTCACGCACCATGGGCACATCGCCCACCATCACTTTATCCACCTCCCGGGTGTCCATAACATAGGCGACATATCATGCGCAACTCTGCTGAAGGTAACACCTAGCTTTCGTTGATGAACATACTGCTGGTCCTTGCTGCGGCCTCTCGCCCTGAACTACCAACTCTCCCCCACTTGGGGTTCTGATCCGAACCAACTGATTCACGCAATCTATCACGACCCCATTGGGGATCAACCAATCCATGCCTATAATTACCTTGTTCCCCCTCAACGGAATAGGAACCAGGTCTACCAGGTAACGCTCCTCGAACAGCCTCAAAACACAGTCCCGATAGACCTCCGATGCTCGTACCGACCGGTCGTCTGCAATCTCAACCTCTAGAGGGCAATCCAACATGCCAAAAGACTCCGGAAACTTCTTGCTAAGCGCAAGAGAGACAAATGATCGGGTGGCACCCGAATCAAACAACACATGTACTGGGATTCCGTTCACATTGAACGATCGTAACCAAGGAACATGATATATCAAAATCACAGCGATATATAATAAAAACATAAGGATATGAAATCATACCCGTTACCACATCGGGTGCAGTGCGTGCCTCCTCGGCTGTCAGCTGAAATGGCCGGCTCCGAACCACTGGAGCCTCCTTCTTGACCTTCCGGCCATCCACAACCCGACCTGTCGCTGGAGTCGGTGCCGCTGCTGCTGCCAATCTAGGGCAATTGGCCTTTTTGTGGCCCTTTTGATTGAAATGAATGCAAATCAGGTCTGGCATTTGTATTGCCGGAGTAGGGGCAGTACAATCCCTACCAAAATACCTAACCTTTCCGCACTTATAGCAGCCTGAATCCGGTCCAGTGCGACAAGCTCCCTCGTGTGACCTACCGCCTTTCCCACGGCGGTCCCGACCTGACTGGCCTTTCGGCCTACCATCGGATCCCTTGGGCTTCTTCCCCGAAGCCCCTGCCGTCTGCCCCTCCTCTACCTTCCTCTTCTGGATGTGCTCCAGATCAATCTCCCTCTCCCTAGCCCTGGCAATCATGGAATCCAGGGTAGGGCAAGCTGAAAAACTGACATGCTCCTGGATGTCAGTTTGTAGCATGTCATGGTAGCGGGTCCTCTTCATGTTCGCATCACCCGCATACTGGGGCACCAACAAAGCCCTCTCCCGGAACTTGGCGGTGATCTCCGGCACAGTCTCCGTAGTCTGTCTCATATCCAAGAATTCCCTGGCCAGCTGCTGAAGCTCTACCGCTGGCGCAAACTCTGCGGTGAACCGGGTCACAAAATCCGACCATGTCATAGCCTCAACAGCCGAGGCTCCCAAAGAGTCACCAACCAACTCCCACCAATCCCTAGCCCAGTCCCTCAAACACCCTGCTGCAAATCATACATTCGACCCCTCGGGGCAGAAGCTGGTCAGTTGTGCAGACTCAATGTCCGCAATCAATCGTCTGGCAGCAATGGGGTCCTTCGTCCCATGGATATCTGGCGCACCACTCCCTCTGAAGTCCTTAAAGGACAGTGTGCGTGGTCCTAACTGGCTGGTCGCTATGTCACTCCAGAACGCCCTGGGGCGATCCTCCATCAGCTCAATGATCCCCTCCTTGATCGACCCGAAGATAATCGGCATCGCATCAAGGATATCCCTCGTGATCTCGGACGTAATGAACTCGCGTAACCCATCATCCACACACTCATAGCCTGCCCCCGAGCCCGATCTTGACCGGGATCTTGAACCTCCTGCTCCATGTCGTGTGACCACCATTCTGAAAGAATAACATACGAAATTCGGGATCACATATACTTTTTGGAGGTCTCACACACTTTCCAAGTTTCCCGGTTCCATCTAGGCCCTCTTTGATTCGAGTACGGATCCTCTGCTTTCAGTAGTACGGTCCCATACTACCTTACACATCTATCCGTACTTTCCTCAAGAATTGCTTTGACTTCACCAAGTCCCTTTTTACCGATACCCTTTCCACTGACCTCATCCTAGGTTTTCCTAGGGCACTCTCCTACCTACTCTCTACCATCAGCTACACTAGGAGTCCCCACCACCTCCCCCTAACTAGGTTGCGGATACTGTTACATATCCGCTCCTTAGTTAGTTGAAGCTGGTCAGAACCCCCATAGCACAAAGCAAGCAGTGTTCGAGCTTTGATTAACCAAACCAGGCATAAACTACATAGGCTATCCTACTACTGACTAAACAGTCCTAGCATATAGTTCATACAACAGGCACATAAGATATCCTTCCTAGATCCTTAGCCCTAAATAGCATGCAATTCTCAGAATCATCTATCAGGCACATAAGGCATCCTACTAGATTCTTAGTCCTATTCTAGCATGCAGTTCTCTGAATCAAAACCATATAGCATAACATAACAAGTACGAGTATCTTGGGGAAACTTACTTGAGCCCAGTCGGTCGCATGCATCATACACTTCGTCTTTCTTAAAAATTTCTCAATTTAAACTTTAGAAAAGCATTTTTTATAATGATCTTTTAGTCCCTCGGTTTGAGTCCAGACACCCCGAGGGTGTGTCCGAATCCCTCAAACCAAGACTCTGATACCAACTCGTAACGACCGAAATTTCAAGGCCAAAAATTTCATTTTTGAATTAACACAATAAATAAACATTTTACTAAAACCTTGTCAATAAAACTTTCCATTACACAGTCATAATGTTGTATTTCAAACCATAATATCATAAATATTAAAAATCAGAGTATAGTCCCATAAACTTCTTGTGGAAACATGTGTGTGTGTGATGCGCTACTACGCCGCCGACTCTTTCCCCTTCGACGAAGAGGTACCTGAAACCAAAACCATAACTGTAAGCACAAAGCTTAGTGAGTCCCCCCATCATTCCACATACCATACAATATCGTTGGTATCTTTCAGCCGGTAACCTTCATCGGTATCTTTCAACCAGTAACCATCATCGGTATCTTTCAACAGGTAATAAAAATTAGTATCTTTCAACCGGTAACTGGGGACTATTTCACCCCTACCACTAGCATACAATCAACAGATATAAGCATATAGTCAGGCATATCCGGGTACTGACCTACCCTTGGGTCCTAAGGACCATTGTCAGGTAAACTAGTCCCTACCATACATATAACATACTATCCAGGTAAACTTCATAACCAACACATAAGCAGACCAAGATAATTATCACAAAGACCATTATCTTTTAAATACCCCTTTTTGGTGGGCCGGCGTTGTGGCCTTAGACCCACCCGTACTGGAAGGTAACTCACCTCGATATCGTGTAGTGTCTGAACTATCCTTGGCACACAAGTCAACTTCCAACGACTCCTCGATCCCTACACGACAAACTTCAAGTCAACACAAATTACATACAACCCTAAACAGGGTCAACCCAAGTTCAGTCAAAGTTGACATTGGACAAAGTCAACATTCAGTTGACCTGACTCGCCGAGTTGGCCTACCAACTCATCGAGTCCATGCTTCTCTAATCTCACACAACAACCCAACTCCACTCGTCGAGTCTAGCAAAAAATCGACGGGCTCTCATTTAATCATAACATCGAGACCATCTTCATCCGACTCGCCGAGTTCCTTCTTGAACTCGTCAAGTTCATCTCCAACTTAAGAACTTGTCCAGTCTATGACTCACCGAGTTGTATGAAAAACTCATCGAGTCCATCTTCAAAGATTGGGAGATTGCTATGGACTCGCCGAGTCTCATGACTTCCAGGTCCCTTTTTCGCGTCTAAACCCACAAGCGACTTCCTTCCTAACACTAACCCATTCATAGAAAGTGTTTCGTGCACATTGGTCTCCGACTCGTCGAGTGCCCAGAGCAACTCACCGAGTCCAGCCTTAACCAACTCCATACAGTCGATTTAAATGAGATCTAACATACCAAAACCATAGATCTGGCCTCCTAATGTCCATTTTATACTTAAAGTTCCAAACTTGATGCACATGCATGGGGTTTTTAGCTCAAAATCCATATAAAGTGTCCTACAATGTGCATGGGGCTCTCATGGCCCTAAATTTGGCACCTTTATGCCATGAGACCCTTCTTAAGTCCCAAATCTGAAGGCTAGGGTCCATATAACATCCTTTAAATCCAAAAATGGCTTGGAAGCCCTAAATGCACCCAAGATCTACAATATAATGATGAACGTCCAAATGGAAGACCAAAGCAGTGGCATTTTACCTTGATTAAGCTGAAGATGGAATGAGATTTCTGGATCTACAAGCCCCAAGTTGAATACTCAAGCTCCTCTTCTTCCTTCCCAACTTCACAAGTAAAAAAAAGCACCAAAATGGCCTTAACACATACAAAAACGGCTAGGGTTTTGATATGCAGCTCTAGGGGAGTGTTAGGGACAAGGGAGGCTGAGTTAAGGCGTTTATATAGGGTGTAAACCCTCATATTAGGGTTTTTGTCCAAACGGCAGGGACTCATTAAGTCCAGTCTCTAACTCGTCGAGTCAGCCACTTAACTCCCGTGTCCAAACCACTTCTACCCGACGAGTTGGGCCACCAACTCGCCGAGTCTCAGGCCAAAATGCAAAATACTTAATTTTTTAAAAAAATACGTACCAGGAACCAAGTGTTACACATTGAGTATCAAGCATTCAGTACACATTCAATCATTGACATTACTGCTTGATTTAATATTATGTTTAGAATCTATCAATATTTATATTATTGTTTCATCAATTTGTATCAGAGCAAGAGATTATGTAACACATACGCAAATCTTCTGTTGAGTATTATTAGGGTTTTACTTTTTTGGTGGATCTGTTCTTGTCATCTTCATCATTTTCATCGATTGTAAAGGTTAGATCTGGGTCCTTGTTTTTCCCTTATGTCGATTATTGTTTTACACATCTGATTCTATATAGGTTTTTGTGAATCAATATCATGCAACAAAAAGATCCCCATACTCTTTCTTTCAATATGTCCAGTAGTATCGGATCAACTACCAGGATCCCAATATTTTGCCTCAAGATTATGATGTTTGGGCCTTACACTTTGAAGACTATGTTCTAGGTCTTGAAGAACACGACTCAACCATATGGGAAGCTATAACGCAGCATAATTTCTCTCACATAGCTACAAGAAGATCGTCAAAACTCAAGCCGACTAAAACATAATTTTGGTTGATCATAAAGATACTCCTCAAGATGAAAAAGACAAGCTTTTAAGCAATGTCAAGGCTATGAGAATAATCAGATTCGCTCTTCATACATACACATTTCGTCTGGTGAGTGCATGTAATATGGCTAACGAAATTTGGCATACGTTAAAGGAACTCTACTCAATCAATGGGGATTTGGAACATTCTGTACAAACTTTGCTTTTATCAGAGTTTGGTGCCTTTGTTCAAAAACCAAAAGAGAAACTTGACCAAACATTTAATCATTTTAATCATCTCTTAAGCAGGATGTTAAAACATAAGATCAAGCATGAAACGATAAAGCAAAAAGTCACCTTTATGAATGGTTTGAGAGTTGAATGGAAATCAGTTATATCAACAGTAAAAGCTCATGAACATTTCAAGAGCTCCACATTCGCAAAGATTGTTGGAATTCTAAGATCCCATGAAGATGAAGTTGATGGGTTTTGTACATAAGAACATTCCTAAGTGCGCATACAAACCCTAATGCTCGGATCTAGGTTTCTCTATTAAACATGCTTTGAATCCAAGACTTCTAATGACTTATTAGGTATAAGAACAACACAAAAATCAGAGTTAGAATCATACCTTGAGACACTTGTTTGATGTTCTTGTTCTTGGAGCTTTAGAGTCACAATTATCACTCCTCTAATGGCTTACAAACACCAACTAGCAAAGAGGATGATTTGAGAGAGAGGAGAGAGGAGGAATTCAGCCAGGGTATCCTTACTTTAGAGGAGGTACCGAATTCCCTTTGCCATAGGGTCTATTTATACTTGTAGACTCCTTAAGGGTTACAACTCAAACCCCAATTGGATAACTATTACTCAAAGCAATCCAAATCCATTCCTTAGATAATGCCTTGGATGATTTTGAGGCTTATCCTAGCCTAGAAATCGTCCAACCCTTTATCCAATAAGGATTTAGAGTCTAAAGTTTAACTATCAACCAATTGACAGTTTATACCCTCTTATTTAATTAATCTCCTTAAGTCACCAAATTAATACTAATTAATCTATGACTTATATTAATCAAATAACTATATTATTATGCCTTATATATTAATAATATCTATTCTCTCATAATAAATCATCCTACCAAGTTGCTATGGTGAAGGCAACCCAAAAGGACCATGCACAATCGGGTCAAATACTTGCCTAATATAGTTGCAGCCTTAGACACTATTCCAACAGTCTGCCACTTGGATAAGTCTAGTAACTATATGTGCAGGTACATTCTGATTTGCAATCGTAGCTCTCAAAGACGCTGTCAAACTCTGATCTAATCAATCTTGTCCTTCAGATAAGGGATCGTACAGTCCTCTGTTAGATATCATGCTGACAATACTATGGAATAGTTAGTCTAGCATTTGGTTTCTCGATTTCCGATTTATTTGACATAGAACTTAATCGAACACATCAATTCAGTTCTGACCGGGCCCGACACATAAGTCAAATCAAATCATCGAGCGGCCGAGATATCACTTTTTCCTTCAAAGGATAAAAGTTACAGATAAACTTCGACTTATATGTATTTACTTATTCATTAACCAACTACACACAACAATGCGTTTTATAACATCGAGTTACCAATGCGTTTTCGCATTATCAATGTACAATCAATTAACTAATAACAAACCATATATCTAGGTTTTAAGACTATATGATATTATTGTCTTGCGATCACCTTTTACTATCTTATTCCATAAGGTGATTCCAGCAAGCGCGAGTTTGTTCCAATGCTCAAAACTAGTTCACAAGCACTCATGAACGTTGCAACAATCCTTTGCTATGTCTAACACCATTTAGACACTCTACACACCTATTCATGATAATCTTCATTCATATCTACTTCCGACATATGAACTATTGTGGACTATTTGAACAATTCGATTATTCTTAATAAACGCAATTATTCTGGAAGCCAAAACATGCAAAGTGAAACAATAGTTAAACAATCAACATAAGATAGTAACATTACTTATAAATAAAACTCCTTTAGTTAATCATAAAATGTTAATTACATTTATCTATTACACGTTTCTAATACTATCTAATCTACGCTAATATCATCCTTTAGCCCAATACTCCTAGCATGCTGCAAATGCTTAACCCTACTCAGTCCCTTCGTAAGCGGATCTGCTGGGTTATCTTCTGATGATATCCTCTTCACTACGAGTTGTCCTTCTACACGATGTCTAATAAAGTGATATTTTCTGTCGATATGTCGTGATCTACCATGATCTCTCAGTTCCTAGGTCAAGGCAACCGCACCTTCATTATCACAGAAAATCTCCATGGGCTCCTTTATGGCAGGTACAACTCCAAGATCACCAATGAAGTTATTTAGCCATATTGCCTCCTTCGACGCTTTGCTCGCTGCGATGTACTCTAATTCGCACGTTGAATCAGCTACGGTTTCCTGCTTGGAACTTTTCCAAGTTACTGCTCCTCCATTCAGGGTAAACACCCAGCCCGACTGCGAATGGTAGTTGTCCCTATCGGTTTGAAAACTGGCATCACTATACCCTCGCACCTTCAAGTCATCACTCCCTCCAAGGACTAAGAACCATTCCTTCGTCCTCTGAAGGTACTTAAGGATATTCTTCACCGCAATCCAATGGGCTCTGCCTGGATTCCCTTGATATCTACTAACCATGCTCAAAGAAAAGGCTACATCAGGGCGAGTACAAGTCATAGCATACATGATTGAGCCTACTGCCGAAGCGTATGGAACTCGGCTTATTTCAGCTATCTCGGCTTCGGTACTTGGACTTTGAGTCTTACTCAACTTGGCATTGCTTTGTATCGGTAATTCTCCCTTCTTCGAGTTTTCCATACTAAAACATTTTAGTACCTTCTCTAAGTAAGTGTTCTGACTAAGTCCTATTAGTCTCTTACTTCTCTCTCTTACTATCCTTATTCCCAAAATATAGGAAGCCTCTCCGAGGTCCTTCATAGCGAAGCACTTCCTGAGCCAGGACTTAACCTCCTGCAGAGTCGGGACGTCGTTTCCTATGAGTAATATGTCATCGACATATAGAACGAGAAAGCTTACTACACTCCCATTGGCTTTGACATATACACATGATTCATCTTCGCTTCGTACAAATCCAAACTCTTTGACTTTCTCATCGAAGCAAAGATTCCATCTGCGAGACGCTTGCTTTAGTCCATAAATGGACTTCTCAAGCTTACACACTCTATTCAGATGCTTCGGATCCACAAACCCCTCTGGCTGAGCCATGTAAACATCCTCAGCCAACTTCCCGTTGAGGAAAGCGGTCTTGACATCCATTTGCCAAATCTCATAATCATGAAATGCGGCAATATCTAGCATCACTCTAATAGACTTTATCTTCGCAACTGGTGAGAAGGTCTCTTCATAGTCAACTCCGGGAGTTTGAGTAAAGCCCTTCGCAACTAATCACGCTTTAAACGTGTGTACCTTTCCATCCACGTCGGTCTTCTTCTTGAAGATCCATTTGCACCCAACGGTCTTACGTCCAGGCACATTATCAACCAAATTCCAGACTTGGTTATCATACATGGATTGGATCTCGCTATCCATTGCCTCTTTCCATTTCGCAAACTCCGGGCCTGCCATGGCTTCCTTATAGCTATTAGGTTCATCAAGATTTATTAGTTTACTATCACTAATATAGGTGTCCCCTTCGTTAGTAATATGAAAACCATACAACTGGGGTTGAAACCTAACTCTTTCAGAACGTCAAAGAGGTAATGATATGTCAATCAGTTCAACCGGAGTTTCCTCCTCGGGTTGAGTGCCATCGGTAGAGGTTCCTTCATCTATCAACTCTTGAATCTCTTCAAGATCGATTTGCCTCCCACTGTCTCCTTGGCTTATGAGTTCTCGCTCTCGGAAAACTCCTCTCCTCGCGACAAAGACAAGATTGTCCTTCAGTCTATAGAAGAGATATCCAAAGGATTTCTACGGGTAGCCGATGAAAATACATCGCTCACTACGAGGTTCAAGATTGTCGTGAGTATCTCATCTTACGAAAGCCTCGCAACCCCAAACCTTGATATGTGCCAACGAAGGAGCTTTCCCCGTCCACATCTCGTGAGGTGTTTTGGTAACCTTCTTAGTAGGGACTCGGTTAAGGATATGGGTGGCAGTCTCTAAGGCATACCCCCAAAAAGAGATAGATATCAAAGCACGACTCATCATAGAGTGAACCATGTCCAACAAGGTTCGATTACGCCTTTCTGCCACACCATTCAATTATGTTGTCCTAGGTGGCATCAATTGTGAAACTATTCCACACTCCTTGAGATAATTGTGGAATTCAAGACTTAGGTACTTTCCTCCTCGATCGGATCGAAGCATCTTGATCTTCCTGCCCAATTGATTCTCCACTTCATTGTTGAACTCTTTGAACTTTTCAAAAGCTTCTGACTTTTGCTTGATTAAGTAGATATACCCATATCTACTATAGTCATCGGTAAAAGTCTCATAGAAGCAGTTACCATCCTTCGTGGTAGATCTAAACGGTCCACACACATCGGTATGTATGAGGTCCAATAGACCCTCCCCCCTTTCACACGTACCAACGAAGGGTGACTTAGTCATCTTTCCAAGTAAACAAGACTCGCATGTGTCATCTTCCCTAAGGTCGAATGACTCCAACACTCCATCCTTTTGGAGTTGGGCTATGCGTTTCTTGTTAACATGTCCAAGACGACAATGCCATAAGGATGCCTTATCCATACTATTGGAAGAATCCAAGTACAAAACATCATTTCCTAAGTTATCAACAATCATAACAGTTTCATAAATTCCATGACATGGTATAGCTTCAAAGTAAAAGACACCATTTAGATAAGCTAAAATAGAACCATTCTCATTATTAAAAGAAAATCTAAAACCTTGTCTAAACAAACCATGAAAAGAAATGATGTTTCTAGCCATTTCTGGCGAATAGCAACAATTGTTTAAATCTAAAGATAAACTATTCCTAAGCACTAAAGAATACACTCCAATCTTGGTCACAGGCGACGATCTTCTGTTCCCCATGATTAGATTTATTCTGCCATGCTCCACGTCTCTACTTCTTCTTAGTCCCTACACATTAGAACAAATGTGGTAACCACAACCGGTATCAAGAACCCAAGAAGTATTGTGAGATGAATCATTAGATTTAATTGTATATATACCTGCGAAAGATGGCTTGATCTTTCCTTCCTTGATTGCTTGCAGGTATTCCGGGCAGCTTCTCTTCCAATGTCCTATCTTGTGGCAGTGGTGGCACTCTGCCTCCTTCGGGTTAGAGCAGGGCTTAGCGGGATCAACTTTGGTCCCACTAGAAGAGGCACCATCTCGGGCTTTCACCTTGCGATAGTTCTTTGACGAAGCCTTCCTCTTCTTTCCCTTTCCTTGTCCAATTGCCAAGACAGGAGCAACGGGCGGATTGGGAGTAGGTGCAACAGACTTATCCTTGAAGTTGCTCTCAGCGACCATCAAGAGACCTTGGAGTTTGCTTAGGGTGACCTTTTCTTTGTCCATGTGATAGGTCATCCTAAATTGATTGTAGCTCGGAGGCAAAGAGTGAAGCACTATGTTGATCGCCAAGTCTTCCCCAAAGTCAACATTTAACTTGCGAAGGCGGTCGATATACCTTTACATCTTTTGCAAGTGCACAGTAAGAGACTCTCCATGACCCATCTTAGCGGAAATCATGTTCGTGAAAATCTCATAACGCTCTTGTCTCGCGTTTTGATGGTATCTCTCCAATAAGTCTTGGTGCATTTCGTACGGATACATGTCCTCGTAGGACTTTTGGAATTCGGTGTTCATTGTCGCGATCATGATGCAATCCACTTTCGTTGCATCACGCTCGTGAGTTTCGAAAGCGGTGATTTTGGCGGGAGTAGCAATTTCGGGGTTGATTTTCTCGAGCTTCTCATCGAGGACATACTCCTTATCCTCATAGCAAGCAATCGTGCGAATGTATCTTATCCATTTGCTAAAGTTCGTTCCATCAAAGGTGACCTTTTGACAAAGGCTCATCAAAGTGAAAGAACTCGCAGCAGCATTGTTGGCGTTCGATATCTATAAATAGAAAGGACAAAGATAGATTAGAATATGAATCCCTAATAATCACCCAATAAGAAAATTAGGGCTAGGATCCTATTGAATATTTTAAGTGTTGCATCTTGGATTATTTGTTTTGTAAACGGATTGGGCTTATCCATCCGTAGTTATCTAGAATAGTTTCCTTTATCTAGATAAGTTGTTAGGGTTTTATTATAAATATATGCATGCATGTATGCGTATATAAGAGATTAGTCGTTCACGTTGATTGTAGTAACCCTGGTTTTTACCTCTACAGATTGAAGTTCTTAATTGAGCTCTTCTGGGGTATTTTGCATTAATCATTCGACATCTTCATCGCAATACTTGTGTTCTCATTTACGTTCTTATTAATATTTTGCTTAGAATCATACGATCCTGAAAGAACTTTGTTCTAACAATTGGTATCAGAGCAGGAGATTGTGTTCGTCGATACACTTCTCTTCTGTATTCACAAATAGTTAGGGTTTCCGCTTTTATCGAAGCCGTCGTCTTCTTAACGACAATTACTCCGCTTTTGATAAAACCCTAATCTTAAGTTTACAGGTAAGATTCTAGCAGCTCACCATGTCCCATGAAGATACACATTCAAACCCTATTAACATCTCAAACATCATCGGTTCTACAACCAGAGTACCCATACTCTACACTCACGACTACGAAGTATGGGCTCATCACTTTGAAGATTACGTGGTTGGATCCGAGGATAATGGCTATCTCATCTGGGAAGCTATTGTTCTTGGACCGTTCGTGCACTCAGAAACAAACACCATTGTCAAGACACAGAAAGATTACAAAAGTTGGTAACAAATGTTCAAAAGATGCCACAAGATGAGAAGGAGAAGATTCTGTGTAATGTCAAAGCCATGCGAATGATAAGATTCGCCTTACAATCTGACACCTTTCGGTTTGTAGGCTCTTGCACAAATGCTAAGGAAATCTGGGATAGGTTGAAGGAACTCTAGTCAACTGATGAGGATCTGGAACATTCCATTCAAACTCTGTTGCTTTCAGAATTCGGAGCATTTGAACAGAAACCTGAAGAGAAGCTCATTCAGACCTTTGATCGGTTCAATCATCTTTTAAGTAAGATGATCAAGCATGGAATTGAAAGGAAGGTGATCGAACAGAAATTTACATTCATGAACGGGCTCAGACCAGAATGGATGGCTGTGGTTTCCACTATGAAGGCGCATGAACAGTTCAAATCCTACTCTCTAGCGAAACTAGTTGGCATACTGAAGTCACATGAAAGTCTTATAACTAAGGAGGCGAAAGTGGTCTCTGGCATGGGATCACTGGCTCTTGTCTCTAAAGGAAAAAGTACTGTTGAAGAAGAAGAAGAGTCAGACATATCAGAATGTGATCTTACAAGTGAGGAGTATGCTCTGATGATAACAAATCCAAAGAAATTTGCTAGAAGAAAATTTCCTACCAATAAGAACCGAAAATGGCAAGGAAGTTACAGTTCCGAGAAAGTAAAGGAAGAACCGAAAGGCTCATCCCAAAAGGTGGAAGAAAACAAACTCGCGGGAGACTCTGGATACGACTACAATTACTGTCACGGCAAGAACCACTTTGCCAAAGATTGCATGTTAAGAAAGATGGCTGAGAAGAAAGAGGGTGAAGATGATGAAGCGTATTATATGCGAAAACTTGAAGAAGTCAAAAAGAAGAAGGCTTCCAACAGCTCCATGAATGCTCTAATTGTACAAGAAGATGCAGGGGAAGACGAGTTTGGCGGCATAGAAGTCTGGTCAACTGATTCTGAAGACGAAGAGGTTAGAAGACCCACGCACGGAAAGGCTGGAGGTTCTGGTGGAAAATGCCTGATAGTCACTACCGGACCATTAACCGAAAGTGCAGACACAGAACCGAACATGACTAAGAACAAGTGTTTTGCAGCCAAGCCAGTGAGTGAGAAGATCAACGACTGCGATCGATTGATCAAGAAGGTACATTCTCTCCTTGAATCTCTTAAAATTTCCAAAACTGAATATCTAGAAGAATTAAATGAACTAAACTTTAAATTTAACAACCTTAGTAGCAGCCTCATGCAAACCCGCTTAGCAAACTCTAACCTAACTGACCAACTCGGCAGGGTGTCTTCAAAAAGTGAGGAGAGAAGGATCTGGATTGAGCAGAAGGAAGCGGAGTTAGTTAGGGCTAAGGATGAGAGTATTTATTTGCAAAGAGACAATTTAAAATTATTAAAACAAAGAAATGTTTTCTGTTTAATCGCATAGCGTCTTTATACTAATATTGCTTAATTACATCTTAATTGTGAAATTGGAAAGAAAATACATAAAATGATTTTGCCCTTTCTTGAATTTAAGGAAGATGATGTTATAGCAGAATGTGAATCAGAAGTTTCCTCTGAAGAAACATCCATGTCATATAGGCTAGGTTTAGATAAGATAGAAACTTTCATTGATTCTAAGGAACATAAAAGTATGTTAAGAGATATCTTAGATGAAAATGATAGGATGAATATTAAAACCGAAACTATACAAACATTCGATGAATCAAATGCCAAAATCGTCAAGGAAAATAAAATTATAATAGATAATACTTCTGAATTTGAAACAGAGAGTGAGATGAGTGAAATCTCAGTAGAGGATGTTGTTGATTGCTCTGAGTTTGTGAAAGATGAAGCCAAGAGTGAAAAACCTCTTATTTCAGAAAACTCAGTTGAGTTTGCTCGTCTGTCAAAGGAACAGAAACCGAAACTCAAAGAAAAGGCTATGGTTTATCAGAAGGTACAGACCGTACCAAACCAAGTTTATGCTGTGACTGGAGTCACTCACAGACAAACAACTGAATTAAGGACGATAGTTGAAGAGGATAATGCTGAAGGATGCGAAGACTATTTCTGGTCTGCTCCCATTGACAATGCAGATGAGACTGTGGGTCTGTCTGAGAGAACCACATGGAGAGTCAAAGGACGATACATACCAGAACCCATCAATAAACCTTCAAGTTTCGATATTCCCAGCACAAGCGGAACAAAAGATATTCCTGAAGAACCATCAATGCAACCTGATGCTCCAATCAAAGAAAAGAACCGAAAGGTCCACTCAAGAGACAGGAAGCACCGGCAGTTCAAACTAAGGAACGCACCGAAACCAGAGTGGAAGACATGAGAATGAAGGAGAAATCAGAGTCAAGTTTCAATGTTCACAAATCTCAGAAGGAACTAGCTGAACAGAAAAGACTCAGAAATCAACGATATGCCTCGAATCTAAATGAACGGAAAAGGCATTGGAATTCTCAAAATCCTAACTATGAATCTCCTAGGAAAGAATCCAAGGATAAAGGGAAACAAAAGTTAAAGGAAGATTTTGATTCTAACTCCTATTATTCCAAATCCCAAAACCAAAAGCCGAGTGTCGGTTCTAAACCAAGATTCGGTTCTCAACCGAGTGTCGGTTCTAAACCAAGATTCGGTTCTCAACAGAGTGTCGGTTTTAAACCAAGATTCGGTTCTCAACCGAGTGTCGGTTCTAAACCAAGATTCGGTTCTCAACCGAGTGTCGGTTCTAAACCAAGATTCAGTTCTCAACCAAGGTTCGGTCCTAAATCAGGTTTTCGTCATCAACCTAAGTTCAGTCCTTACACCAGATTCAGTTCTGACACCGAGTTCGGTCCTAATACTAGAAATGGATTCTCCACGTTCCAATATAAACATAAGCGATCCTCCCCTAACCCTAAGAATCAAACAAAAAACACTAAACTAACTAATAAAGATACCTTAAACTTTAAAGAAGATAAAACAAAAATCAAGGTATTTAGTATCAAAAGAAAAGATCTAACAACTCTCGTCAAAAGAACTTATTTTGTTGATGCTTCTATTGTAATTCCTTTCTCTGTGAAAAACTCACCTGGACCCAAGAAACTTTGGGTTCCTAAATTTGCTTGAAATTGCAGGTAATCAGTGACGAGCAGTTTGACGATGAATGGTATATAGATAGTGGCTGCTCGCGTCACATGATAGGAAGAAAGGAGGATTTAAGGGAGTTTCGATCTCTAAAGGATGGCGGTTCGGTGAAATTTGGAAACAAATCCTATGGAACAATCAAAGGATACGGAATGATAACTAATGGAGACTTTTCCATCAGAAAGGTGGCTTATGTGGAGGGATTGCAGCACAATCTCATAAGTGTCTCGCAATTAGTTGTGGGCACAGACTTGAAGGTATCATTCGATGATACAGGATATGAGATTATCGAAAAACAAACTAAGAAAGTTCTACTAAAATCGGCAAGAAAAGGAGAAATGTATCCGTTGAATCTTAATCCGATTCGAGGGACACCAGCTATCTGTCTGCTATCAAAGGCAAACACTGATGAAAGTTGGCTTTGGCATCGATGTCTATCTCACCTGAACTTCAAAGATATCAACAAACTGGTAATTGGTGATCACGTTCGAGGTCTTCCTCTTCTAAAGTTCGAAAAGGAGCATTTGTGTGCAGCATGTGAAATGGGAAAGCAAAGCAGAAAAAGCCACCCAACACACATTAATACCAAGATCGTGGAAGCACTTGAATTGTTACATATCGATTTGTGTGGACCATATGCTATAGAGAGTATCAGAGGAAGTAAGTATATTCTGGTAATTGTAGATGATTTTTCGCGTTTCACGTGGGTTTTCTTTCTTAGACAGAAATCAGATGCAACTCCCAAGTTGAAGATATTCATCAAGCAAGTGGAAGTTCAACTAAAGAAGACGGTGAGAAACATCAGAAGTGACAATGGGCTGGAATTCAAAAACAAGGAATTCGAAGACTTTCTGGCCGATAAGGGGATCACACACAACTTTTTGGCTCCTTATACTCCACAGCAAAACGGAATCGTTGAAAGGCGAAACCAATCATTGTGTGAAGCAGCTAGAACCATGCTTAGTTATGCCTCTCTACCTCTATACTTCTGAGCTGATGCCATTGCTGCGGCCTGCTATACTCAGAATCGGTCCCTCCTCAACAAGAGATTCTCATTAACTCCTTATGAGATTTTAAATAATCGAAAACCAAACGTCAAGTTTTTCCACATGTTCGGTTCTAGGTGCTTTATCCTTAACTCTAAAGAAAACCGAAATAAATTTGACGTTAAAGCCGATGAGGGGATCTTTCTGGGTTATTCTCTGTCATCAAAAGCATAACGAGTATTGAACAAGCGTTCCAAAAGAATAGAAGAGACCTACTATGTCACCTTTGATGATAATTACATGAAGAAGGTTCAACGGACAGAAGATGCCTCTGGAGACATCTTTCTTGCATCTGGACAGGTCTCGGTTCCAATATCAAATCTGTTTGATGAATACATTCGGTTGTTCGATGAACCGGAAAAGGCAATCCATTCGGAAGTAACAGCAGCAGACAACAAGGTAGATAATATGAAGAAAGTCATAGACGAAGCTGCCAAATCATTGGAAACCGAAACACCTACTCCTAAACCTTCACCTAGTACTTCAAACTCCGATTCAACGTTCCAGGGGGAGGACGATAACACTTTCCAACCATCTGGAGTTTCTGTCGAGGGGGAGAATTACCATTCTGCCACATCTGATACTCAAACAACAGAACCAAAATTAACAAGCGTAACTCCAATCGAGGGGGAGACTCCTACTGCTGATTCTGTTGAAAACATAGGCTACACTTCGCTAGTCGAGGGGGAGAAGGTTAGAACAAGTAATTGTTCAACTGACGAAGGTGAAGAGGATAAGTCAGATGTTGAAATTGAAGTTGAAGCAGAATTAAATCCAGAATATGATCCAAGCTATCCTCCTCTAGTAAAATGGACAAAAAACCATCCCAAAGAGCAAATAATTGGTGAATCGTCTGAAGGTGTTCTTACTAGAGCTCAACTGAAGGCAAAACAAACAACATTATTCTCCAAAGTGGAATTTTGTATGTTTAACTCTTTTATCTCCAAAATAAAGCCGAAAACAGTAAATGCTGCACTCGATCATTCTGATTGGGTTCAAGCAATGCAAGATGAGCTCAATGAATTTGAAAGAAACAGAGTTTGGAGATTGATTCCCACATGGAAATATGCCTCTGTTGTTGGATTGAAATGGGTATTTAGAAATAAGCTTGATAAAGAAGGCAATGTCATTCGTAACAAGGCTCGGTTGGTTGTAAAAGGCTACTATCAAGAAGAAGGGATTGATTATGAAGAAACGTTTGCTCCTGTGGCACGGTTAGAGTCTGTTCAAATTTTTCTAGCATATGCTGCTCACAAGAACTTTGAAGTTTCCCAAATGGATGTCAAATGTGCATTCTTGAATGGAGAATTAGAAGAAACTGTCTATGTTAAGCAACCACCCAGTTTTGTGAATGAAAGGTACCCGGATCATTGCTACGTACTGGATAAAGCTGTCTATGGGCTAAAGCAAGCACCAAGAGCCTGGTATGAAACTCTTACTCGCTTTCTAAAAATGTCAAAGTTTAAACAAGGTTCAGTTGACCCAACCTTCTTTCGAAAGAAGGAAGGCGAACATCTAATGATTTTTCAAATTTATGTTGATGATATCATCTTCGGCTCTACGAATCCTAGCTTAACCCCTGAATTCAGAAAGTTGATGGAGACTAAATTTGAAATGAGCACAATGGGTCCGATTAACTTTTTCTTTGGTTTGAATATTAGACAGGGACCAGAGGGCATCTTTATAAACTAGGAAGCATACACCAAAAATCTGTTGACTAAGTTTGGAATGAAGGGTGATTCAAAAGTAAAGGTTCCAATGGCATTCGGTACCAAGCTGACCCCATCTCTGGAGAAACCGGCTGTAGACATAACTCTTTATCGACAAATGATAGGATCCCTCATGTATCTAACAGCTAGTAGACCAGATATCATGTTCTCTGTCTGTTATTGTTCCAGGTTTCAAGCTAATCCAAGAGAACCCCACATGACTGCTGTAAAGAATATTTTTCGATATCTGAAGAAGACATCAACTCTCAGTCTCTGGTATCCCGCAAGATCTGGATTCTTCATACAAGCCTTTTCAGATGCTGATCTTGGAGAATGTGGATTGGACAGGAAAAGCACTACCGGAGGATGTCAATTCCTTGACAGAAAACTTGTCAGTTGGCAATCAAAGAAGCAAACCTGTGTTTCCTTGTCCACAACAGAAGCATAATACATCACTGCCGCATCTTGTACCTCTCAGGTTGTTTGGATTCAAAGTCAGTTGAGAGATTATGGACTGAGTATGAAAAAGATCCCTCTCTACTATGACTCTGAAAGTGGAATCGGGATTTGTCATAATCCAGTGCAACATTCGAAAACTAAACACATAGCACTAAGGTATCATTTCATCAAGGATCATGTTGAAGACGGGAACGTTAAAGTACATTTTGTTCGTTCTGCTGATCAACTGGCCGACATTTTTACTAAAGCCTTGCCAGAAACAACCTTCAATAAAATCTTACAAGGCTTGGGTATGATGGAAGGAGATTCGGTACCGAATCTTCAATTTTCTCCTTAAAATAAGGACGACAGAGATAGACAGAGCGCTCGGTCTATCTCTGCTCTAGTCTTTTCGAATTAAACAGAACGCTCTGTATATCTCATCTCCATGAATCTCGGCTTCGCTATGTCTGCTCTTACTAATCGTCTAAAATCTCTGTTTTTAATTTTAATTTTTATTTTAATTTTAATTTTAATTTTTATTTTAATTTTAATTTTAATTTTATTTTTAATTTAATTTAATTTTTATTTTTTATTTTTTATTATTTTTTTTTGAAAATATCCAAAAATCCAAAAGTATTTTATCTTTCTGTTTTTTAGAAAATATTCAAAAATCCAAAAACATTTTTTTTCTTTTTCTTGCTTGTTTGTTTTGTTATTAATAGGTACGACACAAGAATAACCGTTGAAAATTCTCAAAGCAGGTATGATTTAACTTTTATTCAAACTAGTTAAGTGTCCTTAGAAGCATGCTGCTATATGTTGTCTTAAAGCCTCTATGATCTCGAGTAAGCATTAATGATTCGATTGATACCCATCGTTTCTTCCAAATCAGGCTATTTTAACTCACTCGGTCTAGAGCTACCTTACTCTTCTCATTTGAGTTAAGAGTTTCTCTGCTCTGTCACGCTTATCTAGCAGAAGGTACATTCGGTTCCTTAACCACCTACTTATATTCTCCATCTACCTTCGGTTCACTAATGTAACCCTTGAGACTCTCGGTCTTTACCACTGAGGTTTATGGTTACACAAAATCTATGTTAATGATCTTAGATACGATTGCCACGTTCTAAGTGAAACTCAAAATTCAACACCAATAATGAATTGACGGTGAGTGAAATACTCAAGCTTTAACTGGTTACCTAAGGAAATCTTTTTTATTTTGCGTGATCTTTTTCGAAATCGTCTACAGCTAAGAGATTTCTTCCCATAGAGATCCAATTTATATATATATTTTTTTGATTTCTGCTTCCTATAAGTCATAAACATTATATATCCCACCTACCTGTTCAATAGATCACATCGGTCTCACAGGTACCTCTACCAACGATCGGTTTTATGTTAAAACTCGATGTTTGGTTGGAGGAAAGCCACCCAATGCATATGATTAAAAGAAGCCTTTCATTGTTTATTGACAAACAGTTGATCATATTTTCGGGAAACCGCACAAGCACTTCAAGTCTCTCTTGACTTTGAAGGAAGTGATTCTTGCTAGGAATCCTCTGCTTTTTGTTCTCTAAAAGGACATCACTCACACCCAATGAATACTTGTTTTATTTCTTTATCTTGCACACTCTTATGCATGAAAATTAATATTTTCCAACATTCTAATTACTGATTGGTATAAGTTTTGGTTATCCGTTGTAACCAAACACGGGGTAACAGGGAATTTCAAACGATTTGAAGATAAGATTTGGGCGCGTGAATTTGATCCGTTTCAACCGACGCGTGCTTACGTTTTCCTGGGATTAACCACCCTGTCAAATCGTGCTTTTTCAGGCGACGTTTTAGTAACCTCATCATCACAGTTTCTCTCTCCAGGCAACCGTATAAATAAGGGTGATCGTTTTCTTTGTCATTTACCAAGTCACAGCTTATCTCTCTCACACAAAGATTAAACTGTTCATCTTCTTCTTTGTTCAACAATGGCGACCTCATCCTCCGCGCATGATCAAACCGCTACATCCTCCTTGCTTACAATACGACCCAACCAAAATCTGATAATCGAACTGAGTCCATTCGCATATGACTCATACATGTTGCATGTGGT
The DNA here is from genome assembly GCF_052625555.1 of Lactuca saligna. NCBI lineage: Eukaryota > Viridiplantae > Streptophyta > Magnoliopsida > Asterales > Asteraceae > Lactuca > Lactuca saligna. The sequence goes on along the minus strand of NC_136419.1, from coordinate 193,631,280 downwards.
GGAGTGTCTGAAGTATTCCCCACTGGTAATGGCCCTAACCCTAGTCGAAGCAGTTCCGATGTCGCTACTTTCTCAAGTGTACTCATCAGCGACGTATGACAAGAACAAGGATCGCATCTACTTCATTATTCACGATAAGAAATCCTCAATTTCAAAGAAGAAGTTTTGTTCCCTTTTAGGGCTTGCAGTTGATTCCTCCACCATCTCTCCAGACTTCATCACTATAACCCAAATTTTCACAATGCTGTACAAAATGGGGTACACCGACGTTCTTACAACGGTGGTGAAGGTCAAGAAGTCTTGCTTACCGTCGCAGTGGAATGGGTTGCTGACCCTACTCATCAAGGGTTTAGCGGAAAGAAGTGGTGGTTCTGATACCACTAGCAAAGGCTTTCTCACCATGCTTTATGGTCTATATAACGGGATAAATCTGGATTATGGCACAATAATTTGGTCCCAAGTGGTGCAGAGTTTGAATACCACAACCCGTCATTCTGAAATCTCATGTGGTCAATTCTGGACTGTGATTACAAGGAAAGCTATGGATACTTTGGAAATTCGGGTTATGACAGACGCTCTTCTTGCTTTTATTGCTACATATCACACCACGAAGATTATTCTCTCCGATCCACGTAAGTTTCTTCATTATGGATCAATTCCTGAATCGATGTACAGGTGTGTCACAGCACAAAGCACGGTGATGGACGATTACCGAAAATTGACTCCAGTTGGTCCAAGGGTCTTGTCTGCAGAACACCAAGCTGCCCTAGATGCTTTGGAACAACATACACCCAGAGGCAAGTGGGTGGTTAAAACAGAGAAAGAGGAGGCAAAGGAGAAAAAGGAGAAAGTTTCTAAGCGAAAGGCTGGTGAGGAAGCTTCTTCTCAAACAAAACAGAAGAAGATTAAAAAGATGGCTAAAAGGCCTAAGAGAAATTTGTCTCCTGAACCTAACACCGTTGAGGATCAAGCGGCAGAAACTGAGAATCCTACAGTGTTCACCAGAGAGCCTACACCACTGAGATCTCAAACCCCACCCTCATCTCCGAAAGATACTCACATTCCATCTCCTCAACCCACAAAAATTTCCACCCCAACCCAATCACCAAAACATAAAGCTCCACTTTCTGTTCCCACAGATATACCAACCCTTCCGGTTGAAACTTCTTCTATACCAACTTCAACTATCTATACCTCTGTTCTTTTCTCCACTACACCTATCACAACTCCTCTTGCAACAGATTCCGTCACCACTACCATTCCCCAAATCCTAGTTGAAGTCAATGTATCTGATACAGGGGCTACTTCTGTGGTTGATCCACCTGTTTCTAAACCACCATCTGTTGGGTTTTGAGCATTCTAACACTCCTAAGTGTACATGCAATCCTAAATACCTTGGATCTATGTTTTCTCTATTATACATGCAAATAAGAATATCCAAGGTATTATCCTAATCTAGCATACAAAACAATGAGTGTAACAAGATAGAATACATACCTCTTTGATGTAGAAAGTCTTCATGAAGCTTGAGTGCCTAGCCCCAATAGTGTGGAAGCCTCAAATGGAATCACAATCATCAAAACACTTAGAATAACTTGAGAGAGTTCTACACTTCATGAAATCGGCTAGCCCTTTTGTTACTCTCACTAGTGGCCGATTTTTGTCAAGAATAAAATCTTTATATAGTGTTACAATTAGGGTAAATCCTTAATTGTCATGGCTTTCCATTTCCTTGGATCCATGGGTTCAAATACACCATGGAGCATCCATGGACCATCCTATGGGTTTTAGCCCAACTTGATTATCCATGGAGCATTAGCCCACTATATAAGTATGGATGATTTACACAATTAACTAACCCATATATTTAATTAGTCTTCTTTTGATCACTTAATTAATCCTAGATTAATTCTTGATCAATACTATTAAATAATCTTATTATTCTTATTATTAATATACTAGAACTTATAATATATTAATAACCATAAGTGTCTTATTTCTCTCATTGTGCATGATGGTATGCAACCCAAATGGACCATGCCGGGTCGGGTCAAGTCTTACCAATTATAGTTATGGACTTAGACATTAATCCAACAGTCTCCCACTTGGATAAGTCTAAAACTATTATTGCGTATGACTTCAAGAACCAACTGGCAATCGTAGCTCTCAAAAGCTTCTGTCGAACTCTGACCTTGTAGATGAACTCTGACCTTGTCAATGACTTGTCCATTAGATAAGGGATCATATAATCCTCTGTTCTCATGATATCAGCCAGACAAATACATGGAACAACGTCGTACTTATTGTCCAGCAGTTTGTTTCCCAATTTTCGATTTGTTTGACAAAGAACTTAATAGAACACATCAATTCAGTTCTGACCGGCCGGTACATAGGTCACAACAAAATCATCGAGGGGCCCAGATATCGCTTCTATTTCTAGAAGGAACAGATAAACTTCGACTCATATGCTTGTTCTACTACTTGTTGAATTGTACACAAAGGCACGTTTTATAACATCAAGTTACTGGTGCGTTTACGTGCAATCAATGCACAACCAACTCATAGGTAACAACTCATATCTCTAGGTTTGAAGATTTATATGATATTACCGTCTCACGATCACTCGAGATAAATTCCATGAAGTGATACAAGTGAGCGTGGGTTTATTCCAATACTCATAACTTATGAGCACTCATGAATGTTGTAGCAACCATTTCCATGACTAAACCCATTTAGCCATCTACAAACCCGATTCATGACAGTCTTGATTCATACCTACTTCCAACATATGAACGACTGTGGAGTGTTTAAATAACTTAGTCATTTAGAAAGAATAACCTAGCTATTTTGGAAGTCAAAACATGCAAAGTGAAACACAATAATAATCGAATCTAATATGGTCTCAGAACCCTTTTGAATATAAATAAAACCACCTTTTATTTATCACCATATTGATTACACATTATTCAATGTTTCAAATAATCAACTTAAGACTTGAATAAAAACAACAGTCATCCCATGCTCCTAGCATGTACACTTTGTTTTTCTAAACAATAGTTATGCCATACCCCAAGTATGCACACTATGTTTGTCTATGATCCTTACATTGTGATGTAGATCAATTGAACATGATTCCAATGATACTCATTTCACAATCCCAAATCCTTATTGTAAATGCAAGAATTCCAAATTCATGTCATTTAATGAAATCTGTTAGATTCTAAACTTATATGCATTGATCCTCTTGTAATGATTATGCACGAAGTTAGAAAGACTTGACAACAACCATTACAGAGCATTCCAAAGGAGATTAGCTCCTTGGGAACATCCTTCTTGCATTAAGTTTCCTAATCTTACATAGATTGAATAACTTCCACCTATGGAGACATTTCCATAGTCCCATTTTGAATATCACTTCCGAACAAGAGTTACTTCTTTTCAGAAAATGTCAATATGGTCCTGCTAAAATTAACACTATACTTCCAAATGTCCTTGAGCAACCAATCTTTGGCAAACCTCAGATTGTCCTCGACAATTGCTTAATCACTTTAGTCATATCCAGTTCTAGACTTTTCCTTCTAAATGCCCTGAGCATTTGGAAAATTTAGAAAGGATGAATATTATAGCACATGAAATCGATCCTATATCCAAAGTATATGAGACACGATTCATGATGTTTGACATAAAGACATGATACTAGACCAGTCTTTTGCTACAATATTTTTATTTGCCATGTTTTCAAAATTTAACTATCAAGAGGGATGCCGTAATCATAATCGAATTTTGAAAATGCAATATTTATAGAATTTCTTCAAGTTGAACCATTCCAACACAAAATTCATATATATTCTTGACTAAAGATGATTAAAATCTCAATCTAAGCTTTAGAATTGACATGAAGTATAATTTCCTCTCCCTTAATCATAGCAAAACAACTTTTCAACCCCTGCAACTTCACGAATTGAAACTTTGTTTTCTATAATTAACATTGCTAGCTTGCAATACTAATCATAATAATCATGCTCCCACTAACATGATGATTATCATCATAACACTTATGCTCCCACTAGCTCTGACATATTTTCAGAAATCTGCTGGAGTTCTGAAATTTAGATTCATACATCCTTTCTTAGTTAGCTCACATGTGTGTCTAAACAATTTTCAGAACTATGAAAAGGGATGCCGTAATCATAGTCTCAATTTCTTAGGCATTTGCCATTTCTCACAAGTCCATGTTAGCATGCCGGTTAACCACACGCGCTCCACTAACAACTTTTGAAAATGCAAATAACACAATTGCTATCTACGTAAAATCTACTTAGTGAAAGCGTTTCCTCACCATCATTTTCATGAATCGGAGAGAAACCTTATGACACTTAGATTTTATAGTGTATGAGTTCCTATCCATGCGAATTTGTCAAAACCATAATCACAAGATAAGGTTAGTGATAAATTCAGCCTTACATGGATTAAAGTTGTTCAATCTTAATTTCTTGTCACCTTGGTAGCACAAGGCCTACCAACGCTTCCAAGTTGAACTCTGATAACTCACATGAAAATTCAACTTATTTGAAGTAGGTACAGAAATAAGAATTATGTCAACACGATAGGTTGCAAACCTTAAGTCGTGTGCTAGTGATAAATTACGGGTTTTACTCTTGATTAAATCATGAAACTCTTTCAGGATCTTTAAGGCTCCCACTGTCCTTCTGACATATAAGTTTCCCTAGTCAAGAACCATTCCTTAACAAAACAAATATTCAAGGGATAGTGTGGATTCTTATCAAGAATAACACTTCACACAATTGGTCTTAGTTGGTCTTTGTCTCATCCAAGACATCACAACTTACCAATCTCAAATGTACAAGAGTAGAAACATTTCACACTACATTTGATAAGTGTTTTAAACCTTACTTTATGTCACTCAATGTTACAATCTTGGAGTATGACTCTAAGAATTGTTTTGGAATGAAGTATGACTCATCTTCTTGATCTTAACCAATCCAACAATTCATGATTTCTCTTCTTAGCCATAACATTGCACTAAGACATCCTTAGAGTATGAATTTGTGATATGGTTTCTAAATCATTAAGATGATCATAAAACTGATACTAAAGTACTCTCCCGTCTTTTCAGATTTGAGAAACTTTTATCTTTCTGCCTAATTTAATTCTTCTCATTTGTTTTGTCATACATTGTAACCTTTCCAATGTTACAGAATTATACTTAACCTTATAAATACAATCATATTTACTAATCTTTAGTAAATCATGACAAATCAATCTTTGTGGTGGACCTTGACCAGTGCACACCAAGTGTACCTAATTCCTTAGTTCTTCAATTGACCCACATATACATGTGATCAAAGAATTAGTCTTAATTTTCAAAGATGAAAATTCTCATTCATCATACGATACAACTTGTATGATTCCAAGTTTCTGTCCAATTGAAACTTGGGTGATGAAAACTTTCTTCATTTGGTAAATTCAGACACTACCACAAATGAAAGAATCAAATCCACTTTCAAATATTACTATTACTGGAAACATATAAGCAACAATTTTCCATCGATGCCATTGTAAGGATATATTTTTTTAAAATAAATAAAATTAAAACCCCTTTTTTTTCTTTTATTTTAAAACTTTGCGGAAAAACTTATCCTTACAATCCACATGAAAACCTTGTTGTTATCTATTCACAAGCAATATATTATAACTCTTAAGCAACAGATCAAAATTCTGATTACCGAACCATGCGATCGAAACCCATCTTCGCAATCAAAATCAGCATATACTTCTTTAAGCTTCCTATCTTTTCTTTGATTCTTAAAAGACATCAGCATGTGACCCATTCACATTAAGTAATAAGAATCTCCAAATAGAAACTTAGCAGAGTTAGATAGTGGACTTTACCTGAAGTAGAGTCAAACTTATCGACTTTAACATCCTTAGGTAAATTATGGCTGCTTTGCAACCAATGCCCCTTTCTTTGGCAATATAAACATATGGACCCTTTGATAATGGTACACGGGACTATCACAGACTTAGTTTTTCTCTTTACCATTTGGTCAACCGAGTTGACTATGGCCGATCCCTTTCCATTGGGAAGAGAATGCTTTTCTGGATTTCCTGTGTCACTATTGTCAATGTCCATCAAGTTTTGAGGAAGTTGATCTTAACAAATAGATAAAATCATTAAGGGTCTTGTCATAGTCTTTTTCATAGGTGTTCCAAAAGAACTCACAACCACCAACTTTCTCAAGACTTTGACACCCAACTCTCCCGGCTTGTCAATATGTGACTACATCTCCAAGATGTGACCACACCAAGACCTTTACTTGCCAATAGGGCTCGAGTGACCTTAAACTTTTTCAAGAACTTGTGGGCGAGGGAGAATAATTGGAGGAGATAGAGGAAGTGAAGCATGATGTTGAGGAACATCATCTTCAAGAGATTTGGGAAGATCATAAATGTCTAAACCAGACATGTTTTGGGAGATATTCAAGATAGTTGATTTAAAGTCCTTAATATGACACCCAATATGAAATATTAAGGCTAGGACCCAACAAACTATTTTATAACTTAGAAGAGGGATGCCGTAATCCAAGCTATAAAATATTTGAAGGTAGGAGAATGACGATTCACTAATTTCCACCATGAAAAACGAAATAATTTATTAGGTTTTAATTGGATTTGAAATTCCTAGATCTTTTGAGATTCATTGAACTTTTCAATGGCATGTTTCAATCTCGAGTGTGCCCTCTCAAATTTTGTGACTGGGATGCCGAGGATCACAAAAGAAGGTGTGAATAACCATACCAATTCACTTGGTACCCTTAATATTATCACCTAATCAATGTGTCGGTTAACCACACACGCTCCATTGATCTATGAAAAACATTAAGTCACCCTTCGTGGTCCTTACTAGTCCAAGTTAGTGTGCCGGTTAACCACACACGCTCCACCAACGACTTGGTAAGGTACAAAGTGTGAATTCCATGGGCTAGCACCAAATTCACATTTTTCCTAAAGTAACTAAGATTGGGAATTATTAAGATTTTAGTTACTTTAGTATTTATCATTAATACTTTTAATGAAGGGAGAATTTAAAGTCATTGTCCTACCCGTTCGGCTAACGACCCTCCACCGATCAAGCAAGCGGTGGGTGAGAGTGGACACCCATTAAGTCACCATTTTATAGGCAACAACCTTATACCCACCTTATAGACCGGTTTCGTGAATGAGGCCTACTAACGGTAAAACGACTTGTTCTTATACATATATATATAATAATTAACCATTAATGTTATAAATAGTATAAGTGTTGAATTTTAACTTTTTTTTTTTTAAAATTCTAAGGGCTAACTTGGAATTAAAGTATTCATAAGAGAAAACTTTTCAAATTCCAAAACTCGAGGGCAAGTTTTGAAACTATTCAAAACTAATTAATTCCATAACTTATGTGTTTAAAGTAGCTTTAATCCAAAAACTCTTCAAGTTCCATAACTTATGCAAGACTTTAAACAAATAAAAGAATTAACTTTTCTTTATTTTTATAACTTATGGAATTAATTAAGGTTACACTTTATTTATTTATTTATTAATGAAGTGACTCTTGAATTTCCATAACTTGAGGACAAGTTATGGAGTTATAAAAAAAAATTCAATGACACAAGACTCTTCATTTTGTAACCATTACCAACTTTTATGAGTTTTATGAGTCTTTAATGTGACTCTTCATGTAACTAGAGGACAAGTTACACAAACACATTTTATACTCAACTCTTAGATTAAAATGGATTGAAAACAACTATTTCAATTAACTTTTCTATTAATCTAAGCAACTCATAAGAACAAGATAATTCATATCAAACTTCTTCATGTAATTATTCTAAACCTTAAACTAATACAAAACATGAATCTATTGACAATTATCTTTAAAAATGGATTAGCATGAACACTACCACATTAAAAAACAAGTTTATAAGTTCAAAAACAACGTAGGGTAATGTTCCTAGTCCATTTCTAGCCAAAAACCTCGAAAATATGCTGTCCGGGGTCCAACTCGTCGAGTGCATGAACAAAACTCGGCGAGTTGGATGCATTTTGCCTTGGACTCGTCGAGTCCCTTCATGGACTCGGCGAGTTTGCTGGGCTGACAGCATCAAAACTCGATTTTTCAGCTCCATTTGCAAGTATAACAAGAAAACAAGCCTAGGCTCTGATACCACTGTTGGGTTTTGAGCATTCTAACACTCCTAAGTGTACATGCAATCCTAAATACCTTGGATCTATGTTTTCTCTATTATACATGCAAATAAGAATATCCAAGGTATTATCCTAATCTAGCATACAAAACAATGAGTGTAACAAGATAGAATACATACCTCTTTGATGTAGAAAGTCTTCATGAAGCTTGAGTGCCTAGCCCCAATAGTGTGGAAGCCTCAAATGGAATCACAATCATCAAAACACTTAGAATAACTTGAGAGAGTTCTACACTTCATGAAATCGGCTAGCCCTTTTGTTACTCTCACTAGTGGCCGATTTTTGTCAAGAATAAGATCTTTATATAGTGTTACAATTAGGGTAAATCCTTAATTGTCATGGCTTTCCATTTCCTTGGATCCATGGGTTCAAATACACCATGGAGCATCCATGGACCATCCTATGGGTTTTAGCCCAACTTGATTATCCATGGAGCATTAGCCCACTATATAAGTATGGATGATTTACACAATTAACCCATATATTTAATTAGTCTTCTTTTGATCACTTAATTAATCCTAGATTAATTCTTGATCAATACTAATTAAATAATCTTATTATTCTTATTATTAATATACTAGAACTTATAATATATTAATAACCATAAGTGTCTTATTTCTCTCATTATAGTCTATCCAAGTGCATGATGGTATGCAACCCAAATGGACCATGCCGGGTCGGGTCAAGTCTTACCAATTATAGTTATGGACTTAGACATTAATCCAACACCATCTCCCACCCCATCTTCTAACTCTGGTGCCACTTTGGGAGGAGATGACGAAGAGTATGATTCATTATACTTTAGTCCTTACCAGATTCCAACTGATACAGATGTTGATGCTCCTGCCAACAATCAACAGCTTCAAGACATCAATGAAAAGCTTGATCGCTTGCTTGCAGACAGCAAAGCTTATAGTGGGGTTGTCATGAAAGCTTTTGTGGAAACGGCTATTCAGCAATATACTGAAGCCATTGATCAATCTACTGCTACTGTAAACAAGTCCACAACTTCATGTTCAGAGGCCACAGAGAAGGTTACTGAGGTTGTTCATACAACTCAGATTTTCCTTGACTCACTCAAAGCTCATGCTGAAACTAATGCAACAAAGTACCAAGCTTCTATTGACTCCTTCTCTCAAACTCTTCAGGAAGAGACTACTAAGTTTGATGCCCTTCGTGCTGATCTCAAAACAGAATCCACATCTTTTCTCCAATCCTTGGATTCTCGTTTTGCTAGTTTAACTGCAGAAAGCACCTTGAAGGAAGACTTGATAAAACACCAGGCAACTATTGATCTACAAAAAGTACAACTGGCCCAGAATGAAAAAGGAGATCTCTCTGCTCAAAACTCAAAGGGCTGTTTTTCAAAGTTGTGCTGGTGATGTGAAGAATATGTTGACTGCTCTTCTCGAAGCCCATGATCCGATTCTTACTTTAACTATTCGGAAGCATCTCCAAACTAAACTTCTTCCTGCCATTTCTCTACTTAGTGAAATGAAGGGTGTCTCGGAGAAAGTCTTTCTTCCGACACAAGGGGGAGAGGAGAGCAAAGTCAAAACAGAACCGAAGGTTAATGTAGCTTCGGTTTCTGGAAAGCAAATTATAGACGACAGTGACTCTGATCCTGAAGAGACGATTGTCGAAGCTCTCAAGCGAAAGAAACGAGACAGAGAGCTTGCTGAGACTATGAAGATGGCAAGAGAGGCTGAAGAGAAGGAGAAAAAGACTAAAGAGGCAGAGGATATTTTACAGTGCAAGAAGACTCTGTTTCCCAAGTGGGACAGAGATACTCTTATCACTCAAGCGATTGAGTTTCCTTCCATGTATTGGTTGGAACCGATTGCTTCTTTTGAATGTGAAAACTCAAAGGACTCGCAGTTTGACATGCCAATCACCAAAAGAGCATTCACTTATCATTGCTTTGAGGTCACTGCTGAGGTTCCTTTTCCCAAGTTGAAGGTTGATAGGGAGCTAGTTGATTTTTACTTGAAGAACGGTCAACCGCAGTACTTGACTTGGAGTGTACAGAAGATTACAAGAGTCAAGGTACTGAACTCATCACTTGCTGGGAGATTTATGAATGTTCATTTCAAGATTAACCGCGGTACTGCAAACACGGAATATTTCATATCTCTGGCAGATCTTCCCAATCTTAATCCTCATGATTGGATCTTGCTATACAACATTCTGCTCTCAAATCAACGAGAGTATGAGCCGATTTTGAAACATCTTAAAAGGATGTTGGCCTCCTATATCCATGAGCTTCCCACAATGGATCAGGAGATAGCAAGGGTGATGAATAAGAAGCCAACAGTCAAGCCAACATCTAAGCCTGGTGATGTAAATAAAATGAAGTTGGGGCAGATTGATTCAACTAACTTGATTGTCATGTTCACTAAGGGTGACAGGCTTAAGTTTCTGTTTGCATTGGTTGACAGGAATCTGTTTTCAACAGATTGTTTGGATCATATTATCAACATCATTCATCGATGCAAGCAGAACTCAGCATCAAACAAGAAATTTTTTACAGATATGCTTCGGTGGTATATAACATTTAGACAACATGTTTTGGCCATTATACCGAGGATATTTGAAACGGTGAAGAAGACCACTGGTGTGAAAAGAGAATAGAGATTCTGCTCCAAAGACGCAAAGGGGGAGATTGTTGAATATTTTAAGTGTTATGTCTTGGATTATTTGTTTTGTAAATGGATTGGGCTTATCCATCCGTAGTTATCTAGAATAGTTTCCATTATCTAGATAAGTTGTTAGGGTTTTATTATAAATATATGCACGCATGTATGCATATATAAGAGATTAGTCGTTCACGTTGATTGTAGTAACCCTAGTTTTTACCTCTACAGATTGAAGTTCTTAATCGAGCTCTCCTGGGGTATTTTGCATTAATCATTCGACATCTTCATCGCAATACTTGTGTTCTCATTTACGTTCTTATTAATATTTTTATTAGAATCATATGATCCTGAAAGAACTTTGTTCTAACAGATCCAACAACAATATTTACACATTATAAAAGGGATGCCGTAATCTAATATGCAAACAATTTGAAGGTAAGTGAATGACGATTCACTAATTCTCCACCATGAAAAACATAACTTTAAGTCCTAAATGTATTGAGAATTCCTAGGTTCGGATGAGATTCATTGAAACTTTTCAATGGCATGTCTAAATCTCGATATGCCCCTCTTGTTTGTGACTGGGATACCGAGGATCACAAAGCGAGTGTGAATTACCATGCAAATTAACATGGTGCCTTCATTGTAACGATCACCTATTCGATGTGCCGGTAAACCACACACGCTCCATCGAACTATGATAAACAATGAATCACTCTTTGCCACCTTCTCTTAGAACAAATTAGTGTGCCGGTAAACCACACATGCTCCACTAACTTCTTAGCAAGGTGCAAAGTGTAATTTCATGGGATTGCATCAATTCACTTTTCCTAAAGTAACTAAGATTGGGAAATTTTAAGAAAACATGTAGTTACTTTGTATTTCTTATTATACTTTTAATGAGAGGATGAGGTTGCCCTATCCTACCCATTCGGCTAACGACCCTCCACCGGTCAAGCGAATGGTGGGTGTGAGTGTACACCCATTAAGCGCCATTTAATAGGCCGCAACCTTATACCCACCTTATAGATCGGCTTCGTGAATGAGGCCTACTAACGGTAAGACTAGCATTTAAGTTATACATATATAGATATTAATCTTGTAATATTATATTAGTATAGGGTTGTATTTTAAACTTGTAAAATTCTAGGGTTTGAAATTTAAATTGTCTAAATTAAACTTTTAATCACAAAACATAAATTTCAAAACTTGAGGATAGATTTTAAACATTTAAAACATAAAGGATCAAATAACAAATAATTTAAATTAACAATTAATCACATAATTATCCATATTTGATTAATAATTATCATATAAGGAAATTAAATATTTTATTAATTGATAATTATCTTCAATTATATCAAAAATATAGTCATATATATCATAAAATCGGATTAGGGTTGATCTAATATGATTAAGGTAAGTTTCCATAAGATAAATATGAAAAAATCCCGTTTTTGGCTAATCCTGATGCTCGGACTCGCCGAGTACCCACATTGGACTCACCGAGTCCATGACTCAGAAACACAAAATCGAATTTTGCAGCTAAGATTCAAACATTCAAGCGTCAATTTAATAATCAAGGCTCTGATACCACTGATGGGTTTTGTACATAAGAACATTCCTAAGTGCGCATACAAACCCTAATGCTCGGATCTAGGTTTCTCTATTAAACATGCTTTGAATCCAAGACTTCTAATGACTTATTAGGTATAAGAACAACACAAAAATCAGAGTTAGAATCATACCTTGAGACACTTGTTTGATGTTCTTGTTCTTGGAGCTTTAGAGTCACAATTATCACTCCTCTAATGGCTTACAAACACCAACTAGCAAAGAGGATGATTTGAGAGAGAGGAGAGAGGTGGAATTCGGCCAGGGTATCCTTAATTTAGAGGAGGTACCGAATTCCCTTTGCCATAGGGTCTATTTATACTTGTAGACTCCTTAAGGGTTACAACTCAAACCCTAATTGGATAACTATTACTCAAAGCAATCCAAATTCATTACTTAGATAATGCCTTGGACGATTTTGAGGCTTATCCTAGCCTAGAAATCATCCAACCCTTTATTGAATAAGGATTTATAGTCTAAAGTTTAACTATCAACCAATTGACAGTTTATACCCTCTTATTTAACTAATCTCCTTAAGTCACCAAATTAATGCTAATTAATCTATGACTTATATTAATCAAATAACTATATTATTATTCCTTATATATTAATAATATCTATTCTCTCATAATAAATCATCCTACCAAGTTGCTATGGTGAAGGAAACCCAAAAGGACCATGCACAATCGGGTCAAATACTTGCCTAATATAGTTGCAGCCTTAGACACTATTCCAACAGAAGTGACGAAGCATGTAAGCTTGTTTCTGGCATGGGATCGTTGGACCTAGTTGTGAAGGGTAAACATGTTCCTGAAGAAGACTCCGAATCCGACCTCTCGGATTGTGATCTTACAAAAGAGGAATACGCTCTGTTGGTGTCTAATCCCAAGAAGTTTTATAAAAAGAACTTTGGATGTTTCAAGAATAGGAACATACTGGGAAACTACAACTCAGACAAGCAAAAGGATGAGAGCTTTAAAAACGCTCAAAAGGATGAAGAAAAACAAGAGAAGAAGTTGTTGGGAAATTCTCGCTATGATTGCAACTACTGCCATGGCAAGTGTATGGTTCAAAGTACTCCATGGATTATGCCAATGGGCCCCCTTGATGAAGTATAGGTTAAAAGTCCACGACTTGTCTTATTCCCTATAAATAGTCATGTATTATTCATAATTAGGGTTAAGAGTAAGGCAAAATGTAGTAGTCAAACATTATGAGGTTTCTGTTGTAGAGTTAGATTCTTTAGTCTATTCTTAAAGTGTAATTTATTCCTTATGTTCATGAATAAATCGATTGATCGTTCGACATATCTTCATAATTGTGTTTGTTCTTATTTTCCGCATCTTATTCATCAAATCATTATTAGACTTTTAATCCCAGCAAGTAGTATCAGAGTGGGTCTTTGAAGATCTATTGATTTTTGAAGTATCAGTTCCTGATTTAATGATTTTCTACATAAGTTATTGACGATTTTTGGTGTTTTGGCGGTTTGAAATCTGGCTTCCTATTCAAGCAACTGTTCATGAAGAAGTATAATATTCTTTTACTATTCATCATGGTATTTTTCAGTTCGTTGGATCTCATTTGTTTTGAGATCAATTTTTCTATAGATCCATGTTTTGAGGCTACATAATTGAGTCTTATTTCTTTATCACTATTGATTCCGATTCAATTTTATTCATATGTACTTGGCTAGTTACAACTATCTTGTACTGTTAACCGGTGGTTAAGCCCACTTGTCTCGTTCTTTGAATTCGCTTACTGCATCAACTAATATTGATTTTGTGTTTTCCCTCTGTTCTTGAGTCGATATTCATAATCAATCCCTTTATCAAGATTAATTTTGATTCTATCTGATATTGTGTTCGATCTAAGGCAGTGCATTCATTCAACTAATATTAATTTTGTTTCTTGATCTTTCGTTCTATGAAGTTAAAGATGTTATGGAGATTCGATGTTTTAAGGTTTTTGTAAGTATAGATAGAGATGGTTATGAACTCGATTGGAGCGTTGTTTGATCTTGAAATCAATATGAGAATTCTGATTTTGGTGTTTGTCACTAATGGATTTGGATGGTCATACTCGGAAAGTCAAAATTAAAAATGTGAATCTCTTGGTACAAACGAACTCACCTGCTAACGAATGAAATTGGAACTGCAACTCAGGGATGAACAATGGTCAATTCAAAAGTAAAAATCGGAAGTGTGGTTCGTATTGGATGGACTCGCAGTCGTGATTGGAACTCAGTCAGAGTGGTTGTATATTTTTTCGCAATTGATGTCAAACAAAAAGTCAAAATTGAGATATTGCGAACGTCTCACCTGCGAACAATCGGGCCTTGACGACCTGCGAACGATCGGAGCTTGTTTATCTGGGCTCGCACTACTTTTTCCATGAACGTTCGGAACCTTTGGATTCGGGGTTGACTGTGATTCGCATCGAGACCGAAAGTGAACTATCTTGCAGTCGGTATTTCAAATGGATTCACAGTTGGAATTTGCTCGAAATCAGTACATCTCTCGGAATCGGAAGTGTGATGCTTGGCATTTAGAACTCTGGGCTCGGAATAAATGATCGATCGTAGTTGTTTGGATTCGGAGTTTTTGGTAAACGAGTTGTAATCGTTGTGTTCGTCAATCGAACGCTAAATGGGGAAGATAACTCATAGTTTCACTTTTGGTCCCTATTACTTTTGCAACTTGACAATTTTTATTTATTTCTTGAAATTGTTACAATAAAGGGGAAATTGATGCATAGCTTCTATTTAGTCCCCCGACTTTCAGCAAGTGACAGTTTCTGCCCAATATTCAGAATAGGTTACAAATTTAAGGGCTGGTGAACAATTTTGGATTTTTGACGCGCATATTTTTTTCGTGAACAGAAAATTACAGACTCCAACAAGTCTTGGTGGTTCGGAAAGTCGTTTTTCGTGATAACGTCAATTTTTTGACTTTTTCGGATTTTAAACTTCATTGTATATATTGTTTTGTCACGGGGGAGCATAGTATTTGTTTATCCATTCAAGATCATTCTCATGACCATTTGAAGGTTTTATAATCACATTTTTTTTATTACAAATAGGGGAGAATTTGATATGGCCATTTGAAATTGGATATGTGACTTTTCAAATTTGAATATTTTTGATGAAGCTTGTGGTAGCGATATAAAGGTAGGTTTTACAGTAGAAGTTCTTAATCGAGCTCTTCTAAAGCTTTTACAGAGAAGTAGCCTTTACAGTACTAGTTCTTCATCGAGCTCTTCTTAGGCCTTGATATACCTCCGACTTGTAGTATTTTCTTGATCAAGTGGTTCTGAGTTGTTACATTATACTTTTGGTGGCTTATATCATTAGCTTATTTGAAGATCATTGTGACTTGGAGGGGGAGTTCTTCAAAGACAAGAAGTGATTTTGTTTCTTAATTTTGAAATAAGATCTTTGGGATTATGTTAGAAAATGAAGTTTAAAAACATTACTTCAGTGCTTATTTTATATATCCTAGAACCCGTTTTTGAAGACTATGAAGAATTAACATTCATGGATCGATTTTGATATTCCTTGTCACGAGATCATTTCTTATTTGCTAGATGCTTGTTTTGGAAGTTGAATCCTTGTCATCCATTCCATACTTTGAGGGGGAGTATGTAGGGTTTAACGTAGTCCATGGATTATGGCAATGGGCCCCCTTGATGAAGTGTAGGTTAATACCCCAAGACCTCTCTTATTCCCTATAAATAGTCATGTATTATTCATAATTAGGGTAATAAATGAGGAAATATGTAGTCGTAAACATTATGAGGTTTTTTACGTAGAGTTAGATTCTTTAGTCTATTCTGAAAGTGTAATATTTTACTCATGTTCATGAATCGATTAAGCATTCGACATATCTTCATAATTGTGATTGTTCTTATTTTTCGCATCTTATTCATCAAATCATTATTTAATCCCAACAACAAGAATCATTTTGCCAAAGAGTGCATGCTGAGAAGAATGAGTGAGAAGAAGGAAGTAGAGAAGGATGAATTTTATTATCTTTAATAGATAGAAGAGCTTAGGAAGAAAAAGAGTGTTGATAATGTGAATTCTGCTTTGATTGTGCAGGAAGGTGGTGATGAATTTGGTAGTGTTGAAGTTTGGTCCACTGATTCCGAAGATGATGAGGTTCGGAAGCTCACACATGGTGGATGTTTTATACCGAAGTCCGGAGTGCCTGAGTATGAAAGTAGATGTCTAATGATTCAGAGCGGAGTCTCGGAATAGAGGGGATACCCAACTGATGCCGAAAGAGCTTAATGAGTTTAAGCGCAACAAGGTCTGGAGATTGATTCCCACTCCGAAGGATGCATCTGTGGTCGGATTAAAATGGGTATTTCGAAATAAGCTTGAAAAGGAAAGAAATATAATTTGGAACAAAGCTCGTTTGGTTGTGATATGATATTGGCAAGAGGAAGGTATAGACTATCAAGAAACATTCACACTTGTTCCAAGGATGGAATCTGCTTCGGATATTCCTTGTTTATGCATCACACACAGATTTTGAAGTCTATCAAATGGACGTAAAATATGCGTTTCAAAATGGTGAATTAGAAGAGAAATCCTACGTGGAACAGGCACTAGGTTTTGTTAATGAAAAATATCAAAAACATTGCTACATCTTGGATTAGGTTGTATATGGTTTAAAACAAGCACCTCGTGCATGGTGTGAAACCCTAACTCGCTTCTTGAAACAATCCAACTTTAAACAAGGTTCTGTCGACCCAACTTTGTTTCGCAAGAAAGATGGTGACCATTTGATGATTTTCCAAATTTATGTTGATGATGTCATTTTTGGATCCACTAATCCTCAATTAACAGATGAATTCTGAAAATTGATGGAAACTAAATTTTAGATAAGCTCAATGGGTCCTATTAACTTTTTCCTTGATTTAAGTATTAGACAAAGTTCGGAGGGTATTTTAATCAACCAGGAAGCCTACACAAAGTTATTGCTTGTGAAATTTGGAATGGTGGGAGATTCAAAAGGTCAAAGTTCCCATGGCGTTCGGAACTAAGCTTTCACCATCTTTGGACAATATAGCAATGGATATGACTCTTTATCGACAAATGATCGGGTCATTAATGTACCGAACAGCTAGTCGTCCATATATCATGTTTTCCAAATTTCTATTGTGCTAGGTTTCAGGCGAATCCATAAGAACCACACGTGACTACTATAAAGAACATCTTCCGATAACTAAAACAAGCAACCTCTCTCAGAATATGGTACCCTTCCAACTTCGGATTCTTTGTGCAAGCGTTCTCTAATGCTGATCTTGGTGGTTGCGGTCTCGATTGTAAAAGTAGAACCGGGGTATGCTAGTTTCTAGATGGTAAACTCGCCAATTGGTAATCTTAGAAGCAAACATGCGTCTCCTTATCCGCCATGGAAAATGAGTACATCACATGTAACGATGAGATTTTCAAAACAATTTTTTCATTTTTCAACAACCAAATTTATATATAAAATATTCTCAAAATGTATTCCACAATAGTTATCAAATCAAAACATATCCCAAGATCACAAATCAAATCTCTTCTCTGTGTGTACGGGTCACGCCGGCGCCTTTCCATGGTCCTCGCTAGTACCTGAAACACATAACACAACAACTATAAGCATAAATGCTTAGTGAGTTCCCCAAAATACCGTTTACAACACATACGCCACTCGAGGCTACAGTACGACCTTCCGGTCGACGTGTCTCAGCGGGATCCTCCAGTCCCGTAGCTTGTTGGACCCTCTAGTCCGGTCATAGCTCGTTGGGCCCTCTGGCCCGGTCTGAATCGTTGGACCCTCCGGTCCGGTCTATATCGTTGGACCCTCCGGTCCGGTCTGTATCGTTGGACCCTCCGGTTCGGTCTATACAATCATATAACATACATTTTTCACATAGCACATCATCTCATACATAACACATAAGATCCTCCGGGCAACACATAAATACCACTCTAGGTAGCGTATAGTGAGAAGACGCACCTCGGGTAACTCGGTAACTCGTAAATCTCAGACTCCGTGAAATTAGGATCTAGCCTCCACCTCAAAAGGGATCTCCAACCACTATAGAAATTGGATCTACTTTTGCTCTTCCACTTCTAGCTCCAACAATGGCTTCCTCTTCTCCTTCTTCACCTCAAAAAGGTACCTTCAAGCTCAAGAACACACACACGAGCTTAATCACAGATTTCTGCACTCTAAGGGCTCACTCAAGGGGGTATGGTGGCTGGGGCAAAGGAATAAACGTTCCTTTTATAGTGCACAAGCCAGAAATTAGGGTTTGCATCTGGGCACACTACGCCCAGCGTAAGCCTGGGTACGCCCAACGTAACCCTGGGTACGCCCAGTGTACCCGAGCGAGTCTACGTCCAAAATAAGTGCGTGAGTACGCGCGACATACGCTTCTTTACGCCCATCGTACTAAAAAATCCAACATATAACTTTAAGGGACTCACCTTGCCAACTCTCAAAGTAGAAGGGTCGTAAAGCTTACCTGAATTTCGGGCTGTTACAATTCTCCCCCACTAGAACTAGACTTCGCCCTCGAAGTCTCATGTCGAAAACAGCTAAGGGACTCACCTTGCCAACTCTCAAAGTAGAAGGGTCGTAAAGCTTACCAGAATTTCGGGCTGTTACAATTCTCCCCCACTAGAACCAAACTTCGCCCTCGAAGTCTCATGTCGAAAACAACTCCTGATGCTGCTCCTGCATCTCCGACTCCGGCTCCCAAGTCAACTCGGACCCCATCCGATGCTTCCACTGAACCTGAACTAAGCGCACCTCCTTGTTTCTCAAAACCTTGATCTTCCATTCCAAGATTGCAATCGGCCTCTCGATATAATTCAGACTTGCGTCCACCTGGATATCCTCCATTGGTACCACTGCCGACTCATCGGCTATACACTTCCTCAGTTGCGACACATGGAATGTATCGTGAATCTGGTCCAACTCCGCAGGTAGCTCCAAGCAGTACACTACCCTGCCCACCCTCGCGATCACTCTAAACGACCCAATATACCGGGGCACCAGTTTTCGCCTCTTCCTGAATTGGATCACTCCTTTCCAAGGAGATACCTTTAGGAGCACGAAATCCCCGACTTGGAACTCGAGCTCGGATCGTCGCCTATCCGCATAACTCTTCTGGGGACTCTGAGCAGTCAACAACCTTTGTCTGACCTGTTGTATCTGCTCTGTCGTCTGAAGCACTATCTCTGTACTACCCATCACACGTTTCCCTACCTCATCCCAACAAATGGGGGTCTGACACCTCCTCCCATACAACATCTCAAAGGGTGGCATACCAATACTCAAGTGATGGTTGTTGTTATAGGAAAACTCAGCCAAGCGCAAATACGTGTCCCAACTCCCACCGAAATCCAGTACACATGCCCAAAGCATGTCCTTGAGCGTCTAAATCGTCCTTTCACTTTGTCCGTCGGTCTGCGGTACTAAAATGCAGCCTCGTACCCAATTCCTCATGAAATTTCTTCCAAAATCTGGAAGTAAAACGCACATCTTGATCTGAGACAATTGAGATCGATACTCCATGCCGCGATACCACCTCCCTCACATACATCTCTGCCAGCCTCTCCGCAGAAGAGCTCTCACTGATGGCAAGGAAGTGAGCGCTCTTCTTCTGATGGGTTTTGAGCATTCTAACACTTCCTAGGTGTACATGCAACCCTAATAACCTTGGATCTATGTTTGTCTAATTATCATGCAAAGTTGAATTCCAAGGTTATATTCCTATCTAGCATACATGGGGAACAATTTTAACTTAAAGTATAGATAGAATAACTTACCTTGTTGTTGTTTGTGTTCCTTGAAACCTTGTGAGCCTAGCACCCCAAGTGTGATGCCTCAAATGCTTCACACAACACCAAATGCTCTTGGAAGAACTTATGAGAGAACACACACTTCTCAAAAATCGGCCAAGCCCTCTTGTTTCTTTAGTGTAATCGATTTTGGTGGAGAATATGTTTCTTATATAGTGTTGACACATCTAGGGTTAAACCCTAATGTGTCATGACTCTTCATTTCCATGACCCATGGGTTTGTAACTCCCATGGAGCATCCATGGAGCATCCTATTGGTGGAACCCAACTTGATAATCCATGGAGCCTCTTAGCCCACTATACAAGATATGGATGATTTACATAATCAACCAATATATTTAATTAGTTATCTTTTGATCACATAATTAATTCTAAATTAATTCTTGATCAAACTAATCAAATAATATTATTAATATATTAGAACTTATAATATATTAATAATCTCCAAGTGTTATTTCTCTCATTTAGTCTATCCAATTGCATGGTGCCATGCAACCCAAATGGACCATGCCGGGTCGGGTCAAGTACATACCAGAAATAGTTATGGACTTAGACACCTTATCCAACAGTCTCCTACTTGGATAAGTCTAATAACTATTACTGCAAGTATGACTTCAGGAACCGATCGGCAATCGTAGCTCTTTACAAGGTTTCTCGGAACTGAGAAGATGATGGTACGCCATTTAAGATAAGTGATCATATAATCCTCTGTTCTAGATATCAGTCGGACAAAAACACGGAACGTCTTATTTATTGTCCAACAGTTTGTTTCCCGATTTCCGATTTGTTTGACAAAGAACTTCATTGAACACATCAATTTAGTTCTGACCGGGCCCGGTACATAGGTCAAAACAAAATCATCGAGGGGCCCAGATATCAGCTTCTAATCCAAGAAGGAACAGATAAACTTCGACTCATATGTTTGTTCTACCACTCATTGAATTACACACAAGAGCGCGATTTATAACATTGAGTTACCAATGCGTTTTCCGTACAATCAATGCATAACCAACTTGTAAGTAACAAATCATATCTCTAGGTTTGAAGACTTATACGATATTACCGTCTCACGATCACTCGAGATAGAATTCCATGAAGTGATTCCAGTGAGCGTGGGTTAGTCCAATGCTCAGAACTTATGAGCACTCATGATTGTTGTAGCCTTGTCCAAGACCTCTACAACCAAACATGACAGTCTTGATTCATACCTACTTCCGACATATAACCGACTGTGGAGGTTTGAATAATATGTTATACCAAACAAAAATTATTCTGGAAGTCAAAACATGCAAAAGAAATATAGTAAACGATCGACAAGAGATAGCAACACTTTACTCATAAATAAAACACTTTTATTCATCATCAGATGTCAATTACACTTTACAAATTTCGAGGTTATCTAACTACTAAATCTAATATCATCCTTCAGCCCTATGCTCCGAGCATGCTAGAGATGCTTAACCCGAGTCAGTCCCTTCGTGAGGGGATCTTCCGGATTCTCATCTGATGATACCCTCTTTGCCACGAGGAGTCCTTCTTCGACCCGATGTCTGATGAAGTTCCTCAGCCATAACACCTCCTTTGCCGCCTCGCTAGCTGCAATATACTCTGATTCACAAGTAGAATCTGCCACTGTCTCTTGCTTGGAACTCTTCCAAGAAATTGCTCTTCCATTTAGGGTAAAGACCCAGCCCGACTGAGAGCAGAAGTTATCCCTATCAGTCTGGAAGCTAGCGTCACTATACCCTACAACTCTCAAGTCATCACTCCCACCGAGGGTAAGGACCCAGTCCTTAGTCCTTCGTAGGTATTTGAGAATATTCTTTACCGCAGTCCAGTGTGCCTTGCCAGGGTTCCCCTGAAACCTGCTAACCATGCTCAGGGCAAAAGCTACATCAGGTCGAGTACACGTCATATCATACATGATCGATCCTACAGCCGAAGCATAAGGTACTCGACTCATTTGTGCTATCTCAGCCTCAGTGCTAGGGCTTTGTGTCTTACTCAGTTTGGCGTTACTCTGGATAGGCAACTCTCCTTTCTTGGAGTCTTGCATTCTGAATGTCTTCAGCACCTTATCCAAGTAGGTACTTTGACTAAGTCCAATTAGTCTTTTACTTCGATCTCTCAAGATCCTTATCCCTAAAATATAGGCAGCTTCACCAAGGTCCTTCATAGCGAAACACTTTCCAAGCCAGGACTTTACTTCCTGCAGGGTTGGAATGTCGTTTCCTATGAGTAGTATGTCATCCACATACAATACCAAGAAGCTAACTATACTCCCACTAGCCTTAACATACACACAAGATTCATCTTCACTCCTAGAAAAACCAAATTCCTTGACCTTTTCATCAAAGCAAAGATTCCATCTGCGAGGTGCTTGCTTTAATCCATAAATGGATTTCTCAAGCTTGCACACTCTATTAGGGTACTCGTTGCTAACAAAACCCTCTGGCTGACTCATGTAAACATCTTCAGCCAACTTTCCGTTAAGGAAAGCGGTTTTGACATCCATTTGCCAAATTTCATAGTCATGAAATGCGGCTATGGCTAACAGAACCTGAATAGACTTAATCTTGGCTACCGGAGAAAAGGTCTCATCATAGTTCATTCCAGGAATTTGAGAGAAGCCCTTTGCAACCAGTCTAGCCTTATAAGTGTGTACTTTACCATCCACGTGGATCTTCTTCTTGAAGACCCATTTGCACCCCACTGTCTTACAACCTGGTACATTTTCAACCAAGTTCCAAACTTGATTGTCATGCATGGATTGTATCTCGCTATCCATAGCCTCTTTCCATTTAGCAGACTCGGGGCCTGCCATGGCTTCCTCGTAGCTGTTAGGGTCATCTTGACTTACTAGTGTTCCATCACTAATAAGTGTCTCACCTTCTGCAGTAATATGGAATCCATAGTAATGCTCAGGTGCACTCCTAACTCTCGTAGAACGCCTCAGAGGTACAAATTCGTCAATTGGCTCAACAGGAGTTTCCTCCTCAAGTTGAGGGCTAGAGTTTGAAGTTCCTTCACCACTTGACTCTTGAATTTCTTCAAGATCAATTTGCCTTCCACTGTCTCCTTGGCTTATAAACTCTCTTTCTCGAAAGACTCCTCTTCTTGCTACAAAGACCACATTGTCACTAGGTCTGTAGAAGAGGTAACCAAAGGATTGCTGTGGGTAGCCAATGAAAATACACCTCTCGCTTCGGGGTTCGAGCTTATCATGAGTCTTGCGTCTCATGAAAGCCTCGCAACCCCAAATCTTGATGTGGTCCAGTTTAGGTACTATACCAGTCCACATCTCGTGAGGAGTTTTGGCAACTTTCTTTGTAGGGACTAGATTAAGGATATGGGCGACAGTCTCTAAGGCATACCCCCAGAATGAGATTGGTAGCGAAGCTCGACTCATCATGGAACGAACCATGTCCAACAAGGTTCGATTACGCCTCTCAGCCACACCATTCAACTGCGGTGTCCTGGGAGGTGTCAATTGTGAGACAATCCCGCATTCCCTTAGATAGTCGAGGAACTCTGAACTAAGATACTCACCACCTCGATCGGATCGAAGCATCTTAATGTTCCTGCCCAATTGATTCTCGACTTCCTGTTTAAATTCCTTAAACTTCTCGAAAGTCTCTGACTTATGCTTGATTAAGTAGACATATCCATATCTACTGTAATCATCAGTAAAAGTCAAATAATAACGATTAGCATCCCTTGTGGCATGTTTAAATGGTCCACACACATCCGTGTGTATAAGGTCCAACAAACCTTCACCCCTTTCACACGAGCCTGTGAAGGGTGACTTTGTCATTTTTCCAAGTAAGCATGATTCGCAACTATCATTTGACTTTAGGTCAAACGACTCCAAGACTCCATCCTTTTGGAGTTGGCCTATGCGTTTCTTGCTTATATGTCCAAGACGACAATGCCATAATGATGCTTTATCCAAGTTATTATTATTAGTAGAATCAATACACAAAACATTATTTCCTGAGTTATCTACAACAGATACAGCTTCATACACACCATCACAAGGTAATGCTTTAAAATAACGAACATTATTAAAGAAAGCATCAATAGAACCAACTTCATTATTAAACGAAAAGGTAAACCCTTGTTTGTACAAAGCATGAAAGGAAATAATATTTCTTGCCATTCCTGGCGAGTAACAACACTTATTCAAATCTAAACTAAACCCACTACTTAGCGATAAAGTATAAACTCCAATCTTGGTGACAGGTGAAGCTTTCCTGTTCCCCATGATCAAGTTTATTCTTCCTTGCTCCACATTCTCACTTCTTCTTAGTCCCTTCAAGTCACAACAAATATGAATACCACAACCGGTATCAAGGACCCAAGAATTAGAATGGGGTGAGTTATTAGAGATGATAGTGTAAATACCTGCATGGTTGGGTTTGACTTTCCCATCCTTCACATCCTGCTGGTACTTTGGGCAGTTCCGCTTCCAATGAGCTTTTTCATGGCAATAGAAGCATTCAGCCTCTTTTGGGTCAGAAGAAGGAGTAATGAAACCTTTCTTGGTTCCACTTGAAGAAGAGCCATCAAGGGTCCAAGCCTTGGTACCCTTCGAAGATCTCTTTCTCTTCCTCCCTTGACTTTTCCTGATTGCCAACACCGGAGTTGAGTTTGGAGTAGAAGTGATAGCAACCGACTTCCCCTTAAGACCTGTTTCTGCAGTCTTGAGAAGTCCCTGAAGTTTGCTGAGAGTGACCTCTTCCTTATTCATGTGATATGTCATGCGGAATTGATCATAGCACGATGGTAAGGAGCGCAAAATTATATCTATTGCAAGCTCCTCAGGGAGGTTCACATTACGCTTCAGCAATCGATCCACATATCTTTGCATTTTCTGCATGTGGCTCGTGACGGAATCCCCGTCCTTCATCATGGTTGTTATCATGGAGCAGATGATTTCGTACCTCTATTGTCGTGCACTTTGATGGTATCTTTCCATCAAATCTTGGTGCATTTCATAAGGGTAGAAATCCTCATAGGACTTTTGGAGTTCTGCTGTCATTGTGGCCATCATGATGGATGCTACTTTTGTAGCATCCCTTTCATGTGCCTGAAAGTCAGCGATCTCCTGAGGAGTTGCAGTGGTCTCATCAATATCCTTAATCTCATTGTCAAGGACATATTCTTTGTCCTCGTAGCGGGTAATCGTCCTGATGTTTCTGATCCATTCATTGAAGTTGGATCCATCAAAGGTGACTTTCCCACACAAACTCATAAGAGTAAAGGAGCCATTAGGATTCGAGCCAGAAGCATTATTTGAAGACATCTGAAAGAGGAGAACAAGTTTAGTATAGATTTAAGAGAGTCCTTAATAAAACACCCAAATGTAATATTAAGGCTAGGATCCAATCACAATATAATATAACTTAGAAGAGGTATGCCGTAATCTAAGCTATACCATATTTGAAAGGTAGGTGAATGACGATTCACCAATTTCCACCACGAAAACCGAAATATTAGATATTAGGTTTTATTGGTTTTTAGAAATTCCTAGATTCTTTGAGATTCAATGAACTTTTCAAAGGCATGTTTCAATCTCGAGAGTGCCCTCCAAGCTTTGTGACTGGGATACCGAGGATCACAAAACGAGGTGTGAAGTAACCATGCAAATCACTTGGTACCCTTAAAGTTTATCACTCAATCGATGTGCTGGTAAACCACACACGCTCCACCAATACTATAATAAACCTTAAGTCACCCTTTACCTACCTTGTTAAGTCCAAGTTAGTGTACCCGTTAACCACACACGCTCCACCAACGACTTAGACTAAGTGTAAAGTGTAATTTCATGGATTAGCACCTTATTCATATTTTCCTAAAGTAACTAAGATTGGGAATTTAATAAAACATTTAGTTACTTTATAATATTCATCATACTTTGAATGAGAATTTATAAGTCCATGTCTTACCCGTTCGGCTAACGACCCTCCACCAGTCAAGCAAGTGGTGGGTGAGAGTAGACACCCATTAAGTCACCATTTTATAGGCAACAACCTTATACCCACCTTATAGACCGACTTCGTGAATGAGGCATACTAGCGGTAAGACTACTTTATTCTTATACATATATATATATATATATATATATATATATATATATATATATAATTATTAAATCATCATAATATAAGTATAAGGGTTGAATTTTAACTTTTAAAATTCTAGGGGTTGGAACTTAAAGTTTTAACTTAACTTTACTTGTTCCAAAACTTGAGGGCAAGTTTTGAAACTTTCAAAACTTTTCATTTCTTGTAACTTATGAGTTTAATAGAGTAATAAAATGAAGACTCTTCATTTTTCTAACTCTTGTGTTTGTTTTAATGATTTTAATTCAAGTGTGACTCTTGGTTTTCCATAACTTGAGGACAAGTTATAGACTCCATTAAAACACATTATGATCAAGAATTAATCTAGCACATAGGTTACAAATAATTCCTATGATCATCTAAAACATCATAAGAACAAGAACATGAATATGAACACATTCATAAATTACACTTAAAAATTTGTAATTTTTATAACTAGTTGTTGTAAATGAATTAGCAAAGCCATTACACCACCAAAAACAAGTTTTCAATTACCAAAACAGTTTAGGGTAATGTTTCTAATTCATTTCCAGCAACTAAATCGAAATTCTGCAATTAGTCGACCCTACACGCCGAGTGCATGAACTCACTCGTCGAGTTGGTTGAAGATACACATGAACTCGACGAGTCCCCCCTATAGACTCGATGAGTCCACTCGCAGACAGCAAGATTTTCGACTTTTTTTTCAACTTTTAAGCACAAATAAAAAACAAACAAGCCTAGGCTCTGATACCACTGATGGGTTTTGAGCATTCTAACACTTCCTAAGTGTACATGCAACCCTAATAACCTTGGATCTATGTTTGTCTAATTATCATGCAAAGTTGAATTCCAAGGTTATATTCCTATCTAGCATACATGGGGAACAATTTTAACTTAAAGTATAGATACAATAACTTACCTTGTTGTTGTTTGTGTTCCTTGAAACCTTGTGAGCCTAGCACCCCAAGTGTGATGCCTCAAATGCTTCACACAACACCAAATGCTCTTGGAAGAACTTATGAGAGAACACACACTTCTCAAAAATCGGCCAAGCCCTCTTGTTTCTTTAGTGTAACCGATTTTGGTGGAGAATATGTTTCTTATATAGTGTTGACACATCTAGGGTTAAACCCTAATGTGTCATGACTCTTCATTTCCATGACCCATGGGTTAGTAACTCCCATGGAGCATCCATGGAGCATCCTATGGGTGGAACCCAACTTGATAATACATGGAGCCTCTTAGCCCACTATACAAGATATGGATGATTTACATAATCAACCCATATATTTAATTAGTTATCTTTTGTTCACATAATTGATTCTAAATTAATTCTTGATCAAACTAATCAAATAATATTATTAATATATTAGAACTTATAATATATTAATAATCTCCAAGTGTTATTTCTCTCATTTAGTCTATCCAATTGCATGGTGCCATGCAACCCAAATGGACCATGCCGGGTCGGGTCAAGTACATACCAGAAATAGTTATGGACTTAGACACCTTATCCAACATCTTTAACCTGTCCACAATCACCAAAATTGCATCGACACCCCTAGCAGTCCTCGTCAATTTGGTGATAAAATCCATGGTAATCTGTTCCCACTTCCACTCGGGAATCTCTAACGGCTGCAACTTACCATGCGGACACTGGTGCTCGGTCTTAACCTTGCAGCAGGTCAAGCACCTCTCTAAGAACCATGCAACATCCCTCATCATACAGGGCCACCAATACTCCTTCTTCAGGTCCAAATACATCTTAGTATCCTCGGGGTGGATCAAGAACTTCGATCTATGCGCATCCTCCATTAAGATGGTACACATTCCGCCCACAAATGGTACCTAAACCCAACCATGAAAGGTCAAAAGTCCTCGACTATCGGTAACAAACTCCGATACCTGCACGATCACTCGCTCCCTTTTGCGGTTCTCCAGTCTCACGGCCTCCGCTTGGGCCCCTCGAATGGTGTCCCACACCGGAGTCATCACTGTTAATCTCATGCAAACGTCTCGCATCGGGGTGCCCTCCGACCTACGGTTCAGGGCATCAGCTACAACATTATCCTTGCCTGGGTGGTACAGGATCTCGCAGTCGTAATCCTTTAGCACATCCAACCATCTCCTCTGGCTCATATTCAGGTTGGGCTAATCCATCAGGTACTTCAAACTCTCGTTGGACCCTCCGGCCCGGTCTATACAATCATATAACATACATATTTCACATAGCACATAATCTCATACATAGCACATAAGACCCTCTGGTTAACATATAAATACCACTATAGGTAACGTATAGTGAGAAGACTCACCTAGGGTAACTCGGTAACTCGTAAATCTCGGACTCCGTGAAAATAGGATCTAGCCTCCACCTCAAAAGGGATCTCCAACCAGTGTAGAACTCGGATCTACTCTTGCTCTTCCACTTCTAGCTCCAACAATGGCTTCCTCTTCTCCTTCTTCACCTCAAAAAGGTACTTTCAAGCTCAAGAACACACACACGAGCTTAAACACGGATTTATGCACTCTAAGGGCTCACTCAAGGGGGTATGGTGGCTGGGGCAAAGGACTAAATGTTCTTTTATAGTGCACAATCCATAAATTAGAGTTTGCATCTGGGCACACTACGCCCAGCGTAACCCTAGTTACGCCCAGCGTACCCGGACGAGTCCGCATCCAAAATAAGCACGTGAGTACGCGCGACGTACGATTGTTTATGCCTAGCATACTCAGAAATCCAACATATAACTTAAGGGACTCACCTTGCCAACTCTCAAAGTAGAAGGGTCGTAAAGCTTACTTGAATTTCGAGCTGTTACCTCACAGCTACCTCTTGTACTTCTAAAGTGATATGGATTCAAAGTTAGGTTAGAGATTACAAGATTAATATAAAAAGCCTCCGCTTTTACTATGATTCAGAAAGTGTTATTCGCATATGCCACAACCCAGTGCAACATTCCAAGACAAAACATATAACACTGAGGTATTATTTCATATGGGCTCACGTAGAAGATGGCAATGTTGAAATTCACTTTGTGAGATCCTCTGATCAACTAGCAGATATCTTTACAAAAGCCTTACCTGAACCAACCTTTAATCGAATTCTACAAGGCTTAGGAATGATAGTAGCAGATTATGTACCAAAAATTGTACAGTAAAAAAACAAAGTTCTTATTCTGAACTACTCCGAGCCTTCGGAATGCCTCGTAATCTATTATTCATGTTGTTCTCCGATTGATTATGAGCCTTTTGAACAATTCATAAACCACTATTCACTTGACTTTCTGCATTTTCTTTTCTTAATATTTTCACGTTGTTTTCTGTTTTTTATATTTATTTGTTCTTTTTCAGAAAAATCCAAAATCACAAAGATATTTTCATTATTTTTGTTTTGTTCTTTTTTTTTTGTTTTGAAAAATACAAAATCAGAAAAGTATTTTCTTTATTTCTGTTTTATTCTTTTTCTAGAATCATCTAAAATCACAAAAAATAATTTTTTTATTATTGTTATTTTTTTTATTTCTGTTTTATTTCTTAGAAAACCCAAGATTTTTTTTTTATTTTCAAAATGCATAATATTATTTACTCGATTAACAGGCGTTACGAATCTTATATTCGGGTTGTTACATTAAGTTTTTTGCTGGCTTATATCATTAGCTTATTTGAAGATCATTGTGACTTGGAGGTGGAGTTCTTCAAAGACAAGAAGTGATTTTGTTTCTTAATTTTGAAATGGATTATGATGGCGGGTTTGGCTTTCTTGAAGATCTTTGGGATTACATTAGAAAATGATGTTTAATAACATTACTTCAGTGCTTGTTTTATATATATATCATAGAACCCGTTTTTGAAGACATATGAAGAATCAAGATTCGTGCATCGCTTTTGATATTTATCATCACGAGATCTTTTCTTATTTGGTAGATGCTTGTTTTGGAAGTTGAATCCTTGTCATCAATTCCATACTTTGAGGGGGAGAATGTAGGGTTCAACGTCGTCCATGGATTCTGGCAATGGGTCCCCTTGATGAAGTGTAGGTTAAAAGCCCATGACTTGTCTTATTGCCTATAAATAGTCATGTATTATTCATAATTAGCTTTAAGAGTGAGGCAAAATGTAGTCATCATAAATTATGAGGTTTCTTACGTAGAGTTAGATTCTTAAGTCTCTTATGAAAGGGTAATTTTTTTTGCTCATGTTCATGAATAAATCGATTAATCATTCAACATATATTCATAATTGTGCTGTTCTGATTTTCCACATATTATTCATTAAATCATTATTTAATCCTAACAACAAGAATCATTTTGCCAAAGAGTGCATGCTGAGAAGAATGACTGAAAAGAAGGAAGAAGAGAAGGATGAAGTTTACTATCTGCAATATATAGAAGAGCTTAGGAAGAAAAAGAGTGTTGATAATGTGAAGCCTGCTTTGATTGTGCAGGAAGGTGGTGATGAATTTGGCAGTGTTGAAGTTTGGTCCACAGATTCTGAAGATGATGAGGTTCGGAAGTCCACACATGGGGCATGTTTTATAGCAATGTACGGAGTGCCTGAGTACGAAAGTAAATGTCTGATGATTCAGAGCGGAGTCTTGGAATAAAGGGGATACGCAACTGATGGCAGAGAGCCCTCTGATAATTGTTTTGCTATGACGCCTATTTCTGAACAGGTTAGTTAGTGTGAAAAGGTCATCAATAACGTACACTCCATACTTCACTCTATCAATATTCTTGTTACTCGTTATGAATCTGAATTAAATGATTTAAATGATGCTTTTGCTAATTTTAGCGATAATTTAAAGAGAAACCGTCTAAGTAATTCTAACCTAAGTGATCAAATCAGCAGGGTAAGAAGGATTTAGAGAGATATGTTGGAGTTAGAGCAAACTAGATCAAAAGATGATGTCATTTACCTTAAGAAAGACAATTTGATACTTTTGAAACAAAGAAACATTTTCTGTTTAATTGCAAAACATTTATATTTCAACATCACTTAAGTGCATATTGATTGTGGAATAGGTAAAAATATACACAAAATAAATTTACCATTTCTTGAAATGAAAGAGGATGAAATCAATGTAGATTGCTATAAGTGCGAATCCATAGTGTCCTCGGATGATGTTTCAAAATCTTACAAATTGGAATTGACAAAATTGAAGCATATATGCAGTACAAAGAACACAAAAAGATGTTAAAACAAATGTTGGATGAAAATCATAAAGAACATATCAAATCTGATACTGTGCAAAAATTTGACTCGTTGTTCATAAAATTGTGTTCAGAAAACACTTTTGATGTTGAAAATGTTTCTGAATTTGGCGAAAGTCACATGAGTGAGAATTCTGTAGAGGATGAGATTGATTGTTCAACATTTGTACAAAATGAGTCTGAACCAAAGAGAAAGCTGATTTCCAAAAATTCAATTGAATATGTTCGTGGGGTTGAAAATAATGGTTCACAAGTGTTAAAAACAAAAGCCACAGTATTTCCGAAAGTTCAAACAGTACCTAATCAATTTTCATAAAAACCGGACTAAACAAAAATGACACGTCATTACTAACATCCATTATTAATGATGATAATGTAGATGGTTGTGATGAATTTTTCTTGTCTGGACCTATAGAGAATTCATACGAAATCAAAGGTCTTTCCGAAATGACCTCATGGAAAACGAAAGGAAAATACGTTTCGGAACCTATAAATAGTGTTGGCTTTCTTTACAACCAAGCAGGGCCAAGTGGTACAAAGGAAGTCCTCATTGAAATTCCATCTAATCAGAATGCCACACCTGTTAGAAAAGTGAAACCTAGAGCTAGCATTCATAAGTCAGTTGGGGAATTCATTGCTAAGAAACGTCAACTGAATTCTAGATATCAAAAAAACATAAAAGAAAGAAATTGTTTATGGAAATCTAAATATTCCAATTCCGTTAACCCAAAAAGATTTGCAAATCAAAATGTGACATACTCTCCAAATCCGAAATCTAAATCATTTTCAAAGCCACAGTCTTCAACTCCATAAGCTTCAAAACCAAAAGTTTTTCCGAAACCATCATTTCCAAAACAAACAGAATCTTAAGAAAAGACAAAACCTAATTTTTCTCCAAAAACAAATGTTTCAAAATCCGTCAACACATCAAAGGATATTCAGGGCAAAAAGAATGTAGTTTCGGAACAAAAGAATTCTCTCGAGGAATTCAAAGGGAACTTGCAAAAGGCGAAAACGGCTATTGAAAAGAAGATGGCTAAAAAACTTAAAGATTTTATTCAAAGGAAAACAATTCATGTTGAGGTTAACCTTTGTGACAATAAAATGACGGTTTTTAAAATATTCAGATGAGAGAATAATGTTTTTCTCAAAAGAACCTACTGGGTTGATACGAATATAAATTTTCTACTTTATAAGAAAACCTCATTACGACCCAAGATAGTTCGGGTTCCTAAATCTCTTTGATTTTTATAGTAATGCGTGACGAACAATACAAATCTAAATGGTACATAGACAATGGTTGTCTGCATCACATGATAGGAAGGAGAGAAGAACTTACGGAATTCCAATCGCTGAAGGATGGTGGCAAAGTGAAATTCCGAAATAATACCATATGAGAGATCAAAGGCTATAAAATGATTACGAATGGAGAATTCTCCCTTCGAAAGGTAGCATATGTGGAAGGCCTGCAACATAACCTGATAAGCGTTATGCAATTGGTTGTAGGTACATGGCTGAAGGTATCATTCGATGATGAGGGATCTATTATCATAAAGAAGAAAACAAAGGCAGTGCTTCTGAAATCCAAAAGAAATAGAGAGATATTTCCTTTGAACATAAAACGAATCACCAGAAAGCCTTTAATTTGCCTACTTACGAAAGCATCTTAAGATGACAGTTGGCTATGGCACCGATGGCTATCACATCTGAATTTCAAGGATATCAACAAACTCGTACTTGGTGATCTTGTGCGAGGACTTCCACTTCTGAAGTTGGAAAAGGAACATATGTGTACTGTTTGTGAGCTGTGAAAGAAAAGTCGCAAAAGTCACTCGATTATTGTAAACACCAAAGTAATCGAGCTACTAAAACAACTACATATTGATAATTCTGGTCCATGTACTATTGAGAGAATTGGTGGTAATAAATATATTCTAGTGATAGTTGATGACTTTTCTTGATTTACTTGGGTTTATTTTCTATGCCATAAATCAGATGCAACTTCGGAACTTAAGGACTTCATTAAGCAGATCGAGCTCAAATTACGAAAGCCTATTCGGAACGTACGCAATGATAACGACTCCGAATTCAATAAACAAGTGTTTGAAGAATTCTTGACTAAAAGAGGAGTCTCTCACAACTTCTCTGCTCCTTACACTCCTCAGCATAATGGTGTCGTTGAAAGAAAAAACGGTCTCTCTGTGAAACTGCAAGGACTGTGCTATCTTTTGTGAACCTTCCACTCAATTCCTGGGCTGACGCTATCGGAATTGCCTGTTTTACTCAAAATCGCTCTCTAATCAATAATAGATTTCTTATCAATTCCTTATGAGATTCTGAATAAATGAAAACCTAACGTTAATTTCTTTCATGTCTTTGGCTCCAGGTGTTTCACATTTAATTCCGAAGAACAACGAAATAAATTCGATGTAAAGGCTAACGAAGGGATCTTTCTGCGGTTCTCTCTTACTTCTAAGGCATATAGGGTTCTGAACAAGAAATCCAAAATGATTGAAGAAACTTATTATGTAGCGTTTGATGATAACCATCTCAAGAAGTATTAGAAGGCTGATTATCAAGCTAAGGAAATCTTTCCTCTAACAAATCCGATGACGATTCCTCTTCCAAATCTGCATGAGAAATTCATGAATTTGTTTGATGAGCCCGAAAAGGCCATTTCTTCATAATCAAATGCTCCAGATAAAAATGAAGATGAATTGAAGAAAATCATCGCCGATGCTGTCAAAGATCTTGGAAATGAACCACCTATTCTGAAGGATTCTGAAATTCAGCCTTCGCTACAAGCTACTAATGATTCATTTCAAGGGGGAGGGCTCTACATCAACCCCTAAATTCGATACACTTGTTCAGGGGAGGATTCTAATCCCAAAGTCAATAACGATATTCCAATCCAGGGGGAGAATCCGATTCTGAATGTTGAGTCACATGCAAATTTCTAGGGGGAGAATGAGAGTGAAAATAATGACGAAGACGTTCAATCGGAATTTAATGACGTAAATGTAGAATTAGATCCAACCTATTATCCAAACTTCATTCCTTTGGTGAAATGGACCAAGGATCATCCTAAATCGGAAGTTATCGGAGCAGCAACTTGATGAGTTCTCACAAGAGCTCAACAAAAAGTGAATCAAACTGCATTATTTTCAAAAATGGAATTTTGCATGTTTAATTCATTCATCTCCAAAATTGAACCAAAAACTATAAAGATTGCTCTTGATCATTTCGATAGGGTGAAAGCAATGCAGGAAGAGCTTAATGAGTTTGAGCGCAACAAGGGCTGGAGATTGATTCCAACTCTGAAGGATGCATCTGTGGTCGGATTAAAATGGGTATTTTGGAGTAAGCTTGAAAAGGAAGGAAACGTAATTCGGAACAAGGCTTAGTTGGTTGTGATAGGATATTGCAAAGAGGAAGGTATATACTATGAAGAAATATTCAGACTAGTTCCGAGGCTGGAATCTGTTTGGATATTCCTTGCATATGGAGAACACATGAATTTTGAAGTCTATCAAATGGATGCAAAATGTGCATTTCTAAATGGTGAGATAAAAGAGACAACCTATGTGGAACAGCCACCAGGTTTTGTTAATGAGAAATATCCAAATAATTGCTATATTTTGGATAAGGTTGTGTATGGTTTAAAACAAGCACCTCGTGCATGGTATGAAACCCTAACTCGCTTCTTGAAACAATTCTAGTTTAAACAAGGTTCAGTCGATCTAACCTTCGTTCGCAAGAAAGATGGTGACCAACTGATGATTGTCCAAATTTATATTTATGACATCATTTTCGGATCCACTAATCCTAAATTAACAGTTAAATTCTGAAATTTTATAGAAACTAAATTTGAGATGAGCTCAATGGGTCCTATTAAAATTTTCCTTGGTTTAAATATTAGTTAGAGTTCAGAGGGTATTTTCATCTACCAAGAAGCCTACACAAAGTAATTGCTTGCGAAATTTGGAATGGTGGGAGATTCAAAGGAAAAAGTTCCCATGGCGTTCGAAACTAA
This sequence comes from Lactuca saligna, assembly GCF_052625555.1. Classification (NCBI taxonomy): domain Eukaryota; kingdom Viridiplantae; phylum Streptophyta; class Magnoliopsida; order Asterales; family Asteraceae; genus Lactuca; species Lactuca saligna. The sequence goes on along the minus strand of NC_136419.1, from coordinate 193,595,545 downwards.
GCTTAGACTATCTTTGGACAAATGAATAGCGGATATGACTCTTTATCGACAAATGATCATGTCTTTAATGTACCTAACAACTAGTCGTCAAGATATCATGTTTTCCAGTTTGCTATTGTGCTAGGTTTCTGGCGAATCCACGTGGACCACATATGACTGCTATAAAGAACATCTTCCCATAACTAAAATGAACAACCTCTCTCAGAATATGGTACCCTTCCAACACCGGATTCTTTGTTCAAGCGTTCTCTGATGCTGATCTTGTTGGTTGCGGTTTCGATCGTAAAAGTACAATTGGAGGATGTCAGTTTCTAGATGGTAAACTCGTCAGTTGGAAATCTAAGAAGCAAACATGCGTCTCCTTATCCACCATAGAAGTTGAGTATATCGCATCTGCCTCTTGTACTTTTGAAGTGATATGGATTCAAAATTAGCTTAGAGATGATGAGATTAAAGAACATCTTCTGATACCTAAAATGCACAACCGCTCTCGGAATATGGTATCCTTCCAACTCTGGATTCTTTGCGTAAGTATTCTCTGATGATGATCTTGGTGGTTGCGGTCTCGATTGTACAACTGAAGGATGTCAGTTTTTAGATGGTAAACTCGTTAGTTGGTAATACAAGAAGCAAACATGCGTCTCCTTATCCACCATGGAAGCTAAGTATATCGCATCTGCCTCTTGTACTTCTAAAGTGATATGGATTCAAAGTTAGCTTAGAGATTATGAGATTAATATGAAAATGATCCATTTATACTATGATTTAGAAGTTGCTATTCGCATATTCCATAACCCAATGCAACATTCCAAGACAAAACATATAACACTGAGGTATCATTTCATATAGGATCACGTAGAAGATGGCAATGTTCAAATTCACTTTGTGAGATCCTTTGATCAACTGGTTAATATCTTTACAAAAGCCTTACCTGAACCAATATTTAATCGAATTCTACAAGGCTTAGGAGTGATAGAAGCATATTATGTACCAAAAACTACATAGTAAAGAAAAATAAAGTTCTTATTCCGAACTGCTCTGAGCCTTCGGAATTCCTCGTAATCTATTGTTCATGTTCCAAACCACTACGAGCCCTCAAAACACCTTGAAATCCACTGTTCATCAGGTAATTTGGAATATCTTGTATCTTTTGTATATTATGTGTTCTTCGATTGATTCCGAGCCTTCGGAACAATTCGGAAACCACTGTTCACTTGACTTTCTGCATTTTCTTTTCTTAATATTTTTATGTTGTTTTCTGTTTTTGATATTTATTTGTTCTTTTTCCAAAAAATTCAAAATCACAAAAATATTTTCTTTATTTCTGTTTTATTCTTTTTCAAAAAAATACAAAATCACAAAAATGTTTTCTTTATTTCTGTTTTAGTATTTTTCAGAACAATCTAAAATCACAAAAAAATGTTTTATTATTATTATTTTTTATTTCTGATTTATTTCTTAGAAAACCCAAGATTTTTTTTTCAAAGTGCATTTTAGCTGCAGGTACAAATTCATCATGATCTCAATTTAGAATGATGGGGCAGGTATGAAATTCCAAATCTTTGTACTAGTTAAGTGTCTCTAGAAGCATGCTGCTTGTGGCCCAAAGCCTCTGAGACTCTACGTTTGAAGCCTTAATGAATCAATAACATCAATCTTTTCTTCCCAATAAATTCATATAGTAGAGGTACACCTTCTTCGGAACCATCTTACTATTTCTCCATCACATTCACTTTCATAATTGTAACCCTCGGAACCATCTTACTATTTCTCCATCACATTCACTTTCATAATTGTAACCCTTTAGACTCTCAGCTATTACCACTGAGGTTTATGGTTACACAACTTCTGTATTTATGATCTTAAAATCATTATCACCACGATTTTAGTGAAACCCAAAATCTGAAATCTCTTTCTGAATTAATGGTGAATAATTAAACTGTTCTAGATTTTCACCATGAAATTAACGATAATAACCTTTTGGTTGGTACCTTATATGGAATAAAATCTCATTTTTTTATGCGTGGTCTTTATGAAAAGCTCTTGACCCAAGAATTTTCTTTTAAAAAGATCCATTTTTTTAGATTTGTAAAATTTATCTTATTACTCTAAAGATATCCAAAGCATACTAGTAATTATGGCTACACCGGACAAACAAGCACTTCTTCCAGACTTTCAGACTTATGTTAGGTTTCATAATTTGGTTGAAGCTAAAGTCACCCTTTAAAGCCTAATGAAAAGAAGGCTTTCATTGTTTCTCAACAAACAGATGATCATAATTCAACGAGATACCACACAGAAACTTCCGAGTCTCTCTTGACTCCGAAGGAAGAGATCTTTCCCGGGATCCAACTATTTTTATGTCGATTTATAATTAAAATCATAGATTCCTTGATATAATTTTATTTATTTCTTTATCTTTGGCAGACTCATGCACAAAAATCCATGTGATTTTTCAAAAAGTCTGGTTTCACACATCCGAATGGTTACTTTCAATTCTAAGAACAGGTTGTGGAGATTGATGCTTTATTATCAATGAGCAGAATTGAAATGACGGTTTTATAGGGATAGGATTTTAATCAGGATGTGTATTTTGAAAAACCCTAACATCACGCATGTCAGTTACACGCCGCCTAACACACGTACAACTCTCACGTTATCCTATGCACTTTTTTAAGGATATGGAACCGTCAATCACCGGGTTTCTCTCACCACTCTTGACGTAGAAAAGGTAAATCGACGATTAGTTTCCTTCACCACATTCAAAGATTTCAAAATCTCTTAAGTGAAAAATCCTCTTGTCTCTTTATACTGTTCATCATGTTCTCTAACTGTTTCAATGGATGTTTCATATGAAACTCCTTCTGTTGCTGAAAAAAACGCTTTCACAGTCATGCTAAACATTAAGGTAAACCAAAATCTGACTTTGGATATCGATTCTTCAAAGTATGCTGATTCTCTCAAACCGATGATTGAATGCCTGCATTACTCTCCATTGGATCAAGCCCTGTTTTCTACTATAGAAAGTCTCATTAATCCTTAATCGATTTCCTCATAAGAAATTATCAAGATGTTCTATCAAATGGGTTATCTTGAGAATATAACCCTACTATCAAAGTTCAGGAAGACAAATCATCTACCTATGTGGAATAGGCTGTTCACCTTATTGTTCAAAAGCTTATCTGAAAGAGTTACAGGGTCATACAATGCCATCAATCTATTTTGCACAATCATCTATGGTTTATACACTAGGATTAACCTTGATTACGGTTCAATCCTATGTGCACAACTTATTCAGAGTACATTTTCTTCAACAATACATTATAAGATTTACTGTGCACGATTCTAGTCAATCATCGTCAAACGTGCCATTGTTCATCTCCGGGTTCTAGTTCATAGTGATTATGTTCTTACTGCGATTCCTATTCTGCACACTTCCAACTTTATGGTATTTGATCCTAGCAAGTTCGATTTTATTGGTTCCATTCCGGAAGCCATGCTCCTCAACGTTCTTACTGACAATGTGGTTATCAATGCATACTGAAACAAGCCTGCTTACGGTATTCATCCGATTCCAGAAGATTTACAAAAGGTACTTGAGGAGGGAAATAATCCCAAAAGGGAGGAAAGCGGAAAGGGAAAGTTGGACCTTCCGATCCATTTCATACTCTGAAAAAGAAGGTTAAGAAGGCTGCTCTCAAACCAAGATCTCGTTCTCCTATTGAAGATACTGCTGCAACTTCACAACCTTTTGTCTCAGAACCAATTCCCACTTAATTTACTCCGAAGGTATCATCTTCAATCTCAACTTCTATTCCTTTAACAGATGATTTCTTTTTTGTTCATTCTCGGATCGCTATTTCTACACCAATTATCATTTCTCCATTCTCGAATGTGTCTATTGGTGTTTCTCAACCACAAATTTCAGTAGCCCAAACCACTCCACTCTATACAGATTCCACTACAACAATAACAACCGCCACCATGACTTAACCATCAATGACTGTCAACGTATCTGATACGGGGGCAGGTACTTTCGTTGTTACACTTAGTCTTAAAACCTCTCAATTTTCACCTTTAAGGGGTGATGATCTGTATGTTATGTATGGATATGATCAAGATAGCCTTTAGAAATTTGTCTTTAGTCCCCTCATAGTGCGTCCAACAAGCAATGATGATAAAGCCCATATGACTCAAGCGCAGTCCAAACAGCTGAATCCCAAATTAGATTCACTTTTAGGGTCCTCTCTTGCCTCTTCAAATTATGATTTTATGTTCAAATCACATTGAGCAACGATTGAGACACTCACCAAAGAAAATGCTAAAGTACTTGAAAACTCAACCAAGGCAATCAAAGAGTCTAAGAAGGCAATTGCTGATATGACCAAAAAATTCGAAAAACTACAATTTGAAGTCACATAGTTAATGGCAGATTTTTGAGCCTCTGCTGATAAGAAACCAAAAGAAGCGAACAAGGTCATTAAGAGTCTTGGCTCAAGTATACAAACTGAAAGAGAAGCCTTTTCTCATGTTCGTGGTGAACTACAAACCAATTCTGCTGAAATGGTTGCTTCTATTGTCTCCAAGATAGAGTAACTTAAGAAGGATCTCACTACTAAAAATACAGTCATGGATACACTGGCTTAGAAAAGTTAAAAAGTTAAGGTTCTCTTTGTCAAGCTTAGTTACGCAACCAAGCTACTGGAACACATGGAATCCTAGAAAGCAATATTCTGAAGTTGTGTCTTTGACATAAATCAATAATTGCACAATTTGATTGAAACTCGTGACTCAATGCTTATGGTTTCAGTTCTCTAGCACCTCTCGAAAAAGCTCAAGCCTTTTTTTGCCATGCTCAATCAACTACAGTGTGTTTTAGAAAGTAGTATTGTTCCAAAACAAAGGGGAGAAACTGTTAACGAAAGAGAACAACCTAAACCTCAACAACCCAAGCCCCGAGTTAAGAAGCCTACTGATGAACAACATAAGGATAAACTGAAGATAGATCTTAATGTTAACGAAGCTTCGGGATCTAAAGGAAAGGAAAAGCTATTAGATGATGATAAAATTAAAGAAGAATTATTTGGAGGGGAAAAGCAGACAAAAAAGAGTCGTGACAAAGTTCTTGATGATCTTCTGACTCTTCGCCAAGAATTAGAAGCTAAAGAAGCTGAGGAAGAAGTTTCAAAAGTCATTCTTGCAACTCGGCAAACTCTCTTTCCTTTATGGACCTTAGAGAGAATTCAGAGAGAAGAAATCGATGATTTGAGTGTTCATTAGTTAGATCCGTCAATATCTTTTGAGCTAGATAATACCGCAGATTATCAGCTGGATTTCTTACTCACTCTGAGAGCTTTCCTATTCCAAGTTTTTGCTCATATTAACAAGTCTCCTCTTTCGGATTTCGACGTTAACAACGTGCTTTTCAATTTTTATCTCAAGTATGGTCAACCTCAGTACAAGATTTGGAACTTGAAGCGGACTTCACACTTGCTGGTTTGCCCTGTGTGAATCCCAATGATTGGATTTTATTGTTTACGATTTTATCCAAGGATGAAGCAAAGTATGAAACAATTATTTCTCTTTTGAAGAGAATGTTGATCTATTACATAAATGAAGTCGCAAAGCTGGATGTTAAAATTGCTTTGGTGTTAAAGAAGAAACATGTTGTGGATCCGAAAGAAGAAACAACATACTTTCAAAAGAGAAGGTTGGGTAAGATAAATAAAAAGGATTAGACTGTGGTCTATCAAAGAAAAGAAGGAGATAAAGTTATGAAATGTTTGTTCTTTCTATTAGACAAACGATTGTAGTCCACTAACACATTAACCCATATTATGGACTTAGCTGTATCATGAAAATTGAATGATAAAGGAGATCTGAAATGCTTCAGAGACATGATCAAGTGGTGTATCATCATTCAGAACAAACTTCTGAATTTGATGACCAAGTTGTTTATTGTCACACCCCCAAACCAACGATGGCGGAAACGTCCGGGGGCGGAGGACTTCATGTATAGTATCATAACCACAATTTCAATAGTAATTTAAGCAAACACAACCAACATATATATAATTGAATAAGTTACATCACTTGTATGAATTACATGTTTCAAAATCAATTACAATATGTTGACAAAATATGAAAAGTTTGACGCCTTAACGTCCCATCCTCAAATGCACCTGATTACATGTTTAGTGATTTCCTGAGAATACAAGTTGTTTGAAAAGTGTCAACACAAAGGTTGTTGAGTTCATAAGTTTTTGCTATAAAACTTAATAGAAGTCTTTTCTCATGTAAATGTCACGTTTGTTTTAGAAAAATCCGATATTTTCCTTAAAATCCGTATAATGTAGACTTATGACCAAAGACCAAAATGTATAAGAAATCATTCTTACTTAGTAGAAATGTCATGAGTTTGAATTGATATAAAAAGTGAATTTAAATCAACCTAAAACCTACTTAGGTTTTATGAAATCCCATAAACTTTATGAATTGTTATCTCCCTATGTGAGTCGCTATAATCATACTATGACTATGTGAACCTGCCACGACGTTTCTCAGGCGTCGCGAAAATGAAATGACATTTGTCACCCGTAGACCTGCAGGTCCCACTGTAGCTAGCAGCAAGGTGTGGGGTGTTAAACCCAATATAGATCTATATACAAGTTTCACGTTCCCCCTCCAGGAGACTCTGATTATAACTACTAGGAATTATGTTCCGCACTCGGACGTACGGAAAGAGAGAATGCTCACAATTTAGGGTAACAAGTTTACGTATAATGTGTGTGAGTGTAAACCTTTTCTGTATGAATGTACTCTTTTAGTACGAGTGTGTTATACAATATATCATAAACTATACCTATTATAGTTTATCTAAAACGTTTGTAATATGTAAGAACTCTTTTACGGAAATGTATTAGTGTTATGAATTTATTAAACTATACTTTTTATAGTTTAATATACGTGTTCTAAAATGAATGAATAATATTTATTATGAATGAATTAGTTTTAGTTCATGATTATAAACTAACAAAGAAACACATTCAATAATTAGAACTTATGATTATACACTTTGCTCAACATAATACAAAGTGTTATGATATTTACATGCCGTTGGCTAACTTTAACCATTTGGCACTGTTTTGGAAAAATCATAGAAAAATCATACGAAGTCAAACACTAGATCCGTTAACTCTGAGAGTTCACAAAATGTGTCTAGTTTACTCATAATTTTTATGACGATTTTTAATGACCTCCAACTTGGGTGAAAAAGTCCATAATCACAGACTGGTCCGGATTGTTGTTTGAAATGATAGGCAGTTTTGTAAAAATCACCATAAATTGTACAAAAATCGTATGGAGATGTGCAAGTAGTCATTTTAACTCTAAGAACTTGAACTATTTGCACCTTGTACAGTTTTGAAAACAAAAATGTTTAAGATGCCCAAAACTGTCCGTGAATGGAGTTGAACTTTTCTGATGAAGGCTGTTAGAAAAATTTAGTTATGTTCTTGGTGTTTTAACTTGTATCCCCCCCTTAAAAACTTGAGAAAACATGAAAATGTAGGGGTATGAACTCACCTTAAGTGATTTCAGTAGATTATTGTTGAAGAATGGAAGTGTTTAACTCAAGAACACTTGGAGATGCCTTGAAGATTTTCGAGATTCTAACATCATAGTTATGGAGTTTGTGTAAGCAATCAATGATTTGAGTAGAATGAAGTGAAATAATCATAAGTAGGAAGAATTATAATTACTAAGAGGCGAAGAACACTTGAAAATCAGCCTTGAATCTCGAAATTGGTGTAGAAAAAGTTTGAGAGAAAAGTGGTGTTTGATACTTAGTGAAATGAGAGCAAATGATAGAAATGAGGAGAGAGGAAGTTTGTTCCAGCTCTAAAAACGTGGGAATGAGTGTAAATTGAGTGTAAGGGACATTGAAGTGACCTAGGTAAGGTGGGGAGGTATGGCTGGTCATAGAGTGGGTGTGGGGTGGTTGCTTGTGACATAAGTTAAGGCAAGGTCAACACTCCACCTTAAATAAATCCCCCATTAGATCTTTATTATTTAGATAATGATTTTCATCAAAATATGTTTAAATTATGAATATTTAGGGTTTATTATGTTAAGATATAATTTCTGGAGAAAATCCCGCTTTAAAATCACGAAAAACGGGCTTAAAATGTTAAAAATATCAAAAAGGGGCTAAAAGTGACAATATTCCGAATTCTGGCCGAGGTTCGGCCTTCTGATGCTGAAACCGAGAGGAGAGAGGGTAGAAACCGAGAGGGGAGAAGAGAGAGAGCAGGAACCGAGAGGGGAGAAGAGGGAGAGCAGGAACCGAGAGGGGAGAAGAGAGACCAAGAGAAGAGAAGAGACAGAGAGGAGAGAACAGAGAACAGAGACCGAGAGAGGAAGAGAGAGCAGAGAGGCGGGAGGCGAACAGAAGCAGAGAAGCGACAGAGAGCGAGAAGCGAAAGAGAGGAGGCGACAGAGACCGAGACTCAATCTTAGCTACAGGGGTTCGGTCCTCCGGGTTCAGCCAACAGAGGCTCGGTTCGGTTCCTAGGTCTCGGCCTTAAGGAGCTTCGGCTCCTTGAGAAGGGTTTCGGTTCCTAAGGTCCATTTTTCTCGTTTTTACCCCGTTTTAAGCAGTTTTTGACCCGGTTAAGGGTCGGAATGACCCGAATGATTCTAAAAAGTTACGGGAACTTTTTGAGAGAGATTTGGGAGAGATTTCTCATACTTGGAGAGATTTGGGAGAGATTTGACATTCTTGGAGAGATTTCTCATACAAAGAGATATTTGAGAGAGGTTTCACATACTTGGAGAGATTTGGGAGAGATTTGACATTCTTGGAGAGATTTCTCATACAGAGAGATATTTGAGAGAGATTTCACATACTTGGAGAGATTTGGGAGAGTTTTGTCATAGAGAGAGATAGAGTGAAAACGATTGAGAGAGGTTCCATGTGTGACAATTGTGAGTGTTTGGCCCCGCAATGCAAGGTTCTTGAGTCCCGTTAAGTCATGATTAAGGATCCTACACACTCCCGATGAGTATGTAACATGGTTTTTATCAGTTTAGTTCATTGATTAGCACTAAGGCTCAGGAATTTTTAACACAAGACTTTTCCCAAGTGATGTTTTCCCATTAATATAGCAAGTTATACAGTATGTACATAACACAAACCTTAGTACACAAGGTTTAATCGACTTGACCGGTTTGACTTGATGACTTGACTTGACTCAAGATTGACGATTGTTACATCATCCCCCCGTTAGAGGGAATTTCGTCACGAAATTTAAACTCGGTTGGGACTTCAAGGGTTTGGGAAAAGATGCGGATACTTTTGCTTCATTTGATCCTCACACTCCCAGGTAAACTCAAGCCCCCGTTTCGCGTTCCAACGAACCTTCACTATGGGAATGCGACTATGTTTCGTTCTCTTGATTCCTCGATCCATGATCTCGACGGGTTCCTCCACAAAGTGGAGATTTTCATTAACTTCGATTTCGTCGAGCGGTGTTACGAGTGTCTCGTCAGAAAGACAATTCTTTAACTTGGATACGTGGAAGGTAGGGTGTACGTTGCTAAGTTCCAGTGGTAGTCGGAGTTTGTACGCCACAGGACCAATCCTGGCAAGGATTTCGAACGGCCCAATGTACCTCGGGTTTAGTTTTCCACGTTTACCGAAATGTATCATCCCTTTCCAGGGGGAAACTTTTAGTAGTACTCGGTCTCCGACCTGGAATTCTAAAGGTTTGCGTCGCTTATCCGCGTAACTCTTTTGTCGATCACGAGACGCCTTCAGTCTTTCCGGAATTTGAATGATCTTTTCTGTGGTTTCCCTTATGATTTCAGGCCCAGTAAGGGTGCTATCAAGGATTTTCCCTCTGGCTAGCTGAGTATCCCCGACTTCGGGCCAACACAGAGGTGATCTACACTTGCGATCGTAGAGAGCTTCGAATGGAGCGACTCCAATGCTAGTGTGATAGCTGTTATTATAAGAGAATTCGATAAGCGGCAGATGGGTATCCCATGCCTTACCAAAACCTATCACACAGGCTCTCAGCATGTCTTCCAATGTCCGGATGGTTCTCTCACTTTGCCCGTCGGTTTGTGGTTGGTAGGCCGTACTCATGTCAAGCCTAGTTCCTAGAGACTTCTGTAGGGACTGCCAGAACTGCGAGGTGAATCTACTATCTCGGTCATAGATAATGGATATAGGTACACCATGTAGTCGCACAATCTCTTTAATGTACGTCCTGGTTAACTTCTCCATCTTGTCTGTTTCCTTTATTGACAGAAAATGCGCAAACTTGGTCAATCTGTCCACAACAACCCATATGGTATCCAGCCCACCTGATGTCTTAGGCAGTTTGGTTATGAAGTCCATGGTTATTGACTCCCACTTCCACTCGGGTATATCCGGTTGTTGAAGTAGTCCTGATGGCTTCTGATATTCTACCCTGACCTTGGTGTAAGTGAGGCACTTGCTCACATAAGCGGCAATTTCAGCCTTCATGTTTGGCCACCAGTATAACCTTTTGAGGTCTAGATACATCTTATCTGATCCAGGATGAATGGAGTATCGAGTCTTGTGGGCCTCGTTCATTACAACGTCTCGGTACCCACCATACTTCGGTGTCCAGATTCGGCTCATGAAATAACGAGTTCCATCCTCTTTGACTTCCAAGTTCTTGTCCATCCCTCTTAGTGCTTCGTTTGCCACATTTTCTGGTTTCAAGGCTTCTAACTGGGCATCCTTGATCTGCGTGGCCAGTTGGGAGTGGATGGTCATGACTAGGGATTTTACTCGGCGACCCGAGTATTCTTTCCTGCTTAAGGCATCGACTACTACATTGACCTTGCCCGGGTGGTAGCGAATTTCACATTTGTAGTCATTCAGCAATTCTACCCATCTCCTTTGGCGCATGTTATGTTCTTTTTGATTGAGAATATGCTGAAGACTTTTGTGATCAGTGAAGATGGTGCACTTAGTGCCATAGAGGTAGTGCCTCCAGATCTTTAGGGCGAACACCACTGCTCCTAGTTCAAGGTCGTGGGTGGTATAATTAACTTCGTGTGTCTTAAGTTTCCTTGATGCGTAAGCGATGAATTTTCCCCTTTGCATGAGCACACAGCCAAGGCCTTGATTAGAAGTATCGCAATACACCACAAAATCATCAGTTCCTTCTGGAAGAGACAAGACTGGTAAGCTGCATAGGGCTTGCTTTAGTGTCTGGAAGGCGACTTCTTGTTTATCTTCCCATTTGAACACCACGCCTTTTTGAGTCAAGGTGGTGAGAGGCTTAGCGATCTTGGAAAAGTTTTGTATGAATCTTCGATAGTAGCCTGCAAGTCCTAAAAATTGCCGGATTTCTGTTGGCGTTGTAGGTGTTGACCAATCTTCGATTGCTTTGATCTTTGAGGGATCCACATGTATTCCTTCCTTGCTTACTACGTGGCCAAAGAATCCTACTTCACGGAGCCAAAATTCACACTTTGAGAACTTGGCGTAAAGCTTCTCAGTTCTTAAAATCTCCAGAACTAGTCGTAGGTGTTGTCTGTTGTCACACCCCCAAACCTGAACGGTGGAAAAGTTCGGGGGCGGATGACTTCATGTGGTAGCGTAACAAGTGAATACATAGTAAAGAAAGCAATACAACCATCATATATATATATATATATATATATATATATATATATATATATATATATATAGTTGAAAGTTTACATTTGTCAAACGTTACATGTTCAAAATCAATTACAAATATGATGTCAAAATATGTGATTAAACTGGCGCCGCAACATCTCTTCATCAAAAGCATAATGATACCTATAGTTACTGAATCCCTGGGACATACAAGTAATTTTGAAAGAGTAGATCAGCATTTAAGCTGGTGAGTTTCATAAGTATTTAATGACAATGTTTGTATGAGATGAAATATCTTGTCCTTGTTTGTTTGTGTTTAGAAAATCCTGTATTTTCTACTAGTATAAAAGTACTCTTCCTTCCAGACCAAACTTCGTTTCCGAAATGTTTGTAAATGTAAAAGTAACCAATATGTTTGAAAATCCTCGTAAATCAATGTATTTTTAATACCATCTGTGAGCTTTATAACCATACTATTGACTCGGATTGCCTATACACAACGTTCTTCAGGCGTTGGAATGTTATGACGTTTGTCACCCCAAACGGTGGACTGTAGCTAACAGTCAGGGCGCGGGTTGTCAAGCCCGTATAGATCTATAGACAAACACCATGCTCCCCCTCCAAGGGATTCTGGTATATAATACAGGACTTGAAATGTGTACTCGAACGTACGTGAAGTAAATGTCTCACAGAACCGTAGTATAAAAACAGATTTACGTGTTGAAATGTTTGTTTGCTATTGTACATGAAAGTGATTTCTCAAAAATCATGTTTCTTGCATGTAAAAGTTAGCAATATCCTCATAAAGCTATACCTGTTATAGTTTTCTAAAAACGTGCCTCGTTTGTTTTAGAATATCTAGAAAAGGAATCACTTGTTATGAAAGCATAGATTTTTGTAGAGTCTAAGAGAGACACAATATACTTTAAGTCTAAGAAAATGTTTAGTATATACATGCACTACAACAATTTATAGTTTTAAAGATAAAATGCTATTGTAATATATTTTTGTATACGGGAGTTCCCTATAAAGTTTTATAAATCACACATGATTTCACTTAATAAAATTGTATAATAATCTTTATATATATAACACCCGATAGTAGTCGTGTGTTTTACTTGTATTTCCCCCCATAGAAAGCATATAAAAGCGTTTAGAATATTAAAAGGGTTAATTAAGGGGTATGAACTCACTTGAAAGTTTGAAGATAGCGAGATGGAAAACCGGGCAGAGTTTCGTCTTGGGAAACGGATTATTCTCGGGATTCTCGAGAATCTCGGGAGTAAAATCGACCTTCGGGACTTGCACAAAAATGACCAGGGCTTCGGGGTAGTGCGGGCACGGAAAATGAGGTAAAACGCAAGAAAAGTGAGAGAGAATGAGCAAAATTTCCGGGAACCCTCGCATCCTATTTATAGGAGGCTGGAACCGCCTCCGTACGCGGGGCGTACGCGTACGTCACGCATGACCGAGTCATCGACTGCCTCAGACTTTGGATGGGACAGGCTAGGCTTCGCATAGACCGGGACATGGACGATCCGAGGCCTTGGCCTTGAGTACACGGGGCGTACGAGGGTACGGGGCGCGTACTTCGGCTCTAGGTGCTAACTCCTTCGGATAATACCAAGAATTTATAATTAAATAGATATATAATTTATTTAATAAACTTCAAAAATTCATATCTTCTTCATACGAACTCCGTTTTCGACGTTCTTTATATCCCCGCGAAGGTGAGACTACGCTCTACAACTTTTGTTTAGATTCCGTCGGCAAATTTCGAAATTATTTTTATTATTTATTTATTAAAATGACGTGATTAAGGAATTTCTTTAAAAATTCATAACTTCTTTATCTGACGTCGGTTCTTGACAGACTTTTTACCGCTGAATTACCATTGTCGAGACCTTCGATTCTCGTTTAGGTCATTCCGGGCAAAAGTCGCTCGATCTCCGATTCGAGTTTTTAGTTGTCTGTTGCTAAGCCGAAATTGGAAAAATCTTAATTTCAAAATACGAAGTCGGGTTTGGGCATTCTTTTTACGTACGATCCCGGTTTAATGATATAAAACATAGTAGGTAGTTAAATAGAAACTTTTTGGACATTTTATTATCAACGTTTATTTTGATTAACTCAAAAATGGTTAGAATACTTGACCTATTAGGCCATTACAAAGAGTTGAAATATTAGGTTGTCACATCTGTGCTCTTCTTTGCTTCTCGAATAGACCAAGATATCATCGATGAATACGATGATGAATTTATCCAAGAAGGGTCGACACACTCGGTTCATCAAATCCATGAACACCGCAGGCGCGTTTGTTAATCCGAATGGCATCACTACAAATTCGTAGTGTCCATAGCGAGTTCTTAATGCCGTCTTAGGGATATCCTCTTCTTGAACTCGTAGTTGATGATAGCCCGACCTCAGGTCGATTTTTGAAAAGTAGCTGGCTCCTTGGAGCTGGCGAAGAGGTCATCGATTCGGGGTAGGGGATAACGGTTCTTGATAGTGAGTTTGTTTAGTTCTCGGTAGTCTATGCACATGCGAAAAGATCCATCCTTCTTCTTTACAAATAGGACCGGTGCTCCCCAGGGTGAGAAGCTTGGCCTGATGAACCCTTTGCTCAACAGTTCATTCAACTGGCTGGACAGTTCTTGCATTTCTGCCGGTGCTAAGCGGTATGGAGCCCTGGCGATGGGGGTAGCTCCTGGGATTAAGTCGATCCGAAATTCGACTTGTCGTGCGAGTGGTACACCTGGCAGATCGTCTGGGAATACATCTGGGAAGTTGCACACTTCTGGAATTTCTTTGATGTCCTTCACCTCCTGTTTCTTGTCTAAGACGTGGGCTAAGAATGCGTGGTATTGTTTTCGGAGGTACTTTTGAGTTTTAACACAAGAGATGATTTGTAGGTTCGCACTAGGTTTATTGCCATAAACGGTGAGAATGTTGCCATTCGGCAGATTGAGGCGGACGACCCTTTCGTAACATAGAATGTCGGCACGATGAAGGCTTAACCAATCCATACCAATGATTATGTCGAAACTTTTTATGGTGACCGGCATAAGGTCAATTTTGAACAAATGGTTGTCTAGAGTGAGAGTACACCCTATGTAAATATCGTTAGCGCGCTCAACCTTTCGATTTGCCATTTCTACGACGTAAGAATCTTCTAGTGGCTGGGAATTTTGCTTAAGTATATGTTTGAATTGGTGACTTACGAAACTTCTTTCTGCCCCACTATCAAAAAGTACGCATGCATAAGAGTTATTGAGGGGGAACGTACCAGTAACCACAGAGAGATCCTTGACTACTTCTCCATGCCTTAAAGTTAGGACTCTTCCTACACCCCCAGTATTAGGGGCTTGTGCCTTGGGGCAGTTCCTCCTGAAGTGTCCCGTTTCACCACACACATAGCAGGTTTGGCTTGCTCTGGTGTTGGCGGTCGTAGCGGCTTGAGCGGCTGGTTGGGTAGTCGCTCTACAGAATCATGCAGTGTGTCCCTTCTTGTTGCAGTTATTACAATCTAACTCTCGACAAGCACCGTTATGGTGGTAGTTACACTTGTTGCACTTCGGAAGAGTTCCCGTGTACCATTTCGGCGACGCTGGAGTGACAGCACTAGTGGCGGCACAGACATCAACAATCTGTTGCATTTTGGCGGGGTCCTGCGTCGGTTGTTTCTTTTTATTGCCCCAAAATTTCCTCTTGTTGTTCCCTCCTTTTGTTCGGTCGGTGGTGGTTATCACGGTACCACGGCTAGCCCTGTGATCTATGAGTTGTTGTGCCAATTCCTTGGCACTCTCAAAGGTAGTGGGTTTCGAGGCCAATACACTATCTTGAATCTGGGATGACAGACCCCAGAGGTATCGTTCCACCTTCTTTTCCTCTGGAGTGACCATTGTTGGACAGAGGAGTGCTAGGTCATTGAAACGGGCAGTATAAGTTTCAAGATCAGTGCCGGACATCCTGAGGTTCCAAAGTTCTTCTTCAAGTTTTTGTATTTCGCCCCTCGGGCAATATTCCTTTAACATTAAGGCTTTCAAATCCTCCCAGCTGATAGCGTTAGCTACTGTAGGAGTAAGTGATTTAACTCGGCCATTCCACCAAGTAAGCGCTTTTCCAGTGAAAGTGAATGTCGCATACTTGACCTTGCTCGCTTCGGGACAAGCGCAGATTTCAAAAACTGCCTCGGTCCTTTCGAACCATTGCACTAGCATGATGATGCCCCCGCTTCCATTGAAAGGGTCGGGCTTGCCATTCGTGAAGTCTTTGTAAGAGCACTCCCTCGTACGCCCCGTGCTGTCCCCATGAATGGAATTGGTAGCTCCAGATCCAGAACTGCCAGAACCATTGGTACCCATTTGCGACATTGCTGCCGCCACGACTGCCGTTACTGCAACCTGAAACATCGCAGGATCAAACTGCGGAGGTGGTGGTGGAGGCGGCACTGTGTTGTCGGAAGGTCTTGGTCTTCTCCTTGGTGGCATGGTTCTGTCATAATAAAAATGACCAGTCGGTAAGACTTCAATAGTGATAACGAGTCGAGTGTTACTGGTTTCATTTCTCTTGTATTTTATCAAAACGTTATTATTCGTAAACTGTTTGTGTGATCAGGTTATGATGTCTAGTGCCAAACATTCAATAAATAAAACGCATGCCAAATTTCATTGATAACTTTTAGTACATAACGTTTAGAGGGAAAATTTTGACCACATTGTTGGATTAGTGTCTAAGTCACACATAAGGGTCTACATTACATCGTTACAAAAGATAGCTTTGGCATTACAAAAGCCCTTTGAATAGTGTAACCACTTAGTCGCAGGGTCAACCTACATACAAAGAGTAGCACCAACGCATACGCATAAAATTTTACTACCAAGACGTGAGAATAGTAAAGATTTCTAATCACTACGACCCTTCTTTTATGGAGGCTGCGATGATGTCGATGCGCCCTGTAGTTCTGCCAATCTCCGTTCGGCTGCAACCATTCTCTCTTTGAGTGCCATGTATCTTTCCTGATACTCTCTTGTTTTTGCTCGAGCAGCGAGAAGGTCTTGAATGAGTTGGTCTCTGTGGTGGGAGTCTCGTTCCAGGTCTCTGGTACGATCAGTGGTAGACTGTACGATGGCGCTTAGCTCCCGGACTTGATCGGTTGTCATCCTACCACAATCATGCATACTTGCTATTCGCTGTATCGTGACGGGGAGAGCTCTGTCAGCCGGTCCACCATGAGTGAGATCATAATAACCTCGTTGGTAGCCATATGGTGACCGCTGGCGTTGTTGTCGGCTCCACCTTTCAATCGTTGTTACCCAAGGGGGTTCAGGTCCGTCTTCCTCCTCTTCTTCAGGAGGAAGACGGTGGTTCCTCTATTTCAAGGAGGGTTGAATACTTCCGGTGGTTCCTCCATTTCATTCCCAAACATGACTATCTCATCATCTTCCTCTTCTTCTTCTTGGCCGTCTTCCTCTTCTTCTTCTTGTTCGTCTTCCTCCTCGGGTTCCTCTTCGGGATCCTCTTCGGGATCCTCCTCGGGATCCTCTTCGATTTGTTGCTCGGGCTCATGATCGATCCACCCCGCGTTTCTCTGATTGGGAAAGTATGGGTCCCCCGGTATGTGAAATCCTGGCATGTCGTCTGCACGAGAAACGGGGGGGTAAAGAAGCACATATCGGAAAATAATAACATGGCGCTATAGAAACGTACAAATACTCCTATAGTATTTTTAAATGTTTATATTTGGTTTTTAGCATGTTCTTTATAGAGTGTAGTTAGGTTATCAGACTTGTCGCTCATTACGACTATTCCTTAGTGTGCGTAAGTTACTTCTCGGACAGATATAGTTGATCAGGCTATATCCTTCCCAGAACTGATTACACATGCTAAGGCGTACTAGTAATGTTCAACTCCTCCTTTTTCAATTTATGTTCTCCTTAGTCATGACACTATGCGAGTATATAATGCATGTAAGTATACTTTAAAACAAGAATTTATTTGTTTTCTAAAAGTACAACTCGTCAAAGCGTTTTAAGAATCAGATACTTTTAGTCCAAAATGTGTTTATAGTTTGTATATCTGATGTGGTTTGACATACTTAATTCACTATAAACCGTGCTCTGATACCAATCTGTCACACCCCCAAACCAAGGATGGCGGAAATGTCCGGGGGCGGAGGACTTCATGTATAGTATCATAACCACAATTTCAATAGTAATTTAAGCAAACACAACCAACATATATATAATTGAAAATTTTACATCACTTGTATGAATTACATGTTTCAAAATCAATTACAATATGTTGACAAAATATGAAAAGTTTGATGCCTTAACGTCCCATCCTCAAAAGCACCTGATTACCTGTTTAGTGATTTCCTGAGAATACAAGTTGTTTGAAAAGTGTCAACACAAAGGTTGGTGAGTTCATAAGTTTTTGCTATACAACTTAATAGAAGTCTTTTCTCATGTAAATGTCGCGTTTGTTAAGAAAAATCCGATAGTTTCCTTAAAATCCGTATAATGTAGCCTTATGACCAAAGACCAAAATGTATAAGAAATCATTCTTACTTAGTTGAAATGTCATGAGTTTGAATTGATATAAAAAGTGAATTTAAATCAACCTGAAACCTACTTAGGTTTTATGAAATCCTGTAAACTTTATGAATTGTTATCTCCCTATGTGAGTCGCTATAATCATACTATGACAATGTGAACCTACCACGATGTTTCTCAGGCGTCGCAAAAATGAAATGACATTTGTCACACGTAGACCTGCAGGTCCCACTGTAGCTAGCAGCAAGGTGTGGGGGTGTCAAACCCAATATAGATCTATATACAAGTATCACGTTCCCCCTCCAGGAGACTCTGATTATAAGTACCAGGAACTATGTTCCGCACTCGGACGTACGGAAAGAGAGAATGTCTCACAATTTAGGGTAACAAGTTTACGTACAATGTGTGTGAGTGTAAACCTTTTCTGTAATGTATTAGTGTTATGACTTTATTAAACTATACTTTTTATAGTTTAATATACGTGTTCTAAAATGAATGAATAATATTTATTATGAATGAATTAGTTTTAGTTCATGATTATAAACTAACAAAGAAACACATTCAATAATTAGAACTTATGATTATACACTTTGCTCAACATAATACAAAGTGTTATGATATTTACATGTTGTTGGCTAACTTTATCCATTCTGCACTGTTTTGGAAAAATCATAGAAAAATCATACGAAGTCAAAAACTAGATCCGTAAATTCTGAGAGTTCACAAAATGTGTCTAGTTTACTCATAATTGTTATCACG
Source organism: Lactuca saligna (assembly GCF_052625555.1). Classification (NCBI taxonomy): domain Eukaryota; kingdom Viridiplantae; phylum Streptophyta; class Magnoliopsida; order Asterales; family Asteraceae; genus Lactuca; species Lactuca saligna. The sequence goes on along the minus strand of NC_136419.1, from coordinate 193,576,570 downwards.
ATTTTTAATGACCTACAACTTTGGTGAAAAAGTCCATAATCACAGACTGGTCCGGATTGTTGTTTGAAATGATAGGCAGTTTTGTAAAAATCACCATAAATGGTACAAACATCGTATGGAGATGTGCAAGTAGTCATTTTAACTCTAAGAACTTGAACTATTTGCACCTTGTATAGTTTTGAAAACAAAAATGTTTAAGATGCCCAAAACTGTCCGTGAATGGAGTTGAACTTTTCTGATGAAGGCTGTTAGAAAAATTTAGTTATGTTCTTGGTGTTTTAACTTGTATTCCCCCCTTAAAAACTTGAGAAAACATGAAAATGTAGGGGTATGAACTCACCTTAAGTGATTTCAGTAGATGATTGTTGAAGAATGGAAGTGTTTAACTCAAGAACACTTGGAGATGCCTTGAAGATTTTCGAGATTCTAACATCATAGTTATGGAGTTTGTGTAAGCAATCAATGATTTGAGTAGAATGAAGTGAAATAATCATAAGTAGGATGAATTATACTTACTAAGAGGGGAAGAACACTTGAAAATCAGCCTTGAATCTCGAAATTGGTGTAGAAAAAGTTTGAGAGAAAAGTGGTGTTTGATACTTAGTGAAATGAGAGCAAATGATAGAAATGAGGAGAGAGGAAGTTTGTTCCAGCTCTAAAAACGTGGGAATGAGTGTAAATTGAGTGTAAGGGACATTGAAGTGACCTAGGTAAGGTGGGGAGGTATGGCTGGTCATAGAGTGGGTGTGGGGTGGTTGCTTGTGACATAAGTTAAGGCAAGGTCAACACTCCACCTTAAATAAATCCCCCATTAGATCTTTATTATTTAGATAATGATTTTCATCAAAATATGTTTAAATTATGAATATTTAGGGTTTATTATGTTAAAATATAATTTCTGGAGAAAATCCCGCTTTAAAATCACGAAAAACGGGCTTAAAATGTTAAAAATATCAAAAAGGGGCTAAAAGTGACAATATTCCGAATTCTGGCCGAGGTTCGGCCTTCTGATGCTGAAACCGAGAGGAGAGAGGGCAGAAACCAAGAGGGGAGAAGAGAGAGAGGAGGAACCAAGAGGGGAGAAGAGAGAGAGCAGGAACCGAGAGGGGAGAAAAGGGAGAGCAGGAACCGAGAGGAGAGAAGAGAGAACAGAGACTGAGAGGGGAAGAGAGAGCAGAGAGGCGGGAGGCGAACAGAAGCAGAGAAGCGACAAAGACCGAGACTCGGTCTCAGCTACAGGGGTTCGTTCCTCCGGGTTCAGCCAACAGAGGCTCGGTTCAGTTCCTAGGTCTCGGCTTTAAGGAGCTTCGGCTCCTTGAGAAGGGTTTCGGTTCCTAAGGTCCGTTTTTCTCGTTTTTACCCCGTTTTAAGCCGTTTTTGACCCGGTTAAGGGTCGGAATGACCCGAATGATTCTAGAAAGTTACGGGAACTTTTTGAGAGATATTTGGGAGAGATTTCTCATACTTGGAGAGATTTAGGAGAGATTTGACATTCTTGGAGAGATTTCTCATACAAAGAGATATTTGAGAGAGGTTTCACATACTTGGAGAGATTTGGGAGAGATTTGACATTCTTAGAGATATTTCTCATACAGAGAGATATTTGAGAGAGATTTCACATACTTGGAGAGATTTGGGAGAGTTTTGTCATAGAGAGATAGATAGAGTGAAAACGATTGAGAGAGGTTCCATGTGTGACAATTATGAGTGTTTGGCCCCGCAATGCAAGGTTCTTGAGTCCCGTTAAGTCATGATTAAGGATCCTACACACTCCCGATGAGTATGTAACATGGTTTTTATCGGTTTAGTTCATTGATTAGCACTAAGGCTCAGGAATTCTTAACACAAGACTTTTCCCAAGTGATGTTTTCCCATTAATATAGCAAGTTATACAGTATGTACATAACACAAACCTTAGTACACAAGGTTTAATCGAGTTGATCGGTTTGACTTGATAACTTGACTTGACTCAAGATTGACGATTGTCACATTTAAATTCCAGAAGGTTGAACAATGAAGAATCTCCTTTCTTATTTGACACAAAGGGGGGAGAATGTTGGGTCATTTGTTGTGTTGTGTCAAATTTACTATGTATGTATTTAAGTCTTTATTATTAGCGGATTGGGCCTGTCCATCCATCATTATGGTGCTAGGGTTAGACTATATATAGTGCATACATGTATCATTCTTCAGTTAATCGTTTTGGTATTGCCCTACATTATGTTTATAGAAAAGTTATCATTGAACTCTTCTAAGGCATTGAGTATAAAGTATTCGGCACACATTTGATCATTGATATTACTGTTTGGTTCAATATTCTGTTTAGAACCTATTGATCTTTATATTACTGTTTCATCATAACCATACTTGGTCCTTGGTTAAATTACCAGAACAAAAGAGAACTTTGCAAAATACATAGGTGTTCATAATCAAGGATGAAGATGATGGACAATAGGTATAAAGACAGACTAGTTGTAAAGGGCTTCCAACAGAATGAGGGGGTTGATTATAATGAAATATTCTCACCAGTTGTGAAGATGACTACTATTCAAATGGTCTTGAGTATTGTGGCTGTTGAAAATTTACATTTGGAATAGCTAGATGTTAAGACTACATTATCACATGGTGACCTTTAGGAAGATATTTACATGTCCCAACCAAAAGGTTTCCTAGTAAATGGTAACGAGAATCTGGTGTGTAAACAGAAAAATATTTTATATGGACTAAAACAAGCCCTAAGGTAGTGGTATTTAAAATTCGACAAATTCATGCAGAAAAATGAGTACAAGAGAAGTTATATGGACCATTGTTGTTATATGAAGAATTTCATATTCTATTATATTATTCTTTTATTATACGTTCATGATATGGTGGTTGTTGGATCAAAAAATATAGGAAATCAACATAGTGAAGCAACAGCTCTCCAGAGATTTGAGATGAAGGACTTGTTGAGCTTCTAAACAAATTCTTTAGATTAGCATAGTCAGAGACATAGTTGCTAGAACATTGAAGCTTTCGCATCAAAAGTATATCAGAAAGATTCTAGAGAAGTTCAACATGACTGATGCAAAACCAAGAAGTACACCTTTGGGAAGTCAAATATAACTTCCCAAGAAACAATCCGTAAATACGGATGAAGATAGAGAAGAAATGGCCAAAATATCATATGCCTGAGCAGTTGACAGCTTGATGTATGCTATGGTGCGCACCAGACTGATCCTTGCACATGCAGTGGGAGTTGTGAGTAGATATATATGAAATTTGGGTAATGAGCATTGGGAATGAGTCAGCTTGTTTTTACGTTACTTGAAAGGTACTCTATATTTCAGCTGATATAAAGGAATTTTTGAAGGATTCACTAATGTTGATTTAGGGGATGTGCGGATTCGGAAAAAAGCACTAATGGGTATGTTTTCATTATCAGAGGTACAATAGTGTGTCAGATGTCCAGACTTTAGAAACATCTTTCCATTTCAACTATGGAGGCAAAATGAATGCCCATTACAGAAGCAAGCAAAGAGTTGATATTGTTGAAGAATTTTCTATCAAAACTAGGAATAAAACAAGAAGACTATATTCTACATTGTGACAATCAATATGCAGTACATGTCACTAAAAATCCGGTGTTTCCCATCCGAACGAAGCACATAAAGATGCAATACCATTTCATACGAGAGTTAATAACTAATGGTACATTAAAGCTGAAGCAAATATTTGGTATCAAGAATCCAGTTGATATGTTTACTAAAGTGGTCTCAAATGATAAGTTGACGCTATTTGTAATGACAAAATTTTTCAAACAAAATTTTCATTTTTAAAAGGCATAAAACTCATATATTATATTTCATAAAATCAAAAGTGTCTCAAATTCAACATAAATCCACAATGAAAGTCAAATCCCAAAATCCTCAACATAAACCCGAACAGGTGTGTACAATCACATCGGTGCCTTCCTACGACCCTCAGAAGTACCTGAAACACATAACACATAACACGGTAAGCATAAAGCTTAGTGAGTTCCCCAAAATACCATGCACAAATAATTAGCCACACGAGGCTATAGCTATGGAAGACCCTCTGGTCAATGTGTCTATGTGGAACCCTCCAATCCTACAGCTCGTTGGACCCTCTGGTCCAGTCAAAGTGAGGACCCTCCGGCCTCAATGTTCGTTGGACCCTCCAGTTCGGTCTAAGTATCACATAATATAGTACATAGTTCATATCACACATAACATGCATAACTCAAGTAAACACATAAGATCCTCTGGTCACACATAATTACCACACTAGGTAAAGTATAGTGAGAAGACTCACCTCGTAGCTAGCAAGTAATAGACACGTACTCGGAAATATTGAACTAGCCTCCACCTAACACATTAGATAAGCATCTCTAATCAATACCCCACTCTTCCTTACTTACACCAAAAGTTATCTTATTCTCTTTGTAACCCTCGGGATGGGTAAAAGACTATTTTACCCCTTCAAGGTCCCAAATGCTCATAATTGACCCATCCTCAAAGTCAACAAAAGTTGATATGGGTCAACAGTCAAAGTTGACCTGACTCGCTGAGTGCACTCATGGGACTCGGCGAGTCTTCTTGTATCCTTACAGGTCTGGCTAGGGTTTCACTCAGCTCGTCAAGTTGACCCCCAACTCGACGAGTTTTCACTGGGTCAAGAACGCTAGGACAAACCCAATCCGACTCGTCAATTAATCTCACAGACTCGGCTAGTTGACAAAATTGGATTTCTCATAAGGGCACCTGAGGGCATGTCTGTAATTCCAACCTATAGATCTAGCCTGCTAATGTCCAAAAGTCACGTAAAGGTTCGATCTTGATAATCATGCATGGAATATGATGCTCTATATGCCATCACCACTCCATCAATACTTTCAAAATACCAATCTCCTTGGTATTTCAACTATGGCTATGAACTTTTGGACTCTCTGGACCTCCCAAGGTCCAGATCTAAACTCTAGACTCAAAAAGGGGCTTGGTGCATCCAAAGCCCTATAAAGAAGGTGTTACAAGCCCTAAACCTCTATAACATGAGATCTAATCCTGCTACAAGAAAGGTAAAAGCTTTTTACTATTTTTTAAAGCTTGAGATGAAGAAGAAACAGATCTACTGGCCCTCCTTTCTTGATCTTTGATGAATCTTCCTTCTTCTTCAAGGAGATGAGCCAAAATGAACACAAAATTACCTATCCTTAGTAATCTAGCTTACTATGGACGTTAGGGTTTCTCTCAAGGGTGCAACGGTTCTGGTGAGGAGAAATGGAGGCTATAAGTGTCCTTAAATAGGGCACAGGCCCGAGAATTTGGGGTTTTGTTAAGCAGAGCTGACTCAGCAAGTCGGCTCACAGACTCGTCGAGTCAGTTCATTAATCCACATCACCGCTCGCAACTCTACTCGATGACTTGAGACACCAACTCGTTGAGTTACTCAGCAAACCTCACAAATAAATAAATAAATTAATATACCTGGGAATCTAGATCTTACAATTCTCCTCCACTAGAATTAGACTTCTCCCTTAAAGTCTTGCTCCCCAAGTAGCTCTGGATGCTACTCCCGCATCTTTGACTCCGACTCCCAAATCAAATCGGACCCTCTTCGATGATGCCACTGATCATGAACCATGGACACTTCCTTGTTTCTTAGAACCTTCACCTTCCGATCCGAGACTTCTATCGGCCTCTCAATATAACTCAGGCTCGCATCCACCTGAATGTCCTCTAGTGGTACCACTGCTGTCTCATCGGCTACACACTTCCTCAATTGGGACACGTGAAAAGTGTTATGCATCTGACTCAACTCTCTAGGTAGCTCCAACTGGTATGCTACTCTACCAACTCTGGCGGTTACTCTGAAAGGACCGATGTATTGGGGTCACAACTTACCCCGCTTCCTGAATTGGATCACCTTTTCCATGGGGATACCTTCAGGAGTACAAAATCTTCGACCAGAAATTCTAGTTCGGATCGTCGCCTGTCTGTCAGTAACCTCTTTCTGACCTGCTGAATCTGCTCGGATGTCTTTAGCACTATCTCTGTGCCACCCATCACTCTGTGTCCCACCTCTCCCCAGTAGATGGGGGTCCGACACCTTCTCCCATACAGAATCTTAAAGGGAGGCATACCAATACCCGAATGATAGTTGTTGTTGTAGGAAAATTCAGCCAGTGGTATGTAGGTGTCCCAACATCCTCTAAAGTTCATGAAACATGCACGTAACATCTCCTCAAGCATCTGAATCGTCCGCTTGCTCTATCCTTCTGTCTGTAGGTGATACGCAGTACTGAAATGCAAGCGCGTGCTCAACTACTCATGAAACTTCGTCCAAAACCTGAAAGTAAAACGCACGTCTCGATCCGACACTATCGAGACCGGAACTCCATGTCACACTACCACTACTCACACATAGATCTCGGCCAATCTCTCCGCAGAAGAGCTCTCAATAATAGCAAGGACGTGAGCACTCTTCATTAGTCAGTCCACAATCACCCAAATCGCGTCGAACCCTCGCGCAGTCCTCGGCAACATGGTGATAAAGTCCATCAAGATCTATTCCCACTTCCACTGGGGAATCTCAAGAGGCTGCAATGGACCATGTGGATGTTGGTGCTCTCCCTTGACCGAGCGGCAGGTCAAGCACCTCTCAACTAGGCAAGCAATATCCCTCTTCATATAGGGCCACTAATAGTCTCTCTCCATGTCTAAATACATCTTAGTGGCCGCAGGATGGATCGAGAATCTCTATCTATGTGCCTCCTCCATGAGTATACCTCGAGCTCCGCCCATATAGGGCACCCAAATCCATCCTCGGAAGGTTATAAGTCCTCGGCTACACGCCATAAACTCTAACACCAGCCCAATCACCTGCTCTCTCTTGCGGTTCTCCAGTTTCACAGCCTCCGCCTGGGCCTCTTGTTTGGTATCCAATACTGGAGTCATCACTGTCATCCTCACACACACATCTCGAATCGGGGAACTCTGTACTCTACGGCTCAGGGTGTCGGCCACCACATTAGCCTTACCCCGATGATACAGGATCTCATATTCATAGTCTTTCACCACATCCGACCATCTCCTCTATCACATATTCAGCTTTGGCTGATCCATGAGATACTTCAGGCTATTGTGGTCAGTGTAAATGGTGCACCGAACCCCATACAAAAAGTGGCACCAGGTCTTGAGGGTGAACACCACCACTGCTGACTCTAGATCGTGGGAGGGATATCTCGTCTCATGAGGCTTCAACTGCCTCGATGCATATGCTATCACGTGCCCTCTCTGCATTAGCACCGCACCCAACCCGGATATAAATGCATCACAATAAACCACAAAGTCCTCCATTCCCTTGGGAAGAGTTAACATCGGGGCTTCGCACAACCTTTGGCGAAGTGTTTCAACTGAGGTCTACTATTCAGTACCCCAAGTAAAAGTGATGCCCTTCCGGGTGAACCTGGTGAGAGGAACGACAATATTTGAGAAATCTCAGATAAATCTCTTATAGTAGCCGACGAATCCCAGAAAACTCCTGATCTCTATGGGGGATCTCAACACCTCCCGTCTCATAAACGCCTCAATCTTGGCCGGATCAACCAAAATCCCATTCCGATTAATGAGGTGTCCCAAGAATTGGACCTCTTGTAACTAGAAATCGTACTCGGAGAATTTTGCATAAAGCCTTTCCGATCTCAATACTCTAAGAAGCTCTCTCAAATGCTCCCCATGCTGCTCTTTGGATCTCGAATAAACCAAAATATCATCGATGAACACGATTACCGATTGATCCAACATAAGCTTGCACACCCGCTTCATGAGATCCATGAATGCCACCGGTGCGTTGGTGAGTCCAAAAGGCATCACCACAAACCCGTAATACCCATAATGAGTCCTAAATGCCGTCTTCTAGATATCCTCCTCATGAACTCTCATATGATGATATCCATACCTCAAATTGATCTTGGAAAACCAAGACGCACCCTGCAACTGATCAAACAGATCGTCGATCGTCGGAAGTGGATAACAGTTCATGACCGTTAGCTTGTTCAACTCCTGGTAATCAATACGCATCTGCTCTAAACCATCCTTTTTCTTAACAAAGAGGATCGGTTATCCCTCCAACAAGCTATTCGGTCGGATAAATCCCTTCCCCAACAAATCCTGGAGCTGTGAGGATAATTCTTGCATCTCAGGCATCGCAAGGTGATAAGGCGCATTGGCGATAGGCACCGCTCCCGGAACCAAATCAATCCGAAACTCCATCTGCCTCTCAGGAGGCACACCCGGTAACTCCTCGGGAAAAACATCCGGAAACTCACTCACTATCAAAACCTCAGCGATAGAACTCAGTTTTTCAGAAGCAATTCGAGTATCCATCATATATGCTACAAAACCCCTGAAACCCTGCTGTAGACTCTATCTCGCTATGGCAACTGAGCAAAATGCTGAACCAGATCGGGTTCCTTCACCATACACTGTAAGCACTCCTCTACTAGGGTCTCGTATGGTCACGAACTGACGCCCATAGTTGATCACCACTCCAAATCGACTCAACCAGTCCATGCCTACGATGACACATACATCACCGATCGCGATCGGGATCAAATTTATTGGGAACTCAACACCAAAAATCTTGAGCATGCATCACCGAATTATATTAGTCGCAAACACCACATGCTCATCGGCTATGGAAACTCTCAGAGGTCAGCTCAATGTCTCTCGTCGGATACTGATGTGATGGCTAAAAGCTAACGATATGAAGGACCGACTCACACCCGAGTCAAATAACACCAAATCAGGTACATAACTCACAAGAAAAGTACCTAAGCATATAACAATGTAAGCATAATATAACTCGAGACAGAATAAGTAAAAGAATACATACTGGCCACGACATCTGGTGTTGCGCGGACCTCCTCCGTTGTCAGCTGAAAGGATATCCCGCTAACCCTCGGTAGCTCGGCCTTCACTGGCCGGCTCTTTGTAGCTCATATAGAAGTAGGGGTAGATCCTTGTGCTGATCCCTGTAGCATCTGTGGGCACTCAGCCTTTCGATGGCCGGTTTGGTGATAGTGGAAACAGAGTGCAAACCCCTTAGGGCAATCCCTCGGGATATGCCCATCCTTGCCACAATTGTAGCAAACACCAGCTCGACATACCCCCTCATGACTCTTGCCGCACTTTCTAGAAGTGCGGCCCTTCTGGCCTCCATAACTCGAACCAACGGGCTTTTTCTGCTTGGCTGCTGGCTGAGACTATCCCATTCGTCGGTCCCTCCCCTGAGACTCTGCCTCCTCCCTAGCCTGAGTCTCCAGCACAATCTCCTTCTTCCAAGCATTTTCCTGAAGCTCAGCAAATGTCCAATAGGTCGATTTTGCCATGAACTCCCAAATATCCCTCCTCAGAATGCTCAAAAACCGACTCATATGTGCCTGGTTGGTAGACACGTGCTCATGGCAGAACATCTCCCTCTCATGGAACATCCTCGTAATCATTGTCACTGACTTTCTCTTTTGCTTGAGGGACAGAAACTCCTGGGCCAACCGTTCCTTCTCCATCAGGGGAACATACTCATCTCAAAACAGCATAGTAAACCTCTCCCATGACATTGCAGTGAGCTCTGCAGTAGTGTAACTGGCTGTCACAATCATCCACCAGTCCTTCGCCCCGAAGCGAAGATGGTTCAGCGCGAACCGTACCCTCAAATGTTCCGTACAGGAACAAGTGTAGAAACACCCCTCGATGTCGGAGATCCATCTCATCGCGGCAATCGAATCTTGAGTCCCATCAAACTTTGGTGGCTTCGTGTTGCTGAACTCCTGGTACAACAACGAGTCACCCTTGTGGCCTAGCAGCAGCAACAGCTGCAGTAGAAGCCACCTTGGTAACCGCATAATAACGCTCATCAAACGTATCAATCAAAGTGGTCATAATAGAGCCAAAAATCTCCAGAATGGCCTCACGGATAGTTACGGCCACCTCCTCGTGGATCATCCTGCAAATCTCACCATCGCTAACTCTACTGCTCTCAGGGGCATGGCGCGTACCCATCATGATGTCTTTGAAACACAACACAAAATAATCAGAGACTTGCTCGAGTATACTCACACTCGATCACTCCCCTACTTGGTCCTTAGCATCCTAAGGATTCTTACTTGGACTGTTCACCGACTTGGTGCTTCCAGTAGTACGGGCCCAATACTACCTTCCACACCGCATCTATAATCACCCCAAGTCCTCCACCTATAATTCCATATTGCAAGTACTCTATATCTCGCCGAACACAGACTACTCTCATAAGCTCATTTTTGCTACATACTCGAACTCAACACAAATGACATGTAGCAGTAACTCCTAGGCTAAGCCATCACAAATCAGGCCACTCTAGTCCTAAAATATGAAGTACCTAGCATACTCTCTAGCATGCATAACATATCTCATAATACCTCATAAATATCTCATAACACTAAAAGTAAGGATATTTTGGGAAAATCACCGTTCGGGCGCTGGTTGATTCTATACACTACTCCTTCTCGTTTTTCTCTTAGAAACTCTTACTCATTTTAGAAAAATCATTTTCCTTGAAAAACCTTCTCAAAACCTTAGTTTGAATCCAAACATACCTGAAGGTGCATCCGAATCCCTCAAACCAAGACTTTGATACCAACTTGTAACGACGAAAATTAATTTTTTTTTCATTTTTAAAACGCATAAAACTCATATATTATATTTCATAAAATCACAAGTGTCGCAAAGTCAACATAAATCCACATTGAAAGTCAAATCCCAAAATCCTCAGCATAAACCCGAACAGGTATGTTCAATCATGCGGGTGCCTTCCCGCGATCCTTGGAAGTACCTGAAACATATAACACATAACACGGTAAGCATAAAGCTTAGTGAGTTCCCCAAAATACCATGCACAAATAATTAGCCACTCGAGGCTATAGCTCTAGAAGACCCTTTGGTCAATGTGTCTCAGTAGGACCGTTCAGTCCCACAACTCATTTGACCCTCTGGTCCAGTCTAAGTGAGGACCCTCCAGCCTCATAGTACGTTGGACCTTCTGGTTCGGTCTAAGTATCACATAATATAGTACACAGTTAATATGACATATAACATGCATAACTCAAGTAAACACATAAGACCCTCTGGTCACACATAATTACCATACTAGGTAAAGTATAGCAAGTAATATACACGTACTCGGAAATCTTGAACTAGCCTCCGCCTAACACGTTAGATAAGCATCTTTAATCAATACCCCACTCTTACTCACTTACACCATAAGTTCTCTTATTCTCTTTCTAACCCCCAAGATGGGTAAAAGACTATTTTACCTCTTCAATGTCCCAAATGCTCAGAATTGACCCATCCTCAAAGTCAACAGAAGTTGATACGGGTCAACAGTCAATGTTGACCTGACTCGCCGAGTGCACTCATGTGACTCGCCAAGTCATCTTGTATCCTCAGAGGTCTTGATAGGGTTTCACTCAGCTCGTCGAGTTGAGCCCCAACTCGACGAGTTATCAATGGCTCAAGAACGTTGGTACAAACCCGATCTGACTAGTCGAGTCATCTCACAGACTCGGCGAGTTGATGAAATTGGATTTCTCATAAGGGCACCTGAGGGTAGGTCTGCAACTCCAACCTCTAGATCTGGCCTACTAATATCCAAAAGTCACGTAATAGTTCGATCTTGATGATCATGCATGGCATATGTTGCTCTATATGCCATCACCATTCCATTAATGCTTTCAAAACACCAATCTCCTTGGGTAATCAACAATGGATATGATCTTTTGGACTCTCTGGACCTCCCAAGGTCCAAATCTGAAGACTAGACTCAAAAAGGGGCTTGGTGCATCCAAAGTCCCATCAAGAAGGTGTCACAAGCCCTAAACCTCTAGAACGTGAGATCTAATCCTCCTATGAGAAAGGTAAAAGCTTTTTACCTTTTTCTGAAACTTGAGATGAATAAGAAACAGATATACTAGCCCTCCTTTCTTCATCTTTGATGAACCTTCCTTCTTTTTCAAGGAAATGAGCCAAAATGAGCACAACATTAACTATCCTCACGACTCTAGCTCATTATGGACGTTAGGGTTTCTCTTAAGGGTGCAAGGGTACTGGTGAGATGAAACGGAGGCTATTAGTGTCCTTAAATAGGCCACAGGCTTGAGAATTTAGGGTTTCCTTCAGCAGCACCGAATTGGCGAGTCGGCTCACAGACTCGTCGAGTCAGTTCATTAATCCATGTCACCCCTCGCGACTCGGCGGACTTGGCCTTTTAGATGTTTATGTTAAATCTTGTCATTTATATACTTATGAATGATTATATCTATAACATTTTAGCAGAAAAACTTGTGTGGAATAAAATCTTTCTATTTGGTTCGATAGGGATGTGGCCTATCACAAGATAGTTTGAACCACGTAAGTCTTAATGTTTTGTGTGTTTTTATTTTTATTTTCATATTATTTTCTTGTATTCCTCAGATCTATTTTCTTTATGGTTTCTTCTCAACCTAACATATTATACTTCACATGTATATAAAAATTCAACAATCAACATACCATATTTAATTATGATACAAGTTTAATTATATCAGTATTTATAAAAATAACAACATTCTTAAATTATTCTATAAGAGTAGAAAAAATATCATTCTTAAAGAATAAGAATTATATCGTAACATTCGTAAAAATAACAAATGTTCTTCTATTATTCTGTGAGAATAGAAAAAATATAACTTTTAAAGAATAACAAACAATCTTAAAAATGTGAAACATTCTTATATTATTATGTGAGAATAGAAAAATATAACTTTTAAAGAATAATATAAACATTCTTATATTATTATATGAGAATAAATAAGGCATCATTATTAAAGAATAACACTTGGAAAAATAATTATAGACGACATCACTCACGTCCTCACTCACTTTACTTAGCATCTCCTTTTACCACCCATCGTTACTTAACACAAAAAAGAATTTAATATAATAAATTTATAATAACTACATATCTTGAATTTTAGTAGAGTCTGGATCAATTTCAACCTCAAATTGTTTTTGCCATCATCGAAGTTAGTCAGGCTATGGATGAACAAACAAAGACGAAAGAGAATGAAAGATTTGGTTATATAATTCCATAATAATGGGTTTTACTTTGAAATTTAAATTAAATTCCATAAATATCAGTATTTAATTTAGATAATGTTTAATTTAGTTACCAAAATTAGTATAATATCTATATATAAAACAATTGGTCTATATTTAGTCATATGTTCACACAATAATTAACTGTTATATATGATCCTAACTCTCTCTCTCTCTCTCTCTCTATATATATATATATATATATATATATATATATATATATATATATATGTGTGTGTGTTCAATCGATAAAAATTTTATTGCGAGAATATTTGAGAACAAATTTGGACCACATAATCTTTTCATTTAAAATTATTAAATAATATTCAAAAAATCAAAATAATAGTTACAAACAATAAAAAAACCCACTGACGAACACCACTCACCACTAACTACCACCCACCACCACAACCTCCACCACCCATCACCACCACCAACCACCATACCCACCAGCATCACCCACCATCCACCACACATCACTAACGATCGCCACCACTTATCGCCATCACTCGCTATCACGACCCCAACCATCACCCACCAAAACCAACACCCATCACTATCATCACCACCTACCACGACCCAACCAACACCACAACCCACCATCACAACCCACTGTAACACCCAAAGTATGGAAGGTAAAGAAAGGAAAGAAAACTTTAATTTTAAAGGGCGACTCGGTGAGTCCAAGGAGGAACTCGGCGAGTCCGAGCGGGATCTGGGTCGAGGAGTAAGTAACCGACTCGGCGAGTCTGGTTTATGCGAGGAAAACCCTAAATTTGGGACTTGGAGCCTATTTAAACGTCTCATTCTCTCCCCTAGGGTTCCTTTACTGCCTGTTTCACCCAGAACATCGAACACTAATCCCCATTGTTGCTCATTCAAGCTTCCAAGCCATTTTTGGGGTGATTTGAAGGAAGAAGAATAAGGGGAATCACTGAAGCTTCAAGGATTGGCCTTAGATCTAAAGATTTGGCGAAAATTTCTGAGTTGTTGAAGGTATTAAGTCGTTCTCTCCTTTAGATCTAGTATGGTTGTGAGTTTTGGGGGGTTTCTAGCCATGATTAGCTACCCCTTTTTAGTTAAAAGCCAGATCTGAAGTTGCTACTTCGGATCTAAGCATATTATGGTCTTGAGAAGCATAAAGTATCAGCCCTTGAGTTTATTATGGAGCCTCTTTGCCTTAAACCCTAGTTTATGGTGTACTTTGCCTAGATCTGCTTCTCTACACGTAAAGTTTGCAAATTTACGTGAGGAATAGGCTTGGCAAGGGTAGATATACAGTTTGGAGTCCATGCATCATTCAAAAGTCCTCTGCATGTAAGGAGATTTGAATGGACTCGGCGAGTAGCATGAAGAGCAGGGTCAACTCGACGAGTGGGATGAACAGCTCGTCGAGTCAGATGAAGATTGCCTTGTACTCGGCGAGTCTGTTCTTGGACTCGGTGAGTCAGGTCGCGAAACCCCAAACCCTTCGAATTGAGACTCGAATCAGTGAGTCGAGTGGAGACTCGGTGAGTTGGACAGGTCAGGACTCAGAAATTGGTAGACACGGCGAGTCATGGACTGACTCGGCCAGTCGAGACGCGAAAGGAAGGAGTCTGAATATATGAACTCGGCGAGTCAGTAGGTTGACTCGGTGAGTAGGGTTGACCTGGGAGGTTGACCTTGACCAGGACTTTGACTTTTACCAGAGTTGACTTGGTTGTCTCTCAGGGATCAGTTAGACTCAGTGTTGCTTTGATATTGGTAGTTCGGGGAGCAAGGGAGCAGGAGTTCAGAGAGTTGCCGGGCAGCAGCTAGTGAGATCATCAGCAAGTTCAGCCAGTGTAGGTGAGTTTCCCTTTGTATGAATGGGTCTAAGGCCATAATGCTGGCCCATGTAGTGGTGAGTAGAAGGCCCGGGGGTTAGCCCTAGGCACAGTATGCTAGTATGATATTCAGGACAAGGTCCATTAATAACGAGAGGGTGCGTAAGTATATGTTTATATGATAGTTTATACTTGTTGTCTGCGTGATACATGTATGTGCCTGGTAGGGAGGGAGTGTGGGCGAGGTCCTGAATCTCACCAATAGCAGAGTGTGGATGGGGTTCCACATCTCATTAGTAGCAGAACATGGGCGAGGCTTAAGTTAGGGAAGGAGTGAGAGTGGGCTGGGCCCGTATCTCACTACCAGTAGGAGTGTGGACGGGGTTCCATGACTCATCAGTAGCTGGACAAGGGCAAGGCCTAGGATAGGCGAGGCCTTAGGACATGATTAGTCGTATGAGTTTAGATTATGTGTTGTGATATGTTTATGTGTTATTATCTGTTGGCGGCGAGGCCTAAGTGAAATAGATCTGTATCCAAGCAGGGCTCTAAGCCAGGCGGGGCCTGGAGCGGCGGAGCCGTTGTAGCGGGTGAGGCCCGAGGTAGGGGTGAGGCTTAAGATAGTGGGTGTGGCCTAGTATGTGCAGTATGTGATTATGCATGGTATGTGGTAGGGTGGGGAACTCACTAAGTTTCGTGCTTACAGTTTTCAGTTTTGGTTTCAGGTACTTCCGGTAGCGGAGGGAAGAGCTCGGGGTGATCACATGGCACACACCATTGATTAGACAGCCTGGGAATGTTTTACTCTGATAACGAACATGTGTTTTGGAAATTAATACTCTGTTTATGTTTTGGATTAATGATTTTTCTTTAAGTAAAGTTTTATTAAAAGAAATTTTTGGTCTTGAAATTTTGGGTCGTTACAAGTTGGTATCAGAGCCTTGGTTTAAGGGATTCGGACATCGTCTCGGGTGTGTTTGAACTCAAAATGAGAAATTGGTATAGAAGTTTTCAAAAATGAAAAGACAATTTTATAAAAAGAGAGTTTTGAGAAAGAAAACAGTTTTAGAAAAGCAAAAAGAATTCAGAAAGAAAAGAACTTTAAAAAGATAAAAGAGGTGTGGTGCATGCAATCAACTGAGCTCAAGTAAGTACCCCAAATACCCATACAAGTCTATGTTTTGATTATCAGTTAATAGAACAGCATGCTAGATTAGGACTAAGGATCTAGGGAGGATGCCTTATGTGCCAGTTATACATGCTTTCAGTTGCATAATAGTGCTGACTAGATAGTAGTAGGATAGCCTGTTTAGGTTATGACTTAGTTTATGAGTTTGTGTTGCATGCTAGTTCAGATTCTTGGTATGATATTATGATTGCTTGAGTATGTTATGGTTAGATTTTTTCCCTTTGTCTGAATGTTGCTTGCTTTGTGCATTGTGGGATTCTGAGTGATGGGAGTTAGCCATTAGGTGGATACGACATGTCAATGTGATCAGGGTTGAATAATCTCAGAGTGTTGGATTTGGTCCTATTGCGCAAATCTTGTTTGAGTCCAACCATTGTAGGGACGAGCCTTTTACTTGAAGGATTATCTGAGCCTCGTCACATGTGATGGTATCCAGGTGGTGGCTAATTGGAATCACAAGGAGACCTTCAGTAGCTGAGGACTTGTTTGAGTTGAGTTAGAGGTTTACGTAGGGTAAGCCTAGGATGAGATAGTATTGGGAGCAGTAGTAGTAGAAAAGGGACCTGATGGAGTCGAAGCAGTTCTTGAGGAAAGTACGGATAGATGTGGAAGGTAGTATGGGCCCATACTACTGAAAGCAGAGGATCCGTACTCGAATCGGGAAAGGTCGAGACAAGAACGGGAACCTGGTAGTGCGTATGTTTGGTCTTGCAGCAGTGAGGAGTATTCTGATAGTGGTTATGTTATATGTTTCAGCATGGTGACATTGCGAGAGAGACCAGTGGGCGGATCAGGTGTCGGAGAGGGATCAGGCTCGGGGTCAGGGGCCGAGCAGCTCGAGGAGCGGATGAGGGAGTTGATATCAGCTAAGGTTACGCGCATTATTCTAGATCAGACTCCTATGATCTTTGGCACGGTCAAGGAGGGTATATTGGAGATTTTGGATGAGAGGTTGGGAGCCTTCCGTACTGAGATGATGACATTGATGGGAGTGCGTACCTTGACATTTCGGGGGCTCAGGGCTTGCGGTTCACCAGATTATCATAGGGCTAGGGACCCCATCGCTAGCAGCAGATGGTTGGCTGATGTTGCCAACGCGTTTTGTACGAGCCAGTGTCCTGAGGAGGACAAGGTCAGACTCGCTTCCTATCTTCTGAAGGACAAAGAGAGGGATTGGTAGGAAGAGATTGGTCATGCTTTGGGTGATGATGCCGCGTTGGACGCGATGACTTGGGGTGATTTTTCCGCCACGTTCAGGGCGGAGTTTTCGCCAATTATTGAGGTGCAGTAGTTGGCATGGGAGTTTCAGGATTTGACGCAGACCACTGAGACTGTGGTGGAGATCACCACCAAGTTCAGGGAGAGGGCTCTTCTCATATCGCTGTATGTCGCGGATGAGGAGATGAAGAAGGCCTGATATCACGAGACATTGAGGGCTAACATCAGGGAGTTCGTGAGCAGGTCTGGCTGTAAGACGCTGGAAGATATGATTTCTCGGGCCAGGGAAAGGGAAATTGATTTACAGTAGATCCGGAAGAGGAAGCCGGATGAGGTTCAGGTAGCCGCGAGTTCGGGCAAAAGGCCCAAGGGATCGGATTCGAGATCGAGGGATTATCGGGACCGCAGCCGATGCGGGAAGTGTGGCAGGGCGCATGGGGGCGTGTGTAGGAGTGGTAGTGGTGGTGAGTCTGGCTGCTTCAAGTGCGGTCGGACTGGTTATTTTAGCAGGGATTGTACTGTTACCACCACTCAGGGATCAGACTTGATATGTTTTCACTGCAATCAGAGGGGCCACAAGAAGGCCCAGTGTCCCAGTTTGTTTTCAGCAGGACGGGTGATGGCACCTACCCCTGCAACTTTGAGGATCACAGATGGACGTCATGGCCGTGCAGAGGCGCCTGCAGTAGGAGGAAGGGCTTTTCAGATGGCTACCTTGGAGACACGAGCAGCACCGGATTTTGCAGGTATGCGATTTCCGTTTTCAGTTCTTTTATTTGTGCATGATTATATTGTTATGGTTCTGCATCATTATCGGTATGAGTATTTTATTTTTTTTGAGCGGTTTGATTGTGATCAAGTTATATCCCATCTACATACCTTGGATATTTGAATGGTAGTTAGGGGATATGCCTTATTGAGGGAGGTTGCTTAGGATGCAGTAACTGTAGCATGCCTTGGAGGGACTCGGTATGCCTCGCTAGTTCGGAGCCGTATAAGTTTTAGAAATGGAATGGTTAGATCCCTAGTGGAATGGTAGTGAGGATTGGGATTTCTTTTCGAGCATTGAGCAGCAAGGGTTAAGCAGGATTGAAGTGGGAGAGAATCATTCGAGTGTACAAGGGTAAGAGCGCACAAATCCAGTACGAGTACGCGATTTATGAGAAGGAAAAGAGGTAGTTTAGCATTTGATGTATTGAGTAGTTCAGGGTTGGGAGTTTGAGAAACTCCCCATCAGTCCGTGCGTGTAATGGTAATGGTGAGTATGTGGTTCGGAATTCAGGTTGAAGGATCACCTGTAGGATTCGTGTGAGTCGGAATGAAGATCTTGAGGATAGAGAGCATGGGATGCTTTCGTTGTGACATCCCCAAAATCTCGGCCAGAAAAGACCGATTTCATTTATGTTTTTTAAAATAATTTTCAGAGTAAATCCTTTTAATTTTAAAAGAGATGCGGAATTTGTTCCCAAAAACAAAACATGATAAAATAGATATTTATCAAAACATTTCATAAAGAAATATGATTTCATTTCATAATCAAAAGTCGGGATGTCATGTTCCGATACAGGTCATAAAGCATAAACGATAACATTACAAGTCGTTCAACAAATATATACATATACAGACTTGTAAACAAAACAACTTGATGTTCGCCCATCTTAAGCTCTTGCGCCACTTCCTGTAAAATAAATCAACTGAGTGGGTCAGGCTTGGGAGCCTGGTGAGCATATAGGGTTTTCAACCCACAATAAATATATTTAATTTCAACAATCAGCAATAAACCCGATTACCCATTCCCGTTATCCTCACCTTACGTTCTTATAAATAAGGTCTATTATAAGGAACCTATTTCAGGATTTTTCATCGGGACGGACATCACTGCAGAGGGGCTTCCTCAACAATAAGTGTCCTAAAGGCAACCATGTGGGGGATAGAGTACACCGGTGAACACGTTGTTCACAATACCTACAGGTAATGAGCCTGCTAGTGTTCCACAGGACAGTCTAGAATAGTCCTCGGTCGTCATCCATACTCTGCTGAATGACTAGAATAACACCAATAACACCGAGGCCTCTCATCTGTTTATTACACACCAATTATCTACCAATGTTCTACCCAACATATTAGTAGATAAAAATATACATATTTATACATTGTTTAAAAACCTGTATAACACGCTTTAAGCAATACATATTCCACATAACAGATGAGGCATACACACATAACACGTATTTCATAAAGAATACATCAGATCTATAAGATAGAAGAGAGTGAATATACACTCACACGTATAACAACCAAATATATACACATAACACGTATTTTATAAGAAATACTTCATAATATTGTGTTGGAATGAAAATAACTACAAACTCACTTGATCATAAGATGATCGGGCAGCACTACGGCTTGTAGAAGATGTCTTTCTCCTTAGATCTGGAAGATCTTCACAAAACCGGGCTCTTCGCGGGCAGCATTTCGGCTCGGGAATAACGCTCTTCGGGATCCTCGGGGCTTCGGATCTTGCTTCCGGGCTCGGGAATGATATCGGGGCTTTGGGGCATAAACGACACGCAAAACGAGGCAAAACTTAGAGAGAGGGAAGAGTTTGAACAAGAGAAAATGGTTGAATTCGAGTTCTATTTATAGGCTGCTGGGTCTGGGATTACGCGGGGCGTAATCTCAAATTCCGCAGGACGTACTCAGTACGCGGGGCGTACTTTGACGTCACTGCGTGCGTCGATTGGTGGCACTCGAGTATTGGTCAGACAAGTTGCATCCGACTGCGGACGCGGGGCGTACTCAAATTACGCGGGGCGTAATTGACTTGTCGAACTTCTAAATTGCGTAACTTTCGCATACGAGCTCCGTTTTCGACGTTCTTTATATCCACGCGAAGGTCAGACCATACTCTACAACTTTCATTTAGACTCCGTCGGCTAATTTTGACTTTTATTTTTATCATTTATTTTTAGAAGGCCGGGACAGAAAAACTTCGTTATAAATTCATAACTTCTTCGTCTGACGTCCGTCCTCGCCTAACTTGTCATCGTTTCGCTACTAACAACGAGATCTTCGTTTCTCATTTAGATTGTTTCGGCTAAAAACCGCTCGATCTCAAATCGAGTATTCAGGCTGCATACTGCCACGTCGAAACTTCAGAAAATAATAACTTCCTCATACGAAGTCAGATTTGGGCGTTCCTTTTATGCACGCTCTCAGTTTAACGAAATCTACGACTTTCGTTTAGATCGCTAAGGCTAAATATCACTCTATCTTAAATTCATATTTTACGTCACTCGGCGTCGTACCGGTTCTGTCTCGAAACTTCGACAGGTCATAACTTCTTCGTTATAACTCGGATTTTGGCATTCCTTATATCTCCGGAATCCTTGTTTCAACCACTACAACTTTATGCAAAGATATCGGGATTATCTCACACTTTAATTTTAATGCTTATTTTATTCTTAATTCATTAAATTATAAAAATCAAGAAAATAAACACATAATTCACATAATTCACAAATAATACATTCTTATTATTTCAAGTTGAGTTACAAGGTTAACCTAGACTATTACATTGCTAAAAATGGCAAGCCCAGAAACACGGGCGTTACAATTCTCTCCACCTTAGAATGATTCCGTCCCCGGAATCACACACCAACAAACAAATGCGGATAGCGACTCATCATGTCACTCTCCGTCTCCCAGGTGAGATTTGGCCCATTCGTGTGTTTCTATCGGACAAGCACTAACTCCACCATCTTACATCGCAATTTCTTAGTCTTTCGGTCAACAATTGCCTCCGGTTCCTCAATCAACCTTTTGTTCTCATCGATCCTCAACTCTGAAAGTGGAATTATGTCGGGAACTTCTCCCGTGAACTTCCTCAAATAACAGACATGGAAAGTGTTATGAATTCCATTCAGTTCTTCTGGTAGTTCGAGCTTGTAAGCTTGGTTCCCAATCCTCTGAAGAACTTTAAATGGTCCAATAAACCTTGGACTTAACTTTCCCCTTTTTCCAAATCTTATAAGTCCCTTCCACGGCGAGACTTTAAGCAAAACCAAATCTCCAACTTCAAAAGTCATCGGTCTTCGCTTTTTGTCAGCATAGCTCTTTCGACGGTCCTAAGTTGCTAACATTCTCTCCCTAATTATTTTCAACTTTTCAGCAGTTTGATGGACTATCTCCGGCCCCATAAACTGCTTTTCCCCAGCCTCAAGCCAACAAGACGGCGTACGACACTTCTGTCCATACAAAGCTTGATAAGGTGCCATCTTTATGCTCGAGTGAAAACTATTATTATAGGAAAATTCTACCAAAGGTAAATGTTCATCCCAATTACCTAGGAATTCCAAGGTACACGCTCTTAACATATCTTCAAGTGTTTGTATTGTCCGTTCGCTCTGACCATCAATCTGCGGATGGTAAGTTGTACTTAAACACAACTTGGTACCCAATTCCTCTTGTAGAGTTTTCCAAAATCTTGAGGTGAAACGACTATCACGATCCGACACAATTGTTAGCGGAACACCGTGAAGTCTCACAATTTCCTTCACGTAAGAATTTGCAAGCTTTTCCATAGACCATTTCTCATTGGCTGCTATGAAATGCGCACTCTTAGTGAATCGATCAACGACCACCCAAATCATGTCGTGACCATTCTTTGTTCTGGGCAGTTTAGTGACAAAATCCATTGTAATGTCTTCCCACTTACCCATAGGCACAAGCAATGGTTCTAAACTCCCGTACGGTTTCTGATGTTGTGCCTTGACTCTTGCACAAGTCACACACTCGGCCACATACTTCGCAATGTCGAGCTTCATCGTCGGCCACCAATAATAGGGTTTCAGGTCCCTATACATTTTAGTGTTACCGGGATGAATTGAGTACATGGTCTTGTGAGCTTCTTCCATCAGAAGATCTCTGACTCCTCCTGTCTTAGGTATCCAAATCCGATCTTGGAACACCTTCAGTCCGTGACTGTTTACACCTAACACCAATGTTTTGCCCAAACGTTTCTCCTTTCGGTCATTCTTCTCCGAAGCTTCCTCTTGAGCTTTCTTTATACTTTCCAAAATGGTTGAGACAACTTCAATTCTCAACGCTCTTGGCCTTCTCTTTTCAAGATTGACTTTTCGACTGAGAGCATCAGCGACAACATTGGCTTTACCGGGGTGGTAAAGTATCTCACAGTCGTAGTCTTTAAGTAGTTCCAGCCAGCGTCGTTGCCTCATATTCAATTCTTTCTGACTAAAGAGATATTGGAGACTCTTATGATCAGTGAAAATTTTGCACTTCGTGCCATAGAGGTAATGCCTCTATATTTTCAAAGCGAAAACTACCGCTGCCAACTCCAAATCATGAGTCAGGTAGTTCTTTTCATGCTCTTTCAGCTGTCGAGATGCATACGCGATCACCTTATCTCTTTGGGTCAAAACACAACCCAATCCAACACTAGACGCATCGCTATAAACAGCGAAGTCTTCAACTCCATCGGGTAGAGAAAGTATCGGTGCCTCGCATAGTTTCTTCTTTAGCTTCTCGAATGCTTCTTTATGCTTATCATTCCAAGCATAAGTAGCTCCTTTGTGGGTCAAAGCTGTTAATGGACTAGCGATCGAAGAAAAGCCTTGGATAAACCTTCGGTAATATCCGGCTAATCCTAAAAAGCTTCGAATCTCCGTGGGACTTTTTGGTTGTTCCCACTTCATTACAGCTTCAATCTTTGCTGGATCAACCATTATACCTTCTTAGTTGACCACATGACCCAAGAATTGGACTTCTCGAATCCAAAAATCACATTTGGAGAACTTCGCATACAGCTTCTCCTTCTTCAAGACTTCCAAAACTTCTCGCAAGTGTCTGCCATGCTCCTCTTGGCTTTTTGAATAAATCAGAATGTCATCAATGAACACTATCATAGATTTGTCAAGGAACGAATTACAAACCCTGTTCATTAAATCCATGAATGCTGCTGGAGCATTGGTTAGTCCAAACAACATAACCAAAAACTCATAGTGTCCATATCGGGTTCTGAATGCAGCCTTCTCTATATCCTGCTCTCTTACTTTTAGCTGATGATATCCTGACCTCAAGTCGATCTTTGAGAAATAACTTGAACCTTGTAGCTGATCGAATAGGTCATCAATCCTCGGCAACATATATCTATTCTTTATTGTTGCCTTATTCAGCTCTCGGTAATCAATGCACATCCTCATGCTTCCATCTTTCTTCTTTACGAATAACACCGGAGCTCCCCAGGGTGATGAACTAGGTCTAATGAAACCTTTGTCCAATAACTCCTGAAGTTGCATCATTAGCTCCTTCATCTCCGTCGGTGCTAATCGATAAGGTGCTTTTGCAATTGGCGTTGTTCCGGGCAACAAGTCAATACGAAATTCTACTTGTCGATCGGGCGGTAATCCAGGAAGATCTTCGGGAAATACTTTCGGATAATCACACACAATAGGAATATTTTGCATCACCTTCTTTTCCTTCTTAGCATCGATCACGAATGCTAAGTATGATGTACACCCCTTGGTCAAACATTTTCTGGCTTTCATTAGAGAAATGATTCCAGAATTACTCTGCGTTTATCTCCATACACCATAAACGATTCCTTTCCAGGCGGATTCACTTTCACTATTTTCTTTTTGCATAAAATTTCGGCATCGTTGGCACTAAGCCAATCCATTCCCAAAATGACGTCGAAACCATTAAGTTCTATAGGTAATAATTCCTCGTGGAACTTATTCCCATTCAAATCAATTAAAATGTTTTTCATACGATGGCTAACAGGTACAATCTTGCCACTAGCAACTTCGACTAATAAAGCATTATCTAGTCTCACAATAGGCAAAGCTAGTTTTCTACCAAATTCATGCGATATAAAGGAGTAGTTGGCTCCAGAATCAAATAAAATTTGGGCAGGCAATTTGTTAACAAGAAAGGTACCTGAAGCGACATCAGCTTTATCTTTAGCAGCTTCCAGTGTCATCTGGAATGATCTCGCCTTTGGCTTTGGCGGAATGTTGGGTCTTGCTGCCTCTTTCTTCTTCGGACAATCCCTTGAGATGTGCCCCTCCTCACCGCAACCATAACAAACATTCTTGGTGAAGGTGCATTCGTTGGCATAATGCCCTGGCTTTCCACATTTGAAGCATGTGGTTTCCCCGCCACACTTCCCATGATGCTTCTTCTTGCACTTGTCGCACCATTTCGCCTCTACCTTTCCTCCACTTCCTCTCGAACTAGACTTCGAGAATTTACTTTTCTTGCTGGACCCTGAAAATCCATCGATTTTCCTTTTCTCACCAACCTCTGACATTTCTAGACCTTTTTCCCTGATCTGGGTCTCAACATTTCTAGCAGCCCAGATGGCGGCTTTCAATGTGGTCGCTTGCTTAACCATTGGACCATAGTCCGCTGGTAGTCCAAGGGCAAACTTGTTGACCTTAGAGAGTTCTGTAGGCACCAAATATAGGATAAACTTCATCTTTTCCGTGAAACTTGTAGCGTATTCAGTAATGCTCAATTTCCCTTTCTTCAAATTCTGAAACTCATTACTAATTTCCAGAAGGTCCTGCTCGGAGCAATATTGCAGTTTTAGTTGTTCCAGAAAGTCTTCCCAAGACATTTTGCTTGCTTCTCCCTTGGGCATAGAGTCAGCTAACAGCTTCCACCAACTCAACACGCCAGATTTTAGCAGAGGGATCGCAAGAGCGGTCTTCTGCCTGTTGCTGCATTCGCAACTTTCAAACATAGTCTCCATTTCGGAGACCCAGTCCATAACTTGCACCGGCGTCGGGCTTCCGGATAGGCATGGTGGTTTGGATGCCATGAAATCCTTATACTTGCACCCACGACCATCATTTCCTCCATACTGGTTATTGCGTCTAACCACTGGTTGTTCGTCTTGACCAATGATCCCACTAAAGTTTTCTCCTTCAGACTGCCCTCCATTCTCCTCGGGCTCTTCCGCTTGAATTGACGGTTCTTCACGATTCTGCCTAAGCAGGCGTCTTGTTTCTTCCATCTGACGATCCAACATCATTTGAATCATCATTTGTACACCAGCCATTGTTATCGGCTCAGGTGCAGCAGCTACGACAGGTACTTGCTCGATTACAGGCGGTTGATTCCTGTTTTCATTAGCATTTCCAACTCCGCTTCTTGTTCTCACCATTTTGATCTATACACCGAATAATTTCACCTTATTACTCCAAACGATTACATGCTAGTTCTAATATCGTATACATACGCTTAGAATCCTAAACACATAAACCTTCAGATCCGGTTGGCAACAAACCGTAGATCCGAACAATTAATATCATGTATGGCAACATATAACATTTAGCACATAGAAGCATCTTAGGCAACTTTCCTAAAATAAACTAGTGCTCGTGTCTAAAATTTATCAGACACACATCTCACAATCTCCACTTAGCATCCTAAGTTTAAGTCTAGAAATCCTACAAATTCCTAGTTCGCTTAAACTAATGCTCTGATACCAACTGTGACATCCCCAAAATCTCGGCCAGAAAAGACCAATTTCATTTACGCTTTTTAAAATAATTTTCAGAGTAAATCCTTTTAATTTTAAAAGAGATGCGGAATTTGTTCCCAAAAACAAAACATGATAAAATAGATATTTATCAAAACATTTCATAAAGAAATATGATTTCATTTCATAATCAAAAGTTGGGATGTCATGTTCCGATACAGGTCATAAATCATAAACGATAACATTACAAGACGTTCAACAAATATATACATATACAGACTTGTAAACAAAACAACTTGATGTTCGCCCATCTTAAGCTCTTGCGCCACTTCCTGTAAAATAAATCAACTGAGTGGGTCAGGCTTGGGAGCCTGGTGAGCATATAGGGTTTTCAACCCACAATAAATATATTTAATTTCAACAATCAACAATAAACCCAATTACCCATTCCCGTTATCCTCACCTTACGTTCCTAAAAATAACGTCTATTATAAGGAACCTATTTCAGGATTTTTCATCGGGACGGACATCACTGCAGAGGGGCTTCCTCAACAATAAGTGTCCTAAAGGCAACCATGTGGGGGATAGAGTACACCGGTGAACACGTCGTTCACAAGACCTACAGGTAATGAGCCTGCTAGTGTTTCACAGGACAGTCTAGAATAGTCCGTGGTCGTCATCCATACTCTGCTGAATGACTAGAATAACACCAATAACACCGAGGCCTCTCATCTGTTTATTACACACCAATTATCTACCCATGTTCTACCCAACATATTAGTAGATAAAAATATACATTTTTATACATTGTTTAAAAACCTGTATAACACGCTTTAAGCAATACATATTCCACATAACAGATGAGGCATACACACATAACACGTATTTCATAGAGAATACATCAGATCTATAAGATAGAAGAGAGTGAATATACACTCACACGTATAACAACCAAATATATACACATAACACGTATTTTATAAGAAATACTTCATAATATTGCGTTGGAATGAAAATAACTACACACTCACTTGATCAGAAGATGATCGGGCAGCACTACGGCTTGTAGAAGATGTGTTTCTCCTTAGATCTGGAAGATCTTCACAAAACCGGGCTCTTCGCGGGCAGCGTTTCGGCTCGGGAATAACGCTCTTCGGGATCCTCGGGGCTTCGGATCTTGCTTCCGGGCTCGGGAATGATATCGGGGCTTTGGGGCATAAACGACACGCAAAACGAGGCAAAACTTAGAGAGAGGGAAGAGTTTGAACAAGAGAAAATGGCTGAATTCGAGTTCTATTTATAGGCTGCTGGGTCTGGGATTACGCGGGGCGTAATCTCAAATTCCGCAGGGCGTACTCAGTACGCGGGGCGTACTTTGACGTCACTACGTGCGTCGACTGGTGGCACTCGAGTATTGGTCAGATAAGTTGCATCCGACTGAGTACGCGGGGCGTACTCAAATTACGCGGGGCGTAATTGACTTGTCGAACTTCTAAATTGCGTAACTTTCGCATACGAGCTCCGTTTTCGACGTTCTTTATATCCACGCGAAGGTCAGACCATACTCTACAACTTTCATTTAGACTCCGTCGGCTAATTTTGACTTTTATTTTTATCATTTATTTTTAGAAGGCCGGGACAGAAAAACTTCGTTATAAATTCATAACTTCTTCGTCTGACGTCCGTCCTCGCCTAACTTGTCATCGTTTCGCTACTAACAACGAGATCTTCGTTTCTCATTTAGATTGTTTCGGCTAAAAACCGCTCGATCTCAAATCGAGTATTCGGGGTGCATACTGCCACGTCGAAACTTCAGAAAATCATAACTTCCTCATACGAAGTCAGATTTGGGCGTTCCTTTTATGCACGCTCTCGGTTTAACGAAATCTACGACTTTCGTTTAGATCGCTAAGGCTAAATATCACTCTATCTTAAATTCATATTTTACGTCACTCGGCGTCGTACCGGTTCTGTCTCGAAACTTCGACAGGTCATAACTTCTTCGTTATAACTCGGATTTTAGCATTCCTTATATCTCCGGAATCCTTGTTTCAACCACTACAACTTTATGCAAAGATATCGGGATTATCTCAGACTTTAATTTTAATGCTTATATTATTCTTAATTCATTAAATTATAAAAATCAAGAAAATAAACACATAAATCACATAATTCACATAATTCACAAATAATGCATTCTTATTATTTCAAGTTGAGTTACAAGGTTAACCTAGACTATTACATTGCTAAAAATGGCAAGCCCAGAAACACGGGCGTTACAATTGAAAGTGGGTTAGATCTGATCCCACATCGACTGGAAAGGAGAACTAAGCATTCCATATAAGGGGTGTAGATACCTTCCCTATCACAACGCGTTTTAAAGCCGTAAGGGCAGCAGATCCCATAAGAACTCTACAGTTAAGCGTGCTCAGGCGGGAGTAGTACCGGGATGGGTGACCCCCTGGGAAGTCCTCGTGCCGAGTGGCCCAAAGCGGACAATATTGTGATACGTGCCAGAGGGGGTTGTTACAAATGGTATCAGAGCTAGGGCACGGGTCGATGTGTTCGACGGGGACATCGAACCCTCTAATGGGGGGTGAAAGTGGGTTAGATCTGATCCCACATCGACTGGAAAGGAGAACTAAGCATTCCATATAAGGGGTGTGGATACCTTCCTTATCACAACGCGTTTTAAAGCCGTAAGGGCAGCAGATCCCATAAGAACTCTGCAGTTAAGCGTGGTCAGGCGGGAGTAGTACCGGGATGGGTGACCCCCTGGGAAGTCCTCGTGCCGAGTGGCCCAAAGCGGATAATATTGTGATACGTGCCAGAGGGGGTTGTTACATTCGTGTTAGTAGGCAGTGGCAGAGACAGCATGTAGAGCATGGAAGAGCGGCGGGAGAGACCTAGCCTTCTTCAACAGCTATCAGTGGTGGAAAGTGTTGTAAGACTACGGGGCAGCCGTAGCATTCACTAGCAGTCAGTGGTGGGAAGTGTTGTCAGATTACGGGGCAGCCGTAGCATTCACTAGCAGACGACGATAGAAGGTGATGCAAGACCGCGGGTAAGCCGTAGCATTCCATAGTAGCTTCGTTGCCGGAGTTGGGGCGAGGCCCTTATCTCCTAGCATTCAGATAGGGATCTGGAATGGGTAATGGATGAGAATAGAAGGGAGTTTGCCTGTATAGCCATTGAGAGCTGAGACCTTGGGAGAAGCCGCTCTAGGATATAGTTGGGTGAGACCCACGGGCGAGGCCTGTATGAGAATAGCAGTATAGGTGAGACCTGAGAGCAGGGTTGCTCAGTAGTATGGTTGGGTAAGACTCGTGGGCGAGGCCCAAGCAAGAATGGCTAGACAAATAGGACTAGAAGGATAGGGGCGGGTGAGACCTGTGGGCGAGGCCCGTGAGTTTTAGCAGCACAGGTGGGGACCTGGTATGGATCTTAGAGTCAAGTTAGGGGATCGGGGGTCCCAGGAAATTGTAGTACCTACATGGTATAATAGATTGAGCAGTTATAGGTGGTTGAAGTTTCTTCAAAAGTCGTTGGGAGCGACTAGTAGTTGTGCTGGGTCAGCGATCGGTAGGAGCCGGTAATCCAGATATTGATAGGTTGGTAAGGACCAGGGTGGTCTCAGTTTACCCGGAAGCCAGAGTGGCCTGATTTGTGATGTCTTAGCCTAGGGGTGTTGCTTCTAGGGATGCTTGAGAGTGAGTAAGTAGCTGCGAGGAACTATGAGAGACCTGGTAGAGAGTACAGTAATTGGGATTTGGAATCCAAGGAGGAGGACTTGGGGTGAATATTGATGCGGTGTGGATGGTAGTATTGGGGCTATACTACTGAAGACACCGGATCAGTGCCCATCATGGTTAGGACACGCCACACACCTGAGAGCAGTGGTGTCAGTGACAAGGAGATCTGTAGGTTTACTCATGAGGAGGTGGCTGCTACCATCCGTACAGAGATTCCAGAGATGTTCATGTCTATTAAGACCATGCGGATTGATACTTTTGATGAGAGATACACAGCGGTTAATGAGGCTGCAGCTGCTGCAACTATTGCAGCTGTTGCTGCTGCCAAACCTTAGGGTGGTGATTCGTTGCTGTTCCGAGAGTTCAGCAACACGAAGGCACCAGAGTTTGATTGGACGTAGGATCCGATTGCTGCGATGAGATGAGTTTATGATATGGAGGGATGCTTCTATACTTGCTCATGTCCAGAGCATCTGAGGGTTCAGTTTGTGCTGTACCAGCTTCGCTTGGGAGCGATGGACTGGTGGAAGTTTGTTACAGTAAACTATTCGCCTGCTGAGCTTGCTGCGGTGACCTGTTAGAGGTTCATTGCCATGTTCCGTGATGAGTACGTTCCCCCGGTGGAGAGGGATTGATTGGCCCAGGAGTTTCTGACCCTCAAGCAGGGTACTGAGTCTGTTACTGTGATCACCAGGATGCTCCATGAGAAGGCGATGTTCTGCCCTGAGCACGTATCTACCGAGTAGGCACGTATGAGTCGGTATGCGAGTATTCTGAGGAGGGACATGCGAGAGTTCATGGAGAACTCATCGTACCGAACGTTTTCCGAGCTCCAGGAAAATGCTCGGAAGAGGGAGATAGGGCTGGAGACTCAGGCTAAAGAGGAGGCGGAGTCTTAGGGGAGGGATCGGCGACCGGCTCAGTCCCAACCGACAGCCAAGCGGGCTAAGCCCGCTGATTTGAGATCAGGGAACCAGAGGGGCCGCGCTTGTGGCAAGTGCGGAAAGGGTCATGAGAGGGTTTGTAGAGCGTGGTCTTTCTACAAGTGTGGCAAGGAGGGGCACATGGCCAAGGATTTCTCCAACGGGTTTCCAGTTTGGTTTCACTGCAACCAGACCGGACACCGGAAGGCCGAGTGTCCGCATTTGTGGGGGTCATCCTAGGGAGCATCACACAGATCTGCCCCTGCTGCCGTTCGAGCTGCAGAGAGTTGGCCAGTGAAGGCTGAGGTGCCAAAGGCTCGCGGGAGATCCTTCCAGTTGACTGTGGAGGAGGTCCGCGCAGTGCCAGTTGTTATGGCTGGTATGTATTCTTTCATTCATTTATTTTGAGTTTGTGGTGTTATGCTTATATTATGATATGCGTAGGTACATTTCTTGTGAGTTACGTACCTGCTTTGGTGTTATTTGACTCGAGTGCGAGTTGTTCTTTTGTGTTATTAGCCTTTAGTCAACATATTAGTATTGATCGAGAGGTGTTGAATCGACCTTTGCGAGTTCCCATACCTGACGAGAGACCAGTGTCTGCCACTAATGTGATCCGAGGATGTGTACTCGAGATCTTTGTCGTTGAGTTTCCGATTGATTTGGTCCTGATTGCGATGGGAGACGTCTGCGTCATTGTGGGCATGGACTGGTTGAGCAGGTTTTGGTGCAGTTATCGACTGCGAGGGGCAGCTGGTGACCATACGAGACCCTAGTGGGGGAGTTCTTATGGTTAATGGCAAGGGTACCCGTTTCGGGTCAGCATTTTGTTCGACAGCTAGAGCGACGCGGAGCCTATAGCAGGGCTATAGTGGGTTTGTGGGATATGTGGTGGATGCGAGAGTAGATGCAGAGAGACTGAGGTCGGTCGATGAGGTCCCAATAGTGCGTGAGTTCCCGGATGTTTTCCCTGAGGAGTTGTTGGGTGTGCCTCCCGAAAGGCAGGTAGAGTTCCGTATCGATTTGGTTTCGGGGTCAGCGCCTATCGCCAAGGTGCCGTATTGCCTTGCACCTCCAGAGATGCAAAAGTTATCCTCGTAGCTTCAAGAGCTGCTGGGGAAGGGGTTTATACGGCTGAGTAGCTCGCCGTGGGAGCGCTGATCCTTTTTGTCAAGAAAAAGGATGGTTCACATCGGATGTGCATTGATTACCGGGAGTTGAACAAGCTGACGGTTAAGAACCGTTACCCCTTACTGAGGATCGAAAATTTATTCGATCAGTTACAGGGAACATCTTGGTTCTCCAAGATTGATCTGAGGTCTGGATATCATCAGATGAGGGTACGTGAGGAAGATATCCATAAGACAACGTTAAGGACTCGTTATGGGCATTACAAGTTCGTGGTGATTCCTTTCGGGCCTACCATTGCACCGGCGGCGTTCATGGATCTCATGAACAGGGTGTGCATGCCAATGTTGGATCGTTCAGTAATCGTGTTCATGGATGACATATTGGTGTATTCGAGATCCAGAGAGCAGCATGAGGAGCATTTTAGGGAGATCCTCGAAGTTCTGAGATTGGAGAGGCTTTACGCCAAATTCTCCAAGTGTGATTTTTGGTTACGAGAGGTCTAGTTCTTGGGACACCTCATTAACCAGAATGGGATATTGGCCAATCCAGCCAAGATTGAGGCGGTGATGAGTTGGGAGTTGTCGAATTCCCCCTCAGAGATAAGGAGTTTTCTGGGGTTGGCCGGCTATTATCGGAGATTTATTAGAGATTTCTCCAAGATTGTTATTCCTCTCACCAGGTTGACCCGGAAGGGCGTAACATTTAGTTAGGGCCTAGAGCAGCAGGCCTTATTCGAGACACTTTGCCAGAGATTATGCGAAGCCCCAGTATTAGCTGTTCTAGAGGGTATGGAGGATTTTGTGGTGTATTGTGATGCATCGATGTGAGGACTAGGTGCGGTGCTGATGCAGAGAGGTCATGTGATAGCATACGCATCGAGGCAGTAGAAGCCTCATGAGACGAGATATCCCACTCACGATCTGGAATTGGGGGTTGTGGTGTTTGCCCTCAAGATCTAGCATCACTATTTGTATGTGGTCCGGTGTGACATATACACGGATCACAAGAGCTTGAAGTATTTGATGGATCAACCCAACCTGAATATGCATCAGAGGAGATGGTTGGATGTGGAGAAGGATTATGAGTGCGAGATCCTGTACCACCCGGGCAAGGCTAATGTGGTAGCTGATGCCCTGAGTCACAGGACAGAGAGTAACCCGTTACAAGATGTTTGTTTGAGATTGACAATGATGACTCTGGTGTTGGACAACATTCGGGAGGCCTAGGTAGAGGCCGTGAGACCAGAGAACCGCAAAAGAGAGCGGGTGATCGAATAGATACCTGAGTTCATTGCCGATAGCTATGGGCTTATGACCTTTCAGGGTTAGATTTGGGTGTCGTATGAAAGCGGGGCACGTACCATTCTGATGAAGGAGACGCATAGATCGAGGTTCTCAATCCATCCCGTGGCCACTAAGATGTATTTGGACCTGAAGAGAGAGTATTGGTGGCCCTGTATGAAGAGGGATGTCGTGTGGTTTATAGAGAGATGCTTGACCTATCGCAGGGTGAAGGCCGAGCACCAGCGTCCGCATGGAAAATTGCAGCCACTTGAGGTTCCCGAGTGGAAGTGGGAACAAATTTCCATGGATTTTATCACCAAATTGCCGAGGACTGCGAAGGGAGTCGATGCAATTTGGGTGATTGTTGATCGGCTGACGAAGAGCGCTCACTTTCTTGCTATCAGTGAGATTTTTTCTGCTGAGAGGCTGGTAGAGTTATATGTGAGAGAGGTGGTATCACAGCATGGAGTGCTGATCTCGATCGTGTCAGATCGAGGTGTGCGTTTCACTTCCAGATTCTGGAAGAAATTCCATGAGGAGTTGGGTACAAGGCTGCATTGTAGTACCGCATACCACCCATAGACAGACAGTTAGAGTGAGCGGATGATTCAGATGCTCGAAGACATGTTGCGAGTATGTGTGATAGAGTTTGTAGGAAGTTGGGACACATATTTACCATTGGCTGAGTTTTCTTATAACAACAGCTACCATTCGAGTATCGGCATGCCTCCCTTTAAGTTGTTGTACGGAAGGAGGTGTTGGACTCCCATATGCTGGGGAAAGGTCGGGTAGCGAGTGATGGGTAACACTATGTTAGTGCTTCAGACGATTGAGTAGATACAACAGGTCAGGTAGAGGTTGTTGACAGCTCAGAGTCGCCAGAAGAGTTATGCGGATACGCGACGATCCAAGCTTGAGTTCCAGGTGGGGGATTTCGTACTCCTGAAGTTATCTCCTTGGAAAGGAGTGATCCAATTCAGGAAGAGGGGCAAGCTGGGTCCCCGGTACATCGGTCCGTTTAGGGTGATTGCGCGGGTAGGCAGGGTAGCATATCGTCTGGGGCTACCTGCGGAGTTGAGCCAGATCCATGATACCTTCCACGTGTCTCAGTTGAGGAAGTGTATAGCCGACGAGACGACGGTGGTACCATTAAAGGATATTCAGGTGGAAGCCATACTTAATTATGTTGAGAGGCTAGTTGCGATTCTGGATCGAAAGATCAAGGTTCTGAGGAACAAGGAGGTTCCCTGGTTCAGGTCCAGTGGCAACATCGTAGAGGGTCCGAGTTGACTTGGGAGCCGGAGTTAGAGATGCGTGAGCGGCATCCAAAGTTGTTTGTGGAGTAAGACTTCAAGGGCGAAGTCTGATTCTAGTGGGGGAAAATTGTAACATTCAGAATTCCATGTATTATATTTTGTCATTTATTTTTGAAAAAAAAGAGAGGGACTCGACGAGTTGAGTCGTAGACTCGTCGAGTAGGACCGCGACTGCTGACTAGATTAATGAATGGACTCGACGATTCGGAAAGGGTGGCCTCGACGAGTCCACGCTGTGGATTGAAACCCTAATTCTCAAGGCCTGTGCCCTATTTAAAGGCCTTTATGGTCTCCATTTGTGGCTACCAGTCCAGAGAGAGATACCCTAGCGATTTTGAGCGAGTTGTGAGATTTTGAGCCTCTTTGATCATTTTTGGTGTGATTTTGCAAAGCAGAAAGTGTTTCCAGCAAAGGGAGGTCAAAAGGATTGCATTTCAGTGGGTTTCCAACTTGGATCTGCAACTTTGAGGTAGAAAATCGATCCTTTTTCCTGTTTAGTAGGAGATCCTTGAATTTTAGGGTTTTCTATACCCTTTATTGGCTTGATTAGATGCATATGTCATCCCATTGAGTGACAGAATCTGGATCCAGACTTTTTGAGGTCCAGAGAGCCTTAGCCAACCTGCTTTATGTGGTTTCATGGAGGAAATGAACCTAGGTTGCCCTTTTAGTACTTATTTCGCCAAAAGGAAGCTTTGGGGGTGTTGCATATGTACCAAGACTCGACCTATACGTGATTATTATGCTTGGGAAGGTCAGATCTATGGATTAGAGAAACAAATCTGACCTCAGAAGGTCATTTGAGTATGATCATGGAGGCAACTCACCGAGTTCATAAGTGGACTCGACGATTCGAGTCGGGTTGCCCTGCGATTCGTGACAGGAGGAACCCGTCGAGTGGAAGGATGACTCGACGAGCTAAGAGAGGCTAGAACAACTCAGGGGACCCGCTTGGACTCGCTGAGTCGCCCGAGTGCACTCGACGAGTCGGGTCAAAGTTTGATCGTTAACTTTTGTTGACTTTTAGGGTTTAGTCAGTGTTTGGACTTATGAGCCATTAGAGGGGTAGAATGGTCTTTTACCCTTCTTAGAGAACTTATAGAAAGGGGTTAGCCTAGCCTTTCGAAGTTGTATTAATTAGAGTAATTATTTATGTGATTAGGAGGAGGCGAGTGCAGTATTTCAGAGTTCAAGGTTTACCAAGTTACCTGAGGTGAGTCTTCTCACTATACTTTACCTAGAGTGGTAATTAGAGTTATATGACAGAGTATATTGTATGCTATGTGTTATCTATGTGATTTTGTGCTAGATATGATTAAGATTTTACAGAGTTAGGACCGAATGGTCCACAGAGTTAGGACTAGAGGGTCCATGGAGTTATGGGACTGGAGGGTCACACTGAGACACTTTGACCAGAGGGTCATACAAAGTTATAGCCTCAAGTGGCTAATATATGTTGCATGTGGTATTCTGGGGAACTCACTAAGCATTTATGCTTACAGTGTTTGGTGTTATGTGTTTCAGGTACCAGTGAGGATCGCGGGAAGGCGCCGACATGATTAGTACACACACGAGGAGTTCTTATATATTATGATCTTGGGTTGTGTATTATGGATTGATATGTGAAACAATGAGATTTTATAATGTTTATGAATGAAAATATGTTTTTTTTAAATGTGAAAAATTGTTTGAAAATTTACGGTGTTACAAGTTGGTATCAGAGCCTTGGTTTAAGGGATTTGGGTGCACCTTCGGGCGTATCTGAACTTAAACTGAGGATTTGAGAGATTTTCAAATAAAAATCGTAATTTTTTTCTCAAAGAGTACAAGTTTTGAAAAGATCAGAGTAGAGCTGTGTGTACGATCAGCCAGCGCCCGAACGGTGAGTAGGTAGCTGCGAGGAAAACTCACCACATAAATGTTGAACTGAAGTGATAAGCTCAAACTCCCGAATCACAGCCACAAATTGCACCACCTATATTTAGCATAAGACTACTTCCATAAATTTCCAATTTACTAAAATACCCCTAGAAGTCAAACTGGTCAACCCTTGGTCAAAGTCAAAGTCAACAGTCAAGGTCAACAGTCCAAGTTGACCCAACTTGTCGAGTGCAACTTACTGACTAGTCGAGTCCTTCTAGAACTCGAGAAATCTTGAAAACCCCAGTTGACTCGCCGATTTACTAACAACTCGTCGAGTCCATGCATGTCTAATGACAAGAAAAATCTAACTGACTCGTCGAGTCATCTCACTTACTCCTCGAATCCATGCACAAACCAAAACCAGGAAACCCTCTTTAGACTTATTGAGTTGACTCATGTACTCGTTGAATCCCTTCAGTCTTTTTCTTATATATACATTTTTAAGCCACCCTAAATCCCCAAAATGCATATCTAACCTCCAAGGGCATGGTTTCCACATAAAGTTGCAAACTTTACGTGCATGCATGGTCCTAAATGTCAAAACCAAACTAAGGGAAAGGTTTAACCCAATGAGAGAGTCCCAAGCTTGCTAAATCATGTAACTTTATGGCTATAGGGACCAAAATGAGTCCAAATATGAAGTTACATCTTCTGATCATACACAATACACGAAATGACTCCCAAAAATGCTAAGCATGGCCCTAAACCTTAACATGAAAAGATGTATCTAAGGATAAGTGAAGGCAAAGACTTGTTACCTTCAAAATGATGCCAAGAAGAAGTAGAGTAAGATCCACAAGCTCCTCTTTGCTCCAAGCTTCTTGTACTTCACACCTTCTTCACAAATCACACCAAAATCACGCTTTAAGCCTCACAAACACTCATGAAAAAGATTAATAGCAATTAGGGTTTTTTCTGGCCATCAAGAGGTGGAAAGGGACTGGAGGTAAGGACTTAAGGTCCTTTAAATAGGATGCAAACCCTAAAAGTTAGGGTTTCATTTTCCAGCTCCTACTCGTCAAGTCCGGGTCCTCCGACTTGTCGAGCAGGTCTACTAATCCACGAAGGCTATCCCGCATCTACACGACGACTTGGGGCAACCTACTCATCGAGTAGTTCCATAAACATGTACATAATGCATTAAAACTTATACCTGGTAGTAGGGGTGTTACAATTTTCCCCAACTTGAACTAGACTTCATCTTCGAAGTCTACTACGGCTAACAAGTCTGGGTAGTGCTCCCAGATCTCAGCCTCCAGATCCCATGTCCATTCGGAACCCCTCCTGTGCTACCACTGTACCTTTACCAAAGGTACCTCCTTATTCCGTAGAACCTTCACCTTCATCTCTAGAATGGCCATTGGCCTCTCCACGTAATTCAAGTGCTCGTCGACCTGTGCTCCCACTCCTCCCTCATTTGCTATGTACTTTCACAACTGTGACATATGGAAAGTGTTGTGGACCTAACTAAGCTCATCCGGGAGATCCAATCTATATGCCACCTTGCTAACCCTGGCAATGATCCTAAATGGTACGATGTATCAGGGACCTAGCTTCCCTCTCTTCCTAAAGCGAATCACACCCTTCAAACTCATATCGACGCCGGTTGGCATACCTCTTCTGCCAACTCTGTGTGGTCTGCAACCGCTGTCTGATCTACTGAATCATCTCAGTAGTCTGCAGAACTACCTCGGTCCTCTCCATCACCCCATGACCTACCTCGCCGTAACAAAAAGGGGTGCAACATCTCTGCCCGTACAACAACTCAAATGGTGGGGAACCACTACTGGAATGAAAGTTGTTGTTATAAGAGAACTCTACAAGGGGTAGGTAGGAGTCCCAGATCCTAACAAAGTCAATGACACAGGCTCTCAGCATATCGTAGAGAGTATGTATGGTCCGACCACTCTGGTTGTCTATCTGCGGATGATAGGTTGTACTAAAGTGCATCTGCGTGCCCAGTTCCTCGTTAAACTTTTGCCAGAAACAGGAGGTGAACCGAACATCACGATATGAGAGAATAGAGCTTGGCACCCCATGGCGAGCAATGATCTCATGGATATACAAGTCGGCCAGCTTCTTGGCCGATGAACTCCCCCGTATCACTAAAAAGTGGGTGCTCTTGTTCAATTGATCCATGATGACCGAAATAGTGTCGAATCCCTTCCTCGATCTCGGCAGCTTGGTGCTAAAATCCATCGTGATCTGTTCCCACTTCCATATGGGTGTCTCTAGGGGTTGTAGTTAGGCATGCGACCTATGGTGCTCGACCTTGACCATCCTACAGGTCAAGCACCCCTCAATGTACCAAGCGATTTCTCGCTTCATGCACGACCACCAGTAACTTAATCGTAAATCTCTATACATCTTGCTGGCCCTCGAGTGAATAGAGAAGCGAGACTTATGAGCCTCCTTTAGAATTATCAATTTGACCCCACCAAACATCAAAACCCAGATCCAACCGCAACAGGTCAATAATCCCCAGAAATCATGTACAACCCGGGTGTTCTCGCCTCTAATACTCTCAAGCTTCTAGTTCACCTGACACAAACCCTATGCATGAGCTTCCCTGATCAAACTCACTAGTGGAGAATCCACTGAGATCCTCATACATGTCATCAGAGTAGAAGTTCCAATTGACATGTGGCTCAGAGCGTCCACAACCACATTTACTTTACCCGGGTGTAAAGGATCTCACATTAGTAGTCCTTGACTACATCCAGCCACCTGCGCTGTCTCATGTTCAGTTTTGGCTGATCCATGATGTGTCTCAGGCTCTTGTGGTTTGTGTATATGGTACATCGGACCCCATAGAGATAGTGTCTCCAAATCTTGAGGGTGAATACCACCACTCCCAGCTCCAGATTATGTGTAGGCTATCTCGTCTCGTGCGACTTCAGTTGTTGCGATGCGTAGGCTATCATCCATCCTCTCTACATAAGGATCGCTCCTAGTCTTGCTATGAATGCATCACAAAACACTATAAAATCCCCAACCCCCTATGGGAGATTCATAACTAGAGCCTCGCAAAGTCACTATCTAAGGGTCTCAATTGCCCTCTACTGCTCAGGGCCCCACCGGAAATCCACCCCTTCCTCGTCAGACGAGTGAGGGGCACTGCAATCTTGGAGAAGTACTCTATGAATCTGTGATATTACCCTTCCATTCCCAAGAAACTTGTTATATCCGAGAGAGATTTAGGAGCCTCCCACTGCATAACCACCTCGATTTTGTTTGGATCAACAAAAATCCCCTCCTGGTTAATGATATGTTCAAGAAACTGAACCTCTCATAAGCAAAACTCGCACTTCGAGAACTTGCCATAGAGTCGCTTTCACCTCAAAACTACTAGTAACTCCTGTACATGCTCCTCATGCTGCTCACGGGTCTTGGAGTACACCAAGATTTCCTCTATGATTACGATGACTGAGCGATCGAGCATCGGTCTGTAGACCCGATTCATCTGGTCTATAAATATCGTCGGTGCGTTGGTAAGCCCAAATGACATCACTACAAACTCGTAATGTCCATAACGATTCTGGAACGTGGTCTTCCCCACGTCCTCCTCCTAACCCTGACCTGATGATACCCTGACCTCAGGTCTATCTTGGAGAACCAAGATGCTCCTTACAACTAATAAAAAAGATAATCTATCCTCGAGAGTGGATAACGGTTCCTCACCATCAACTTGTTCAACTCCCAGTAGTCAATGTTCATCTGGTGTAAACCAGTCTTCTTCCTGATGAAGAGGATCGGTGCTCCCCACTGAGAATTGTTCTAATGAATGAACTGCTTTCCCAACAGTTCCTGCAGCTTTGATGACATCTCCTGCATCTATGGTGGTAGAAAATGGTACAACATGTTGGCAATAAAGGCCACACGTGGCACTAGGTTGATCCTAAACTCGACCTGCCTCTCCGGAGGCACTCCGGGTAACTTCTATGGGAATACGTCAGCAAACACCCTAACTACTGGAACCTCTAAAACTGAAATCTGATCCCTGACCCGCGTATCAACCACATATGCTAGATAACCCGCACACCCGTGCTGAATGTATTGTCGAACCCTAACAGCTAAACAAAACCATGATCCCAATCTGATGCCCTCGCCATAGACAACCATTTCTCCCCCACTTTAGGTTCGAACTACCACTCACTGACCCTCGCAGTCGATTATGGCACCGAAGTGACTAAGCCAGTCCATACCCACGATCACACACATTTTCCCCATGGGAATCAGAATCAAGTCTATTAGAAAAAGATACCCCGAAGATCTCCAAGACGCAACCCCAATAAACTGAAGAAGGAGAAACCCCGTCTTTGTTTGGCAATAGAGACTTCCAACGGACACTTTAGCTATCCTACTGGCAAGCCAAACTCCCTACTAAATAACTGAGAGACAAATGACCGACTTGCCCTTGATTCAAATAATACCAAAGCAGGTAAGGAATTCACTAAAAATGTACCTAATCACAGGTACAAACATATAAGCATAAAACATATATAATCATTAAGATAAGGGATAAAAACATACTAGCAACCACATCTGGTTCTGCCCTATCCTCCTCTGCCATAAGCTGGAAGGAGCGTCCCTGAGCCCTCGAGGGCATTGCCCTACCCTGACTCCTGTTAGTAATCCTCAATGTAGTCGGCGCTAGAGCCTGCACCGGCTTGGCAGCTAGTAGGGGACACTGGGCCTTCAGATGGACCACCTGATCATAATGATAACAAAGTCTGACTCCAGGAGCTGGAGTCTGCTGCTTACAATCCCTAGAAAGATGGCCGCGCTTGCCACATTTTTGGAACCTACTCTCCGATCGTCATACCCCTGAATGGGCCTTCCCGTACATCCCACAAGTGCGGCTCGGCTGACCTGCAGACGTAGTATCAGCGGTCTTAGACTGCTTCGGTGTCGGTTGTGACTGCGCTGAGGCCTACCTCTTCTCCTGTAATTGTAACTCAATCTCCAGCTCAAGCTGCCTAGCGTCCTCCTATAACTCCAGCAGTATATCACATCACTGGGTAGCAACAAACTGACGGATATCAGTCTTGAGCATGCACAGATAAAATGTCATTTGAGCCTGCTCAGAAGAAAACTCTAGGAAAACATCGCCCTCTCGGTGAACATGCGAGTAATCTCCGTTACCGAATTTGTACCTTGTCTTAGATCCAAAAACTCATGTGACAGCCGCTCGCGCTTGACCCGTGGAGTGTAGCGAGTGCGGAATATATCCCTGAATTGCTACCAAGTAACTGCAGCTCTCTAGTTATCGGTATATGACCTAGTGATCAACCTCCACCAGTCCTTTTCCTCAGACCTTAGCAAGTTCAGGGCACATCTGACCTTCTAGCTAGCAGGACATAAGCATGTGAAGAAACATCCCTCCACATCAGACAACCACCTTATGGCTATGATTGGGTCCTGAGTCCCATTTAAATTTGGGGCTTCGTGTTATCAAACTCCCGATATTGAAAACCCCAACTGGCTTCTCCTCCTGCTGTTGTAGTAGTTGTGGCAGCCATCTCAGCTAGGGCTGCATATCTGTCGTCAATATACTCCATCATGGTGGTCTTACTAGACCCAAAGATCTCCAGAATCTAAACCAGGACAATCTCAACCACCTCCTCGTGGATGATCTCCCTGACACGATCCTTTTTCAACACTCTCCCACCTTCGCCGATAGTCTCGGGCGTTGTAGGGGTATCCTGACTGCCCTGCCCTGATCCCGATCCATATCCAGTCACAAAACGCCTTGTAACCACCATATTGGAAAATACACGAGGAATATATCAGATAATTCGCGCAAATAACAGGGAACCAACTCCTAACTAAAACCTAGGGGTTGTGACTTCCTTTTTATGCATATGGGTCCT
The DNA here is from genome assembly GCF_052625555.1 of Lactuca saligna. NCBI lineage: Eukaryota > Viridiplantae > Streptophyta > Magnoliopsida > Asterales > Asteraceae > Lactuca > Lactuca saligna. The sequence continues at coordinate 193,534,476 of NC_136419.1, read as the reverse complement.
TGTCTTTCAGTAGTACGAGCCCATACTACTTTCCACACATACCCATATTTGTCTCAAGTATCATCATAACGCCCTAACAATATATATGTATATATACGCATGGTGATCACTTAATCCTCACTCCTAGAGGAAGGCTAACAATCTCATAACTAGTCTGTTGACCCCATACAACCCAACCATCCATGAAACTTCCACCAACCCTACAACACTAGTATATGTTAGCCATACATAATGTTGGACCCTGTAGTCTTTTGAATACTTAGTCCTACTCTAAGCCCATAACCAAACAAGGAATAGGAAGTAAAGCTAAACCAAAAATTCTCAGGGTATAAGATATTAATTATGTACAACCTACGATGCATACATTGAGCAACTACAACAAAGATGTCAATTTCATATAAGGAAAACCCTAGGCAATCTGGCATCATATAATCATGCAATTCCTAAAGATCCCTAGCGTAGTACTAGCATGTCGTTCTAACATATCTCAATATCAAATAACTGCATGGTATTTTGGGGTCTACTTACTGACTCCGACTAATCGTACACACTGCATCCTCCTTTAATTATTTTGAAAAACCACTTTGAAAATTTTTGCTTGAATTGAGATTGGATTCACAGGATTGTTCCTCCAATTAACTCAAACCAAGGCTTTGATACCAACTTGTAACATCCATAAACACTTGAGGCAATTATAACTATTTCAATAATTTAAACCATTAATTATTACAAAGTGTTTTCAAAATAGTTCCATGTTAGAGTATCCTAAAAATCAAAATAAAAAAAGTGAGGAGCTATACAATCACGCCTTCACCTTCCCGTGATCATCTGATGTACCTAAAACCAAAACTGAAATTGTAATCCTGAAGCATAGTGCGTTCTCCCAAAATACTCATACATACAACCATTGGGTTGGAATACACCAAGCCCTCAACCATCGGTTTGGAATTCCAATATACTATGGGTCCAATCATCCTCGGGATGGAATACCCCATACCCACAACCATCAGGTTGGAATGCCCACATATTATGAGTCTAATCATCCACGGGATGGAATACTCACGGCCCATAACCATCCGGCTGGAATGCCCGGATCTGTTGGCTCTCGTACAGAGTAGATAACCCTCAACCACCAATCAAACATGTGCTCATATATATAAGATAATCATATAACAATGTATAGACACACAAACCAATCTAACAGATCATAATAGCATAATAACATCCTGTCTACCAGGATAGTGATGTAACAGATCATAACAACAAAATACCATCCTATCTACTAGGATACTAATCTAACATATCATACTAGCATAACATATCAGGATAACAATCCAAAAGGGGCAGTCTAGGTGCTTTAGACCCTTGAGTATAGTGAGGAAAACTCACCTCACAAATGTCGAACTAAAGTGATAAGCTCAAACTCTCGAATCATAGCCACGAACTCCACTGCCTATATTTACTATAAGACCACTTCCATAAATTTCCAATTTACTAAAATACCCCAGGAAGTCAAACTGGTCAACCCTTGGTCAAATTCAAATTCAACAGTCAAGGTAAATAGTCCATGTTGACCCACCTCGTCGAGTGCAACTTACTAACTCGCCGAGTCCTTCCAGAACTCGAGAAATCTTGAAACCCAGTTGACTCGCCGAGTTTCCTGACAACTCGTCAAGTCCATGCGTGTCTAATAATGGGAAAACCCTAACTAAATCGTCGAGTCGTTTCACTGGCTCGCCGAGTCCATGTAGAAATAGAAAACATGAAACCCTCTTTTGACTCGTTGAGTTGACTCATGCGCTCGTCGAGTCCCTTCAGTCTTTTTCTGATATAGACGTTTTTAAGCCACCCTAAAGCCCTAAAATGCATATGTAACCTCCTAGGGCATGGTTTCCATGTCAAGTTGCAAACTTTACATGCATACATGGTCCTAAATGCCAAAACCAAACTAATAGAAAGGTTTAACACAAGGAGATAGACCCAAGCTTGCTAAATCAGTTAACTTTATGGCTATAGGGACCAAGAGGAGTCTAGATTTGAAGTTACAACTCCAGATCATACCTTATACACGAAATGTCTCCCAAAAATGTTAAACATGGCCCTAAACCTAACTTTGAAAAGATCTAACTAAAGATAAGTCAAGGTAACCACTTGTTACCTTCAAAATGATGCCAATAAGAAGTAGTGTCAGATCCCCAAGCTCATCTTTGCTCCAAGCTTCTTGTACTTCACAGCTTCTTCACAAATCACACCAAAATCAATCATTAAGCCTTAAAAACGCTCAAGAACTAGATTAATAGCAATTATGGTTTGTTTTGTCCGTTAAGAGGTGGTAATGGATTGGAGGTAAGGACATATGGTCCTTAAAATAGGGTGCAAACCTTAAAAATTAGGGTTTCATTTTCCATCTCCTACTCATCGAGTAGGTCCAATAATCCATGCGGGCTATCCCACCTCTAGACGACGAGTTAGGGCAACCAACTCATCGAGTAGGTCCATAAATGTGTACATAATGCTTTAAAACTTATACCTGGGAGTCGGGGTGTTACAGATATTCTCACATTCTCTCATCTTATACTTGAATTTCACCTTAATTAAATTGCATTTGGACTTGCCTTATTCCTAATCAATTTTTTATCGTACAAATGTATTCTAACACCCAGTTTTGGAAGCATTTGATTTTGGTCTCAGAGGCCAAGGGTAGGGGTGATTCAGTCTTTTATGGGTCTTCAGTTTTATCCAGAAGGTTTTATGCTTGGGTGTGTAGTTAGGAGCGTAGGGCTTGTCGCCACCTTTTTGTGGGTATAATGTTCATCAGAAACAAAATTAGAATGAAGGAGTTATAGCACTTTGAAGTTGTTGGCAATATTGGTCCTTAATGGAGAAAGATGGCAAGAAAGGACCATGCATGCAAGGTGGTAGACGCGAGTGTATGCTCAACATACAAAGGACAATGATCGTGGGTGTTGAAGGGTGTACAGCCAGAGTTCCCAAACCCTAGTTTTAGGGTTAAGCCCTATATAAATAACCTTATGTCTCGAAGTCTAGCCTCCATTTCCACCATAAAAGAGCTGCTACAAAATGCTAATACATATTTGAGTGTTCTTGGAGCTTAGAAGGCTACTAGAGAAATATCTTAGTGTTGTGGATCCATTTTTCAAACAAGAAAGGAGCAAGGCAAGGTGGTGGTTCAAAAGAGAGGTTACATATCTGGGATTCTTGCTTCATTTCTAATCATTTCAAGGTATAAAGATCTAAACTTGCTGATTACCTCCATAGATCTCTTAGATTGAGTTTTGGACCATTTTTGGTCCAAAGGTTGAAGCTTTGTGGTTCAATCCGATTTGTAGGACTTGTAGTTGCTACTCCCAGGTCTAAATGAGTCCCTAATGGAGAAAATTGCCATGTTGGACGTCCTAATGGGCTCATGCATGAGTTAAGACCATTTACATGGAAGTTAGTTATCACATTTAACATTTGGGATCTATAGGTGGGTTGGAAGCCACCAAGTGAAGGACTTTATGGATTAAGACATTAGTAAGGACTTAGATCTGTGATTGTAGCTTCTGGAATGGAGTGTAAAGCACTTAATAGGAAAAGTAACTTAACAGGGGAATACATTAGGCGTACATGCAACCTACAAACCATACAGCTAGTACGCTTAATGTATAGAAGAGTACGCCCGACATACTCACCAGTTATGGCTTGATGTGTTTTGTGGCTCGGGTTGGGCCAAGCAGTGGACTTTGGGTTTTAGAGCCTTAGTGAGCCATCAGAAATCAAATAATTTGGTCCAAGAATATGTTTGGGCTGAGTGTAAGGCCCATTAGAGGCCACAATTCTAGCCTATTATATTTGTGCATAGTAGGAAGACCCGGAGGTTAGCCCTAGGCATTGTATGTTATATGTTCTAGATCACGATCCGATATCGGGCGAGGCCCGAGGAATATTAGTATGCTAGAGGTCTTTGTTGTTCTTGCATGTGTCGGTACGATAGGTTCCAGACCAAGGTTCGATGTCAGGCCAAGCCCAAAGTATTTTTATAGGGTAGTACGTTCCAGACTAGGGTCCGATGTCGAGGAAAGCCCGAAGAAGATTTATATGTGAATGTTAGATAATACTTGTTGTCTTTGTGATACTTGTATGTGCCTGATAGGGAGGTGAGCGTGGGCGAGGTCCTATCTCATCACTAGCTGAGTATGGATGGGTTTCCATATCTCAATATTACCAGAGTAGGAGAGAGGCCCATAATGTGAGAGAAGTGAGTGTGGGAGGGGGCTCATATCTCACTATCAACAGGAGTGTGGATGGCGTCCCATAGCTCATCAGTAGTAGACCAGGGGCGGGGCCCAAGTTAGGCGAGGCCTTAGAAAAGGAGTATAATAGAGTATGTTTTCTTTATGTGCGAGAATGTTATAGTTTCGTATGTGTGTAGTGGGCGAGGCCGAGAGATAGGCGGGGCCTAAGAGAGACAGATCTGTATACCGAGCAGGGCTCGATGCCAGGCGGGACTTGATGTCGGGCGGGGCCCGATGTCAGAGCGAGTCTGATGCCAACCAAGTCCCGATGCAGTGGGAGGGGGCCCAGTATGTGGTTATATGTATGGTATATGACTGATTGGGGAACTCACTAAGCTTCGTGCTTACAGTTTTCAGTTTGGGTTTTAGGTACTTCCGGTAGCGAAGGGAAGAGCTCGGGATGACTGCATGGCACACACCAAGAAGTTTAGCCTATGATATTTTACTCTGATAAAATAAGCATGTTTTGAATTAATAATCTGTTTTGATAAAGCAACTTATGTTTATGAAAGAAATTATTTGATAATACAAGTTGGTATCAGAGCCTTGGTTTGAGGAATTCGGGCATACTCTCGAGCGTGTCTGAACTCAAACTGAGGACTTGGTATGAAAATTTTCAAAAGAAAATCATTTTTATAAAAACGAGCTTTGAGAAAAGGAAAAGAGTTTTGAAAAGAGAAAGAACTTTGAAAAAGAAGAAAAGGGTGTAGTGCATGCAATCAGCCGAACTCAAACAAGTTCTCCAAAATTACCCATACATGTTTGTTTATATATGATATGCTTAGGAGAACTACATGCTACATTAGGACTAAGGATCTAGGAGGATGCCTTACGTGCCTGTTATATGTCTATGACCTTTATGATTTGCATGCTAGTACATATTCCTGATTAGAGAATAGAACAGTTTGATTGGATTATGTGGTTAGTTTTCCAAACACCCGAATGTTACTTGCTTTATGCTATTAGGAGTTCTAGTTATCTTTTATTAACTAGTGAATGAATATGTTAAGTTACATATTACAAGGACTAAATAATTTCAAAATATTAGGTTTAGCCTTATTTCGCAGCTCTTGTATGAGTCCAACCATTGTAGGGCAGGACCTCTTATTTGAATAATTATCTAGGCTTACTGATATGTAATAGTATTCACGAGCTAGTTAGGAGAAGATAGAAGGGAATCCTTATGTAGCTGAGGGCGGAGGGTGGATTGGTGGTTACCCAAGGGCAAGCGTAAGCTGAGAGTAGTGTTGGGAGCAGTAGTAGTAGTAAGGGACTTGGTGGGGTCGAGGAAATCCTTGAGGAAAGTACAAATATATTTTGAAGGTAGTATGGGCCCATACAACTGAAAGCAGAGGATCCGTACTCAATTCAAGTAGGGCTGACATAAAACCGGGGAACTTGTAGTGCGTGTATGATCCCCCGATACTGATGATTATTCTGATGATAGTCATGTTATATTGCAGTATGGTGACACTACGGGGTAGACCAGTGGGCAATTCAGGTGCCAGGGAGGGATCAGGCTTGCGCTTAGGAGCCAAGTAGCTCGGGGAGCAGATGAGAGAGTTTATATCAGTACAGATTATGCGTAGTATATCCGACCAGACTCCTTTGATCTTTGGTACAGTCAACGAGGGGATTTTAGAGCTTTTGGATAGCCGCCTTGAGGACTTTTGGACCGAGATTGCTGTGGGGAAGCTAGGGGCTCTTCTGGACCTAATGTTTATGGATCTTTGGGATCCCTCAGTAGGGAGGATCCCGTTGTTAGCTCTTTTCATCAGGTATTGAAAGTGGGTTACGCACCTTGTCTCTAGGAGGGTTCACTACATGATTGGATCGATGTGGAGGTTTCGTGAGCTGTAAGCGAGGAGTTACCCGACATTATTGAGTGTGTTACTAATAGGGTAATCGCTAGGTTTCAGGGTCAGACAGCGACTGTTCAGGAGATTAATGGGGTAGTCGGAGTAACTCAGGAGCAAGAGATTCGGTTAGATGTCAAGTTAGGGAAAAGGAAGCGGACTTCTAGTCAGGCTCAACAAGCTGAGCAGTCTGACGCAGCCATAGCTAATGCCAGAGAATTGAGTGGTCGTAGTGGATGTGCAAGGGGTAAAGGGGCACATGAGAATGCTCACAGTAGGTGGCAGTGCGGTACATTCGGATGGAAGGGTCACCTCCGCCGAGAATGTATATGGATGGAAGAATTGTGTTTCCGTTGCCATCAGCCTTGTCATTTCAGATCAAATTGCCCCTGTATAGTGGTTAAGGCAGTTCAAGTTTCTTCACAAATACTTCAGTAGAGCGAGGGGGTTCAAAGTTCCAACGCCCATGGTTCCGCAGGAAGTCAAGATCGAGATGCAATAGATCGCTGGTATGTATTTCAAATTCAGCTGTTGTTTATGATATTATTGTTATGGTACTGCATCGATATTGGTAAGGTTATTTTAGAATATTATGTTTCCTAGCTATGATTAAGTTATATGCCATTTTCATACCATGAATGTTACAGTAGTAGTTCAAAGATGTTTCCCTTTAGACCAGGATCTCAGGATGCAGTCATCGTGGCAAGTGTGAGTGGGGCTCGGGAGGGCTTATGTTAGTCTTCTAGAGTGGTTCAAATTTGGTATTGGTTAGTTTAGGATCACTAGCAGTGATAAGCGTTGGTTGTCATCAGATCGACCATTAGATAGAGAAAAGGATTGGGAATCCTTTCCAAGTTGGGAGCTGTAGGGATCTAGTTGAATCGAAGTGAGGGAGAACCACCTAGTAGGCAGGAACTGAAGTAAGTGCGCAACTTGGATGTGTTAACATCTATGCTGAGAAGGAAAGTAGCCTGGGTAGCTGTCTGGATAGAGCATCGTGGAAGTCAGAAGTTTAGAAAACTTCCTAACGATTGATTCATGTATTCGTAGTAGTTGATGATTGGTTTTCGAAATCAGGTTGGGGTTTCTCCCGGCAGCTCACGAGTTAGTCAGGATGTTAGACTGTGGAGTGCATGTTGTTGGATGTTCTCAGGCTGGTAGCCAGCAGTTAGACAGTGTGGGAAGGTGTGTAAGACTGAGGTATAATCGTAGCCTTCATTAGCAGTTTAGTTAGAAGAGTGTAGGCGGGGACCCGTATCTCCTAGTTAGCAGAGTATGGGCGAGGCCTGTATCTCCTAGTTAGCATGATAGATATCGAGAAAGGATAGTTCGTTGAGTTTCAGGATGGAGTTGGTCATGCATAGCTCTATATAGGCAAGACTTGTAGGGGAGGCCACCCCGAGATATAGTTTGGGTAAGACCTTTGGGCGAGGCCCGTGTGATTATAGCAGTGCAGGTGGGACCTGGTAGAGACCTTAGGGTCAAGATAGGGGATCGAGAATCCCAATACTTAGGGAGCCAAAGTGGCAAGGTAGATAGAGTAGTTTTAGATGGCCAAAGTTTCTTCAGAAGTCGTTCAGAGTGACTAAGAGTTTGAGCTTGGGTTTAGTGACCGGTGGGAATCCGATAACCCAAATTATGGAAGATTAGTTGGGACCAGGGTGGTCTCGGTTCATCCGGAAAGCGGATAGGAGATAGAAGGCTCTTCGAGCAGGGGTAGCGATATGAGAATTCTTGTATGGAGTAGTTAGTTGATTAAGAGATGCGAAGTCACACACAATAGGATTAAATAATCTTAGAGTAGAGGGTTTGACTCTGTTGTGCAACTCTTGTATGATTCTAACCGTTGCAGGGATGAATCTTTTACTCAAAGGATTATCTTATCCATTCCCTAGGTTGGGTATTCATCACAGAGGCGTGATAAGAGGAAGTATTCAGTAAGTAGCAGCAAAGAGACATCACTAGGAGTGTTTGGAAATTTAATTACAACGAAGGGTTGTCCCACACAGAGATAAAGAAGGTTGTTGCTTATGGAAAGTTGCCTTGGGAAGCCAGTGATCGCGCAGTGAGAAAGGGGTGAACCCCCTTAGATGTCAAGCGTAAGTACTTGAGGAGTACCGAAAGGTTGCCAATTAGGTAAGAACAATGTACTCAAGGTTTATAGTGATTGGATGGTTCTCACGAGGATACCTTTGAGGAATAGCTTTTCTCTCAAGAAGACCAGACAAAGGGACAATAGAAGCGGTCATTCGAGGATTGGAGCGAGCAGACAAAGTATGCATCATATAGGAACGTTGTGAGAGGTTGCGGGGTAATTGGTCATAGCGGACTTCGAGGAAGAAGTCTCTTTTAAGTGGGGGATAGTTGTAACACCCAGTTTTAGAAGCATTTGAGTTGGGTCTTGGAGGCTAAGGGTAGGAGCGATTCTATCTTTTATGGGTCTCGGGTTTTATTCGGAAGGTTTTTGGCTTGGGTGTGTAGTTAGGAGCGTAAGGCTTCTCCCTACCTTTTCGTGGGTATAAAGCTCGTCGGAAACAGACTTAGAATGAAGGATTTATAGTACTTTTCAATTATTGGCAATATTCATCCTTAATGGAGAAAGACGACAAGAAAGGACCATGCATGCAAGGCGGTAGACGGGAGTGTACGCTTAACGAATGCTGGGTTACGCCCAACGTATAAAGGAGAATGATCGCGGGTGCGGAGGAGCGTACGCCCAACATACGCTCAGTGTTCCCATACCCTAATTTTAGGGTGAAACCCTATATAAAGAACCTTATGTCTCGAAGTCCAGCCTCCATTTCCATCTTAAAAGAGCTACTACAAAATCCTAATCCATATTGAGTGTTCTTGGAGCTTAGAAGGCTACTAGAGAAACATCTTGGAGTTGTGGATGCATTTTTTAAACAAGAAAGGAGCAAGGCAAGGTGGTGGTTCAAAGGAGAGGTTGCAGATCTAGGATTGTTTCTTCATTTCTAACCACTTCAAGTTATAAAGATCTAAACTTCGTGATTACTTCCTTAGATCTCTTAGATTGAGATTTTGGACCATTTTGATCCAAAGGTTGAAGCTTTGTGGTTCAATCCAATTTCTAGGACTTGGAGTTTCTACTCTCAGTCTAAATGAGTCCCTAAGGCAGAAAATTGCCATCTTGGATGTCCTAATGTGTTCATGCATGAATTAAGACCATTTCCATGGAAGTTAGTTATCACATTTTCTGTTTGGGATCTATTGGTGGATTGTAAGCCACTAAGTAAAGGACTTTATGAATTAAGATGTTAGTAAGGACTTGGATCTCTAATTGTAGCTTATGGAATGGAGTGTTAAGAACTTAATGCGAAAAGTGACTTAATAGGGGAGTATGATATGCGTACATGCATGTACATGCAACGTACACACCATACAGCCAGTACGGTTATCGTACAAAAGAGTAGCAATCGCGTACTCACCATTTATGGGCTTGATGTTTATTGAGCCTTGGGTTGGGCTAACCAGTGGACTTTAGGTCTATGGGCCTTAGTGGGCTATCAGAAGTCAGATAATTTGGGCCAAGAATATGCTTGGGCTTAGGGTAATGCCCATTAGAGGGATTAGGCGCAATTGAACAAATTGGGCCATTAGTGGGCCACTAGTGGGCCTAGTGTTGGGCCATTTTAGAGCATGGTTTGTACCTTAGATATGGACCAAGTTGGACTAGGGGGTAAAATGGACATTTTACCCTAAGAAGGATTATGATTTGGACTAAGTGATATTTGTGTATTGGTAGCTCGGGGACCCGAGGGAGCATAGTTTGGTGAATTGCCAGTTAGCAGCTAGCGAAGTATCCACAGGCCTTCCGCAGTGCAACGTGAGTCTCCTCACTGTGTTCATGGGTCTAAGGCCACAATGCCGACCCATTATGTTTGTGTATAGTAGAAGACTCGGGGTTAGCCCTTGGCACTGTATGTCATATGTTCTGGATCACGATCCGATACCGGGCGAGGCCCGATGAATGTTAGTATGCTAGAGGTTTTTTTGATTCTTGCATGTTTCGGTGCGATTGGTTCTGGACCAAGGTCCGATGCTAGGGTAAGCTCGAAGTATGTTTATATGGTAGTATGTTCCGGACTAGGGTCTGATGCCACGACAATCCCGACGAAGATTTATATGTGCGTGTTAGATTATACTTGTTGTCTTTGTGATACTTGTGTATGGCTGGTAAGGAGGTGAGTATGGGCGAGGTCCCGTATCTCATCACTAGCTGAGTATGGATGGGATTCCATATCTAAATATTAGCAAAGTAGGGGCAAGGCCCATGATAGAGAGAAGTGAGTCTGGGCGGGGGACTATATCTCACTATCAAAAAGAGTGTGGACGGGGTTCCATAGCTCATCAGTAGCAACCATGGGCAGGGCCCAAACTAGGCGAGGCCTTAAAACAAGAGTACAGTAGAGTGTGTTTTCTTCATGTGCTAGTATGTTATATTCTTGTATGTGTACAGAGGGAGAGGACTAGAGACAAGCGGGGCCTAAGAGAGACAAATTTGTATACCGAGTGCGACTCGATGCCATACGGGGCTTGATGCCGGGTGGGGCTCGATGCCATAGCGAGTCCGATGCTAGGCAAGTCCCGATGCAGCGGGTGTGGACCCAATATGTGGTTATATGTGTTGTATGTGGTAGATTGGGGAACTCACTAAACTTCGTGCTTTGAGTTTTCAGTTTCGATTTCTAGCACTTCTGGTAAAGGAGGGAAGAGCTCGGGATAACTGCATGACACACATCAAGAAGTTAAGCATGTGATGTTTTACTCTGATAAAATAAGCATGTTTTGAATTAATACTCTGTTTTGATAAAGCAAGTTATGTTTATGAAAGAAATAATTTGATAATTTTGGTTTGATAATGATATAAAAACGAATATTTTGGACAGTATTTTTGGAACGTTACACATAATCCTATAAACATTTTTATTTTTAAAACTTTTACGAGTTTATAAGGCTTGGAGGAGTTGTACCGAGATCACCGAGCTCCACTTCCTCCTAAACATACACCCACCTCAACCATAGGCTTGCCATGAGAAAATAGATTCGACAATGTTTTACCGAGTTACACAAAAATTCTCAGCGTGTCGAGTTGAGTGGGTGGTGTTCCACTCATTCCCAAGCTCCATGTCACCCTCCACCTCACCCTTGTTGAGTTTATCTTCTTCCCGCCCCGTCCAGCCTAATCAATTTATATCATGGCCTCTATCAAGTGTGATCTTCTATTGTTTGACTCTGACACTGGGTTTTCAATTGGGAAGTAAAAGTGATAATTCTATTGACTTTGGCTCACCATGATGATGCTTTAGATTCAATTTGGAGTAAAAACACAAACTACTTAAAGTCCTATGTGAAAAAAGGACTAAATAGCTTTAGCTCAAATTCAACCTGACCTTTACACTAATATCTTTTTAGTCGTACACAAAGAAGACATTGCCACCGAGTTATGGCAAAAGCTTGAATATGTTTGTTTGAATAAATATCTCACAAGTAGTACGCATTCGAAGAAAAATATAGTTTTACACAAACTTCAAGAAGATGGAGATTTACTTATCTACATATTTGATTTCAAGGTCCGAATCAAAATGGCTCTCCTAGATCTTATGATGCCTTCTGCCTAAAACTATTTGGATAGTTATCATGGCTTTGATATTAGCCGGTTCTCCTCACAAATAAAGGGTATATTGTAGGTAATCGTGTTTAGTTTGACTACCAAAGAAATATTTCGAAATTTAAGGACCAAGTAACAAATCCGCTGAATAATTCTGAAATTTCAAGAAAATGTTTTATTTTTACTGAAATCTAACAAGAAGTTGAAAAAAAATGAAAGTAGATACAATGCATGAGCTTAATATGTGGACTTTTTTTCTTTTTTGAAAATAATGATATAATATATTTCAAAATGACCATTTCAGACATGATACAAAGAGCTTTTTAGAAAAGTGTTTGGAGAAAATGAGAAAAAAAAATCCACAATATATATTTTGATTAATTTAGAATGTCTCATTCCTAACTTTGGAGATTGAAAACACAAAATTCTTCCCTTTGGCAGGAAGCTATTTATGGGATTCATAATCTCTCATGGTAACCTATCTCTAGTTTGTCCAAACGTTCCATCCCTGGAGTGTGGAGTAATTTGGTGACGATTATGGACTCCTTGATAGAAGTAGACATTGATCTTAGTTTTTTTCAATCAAAATTGGTTCAAGTTGCATGATTCTCTTTTTGTTGGATAATTGAACTAGAGGGGGGAATGTTGCTTCTCGATTTCCTTTTTTATTTACTTTGGACAAACGGAAATCTTGTTTTCTTGCTGACAGTTTATCCCCCATGGCTTTACTTGGGCTTGCAAGAAAATTCCCAGCCTTCCTTTATATTTGCAGAAGTTGGCCTTTGTGAGCTTCTAGATGGGTATGTGCTCTCCTTGGGGTCCTACTCTTGGAGATCAACCCTTTCTAAAAATGGTAATTTTATGTTTATGATGCTCGAAAGCATATTCACTCCAAGATTACTATTGGGGTTCCCAACCCAATGGTTTAGATCCATTTAGCTCCTCTTAAAGTTGTTTGTTTTTTTGGAGTGCTAGTATCTATCGTATCCCTCTTCTGTTTCTCTTGCTAGAAGAGGGATTTGTAACGCCTGGTTTCTGGTATGTATTTAAAATCATAATTAATTCATTTTTTCTATAGAAACTCAACAAGTTGGAGGCCCCAAAATTGTCGAGTAGAAATGGATTGGGACGCAGTTTATGAAGTCTATTCTACAAGTTGAAAAGCCTCAACTCGACGACTAGTATGGCATAATGAAATCCTAATTTTCAGGTTTTTGCACCATATTTAAGTACCTTAATCCCCATAAGTTGGCTTCGTTTCCAGCCTCCATTGTCCTAAACCCTAGCCTCGAAACCCTAATACATTTTTTAGAGTTTTGAGCCAACTTTTTTGTATTCTTGGTGATTTTGAAGAAGAATGTACTTGAAGAAGGATCAAGGACATGTAGGAAGAGAGTAAATTTAGAAGTTGGGTTTAATTTTTGGTTCGTCTAAGGTATAAAGCTCCTACCTTGTCTATAGCATGCTTAGATCTAGTTTTAGGATACTTTCTTCATGTTTTGGTCCAAGCATGTTGGCTTTTGGGATTTGGACGTCCTATGTGGGCAAACCCTTCAGATCTAGGGTCTTGAAGGGACTTCAGTGCATAAAGGTACCAACTTTATGGCCATTGAAGTCCCATGCCACTTTTAGACCATCTTTTTTTTTTTTTGTCTTTTTAGCCAAGTAGGTGATGCATGCAAGTAAAGATAGGAACTTTATGTGGCGAAACTATCCCTAGAGTATAGATCTATGACCCCATGGCTTATTTTGAAGTTTTGATAGCTTTTGGAGTTGGATCTAAGACATTTTGAGTTAGGGTTAGAGCTCATTTCTTCTAAGATGGGTCATAATGGGTAATGTCGGAAACTTTACCCTACTAGATGTGTATTCGACCCAGATTTGGAATATGGGATTTAGATTCGACGAACTCGACAAGTTCATAGAGGAACTCGACGAGTTAGGTCAAAGTGTCCCAATTTTGCTAAAAGGAAGAACTTGATGAGTTCATGAAAGAAATCGATGAGTTGGATCGCGACTTTAGGGTTTTATGATTTATGGAACTCGGCGAGTTGACTAAACTCATAATGTTGACTTTGACCATACTGTTTACTTTGACTAGAGTATTAACTTTGACTTTGACTTTGACCAAAGTTAACCTTAAGTAGTTATGAGTATGAAAGGGTAATTAAGGAAATCTTTTATGTATAGGAGCTTGAGTTGGGTTGATTATCAGAGCCGAGGATTTTTAGCTACTTTTCGATATTCAAGGTGAGTTACCTTCCAGTAGAAGTCGGTCGAAGGCACCAATGTTAGACCACTAGTAGCTAGTTATAGTAGAGATGATTGTCTTTATGATAATTTTCTGGTATGCCACTATGTGTTATTTTGTATGTGATAGTATGCTATGATATTATGTGATAGTGGTACGATGGATGGATTAGACCCCGTAACCGGTAGAGATAAACTGGAGGATAGGTCGGGCACCTATATATGCCTAACAGTATGGTTATGATATGTTATTATGTGGTAGTGGTAGGGGAGAAAGAAACCATGTAACCGGTTGAGATAAACCGGAGGGTAGTTCAAGCACCCAGATATGCTTGGCAGGGTAGGTCGGGTACCCATATATGCATGACACGGGTAGCTCGAGCACCCCGGTGTGCCTAAAATGGGTAGGTTTAGCACCAATGTATGCTCAATAGGTTAGTTCGGGCACTCAGATATGCCTGGGAACATTTTTATTGTATGGTAGGTTGTATGATGGGGGAACTCACTACACTTTGTGCTTACAGTTTTCAGTTTTGGTTTCAAGTACTTCTTCTTCGAAGGGAGAGTAGTTTGTATGATTGCAATGCATCACACTATATTTTCCGCACAAAAGATGTTTGGGGGTTATACTCTGATGTTGTTTTATCATGACATGTTTTGACTATTGATACATTGGTTTTGATATGAGTTGATGTTATGGATGTTTTCAAACAAATGGTTTTATAATTATTAAATTTAAAATGAAATTTTTAGTCTTAAATTTTGGGATGTTACAAAATTAGAGTGGCTTATACTAATTGTTATTTTTGATATAATCAGGATGATGGGATGGATCATTTTCTTCTTAACTATGATTTCGCTAAGGAAGTGCTTTATTGGATCTCTGAGTGGTGTGATGTTCCCTTTAACGCCTCCGCTTTGGTGTCAAATGCTTTGAACTTTGCTGCAAAAATGGGGTGATTGGCCTAAAATAAGAATGATATTTCTTCAGCATCTTATAAGGAAGCTTTTGGAGTATTTGGAAGAGTAGGAATGTTAAAATCTTTAATCAGATTCAATGCTCCCATTCTAAAATCGCAAACAACATCATGGCTATGGTATTTGGGTGGGTTAAACACAGGCGTAGTTTTGGGAATTGTAATTGAGCTAAGTGGTGTTGTTCCTCATTAAGCATCTTGTAATTTTGGTTTGTATTTGGGGGTTGTTTTTTGATGGGTTTGGATTTTTGTTTGTTTGAAGTTTTAGCGTGTCTTTTTCTTGTAATGCGGTGACCCTTACTCATTGGTGTTTTATAAAATTTCTTCGTTTCCAAAAAATAGACCGTTTCATTAAAATGTACCAAAATAGGTCGAAAGAAAAAAGTCTACAAAAATGCCACTTTCGTTAATATCCTAAAAATCAAAGA
Organism: Lactuca saligna; assembly: GCF_052625555.1. NCBI lineage: Eukaryota > Viridiplantae > Streptophyta > Magnoliopsida > Asterales > Asteraceae > Lactuca > Lactuca saligna. Next base: position 193,519,035 of record NC_136419.1, on the reverse strand, counting down.
TTGACTAAGAATATCTTGGTTTAATCATTTTGTGCTCGCTTTTAAATTCAAACTCAAATATTTATGATACTATCCTTTATATATTGATAATCTCACCTTGAAAGAAATATAGTTTCCTTTTATTTCAAAGAATGCAATAATGGTATCTTTTAATGGGGAAAATAGTTTTAGTGCTGAAGGGTTATCTTTTCAGAAAAAATAAAAATCTAAAGGTAATGACAACTTTTGATGGTTTTGACATTTATGAGTGTTATAATTTGATAATTAAAGAAAATGGTAATTTTAAGAAATCATTTTGTCCTTAGGTTGTGCCCACAAATCAATATGTTAATTTTTGCATATAAAATCCATGATTTGCACCCCTAACATGCTAATAGGCCTCAGAGTAAAACCATACACAAAAGCATGTAAGCTCATTATGCTATCCCCATTGGTGAGATAGAAGCAATCACTCACAAATAATGTAACATCCCAAAATCATTAATAAAATTTTTCTTTTTTAAATCATTGAATTCACAAATTATTTGTTAGGATGGTCCATTTGGGATGCATATCATCAGGACAATTTTTTAGGATAGACTCTTGAGAGAAGGTTATATATGATTTATTAATATATTATAAGTTCTAATATATTAATATAAAATCATATGTTTTAATTAGTATTGATCAACAATTAATTTGGAATTAATTTTCAAAAGAGACTAGTTAAATATATGGGGACTAATTATGGTAATTAGTTATATTTATATGTGTTGGGCTTATGATCCATGTTGGACCAAGTTTATGTATGGATACATAAAGAGCTGGGCCACATGAACCATGGATCATAAACCCATGGGTATGGGTTTGGGTTAACCCATGACCTTTGGAATTCCACATATAAATATGTTACTTCATAGCCAAAATCACCACTAATGTATTCTTGGAGGATATGGACGGTTTTGGTGTGTATGAATTCTCTCTCAAGTTTCATCTTTTGTCCTTGATGTGTTGTGACTTCATTTGAGGCTTCCAAACTATTCGGGCTAAGCTCTTAAGGCCAAATACATCAAGACTTCAAACTACATAAAAGGTATGTTACCCTAACTAGTATCTTATATGGTTTATGTTAATTGCATGCTAGTTATAGGATTAATGCCTTGGAAAACATTTGCATGTATAATTTGTGAAAACATAGATCTAAGGTATTTAGGGTTGTGTGTGCATCATAGGATGTTGTATTATACTAAAACCCATAAGTGGTATCATAAACTAGGCTTGTTTTCAATTATACTTTATGCTAATTGCTGAAAAAGATGAAAAAAATCAAATGTTTTGTTATCTTGACAGGGGAATCGACGAGTCCATTGAGGAACTCGACAAGTCCATGTGTAAATTCATCCAACTCGTCAAGTTGGTTCTTGCACTGGGCGAGTTGGAGCCCATGATAACATATCTTCGAGTTTTAAGGCTGGGGTTGGACTAGAATCATTACCCTAAGCTTCTTTTAAACCTATAGACCTGTTTTTGATGTGGTAATGTTCATTGTAACCCTATTCAATAGATAATTGACAATATATTCAAGTTTTGTGTTAGTTTAATGGTTAAACTAATTACATGAAAATTGTTTGATATGAATTATCTTATTCTTATGAGGTAGCTTGGATTAATAGAAAAATTATGTGATAATTTGTTTTCGATCTAAATTGATCTAAATGTTGTTCATAAAATGTGTTTTTGTAACTTGTCATCAAGTTATATGAAAAGTCTCATTTATTATTTTTAAAACTCATAAGATTTACATAGGTTATGAAAATGAAGAGTCTCATTTTTTAAATGCTTTAAAGTCTTTCATAACTTGTCCTCAAGTTATGGAACTTGAAGAGTTCTTTCATTAAAACTACTTTAAATTCATACGTTATGGAATTGAAAAGTTTTTGAATTGGTCAAAATCTGCCCTCATGTTTTGGAATTTATAAAGTTTTCCCCCATGAATACTTTAAATCCAAGTTAAACCCTTAGAATTTTAAAAGTTTAAAATTCAACCCTTATACTATTATAATATTATAGGTTTAATATATATATATATATATATATATATATATATATATGTATGTATGTATATATGTATAAGAGCAAGTCAGTATTACCGTTAGTAGGCCTTATTCACGAAACCGACCTATAAAGGGTGTATAAGGTTACTGCATATAAAATGGTAGTTTAATGGGTGTTGACTGTCAACCACCGTTTCCTTGACCGGTGGAGGGTCGTTAGCCCAACGGGTTTGACAGGACATTAATTATCCCTTCATTAAAAGTATAATGATAAATACTAAGTAACTAAACACTTAGAAATTCCCAATCTTAGTTACTTAGGAAAATGTGAATTTTGTGCTAACCGATGAAATTGAGCTTTGTACCTTACCAAGTCGTTGGTGGAGCGTGTGTGGGTAACCGACACACTAACATGGACTAGTAAGAGTGACAAAGGGTGACTTCATGTTTATCATAGAATGGTGGAGCGCGTGTGGGTAACCGGCACATCGATTAGGTTATAAAAATTAAGGGTACCAAGTTAATTTGCATGGTTATTCACACCTTGTTTGTGATCCTCGGCATCCCAGTCACAAACTTGAGAGGGAACAATCGAGATTTAAACATGCCATTGAAAAGTTCAATAAATCTTAAAAGATCTCGGAGTTTCAAACCAATGAAAACCTAAAACCTCTTTCGTTTTTCATGGTGGAAATTGGTGAATCGTCATTCGCCTACGTTCAAATATTTTATAGCTTGGATTACAACATCGCTGTTCCAAGTTATAAAATATAGTGTTGGGTCCTTGCCTTAATATTTCATATTAGGTGTTATATTAAGGACTTAAATCAACTAATTTTAAATTCTCCCATTGTAGATGTCTGGTTCAGACAACTATGATCTTCCTAAATCCCTTGAAACGAACTTTCCTAATGAAGATGATGTCCCGCGATTGGATCATGGAAATCATACTTCTCTTCCTCCACCGCCTCCAATTATTCCCCACTAACCTACAAGTTCTTGAAAAGTTCAAGGTTGCTCAAGCCCTATTGGAAAACAAAGTCTATGTGTGCTCACATCTTGGATACAAAGTCACATGTTGATAAGTCGGGAGAGTTGGGTGTCAAAGTCTTGAGGAAGTTAGTTGTTAACTAGGTTCTTCAGTTACTTCCTAAGTCACATAGTGAGTTCCATTAGGACTACTATATGACGGACAATGACATGACCCTTAATGATCTTACTGATGGGTTTTGAGCATTCTAACACTTCCTAAGTGTACATGCAACCCTAATAAACCTTGGATCTATGTTTGTCTAAGATACATGCAAATAATTATTTTTCCAAGGTTCATATCCTAACTAGCATGGCATGGGGAACATGAATCAAATAAAGCTAGTAGAAATACTTACCTTATAGTAGTATTTGATTGCTTGGAGTTTTAGAGCTTAGCACCAATAGTGTGAATGCCTCAAATGGAAATCACAAATCACCACAAACTTGGAACTTTGAGAGAATAGTCACTACTATATTGAAATCAGCCCTCTTGCTTTACTCACCTCAACAAGTGTCAACTAGTGTTGATTTCAAGAACCAAAGCCTCCTTTATATAGTGTGGTGGATTAGGGTTACATCCAAGTAAACCCTAATACCCATGTCTCTTCATTTCCATGAGATCCATGAGTTAAAGCTCCATGGAGTATCCATGGACTTTTACATGCAAGCCTAGCCCATTCCAAATAAGCATTAGCCTACACTATATAAATATAGAAGCCCATATTTAATTAGTAATATCTTTGATCTCTAAATTAATCCTAGATTAATTATAGATCAATACTAATTATATAATATGATCTTATATTAATATATTAGAACTTATAATATATTAATAAATCATAACTTGTACTATTCTCAAAAGATTATCCATAAATTGTTCGGGTGAAGTGCAACCCAAATGGACCATGTCGGGTCGGGTCAAGTACATACCAAATATAGTTATGGACTTAGACACTATATCCAACACTTACCTATTTTCTTGATGCTGCTGAATCAACAATGATTTGAGGCACTGGTAATGAAAATTTGATTAGAAGATCAACTTCCCAAACTTCCATGGACATTGACAATGGTAACATTGGAAAGTCAGAATAGCTTCCTCTTCCCAATGGAAAGGGATCGGCCATAGTCAACTCGGTTGACCAAATAGTAAAGAAAAAGGCTAATTCTAAGATAGTCCCGTGTACCATTCCCAAAGAGTCCATATGTTTCTATTGCAAAAAGAAGGGGCATTCATTGTGAAGCTGCCCTATTTACCTAAAAGATCATAAGGATGGTAAAGTCAAAAAGTTTGACTCTACTTCGAATAAAGTCAACTATCTAACTCTATTAAGTTCCTATTATGAGATTCTTATTACATGATGTGACTAGGTCTCATTTTGATGTTTTAAGAATGAAAGAAAAGAGAGGAAGCTTAAAAGAAGAATATGTTGATTCTGGTCGTGAAGATGGGATTCGATAGCATGGTCCGGTGATCAGAATTTTGAGCTGTTGCTTAAGAGTTGTGATAGATTGCCTATGAATAAATAACAACATTGTTTTCATATGCATTTGCATTGGAAGGATAAATTTTTTTTTTCTGCAAGTTTTAAAATAAAAGAAAAGTTTTAATTTTATTTATTTTAAATATCCTTATATGATTTCATTGATAACAATATTGGAAAATGGATTTGATTATTTCGGTTGTGGTAGCATCATAATTTACCAAATAAGGAAAGATTCTCATCACCCAAGTTCTAGTTGGATAGAAACTTGGAATCGGGTACACTAGGTTGTGTGTGTTATCAAGACAATTTTTTAGGATAAACTCTTGAGAGAAGGTTATATATGATTTATTAATTTATTATATTTTCAAATATATTAATATAAAATCATATGTTTTAATTAGTATTGATGAATAATTAACTTGGAATTAATTTAGTTATCAAAAGAGAGTAGTTATATCTATGGGGACTAACTATGGTAATTAGTTATATTTATATGTGTTGGGCTTATGATCCATGTCGGACCAAGTTTATGTATGGATACATAAAGAGTTGGCCCACATGAACCATGGATCATAAACCCATGGGTATGGGTTTGGGTTAACCCATGACCTTTGGAATTCCACATATAAATATGTTACTTCATAGCCAAAATCACCACTAATGTATTCTTGGAGGATATGGACGGTTTTGGTGTGTATGAATTCTCTCTCAAGTTTCATCTTTTGTCCATGATGTGTTGTGACTTCATTTGAGGCTTCCAAACTATTAGGGCTAAGCTCTTAAGGCCAAATACATCAAGACTTCAAGCTACATAAAAGGTATGTTACCCTAACTAGTATCTTATATGGTTTATGTGATTTGCATGCTAGTTATAGGATTAATTCCTTGGAAAACATTTGCATGTATAATTTGTGAAAACATAGATCCAAGGTATTTAGGGTTGTGTGTGAACCATAGGATGTTGTATTATACTAAAACCCATCAAATCCATCATAGTAAAATGTATGACAATCATCAAAGTAAAATAACAATCATCAATGCATAAAATCATCAGGGGGATGCTCTGCAGTCAAACCGAACCCTTCCCTATAGAATTGCAAGTACCTAATACTGTTTAAACCACAAAAGCATAAGCACAAAGCTTAGTGAGTTCCCCAAAATCTCACATACCATGCATATTAATGGGCCTAGAGTTATGTGAAAGTTAAGATCCAACCATAATCTTACTTCCACTCCTAGATTACAGGCTAACCATAACCTTCCTGCCATGATCCAACCATGGTCTTCAAGGTAAATCACATAGACAAACAAGTGTTGTGATCCAACAATAATCTTTCATATAGGTGTTGTGATCAAACCACAATCTTTCATGTAAGAGTCATAAACACAATCTAGCAACCTAAATAGTAGAGTGAGAAGATTGACCTATCTCATGAAGTTAGATAAACCATAACTCGATGCCATGCAACAGGTGGTACAACACACCTATCGAATAAAACAAGGTCTAACCTTAGTCTATACTCTAGAACTAACAATTTGACCAAAAGTCAATCCAGGTCAACAAGTCAACAGTCAAGGTCAAAGTCAACGATCAGCATCACTATCAGCTGACCCTCACATCATGACCAGCCCATGGTCACATCATGAGAAATACACTCGACCTGTTCCCAAACTCGGTCACAATCTGACTCAGCCAAATCAGCATCGATCCAAGCTAGTGTCACGTCGTGGTGGACAAGTCATCACAACTTCACAAAATTATCCAAAATAATGTGGAAATTCCCCGATCATCACGTCGTGAGAAGGAAGTCGTCATGTCGTGAAACTGGGTTATCTATAAATTAATGGATTCAATGATCTAATAATTAAGCTATCTTCTCATTCCTTCCACAAGGCTTTCTAATGTGCAATACCCCCTAAAGATCGATACCTTTCATCCATGGATGTCCATTGTGAGTCTAAAGCTCAAACTAGCTCAAAAATGGATAAACATCACCAAGGACCTCATGGATGGGTTCGACACACCAACAAATTCTAGATCTGAACCATATGATACTCAAAGGACCTCAAGGATCCATAAATTTGCCAACATTATGGAATCCCACCATTTCAACGTAACCAAACATGAAGATAGAGGGACAAAAACATAGATCTAGTAACCTAGAGTAAAAAAGTTTGGGTCTTGAACGCTTACAATGGTCCAAAGATGCCCAAATGAAGTCCTAAAGCTTTCCAATATGCTCACAACACTACCAAGGCCTTCTTCTTCCTTCAAAAGTAACCAAAAGCACCAAGATGAGCTCAAAAATGGAGAAGATGGATAAGAGTTTCTTCTTGGGGCTCAGGAGGTGATAGAGGCTGAATGTGAAGGAAACCCTAGCCCCTCACTTCCTTTAAATATGGTGAATGTTCGAAAAGTAGGGTTTTCTCATGATCAGGTGTCACATTGTGACCATCATAGTGACACGTCGTGAGAGTTAGTGAAACTCCCCGTGTCTTGTGGCCATGTCACGACGTGGCGATGCTTCCCTCACGTCGTGACCCACCCAAAACACACGTTTACTTAAAAAGTTATACCTCGATGATTTGGATGTTAAATTAAAACATTTAAAAAATGAGATAGACCCCACGATCCTCTCACGCCTACAACCTCAACTCACCCATTTATTAACCCTTTCGTTACCCACATGTCCACAATTCAAAGGTGGAATTAACTTAGCTTTGATAAACCAAAAGTAATTTAGGAAATATATATGTTTTATCTTTATTATATATATATATATATATATATATATATATATATATATATATATATATATATATATATATATATATATATATATATATATATATACACCAAAATACATGATTTATTTTTCTATACAAAATGAGATTAATATTGATATATTTTTTATATGTGTTATTTTAGTTAAACAAATAGGTTGGGGTGATTCTAATAAGTGTTAAAATTTTGGTATGATTAGGTTGGGTATTTAGTTAAGAGAAATAATAATTTTTTGATAGATAATTGGATTGAGTTTAATACGAATGAGGATAGTCTTACACATCTTATTTTATAAACCAACTAAAAGTTTATTTTTCACTCCTATGTAGAACACGTTCACACAATTATTTCAGTTGCTAACTTTATTTCCAAATAAACATATTTGAGCATCATTATCTAAATTACCCATACTTTGTTTTTAACCAACAAAAGATTAATAATATATACAAGATATATTTATATTTAAATTTGTCCAAAATAACATTTTTACATTTTTCAACAAATCCAAACTTTGTTTTATAAAATAAAGTATTTTCGTAATAGCAATAATATGAATAATTTTGAAGTATATGAAAAACAATTTTCTAATATAGCTTTTGTTAGTTTTATAATAATTTTGGTTGGTGTAGATGGAGAAAACCATCATAGATTTTATAAGGAGCACTTCAAATTAAGAGTTATTTTGATAAAAAAAATTTAAAAATGAGTACTTTGTTGAAAGTATTTTATAGTTGTTTTTTTAAATATTTTTTTGATTTTTCTCTATATAATAATATTATATTTATTCATTTCACTAGGTGTGAGACACGTATAGTATACATATTGATTAAAAAAATTAAATATCAAGATGTAAACATGAAAATTCTATACTGAACTGAGACTTTGCGGTTCTAAGGTATGATTACAAATTCCCTCGAATTTAATTTGCCAAAAACTTCTTAAACACCAGAATATTCAATATGTTTCTAATCAAACAATGTATTGTGGGATTTGGAAAAAAAAAATCGAAATGATATTATCAGTACAGCTGTAAACGAACTGAACATTCAACGAACAGTTTATGAATCGTTCATCAGGAAGTTCGTTTATATCCTTTTATTTAATAAACAAACGAATATGAACAAAAATCTGGTTCGTTTAGTTAAATGAACGAACATAAAAAATGATCTTGTTTGTTCAATTATGTTCATGAAAGTTAAACGATCAAACATGAAGAAAAAAACTCATTCGTGTTCGATCCTTTGTTCAGTAAACTTAAACGAATGAACATAAACAATTCTCGTCCGTGTTCGTTCGGTTCGTTTACAACCTTAATTATCAAAAAGTTGGAAAAACATCAATGTTTAATTACAACTACCCAAATACCTCATATCCATAAAATAATGTATAAAATTATGTTCTTCATCATTTCTTTGTAAAAGTGTAAAATGGTCATTTATCTCACACAATGCAGTTGAATATGAATTATTATAATAGTAGGATTTAGTAAAAAACATTCAAGAAACAAAAAATTGTAAATCTTAAGTATAAATAGAGATGAATCCTTGTCTGGTTCTAAGTAACATAACCAACTTTCTTCATGATCTTCAAAGAAAATACAAAAAACGCTCATGATCTTTATGGATCTGTAGTTGGTCGACACAAAATAACAAAGAGAGATTTGAAAGGATGAAGAGACGTGGATCGATCGGAATTCAGAAATGGTTGATGGGCAGGATTCAGTGATGATGAATGGTATATGGAGCAAAGTCTACGTGAAAATGAAGACCATCATTCAGCACCCCCCTCCCACTCTCTGTTATCTAAGAGTGGCAATTTTCAACTTGGAGTTCTTGTTGGGAAATTCTAATCTTAATTACCTAATTTTCATTTCAAAAGAAAATTTCTAAACTCCTTATTTCAAAAATACATAATTTATTATTTAAATATAAAATTAGCAAATAGCAATATGCCCATACTTTAATGACACATTTTTATAAACAATGGTATATTATAATTCTATAACTATTATGTTTATTAAAATTGTTAAAATTGGGTAGGTTTCACAAAATATTATTCCAAACAAACAAATGAAAACTGGAATAAAACTAAGATAAAATGCTCAAATGAGGCCAAGTAAGTCGCACAAATGCTCAAGTTAGAAAATAACAACAAATGTACATTGCTAATATTGAATAAAACTAAAATAAGATGAATAAACAGAAAAAAAAAAAACTAAATATTGTTTTTATTACGGAATCTTTGAATAATTTTAACATAAAACAAAAGATATGACAAACATCATACCAGGATATAAAAAAACCAAAAATAAAATCAAAATAAGTTTCCCTTTTATGTTCCAAATCATGGCAAGTGACTTAAAAAGGACATCATACTTTGATTTTATTTATATGATGCTAGTGAACTGCATGGTGTGTGGTTGCAAAATCCAGGTAAAAACATTATCACAATCTAATTTTATAGTACATCAACATACTAACATACATATATTTTTCTTAACACAAGTTCTTATAGAAAGCAAAAAATAAAAGGTAGTCACAAATAATGACAAAAATTAGATTGGAGTGTTCGCTAAACGTATAAAAAAATAATTTTCAAAATATGTGTGTACTACTTTTGTATAGCACATCTAGAACCGTTAAAACTTACTAATACGTCATAGTTAATTTACAGAACAATTTTGTTAATATTTACTATTTTTTAATTCTCGAAGTTCTTATATAAAAAATTAGACAAAAATAGACCAAAAGGGGGCTACTAAAAGTTGACAGTGCATTGGACATCAAATACGATTGTCAAGAAATAGCAACATACTTTTTATACAACATTGGTTGTTTTGTTTGTAATTCTATCATCGTTATTTTTAATTAATACGTTGTTATTGTTGGGTAAAAGATAACTTACATTGCCCATATTGTATCAAGAGTAGGTTCCTTCTAATATTTTGTTTCCAACCGTTTACACATACATATGAAATCCTGATCTAGTAAGAACAACCACTCGATTCAGTGGTGAACTCGTACTTGTAAACCGGTAATAGAAGATAAAATTACATTTTAAACTCCCAAGAAAGTTTGTAATAAAATTTCTAAATTAAAGCTTGTAGCCTCGAGCTTTAGCCCTTATTTCAATAGATAGGTAAATATGTCTTCTTTTAACATCATATGTGTCACACCCCGCTAAAGCGGAAACACGAGGCGTGGCAGTACAAAGGGTTTCATAGAAAAAGTTTAAAGACAACACCAACCATAGTATTAAAAACCATTACAAATCTATAACGGGTTTGAACAACTTTTAAAAGAAATTACAATGAAAATAGAAATACAACACATGCGAATGCTCCTAAAATTGAGGTGTCATAGGTGCCACTTACTCGATGATTCCTGAAAAAGCATGTAAAACGAGCGTCAACTATAAAAATAGTTGGTGAGTACTCACAAGTTTAACAAAATAATATTGGTTCATGAGTTGAAATCAAAGTTTTGATAAAAGTTTCCAATAATAAAAGTATATTGCTAGGAGTAAATAAGTTTGTAAACATAGTTCGTTGTTATCATGAGAAATAAAGTATATTGCCCGAATAAGATGCAACATTCATATTTTCATGGAAGATAAAGTTCATTACTCAAACGAGTAAACAAGTTTCATTGCTAAAATGAGTTGTCAATTTCGTTGCTACAAGGAGCAAACAATTTCATTGCTAAAACATGTATATAAGTTTCCACTAGTAAAAGTTCGTTGTTGTAATGAGAAATAGAGTCCATTGCTATAATGAGAAGCAAAGTTCATTGCTATAATGCGAAACAAATTTTATTGCTATAATGAGAAACAAGTTTCGTTGCTAAAATAAGTATTCAAGTTTCATTGCTAAAATAAGTATACAAGTGTCGTTGCTAACATGGGAATACAAGTTTCGTATGTGTATAAAGAATAGTACGTGCATCAAGTTTCCATTCATGAGTTCACAACCCAAGCCTAATGACCGAATCGTGCCCTATTGACTACTATGTGTATCGCAAACATAGTGTATAAAATGGTAAAATGCACTCAAGCGAATCGTGCGAGTAAGGAGTTGTCTACCTCCTGATAGCGCTATCCATAATAACCATAGGCTCAAAAGAGATAATGAGTTGTGTCTAGAGATTCCAGGGACTTAACCGCGATACAGTCCTCATGAATTAAAGTAACATACACAAACATACGAAATATAGCAACCAAGTTTCATACAAGTCAAAATAAATATAACAAACATAAAAAGTTTAGGATATGCTTTTCCACCCCAAAACATAAAAACTAAAAATAGGGGAGTACGTGAATACTCACAATGTGCATTGAGATGATGCAAATGGTGCCTTGACTATGCTCCACTCGTATCACTATCGATTCCTACAATAATGGTATTCGCTAGTGAGTCTCTAATCGAAATCTAACACTAGTATACATGGTACTACAATAGAATTATGCCAATATTGTATCAAAATTTAATATCGATAAGTTACAAACATTTTTCTGTGGAAATTAAGTTTCAAAGAATCAATTGTTATATAACAATTTAAGTGGAAAATTTCCATTATTGAAATGTTAATATTTAACATTTTAGAGGTGTTCCAATGATTAAATATTCAAAACTAAATCAATTTAATTCTAAAATATCCCAAAGTTTTTATTTCAGTTTTAATTGAAGTCAAAGACCTCAAGATAAATTTTCTTGAATTTTTGATTTGTCTAACTATGTTTCACCATTTTAGTTTCTTGAATAACCATAAATTCATGAAAAATAGAAATGTGTTAAGAAAATTCCCCAAACTTTTTATATTACTGTTATTAAACATTACTAAGCTGGGAAAAATATAAAAATGGATTTCCAAGCTGTTTAGTTATATTTTATGATTTTTGAGCATTTATTCCAATAAAAATTGAAATAAATAGAAAATAGTTTCCAAAATTACCCAAACTTTTTATTTAACTGTTATTATACATAACTAGGCTGGGAAAAGTATAACAGATATTTTTCAGTGTGTATTTCTATTTTTCCTTGTTTTATTCCTTTAATTAATCATTAATTAAAGAAATAATATTAAACAGTTAAAATAAATTACCAAATTTTTTTGTAACATCATTTACAGTATAGATAACCTGGGAAAAATATCAAAAGTGGTTTTCATAATGTATAATCTGGTTTTGAGTATTTATGTGTAATTAAGTGTATTTAAGTGTAATTAACTTTAGAAAATAAGAGAAAAATAGTTTACAGTGAAGAAAAATCCTCAAAATTTTTATGTAACCTCCTACTGTACAATATGGTGTTCTGGTAAATTTTCATGAATTTTGGACAATCATAACTTTTTTTCCTATTTTTAGACCATTATAATTACCAAAAATTGGGAAAAATAGTAAGACATGATGAAAAATCTTGAAATTATTTTCGTGAGTCACCCATAGCAGCTAAGGTATGCGAAAATTGTTAGATAAAACTTTCACACTCTCTAAAGTGGGTTTGTGATTTATTGTACCCTAACAAAAGAAAATTCGGAAATCATATCAAACAGCAACAAAAATTGATGAAATTTGGTGAGGGGTCATTATTCACCATAAGGATCATCCATGAATTTATTGACCTCTGGAAGTATTTTATGTGATTTATGCCCATGGTTTTAGCAATAATTTTAATAAATCAAAGAAATAATAAAAGCTCTTGAAAATTTCCAGATTATCACATGCATGTGAGGGCTTTCAAAAGGAAAAATGTTCAAAATTTATTCAGAAGGGAAATGGGGGTAATGAATCCAAACAAGTTAAGAAATGTTGCATGCAATGGTGCATGAGATGTAAATGTGGCTGAAGTTCATGAATTTCTGTAGCCCATTCAGTGAGGTTTTAAGCCACAAAATTTCAGCCATCATTCACTAGATATGCTAAGTTTCTAAATTATTTTTCTTCAGATTTATGGTTGGGTTTAAGGCCATTGATCATGCAAGGCAAAAATGGTGATCACAGAAAAAGAGCTGTTTGCGCAACCATTTTGTAAAAATTGCCAAAACTTGGATATTTAATATTTTACAGTGAGACTAGTTGTGTTTGAAAGTTAACTCAAAATATTATATTTCAGAAAATGAATCACGAAATTTTGTTAAGAAATGAGTGAGATATGGCAGTTTAATGTCAAGTAAAGAAATCTGGCAGATTGCATGCATGATGATTGGTTAGAAAAGTGAGTTTTCATCATTTCCTTGAGTAAATCTTTTGAAATATTTTAAAAGATATCATGATAAACTTAGGTTCTAGTTATGTTTCCAGATATCAAAAGATTAAAACTTATCAAAATGTATACATTCATTTATGAACAAAAATTTGTTTCTCAAAAACTCTTAACTTGAGTTTGATGTTTTAATCCTTAAAATCGATTTTTGCACTAAGATCATGAACATGCAACCTTGTTTATCATACATTCATGGTGTTAAAACACATCCATGATGTTCTAAAAAACCATTTTAACACAAAGAAAACAAGTTTGAAGAAGATGAAGAAGGAGAAAGTGTAAGAAAAAGAGCAAAATTTGAAGGAAAAGTGAAGCAGAAATCGATTTTACCTTCAAGAATACCACAAGATGATGAAGACTTCGAGTTTGAGGAGTGTTCTTGGGTTTGTTTTCTGGAAAATTTCTTGGTTCTTAGAGGGAGGAATAGAGAATGGAGTGGTGTTTGGAGAGAAAAAGTAGAGAGAAGGTAGAGAGAGTTTTCTAGAGAGTGAAAGGAGAGAGATGTGTGTGTGTTGGAGAATGAGAGTGAGAGAGAGAGAGAGAGAGAGATATGGGGAGGGGGAATCCGATTTTAGGGGAGGAGAGGCTAACTCTCTCTTGTTTCTTTTATAAAAATTCAAATCTTTTATAAAAATATCCAACTTTTTATAAAATGTGCACCTTAACCTAGTTTTTATGCATAAAACTCTTGATTTTTGACTTATAAATCAAGGGTAAATGAAAATAAATAAATCTTTATTTTTCATTGAATTGTATTTCATAATAATTATTATGATAAGATAATATTATAAGGTTCATAATTGCTTTTATAGGACTTTTAAGGTTAAAGTTTATAAATATGAGTTTTTAGGGCTTTTAGGGTTTTGGAGTTTAATAAACTTTGAATATCAAAATAAATTGAATGTTTGAGACTTCAAATTATCTGATGGTATTATAAATATTTTATAGTTATAAATAATGTTTATAATTTATTTTTATCGGTTTATTGGCATTCTATGTATTGATTCCGAGATTCAAGCGAAATTGAGGAATCAAGTATACTAGTCGTAGTCTTCAACTTTGACTTAAGTTTTAATGAAACTTTGAACTCACTTCTACTTCTAGGTCAAGTGCATGATGTGTGTATATGATGCATGAAATGTTGTTCGAGTCAAAGAGTAACCTGAATATGGATAGTCACTACAGTTAAGTAGTCGTAGAATTCACATACCAATGTGAAATCCAAGCACATTATCCATTGTCTCTATCTGTTTCCAAGATTCCACTAGGTTATAACTTAGCTTCTAGTTACTAAGTCTAATATGTGTAGTGCCTATATGTGTAACTAAGTTTATTCAAATCTAGAACTAACTCGAATTTTGACGGTTGTCACAATATGCATCCTCATTTGGTGATAAAATAAGAATCTCAAATCCATATGATTTCTTTCCTGCTCAAAATTGCCAAAGCATAAAAAAACTTTTGTATCATATGCATACTTATTCAATTATTTATTAATATTAAAAAATATATAAAAAAAGAAAAAACTAAAACCCAATAGTAGTTATGTCAGTTATATATTACCTATCACCATTTTCATCAACATCTATTATAACCAAAAAACAATATTAAAGACATTCAACAAAAAATTATGAGCATTTCAACAAATCAAATTTATATCCAAAAAATGAAAGCGCATTGCCATGTCACCTCTAATATACACAAACAATTGACCCTGGTTTACTAAAATAGCCTCTTTAGTACTTAGAATTGCTAATGTTTCCTTGCAGTCATGTTTCTCACATTACAACCTACAAGAAGTAGACCTGAAAATGTAGAAAACCATGGAGTTAAGCAAATCAAATTTCATATGTGGTAAAACCACTTAAAATCTCTAGATACAACAATGTTTCAATCATGTAAACAATGTTGTCATGGGTCAAAATTAACTATATTGAAAAGGTAATAAGAGCAAAATACACCGTCATTAAATCCTACACACTACCTACTACCAACTTTGATATATCAAGATTTGCATGATATTATATACTTGTCTATAAATAAAATATAGCCAAAAGAATTCACCTACAAAATTAATTTTTCCCTACCATTCCATTCACCAGCTAGTTAGACTTCTTGCCTCACTTCTTATATATTTTATGTTATTTTATGTTAAAACTATATGATCATATTCTTTTGTTTAAAAATCAACCAAAGTGTGTGAGAGGCTGTGGTGTTGTGATTAATATAAGTATCAAATTGAGATTGAAGTTACACAAGTGGTTTACAAGGAAAACTCTTGATCCTTGATAGGATATCCAACATAAAACCTTGGGAGGTGATAATAACACCTTTCTTCTTTGATTTTATTGACTGAAGATTAAATTATAGAAAATGATGAAGAAATGAGTACAAGTATTTTAGTAACTCAAGGTGTCTAAGGTGTCAGCTAATTGTGCCGTTGTGTGCATGTTACAAGTGTGTATATAGTCTAGGTTATGTAACTGAAAGTCTAATATTTTCAGGATCCTGTTGAACTGGTATTTTCAACTTGCTTTGACTTGGTATTCCTTGGTTTTAAGACTGGTTATAGTGGTTGCTCGTGAATGAATCTTATGGTGAAAATTTTTGCACATGTAAGAAATAAACAAGAAATATAACCATTAAACTTGTTAGGAAATAATAATAGCGAGACTCCTATAGGAATCAGGCACTTGAATACGTTTTAGGATCTGGAACCTTAACAATTGCCCCCAAATTATACCTACAAAATAATTGAATTAATTTCAAGTATTTAAAGTGTATTGTTTTGGTCAATAATTGATCAAATTTAATTCGACCAAATTCTTTGAGAAGCTGTGGTGTTAGTGTAAGGTAAGTATCAAATGGTAATCAAAGTGAGACACATGAGTTACAAGGAAAGCCCTTGATCCTTTGTAGGATCTCTGACATAAAACCTTAGGAGGTGATAATAATCACCTGCCTTGATATGTTTTATTGATTTTAATCTGAAAGATTGTGAAAGTAATACAAGTACAAGAGTAATGCTAGGGATAATCGTGTGTGCTGTGTTCTAGATACATATGTTATTTATAGTCTAGTGTAAGTAATAAGAAGTCCGATAATTTCGGAATCCTTCGAAATCAACATATGAACATTTGACTTAGTATTCCGGGTCTTTTGCCTAGTTGAAATGACTCCCCATTAAGAATGGTTCTTGTGTTGATTAGTTTTGCACATGTGAAAAAAATAAACAAAATATAGTCATTACAAATGTTAGAAATATTAGTGGTAACAGTCAGGATCCAGGGCTATGTTTGAGGCTTCAAAAATATTTGAGGACCCTGAATATGATTCAATGATCCTGCCCCTAACGTGTATAATTTAATTAATTGGAAATAAAGGATTTGAAACTCAAACTCCAACAGATAGATTTGTATCCGTTCAAAAGATATGATTATGTTGTCAAATGACTTCTCAATCCTCTGTTATCCGCATAAATAGGGGTTAATGGTTATCGATTTTCTTTTACTACTTTTAGATCTCTTTTAAACGTTATCAGTTATCTTGAAGGTAAATTTGTTTTTCCTTTCTTCTCATTTTTCTTGTTTGATAATCATGGGTAAAAAGGCACTTTGATCTTGCTCAAGCATCCTTACTATTCTCGACGAGCACTTTATCGATCAAAAGATCCTCTCTTACGAAGAGCCTTACTCTTTTTGATGATAACGACATTAAGTCCTTGAAATCGACCGAAAGTTTTCCTACCGACATCATTTTCATGCCTTTTGATGCTAAGGACAAACCTGGATTTGTCTTTCCTACTTGGGTTTTACATACCTTTTTCTGGCATCATCTTTGAGTTCATCAAAGTTACAAAAATTTCTAATTTTCATACTATGCTTGTGATACGGAGGATCCTTTTTTGGATCGATCAGATGAATCTGACTAAAAACATTGGCATAAGGTTAACATAATTGGCCAATGTTTATGATCTACAAAGTTTTGGATCTTCCTATTTCCTGCTCAAAGTCAAAACAAACAAATCACATTTAATTTTAAAAACAAAAAGATGGTGCCTGAAAAGAAAGTTTTTTCTTTGTGAAATACAACTCTATTCCCAACAACGATCTCATGCAAATAAATTGGGTTTAAAAGGGTAGGATTTTATTTATTTATTATAAGGATCCCGAAATTCACACATCCTAATTTTGTTTGATTTGACGCAACTTTCAAGTTTGAGGAAGTTGTTCAAGCTATTAAAGATACTGAGGAGAAGATTGAAAGCTTTCTCTGTTGGCCTAAGGCTGAAAGATCTTTCAAGTTTGACCATTCTAACTTCCAAGAAGATTCATCCACCACTGCTCTGATGTGTATGGGTAAGGATCCTTCTTGTTTCTTTTCGGGAATCTCGAATCGATGAGAGTTCATTGCAATTTTCAGGATCCAAGGTTACATATTCTAGTACTCACTTCTTACTCTCAGAACTTGATGAGGCCATGTCTAGCGGTCAGTTCGTTCCTAAGAAGGAGAATACATCTTCCTAGAGCACGCATTAGAGATCAAGGAGGTAATTGTTGAGTTTAAGAGTACACTACTAAAAAAACATCCTTTTACGACGCTCATTGCGCTTCGTAAAAGGCTCAGACGACACACAAATGCACGTCAAGGAAGGTCCTATCATAAAGAGAGACGATGCGCTTTTGCGCGTCTTCTATAGACGACGCGCATTTACGACGCTCATTTACGACGCAAAATTACGATGCGCGTTTACGACACGCAATGCGTATCAAGGAAGGCCCTATCATAAAGGAAGACGACACGCATTCGCGTGTCGGAACCTTACGACGTGCGTGTTGATGACACGCAATGCGTATCAAGAAAGCCCCTGTCAAGAAAGGCCATGTCATAAATGAAGATGACACACATTTTTGCGTATGATAATTTTAAATATTTAAAAAAATTATTTATAGATTTACTAATTTTCAAATTAAATTTGTATTTAATGTCTCATAATAGAAAATAAATATCATATACAAAAAATACAATCCATTGCATAAAATTTAATGTCATACAAATAAAATACCATAAATAAGAGGTTTTCCCTAACTATATAACCTAATGCTATAAAGCTATAAAGGGGCACCTTCTTGTTTCAGTAACTCATCATTAAGCGATCTAAAGAAGCTCTGAAACCCTGTCATGTATCCAACCAATCATCATGTCTCTTAGCTTCAATATCAATCCCAACTCTTGATAAAAGACAACACGGAAATCCTACACAGTAAACATATATGTCAGTTGTACAATATCAATATCAAATAATTAATAATACACATGGTATGTATGAGAGTGGAATAAAAATGATCTACCAATAGTCATTTTTCCTTTAAAGGTATCTTTAGCAACTGCAAGTTTCTAGTGATCAAGAATGTACAAAATGTCAAGGAAGTATGATTGATTGTAAGACAACTTTGTAGTAATTATATTTGTACTTGAAACACCAAGCAAGGAAATTTGGAAACAACATGGCTAAGAAGCTTTACCATTTCAACTTGACTAGTGATGCGATTCTCAAACTATTCCATGACGTTACTTAGCACAGATTCTACAAGCTGCATAAGCAGAATAGTATCATAGCAAACATGAGAAATCAGTTGTGGTGACACAAACTTGCAAAACACCAAATTACACTTACCATGGGAACCTCATCAGGTTTCTTATCCAATAGAACTGCATGGACAAATATGTTTAATGAGAATAACGTTTTTGTGATGATTTTTCAACACATACATTTTTGTGACGATTTTAATATTTTAATAAATAGAAAATCATACAGATTAACGTTTTAATAAATAGTTCCTGCAAAGAGACCACACAGATTCACATTTTAATAAATAAAAAATCACATCTAAAATACTTGGCCTTTCTATTTCATTGCTTACTAGTTGACTGAAAAGTATTTCGATTTACACGAGCAACAAAACAAATGTAACATTCTATAAACAAATACTTTAATAGACAATCTCGTGCCACTTTTCAATAGACGATCTCGCCTGCTGATGTGGCATCCAGATAATAGTCAAAGAGAGGAGAGAGAGAGAAATACTTGATCATGGGCATTATAGCAACAACAATTTACATACTCATAGTGTCCTTGAAGTGTCATACTACCCTTCCCAAACCAAACATCAAATGCCTATAAAAGCATCCAGATAGAAAACAAATTTACAAATGAAAAAATATACTCAAATTGACTACTCTTCAAGAAACTTAAGGTTGCGTTTGTTACATGGGAGCTTTATAATTATAGGGATATTTCTGATGACAAGGATAAGGAGGGCATTTACATATCAATGCTATTCTTGCATTTAACTAATTTTGAAAAGAAAAAAACCTGCACATAAAAGATACATGCTATCTTCTATGGCTTCGAGGCCCATAACAACAAAAAAATAGATTTAAGATGAAAGTGCTGGAAAAACAGCATTCATATCAATGTACTCTGATAACATCATTAACAGGATTAACCCACTAAAGAAACACACAACAACAAAAAAAATATATCAATTATTATAATTATATTTTACACCAAATTCATAAATAAATTTGCATTCTTGAAAAACATTAGTTTACATGATTACTAACCAGTTTACCATGTGGTACCCAACACCTCTAAATGAGATCAAATGAGTATTAGATTTTTCATGTTCATTCTTTGCTTTAACATTATTAACCTAAAACACAAAAATTAAACCATGCTTCAAACAAATAAAATGTTATAATCAACTTCATTCTATTAATAAATTCCAACTGTCCAGTGGTATCCATAATTCCATCAACAACAGGTTCATTGTAGCTTTTATCATCGGAATTACCAACTCCTAAAGATTCCAAGCTAAAAAGGGAATCCACAATTCCCTGGAATTCATTAGGCACATCTACTTCAACCCATGTTTCTTGATCAAGCACTGCTTTCAATTTTGTCATCTATAATAACAATAATAATATTATTAATCAAACAAATTGTTGTTTACCTTCTCTGTTGCAGTTACAAATTCTTGACACGTTATATATTTGTAAAAAGTCTTTAAGCCTTAGTCTTGGATGCAAAAGAGCACGAACACCAAGAAGTTTTGCCCATCTTCCGTGAGCTGCATCACAAGCTGCAAACACTGCTTCTGTGTTTTCTCTCAATACATCAGCTCTGTTAAATGACACAGTTACCCCTGTTAAAAAATTTCTAACAAATAAGAAACACACACACACACACACACACACACACATATATATATATATATATATATATATATATATATATATACTAGTAGTATACCCGCGCGATGCGGCGGCGGCAGATAGTTCCTTTCGGTAGATATTTTTTATGCGGCGTTTAATTTTCTTTTCGTAGTTTCAGCCTTCTGGCAGATTATTTTGTTCTGGATAGTTCCTTTCGGCGAATAATTTCTAGACAGGTACATAGATGCACATAGATGCTCGGCGGAATAAATCCTATCCGTTGTCATCTATTGTTCTGCTTTTTATTTCATGATGGGGCGACGAAAAATTATACTTTTAGCAATATATTTGTTTCCGTAATCGTTTTTTGTTGCAATTAGTTTCTTTACGGTAAATTGCTTTGCAACATTATGTCATCTATTGTTTACTTTTCTTTTTAGCTTATTAATTTATACAATGAAACTCCAAAGCCTTTCATATAGCCATGGAAAAATCACTTCGATTAAATTATATATAGATTTTATGATTATTTGGTATAAACATTTATTGAATGTTTTATTTTCCGACGAAAAAAACTTAATTTATCATCGAGATACGTATAATGTGTTCATTAGAATACAATACCATGTAATTTGTACCTGGCAAGTCTTTTTAAAAAATTTAAATATTTTTTAATAATTGAACTACTACATATTCCATATATAATATATTTTTTGTTTATTTGATTTAGAAAACAATGGTATTTTATAAATAAGATGAAAAGTGTTTTTTTTTTCTTAAAGCTTTATTATTATAAAATCAGTCATCTTTTAAAATTGCTTATTCATAATATTTATATTATGCCTTGGTAATTTTATATTTGAATTTAAAATAAAGGTAAACGTGGAAACCAAAATTATAAACATGTTGTATAAATATGGACAATAAAAAACATCATAAAGTTTTACACTTCCTACTACCATCAATAGAATTTCAAAATTTTAAGTGGTTTATACTTCCCATAACTATCTAAATATCTACAAAATTTTAAAACACAACTATTTTATTTACAAAAAAAAATAATTACACTGAAGGTCTCTATGTCTTTATGTTTTTCCAATGTGTTGTTCCCTTATATGGCTGTTTTGCATTTTTTATTTAAAATGACGAACAAATACATAGGTTCAAAAAAAGTAATGTTTGTGAGTCCCATTTTATGGAATTTGAAACCATGTTAACGTGTTTGAAATGTATATATTCGTTGGCATAAATTATAATAAATATATAAAATAATGAAACCATGTTAATATGTTTGAAATCTATATATATATTCCTTTGGCATGCTTTTTAATAAATAAATAGAATAATGAAAACATGTTAAATAGTTTGAAATGTATATATTCATTTGGCATAAGTTATAATAATCATATAAAATAATAAAGTATGAATATAAAATACAAATGAAAATAATTTAAGAATGGAAGGGTTATTTCGGTACAACCGATGCCTTTTTTTTGTAATTATCACTCTCAACATTACGTTCGTTCCTCCAAGCACCAGACATAAGTGTAGCAGTGTAAACTGTCTGTTCAACGTTACATTTTAACAGATGTATTGTTCTTCTATTGTTGGAGCCCCAACCACCAGCATATGTATTCAAATATAATTTCATCTCTTAATAGTGGCCAATGAGCAAATGGGGATTCCCACCCTTTCTATTGTTGGAGATAATCCTGAAAGAACTAAAAAAATTCAACATTGACTTTCAAACTTATAATAAATAATAATTAAATATTTGAAATTCTCTGTTATTTGTAATTAATTTTTGTAATAACAAAAAAATGTCACAAAAATTGAAAAATCAGTTATAATAAGGGACGAAATTAGTCATTTTATTTGGAAACATAACAAAAAATGTTACAAATACCTCAACACTCCACCTTTGGTTTCCAATCTGTTCAACAACTTGAGATAGATTTCAAAAACCAAATTCAGTTGATTGTATTTATTGGAGCATTGGATAGTTGGATTGGATTTGATGACCTTGTTTTACCGGCATTTCCAACATCCCTCTACTGTTGCAAATCTTATGGTAAAAGTATCTCACTTCTACCCATTTGTTAACAGTATATAAAATTAGGGATTATTGATCAATTGTTTTGGTGACATTACGTTAAAGATGGTGTGATCGTTTATCAGTTGTTCTTGAAGGAGTTTCTTAAGGATTTTGTACTTGTTCTTTTGAAATAGATAATGATATCTCTTTATAGATTCGACAATATGACAAACATTAAAGTTTATATATGTTTTTAGAGGAATTTGTCTTTTACAACTGAAATAGTTACAGTTATAATGAGTTTAGAAAATTGGGAAATAAATTTGTATTAGAAATCATTTTTATATTGCCAAACATTTTTTGACTTATTGACTTTTATAAAAATCAATAAGTTGTTTTTAAATAAAATCCCAAACACTCTCTTAATAAGCTTTATATTCATTTTTGGCATTCTATCTTATATCTGACCAAGTAGTCGTATTTTTTCATAAAATGTTATTTTCTTGCATATTAGTGTTTTAATTTGTGTTATTCCAAAAAATTGAAATTATTTTTTGAAAAAGTAGAATGTTTTAATAAGAAAAAATAATGAAAAGTGGTAGACTATAATAAAAAAAATGAAAATGTAAAAACTAAGATGCAGAGTCAGTTAAGATGCCTAAACTTGGGGGTAATTAGGTAATTTTATATTTTTCAAAATCATCATTACTTGGGTCATGCCTTCTAATAAACCATTGCCAACTCTTACTTCTTCAACAACATTTGAGAATGCTTTCATAAATTTGTGAGTCAAATTTGGTTGCCAACCGACTTTATAATAGAAGAATGTCTAAATTGACCATAATACCCTTGTTTCAAAATTGTATGAAATCTTTTGGAAACATAACAGAAGAAAGTCTAAATTGGAAAAA
This sequence comes from Lactuca saligna, assembly GCF_052625555.1. Taxonomy (NCBI): domain Eukaryota; kingdom Viridiplantae; phylum Streptophyta; class Magnoliopsida; order Asterales; family Asteraceae; genus Lactuca; species Lactuca saligna. The sequence continues at coordinate 193,495,275 of NC_136419.1, read as the reverse complement.
CGTACGAAGAAAGTCTATGCTAGCTACCAGCAACACAGGTAAGACTCGATGAGCACTAAAGCATACAAAAACAGGTAAAAGCCAAATATGTGAGTTTTAGATAAACTAAAATATGAAAAGGAAGAGCATGGGAACTTACACCTTCAAGCATGCTTAATTCAATACCTTCGGTCACAACATCATCACCGCTTCCGCCACCAATCCTATCCACCCCAATGCGAGGTTTTTACTGATTCTCCCTACAACCTAATTACACCACCATATCACTACTAAATATTGATACATTCAAATTCAAACATATATGAAAATAAATGTTATTTGTAATTGACAAAATGAAGCAGAGGTGGTACTTGTACCTCCAACGAAACACCAAAGATAAACACCGGATGATACTTCAAGTGAATGTTTATAATGGTCAGGCTGATTCTCAGCAATAGATCAGGATCTTCTACTTCTCATCCATTCGATCTATAAAAAGTAAAAAATAACAAAATTATATAAAAAATAAAGCTACACACAATTACTATTGAAGCATACTGACAATCAAGTAACAAAAGTAATTTTATTTACTAAATTATGTAAAAAAGTTGTTATTTATGATTAAGAAATATAAAGTTCATGGTCAAGTACGTTGCTATTACGGGAAATTTTCCTAGAAAACAATTGCAAGAATAAATAATTAACGAAATAAAAATAACTAATTAATCATATATGTGTTATATTTAGCATCCGTAAACCAATTACACAACCGCCAATAATATTATATAATTAAAAAGTATTATATTGATAAATTATTCTACACAAATTACCAGAGATCCAGTTGCTGAAAGTCGTTGGGGAGGCGATCCCAGATGTTGGAAGTCACTGGGGAGGCAGAGGTGTAGAGGCAAGGACAGTATTGTCATTTGACTCGCACAAATCTTATGTCAACTTGTGCATAGATTCGTAAATAGGTGAATTTGCATCTTTTCGTCCGATGTTACAAGAAATGATTATGGAGGCTGCAAAAGTGAAAACTGGTAAACTATCGAAATACCCATATATGAAGTTTCAGCAATGTGTAGAAGTGATGAGTGAAAGAGTAAACCTGATTAAAAATTGGAAGACATGATTCACCTTTCTAAGACTTGGGAACAAATTATAGCTAATTCCAATCCTTTGCAAACATCATAGTGTCCTGGCATGCATATAATATTTTTTTAATTATATTACAACCTTGTTACCTAGAAATAACTTGAAAATTTGTCTAAATAGAAAAAAAAAAAAAAAAGATGTTACTTATTGACCCGACTCTTTTATCTAAATCCAATGCTTAAGTGGGTTCATGTCTTGGAATCTAAAAGAAGCGACATAATTTCTTAGCTATAAATCTTTATCATAATATCTATAAGATTAAAAGGATTAAAGGACAAGTTAACTTTTTCTTTAAGTACCTGAGTGGCTTTTGAAGAAACAGAGTCACCACAGAAAAAGTGAATGTCTGGATGAGTGTGTCCTTCGCTGCTTCTTTTGGACTAAAAAGGGAGATAAGGCCATTGACAATTTCACCCTTTAGCATACGCCTTTAAAACTTCAAACAAAAGCTGGAAATGAACCTAAAAAGTTACGGTTTTTACCTCAAGGATGGGGAATAAGAGAAATAGGAAGCATCAATAGTTACAACCGGACAAATCTCAGGATCAGAGAAAAACATAACCTGATTAAAAAGAGGGGCATTCAAGCGATGGTAGCTGGAAAAATAGTAGGAATGAGGAATGGTCGTGGTAGGGTCCAATCGTCTCCATGAGTAATGAAATCCAATACATACACAAAATTGAAATGAAATTAACATGTAAACGGAACTAAAATCCACAATGAAATCAAATTAACATGCAAACTTACAACTTACATACCGGAAACCATCAAGTTCTTATCAGATAAAAATTAGACAGAAGAAAGAAGAGTACACAAATTACTTCTTAATAAACAGAAATCGAGAGAAAACGAAAGTTTACCTGACAGCTGAAGCTGAATAGCAGACAAAATTTGAGTTAAGAAGAGGCGGTGCCGACGCTCCTCATAACTAAGGGCATGTGCATTTTCTACAAAAATCTCATTTTAATTGCCCTTTCTTAAACGAATCTACTCAAAGAATCATATCAAAATTACAGAAATTAATTTGATGTTACTCACCTAAAGGCTATCATTTGGCTTGGGTAATTGTAGCTTCCACCCAGAACGCCCTGTGAAAAGAATTCCAAATTTAGTAATCGTTTGGAATAACAAAATACCCACTAAAGCAACATAGGGCTTTCTATTGGTGACGATGGGTCTGGAGAACCCTAGGAAATCGGTGATGGTGGCTGATGTTTGGATGATGGTTAATGCGGTGATGGTTTCGATTGGTTATGGTGGAGATGACGATCGAGTTCGTTTAGGGTTTGTGGAGGATGGGGAACTTATTCTCAAATTCAATTTTTGAAACGATAATGGTTGTGAGATTGTGTTTGTCTTGTTATTAGTTAAGAACATCAGCCATTAGATAGTAGCAGGATATCAACGGTCCGTAACCATGCCCGATTGGCAATCTATGTGAGTGGTAAAGATAAATAGATAGATTAAAACTCTTTATTTTTATTGGTTGAAAGAATTTCACACGGATCACCAACAATTAAATCCTAATCGTTCATTTTTGATCCAAAGGTCCATAACTGATTTCCTTGTTTTTTAAGATAACATGCATAATTTTTTGTACCTTAGGCTTTAAAATTTGTACTTAAGACATTATTATGTATGCTTTATAAGATGGTATATATATATATATATATATATATATATATATATATATATATATATATATATATAATAGATCACCTGAATTTTTTGGATAAATTTGATGGACTTGTGGCATCGTTGGATTTTGGTTGGATTGGGGACACCTTGATAGAATTCCTAGGAAAGGATCCAAACTGAGAATCACCCAGAGGGGCATTTTTTGATAAATTTGATGGACTTCTTCAACGTGTGCTTCTTTCCATTATGTTCTCTAAATCCAGCAGCAAAAAGATGAATCTCTGGTTGCTTCTGTAAAATTAAATAAATAAAGAACAGTAACTGCAGCATGCTCCATGTGTTGCAGCATCATGCAAAGTCTTCTTTGTCCCTCTACAGACCCCAAACCACCACCCCAATTCAAAACCCTAGCCAAGTCATTCCCAGATCCATCAGGTAGAATGGCTACAGGAGGGGGTGAAAAGTAATTTGGCTTCTTAATTGCATCCAATACCCACCCTGCTATCCCATCTCCTCCACATACAAGAATTCTGAAATGAGGCACTCTTCTGAATAGATACAGACCAATTTCTGGCCCTTCTGTTGAACTCAACTCATATACCTACAAAAAGTTTCATCAAGATTTTAGAAATTTTGCTCAAAAGATAAATCAAGAATCAATCAGTATGAAGCTATGTACCTGAACATCATTATTCCCATCTGGTGTACTTTCTGTAGATGATTCCCCTATACCTTTATCTTTATCTAAATTCACTTGATTGAAATTCCCTTTATTTTTCTTACTTTGATTTGTGATACTTGCTAGAACAGAAGAAGCAATCTCATTGGCTTCATAAGTAATGGAACTCAAGATTCCACCATATGATGATCTACCAAGTCCTTTAACATATATCACCTGTTTCAAATCAATCTTTTAAAAGGACCCATGTCACCTCAGTCCACCTTATAGCCTATTGGTGTAAAACCTGATAAATAAATGCAACAAGACAATAAATGTTGGGGATATTATCCCAAAATCATACAAATGATACATAAAGCAAAGGAAGCTTTAAGGACTCAAACCTGAAGATGTTTAAGGACACAGACTTGAAGAAGCTTTAAGGACTCATACTCAGCTTTGTTGCCTGGGATCATTCAAATCAATCACATAATTCTGAATTCATCCAATTTGAATGGAGTGTTATGTACATTATTACTAGTTTACTACTACGTGCCTGGTAGAATCCTACTAAGTTCCACATTAGACTGACGTTCATTCCAGCAATGGAGAAGTTGAAAAACATGACAAACTTCATAAGTTCTGAAGTGGGAAGATGTGAGGGTTGGATGTAGCCCAGCCACCTAAGAACAAGGGCCATCAAGGTGGTAGTCATAAAATGTAATTCAGTCAATGTTGTTGCTGCCTACAAAGTATAAAGATGTAATTAGTTATAAAGGAATTTTAATATCTTCACAAACCTGAATAGTTGATTTTGCTAGAAACAGAAACACATCAGATGCAGTAACACATCAGTGATGGGTTTTAGTCATAAGAACATCCTATGTGCTCATATAAACCCTAATGCTTGGATCTAGGTTTCTCTAATTGTAAATGAAATTTATCCAAGACTATAAACCCTAGATCTAGCATATGATAATCAATATAACATATAATTAGGGTGTAGATCATACCTTGATTGTTATGTAGCAATAACAATCACAAATCCTTCTTGTAATGACTTTAGAAAGCTTAGAGTCACAAATGTCACTCCTCTAATGGTTCACAAACATCAAGAGCAAGAGGATGAAGAGGAGAAGAGAAGGAGGCTGCCCAAAACCATCCAAAACCCTAGAAGAAAGCTTTTCCACACTTTTGGGGCTTAAGGGTGCTATTTATACATGTAGGCTATTAGGGATTTAAACAAGGAAACCCTAATTCGGATGCTTAAGCCCTAAGCAACCCATGGATTCCTTTCCTAAAGGCCTTGGACGATTTCTTATGGGTTTCCCCATAGAATTCGTCCAACCTTATAATATAAGGTAATCCATAGCCTAATTGCAATTATCTTATAATTACAATTCCAGTCCCTTATGTTTAATTAATCTCTTTTAGTCACAAACTTAATTCTTATTAATTCTTGACTAATATAAATTAAACAATATGATTTCTCCTTTAATATATTATTCCCATAATATATTAATAAATCATATTTAATCCTTTCTCTCCATAGTTCATCCTATCAAGTTGTGTTGGTGAAGGCAACCCAAAAGGACCATGCACCATCGGGTCAAGTACATACCAAAATAGTTATGGACTTAGACACTAATCCAACAGTCTCCCACTTGGATAAGTCTAATAACTATTCTGTGTATAACTTTAGATCATGATCTGCAATCGTAGCTTTCCAAAGCCGCAGTCAACTCTGATCCTATCAGATACATGTGTCCTTTAGATAAGGGATCATATATTCCTCCATTCTAGATATCGTATAAGAAATGATTTCAAATCATTCTTTCTGTACTATTTCTCGACTTCCGATTTATGACGACTGACTAATTGAAAAAATCAAATTAGCCCTAGCCCGGCCGAGCATTTACGTTTGTCATCACTAAACCATCGAGGGGCCCAAAGATATCGCTTTTATCCTACTTTGAATAAAAGGAACGGATAAACTTTGACTCAATGCTCGCTTGCACTCACTCACCGAATTGCACATAACAATATGTTTTATAACACCAAGTTACTATTGCGTTTGCATATTGTCAATGTGCAACCTATTTGCAAGATACAACTCACACATCTCGGTTTCAAGAATATATAAGATGTTATCGTCTCACTAATCACCCGTGATAAAAATCCATGAAGTGTTCCAAGTGAGCGTGAGTTTAATCCAATTCTCAAATCATATTCATAAGCACTCATGAACGTTGCAACAAACATTTGCTTATGTCTAATACTCTTTTAGACATTCACACACCAATTCATGATAGTCTTCATTCATACCTACTTCCAACATATGAACGACTGTGGCCCGTTCGAATAATTTGACTATTCTTAACCAATTAAATTATTCAAGAAGTCAAAACATGCAAAGTGAAACATAAGGATAATACTAATCCAATATGGCCCCAAACCCTTGAGTATAAATAAAATACCTTTTATTTATCACCATATCGATTACTCATTATTTGTTTCGGGTAATGAACTTCTTACTTGAATTATAACACTTGTCCTATGCTCTCAGTATGCACACAATGTTTACCTATGGTTCTTACTTTGTGAAATAGATCAAATGAACACATTTCCAATCATACTCATTTCACAACTCCAAATCCTTTTTCATAAGTGTAAGATTATCAAATTCTTGCCACTTATAGAAAATGTTAGATTCTAATATTTTATGCAATGATCCTTTCATAATGTCACTGCACTAAAGTCACAATGACTATTGCCAATGAAATTACAAAGTCCTTTATTGGAGATTGTTACAAGAAAATTCCATAGATGTGATGTCTCTCACTCAAAGTACATTTCTTTGAACATCTTTTTGCATAACGTTTCTAATCTAGACATAGATTCTCAATATCTAACTCCCAATATGGAAACCTTTCCATATTTATCATGTGGAAACTTATTCTTAATAGAATCTTATCTATTCATAATAATGTCGATATGATCCATCCAATACTATACTTCCAACTACTCACAAGCGACCAATCCTCGACGAACTTTGGATTGTCCTTTGACAGTTGTTTAGTTATCTTAGTCAAACCGATTCTTGTCCTTTTTCCCTCTAAATGCGCTTGACATTTGGAAAATTTTAGAATGGTCAAATATTATAGCATTTGCAATCAATCCTATACCCGAAGCGTCTAGGACACGATGCATAATGTCTTACACGAAGATATGATACTTTATCAATCTTCTGCCATAATATTTTATGTGTCTCATTCTTACAATTCGAACTATGAAGAGGGATACCGCAATCATAATCGAAATTTTGAGAACGCACTATTTACTCTTGAATAAATTTATTAACATTCCACAACCTAAGCCTTCAGATTTGAAATGAAGCATAATATTCTCTCCCTTAATTATAGCAAAACAACTATTCATCCCTTAACTTTTCGAGGCATGACTCTTGTTTTCTATAATTAATATTGCTAACTTGCAATACTTGCCTTAATAATCATACAATCATAACATTTATGCTCCCACTATGATGATTATTATAAACATAACACTTATGCTCCCCCTAGCTTTGACATGTATTCAGAAATAGCTTAACTTTTAGAAATTCAACACCTATTGAATTTCTTAAGTCCATGTTTCTAATACCTAATGCTTTGATAATCCTTTATCTAAGCTTATACACCTTTCCTTTAGATAGCTCATATGTGTGTCTAAATAATTAAGACTAATTACCAAATCTCACAATTCGAATCATGGAGAGGGATACCATAACCATAATCAAATTTGAGAATGCAATTTTACAATTGCTATCTTCTTAAAATCTCTCTTAGTGAAAGCATTTTCTCATAGTCATTTTCATGAAGCAAAAATCTTATGACACTTAGATTTTAATGGCGTATGTGTTCCTATCCATGTGAATTTGTCAAAACTAAGGTTTGCAACAAATCCAAACTCATATGGACCGAACATTCTCAATCTTGATTTCCTGCCTGATGGTAACACGACTACCCACCATGTCTTCCAAGTAGTTAAGCAGCTCATCTTTTCCTATCAATGTACTTTCCATTGATCAAGGTCCTTGCCTTTTATGAATTCAAATGAGAACTCATAAAATTCAAATGCATAATTAACTCAACTGGAATGGCACAGAAACAAAATAATGTCAACACGATAGGTTATGAACCTCAAGTGGTGTGCTAGTGATGATCAATAAGGTCTATTTGATTTGTTATTGAAACCTTTTAATACCATTAAGACTCTCACTGACTCCTTGACATATTAGATTCTCTTGTCAATAAACATTCTTTGACAAATATTCAAGAGTTAGTGTAGTTTTTATCAAAACACTTCATAAATAGGTCCTAGTTGGTTTTTGTCTTATCCAAGACATCACAACTTTCCTCGTTTGATGAATGTTATAAACGTTCTTATTACTCAATGTCACAATCTTAACTCTAAGACTTGTTTTGGAACGAAGTATGATTGACTTCTTGATTTAACCATTTCTTCAATTCTTGATTCCTCTTCTTAGTACAATTGTACTAAGACTTACTTAGAGGATCAATTGAGATATGGTTCTTAATCATTAATACCTATCATAATAAAAGGTACTCTCCCTTCTTTTTAGAATAGAGAAACTTTTATCTTTCTGCCTACTTGATTCTTCTTATTCGTTCTGCTTGTTGATTTAAACTTTTACAATCAATTAAGAATTACACTTAATCTTATAAGTGTAATCATATTTGCTAAACTTTTAGTAAATCATGACGAATATCTTTGTTACTCTTGTGGTGGACTTGATCAACACATAACCTTGTGTACTCGATCTCCTACTCCTTCACTTGACACTTTGTCAATGAATTAGTCTAATTTCCAAATGTGAAAGTTTATTCATTCATCATACAATTCTTGTCGTACGAATCCAAATCTCTATCTAATAGAAACTTGGGTGAAGAGAAACATTCCTTATTTGGTAAATTCTCAACATTTCCACAAACAGCATAATTAAGAATCACATCCATTTGTTGTAAAGATACGAACATCAATTCTTTATAACGACTTTATTGCCAGGAAATAAATAAACATGTCGTACAAAATTTATTTTATTTAATTAAAAGCAGCGGAAAACATTTGTCCTTACAATGCAAAATCAACTTAAAAACTATGTAATAAATATTCCTAACAACTCTATCTAAGCTCAAAATCTAATCTTCGAATCCATGCGATCGAGATCCATTTCTTCGTGATTATACTCATCTTGCTCTATTTCATCAAGCTTCCTCTCCTTTCATTGATCTTGCAAAACATTCAAATGCAATCTTATCACATTATGTATTAAGAATCAATGAATAGGAACTTAATGGAGTTAGATAGTGGATTATACCTGAAGTACAGTCATACTCTTTGATTCTCCCATCTTCTGGACTCTTCAGGCTCTTAGGGCAGACTTGTATCCAAGCCCTTTCTCTTGGCAGCAAACGCAGGTCGGTTCTCCTAGAACATCCTCGGAAACATGGTTGGTTGACTCTCCCAACAAATATGCTCCATTGCTTTGCCAAATCATTTCTGATTCAGCAGCAATGAGCATGTAAGTTAGGTCAATGAGGCTTTCGTCATGATCCATCATATAATACTTTCTTTTGAACTCATTATATTATTCGCGAAGTGACTGCAGAACCCAGTTCACAGCCAACTTATCCGGGAATGACACGCCCAACATTCTCAACCTATTAATGTGTGATTTCATTCCTAGAACGTGAGCACACATGTTTACCATCTTCATGTTTCATTTCCAATAGGGCTTTAGTGACATTGAACCTTTCAATTCTTCGATCTTGTGGGTTAGGAGAACAACGGGAGGGGGAGGAGGAAGTGAAGCATGATTTCTTGTTCCTCGATCAAATCGTGGAATATCATCTTCATGTGGAATGCTTGTTCCACGGGACTTGGGAAGACCATAGTTGTTGAAGTTTGACATCTACAAAACGGGAGAAAACAAATTCAAGTTAGTTGATAGATTGAGTCCTTAATAAATCACCCAAATGAGATATTAAGGCTAGGACCCAACACAATACATTACAACCTAGAAAAGGGATGCCGTAATCTAGTTGCAGAATATTTGAAGGTAAGTGAATGACGATTCACTAATTTCCACCATGAAAAAGCGAAAAACAAATTTAAGTTTTAAATCTATGAAAACTCCTAGATCCTTTGAGATTCATTAAACATTTCAATGGCATGTTTAAATCTCGATATGCCCCTCTAGTTTGTGACTGGGATGCTGAGGATCAAAAAGCGGGTGTGAATAACCATGCAAACTTACATGGTGCCCTCACATGTTACGGTTACCTATTCGATGTGCCGGTAAACCAAACACGCTCCGCCGAACTATGACTAACATTGAGTCACCCTTTGCTACCTTTGCTTAGAACCATTTAGTGTGCCGGTAAACCACACACGCTCCACTAACGTCTTCGCAATGGCAAGAAGTGTAATTTCATGGAATTGCATCAATTCACTTTTGCCTAAAGTAACTAAGATTGGGAATTTGTAAAAACATTTAGTTCCTTTTGTACTTCATTATACTTCTAATGGAAGGTTTTGTCGTATCCTACCCGTTCGGCTAACGACCCTCCACTAGTCAAGAGTGCGGTGGGTAAGAGTGGATACCCATTCAATCGCCATTTTATAGGCAATTTCCTTAAACTCCCTTTATAGACCAGCTTCGTGAATGAGACCTACTAACTGTAAGACTGACTTTTTACCCATACATATATATATATATATATATATATATATATATATATATATATATAATGTTAGACTTTTAATGTTATATATAGTAGAGGGTGTATTTTACACTTTTAAAATACTAGGTGGTCATACTCATCAATTATACCTTTAATTCAATTAAATTGTAAACCTAAACTTTTATGGATTTATTAAACCTCTTTTAATTACACACCTTAATTAATTAATAAAACCATAAGGGTGTGATTTGAACTTTTCAAAACAATACTAGGGTTTAAGAATTTAACATTTCTAAATTAACATTTAATCAACATTTAAAATCAAAAACTTGAGGGCAGGTTTTGAAACATTTCAAAACATTAGGTTTAGAATTTAAATATACATCAAAATTAAACTTTTTAATCAAAATTTAAATTCCAAAACTTGAGGGCAAGTTTTGAAACCTTTTCAAAACATTAGGGTTTCAACTATTTGCATTTCAAAACTAAACTTTTGAATTTAAATTTAAACTATAAAACCTAAAGGGGAAAATTGAAACTTTTCATAATACAAGGATCAAATAACAAATAATACAAATTAAACAATTAATTTCATCATTATCTATATTTGACCTAATTTCAATTTCTTGCAAAATAAGTTACCCAATTAATACAAATAATCAACTTTAATCATATAAGGAAGTTATTATCTAATCAATTGGTAATTATCTTTTGTTTTATCAAGGATATACTCATAAAATTGATTAAAATCGGATTTTATTGATCTACAACAGCTAAGGCAATTATCCATGAGAAAAACAGCAAGAAATCCCGAAATCCCCTCTTTCTAACGCTCAAACTCGCCGAGTACCCATATGGACTCGCCGAGAAGGGGCCTACTCGTCGAGTCCACAATGGGACTCGTCGAGTCCATCAGGAAGGCTCACAAAAATCGAATTTTTTTAGCATGAAAAAATTAACAAGGCATCAATACCATAGAAACCAATCTAGGCTCTGATACCACTGATGGGTTTTAGTCATAAGAACATCCTATGTGCTCATACAAACCCTAATGCTTGGATCTAGGTTTCTCTAATTGTACATGCAATTTATCCAAGACTATAAACCCTAGATCTAGCATATGATAATCAATATAACATATAATTATGGTTTAGATCACACCTTGATTGTTATGTAGCAATAACAATCACAAATCCTTCTTGTAATGACTTTAGAAAGCTTAGAGTCGCAAATGTCACTCCTCTAATGGTTCACAAACACCAAGAGCAAGAGGATGAAGAGGAGAAGAGAAGGAGGCTGCCCAAAACCATCCAAAACCCTAGAAGAAAGCTTGACCACGTTTTTCGGGCTTAAGGGTGCTATTTATACATGTAGGCTATTAGGGATTTAAACTAGGAAACCCTAACTTGGATGCTTATGCCCTAAGGAACCCAGAGATTCCTTTCCTAAAGGCCTTGGACGATTTCTTATGGGTTTCCCCATATAATTCGTCCAACCTTATAATATAAGGTAATCCATAGCCTAATTGCAATTATATTATAATTACAATTCCAGTCCCTTAAGTTTAAATAATCTCTTTTAGTCACAAACTTAATTCTTATTAATTCTTGACTAATATTAATTAAACAATATGATTTCTCCTTTAATATATTATTCCCATAATATATTAATAAATCATATTTAATCCTTTTTCTCCATAATTCATCCTATCAAGTTGCTTTGATGAAGGCAACCCAAAAGGACCATGCACCATCGGGTCTAGTACATACCAAAATAGTTATGGACTTAGACACTAATCCAACAATCAGTACCATATATTTTATCCGGATCAATCAAAGTGGTCAAAAGCCATCGATAATAATCCTTCTAAAGAGAAAGATAAAATATTTACAATTTTAATATCTTAACAAACCTGAATAGTTGATTTTGCAAAAGGGCATTTTAGACATGTTGCATTGTTTTGAGCTTTTTGGGTATATAGAGTTTGCCCTAATACTTGTTGAAGGAATTGCACATGATTGAGAATGTTTTGTATAGAACGAGCTCTTAAAGACGATGACTTCAAAATTTTCACATAACCTGAAACCAATAAAGATGGTGCTGATAGGATTGAGAATGTGTATCAGAAATCAATCCTTTAATCTAGATAAGTTGTTAGAGGCATTTTATAAACAGGTGGTGTGCACCATGAAAAACATGTGGAATTAGTCTATCTAACGTGAATGAAATTAGATTAGAAACAAATGTTTCATTCCCCCTGAACCTTGACCCATCATACTTTTCTTCATGACGGTCCCCATCCGGTGAAACATCGTTGGCTCTCGCCTGCTTCGTGTCCACCAGAACTGGAGGGTAAAGCCTCATGCTTTCACAGAGACTAGCATAAGTATAAACCATATCCTGCACTTCATCATAAATGGAGGAATCTAAATTCTCTTTGTCTTTGACTTCGTTCACAACTTCAATTTCGATCGTTGGATTCTTGTAAAGTAACCAGAAGAACCACGTCAAAGCCGCCGATGTTGTATCTCTTCTGGCAAGTATGAAGCTGATTACAATATCTGTCAGATGTTTTTCATCCAAATGAATAGAGTTCAGAAACCGTGAAAAGAAATCAACGAGTTCGGTCGTGAGTGCTTGTTTCTTTTCGTTCAATATGTTTGTGGTGAACTGACGGTTCTCGACAACTGCTTTTTTAAGTCATTTCTCGGATCCGATGTTAAAAAACCTTTCGACGTTAAAGATTCCATCTCCAAGCAGATCGAAGGGGTTGACCGGAAAATATCACCTCTTTGGTATGGTGAGAATTTAGTCTTGAGGATATGTTGAACGTTTGTGGGGTTTCCCGTGAGCATACGGTTTTGAGCGAAAGGACGGCTGAGTAAGAAAGTGAAGTAGCAACCAACAAATGAAATTGAAAGGTAGAGGCGCTACACTCCTTTTTTTTTCGTGTCACCACACATCAACATTGAGAAATCTAGAACCCCTGCGGGTTTGATCTGTTCAAAAGACGTGATCAAAGATCTAGTGATATTGCGATTTTGTTGTGGGAGAAAAGAGGATTGGTGATGATATTAGGGTTTTTTTTGGTATTAGAGTGAGAGAGATATAGAGAGGGAGAGAGATAGAAAAGAACGGTGGAAATTAGGTAAAGGATAACAATGGCGGCCTTTCAAACTTTTGGGATTTTCGTTTCCCCCAGTTGCAAAAGAAGAGAACGCACCTTTCATTATAAAAATATAAAGCGACATTTCTAGACGACACACAGTTTTAAATAAGTGCCCTCCATGTTTTTTTTGTTGGACATTAATTTCAGGGCACGCACAAAAGCGTGTCTTCTATCCTTCAAATTTTAGAAGAGATAACATTATTTTTAGGGCACATGCTTTACGTATCGTAAATCACCGCGTGTCATTGTTTTCGCATCATTAAAGGTCTGTTTTCTAGTAGTGGTAGTGTCGTTGAAGCCATCTGGGAGACGAAGATTAAGTTGACAAAGGATGTGGCGAATACAGAATCTTGGAATGTGGTTGGTTAGCGTGAAGCTTTGGCCAAGTTGATTGGTAGGCATGTTAAAGTCATTCATGATCCTGTAGAGAAGAAGAAGACAAGAGAGGAAGGGAAGAAGGAGATAGAGGATACCTAAGATGTGGGTGATCAAACCTTTAATTAGATTTAACTATATTTTTTTTTAAAATTAATTTTTTGGTCTGTAAAACAATATTTTATTTTGTTAGGTTGGAGGGCAACCCCTTTTAGATTTGATGCTTTGGTTTTTCTCTTTTCTTGCGTGGTTGCTTTAGTTTTAGACGTAGAATAATTTTTTAAAAGCTTTTTGGATAATTAAGATCCTAAGAAGTTTAGAGTTTATACAAACTATTGGTACCTTAATAATCTAAACTAAATAACTATCTGATTAGGATCCTGTAATATCTAGGATCCTTAAATTTTATTTTCAAAATCTTGAAAGTTTTTTTAGAACTTTTTCAAAGTAAAAGAACTGTAATGACAATCTTAGGTGTAAGGATATATAGAACCTCATGTCAACTTAAAATCCAATTGATCTTTTGGTCATCTCTCTGAACATTTATTTAGATAGGTTTTATCATCTTGAAGCGAGTTCTTCTGAATATGTTTTTGGAAGATGATCCCAACTTAAGAATTTACTAGGAAAAGTCCCAACTCATGTAATATTAGGAAAGCTCCCATATAATAATTAAGTGGGGAAGATCCCAACTTAAAAAATATAGGGGAAGATCCCAACTTAACAAATATTGTGGAAAATCTCAACTTAAGAAACACTGGCGAAAATACTGGTGAAGATCCTAACTTAGATTATATCGGAGAAGATCCCAATGTAGATTATAATGGGGAAGATCTCAACTTAGATTATACTGGGAAAGATCCCAAATTGTAAGATAACATGATAATACTATAAACCATAGATTTTACTGGGGAAGATCCAAAATCGTAAGATAACATGATCATTATTAGGGCTAGGATCCTCAAAACATTATGGATCTTCAAACCTCATGAAATATTCAGGATCTCGACTATTACTGTTATTATTATTATTACTAACATTTATAACAGTTGTATTTCATTTTTAATTGACACATGTTCAAAAATAGTCAAGAGAAGACTTATTCTCAACAGAGAGTTGTCTCAACTATGCTAAAGAACCGGAATACCAAGTCCAACAACGTTCACACATCTAGACATAGAGGATTCCAAGAATATCAAACATCATATTAGCTGGTTCAGACTATTAATTGAGACATGTATCTTCCACACAACACACACAATTTAATCTTAGCATACTCTACGAACTTTTTCACTTGTTCTTACTAAAGTACTCTCTATAATCATCATTTTATATTAATAAAATCATCAAGGCAAGTGATCATTATCACCTCCCAAGGTTTTGTGTTAGTGATCCTAGCAAGGATCAAGGGCTTTCCTTGTAAATAATTTTTTCATTCTCTTTACCTTTCTCTATTTCACAATTCGAACATCAAAGCCTCTCATTCAGTTTGGTTGATTTATACTTGTGTAATTTTTGACCAAAACAATTTCGCGCCCACCATGGGGTCATGGTGCTCAAAATCCTTGAAAGATCATGTCTATACAACCGATCCTTTCTTTATCCTCCGCTCCTTCCATTCCAACCAAAAACCTACCACCTCCTCCAAGTGGAACCCCTATTCAGAGGAAAATGCATGATACTTCCAATAAAAACACCCCTCCGAGCACTAACCAAGGACGTTTGGGATCTTTAGGACTCTAGGATCTAACTACTACTGCACTCTTCTCTTTGATGAGGAAAATGATGCAACATATGACTCAGCAAAGAGAGAGAAATAGAACACTACTTAGAGAAGTGGAGAGGATGAAGGCGAAATTTAAAGATCCCAGGAAACGATGCCCACAGTTGTACAACCAAGGATCCTAAACTTCGACAATACGAGATCCTCAAGAAATCAATAGGGAACACAACTCCTGCTACTGTTGCATCACTCTGGAGGATGACTATGAACAATCGAGCATCTATGATCAACGATCTCGACGAGCCTATCAATACTAACTCTCTGAATGTTGATGCAGGAATAAGTCCAAACTGATGGGTTTTGAGCATTCTAACACTCCTATGGTGTACATGCAACCATAGAAACCTTGGATCTACGTTTTCTCTAATATTCATGCAAATAAGAATTTTCCAAGGTTTACATCCTAACTAGCATGGCATCGGGTACTTGTAATATAAAAACTAGTAGAATGACATACCTTTGTAGTTGCTTGGATTCCTTAAGACTTTGTGTGCCTAACACCTCAAGTGTGATGCCTCAAATGTTTCACACAACACCACAACTCTTGGAATAACTTGACAGAAGAACACTTTTATCACAAAATCAGCTAGCCCTCCTTGTCTTGCATTAGTTCTTATATAGTGTGCCACATGTAGGGTTACACCATTTAAAACATAATGTGCATGGCTTTTCATTTTCCCCATGATCCATGGGTTATAACCTCCATGGAGCATCCATGGAGCACCCAATGGGTCCTAGCCCAATCTAGTGAATCATGAACCATAAGCCCACTATATATAAGAATGAATGATTTACAAATCAAAACTCCATCTATTTAATTAGTCTCTTTTTGATCACAAAATTAATTCCAAATTAATTCTTGGTCAACACTAATTAAATAATATGATTTCATATTAATATATTAGAACTTATAATATATTAACAAATCGTAAGTTTCTTTTTTTTTCATTTTGTCTATCCAACAGTTGAGATGAAGATGCAACCCAAATGGACCATGCCAGCCGGGTCAAGTACATACCAAAAATAGTTATGGGCTTAGACACCTAATCCAACAGTCTCCCACTTGCATAAGTCTAATAACTATAACTGCAAGTATGACTTTAGGAACCGATCAGCAATCGTACCTCTTTCAAATTCTCGCAAAACTGAGATGATGATGCACCATTTAAGATAAGGGATCATATAATCCTCTATTCTTGATATCAACCGAAAAAATACGTGGAACAATGTCGTACTTATTGGCTAGTAGTTTGTTTCCTGATTTCCGGATTTTTTGACATAGAACTAAACTAAAAACATCAATTTGGTTCTGACCGGGCCCAATACATAGGTCAATACAAAATCATCGAGGGGCCCAGATATCAGTTTTAATACCCCAAGGGCTAAAAGGAATAGATAAACTTCGACTCATATTCTTGTTCTACTACTTGTTGAATCAAACACGAAAGCACGTTTTATAAGATCGAGTTAACAATGCATTTTCATACAACCAATGTATAACCAACTCATCGTCAGCAAATCATATCTCTAGGTTTGAAGACTTATATGATATTACCATCTCATGATGACTCGAGATAAATTCCATGAAGTGATAAAAGTGAGCGTGGATTGAATCCAATACTCATAACTTATGAGTACTCATGACTGTTGTAGCAACCATTTACTATGTCTAGCACCTTAGACATCTACAAACCCAATTCATGACAGTCTTGATTCATAGCTACTTCCAACATATGACTGGATGTAGAGAGTTTGAATAAAGACATTATTCTAGAAGTCAAAACATGCAAAATTAAAACAATACTAAATAATTCGCATAAGATAGCAACACCTTACTTATAAATAAACAACAACTTTTATTCAATCATCAAATGTCAATTTATATTTTACAAGTTTCAGAGATAGCTATCTAATCTATAAAGCTAATGTCATCCTTTAGCCTGATGTGCCTCGCATGTTGCAAACGCTTAACCCTACACAATCCCCTAGTGAGAGGATCTGTTGGGTTTTCATCTGATAATACCCTCTTCACCATGAGGATTCCTTCTTCTATCCGATGTCTATTGAAATTGTATTTTCTGTCGATGTGTCTAGATCTCCCGTGATCCCATGGTTCCTTCGCTAAGGCAATAGCACCCTCGTTGTCACATAAAATCTCCACAGGCTCCTTAACAATTGGTTCAACTCCAACGTCTCCAATGAAGTTTTTTAGCCATATAGCCTCCTTTTCCGCCTCGCTTACTGCTATGTACTTTGATTCGCAAGGTGAATCAACCACTGTTTCCTGCTTGGAACTTTTCTAAGTAATCGCACCTCCATTTAGGGTAAAGACCCAACCCGAATGACAGTGGAAATTATCCTTATCAGTCTGGAAGCCATCATCACTATACCCCACTACTCTCAAGTCATCACTCCCACCAAGGGTAAGGACCCAGTCCCTATTCCTTCGTAGGTACTTGAGAATATTTTTCACCATAGTCCAGTGAGCCTTTCGTGGATTCCCTTGATATCTGTTGACTATGCTCAAAGCAAAGGCCACATCAGGGCGAGTACAAGTCATAGCATACATGATTGAGCCTACAACGGAAGCATACGACACTTGACTCATCTCGACTATATTCGTCTATATACTCGGGCTCTCAGTCTTACTCAGTTTGGCACTAGTATGGATTGGTAAGTCACATTTCTTGGAATTCTGCGTCCTAAACCTTTTTAGCACCTTATCCAAGTATGTACTTTGATTAAGTCCAATTTGTCTTTTACTCCTTTCTCACAATATCCTTCTCCCTAGGATATAGGTAGCTTCTCCAAGGTCCTTCATAGCGAAACACTTCCCAAGCTAGGATTTAATTTCTTGCAAGTTTGGGATGTCATTTACTATGAGTAGTATGTCATCCACATACAGTACCAAAAAGCTAACTATACTCCCATTACCCTTAACATATACAAAGGACTCACCTTTGCTCCTCGAAAAACCAAACTCTTTGACTTTCTCATCGAACCAAGGATTCCATCTACGAGATGCTTGTTTCAATCCATAGATGGATTTCTCAAACTTACACACTCTATTAGGGTGCTTTGCATAAAAAAAAAACCTCTGGATGACTCATGTAAACATACTTAGCCAACTGTCCATTAAGGAAAGCACTTTTGACATACATTTTCCATATTTCATAATCATGAAACGCAGTAATGGCTAGCAAAACCCTAATAGACTTAATCTTTGCTACAGGTGAAAAGGTCTCATCATAGTCAACTCACGTAGTTTGAGTAAAGCCCTTCGCAACCAGTCACGCTTTATAAGTGTGTATATTACCATCCATGTCGGTCTTCTTCTTGAAGATCCATTTGCACCCGACCGTCTTACGACCCGGTACATTGTGAAGCAAGTTCCAAACTTGATTGTCATACATGGACTGAATCTCGTTGTCCATGGCCTCTTTCCATGTGGCGGACTCAAGGCCTATCATGGCTTCCTTAAAGTTGTTAGGCTCATCCAGATTTACCAATTTCCTATCACTAATAAATTCATCACCTTTCGCAGTAATATGTAAACCATAGTGATGCTCAGGCGGATTCCTAACTATTGTGGAACGCCTCAGAGGTACGGACTCATCAACATGATTTTCCTCCTCAGATTGAATGCTAAGATTTTGAGGTTCCTTCACCACTTGACTCTTGAATTTCTTCAAGATCAATTTGCCTCCCCACTGTTTCCTCGGCTTATGAATTCTATCTCACAGAAGACCCCTCTTCTTTCCATAAAGACCACATTCTCGCTAGGTATGTAGAAGAGGTAACCAAAAGAATTCTATGGGTATCCGATGAAAATACATTCCTCACTTCGAGGTTATAGCTTTTCCTGAGTCTCACGTCTCACAAAAGCTTCACAACCCCAAATCTTGATGTGGTCTAAATTGGGAACTTTCCCAGTCCATATCTTGTGAGGAGTTTTTTCAACCTTCTTGGTAGGGAGTAGATTAAGGATATATGAGGCATTCTCTCAGGAATACCTCCAGAATGAGATTGGTAACGAAGCTCAACTCATTATGGAACGAACCATGTCTAACGAAGTCTGATTATGCCTCTCAGCCACACCATTAAGTTATGGTGTATTGGGAGGTTTCAATTGTGAAACTATTCCACATTCCTTAAGATAGTTAAGGAACTCTGTACTAAGATACTCTCCTCCTCAATCGGATCAGAGCATCTTAATGTTCCTGCCCAGTTGATTCTCCACTTCCTGTTTAAACTCTTTGAACTTTTCAAAAGTTTATGACTAATGCTTGATTAAGTAGACATAACCATATCTACTATAATCATCTGTAAGAGTCATATAAAAACGGTTAGCATCCCTTGTGGCGGTTCTGAAAGGTCCGCACACATCTGTGTTTATGAGGTCCAACAATCCTTCATCCCTAGCACAAGAACCAGTGAAGGGTGACTTTGACATTTTTTCAAGTAAACAAGACTCGCAACTATCATCTGACTTTAAGTCAAACGACTCCAAAACTCCAGCCTTCTGGAGTTGGCCTATGCGCTTCTTGTTGACATGTCCAAGAAGATAACGCCACAAGGATGCTTTGTCCAAACTAGTGGAAGAATCGATATGTAATACATTATTTCCTAGGTTGTCTACAACCGAAACAGTTTCATATACACCATTACAAGGTAATGCTTAAAAATAAAGAACATTATTATAAAAAGCATAAATACCACCATATTCATTATCAAGCTAAAAGGTAAACCCTTGTTTGTACAAACCACGAAAGGAAATAATATTTCTCGTCATTTCGGACGAGTAATAACATTTATTCAAATGTAACACTAACCCACTATCTAGCAACAAAGAATAAACTCCAATCTTGGTAACAGGTGAAGCTTTCCTATTCCCCATGATCAAGTTTATCTTTCCATGCTCCACATCCTCACTTCTTCTCAGGCCATGCAAATCAGAACATATATGAATACGATAACTTGTATCAAGAACCCAAGAAGTAGAATGTGATGAGTTATTAGACAATATAGTGTAAATACCTGCACGGGTAGGTTTGACCATCCCATCTTTAACATCTTGTAGGTACTTGGGGTAGTTTCGTTTCTAGTGCCCTTTTTCCTGACAATAGAAGCATTGAGCTTCTTTTGGGTTGGAAGAAGGAGTGATGGAACCACCTTTGGTTCCACTTGAAGAGGAGCCATCAAGAGACTTTCCTATGGTACCCTTCGAAGGGGTCTTCCTCTTCTTCCCTCTACCTTGCCCAATTGCCTGAATAGGGGCAGCGGTAGGAGTAGGAGTAGTAACAACCGATTTGCCCTTAAAACCAGTTTCAGAGGTCTTCAAAAGCCCTTGAAGTTTGTTGGTGTGACCTCTTCCTTGTTCGTTTGATATGTCATTCGAAATTGATCATAACAAGAAGGTAAGGAGTGTAGTATGATATCAGTAGCCAACTCCTAAGGGAAGTTCACATTCAGCTCCAATAAATGGTCCACATACCTTTGCATTTTCACCATGTGGCCCGTGATATGTTCACCATCCTTCATTCGGGTTGTTATCATGGAAGAGATGATTTCATACCTCTCTTGACGAGCACTTTGGTGGTAGCAGCCCATCAAGTCCATGTGCATCTCAAAAGGGTAAAAGTCCTCATAGGACTTCTGGAGTCCAACTTTCATTATGGCCAACATGATGCATGCCACCTTGGTAGAATCTCTCTCATGTGCCCTAAAGTCAGCAATCTCCTCTGGAGTAGCAGTAGACTCACTTTAATTTCCTTCAGCTCCTTGTTGAGGACATATTCCTTGTCCTCGTAACGAGTGACTATACTGATCTTCCTGATCCAATCATTAAAATTTGAACCATCAAAGATGACTCTCCCATAATGGTTCAGGAGGAGAGAGAACGAGCTGGTAGGATTTGAGCTAGAAGCAGCATTGTTGGAAGACATCTGAAAAGGAGAAAGACAAGTTTAGATTAGATACAAAATCCTTAATAAGACACCCAAATGTTATAATAAGGCTAGGACCCAACACAATATCTTATAACTTGGAAGAGGGATGCCGTAATCCAAGCTATAAAATATTTGAAGGTAGGTGGATGACGATTCACCAATTCCACCATGAAAAACAAAATGAATTATTAGGTTCTAATTGGATTGAAACTCCTAGATTCTTTTTGAGATTCATTGAACTTTTCAATGGCATGTTTTAATATCGATTGTGCCCTCTCATGTTTGTGAGTGGGATGTCGAGGATCACAAACAAGGTGTGAATAACCACGCAAATTTACTTGGTACCCTTAATGTTTATCACCTAATCAATGTGTAGGTTACCCACACACGCTCCACCGATCTATGATAAATATTAAGTCACCCATTGCTACTCTTACTAGTCTTTGTTAGTGTGCCGGTTACCCACACACGCTCCACCAATGACTTGGTAAAGTACAAAGTGTAATATCATGGGTTAGAACCAATTTCATATTCTCCTAAAGTAACTAAGATTGGGAATTTATAAAAGGTTTAGTTACTTTACATTTTACATTATACTTTTAATGAGGATTATAGACCTTGTCCTACCTGTTCGGCTAACGACCCTCCACCAGTCAAGGAAGCGGTGGGTGAGAGTGGACATTCATTAAGTTGCCATTTTATACGCAACAACCCTATACCCCCCCCCCCTTATAGACCGACTTTGTGAATAAGACCTACTAACGGTAAAATTGACTTGCCCTTATACATACATACATATATATATATATACGTATGTATGTATGTATGTATTAAATTATAATATTATAAAGTATAAGGGTTGAATTTTAACTTTTAAACTCTAGGGTATGGAATCAAAGTTTTCTAATGTGACATTACAAATTCCAAAACTTGAGGGAAAGTTTTGAAACTATTCAAAACCATTCATATTCATAACTTATGAGTTTAATGGTTTATTAAAATGAATACTCTTCATTTTATGTAAACTATGGTTCTTTAATGACATTTAAAGAAGTGACTTTTGGTAATCCATAACTTGAGGAGAAATTATGGACTCCATCAATGACATTTAGATTAAGAATTCCACTAACAAACAATTTGCAAATAATTCCTATGATATTCTAAAACTCATAAGTATGAACATTCATATAAACAATTTCATGAATCATATAAACAAATATAAAACTTAAAATTTTGATAATAACCATTGAAAATGGATTAGCATAGACATTACACCATCAAAACATGTTTTATAAGTCCAAAACAGTTTCGAGTAATGCTTCGAGTTCATTTCCAGCAAAAAAAACTTGGGCCTCCTACTCGTCGATTGCATAAACCTACTCGACGAGTAGGATGAATATGTGCATGGACTCGTCGAGTCCCCCCATGGACTCGGCGATTTCATTCAACATAATGCATATTTTTTGAGTTTCTTCAACAATTTGCATCAAATATCAAGAAAACAAGCCTATGCTCTGATACCGTTGATGGGTTTTGAGCATTCTAACACTCCTATGGTGAACATGCAACCTTAGAAACCCTGGATCTATGTTTTCTCTAATATTCATGCAAATAAGAATTTTCCAAGGTTTACATCCTAACTAGCATGGCATTAGGGTACTTGTAATATGAAAACTAGTAGAATGACATACCTTTGTAGTTGCTTGGATTTCGTAAGACTTTATGAGCCTAGCACCTCAAGTGTGATGCCTCAATTGCTTCACACAACACCACAACTCTTGGAATAACTTGAGAGAAGAACACTTTAAGCACAAAATTGGCTAGTCCTCCTTGTCTAGCATTAGTGGCCGATTTTGCTAGCTATGGAGCTTCTTATATAGTGTCCTGCTACATGTAGGGATACACCATGTAAACCCTAATGTGTATGGATTTTCATTTTCCCCATGATCCATGGGTTATAACCTCCATAGAGGACCCAATAGGTCTTAGCCCAATCTAGTGAATCATGAACCATAAGCCCACTATATATAAGAATGAATGATTTACAAATCAAAACCTCATATATTTAATTAGTCTCTTTTTGATCAAAAAATTAATTCCAAATTCATTATTGATCAACACTAATTAAATAATATGATTTTGTATTAATATATTAGAACTTATAATGTATTAACAAATCGTAAGTGTCCTTTTCTCATTTTGTCTATCCAACAGTTGAAATGAAGATGCAACCCAAATGGACCATGCCAACCGGGTCAAATAGATACCAGAAATAGTTATGGGCTTAGACACGTAATCCAACACAAACATGGCTAGGGAACTTCATTAGTTGAGATAGACGATCTCAAGCTTACCCGGGGTAGTTCAACCCATTACAGAAGTATGTCCAACGAGTCACATGATCTTGAGATTTGCTCCTATGATATCCAATACCGAAGTTTCTAAGCGCTTCCAGACACATAGCATGAAGCCTTACGATGGGACTACGAATCCTGAAGATCATGTAGCACAATATCGAGAAAGGATGGAGATCCTTCCAATCTTATTAAACTTGAAGGAAGCTTGCCTATACAAAGGCTTTGGTTCAACCCTCACATGATCAGCTCTTAAATGGTTGCTAAATGTTCCTTCCTATTCTATCACTTCATTTGCACACTTAGTCAATACTTTCACTAACCAGTTTTCTTTTGCAGAACCTCTGAGAAGATCACTAGTGATCTCTATCGGGTGGTTCTGGATCCCAAGGAACGACTTAGAGATTTTGTAAATATGTTTGGCAGAGAAGGTGTAATCATCCCAAACATTGACACAGTGACCATTGTAGAGGCCTTCAAGATGGGTCTAAGGAAGGATTCACCCTTCTAAGAAGAACTCGTCATGACCCCATTGGACGAAGTTAGCTGCTGAGCATTAAAATTCACAAGGCTTGAAGAAGATAAAGAAGTCCAGAAAAGGAGCAACCCTTCAAGTAAATACGAGAATCCCTATAGGAAGGTCGAATCCTCGGCTCCAAGATCCTACAAATCAAAGCCGTATTCCAAACCAGATCATCACATGGTTAATGCTCTCAAAGATGAAGGAGAGGAAGGGGAACCTCCAAATATCACTAACTATTGATTTTTTGTGGATGTTTAAGGTTTAATCCATGCTATGCTTGATCTCGGTGATAAAGCAAGGTGGGAAAGAAGGATAATAAGTCCACCAGTTGGAAATACAAGTCCAAATGGTATGTTTACCACGAAGATTCCTGTCACATAACGGAGGATCGCATAGTCCTAATAAAGGAGATCAGCTATCTCCTTCGCAAAGGGCATCTTAAAGAAATCCTCAGAAGAAAGAAAGAAAATTCCAAGGAGAAAAACCTGGATGGTCACAAGATCCCAGAGAAACCAGCATCTCCACCCCCAAATGCCAAGATAATTAACGTTATCTCGGGCAGATCTAACATTTGTGGTACTTCTTATTCTCAGGCTACAATACATGCTGTCACACCCCAAAACCAAGAACGGCGTAAACGTTTTGGGGCGGAGGACGTCATGTAGAGTATCACAACACAGTAAATGTAAATAAGCAAACAACATCATCCATTGCATTAAATATATAATTTTAATACAAGCGTGTTCTGTACAGTATAGACACCAAAAATAATGTATATCAAAATAATAAGATGAGTCTTGGATGCGCTCCATCTTCTCAAAAGCTGGCCTCGGTACCTGTCTACTGATGACCTGAGAATACAAGTTATTTTGAAAGAGTTTATCAGCATTAAGCTGGTGAGTTCATAAGTATTTTAGTGTCGGTATTTGCTATCCAAAAATGTTTGAACATGTACCAAGTATAAGTTTGTAAAATGTATGTAAAGGTTTGCAATTGTTTGTAAAAGTTTGAATCTCTCAGAAAAACCTATATTTTCTATTAAAGTATCCTTCTATCAAGGCTTAACTGTTCTGTATGCTCGTTTGATGTAAAAGTGCGTAATTTCCCAAGTGTAACTATCATTTAACAAAATATAGTTTGTACATTAACGTTTAAGTGAGGTTATCACTAAAATATGTAATAGGTAAATCATTGTAGTACTGTAGTCTTGTATTATAAGAACTACTGTTCTACTAACTACCTTAAACCGGATTTCTATTAAGGCATTATGTGATAAATTGCACCATACTATCGACTAGTAACAACGACATAATGAATGGTCGTAATAACGGAATGATGTTTGGCACCCGCAGACCTGCAGGTCCGGCTGTAGCTAGCAGCAAGGTGTAGGATTGTCAATCCAGTATAGATCTATACGCAAACTCACGCTCTCCCTCCAAGAGAATTCTGGCTACAACTCGAGCCATGACATTTAAGTCATGCTCCGATTTAAATCACAATAATTAACGTGTTCATGTATATGTAATGTTTCTCGTTCTAGTATAGTTGTATATGTATTGTTTCTAGTATAGTTGTATATCTATTGTTTCTAGTATAGTTGTATATGTATTGTTTCTTGTCTAACTGTATATGTATTGTTTCTAGTATAGTTGTATATGTATCGCTTCTAGTATAGTTGTATATGTATTGTTTGTAGGATAGTTGTATACGTATTGTATTACCCCGATGGTAACTAGCGATTGATGTACTGATAAATATGAATATGGAAGTACTTTTATGTCTATACATGTATATATGATATATAACTAATATTGAAACAACCTTCGGATGGTCACCCGAAATCCCACCAGACCACATCTCAGTGCGCTAAAAGGAAATAGGACGGATGGCCTTCCTAAGCCCTTTAAACATTACTTATATATCTATACATATATGGGCATGCAATTTATAAGAAGTAAAACAAAGTTTAATAAAAGCATTTGATAAGTAAAAAGAGTTTGTAAAACATTTTGAAGTGAAACAGTTTGAACAGTGATAAAAGCATTGGTTTTCTAGTTATTAATCACATGGGATTAATGCAATCACATGTGATTGATGCAATAACTATAAGTATTTAACTTGTATTCCCCCCCCCCATAATGTATTTAAAATATTTAAAAGCATTTCAAAGGTTGGTTAAAGGGGTATGAGCTCACTTGTGGTGAGTAGATTGGATTGATGTATCGGGTACCGTGCTAGGTGGCAAACGGAGACTTGTTCACACGTTCGAGCCTAGTTATCATATAATGAGCATATATATATATATAACTAATTAGCCAAATAATAACTTAAAAAAGTAAGTTAAAACACTTAGGAACATGTATACACTTTATATAAGTGTTATAGGTCCTAATGGTGGCATCTAAGTTGATACGGGACAAGGCAAATGGGGTTTAATGCACCAATGACCTTGTATATGAGTTCACCACCCAATAAACCCCACCCTTTGGAGTTTACGGCCGTGAACTCCTCACTTGGTGGTTTTGGGTGTTTTGAGGTGCTATCTTGATCCTAGAATAAGTCTAGTCTTGTTGGAATAATCCTTGAAGTAGTTTAAGGCCTTGGAATGCTCCTTTGGGAAGTTTACGGCCAAAGGACCATATCCCCTAGAGTTTACGGCCGTAAACTCCTATGGGGTGTTGGTTTTAATTCACTTGAGGCCCTTGCACATGTAGGATAGCTTCTATGTTTTTATCTAAGGCTAAAGAGGACATTAGGCACACATTTATGCCTTTACTTGGAGTTTACGGCCCAAGATATGTTCCATGGCCGTAAACTCCCTTTAAGGGATGATTTTGATGTAATTTGTTCCCCATTCAAGTCCCAAGTAGTCAAGGTAAATTGTCTTAAGGCTTTAAGGGTGTTTAGGGCACCTTTAACACTTGAAAAAGGGGTTTACGGCCCAAGATCTTTCCTTGGCTGTAAACTCCTAAAACCCTTTGATTTTGAAGTGTTTTGGTGTCCAAATTAAGCACAAGCATTATAGGGTAAAGTCCTTAAGCTTTAGGGGGTGATTTAGGGCATTTATAACCCTTAAAAAGGGGTTTACGACCCAAGAGAGTTCCTTGGCCGTAAACTCCTATAACTAGGGTTTCTTTGTTGATTTCTAGTCTTAAATGTTTATACATTAACCCCTAAACAAGTTATCTAACAAGGAATCGGGACTAGGAAGCCTTTAGGCTTCGTTTTGGAGTTTACACCCCAAGAACGTTCTTGGTCCGTAAGCTCCCGGATCTTGTATTTTAGGCATGTAAACAATGTCATAAAGCATATAACAAGTATTAAAACACATTTAGGAAAGTAGACTCACAATCCGGGATGAAAACCCGAAGATCTATCAGAGAGAATTGGCTTTTCTCTAGTTTGAATTGTGAATAATGAATTAATAAATTCAGAAATCTATTTATAGTCCTAAAATATTTTGACAGAAAATATTTTTATTCCGGAAGTTGGACTATAACATTATGAAACTTGAAATGTTCAAGTTTCACAAATACAGGAGCATCCACTCTCTTGATATATACCAAAACGTAAACCCTAATGTACACAAACTTGTTCGGACAAGTCTGAAAATTACTGAAACTGGACTAGCTTCTATTGAATAGATAATGTTCGTACAAATAGAAATTTTGGGTTGTCACACATGCCAAGGTATCTAAAATAGAAAATGAGGATAGAGCACAGAAGAATACCTTGGTTCACAATGAAAAGGAAATTACATTTGATGAGACAGACAGGGAAGGCATCCAAGATCCTCATCACGACAGATTCGTGATAACACTATACATTTCCAACTACTTCATCAAAAGGATCCTTGTTGACAGAGGATCCTCAGTCAACATCGTACTCTTGGATCCACTGAAGAGGATGAACATACCAGAATCAGAGATATTCAAAAGTGATGGGTTTTGAGCACTACAACATTCCTATGGTGTACATGCAACCCTAATGCTTCAGATCTATTTTTTCTCAAGTTATACATGAAAATCAAATCATCCAAAGAATGAACCCTAACTATCATACAATTTCCGAAATTTGTAACATAAATCAAAGTTAGAAGAATACATTTTCCTTGTAGCTTGTAGATCTTGACCTTCAAGAGCTTAGTTCCCCAATTGTTGCACTTCTAGTGAGTCACAAACACCAAGTAGCAAGTTGGAAGAATATGAGTGAGGTTAGGAGGCTCAAAATCAGCTAGGGTATTCTCTTAGAAGTAAGTGGCTGATTTCAAGGTGTGATGGGGCCTTTATATAGTTGTGCAATTAGGGTATTTAATTGAAACCCTAATTCTCTACTTAGGCCTTAAGCAATCTAGTAGATCCTTCCAGAAGGCCTCTTATGGACGAAATCAATGTGGGCTATACATAGGATTTTATCCATCCCTTCTTAGGGATCCACAAGCCTAACTTTGCAACTATCATATAAATGCAATATCAGTCCCCATAATTTAATCAGTCTCTTTTGATCACCAAATTAATTCCAAATCAATTCATAATCAATACTAATTAAATAATATGATTTCTCAATTAATGTATCATTCTTATAATATATTAAAAAATCACAATTAACCTCTTTCTCCATAATTCATCCAGTCAAGTTGCTATGGTTAAGGCAAGCCAAAAGGACCATGCTAGTATCGGGTCAAGTACATACCAATGATAGTTATGGGCTTAGACACCTAATCCAACAGTCCCCCACTTGAATAAGTCTAATAGCTATAACTGCAAGTATGACTTCTAAATCCGAATAGCAATCGTAGCTCTCAAAAGCCGTTGTCGAACTCTAACCTAGTCAATAACGCGTACTTTAGATAAGGGATCATGTAGCCCTCCGTTCTCAAGATGTCATGTGGACAAAGACATGGAATAGAGTCATACTCATTGTCCAGCAGTTTGTTTCCCGATTTCTGATTTTTTTGACATAGAACTTAATTGAACACATACATTCAGTCCTGACCGGGCTCGACACATAATTCGAGACAAAATCATCGAGGCGCCCAAGATATCACTTTTAATCCTCTTAAGATAAAAGGAATAGATAAAATTTGACTTATATGCTTGTACAATTCACTTAATAAATCATACACAACAATACGTTTTATAACATCGAGTTACTAATGCGTTCACGCACTATCAATGCACAACCAGCTTGTAAACAACAACTCATATATATCGGATTAAAGACAATTCGATATTATCTTCTCACAATCACTAGTGATAAATTCCATTAAATGATTCATATGAGCGTGGGTTTAATCTAATATTCAAATCTTATTTCAAAACTACTCATAAATGTTGCAGAAAACTTTTTCTATGTTTAAACGCTTAAACAATGTACAAACCAATTAGTGATAGTCTAACCTCAAAGCCTACTTCCAAAGTATCTTCAACTGTGGATAATTCGAATAATCCTATTATTCTGGAAGTCAAAACATGCAAAAGTGAAACAATAGTAAACAATTGACACGAGATAATAACTTTACCCATAAATAAAAATCATTTATTCAATCATCAAATGTCAATTACATTTTATCTATTATAAGTTTCTAAATAACTGTCTAACCGCTAAAACTAATATCGTCCTTCAAACCAATACTCCTCGCATGATGTATGTGCTTAACCCTTCTCGGGCCCTTTGTGAGGGGATTTGTTGGGTTCTCTACTAACGATACACTCTTGACCACGAGGAGTCCCTCTTCTACCCTATGTCTGATGAAGTGGTATTTTCTATCGATGTGTTTGGATCTACTATGATCTCTTGGTTCCTTGGTTAATGCGACCGCTCCTTTGTTATCGCGGAAAATCTCCAGAGGCTCCTTTATAGCTGGTACAACTCCATGGTATTTGATAAAGTTCTTCAAACATATTCCCCCTTTGATGCTTTGCTTGCTGCTATGTACTCTTAGTCGCACGTTGAATCTACTACAATCTCATGCTTAGAACTTTTCCAAGTCACTGCTCCCCCATTCAGGGTAAATACCTTGCTCGACTGAGAGCGGAAGTTATCTTTGTTGGTCTGAAAACTAGCATCACTATACCCTATCACTCTCAAGTCTGCACTTCCACCAAGTATAAGGACCCGGTCCTTCTTCCTTCGTAGATACTTAAGAATATTCTTTACTGCTATCTAGTGAGCTCTACGAGGGTTCCCTTGATATCAGCTAACCATGCTCAAAGAAAAAGCCACATCAGGATGAGTACACATCATAGCGTACATGATCAAGCCAATAGAGGAAGCATATGGTACTCGACTCATTTCCATTATCTCAACATCGGTAACTGGGCTTTGAGTCTTACTCAATTTGGTATTGCTCTGCATTGCCAACTCCCATTTCTTGGAATTCTCCATGCTAAAACGTTTCAGCACTTTATCCAAGTAAGTACTTTAACTAACTCATTTTAGTCTCTTACTCTTATTTCTCAATATCCTTATCCTTAGAATATAAGAAGCCTCTCGAAGATCCTTCATAGCAAAACACTTTCCAAGCAAGGACTTAAGTTCCTACAAGGTTGGGACGTCATTTCCTATGAGTAGTATGTCATCCAAGGTTGGGACGTCATTTCCTATGAGTAGTATGTCATCCACATACAATACCAAGAAGCTAACTATACTCCCACTAGTTTTACATATACGCAAGACTCATCCTCGCTTCTTGAAAAACCAAACTCTTTGACTTTCTCATCGAAACAAAGACTCCATCTGCGAGATGCTTCTTTCAATCCACATATGGATTTCTCAAGCTTGCACACTCTATTCAGGTACTTTGCATCCACAAAACCCTATGGTTGATTCATGTAAACATCCTCAGCCAACTTTCCATTAAGGAAAGCGGTTTCGACGTCCATCTGTCATACTTCATAATCATGAAACGCAACTATGGCTAGCATAACCCTTATAGATTTGATCTTGGCCACTTGTGAGAAGGTCTCGTCATAGTCAATTCCCGAAGTTTGAGTGAAACCCTTCGCAAACAATTGTGCCTTGAATGTGTGCACTTTCCCATCCATGTCGATACTGGTCTTGAAAATCCACTTGCACCCGACCATCTTACGACCTTGTAAATTGTCAACCAAGTTCCAAACTTGATTGTCATAGATGGACTGAATCTCGTTGTCCATCGCCTCTTTCTATTTTGCAGAATCCAGTCCTGCCATGGCTTCCTTGTAGTTATTTGGTTTATCCATATTTATTAGTGGATTATCACTATTAAACATATCACCCTCATCAGTTATATGGATGCCGAATAACACGAGTGGAACACTAAATCTACTAGAACATCCAAGAGGTAAGGAATCGTCAATCGATTCAATAGGAATTTCCTCCTCGGGTTGACCGCTAGTGTATGAGGTTCCTTCATCACTTGATTTTTGAAGCTTTTCAAGGTCAATTTGCCTCCCACTATCCTCTTGGCATATGAGTTCTCTCTCTCGGAAAACCCATATCCTCGCAACGAAGACAACATTGTGACTTAGTCTCTAAGGCATATCCAAAGGACTTCTGTGGATAGCCAATGAAAATACAACGCTCACTGCGAGGGTCAAGTTTTTCGTGAGTCTCTCATGTTACAAATGCCTCGCAAACCCAAAACCTTGTTATGTGCCAATGAGGGAAACTTCCTTGTCCATATCTCATGAGGTGTTTTGGAAACCCTCTTAGTTGGGACTAGATTAAGGATATGGGCTGCAGTCTCTAAGGCATACCCCCCAAAATGAGATAGGTAGCGAAGGTCGACTCATCATGGAATAAGCATGTCTAACAAGGTTCGATTGTGAAACAATTCCACATTCCTTAAGATAGTCGTGGAACTCGATACTAAGATACTCACCACCTCGATCGGATTGGAGCATCTTTATCTTCCTACCCAATTGATTCTCCAATTCTTGCTTAAACTCTTTGAACTTTTCAAAGGTTTCTTACTTGTACTTGATTAAGTAGATATACCAATATCTGCTATAATCATCGGTAAAAGTCACGTAGAAGCGATTTGTATCCCTTGTGATGGATCTAAAGGGCCTACACACATCAGTGTGTATGAGATCCAATAATCCCTCACCTCTTTCACAAGTACCAGTGAAAGGTGACTTAGTCATCTTTCCAAACAGACAAGATCTGCACGTGTCATCCGATTTTAGGTCAAATGACTCCAACACTCCATCCTTTTGGATTTGGGCTACGCGTTTCTTGTTAATGTGTCAAAGACGATAATTTTATAAGCATGCCTTGTCCAAACCATTGGACGAATCAATATGCAACACATTATTTCATAAGTTGTCTACAACCATCACAATTTCATATATACCATTACAAGACAATGCTTCAAAATAAAATTTACCATTATAGAAATCATTAATAGAACCTATTTCATTATTAGAAGAAAATCTAAAACCTTGTTTATGTAAACCATGAAAAGAAGTAGTGTTTCTCTCCATTTCTGACGAGTAGCAATAATCGTTCAAATCTAACCCTTACCCATTACTAAGAAATAAAGAATAAAATCCAGTCATGGTTACAGGTGATACTCTCCTATTCCCCATGATCAAGTTCATCTTCCTGTGCTCAACATCATATGTCAAGAACCCAATAACTAGCATGTGACTAGTTATTAGATTGAATATTGCGAATACCCGCGAATGTGGGCTTTATCATCCCATCCTTGATATATTGCAGATACTTCGGGAAACTTCATTTCTAATGCCCTTTATCGTGATAGTAGAAGCACTCTACATCTTTCGGATTAGACAAAGCAGAAACAGAACCACCTTTGGTTCTACTTGAAGAAGAACCATCATGAGACTTTCCCTTGTGACTCTTAGAAAGAGCTTTCCTCTTCTTCCCCTTCCCTTGTCAAATTGCCAAGACAGGGGTATCAGTAGTAGGAGTTGATGTGACAACTTTGCCTTTCAAGCTGGTTTCAGTAATTCTTAATAACCCTTTAAGTTTGCTGAAGGTCACCTCATCCTTGTTCATATGATAAGTCATCTTGAACTGTTCATAAAAAGGAGCTATGGAGTGGAGGATAATATAAATGGCCAACTCTCCATCGAAGTTGACATTCAACTTGAGCAAACGATCAACATATCTTTGCATTCTTTACAAGTGAGTCGTAATGGACTCTCCATCCTTCATTTTGGTTGTTAGTAACGAGGAAACTATCTCCTACTTCTCTTGATGCGCACTTTGATGGTACTTTTCCATCAAATCTTGGTGCATGTCATAAGGCCAATAGTCATCGTACAACTTTTGAAGCTCATGAGTCATATTGGCTACCATGATGCAAGACACCTTTGTCGCCTCTTTGCATCAAGCTCTATACTCAGTGATTTCTTTGGGAGTAGCAATAGTTTCGTTGATCTCGACAAGTTCTTTATCGAGAATCTCTTCCTTGTCCTTGTACCTTAGGGCCATGCGAATGTTGCGAATCCAATTATTAAAGTTGGTTCCAACAAATGTGACCCTCCTACAAATGCCCAAGAGAGAAATTGGGTTCGTGGAGTTAGCATTAGAGGAGTTTGAACCTAACATCTGAAAAAGAACAGTGTCAAAGTATAGATTAAATAAGAATCC
This sequence comes from Lactuca saligna, assembly GCF_052625555.1. Lineage (NCBI taxonomy): Eukaryota > Viridiplantae > Streptophyta > Magnoliopsida > Asterales > Asteraceae > Lactuca > Lactuca saligna. The sequence continues at coordinate 193,461,326 of NC_136419.1, read as the reverse complement.
TTATTATAACACCAAAATGAAATAATAAGGCTACGACCCAACACAATATTCTATAATTTGGAAGATGGATTTCGTAATCCAATTGAAAAATATTTGAAGGTATGTAAATGACGATTTACCAATTTCCACAATGAAAAATGAAAATGAAGATTAGGTTTTAAATGAATTAAAATTCCTAGATTCTTTTAGATTCATTGAACTTTTCAATGGCATGTTTTAATCTGGATTATGCCCTTCAAGTTTGTGATTAGGATACCGAGGATCACAAACAAGGAGTGAATAACCATGCAAATGTGATCCGTACTCTCGATGTCCTTTATCACCAAATCAATGTGCCTGTTAACTACACACGCTCCATTGAACTACGATAAACATTGAGCTACCCATTTCTACCCATGTTAGTCCAAGTTAGTCTCGGTTAACCACACACACTCCATTAACGACTTGGCAAGGTGCAAAGTGCAATTTCATGGAATAGCATCATTTTCACATTTTGCCTAAAGTAACTAAGATTGAGAAGTTATGAAAAACATTTAGTTACTTTATAATAATCATTATACTTATTAATAAGGAATTTAATTTCCTATCCTACCCGTTAGGCTAACGACCCTCCACCAATCAAGGAAGAGGTGGGTGAGAGTGGACACCCATTCAACCGCCATTTTATAGGCAGTTTCCTTATACCCCCCTTAGAGATCGGCTTTCTGAATTAGGCCTACTAATGGTAAGACTGACTTATCTTATACATATATATATAAATTAAACTTTTAATATTATAATAGAATAATGGCGTATTTTAAATTTTTAAAACACTAGGGTTTTAGAATTTAATATTTCAAAATTAAAACGTTTTAATCAAATTTTAAATTATAATACTTGAGAGCGAGTTTTGAAAATTTTCAACACTTTCTAGATTAAATTTAAAATAATTAAGATAATCAAATAAACTTACCATTATAAATTTGACCTAATCCAATTTTATTTGGCAAGATAACTCAAATTCAAATTTTACAAATAATTTGTTTATCATATAATCTAGTAATTATCTTAAAATTTGACCATTATCTTCCAATTAGATGAGGATATCCATTTCTATATTAGAAAAATCGGATTTCGATAGTAAAAACAGTTTATGGTAATTATCCAAATCTAATTTAGGCTTAAAATCCAAAAATCATGCAGTCAGACGAGCCAACTCGTCGAGTCAGGCTTTGTACTCATCGATTTGCCTCAACTCGTCGAGTCCCACTACGGAATTGTCAAGTTCGTCTATCAGGGGACAGAAATTGATTCTTTTCAGCTTTGAATAATCAACCATGACATCAAATACAACAGAAAAATAGCCTAAGCTCCCATACCACTGATGGGTTTTGAGCACTACAACATTCCTTTGGTTTACATGCAACCCTAATGCTTCGGATCTATGTTTTTCTCAAGTTATACATGCAAATCAAATCATCAAAAAGAAGGAACCCTAACTAGCATACAATTTTCGAAATCTGTAACATAAAACAAAGTTAGAAGAATACATTTTCCTTGTAGCTTGTAGATCTTGACCTTCAACAGCTTAGTGCCTCAATTGTTGCACCTCTAATGAGTCACAAACACCATGTAGCAAGTTTGAAGAACAAGAGAGAGGTTAGGAGGCTCAAAACGAGTAGGGTATTCTCTTAGAAGTAAGTGGCCGATTTCAAGGTGTGATGGGGTCTTTATATAGTTGTGCAATTAGGGTATTTGATTGAAACCCTAATTGTCTACTTAGGCCTTAAGCAATCTAGTAGATCCTTTCGGAAGGCCTCTTATGGACGAAATCTATGTGGGCTATACATAGGATTTTATCCATCCCTTCTTAGGGATCCACAAGCCCAACTTTGCAACAATCATATAATTGCAATATCATTCCCCATAATTTAATCAATCTCTTTTGATAACCAAATTAATTCCAAATCAATTCATAATCAATACTAATTAAATAATATGATTTCTCAATGAATATATCATTCGTATAATATATTAAAAAATCACAATTAACCTCTTTCTCCATAATTCATCCAGTCAAGTTGCTATGGTGAAGGGAACCCAAAAGGATCATGCTACTATCGGTTTAAGTACATACCAATTATAGTTATGGGCTTAGACACCTAATCCGATAAAAAGATCCTCGGTCCTCATAGGATTTACAGGAAAAACAAAACAAACCATTATGGAAATAAAGCTACCAATATACATTAAGGGGGTAAACTCTATACAAAATTTATGTGTTATTGACACTTTATCTTCTTAGAATGTGATATTAGGTAGACCGTGGATCCACGAGATGAAAGCGGTCCCATCAACATATCATTAGTGTGTAAATATGCCTACTCCGTGGGGAACATTGAAGATCATGGGAGATAAAAAAGAGTCAAAGGAATGTTATAAAACCTCTATGAAACCTACGATGAAACCCCAACAAGCATAGCAATTAAGGCAGGGGATACGACACGTTCTAGAAACAAAGGAATAAGATGTGAAGGAGGTGCCCCTGAGTCGTGAGGAACCTAAAGCTAAAGTTCTCATAGGATCCTGAATACCTGATCAATTTGAGAAAGACCTATTAAACTTCCTTCGAACCAGAAGCAAGATGTTCGCATGGAAACATGAAGATATGATAGGTATAGAAAAGAATATTATCACTTATCCAGGAAGAAGTTTGCACCCGAAAGGAATCAGATCATCTAGGAAGAAGTGGAAAAGCTCCTCAAGACTGGGATGATCAAGGAAGTGAAGTTCCAGAGATGGCTAGCTAATGTATTTGTCGTATAAAAGAAGAACAGCAAGTTGCAAGTATGTGTAAACTATACAGATCTTAACAAGGCTTGTCCTAAGGATCCTTTCCCTCTACCACACATTGACTCCATGATAGATGCAACGACCAGCCACAAACTCTTAACCTTCACGTATGCTTCATCAGGATTCCAACAAATCCAGATGGAACCATCCGATCAAGAAGATAAAACATTTATAAAACCAACAGTTATATATTGTTACCCTGCAATGCCTTTTTTTCTTAAAAATACAGGTGCAACATATCAAAGAATAGTGAACCGGATGTTTAAAGACAAGTTGGGGGAAACCATGGAGGTCTACATTGACGACATGGTGGTGAAGTCCATGAAAGCTGAAGATCATCTCAGGGATCTCAAAGAAGCCTTCGACATTCTAGACAAATATAATATAAAGTTGAATCTGTTTAAATGCCACTTTGGGATGAAGTCGGGTAAGTTCCTTAAGTAAATGGTAACCAAAAGAGGAATAGAAGCAACTCCAGAGCATATAAAAACAACCATCAAGCTGAAATATCCATCTTCAATAAAAGACATGCAAAGGCTAATCGGAAGAGCAGCGGCACTCAACAGGTTCATTTCAAGTTCTTCAGAAAGGTGTAAACCCTACTATGATATCTTGAAGAAGAAATAGATGTTTCAGTGGACTAAAGAACACGAAGAAGCTTTTCAGGAACTCAAAAGATACTTAAGTTTTGTGCCACTATTGGTGAAGCCTATAGATGGAGAACCACTTATCCTCTACCTCTCAGTATCCTCAAGTGCGGTAAGTGTTTTCCTAGCCAAGGATCTTAATGGAGACAACATCCTATCTACTATGTAAGTAAAAGTCTTTTGGATCCTAAAACCAGGTATTCTTGTCTCGAAAAACTAATTCTTGCATTATTAACTGCTTCTACTAAATTAAGACATTCTTTTGAGGCACATACTATACATGTGAAAGCTAATTATCCTATTAAGAATGTGATGAGAAAACAAGAGATGTCAGGAAGGATGGAAAAATGGTTAGTGAATTTAAACACGTTTGACATCAAATATGGGCCAAGATCTGATATAAAGTCACAAGCATTAGCAGACTTTGTGGCTAACTTTAGTGATGATCTACAAAACAACTTAGACATTAAAGCTAAACTACTCCTAAAAGATGAATAATTGGGAAAATGCACACTATTCATGGATGGAGCTTCAAACCAAAAAGCACTCGGGCTAGGTATCATACTAAAATCGTCAGAGGGGGACATCCTACCTTAGTAGTTAGTTGCGAATTCAATGCAACCAACAATGAAACGGAATATGAAGCACTCATCATGGGACTAAAATTGGCTAAGGATCTTCAAATCAAGAATCTTCAGGTACTTTTTGATTCTTTATTATTAACCAGTCACTTCAATGGATCTTATGCAGTGAAAGGTGAAAGATTAGAATTATACCTCGAGATCCTCAAAAAGTTAGCCTCTGGTTTTGAAAACTTTATCCTAACCTAAGTTCTCAAGGAAGAAACCACAGAAGCAGATACATTAGCCAACTTTGGATCCTCCCTAAGGATCCCACCAGAAATGAAGATCCCTATTACCCACATAATAACTCCAGCTACAGAAGCCCTTTCTGACAAATCTGATGATCCTGAACAACAAATAAGTGTAGCAACCTCTATAGATCTTGACCCTCAAATCCCTCCTCAAATGGATCCCGACAAACATGATCCTCGAAAAAGTACACGATCATGGATCCAACCCATTATAGATTTTCTCCATAATGGAACGATCCCAACAGAAGAAAAAAAAGAAAGAGCATTTAGAACACGAGTCTCAAGATTCATAATAATACAATGTAAACTCTATAAAACGTCTATGGCAGGTCCATACCTCAGATGCTTGGAAGATCATGAAGCTGCATAAGTCTTGAAGGACATACATGAAGGAGATTGTGGCAATCAAACCGGGGGCATATCCATATGCTCTAAGGTATTGAGAACAGGATACTACTGGCCAACCATGAAGAGAAATTTTTTTCTACATGCTCAAAAGTGTGATGCTTGCCAAAGACCCAACAACATCCTACATTAACCCACAGAACCTCTACATCCTATTATCTCTCCATGGCCATTCATGAAATGGGGAATGGATATAGTAGTAAAATTACCAATAGCTCCAGGAGGAAAAGTCTTCATGTTGGTGATGACTGATTACTTCTTGAAGTGGATCAAAGTCAAATCCTTCGTTCAGGTTAGAGACAAAGAAGTAGTCTCATTTATTAAATGTAATATTTTGACCAGGTTCGGCATCCCAGCTGAAATCATATGAAAAAAAATCCCAATTCACAAGCAAGAGGACAAGATACTTTCGTATGAATTAGGGAATCAAAATAATAATGTCCACTCCTGTTCATCCCCAAGATAACATTCAAGCGGAATCTAGCAACAAGATCATACTAAACAACTTGAAGAAAAGGCAAAATGAAAAGACAAGAAGACGGGTAGAAGAGCTTCCTTTCATCCTATGGGCAGATAGGACTACTTCCAATGTAGCCACATGTCAGACCCACTATTCCTTGGTGATTGGGACAGAAGCAATGATCCCTACCGAAGTACTGATCCCGAAAGCAAGATACTTGCTACAAAATCAAGATAACAATGACTGTATCCTAGCCTAGGATCTTGACACTATTGACGAACTCAGAGATCTTTCCAAGATACGCATTATTGCTCATCAATAAAGGATCACCAAGGGTTACAAGAAGAACGTAAAAGTCAGAAGATTGCAAACAGGAGACTTGGTATTAAAGAAAACATTCCAAAACACAAAGGATCCTAGTGTAGGTAAATTAGCTCATAAGTGGGAAGGACCATATCTCATAGATGCTGAAGTAGGCATGAGCATATTGGCTAGCGACACTCGAAGGAGACATTTTGCCAAGATCCTAGAATGTTATAAATCTCAAATAATACTATATGTAAATAAGATCGATTGATCTTCAACAAAACCAAGGTGCGTATGTTCTTTATCTTAAACATTTCATCATTACTTATTTTCTCCTCGAATACAATACTAACTTAAGCATCAGAGCGGCGTTAGCTAGACTAACGCCCACCCCTAGCTAACGTTTGCTATGCATAACAATGTACAGCTAAGGATCTCCAGAAGTAATGATCTTGAAACATAAGGATCCTCAAGGTTGAAGATCCTGATACATAAGGATCTTGACACACGAAGATCTCAGCGTCTTAACACTTGAGCGACTCCATTATATCAACAGTATGATCTTTAACCTGTCATATACACAAGCTAGAGATTGATCATCTATCCAACGCCTAAGGGTACTTAACCTCCTCTAAGGTTTAAAGCGCTAATTACCTCTTTCACACGAACTAAGGTTTATACACCCCACTTGAGCGCACGATATCTAACTATGGGATACGAATAAGGGGATCATTTCATGATGAAGTAGCTTGGAAACCCTTTGAACATAAGTGAATATCCTTAAGGTTTATAACATTAACTTGTTATCTGAAATTGGGCTCTTACCCCAAAGATTACATAAGGTTTTACACATCTTCATGTTATCACACATTGGGATTTTTCCCAAGAAAATACACACGAATCATAACATTTTTATGTTATCTCTAACATCCCTAAATTCAGGACCAAAAATTTCATTTTTTAATATAACTAAAACACTATTGTAACTTTGTTCACAAAAAGAAAAGCATATCAAAAAAAAACATTTATCAGAGTTTATTCCCACAAAACACACATTGTGGAAAAACACTGGTGTATGCGTTGCGGTCGTCTTGATCTCCTTTACTTGAAAACTGGATGTACCTGAAACCAAAACTGAAAACTGTAAGCATCAAACTTTGTGATTTACCCAAATACCATATTCCAAACAATAAACATACTACCTAGCATATATGGGTGTCGGTCTACCCCTTCGGTCTATTTGAACCGGATACTTCATACATAACCATGAGCCATACATATCATTCATAAATCATAATCAAGTAGGATGCTATGTGCCAATACATTGTCTTGCCATTATGCCATAGGCCGCCACGTGGTGTTTTTTGCCACGCTGGGGGCCACCCTCTCGGTCTTACAGACAAGTGCCAAGAGCCCTTCCTGGTCTTCCATGAAAGCATCACAGAGACAACTAGCATACATACTACTCAACTTAGCCAATTAGCATACAGTGTGCTAGAAGCCACCTCCTCGTCTTTCATACATAATGCCTAGGGCTAACCTCCGGGTCTTCCTACCATACATAATAGTATATAGTGTGCCAGGAGCCGCCTCCTAGACTTTCATTTATAATGTCTAGGTCTAAACCCCTAGTCTTCCTACAATGCATAAACCAAATGTCCTAACATTGGTGCCTTCGACCCATACAAACAGTGGAGACTCTCCTCACACTTCTAAAGTCCCGCGGATAAAGTTGTGGCTGCTGGCTTATAGATCCCTAAATTATCAATCATCAAAATAACATCCAATTAATAATTGGGGGTTCCAATGCATAACCATAACTCCACACTTGGGTTAAAGATACATTTTACCCTAACCTAACTTGGTCCAAAACCAAGGCTCAAACTCAAACTCTGGAGGCTCATAAGACAAATAATAAATCAAGGCCCAATTATGGCCCAATTTTCCAAATTGGGCCCAAACCCCTCACATGGGCATTACCCTAAATCCCATCCAATATTCTAGTACATATACTTGTTCTTGGATAGCCCATCAATAGCCCAATCACCAAATCCTAATAGAAGGCCCAACTTGAAGCCCAAACATAATTAGGGTTTTCACATAAAATGATGATTAGGGTTAATTACAACACTTAACTTATTAAGGACTTAATCCATTAATTCCATCATTCTACTAGGTCAATCATGTGGTGTGGTCGAGTGTAATTTGTATTTCAATCCCAATGGTCCAAAATGCGGGTCCCGACACTCCAAAACTAACATATCCAAAATTAGGGTTTTCTAAACCCTAATTAGGGTTTTCAAACCAATCGCCTACCAGTTAGTCAAATAGTTAGGCTTTTAGATCAGTTAGGGTTTGATTAGGTCAACTAGGGTTTCATTAGGCTGAGCACTAGCCACTACCACCTCGGGTAGTGGTGGTCAATGGCGGCTGACGGTGGCGGCCACCACCTCATGGTGGTGGTGATTAATATTTTAGACTAAATATGTCCAAGCATCCTTAATAACAATCACACACAAATGCACAAAGCCACCCAAGGTAGCGGCAGAATGGCGGCATGAGGTGGCAGCTACCACTTCACGGTGGTGGTGACAGGTTGTTTCCTTGATTAATCCAGCTAAACAATACATTATACACATAATATCCAAAAGAAGATAGACACAATATAACATACACATATACACACATGCTCGGCCACCCTTGTGGCGGTATGCAGTGGTTGGAGGTGATAGCCACCACCTCACGGTGGTGGTAATGGCTTTTTCTTTGGTTTTCCGGCCACCCATCACACACTCTCAACATACACAACCGTTAACAACATCATACACATCTACATATGTTAGTACGAGCGAAACCACCCACCTAGTGGTGTGCAGCGGTCGGAGAACATCCGTCAAGGCAAAACATCCGCATGGCGGCGATGTCAACCTAAACATTGGCAACAACAGTGCTAGCAGGTGGAACAACCACTGGAGTGGCGGCGGCAATGTAACAGTGGAAGGGACGTGGGAGACGGCAACCAGAGCATAGAAAAATTAGTCGCTCGGGACGGAAGCAACGATGGACGTGGCTAGGGCATAGCACCAGTGAAATGGAGAAGAAGGTAGAAGAAGAAGAAGAATACGAAGAAGAAGACAACAAAAGAATGGTGGCCACTCGATCTCGCCGGAAAGGAAAGGCAGCCGCGATGCTTGATGGATCTGTGCAGCAAGGGTCGGAGATGGCTGCATCGACGGTTCACGGTAGCAAGTAAGCAGCGGTCGGGGAGCTTAAACATGGGGACAGTTGACTAGTATGTGCTAGGGTTAGAGTTTTGGAAGTGGCATCCTTAAAACAGGAGGGAAAGATCACTGGGTTCAAGTCTCGTGCCCATCTAAACTTCTATACCAATTTGTCACAACAATCCCCCCTTTCCAAAATATTTTCAACTTAGCTCCAATATTTACCAATTATACCCTAAATTCTGAAATCCTTTTCAAATTAAATCCATAATTTACCAAATAGCCTTCAGCCTTCAAAATTCTTTACAAAACTAATCTGGAAATTACACTTAACCTCCAAGATCCAAAAGTTATGACATTTAACTCCTTAACCTCCAAGATTCAAAAGTTATGACATTTAACTCCTAAAACCAATGCCTTGCTAAATTATTCCAAAATTAGAGCTACAATACCATTAGAAAATATTATAATTTGCATCTCTGGCTTTAGGGCTTATTATTTATTTATTGATTTTGTTAATTTAAAATTAAATATTACATTATCATAAGTAGGGATCTTTCCCATGAAATATGTCCCAAGTTAGGATCCTCCCTATAATGCCCCGATCCTTAGGTATGGTTTAAATAAGACTTCCTGGGTTAAGGCCTACTTGACAAGTTGGTTGCCCTACTCTTTGAGTAGCAAAGGGGTGGGATCGCGTGAAAAGCGACCTACTTGACGAGTCCATATTGGGACTCGGCGAGTAGGAGCTGGCAGATGAAAACCTAAATCTCAGGGATTTACACCCTATTTAAAGGAACCTCAGCCTCCTTTGGGCCTCTTTATATGTCTAGAGAGCTCTTGTGAGACCATAATCTGTGTGTATGTGTGCCCTTTGTGTGTTAAAGCTTGAAAAGAGGATCTTTGGAGGGAGAAGGCTTGGAGGAGAAGGAGATTGGAGCAAGTGGAGTGTGGGTATCAACACTTAACTCAGTTATCATCTTCTAGAGGTACCCAAATCACCATTTCCTTGTAGATCTCTTCTAATTGGTTGAGTTCTAGGGTTTCTTTTATGGAATGTTAAGTTGATAAGATGAGCTATGGGCTACATCTGAAGTTGTAACTTCAGATCTTGACTCTCCTTGGATTCTAGAAGCATAAAGTTGCATTCTTGGTCATAATTGAAGTCCCTCTTACGCATGAAGATCCATGAAGAACTTAAAATAGGCATTTAGAGCCTTTATAGTCGTGCATGCACGTAAAGCTTGCAACTTTACATGAAAAGCAAGCTTAGAAGCTTGGATCTGTGATTTGGAGCCGTTGAATGGCTCAAAACAGGTCTGTATGGAAAAAGGAATGAATGGACTCGGCGAGTCGCAAGGCTGACTCGGCGAGTCATATGAAGAAAGTCGTAGACTCAACGAGTAGGATGACCAACTCGGCGAGTCCGATGAAGATTTCCATAGACTAGACGAGTTGTATGAACAACTCAGTGAGTTGGATGAGTTTTCCCCAAGTTATGAATGTGTGTGTATCTATCGTGTTGTTAGAAGGAAACTCAGCGAGTAGCCTTAAGGTTTCGATCAAAAATCATAAGAACTCGGTGAGTCACCCCGGTGACTCGGCGAGTGGGAAGGAGTTTCAAGGAACTCGGCGAGTAGCCTCGGGTACTCGGCGAGTTAAGGTCAACATGGACTATTGACCTTGACTAAGGATTTTGACTTTGATCACGGGTAAAATGGTCATTATGCCCTGAGTTCAGTTATTGGTATCTGATTTAGTGTTTATGGAAATTGTAGCCGGGGAATTCTAGAGCAATAGTCATCTAGCTTTGGATTTAGCATCTTAGCAGTTAGAGTTACGAGGTGAGTTTCCTTCCAGTAGCAACGGGTCTAGAACCTCATTGTCGGCCCGTTTAGATAGTAGTTTCGGACATAGATCCGATACTGGGAGGGTCCCAAGAATTAGATATATATATATATATATATATATATATATATATATATATATATATATATATATATATATATATATGCTTGTTGTCTTGATGATTCATGCATGTTATGTTCGGTTATGTTACGTGCTATAAGTTCTAGACTTCGGTCTGATGTCGAGCAGGGCCCGATGTGGTAGGTGGGGCCCAAGCTAGTTCCGTACCTCGGTCCAATGTCGGGTGGGGCCTGATGTAGTGTGTGGGGCCCAAGCTAGTCCCATATTTCGGTCCGATGCCGGGCGGGGCCCGATGTAGTGGGTGGGGTCTAGTATTTGTTTATATGTCATTGTATGGTATGTGGTAGTTTGGGGGAGCTCACTAAGGTTCGTGCTTACAGTTTCAGTTTTTGGTTTCAGGTACTTTCGCTAGTAAGGGGAAGAGCTCAGGATGATAGCATCGCACACACCACAGCTTCAGTTTTTTTTATCCAGGGAGTTTTCATCAAAAACTATGATATGGTTTGATACAGTTGTTATGTTACATTTGTTTTGATCTTTTGGGATACTTGTTCCACAATTTTTGTTGGTATGTTTTAGATGATGTGATTATTAGTATTATTAAAACAAAAAATTTTGGGTCGTATATTTGAGATGTTGCACTCCCCAATATATAACGCTAACATGTTATCAATTGAACTTATGATGTTACCCAAGAATTTTGTCAAGGTTTATAACATAAACAGGTTATCATAAGAAAGGAATTCCCCCGTATGATCTAATAATTAAGGATCCTCATCATTAAGGATCCTCATCCTTAAGGATCCTCATCATTAAGGATCTTCATCGGTATGGATCCTCATCAATAGAAACCTTGTCATTAGAAGTCAACAGTGATCCTAGGTTAAGACTGATCCTCAGTAAATTCTATGATTGAAAAGCTTATGAAGCTTAAGGAAAAACTCGAAGACAATCTGCTTCCATCTTTCGTTGTTCTGAACTTTGAGATTTTCAAGTAAAATGAAGGATCCTAAACTTTTCAGGATCCTACACCAATTGCACTTTTATAAACTTTCATTAGTTCATAGTCATTTACTATTGAGAAGTTGCAAAACACTTAGATTTACCAAAATTAGTTCTTAACAAATTCTTTTACACTTGTTTGAAACTCTTAAGGATTACAAGTCAAACATGAAACTTTTAAATAAACTTTTTAATTTATTTACAAAGTCACTTCTTATTACTCAAAGTAATTTCTTTTAGTTGTTTAACTAATTATTTTATCCATTATTTTCCAAAAGAACTTTATCTTGAAAATTATTCACTGTTATCAGGATCCTAACTACATAAGGATATTAGTATCATATTATGTAGGTGAAGCAAACATAGAAAGATAGAGGAAAGGTTAACCATTGTATTACATCAAAAGACTATGCAAACCTAACCACCTAAAAGGCCTAGACCTTAGCCTGTTCATCATCGACCTTCTTCCCCTCCTTTTCCACCTCTGACTGCGGTACAAGATCCTCGGTAGTGGGGACAGGCTTGCCAGTTTGTTTGGCTAGTGCCTCGCTCCATCCTACAACATTCCAGGATACTGAATGCTTAAGATCCTCTGCCAACTTGATGTTGGCCTCCCAGATAGCCATCGCAGCACTTGTCTTCACATCAGGAATCACTTCCTCAAGCTTTGCAGAATGCTCCTCCTCTTTCTCAATCTTTGTTTTTCTCAACAAATCCACCCTCCAAAGAAGATCCTCTTTAGTGGCCCTCCAGATTTTCACCTGCTCTTTTAGAGCAGACTCATCTTTCTCAGCACGGATCCTGAGATCATTGATGAACTGAGAAACATGAGTGGAGACCAGAAAGAAACACTAACGTCAGCAAATAAAGAAACGCATGTGATAAATTTGAAGAAGTAATTTTTATACACAAGAAACTTAAAACTTGGGAAAATGAGGTCAACCTCCCAAGAGCATCCTCAATGCTGAGGTTCTCTAGGCTGGAATTTGTGGACTCAGAAGTCTCCCTCTTTCAGGATCTTGGAGTATTCAGAACCAGGTCAAGTTGGGATTTCTTTGAAGGAGGCAGAGCAGAGGGCCTATCCTGCTTGATCCTGACCAAGCCACTAGTCATGTCATCCTCAAGTTCAGCCAAAGCAAAGCAAGCACTTGAGCGGACAGTCCTAGAACGCACAAGAAACAAGGATCTTAATAGTACCAAATATGCTAAGATAACAATTCAAATCAAAGAGTGATAAGAAAGATTATTTAACTGCTTCTTGGTTACCTCGAGATGGATAAAACTTATTCATTAAGGGACAATTTTTAAACTCTTCTTTATCTCATCTTTTTAATTTTTACCCTATGTTATCCCTTTAATATTCTCAAAATTAACTCTTATATTTTTAGGAATAACTTGAGGGCAATTTTTTGGGTCAGGATCCTCAAAACATTCAGGATCCTCAAACCTCATCAAATATTCAGGATCCTCAACTTTATCAGGATCCCGGCTATTACCGTTATTATTATAACTAATATTTACAATAGTTGTATTTCATTTTTAATTGATACATTTGCAGAAATAATCAATAGAAGACTTATTCTCAACAAAGATTCGTCTCAACAATGCTAAAGACCCAAAATACCAAGTATAATAATGTTCACAAATCTGTTCATAGACGATCTCGGGAATATTAGACATCTTGTTAGCTAGTTTAGACTATAAATTGACACATGTATCTTGCACACAACAAACATTGTTTACTCTTAGCTTACTCTACGAACTTTTTCACTTGTTCTTACTAAGGTACTCTTTGTAATCATCATTTTATATTAATAAAATCATCAAGGCTAGTGATTATTATCACCTGCAAGTTTTTGTGACGGAGATCCTACAAAGGATCAAGGGCTTTCCTTGTAAACAATTTTGTCATTCTCTTTACCTTTCTTTATTGCACAATTCGAACATCACAGCCTCTCATTCAATTATGTTAAATTATACTTGTGTAATTTTTTACCAAACAAAATCATGTTAAAAACTATAGTTCAAACGTTAGGATCTTAACATATTGTGCATCTAATCGAGGTGTAGAAACCCAAACACTAAAGAAAGAGGTTATTAACTCTTTAAACCTTAGGATCTTAAAATATTTTCAGAATTAAGAGGGATGCCAAGTCAATAAAGCGTGAAACGATCCCCTTACTCACATCCCATAGTAAGATATGGTGCATGTAAGTCCCCAAACTGCTTGTGTATCAATCAGATCCAATTGATGGTGCGGAATCCCAATCAATTGGATGATGTCAGATCAAAATAGAAGAGAAGTAGAAGAAGAATGATATGAACTAATGTATTAATGATTAGAATGAAACTCCTTTACACAAGATTCACTTTTTCTCTCTATCACACCTTAGAATACACACACTTAAGCTCCTCTTGGTCATACACTCCTCTTGCACTCCTCACCCTATATATAGAGGATAGTTGGTTGTACATAGGTTTACGGCCTTAAACCCGTGTACGGTCGTACACACATCCGTAAACACTTATATAGCCATAAACTCTAAGATGTTTACGATCCTAGACATAAAAATACATTTTCCTAGAAAAGTATAGTATAAACCAAAATTTCGACCCAATAATCTCCCCCTTGGTTTGTAGCTTTCTTTTCTAATTGACCCAACAAGCTCCCCTAAAAGGTAGTTGGCTTTTCTTTTTAATCTTCATTAGGAGCTTGGCTTCAACATTAATCTTCAATTTCTTCACAACATCAAGATGAACATATGAATCTTCAATAAATGACTTCATCTTGAGCAGTTGGGATTTTCTGCAGAATTTGACATTGAACGCACATTGGGTGAGGAGGCTTCTTGTAGAGATTCTTGAAAGATGGCGCTTTCAGCTTGAAAATCTTAGGAGAGAACAATCGAGAGAAATAATCCTCTTGATCACTTCACTAGGTTCATAGATAGCAGCAGACTGATTGAGGGGCCTTCAATGCAATCCGTCACATAATCTTTTGTTTTCGCTTATAATTGTGCTTGCAAAGGTTTCTGTCCTTTCCAAAGTTGATAGCTATCGTATTTTAGGTCCTCGTTCTCTCTACGTAACAACTCTATATGCTCAAGTAGATTTTTAATAATATCAATGCATGTTTAAGAACAAGAAGTCTGACTTACCTCTTCCTTTTCAGTCTCTGGAGTGGTAGACACCATGAATGCAAATTGCAGCTCCATCATTTCTTCCTCTGGGTCTAATTCAACTTTCTCTTCAGGAATGTCATTGATATGAGCCATGTGAGAATTTTTAGATCCTGAAATATTCAAGGCTTGATTCTGGTCCTCCCAATTAAATGACTGACCTACCACTGCCAGATTTTCAGTTTCACTGTTAACAACAACATTTACTTGAATGTTCCCAACTGGTACCATTGTTCGATCAGTGTTTACTCGTCTGTCAGGCTTCGAACAATCACGAGCAAAGTGACCCGCCTTGTGAAAGTTGTAGCAACGAAGCTTTCCCTAGTTGAAACCTACCTTCTTTTCTGCATTCATTCCCCAATTGTTCTTTCCAGTTTTCTTTGAAAATTGCTTTGCCCTAAATACTGTCATTACAATCTTCCAAGTAATATCCATTTCTTCAACATCTTTAGGATGAATTTGGTCCAAATCAGCAAATGAAAATTGAGGGGGCAATTCACCGGCTACAAAAGCATTATAACAATTTACTAAACCGGTTGCTAGAGCCAAATTTTCGTCATTCTTTTTAGGAGCAAGGGTTGGAGTAGGAGCTCGAGTAGGTACCTTTGAAGAGGAAGCAACTTGTGGATAGGACACTGAAGAGTGACCACTTTGCATAGATGGAATGACATATGATGATGGTTGGGAAGCAGTAAATGGTTGAACTTGAGGAGTGGTGAAAGATGAAAAGGCATTGTTGGATTGAATCCCCAGATTCGTAGTGGAGTATGAATTGACATGGTTGTCACAAGATTTAATGATTGCCATTGTTTCAGCTAAACTTAGACGATTGAGGTATTTTGTTTTCTTGATCACAGCAACATTCATATCCCAAGACCTCGGTAGAGAATTGCACAAATTCTTGTTTATTTTAGATTTAGACACAAAAATTCCGGCTGAACATATTTCAGTAGTGATTGTGGTAAATCGTTGTCTCTGAGCTTCCAGGGTTTCACCAAGAATATGATTAAACATATTGAAGTTTTTGTCTTAGCATATCCTGATGACTCTATTTCAAGTCTTCATTTCCTTCATAGACTTCAATTAGAGCTTCCCATAGTGCTTTGGCTAAATCATATTCTCTTAAACCTTGAGTTATATCGGGAGATAAAGCCATGGTTATAGTAGCCAGAGCCCTTTCTTGTTCTTCCACTTTTTGAAAATCCTCATCAGTGTAGTCTGCAAAAACTTTGTCAATTATTATTCCATTTGCAAGTGTGGTAGTAATCCTGACAGGTCCTCTGAGAATGCTACGCCATACTTTGAAATCTTTCATCCTGATGTACTTCTGAATCCGATCTTTCCATTCTGGGAAACCTTTCGCAGATTACAGACGTGGAATACATGTGGTTGTTCCCATTATGGAATGAAGTTCACGATGAATTGCTGAGTTTTGTGAGTCCATTCTTGTTTGTTGTTTTCGGCTTTTCAAAAATGAACAGATCGAAAACTTAACAAGAAAAATGCTTAAAATTAAGAAGATCAATCAACTAAGGAGTTTACGGTCGTACAAAGGATCACATCCGTACACGACAACCGTACACTCCATCCATACACTCCAGCCGTAAACTTCAACCGCACACTTCAACTGGACACTACAACCATACACATCAACAATACACTTCAACCGAACACTCGATTATCAAATGATAATATCTTATATTCTGGAAACCAAGACGTGTGAGTTCTGGTTTACAAGTCGGTTATACATTGATAATATGTAAACACACCGGTAACTTGGTGTTATAAAACGTATTGTTGTGTATGACTTGATGAGTAACTAGAGCAAGCATTTGGGTCGAAGTTTATCCATTCGTTTTACCCAATGTGGGATAAAAGCGATATATGTGGTCCCCTCTATGATTTAGTGATGACAACCCTAAGCGCAAGACCAAGCCTAGACTAATTTGATTTGTTCAGTTAGTCGGTCGTCATAAATTGGAAATCGGGAAACAACACATGAACAGAGAGAATTATTATAATCCATGTCTCAGTTCATACAATATCCATCACGGGGGAATATATGATTTCTTATCTTATAGACGCGTTACTAATAAGATCAGAGTTCGACAACGGTCTTTTGAGAGCTACGATTGCCAATCGGAGTTTGAAGTCGTACTTTCAATCATAGTTATTAGACTTATCCAAGTGGGAGACTATTGGATTATGTGTCTAAGCCCATAACTAAAATTTGTATGTACTTTACCTGATACAACATGGTCTATTTGGGTTGTAACACTCTAGAACAATTTGATAGGATGGATATTAGAGAAAGAGGTTATCTGCGATTTATTAATATATTATAAGTATAGTATATTATTTGAGAAATCATATTATTTAATTAATATTGATCAAGAATTAATTTGGTGATCAAAACAAACTAATTAAATTAACAAGGATTGATTATGTAAATCAGTGATACATACGGTTTGGGCTATTGATCCATGATGGACTAAGCTTATGTGAAAGTCCATGAAATATTAGTCCATATGAATTATGGATCATAAGCCTAAGTGTATGAATTAGGGTTTACTTATGACTCTTAGAATTCTACACTATATATGTATTCCTCTAAAGCCAAAATCGTACACTATGTGAGTTCCTTGAAGCCTAGATGATTTTGTGTCTCCAAACCCCTCTCTCAAGTTCCTCCTCTTGTTCCTGGATTGTTATAAGACATTTGAGGCATTACACTTGAGGTTCTAGGCTCTTGAAAGACCAAATCCTACAAGCTACAAGATAGAGGTAATCTTCTAACTTATTTTTATGATTCATATGTCATATTGTATGCTACTTATAGGTTTCTACCTTTGGTAATTTTTTGTTGCATGTTTAAACTAGAGAAAATTCAGATCCAAAGTTATTAGGGTTGTATGTGCATCAAAGGAGTTTTATAGTACATAAAACCCAACATTTTTCATTTGCAAACAACCTTCTTTTTTGATGTGTGGGTCTGAAAGAAGGATCAATGTTAAGTTATGAGTTATAATATTCTTATTTATACATGTCATGTCTCCGTGTTTCCATGTGAAGTTTTTCATTCCTTCTTTCGGGAATGTAACTAGGTTCTTTTTGATGTCTTATGGTATTGAGGAGCTTCTGTGTACTTTGGCATTAGGATCCTCAAAGTATAGGGCACTTCTTTTATATCTTGCTCATTCACTTCCAATATGTCTAGTGCTACCTGCTTTAATTGCTATGCTTTTCTTGGTACTGAGGTGGGATTAAATGAGGTCTTGTAGCATTACTTGTATTCTTGTTGACCACCTGTGATCTTCATTGTTCCCCAAGGAGTGATCATCTTTACACATTGGTGGTACATCGATGGGACTACTTTCATGTCGTAGATCCATGGTCTACCCAATATAACATTACAGGGAGACAAGGTATCAATGTCACACCCCCGAACCGAACGGCGGAAACGTTCGAGGCCTCTTATGACTCAAATTGAATACCATCACAATGAATATACATGAATCATAACACAAATCATCACCATGCATTGAAATATTACAACTGATATTGTTTACATTTAGTACATTGTTTAAACGTTACAATTCCATAACATAGACTGTCTAATAGATAGTTTAAGCAAAACACCATGACATGACTTGGTACTTATTCTCCGGCTTACCTGTTATCTGAGAATACAAGTTATTTTTAAAAAACGTCTGAGTTCATAAGTAATGTTATGGAAAAAATGATTTTTGTGAAGTTTGAAACACCCAGAAAATCCGATATTTTCTGAAAAGAGTATTTGTTTATAAAAAAAAGTGTGAAGATCCATAGATACGCTTATTGATTTTGAAAACATGTATAATTGTTTCAATTTGTATACATCACACAGGTGAATATTTAAAAATTTTCGGGAAAACCCGATGTTTTCCCAATACGCAAATTACATGACTTGTTTATTGTTATACCGATACAACGAATGTTTTTGATTACCTAGGTGACATTGGATTAACTAGGGTTTGTGAGTGGTTACAATCACGCATTAATGAAAATGACTAGTTTATAACTATAGGTTACAAAAGATCCCTAAGGTGTCGTCCGTACTACTCACACAATCCAACCACCCTGACTTCTCTTGATTAACGCCACGAATCTGATTACTCGAATTCTCATAAGCCCAACAACCGAGGAGAAAGGAGGGTACGAAGCCCCTTTTATTTCCATAAGTTATTCAAGGCTATCGGGAATGCGAAAGGCACTTGGCCCAACTCGCATTTGACTTCTCGACCTCACTGGTAGTAGTAATGGACCATTAGGGCCCAATAGCATAATAGAGCTATTGAAAGTCCTTTTACATGTAATTGGGTCATAGAAGGCCCATTAACATGTAAGCGCGTTCCCTTTGGGCCCAAAGATCATGTTATTGGGCTAGCAAGGCCCAACAAACACGATTTGAAACTTTCAAGCCCAAAGATTGAATGTTGACTCCTCGCAGTTATCACGCATTTATTGAAATACTATAGTTTATTGATTTTTGTTTTGTTATTGATTCGAGACCGAATCTACTCGTTTTGTAACAATATTGGTTGTTGAGAGTGTATTTGTTTTTACATTTCGTCGGTAGTCGTGGATCTTGTATTCTGTCTTAATGAATTAATTTGTTTAAAAGTAAGATTTTTACCTTTTCACAACCTTTCTTTTATAAAAATAGCACTTTTAGTCCTTTATATAAAAGAATTTCATTTTAGTCCTTAAAACATTATTTTGACACTTTTGTATCATAAACTTGTTGAAAAGACATTTTTAGCCAAAATTTATTTTGTAAACAGATCTAGTCCTTCCAGATTGATGTTTTCTCGGTTAAAACCCTTAATTTCGCAACTTTGACAGTTTTGGCCCAAACTAGATAATTTTTTCATTTTTGATCCTTTTTGAATTTGAAAAGCATTTTTGACCATTGGAATGGCTTTATTACACTTCAAATCCCCTGTTTTACAGAAAATTGCATTTTTAGCCCCTCAAATTTAGAAATCTCGCATTTTGAAGCTTATTGGGCCGAAAAGACCAAATTTAACCAATTAAATTCAAATTTTACATTTTAAGCCCCTCAAAAATGTTGATGTTCAGAAAATTTATTATAGAAACTATTTGGACCCTTTTGATCCTGCAGAAATTGTAATTTGTCGGTTTGGCCCCTAAGTTTTGTATTTTTGACATTTTATGTCCAAAAATGGGTTTTATGTTCAAGTATGTTCATCATAACCATATAAACTATTTTTCTTGACTTGATTAGTGTAACATAGTTTAAGTTATGTTTATTTCCTTCCTCATGTTTTAGATCTTGGTTTTTACACACTTTTTGGATAACTTACTCATCACAAACACATGATATCACACAAATACATGCATCAAATCACACATAGCATACATTTACACATTTACTTGTATTCTCCCCCCCCCCCCCATAAAACTCATAAAAACCGGAAAGAAGGGGGTATGAAACTCACCTTGAGTTATGGATCGGTTTTGAAGAAGAAAAGAGAAGAGTTTGTTGTTATTTTCGAGCCTAGCAACCTTTCTTGGAAGATCTCGAACTTAAAGAGCTTCTAAGTTGCAAGATCACAAGATTGGATGGATTTAGAAGAGATTTTTGATGAAATGAAGTGAGTTCGAGCATAGATTTAACATCAACTTACCTTGAATGATGATTTACTTGATGAAAATCCTTAGACTTCAAGCCAAATTTTCGAGATTTTGGATGAAGGAGAGTGGATGATTCTTGAGTGGTTTAAAGAAAATTTTGTTGTAAGTGTGTGTGTGTGTGTTTCTCTTGCTCTCGGCCAAAGAAAATAGAGGGAGAGGAAGAGAGGGAAGTGATGAGATGTTTACTTGGGTGTATGGGATTTGCATGGAGAACCATTAAACAAAAATGAGGTGGAAATGAAAAAAGTCAACTATTCTTCCTTGGTTGGGCTTGGGCCGAGAATGGAGAGGGAAAAAGAAAAGGATTGGGCCTTGTATGCTTAAGCCTATTTCATGGTTATGTTAAGTGATGTTTGGCCCAAATAAACATAAATATGATTTTTATAACCTATTAGGGTTAAATTAGGTTAATTATGGCCCAATATGGTCCATTTAAATAATTTATTTCTTTCTAGGACCAATATAGCCCAAAATATTGAAATAAATGAAAGTGCATCCAATTAGAACCCATTTAAGAGGTCTAAGCCCATGATATTCCAATTGGAAGCTTATTGGTCCATTGGGCCCAATAAGGAAGTCCTAGTCCAAAATGGACTTAAACAAGGACTTCTAGAGTTTCCAATTATTTGTTGACTATTTGTAGTGCATGTATGAAGTGTTTGATTGAAATTTTGTTGTCAAAGAGTAAGCATCATGCATGATTTCATGCTTTTGATTCATAATTGACATAAGTGTTGTAGTTACAAGGCACCAAAAATTTCTAGTTGTGACATCATCCCCCCGTTAGAGGGAATTTCATCCCGAAATTCTTTTGAAAGCTAGATCTGAGAATGCTAGAATAGATGAGGGTACTTTTTCTTCATTTGGTCTTCACGTTCCCACGTGAATTCTTGCCCACACTTCGCGTTCCACCGTACTTTAACGATCGGGATGCGACTTTGCTTAGTACGCTTCACCTCCCTGTGCATGATTTCGACTGGTTCTTCAACAAACAGGAGATTCTTATTGATTTCAATTTCATCAAGGGGAATGACGAGAGTTTCATTGGATAGGCACTTCTTTAGATTGGAAACATGGAACACGGGGTGTACACTGCGGAGCTCAGCGGGTAGCTGCAGTCTGTACGCCACTGGACCTATTCGGGCAAGGATCTCAAAAGGCCCAATGTATCGTGGATTCAGTTTTCCCTGTTTTCCAAAACGAATGACCCCTTTCCACGGAGAAACTTTTAACAACACTTGATCCTCGACCTGAAACTCTAAGGGATTTCGGCGTTTATCAGCGTAGCTCTTTTGTCGGTCGCGTGATGCTTGTAGTCGAGCCCTGATTTGAACTATCTTCTCTGTGGTTTCCCATATGATCTCCGGTCCCGTTAATGTCTTATCCGATGCTAGTTCCTTCGCTAGATGGGTGTCGTCCACCTCAGCCCAACACAATGGTGATCTACACTTACGTCCATATAGCGCTTCGAAAGGGGCGACTTTGATGCTCGAATGGTAACTGTTGTTATATGAGAACTCAACTAAGGGTAAGTGGGTATCCCAGGACTTCCCAAAGTCTATCACACATGCGCGAAGCATGTCTTCGAACGTCTGGATGGTTCGTTCACTTTGACCGTCCATTTGTGGGTGATCAGCGGTGCTCATGTCGAGATGGGTTCCAAGTGCTTTCTGAAGTGATTGACAAAAACGTGAAGCGAACCTACTGTCTCTATCTGAGATGATAGACACTGGCACTTCGTGAAGCTTCACAATTTCTCGGATGTATATTCTTGTCGCGGATTTCGTCAGTCGGTCAACTATTACCCATATAGTGTCTAATCCATCTGGCATCATGGGTAGCTTGGTCACAAAGTCCATAGAAATCCCTTCCCATTTCCACTCGGGGATTACTGGTTGTTGTAATAACCCTGAGGGCTTCTGGTATTCCCCTTTTACTTTGGCGCAAGTAAGGCACTTGCTGACACAAGTGGCAATTTCTGCCTTCATGTTAGGCCACCAATAATGTTGTTTAACATCCAAGTACATTTTGTCCGAACCTGGATGTATGGATTATCGCATCTTGTGAGCTTCCTTCATGACTATCTCCCTAAATCCTCCAAGTTTGGGGACCCAAATACGGTTCTGGAAATGGTATACTCTGTCCTCTTTCACCTTGAGATTCTTCTCCATTCTGCATAATGCTTCGCTTGTTCTGTTTTCCGCCTTCATGACATCTGATTGGGCTACACTGATCTGAGTAGTTAGTTGATATTGGATGGTTATTGAGAGAGTTTTCACGCGACGATTTGAGTACTCTTTCCGGATCAAGGCATCAGCTACCACATTAGCCTTGCCTGGGTGGTACTTGATTTCACACTCATAATCGTTTAATAGTTCAACACATCTTCTTTGTCTCATATTCAGCTCTTTTTGATTCAGGATGTGCTGGAGACTCTTGTGGTCTATGAAGATGGTGCACTTCGTACCATAGAGGTAATGCCTCCAAATCTTCAGAGCGAAGACCACTGCTCCCAATTCTAGATCGTGGGTTGTATAATTCACTTTTTGTGTCTTTAGTTGGCAGGATGTGTAAGCTATCACCTTTCCACGCTGCATGAGAACGCAACCTAAACCCTAATTTGACGCATCACAGTAGACCACGAAATCTTCCGTTCCCTCTGGTAGAGATAGTACCACGGCACTGCAGAGTGCTTGCTTCATAGTTCGGAATGCAACTTCTTGTTTGTCCGTCCATTTTAATGGTATGCTCTTTTGTGTAAGCGAGGTAAGTCGTTTGGCGATCTTAGAGAAGTTCTGAATGAATCTCCTATAGTAACCTGCTAGGCCTAAGAGTTGGCGGATTTTTGTGGGTGTTGTTGGAACTGCCCATCCTTCGATGGCTTTGACCTTAGAAGGATCCACATGCATTCCTTCCTGACTAACAACATGACCAAAAAGTTCACGCTACGGAGCCAGAACTCAAACTTGGAGAGTTTTGCGTATAGATTTTCCGTTTGCAGGGTTTCCAGGATTTGTCGGAGATGTTGTCCATGCTCTTCTTCGCTTCGGGAATAGACTAGAATGTCGTCAATGAAAACGATAACAAATTTTTCGAGAAATGGTCGACAGATTCGATTCATTAGGTCCATGAATGTGGCAGGGGCATTCGTTAGACCGAAGGGCATTAAGACAAATTGATAATGTCCATAACAAGTTCGGAAAGCAGTTTTGGGAATATCCTCTTCCTAGACCTTGAGTTGATGGTACCCAGATCTTAGATCTATCTTAGAGAAGTAACTAGCTCCTTGGAGCTGGTCAAATAGATCGTTGATTCATGGGAGTGGGTAGCAATTTTTTATAGTGAGCTTGTTTAGCTCCCTGTAATCGATGCACATCCTAAAAGATTCATCCTTCTTTTTGACAAAGAGGACCGCAGCTCCCCATGGCGAGTAGCTGGGTTGGATGAATCCTTTGCCCAGGAGTTCGCTGAGTTGGCTGGACAATTCCTGCATCTCAGCAGGAGCCAGTCGGTAAGGCGATTTAGCGATAGGATTTGCTCCTGGAACAAGATCAATTCGGAATTCAACTTCTCTCTCTAGGGGTACTCCAGGAAGATCTTCAGGAAATACGTCTGGGAATTCACGTGCTACTGGAATGTCTCGAACGTTAACCTCTTCCTTGGTTTTATCCACTACATGCACCACGAACGTCAAATCGTTCTTTCGTAGATGCTTCTGCGCCTGGACGCATGAGATGAGGCGAAGGATCATGCTAGGGTTGTCTCCGTAAATAACTAGCGTTTCGTGATCAGGAAGGTGAAGGCGAACGACCTTCTCGTGACACATAATTTCAGCATGGTGGGGGCTTAACCAGTCCATTCCAATAATCACATCGAAACTCCTAATGGAAACATGCATTAAGTCTATTTGGAAGACGTGTTGATTTAGAGTTAGGGTACATCCGATGTAAACTTCCCCAGTGGATTCGGTTTTCCCATTGGCCATTTCCACCGTAAAGGTTTCATTGAGCTTCTGGGGTTATTGTTTTAACAAATGTTTAAACTTATTGCTCACAAAACTTCACTCCGCTCCGGTGTCAAATAGGATGCATGCATAAGTGTGGTTTAGGGGAAACCTACCGGTAACAACAGCGGGATCCTGAATCGCTTCTCCCTGACCCATGGTCAGCACCCTTCCTGTTCCTCCATTTTTGGGATTGTTGTTATTGGGGAAATTTCAACGGAAATTCCCAGTCCTTCCACATCCAAAGCAGGTGTGGCTAGGTCCTACATTGTTGTCGCCAGTGTTGGTGATGTTGTTGTTCCGGTTATTATTGTTGTTACTTCCCTGTTGTTGATTCTGAGGAGGGTAAGTCCTGTAGTACCTTGTCGTGTGCCCCTTCCTATTGCAACTGGTGCACTGTATCTCTCTGCATTCTCCATTGTGATGGAGACCTCACTTGTTCCACTTGGGAAGATTATCAGAATAAGGTCTAGGAGCACTTGGAGTAGCTGAGGCTGGAGCATATGGTGTGGACGGAACTTGAGCGGTTGCAGCATTAACTACCACTGTTTGCTGCTTCTTGGATGATTCGGAGCCTTGATGTCCCTTCCTCTTGTTGTTCTTCCCCTTCTTGCTATCATTTTCCTTCTTAAATTTAGTCTCTACTGGCTTCTCACCCTTCTTGTTGTTGTGGTCATACAACTTCTTGGCCAATCTCTTGGCACTGTCGAAAGTTTCGGGATTTGCAGCTATCACGTTACCTTGGATCGGGGAGGTTAGTCCCCAGATGAATCGCTTGATCTTCTTACCCTATGAGGTAATCATGCCAGGGCATAACAGAGACAGTTTGCTAAACCTTGATATGTAGGCATCTATATCAGTGTTCCAGACAGTGAGATTCCACAGCTCTTGTTCCATTTTCTGAATTTCACCACGAGGGCAATATTCGACCATCAGCATTTCTTTCATTTCTGCCCATGGCATGGAATTGACTACGAGGAGTGTCATGGCTTCCACGTGTCTGTTTCACCAAGTGAGCGCTTGGTCAATGAAAGTGCATGCGGCAAACTTCACCTTCATCTCCTTAGGACAATCGCATATCTCGAATACCGATTCCACCATCTCGATCCATCGTTTCAGGGTGATCATCCCTCCACTGTCGTTAAAGTTTTGTGGTTTGGCGTTGGTGAAGTCTTTGTAGGAACATGCTTTGGTGGGTCCTTGATTCATCCCGTTGTTCGAACTTCCGGCCCCTTGTCCGTTGACTCCTCCATTGTTCCCTTGGTGAATTTGTGCCATTGTTGCGGTGACCGCAGCAGATACAGTTGCTTGGAATGCAGCTGAGTCGACTTCGGGTGGGGTTGGTCCAGGGTTTCTGCGAGTGGGTCATTGAGGCATCTTCTTGTCATAGAACGGAAAGATGTTGAGTATATGTGGTTTTTGTGAGGTTGTGATCCTATAGACTAGGTGCATGGCACAAACTTAAGTACTTCTACAATTTAGCATACAATCATGGATACGTAACAAATAGTAGATTATAACATCATAAAAAACATGTAAAATCTTTCATTACTATTACCCGCACTTTGATACGTGAAAATTTTGCTCGAAAGAGCATACATAAGCGGCACTAGTTTGACAGCATAACGGCTCTATGAGTAGCGTGGTCACTTAAACATAGAGTCGGGGTACATAACATAGATCCTAATGACCTAGTAAGATAAGTCTATCCCTAACACTCCATGGAGTGTCCTAAGATAGTGGCGAGATCATATGTCGAAGTGTTGAGCCAACAACTGAGCTATCTCAGTCATGTCTCCAATGACCTCATCCCTCTCATCCTCACCTTGCACTGCACGTGCTTCCATGGCGAACAGCTGTTGCCTTAGGGCGGCAATCTCAGCTTCAGGGGAGCGATTCTCCCTTACGGGGTTCACTGGTTCGGCGGGGTGGTTCGGTTGTGCCTCACTGACAAATAATGTGGTGTTATCTTTGCCCAAGTCTTGTCCTTCCTCCATGTCATCATCGGTCTCCTCAAACTCGTAGTTGGTGTCCATGTACTCATCAGGTCCGACGTCATGTACTTCCCCTTTATTCCCTTCAGGTTCATCTTCAAGCATCCCGTGAGCCACTAGGACTTGATGAAACTGAATGCCCTGCTGCTCTCCTTCCATGAAGACTGGGAGAAGGTATACGAATAAACTATCATTATCCTATGACTCTACAACTATTGTATAGACTGAACAGATGTTCTCTTCTTGGTGATAAAGGGGTATGTTTTTAGGTTCCCTAGCTATCACGATTTCCTCAGAACATGTGATAGTTGTACTTTGGAGGAAATGTAGTTGATTAGGCTACATCCACTCCTTGATACGACTAAGAATAGTCCTGGCCTAACTGAGATACTAGCATTATCTTGTTTGGTTCAGTGTTATGTTCTTTTTCCTAATACAAGCAAGGATGTTTTTATTGTTATGTTTTACTTGTTTTGTTCAGAGTTGTGTTAGTCCCTCTTTTTTGTTTATAGTTGCATATCAATGTGTGGTTAGATATGTTAGTTCACTATAAACATAGCTCTGATACCAACCTGTCACACCCCCGAACCGAACGGAGGAAACGTTCGAGGGCTCTTGTGACTCAAATTGAATACCATCACAATGAATATACATGAATCATAACACAAATCATCACCATGCATTGGAATATTACAACTGATATTATTTACATTCAGTACATTGTTTAAACATTACAATTCCATAACATAGACTGTCTAATAGATAGTTTAAGCAAAACACCATGACATGACTTGGTACTTATTCTCCGGCTTACCTGTTACCTGAGAATACAAGTTATTTTGAAAAACGTCAACATATGAAATGTTGGTGAGTTCATAAGTAATGTTATGGAAAAATGATTTTTGTGAAGTTTGAAACACCCAGAAAATCCGATATTTTCTGAAAAGAGTATTTGTTTATAAAAAAAAGTGTCAAGATCTGTAAATATGCTTGTCGATTTTGAAAACATGCATAATTGTTGCACTTTGTATACATCACACAGGTGAAAATGTCGAACTTTCCGGGAAAACCCAATGTTTTCCCAATACGCAAATTACATGACTTGTTTATTGTTATACCGATACGACGAATGTTTTCTATTACCCAGGTGACATTAGATTAACTAGGGTTTGTGAATGGTTACAATCACGCATTAATGAAAATGACTAGTTTATAACTACAGGTTACGAACGATCCCCAAGGCGTCGTGCGTACTACTTACATAATCCAACCACCCTGACTTCTCTTGATTAACGCCTTGAATCTGATTACTTGAATTCTCATAAGCCTAACAACCGAGGAGAAATGATGGTACGAAGCCCCCTTTATTTCCATAAGTTATTCAAGGCTATCGGGAATGCGAAAGGCACTTGGCCCAACTCGCATTTGACTTCTCGACCTCACTAGCAGTACTAATGGACCATTAGGGCCCAATAGCACAATAGAGCTATTGAAAGTCCTTTTACATGTAATTGGGTCATAGAAGGCCCATTAACATGTAAGCGCGTTCCCTTCGGGCCCAAAGATCATGTTATTGGGCTAGCAAGGCCCAACAAACATGATTTGAAACTTTCAAGCCCAAAGATTGAATGTTGACTCCTCATAGTTATCACGCGTTTATTGAAATACTATGGTTTATTATTTTTGTTTTGTTATTAATTCGAGATCGAATCTACTCGTTTTGCAACGATATTGGTTGTTGAGAGTGTATTTGTTTTTACGTTTCGTCGGTAGTCGTGGATCTTGTATTCTGTCTTAATGAATTAATTTGTTTAAAAGTAAGATTTTTACGTTTTCACAACCTTTCTTTTATAAAAATAGCACTTTTAGTCCTTTATATAAAAGAATTTCATTTTAGTCCTTAAAACATTATTTTGACACTTTTGTATCATAATGTAACGACCCAATTTTTACGTCCGAAAATTTCATTTTAAAATATTACTTTAGAAAACATTAATAAATAAAAACATTGTTTGATCACACCATAACACATCGCAATCATGTTCTAAAAGGTAAAACCATACATCCCATCAAAATATCAGAGTACAATCCCAGTAAATCTCGTAAATGCGGAAACCGAAGAGTGTGTGTATGACGTGCCACTACCGCGCCGGCTCCTTCCCCTTCGGTGCAAAGGTACCTGAAAACAAAACTGTAAACGTAAGCACAAAGCTTATTGAGTTCCCCCAACGTACCACATACCACACAAACACATAACATACGTACTGCCAGGCTATTCTGGGGTGCCTGACTACCCGGTACGGCCATTCTGGGGTGCCAACCTACCCATGCGGCCATTCTGGGGTGCCGTCTTACCCGTGTCAAGCCATTCTGGGGTGCTGACTACCCATCGGTCCTAACAACCGATCCTCGGGGACTGGTCCCCTCCTGCTACCTCTATCGCATAACATAACAGACCAACATACAAGCATACCATCACATACAGTCAGATAATTCTGGGGTGTCTAACTACCCAGCGGTCCTAACAACCGAACTCTACTACTATTGCATATAACGTATCATGATAGTATATAACATAACAGGTAATAGCAAACCTAGATGATTTCACAAAGACAATCATCTACCATACGTCTCCTACTGGTGGGTCGGCATTGTGGCCTTAGACCCACCGCTACTGGAAGGTAACTCACCTCAAAGTAGCTGCTGAACTGATCAGGGACTAACTGACTGCTGCTGCTCCAGGAGTCCTCCGGCTGCAATTCCCACAACATACTCAATCAAACACTGCTAACTGTCCTTTAGGTAAAATGACCATTTTACCCCCGGTCTAGCTCTAAGCCAATGCTAGAGTCAACTTTCAGTTGACCCGACTCGCCGAGTGGATCTCCATTCGCCGAGTCCCTAGCAAACTATTGTCCTGGGTCCCTGGTTCTACTCGTCGAGTTGGGCTATGACTCGACGAGTTCATCTTCTAACTGTCATTCAACTCCTTCATCCTACTCGCCGAGTTGTATGAACAACTCGTCGAGTTCATCTTCATCCGAAGAACACTTTATGCTAAGACTCACTGAGTTGTATGAACAACTCGCCGAGTCTGTTCTTGATCTATGAAGATTGCCTTGGACTCGCCGAGTCAGGGCATTGACTCGCCGAGTCCTAACATGGGTGAGTTCAGCTCCCAACTCACCGAGTCACCCCCTGTGACTCACGGCTCAACTCGCTACATCATGAAGGGACCAAATCAGTGACTCGCGACCAGACTCGCCGAGTCGCCAATACGACTCGCCGAGTCACCGCCATGCATCCACCAAATACACTGATTTACTCGATTTCAGTCCATGTCATTCATAGATCTGGACTTCTAGGACACAAATCACACGTAAAGTTTCCAACTTTACGTGTGGATATTCACTAATGTGGATTTTAGGGTGCAAAATGCCTCAAAAGGGTAGATCTAGGATGAACAAGCCACATGGGGCCATAAAGCTAACAGATCTGAGCTCCTGGAGCTCAATCTTGCCTAGATCTAAAGGTTAATCCACTTATTACGAAACATTAAGCACAAACAAGCTTGAAGAATTGCTCAAGAGTGTCTCAAATGGGATCTTAAGCATAGAAACAGGGGAAAAACGAGATATACCTCAAGGAAAATGTTGAAATGACACAAAGATGGCTGATCTCCTTCTCCTCTTCTTGATCTACTCCTCTTTCTCCTCAAAACCTTCAAGAACACACCAAGAACACTTCAATCTCTCAAGGAAATAAGGGAAAACGATGTTGGGGGAGTCCTGGGGGTGAATGGGGATGAATTGGGGCGAAATGAGGGTTTAAATAGGGTGCAAACCCTTGAAACTTAGGGTTTCATCCAGCAGCGGTGACTCGCCGAGTCCAGGATATGGACTCGCCGAGTCGCCCACTTAAACGCGTCCTGAGTCTCGTCCCTACTCGGCGAGTCGGACCTTATGACTCGCCGAGTCCAAGGATAAAATAGGGCAATGCTCAAATAAAATTCACATACCGAAAACTAGGTGCTACAAATCTCCCCCACTTATTTTAGACTTCGTCCTCGAAGTCTGCTGCCCGGTCCTGAAACAGCTCGGGGTAATGCTCCATCATCTCGTCCATCGGTTCCCACCTTTACTAGTTCCACCCTCTTGTTTCTCAACGTCTTGGTCTTTCTGTCAAGTATTGCGACTGGGCGCTCAATGTAATTCAAGCTGTCATCAACCTGAATATCCTCCAACGGTACTACTGCTGAATCGTCCACCAGGCACTTCCGCAGCTGCGAAACATGGAAGGTGCTGTGGATCTGACTGAGCTCGGCTGGCAGATCCAGCCTATACGCCACCTTGCCCACCCGGGCTGCAACCCTGAACGGCCCGATGAACCTTGGGCCCAACTTGCCCCGCTTCTTGAATCGAATGACACCTTTCCAAGGCGACACTTTCAGGAGGACCATATCCCCGACTTGGAACTCCAAGTCGGATCGACGTCTATCGGCGTAGCTTTTCTGCCGACTCTGTGCAGTCTGAAGTCTGCTCCGAACCTGCTGGATCCTCTCGGTCGTCTCTAGCACCACCTCGGTGCTCCCCATGACTCTCTGGCCAACCTCCCCCCAACATATCGGGGTTCTGCACTTCCGCCCATACAACATCTCGAACGGTGGTCGGTCAATGCTCGTGTGATAGCTGTTGTTGTAGGAGAACTCAGCCAAGGGGAGATAGGTATCCCAGCTACCACCGAAATCCAACACACACGCCCGCAACATGTCCTCCAAAGTCTGGATGGTCCGCTCACTCTGACCATCTGTCTGCGGGTGAAAGGCGGTGCTAAAATGCAGACGAGTGCCCAACTCGTCATGGAATTTCTTCCAAAATCTGGAAGTAAAACGCACATCTCTGTCCGAGATCACCGATACTGGCACCCCATGTCGTGCCACAATCTCCCTGATATAGATGTCGGCCAATTTTTCGGCCGATATGCTCTCCTGAATTGGAATAAAGTGAGCACTCTTGGTCAATCTATCCACGATGACCCAAATCGAATCCACTCCACGTGCGGTCCTGGGAAGCTTTGTGATAAAATCCATCGTGATATCTTCCCATTTCCACAATGGAATGTCCAACGGCTGCATCTTGCCATGCGGTCTCTGATGTTCGGCCTTGACCTTCCTGCAGGTCAAACACCGCTCGACGTACCATGCCACATCCCGCTTCATGCAAGGCCACCAATAATCCGGACGAAGATCCCTATACATCTTCGTCGCCCCGGGATGAATAGAAAATCGGGACTTGTGCGCCTCCTCCATCAGAATCTGACGCACGCCACCGTGATACGGCACCCACACCCTACGGTGTAATGTCAAAAGTCCTCTTCCATCATAATCAAAGGAGGAAACCTGACCCACCACACGCTCGCTCTTCCGATGCTCCTCCTTGATAGCCTCCTGTTGAGCCTCCCGAATCTGCTCCAACAGGGGAGTCACCACAGTCATCCTCAAACAGACGCCCCTGATCGGCACCGTCTTGCGGCTAAGCGCATCGGCCACCACATTGGCCTTCCCCGAGTGGTAAAGGATCTCGCAATCATAATCCTTCACCACGTCCAACCACCGCCGCTGCCTCATATTCAGATTCGGATGGTCCATGAGGTACCTCAAACTCTTGTGGTCCGTGTAGATGGTACACCGAACCCCGTAGAGGTAATGCCTCCAAATCTTGAGGGCAAAGACCACCGCCCCCAACTCCAAATCGTGCGTCGGGTAATTTGCCTCGTGAGGCTTGAGCTGCCGTGAAGCGTAGGCAATGATATGCCCCCTCTGCATCAGAACTGCGCCCAACCCTGAAATGGACGCATCGCAGTAAACCACAAAATCCTCTACGCCCTCAGGCAGGGCTAGGATCGGTGCCTCACACAATTTCTGTCTCAGCATCTCAAACGCAGCCTGCTGCTCGGGTCCCCACTGAAAGACCACGGCTTTCTTCGTCAGTCGTGTCAGGGGTACGGCTATCTTGGAGAAATCTTGGATAAATCTCCGATAGTAGCCCGCCAATCCCAGGAAGCTCCGAATCTCGGATGGAGACTTCGGGACCTCCCATCTCATCACGGCCTCGACCTTGGCCGGATCAACCAGAATCCCGTTCTGGTTGACGAGGTGTCCAAGAAATTGCACCTCGTGCAACCAAAACTCGCACTTGGAGAACTTGGCATACAAGCTCTCCCTCCTCAGGGTCTCCAATACCTCCCTTAGATGCTCCTCGTGTTCCTCCCGAGTCTTGGAATAAACCAAGATATCATCGATAAAGACTATCACAGACCGATCCAGCATCGGTCTACACACGCGGTTCATAAGGTCCATGAACGCGGCAGGAGCATTGGTGAGCCCAAACGGCATCACCACGAACTCGTAATGACCATAGCGCATCCGAAACGCAGTCTTCTGCATATCCTCCTCCCTGACCCTCATCTGATGATACCCTGAACGCAAGTCAATCTTGGAGAACCAAGATGCTCCCTGAAGCTGGTCAAATAGGTCGTCAATCCTCGGAAGCGGGTATCGGTTCTTCACCGTTACCTTGTTCAGCTCCCGATAATCTATACACATCCGATGCGACCCGTCCTTCTTTCTTACAAATAGAATCGGGGCTCCCCAGGGTGAACTGCTCGGCCGAATAAATCCCTTGTCCAACAGCTCCTGCAGCTGCGTAGACAACTCCTGCATCTCGGGAGGAGCCAACTGATATGGTGCTTTGGCTATCGGAGCCGCACCGGGAATGAGGTCAATCCTGAACTCCACCTGTCGCTCCGTAGGTATCCCAGGTAGTTCCTCCGGGAAAACATCAGCAAAATCTCGAACCACTGGGACCTCGCTCACGGTCGCCTTACCCGCCTCCCGGGTATCCATCACATACGCGACATAACTCGCGCATCCCTGCTGAAGGTAGCGCCTAGCCCTCGCTGCTGAACATACAGTGGGTCCACACTGCGGCCGCTCTCCATGAATCACTAACTCTCCCCCGCTTGGGGTCCTGACTCGCACTAGCTGCTACGCGCAATCTATCACTGCCCCATTAGGGCTCAACCAATCCATACCAATAATCACCTTGTTCCCACGCAATGGAATGGGGACCAAGTCTACCAGGTAACACTCCTCAAACAGTCGCAGAACACAATCTCGAAACACCATCGATGCTCGCACCGATCGATCGTCAGCAATCTCTACCTCTAACGGGCAATCTAACTCGCCTGAAGTCTCATGAAATCTCTTGCTAAGAGCAAGAGAAACGAACGATCGGGATGCACCCGAGTCGAACAATACCTGAACCGGGATGCCGTTCACATGGAACGATCCTAATACACATGTATACATACGGAGCACATATCAATATCATAACAACGTAAAATAAAAGATAGAAGGAAGGAATCATACCCGTCACCACATCGGGCGCGGCGCGTGCCTCTTCGGCAGTTAACTGAAATGCCCGACTCCTCACCACTGGAGCCTCTGCCCTGCCCTGACGGCCATCCGTTATCCGCAGGGTCGCTGGAGCTGGCGCCTTCACTGGCGCTGAAACTGTCAACATGGGGCAATTGGCCTTCTTGTGGCCCCTCTGGTTGCAGTGGAAACACAGCAACTCCGATGTCTGAATAACTGTCGCAGGAGCAGTGCAATCCCTGCTGATATGCCCAAACTTGCCGCACTTGTAGCAGCCTGACGATCCCATCCTGCACGCCCCCTCGTGCGGCCTGCCGCACCTCCTGCAGCGGCTCGGTCCCGACTGACCTTTCGGCCTCCCATCTGATCCCTTGGGCTTCTTCCCCGAAGCCCCTGCTGCCTGACCGTCCTCAAGTTTCCGTTTCCGGATGTGCTCCAAATCTATCTCTCTCTCCCTAGCCCTGGCAATCATGGAGTCCAGGGTAGGGCAAGCCGAAAAGCTAACATGCTCCCGAATGTCAGCTCGTAGCATATCATGGTAACGAGTCCTCCTCATATCCTCGTCACCTGCATACTGGGGCACCAATAAAGCCCTCTCCCGAAACTTGGCGGTGATCTCCGCCACGGTCTCTGTCGTCTGCCTCATGTCTAGAAACTCCCTGGCCAGCTGCTGAAGCTCGACCGCTGGTGCAAACTCTGCCCTGAACCTAGCCACAAAGTCCGACCAGGTCATTGCCTCGATAGCCGAGGCTCCCAATGAGTCACCCACTGACTCCCACCAATCCCGGGCTCGGTCCCGTAAACACCCTGCTGTGTACCTCACCTTCGACCCCTCGGGGCAGAAGCTGGTCAACTGGGCGGACTCAATATCCGCAATCCACCGCCTGGCGACAATGGGGTCCTTCACCCCATGGAAATCCGGCGCACCACTGCCCCTGAAGTCCTTGAAGGACAGTGTGCGAGATCCCGACTGGCTAGAGGCCCAGTCGCTCTTGAATGCCCGTAGGCGATCCTCCATCAACTCTACGATCCCTTCCTTGATCGACCCAAAGATGATGGGGGTCGACTCAAGGATGCCCCTAGTGATCTCCGACGTGATGAACTCACATAGCCTCTCATCAATCGGCTCGATGCCTGATCCCGAACCTGACCCCTCTCCTGACCCGCCATCTGTCGGTCTCGGTCGAAGTACCACCATTCTGCAAAAACATCATCATAATCATTAGTGGTACTGCTACTTTCTGAGGGATCTCAACTACTTACAGGTTCCTTGGTCTCGTCTTGGCCTTCCTCGGCTCGGGTACAGATCCTCTGCTTTCAGTAGTACGGGCCCATACTACCTTCCACATCTACCCGTACCTTCTCCGAGGAATTCCTCGACTCCACCAGCTCCCCTTTACTACTGCTACTCTATGTTATTCTCATCTTAGGCTCGCCCTAGGGAAAACTCAAGTTCAACACGACTGGTCCTCAGCTGCTGTAGGTCTCCTCATAATGCCAGTTAGCCACCACCTAAACACCATCACATGTGATGAGGATTAGATAATCCTTCAAGTAAAAGATCCGTTCCTACAACGGTTGGACTCAAACAAGAGCTGCGCAATAGGGCCAGTTCCAATACTTTGGGATTATTCAACCCAGATTACATGTGGTGTGACGTGTTTACCTAGTGGCTAATTCCCATTACTCAGAATCTCACCAAGCACGAAGCAAGCAGCATTCGGATAAGGGAAAAATAGACTCACGCCAAAACTATTCTTATAACAAGAAACGACACTTAACATAGGATGCTAAGCTCATACCATCAGGCATAACCTGAACAGGCTATCCTACTGCTGTCTACTCAATTCTAGCATGCAATATTCATAAAGCTGTAACACATAAGCAGGCACATAAGGCATCACTCCTAGATCCTTAGCCTATTCTAGCATGCAGTTCTACGTAAGCTGATAAACATAACATAAACTGGTATGGGTACTATGGGGAATACTTACTTGAGCTCGGCCGGTCACGCACGTCACACACTTTGCTCTTTCTTATGACTCTTTTCCGGGTTTTAAAGACCAATTTCTTTTCAATCCCTCGATTTGAGTCCAAATACTCCCGAAGGCGTGTCCGAATCCCTCAAACCAGGGCTCTGATACCAACTTGTAACGACCCAATTTTTACGTCCGAAAATTTCATTTTAAAATATTACTTTAGAAAACATTAATAAATAAAAACATTGTTTAATCACACCATAACACATCGCAATCATGTTCTAAAAGGTCAAACCATACATCCTATCAAAATATCAGAGTACAATCCCAGTAAATCTCGTAAATGCGGAAACCGAAGAGTGTGTGTATGACGTGCCACTACCGCGCCGGCTCCTTCCCCTTCGGTGCAGAGGTACCTGAAAACAAAACTGTAAACGTAAGCACAAAGCTTAGTGAGTTCCCCCAACGTACCACATACCACACAAACACATAACATACGTACTGCCAGGCTATTCTGGGGTGCCTGACTACCCGGTACGGCCATTCTGGGGTGCCGACCTACCCATGCGGCCATTCTGGGGTGCCGTCTTACCCGTGTCAAGCCATTCTGGGGTGCTGACTACCCATCGGTCCTAACAACCGATCCTCGGGGACTGGTCCCCTCCTACTACCTCTATCGCATAACATAACAGACCAACATACAAGCATACCATCACATACAGTCAGATAATTCTGGGGTGTCTGACTACCCAGCGGTCCTAACAACCGAACTCTACTACTATTGCATATAACGTATCATGATAGTATATAACATAACAGGTAATAGCAAACCTAGATGATTTCACAAAGACAATCATCTACCATACGTCTCCTACTGGTGGGCCGGCATTGTGGCCTTAGACCCACCGCTACTGGAAGGTAACTCACCTCAAAGTAGCTGCTGAACTGATCGGGGACTAACTGACTGCTGCTGCTCCAGGAGTCCTCCGGCTGCAATTCCCACAACATACTCAATCAAACACTGCTAACTGTCCTTTAGGTAAAATGACCATTTTACCCCCGGTCTAGCTCTAAGCCAATGCTAGAGTCAACTTTCAGTTGACCCGACTCGCCGAGTGGATCTCCACTCGCCGAGTCCCTAGCAAACTATTGTCCTGGGTCCCTGGTTCTACTCGTCGAGTTGGGCTATGACTCGACGAGTTCATCTTCTAACTGTCATTCAACTCCTTCATCCTACTCGCCGAGTTGTATGAACAACTCGTCGAGTTCATCTTCATCCGAAGAACACTTTATGCTAAGACTCGCTGAGTTGTATGAACAACTCGCCGAGTCTGTTCTTGATCTATGAAGATTGCCTTGGACTCGCCGAGTCAGGGCATTGACTCGCCGAGTCCTAACATGGGTGAGTTCAGCTTCCAACTCACCGAGTCACCCCCTGTGACTCACGGCTCAACTCACTACATCATGAAGGGACAAAATCAGTGACTCGCGACCAGACTCGCCGAGTCGCCAATACGACTCGCCGAGTCACCGCCATGCATCCACCAAATACACCGATTTACTCGATTTCAGTCCATGTCATTCATAGATCTGGACTTCTAGGACACAAATCACACGTAAAGTTTCCAACTTTACGTGTGGATATTCACTAATGTGGATTTTAGGGTGCAAAATGCCTCAAAAGGGTAGATCTAGGATGAACAAGCCACATGGGGCCATAAAGCTAACAGATCTGAGCTCTTGGAGCTCAATCTTGCCTAGATCTAAAGGTTAATCCACTTATTACGAAACATTAAGCACAAACAAGCTTGAAGAATTGCTCAAGAGTGTCTCAAATGGGATCTTAAGCATAGAAACAGGGGAAAAACGAGATATACCTCAAGGAAAATGTTGAAATGACACAAAGATGGCTGATCTCCTTCTCCTCTTCTTGATCTACTCCTCTTTCTCCTCAAAACCTTCAAGAACACACCAAGAACACTTCCATCTCTCAAGGAAATAAGGGAAAACAATGTTGGGGGAGTCCTGGGGGTGAATGGGGACGAGTTGGGGCGGAATGAGGGTTTAAATAGGGTGCAAACCCTTGAAACTTAGGGTTTCATCCAGCAGTGGTGACTCGCCGAGTCCAGGATATGGACTCGCCGAGTCGCCCACTTAAACGCGTCCTGAATCTCGTCCCTACTCGGCGAGTCGGACCTTATGACTCGCCGAGTCCAAGGCTAAAATAGGGCAATGCTCAAATAAAATTCACATACCGGAAACCAGGTGCTACACATAAACTTGTTGAAAATATATTTTTAGCCAAATTTTATTTTGTAAACAGCTTTAGTCCTTCCAGATTGATGTTTTCTCAGTTAAAACCCTTAATTTCGCAACTTTGACAGTTTTGGCCCAAAATAGATAATTTTTACATTTTTTAGCCTTTTTGAATTTGAAAAGCATTTTTGACCATTGGAATAGTTTTATTACACTTCAAATCCCTTGTTTTATAGAAAATTGCATTTTTAGCCCCTCAAATTTAGAAATCTCGCATTTTGAAGCTTATCGGGTCGAAAAGCCCAAATTTAGCCCATTAAATTCAAAATTTACATTTTAAGCCCCTCAAAAATGTTGATGTTCAGAAAATTTATTATAGAAACTGTTTGGACCCTTTTGACCCTCCATAAAATGTAATTTGTCGGTTTGGCCCCTAAGTTTTGTATTTTTGACATTTTATGTCCAAAAATGGGTTTTATGTTCAAGTATGTTCATCCTAACCATATAAACTATTTTTCTTAACTTGATTAGTGTAACATAGTTTAAGTTATGTTTATTTCCTTCCTTATGTTTTAGATCTCGGTTTTTACACACTTTTTGGATAACATATTCATCACAAACACATGATATCACACACATACATGCATCAAATCACACATAGCATACATTTACACATAGATCTACACATTTACTTGTATTCTCCCCCCATAAAAACCAAAAAGAAGGGGGTATGAAACTCACCTTGAGTTGTGGATCGGTTTTGAAGAAGAAAAGAGAAGAGTTTGTTGTTATTTTCGGTCCTAGCAACCTTTCTTGGAAGATCTCGAACTTAAAGAGCTTCTGAGTTGCAAGATCACAAGATTGAATGGATTTAGAAGAGATTTTTGATGAAATGAAGTGAGTTAGAGCATAGATTTAACATCAACTTACCTTGAATGATGATTTACTTGATGAAAATCCTTAGACTTCAAGCCAAATTTTTGAGATTTTGGATGAAGGAGAGTGGATGATTCTTGAGCGGTTTAGAGGAAATTTTGTTGTGAATGTGTGTGTGTGTGTTTCTCTTTCTATCGGTCGAAGAAAAGAGACAGAGAGGAAGAGAGGGAAGTGATGAGATGTTTACTTGGGTGTATGGGATTTGCATGGAGAACCATTAAACAAAAATAAGGTGGCAATGAAAAAGGTCAACTCTTCTTCCTTGGTTGGGCTTGGGCCGACAATGGAGAGGGAAAAAGAAAAGGATTGGGCCTTGTATGCTTAAGCCTATTTCATGGTTATGTTAAGTGATGTTTGGCCGAAATAAACATAAATATGATTTTTATAACCTATTAGGGCTAAATTAAGTTAATTATGGCCCAATATGGTCCATTTAAATAATTTATTTCTTTCTAGGCCCAATATGGCCCAAAATATTGAAATAAATGAAAGTGGGTCCAATTAGAGCCCATTTAAGTGGTCTAAGTGTCACACCCCCAAACCTGAACGGCGGAAACGTTCGGGGGCGGATGACTTCATGTGGTAGCGTAACAAGTGAATACATAGTAAAGAAAGCAATACAACCATCATATATATATAATTGAAAGTTTACATTTGTCAAAAGTTACATGTTCAAAATCAATTACAAATATGATGTCAAAATATGAGATTTAAACTGGCGCCGTAGCATCTCTTCATCAAAAGCAATATGATACCTGTAGTTACTGAATCCCTGGGGCATACAAGTAATTTTGAAAGAGTAGATCAGCATTTAAGCTGGTGAGTTTCATAAGTATTTAATGACAATGTTTGTATGCAACGAAATATCTTGTCCTTGTTTGTTTGTGTTTAGAAAATCCTGCATTTTCTACTAGTATAAAAGTAGTCTTCCTTCGAGACCAAAGTTTGTTTCCAAAATGTTTGTAAGTGTAAAAGTAACCAATATGTTTGAAAATCCTCGTAAATCAATGTACTTTTAATACCATTTGTGTGCTTTATAACCATACTATTGACTCGGATTTGCCTATACACAACGTTCTTCAGGCGTTGGAATGTTATGACGTTTGTCACCCCAAACGGTGGACTGTAGCTAACAGTCAGGGCGCGGGTTGTCAAGCCCGTATAGATCTATACACAAACACCATGCTCCCCCTCCAAGGGATTCTGTTATATAATACAGGACTTGAAAAGTGTACTCGAACGTACGTGAAGTAAATGTCTCACAGAACCGTAGTATAAAAACAGATTTACATGTTGAAATGTTCGTTTGTTTATTGTACATGAAAGTGATTTCTCAAAAATCGTGTTTCTAGTATGTAAAAGTTAGCAATTTCCTCATAAAACTATACCTATTATAGTTTTCTAAAAGTGTGCCTCGTTTGTTTTTAGAATATCTAGAAAAGAATCAGTTGTTATGAAAACATAGATTTTCGTAGCGTCTAAGATAGACACAACATACTTTAAATCTAAGAAAATGTTTAGTTTATACATGCATTACAACCATTTATAGTTTTTAAAGATAGAATGCTATTGTAATATATTTTTGTATACGGGAGTTCCCTATAAAGATTGTAAATCACACATGATTCCACTTAATAAATGTGTATAATAATCTTTATATATAACACCTGATAGTAGTCGTGTGTTTTACTTGTATTTCCCCCCCCCCCCCCTAGAAAGCATATAAAAGCGTTTAGAATATTTAAAAGGGTGAATTAAGGGGTATGAACTCACTCGAAAGTTTGAAGATAGCGAGATGGAAAACCGGGCAGAGTTTCGTCTCGGGAAACGGATTTTCCTCGGGATTCTCGGGAATCTCGGGAGTAAAATCGACCTTCGGGACTTGCACAAAATGACCAGGTCTTCGGGGTAGTGCGGGCACGGAAAACGAGGTAAAACGCAAGAAAAGTGAGAGAGAATGAGCAAATTTTCCGGGAACCCTTGCATCCTATTTATAGGAGGCTGGAACCGCCTCCGTACGCGGGGCGTACGCTCGTACGCGGGGCGTATGCGTACGTCACGCATGACCGAGTCCTCGACTGCCTAGTACTTCGAATGGGACGGGGGTAGGCTTGCATAGGGGCGACGTGGACGATCCGAGGCCATGGCCTCGAGTATGCTAGGCGTACTCGTGTACGTGGGGCATACGTGCGTGACTCAGACTTCGGATAATACCGAAGTTTTCAATAAAAATTATATATAAATTATTTATCAAACTTCAAAAATTCATATCTCCTTCATACAAACTCCGTTTTGGACGTTCTTTATATCATCGCGAAAGTGAGATTACGATCTACAATTTTCATTTAGATTTCGTCGGCAATTTCTGAAATTATTTTTATTATTTATTTATTAAAATGACGTGATTAAGGAATTTCTTTAAAAATTCATAAGTTCTTCATCTGACGTCGGTTTTTGCCAGA
Source organism: Lactuca saligna (assembly GCF_052625555.1). Classification (NCBI taxonomy): domain Eukaryota; kingdom Viridiplantae; phylum Streptophyta; class Magnoliopsida; order Asterales; family Asteraceae; genus Lactuca; species Lactuca saligna. The sequence continues at coordinate 193,419,709 of NC_136419.1, read as the reverse complement.
CTTTTTACCGCTGAACAACCATCGTCGAGACCTTCGATTCTCGTTTAGGTCATTCCGGCCAAAAGTCGCTCGATCTCTGATTCGAGTTTTCAGTTGACTGTTGGTAAGCCGAATTTGGAAAAATCTTAACTTCAATATACGAAGTTGGGTTTGGGCATTCTCTTTTACGTACGATCCCGGTTTAATGATATAAAACATAGTAGGTAGTTAAATAAAAACTTTTTGGACATTTTATTATCAACGTTTATTTTGATTATCTCAAAAATGGTTACAATACTTGACCTATCAGGCCCTTACAAAGAGTTGAAATATTGGGTTGTCACATCATCCCCCCGTTAGAGGGAATTTCATCCCGAAATTCAAAGTAGTAAAGGCACTAGTGAACATGAAAGAGATGAGGGTATTTTAGTTTCATCTGATCTTCGCGTTCCCATGTGAATTCAGATCCCCGCTTGGCGTTCCAGGGAACCTTCACGATGGGAATGCGACTTTGTTTTGTTTGTTTGACCTCTCGGTCCATGATTTCTACTGGTTCTTCCACAAAGTTGAGGCTCTCGTTGATCTCGATTTCGTCGAGTGGAATAACAAGAGTCTTATCGGACAGACACTTTTTCAAGTTTGAGACGTGGAAGGTTGGATGTATGTTTCTAAGTTCACGCGGTAGGTTAAGCTTGTAAGCCACAGGGCCGATTCTGGAAAGAATCTCGAAAGGCCCTATGTATCTTGGATTTAGTTTCCCCCGCTTTCCAAAGCGTATTAAACCCTTCCACGGTGAGACCTTTAATAAAACGTGGTCTCCTACCTGGAATTCCAAAGGTTTCTTCCTTTGGTCAGCGTAGCTTTTCTGTCGGTCTCTAGAGGCTTTCAATCGTTCACGAATCTGAACGATCTTCTCTGCTGTTTCTCGTATGATTTCCGGACCGGTGAGAGTGCTTTCAGGAACTCTTCCTTTAGCTAACTGGGTATCGCCAACTTCAGTCCAGCACAGAGGGGATCTGCACTTTCGACCATAGAGGACTTCGAACGGAGCAGCCTTTATGCTTGTATGATAACTATTGTTGTATGAAAATTCGACAAGGAGTAAATGGATATCCCATGCCTTTCCAAAGTCAATCACACAGGCTCTCAGCATATCTTCTAAAGTTTGTATCGTTCTCTCACTCTGCCCGTCTGTTTGTGGGTGGTAGGCTGTACTCATGTCTAGCTTAGTCCCCAGGGAACCTTGTAGTGACTTCCAGAATCTTGAAGTGAATCTACTATCTCGGTCGGAGATAATGGATATCGGAACTCCATGCAGTCGCACCACTTCCCTTAAGTAAGTTCTTGTAAGCTTTTCTATTTTGTCAGTCTCCTTGATGGGTAGGAAATGCGCGGATTTGGTCAACCTGTCGACGATGACCCATATGGTATCGAGTCCACCCGTCGTCTTGGGCAACTTGGTTATGAAGTCCATAGTAATCCGTTCCCATTTCCATTTTGGTATCTCTGGTTGTTGTAGTAATCCTGAAGGTTTCTGATGCTCGATCTTAACCTTAGCGCAAGTAAGGCATTTACTTACAAAGGTAGCAATTTCTGCTTTCATGTTAGGCCACCAGTATAAGTTTTTAAGATCCAGATACATCTTATCTGAACCCGGGTGTACGGAATACCTCGTGTTGTGTGCTTCGGTCATTACTACGTCTCTGAACCCGCCATGTTTCGGCGTCCATATTCGATTCATAAGATAATATGCTCCGCCACCCTTGACTTCTAGATTCTTTTCCATTCCCCGCAGGGATTCACCCACTACATTTTCAGGTTGCAAAGCTTCCGTATGTGCCTCTTTAATTTGTGTGGATAAGTGGGAAAGGATAGTCATAATCAGAGATCCGACCCTCCGACCAGTGTATTCCTTTCGACTGAGGGCGTCAGCTAACACGTTGGCCTTGCCAGGATGATAACGAATTTCACATTCGTAGTCATTTAGTAATTCAACCCATCGTTGTTGCCGCATGTTGAGTTCTTTCTGATCAAAAATGTGCTGAAGGCGCTTGTGATCGGTGAAAATAGTGCTCTTTGTTCCATATAAGTAGTGTCTCCAGATCTTCAGAGCAAACACCACTACTCCTAACTCGAGATCGTGTGTCGTATAGTTCACTTCGTGGGTCTTAAGCTGTCGGGAGGCATAAGCAATAACCTTCCCTCTCTGCATAAGAAGACAACCAAGTCCTTGATTTGACGCATCGCAATACACTACAAAGTCTTCTATCCCTTCGGGGAGGGATAGTATCGGTGCGGTGCACAAGGCATGTTTCAGTGTTTGGAAAGCCTTCTCTTACTTTGCTTCCCAGTCAAAGGACATGGCTTTCTGGGTTAGTGTAGTAAGAGGTTTCGCAATGCTAGAGAAGTTCTTTATAAATCTGCGATAGTAGCCAGCGAGACCTAGAAATTGACGAATTTATGTAGGTGTCTTTGGTGCCGACCAGTTCTCGATGGCCTTGATTTTGGAGGGGTCCACGTGTATCTCTTTCTCGCTAACCACGTGGCCCAAAAATTCGACTCTTCGAATCCAAAATTCGCATTTAGAGAACTTCGCATAGAGTTTCTCCGATCGTAGTGTTTCTAGGACTTTTCGTAGGTGTTGACTATGCTCTTCCTTACTTCGGGAGTAGATAAGTATATCATCGATAAAGACAATGACGAACTGATCTAAGTAGGGACGGCATACCCTATTCATTAGGTCCATAAATACTGCTGGTGCGTTGGTTAATCCAAATGGCATTACGACAAATTCGTAGTGCCCATAACGAGTTTGGAAAGCTGTCTTAGGAATATCCCCCTCAAGTACCCGTAATTGGTGATATCCGGATCATAGATCTATCTTCGAGAAGTAGTTTGCTCCTTGAAGTTGATCAAACAAATTGTCAATGCGGGGTAGAGGATAACGGTTCTTGACAGTAAGTTTGTTCAGCTCTCTATAGTCTATGCACATACGGAACAATCCGTCCTTCTTCTTTACGAACAAGACCGGTGCTCCCCAAGGTGAGAAACTTGGTCTTATGAATCCTTTTTGCAGGAGTTCATTAAGTTGACTGGAAAGTTCTTGCATCTCTGTTGGTGCCAGACGATAAGGCGATTTCGCTACTGGGGTAGCCCCTAGAGCTAATTCGATTCTGAATTCGACTTGGCGTTGTGGTGGTAATCCTGGTAGTTCTTCTAGAAAGATATCGAGAAAATCGCGTACTTCTGGAATGTTCTTGATGTCCTTCAGTTCCTGGCTTGTATCGACGATGTGCGCTAAGAATGCTTGACAATCCTTCCGTAAACACTTTCGAGCCTGGATGCACGAAATGATACGAAGGTTCGTACTTGATTTATCTCCGTAAACCACTAATGTTTCGTTGTTAGGAAGATTAAGGCGAACTGCTTTTTCAAAACACATAATGTCGGCGCAAAGAAGACTTAACCAATCCATACCGACTATGACATCAAAACTTTTAATAGGAACCGACATGAGATTGATTGGGAAAGAATGACCGTCTAAAGTTAACGTACAGTCCTTGTATATGTAGTTAGTGTTTTCGGTTTTTCCATTGGCCATCTCTACAGTGAATGATTTTTCTAGTTGGCTAGGTTTAGGTTTAAGTAAGTGAATAAAGTTTTGACTCACGAAGCTTCTCTCCGCTCCACTATCGAATAATATGCATGCATATGAATTATCGAGGAGGAACGTACCAGCAACTACAGTTGGGTCTGCTATAGCTTCGTCGTGGCCTATAGTCAAAACTCGTCCTACACTGCCGGTGCCTGCTGCCTTAGGGCAGTTCCTCCTGTAGTGGCCCACCTCGCCACAACCGTAGCAAGTCTAGCCTATACCTGCACTGGGGACTTGTGTGATCGGTCTTGCGGGCTCCTTGCAAAAACGGGTTGTGTATCCCTTTCTGTTGCAGTTGGCGCACTGCATTTCCCGACAAGGTCCATGGTGGTGGTAAGTGCATTTGGTGCACTTTGGACGGTTACCTTCATAAGGCTTTGTTGGGTAGGTATTTGTAGGAGTTGTAGTGGGTACCGTGGCAGCATTTACCGAAACCAGTTGTTTCTTTTCAGGTTTTTAGGAAGACCCACCCTTCCCTTTATTCCATACTCTCTTGTTGTTGTTGTTGTTGTTGTTGTTGTTGTTGTTTCCTCTTTGTGGTTCTGGTGCAGAAACAGTTGAGTTCTGATGGCCTCCGTAGTCAATCGGAGATTGTGCCAGTTCCTTAGCACTTTCAAAGGTGTCAGGTTTAGAGGCTAACATGCTTGACCGTAATTGGGTCGTCAGTCCCCAAATGTACCTCTCTATTTTCTTGCTCTCGGGAGCAATCATATCTGGGCAAAGGATTGCCAGTTCGCAGAATCTGTTGGTATATGTTGCGATGTCGGTACCAACCATTCCGAGAGTCCAGAGTTCATGTTCGAGCCTTTGAATCTCTCCCCTTGGGTAGTATTCTCTCATCATCATGGCCTTGAGGTTCTCCCAGTTAATGGAGTTTGCCACAATTAGAGTAAGTACTTTAACGTGGCCGTTCCACCATGTCAAAGCTCTATCAATGAGTGTGAAGGTTGCAAATTTAACCTTGTTGTGCTCGGGGCAGGAGCAGATTTCAAAGACTGCTTCTGTCCTTTCAATCCACTATCTTAGAGCCATCACACCACCAGTTCCATAAAACATACGGGGTTTGGCATTAGTAAAGTCCTTATAAGTGCATTCTCGGGGTTTCCCATGACTCTCGCCATGGTTGGAAAGGTGTGTGCCAGTTCTCGAGTCATTGGTACTCGAGTTATTTATTTGTGACATGGCAGCTGCTACCGCTGTGGTGACTGCTGCTTGGAACATAACAGCATCAAATTGAGGAGGTGAAGGTGGTGGTATCGGTGTTTCATTGATAGGGTTATGCCTTGTATTCCCGCGTGGCGGCATCTTTAACTATACGTTTAAAAGATGATGATATGGATAAGAATAAGTGACAAATGAATGTGTCTCATGAACCAAATCGCCATGGTTCAACAACAGATGATAGCATAAAATGAAAGTTATTTGTAAGACTGAAAGTATGAAACAAGTATTTGGTTTCTCGATGACTTTTCAAGGTTTGAACGAAATACTCAACGTAGTTATAATAGTGTCACTTATATTAATATAAAAGTTGATACAACGATCATAAAAATTTGACCCTTATAAGGGTCTCCGATTACAAAGTTCGAGAAATTTAAAGACTTTTAGCCGAGGTCCTAAGTTATAACAAAATTTGAGGATTTTCACAAGTACTACTTGCGACAGGTGTTGCCCTTGGAGCTCAATTCTGCATCTGATTGCTTCGACTCCATAAGACACCTATCAAGGGCGGCTTGTTGTTCCCTCAATTCTGCGAAGGCTGCATTCGCTTGTGCTTGGAATGCCTCGGCGGGGATGTGGATGTCGTTCTGCAACATCTCTAGGCGGTTGATATCGGCCGTGTGGATTTGTACTTCCACGTTTACCTCTCGGATTCGGTTTGCTTGAACCCCCGATTGGTAGGACTGATTGGTGAGTTTGCCCACCATAACCGGGAGTGCCTGATCGGCTGAACCTCCACATCGGACATCGTAGAAATCTCGGCACATGCCATAGGGAGAGCGTATACGTTGTTGTTGGCTCCAGTGGACGAGGTGACTTCCCCAGACGGGAGTCGGTCCTTGAAAGTTCCTCCTAATGGGTGGAGGGTTGACTATTTCCGGTTCTGAGTCTGTCCCGGAGTCATCCCCACCATCCAACTCAATGGGCTCCTCGTCCTCCTCCGGATCCTCTTCAATCCATCCTTCGTTGCCTTGTTGTGGGTAGTAGGGGTCTCCATGCGGGTGAAATCCAACCATTTGACTATACGAGAATAGGGTTATAAGATTTGAATAAAACTTGAGACATGTAATACTAATTAATATAGCGTATGCACCTAATACTCCTATAGTATTTAAATTCTTTTGTTCGATCTTTGTGATGTTTTTGGTAAGTTTTGACTCATTGCTCACTACGAGCGTTCCTCGATATACATTGGTCCGATCTCGGGCAAATATAGTTGATCACGCTATATTTGTCCCAAATCTGATTACATATATCGAGTCTTAATCATAGTGTCCAACTTGTCTAAATACTTGTTGTATATTTAATAAACCTGAAAGTAATGTGTTGTATGCATGTATTTGTACTTGAGTTAAGTTACATGAAACTCGGCTTAGGCGTAAATAAAATCGTTTTGTCAGAGAGTATTAGTCCCTTAAGCATTTATAGTTTTTATATCTTATGTGGTCCGATATACTTAGTTCACTATAAACATTGCTCTGATACCAATCTGTCACACCCCCAAACCTGAACGGCGGAAACGTTCGGGGGCGGATGACTTCATGTGGTAGCATAACAAGTGAATACATAGTAAAAATCCTGCATTTTCTACTAGTATAAAAGTAGTCTTCCTTCCAGACTAAAGTTTGTTTCCAAAATGTTTGTAAGTGTAAAAGTAACCAATATGTTTGAAAATCCTCGTAAATCAATGTACTTTTAATACCATCTGTGTGCTTTATAACCATACTATTGACTCGGATTTGCCTATACACAACGTTCTTCAGGCATTGGAATCTTATGACGTTTGTCACCCCAAACGGTGGACTATAGCTAACAGTCAGGGCGCGGGTTGTCAAGCCCGTATAGATCTATACACAAACACCATGCTCCCCCTCCAAGGGATTCTGTTATATAATACAGGACTTGAAATGTGTACTCAAACGTACGTGAAGTAAATGTCTCACAGAACCATAGTATAAAAACAGATTTACATGTTGAAATGTCCGTTTGTTTATTGTACATGAAAGTGATTTCTCAAAAAATCGTGTTTCTACTATGTAAAAGTTAGCAATGTCCTCATAAAACTATACCTATTATAGTTTTCTAAAAGTGTGCCTCGTTTGTTTTTAGAATATCTAGAAAAGAATCATTTGTTATGAAAACATAGATTTTCGTAGCGTCTAAGATAGACACAACATACTTTAAATCTAAGAAAATGTTTAGTTTATACATGCATTACAACCATTTATAGTTTTTAAAGATAGAATGCAATTGTAATATATTTTTGTATACGGGAGTTCCCTATAAAGTTTGTAAATCACACATGATTCCACTTAATAAATGTGTATAATAATCTTTATATATAACACCCGATAGTAGTCGTGTGTTTTACTTGTATTTTCCCCCCCTAGAAAGCATATAAAAGCATTTAGAATATTTAAAAGGGTGAATTAAGGGGTATGAACTCACTTGAAAGTTTGAAGATAGCGAGATGGAAAACCGGGCAGAGTTTCGTCTCGGGAAACGGATTTTCCTCGGGATTCTTGGGAATCTCGGGAGTAAAATCGACCTTCGGGACTTGCACAAAATGACCAGGGCTTTGGGGTAGTGCGGGCATGGAAAACGAGGTAAAACGCAAGAAAAGTGAGAGAGAATGAGCAAATTTTCCGGGAACCCTCGCGGGGCGTACGCGTACGTCATGCATGACCGAGTCCTCGACTGCCTCGTACTTCGGATGGGACAGGGGTAGGCTCGCATAGGGGCGACGTAGACGATCCGAGGCCGTGGCCTCGAGTACGCTGGGCGTACGTGGGTGACTCAGACTTCGGATAATACCGAAGTTTTCAATAAAAATTATATATAAATTATTTATCAAACTTCAAAAATTCATATCTCCTTTATACAAACTCCATTTTTGACGTTCTTTATATCCCCGCGAAGGTGAGACTACGATCTACAACTTTCGTTTAGATTTCGTCGGCAATTTCCGAAATTATTTTTATTATTTATTTATTAAAATGACGTGATTAAGGAATTTCTTTAAAAATTCATAATTTTTTCATCTGACGTCGGTTTTTGCCAGACTTTTTACCGCTGAACAACCATCGTCGAGACCTTCGATTCTCGTTTAGGTCATTCTGGCCAAAAGTCGCTCGATCTCTGATTCGAGTTTTCAGTTGATTGTTGCTAAGCCGAATTTGGAAAAATCTTAACTTCAATATACGAAGTCGGGTTTGGGCATTCTCTTTTACGTACGATCCTGGTTTAATGATATAAAACATAGTAGGTAGTTAAATAGAAACTTTTTGGACATTTTATTATCAACGTTGATTTTGATTATCTAAAAAATGGTTACAATACTTGACATATCAGGCCATTACAAAGAGTTGAAATATCGGGTTGTCACACTAAGCCCATGATATTCCAATTGGAAGCTTATTGGTCCATTGGGCCCAATAAGGAAGTCCTACTCCAAAATGGACTTAAACAAGGACTTCTAGGGTTTCCAATTATTTGTTGACTATTTGTAGTGCATGTATCTAGTGTTTGATTAAAGTTTTGTTGTCATAGAGTAAGCATCATGCATGCTTTCATGTTTTTGATTCATAATTGACATAAGTGTTGTAGTTACAAGGCACCAAAAATTTCTAGTTGTGACAATCAATAACACGAAAGCATTGCATAGAGTTTACTCCCTTTATGTACATAGTTAAATTGATCTCCCCGACTACATGCTTTGTTTCACCGTTGAATCCTATTAGTATTGAGGATCTCTTGATTATCTTGGATTTTGGGATGTTCATCCTGGTCAATGAATCTAAGAGTATGATGCTCATTGAGGATCCTACATCCACTAGGATCCTTCTGACAAAGTAATTGGTGATGTAGAGAGTTATTACCAAGCCATCATGATGAGGATCTTGAACCTTTTCTCCATCTTGTTCATCGAAGTTGATTTCTTCCTTGTCTGTTATTGATGTGTTTTCCCAGGACAACGGTCATGTTAATATTGGGGATGTTCAACACTTACCTGTAAAACCTGCTTACAAAATATCTAAGGGATTCCTTAGGATCCTGGACTACTCAATATAGATAAATAGTAATCATTTTGAATGTCCTGTTATAAGAAAACCGGTTATTAAAAAAATTAACTAAATGAGCAAAAGAATTAATGGAATAAGGATGAACATTAAGAAGTCATTTCTAGGATGATCCTATGAGGGTTGAACCAAAACCCTTACATAAACAAGCTTATTTTGAGTGTAGTAAGATGAGAATTATTTCCATTCTTTCCATGTATTATGCTACATGTTCCTCAAGATCTGTAGTTTCGTAATAAGGTTTCATGCTGGGAGTCTAGAAGTGTTTTGGAAGTTCAGTATTAGCTATTACAGGAGCAAATCTCAAGATCATATGGCTTGTAGGGGATGCTTCTGGTATGGGATTGATTATTCCCAGTACACTCGAGATCAAGATCCCTAGCCATGATATGACTTGTACCTTCATCAAGATCCCCACACTTAGTATTAAATGCATTATTATTTTGTACCACTATCTTGGTTTTTAATAGTAGTGAAGGTTTCATTAGTATCCTTCATCACATGGGTTTAATTATTTGTGATTGCTCCTCAAGTTGAAGCAACAATAGGTGTCGAGGTTGTAGTATCTTGACGTTTCCATAGGGATCCTATGATGTCGAAATAGAGAATCCTGGGTTGCAAAATCGAAGGTGTTGTTTCAAGCGGTTTGTGGATCTCTACTCTTATTTTTTCCATTCCTTTGAGCAATGTTCTATTGTCCTCCTATTGTTGATTCATTTGTTGTTTTACCATCTTAGAAGAGTTCGTTGTTTAAGATGGGAACAGGAAGATCCTTGAATCCCAGAGATCTTAGATTCCCATGGTTGATGATCAGAGAGTTGTTCTTTTTAGAGGTATTCAGAGTTTTCCCCTGACCGGGAGGTCCATTTGGAGGTGGTGGAAGATTCTTTAAGGAAATTGGAGGAATAGAGGAAGAAGATAAAGTTGGTTGTGTAGACATGATTTTTGAGAATTATGAACATCAAGGCCCCACGGTGGATGCCAAATTGTTTTGGTCAAAAATGAACCAAGCTGTATGTGATGTCGTGGTGTTGTGATTAATATAAGTATTAGATTGAGATCAAAGTGAGAAAATTGGTTTACACGGAAAACCCTTTGTTCCAATATAGGATATTCGGTATAAAACCTTGGGAGGTGATAATGATCACATGGCTTGTTTAATTTTATTGAGTGGTGAATGAATTATAGAAAAAATAATGAATAAGCAATTACAAGTGTTTCAGTAGCTCAAGGTGTCTAAGGTGTCAGCTAATTGTGTTGTTGTTTACATGTTACAAGTGTATATATAGTCTAGGTTACGTAACGTAAAATCTGATATTTCTGGGATCCTGTTGAACGGGTATTTACAACGTGCTTTTACTTGGTATTCTCGGGTTTTAAACGTAGTTGAAGTGATTCTTTGTTTTGAGTGAGTCTTATGTTGACCATTTCTGCACATTTGAGAAATAAACAAGAAATATAGCTATAAAACTTGTTAGGAAATAATAATGGTGGTGTTCAGGATCCTGATGTATGTTCGGGATCCTAAGACTGCTTTATAATCCGGGATCCCGGATAGGTTTCAGGATCTTGACCTCTAACATATATTTAAAAAATATTCAATATTTTTATTAAAAATTGATTTAAAAACTTAAGAATCTGGTGAGTGTCTCTAATAATAATGGTGAAAAGATTATAAACTTCTAGAATTTCGAAAAACCTAAAAAAATATCCATAACGATATTTTATAAACATGGATATATAAATCAAGCATTGAGAAAAATAAGCACAAAATACCAATCATTAACATGTTACAAATAGATCTTGGAATAATCATGTGCATTACATAATAATCATCTAAAGAAATCAAAATAACTCCATATGGGCATACATGGTATAAAAAAAACTATCAAACATATCAACATGTGAATCATAGAATATTATGATATTATTAACTTAAAACCCAGAAGAGCTAAAGAATAAAGTAAAGATTCGGTAAGATTAAACCTTACACATGCATCGTTGGTGCCTTAGTTGATACACACAAAAAGAAAAGTGGTGATCCGCAAAGAAAAATATCATAATAACAACGGATAGGTCCACCACTAGAAAAGCCTAAATGGCTACTAGAAATTTATGTGGAAGTAGAATCCATAGCTATTTTGCTACATAAAATTCTACGAAATGGCTGGGTGTAGCTATTTTGCTACGAAACTTGCTAGAAAATTCCATTTCATAGCCAATAATTCAATAACTACAAAATTTTGCTACGAAATCAATGGTCATGGGTAGCTTGCAACAAAATCATAATTCGTATCTATTTTGCTACAAAAGTTGCTACGAATCAAATACCATAGCTGTTTTGCTACAAAATTCGCTACAAAATCAAAATTCATAGCTATTTTGCTACAAAATTTGCTTAAAAGTTGAAATCCATAGTTTTCTTGTTATGAATTTGCTACAAATTCAAATTTTGTAGCTATTTTGCTATAAAATTTACCATGGATCAAATTTTGTAGCTATTTTGAAATGGGGTTTGTTAAAAAAATTGAAATACTAAGATATTTTGTTACCAAATTTTCTACGAAATCAAGGTCCTTAGTTATCTTGCATTTATAATTCCAACATGATGAGTTATTGTTTGTTGCGTCACCACTAGGCCCTTAACTAGTTATTTTCTGATTAATTAAATATTAAATAATCTTCTGATTGCAACCCTACATCTTCAATCTTACTATTAGTACACCAAATCGCAAACCACAAATAAGTATTGTAAAAAAAAAGTTATGGGCATTTTACATACGTTTAATGTATAGTAAGTAACTAAGTTAGTATTAGGGACATCTCGTGCAAGATTTGGAAACCACAATGACCATACATATCATTTTTCCTAAAGTTGAATAAAATATGAAGATTGGAGCATACCACAAACAAAAACTGCATCTTACTATGTCAAAATTTTGTTGTTAATTTGTTACGACGTTGCTACAGATGTAACCGATAGCTATTTTTATATGGAAAAGTCTGTTGCAAATTTTGTTGCCAATGTGCTACATATTCCCTAACTACCATTTAGTAACAAAGAATTTTTCTATGTAATGGTTTCGTAGCAAATTCTAATGCTATTTATGTTTAGCAACGGAATATCATGTTTTAGCTACTAAAATTTTCGTAGCTATTTCAACATTTTCTTATATTTAACAGTCTCCTACGTTCCAGTTTCAACTTTTGATTATCACATCAAAAATCAAATAAATAATAAACCTGAATATGGGTAGATGTATGGACGGGCCAAGCTTTAGGATAAGAGGTCGAGATGGAGAAATTCAAATTTTGAAAACTGAACATGGGATTTGACAAATAGTGAAGAGATGTGAATTTGGGGTTAATCGGGCTGCCGTAAATAAAGATTTCCTTGATTAGATAGCTTTTTCTCAAAATGGTTTCAATCCATAACGATGATTTCCATATTCTTGGGAGCGAGAATTGGATTAAGACAAAACACATGTAATGAGAGATAATTATGCCCAGTGGAAAAATAGTTAAAATTATCACAAAATTACAAATATTTTTATTTTAATAAATGAATAGGTTATTCCTCTATTGACAAATATCATTATATTATATTAGAACTTATCATTAATAATATATATCCTCTATCATGCCACTTGTCAACGTAATAAATATCCATTTCAAATGTCAAAATTTAAATTTCTCATCCTAGTTACATTAAATTTAAAATTTAAAATTTAAAATTTTTTCATTTTTGATTATATTAAATTAATAATATTAGATTAAAAAATAAAATTAAATTAATACAAATTATAAGGTAATATAACTTTACGTTTTATTTAAATCAACGATTATAATTTTATATAAGTACAAATATATCTCTTAAGTAATAATTAATTTAAAACAATAATTGATTAATAATTTTGATTTTTTAATATGAATGTTTAATTAATTTTATAACTGTAATTTTCACGGATTATAAACTAATGATACAATATATAAGAAGATAACAAGTAAAAAAACTATTTATTAGAGTAAAAAATAATGTTTATATATATATATATATATATATATATATATATATATATATATATATATATATATATATATATATATATAGGGCTAGCCTTACGCTTTAGTGAGTAAAGGAAGGGTTTAGGGCCCCCAATTGTAAGGGGTCCCATTTAATTTTAAATCCAGCTCATAAGTATCCAAAACTTCACGCATGTTGATCGATTCTCAAGCGACGAGTACGGCAGTACGACGATTGAAATTCCTTTCTTTTTCTCCATTCTCGGACTCGATTCTAGGCCTTCTCCAATCAATTCTTCCACTCTTCTGTTGAATCGATGAATCATTTTTGTTGTTCTTCACTCTTCAAACTTTAGTTCTTATTACTCCTTCATTCTTAGTTTCTCCGTTGCTCAAAAGTCAAAAATCATTATTCATTGTCCATTGATTTGATGATTTACTGTTATTTTGCTGTCATTCACTCATTGAAACGGTAACAGGTAATGTGTTTGTATTTTAAATTTTCAAAAAAAAAAAAAAAAAAACCCTAAGTGGTGATGCCGTCATGGAGGATTGGAGGTTCTTTAATGAATAAATGCAACTTAGGTTATATTACTCTGGAATACTCTTGGGTGTTATTATAGTTTATTTAAATGATCTTTAGTTTCTTTGTTTTTTTTTTCAACATAGGCCGATAGGCAATTTTATGTATAAGGATAATCAAAACTATAAACTGTTTGCAATAATCTTGATATAGGAGCTTTGTCAGTTAAGAAAAGTGGTCAAAGGTAATCAGATTGGTATGACTCATTTGATTGGTTGATTCTAAAGATTGTATATTTTAGTCTTTTAGAAAAAAAAACAAACACTTTATATATATATATATATATATATATATATATATATATATATATATATATATATATATATATATATATATATATATATATATATATATAGGAATGAGTTCTATGGAAAACAAATAACTAGAGCAATATCTACCGGAACTAATAATCAAATGACACGTATCCATTTTTTTCTTCACAAGTAATGTATTGTGGAAGTTATTGTGGAAATGATGTGTTGTCATGTTTTCATTGGTTCAAATATGTGTTGCCCTAATCATTCATTTTCCATATAACTCTTCCATATATATATATATATATACACACACACGACAGATGTGGAATTGGAATATGAGACACCCCATTATTGGGGTTAATAGCCAATTAATTAGGGTTAATCTTTTAACAATGGACATGAGTAACTAGAATATTTTAACAACCCATTAAGCCACATAATTCTTATGAATCTTTTGCAATCTAACGAATGGTTTTTTTGTATTTTAATTGTTTTTGGTATTATCCAAATGGCATGGATGATGAAAGTTGTTAATCTTTTTAATTTTGTTGATTTTTTATTTCAGTTTAGCAAATTCCATTGTTCATTGATTCTAGATTGGCTGATTTCATTGTTCACTGATTCCAAATTGGTAGATTTCATTGTTTTTGAGCTTTCCATTATCTCAGGGGCGGTATAATTCTAAACGATATCTTCTATACTTATAGTTATTACTAATCAAATAATTAATAATCATATCAAAGATAAAATACGAATCCGGTGCTTCAAAAGGAAACGAAAAATGCAAGAAGAAGTTTTTATAGATAAACATATACAAGCCCAGATAAATGAGGAGGGTTTATAACATTAAGTATAGTAAATATCAAAGGGCCCCAAATTTTTTGTTCGCTTATGGCCTCTAAACTTGTTGAACCGACCCTATATATATATATATATATATATATATATATATATATATATATATATATATATATATATATATATATATATATATATATATATATATATATATGGTTAAGTTCATGTGAGACGGCTTAATTTTGTGAGACCGTAAGACGAATTTTTTTATTTATTTTTTATTTTTTTTAGTTAATTCAAGTTCTGAAAATAATATTTAAAAATAGAATTTTTTGATTTTTCCATTTATTTTGCATTTTAAAATTATTTTTAGAATATGTACAATGTAATATTCTATTTAGAATATTTCACGTATTTTTAAAAAAAAAAAATAGGATTTTTTTTTTAATTTTTTTTAGTTAATTCAAGTTCTGAAAATAATATTTTTTAAAAAAAATTTAGATTTTTCCATTTATTTTGCATTTTAAATTTATTTTTTACAATATGTCAGTGTAATATTCTATTTATAATATTCCATGTATTTTTCAAAAAAAAACGGTATTTTTTTTATTTTTTTTTAAAAAAATTATTTTTTTTAGTTAACTCAAGTTCCGAAAATAATATTTAAAAAAAGAATTTTTGGATTTTTCCATTTATTTTACATTTTAAAATTATTTTTAGATTTGCTCCAACGGTCTCACAAAATTAGAATGGTCTCAAATGAACCTGAACATATATATATATATATATATATATATATATATATATATATATATATATATATATATATATATATATATGTTCAGTTTCATTTGAAACCATTCTAATTTTGTGAGACCGTAAGACCAAATCTAAAAATAATTTTAAAATGCAAAATAAATGGAAAAATCCAAAAAAAAAAAATTTAAATATTATTTTCGGAACTTGAATTAACTAAAAAAAATATAAAAAAATATAAACAAAAATAAAAAAAATAAAAAAATTCCGTTTTTGTTTTTGAAAAATACGTGAAATATTCTAAGTAGAATATTACACTGACATATTTTAAAAAATAATTTTAAAATGCAAAATAAATGAAAAAATCTAAAAAAAAAATTTTAAATATTATTTTCGGAACTTGAATTAACTAAAAAAAATTTAAAAAAAAATAAAAAAAAGTCTATTTTTTTTTGAAAAATACGTGAAATATTCTAAATAGAATATTACACTGTACATATTCTAAAAATAACTTTAAAATGCAAAATAAATGGAAAAATCAAAAAATTCTTTTTTTAAATATTATTTTTGGAACATGAATTAACTAAAAAAAAATAAAATAAAAAAAATAAAAAAATGCGTCTCACGGTCTCACAAAATATAGGTGGTTTCAAAAGAACCTAACCCTATATATATATATATATATATATATATATATATATATATATATATATATATATATATATATATATATATATATATATATATATATATATATATATATATATATATATATACTAGCCGTAGACCCGCGCAAAGCGGCGGCGAAAAATAGTTTCTCATTCGGCAATAAGTTATATACGGAAACATGTTAGACTTCAAGTAACACAAAACATATGCATATTGTTATCGATCGGTTTTACGGCAACAAATAAATGTAACCCTCGCAATACAAAAGAAACAAAATATTTTGGTGTGTAGTGTACGTTTATAGTCCTTCATTTTAGAAATCAGGACACATCCATACGAAGTGACTTGCTTATACCTTTATTAGTATTGATAAAGTTAATAAAAGGGAGAATCAAAGTTAATCTTAATAACCCGGTTTGCTTGATACAGATTAGTCTAAACGGATATATCCTATTATCCACTTTAATATCTAAAGTTTTAAACCGAAATATAATAAACTTAATACAACCATATTTCATGGAACATGAATAACAAATGGAATACTAATTTTCTATTAGTTATAAATCATACATAGATATTTTTTCTTAATATTAAACAAAGTATTTGATTTTACAACTAATTGGTCAATTTCGATTAGAGGGCATAAACAATAAATAAAGCTTAAAAAAATTACAAATAAAATGGCCTATATAATGGATTATTTGTTTTATTTTAATTGGATAAGAGATCGGGTCAAATTTTTGGAAGATATAAGATTTCAAAGGTAATCAGATTAAAATTTAATATTATTTTATTCATGATTAGTTGTATTTTATGTTTAGAGAGTTGAACGTCTTAAAAAAATAATATTATTTTATTGCATCTATTTATAGAAATAGTAAGATTTCTTTTATAAGTTAGTAAAGATATATCGTAGAAATCCGTTACGTGTTACTCTTATCAACCAATTATTCTTCGATAAGAATAAAATAAAAGAACTTAAATACCGTAATGAAACATGGTATTATTCTAAAACGCGTCCTTATCCTATTTTGGAATACATATTGAAAATTTCAAAGTTAGGTGGTGTCGAAATATGTTAAGCAGCCCCATGCGTAGTTGCCAATTATAAGAGCATCATGGTTTGCTTTTACTGGTCAGCAAGGTGCATGAAAACTCTTTTAAAAGTATGGAAAACAACATATATATATATATATATATATATATATATATATATATATATATATATATATATATATATATATATATATATATATATATATATATATATATATTGTGAAAATGAAATAAGAAGGAAATTTTTGGTAGGAAGGTAAGAAGTTTTTTTTATATATATTTTTTCGCGAACAAACAAAATGAATCATTAGATGATTCATTTGTAAGATGATTCACAAGAAATAATTCTCAAATAAACATCTCGATGATTCATTTATACAATAAATTTGTTGTTATTCACTAAAATTATCATAAAAATGAATTTTTTCTTAATTTACTTAAAAATGAATTATAAAGATGTTTTTTGAGAATTTTTTCTTGTGAATCATACGACTCGATTCAATTTGATCCTCACGAAAACAGCTTCATACGTACACCTCTTTCTTATAGATCACTTTTCCAACGAAACCGTCACATCAGAACACCGAAGTACTCATGCCAGGAGTACCTATTAGTTATTTTCTTTCCGAAGAAATCCCCGAAGTACCACTCGTGCGGTACGTCAAGTTCAATCCAGGAATTCATACGGATGATTTATCACTAAGGAAGGTATACGTAAGAGTTATATATAATCAAGCTTCTACAGGTTTAGAATTGATGATTCCGCTTTAACTTCTTTTTCCCCGATGGGATGTGAGCTTAAAGAAGAGTTAGTTATTCGACTACCTTTTCAATCTTAATTATATACGACTCGTATACCCGAAGTTGTGATTGTGAAACCATGTATGAATTCTAATATGAACTTCAGGACGGAGAACTGCTTAAGCCTACGAGTAATCACATCGTCATGTGAACAAACTTAGAACCCAATACGACTCCCGTAAACAAATCTCCCTATAGTTTAACACCTACGGAGATACAAGAACAGTCCGGACAACTTAGCAAACTACACAGAAATAGAATTAGAAGACTAGGTTTCTCACCTTAGAGAACCCCGATCATATTCTTCCAGAGATCGAAGGATTGCATCGTATGTACCTCGGATATCGAGGACTTCATCAAGATTTTTGATTGGAAATCATTATCTCTGCCGCGCATAGAGGAAATGGTTGAGCAAACACAAGGAAAGAATTTCTTTCAAAAAGGGATCTAAGATCCGAATATCACCAGTTCGAGTGTTAGGGAAGGATGTCTGGAAGACTATCTTCCGAACTCGATGCGGACACTTCGAGTCCGTAGTGATACCCTTCCGATAGGGCCAATACGCCCATAGTTTTCATGAGCTAAACGAATAGGGTACGTCTTTCTTACTTGGATCAGTTCGTCATTTCCCCCATGTAAGGACTTACTTATCTACCCTCGTAGTAAGAAGAAAACCCATGGCAACATTCCTACAAAGGAACTTTTAGCAAAGTTCTCTAGGCACGAGTTTTGAAATTGAAGAGTCAAATTTCTAGGACACACTGTTAGTAATGTGGGAAATTTTCAGTACTCTTTCAATTTGTCAAAACCGTCGAGCATTTATCAACACCAGTGACGCCGACAGTCTTTCGCCAAATTCTAGGTCTTACCGACCTACCGCCTTAGTTCATTTAGAACTCCTCGCAAGCTACAGAAACTCGTACGACTTTGACCCAGCAAGGCGTGGCCTTTGACTGGGAAGTTACGCAAGAAAAGAAACCTTTGAGATTCCAAGTGAGTGACCAAGTTCTTTAGGATAACTCACTCTGGGAATGGCTTAATACGCTTCGTAAAGCGTGGAAAGCTAAATCCAAGTTAGACAGGACCTCTGAGATTCTTATCAGAATCGGTCCTATGCCTCACACAAACTAGACATACTCTGCGAACTCAGTAATGTACATTCTACCCTTCGCATCTCGATCGTGAAACCATACCTTCCGTTAGGACTCTTGCAAGTCCACTCGTCAAGATCCTCACCTTCGTATTAGAACCGTAATAACCCTCGACTGAGAGGTCAAGCGGACGAAGCAACACCGTCGCCAGTTAGTGAAGGTTCGTTGGAATGCCAACCGAGAGCCCGATTTCACTTAAGTGCGCTAGAACCAATCGATTAGGAAGTTTTCTCCTCACGACTCGATCATTCGTGCATACTTCCTTGCCTAAATTCTAATTTCGGGATGAAATTCCCTTTAACAGGGGGATGATGTGACAACCTGAAATTTCCAGTCTAATCAAACCATTTCAATCCAATAGAAGTAGAGCAGTTACAGTGAAAATTTAGACTTAGAATATAAGTTTGGCAGTTTCAGGGTTTTACACCTAAAGAGATATTAGGAGAGTGGTTGCACTAGAATTTTGTGCAACACTGAAATTCCATTACCCTAGATCATTAGAATCCATTCCGAGAATAGAAATATTTTCTGCTAAAAATCTCAGGACTATAAATAGAATTCTGAACCAAATTGGTTCATTAGTTGAATTCCATTTAGAGAAAAGCCAATTTCTCTCTCATGGATCTTCGGGTTTTCATCCCAGATTGTGAGTCTACTTCCCTAGATGTGTTTTAATACTTGTTATATGCTTAATAACATTATTTACATGTCCAAAACACAAGATCCGGGAGCTTACGGCCCAAGAACGTTCTTGGGGTGTAAACTCCAAAACAAGGCCTAAAGGCCATCTAGTCCCAATTCCTTGTTAGGTATCTAGCTTAAGATGATATGTATGAACATATGAGACTAGAAATCAATCAAAACCATTTAGTTTTAGGAGTTTACGGCCAAGGAACATCTCTTGGGCCGTAAACTCCAAGTGAAGGCACAAATGAGTGCCTAATGTCCCCTTAGCCTTAAGACAAAAACCTAGAAGCCTTAAACTCATGATTTATGCCAACAAAACCATTAGAAATCATGGCTAGAAGGGAGTTTACGGCCAAGAAGCTCCCTAGGCCGTAAACTCCATGTTTTAGGTGCCAAAATGCCTTAAAACTTTCCCTAAGGTGTGGACTCTATTTTAGGCAAATACCCTAATGTATTTAGGACCTAGGAAACATAAGAAAAGCACAAGTATTGAAGAGTTTACGGCCAAGAGTGGTTCTTGGGCCGTAAACTCCCATAAAGGGGTCAAAGGACACCCTAAACACTTCCTTAGGCCATGAGACAATTTGGGCATGTACCTAGATGAGTTATGGACTAGCTAAAACATTCAGAACCCCATGTGTGAGGGAGTTTATGGCCCAAAGGGTTCCAAGGCCGTAAACTCCATAAAATGGTGCTAAATGTGCCATAAACTTTTCCAAAGCCAAGTACAAAAGCCTAGAATTGTTCCTAGTTATTATAGAGACTTGAAAGCACCATAATCACCCTACCAAGGGAGTTTACGGCCGTAAACTCCAAGGGAAAAGGGTCTTTGGGCCGTAAACCCCCCAAAGGAGTCAATATGGTGCCCAAACACTTGTATAAGCCTTGAATAAATTCCCACTAGAGTTGTAGTAATTGTAAGCACCATTTCAAGCCTTGGTTGGGAGTTTATGACCAGGAGCTTACTCCCCTGGGCCGTAAACTCCAACGAATATGGTCATTAGACCTTAAACTCACATTAGGGGCATTGCACTCCTTTGTTGCAACCCTTTAGCCTCCTAGCACTTGACCAAAAGTGTTTTCCTCGCGCTTAAATGTTATTACTTGTATAATTAGTGTTATAATCACTAATTATTTATATACATATGTTTTCATATGTAATTAGGATCATTGTGTGTGTCTAAGTCTCCACTTGACACCAAGCACTTATCCGATCCTTCCGTACGATAACAGTCCGTTCAATTCCAGTCACTTACTGCAGGTGAGTTCATACCCCTTAACTAATGTTTTAAACTGTTTTAAATGTTTTATGGGGGGGGGGGGGGATACAAGTAGAATCATGCTACTTATTATGTCAATCACATGTGATTAGTAAGTAGGATTATATTACTTATTACATCAATCACATGTGATTAATATACAACATTCAAATTATTTGGCTACTCATTAGCTGTTTTACCAAACAGTTTCCTTCAAATGACTTTTTATAAACATTTTATATGTTTTAAACTCTTTTTTACACTGTACAGCTTACTCCGTACATTACCTTTCAAACTTATTTACAACTGTGTTTCAAACAAATGTTTCCTTATACTTAAACTGTTTTATTAAACTTATGCCTTCAAATTGTTTTATAGATTGACATCAAGTCGATCTTTTCTTAAAATAATATTTATATTTCAAATGTCTTACAAAAATTTATTTATGCTTTTATATTATAAATTGCATGCCTCTATATGTATAGTTATATAAGAAATGTTTAAAAGACTTAGGAAGGCTATCCACCCTATTTCCTTTTCGCGCCTTGAGATGTGGTCTGGTGGGATATCGGGTATTCGTCCGAAAGTCGTTTAAATATTAGTTATATATCATGTGTACATATATAGTCATAAAAGGTCCTTCCAGTTCAACATATGCCCTTGGGTAGCAAGGGTATACATCCATGTCCATACTTACCAGATAGATTTCTAGTAAACTACCATATGAGTAGTTTAGGAAGATACTAGAACAATTACTAGAACGCGATATCATATAAATGAGTCAGTTCATTCATGAGTCAATACCTTCTAGAACATTACAGTACATTACTATACTTGCTAGATAGAGAGAACACACATTACAGCTAGCACTTTTACATAAGTACATATACATGATTACACTTACATGAGTACATTTACATAAGTACATATACATGATTACTTTTACATGATTACACTTACATGAGCACATTTACATAAGTTCAAATACGTGATTACTTTTACATGATCATACCTATAGGAGCACTGTTACATAGATATATCAGGAGGAGTCCTATTACATTTTATATGTATCGACTCTGTTATCAAAATCCTCATTTTTATCTTTACTTTGTGATTCAATCACATAATCGACGAGATAGATTGGATTTAATATCCTAGTACCAAAGGATACGTTGCGGGATTGACCATTCCTAGAACCTCTGTTAGCTACAGAGGTAAAAGCAGATCCACGGATGTCAACGGTTGATACCATTACAGGTATACTTTAAGGGACTAACTATTCCTATACCCAGCTGTTAGCAACAGAGGTAAAAGTACGTCTACGGATGTCTTAAAGTTAACAATGTTAATTACCCTAGTACCAAAGGGTAATATTCAGGTTAGTTGTATTATTACCTTTATTTTGTGACTCACTCACCTAACCAACGAGGTGAATTATATTTAAGTATCCTAGTACCAAAGGATACAATTTCTTATAATGATAATAATAGTAACACAGTTAGGTCTTGGTAGAAGACTACAATCAGAACAGTTAGGTCTTGGTAGAAGACTACATTCAGAACAGTTAGGTCTTGGTAGAAGACTCCTTTTGTTACTAATAGGAATCATAGGGATTCTAGGGTTTTTCAAACATTTACAGTTGTTCTACAAACATTTTCATACTTATACGAGCTTTCTTTCAAAACAATGTCAAGTCTTAAAAATTATAAGTTTTACAAATTAAGACATATTAATACTTATGATCTCACCAGCTTCAAAGCTGATACTCGCTTTCAAAATTTCCTGTATCCTCAGGTCATCATAGACAGGTACCGATGCAAGGAGAAAGGAAGATGGTGCTTGTTCAAGACTTATCTTTCATTTTGATTTATGCTTTAGTGTTTATCAAAATTTGACAGAACACATTTGTATAATAATTATATTATTAATGCAATGGATGATGTTGTTGCTTGTTTACTACTTTACATTGTTGTTGATATTATACATGACGTCCTCCGCCCCAGAACGTTTCCGCCGTTCCTGGTTTTGGGGTGTGACAGTCTACCTGAATCCCTTTTTGGCTCTTGCGTGTAGTAAAGCATCAAGAAAAGAGAATGCATTTACATGAAAAGGATGCCTCTAGGCATATATATGTGCATGAAACTCATAGTCATATTAAAACTTGTTAAAAAAAATACTAAATATCAAATTGGATTTAAGATAACTTTAGGAAAAAAAAAAGAACCTCACATTTACCTCTTTAATTGCTAATGTAATTGCATCTAAATCTGCACCGGCCATCAACAAACCATTGAACTTGACTATCATACCAGTCAGACCACAAGGTGGAGAAAGCCTGTGCAAAAGAAAGCATGAAGTTCCAATGTGACTGGAAGATACCAAGTTGAGGTGAAAGAATCAAATGGGTAAAATGGCCACTTACTTAGATTCATTATACTTTCTTCAAAATGCATGGTGTAAGGGGTTATGTTCATTTATTTCAAATGCTAATGTCACTCTATTCAAAAGAGCTCTAACCTGCTGGCGGTTATTATTACATTAATTGAATAAATGACAAGCAGATCACATTCTATGGTCATTATTAATTGGATTTTTTTTATCATACCCTAATAGGTATCCAGAGTAATATGTTCAGGGGCGGATCCAAGGGGATCCCGAGGTAGCCCGGGATACCCCTCAAATGTTTTTCGATAGTGTAATTTTTGTTTACGTATCCCTAAAAAAATCGGTATAGTGTATATATACGCATCCCTCCACTTAATAAACACGAACAAACAGCTGGCCTGTTGGTTAAGGTATTGGCTTATTCAAGCAAAGGTCTTGAGTTCTATTCTCGCTTCTTACATATTTTTTATTTATTTTTGTTTTATTTTCCCAACTATTCTATCCCACATCGCTAAACACATGTAAACTCAACCATTTTTTTCTATTATATAAACCTGTTATGCTCATGCTTTATTTGATATCTACTTTGAGTCCCACATTGATTCAAGTATCAAAATATACTTCAACTTCATGTTTATATAAGAAGACTTGAGGTTAGCTAAGGATTCGATTAAGATTTGGGTTTAAAACTGAAACCGAACCCGTCAAACCCAAGTACCCTGGGAAAAAAATTAGGTTACCCTAAAAAAATTGGGATACCCCTTTACTTTGATCTTGGCTCCGCCACTAAATATGTTAATCATAGATATGAAAGATGAGTATCATAAAGCAAAGAAATCAATTTAGATCCCACATAAGTGACAGGACAAAACAATTCAGTGATTGTTTTTTTTTCATGTAATGCCCTTCATAATACATAAACAATAAGTAGATATGTTAATAAAGATCATATAAAGAAGTTGTCTTTCCAAAACTAAATGAAGGAAAACAATAGATTCAAAGTTCTTTTTATAATTCATTCATGTAATTTTTATTAGGACAATTTAATGTTCAACAAGAATCTTAGCCCACATATTGCCAAAATAGCAAAAAAATTCAATAATAGAAATGAAGTTCATTCAGACATTCCATCAAACACTTGATATGCATAGATTTTTTCAAATAGAAAAGTTCTTACTAGTATTGGAAATCGGATTGCAAAGAAAATGAAGAAATAAAACAACTACATACATTTCAATTGATATTCAATTCAGTTTTTTGTTACCATTTGGATGGATTGATTTGAGTTTATTAGGTTCAGCTTGTGGTTTTAATGGAAGTTACAGTTCTCAATCGACACAATTCTGAATCGTTGGTTTGGAATTGACCATTGATAGAGACCAATATCTCCAAATTTAGATTAGGAGTAGTACTTTATATCATCTGGGAGTCGCACCTTGTATTATCCTGAGCACCATCCAAAAAAATTTCCAGTTCTTGAACAAATCTGAGGGGTAGCCCATGCTACCCTTGGCTCTATGCTAGTTCCACCCATGATAATACAATAAGTACAAACCCTTGATGCATAATAAAATTTAAATATTATAATAATCAAATATTCAAAAGCATTATCCGATTCCTTATCTTTCCTAAATATAGAAAATTTGAATATTCAAATTTTAAATATCAAAGTGACGGAATGTTAAAAGTCTTGACAAGTATATCGGCTTTTGACCAAGTATTTCGCCCTTATCTCAGGAAAATCCTTTATCTTCAACTGAAATAAAACGACACAGACATAGGAGACTCTTCAAAACAGACTAGCATCACATTACCACTACCACTAAAACTTTCTTATTCTCTTTATTTCAATAAAATACACGACCATGACCACCACAATAACCCTCTATATTTTCTCTTCGCCCCCCCCCCCCCTTCTGTCTCTCCATAATCACCACTGCTACAGTCTGAACTGGAAAAAACACATAAACATATCAGAGTTGTATATACCGTAGGTATTCATGGTGTGAAATTTAATACACTTTGAACTGGAAAAAACACATTAACATATCACAGTTGTTAATGACTAGTTCAATTTGAAGTAAATACTATGAATATATATCAAAAATAGAAAAACAGACTTATTGATGACGGGTTGCAAATCAAAGAGTGATGAGTGTTTTTCTTAAAGGGCGAGTAGGGAGCAAGAGAGAAATAGAAGGAAGTGATGGTAGTAAACATCATTCGAGATAGGGGAGGAACAAAAGGTGTATATCCTGACTCGTTGTACTCTAGAAATCATCCTGGTACCCTGCAACAAAAAAGAACAAGAAAACATAAGTCATGAACCTACCTTGCTTTCAAAAACATACCACACTTGTTGGAGTCTGTGTTTCATCCAACCGACTTCTGCATACCTTCGAATATGAACAGATATCTTATAATTAAAAAAACAACAAAACATATGTTTAGTTCATAAAACACCCGAGTGATAAAGACGTCGGGGGAGGATTCTTTTATGCTATTTTCATATTATCAAAGATGTGAAGTTCATGGTAACGACGGGAAACAGTGGTTGTGAGGGAATGGCATAAAAGAATCCTCCCCTGACGCCTTTATCACTCGGGTGTTTTATGAACTAAACATATGCTTTGTTGTTTTTTTAATTATAACATATTTGTTCATATTCGAAGGTATAAAGAAGCCGTTTGGATGAAACATAGACTCCAACAAGTGTGGTATGTTTTTGAAAGCAAGGTAGGTTCATGACTTACGTTTTCTTGTTCTTTTTTGTTGTAGTGTACCGGGATGATTTCTAGAGTACAACGAGTCAGGATATACACCTTTTGTTCCTCCCCTATCTCGAATGATGTTTACTACCATCACTGCCTTCTATTTCTCTCTCGCTCCCTTCTCACTCTTTAAGAAAAACACTCATCGCTCTTTGATTTGCATTCGATCATCAGTAAGTCTTTTTTTTCTATTTATGATATATATTCATAGTATTTACTTCAAAGTGAAGTAGTCATTAACAACTCTGATATGTTTATGTGTTTTTTTCCAGTTCAGAGTGTATTGAATTTCACACCATGAATACCTAGGGTATATACACCTCCCATTCCTACTCTCACAAGTGATGTGACTCACTGCTTGCTCGATCTCTACGCCTTGTCCGTCTACTTTGTCTCTATTTTTTTGCACCACCACCACTCATCACCACATTAAACCCTATGCTAGTTTCCTACATTCACAAATGGTGAGCTCTTTATGTTTTGGGGTAATGAATTTGGTAATTTTCTTATAAAACAGTCTTGCTATTTTGGTCAGATTTTTTCTTATTATGCTTATGATGATCTAAACACCAAGCTGTGTTAATTATTTGCACTATCATAAATCACATTTTATAATCAATTTAGGGATTGATGGGGTTAAACACATAGCTAACGAACATTTAAGTTGATTATGTAAATCATTCCTTTGGAGTATGAGAAAATGGTCAAATATTTGCTGTAATTTTAAAATTGTAACAAAACCCTCAAACCATTGATACTTGCATAATTCGGTTATGGTAGGACATGTCAAGGAAACCTCCACACAGAACCTAGTACCCAACAACTTAAACAACCAAATTTAATGTCCATTTTTAATTGCCACATAATTCAAGATGATCATCTTAATGACTTTTTCAAATATTTTAGTGGAAAAAACTTGGTAGGTCTTAGCTTCTTTCAATTTTATAATTCAAACAACTTTAGAGTAACTATATTTGAATTCAAGATCTTCGTGGGCTTATCGGGCTATATTGCTCCTCAATAGGTACTATCATGTCATACTAGGAAGACGTTATTAGTTTTGATATATTTACAAGTGATTACTTGGTTTCTTTTTTATATATTTGAGTTCATATAACACAAGGAGATCATGTTGGCAAAGTACATACAACATCATGTGTATCTGAAAAATGCACCTGGTTTGAGCATTGTGCTTTATTGGAGGCAAGATAGCAACAACAAGCATGCAGTCAATGGATACTTCCAGTAAACTGAAGAGTCGAGTCAAATGGCGACCTAGGAAAATTTCTCCCTAAATTTTTATAATTTAAAATTGTACAGTTATATGGTCACTCAATACATATTAGTTGTGATCTTCCTGGTGGATAAGGCGACTTTTGACGTTGGGAAAACAATGATAGCTTTGGTGGTAGTGTGCCTTTCTCTATAAATTTATGTCGAATTCAAGAATAATCATAGTCATGGTATATTAGTTAACTAAAAACCTTGGTTTGTTCATGTTGACAAGCTATTTGAGTATGTCTCATAGTATTTTTCCCGTTTTCTCACAACATACAATTTCCAAAAGGAATTACTATTTAATTCATAAGCTCCTAGAGAGATTGTATTCTTTGATGGTTGCTAATGAATGGACTTTAAATCTACGGGAATATTTCAAGATTAGTGTGATGTATTTCATTTCTCCTCTTTTATTTCAATACGAAATAACCCACATACAAATCAAGTAATTACATTTTTAATCCATGGGGTTTTTTTTTTGTTTTTTTTTATTTATGGATATGTTGGTTCTTTTATCTTAATTTTTTTTTTCATCCTTGCTAAGTTCTTTGTCATGCATCTTTAGTCCCTGAAATGGATGTTGTTTATTGTGCGATTTTGACCTAAAATAAGCAGTGTCGAATTAAGAGATGAAAAATGAGATAACAATGTTGTTTAAGGTGAAAAAGATTAAAAATGAAAACACCCAATTGTATCAGCAAAAATCAACAAACCACGGGGACAATAATGTAATTTGTTACTAAATAAAATAAAAAATAAAGGCCCATTTATGTAGAAAACATCCACCCATTTAAATCATTGCACTTTCAAATTTTTAGTGTTTTATAAGAAACATATAGTATCGCTCTTTATAGAAAGAAATTGAAGTAAGTTGCTATTTCTTGCATTTAGTTAGGGTTAAATGCAAGAAATAGAATCTACTTTCATACTTTTATCCACATGTCATTATAGCTTTATATTCTCATTTCTTTCCATTTCATCTATAGGTGCATCATCTATTTGCTTTGGTTGATTATTTTCTAACTTTTGATTTGGTTGACTACTTTCTTTTACTTTTTAGTGATTTAGTAGCAGAGAAAAGAAATCATTATATGAGATGAATGCAATAGTAATATTCTATCTCTCTCTTTCTCTCTCTCTCTCTCTCTCTCTCTCTCTCTCTCATATAGATAGTTTGTTTAGTTGTGCAAATTGTTTACCAGTATCTTTGGTTTGTTTGTGTTATTTAGGTTGTTGCTTGAAGACTATCAATTTAGTTGTTGAAATTAAAGGTGTAAATACAAATTAAAGGTGTAAATACAAACATGAATGAACGATGGTGTATTGCATAACAAATATTTAAATTTCGGATATCCGTAATAAAAAGATGTATGAATTTTAACTCCCATAAACTTTACTCTTTAGTTCATGATTAATAATTTATGTGAATTAAACATACAAATCCTATAAATTCCCTATACATTTAAGCTTTACATTAAATTTTGAATCAATCACCCAATTTTTGAAAGAAATTATTCGTCGCTGCCGCTTTGCGCGGGCAACGACTAGTGTGTATATATATATATATATATATATATATATATATATATATATATATATATATATACACACACATACATACACTAGTTTACAACTCGTGGAAACTACGAAGAAAATATTTTTAAAATTGTATTAAATTAATAAGATTTAAGTTTGCTTTAAAACTTTTGTATTGTTTATATATATATATATATATATATATATATATATATATATATATATATATATATATATATATAACTTCCATTAGTATATAAAAAGACTATTTGCTAATTATATAATATAGTAATTACAAGATATCTTTATGAATAGTTCTTCATTCTGATTGGTCTAATATTTTTTTCATTTTTTTAGTAATCTATCCGTCTTTTTGTTTCTTATTTTAATTTTCGTTTAACTTTACCCGTCTCCTTGGTTTGAGAGCCTTCCTGTAGACGTGGTGGCGTTAGGATATCAAGTGGCTACGTGTTTTAGGGTTAACTGATCCACCACCTCAAATACAGAGACCTCCTCGAAGCTGCCGCCTCTACCACCAATTTTCTACCTCCTCATCTCTCTATTCTTCTTTACCTACTTCCTTCACTACCTTCATTTTGCTTCCCACTTCCATCTCTAGCACCAGATGCAGAAGTCGATGTTCATCGCTAAGTCCACCGGTTCAGCCACTACCACTGCCACCATGTTGATGTTACTGGTCTAAATTGATGGTGCATGCTCCACTTCTTCTATATTTTCACCGATTTAGACATCACCCGCTTCCCTGATTTTTCGTCGTCCCTTCAAGCTCTTTGTCCCAGGTTCCTATGATTCAGTTAATGTTTACATGAAGAGAATGGATCTCAGATGCTGAAACAAGCTTGAACAAAGTCTTAAAGCAAAAATCTGATGAGTTCATGATTTCTTGGCGTATTTCTTCTTATTCTTCTTTTTTTTCTTCTTCTTATGTTGTTTATATAATGATCTTCACAAATGTATTTGGGTTTATGCCAGTTTATCAAATATGACCAACAGCAACCGCAAAATCGAGGCTAAACCCGAACGGGTTCTCGCTAAATGTTGGTCTTTCAGCTTTGCAACCATCACACTTGGAGAATCATGTGATTAAACATGAGAAAGGGGAGGACCTCCTGACTTTAGGTTTGGGAAGTGGGTTTTGGATGAGAAAGATACATGTATTGGGAAGTGGGGTTTGGATGAGAAAGATGCATGTAAGGTGTTCAATGAAATGTCCGACCCAATTAAGGTATTCTGTTCGCCGTACTTTATCTGATTCATTAGTTGACTATATTTGTTGAATCATCTATTTTCTTATTTTCACCAGGCTTGCTTAGCGGGATACAATTACAGCTTTTGAAATGCAACTTGATTTTATTTTATAGTTTTGTAAGGTATCACCAAAAACACTTTCCAAAAATGGAGGGATCAAAATAAAAACAATATTAAGCAAAAAAAAAAAAGGGGGGGGGGGGGATTTTGACTTCAAAGTCCTTAAGTTTTTCAGAATTTTTGGTTTTGTCCCTATGACGATTTTTTGTTCGTTAATGTCCAAAATTTTCCAAGTTTTTTCATTTTTGCCTTTGCTACCTATAATAGTTGTTGTCTAGGGACAAAACTAATAAACTTTTACAAACTTAAGGACTTTAATGTCAAATTTAGAAAACATATTTAGGATAAAAACATATAAGATTTATAAACTTGAGGGTTTTTTTGCAAATTTGGAAAACATACTTAGGGTAAAAACATCAAAGATTTTTAAAAAGGACAAAAGTGAAAAAAAAAAAAACTTGGCAAATTTTGGACATTAACGAACAAAAAATCATCATAGGGGCAAAACTAACAAGACCTGAAAAACTTAAGGACTTTTATGTCAAAATCCCAAAAAAAACAAGAAGACGAGATACTCAAAATTAGGACAAATTAGGTATGTTTATGTTAGAGCATGAAACAGATGGCCTTACTCTTGTTGAAAGGGTATTATCTATATTCTTCAATTTCCATACAAGATTAAGGCATTTCAAGTCATTATTCCAGGGTGTGATCAGGTAAAATCAATTAGTTTTAAGTTGTTTTTATTTTTAAATATGAATGCTAATATATATATATATATATATTTTTTTTCATATTTTTATAACCAGCGAACATGAAAAGTTCTTATTTTAAAGGAAGTTATTAATTATGTCTAGTCTCTATAAAATGAAATTCAGGTTAGTGTTAAATTAAATATTTTTTAACAACAAATATATGTAAAAGAAACATGTTTCTTTAATCAAGTTTTAATTACTCATAAATTTATGGGGTGTAGTATGTTTGTTGGTGCAAAAAGGCTAAAAGCTAGGGATGTGGTTTTATTTATAAGATATGATTTTTTCTATTTATAGTTTGTTCACATGTGTAAAGTATCATGTGATAATGGCGACATATATGTTTTTTTCCATTAATGATGCATTTTTATCTTATTATTGCATTATATTTCAGATTCTCTTTATCAAGGCATTGCACTTTGAAAGATCTAACAAGTTATAACAATGTACTTCCAATTTTTTTCTTATTAGCTCATCGTACTTCGAAAATCTATGAAATCGTATCAATGAAGATTCTTTTATTTTTGGATGACATTGGGATAATTGGACATATTTATTCGGAGTACAATCCTTTAATAATAATTGAAAGTAGGTTGCTATGATAAACAAATCAATTTAACTATTTTCTCTTTCTTGCAATACTTAACATTTAAACCAATTTTAGCATTTTTGAGATTTCTTTACATGAACAAAGTTTTTTTTTTTAAATTTATTTTTAGATTAAAATACCTTTGCAATTTAATGTTTATAGGATAATCAAGCTAAGTCTCAGCCAGTTGGCGAGCCAACAACTGGTAAAGCTTCATCTTCAACAAAAGCAATATGTAATTTATAGAACCTTTTATTAGTTCTTCATGATAATAAAAGGTTTACTTAGTATGCTAATTTTTAAGAGTTACACTAATTTTTAAGTGGGATCAGATAGTTTGTTTGGGTTGAACTTGCAGTTTGATAAATTGATTTTTTTATTCTTAATTTCATTTAATATGATAAAATTTAGAGGAAATTTGTTTGATTCCTTATCAAACATCATAATTGTTTTGTTTTACTTTATCACTCATCCTTTTTAGATTCTACTAAAGGAAGTGAGAACTAACTATTCTTTTATTCCAAATTTACCACTAGCTTCTCGCACAGTCACTTGCATATTTCCAAGGAGGGTTGCTATACATTGAATCCATGTTTGCAAGAATAAAGAGTGTGAAAAAATTGTCTCTTCTTATTAGGGGAACGATTTATTGTTCTTATCGATTTAGCTACATAATATCATTCAATTAGTGTTCTTGATGTTCTCTTTAATCTCTACAGATTTGACTTGAGAATTAGATTGGTATTTAAACATATGAAAACATCCACTATACAAAGAATGTAAATTGTTTCTCAAAAATGTCCTTGGATTCAAAAATATAAAGCTATCAGAACATAAAATGAAGATCTTTATTTATCAACACATCACTTCCATATTCCGCATGTTCCATATATTACCATAGAATCCAAACAAAGCCTTTCTAGGCTCGAGTGGTACTGTTGGTTTTGAATGAAAATGCAATAATGAGATTGCAACACATCAACAAAATGTTGAACTTTAGACTAGGCTGAGTAAACCTTTCTGCATTATTTAAATTTCCTGATTGATAGAAGTCCTATTTAAGGCAATCTGATATAAGTGAAGAAGATGACATGGGTAGTTTTTGTTTTTTACCTTAACGAAACACTTATGAGCTTATTATTATTTTTTTCAATTTAATGTATTAATCATGTTACTTCTTTATTTATAGTGGTCATTTAAAATCTTAATTTACACCTTAATAAAGCCAACCTCTTTTATGTCCTTTACCGTTTCTAACCCGACAAAGCGATGTTTCTTCTCTACTTTATTAATAAACTAGGCAAATATCATGTGCATTGTGATATATACAATTATTTGATAATTTAATAAATAGTTTAAATTTGTGTAAATTATATATCAAATGAATGATAATATAACGGGTAACAAAACATAGGAATAAAAATATAAACTGCAACTTTTAGTAACATAAAAATAGAAAAACATCTATTATAACATTTGTATTAAAAAGATATATTTACAATGAATAATAAAAAATATGAAAAATAAAAACTATAACTTTTAATAACATAAGAACACTAAAACATCTATTATAACATTTATATTAACTCTTCATATTTAAATCACAAATCTCTTTAAATATATTAATGTTTTTAATGAACAAAACTTTACAATCTGATAAAAGAAAGGAAAATAAAAATTTATTAATGATTACTAATTAATAATCATAAGTTAACAACTCTTGAGTTGTAACTAATAAATATACATAAATTAGAAAACTCTTGAGTTGTAGTGTGAGTTTCAAATGAATGCGGTACTCGGAAATTTATTATTATTATTATTATTATTATTATTATTATTATTATTATTATTATATTCATCTGAATAATTGGTTTGATGCATCATTTTAATCCATTTAATTATTAGACATAAATATATTTAATTATAAATTTATAACATACATAGGTGCATATACATGTTAACCAAATCATACATAATATATATATTTTCGTAAATGTCATATGTAATTCTTGTCGTAGCAATATGTATAAATTACTTTCATATGAAGAAACATATCATGATAAGTCTACTATAATTACATATCAAACGTTCAAAATTATGTTATCTTTTAAATATGTTGTGTAGGATAACCAAACAAAAAATTAATAGAATATAAAGATAATCAAAATAGAAAAACCACAATCAAATAAATAAGAGTATTGAGTGGTTGAATATATAAATAAAGATGCTACATAAACATACATTTAAATCAAAATAAAAAACTAACATTTGTCAACTTTTCTCAAATAAAAAAACCTATATCTGTTTTATGAATCTTCTTTCTTTATTTAACACCATTTAACTATAGAAACTTGATGACAATTCTTCACTAACCTGCAATCAAAATATTTTTCTTGAAAAAGAAGAATCATAAAGATATTCGAAGCAAAACATTGATGCTCAGAGAGTCAAATTCAAGATTGAGTAATACACACAAAGCACATATAAAGATTAAATGAGAAACTGAATATAAAGAAAGAATAGAAAAACTTCATTTGTTTTGGTTGAAAGAAAAAATCATATTACAATTACTATCGATGCGACATAACTCATTTCTTCAAATCATCATATTTGGATCGTGAATATTTCAACTATATGAAAACTTTTGAATCACAATATATTCAAATACTTCTTACATGTAACATTTTATATAACACAGAAGACACAAAAGATTGGTCTTTTTATAGTAAATTTTTCACTAAATGCTAATTAAACATAATATAAGTTATAAAACTTTTGAGTGTTAAATCATAATTAAGAAAACTTTTGAGTTACGTTAATTAAAAAAAAAAGGGTTTCAAATGAATTTGGTTTGAAAAAGTTAAAAAATGGGATTTCAAATGCATGAGATTTAAGAAAAAATATTAGCTTTATATATGATATATGATAATGATATAAAGATGTCATGTTCTAGTTAAACATGTTTTTTAGATTTCGCATTAGTGTAGAACATGAGATTGTTAAGCTATTAACCTATTATACAAGATTTGTGAATAGTGTTTTGGATAAGAAGAAACAGAGATATAAAAGGATCGTATTTTTTTATTTTAAAA